>NC_139680.1:119197170-121816071 GCF_964106915.1 Podarcis gaigeae
TGTTACGGAAATAAAAGGGGGGCCACATCTTTAAAGGTGTTAAAGGTAAAGGGACCCCTGACAATTAGGTCCATTCGTGGACGACTCTGGGGTTGCAGCACTCATCTCGCTTTATTGGCCGAGGAAGCCGGCGTACATTTTCCGGGTCATGTGGCCAGCATGACTAAGCCGCTTCTGGCCAACCAGAGCAGCGCATGGAAATGCCGTTTACCTTCCCGCCAGAGCGGGTACCTATTGATCTAGTTGCACTTTGATGTGCTTTCGAACTGCTAGGTGGGCAGGAGCAGGGATCGAGCAACGGGAGCTCACCCCGTCGCGGGGATTTGAACCGCCGACCTTCTGATCGGCAAGTCCTAGGCTCAGTGGTTTAACCCACAGCGCCACCCATCAATGCTACAAATATTATGCCTGAATGTATCCTTTTGACGACACCTAGAAACCTAGCTTTATAAATTCGTAGAAAATCCATACTTTAACCGACTCTCCTCATTCCGATGCCATTTAACCCGTTAAAGAAAGGTGGAATGGGGCTCCACCTCCCTCCGTGAACCAAGAACCATGAAGCAGGAAGTCCCATAGGCAGCAGGAAGAGGGCATCCCGCCATAATCCCCCAAGCGTGAGAGCACACACATGGCCCCCCACCCAGGGAGTGACCAGGGGGGCAACACTAGACATCCGCAGAGGCAGTTGAGCAAGTCAGGTGTTCTGAAAGCCCCTCTCCAGACAAGTCCTGAGGGCAAGGAGATGTGAAGAGTTTTATTGTTCTTTGGGTGATGGGGACTTAAGAGGTGTTGGGAAAGGTGTCTGATAGTGACCTAATGTTGAACTTGTATAACCCTTGTATACCCCTCCTCATTTGTGACATGCCAGTGATGTAGTGATGATGTATCCGTGATGCTGCTCGAAGTGTATTCTGGGGGAAAGAGGGAAGTTTCAAAAGTCGGTGTCACCCCATGCTCGAGGTTCTTACTCCTGTCTTACTCATAGAGGCTAGTGGCGCGGGGTGCCAGGGCGCCACATTCTGGAGGGCGCCAGGGAAGAGGTGGAGGCTCGCCGCCCTCGCCCGCCTCTGCTCCCTTCCTCCCTGGTTTGCCAGAACCAAGAGAGGCACAAAAAGGGTGGAGAAGTTAGCTTCATGCAGGCACAGTCTCCGATTGTTTGGGGAAAACCCTGGAGAGGAGGGAACTTAGGTAGCTGTGCACAGGCAGGGACCTTCATTCTTCACAACTGCTTCATGGGGGCCAGACAGGGCCAGATTTAGGTTTGATGAGGGCCTCAGCTACTGAAGGTTTTGGTGCCTTTATATGTCCAGCTGTCAACAACAAATTGCCGCTGGTTTTGTGTTGAATATATGTTCATACCCTAGGCCTATGCTGCCTGATCATCAGTCTACAAGCACTCTTTAATATTAGATAACAGGCACAACAGCTTGACCTACATTCAGCTGTGCTGCATCACAGTCTGCAGCTGCATGCTACATGTTGCCCTGCAACCAGTCCATACAGAATGTAGGCACCCTATATACAGAAAGGAGCGAACTAGTGATATTTTAGGAAGCAGGCTAGCAGACGGAGCCCATGACTTACATTCTAGGAGCCTACACAACACAAAACACTGTTGCTGCAGGTAGGTTTTATTTTATTTGTTTTTTTATCTTATATTTTGGAAATGTCCATCCAGGGTTTTTCTTTCCTTTAAATATTTTGGGGGCCCCCAAGAGAGTGGGGCCCTAAGCTATAGTTTGTTTAGTTTATACATAAATCCAGCACTGGGGCCAGACCTACCAGTGATGAGTTGCTGTGCTCATTAGGCATGGCACTCCTGTGTAGATCCTGTTTTTTCTAATAATGAGTTAATTCCTCTTGCCTTATGTGATTGATTGTTGGTTTCACAGACTGCCTTCCTAGAGACACCACTTCTCTGAAACCTTGAACGCTTCTGATACAAACAAACAAACAAACAGTTACAGATAGGTAGCTGTGTTGGTCTGCCATAGTCAAAACAAAAAAAATCCAGATAGGTATCTGAAGAAGTGTGCATGCACACGAAAGCTCATACCAAGAACTAACTTAGTTGGTCTTTAAGGTGCTACTGGAAGGAAATTTTTGTTTTAAACAAACAAACAGTTTCTCTTCCCTCACTCCCATCATTCACACGAGTGATTGGGAGTTCTAGAGACAGGCTTCCCAGCAAGGGCGTGGAAATTGAGGCCCGTGGGTCTAATGCAAAGACTGGCCCCAGATAGCACGGGATGACAAGGCTGAATTGGTGGCATTTGTCCAAGTGGCGACACTTTGCTTGTATTTGAGAAGGTCCCAGTCTTGCATATATTAGCAGATAGTCAGGAGATATTTCCCCCCCCACAGACCCCAAACTTTCTCTGTTCATCTCTTCTCACCCCATAACTAATTGATTGCAAACAGGTTCTTAGAGGGATCACTGACTTCCATCAGAAGTCAATTATAAGACAGTAACTTCCTTTCCCCCCTTTGCTGGAAAGGAATTGAATTCACAGCAAGGGGTCTTTGAGTGCCAAGAGCGAAGAACCCAACTCACTTTTCACGCTCAGGTTGCTAAACCGCTTACTTCTGCAATCAGGCTACTATTTCCAAAGGCTTCCCTTTTCCACCCCCAACTTTCATTAGCAGGTGAACTGCTTGCATTTAATTCTACCCACACTGTGTGTGTGTGTGTGTGTGTGTGTGTGTGTGTGTGTGTGGCGGCTTGTCTGTATTTTTTTTAAATGCAGCCCTGCAAAGGTCTAGCTGTCTATTTATTCTGCACAGCCTGACTCAAGGAATAGCAAAGTGGGGAACTTGGACTAATTATAAGTTCTGAAGTTCCCTGGGTCTTCTGAGCAAAGAGTTCTACATTTTTTGTCCTGAATGGCTTCTTCACGCAGAAGGGAGGCCATTTGAAATTGCCCTCGCTTTGGCAAAGTGAGCTGAGATATCTGTTCAGCTCCTACTGCGTTGAAAGAAAATGTAATGAAAATGGTTTACAGATGGTATATAACGCCAGTTAAACTGGCTAAAATGTACAAAACATGTTGGAAATGTAAAGAAAAAGAAGGTACTTTCTATCATATGTGGTGGGAGTGTAAAAGGGTGAAAGGCTTCTGGGAAATGATATACAATGAATTGAAAAAGATGTTGAAATATACGTTTGTTAAAAAACCAGAGGCCTTCTTATTAGGAATGGTAGGAAACGAAATTAATAAGAGAAACTGTAAACTGTTTCAATGCGCAGTGACTGCTGCAAGGATATTTCTGGCCCAAAGATGGAAGCAGGAAGAAATTCCAACAGTGGAAAAATGGAGAAGGAAATTGACTGAATACACAGAATTGGACAAACTGACTGGGAAGATTCGATATCAGAAAGACCAAAAGTTTATCGAGGACTGGGGGAAATTTACAGAATATCTGAAAAACATATGTGATGCACAGACAACGTTTGTTGGTTTTGAAGAGACTCTGTGAGATAGTAAGAAATACTGCAAAAAAGAGAGGAAAAGGAGTTCTAAAAGGCAATATTATGTTTAGAAATACGTAAACAAATAGAAACTTTACGAAAGATTGACAGAGAAACTGAGGGAAGTCAAAAATCGAAGAATGAGTGTTATTTGTTGACTGTATAAAATTGTTTGGAAAATGAATAAAAATTATTATTATTATTTTTAAAAAAGAAATATCTGTTCAGCTCCACCACGTGGCCTGACTCTATGGCTTCAAGGGACATTGCTGGCTGATCTCATGTGGGGGCTGAACTGTGTGGGGAACCAGCGTGCTGAGAGCCCACTGACCAGGCAAATTAATGCAGGGGGAAGCTCCCAGGGCAGGGGTAGGCAAACTAAGGCCTGGGGGCCAGATGCGGCCCAATCGCCTTCTCAATCCGGCCTGCGGACAGTCTGGGAATCAGCGTGTTTTTACATGAGTAGAATGTGTCCTTTTATTTAAAATGCATCTCTGGGTTATTTGTGGGGCATAGGAATTCATTCATCCCCCCCAAAAAAAATATAGTCCGGCCCCCCACAAGGTCTGAGGGACAGTGGACCGGCCCCCTGCTGACCCCTGCTCTAACCACTGCACCATGCTATCAGAGAGCCTCTGCCTTCTGCAGTGCCCTTGGAGTGAGATTCAAGGTTGCACCCATTGTGTGTGTGTGTGTGTGTGTGTGTGTGTGTGTGTGTGGCTGTTGGCGAAATTGGCATTTCCCTGAAATGAGGCGGCTGACTAAATGAATCTTAATGACCTGTCCACTGCATTTTCTTAATGGGCAGGAGATGGTTTGCCAGCACCATGCGGAGTCCAGCCCAGACAGCTGAAGCTGGCTTCGCTCCTTGGTTTGCTAATTCATTCATTCATGCTTGCTTGCTTTCATTCATTCATTCCAATCCACAAACCGTCCGGCCATGACAGTATCAGCTGTGGAAAGGAAGCCCTCCAAGGTCAAGGGCATAAGAGTGCACTGAACTTCCTATAATTTTGAGGCGAAGGATCCTGTCTGTGCTTTATTTCAGAGAAAACGTCTTTGGTCGTTTGGCAACCAGAATGATCAAGGAGATGGAGGGACTCCTCTATGGGGGAATAAAAGATTGCAGTATTTGGGACTTTTAAATTTACATCATAGGATGTGGCTGGATGGTTACGTGGGAGCCGGTTGAAGTTAAATCCTTTGAAGACAGAGCTCCTTTGGCTGGGAAGGGACGATATGGGATTGGGGGGGCAACTCCCATCTATTGCGGGGGCGCAATTAGTGCCAGCACCGTCCGTTAAGAGTTTGGGTGTAATCTTCGACACCTCCCTTTCCATGGAGGTACAGATTGCAGCTATAACAAAGGCGGCATTTTTCATCTCCGCCAAGCAAAGCAGTTGGCTCCTTATCTCTCTCGCCCTGACCTAGCCACTGTGATCCACGCGACGGTCACCTCCAGACTGGATTATTGTAACTCGCTCTACGTGGGGCTGCCCTTGAGACTGACCCCGAAACTCCAGTGGATGCAGAATGCCGCGGCAAGACTCCTTATGGGGTCTTCGCTGCGAGATCACATTCAACCGGTGCTATACCAGCTGCAATGGCTCCCGGTGGAGTACAGGATCAGGTTTAAGGTGCTGGTTTTAACCTTTAAAGCCCTATACGGCCTAGGACCCTCGTACCTACGGGACCACCTCTCCTGGTATGTCCCACGGAGGACCTTACGGTCTTCAAACAAAAACATCTGGGAGATCCCAGGCCACAGGGAGATTAGGCTGGCCTCAACCAGAGCAAGGGCTTTTTCGGCTGTGGCCCCAATCTGGTGGAATGCTCTGTGCTAAGAGACTAGGCCCCTGCGGGACTTGGCATCTTTCTGCAAGGGCTTGCAAGACAGAGATGTTCCACCAGGCCTTTGGCCAAGGCACAGTCTGACCCCCTCCTTTGGTAATCCTCACAGAACTCTAGCCCAATGGTTGCCATTAATTTGATTTGAACTGATTTTATAATGAAATTGATTTCAGAATGCTGTATTATTTTACTGTTGTTAGCCGCTCTGAGCCCGGCTTCAGCTGGGGAGGGCGGGATATAAATACAATTTTATTATTATTATTAGGAGTTTATAAAACCATGCATGACATTGAGAAAGTGGATAATTTTTTCTCCCTTTCTCATAACACTGGAAGTCGTGGACATTTGATGAAGCGGAATGTTGGACAATTCATGACAGATACAGTAGAAGAAAGGACTTCTTCATAGAATCAGAGAATTGTAGAAGCAGAGAATTGCAGAGTCCTCTAGAGTCATCTAGTCCAGCGCCCAAGGGCTGGCCTGGGGCACAGGACCACATGGCACCAGGATATCTGGAAGGAACCAGACGGAGAAAGACCTCTTCTGGATTCACTTTCTGTTTCAGAGATGCTTCACAGGAGTTTGGGGGGGAGTTATCCTAAAGTAAGCTTATTGTGCAGGCAGGTGCAAATCGGCTGGGCTGGAACACGTTTCCAAGGTGAGCTCAGATGGCAGTGGCGTAGCGTGGGGGGTGCAGGGGGGGCTGGCTGCACTGGGTGCAACATCTGGGGGGTAGGGTTAAGGGGCGCAAATCTACGGGTTAGGGGGCGCAAATTACTTGCCTTGCCCCGGGTGCTGACAACCCACGCTACGCCACTGTCAGATGGTGACCTAGATGAATGCAGACGGATGCCTTGGCGGCGATCTTTCTTTAGGGCCCCACTCAGTGAGAAATGGAGCCAGGGCAGGGAATGGCTGGGACGTAAATTCTCATCAAATGGGAATGAGCAAGAGCCAGAAGTGGGAGAGGGAGAGGGAAGGAGAAAAAGCCCATAGCAAAAAGTGTCACTGTTGATCAGCCATTGAGGAAGGAAAAGCGTGGAGATGAGAACGGTGTTTACCTCTTCCTTTGAAACTTGGTGTTTGAGCTGCCAGGACTGGAGCTTGGAAGGCGGCCAAAAATCATTGCTGGCACATCAAGAACAGGCTGGCCCTAGAATTGGGCAGAGTGAGGCAGGGGCCTTAGGTGGCCTATGTTGAGGATAGGGGCAGGTGAATCAGTCAGTTTTGGTCCCTTTTTTCCAATCTTATGTTGAGTTCTCCACATTTCCACATGATGTTGGGAGGGTGGCACAGGGACATGGGTGGCACTGTGGGTTAAACCACAGAGCCTAGGACTTGCCGATCAGAAGGTCGGCAGTTCGAATCCCTGTGATGGGGTGAGCTCCCGTTGCTCAGTCCCTGCTCCTGCCAACCTAGCAGTTCGAAAGCACGTCAGAGTGCAAGTAGATAAGTAGGTACCGCTCTGGCGGGAAGGTAAACAGCATTTCCGGGCGCTGCTCTGGTTCGCCAGAAGCGGCTTAGTCATGCTGGCCACATGACCCAGAAGCTGTAAGCTGGCTCCCTCAGCCAGTAAAGCGACATGAGCGCCGCAACCCCAGAGTCGGCCACAACTGGACCTAATGGTCAGGGGTCCTTTTAGCTTTACCTTTACTAAAAATTCACTATCACGTCAGTGCAAACACATGCAATTCTGCCTAATATACGCATTTTTGCAAAGCAATCTCCCCTAATTTGTTCTTCGTTGCACTTCTGTACACAATACTTGGCTGGAGAACCTCATTGCAAAATTCAGAGAAGTGCAAATTTCAAAGGATGCGCATTGGTTCACAAATTAGGTTTGCCTCGCACTGTGTGCCATATGACCCAACCCCGCCGCTGCTTGGACTACTCACCAGAAGGCTGAAGTCATCCTGCTGGTGACTGTACAAATGTCTGTGGCAGTTCAGGCAGTCTCTCCGGCAGTCGCTGAGGGCGTAAGCAAGCAGGCAGAACGACAAGACGTTCCAAAGGAGCATCCTCATGGTGTCAGCTCTCAAAAACCTGCAAAAAGGAACCAGGGAGAGTGGAATGGTCAAGAGATGGAACTGTCCTTGCCAGTTCTCTGCCTCTGGGTCATTAGAAGTGGAAGAAAACTCCAACCCAGAAGGTTTTTTGTCATTCTCACCAGTCCTGCGGGATTGCCTCCCCACAGAGGTTCATGCTTAATAACTAACTAACTAACTAACTAACTAACTAACTAACTAATAAAATTTATTTATACCCCGCCCTCCCCAGCCAAGACCGGGCTCAGGATGGCTAACACCAAATATAAAAACAATTGATTGAAATACAGCTTAAAAAACAAGATTAAAACGCAACATTAAAACATTAAAATGCAATCTCATTTCAGTGGAAACTCAATGAAAAACTTTTTTGGGGATAAAAACGTCACGTCTTCACCAAGGCTAACTATCCAGACTGGTCCTTCATGGGCCAGGAAAAAAGCCAGGGAAGTCCCCAAATAGGAGCTCCATGAAAGAAGGAAATAGGGTAAGAGGATCAAGTTGAATCCAAGCCAAAGGCCAGGGGGAACAACTCTGTCTTACAGGCCCTGCGGAAAGAAATCAGATCCCACAGGGCCCTGGTCTCATGAGGCAGAGCGTTCCACCAGGCTGGAGCCAGTGTTGAAAAGGCCCTGGCTCTGGTTGAGGCTGTTGGGAAACTGTGTATGTGCAGCTACTCACACAGAGTCAGTTAAGGTTTGGCAGACAGCCAGAAGGCAATCTGAAGGAGTAAGTCTGCCTGGAGATAACAGAGACATGAAGACAGCTTCCTGATTGGTCAAGCTCTCTCAAGGGAGTTAACGGCCCACTAACTGGAATGTGTTAGTTCATGGTTCAGTGTGTCAGTGTATGAGTTGTGAGTCGTGTCAGAGAGAGCTAGCAAAAGATCCGTGTTCTGTTCCTGTAAATAATCCACTGAATATAACAAACACCTAACTACAAGTTCCTGGTTCCTGCTTTGTCCATCCTGTCTGCAGCCAAGTTGCCAATTACTTCCATGGATTCTGCGTGTATTCTTCTTGGTCTGGCTAAGGTCCTGCAACTAGTCAGAAAGTTGCGAAACACCAAATTGGTTTTGCCAATAGAGGCTAATCTGTAAGTGGGCATATGCTTACTATCAAGAAGCATATAAATTCAAAGGATTTGCAGATAAGGTAGGTTCTGAAGAGGGATTTGAAGGACAACACAGGTGACAGCAGGGCCACGGGTGCAAGAACATGCCCACTTCCTACTGAGACAGGTTCAAGGCTCTTGCATTCATTTACAAAGCCCTGAACAACTTAGGTCCAGGGTACCCAGGGGTCGTCTGAACACTTACATCCCGGTAGCAGCAGAACATATGCCCGCACTGCCTAGGACAGGCGCACTCCCGAGGGGTGTGTGGCGTGGAGGGTTTGTTGATATTTTCACCCCCTCCCCTTGCAAGAATCTCCTGATCTGATTATTATTATTATTATTATTATTATTATTATTATTATTATTTAAAGTGACACAGCAGTATACAATTTTTTAAAATATAAACAAATAAACAAATGAAAAGGAAACACGGGCAGCTTTCATAAGTTGTGCAGAAATGTCTCTTGCAGCTGACTTATGAAGGTGACGCCGAGTGTCATTTTTCTAGAAAAAGGGGTGCCAGAGCTCAGTATGAACTTCTCCTTTGTTGTCTGAGAATGGCAATGGCGCCCACCTGAAAGGTGCTGGAACTGAGCTCCGGCTGGAAGCTCTGATGACGTCCTTCTCTCCATGCTGAAACAAACCCTAGCATTGCTCACTGGTGTGACAACTCAAGCAGAACCTGTGATGGTGCAGTTACTCATTAAGTAAATTAAGAGAATCGGACCCCGAGGCAGGAGGGTACTCAAAGCCTGTCACAATGCGGCGAGTCAGTCCAAACGCAGCCAGGGATATGCTTGTTCCCCCACCTCCTCTCTGCCTCTATTTGCGAAACTCCTGATCTGTGTTTCATCTCACGCAGGGCGAGATAGCTCCTGACTGGCTCCAAGGTTTGCTGGCAGATGGAACGAAGAATTATGCTTCCTGGCTGGAGGGGAGCTCTATTTGTGACGCGCTTGCAACCCTCGCCTACCTCGCCGGTGCCGGGAAAGCGAAGTGAGCATTGCGTACATTTGGCATGCTTCGGAAAGCAATGTGGCTTGCTCACCCCAAGGAGGAAAGGAAAGGCTATCTCTGATCCTGGGGAGGCTAGAGATTGTGGTCGTTGGTAGGTTAAATGTTGCAGCAGGCCTTGCAAAGCCACTTCCGCCCTACAGAGGAGGTGGGGTTGCAGGCTTCACGGCCCCACCACATGCACGGCGGCTGGAGCCCAGCCTCACGCGATTGGGGGGGATTCCCAACAGCATCACACCCTGGCCAGCCAATCGGCTGGCTCTGGGGGCGTGGCCTGCCCTATTTAAGGCAGGATGCGGCTGGGGATCTCCCTCTTTCCCCGCCTGCCAGCTGTTCCTGCTTTTTCCCACCCTCTCGCCCTATAAGGTTTCCGTTCCTTGACTTTGCTATGTATCTCGGTTGGCCGCCATTGAGGGGCCTGGTAGGATTTTTTCCACTTGGCAAATTGGTACCAGCCACTTGGTTTTCGCCTGCCTCATAGCAAATCGTCACAACCTTCTGGGTATTGGCAGTTAGGCATTGGTATTGTTCTGTAGATGGAAGAGGGGAGGAAGCGCCATCACCTGCCCCACATATTGAAGGGTAGGTCTGATAAAGGATTCCAGGGGGCGTGGCCCTGTCCAAAGCCTAAGGAGGTGAGGGCCAAAGGCACGCCCCCTATCAGTGACCCCGGGGTTTCCTAGTTGATGTGCACCAGCAGGACTCCCCCTACTGGTGGTTAACCCTTCCGGACTTCAAGCGTATGGGCTGAAGTCAGATATAATCAGTTAGGACCAATGCCTAAGCCAATACCGCTCATCACCTGTAACCAATAAAGTTGTGGCCTTATTTAACCCATTAACCTTAATAATTGTGTCATGTGTCTTTATTTCCACTGGGGGGGGGGGCGGGAACTCACCACGCAAGCCCTCAAGTCCAAACACCCTGATTGATGCAAGAAATCAAGCTATGAGGAGATCTGCTGAGAGGGTTCAACTCTCAGGAACTTTCTTGACATGAGGCTCATACAAGCTTCTGCTAGTCCAGCTGCTTTCTCCCGGGAAACTTTTCTGCTGGATCAGAACAAACATCAGTCGGTTTTTCTGCGGGTTGACGTTTGTTCTGATTCAGCAGTAAACAGAGGCATTTCCCAGAGAAAGCAGTGGGATGAATGGAAAACCTCTCAAATCTGTGCTTTCTAGACACGGAACAAGTGGAATGTGCCCATGGATGCTGAAACCTCAATTTTCCCCAAACGGAAAGCTTCCCAGAACTTGTGCCTCCCGCTCTGGTATTAAATTATGTGGAGTTTAACACTGTCAGAAAAAAACAACAACTCCTATGTTAAGTGTTGCCAAAGGCTTGGAGGATCATGAAAGATTCTGTTCTGTTTGGTGGGATTTTATCTTCCATACAACAAATGCAGATATACAGGACTCTCTCTCCACAACAGTACAAGGTGAAATCTGGTTTTCCTCATGGTCTCAAGTACTCTACTTACCTGATTTAAGTATCTGCCTGATCTATTGTGCTGCTCTTTTGCATTTGCTTTGTTTGGCTTCAATAAAACCATGATTCTACGAAAATAATTTTTTGGGGAACGGGAAATAAAGCAAGCGATAGAGTAGAGTGGGGAACTTCAGGCCTGGAGGCCAAGTGTGGCTCTCCAGACATCCCTATCTGGCCCTTGGATCCCTCCCATGGCCACACCCCTTTCCCAAGGCTGCAGCTCTGTGTCCTCCTTGAGCTCTCTTGCCTGGCTCGGATGTGTACACAAGAACAGTTCTGCTGGGTCAAGCCAATGGCTCATCTAGTGCAGCATTTGAGAATCACAGAATCAAAGAATTGTAGAGTTGGAAGAGACACATTGTAGAGTTGGAAGAGATTGACTTCCATAAACACGGTTTTAACAAGGAGTCCGTAAGTGACTGTGGAGGCCAATTCTGGATCCACACGTCCTTCCACAGTGGAGACATTGGTTCCCGGGCAGGAGTTGATCACGGTGTGGATTTGCCAAGCGTGCCTTCCTCTTAGCACATTTTCCCCTTGCGTTCTGAGTCTGAGCGTCTTCAGAGCCCAATTTTTTAAATTTTTTTAAAAAACATTTAAGATTCGCCTTGAGACAGTCTTTAAACCTTTTTTTGTTGACAACCAGCACTACGCTTTCCATTTTTAAGTTCAGAATAGAGTAGTTGCTTTGGAAGATGATCAGGCATCCGCACAACATGACCAGTCCAATGAAGTTGATGTTGAAGAATCATTGCTTCAACACTGATGATCTTTGCTTCTTCTAGTACACTGATATTAGTTCGCCTGTCTTCCCAAGTGATGTGGAAAAAATTTCGGAGACACCATTGATGGAATCTTTCGAGGAGTTGGAGATGGCATTTATAAGTGGTCCATATTTCACAAGCGTATAGTAAGGTTGGTAGTACAATAGCTTTGCAAAAAAGCATTTTGGTTTCCCTGCGAATGTCCCGGTCCTCAAACTCCCTGCACTTCAATCAGGAGAAAGCCTCGCTGGATTTTAGCATCAATGTTGGCCCTTGTGGAAAGAAGTACTTTCTTTCCTCTGTCCTCTGCATGTTTCCTTAGAAGTAAGCTCCTCTTTACTCAACAAGCCTCACTCCCCATAGTGCACAAAAGTGTGCTTAGGGCTACAGCTGTATTTTTTTTTAAAGAACTCCACCCTGCCTTTCAATAGACACCTCTCAAAGCAATTCACAGCTTGTTTTAAGAACCACCAATGGCAAAACAATTAAAACAGCAAAATAAAAAGGGGAAACAAAAGCAGTTCAGTAGCAACAAGGTCCCCAGGCCCTTTTAAATTCTACAAGCTGCTGAGAGGCACAGTTCAACAGTGGAATTTGCTGCCAAGGAGTATGGTGGAGTCTCCTTCTTTGGAGGTCTTTAAGCAGAGGCTTGACAACCATATGTCAGGAGTGCTCTGATGGTGTTTCCTGCTTGGCAGGGGGTTGGACTCGATGGCCCTTGTGGTCTCTTCCAACTCTATGATTCTATGAAAAAGCAGAGCCCTCAAACACTCATGACAGTAAAATGTTTTTACTAGGGACCTGAAGATCAGTTAGACTGGGTGCCATGGGAAGTACTGACTTTGAGGTTTCCCTGAAAGAGCAATGCTGGTGGTCAACAAAAGAGGTTCAAAGACTGTCTCAAGGCAAATCTAAAAGAATGTAGTATAAACACCAACAATTGGGAAACACTGGCCTGCGAGCGCTCCAATTGGAGAACAGCCTTGACCAAAGGTGTCATGGGCTTTGAAGACACTCGAACTCAGGACGCAAGGGAGAAACGTGCTAGGAGGAAGGCACGCTTGGCAAATCCGCACCGTGATCAACTCCCGCCTGGAAACCAATGTCCTCACTGTGGAAGCACGTGTGGATCCAGAATTGGCCTCTGCAGTCACTTAGGGACTCATTGTTAAAACCGTGTTTATGGAAGACAATCTTACTCGGCTACGAGGGATCGCCGAAGAAGAAGACATCACAGAGTTTTATTTTGTATACTGTCCTTCATCTGAAGATCTCAGGGCAGTTCACAAAATAGTCCAGCATCCTGTTCTCACAGTGGCCAGCCAGAAGCCCATTATGGGGAACCTGCAAGCAGGATTCGAACACAGGAGCAATACTCTCCCCTCCTGTGGTTTCCAGCAACTGGGATTCAGATGTGTTGCTGCCCCCGATTGTGGCGGTGCAGAGCATAGCCACTGTGGCCTTCTCTGTGATGGCCTGGGACTCGGGCTATGACTTGGAACCAGAGGAGTCTCAGTCCGCACCGGATCCTTTGCCTCAGGCATCATCTGAACCTAGTCTGGGGCTTGATTCTGAAGAGCCCCAGTCTGCACAGGTTCCCCTGCAACAAGCACCACCTGGGCCGAGTCAGGGGCCTGAGCCTGCCCTGGCTCCAGATGCGGGGATTACCTCGTTGCCTCCAGCTGGGCCATCACTTACAGCTGCTCCACTACCGGTTGGGTCAGGGGAGGCCGAGGCGGCCTCTGGGTCTAGTAACCCACCGATGTTTCCTGAGCTGCAAAGACTCAGGTCTGAGAGAAGGAGAGACCTGAGTACTCGCAGGAGGAGTGCTCGCCTTTGGGCGAAACAGGGAGGTGAGTCGCCGGGGGATCAGGACCGGCCATTACCCCGACAAAGATAAAAGGCTGTCGGACCCCACCCAAGGTTGTGGGAGCAACGTTGCTGTATGCTAGATCCTGCCTGAGTTCCTGTACCTGTCCTTGCCTGGTTTCCTGCCTCGTGTCCTGCCTTGGCCCTGTCGGACTGACTCCCAATGGAACCTTCGGGTTCTGGACTGGACCTGGACCACGTTTCTCAGGTTCCCCCTGGGCCCAGCACATTCTTCTTCATGGACTTCTTAAGGAAGTGACACACCACCATCTCCTTCAAAGGGAATGACACTTCGTCCTCTTCCAGTGAAACATTGCTTACTCTCTGGTTGCGCCCAGTCCGGCCACTATGGCTAGCTCTAAGAAGCCATGATGGAGAGAGGTCAAGCGAAGAAGTGGCCGGCTGCACTTCTTGATACAGTTTGTCCACATCCTCAGACCACAATAATGGAAACTTATCCAATGTAGATGTGTTGCAGGGGGGTTGGATTAGATGACGCTCGGGTCCCTCTACAGTTCTATGATCCCATGGATCTGGAAATGCCCACACCATCTGGAGGGAGCCAACTTGCAAAATTTCCTGCACAGACATATCTTTGCAGCTCCTTAGCAATCATTTAAGCAACTTCTGAGAAGAGACTAGTCAGAATAAAAGCCATTCCTCATGTCTGATTAGGAGTCAAGCACCATCAGTCCTTTAACGCCACTCAAGCATTTTCTTCTTTTCTCCCTTAAAAGCGACAACAAAGATACCAAACCGTGTCATGAAAGGAAGGGCTAAAAATATCTCTCTGGTCAGAAATCTCTTAGCCAGAGTTGGGGGATTAATTTACAATTTGATTAGGGTGACAGTGATGGGCAGATGATAGCAGGAGGAAGAGGGGGAGAAACTGCCTTTGTTTTGGAGAGGGGCTGAGGAGTTTATGGGAAGTGATGAGTCTGGGATGGATGCAATGTGCAATCAAAGAAGTGGGTGTGATTGAAGCACTGATTCTCGCGTCAATCACCGCAGTGGGAATTTGGCCGGACTCAGAAATGATGAGGCGCTGTAAATGTCTCTTATCAAGCGCTCAAGGAGCCCATGTGATACGGTGGTTTTTATGTGGAAAGCTCAGGGAGTCAATAGCATGGGCTGCCAACCAGCTACTGAGGTAAGTTCAAGGTATTGGTTCAAATAGATTCTAGACCTCCGTTTTGAAGGTCCTTTTTCTGAAGCCTTCACATCTCCCAAGACATCTGCCTTTCCCTTGCACCTATTGTGAACAAAAATCTGCCCTTTTCCCCCTTATGGGGTATCCAAGAGCCCATATTGAGTCCTTACGTAGGTTCCCTATTGGTAGGAGACAATAACAGAGGCCAACCAGAGAATATTGAGAAGCAAAGCAGCTAGTAAGCCTATTCTTTACTGACCTGTTGCAATAGGGTGCTCCCCTCACCTGCAGGAAAGGAGGAGGAACCCAGAACAATGGTGGGCAAGGCCTTATATAGACATTTTAAATTCCCTGCCGTGGAGCTCAAGACCACCCCTCTATATATCATACATACATCACAGAAGGGGTGTAACCTAAGACCACCCCCCAGATACATCATACTTACATCACAGAAAAGGCGGTCTACAGCAGAAATCTGAGTGCATTCTTTACCTCCTGTCTGCCAGGTTACCTGTTTAATGGTCACTTGATTGGATTGCCTGGGGAGCCTGGCCAGTCTTTCGTAATGATGAATACTTAGTTCCTGAGCCAGGTCAGGCCCACACCCTATTCATATCTTAAATGTGCCCTTAAGACAGGATTTGTGAAGGAAAAGACAACATTCCCTCACACCAGGAGCGTACAAAGGCGGAGCAGAGGGAGGGCACCCCGGGCACCAGCCAGGGGTGGTGACAAGATGGCCCGCTGCCTCCCCCCAGCTGTAGAGGGGCGGAGGGCGTGCACACAGTCAGTGTGGGCGCCGCTTGTGGCATGTCCACACGGTGTCCATATGGGCTGCCACTAGCGTGGCGACCGTACGGGCTGCTGTGTGTGCGCAGTCTGTATCTGCTGCCGTACATGCACAGTCCGTACAGACGTCGTGCATGTGTCATGAGGCGGTTAGCCCCGCCCCTCGGCGTCCCACCCCCGGTGATGGAGAGGGTTCCTTCACCACTGCTTGCACCCTCACTGCTCCCATATGAAATGTTCATTTTGTTGGGCTGCGTCTGGGGAGACGGGGGCATTTGGCTAGCCCCTGGCTTGCTCCAGCCACTGGCCGGCAGCCGGGTGACCTCCGGTTCGTTCTTGCAACAGCATCAATCAGCGACTCGAGCCTCAGAAGCCTTCAGAAGCTGAGCACGCTCTTATCAGCAGAGTGAATAACTTTTCACAACCTAAGGGGCAGGCAGACAGTGGCATAGCGTGGGGGGTGCAGGGGGGGCCGGCCGCATCGGGCGCAACATCTGGGGGTTAGGGTTAGGGGGCGCAAATCCACAGGCTAGGGGGCACAAATTACTTGCCTTGCCCCGGGTGCTGACAACCCACGCTACGCCACTGCAGGCAGAGGCAGATGTCAGCATATTTACAGGCATTTATTCAGCATCAGGAACAAAGGAAAAACATGTCTGCTTCCCTTCGTGTCCAAGCAAAAACAGGAGTATAGCAGAAGCAATATACAACAGAAGTTCCCAGCAGACTGTGCTGGAAGTAAACAGACATGTGACATACAGCAATTCCACAAGCCTGTTCTAAAGGTGGAATGGAACTGTCAGGAACTATATCCTAACAATAAGGAGAGCCTGCAGGATCACGCCAGTGACCAACTAGTCCAGCCTCCTGTTTCCACAGTGGCCAACTAGATGCCCCCATGGGAAACCTCCAAGCAGGATCCGAGCACAAGAGCCCTCTCTCCTCTCCTGTGGTTTCTTGAAACTGACCGCGGAAGCAGGGCACAGCCACCATGCCTAGTAGTAGCCATTGATAGCCCTCCTCCTCCTCCATCCTCTTTTAAAGCCACCCAAATTGGTGGACATCACTGCCTCCTGTGGCAGGGAGTTCCGCCGTTCAACTTTGTGCTGTGTGAAGAAGGACTTCCTACTCTGGCTTTAGAGGTGAGCACATGAGCAAACTAACCGTGAGTACAGTCATACCGTGGGTTACAGACACTTGGGGTTGTGCGATTTCAGGTTGTGCACTGTGCCGAACCTGGAAGTACTGGAACGGGTTACTTCCGGGTTTCGGTGCTTGCGCATGTGCAGAAGCACTAAATCATGCTTTGCGCATGTGCAGAAGCACTGAAATGCAACCCACGCGTGCACAGACACAGTGCTGCGGCTTGCTGCGGCTTGCGGTCGCTGCAGGTTGCGAACGTGCTTCCCGCACGGATCACGTTCGCAACCTGAGCGTCCACTGTACTGTTATAGATTTGGGGTGGAGGACCCCTCACCCAAACCCTAGAAATTAATAAATGGTTGGATTTTGATTATTTGGAGTGTTGAAGGGAAGACTGGAGGTCAGTGGGATAGCACAGGCTAAGATTTCTTTCCAAGACAGGGCCTCACCTGGGATAGAGGCATTAACATGGCGAAAGAAAGGAGATTCCAACTAAACATTAGGAAGGATGGTAGGAGCTGTTCAACAGTAGAAGGGACTCCCTTCGAAGATGGTGGACCCTCCTTCCTGGGAAGAGTTGGGTACCAACCTGCCAGAGATTCTTTAGCTGTGGTTCTGCACTGCAAGGGGCTAGACTAGAGGACCTTTGGAGATCCCTCCCAACCCTACAATTCTATGACTCTGATCTAGGGATGCTCAGGCAGCTTTTTAAACCCCAAAACAAAGGCCCTTTATTCACAGCAACACTGCCTGCACTCCACGGAGTGGACTCTGCCGTTTGAAGGAGAGCGGTTCTGTTTTCCGCTGAATTTTAAATAAAATGCTGCCGCAACCCGAAAACGCCAGTGTCCTCCCCCTCCTTGTTTTGAGTCAGAGGGTCGCATCAGTGACTCAGGCAGAGTTTATGAACCGCTGCCGTCCCAAATGCTTCGGTCCCGGACAATTAACCCCCAAATGATATTACGCTCGTATGTGTGAGTCTCCTTCATTTCCTAGATAATTCCTTACATCCATCTCTCCTGAATACCATTTGTGGATCTGCAGCCGGCAGCAAAATGAGGTGTGATAATGATATTCAACAATGGAGTTGGTGAGGCAAGGGGCCGGTCAGCTGTGCAGTTCCACATTTGGTCCATTGCTTGGATGAAGGAGCCATAGACATGAGCCCACACAGTGTATGTGAGGTCCAGGGACGGCTATACTCAGTGCTTATGGCGATCCTTAGAGTGGTTGTGCTAGAATCATGTTTTCCTTCGCAGTGACAGCTGCAGTGGAGGTTTCTTAAACCACTCCCAATCCAATCTGAACTGTTACAGGTGTACCTCTGGATGCGAATGGGATCCGTTCTGGAGCCCCGTTCACATCCTGACACAAACACGCGACTGCCCGTCTGTGTGTGCGCGGGTTGCGTTTCGCCACTTCCGCACATGCGTGTGACGTCATTTTGAGTGTCTGCACATGTGCGAGCGGCGAATCCCAGTAGTAATGTGTTCCATTAGTTTCAGGTCGCCGTGGAGCGCAACCCGGAAGTGCTCAACCTGAAGTGTATTCAACCCGAGGTATGACTGTATAGGTAAAAAAGAAAGGTAAAGGACTCCTGAACAGTTACGTCCAGTCAAAGGCGACCATGGTATCTCGCTTTCAGGCCGAGGGAGCCGGCGTTTGTCCACAGACAGCTTTCCGGGTCATGTGGCCAGCAGGACTAAGCTGCTTCTGGCGCAACAGAACACCGCGATGGAAACCAGAGCGCACAGAAACGCCGTTTACCTTCCTGCCACAGTGGTACCTCTCTTTCTACTTGTACTGGTGTGCTTTCGAACTGCCAGGTTGGCAGAAACTGGGACAGAGCAAAGGGAACACACCCCGACACCAGGATTCGAACCACTGAACTTCTGATCAGCAAACCCTAAGAGGCTCAGTGGTTTAGACCACAGCGCCACCTGCGTCTGTTATATACAGGGGCTTAGGGATGGGCAAATTTGTCTATTTCCTTCCCCCATCTTAAATTCAACTTGCCAGACATGTAATAATAATAAATAATAATAATTTTTTATTTATACCCCGCCCTTCCCGGTTCAGAAAACTGGGCTCAGGGTGGCTTACAACAAATTTAAAACACTTAATTGTGATGCAACAACAAAAAAGCAGCATAAAATACAGTATAAAAGCGTGAATAACAATAAATTCAAAGTTCAAAAATCAATTTGAGGGAAAATCCATCCAATAAACATTAGATGGTCACTAGGGCTAGCTGGCTGAATTGGTCCTATTTGGGCCAGCGATGAAGCCAGGGGAGAATTAGCTGTGGGGTCCCAGAGCGGGTAATCATCATAAAAAGGGGAGGGGGAGGGAAGGAAGGGGAATAAAAGATCAGGCTGAATTCAAATTAAAGGCCAGGCAGAATAGCTCTGTCTTACAGGCCCTTCAGAAGGTTAAATCCTGCAGGGCCCTGGTCTCATGAGACAGAGGATTCCACCAGGTTGGAGCCATCACTGAGAAGGCCCTGGCCCTGGTGGAGGATAATCTGACTTCCTTAGGGCCCGGGACCACTAGGGTGTTGCTATTTATGGACCTTGAGGCTCTCCGTGGCGCATACCGGATGAGGCAGTCCCGTAGGTACGAGGGTCCTAGGCCGTGAAGGGCTTTAAAGGTCAAAAGAAGCACCTTAAATCTGACACTGTACTCCACCGGGAGCCAGTGCAGCTTGAAAAGCACTGGGTGAATATGCTCCCATGGCAGGGACCCTGTGAGGAGCCTCGCTGCAGCATTCTGCACCCTCTGTAGTTTCTGGGACAGCTTCAAGGGCAGCCCCGCGTAGAGTGAATTACAGTAGTCAAGCCTGGAGGTGACCGTCGCATGGATCACTGTGGCCAGGTCGGGGTGGGAAAGGTAAGGGACCAACTGCTTAATGCAGCAAAGGTGGAAAAATGTCGCCTTGGCTGTTGCTGTAACCTGCGCCTCCATGGAAAGGGAGGCGTCAAGGATTACACCCAAACTCTTAACAGAAGGCAATGGCACTAATTGGCCCCCCACAAGAGAAGGGAGTTGGTCCCCCATCCCCATGCCATCCTGACCCAGCCAGAGGACCTCCGTCTTCAAGGATTTAGTTTCAATCGGCTCCCACAAAACCATCCAGCCACAGCTTTCAAGCATCTGGTCAGTGTGTCCAGGGCCGAGTCGGTGTGGCCATCCATCAGCAGATAGAGCTGACTGTCATCAGCATATTGGTGACAGCCCAGCTCAAAGCTCCAGACAATCTGGGCAAGGGGGCGCATAAAGATGTTAAAAAGCATCGGGGAGAGGATTGCGCCCTGCGGCACTCCACGCACCAAGGAGTGGTGCAATGACATCTCCCTCCCTAGCGCCACCCAGTGGCGTAGCGTGGGGGTGCAGGGGGGGCCGGCCACACCGGGTGCAGCATCTGGGGTTAGGGTTAGGGGGTGCAAATCCACAGGTTAGGGGGCGCAAATCCATGAGTTAGGGGGCGCAAATTACTTGCCTTGCCCCGGGTGCTGACAACCCACACTACGCCACTGGCGCCAACCTCTGTCCCTGACCAGAGATAAAGGACCACAGCCATTGTTGGGCTGTAGCCTGTATCTCCACGTCGGCGAGGTTGTGGTCCAGAAGATCATGATCGACCATGTCAAAGGCTGCTGACAAATCTAAGAGAATCAGCAGTCCCAACTCGCTTCGATCCAGTTGTCTACAGAGATCATCTGTTAGGGTGACCAGAGCTGTCTTGGTCCCAAAACCAGGACGGAAACCGGACTGAAATGGATCTAAACCCAATGTTTCCTCCAGAAACCTACCAAGCTGTTCAGCAACGCTCTCTCAATTACCTTACCCAGATATGGAAGATTTGAAACTGGGCAGTAATTGGATAGATCTAAAGGATCTAATGAAGTTTTCTTTAAGAGCGGAGACACCACTGCTTCCTTCAGCTCCCCTGGGAATGTCCCTGTGCCAAGGGACAAATTGATAATTTCAGCAAGGATGTTTTTGCTCTGTTTATTTCATTGTCTATCTGTTTGCCACCCTGGACTCCATGTGGAGGGAGGGAGGGGGTATAAATTGAACAAATAACCATTTGAGAGAGTGAGAAAAGAATAAATTTCTATACGCTTTTTCCCTAATATATTTTAATTTCGTAAACTTTTATTGTGTTTCCTGTCTCTCATTCCACCACTCTCAATTCTCAGAATTACTCATAGATTCAACCCCCTTAAAAAAAAGAGAGAGAAAAATTGTAATTGTAATTGTTTTGGCAACGACTGTATTGAAGAGAGGGGCAAAACAATTCCTAAAACCCAATAAAGGAAGAATGGTGCATCAAGTCAAGGAAATTTGTACATGACAATATTGACAATTTGTGCTGCTCAACACCATAAAATGGTTATGAGTTTAAATCTAGGTCATTAAAACAACAATTGCTGCAACTCCTAATTTTTAGCAAATGTGGAAATTTTTTTAATGGGGAGCAATAAAAAAGGGCTAAAAGCCCCCACAATTCTCTTTAACTGCAAAAAATGCAGAGAGAAACCATTAAACAGGCATATTATACACCAACAAATGAATAAACAAAATAATAGTTCCAAGCGGATTCTCGGAATTGTAAATGTGCAAGGGTCTATGATAAGCTTGAAAGACCAGAAATCTTACAGGTCCAAAGAATCGCCAACACCTGCGTTAGCAGAGCCTTCAACTAAGCCTGAAATCATCTGAGCAGAAGTGAAAAAGAAGAGGCTTTCTGGACCAGGCCAATGGCCCATTTAGTCCAGAATCCTGTTCTCACAGGGGCCAGACCAGGTGGCCATTATGGGAAGCCAGCGTGCAGGATTCGAACACAAGAGCAGCCCTCTTTCACCTTGTGATTCCCAGCACCTGGTATTTAGGAGCAGACTGCCTTGGACAACAGAAGGAAAACACAGCTGTCGCGCAGGACCTGCCCAAGACATTTTGACACCTGAGGCCAGCCAAAAAATATGGCACCCTTCCCTCCGCACCGGGGAAGAAGGGATGGGTGAAGATCTACATCAGGAACAAAGAGGAAATAAAGATCTCTGTCGGAATCTGCTGTCCCGGTGGAGCCTGCTGCCTGAAATGGTTGCCTCACCTTGCCTCATGGGTGGGCCGGCCCTACCATTGTGGCTAGTGTTAAGTATAATTGGTTTAATTGACACTGGAATGGGAATGGCTCAATGTGTATCGGTGGAAAGGTTTAGCATGGGGAGATTCCATTGAAGCTGGAGAACAACAAGAAGAGCTCTCTCTGAGCTTTAACTAGTTGATAGTTAACTATTGTTGCTTCTTGCTAGCTAACAGGTGGGCTTTGTAACCTTAGGTGGCAAAGGTATTTGGTTGCAAATTTGCTTTGGAGTTACCTTTGAGCATGGGTAGGCAAACTAAGGCCTGGGGGCCGGATCCGGCCCAATCACCTTCTAAATGCGGCCTGTGGATGGTCCGGGAATCAGCATGTTTTTACATGAGTAGAGGGACACGGGTGGCGTTGTGGGTTAAACCACAGAGCCTGGGACTTGCTGATCAGAAGGTCAGCGGTTCGAATCCCTGCGACCAGGTGAGCTCCCGTTGCTCGGTCCCTGCTCCTGCCAACCTAGCTGTTCGAAGGCACGTCAAAGTGCAAGTAGATAAATAGGTACTGCTCCAGTGGGAAGGTAAACGGCGTTTCCATGCGCTGCTCTGGTTCGCCAGAAGCAGCTTAGTCATGCTGGTCACATGACCCGGAAGCTGTATGGCCAATAAAGCAAGATGAGCGCCGCAACCCCAGAGTCAGCCACGACTGGACCTAATGGTCAGGGGTCCCTTTACCTTACATGAGTAGAATGTGCATTTTTATTTAAAATGCATCTCTGGGTTATTTGTGGGGCATAGGAATTTGTTCATCCCACCCAAAAAAAATATATAGTCCGGCCCCCCACAAGGTGTGAGGGACAGTGGACCGGCCCCCTGCTGAAAAAGTTTGCTGACCCTTGCCTTTGAGTCTTCTGTCTCAAGACTCTGTGGAGAGAATGTGTAAAAGAAGCTCTCAAGAGCTCCAGGCGTAATGTTATAGGTCTGTTTGGGTATTTTTCATATTTTCTAAGATGCTGATCTTGTGCTGGACAGCACAAGAAATTGTATGGATAATTTTGGATTTTTCGTATGATGTTTTGATTTTGTTTTGATACTTGTCCTGCAAGTAAAAGTTTGAACAATATTTCTATGGATCCGAATGATGGTTTCTTCCAAAAGGAGTCAGTGCTTCTGTTTCCAGTCGCTTCAGACTGCACAATATTAATATCTGCAGTAGATAGTAGCTGATGATTGGATAGCCTTATTCCCATGAATTTGCCTATCCCCCTTTTGAAGTTTCATTAAGGAAATAGGAAGGCAATCCCCACAGCCACACAACTCTTCGACTACACTCCTTTGTCAATGTGACAGCCTTCAAATGCTTTGAACTGCAATTACCTTCAATTGTTATGTACTGAGTTGAATAGGATCCAAAATGCAGCAGTCTGATTGGTCCTAGAACAATAGAACCCAGAATGCAGCAGTCTGATTGGTCCTAGAGCAATAGGATCCAGAATGCAGCTGTCTGATTGGTCCTAGAGCAATAGGATCCAGAATGCAGCCGTCTGAGTGGTCCTAGAACAATAGGATTCAGAATGCAGCAGTCTGATTGGTCCTAGAACAATAGGACCCAGAATGCAGCAGTCTGATTGGTCCACAGGAGCCACCCAATCCAGCTCCAGGTGGAAGTGAATCTGCAACCTGATTGGCCTACAAGTGAATCCTGGAATTAGCCAATCACGAGGGGCCCATTGTGTAAATAATGTATATAAAGCAGACATTCTGGAGGAACATCCATTCCTCCTCACCACTATGAGCTGAATAAAGAGCATGAAATCCACGCTCGGCTCCGAGTATATTTCACTGGCGACGAAGGTGGGATCCCGCTGAGCTGACCACAGCACCGCCACCTGCCGCACCGCTGCCTCTCACCGTGTATCCAGGCTTCAGCTCTGCAGCTCACCTGTCCTGGCTGGGAATGATGGGAGTTGTAGTCCCCAGCGTACAGTTGTTGCCTGTTGGCGATGGCTTATGTGCAATAAACATAAGCCTTTGCATTCACTACTTCGCTTAAAGACTAGCCTAGTGAAGAGCTCTGGTTTACTCAAAAGCTTGCGAAGCAATTCTTGGGCTTGTTGACATCTTGGGTGGCTGTCATAATTTCAAAATGAAAGTGGCAATGGAACCCTTAGCCCTCCCAGATGCCAGTTTAACCTGCTGCTTCCTCTGCTCAGCATCTTCGACGGGTTCCTCTCCGAGAAAATTTTATTTATTCAGCATCCTGAGATTTGACAAACAGCTGCTGGGAAATGAGAGTCAACGCTTTGTCCCTGCCTGGCCCTGCTCCAGTGCACCAGTGGGCTAAGAGTGACGTTGAATCACTGGCATGACTAACACACCGCCACCCGTGCCAAGACTCTGGGAAGAATAATGGAATTGTAGAGCTGGGAGAAACCCTGAGGTCATCTAGTCCAACCCCCTGGGATGCAGGAATCTCAGCTAAAGCATCCATTCAACCTCTGCTTAAACACCTCAAAGTCCAACAATGTAATAGATATGCGTGCTTCCCTTTCTTTTTTCCTGTAGGACTAATTGCTGTCGTTAACAGTCATCAATAATAAGAATAAGAATAATTATAAGAATAATACATTTTATTTATACCCTGCCCTCCCCGGCCAGAGCCAGGCTCAGGGCGGCTAACACCAATAAAATCACAGTAAAAAACATAATGGGGGGTGTTCCAATTTAAAATACAGGTTAAATACAATTTAAAATGCAGCCTCATTTTAAAAGTAGGCGATAAATCAAGACCATAAGGGGAGGGAAACGTAAGGGTCAGACTGAGTCCAAACCAAAGGCCAGGCGGAACAGCTCCATCTTGCAGGCCCTGCGGAAAGATATCAAGTCCCGCAGGGCCCTAGTCTCTTGTGACATAGCGTTCCACCAAGTCGGGGCTAGTGCTGAAAAGGCCCTGGCTCTAGTTGAGACCAATCTAACCACCTTGCGACTTGTGACCTCCAAAGTGTTGTCATTTGTGGACCTAAAATTCCTCCATGGGGCATACCAGGAGAGGCGGTCCCATAGGTACGTGGGTCCTAGGCCGCATAGGGCTTTAAAGGTCAAAACCAGCACCTTAAACCTGACCCTGTACTCCACAATTTTACCATACTCATTGAGTCAATCACCCATTGAGTCACTCACCCATATCCCACTACCCTTCTGAGAAAACCCCACCCTCCCACCATATATAAGGGGGTCTGATGACTTCTGCTTCAGTGTATTTGAAGAAGTGTGCATGCACATGAAAGCTTATACCCAGAACAAATTTAGTTGGTCTCTAAAGTGCTACTGGACTGGGATGCAGGTGGCACTGTGGGTTAAACCACAGAGCCTAGGACTTGCTGATCAGAAGGTCGGCGGTTCGAATCCCCGCAACGGGGTGAGCTCCCGTTGCTCGGTCCCTGCTCCTGCCAACCTAGCAGTTCGAAAGCACATCAAAAGTGCAAGTAGATAAATAGGTACCGCTCTGGTGGGAAGGTAAGCGGCGTTTCCGTGCGCTGCTCTGGTTCACCAGAAGCGACTTAGTCATGCTGGCTGCATGACCCGGAAGCTGCACGCCGGCTCCCTCGGCCAATAAAGTGAGATGAGCACCGCAACCCCAGAGTCGGCCATGACTAGAACTAATGGTCAGGGGTCCCTTTACCTTTTTAAGGGGCTACTGGACAATTTTTTATTTTATTTTGAATGTAATAGATAGTTGATGTAATAGATAACCCAGGTCCAATCTCCTGCAACAATTCCAGCTAAGTCTGGAAAAGTCTCCCTTCTCTGATCTCAGCACCTGAGAGGGTCTATAGGGAAGGAGATGGTTTTTAAGCTCTTTTTAGCTATTTAGGCTGCTGGGCTCAGACACCAACTGGCAACCAGCACAGCTGTTTTAAAACATGGGTCGTGAGATCTAAGGATGTCACATAGAGGAGGGAGAAAGGTTGTTTTCTGCTGCTCCAGAGAAGCGGACACGGAGCAATGGATCCAAACTACAAGAAAGAAGATTCCACCTAAACATTAGGAAGAACGTCCTGACAGTAAGAGCTGTTTGACAGTGGAATTTGCTGCCAAGGAGTGTGGTGGAGTCTCCTTCTTTGGAGGTCTTGAAGCAGAGGCTTGACAACCATATGTCAGGAGTGCTCTGATGGTGTTTCCTGCTTGGCAGGGGGTTGGACTTGATGGCCCTTGTGGTCTCTTCCAACTCTATGATTCTATGATTAAACGGAACCCCAGCCAGCACTCTGGCTGCTCCATTTTGGACCAACTGAAGTTTCCAAGTTGTCTTCAAGGACAGCCCAGCATAAAGCAAATTGCAATATTCTATCCTGGAAGCTACCAGAGCGTGGAGTACAGTGGCCAAGTCTTCCCATGTCTTAGAATCCTAGAACCCCAGAATCAGGGAATTGTAGTGTTGCAAGGGACCCCCAGGGTCATCTAGTCCAACCCCCTGCAATGCAGGAATCTTTTTGTCCAAAGTGGGACTCAAACCCACGACCCAGAGATTAAGAGTTTCCTGTTCCACCTACTCTATGAGGCTGTAAGGATAAAGGGACCCCTGACCATTAGGTCCAGTCGTGACTGACTCTGGGGTTGTGGCGCTCATCTCACTTTACTGGCCGAGGGAGCCGGTTTAACCCACAGCACCACCCGCGTCCCTATGAGGCTGTAAGGATGAACTAATTCAGTGATAAAGGTAAAAAAAAGGTGAAGGACGCCAGATGGTTAAGTTCAGTCCAAGGCGACTATGGGGTTGCAGTGCTCATCTCTCTTTTCAGGTCGAGGGAGCCGGCGTTTATCCACAGACTGTTTTCTGGGTCATGTGACCAGCAGGACTAAACCGCTTCTGGTTCAATGGAACACCGTGATGGAAGTCAGAGCGTATGGAAACACCGTTTATCTTCCCGTCGCAGAGGTACCTATTTATCTACTTGCACTGGTGTGCTTTCAAACTGCTAGGTTGGCAGGAGCAGGGACCGAGCAACAGGAGCTCACCACCCTTGTGGGGATTCGAACCACCAGCCTTCCTATCGGCAAACCCAAGACATAATAACCACTCCAAAGCCACAACTCTGTCATCCTTTTCCCAGCAAGACAGAGAATACACCAGGTAGCCATGTCTTGCTGACGAGGTATTTGTTCCAGTAGGGCAGACTTTACTGCCTATGCAGCACTTCAATTAATTAAGTATTTAGTTTAGTTTAATTAAGTATTTAAAGGACTGTTTTTCTCCCGGAGGCTAAAAGGGAAATCCCATCTCAGACAGGCCTGGATCTCTTCCCTTTTTATCCTTCTCTTTCTCCTTGACGCTTTCTAATGAATTCTCTGCCCCTGCACATCATAAACAGAAGAAGTGGCCTCAGTAATAACTACACTGATTGGCCGCTACTATCCAGGTTTTGGATCCGTGTTTTACTCAGCCCTATCTGGGTCTGAACTGGGGGCGGGTGGGCTTCTTCAGATGTTCTGGCAGTGAGCTATATCTAACAGTTCCATGTGTCAGACTTCTCTTCTCTGATGGCCTATTGTAAAAGGTAAAGGTACCCCTGCCCGTACGGGCTAGTCGTGTCCGACTCTAGGGTTGTGCGCCCATCTCACTTAAGAGGCCGGGGGCCAGCGCTATCCGGAGACACTTCCAGGTCACTTGGCCAGCGTGACGAAGCTGTTCTGGCGAACCGGCACCAAAGCAGCACACGGAATGCCGTTTACCTTCCCGCTATAAAGCGGAACCTATTTATCTACTTGCACTTAGGGGTGCTTTCGAACTGCTAGGTGGGCAGGAGCTGGGACCGAAAGATGGGAGCTCACCCCGCCGCGGGGATTCAAACCGCCGACCATGCAATCAGCAAGTCCTAGGCACTGAGGTTTTACCCACAGCGCCACCCGCGTCCCAGATGGCCTATTGAGTCGTTCATAAAATCACAGAATTGTACAGTTGTAAGGGACCCATTAGGGGGACGCGTGTGGCGCTGTGGGTTAAACCACAGAGCCTAGGACTTGCCGATCAGAAGGTCGGTGGTTCGAATCCCCGTGATGGGGTGAGCTCCCATTGCTCAGTCCCTGCTCCTGCCAACCTAGCAGTTCGAAAGCACGTCAAAGTGCAAGTAGATAACTAGGTACCACTCCAGCGGGAAGGTAAACAGCGTTTCCGTGCGCTGCTCTGGTTCGCCAGAAGTGGCTTAGTCATGCTGGCCACATGACCTGGAAGCTGTACGCCGGCTCCCTCGGCCAATAAAGCAAGATGAGCCGCAATCCCAGAATCGGTCACGACTGGACTTAATGGTCAGGGTCCCTTTACCTTTAGCCTTTAAGGGACCCATTTGACCAAACTGCGGGAGGCAGTGGAAGACAGGAGTGCCTGGCATGATCTGGTCCATGGGGTCACGAAGAGTCAGACACGACTAAACAACAACAAACAACAACAAGGGACCCATGGGGGTCATCCAGTCCAACCCCCTGCAAAGCAGGAATCACAGCTCAAGAATCCCTGACAGATGGCCACCCAACGTCTCCCATGATGGAGGGTCCACCACCTTCTGTTCCACAGTCAAACTGCTCTTGCCATCAGAAAGTTCTTCCTAATGTTTTGCCAAAATCTCCCTTCTTTTAACTTGAATCTATTGGTTCCTCTGGAATATCAGGAAACAAGCTTGCTCCATCTTCCATGTGACAGCCCTTCAGATATGTGAACCACAGAATCATAGAATTATAGACTTGTAGAGTTGGAAGGGACCGTCTAGGAATATGCAGCCATCCCACATGGGGATCAAACCTGCAACCTTGGTGTCATCAGCACCATGCTCTAAAACGGCTATCATATCACATTGTACCATGCCTTTCCTATGGGGACATGCAATTTGAGGGACACTCATTTTGATGGAGATCGTCAGATCAAGATGATGGAATCTCATTGCTAAGGTAAAGGTAAAGGACCCCTGGACGGTTAAGTCCAGTCAAAGGCGACTGTGGGTTGTGGCACGCATCTCACTTTCAGACCGAGGGAGCTAGCATTTGGCAGCTTTCTGAGTCATGTGGCCAGCAGGACTAAACCACTTCTGGTGCAACGGGACACCATGACAGAAGCCAGAGCGCATGGAAATGCCGTTTACCTTCCCGCCGCAGTCATACCTATTTATCTACTTGCACCAGTGTGCTTTCAAACTGCTAGGTTGGCAGGAGCTGGGACAGAGCAACGGGAGCTCACCCTGCTGCGGGATTCGAACCGCGACCTTCTGATCGGCAAGTCCAAGAGGCTCAGTGGTTTAGACCACATGCAACCCGCACCCCTCGTTGCTGCCACGACCCCTGGCTCCCCTATAGGGCTCTGACCACAATGGCTTTTATGCTCTAGCCATCACAATTCTGGTGCATTGCGGGAGGTGCATGTGGCGAAGCAAGCTGTTTACTCCTGGAGCTCATGTCACAGGCTGAGCTGATACACGAAGGTGTTTTTGTTTTTTTGCAGGAGACACCACTTCAGGAAAACATTCCCCTGAGCCATGCAGTGCAAGTCGTGGCCCAGAGGGTAGGCAGTGGATGTGCTGAACATTCGCTTGGCATCTCACTGTCAGGGCTGGGGTGAAGGCCACATGGATAGAAATGTACTTCACAGCATAATTTCCCTGTAAGGACGGCCGACGTCAAACAAAAGAGGAGACAGTCCTCCTCCGGGGAGATTCTCCTTTGCCCGTTCCCATTCCATTCAATGGAGCTTGTGCAAGAGAACTTCCCCCCTCCCAGCCAGTCCGTCCTGTTTCCCGTTTTCCATGCAAAGCTGTCTGAACGGCGCAAAGAACACTCCCCTCTCCCTCCGACGTTCATAAATATTTCATGACCGGTCGCGGGAAAAGACAGCATTTTGGGGGATAATGCGCTGTGAAATATAATGTTCTCTCCCCCAGCCCTAGTTACCAAGAGACGGAGCGCAGCTGCGGTCACAGCCCGTCTTTTAAATACATCTCATCAGCCAACCTGATGCAGGCAGAGCGAACGCAGCAAGCAGACAGCTTGTTCTCTTGCTCTCCGCTTTTGGGGGTAATAATAATAATAATAATAATAGGAAAAGCATGCAGGGATTCAGCCGGACCAAGGCAGGATAGCTAGGACCACCTGGGTGGTTTATTTGCAGCATCCACAAGCTACTTAGGACTCGGAAAGGAGAAACTGAGGCACAGGAACTGGGCTGAAACGGGCGGACTTCTTCTCAGCTCCCACAAGCCCCAAAGGGCAGCAAATCAGGAAGAATTTGGAGGAAGGGGGTGATGGAGTATCCATGTAGTAAATAGGTATGTTTGGAAGTACAAAAACTCCTGGAGGCTCAGCCTAGAGCAGGGTGCTCTAAGCTTGTCCTAAACTTTCTTTTTTTATTTATACAGAATTATTTTTATTGGTTTTTACATTTTTCCCCCAAAATGACAACAGTGTTTTATAACAAAATAAACAACATTTGGCTAATAAGCCTGATACTTCCCTCCACACCCACACACCCACACAACGGCTAATGGTTTTCAAACTTATTCTCTGCTCCTGCATTTGATTATATTTTCTTCTTATTAAATCCAATCCTTTAAAAAAATTTTTTTTAAAAATCACTCTTAATAACAAATTATCCTTTTATCCTTGCAAAACTTCTTGTAACCCTGCTAACGATGTCGGTTGTTGGCAGTCGTCTTTCAAATACTACATAAATTTATTCCAGTCTTTCAGAAAAGTCTGGTCCTGCTGGTTCCATATTTTCGCAGTCAATTTTCCCAATTTGGCATAATCCAATAATTTCATCAGCCACGCTTCTTTTGTTGGTAGTTGTTCTTGCTTCTATCTTTGGGCTAACTCCTAAACACACTTTCTGGAGAGGTGCTGGAGGAGACTCTTGAGAGTCCCATGGACTGCAAGAAGATCAAACTGATCCATTCTGAAGGAAATCAGCCCTGAGTGCTCACTGGAAGGACAGATCCTGAAGCTGAGGCTCCAAGACTTTGGCCACCTCATGAGAAGAGAAGACTCCCTGGGAAAGATCCTGATGTTGGGAAAGATGGAGGGCACAAGGAGAAGGGGACGGCAGAGGACAAGATGGTTGGACAGCGTTCTCGAAGCTACCAGCATGAGTTTGGCCAAACTGCGGGAGGCAGTGGAAGACAGGAGTGTCGGGCGTGCTCTGGTCCAGAGGGTCAAGAAGTGTTGGACACGACTAAACGACTAAACAACAACAAATCCCATTGAGCATGTGGGGAGGGGGTCAACACAGGCCTTTTCTGTTGAGCAGCATCCTGCAACCTTTGCGGAGTTTTACTCGGGAGAAGGGACAGACAAACCTGTCCATTTCTCTGTTTCTCATTCCCCACCCTCAACCTTAAGTTTAATGCTTCACATTCTGACATTAGCTTGTGATTTTTTTCATCTCTGAAGCCCTTGTGGAAATCCATCAGAATTTCAGACGCTACACACTTTGGTGTGCAATCTCGCCTAATTGATATGCTTTTGCAAAGTACTTTCCCCCTAACAGAATGCACATTTTCACTAATAGATGCATTTCAAACATAAGACACTGACGGTTTTATATGCTCTCAGAGGCTTTTACATGTTTCTCTACTGCTGTTTTATCGGTGTCTGGGTGCCTTTTCGTTTCAATGGCAATGTTTGCTTTTTGCATTGTTTTTGTATCACGGAGATTTTTTAAAAAAAACAATTAAATGGTTGACGAACGCTTTTAACCAAATAACGAAAATAAATTCATATGCACCCTCTAGCCTAGTAAATGAGCTTTTTTCATACACGCGTTACTTGGCTGCAAAATTCGGAAAGGTGCAAATCTCAAAGGCTGGCTGTGTTCCGGTTTGAATCTTGTTCTGGAAAATGCAGATTATAAGAGCAGATGGAGAACATGCAGGATCAGGCCAATGTCCCATCTAATCTAATGCCCCCAAGGGAAGCCCACAGTCAGGATCCGAACACACAAGCCCTCTGCCTTCTTGCAGCAACGGCTGTTCAGAAGCATGACTGCCTTCAACCGTGAAGGCATGAATTTGTCTAATCCTAGGTTGCTGACCACCACTGCTTCTTGTTGTTGCAGGAATTTATGTATAGTGTTGGGGGGGGGGGTTGCCCCTCCAGCAGATATCATGCACATGCAGCCCACTACCAAAATCAGTCCCCACAAAACACTTCATCACAGTTTCTTCCTATCTATTCAAAGGGCCTCTGCTGCACGATACCAAATGTAAGAATTCACTGATAAATGTATCTCTGTACTGGCTCACTGGGGAAACTTCAGAAATTCATATAGACATGTGAGCTCAGCTACTCAGCAGCCCCTCTGCCTGAGGGATAATTCCTTTTTTTATTATTATTTATTAAAGATTTTCTTAATGCAATAGAAAAAACAAACAAAATAACATATAATTTTTCCAATATCCACATTTTCTTCACTTCTTTGGACTTCCTCGCATCTCTCGCTCCTGCGTTCCAGATTTTCGAGCTTTACCCAGCAATTTATCACCTTGTTTCAATTCTTATATTATAATTTTCTAATATTGTATCGCTAATTTTAGATAATTTAACCCAGACCTTAAAAGCTTAATTTTAACCTAATATTTATCCAAAATTTATCTTTTCTTATATTTTCATTTATCTTCATATTCCTTTTAACTAACTTATTGGTGCCATATTGTTGACAATCTTACATCTTTCTTAACATTCATACAATTTACAATATTTTTGTAAATAGTCCTTAAATTTCTTCCACAGCCTCTTCTCCCAGGTCTCGGATTCTGCCAGTCATTTCTGCTAGCTCCATATAGTCTATCAGTTGCATCTGCCATTCTTCCAGTGTGGGCAAATCTTGGGTTTTCCAGTGCTTAGCGACAAATATCGTTGCTGCTGTTGTTGCATACATAAAAAATGTTCGGTCCTTCTTTAACACCCTCTGGCCGACGATGCCCAAAAGAAAGGCCTCTGGTTTCTTAGGGAAGGTATACTTAAATACCTTTTTCAACTCGTTATATATCAATTCCCAGAAAGCCTTAAGTCTAGGGCAGGTCCACCAGTGGTGCCTGAGGGATAATTCCTGGCATCCTGAGACCTGATGGCCAGACAGGCAGCCATTCCAGAAATGACAAACCCAGATGAAGACAAAAGGGTGTGATGAACTTGGCTGGGAAACAGGGAAATGTAAAGATCTCTTTTGTTCCACTTGATGGGTGTTTGGTGGAGGGCAAGGGGAACCATGGGGCAGGGTCCAGGATGCTCAGATTCCTGCCACCAGACCTCCCCTTTCATGATGTAACCATGATGTATGAGTGATGTAGTTTGGGGGGGTGTAACATGGGCATTAGCAGCTAATAAAAGTTTGGGTTCTCTTTTGTTCGGGGCTTCCATCTTGTTCCACCTGGTGGCAGGTGGGAGTCCTGTTGCGACAGTCTTCAATAAAGACCAAGCCTACTGACTGCTGTTTTGCTCTGGTATTCCTGGCTGGTGTCCTTGTTTTTTGCCCAAGGGAGCTCTCAGATTTCTCCATTAACAGTGTGGCAGGGAGTTCCATAGTTCAACTTTGTGCTGGATGAAGTTGTCTTTTTTACCTGTTCTGAACCTTCCAACATTCGTTTACATTTATATACTTGCTAGTTCTCATGAGAAGGAGCCACGCCCACAGAGCTGCATTGCTGATAGGCAGATACACAGACCAGAGAGATTCAATTGCTAGAGAGGGCTCTGTGTGATGTCATTTCCCCTCTCCTGGAGAGGAAGGAGCATATGATACTTCCTCTTCCTCTCTCTTCATTTGACCAATCCTGAGCAGTGCCGGATTTACGTCTAAGCTAAACAAGCTATAGCTTAGGGACCCACTCTATTGGGGGCCCCCAAAAAAATTAAAGGGGAAAAACGCTGGATGTACATTTCCAAAATATAAGATAAAAAACAAATAAAATAAAACCTACATACAGCAAAAGTGTTTTGTGTTGTGTAGGCTCCTGTGATGTAAGTAATGGGCCCCGTCTGCTAGCCTGCTCCCTAAAATATCACTGGTTTGCTCATTTCTATATATAGGGTGCATATAGCATATACCGTATTCAACACAAAAAACAGTGACAATTGGTTGTTGACAAAGGACAGCTGAACATATAAAGGGCCCCATTACCTTCAGGAGCTTAGGGCCTCATCAGACCTAAATCCGGCCCTGATCCTGAGGGCAGCTGTGCCTTGTTCTTGCTATACATGCCTGAAGCTGGTCATCCTGCAAATATAAATATTTTGCCTGCATGGATTTTACTGCTGCCATTGCTGCAAACCAATGCAAGAATGTAAGCGATTAAATTATATTTTTAAACTTGCTTCCCAAGCTGTTGCCTGATTCTTTGTTAAGCGGGGCAAGAAGGGGGAAGCCAGCTTACTTTGTAGCTGCGCTTTCTGAAAACAAGGTTTTGCAGCCTGATTGCTTCGCTTTTAATTTTGCTGCCCAGGACGGGTGTTTGGAAAACTGTTTAGCCCACACAGGTGGGCGCCCAGAGAGATAAATTGCAACGAATATACCCCCTCCTATCCAGTAAAACCCATTCCACATAGAGAGAGGGGTGAAAACCTTGCTCTGTCAACTTTCTCCACACTGTGCTTCATGTTACAAACTTCAACCATGAGGATAATAATAGTGATATCCTAAGGGGCGCAGGTGGCGCTGTGGGTTAAAGCCTCAGCGCCTAGGACTTGCCGATCGAAAGGTCGGCGGTTCGAATCCCTGCGGCGGGGTGCGCTCCCGCTGCTCGGTCCCAGCGCCTGCCAACCTAGCAGTTCGAAAGCACCTCCGGGTGCAAGTAGATAAATAGGGACCGCTTACCAGCGGGAAGGTAAACGGCGTTTCCATGTGCGGCTCTGGCTCTCCAGAGCAGCGATGTCACGCTGGCCACGTGACCCGGAAGTGTCTCCGGACAGCGCTGGCCCCTGGCCTCTTAAGTGAGATGGGCGCACAACCCCAGAGTCTGTCAAGACTGGCCCGTACGGGCAGGGGTACCTTTACCTTTACCTTTAAGGAAAAGTGGGACATTCTGGGATCAAAGCAAAAACCGGGACGGCATCTGTGATTCCAGGACTGTCCCTGCGAAATAAGGCCACTTGGAAGGTCTGGTATTCCCTGCACTGCCTGGGAATGGATTTCCAAGTTTCCAAACAGCTCTGAAGATGCCCCTGTGGACCAAATGAAATGCCTCCTGTTAATGACTTGCATGGCCTGAGGACAGTCAGGTTTTGCCACCAGGGAGCTTTTACGAGGGAGGGAGGCGACTAAATTGACTGGCCTTTGCGTATTACTTGTAGCAGATGCTGAGTGGGCAGATCAGGTTCACCAAAGCGAGCCAGGAGATGGAGCAAACATCTTAAGAAGGGAGTCTGCAGCATTTGGGTGGCGCTGTGGCCTAAACCACTGAGCCTGGGGCTTGCTGATCAGAAGGTCGGCGGTTCTGAGCTCCCGTTGCTCGGTCCCTGCTCCTGCCAACCTAGCAGTCTCTGTGTGTGGTTTGGGAGCTGCACGGTCAGGGGAAAAACAACACTGTCCAGGGTTGTCAAGACTGTGGAGAGAATAATTGGGTGCCCTCTTCCCACCTTGGATCAAATCTATGCTTCCAGGTTCCATAAGAAAGCTGCAGAGATAGCGCAGGATAGTGCGCACCCCGGAAATGATCTCTTTCAGCTTCTGCCTTCTGGAAGAAGGTCCAGGGTTATAAAGACTAGGACTAGCCGCCTGAGAAACAGTTTCTATCCAAATGCGATTTGGGTTTTAAACGCAGTGTAAGGAGTCTGAATGGACGTATACTGTATTTAAAAATGGAGTTTTTAGGAGGCTAACCAGGTTGGGATAGGTGGGATAATAGGCTTGTTGGTTTTGAATGTCTTATGAAGATTTTTCAATTTCGTTGTTCCGTATGGGACAATGACAATAAAGATTATTGTATCGTATTGTATCGTGCAAGTAGATAAATAGGTACCACTCCGGTGGGAAGGTAAACGGCGTTTCCCTGCGCTGCTCTGGTTCGCCAGAAGAGGCTTAGTCATGCTGGCCACATGACCCAGAAGCTGTCCGCGGACAAAAGTCAGCTCCCTTGGCCTACAGAGCAAGATGAGCGCGCAACCCCAGAGTCATCGACAACTGGACCTAACGGTCAGGGGTCCCTTTTCCTTTATTTTAGTTAAGAGAGAAGGCAAGGTAACCTGCTGGGAGTTTTCTAAAAAGAGAAAGTTGAGAGATAAAGGTTTTCCTCCTCTTCTCAACATGTGAGCATCTCATGAAGCTGAATGCTGGAAGAGTCGGGGACGGCAAATTAAAGTCCTTTATCCTCCACACAGTGCATAATTTAACTATGGAACTCCTTGCCACAGGAGGCAGTGATGGCCACCGACCTAGATGGCTTTAAAAGAGGACTGGAGAAATTCTTGAAGGACAGGGCTATGGGTGGCTCCTACTAGCCGTGGTTGGAGGAAGAAATGCTTCTGAAAACCAGTAGCTGGGAAGCCCAGGAGTGGTGAATGCTCTTGCGCTTGGGTTCTGCTTGTGGGCTTTCCTTAGGGTTGGCCTTCCCTGAGGTTGCATCCAGACAACCACTTGATTCACAATTTGTTCTGATTTTTTTGTGCGAGGCAGGCAGGGAGGTTATGCAACGCAGTAGCAAACAGTTGCTATTCCACATTTTCCAATTACATTTTCCTATGACTTTCCTTACCAAAAAATTCCTGTTTTTTAAAATAATAATAATAATAATAATAATAATAATAATAATAATAAATATAAAATATGATCATTTGAGTCCAGCAAAATGGATTCTACCTCAACAAGGTGTTGGACTAGACGATGATGATGATGATGATGATGATGATGATGATAATAATAATAATAATAATAATAATAATAATAATAATAATAATTTATTTATACCCCGCCCTTCCCGGTTCAAAAAAGCACTTTAAAATACTTAATTATAAAACCCTCAGAGTCCCTTCCAGCTTTACAATTCTACAGGAAAGGTGGGGGGAAGATGGGAAAGGCCATTCTTCAGCTGTAGCCCCTCTGCGTTGCAAGGAGAGGGTCTTGCGTTTCATAACCAGTGGCAATCAGTGCAGACAGTACTGGTGTCAGGCTCGTGGCTGGCTAAGTGCTGAAGCTTTTATTCCAAAAACCACTGTACAACCTCAACGTGGACCAAGCTGCAGGTTACACAATCCTGTGGTTCAGAAGAGAGCTCTAAGTTTGACCACTGCAGGGCCAGATAATCCCCTTCTATGATAAGATGGTAGGCACAAACTAATTCTATGGGCAGAGCCGCGCATTTAAAGCACAAAACTGCCCCCCAACCCCTAATCATGGGAACTGTAGTTTCTGGAAGGCGCCAGGAACTTTAGCTCTTTGCACTCTGCACATGGCTTCTCTAAAGCATCCAAGGAACCATAGTTTCTGCTGCAAAGAACTAAAGTTCCCAGCGCCTTCAAGAAACTACAGTTCCCAGTATTTGTGGGGTGGGGGAGTTGTGCACTTTAAATGTGCAACCGGTTCAGTCACACTGGGCATGGAGGTGCAACAAACTGGGGGTGCAACAACTATTACTTAGCGTGGAGTAAAACCTAGAGAGCATCTTAAAAAGCAGAGACATCACCTTGCCAACAATGGTCCATATAGTTAAAGCTATGGTTTTCCCAGTAGTGATGTATGGAAGTGAGAGCTGGACCATAAAGAAGGCTGATCGCTGAAGAATGGATGCTTTTGAATTCTGGTGCTGGAGGAGACTCTTGAGAGTCCCATGGACCGCAAGAAGATCAAACCTCTCCATTCTGAAGGAAATCAGCCCTGAGTGCTCACTGGAAGGACAGATCCTGAAGCTGAGGCTCCAATACTTTGGCCACCTCATGAGAAGAGAAGATTCCCTGGAAAAGACCCTGATGTTGGGAAAGATGGAGGGCACAAGGAGAAGGGGAGGACACAGGACGAGATGGTTGGATAGTGTTCTTGAAGCTACCAGCATGAGTTTGACCAAACTGCGGGAGGCAGGGGAAGACAGGAGGGCCTGGCGTGCTCTGGTCCAGGGGACCATGAAGAGGTGGACACGACTAAATGACTAAACAACAACAAGAGAAGTGAGGGAGCCAAATTTTGATGTTGCCCGGGGCCCTGCTGAAATCTGAGACCCCACGGTCTGCCACTGCCGTATGCTCTGCCCTTTGTCTCAGCGCCTGACACGCCCCCTCGGTCCTCATTTTGGAGAGTTGGGTGGGTGCAGCCATTTGCACATTTCGGGTCCTAAGAGAGAGTGTTGGGCAGGCAAGCGGGGGCTCCTGGAAGCAGATAGAGGGAAACGAGGGGAGTTCTGTAGCTCTATGGTAGAGCATCTGCCTTGCGCACAGAGGGTCGTGGGTTCAAATCCCCAAGGCATCTCTGGGTATGGTTGGGGAAGACCCCTCCTGCCTGAAATCCTGGACAGCTGCTGCCAGCCAGTGTAGACCAGGGGTCAGCAACCTTTTTCAGCAGGGAGCTGGTCCACCATCCCTCAAACCTTGTGGGGGGGCGGACTATATTTTGAGGGGGAAATGAACGAATTCCTATGCCCCACAAATAACCCAGAGATGCATTTTAAATAAAAGGACACATTCTACTCATGCAAAAACACGCTGATTCCCGGACCATCCGTGGGCCGGGTTGAGAAGGCAATTGGGTTGCATCCGGCCCCTTGGCCTTAGGTTGCCTACCCCTGGTGTAGATGATGCTGAGGTCATTGGCCCACAGGCCTGAAGCCATAAGGCAGTTCCCTGTGTCCCTAAGAGCATAGAAGCAGCAGCTAGAATGATCCAGAGACCAGAGCAACTTCCAAAAGAGAAGGCAACGGTTTGGAGCATTTTTCATTTGGAAGAAATATGGGTGAGAGAAGATGCAACAGAGGCATAGGAAATTATGCACATTGTGGATGGAGAGAAGCTTATCTCCACCTCCACACCAGAACACTAAAAGGCAGGGACCATCCAGAAAAGCTGAAGGCTGGAAGAGACAAATGGAAGGACTCCTTCAGCTAAGCTACAACATGGGAGACCACAAGATAGTCATCGGCAACTTCACTGGGAGATAAGGCGAACAACGACTATCAGTTGTAATTAATTTGCGGAGCCTCCAGGGTCAGGAATGGTCTACCTCTAAACATCTGCCAGTAGTGATGTATGGAAGTGAGAGCTGGACCATAAAGAAGGCTGAATGGATGCTTTTGAATTCTGGTGCTGGAGGAGACTCTAGAGAGTCCCATGGGCTGCAAGAAGATCAAACCTCTCCATTCTGAAGGAAATCAGCCCTGGGTGCTCACTGGAAGGACAGATTGTGAAGCTGAGGCTCCATTACTTTGGCCACCTCATGAGAAGAGAAGACTCCCTGGAAAAGACCCTGATGCTGGGAAAGATGGAGGGCACAAGGAGAAGGGGACGACAGAGGACGAGATGGTGGGACAGTGTTCTCGAAACTACCAGTATGAGTTTGGCCAAACTGTGGGAGGCAGTGGAAGACAGGAGTGCCTGGCGTGCTCTGGTCCAGGGGACCATGAAGAGGCGGACACGACTAAACGACTAAACAACAACAAACACCTGCTGCTGGAGACCACAAGTGGGAGAGTCCCATTACACTCCATTCCTGTTTGTGGGCTTCCCAGATAACCCAAAGAGATGCTGGATCAGCACCTTCCAACCAAATGCCTTTATTGGGAAACCCGCAAACAGGATCGGAACAATTCTCCCCTCCTGTCGTTTCCAGGAACTGGGATTCAGAAGTGCTGCTGCCTCTAACTGTGGTCTGAGCAAACACACCTTCTCTGGCGGAAGAGTTAAGGATGTGGGCATCTCTTGCCCAGCTGTAGCCGGATTGTGTGATTTTAGCGATGGGAGAGAGGCGGAAGGCAGCTCAGAGACCGGTGCGCTTGGGAGCCAAGTCTCTGTGCTTCCAATGAGAATTGATTCCCAGTAAAACTGCATCAAAATTGCCCATCAAATGCATATATATGTCTTTTTCTTCCTTTCTTTTTTTATGATCCAAAACATTGCAAAGATTTTGCTTTCTGCTGGAATCTTTCCATGTCAACACCAGGTTAACTAGCAGATAAGGCATGTGGTGGATACAAAGGTCTTGGGAGAAAAGCAATGACAAACCTAGACAACATCCTAAAAAGCAGACATCATTTTGCCGACAAAGGCCGTATAGTTAAAGCTCTGGTTTTACCAGTAGTGATGTATGGAAGTGAGAGCTGGACAATTAAGAAGGCTGATCGCCAAAGAATTGATGCTTTTCAATTATGGTGCTGGAGGAGACTCTTGAGAGTCCCATGGACTGCAAGAAGATCCAACCTCTCCATTCTGAAGGAAATCAGCCCTGAGTGCTCACTGGAAGGACAGATCCTGAAGCTGAGGCTCTAACACTTTGGCCACCTCAGGAGAAGAGAAGACTCCCTGGAAAAGACCCTGATGTTGGGAAAGATGGAGGGCACAAGGAGGAGGGGACAACAGAGGACGAGATGGCGGGACAGTGTTCTCGAAGCTACCAGCATGAGTTTGACCAAACTGGGGGAGGCAGTGGAAGACAGGAGTGCCTGGCGTGCTCTGGTCCAGGGGGTCACAAAGAGGCGGACACGACTAAACGACTAAATAACAACGGACACGAAGGAGAAGCCTGGGAGCAGGGAACCGCTGACCAGCAGTGTTCTTTAGAGCAGTGTTTCCCAACCTTGTGCCTCCAGATGTTTTTGGCCTACAACTCCCATCATCCCTAGCTAGCAAGACCAGTGGTCAGGGATGATGGGAGTTGTAGGCCAAAAACATCTGGAGGCACAAGGTTGGGAAACACTGCTTTAGAGGATACAGTTAAACCCTCCTTCTGTTTCACCCCCCCCTCTCTCTTACGGAATTAGCAATTACCGGTAGCTTTCCTGCATGTCAGAGAACCGGCGCCAAATGTCAACACATCTAGTGGGAAGCAGGTGCCGCCGATTTAACTGAGATACTCTTAATGGGAAAGCACATTAACCTCTTTCTAAAAAACCCCCAGAGCAAACTGTAATCATGTGCGCGTTGCATTTCATCATGAGGGCATCTGGAACTTTGATAGTATTTTAATGCAGTTCTGAGATAGGAGACGGCGCGCTCCTTTGTCAACGTGGCAGGCGCACCACATTCTGTCCATAGATCTACCTGCCTATTCTTTGCAAGAACTGCTCCCCCTCAAAAAAACAAAAACAAAAAAAACCCTCACAGTGGAGCTGCATTTGCTACAGATCTCCCTGGTCTACTGGATGCCTGCAGAGGCGCAAGTGGCGCAATGTGCATCCTATCGTAAAATTGACTATAATCGGCTGAATTATACGGTGCAGAGAAGGCGGCAGACAAAGACTCCAAACATTCAGCCGCAGAAATGCAAACCAGGAGAAGCTGCCGAGCAGAAGGGGAAGAAATTTGTTTTGGGGGTTCAAATTTGTCCTCAGGACACAGCTTAGAACATTTATCTCTCTGCGTGTGGCCCAAAAAGCATTGTTCTTCCAACAGTCGCTTCTGGGAATAAAGCTTTAAGATAAAGTTCCAAAGTTTTTCAGGGTTCCTTTTTCTTTTTGTTCAGAAATGGAGTTTTAAAATACCTGCTGTGGGGATTCTGGAAGACTGAGCGCGGAATCCTATGTATGGATACTCGGAAGTAAGTCCTGCGCCCTTCACCGCAGCTTGCTCCCAGGTAAGCGCGCATAGAACTGAAGCCTAAAGGAACTTGGATTCTAAGTTGGAGAGATTTCCGTAGGAAATGCGCAGTTATCTTTGAAGGGATTATTCCCTTTGCAAGACAATGGAACGGGGGAGAGCAGAAAAATTGAGAGGGGCAGGTCTCCTGTTAACGAAATAGTTCTAAAACAAACCTTTCAGAGCTGGCTGCTGAGAAATATCCACAGGAAGGAAAAGGGGGGAAAAGCAAACATTGCGACAAATATTTTCTTTCTTTCTATCTTTTTTTTTTTATATATATATGCATTATTTGCAAAATGCCACCTTGTTCCGGCTAAAACATTTCAATACATAGAGGAATTTCCACCCGCCCTTCTCTCTCAAATTGGGTGATTTTTTTCTGCGTCCTCCACCACCCAAAAGCGTTTTTTCTTTAAAAGGGAACAAAAAGTAGCTAGTTTATCAAAAGACAAATCCTCCTTCAACGAACCCGGTTCCAATAAATCCCTGTTCAAAGAGAAGGCGTGCTTTCGACTCTGCTGTCGGACCAAAAACAAATGTTTAAGCGGCTGATCTCCCTGAAGGAGAGGTTAAGGCGGGAGAAGGAGGTTCGACACCAGAGAACCATAAAGCCCCCCTCCCTCCCCAGTTCCGAACCCCCCCCCCCAGGTCCTTCCCACCCCAAACCTGCCAGTTCCAAAGCTCTGGGTTGGTTTGAAGAGCATGCAAAGCCAGGAACTCGCAAGCCCCGCCAAGACAAAGAGGAGAGGCTGGCAAATCAGCGCTAGCAGACGCCTACCTGCCCGGGTGGGATGCCTGGGTTGCACTGTTCCGTCTGATGTTCGAGCCTTGCACTGTGTTCTCTGCCGGAGTGGCCCCCTCTATATGTACACGCAGGGACACACACACACACACACACACATTAACATGTGGATCGGTGAGTCCAACCCTCTGAAGGAGCCACCTGACTGATCCACTGGCTTAGCAGCTGTGCGCCCCTCGGCACCCACCGGAGAAACCTTCCCGGAAAGTGTTTGTCACACTCCAGGAAGCTGGAACAATGGCACAGGGGCATCACCGGCAGCCCTAAAAGTGAGGCTTCCGATGGGCTCGGGCTTCTCTGGCTCTGCGATGCTGCTCGCTCGGGCATCGCTGGTGAGGTTCCCTGGGAGTCCCGTGCTTCCAGACCTCACCGGGCGCTGCCTTGTGGCGGCTCTGGTTATTTGCCCATTGGGGCCAGAGTTGCCTGCTCAGGCTGGCAGCAGCTGCGGGAGGAGGGCTGCAGAGGAGGGTCCCAGAGTCAATTCTGGTGTCTCCAGGTAGGGCTACGAGAGACTCCTCGACTGAAATTCTGGACAGCTGCTGCCGGTTGGTGTAGACAATACCATGCAGATAGGTGAATAGTCTGATGCAGTCAATGGAAGCTTCTTCTGTCCCTGTCTCCAGCAACTAAGGCACCCGCTGCCCTCCATCGCCTGCTTCCTGAGCCTTCTGACTGGGACACACTAAGCACAGAAAGCTGGAGGCTTCTGCATTCAAAGCATAGGTTCTGCCACTTAGCTCCTGTCCCCTGCCTAAGAGCCAACAGGGTGGAGTGGTTAGGGGTGTGTGGTGGGAAGCCCTGAGTTCAAATCCCACTTCTGCCACCAATTTACAAGGTGGCCTCAAACAAGATTCTGTGACTTGGTGCTTCCCATATAAAGCAAAGGTGTGTGTGTGGGGGGGAGGAACCTGTGGCTCTCCACATGCCTTTGGACTCCACCTCCCATCAGCATGGCAAATGGTCAGGGATTATGGGTGTTGTAGTCCTGAAATATCTGGGGGCCCACAGCTGCCTGATGCCAGCAATAAAGGTCTTGAGGTCCTGCTTGAGGCCTTGCCATAGCCACCTGGTTGGCCACTGTGAGAATGGGCTACTGGACTAGATGGGCCATTGGCCTGATTCAGCTGCCAAGACTCTCTTGTTCCAGTGGCCACAATCCCGGGAAACGGCTTTGACTGGCCGGCTAAACCAGGTGAGTTTTGGACTTTCCCTGCTTGTGAAGACAGGCTCAGCAGATGAACAAATGAGACCAAGAGTGGGTCCAATTATGATTATGATTATTAATTTATTATTTATACCCCGCCCACACTGGGCGGCTTCCAACAAAATATCTGTGGGAATGTTCAGGGATGCAGGAGAGGATATATTGTCTGATAATAGCCTTTCCAACTTGTGTTAACAAGTTCACAATTTAGCAGAGTAACATTCCCCTTTTTAAACTCGCAGCGGATGCGTTTGCTCAGGCTCGCTAAAGCCTCTATAATAACTGTTCTGGTGTTTCCCCCTTATTCCCTCATAAAAGATAAGACACAACATAGTCTTCTATAAAAGTATAAAAAGGTTTACTCAACACATCATTCTGTTCACAATCGGATCCCAGAAGGCAGACTTAGCTTAGAAAAGTAACATACACCTGGAAACTATCTCATAAGGAGACAGTCCCTTTGTCCTCTCTTGGTTGGAGGCCAAGAGGGCATCTTTGGCTAAGCAGATGTTGCTTCTTTGATGCATGTAGTCAAAGAGAGGGAGATGGCTACCTGCCCTGTGCTTTTGTCGTTACCTGCACAGGTGAGGCCACACCCACCTCTAGTCACATGCAGAGGAAGTCTGTCCCAGCCCAGAAGGAAACAGGAGGTTCATCTGCTGGCTGGACAAACATTCCTCCCCATGTGTAAACATGTTCACTCTAGGAATGTTTACTTGACTGCTCTTGTGTTTCACATCCCACAATATTAAAATACAGTAATGCATCAAACATTAAAAGCTTCCCTAAATAGGGCTGCCTTCAGATGTCTTCTAAAAGTCAGGTAGTTGTTTATTTCCTTGACATCTGGTGGGAGGGCGTTCCACAGGGCGGGAGCCACCACCGAGAAGGCCCTCTGCCTGGTTCCCTGTAGCTTCGCTTCTCGCAATGAGGGAACCGCCAGAAGGCCCTCTGTGCTGGACCTCAGTGTCTGGGCAGAATGATGGTGGTGGAGACGCTCCTTCAGGTATCCGCTCAAGAAACCGATCAAGAAGTCGGTTTCTGCATGTGCGTGAGGTGCAGGTGGGGCTCATCAACCTGGGAAGGAAGACCATCTAGGAGTAGGAAAACTCTGATCCCAAACCTCCACCACCTTGCAGGATATCTTCAGGAGAAGAAAAGGCTAAGGAGTAGACCCTACCCAAATCCAGAGTGGAGTCTCTAAGGGGGTTGGATGGCACCTTGTATGCCTCCTTCTGGCAACTCTGGCGCCAAACTGGTGGCAAATGTCTTGCTCTGCTTTCCTTTGGACTATATCAGTGAGGCTGAGAGGGGGGGGGTCTTGTTGTTCAAGCAGCTCAGGACCTCCAGACACACTGCCCAGGCTTGCGCCCCGGAGAGGTCACTTTGGTTCTGCTGACACAGCAGTTTGGCTTCACCCCCAAAGGCACACTCCATTGCCTCCCAAGTCAAACAGGTGACAACAACTGTTAAAAGGTTTGGAAAAGGGCAACTAAGATTACCAAGGAGATGGAACGACTCTGCTATGAGGAAAAGGTGCAGAATTAGAGAAATAGGAGGTAACATGGCAGAAGTTTATACATTATTCCTGGCATGGCGCAACTTGCAGGCCCAGACAGAGGGGGGTGGCTATATGGGCCACTTGGCCCGGGCCTCCGATTCCAAAGGGGGCCTAGGTCAGCATATTCACAATCACTAGGAAAGCATTTTTAAATGTAAATACTTAAAACAGTCCTTTTCCCTATGTGTTTTTAAAAAGCACTATTGTATATCCAGTAGTGATGCATGGAAGTGAGAGCTGGACCATAAAGAAGGCTGATCACTGAAGAATTGATGCTTTTGAATTCTGGTGCTGGAGGAGACTCTTGAGAGTCCCATGGACTGCAAGAAGATCAGACCTCTCCATTCTGAAGGAAATCAGCCCTGAGTGCTCCCTGAAAGGACTGGTCCTGAAGCTGAGACTCCAAGACTTTGGCCACCTCATGAGAAGAGAAGACTCCCTGGAAAAGACCCTGATGTTGGGAAGGATGGAGGGCACAAGGAGAAGGGGACGACAGAGGACGAGATGGTTGGACAGTGTTCTCGAAGCTACCAGCATGAGTTTGACCCAAATGTGGGAGGCAGTGGAAGACAGGAGGGCCTGGCGTGCTCTGGTCCGGGCGTAACGAAGACTCGGACACAACTAAACGACTAAACAACAACAACAATAATTGTATATCTATATTTTCCATTTTGTCTTTATATGCAGATACGGTTCAAGCCTTGAAATAAAATTGTCAGCATAACTTTTGTGAAAATTATTTATATACTTACTTATTTATAAGACTTCAGTTAACCCCTGGCTCTGCAAGACCCTGGGTGCAAGTGGACACAAAGAGGTTTTTCTCCAACTTCCATAAAACTAAAACTTGTGGACCTCCAACGAAGCTGAGTGTTGGAAGATTCAGATAAACGAAAATCCTTCCTCATGGAAAGCATAGTTAAACTGTGGAACTCTCTCCCACTGGCAGTGGCGTAGCGTGGGAGGTGCAGGGGGGGCCGGCCGCACCGGGTGCAACATCTGGGGGGGGGCTCGGGCTCACGCTCGCACTCGGAGTGCTAAAATCAGTGCTAAAATCCACGGGTTAGGGGGCGCAAATTACTTGCCTTGCCCCGGGTGCTGACAACCTACGCTACGCCACTGCCCACTGGAAGCAGCAACATCCACCGCTTTCTCCATCTCCCCCTTGTTGTCTCTCCCTTGCCGAAAGAGGAAGAGGTGGCACCATGCAGATGCCTAAAGGATGAAATGGGATTTTGTTGTTTAGTCGTTTCGTCATGTCCAACTCTTCGTGACCCCATGGACCAGAGCACGCCAGGCCCTCCTGTCTTCCACTGCCTCCCGCAGTTTGGTCAAACTCATGCTGGCAGCTTCGAGAACACTGTCCCACCATCTCGTCCTCTGTCGTCCCCTTCTCCTTGTGCCCTCAATCTTTCCCAACATCAGGGTCTTTTCCAGGGAGTCTTTCTCTTCTCATGAGGTGGCCAAAGTCTTGGAGCCTCAGCTTCAGGATCTGTCCTTCCAGTGAGCACTCAGGGCTGATTTCCTTCAGGATGGAGAAGTTTGATCTTCTTGCAGTCCATGGGACTCTCAAGAGTCTCCTCCAGCACCAGAATTCAAAAGCATGCATTCTTCGGCGATCAGCCTTCTTTATGGTCCAGCTCTCACTTCCATACATCACTACTGGGAAAACCGTATAGCTTTTACTATACGGACCTTTGTCGGCAAGGTGATGTCTCTACTTTTTAGGATGCTGTCTAGTTTTGTCATTGCTTTTCTCCCAAGAAGCAGGCGTCTTTTAGTTTCGTGGCTGCTGTCACCATCTGCAATGGTGGGATTAGGCGTGTCTTTATTTATTTCCACCCATTTACAAAATCTGCACCGTGAGCGGCGATCAGGTTAAGAGCCAGGCACCAGGAACCTTTGACCCCTCTGGATGCTACGGTTCCCAGCACCCCTGCCCATTGGCGATGCTTGCTGGGGCTGCTGGGAGTTGTAGTTCAGCACCACCCCATGGACCAAAGGTTCCCCACTCTGTTGCTTATATAGGGACAAAGGCAACCCCTCAGGACCATGGACAGGACATTGCAAGACCTGGATCCTGGATCTCGACTGCCACAGCGCCTGGTCAGCAGTGGCCAAAGGAGAAATGACCGCTGGGAGGAGCGCAGAGAGAATAAATGCCGTGTGCATCTGTAGCAGCACAACTAGACGTCTTCCTCTGCCCGGCTGCAACAAAACATGTCTCTCCCGTCTCGGTCTCTACAGCCACAGCAGGCGCTGTAACCTTCCAACAGTTTGACTTCACCCCTGAATGCGCACTCCTCCATTGTCTCCCAAGACAGACTGGCCAATTCTGGCCGGGGGCAACTGAAGCCATTAATAGCCCCCAAGAGAGAGATGGGTCACAGCAGAAGGTCACTGTCATCAATGGTCACTTTGGTGCTGGGACTTTTTTTTAATGTGGATGGTTGCTGGTTGTTTTTTTTAAAAAAATATGTTTTTATTAATTTTGTTTAGAACAAACATCATATAAAAATAAACATTGAAAAAGGAAAAGTTTAAATACAACTGTAACACTTTCCATATTGTTTATACAATCAATACAACCTCAAAATGTGGGGTTTTTCAAATCCCTGACTTCCCTCCATGGTTCCCATTATTTCCATTATTAATTCATGCATGTCCAAATTCAATTCTCCATCTATTCGTATCTAACTCTCTATCTTTCATTAAAATACTGCAAATGTTTTTTTTAGAATCCTGTTGATGTATCAGCCTGTTTACAATGCTTAGATATACATGCAATATATATTTCCCATTCATTTTTAAAGTTGTTATTGTCCTGTTTTCTGAGTCTCCCTGTTAACTTTGCCATTTCTGCATATTCCATCAACTTCATTTGCCAGTCTTTCTTCGTGAGTATTATCCCCCTCTTTCCAACACTGGGCTATCAATATTCGTGTGGCCAATGGTTGCTGTTCATTAATCACTTGTTTCATCCACTATGGGACTACTTTTGGACGTGAAATTATAGGATAACTTATGCATAAGGACATAAGAACTGCTGGATGAGGTCAATGGCACAACTAGTCCAGCATCCTTGTTCTCACATTGGCCAACCAGATGGCTGTGGGAAACCTGAAAGCGGGATTCGAACACAGGACCCCTTTCTCTGGTGCTTTCCAGTGATTGGTAGAATGTGGAGGCAGAGCATAGCCATCCTGGCTAGTAGCCATCAGAAGTGTTCTCCTCCAAGAATCCTCTTTTAAAGCCATCCAAATTGTTGGCCATCACTGCCACATGTGGCAGGGAGTTCCATAGTTTAACCATGTGCTATGTGAAGAAGTTCCTTTAATCCACCCTGACTCTTCCAGCATTCTTGGATGTTGATGACTTCTAGTATTATGAGAGAGCTTTGTGCCCCTTAATTTTTCGATATATTTTAAGACGAATTGCTATTTGCTGACTAGTTAACCGCAATGATATTATACCACCGTGGTTATGGCATTGATGCATTTAGACAGCTTATTTTCTATGAACCTCTTTGAGCACAAAAGACAACTGTGGAAAATGGAGTATATAGATGAATTGACTGTTTGTGTATCCTAGCAATGCCAGGAAGCAAAAATTTTAGGGCCAAGGAAAACTCAAGAGACACAGCTTATGCTATAGGGCCCTGAAGCTGACTTGCGGAATCAATTTGCAGTGATTAGCGTACCAATTGCATGCCGTTGTCTTTTCAGGAGGTGAATTTAGCAGCCAAGCACGTTGACCCCTCGGGTGCAATACTTTAACTCTCAAATTTTGCAGCGAGGAATGCCAATATCACATGCTGTTCTGCCTGTGTTTACTTGGATACAATGATAGATGGCTACATACAGCCCTTAATCTTGTCTTCTGAGCAACAGCTATCGCTGTAGGACTGACTTTGCCATGTTCTTGGAATGCTGGAGTCTGAGCGGAGACTTTGCAGTCACCGCCGCCAGCATCTCCTGCTAACAAACCTTGACAGCGGCTCACGTGAAACAGATCTAGGGGTCTTAGCAGACCACAAGCTTAGCTTGGGTCAACAGTGTGATGCAGCAGCAAAAACTATTTTAGGTAATGCTAATTCTATTCTAGGCTGCATCAACAGGAATACAGTGTCTGGATCAAGGGAAGACATAGAACCTCTCTATTCTCCTTGGTCTTTTGAATTCTGGTGCTGGAGGAGACTCTTGAGAGTCCCATGGACTGCAAGAAGATCAAACCTCTCCATTCTGAAGGAAATCAGCCCTGAGTGCTCACTGGAAGGACAGATCGTGAAGCTGAGGCTCCAAGACTTTGGCCTCCTCATGAGAAGAGAAGACTCCCTGGAAAAGACCCTGATGTTGGGAAAGATGGAGGGCACAAGGAGAAGGGGATGACAGAGGACGAGATGGTGGGACAGTGTTCTCGAAGCGACCAGCATGAGTTTGACCAAACTGCGGGCGGCAGTGGAAGACAGAAGTGCCTGGCGTGCTCTGGTCCAGGGGGTCATGAAGAGTCGGAGACGACTAAACGACTAAGCAACAACACTCAGCCTCCACTCCAGGGTTGGGGAACTCCAGACCTATATGTGGCCCTTCAAGCATCTCTGTGCGGCCCTCTGAATTCTCCCCAGGCCACGACCTTCTCTTGCCACACCCACTTCTGGCCCTGACACCGATAATGCCCTTTGTCTGCCTGACTGAAGGATGAAGAGTTGGGTCGGTGAGTGTGTTGATTGACAACTGTAGCTCTACCCACATTTGCTCTGGCCCCACCCACTGCTGCTATGTGGCCCCTGGAAGGTCACCCAGAAGGAAATATGGCCCTTGGGCTGGAAAAGGTTCCTCACTGCCCCTCACTGGCTCTCACCGTTATATGATATATGGGCTTGTTTCTGCTTGTTTTTGTTGGTTGTTTGCTGCCTATTGAGCCTCGCATCTTCCATTTAAAATCAAAGAGATTTCCTGCGCTGGGGTTGGGGTTGGGCCAGATGACCTCTGGGGCGCCCATCGCACACTTCAAGCCTAGCACAAAACTGAGAACAGAAAATTAAAGGGATGGTGTTCTTTTTTCTTTCTTTTTCCTTTTAAACAGAGGTTAATAAGCTTTTAAAAAGCGTTGTGGGTTTATGGAAACCCTAAACCACGCTGTAATTATGGCTCGAGATCAATGCACGGTAACCTTGCAGGAAGTTAACTAAATGTGGAGCGGGCTAAGTGGTGGCGATAAAGAAGTAATTAAAATGAAAATGGCTATTTTAAAAAAATAAAATAAAAAAGGGGAAAAAGTCCAAATGAAGGGAACTGCAGATATTATCAGTTTGGTCCAGTGGAAATGTGATTTGGGAGGAGAAGGTCAAAGTCTCCAGGAGCAGATGGCTAAAGAGGGAAATAATCACACACCATTAAGGGCACCATTCAGCCGGTGTTCAGGGAAGATCCACAGCTCAGCGGGAGAGGAGCATGCAGAAGGCCCCAGCTTCAGTTTGCTTAGGGTTGTTCCCCCCCCCAAAAAAGGTCATGTTTTTCACCACATCTGGGGCTTACAAAAAACAAAAATGTGCAAAAGGCAAAATTCAAAACACCAAAGCATAAAACAAGCAGCATTTATGTTGCAAAGGCCTCCTGAAATAAAACCACCCAAACCTAGCTTCCGATATTTGCATTATTAATCATCATTATTGCTATATTTATATTTATTTAATATCCCTCCTTTTTCCTGGATAGGGTCTCAAGGCATCTTCACCAAATGAAAACGGCACGGATAAAACAAAGAAAGCTTAAAACCTATGAATGACAGCAGTTAGAAAGTAATCGGATTCAGATACAATTAAAACAATGTTTTTTTAAAAAACAAATCTATTAAAATACGAATAATGAAGACAGCGCAGCATTATTAAAAGCCCTTTCCTTAAATAAATAAAAAAAACCCAGTCAGCTCCCAAAGGCCTGTTGGGCTACAACAGTTCTCACCTGCCAGCGGGAAGACAGCAAGGAGGGAGGCAGTTCAGCCTCACTAAGAAAGGAATTCCAAAGTTGCCTGGGAGCCACCACCAAGAAGGCCCTCTCCCATACCCTAGCAAGTGTAGGGCTGGACCCACTGCAGTGATGGCACAAATCCTCACTGGCAGGAGTCCATGGAGGGACCACTCCCCCAGTTGATCTCAGAGATTGTCTTGGTATCCTGGGCCTAAGTTTTGTACCCTATGACAATTTCTTGTAAATGGAATCAATAAATTTGGGGCTTCCCCTCTGGAGCAGGAGAAAACAAGCTTGCTTCATCTTCCATGTGACAGCCCTTGACATATTTGAAGATGGCTGTCGTATCTCCTCTCAGTCTCCTCTTTTCCAGGCTAAACATACCCAATTCCTTTGATATAAGAAAAAAAAAAACCTGCTCCTTTTCCCTTATGGGGTACCCAAGAGCCCATCTAGAGTTCTTTTGTAGGTTCTCTCTCGGTAGGGGAAAAATAACAGAGACCAACCCGAGAATATTGAGAAGCAAAGCAGCTAGTAAGCCTGATCTTTATTAACTGTTGCAACAGGGTGCTCCCCCAGACGCAGGAGAGAGGAGGACCACCCAGAACAAAGGTGTGCCCACCCTTATATGGTCATTTTAATCTTCTTGCAGTCCGTATAGTTAAAGCTATGGTTTTCCCAGTAGTGATGTGTGGAAGTGAGAGCTGGACCATAAAGAAGGCTGATCGCCGAAGAATGGATGCTTTTGAATTCTGGTGCTGGAGGAGACTCTTGAGAGTCCCATGGACTGCAAGAAGATCAAACCTCTCCATTCGGAAGGAAATCAGCCCTGAGTGCTCACTGGAAGGACAGATCTTGAAGCTGAGGCTCCAGTACTTTGGCCACCTCATGAGAAGAGAAGACTCCCTGATGTTGGGAAAGATGGAGAGCACAAGGAGAAGGGGACGACAGAGGACGAGATGGTGGGACAGTGTTCTCGAAGCTACCAGCATGAGTTTGACCAAACTGCAGAAGGCAGTGGAAGACAGAAGTGCCTGGCGTGCTCTGGTCCAGGGGGCCACAAAGAGGCGGACACGACTAAACAACTAAAGAAGTCCAGATCTCTGTGTATTCCCAAGTTTTGGAAAGGCCAGGCCTCACAGCTCTTGCAGCCCGGAGTCTTTTGGAGGCAATGAAAGGCATGCGTGTGGTTGTGGCTTCTTTGTTCAGTCCTGTCAACAACAACAGCCGCAGCCGCAGCCTCTTCGAAGTTCACAAAGGGCGGCTATGAATTAGCTGCCTATTAAAAGCCCCCAGCCCTTTCGCCAATACATCAATGTCAAAACACTCATTTGTTCCAAAGTGCCCAAGATTTGGTCCGAAAAGAAAGGAGCAGATGGTTAGGAAATGGCTTCTTCAGCTCAGTATGTGAAATTGGACAATAAAATCCCTGCCAGTGGAGAGATTTTTATCTCTACCATTTCTTAGAACAATACCCAAGAAAAGTGAAGGTATATAGATTTGCAAGAAGCAGAAGCCTCTTGCAAGAGGTACATTGTTTTGCTGGCGACATAATTGGGATTTTATGCTTTGAATGATTGCTGCCCAATAAATCTTTCTCCAAGAAGATCAAACTAACTAAATGACTTCTGTGGAAGCTGTGGGTGAAAAGTTGTGGGGAAGAAAGTGATGGGCAGGAAACAGAGGCTGGAGATGACATGACGACTTTATACATATCTATTGTGCAACCTAGGGACGTGGGGGCCCTGTGGGTTAAACCACAGAGCCTAGGACTTGCTGATCAGAAGGTTGGCGGTTCGAATCCCCGCAACGGGGTGAGCTCCCCTTGCTCGGTCCCTGCCAATCTAGCAGTTCAAAAGCACGCAGTGCAAGTAGATAAATAGGTACCACTCCAGCGGGAAGGTAAACGGCGTTTCCGTGCGCTGCTCTGGTTCACCAGAAGCGGCTTAGTCCTGCTGGCCACATGACCCGGAAGCTGTATGCCGGTTCCCTCGGCCAGTTATTTTGTACAGGGCCAGTCACTTCGCCTCAAAAAGGGAGTTGGAAAAGGTTCAGAAATATGAGTAAAAACTGGGTTACCTATGAGAAATTGTTAGGGGGAAAAGGAAATAAATGGAAAATGAAACCCTATGAGGAGGTTAAAGAGTATGTGAATGATTGGTTGCACTGTCACCAAGTCAATGAAATGTATAAACAAGATTTTAAAGAAAACGGATTTGATGATAAAAAAATCAAAATTTGAAACAGAAATATTAAATAATGAATGTAAAATTATGTCTAAAATGTATAAAATACTGTTGGAATGGCATTTGAAAGATGAGGAAGTGAAATTGGTAATGATACATTGGGCAAAAGACTTTGGATGCAATATACAGCTTAAAGAATGGGAAAGGTTGTGGAATGAAAGGATAAAATTTACAGTCTGTAATGCATTGAAAAAGAATATGATGGAAAAGATGTATAGATGGTATATTACACCAGTGAAATTAGCTAAAACGTATAAGACAAATAACAAATGTTGGAAATGTAAAGAAAAAGGAGGAACATTTTATCATATGTGGTGGGAATGTAAGAAAATAAAGAACTTCTGGGAAATAATACATAATGAGATGAAAAAGATGTTGAAATATACATTCTTAAAAAAACCAGAAGCATTTTTACTTGGTATTATAGGTCAGGATATTAATAGACAAGATGTCAAACTGTTCTTATACGCAACAACAGCGGCAAGAGTATTGTTAGCCCAGAAATGGAAGCAAGAAGAAATTCCGACAAAAGAAGAATGGCAGACAAAATTAATGGACTACGCAGAATTGGACACAGTGACAGGAAGTATTCGAAACCTGCGGGACCAGAGATTTACAGAAGATTGGAAGAAATATACAAACTATCTGAAGAGCAACTGTAATCAACAAATAACGCTAGTAGGACTACAAGAAGTTTTGTAAGGAGAAATATACGAAGTGTTACGAAGTAGATAAAGAATAGAGATATTGGTTATGATTTTTAAATGTAATAGGGAAGATAAGAAATGCATACTAAGAGATTAGATTGGAAAATTTTCAGACTGGACTGATGGAAGTCAAAATATTGAATAAGATGTAAAAATATGTTTAATTCCTGTTGAAAATGGTATGTTAAAAATCTAATAAATATATAAAATCTAATAAATGTTTTAAAAATCTAATAAACATATATATATAAAAGGAAAAGTTTCAGAAACAGGAAACTGCAGTGACCAAGGGGATGATGGAACAGCTCCCTTGTGATGAGCGGTTGCAATTTGTAGGTCTTTTTAATTTAGAGAAAAGGCAAGTAAGAAGAGACATGATGGAAGTTTAGAGATTTTTGCGTGGCGTGGAGAAAGGGGCAGACAGAAAATATTTTCTACCTCTCTCTTAAGACTAGAATTTGTGGGCATCCAGCAAATGTGGGAAGATTTAGGACAGATCAAACGAAAGACTTATTCATAGTTAAACTATGGAACTCCCTCCCACAGTAAGTTCTGATGGCCTCCCACTGGATGGCATCTGTCTGTCTTGGGAGACAATGAAAGAGTACGCCTTTGTGGGTGAAGTCAAACGGCTGAAAGGTTACAGCGCCTGCTGTGGCAGGAGAGACATGTTTTGTCAGCCGGGGCACATGAAGGCGTCCGGTTGTGCTGCTGCAGATGCACCTGGGCATTTTGTCTCTTGGCACTCCACATGTTCTCATTTTTTTATGGATCTGGTTGGCCACCATGAGAGCAGGGGGCTGGCTAGATCCTTGTGTCCAGATCCTGCAGCCAGGCTCCTTTTAGCTTCTTCCGTCATTGGACATTCTTTGAGCAAAAGGTCTTTGCTCTATTGCCCAGTCCTGGTGGTAACCGGTCCCGTTTTTTCTTTGCATTATTTTTAAAAATTGCAACCCAGCTAAAAATCCTCCCCCAAACAGACAAGGCCAAGGCATCAGCCCCAGCGCCAAGCAAAGCTTAATTCCGGTACTCTCCCCAGATCCCTCTCGGGTCCCTAATTGCCTCCCAATCTTATTTATTTCCCATTAATCTTCATCCCCCTTCCCCAATAGCTGGGTGAGTCATATCCATCTCGATAAGCATCAGGGGCTGCTGTTAATGGGAGCCAATGATTAGAATAACCTGCTAAAGAAAATAAATCAACCTTCTTATTAGAGGGTTGGGTTTTTTTCTCTCTCTCTCCCCGTTTTCCATTAGTATTTGAGGGGCTGATTAGATGACAATCACAGCCCTTATTTGCTCTTCTGCGTCCTGCTGATGTCGCCTCAGGAGAGCAGGCGGGGGGGGGGGGTCGAGGAAGGGGGGCAGTCTTGGCACACTGCGGGGTCACGGGGTGTGTGGAGCAAAGAATGCTCTCCAGCTGAGCAGAAGCGCCCAGAAAGTTCCTGGGTTTTGAGTGTCACGACGACTTGACAGCTTCCCAGCCTTTTGATATGTGCATGGAAGCAGCTTCTCTTGAGCAAGACTATTTTGCTGCACTGACGAACTAAGTAGTACAGCTGAGGGGGCCCCCTGCAAGCCAACAGGCTGCAGGGCTAAAGGTAAAGGGATCCCTGACCATTAGGTCCAGTCATGGCCGACTCTGGGGTTGCGGCGCTCATCTTGCTTTATTGGCTGAGGGAGCCGGCGTACAACTTCCGGGTCACGTGGCCAGCATGATTAAGCTGCTTCTGGTGCACGGAAACACCGTTTACCTTCCCGCCGGAGCGGTACCTATTTATCTACTTGCACTTTGACATGCTTTCGAACTGCTAGGTTGGCAGGAGCAGGGACCGAGCATCGGGAGCTCACCCTGTCGCGGGGATTTGAACCGCCAACCTTTTGATCAGCATGTCCTAGGCTCTGTGGTTTAACCCACAGCGCCAACCATGTCCATTTTAGGTGCATTTTAAAGGTAAAGGGACCCCTGACCATTAGGTCCAGTCATGGCCAACTCTAGGGTTGTGGCACTCATCTCACTTTATTGGCCGAGGGAGCCAGCGTACAGCTTCCGGGTCATGTGGCCAGCATGACTAAGCCGCTTCTGGCGAACCAAAGCAGCGCACGGAAATGTCGTTTACCTTCCCACCAGAGCGGTACCTATTTGTCTACTTGCACTTTGATGTGCTTTCGAACTGCTAGGTTGGCAGGAGCAGGGACCAAGCAACGGGAGCTCACTATGTCGCGGGAATTCGAACTGCTGACCTTCTGATCGGCAACTCCTAGGCTCTGGTTTAGACCACAGCACTGGTTGATGATCTCCGGCGGGCTCCTTCTGGACTGTCTTGAGGGGCTGGGAGCTGGGGGCACTGTCCTACAGTGGTTCCGCTCCTTCCTCCTGGGTCGTGTTCAGAAAGTGGTGGTGGGGGATGAGTGTTCAGACCCCATGCCGCTCACTTGTGGGGTGCCTCAGGGTTCTGTCCTCTCCCCCATGCTTTTCAACATTTACATGCAGCCACTGGGAGAGATCATCAGGAGGTTTGGGCTGGGTGTTCATCAGTATGCAGATGATACCCAGCTCTACCTCTCTTTTAAATCAGAACCAGTGAGGGCAGTGAAGGTCCTGTGTGAGTGCCTGGAGGCGGTTGGAGGTTGGATGGCGGCTAACAGATTGAGGTTGAATCCTGACAAGACAGAAGTACTGTTTTTGGGGGACAGGAGGCGGGCAGGTGTGGAGGATTCCCTGGTCCTGAATGGGGTAACTGTGCCCCTGAAGGACCAGGTGCGCAGCCTGGGAGTCATTTTGGACTCACAGCTGTCCATGGAGGCACAGGTCAAATCTGTATCCAGGGCAGCTGTGTACCAGCTCCATCTGGTACGTAGGCTGAGACCCTATCTGCCTGCAGACTGTCTCGCCAGAGTGGTACATGCTCTGGTTATCTCCCGCTTGGACTACTGCAATGCGCTCTACGTGGGGCTACCTTTGAAGGTGACCCGGAAACTACAACTAATCCAGAATGCGACAGCTAGACTGGTGACTGGGAGCGGCCTCCGAGACCATATAACACCGGTCTTGAAAGACCTACATTGGCTCCCAGTACGTTTCCGAGCACAATTCAAAGTGTTGGTGCTGACCTTTAAAGCCCTAAACGGCCTCGGCCCAGTATATCTGAAGGAGCGCCTGCTCCCCCATCGTTCTGCCCGGACGCTGAGGTCCAGCTCCGAGGGCCTTCTGGCGGTTCCCTCACTGCGAGAGGCCAAGTTACAGGGAACCAAGCAGAGGGCCTTCTCGGTAGTGGCGCCCGCCCTGTGGAACGCCCTCCCATCAGATGTCAAAGCGATAAACATCTACCTGACATTCAGAAGACACTGAAGGCAGCCCTGTTCAGGGAAGTTTTTAATATGTGACATTTCAGTGTATCTTTTATCTTTGTTGGAAGCCGCCCAGAGTGGCTGGGGAAACCCAACCAGATGGGCGGGGTACAAATAATAAATTATTATTATTATTATTATTATTATTATTATTATTATTATTATTATTATTATTTCAAGGTAGATAATATTGTTTTTTAAATGTATGGGCAGGAATTGATAAACAGGCAGCTGTTGGGTAAAGGGAATTGAATATAAAGGGAATGAATTGTGAGTCAGAGGTAAATATGTACAGTAATTTGGGGTGGGCGGAGAGACAGGGACTCTTCTGGGACTGAGAGAGAGAAGTCAACTTTTTGGAAATATTGTTTTAAATTTGATGTTATTTGGCACCATTTTTTAAAAAATGGGAATAAATAAATAAATAAATAGAAAAAAGAAAATAGAAATATTCACGTGAATAAAAACAAGTGTTTGGTTTTATGAGTTTCTGTGCAATGCATTCATTTCGGACTCCCTCTCCTTCCTGCCTGAGAAACCAGCTCTCCTCTGCTCTTTCGATTAGCAGCGCTCGATCCAAGCCGCCTGCCCTTCTGGTTTGACTCTGGCTTCCTCGCAGGAGTCCACAGCAACCTGGCATCGAGCTCTGCAGCTCTAATTTCTTGCAGCCGCCTGGAGAAGCATCTGGCTCCCCCTCGCCCCGGCTTTCTCCTCCGAGAGAGGCAGGTTTCCAGGCCACCTCTAAGGTGCTCAGCAGGGCGCCAATCACTTGCTCTGGAGAAATCCTTGTAGCAGGAACCCCCCCCCATCATCCAGTTTGTACAAACTTCACACACACTCACACTCACACACTACATACGCTATGCTTCTGTTATAAATTCATAGAAAATCAACCATGCATCGGATTTGCACTGTTCTACTTTTATTTTAATCCATGAAGGAAGGACTACAAAATGGGGAAGGTTTGATACAGGGCAGCCATAATCCCTTCACCATCCCAGCACATCCACAGGAGCCCTGCCCAGTTGCTATGCCAACCCTGATGGTCCTAGACAGAAGACTATCAAGATCACAAAGAACTTGCATATGGGAGTGGATTCAGCATGGACTGGAACAAAGGACAATGATCAGATCTTCCCTCTGGGGGCAGGAAACTGCCAACTCCCCTTTGTCTCCTGGAAGTGACTCATGGGGAGGGGGAGAGAAGGGAACCAGCCAGGTGACAGGACACTCAGGTTACCACCACAACTCCTCCCTCAACCCCTCCTTTCTGTAATGTATGCATGATGTTTCTGGGGGTGGGCTAGACCTAGAGGAGGGGAATTTCAAAAGTTTTTATAAGGTCTTGCACACCATTTTTCTGTGTCTTTCCTCTCACCTGCAAGTGAGGGGAACACCCTGTCGCGACAGTCTTTCTTCAATAAAGACCAAGCCTACAGGCTGCTGATTTGCTTCAATTTACTCTGGTTGGTGTCTTTACCTTTTGTCCAAGGGAGCCCTCGGATTTTTCCGGTAACACCCTGATGATCTCCCAGTGCAAATGACTCTCCTGCTGGCACAGGGACAGAGACCTACGGGGACAAAATGCATCCCAAACACCCCGTTTGCCAGATCTGCTAAGGCAGCTTTTCTCAGACTTTCAGAGTTCAGCCCAAACCCTCCTTTCTAGGCTTATTCCTCCTCCTCCTTCTCCAACGCCACTTCAGCACTAACTTTCTGAATCACAGCTGATGTGCAAAGGTCCTTTGTGAGTCGAGAACCCGCCACCCACATAGGATTATAATAAGACACCTAGCCCAAAAATGGAAACAAGAAGAACTACCGTCAATGGAAGAATGGAGAATGAAGTTAATGGAACACGCAGAAGTTGATAAATTAACAGGAAGGATCCGAGGCCTACGAGACCACAGATTCACTGAAGACTGGAGTAAATTTGTAGACTATTTGAAAAGTATTTGCGATGAAAAATTAACGTTTGTAGGTTTGCAAGAGGCTCTGTGAAAATAATATTAGAAATATTGTAAAAAAGGGAGTAAGAGGGAGGAGGTTTTTAATAAAAGGCAATATTAGATTAAGAAATGCGGAAGAAGGACTAAAACGGAGGATTTGCAGAAGAGCTGAGGGAACTCCAAAAAAAATGTATTTGTGAAAAATTATGTGTTTTTATATTTTTGTATTGTAAAATGAATAAAAAATAATTTAAAAAGGGGGATTATAATAAGACATACAGACACGTTATTTTAGGTTAATGGGCAAAATTAGGCCACAACTTTTATTGGTGACAGCATGTGAGTAGAATTGGCTTAGGCACTGGATGAAACAGCAATACCAGACTCCACGGGAGTCATATCAGGGTTAACAACCAGTGGGAGGAGCTTGTTGATGCAAATACAACTGGAAGCTCCCCCATGATGTCACCGGGGTTCGTGCCATGGCCCTAGCCACCAGCAGGGCATCGGACAGGATCCACGACCACCAGATTCCTTTAACGGAATACCCAAAAGAGGAGGGGTAGATGATGGCCCATACCCAGTCCTCCAACACAGCACACATATTCCAATGCCTAGAGACGGCGGAAGAAGATTGGAAGAAATTTAAGGACTATCTTAAGAAACATTGTAAAATTAATGAATGTTAGAACGATGTTGGTTTAGAAATTAAGTAGTTTCTAGCTGTAACGATCATGCAATTAAGAAAAGAAAGGTTGAAAATCAATAGAAATTATGGGAGGGATTTGCTGAATTAAATAATTAGAAATTGGAATACAGAAAGGGGAGGTATGAGGAGGTCGGGAAAGTAAGGTATAAGAAAATAAGGGATTGAAATTATACTTGTTGTTGTATGTGTTTTGTTTGTATTTTTGTAATTTTTTATTTTTATGTAACTTTTTGGAAACTTCAATAAATATCTTTTAAAAAAAAACATATTCCAATGCCTAATCGCCAATACCAGAAAGTTGTGACGAATTGCTACAAGGTAGGCGGAAAAACCAAGAGGCTGGTGCCAATTTGCCAAATGGATAAAAAAGTCCTACCAGGTCCCTTGGGCAACCAAGGCAACCAACCGAAGTCCATAGCAAGGTCAGTACGCAAAAGAAGCTGACCTAAGAGGGATGGAGGGAGGGAGATCCGAAGAAAGCAGGAACAGACTGGGAGCTGAGCGCTGCCGCGGCTGTTTAAATGCAGCTAGCCCCGCCCACCAGCCGGCCCTATTGGTCGGCTGGGAGTCTTGGCCGCGGCAGCAGAACCAATCAGGAGCAGGGAGCCCCGCGGGAAGCTGCTCCTGCTCACAACCCCTCCCCTCTTGGAGGAGGAGAGGTTTCACACAGCGATATACCTAAAACCTGGCATTTTTGCATTTAAATCAAAGGCTTTGCTTCTGTTCCTGTGTGGGGTTTCCCACATGCCAGTCACAAGCTGCAGTATTCTGTAAAAAAAATCCTGCAGCACGATCGCTGATGGGAGGAAGGCCCTGGCAGCGTACGGCCCCTGTGCTCAGAGATCTGCCCTGGTAGAGATTTGCTGTGCCCTAGCTCCAGGGTCAGGGACACGGGTGGCGCTGTGAGTGAAACCACAGAGCCTAGGACTTGCCGATCAGATTTGAGACTTTGGTTTCCCAAGCCCTAACATCCCCTCTGATTTATCATCTCTGCCTGCCCTAAGAAGCCCCCCGCCACATGACGTATTGAACATGACGTATTGGCGCCCTCAGAACAAGTTTAAGGGGGGGGGTGTCACATGAGGCCGCCAAGAAGCCTTTATCTCTCCTTACAAATTGTGGTTTCATTGAAAGCACAGATTGGGCTCATTTACCTGTCACGGCGCAGCTACTCATTAGCCTTGCCTCGGTGCCACGGGGACGGGTGGTCTTTGACAGGCTTGCAGAGCCCAAGACATTCCTTGGGAAATGGCCTCATCTGAGCGTTAAATTAAACTTGTCAACACCTCGCTATTCTGAGTGCTCTTCAAAAAGAGGAGAAGTTTTCTCCGAGTTCCAGCAGGAATAAAACGAGACCCGTCTCAGGCCAGAAATGAAACTTCCCTGAAATAATTCAAAATCGAGGGGATTCTTAACATTCTGCGCTGAGATTCCCACATGCAACTGGTGTGGATGAGATTTGATGCTGCGCTGGGGTCTAAACCACAGAGCCTAGGACTTGCCGATAAGAAGGCGGCGGTTCGAATCCCCGCAGCGGGGTGAGCTCCCGTTGCTCAGTCCCGGCTTCTGCCAACCTAGCAGTTCGAAAGCACGTCAAAGTGCAAGTAGATAAATAGGTACCACTCCGGCGGGAAGGTAAACGGCATTTCCGTGCACTGCTCTGGTTTGCCAGAAGTGGCTTAGTCATGCTGGCCACATGACCTGGAAGCTGTAAGCCGGCTCCCTTGGACAATAAAGCGAGATGAGCTCCGCAACCCCAGAGTCGGTCATGACGGGACCTAATGGTCAGGGGTCCCTTTACCTCTCCTTAGATACTGATGTTCCTCCCAAGTAATTCTCAGGGAAAGCCATCCACTCCCAATTATTGTTGGCAACGTCTGTCTTGAGAGACAATGGAGTGCACTTCTGGGGGTGAAGTCAAACTGCTTTGTTAGCAGCACCAAAATGCCCTCAGTAACAGAGTGGCAAATCTAACTCTGTGAATACATAGATTCAGCAAGGTTAATGGCACTCTTAACAGGACAGTCAGACCAAAAATGAATAAAAGAATGGGACTGTGTTAAAGAGCATATGAAAAAAACATTGTTCTGGAATAAATATAGTTACAGATAGATAGCCGTGTTGGTCTGCCATAGTCAAAACAAAAAAAAATTCCTTCCAGTAGCACTTTAAAGACCTAAATCGGACATCAGGAATCACAAGACAGAGAAACCAGTAGGAGAACACTTCAATCTCCCAGGACATTCTAGACAAGATCTCAAAGTAGCTGTTTTACTACAAAGGAATTTCAGAAATAGACTGGAAAGAGAAGCTGCTGAATTGCAACTTATCACCAAACTTAAAACCATGGAGACACCTGGTCTGAACAAAGACATTGGATTCTTATCTCATTATACATGACAAAGCCATTTTTCACCTTCTCACCCCTTGCTTTATCCTGTAAGACCTATTGCAGTCACTATATAGAAGGGTCTGGTAACTTCTGTTTCAGTGTATCTGAAGAAGTGTGCATGCACACGAAAGCTCATACCAAGAACTAACTTAGTTGGTCTTTAAGGTGCTACTGGAAGGAATTTTTTTTGTTCTGGAATAAATATGTTATGAATGAAGTTTGTAGGCCTAAAGAAAGGAAGCAATGGTTATGAAAGGCACAAAACCGGAAGTAATAAATATACATATATATATATAACACAATGGGACGCGGGTGGCACTGTGGTCTAAACCACACAGCCTAGGGCTTGCCTATCAGAAGCTCGTGGTTCGAATCCCCACGACGGGGTGAGCTCCCGTTGCTCAGTCCCTGTTCCTGCCAACCTAGCAGTTCGAAACCATGTCAGACTGCAAGTTGATAAATAGGTACCACTCCGGCAGGAAGGTAAACGGTGTTTCCGTGCGCTGCTCTGGTTCGCCAGAAGCGGCTTAGTCATGCTGGCCACATCCCTTTAAAACCATTTTTGCCTCTTTGGGCTGAGTGCTTGACATTCTCATCAGCCCACCTGACATGCCTCTGCCTTCGCCTCTTGCTGGGGAAAGTGGCAAAATTTAAAGGATTGCTTAAGGGAGCATCTGGCTTCGCTCTTGCACAACAGCGGGATCCATAATTATATTTAGGATTTAGAACCGGTATTTTTTCCAAAAGCTCTGGAGGGAGGGAAGTGACGAATAAGAACACCCCCCCCCCCCCGTTTCTGGCATTCTCACGACGACCCTGAAAAGTGGGTCACTAGGACACAGCGAACAGCGAGCCACTTAGCCCTGGAAAAGAAAGGAAAATCTCTATTATGCACCATGGTAACCCAAATCTCGCTCCAAGGAGAGCTGAACTTGGGGACCCCTGGCGAGTTATGCAAATTGCAGTTGCATAGCTTTGATTTGCGGCAATCAGAAATAATAAAGCATCCATTCTTTCTTTATTTAATTAATCAATTCGGCGCCCTCTTCCAGAAGCTGGCCCTCGGGGAGCTGTGCAAAACAATGAAATGTTTGCAGAGTTTCTGCATCCGTAGGAAAGGGAAGCAGACTCTGGAAACAGTCTCCCTGGAAGAAAACCAAGGTGGTGAGATTGGGGGGGGGGTGTGAACCAGCCTGGCCCCCTCCATCAGCCAGAGGAAAAGAAGCCACTTGAGGGACCCTGTGACACTCACTGCCTCTCCACCTGGCCTACCTCACAGAGCTGTTTGAATCTCTGAATTCCTCAGAGTGTTACTGGCCCAGAAATGGAAACAACAGGAAATACTGACCGTGGAAGAATGGAGAATGAAGCTGTTAGATATGCGGAGCTGGATATATTGACAGGAAAGATCAGATACTTAAGAGACCAAAAGTTCATCGAGGACTGGGGGAAATTTGTGGAATATCTGGAACATATAAATGAGGGACAGATAACGCTAATGGGATTTAAAGAAGCACTGTTAAAAATTAAGAAATATTGTCTAAAGGTAATAGAAAGAAAGATATAAATAATGTCAATACAAAATTAAGAAATGCGTAATTTAAATAATAACTATGGATGATTTACGGAAAAGCTGAAGGAAGTCCTGAAAAGGAATAAGTTGTGAAAAAACTGATGTGAAACTAATATGTTTTTTTGTTTTCTGACGTAAATTAATAAAAAATTATTTTTTTAAAAAAACGAATCTCTGAATTCCTCGGAAGAAAAGAGGGCAGATATCAATCAATCAATCAATCAATCAATCAATCAATCTTTATTACAGTCCAGAGACCCAACAAATCGTTACAAAGCAATGCACAATTCAGACAGCCTACCTCCAGGTTAAACAAGCGTTTTGTTCAGACTTAAAGATAGGGATCATTGGTTCTTGCAACCACTGATAAAAACTTCACCACTGCTAATGTTCTAGCGTTTGTCCAGTCTTCCAATAGGAACCTGACATAGCGAGCCTCTGTTTTTCCCGGGAAAGGTACCAGCAAGGGTAATATCAGTTCAGCCCCAGCTTGCTCATATTTCGCACAGTGCAGCAAAGTATGTTTTATGGAATCGATGTATTGAGCACACGAGTAAAGTCTGTCCTGGTACTCCTCTCAACCTGCCATCCAACACTGCAGAAGGAAAGTTACAGATAGGTAGCCGTGTTGGTCTGCCATAGTCAAAACAAAAAAAATTCCTTCCAGTAGCACCTTAAAGACCAACTAAGTCAGTTCTTGGTATGAGCTTTCGTGTGCATGCACACTTCTTCAGATAGAAGGAAAGACGTTTAGTCTGGCTTTGGTGAATAACCTTCGATAATTTGGTACTGTCAGGTTTTTAATGTAAGGTGTTAACTTAAGGACAGGGCAGATAGCAATGCAATAAACAAACAAATAAATAATGCACCAATGACATGTCGCAGAATATATCTGCACATCCAGGCTGGAGAGGCCTTTTGTGTATGTAAGATTTATATATGCAACCCAAGATGAATTTTTCCATCCATTTGCCATTTGCAAAGCACTCAGTTTGATGGTGCCACAGAGTGTCACCTGCCAGAGTCACGCTCATGCCTTGGTTCCCAGAAGCGCTTTTCATGATTTTGCACTCGGGGCGGCCCCCTGTGCAGCTAAATACCCAGCTAAATGGAAGAACTCACCATGTAGGGAACACCCCCGACTCCTCTCTTTTCTTCCCCTGGCAAGGGCACAGCTGCCGCCCGCCCTCGTGGTGGTTAATGCACTCAGCGTCCTGGTCCCTTGAAAGGCTCCATGCAGCTGTGCTGACCCAAGGGCAAAGGAGCAGGTCCGATGCTGGCCAAAGTTGAGCAGCAAAGTCGTCTGCAGAAAGGGCTAAAAATGTCCGAGTTTTGTTTTCAGAATGAAAATGGTCAGCCCTGGCAATGTTGCACAAGTGTTATTGCTATTCCGTGTGAGTGTCTGGAGGTAGTTGGAGGATGGATGGCAGCTAACAGATTGAGGTTGAATCCTGACAAGACAGAAGTACTGTTTTTGGGGGACAGGAGGCAGGCAGGTGTGGAGGACTCCCTGGTCCTGAATGGGGTAACTGTCATTCTGGACTCACAGCTGTCCATGGAGGCGCAGGTTAATTCTGTATCCAGGGCAGCTGTCTACCAACTCCACCTGGTACGCAGGCTGAGACCCTACCTGCCCGCGGACCGTCTCGCCAGAGTGGTGCATGCTCTGGTTATCTCCCGCTTGGACTACTGCAATGCGCTCTACATGGGGCTACCTTTGAAGGTGACCCAGAAACTACAACTAATCCAGAACGCGGCAGCCAGACTGGTGACTGGGAGCGACTGCCAAGACCATATAACACTGGTCTTGAAAGACCTACATTGGCTCCCAGTACGTTTCTGAGCACAATTCAAAGTGTTGGTGCTGACCTTTAAAGCCCTAAACAGCCTCAAAGGGCCAGTATACCTGAAGGAGCATCTCCACCCCCATCATTCTGCCCAGACACCGAGGTCCAGTGCTGGGGGCCTTCTGGCCCTTCCCTCACTGCAAGAAGCGAAGTTACAGGGAACCAGGCAGAGGGCCTTCTCGGTAGTGGCACCCGCCCTATGGAGCGCCCCCCCGGCACATGTCAAGGAGACAAAGAACTACACAACTTTTAGAAGACATCAGAAGGCAGCCCTGTATAGAGAAGTTTCTAATGTTTTATCGTATTTTTAATATTTTGTTGGGAGCCACCCAAAGTGGCTGGGGAGGGTCACCTTCAAAGGTAGCTTTCACCTGTGGCACCTAGAAGCTGCCAGCAGGCGACAGCAGCTGCACCCTGGGAAACGGCTTCGACTGGCTGGCTAAACCAGGTGAGGGGAGCTTACAGGTCTCAAACGCTAGATAAATTAGGGACTTCCCCTGCAAAGGTAGGCTCTGGAGGATTGAGCGGATGAGACCAAGAGTGGGTCCAGCAGTCAAGAAGGCTATTTCTCCACAAGCTGAGAGGCAAGTGGAGCATGTCCAACTGGGAAGATTGGAGAAGAAAAACTCTGATCCTAAATCTTTGGGTTAAGGAGAAGACCCTGCACAAATCCGGAGTGGAGTCCCTAAGGCAGTTGGTTGGCTCCACGTTCGCCTCCTTCCCGCAACTCCTGCAGCCCGGCTGGGGCCAAACCTGTTGCTCTCCTTTCTTTTGGATCACATCAACCAGGCTGAGGGTCTTGCTATCAAGGCAGCCCAGGACCTCCATGCATACTGGTCAGGCTTGCGCCCCGGTGAGGGCAGGTTGTTGTTGTTCAATGAAAATTACAGGGTAAAATACGAATAAGATAAAACATTAAACAGAAAACCAATACAAAGAAAAAGAAAAAGAAGGAAAGAAAAACATCAACTATAACAAAAAATAACCATACATACATTTTGACTCCCTTCCATCCTTTAGCGACTTCAAGTTTTCAATTTTTCTTTTACATTTTTGGGGACCCCCAAGAGAGTGGAGCCCTAAGCTACAGTTTGTTTAGCTTATACGTAAATTCGGCTCTGCTTTCATGCCCTACACTTCAACCCCCCATCCCTGAATTATGAAGGGTGGAGCAGACGGTCTTTCCTTCACTGAAAGCTTTTAAATAGTTGCGGTTGTTGCATTGCAGAGGGTTGGACTAGATGGCCTTTGGGGGTCCCCTTCCAACTCGAAAGCTCTACAATTCCATGTGCAATTCAGATTTTTCGCGTCACTTTACATATGTTTTTCACTGAGCTGCATTCGTCATTTTACCGATGGCACTTCGGGGATATTTGTGTTTAAATGCAAAGGTTCAGAAACGCTGCGTTTAAAAATACCAGCCGCTCACTGCTCAACGAACAAAGGGGGGTTAATTCTTAGAGGGACACACAGGAAGGCGCATTCTGCCCTGGACACTGTGAGGTGAGCCGACTTCATTAAAGAGATAATTCAGTCAACACCTGTGGTCTTGAGATAAGGGCTCAGCACACATCCTCAGCCGTTTCCCAGGGACCGATCAGTCACTTCCTCCGACAAAAAAACACACGATTCCTCTCTGGGATGGAGCATCAATTTGGATGCACTGAACGTTCCCCAGTTATCTGGGCTGTTCTAAGGGATTCGTACGACCCCAGTGCACATTCGTACTTTGATTAGCAGGAGCGAATTTGCATTTCCTTCCCTTCCTGTGATGGAACCGTCAGCCGACAGGGAAATGGGACCAAACATCAGTTTAAAGCACCTGTGCAAATAAAGGTTTATAGCAGGTTCCCCGAGCTGTTTTAGACGAGAAAATGACTGAGGTTCGGTGGTGGAACATCTGCTGTGCATGAAGAACACACCAGGTTCAATTCCTGATGTCTCCAGAAAAGGCCGGAAGTGACACGTCTGAAACCCTGGAAGAGTCCCAGCTTCCAGTTGGGGTTGACAATACTGATTTTGATGGATGGAAGGGATGGCTTGGTCTTTTTATTTTTTTCCCAATTTTTTTTTTAAATTTTCATTCATTACATACATCTCAAATTCTAACATTTGCTATATATCCCTCCCTCCCCTCCAAGACTCCCCCCAACTTGCGTTTCTGGTTTGTTTCTATTTTCACCCGCTTTGCTATCTCTCAACAGAAAAAGTTATTAATAACATAACATCAAACCTTAAAAACATAAAAATAAAATTAAATACATCATCTTATTTCACTATCTTCCAAACATTTTCTGATGCTCATAATGTGAATGTTTATTTAAATCCTGCCATCAAGTCTATTGCCTTTCTTTGTTTCTGCAAATATAATATGAATGGTTCCCAATCTTTTTCAAAGTCACTATTGTCTTTTTCTCTTAGTCTGTCTGTTGTTTTTGCCAACTCTGCATAGTTCATCAACTTCTCTTGCCGTTGTTCTTTAGTTGGTATTTCTCCAGTCTTCCAATTTTGTGCAATCAACATTCTTAAAGTCCTCGTTTCTTTTGGTATGTCTTGACCTAAAATACCTAACAAAAAGGCTTCTGGTTTTTTTTAGTTATTTTTAACATTTTCTTCAATTCATTGTAAATCATTTCCCAGTAGGATTTTACCTTCTTACAAATCCCACCACATATGATAGAACGTACCTTCTGTTTCACATTTCCAACACTCTTTTCATTTTTATAATTTTTTGCCAATTTAACTGGTGATAAATACCATCTGCACATCATTTTCATATAGTAGTTCTCTCTCAATGGGATGGTTTGGTCTAAGGCAGGTTCTGGCTGCAGCTCTTTGAGCCAGCTGAAGGTTCTGAGCCCTTTCCAAAAGCATCTGTTGTAATAATTTAAGGTCTCAAATATATAAATTAAATGTTCATAAATTTACGAGGCAAACACATACATAAGTACATAAAACACGTGTTTGAAATAGTACAGGAGAACAATCCTGAAACCATTTTGACTCTCCCAAATTGACCTTAAATATTTCTCTGCAAGGAGGAAGGAAAGGGGAAAGCCTCTCCATTCCCTTTTGCTTACCTGTCTTACGGGCATTTTTGTGTATGAATAGGGTGAGCCTGTGACCTGGATTCAGGAATTTACCATCACAAAAGAATGGCCAGGCTGCCCAGGTAATGCAATCAGTGGCCATTATCAGGTATCCTGGCAGGCAGGATTTCTGCTGTAGACTGCCTCCTTTTGGAATGTATGTATGATGTTTTGGGGGGTGGTCTTGAGCTACAGGGTGGGCAGTTTCAAAAGCTTATATAAGGGCTTGCGCACCAGTTGTTCTGGGTTCCTCCTCCCTCCTGCGTGGGGTGAGTGGGGGACCCTGTTGCAACAGTTTAATAAAGATCAGGCTTACTAGCCGCTTTGCTTCTCAATATTCTCTGGTTGGCCTCTGTTATTTTCTCCTACCGATAGAGAACCCACAAAAGGACTCTATACGGGTTCTTGGGTCCCCCATAAGGGAAAAGGAACAGGTATTTGAATTCTGGTGCTGGAGGAGACTCTTGAGAGTCCCATGAATTGGGATTGCAAGAAGATCAAACCTCTCCATTCTGAAGGAAATCAGGCCTGAGTGCTCACTGGAAGGACAGATCCTGAAGCTGAGGCTCCAAGGAAACGGAACCTGAGTGAGTGCCTGGAATATTGCACCACTTGGGGACAGGGCTCGTGTGGGAAGCTGCTTGGGCAGGATGAGACCATCACTCCTGGTGACTGCAAGCAGAGGGTGGAGGTGGTTTGAGCGTCACAAATCACAACCTCAGCAAGTATCGTTGGAGAAAAGAGTCCTTCTCTTGGAGAAAAGTTCCTCAGTTATCGATTTGTTGTTGTGGGGGAAGCAGAAGGAAGGAGTGACCTTTCTAGTGACCCCCGCAACTCGGCTTAGCAGTTCCAAATGGCACCTGATGCTTAGCTTATAATGTACAAGTGATAAGAGGGGAATGGCAGATTGACCATGGAAGGAGATAATAATGAATTAAGAACAGAATACAAACACTGGTTCTCGAACAGCCGGCTCTGTTTCCAAACATTTTGGCTCCTGGACGCTGAAAACCCAGAAGTAAATGCTCCAGTTTTCGGAACTTGAACATCCTACGCGGCTTCCGTTTTGAGTTTCCCTATTGAATTGAGGTTCCCGCTTTCAGTTTTGGAATGTTTCAGAAGTTGGACGGCCTTCCGGAACGGATTACGTTCGAAAACTGAGGTTCCACTGTATGATGAAACCTGCAAGCAGGACTTGAGCACAAGAGCATCTCTGTGCTCCTGTTGTTTCCAGCAACAGATATTCAGAAACACTGCTGGCTTTGCCAGCAGAGGCAGAGCAGAGCCATTGTGGCTGGTAGCAGTGGCGTAGCGTGGGGGGTGCAGGGGGGGCCGGCCGCACCGGGCGCAACATCTGGGGGGGCACGCTCGCACTCGCAGCTCTCTGCCCCTACCTGGCTCACTCGGGTTAGGGGGCGCAAATTACTTGCCTTGCCCCGGGTGCTGACAACCCACGCTATGCCACTGGCTGGTAGTTTTTCAAAGAGCCACTTCCGCCTTAAGGAGGAGGTGGGGCTGCAGGCTCTCACGACCCCTCTACGCACTCAGCCCCTTGCGATTGGGGGGTTCCCTGCTGTGTCACTGGCCAGGCGACCAAGACTTTGGCCACCTCATGAGAAGAGAAGACTCCCTGGAAAAGACCCTGATGTTGGGAAAGATGGAGGGCACAAGGAGAAGGGGACGACAGAGGATGAGATGGTTGGACAGTGTTCTCAAAACAGCCAACATGAGTTTGACCAAACTGCGGGAGGCAGTGGAAAACAGGAGTGCCTGGTGTGCTCTGGTCCAGGGGGTCACGAAGAGGTGGACATGACTAAACAACAACAACAATTTTCCATATCGTGTGTGTCCTAATGGAAAAGCTCTTGCATACTCCTTGAATTATGGAATAAAGTCTAACTGGGATTTTGGCGCTTGAACCCCACCAGGGAATTTCTCCCCCACAAAGCCCCTTTGTTTTAGATCTCAGCTGCGCTGCTTTCTTTCAAAATTGCCCAGAATGTTGGTATGGGCAAGCACTGGCTTGTCTGAGGCTTTTTCATTCTCAGCTCTGTGAGGCAACCCAGAGAGAAACCCGGCAGAAAACACCTCTTTCTGAAGCGTTTTGTGAAACCTGGCAGGTGGCGCTTGCAATGGTCCAGACAGGCATCCTTTTTTCTTGCTTCTGTGGGGGCCTGATGTGCAGGGATTGATCCCTGCTGCTGTTTTCAAGAGCAGGGTACCATTGGGCCAGTAGGAGCTCACGCTAATTTTCTCCTTTCTACACTTCAGGGTTGCTTATTATGTGGCAGAGCCGAGGCAGGTCCTGCTGTTTACTGACACCAGAACAAATGTCTGGCCTGATAGGAAAAAGGAAACAGCAAGCAGGTGTGTGTGTGTGTGTGTGTTCATGGCAATCCCTCAGCGGCTGCAGGGTCAAGAGAATTTGACAAGCATCTTGGAAGTCACCTGTTTAAAATTGTTGTGCTGGTTTGCAGGGTGCTTTAAAGACCACAAGGAACAAATTCTAGACATGCAAGAAAAAAATTCCAAGTGCAAGCTGTCAAATTTGTAAGGTTAGATCAGTAGTTCTCAAAGGGAGCAGCGCACCACACAGGTAGGTCAGGAGAGGACGGCAAGTGTGACGGGGAGATTCAAGGACAATCGAAGAAACATCTAAACATTTCAGCGCAGTATAGTCTAGTATAGTCTAAAATCAGAAAAGAGAAAGGCTTCTTTGTGCCGCCGAGTTGAGTTTGTTTTATATGAGACCTAATGCAAATGAGATTGCCTGGCAAAAGCAAGCTCACACCTCTCAGTGAGTTTGCATACCTGCTTAAGGTACATATGTAAGAGGCTCGTTTCTAATTATATTTTGGGAGGGATTACGTAGCTGCATTGTTTCATGCTCTCTGGGTGCTCCATGAGCATATTATAAAGCAATTGTGCTCTGTGTTAGAAATCAAGCGCTGCAGTGCACTGTTTTTGTTTCCCAATGTATTTCTTATCAATGAAACATTCGGTGTGGAGTGAGCAGATTCTCACTCTGAAAGTGGGGCAAAAGCTTGAGAACCACTAGATCAGATCAAGCCTTGCCTTCCCCAGAACGAGAGACCTCTTTCCCTTGGTGCGATTGAGACGTGGCAGGGACCCCAAGAGAAAAAACAGGAAGTGATTCACCCACCCCATCACACTCCCTGCAGTTGAAGGAACACTTCAGTGGAGTTGCATGCACAGAAAACCTGGGACTCAACCCAAAATTAAGATTTATATCATGGGTGAAGAACCTGAGGCCAATAACTGGCCCAGCCCAGGCTCCAACTTGGCCTGAGAAGGCTATCTATGGCGACCAGCCACAGTGCTGCTTCCACTGTCAGAGGCAATATGCTTCTGAAAGCCACTTGGTGGGAACCACAAGGGGAAATAGTGGATGTTATCCTCAGAACCTGCTTGCAGGCTTTGCTTGGGGGCACCCGGTTGGCCACTGATAGGAAGAGACGGTGGGCTAGATGGGAAATTGGCGTGATCTAGCGGGGCGCATCTCATGCTCTCTCTTTTGTGCTTGTGCTGAGGACAACTGCTTTGTTTCCATGTGCTTGATTCCATCAAAGCAGAGCAAGAGGCAGAGAGAGCCACCTCTGACCCCCCCTCAAATGAGATACCACGCTCCATTGCCCTGGCGGCCCGAAACAGCAACCTTGACATTTTGTGGAGAAGGAAGGGGACCGTTTCCCCGCTGCTGCTTCCTCCTCGAAGTCAAACAGGTCGAGGCCTCCGCGTTTGTTGCTGCTCAAACAAAGCCCTTTCCTTTGTTAAGAGGCAGCTATGGGGGGTTAAGGGGGCACGAGGAGGGGGATCACCCCTAAAGAAAGGGGGCGGTGCAGGTAGAGGCAAAGATGCAATGCGTGACCGGGGATTAGTCTTTAAGAGAGAAGGCAAAAATTGGAGGGACCCGGCGGCCACTAAAAGCATTATCCACTCCACAACCCTTTCAAGAAGAGGGCTCGGTTGCGAGGCACTTCGATAGAGCAAGTATTGTGCAGGTTCAAGTTTGACTCGGATCAAATCAGACCTTTGAGCTGTCCGTTGTCTCCCTCCAATTGGAAAGATCTCTCCCGATGCCCCATGCACAGAGAGGCAAGGCTTTCTCTAGTGTTGCCAGCTGGAACGGGAGCAGGATGTTTTTCCGTGCAAGCCAGATGCTGGACATGAGAACATAAAATGACTCTGACAGGTCAGGTCGACGGTCCCTCTTGTCCAGCATGCTGTTCTCACAGTGGCTAACCAGATGCATGAGGGGAACCAGGAGACAGGACCTGAGCACAAGAGAATCTCTTCTCTCCTGTGACTTCCAGCAACTTCCCCTTCTGTGGCTTCCTCACCCACCTCTCCAGATGCCTTGGTTCCAACCAAGCTGTGCTTTCAGTGGAGGCAGTTCAGTGGAGGGCCTAGGACCCTCGTACCTTTGGGACCGCCTCTCCCGATATGCCCCACGGAGAGCCTCAAGGTCCATAAATAGCAACACCCTAGAGGTCCCGGGCCCTAAGGAAGTCAGATTAGCCTCAACCAGAGGCAGGGCCTTTTCAACACTGGCCCCAACTTGGTGGAATGCTCTGTCTCATGAGACCAGGGCCCTGCAGGATCTGATTTCTTTCCGCAGGGCCTGTAAGACAGAGTTGTTCCGCCTGGCCTTTGGCTTGGAATCAACTTGATCCCCTTCCTCTCTTTCCTTTCTCCTTCTGTGATGGAACTCCTATTTGGGGACTTCCCTGGCTTTTTTCTGGCCCACGTAGGACCAGTCTGGATAGTTGGCCTTGGTAAAGATTTGACGTTTTCATCCCCCGAAAGTTTGTGATTTGCATTTCTACTGAAATGAGGCTGCATTTTAATGTTGTATTTTAATATTGTTTTAAAGTTGTATTTTAATCAATTGTTTTTATACCTGGTGTTAGCCGCCCTGAGCCCGGTCTTGGCTGGGTTATAAATAAAACTTCTTTTTCTTCTTAGTTCATGAAGCTTTAACAGATGTTGCAAAAGGCCCTTTAACACAGATGCACAGCATCTTGTGAAATGCCCCTCTCCCCAGCGAAAGTAGGAAAAAGCACACCTGTTTTTGCCTCGTGCACAGAGATTGGGGTGAAATCCTGGCCCCTGTAGATGAAATCCCCAACTCCCAGTTTGTAAAGACACAGCCAAACAGCAAAAAACAAACACCTAGGTTTTTATTAGCAGGAGGTTGCAGATCTTTCACAAGCTGGCTCTCCGATCTCCATCTTTGGTGGCGTCTATGAATGCAAACCACAGAGAACCTTAGCGTCAACCCAAGGGCGCGGGGGGAGAGACCTGCTGCACTACAACTCCCACCAGCCGTAATCGATGGGAGTTTGAGCCCAACAAAATCTGGAGGGGCTCTGCCTCTACTCTAAGTGCATGAGGACAAAGCAGTCCTGCTCTTTTGCAAACATGAAAAAAATATAGCTTACATCATCCAGGAGAGGCTATTGCATTTGGATCTAGGATCCCCTCCTCTTTGGTGTCCCTGCCCCCTGAGGAGGGGAGGGGGGACATATGTAAAATAATGCTGACTCTCCTCTGATGGAAGAGGCTGCAGATATTGACACCACGACGGACATTGGCACGGTTTGCGTATTTTCTCCACCGTGGGATTCCGAAAGCAGCACATGTTACAATTGCTGCCTCTTTCTCTCCTTGCGAGGCAAAGATGTGCCACTGACAAGCGTGTTGAAACAAAAGAAGCCAAACTGCTAAAACTGGGCAGAATCCTCGAAAAACAACAACCCAGAGGGGTCTTAAGCTCCCACAATGCAGAGAGGGCAGCTGAGTCAGGGTTGCTCACAACCTGGAGTTTTGGACAAGAGGCAGGGTTGAAAGCCAATCAGATGCAAACAGCTTCAAGAGATCAAGGTGCACGCAAGCAAAATTATCCTCTTAAGTCCTCCCTGGCAGAGGGGAAAAAAAGGGCGAAGGTACGCACTCTTCAGCCCAAGGCAAGTTGATAAAAGATCTCCACCTCAAGGTTCTAGTCCTCCTGAAGGCCCCTGCTGATAAAAACAGGTGTTCATGTATGAAAACCAATACAAAGCATAGAATCGTTTTAAAATGGGTGATTGTTCATTAGAAATAGGGGGGGGGGAACCATCCTGGTGTAAAATGGGACACCGCTGAGTGCAAAAAGGCAGGTTTCAAATTGCAGGCGGCTGTGCTCCCAGAGACTAGGCTTTTGCAGAAGGAGGTTGCCGTTCCCCTTCTGCCTGGAGGCCTCAAGAGGACCGAGGTTCAAAGACGCGGCCTTGAATGCTCCCAGCTCCGCCCGTCTCTCTCAGTCCAGCCTTTTCACCATGTAGGGCCCCTCCAGTTCGTAGCCGATCTTCCTGTAGTAGTCCCTGGTGCCCACACCTGTAAGCAAAAGTGGGGAAATGGGTCAGTGCAAGGGGTCTGTGGAAGAAAAGATGCTCCACAGAGGGTATCTGTCATGGACTGGTTGGACGCAGAGGAATGGTGGGAGGAGCTGGTTCGGGAAGCACCAAGGGAAGAAGGATCAGAGCCCAGGGAGTGGTGGCGGGACAGTGATGAACGGTCAGAGGGAGAAGAGGGAGGAAACTGGGGAAAGGAGACGTCGGAAGCAGAAGGGGTAGCTGTTTGTTTCTGCTTGCCACTGTTTGCTTAGAGTCACAAGACTCTGTTTACATTCCAGAGACATTCCATACTGTTGGAAGTCTCACGGGAGGCGGATATGACGTACTGGTTTCCTGTTCCTTTGTTGTTCAGTTGCTCTCTGCCTTTCACAGAGAGAGGATGTGTTTTCTGTCTGCATAGTAAGAAATAAAAGCATAGCAATGTAGCCATAAATCTCATCACTTCCGCGTGCTGCTTTGATTCTCTGCTGAATGGGGGATGTGCCTGGAGCCTTATCAAAGGCTCAGGTCGTTAATTATCGTCGGAGGGAGATTCCGAAGGACTCGGCCGGAGAAGGATGAGCTTTATCAGCTCGGTCGAACGCAGATTCCGACAGTAACAGGGCTTAGTGAGCTGGGAGAGTCAGTGGCAGAGAGAAGTTCAGAATAAGAGGCAAAAGAAGAAGCAGGAGAGGAGGCAGACGAAGGAGAAGAGATGAGTCAGGCGGGGAAAGTGTCACAGGGGTCTCCCCCTCCTTCCGCAACAAGCTCCCTTGCACCCATCTCCCAGTGCCAGAAGAGGCATGAAAAGGGCAGAGGAGGGGTTGGCTTCATGCAGGCACAGTCTCCACTTGCTTGGAAAAAGCCCTGGAGAGGAGGAGACGTAGACGGCTGTGGGGAGGAGGGGACATTCAGTTTTGGCAACTGATTTCAGGGCGTAAGACCCACAGGGAATGAGCTGCTGTGCTCATTAGGTCTGACCCTTAGCCGTGTCCGCGGAGATGGTGTTTTTGCCAATAAAGAGGTAATTCTAACTTTGAACTGTGTGGTGTACTAACATCACACTCTGTGACACTATCCCAACTTGAATAGAGGGTGTCCCAAGAGATGCTCCACAGAGACCAGGCATAGGCAAACTCAGCCCACCAGATGTTTTGGGACTACAACTCCCATCATCCCTAGCTAACAAGACCAGTGGTCAGGGATGATGGGAATTGTAGTACCAAAAACATCTGGAGGGCCGAATTTCTTATGCCTGATAGAGACCATCCCAATTTACTTGAGATTATTTCCTCAAGCTGAAGATAAGCCAGTTTGGAATCAACATGGCATCTGGCCCATCTGACCTCTTCCATTGCTGCTCTCAATGTGCAAATCCAACTTAGTAATGTCTACTGCATAGCAGGGGGTTGGATTAGATGCCCACGGGGTCCCTTGCAACGATTCTCCGGCACTCCAGTCTTCTCTAGCCTGCTGCCTTCCAGCTGTTTCGGACCACAACAGGGCTGGCTGGGGCTGATGGGAGTTGTAGTGCAAAACAGCTGGAAGGTGCCAAGTGGGGGTGCACGCAGCTCTACTCTGACTGACAGAGGCACTCCCCAGATCTGCCCTGCCCCCCGAGATCTTTTAAAACTGGGAACCGAACCTGCGGCTTTCTGTGCCTAGAAGAACGCGCCCTACCACAGCTCAGGCTTCCACATGCAAAAACACCCACCCGCCTTCCGTTTGCAAGAAAAGGTGCCCTCTTTTTTAACTGCAAAACATCCGAATGCACATTCCAGGCTTCCACTGAGGCTAGGGGAAATGAAATGAACGGGGTGGGGGGAGAGGGAGAGACTTGAACCCGGATTCACCTCTCGTTTTTTGAACAAAAGCGAAGGAGTGGTAAATCTGTGGAAGGAGCCCAGATCATTACGGAGGACTGAAGAGGCTCGGTCGCAGTCCCAAGCGCGGGCTGGCCTCTCCGGAGCCCACACAGCTCATCCTTTATCTCCACTCCAGAAGCACTTCTGCGTTCGGAGGCCACAATTAATTTCTCCCCCCCCCACTCCTTGCGTAGGAAGGGGATTTGCAAAACACAATTGTCTCCCACAAAGGCTCCTTCCCTCCCTCCTATTCCCCTCCTCTGCTCCTTAATCAGATCCTGCCGCGCTCAAATCTTGGCTAAGCCCCGCTTGCGAGGAACGGCGGCTCTCCGTTAGCGTCCAGCGGAGAGGCAGAACCATTACAGGATAAACAACAGCTGCACCCCCCCCTGCCGGGCTGAAAGCAGCACAGAGGCTTCCAGGACCCCTCGCGGGAAGTTTGTTCGACAGCTTTATCCCGGCAGAGGCCGATTGGTCAGGGCAGAGAGGGCGCTGCCTCGCCAAACTCGGCCCACCTTCAGCCAGCCCCGAACTTCCATCTTAGTTACAAGCCCAAGGTGTGGCAACGAACTCTCAGCTTCCTCCCTCTTAGGCCGCATTCACAACACCCATTACAGCAAATGCATTCCCACCAAAGAATTCTAAGAACATTAGAAGGATCAGGCCCACGGCAGGAAGGATTCGACCTCATGGCCAACTCTCCCCCTCCTGTGGTTTTCATCCTGGCTAGCAGCCACCCATAGTCCTCTCCTCCTCCGTGAATCTGTCTAATCCTCTTCTAAAGTCATCCACGTTGGTGGCCATCACTGCCTCCTCCATCGTTTACTGTATTTTTCGCTCTATAAGACGCACCCGACCGTAGGACGCACCTAGTTTTTAGAGGAGGAAAACAAGAAACAAGAAAGCAACACAAAGCCTCTTGAGCGAAGAGGCAGGAGTGCTCCCACTGCGTTCAAGAGGCTTTGCGTGGCTATCCCCGAACCCAGAAGAGCAGCGTGGTGTAGTGGTTAAGAGCGGTAGACTCGTAATCTGGTGAACTGGGTTCGCTTCCCTGCTCCTCCACCTGCAGCTGCTGGGTGGCCTTGGGCCAGTCCCACGTCTCTGAAGTCTCTCAGCCCCGCTCACCTCACAGAGTGTTTGTTGTGGGGGAGGAAGGGAAAGGAGAATGTTAGCCGCTTTGAGACTCCTTCAGGGGAGTGATAAAGCGGGATATCAAATCCAAATCCAAACTCTCGCTGTTCTGGCTTCTGGCTTAGCCGCGCAGCCTGCATTCGCTCCATAAGACGCACACACATTTCCCCTTACTTTTTAGGAGGGAAAAAGTGCATCTTATAGAGCGAAAAATACAGTACCTACGGCTTTGACTGGCTGGCTAAACCAGGTGCACACAGCCGATGGATCTCAAGCCCTTCGTGAGTTGGGGGCTTCGCCTGCGTGCAAAGACAGGCTCCGCCAGGTTGAGTGGATGAGACCGAGAGTGGGTACAATAGTCAAGGAGGTGGTTTCTGCGCCTGCACTGTACAGAGAAGCGAGGGGCAGGCGGGGCGTGTCCACCAGGAAAGGGAGCCCATCTAGGGAAAGGAAAACTCTGGTGCTAAGCTTCCACTGCCTTGCGTCAGTGAGAAAGGCTTCAGGAGTAAACCCTGACGAACAATCTGTACCCACTGCCTTGAGGGATATATTTGAGAGGAGAAAAGGTTAAGGAGTAAATCCAATAAACACATGAGACATAACCGGCTGTGTTCTTAGATAAATAAGATATACTATTCATAGTATCAAATGGTAAATTTCAACAGAAGTAACTCATAAAGTTCGACAAGCGAACAAAACAGAAGGCTTTGTGAAAGGGTTTTGTGGAACTGTAACAACCTTTCAAAAGGGATGCGGGTGGCGCTGTGGGTTAAACTACAGAGCCTAGGACTTGCCGATCAGAAGGTTGGCAGTTCGAATCCCTGCGACAGGCTGAGCTCCTGTTGCTCGGTCCCTGCTCCTGCCAACCTAGCAGTTCGAAAGCACGTCAAAGTGCGAGTAGATCAATAGGTACCACTCCAGTGGGAAGGTCAACGGCGTTTCCATGTGCTGCTCTGGTTTGCCAGAAGCGGCTTAGTCATGCTGGCCACATGACTCGGAAGCTGTACGCCGGCGCCCTCAGTCAATAAAGTAAGATGAGCACCGCAACCCCAAAGTTGGCCACGACTGGACCTAATGGTCAGGCGTCCCTTTACCTTTACCAACCTTTCATGTGGATGGTTTGGACTTTATGAACAGGCAGGTGGAACAGACACCATTACACGGATGGACCTTATGCATGAACTGACGATAGAATGATCTGATCCACTGGGTCTTCTGCTTTGTTCGTTTGTTGAACTTTATGAGTTACTTCTGCTGAAACTTACAATTTGATACTATGAATAGTGTATCTTATTTATCTAAGAACACAGCCGGTTACAAACTCTGCTAACTCAGAAATAGTGCTTTAGGTTAAGAACTTTGCTTCAGGATGAGAACAGAAATCGTGCTCCGGCGGTGCGGCAGCAGCAGGAGGCCCCATTAGCTAAAGTGGTGCTTCAGGTTAAGAACAGTTTCAGGTTAAGAACGGACCTCCGGAACGAATTAAGTACTTAACCTGAGGTACCACTGTATTCTCTTCTGGGCAGCCCAGGACCTCCACACACACTGCCCAGGCTTGTGTGAAGTACTTCCTTTTGTCCATACTGGATTTTCCAAAACTCAACTTCATCGGGGAGCTGTAGTTCATTAAGAGTTGTTAGGAGATACGCCCCCCCCCGCCATTGTCTTCCCAGAGCTACAATTCCTAGAGACGTTGAGCAATCCATCTCTTTTCCCAGGAGCTCTGGGCATTGTAGCTCTGGAAGAGGAAAAGGCTGCAGGTTCCTCTTTTGTATCATATGCCCTGAAATCCATTCCCTGGGGTTTTTATGCAGGAAGGAGAACGGGCACTGCAATGTTGACCACTGGACTGCACTCCAGTCAGTCAGGCTGCCTCTGGGAAGTGCAGCCGCCAAAATTTCAGGGTCCCTGCTGGGTCACAAAAAACCCTCCAAGCAAACAGTCGCTGCTGGGAAGGCTCAAGCTATGCCTGCCTTGAGTTGTGTTCATGCCCTGCTCATCCAAGGTCTCAGAATCTTGCGGCTCAGCAAAATGCAGACTTAGCTGAGAGTTAGGTATATTCGCCTCTCTGAGTGACGCACATTCGAGCATCAGGCAAAAAGTGGCGGTCAATGAATTAGCCTTTTCTGCGTCTTTGCTGCTGCAATTCTCTCTCTCTCTCTCTTAAAATAATTTTTATTGGAATTTTATTTACAGCATAACACAACCCCCCCAATACACAAATCCACCCTGATTAAACATGAACATAACATACAGTGAGCATAACATACAACAATACAAATAACAGACTTCCTTTATCCTGTATCTGGCCTCCTTATTTACTTCTTATAAACTGTTTCCTTTATGAATAATTATTAAGATTTTTCTAATTATAACTTAAATATCCACAAAGTCTTCTGCAGACATTAATCGAAACAAGTCCAGGTATGTATTTTAGGGCACTGTTTTGTGAAGTATTCTCCGCATTTTCCCCATGCTTTTTGAAACTCTTGTCTAGTGTGATCTCTAATTGCCTCTGTTAATCTAGCCAGTTCAATATAGTCTATCTTGCCATTCCTTTTTTGTTGGCACAGTTGCTTTTTTCCAGTTTTTAGCAATTGGGATCCTTGCCGCTGCTGTGGAATTCTCATTCAATATGTGGAAGAGGATGCTTTTAATAGAATCATGGAACTGTGGAGTCGAAAGAGATCCCAAGCATCATTTAGTCCAACCCCCTGCAATGTGGGAACCTCAGTTTCTGCGAGGGGGGATTTTCTTACCCTACAGGAGAGGACAGAACAGGGCAACTCATCTTACCCTAACAACCCCACTGAGGTTTAGGGCTGTTAGGCAGTGAGAAGCTCAGGGTCCACCCAGAGAACTGTGTGGAACAATCACAACCATCTGAAGATGGTTCGCCCAAGGTCTAAGCACGCAGTCCCACTCAGATTTTAAATAATATGCAGGGTTGACTGCCAGAATCCAACAGTTTATTTATCTTCCATTATACTGAAAGGTATCATCTTGCCGACAAAGGTCCGTATAGTTAAAGCTATGGTTTTCCAAGTAGTGATGTATGGAAGGGAGAGCTGGACCATAAAGAAGGCTGATCTCCAAAGAATTGATGCTTTTGAATTGTGGTGCTGGAGGAGACTCTTGAGAGTCCCATGGACTGCAAGAAGAGCAAACCTCTCCATTCAGAAGGAAATCAGCCCTGAGTGCTCACTGGAAGGACAGATCCTGAAGCTGAGGCTCCAAGACTTTGGCCACCTCATGAGAAGAGAAGACTCCCTGGAAAAGACCCTGATGCTGGGAAAGATGGAGGGCACAAGGAGAAGGGGACGACAGAGGACGAGATGGTGGGACAGTGTTCTCGAAGCTACCAGCATGAGTTTGACCAAACTGCGGGAGGCAGTGGAAGACAGGAGTGCCTGGTGTGCTCTGATCCGTGGGGTCATGAAGAGTCAGACACAACTGAACAACTAAACAACAACATATTTGAAGGGCTGCTGCATGGAAGGCGGAGCAAGCTTGTTTTCTCCTCTGGAGGATAGGACTTCAAGGAGATTCTGACTCAACATCAGGAAGAATCTTCTGACGGTAAGAGCTTCTTGACACTGGAACGGATTTCCTTAGGAGGTTGTGGACTCTCCTTCCTTTAAGGTTTTTAAACAGGGGTTGTATTGCCTTCAGTCATGGGTGCCTTAGTTGAGATTCCTGCATTGCAGGGGGCTAGACTGGATGGCCCTTTGGTGTCCCAACCCTAGAATTCTCTAACACCCTTAATCATTCCAAAATAGAGACACCTCTCTCGTTCTCTTTTAAGAACGAATCATGTTTAGTCTGAGGGTTGGTGGATGAGAACGTAAGAAGTGTCTGCTGGATCAGGCCAAGGGCCCAAGTAGTCCAGCATCTTGTTCTCACCATGGGTAGGCAAACTAAGGCCTGGGGGCAGGATCCAGCCCAATCGTCTTCTAAATCCGGCCTGCAGATGGTCCGGGAATCAGCGTGTTTCTACATGAGTAGAACATGTGCTTTTATTTAAAATACATCTCTGGGTTATTTGTGGGGCCTGCCTGGTGTTTTTACACGAGTAGAATATGTGCTTTTATTTAAAAGGCATCTCTGGGTTATTTGTGGGGCACAGGAATTCTTTCATTTCCACCCCAAAATATAGTCCGGCCCCCCACAAGGTCTGAGGGACAGTGGACTGGCCCCCTGCTGAAAAAGTTTGCTGACCCCTACCTTTGAGTCTTGTGTCTCAAGACTCTGTGGAGAGGCAAACTAATTTTAATTTTAATGTTGTATTTTAATCCTGTTTTTATATCGGCTGTTAGCTGCCCTGAGCCCGGTCTTGGCTGGGGAGGGCGGGGTATAAATAATAATTTATTATTATTATTATTATTATTATTATTATTATTATTATTATTAGGCCTGGGGGCCGGATCCTGCCCAATTACCTTCTCAATCTGGCCCGCGGATGGTCTGGTCTAGGAGTCAGCGTGTTTTTACATGAGTAGAATGTGCCCTTTTATTTAGAATGCATCTCTGGGTTATTTGTGGGGCATAGTTATTTGTTTATTTCCCCCCCAAAATATAGTCTGGCCTCCCACAAGGTCTGAGGGACAGTGGACCGGCCCCCTGCTGAAAAAGTTTGCTGAGCCCTGGTTCTCACAGTGGCCAAACCAGATGTCCCAAAGGGAAACTGAGTGCTCTCTCTGCATGCGATTCACAGCGACTTGTATTCACAGGAATATCCTGCCTGTGACATGGGAGGGAGCACATTGCCTTCTCCTCCACGACCTTGTCTAATCCTCTTAGCAGAAAAGACTTCATTACAGAAGTCAGATTACTCTCCGTTTTGCCTACGTACTTATGTTTCGTCAGCATCAAGTACGCAGGAGATGCAAAGTCTTCTCTCCTGGCTCCCACTGCCCTGGATGTGTGCTCGTGAGGGGTTTTCATTATTCAGCGATGAGAAAAAGTCTATTGGAACATGCTCAGAGGCATTCCTAAGAACGCAAGGAGAGCCTGCTGGGTCCGGCCAGTGGGGCGGATCTGGTCCAGAGTCCTGTTCTCACAGCAGCCAACCAGATGCTGGTGGGAGAAACCTGCAGGCAGGACTCGAACACAAGACCAACTCTCCCCTCTTGTGGTTTCCAGTAGCTGGCATTCAGACGCATCACTGCCTCTGACTGTGGAGGCAGAGCCGAGCCGTCCTGGCTAGGAGCCATCGATAGCCCTCTCCTCCTCCATGAATCTGCCCAATCCTCTTATAAACGTCTCCAAGTTGGTGGCCATCATTGCCTCCTGCAGCAGGGAGTTCCATAGTTTAACTATGCGCTGCGTGAAGTTTTCCTGTCAGGGAACTGCCATCAGAAAAGGGAAGGGAGGCAGAGGGGCCATTGGGATATAGGGAGGTTCTGAAAATCTTGCGAAGCAGTTCCTCTTCCTGCAGTAGGGAAAGCAGTGGGGAAGAGGGGAGGGAACCAGAGAATGCTGCTGGGAGCCCCTCTGAGGGTGGGGGAAGCCACCCCTCCAGGGTACAGGAGGGGAAAGGGCTAGAGGATGCTGCAGGGAGCCTCAGCACTGCTCCTGGCCAAGCCAGCCAGGAGGGAAACACGCCTCTTCTGTCACCCACCTTGTGCAGAGGAGTAATACACAAAGAAGGAAAGAAACGACTGGCGGTGACTAAGTTCCTATGTCGAGGGAGGACCCGGAAAGAAACACTCCTGGATTCTGCTAGCAATTGAGGCAGACAGGAACTGATGGTTCTGCACTGTAAATAGTTTTTGCACCAAAATAAAGCCTTTAAAAGACAGGTCGGAGTCCTGCCTGGTTACTCACGAGCAACCACCACTGACACCTGACATTTCCTTTCATTCCTCCTCTCATTTGTAGCTGAAATAAGCCACCGTTGGTTCAAATTAAGCCACACTCAATCATTTCAGTGCTAAAAAGGACTCGATCAATTTCAGATTCTAAAGAAAAGGGAGGTCATAACAGATGCGGTTATTTGCATGCAGGTGAAAGCTTATGGTGGCCCATCAGAGATTCTTCAGCTGTGAATCTTGCATCGCAGGAGGTTGAGGTTGTTGGGTATATTTAGTCTGGAGAAGACAGGCAATGGGAGAGCCATCTTCAAATATCTGAAGGGCTGTCGCATGGAAGATGGAGCAAGCTTGTTTTCTCCTAGGCAAGAACCAGCATGGTGTAGTGGTTAAGAGCGGTGGATTTGTAATCTGGTGAACCGGGTTCGCTTCCCCGCTACTCCACCTGCAGCTGCTGGGTGACCTTGGGCCAGTCACACTTCTCTGAAGTCTCTCAGCATCACTCACCTCACAGATTGTTTGTTGTATGATATGTAAACTGCTAAAGATGAGGTAAAATGAAAATCAGATAGAGGGGACTTGGGGAAGCCCACCTAACAATGTTTAGAAAAAATAAGGATAAGACAAGAATCTGTTTGTATTGTTTGTTTTTCTGTTTGTGTTGTTTATTTGTGTTATAAAATGAATAAAAAATTTTGGGGGGAAAAACTCAAAACCACATCACACGCATGCGCAGAAGCGGTGAATCGCGACCCGTGCATGCGCAGACACGGGTTGAGTTCTGCTCTGGATGTGAATGGAGCTCCGGAACGGATCCCGTTCGCATCCAGAGGTAACACTGTATACGGAAAAACTTTCTGACAGTAAGAGCTGTTCGACTGAGGAACGGTGTCCCTTCAGGAGGTTGTGGGCTCTTCTTCCTTGGAGGTTTTTAACAACAACAACAACAGCAACAACAACAACAATAATAATAATAATAATAATAATAATAATAATAATTTATTATTTGTACCCCGCCCATCTGGCTGGGTTTCCCCAGCCACTCTGGGCGGCTTCCACAAAGACCAAAAATACACTAAGATGTTACACATTAAAAACTTCCCTGAACAGGGCTGCCGTAAGATGTCTTCTGAATGTCAGGTAGTTGTTTTTCTCTTTGACATCTGGTGGCAGGGCGTTCCACAGGGCGGGCGCCACTACCGAGAAGGCCCTCTGCCTGGTTCCCTGTAGCTTTGCTTCTCGCCATGAGGGAACTGCCAGAAGGCCCTCAGAGCTGGACCTCAGCGTCCGGGCAGAACGATGGGGGTGGAGATGCTCCTTCAGGTATACTGGGCCGAGGCCGTTTTTAAGCAGAGCTTGGATTGCCATCTGTCATGGATGCTTTAGTTGTGATTCCTGCGTTGCAGGGGGTGGACTGGATGACCCTTGGGGTCCCTTCCAACTCTACAGTTCTATGATTCTAGCCTCCCTTATCCTCCTCTTCCTTTTTTCCCTACTGTAGCAGCAACTCCCACCACCCAACCGATGCAGCTGGGGTGAGGCGGAGCGGCTGCGGAGTCATTAATGAAATATCGCCGTCTCTCTAGGAGACCAATGAGATGTAATCGCTCCATCTGGAGCTCTGTGGTGGCTCCGAGATTGTTTCCAACGGTACAAAAGGAAACCTAATGGATGCGTCCGGAGCGGCGCTGATGGCAGGCCCCCCATCCCCACCAAAATAAAACAAAAAGCCTAAGTGAGATGGAATTAGCCTACAGATGGGCAGAGCGCCCAGCCTCCCCGACGCCCAAATATTAATGTCAGGATGCTGATCGTTAAGCTCCCTTTTAATGAAGTAGAAAATTCGAGCGTAAACTGTTTGCCATTTCAAAATCCATACCATACGTTTCCATCGTTAGCTCTTCTTTCTTACAGAGGGAGTTTATTTCTATTTATTTGCCTTTTATTTATTGCATTTCTAGTTCACTTCAAGGGACGCAGGTGGCGCTGTGGGTTAAACCACAGAGCCTAGGGCTTGCCAATCAGAAGGTCGACGGTTCAAATCCCCACGACGGGGTGAGCTCCCATTGCTTGGTCCCTGATCCTGCCAACCTAGCAGTTCGAAAGCACGTCAAAGTGCAAGTAGATAAATAGGTACCGCTCCGGCGGGAAGGTAAACGGTGTTTCCGTGCGCTGCTCTGGTTCGCGAGAAGCGGCTTAGTCCTGCTGGCCACATGACCCAGAAGCTGTACGCCGGCTCCCTCGGCCAATAAAGCGAGATGAGCGCCGCAACCCCAGAGTCAGCCACGACTGGACCTAATGGTCAGGGGTCCCTTTACCTTTAGTCCACTTCAAAGAGGCTCAAGATGGCGAATATCAGGGTCTCCCAAACTTGGGTCTCCTGCTGTTTTCGGACTACAAGTCCCATCATCCCTGACCACTGGTCCTGCTAGCTAGGGATGATGGGAGTTGTAGTCCAAAAACATCAGGGGAGCCAAGTTTGGGAAAGCCTAGAGCAGCCTTTCTCAACCAGTGGGTCCCCAGATGTTGTTGAACTACAACTCCCATCACCCCTAGCTAGCAAGGCCAGAGCTCAGGGATGATGGGAGCTGTAGTCCAACAACATCTGGGGACCCACAGGTTGAGAACTGCTGGCCTAGAGTATATGGTCCTCCCCCCACCCCCATTTAATCCCTACACCAGTGAGGTAGGCCAGGTTAAGAGAGGCAGTGACTGGCCCAAGCTCACCCAGTGAGCTTTTTGGCCGTGCGGGGATTTGAACCCATGTCCCCCCAGGCGCTAGCCTAACACTCTAACCACTACACCACACGGCAGGTCTACGAGAGGAAAAGGGGTGTGATAGCAGGACATCTGCTCTGCATGCAGAAGACCCCGGGTTTGATCCCCCATTTTAAAAGTTAATTTTTCTTATACATGACACCTGCAGCAAGAATCCTGGTGGCTTAGTACTGGAAAGGGAATCAGTTACCCACTAGGGGAGAATGGTTATGTAAGCTTTCAGAATATTCAAAATTAGACAAATTGACAGATATAAGACGACAAAAGCCCAAAAGCGAAGCAAAAAAGGAATGGGAGTGCCTAAATGAATACCTTAAAAGCCAAGGTTCGAGGACAGAAATCTGTCTGAGTCTGGAATAACCTTGTGAAGTCAAAGGATAAGAAAGAGGGATTTATATCAAGATGCTAGGACAGAGATGACAAGGAAAACAAGAAGACACAATGAGAGGTAAAGGCGGTGCTGTGGGATTGGTGGAAGTCAATGTTTGTTTTTCTTTTTAGTGCTCATATTATTAATTTGTAAGATTTGGATTTTTTTTTGTATGCTTGTTTTTGTGTTTTGTGTATTGTTATTTTTTGTTGTTGTTATGTGAAGAATACTAAAAAAATTAATAATTTTAAAATAATAATAATAATAATAATAATAATAATAATAATAGGGATCGGTCAAGCAGAGGAGGCCCTGGAAAGCCATTACAGTGGTGCCTCGCAAGACAAAGAGAATCCGTTCCGCGAGTCTCTTCGTCTAGCGGTTTTTTCGTCTTGCGAAGCAAGCCCATTGACTTCTTAGCGGATTAGCGCTATTAGCGGTTTAGCGGCTTTTAGCGGCTTAGAAAAAGGGGGGAAACCCGCAGGAACTCGCAAGACATTTTCATCTTGCGAAGCAAGCCCATAGGAAATTCGTTTTGCAAAGCACCTCCAAAACGGAAAACTCTTTCGTCTAGCGAGTTTTCCGTCTTGCGAGGCATTCGTCTTGCGGGGCACCACTGCACTGGGAAGAAGGGACAGTGAGGAGTAAGGCAACTACATGTGTGCTTTGTCATTCCATGGGGAGTCACAGGGACGGACTCAGCAGGAAGGAAGCCTCGCAGGTAGTCAACCCTGATAGAGAGCAATGTCTATTGGAAACAAGAGGAGATACCGACAATAGAAGACTGGAGAATGAAGCTGACTGACTATGCAGAACTGGACAGATTAACCGGAAAAATTAGATATCTTCAAGACCAAAAGTTCATCGAGGACTGGGGGAAATTTGTTGAATATCTGAAAAGAACATGTGATGTGCAAACAACACAGGTGGGATCTCAAGGATCACTGTGAAAACAGAGATATATTGTTAAAAAACAAACCAACAGGAGTGGGAGGGAAGTTCAATGGCAATATAAATGCGTAAACTGAGAAGTAAATATGGATGATTGTCAGAGAATCCGAAGGAAGTCTAAAAAGTAACAAATTTGTGAAAATCTGTGAAAATTTAATTGTATCTTTTGTATTGGAAAATAATAAAAATTATATTGGAAAAAAAAAGAGAGCAATGTCTCTCCAGGGTTTCAGGCAACGCTCCTTTACACAATGCATAGTTGAACTATGGAACTCCCTCCCACAGGAGCCCGTGCTGGATGGCTTTAAAAAGAGGGCTGGAAGTTAAGGCTATCAATGGCTCTGAGCCACAGCGACTATGCTCCACTTTCATGGCCAGGGTCGGCGATGCTTCGGAATCCCAGTTGCTAGAAAGCACAGGAGGGGAGGGCTGCTCTTGGATTTGAATCCTGCTCGCAGGTTCCCCAGAGGCCTGTGGTTGGCCGCCGTGAGAACAGCATGCTGGACTAGATGGGCTCCCACTGGCCGGATCCAGCAGGGGTCTTTGCATGTTCTAATGAGGCACAAGAGACATCACCTTGCCGACAAAGGTCCCTATAGTTAAAGCTCTGGTTTTCCCAGTAGTGATGTATGGAAGTGAGAGCTGGACCATAAAGAAGGCTGATCGGCCGAAGAATTGATGCTTTTGAATTATGGTGCTGGAGGAGACTCTTGAGAGTCCCATGGACTGCAAGAAGATCAAACCGATCCATTCTGAAGGAAATCAGCCCTGAGTGCTCACTGGAAGGACAGATCCTGAAGCTGAGGCTCCAATGCTTTGCCCACCTCATGAGAAGAGAAGACTCCCTGGAAAAGACCCTGATGTTGGGAAAGACGGAGGGCATAAGGAGAAGGGGATGACAGAGGACAAGATGGTGGGACAGTGTTCTCGAAGCTATCAGCATGAGTTTGACCAAACTGTGGGAGGCAGTGGAAGACAGGAGGGCCTGGCGTGCTCTGGTCCAGGGGGTCACAAAGAGTCGGACACAACTAAACAACCACATGAGGCATACAGTGGTACCTCGGGTTACATACGCTTCAGGTTACATACGCTTCAGGTTACATACGCTCCAGGTTACATACGCTTCAGGTTACAGACTCCTCTAACCCAGAAATAGTACCTCGGGTTAAGAACGTTGCTTCAGGATGAGAACAGAAATCGTGCTCCGGCAGCAGCAGGAGGCCCCATTAGCTAAAGTGGTGCTTAAGGTTAAGAACAGTTTCAGGTTAAGAACAGACCTATGGAACGAATTAAGTACTTAACCCAAGGTACCACTGTATTTCTTCCAACAGAGAGCTTGTTTGTGCGCGCAGCATGCCTCCTTCTGCCCCCTGCCCCCCAAAAGCGAACACAGAACCATAGAATTGCCGTGCTGGAAGGGGCTCCAAGGGTCATCTAGTCCAACCCCTTGCCCTGCAGGAATCTTTTGCCCTGCGTGGGGCTCAAACCCACAACCCTTGAGATTAAGAGGCTCATGCTCGGCCGACCGAGCTACAGATATTCCGAGGTTCAATGGCAGGAGAGGAGAGCTGAGTCCTCAGTCCTGCCGCAGCTCAATTTCCCCCTTTTGTTTCTCAAAGGAGCTGCCCAACGAAGGGACAGCCGGCTTGGACGTCATCGCTTCCCGGAGTCCTCCCCTCCTTCGCAGACCCGGCGGCTGCAGTGCCCACTCAGGCACTCAGCATTTCTGGCCTGTGTCCATGTTAATTTTCTACTTGACGGCACACAAATCGAAATCTGGTCTGGGGGAAAGCTGATCAGCCCCGCTACGTGGTAATTAATTCGCGGCGCAGAAGCGCAACGCTGGCAAGGCGGGCCCCCCTTCCCCAACGCTGCCCCACAGGAGAGGTGGGACGTCATTGAAATGACGGGGAGCAGGGGGGGGGGGAGGAGGATATTTTTATCTCCCTTCCCCACCACCACCGGCTCACGAACAGACCCAACATAAAATAGGAAGGCATTAAACATCTTCGAAATGACTAAGGAGCATGTTGCAAACATTGCTGGACCTAAGTCTCTGATCAGGGAGTGATGGCATGCACAAAGCATTTTTTTTTCCAACGGGGAAGGGGGAGAGATAGGGGGCAAAGGGCAGTCCTTTGGGTCGTCCTTTCAGCTGGGGAGTCCTAGGGGCTGGGGAATTGCAGAAGAAGCCTGTGGGAGTCAGGGGGCAAAGATCTAGAGCAGCATTAGGCAAGGGGGGCCAGGATTAGACAACTCCAGGGTGGAAAGGGCCATCAATGGCTATTAGCCAGAATGGGAGGGGAAGTTGGGGATCGTCCACCTGGGAGAAGGAAAACTCAGGACATCTTCAGAAGAGGAAAAGGCTAAGGAGTAAAACCTACACAAATCCGGAATGGAGTCCTTAAGGGGGTTGGATGGCGCCTTGTACACCTCCTTTCGGCAGCCAAGCTGGTGCCAACCTTCTTGTTCTGCTTTCCTATGGACCACATCAGCCAGGCTGAGAGGGGGGTCATTTGGGAAGCCCAGGACCTCCAGGCACACTGCTCAGGCTTGCAGGAGGTCAGTCTGCTGCTGCTAACGCAGTTGTTTGACTTCACCCCTGGAGGTGCGCTCCATTGTCTATCAAGACATACAAATACCCACAACAACAACAACATGAAGGATAGCTCTGTTTTGGCTCCATGGCGGGAGGTAGCAATGCTTCTGAGTGCCAGTGGATGGAAACCACAGAAGGGGAGGCACTCGACACAGGTTGGGGGGAAACATTCGGAGCCGGCAAGTTACCCCAAAGGTTTGCCCCCGCCCTCGTTTTAGATCGAACTTCCTACTCACAGAGATTTCTCCTCTGGGTTTCCATCCAAGCATTCTCTTCCCTGCTATAAAAGCACAATTTCTATAGCCTCCTTAATCTCCTCTTTTTTTGGAGAATGCCTGGGAAAGGGTAGATGGAGATGTGTCGGTGGGATAGCTTTGTCTTAGGGCAGAGGTGGGATTAGAGGGTCTCTTCAAATGATGCCAAACGTCACAGCGCCGCCACCCCCAACCAACCGAAGCTGCTTCAGCAAAAGAATGCAGCTTTTAACAAGCACTCAAGGGGGAAAGCCAGCCCCCTTTCCAGCCCAGCACTAAGTGCTAAGTGCCCCCTCTCTCCTCCCACAAGATCCACCAATTCGGCAAATCAGAACGATCACCGGCTGAGAGAGAGAGAACTTGCATCGCCTGATGTGTGGCTAAGTTAAGAACTTAAAAGACTTCACGGGGGTCTCTATCACAAAGCCAGCCCACGCAGGTGTCACGCTGGTTCAATATGGGCTCTTAAGCTCTCAAGAGCTTCCTCTTATTTGCTTCTTTTATGGAGGAAATGAGATACAATTACGGAGGATAACCAGTTCTTCGGCATCTCTGAAAGAAGTTGAGAAGAAAAAGGCAAGTTTCCCCAAAAAGGGCACTTCGGGAAGACGGTCTCCAAAGTCCAAATGGGAGAAAAAACATTGGCGGGGAAAGATTTACTCCGTCGTCAGCTCCGTTCACGAACAGCTAGTCCAAATGGGCAATGGAGATCCCTCAGCTCGCATCGCGTCTCATCCTTCTCCAACCCGGTGCCCTCCAGGAGTTTTGGAGACCCACCATCCTTGTCTCAGGCTCATGAGAGTGGTAGTCCAAAACATCTGGAGGTCCCGAAGTCGGGGAAGGCAGACCTATAAGCACACAAGAAGAGCTTGCTGGATTAGGCCAATGGCCCACTTAGTCTAGCATCCTTTTTTCACAGTGGCCACCCAGATGCCGCTTGCGGGAAACCCGGAAGCAGGACCCGAGAACAAGAGTATTTTCTCCCTGCCAAAGGTTTTCAGCAACTGTCACGTTCTTGTGTTCTTAACATCTGAGTCCCGATGCATAAAATACAATGATCTGCGGTCCCTCCAACACTCCCTGCAGATCACCACTCATCCAGCCGACAAATTAAATAGCTGACAATTTGCATTGTTTGTAGCTCGCGCCAAGGAATCCAACAGGCAAAGCAAACTCTCTGCGGGGGAGACCAGCGCCGTGCCCCTGGCCAGGCAGATTTGGATGTTTTTCAAAGGCAGGGTACAGATGAAGGCTCCCTCCCTCTTTGTATATGCATATGTCTATGTTTGAATCGAGACTTCCGCTCCTGCTGGCCGGCGAGGGAGGCCACGATAATTTCGCTGCTGCGTTGTGAATGCTCAGAAAGGCGGTTTGGAGAAAGGAAGGAAAGAAAAGAAAATGTCCCATGCAACCCACCCGCCTCCTGAAATTAACAAAGCCAGATAATCTCCGCCAGCGCAACCCTGCCTGTATTTTTATTTATGATAAAACCCCACGGAGGAAGCGTTTTAGATTGCATTTCCCAGGTAACAGCTGGAAAGCCTCTATTATTTGAAGGCTCTTTGACCAGCTCTCTTTCCCTTTTCGTTCTTAGAGCCCAGTTCTGAATCCTGATCACTTCAGGGAGGAAGAGACATGCAAACGTCTGGTTGGGAATATTGTGTTTGCTCACAGAAGCAGGCAGCTAAAGCAGCCCGCTCAACACAGAGCTCACACTGCGGCTGCATCTCCCCGCTCCCCAACTGGGGAAGAGCAACGTTCCCCTTTTAACATTTCCCTCTGATGCATGCTCAGGTTGGCGATATTAGAACGAGACTATTGCCATGCCTATAACCTCACAAGGAGAGAACGGTTACCCAATTTACTCCCGGTTCATTCAGATACAGTCTCAAATTGGCATCAGCAGAGAAACGAGCCCTTTCGCTTAACAGCTCCTCTCTACTTTCTGTCACGGTGTGCTTTTTAGCCAAACGGAGCGTTCTCATCCCCAATAGAACTCATCGAGCGCAGTGGCCGGGTTAGGAGGGAGGGAGGGAGACTCCCTGCTCATTTCGTCTTCAACGAGGGTCACCCTGCAAGTCTGAAACTCATGGGAAGGATCAGAACACGCCTTTGAGGAAAGCTTCAGGCAACCTCTGGTCGGGATTCTCCGACAGGGGGCCGGTCCACTGTCCCTCAGACCTTGTGGGGGGCCGGACTATATTTTGAAGGGGAAAAATGAACGAATTCCTATGCCCTACAAATAACCCAGGCATGCATTTTAAATAAAAGGACACGTTCTACTTCCGGGTTTGTTGTGTTCGCAAGCTGAAAAGATGCAACATGAACCTAATGCAACACGAGGTATGACTGTAAGATGTTTTCTGTTCCCTGAAAATTGGGTGGCTGTTTGTGTTTGGCAGGGAGGGGCATTAAGTTCTGGGAGTCTTTTCCTGTAGAGCAGTGATGGCCAAAATTGGCCCACCAGCTGTTTTGGGACTACAATTCCCATTATCCCTGACCACTGGTCCTATTAGTTAGGGATGATGGGAGTTGTAGTCCCAAAACAGCTGGAGGGCCAAGTTTAGCCATCTCTGCTGTTGAGGGAAAGGGTACATATCCCAGACACAGGCTAAGTGCCTCAGAGAGAGCTAATCTACACATGTAAAAGGTAAAGGGACCCCTGACTGTTAGGTCCAGTCGTGGCTGACTCTGGGGTTGCTACGCTCATCTCGCTTTACTGGCCGAGGGAGCCGGCGTACAGCTTCCGGGTCATGTGGCCAGCATGACTAAGCCGCCTCTGGCGAACTAGAGCAGCGCACGGAAACGCCGTTTACCTTCCTGCTGGAGTGGTACCTATTTATCTACTTGCACTGGTGTGCTTTCGAACTGCTAGGTTGGCAGGAGCAGGGACTGAGCAACAGGAGCTCACCCCGCCGCGGGGATTCAAACCGCCGACCTTCTGATTGGCAAGTCCTAGGCTCTGTCGTTTAGACCACAGCGCCACCTGGGTAGACTTTCCTAAACAGGAATGTTTTTAGCAGGTGCCGGACAGTACAGGTTAATGACTGATTTGCACACACCCAATTGGCGATTGACTGAGCATGCGTGCATTGCAGTGACCCGGAAGTGGCTGGAAAAGGGTTCGGAGGGGGTTATGTGTGCTCTGCCGTTGCACGCGATGACCTGGAACGCAAGTCCTGTGCAAATCGAGGGTTGTCTGTACAGCAAAAGCACCTGACTGATATCAATAGTGTTCAGAAAATAAAATAATCAAGAGGAAGGTCTAAGCCAGGCTTCCTCAACCTCCGCCCTCCAGATGTTTTGGGACTACAACTCTCGTGATCCCTAGCTAGCAGGACCAGTGGTCAGGGATGCTGGGAATTGTAGTCTCAAAACATCTGGAGGGCTAAGGTTGAGGAAGCCTGGTACAAGCAGTCTTGGAGAACTACCTCCAAGACTGGCCTACCTCACTGGTGTAGGGATTAAATGGGGGTGGGGGGAGGACCATATACTCTAGGCCAGCAGTTCTCAACCTGTGGGTCCCCAGATGTTGTTGGACTACAGCTCCCATCATCCCTGAGCTCTGGCCTTGCTAGCTAGGGGTGATGGGAGTTGTAGTTCAACAACATCTGGGGACCCACTGGTTGAGAAAGGCTGCTCTAGGCTTTCCCAAACTTGGCTCCCCTGATGTTTTGGGACTACAACTCTCGTGATCCCTAGCTAGCAGGACCAGTGGTCAGGGATGCTGGGAATTGTAGTCTCAAAACATCTGGAGGGCTAAGGTTGAGGAAGCCTGGTACAAGCAGTCTTGGAGAACCCAAAAGTTTACATGAGTAGGAGAAAGTCTTTGGAAAACCTGAGGACGGGCAAGGGAACCATATGAGAGGGAGAAGGAATGGAGTGTGTTGCAAGGGGGAAGCGGTGAGCCAGGGCGCGACACCTCGCACGATTTTGCTGCAGCCCCCCCCCCCTGCTGTTAAAAGTGGGAGGCAAATTTGTCCGGCGTACCTGAAATGACGGCGATCTTCCACGACCCATGCTCTTCCTTCGCGATTCTCTCCGCCTCCTCCATCAGCAGCATCCCAAATCCCTAAAGAAGAGGAAGGAAGACAAGTGAGTGCATCTTTGAGATTACAAGGCACTTGTAATTTAGGGATTAGCAGGGAGTTTGTTTAAAAAAACTCTTGCTGGTGGAACGGGGGACGGAGGTCACAGAAGTACTTGCGGGCGTGAAAAAGGCAGAGATGAGTTTTAAAAAACCACTCCAAACATTTCTCTTTTGTTTCCCGAGTAATCTAGAGGTGGTTTTGCTGAGACACTCCAGCTTGCAGTGCAGGAAACTGCTGAATGTACAAATGGGAGTTTGGATTAAAAAAATAAAAATAAACAAGGGTTGGATAACCTTCCAAGGGCCATGCCCCCTGGCCCCCAGAACTCTCCCCAGGCCACTCCCTTCCCTGCCCTTAAACTCCCATATTGCTCCTCGCTTGTCTGGATTGGGGACAGAGAAAGATGTGTGCAGAAACCAGCCTGCGGCACAGACATAACATTAGCACCTGTGGCTCCGCCCACTTTCACCTCTGGCTCCACCCACCTCTGACATGTGGCCCTTGGAAGGTTGGCCAGAAGTAAATATGGCCCTCAGGTTCGAGAAACATTCCCTGCCCAGCTTCAACCGAGGCAGCTATTAACTTTTTGAAAGTCTTAGGTCATTATTAACAATTCTCGTTGATAATTTTATTGTTTGATCCTCTTTTTTTTCTTTTGTTTTGCAAACTGCTTTGCGGTTTCTCCCCCTTTCTCCGTCAAGCCTTGCAAAATAAAAATAAAATAAATGAAAAGGCATCCCGAACGGGACTCGCTGTAAACCTCGCTTTCAGGAGAGTCTGGCGTTTGCAAACTACAGCCTGGGGTGTTTGTACAATTTGGATAGCTTTCTTAAAATCTGGAGGCACTCGGCTCCTGTTGCCTTTGCCGCTGCATACACACACACCCTGCAAAAACCGGCCGTGCGAATCGGCCCAGGAAATCCTGCAAGCCGCAGAGGGGGGACAATTTGCAATGCCTGGCTTTGCTGTGCCCACAAGGCCAGTGGGAGAGGGTTTCTGAAGGGGGTGCAATCCTGCCTCAAAGGAAAAAAGGACCCACCTGCAAAGGAACAAGAGCATTATTCTCGCACAACAGGGATATCTCTTAAGCTAAACATACCCTTCCCTAGCATGCCGCTTTAGGGGAGAAGTGAGTGTGTGTTTATTTGTGTGGGGATTATTCATTTTTCGGGTACTGATGGCTGCCCCCCAATAAACATTCCTTCAGCCGACATTTGTGCGTCACGCGCCCGAGTCTCCATTTCCAATCTATTTCAATTTGTTAGCGCTGGGCTCCAGTCAATTGATTTTCCTCCCCCTTCCACCTTCCACGTGCGTCAACCATTTTTCCGCTCCCGGCTTTTGAAATTTCGCTTTCAGGAGGTAAGCATTCATTTTCTGCTCTCTCTCTTTCTCTCTCTCTCTCTCTCTCTTCTCCATACCGCCCCCCTCAACCCGCAAATTCCATTTTACCACTTCTGCCTTGTTGCCCGGGGACATTACTATCAAACGGAAGTAACATCTTAATGCACATGCAGCTGACGGAGAACGCTTAATTTAAAACAAAATAATTTTTTTATAAAAAAAAACCCCACAGGAAGACAATAGCGAAATTAAAACATCAGCCCCAGAGGATTCAGGTGGAAAGGAAACAAGGACCATTCTTCTACTATACCATCTAAAATTATGGTTATGGTTATTGTATTTATTTATATCTTGCCTTCCCTGCCTCAGACGCAAGGCAGCTTGCACAAATTAAAACAACGCAGATAAAACACAGAAAGCATAGAAAAGTTTGCAGTCAAAAAAGCAATTGAACTCTAATGGAGTTAAAATAATATAACACCCCCCCCCAATTTTTTTTTATTAAAATACAGATAATAAAAACAGGGCAGCGTTGTTAAGAGACCTTCCCTTAACGATACGGTCAGTTCCCAAAGGCCTGTCGGAATAAAACCGTCTTCACCTGCAAAGAGAGCCAGTCTAGCTTCTCTAAGAAGGGAGCTCCAAAGTTCCTTAGAAGGAGCCACCACAGAGAAGGCCCTCTTCCGTGTCGCAGCCAAGCAGACTGTAAGGGTGGGTGGGACTGGGGAAAAACAACGCTGTCCAGGGTTGTCAAGACTGTGGAGAGAATAATTGGGTGCCCTCTTCCCACCTTGGATCAAATCTATGCTTCCAGGTGCCATAAGAAAGCTGCAGAGATAGCACAGGATAGTGCGCACCCCAGAAATGATCTCTTTCAGCTTCTGCCTTCTGGAAGAAGGTACAGGGTTATAAAGACAAGGACTAGCCGCCTGAGAAACAGTTTGTACCCAACTGCGATTTTGGTTTTAAACTCATTGTAAGGTGGTCTCTATGGGAGTATGTTGTATTTAATAATGGGGTATCAGAGTTTTTAGGGGGCTAAGCAGGCTGGGATAGCTGGGATAGCAGGCTTCTTGGTTTCTGAATGTCTGATGTAGATTTTCAATTTCATTGTTCTATATAGGACAATGACAATAAAGAGTATTGTATTGTATTGTATTGTATTGTATTGTATTGTATTGCCTCGGTCCAGTATATCTGAGGGAGCGTCTCCTCCCCCATCGTTCTGCCCAGACACTGAGGTCCAGCCCCGAGGGCCTTCTGGCAGTTCCCTCCCTGCGAGAAGCCAAGTTACAGGGAACCAGGCAGAGGGCCTTCTTGGTAGTGGCGCCCGCCCTGTGGAACACCCTCCCACCAGATGTCAAAGAGAAAAATAACTACCAGACTTTTAGAAGACATCTGAAGGCAGCCCTGTTCAGGGAAGTTTTTAATATGTGACATTTTAGTGTATCTTTCATCTTTGTTGGAAGCCGCCCAGAGTGGCTGGGGAAACCCAGCCAGATGGGCGGGGTACAAATAATAATAAATTATTATTATTATTATTATTATTATTATTATTATTATTATTATTATTATTGTATTGTATCTCCAGATAAGGCCGGAAGAGACTGGTTCGGTCTAAGGCAGCTTTTGGCTGCAGCTCTTTGACCCAGATGAAATTTCTGAGCCCTTTTTAAACGCAGTGTAAAGAGTCTATATGGGAGTATATTGTATTTAATTATGGGGTATCAGAGTTTTTAGGGGGCTAACCAGGCTGGGATAGCTGGGATAGCAGGCTTATTGGGTTTTGAATGTCTGATGTATATTTTTTCGATTTCATTGTTCTGTATGGGACAATGACAATAAAGATTATCGTATCGTGTCGTAAGGTCCCCTCCCTCAAAGCCTGGGCAGGTTCATATGGAAGAATATGGATACAATCATAGAACTGTGGAGTTTGAAGGGGACCCGAGGGTCATCTAGTCCAACCCTCTGCAATGCCGGAATCACAGCCTGGCCCTAAAAGCCCAAAGCCTGGCCACCGAGGATCATATTCAAGCAGTACCGGTGCTTTGGGATGTTAAATTGTGGCATATTAACTCATTTGTGGTCCATATCTGTGTTTTAACAATTTTTGAAATATTGTTTTTATTCTATTGGTGTTTGATTCCTTTTTAAACCATTTTATATGGATTTTACCTGGGTTTTTATTTATTTATTTGTGTAACCTGCCTTGAGTCCCCACTGCGGAAAAGGCAGGATATAATGAATATAACAATGATTTTTATCGCTAACATGCTTTCCACGTGGGCTCCTTTGGGAGGGAGGGCAGGATGTAAATGAATGAATAAATGAATATCCAACCCTTTCCGGAGCCTAGGAGATACCTGGGGCCACGTCTCAGAGGACAATCTGAGGAACAGGCTGATTCCTTATGGGGCGCACTTATTCCTAGCCAGTGCTTCAAACTGTGCCTTGTGGGTTATGTTTATTTGTGGGGTTAGGGTTCTCTGAGTCCCCCCCTGCTGCCAATGAGGCAGAGATTGACCCCAGATAATAATAAAAATCATAATCATAATTTACTATTTGTACCCCACCCATCGGGCTGGGTTTCCCCAGCCACTCTGGGCATCTTCCAACAAAGATTAAAAATACAGTTTACCTCAGGTTACATACGCTTCAAGTTACACACTCTGCTAACAAAGAAATAGTGCTTCAGGTTAAGAACTTTGCTTCAGGATGAGAACAGAAATTGTGCTCCGGCAGCGCAATGGCAGTAGGAGGCCCCATTAGCTAAAGTGGTGCTTCAGGTTAAGAACAGTTTCAGGTTAAGAACAGACCTCCGGAATGAATTAAGTACTTAACCCGAGGTACACACTGTACATTAAAATGTCACACATTAAAAACATTCCTGAACAGGGCTGCCTTCAGAATGTCAGGTAGTTATTTATCTCTTTGACGTTCCACAGGGCAGGTGCCACCACCGAGAAGGCCCTCTGCCTGGTTCCCTGTAACCTCACTTCTCGCAAGGAGGAAACCGCCAGAAGGCCCTCAGAGCTGGACCTCAGTGTCCGGGCAGAATGATGGGGGTGGAGACGCTCTTTCAGGTATACTGGACCGCAGCCATTTAGGGCTTTCAAGGTCAGCACCAACACTTTGAATTGTGCTCAGAAATGTACTGGGAGTCAGTGTAGGTCTTTCAAGACCGGTGCTATGTGGTCTCGGTGGCCGCTCCCAGTCACCAGTCTAGCTGCCCTTGGGTGCTGTGGTGCCGCATCTCTGGAATATCCACCCAATACATTCACTTGGGTTTTTCCTGACCTTCGCATGCGCCCAGATCTTGGCTCCAATGTAGTGTTTGCCGTTGAATTTTTTTATCTGCCGTGCTTTTAAATTGCTTTATTTCTCTGTTCGCACGTGTCCTCTCTTCTTTGAAAAACAGTAAGGTTTTTATCGCCCACTGCTCCCAAGGGCTGAAAAGTGTTGTTAAAAGGAGTCTGGTGTAAAATAAATACAGTGGTGCCCCACAAGATGAATGCCTCGCAAGACGGAAAACCCGCTAGACGAAAGGGTTTTCCGTTTTGGAGGCGCTTTGCAAAACAAATTTTCCTATGGGCTTGCTTCGCAAGACGAAATGTCTTGCAAGTTCCTGCGGGTTTTTTCCCCTTTTCCCTAAGCCGCTAAGCCGCTTATCAGCTGATCCGCTAAAAGCCGCTAAACCGCTAATAGCGCTAATCCGCTAAGCTGTCAATGAGCTCGCTTCGCAAGACGAAAAAACCGCTATACGAAGAGCCTCACGGAACGGATTAATTTCGTCTTGCGAGGCACCACTGTAACTGGAAGCTAGTGAAGACCTGAATCCTGAAAAAGGCCAATTAACTACCTAGCTGCTGTGCCGCCATTTCTGAATATTCTTCAAAGACGTATAAGGCATTGCGCAAGAATGTAAGGAGAGCCTTTAGCTGGATCAGGCCTATGGCCCATCTGGCCCAGCATCCTGTTCTCACAGTGGCCACCCAGCTGCACATGGGAATACAGCAGGCAGGATTCGAACACAAGAGCAGCTCTCTCCCTTCCTTAGGTTTCCTGCAATTAGCATACAGAAACACTGCTGCTTCAGGTACCTGAAGTCGAGCTTGTCAAAGACTCTAAGACACACTGGGCAATAAATATTTGTTGTTTAGTCATGTCCGCCTCTTCGTTACCCCCTGGACCAGAGCACGCCAGGCACTCCTGTCTTCCACTGCCTCCTGCAGTTTGGTCAAACTCATGCTGGTAGCTTCAAGAACACTGCCCCACCATCTCGTCCTCTGTTGTCTCCTTCTCTTTCTGCCCTCCATCTTTCCCAGCATCAGGGTCTTTTCCAGGGAGTCTTCTCTTCTCATGAGGTGGCCAAAGTATTGGAGCCTCAGCTTCAGGATCTGTCCTTCCAGTGAGCACTCGGGGCTGATTTCCTTCAGAATGGAGAGGTTGGATCTTCTTGCAGTCCATGGGACTCTCAAGAGTCTCCTCCAGCACCAGAATTCAAAAGCATCCATTCTTCGGCGATCAGCCTTCTTTATGGTCCAGCTCTCACTTCCATACATCACTACTGGGAAAACCATAGCTTTAACTATATGGACCTATATAACTATATGGATATAGGACACAATATAGATTTTAACCTCTGGGAAAAACCTTGGGAAAGCGATTTGAAGTTCACAGCATGTTATTCCTTGAAGGAAAACTACTTGAAAATGATTCACAGGTGGTATTTAACTCCGAGTAGGCTTGCCAAAATGTACAAGACTGAATCAGGTAAGCGCTGGAGATGCAAAGAGGCGGAGGGAACGTTCTTTAATATGTGGTGGACTTGTAAAAGGGTAAAAGAGTATTGGGAAACGATCCCTAATGAACTGAAAATATGTTTAAAGAAAATCAGAGTCCTTTCTGGTGGAGATAATTCAGACTGAAATTCCCAGGTGTCAAAAAAGGTTGTTTATGTATGCTACTACTGCAGCCCGTGTTTTGTTAACTCAAAAGTGGAAAACAAGCGAGAAGAATGGCAACTTAAGCCAACAGAATATGCACAGCTTGCAGACTTAACGTAGACAAAAAAGAACATACGTTTAGAGAAGATTGGAAAACGTTTTTTGAATATACAGTGGTACCTCGGTTTACAAACTTAATCTGCTCTGGAAGTCCGTTCTTAAACCAAAACCTATCTTAAACTGAGGTGTGCTTTCCCTAATGAGGCCTCCCGCTGCCAGTGCCCTTCCACCGTTTGGATTCCGTTCTTAGACCGAGGTAAAGTTCTCAAACCAAGACACCATTTCTGGTTTTGCGGAGTTTGTAAACCAAAATTGTTCCTAAACTGGACTGTTCTTAAACCGAGGTACCACTGTATGGGAAATAACTGTGTACATCTGAAAAGCTTGGCAGCATTAAGAAAAATTCAACTGTGTTGATATGTTTTGATGGATGCAATAAGGCAGGGGGGCCAACTCCCAAGAGACTGCGATCTACTCACAAAGTTAAAAACTGGCAGTGATTGACCCCTTTTTGGGGGGTTTGGGTCAAAGTTGTTGAGTTTTTCCAGGGAGGAGGTAAAATGTTGAGCTTTTTAAAGGGGAGCCACAGTTGTTCAGCTTCTTTGGGGGGGAGCCAGTGATCTACCAGTGATCTACTGCAGATGTCTGGTGATCTACCGGTAAATCACGATCTACCTGTTGGACATGCCTGCAATAAGGGAATACTAATTGGTTTAGTCTTTGTAAAATATGTAGGGATTTATAATACGCAAAATGAACTATGGAAAGAGAAGAAGGGAAGTCACCGATATTTTAAGGATGTTAAAATGAGTACTGTATTTTAAATTGTGAACAGAAAATTAATAATAAAAAAATTATATATCTAGGCAGGCTTCAGGTACCTGATGCTGGAATTTCAAGGGGTCGCGGCTGCTGACGGGGACCACGCTCCCGTAGACGTGGAGCTCTCGGACAATGGAGACACCCCCCTTCAGCTCCGCCCGAAACGTCTCCTCCGAGCACTTCCGCAAGCGCAGCAGGCCAATCAGGATGTCCTGCTCAGGGTCCTCATAGGATAGGAAGGTCTCCCAGCCGCCGTTGGCCACGTAGTCTCTCCGGATCAGTTCAACCTGTTCGAAAGAGAGGAAGAGGAGGAGAAAGGCGTGAGAAGCTGACTTAAAAAAATAAAAAATTGAGATGGCAACCACGGGGGTGATCATAATTGTGCAGCCCACAAAGGAGCCCAAAGTCAATTTCACGGCCATGAAGGCAATTGTCTGCGTGGGGCTTTGAGCAGAGCGTTTGTGTGTGTGTGTGTGTGTCTGTGTTTGTGTGAAATCGCTTCACGTTCGTCCGCCTCGCTGCAGATGGATTTTCAGCAGCATCAGATAAGAGCTGAAGGTGAGATTATTGTATTTTCACACAAGGGAAGCTGGTGTTGGGACTTTAAATGAGAAAGCATTTGTAGAAATCACACACCCAGGCTTCCCAAAGACCCTTGGCAGGTCAGGCATACAAGGAAAAACGTCCTGAACATTGCCAACATTAAGAGAGAGAGAGAAGGAAAAACAACAACAGAAGGGTCCAGACCAGTATCACTTATGCTCAATCAATCTTGCACAACTCTGTACCCTCCAGATGTTTTGACTGATTGATCTGAATTTATTTCACCTGTTTCTATGCCACTTTCCACTCAGACGAATCCCAAAGCAGCTTATAGTATTTTAATATTTTGTTGTAAGCTGCCCACAGTGTCTGGGGAAGCCCAGCCAGATGGGCGGGGTATAAATAATAAATTATTATTATTATTACAATCAATGATCAGCAGCAATATAATGAGACATCCCAAGTACAGCCTAAATCATGGGTTGGCAAACTAAGGCCCGGAGGCCGGATCTGGCCCAACTGCCTTCTGGATCCGGCCTGCAGATGGTCCAGGAATCGCTGTGTGGATTGACGTGGGGATTCTGTTCGTTCAGGCTGCGCCTTTTTCCCCCCTGCGCCATTCTATTCCCCCCACACACCCACACCGCGGCGGCGTCTCCTCCCTCCCTCCTCCTGGCTTCTCCCCACCCTGCCTAGAGCAGGAAGGGGGCTGGGCTTTGTTGAGCCGCAGTTGGCTGAGCACCATTTTAAGCAGCCCCTCTCCACATGTCAAGTCCTGCAGGGCCCTAGTCTCTTGTGACAAGAGCGTTCCACCAGATCGGGGCCACGGCCAAAAAGGCCCTGGCTCTGGTTGAGGCCAGCCGAACCTCTTATGTCACTGCTCCAGGCTAAACACACCCAACTCCCTCAACTGTTCCTCACAAGGCTTGGTTTCCAGACCTTTGATCCAGTTGGTCTCCACTCTCTGCACAGTTTCCAGCTTGTCAAGACCTTTCTTAAACTGTGGCACAGCCTGACCCCCTCCTTTGGCAATCCTCATAGAACTCTAGCCCAATGGTTGCCATGAATTTGACTCTGAACTGATTTTAGAATGAATTGATTTTAGAATGTATTTCAAATAAATGATTATGATTTTATGTGACCCACACGACGGTCACCTCCAGACTGGATTATTGTAACTCGCTCTATGTGGGGCTGCCCTTGAGACTGACCCAGAAACTCCAGCAGGTGCAGAATGCCGCGGCGAGACTCCCTATAGGGTCCTCGCCGTGGGATCACATTCACCCGGTGCTATACCAGCTGCACTGGCTCCCGGTGGAGTACAGGATCAGGTTTAAGGTGCTGGTTTTAACCTTTAAATCTCTATATGGCCGAGGACCCTCGTACCTAGAGGACCGCCTCTCCTGGTATGTCCCACAGAGGAACTTACGGTCTTCAAACAAAAACATCCTGAAGGTACCAGGCCACAGAGATGTTAGGCTGGCCTCAACTAGAGCCAGGGCTTTTTCAGCTGTGGCTCCAATCTGGTGGAATGCTCTGTCGCAAGAGACTAGGGCCCTGCGGGACTTGACATCTTTCCACAGGGCCTGCAAGACAGAGCTGTTCCACTAGGCCTTTGGTCAGGGCGCAGCCTGACTCCCTCCTTTGGCAATCTTCACAGAACTCTAGCCCAGTGGTTGCCATCAATTTGAGTTGAATTAATTTTAATGAAATGATTTTAGAATGTTGTATTATTTTATTGTTGTTAGCCGCCCTGAGCCCAGCTTCGGCTGAGGAGGGTGGGATATAAATACAGTGGTGCCTCGCAAGACGAAATTAATCCGTTCCGTGAGGCTCTTCGTATAGTGGTTTTTTCGTCTTGCGAAGCAAGCCCATTGACAGCTTAGCGGATTAGCGCTATTAGCGGTTTAGCGGCTTATCAGCGGATCAGCTGATAAGCGGCTTAGCCGCTTAGAAAAAGGGGGGGGGGGAACCCGCAGGAACTCGCAAGACATTTCGTCTTGCGAAGCAAGCCCATAGGGAAATTCGTTTTGCAAAGCGCCTCCAAAACGGAAAACCCTTTCGTCTAGTGGGTTTTCCGTCTTGCGAGGCGTTCGTCTTGTGGGGCACCACTGTAAATAATAATAATAATAATAATAATATTGTTACTCATCTACTAATATCTGAAGGGCTGTCTCGTGGAAGATGGCACAAACTTGTTTTTTCCTGCTCCAGGGGTAGGTGAATGGATTCAAATGACAAGAAAGAAGAACGTGACTAAACTTTTCGAAGTACTTTCTGGTGGTAGGAGCTGTGTGGTGGTGGGGACGCACTTTCTCTGGAGGCGGGGGACTCTCCTGCATTGGCGGCTTTTAAGCAGAGGCTGGATGGTCCATCTATCAGGGAGACTTTAGCTGCGATTCCTCCATTGCAGGGAGTTGGACTAGATGACCCTCGGGGTCCCTTCCAACTCTACAATTCTATGATTCTTCCTCTCTTGGTCTCCCTGTCTCAGTGTTCACAAAAAATAATTTTGATGTGGTTTTATGAAAAATCACACATATACACACACACATGGAGCGAGGCCCGCTGAGAAGGAAAAAGTCTTACCTGATAAGGTCTCACTTTGTGATGAATCTCTTGAATTCCGACCTCTCTCGTCCTCACATCGCGACACTAGGTGGGGGGAAAGGAGAGAGACAGGTGGCAATTATGCAAGAGAGAGACAGACAGGATAAGGGACACTGCCTTCCCCATAATCACCTCCAGAGTTAAAATGAAGTTGGGATAGAGTTCTTAACCCGATCATTTCAAACGGGGAGGCTTCAAAATAAAAATGCTCACCGATCTGTCCCTAATGAATCTCTGGGAAAAACAAAAGCCCAATCCTTGGCGTTTTAAGATGCAAAAAAAAGACATACTGATTGGCATCGGTTTCACTGGGCAAATATGCATCTCAGGAGGAAATGTGCCATTTGATGTAAAGCGCCAAGGCACAGAATGAGGTGCTAACTCTCACTGTGTTCCATGCTGGAGAGATATGGAATTGGAAGGCGGAGCAGTAATATAATGTTCTGCAGAGAAATTCTTGAGCAAGTTCCTTCGGAATGCAGGAGGAGGCGATTAATGACAATTTCTAGGCGCAGAAATCTGATGTGAGTACAGTGGTACCTCGGGTTACATACGCTTCAGGTTACATATGCTTCAGGTTACAGACTCCACTAACCCAGAAATAGTACCTCGGGTTAAGAACTTTGCTTCAGGATGAGAACAGAAATTGTGCTCCGGCGGCGCGTCAGCAGCAGGAGGCTCCATTAGCTAAAGTGGTGCTTCGGGTTAAGAACAGTTTCAGGTTAAGTACGGACCTCCGGAACAAATTAAGTACTTAACCCGAGGTACCACTGTAATAGGGAGGACATCAAAGGAGTCCCCTATCTAGAACACCTTGACCTATCAGGCAAGGCAAACCACCTGTCCGTGGTACCTTGACCTGTGACATCTTCAAACTATTCTAGACAGGCATGGACAACTCTCACCAGCCCAAACTACTGGCCATACAGCCTGGCACTGATGGCTGTTTGTGTCCGAAAACATCTGGAAGGCCATATGCTAGCCATCCTGCCCTAAAAGATAAAGTTCACAGCTTGGGAATGCTCTTAGTTCTGGCTTTTCAGGTGACAGATCTGGGCCACAAACCACCAGCTTATGCTGGTGACACGAGCTGTGACCCTTCTGGGAGAGAGGAAGTCTGGCCACTTGTAACCTGAAGGTTTGCAGAACTTGATTCAGGTAGGCAACCGTGTTGGTCTGATGCAGTCAATATATAGATAGATAGATAGATAGATAGATAGATAGATAGATATGATATAAATATAGATGATATAGATATAGATATAGATATATAGATATATTGTCCAGTAGCACGTTAAAGGTAAAGGGACCCCGACCATTAGGTCCAGTCGTGACCGACTCTGGGGTTGCGCCGCTCATCTCACTTTATTGGCCGAGGGAGCCGGCGTACAGCTTCCGGGTCATGTGGCCAGCAGGACTAAGCCGCTTCTGGAGAACCAGAGCAGCGCACGGAAACACTGTTTATCTTCCCGCCAGAGCGGTGCCTATTTATCTACTTGCACTTTGACGTGCTTTCGAACTGCTAGGTTGGCGGGAGCTGGGACCGAACAACAGGAGCTCACCCCGTCGCGGGGATTCGAACCGCCGACCTTCTGATCGGCAAGCCCTAGGCTCTGTGGTTTAACCCACAGCGCCACCCGCGTCCCTTAGCACCTTAGAGTCCCTTAGTAGCACCTTAGAGACCAACTAAGTTTGTTCTTGGTGTAAGCTTTCGTGTGCATGCACACTTCTTCAGATACCTTGAATGCAGAACTTGAATAAGACCGCTGCAGTGCTCTGTATGTTGAGCTGCCCTTGAAGACTGCCTAGAAGTTCCTGATGGTCCAGAACTTCACTGCAAGAGACTTGATTGGGACTGGTCCAAAGGGTCATAACATATCGGGCCAGTTCCTAACAACCTACGTGGGCTACCTGAAGGTCTGGAGCAGGTCAAAGGGTTGGTTTTGTCCCCACATGGCTCAGGTCACCACCCATTTCACCCCATGGGAAGGATTGGCTGTTGAACTCTTGTCCCGGAGAACCACGCATGGGGCAAGCCTTTTACCCTTCCAGCACCAGGCAAAAAAACCTTTTTCCTATTTATCCAAATTTGTTGTCTGCTTTTTTGTTTATGGCCGCTGCCGTTTTCAGCTGCGCCATTACAATCTGATGACGCTCTTGTTGTTTTGTTTCTAATTGCAAGCCATTCCGAGAGCTTGACTGTGAGCCGGTGGGCAGGATATTAATCTTCATACGTACATAAATGAATGAGGAAGCGGGAGAAAATGTCTTTGCCTCCAGAAAAGCAGATGGAGTGAAACCAGTGTGCGGACAGGAGCTGTGATCTAGGGGGGTCTTCCCCAACCGGGTGCCCTCCGGAGGTTTTGGACTACAATTCCCATCAGCCCCAACCACCAGAGCTGTGTCAGGGCCCCAGGGCAGACTCTGCGATTAAGATCTCCTCTGCACTCATACACTAGTTCTGCATTCTTGATCTGGAAGCTGCAGCGAGTGCAGAATGCTGCAGTGCAATTGCTGATGGGAGCGAGGGATTGTCAGCATACAACGCCTGTGCTCAGAGGTCTGCGCCAGCTGCCGATTTGCTACTGGGCCAGGCTCGAGGTGTTACTATGAGTATGCAAAGCCCATAGCAACTTGAGACCAGATCACCTGCGAAATCCTCTTGCCCCACATGCACCCATTCAAACCCTTCATTTATCTGCAGAACTGGCACAGTTACAGGTACCACGCAAGACCCATTCTGCGTTTGCAACAACTTTTAGTGTGGCAGCACCTACACCTGGGAACTCCCTGCCACTTGAAACCAAGGCAGGCGCCTTCAGTGTACTCTTCTCGGTGCCTGCAAAAAACATTCTCGTCTAGATAAGCCTGCCCAAATGTTTTAGAAAGCTGGTGCGAGGGAGCCGGCATACAGCTTCTGGGTCATGTGGCCAGCAGGACTAAGCCGCTTCTGGTGAACCAGAGCAGCACACGGAAACGCCGTTTACCTTCCCGCCAGAGCGGTACCTATTTACCTACTTGCACTTTGACGTGCTTTCAAACTGCTAGGTTGGTGGGAGCAGGGACTGAGCAATGGGAGCTCACCCCGTCGCGGGGATTCGAAGCACCGACCTTCTGATCGGCAAGCCCTAGGCTCTGTGGTTTAACCCACAGCGCCTCCCGTGTCCCCTATTCTGCTTTTAGTCTACTGTTATTTTAAATTCTCAAAGTATCTTTAACTGTTATTTTTTCTTAATGACAATTTTATTGTTTCATTTTTTTCTATATTGCTTTGAGGTTTTTTTTTTTGTTTTTATAATTGAGTGTTGTATAAATTTTAAGAAATGAGCAGACATGCATGTCTGGATTCGGTCCGTAGAGACTTCTCTTCCAATCGTAAGAGCAATGAGCCATCGGGTGCCCCGGCTGAGTTTGAGGAGGGAGGGAAAGATGGTGTAGCGCCCAAAAGACCATGCAAAATTTGGAAATGTTTCCCTGCCCCCTGTCCACAAGCTCTTGTTGGGTGGGGGGCTGTGGCTTGCGGCCCTACTCTTGTGCCATTCCTGGGAACAAAGCAGACTTTACGTGGGAGTAATAGTGCCACTGTATTCTGCTCTGGTCAGACCTCACCTGGAGTACTGTGTCCAGTTCTGGGCACCACAGTTCAAGAAGGACACTGACAAACTGGAACGTGTCCAGAGGAGGGCAATCAAAATGGTCAAAGGCCTGGAAACGATGCTTATGAGGAACGGCTAAGGGAGCTGGGCATGTTTAGCCTGGAGAAGAGGAGGTTAAGGGGTGATATGATAGCCATGTTCAAATATATAAAAGGATGTCACATAGAGGAGGGAGAAAGGTTGTTTTCTGCTGCTCCAGAGAAGCGGACACGGAGCAATGGTTTCAAACTACAAGAAAAAAGATTCCACCTAAGCATTAGGAAGAACTTCCTGACAGTAAGAGCTGTTCGACAGTGGAATTTGCTGCCAAGGAGTGTGGTGGAGTCTCCTTCTTTGGAGGTCTTGAAGCAGAGGCTTGACAACCATATGTCAGGAGTGCTCTGATGGTGTATCCTGCTTGGCAGGGGTTGGCCCTTGTGGTCTCTTCCAACTCTAGGATTCTATGAGTCAGTTCATCTCTGGAACAGGCAGGAAGGAGAAATCAGAGAAGCTCGATTGGAACATCACATTTTACCTCCGTCCCCAGGTCTTTCATCCTGGCCAGAGCGAGTTCCCTCAAGTTACCGTGCTCTACTCCAGAACTGACGAGGGGCATCGGAATATCTCTGAAAGCAAGACATGAAGAAAAGGATTACAAACAGGGATATACCCACAAATCATTGACACGTTTTCTACTGGCAATGGAAGTATGCCAATGAATAATAATAATAATAATAATAATAATAATAATAATAACTTTATATCCCGCCCTCCCCAGCCGAAGCCGGGCTCAGAGCGGCTAACAACAATAAAAGTAACACAGCATTCTCAAATCAATTCATTCTAAAATCAATTCAGAGTTAAATTAATGGCAACCATTGGGCTAGAGTTCTGTGAGAATTACCAAAGGAGGGGGTCAGACTGTGCCTTGGCCAAAGGCCTGGTGGAACAGCTCTGTCTTGCAGGCCCTGCGGAAAGATGTCAAGTCCCGCAGGGCCCTAGTCTCTTGGGACAGGGCGTTCCACCAGATCGGGGCCACAGCCGAAAAAGCCCTGGCTCTGGTTGAGGCCAGCCTAACCGCCCTGTGGCCTGGGACCTCCAAGATGTTTTTGTTTGGAGACCGTAAGGTCCTCTGTAGGACATACCAGGAGAGGCGGTCCTGTAAGTACGAGGGTCCCAGGCCATATAGGGCTTTAAAGGTGCTGAGCAATACAAGTGGTTTGAGGGCATTTAGGTTACACTTGGGTCCTGCTTGCAAGCCCCCCTTTGAGCCATCTGGTTGACCACTGGCCCTGGTGGACTCTAGGCTCCATCAACAGAAGTACAGTGTCAGGATCAAGGGAAGTCATAGTCCCGCTCTATTCTGCCTTGGCCAGACCCCACCTGGAATCCCGTGTCCAGCTCTGGGCACTGCAATTTTAGGAGGATATTGACAAGCTGGAAAGTGTTCAGAGGAGGGCAACCAAGAGGATCTTTTTTCTCTCTCTCTTTTTTTAGAATAATATTTATTCAGGTTTTAAAACATTACAAAAAAAGAAGAAAACACAATACAGAAAAACAAGACATTTCCAAGAAAAAATGCAAAAAACAAAAAAAGCAAAAACAGATAAAAAGGAGAAAAATAATTGGGAAATCCATACAATCAAAACAGAAAAAAACCAAGTTAAACCTTTACATAATTTTCTTTCTATGACTTATTTCCTTGACCTCCTCACACCTCCCCTCTTTGTTTTCTAGTTCAAATAGATATTTTAGCAAATCCTTCATCTTTATTTTTATCTTAATAATTTATCTTAATATACTGTAATTTTCCATTCTCTCTTTCACCAATTAGCCATCCACTTTTACTTTATTTAATCTTATTTCTCATTAAAACTGAAATATTTAAACCTATTCTCTTAAGATATTTCCCCTAGGGTCATAAAAATTCCATTCCACGATTTCTCCATCTCTCATTAAAAGGATCAAGAGGATCAAAGATTCTGGAAACGAAGCCTGATGAGGAACGGTTGAAGGAGCTGGGTATGTTTAGCCTGGAAAAGGGGAGGCTGAGAGGGGATATGAGAGCCAGCTTCAAATATCTCAAGGGCTGGAAGAGGGAGCAAGCTTGTTTTCTTCTGGGACTTAAACCAGTGGATTCAAGTAACAAGAATGGAGATTCTAACTAAATCTTAGGACAAACTTTGTGACTGTCAGAGCTGTCTGACAGTGGAACGGACTCCCTTGGAAAGTCTCTCATCCACTGGAGTCTCTCATCCATCTGTCAGGGATGCTTGAGCTGAGATTCCTGCATTGCGGGGGGTTGGACTGGATGACCCTCAGGGTCCCTTCCAACTCTACAATTCTGTGCTTCTATGATTTTCCCAAGTCTCCATCCTTCCTTCTGAGCCACTGCACAAGTGACTCTCTCTCTCTCTCTTTTTAATAATTAATTTTTATTAATTTTCATCAAGAAAAATACATATCACATCACATTACAACTTTAACAGATTTTCTCGTTTTTGGACTTCCTTCAGCCTCTCTGATAATCAACCAAATTAAACTTTTTAGTTACACATTTCCTAAATTTACTATTGCCTTTTAGTATACCCTTTCATACCTGTTTTTCTTTCTTACAATATTTCTTAGGTTCTTACAGAGCTTCTTTAAATGCCACCAACGTTATTTCATTATCACTTATACCTTCCCAATACTCCACTAGCTTTCCCCAGTCCTCGATAAACTTTTGACCTCGTAGATATCTGATCTTCCCTGTCAATTTATCAAGTTCTGCATAGTCCATCAGCTTCATTCTCCACTCCTCTAATGTTGGGACTTGTTCCTGTTTCCAATTCTGGGCCAGTAATATTCTTGCCGCTGTTACTGAATATTGGAAAAGTTTACAATCCTTTCTATTTATTTCACTTCCTATAATTCCTAGAAGAAAGGCCTCTGGTTTCTTAACAAATGTATATTTCAACATTTTCTTCAATTCATTATATATCAATTCCCAGAAGCTCTTCACTTTTTTACATTCCCACCACATATGGTAAAAAGTACCATCTTTTTCTTTACATTTCCAACATTTCTTACTTGTTTTATACATTTTTGCAAGTTTCACCGATGTAATATACCATCTAGCACAAGTGACTCTCACAATGGCAAATAATTGTAAAAAGATCCGGGGGAAGTCAGTTGTTAAAGGCCAACAACTTCCTAAGCTTGCTGGGGTCTCCTTCAACTTGTTGCATGCTTCGTTCCGTCCCAAGGACAAATCATCTACGGTATTTATCACTCCATAAGACACACTTTTTTCTGCCTAAAAAGTAAGGAGAAATGTCTGTGCATCTTATGGAGCGAATGTGTGGTCCCTGGAGCCAAATTGCCCAGGGGCAAAAAGCAGATCATGCTCTTTTTTTTAAAGCGGAAAATGGGTGTTGAAACAAAGCCACTGGTTGTTTGCTAATCGGGGAGAGAAATAAGGGACGCTAGAGATAAAGGAGGCTGCCTGGGAGGGGGGAGGTAAAGACAGCAAACTTGCAAAGGGGGGAAACAGGAAGACTAAAGCAATAAGGAGAGAAATTAGAAGAAAAGGAGGAGCAAAAAACTGCTCCAGCTAAGGAAAAGACACTAAGACAAACAAGAGGGAAGGGAGTGTTGAAAGGAAATAGCTGATTGATGGGATCGGAAGAGAGATAAGGATTGCTAGCAGAGGCTGCCTGGAAGGGGGGAGGTAAAAGCCCATGGATCCGCAGGATTTTTGCATTGGGTCACCCCAAATTCACCATCAGATCACATGACTGCGGCCACAGCATGAACCACAAATACACCCACTGTTTCATTCAGAATTTTTTTTCTCTTGATTTCCTCTTCTAAAAACTTATGGTCAGGTGCATCTTATGGAGCAAAAAATACGGTAATTCAGGCTTCCTCAACCTCAGCCCTCCAGATGTTTTGAGACTACAATTCCCATCATCCCTGACCACTGGTCCTGCTAGCTAGGGATCATGGGAGTTGTAGGCCAAAAACATCTGGAGGGCGGGGTTGAGGAAGCCTGAACTAATTCTTATGTTCTCTCTCGATACAGCATTGGCTTGGGGTAAGTCGATTTTACTTCTGATTCACACCAGACTCCGTGGAAGAAAGGTACAGATCTATGGCGCTCTGGAATCAAGGCGGACACAGACAAACCTCCCACTTGTTATCCAAACCTGTGGACGTTCTCTTTTCTTCCTACTTGTAAAGCTCTCTTAAGTGGATCATTGTGAAGCAAGGTGCTCCCGAGCGAGGCAAGACATCCTGATGCATTTTAAAAACTCTTCTCCGTGACAAAAACACTGGCTGCACATTACAGTCTGGGGGACAGCGTGACAATTGGCAAACGGACCCTCTACAAAAGGACAGTCAGCAGAGACTGATGGAGAAGTTGAGGGAAACAGCCAGTCGCAGGCAAATCGTTAGCTTAATCGCTTTGGGGCAGTGGTAGTGATAATTTAGGCCTCACAGATGTTGTAGGTCTGGAAGAAGAGAACATTTGAGGCTGCCGGGGGGACGGGGGCGGGACTCAGCACCACTTCTGGCTGTTCGCAAGGAATCAGGCCCAGTGGTCCAAAACCTCATCCAGAACCCTCTTCTCTCAGTGAGCAGCCAGATGCCTATGGGAAGCAGTGAAGGAATGGGTTTCCCAAACCCAAAACTGACCGTGCAGGCAGTTTGAAACTGCACCAAAATCCCTATTTTTCCTTAGCTAAAATCCATTAACTTGAGCTTAAGTTAAGCTTAAGCAAAAGGGCATTCCTCCTCTCCTGTTGTTTCCAACAACTGGTCTGCTGACTTCAGAGGCATTCTGCCTGCGGGGAAACCTGTCTGTGTGCATACAAGGGAGGCAGGACAGAGCCGTTCCCTCTCCTCCTCCAGGAATCTGTCTAATCCAACTCCCTTCTCTTGTGGGAGGCCAATTAGTGCCATTGCCTTCCTTTAAGAGTTTGGGTGTAATCCTTGACGCCTCCCTTTCCATGGAGGCGCAGGTTACAGCAACAGCCAAGGCGACATTTTTCCACCTTTGCCACATCAAGCAATTGGTCCCTTACCTTTCCCGCCCCTCCCTGGCCACAGTGATCCATGCGATGGTCACCTCCAGGCTTGACTACTGTAATTCGCTCTATGCAGGGCTGCCCTTGAAGCTGTCCCAGAAACTCCAGCGGGAGCAGAATGCTGCATCAAGGCTCCTCACGGGGTCTCTGCCATGGGAGCATATTCACCCAGTGCTTTTCCAGCTGTACTGGCTCCCGGTGGAGTACAGGGTCAGGTTTAAGGTGCTGGTTTTGACCTTTAAAGCCCTTCACGGCCTAAGACCCTTGTACCTACAGGACCGCCTCTCCCGGTATGCCCCACGGAGGACCTTAAGGTCCATAAATAGCAGCACCCTAGAGGTACTGGGCCCTAAGGAAGTCAGATTAGCCTCAACCAGAGCCAGGGCCATTTCAACACTGGCTCTGGCCTGGTGGAACGCTCTGCCTCATGAGACCAGGGCCCTGCAAGATCTGATTTCTTTCCACAGGGCCTGTAAGACAGAGTTGTTCCGCCTAGCCTTTGGCTTGGAATCAATTTGATTCCCTTCCCCTCTTTCTTTTTTCCTTTCTCCTCTTGTGTTGGAACTCCTACTTGGGGACTTCCCTGGCTTTTTTCTGGCCCATGTAGGACCAGTCTGGAAATTTAGCCTTGGTGAAGACTCATAGGCGCCGACTCCATGGGGCCTGAGGGGGCCCGAGCCCCCTCAAAAATTCGTTTGGGGGGGGCTCTGCCCCCCCAATAATTTAAGAAAATTATTACCGTAAATTTCACTCTATAACACGCAGATTTTTTTCTCCTAAAAAGGAAGGGGAAATGTCTGTGCGTGTTATTGAGCGAATGTGTGGTCCCTGGAGCCGGAGCGCAGGGGCAAAAATCAGGCAAAAATAAGATCGGGCGGTCGGGCGGAGGGAAGGCAGAAGCTGCTGCTTTCCTGCATTCTGCCTCAGGGTCTTACTGCCCACCCGCTTCTGTTGCTGCGTTTGCTCAAACTCAACAAAGAGCAGGGAATCCCCTGCCCTCCTGGCAAGCAGAGGGTTAAGGAAAGGATCGAGTCCTTCCTTCTAATTCTTTCCTAGTCACACTGCGTGCAGGCTCCAGCCCACCACCTCCTCCTCTCCGTGCTCTAGGGACTCGCAGGCAGCCGAAAAACATGCAGGTGGGAGAGAGAGAGAGAGGGCTCGCTTGGGGGGGGGGACTTTTGCCTTCCTTTCCTCCCCCCCACCCCGTTAAACCCCTCCCCTGCATTCTTAGCCAGCTGCTTCTCCGCACACCCCTCTTGTGCTTCTTGTCCCTTCTGTGTTTTTCCTTCCCTCCCCATTTAAAACGTGGTGACAAAGCACGGATCCACATGGATCCTCAGGATTTTTGCATTGGGTCACCCCAAATTCACCATCAGATCACATAGCATGTCCATGGCTACAGCCTGCACCAAAAAAATCACGCACCCACTGTGGCCTGGGGCCACAATGGTGCAAAAACGTGGTTACAAAGCACGGATCCACATGGATCCTCAGGATCTTTGCATTGGGTCACCCCAAATTCACCATCAGATCACATAGCATGTCCATGGCTACATCTTGCACCAAAAAAATCACGCACCCACTGTTGCCTAGGGTCACAGTGGTGCAAAAACGTGGTTACAAAGCATGGATCCACATGGATCCTCAGGATTTTTGCATTGGGCTACTCCAAACCCACTGTCAGATATTAAAAATCTTCATAAAATAGAGAATTAAATACATACAGAATGTTAAATTTTCAGTTTCGAAATATTAGTACTAGTTTAGTACTGTATTTCTATATTACTATAGTACTGTATTAGTTATTTTCAAATACTTAAATATTTTTAGGGTGTAAGACCCAATTAAAGCCCGTTATTTACATACAGTATTACAGTATTTACATACAGTATTAGGCATACTGTATTAACTTTATTAACTGTATTAAAGCATTAACTTTGAGATATTATTTTTATTTAATGAACCCTCAGCCTTATTCAAAGTAAGCTTAAATTAGCTATTTCACTTATTAATCAATGTGCTATTACTGTGCGACAGCAATATTTTATGTTTTATTCTTTTAATGATAGTTTAGGATTTATTTAAATATCATTTCAGTCTTTTCAGAGCTATATATTCACTGCTCTGTAATAGTCTATAAGCATAATTGTTACTGTAAATTAAATTAGCTTTTTACGAAAATACCGTGCGTGTTTATGTTTTGTTTCTTTTTTCAAAGCCAAAAAGTGTTTCAGGCTTGTCGAGTTTCCCGGAGTGTGGAGTTATAGAGAGTCGAGTTTTCGGGGTTCTAATGTTGATCATATGACTCTAAAATACTTTTAAAAAACTTTAAAACTCACTAATTTTCATCTAAAATTTAGAAAACTTCCCGGGGCAGGACCCCGGTATGGGCCCCCCCAATATTTATTAAAAGTCGGTGCCCCTGTGAAGACTTGATGTTTTCATCCCCCCCCAAACAAGGTTTTTGATTTGAGTTTCCATTGAAATGAGGTTGCATTTGAATGTTTTAATGCTGTATTTTAATCTTGTTTTAAAGTTGTATTTCAAATTTCAATCAATTTGTTTTTATATCGGTTGTTAGCTGCCATGAGCCTGGTCTTGGCTGGGGAGGGCAGGGGATAAATAAAATTTATTATTATTATTATAATCCTCTTCTAGGTTGGCGGTGATTGCCGTCTCCTGAGGAAGAGAGTTCCACGGTTTAACTATGAACTGTGTGAAGCCCTTACTTTTTTTATTCTCTTTTGAAAATTTCCAACATTCAACTTCATTGGGTGCCCACAAATTCCAGTGCTTTGAGAGAGGGAGAAAGAATGTCTCCTTTTCCGATTTCTCCACGCCAGAAATAATTTTATAATCTTCTGTCACATGCCCTTCTTACTCACATAGTCCCCTGCCCCCAACAAAAAAACCCTCTATGAAGTTCCAACTGTTGTAGCCCTTAGTTGCAGAAGAGAATTGATTTTTTTGTCTCGCCCTTTTCTGAACCTTTTCCGACTCTGCAGCATCCTTTCCGAGGCGACGCAGGTGGAACTGTTAACAGTATTCCAAATGTGGTCACACCGTGATTTGTATAACGGCATGACGGTATTGGCAGTTTTGTTTCCAATTCCTTTCCTAATGATCCCTGACATGCAATTCACCTTCTTCGCAGAGATGCTGCACACCGGGTCGACATCTCCATCGAGCTCTGCGCCTCGGCCCCAACGGCTCACTCCAGATTTTCCACCCCCGGCTCAGACCCCGTGAACGTAATATGTGAAATTAAGATTTCACTTGAACTTGCATTTGCTGTTTTACTGCCCATTCGCTCCATGCAGATGGGTCCTTTCGGAGCTCCTTGCGAGCCCTTTTAATTTCAACCGTGCTGAACGATGTGATGTTGTCGGCAGGCTTGGCTACTCTCCTGTTCGCCCCTGACTCCAGGCCATTTGTGGAGAAGGTAAAAAGCGCAGGTTCCAGTGACAACGGCAGCCCGGAGTCGCTGGCAGAGCGGCCTGCCACAGCCCGGGGTATCCAGCTGCTGCCAGACTACGACTTCCATCATCCCCAGCCCACCCAGTCACAGATGATGGGGGTTGTAGTCGAATGACTTCTGAGAGACTGAGGTTGGGGGAGGCAGATACAGTGCACTAGGCTTGATTTGAGGAAACCTGGGTTCAAACCCTGGCTTTTCCTTCAGCTACTCACACACGCACATTAACCTATCTCACAGGGTTGTTGTGAGGTTGCTGTCGTTTAGTCGTGTCTGCCTCTTTGTGACCCCCTGGACCAGAGCACACCAGGCCCTCCTGTCTTCCACTGCCTTCCGCAGTTTGGTCAGACTCATGCTGGTAGCTTTGAGAACACTGTCCCACCATCTCGTCCTGTCGTCCCCTTCTCCTTGTGCCCTCCATCTTTCCCAGCATCAGGGTCTTTTCCAGGCGGTCTGCTCTTCTCATGAGGTGGCCAAAGTCTTGGAGCCTCAGCTTCAGGATCTGTCCTTCCAGTGTGGATAATATGGGCTAATTGCATCTATGCTACTCTAAGATACCTATCAGTGTTTCCCAAACGTGGGTCTCTCATCAATGCCAGCCAGCTAGACCAATGCTCCACAATTTGTGGGTCTGTCTGTTCGGGATCGCCGAAGAATTGATACTTTTGAATTATGGTGCTGGAGGAGACTCTTGAGAGTCCCATGGACTGCAAGAAGATCCAACCTCTCCATTCTGAAGGAAATCAGCCCTGAGTGCTCACTGGAAGGACAGATCCTGAAGCTGAGGCCCCAAGACTTTGGCCACCTCATGAGAAGAGAAGACTCCCTGGAAAAGACCCTGATGCTGGGAAAGATGGTGGGCACAAGGAGAAGGGGACTACAGAGGACGAGATGGTGGGACAGTGTTCTCGAAGCTACCAGCATGAGTTTGCCCAAACTGCGGGAGGCAGTGGAAGGCATGAGTGCCTGGCGTGCTCTGGTCCAGGGGGTCACGAAGAGTCAAAGACACGACTAAATGACTAAACAACAACACCACCAACACCCTGCTTTCTCCTGTATCAACTCCGCCGCCCACCCAAACCACAATAACTACCCTCTCCCTCGCTAATTTATTCAGCCCGTTTCCGAGAGTAAATACAACATCATCAAGCCGTTAACAGGTCTCCGAACAGAAGCAATTAGAGGCAATCATCGTTTCTCTGCTCAGCCTAAAATAGGAGACACCGGAGGGGAACGTGATCTCTCCGTCGTCTAGGCACGTCAGGAGTGAGGCTGTCGGAGGGGAACCCTGCTTCGTCCCAATTACCAGAGACTTCCAGAGGGTCCGGAGGCGGCTGGGTGAGTCGCAATGAAGAAGCCAGCAAGAGCTCTCTGCCTCCTTGGAAGGAATACATTGCGATATCCAGTCGGGCACATCTTGCCATTTTTGGAACAGCAACACAGGGCACTCGGGTACCCCAGGACATGGCAGTAGGATCACCTGCCCTGTGCTGACAGCACAGAGGGATGCAAATTTGGGCAGTTTTGCAGGCATGACTCAAGACAGAGGAAAACCTGTTCTCCCCACATCCAATTGAGCTAAAGGCGAATGTTTCAAGATGCTCTTTGGGAGTCCTGTCTCCCTGCAAGGTCATGTGAAGCTTAGAATGCGACAAGTTAAGATGCTGAGCTGGTCGTTATGTTGTTGTTTAGTCGTTTAGTCGTGTCCGACTCTTCGTGACCCCATGGACCAGAGCACGCCAGGCACTTCTGTCTTCCACTGCCTCCCGCAGTTTGGTCAAACTCATGCTGGTAGCTTCAAGAACACTGTCCAACCATCTCATCCTCTGTTGTCCCCTTCTCCTTGTGCCCTCCATCTTTCCCAACATCAGGGTCTTTTCCAGGGAGTCTTCTCTTCTCATGAGGTGGCCAAAGTCTTGGAGCCTCAGCTTCACGATCTGTCCTTCCAGTGAGCACTCTGGGCTGATTTCCTTCAGAATGGATAGGTTTGATCTTCTTGCAGTCCATGGGACTCTCAAGAGTCTCCTCCAGCACCAGAATTCAAAATCATCAATTCTTCAGTCATCTGCCTTCTTTATGGTCCAGCTCTCACTTCCCAACAAACATCACTACTGGGAAAACCATAGCTTTTACTATACGGACCTTTGTTGGCAAGGTGATGTCTCTGCTTTTTAAGATGCTGTCTAGGTCTGTCATTACTTTCCTCCCAAGATATCTATTTTATTAGTTCATTGCTTGTATATCCCACCCTTTTCCTCCAAGCAGCTCAAGGGGGTGTATACGGTTCTCCTCACTTAATCCCCACAACAATCTTGTGAGGTAGTCTTAGGCTGAGGGGCAGTGCGACCGGCCAAGGAGCTTCATGGCCAAGTGGAAATGGACAGTTCTGGTTGCTTCATCTCACAGAGGATATTGTAGAGTTGGAAAAGGTTCAGAAACAGCAGCCAAACTGATCAAAGGGAGGGAGCAGCTCCCCTATGCAGAAAGCGTGAGACGTTTTAGTTTAGGGAAAAACAACAACAACAACAATTTATTTATTTATACCCCGCCTATTTGGCTGGGTTTCCCCAGCCACTCTGGGTGGCTTCCAACAAAAGATTAAAAATCTTAAAGATTAAAAAAACCAAAAGCCTCAGCTTTTTGTAGCTGGAGTCAGTCAAGGCCCGCCCTCCCAAGCCGGGTGGAAAAAAATCTACAGGGCAGGGAGCAGGACATCTAGGACTTTTCTTCTATAAATTTCCTTTTGTTAAGAGCCAAGCCTGTTTAGGGAAGTTTTTAATATTTAATGCTGTATTGTTTTTAACACTTGATTAGCAGCTGCCCAGAGTGGCTGGGGAAACTCAACCAGATGGGCGGGGTATAAATAATAAATTATTATTATTATTATTATTATTATTAAACATTAAAACATCAGTCATTAAAAACTCTCCTAAACAGGGTTGCCTTCAGATGTATTCTAAACGTCAGATAGCTGTTTATTTCTTTGACATCTGCTGGGAGGGTGTTCCACAGGGTGGGCGCCACCACCGAGAAGGCCCTCTGCCTGATGAGCAAGCAGCGACATGACAGATGTTTTAAAAATTATGTGTGGCATGGAAAAAGGCAGACAGAGAAAAGCTGTTCTCCCTCTCTCCTAAGACTAGAACTCGTAGACATCCAGTGAAGCTGAATGTCCGGAAAGAGAAGAGGAAGAATTTCTTTGCTCAACATTCAGTCGGACTGCGGAACTTCCTCTGGCTGGAGGCGGTAACAGCCACCAACCTGGATGGGTTTAAAAGAGGATTGGACAGATTCATGGAGGTTGTCGATGGCCACTAAGCCATGATGTCTATGTTCTGCCTCCGAGATGGAGACAGCAATCCTTCTAGAAACCCCAGGAGGGGGGAGTTGTTCTTGGCCTCAAATCCTTCTTGCTGGTTTCCGATAATGGGCATCTGGTGGACCATTGTGAGAACAGGACGTTGGACTAGATGGGCCACTGGTCTGATCCTGCAGGGCCTCCTTAAGTGTTTATAATAATAATAATAATTTATTATTTATACCCCGCCCATCTGGCTGGGCTTCCCCAGCCACTCTGGGCGGCTTCCAACAAAATATTAAAATACAGAAATGCATCAAACACTAAAAGCCTCCCTAAACAGGGCTGCCTTCAGATGTCTTCTAAAAGTCTGGTAGTTGTTGTTCTCCTTGACATCTGGTGGGAAGGCATTCCACAGGGCGGGAGCCACCACCGAGAAGGCCCTCTGCCTGGTTCCCTGTAACTTGGCTTCTCGCAGTGAGGGAACTGCCAGAAGGCCCTCGGGGCTGGACCTCAGTGTCCGGGCAGACAGCTCTTCTCTGTATCCCCTAGCCTGGGGGGTCCCACTTTGTCTCAAGTGTAGAGGCCAAGCTTGGAGGATCATACCTGTTCAGACTTGCACAGCGCTCTCCTAAAAACTGTTTTCTTTGATTCTGGTCACCTGATGGGCAAAGATGAATTACTAGGCAATGACATCCCTTTCTTTTGATTAACTGCCACCCTCAAGCAGGCCAGCTGTTATTAGAAACGTTTGGCTGTGACAATTACAAATTGGATATTCTTCCCTCGCTGGGTAGAAAAGGGTTGGTGATAAATGCGAGGTATAATATTGTGCAATGTTATCGGCCGGCCACTGGCGCCTTGGCTAAAGTAGGACAACGAATTGCTTTTCTGGCTAATGAAAGTTGTTATCTGTTAAAAGGTGGGTGGGATATGAGAAGATATAAGAACGCCACAGGTGCATTTGGGACATTACGGAAGAACATAATAATAGCCTGGTGGATCAGGCCAAAGGCCTATCAAGTCCACCATCCTGTTCTCACTGTTGTCAGGCAGATGCCCCAAAGGGAAGCCTACATGCAGGTCCTGGTTTTGACCTTTAAAGCCCTATACGGCTTTGGACAAATGTACCTACGGGACCGCCTCTCCTGGTCTGCCCCGCGGAGGACCTTAAGGTCCGCAAATGACAACATTTTGGAGGTCCCAGGTCGCAAGGTGGTTAGACTGGTCTCAACTAGGGCCAGGGCCTTTTCAGTACTGGCCCCGACTTGATGGAACGCTCTGCCCACAAGAGACTAGGGCCCTGAGGGACTTGACATCTTTCCGCAGGGCCTGCAAGACAGAGTTGTTCCGCCTGGCCTTTGGTTTGGACTCAGTCTGACCCGTCTGTTTCCCTCCCCTTATGGTTTTGATCTATGGGCTACTATTAAAATGAGGCTGCATTTTAAATTGCGTTTTAACCTGTATTTTAAATTGGTTTCCCTCCTCCTAATATGTTTTTATTGTAATTTTACTGGTGTTAGCCGCTCTGAGCCTGGCTCTGGCCAGGGAAAGCGGGGTATAAATAAGTATTATTATTATTATTATTATTATTATTATTATTATTAAACACAGTATCAACTCTCTTAAAACAAACAAATGTACTGAAACCTCAAACACTCAGTTTCATTGGATGGCCATACGTTCAAGTTATGAAAGAAGAGGCGGCGACTTTTCTCTGTCCACTTTCCCCAATGAAGAATTTTATAAACTCCTGTCAAGTTGCCTCTCGCTCGCGTTTTCTCTAAACTAAAAAGTCCCAAACGTTGCAACCTTTCCTCATATGGGAGTTGCTTCATACCTGTGATGCAACAGGACAGGGGATGGTCCCCTCTAGACCTCCAGAGCAGACTTGGCCATCTGGTGCCCTCCAGATATTCTGGATTGCAACTCCCATCACCCTTTGCTTTGTATGCACATGTTTAGTAAGAGGTAAAGGGATGCGGGTGGCGCTGTGGGTTAATTCACAGAGCCTAGGACTTGCCGATCAGCAGGTCGGCGGTTTGAATCCCCGTGATGGGTGAGCTCCCATTGCTCGGTCCCTGCTCCTGCTAAGCTAGCAATTCGAAAGCACATCAAAGTGCAAGTAGATAAGTAGGTACCACTCCGGAGGGAAGGTAAACGGCGTTTCCGTGTGCTGTTCTGGTTCGCCAGGAGCGGCTTAGTCATGCTGGCCACATGACCTGGAAGCTGTACGTCGGCTCCCTCGCCCAATAAAGCGAGATGAGCACTGCAACCCCAGAGTCGTCCACGACTGGACCTAATGGTCAGAGATCCCTTTACCTTTACTAAAGGACCCCTGAACGGTTAAGTCCAGTTCAGGACGACTAAGGGGTTGCGGTGCTCATCTCGCTTAAGGCCCAGGGAGCTGGTGTTTGTCCACAGACAGCTTTCTGGGTCATGTGGCCAGCAGGACTAAACCGCTTCTGGAGCAACGGGACACCATGGCAGAAACCAGAGCGCATGGAAACGCTGTTTACCTTCCCGCTGCCGCAGTACCTATTTATCTACTTGCACTGGTGTGCTTTTGAACTGCTAGGTTGGCAGGACGTGGGACAGAGCAACGGGAGCTCACTCTGTCGCGAGGATTCGAACCGCAGACCTTCCGATCAGCAAGCCCAAGAGGCTCAGTGGTTTAGACCATGTCCCTTCCCCAAAGTGCTAAGCACCAAGCTACCCCCTCTGCCTGCCCAGAGCCCCTCCTTTTAATGATGCTGTGTGTGTGTAATTGTGAGCACATCCCCCACATCTTATTGTAATACCTTTTCCTGGGTCCATATAATCGAAAAGGTGAATTACGGCAACACTGCCACTTTTTATCACCTCTCCCTAGTTTGGCTCCTCAGTGGGGAAGCACCTGCCCAAGAGTCAAGAGGTCACGATCTACGGTGATTCACCAAGTGGCAACGGAGTCTAGGAGCAGCACATTACTGAATCATCAAACAGCATCTGCAATTACCATGTGATTAGCCTGGCCTGTGAGCGCACCCTGAATCACATGAAATAGCTCCACGTTCCTAATGAGAATTAGAAGTGGATGACAACACAGCAGGCTGGGCTGAGCCAAGCAGGCAAACGAGGATTGTCAAGATAATGGAAGGAAGTGAGTTGGCTGGGGGGTGGGGGTGGGGGTGGGCAGAAGAACAGCCTGCTGGGCAAGGCCAAAAAAAGGCTTATCTCATCCAGCATCCTACTCTCACAATGGCCAACAAGATGCCCCAAAGGCAGGACCCAAGTCTGTGGTTTCCAGCAACTGGGATTCAGCAACTGCTGGAGGCATCTGATGGGAGGGCGTTCCACAGGGCAGGTGCCACCACCGAGAAGGAGCTCTGCCTGGTTCCCTGTAACCTCACTTCTCGCAATGAGAGAACCGCCAGAAGGCCCTAGGAGCTGGACCTCAGTGTCTGGGCTGAACGATGGGGGTGGAGATGCTCCTTCAGGTCTACTGGGCCAAGGCCGTTTAGGGCTTTAAAGGTCAGCACCAACACTTTGAATTCTTCTCGGAAACGTACTGGGAGCCAGTGTAGGTCTTTCAAGACCGGTGTTATACGGTCTCGGCGGCCGCTCCCAGGGACCAGTCTAGCTGCCGCATTCTGGATTAGTTGTAGTTTCTGGGTAACCTTTTCCAACTCTAAAATATCCTTTTTGAAGTTTGGTGACTGGAACTGTGCAGAGTATTCAAAACATGGCCATGCCATAGATTTGTATAAGGGCATTACGACTGGGGGGATGGGGACATACAGGAGTGACTCCACTGATTCTGAACTTCAAACCTTCAGAAAGTTTCTGTTTCACAGTAAGTGGCACCAGCGATTTAAAAAAAGGAAAAATCGAGGCCCGTACTCACCATGAATTTGTAAGGGCCACACTTTTAACACTGGAGGACGGGAGGTGCCAGTACTGCGTACCCTTGAGTGCCCTCCCCCCAAAAACACCACCTAACTGCAAGTAACTTTACCTCTGCACACGGTATACTCGTGTCCACGGGGGCACGAGAGCCAGTATCCGCGCCACCAAATCCACGAGGGTGCTTGGAGGGTAGCTCTTGTACCTCCCCGTCTTCCAGAGCTCGTACAAGCCGGTGCCACGGATCACGAGGGTCGGGTACAGCTTCATGCCATCGGGGCGAAAGGCGGGATTCTCGAAAAACTCCTGTGGGGCGGGAAAAAAGGAGGGACACGAGATCAGAATGCAAAAGGTGCACGATGGTGCTTGAGTTCAGCAGCTCTTGTTTGCACGCAGGGATATAACTGAGGCTGAAAGCTCAGGGCAGCTAACACCAGTATAATTACAATAAAAACATAATAGGGGGGGAAACAATTTAAAATACGGGTTAAAATACAATTTAAAATGCAGCCTCATTTTAATAGTAGCCCATAAATCAAAACCATAAGGGGAGGGAAAGTGAGACTTAGTCCAAACCAAATGCCAGGCGGAACAGCTCTGTCTTGCAGGCCCTGCAGAAAGATGTCAAGTCCCGCAGGGCCCTGGTCTCTTGTGACAGAACGCTCCACCTAGTCGGGGCCAGTACTGAAAAGGCCCTGGCCCTAGTTGAGACCAATCTGACCACCTTGGGACTTGGGACCTCCAAAGTGTTGTCATTTGTGGACCTTAAGGTCCTCCGCGCAGCATACCAGGAGAGGTGGTCCTGTAGGTACGAGGGTCCTAGGCTGCTGCTGGATCAGGCCAGTGGCCCACCTAGTCCAGCATCCTGTTCTCACAGTGGCTGACTGGATGCCCCAAAGGAAAAAACCCCCAAGCAGGATTTGAACCCAACTCTCTCCCTTTTGTGGTTTCCAGCAACTAGTGTTCAGAAGCCTTGCTGCCTCTGACTGTGGAGTCAGAGCAGGACATCTTGGCTAGCAACCACCGATAGCCCTCTGCAAATGTCTAATCCTCTTTTAGAGCCACCACTGTGTCCTGCGGCAGGGAGTTCCACAGCCTAAATAAGCGCTGCGTGAAGAAGTACTTTCTGTTTTCCTTTTATCCACCTTCCCCAACCCTGAGTCCCTTGCAGATGTCTTGGGCTGCAGCTCACCTCAGCCCCAGCCAGCCCAGCATCGGGGCGGCGAAGGCTGCTCTAGGTCAAGCCTTACAGGAGCACTTGGAGAGGGGTGGCAATTGCCTTTGTTTGCCGAGACGGCAGGCCTCCAACAACAGAGCGCGACTTTCCGCCGCAGAACAAAAACCAAAGCCATCAAGGGCTGCCTGCTGCTCAAAACGCCGCAGCTCTGGCGGAGTCTGAAGTGGGGCAGGGTGCACGCCTCGCTTTATTCCAGCGGGCAACCGCTGCTCTACGAATTGCAAAACAACAAAATGTCAATTAAAATCCCAGCAGCGCACGTTGTCAGTGCAGCAGTCAGACACGCCAGCCACGACACGCATTTTATAGGAACAATAATTGATTTCGCCAGCAGAAGTCTGCCTCAGAAAAGGGAGAAGGGGGAGACATGCCTTGCTGTTATTAACACTAATGGCGCTGACAGGTTCCCATTCATTCACGCCCTTGTAAACCTGCGGGCTGGCATAAATAATCGGGAGGTGATTGGTATAAATTAGTCATTTCAGTGCCAGGAAACTGCTGCTTTTTCATCAAGGTAGAAGGGGCAGTTACTCAGCTGTGTAACAGCTGCCTCTCCTCCCCTGCAAATCAGTGGCCTGGCAAACAGGTAGATTATCTCGCCTTAGCGGGAGAAACATCCTCGGAATTGGTTATCTCTGCCAGAGATACTGGAGAAAGGAGAGGTGCCCTATACCTATACCTGAAGGAGTGTCTCCACCCCCATCATTCTGCCTGTACGCTGAGATCCAGCGCCGAGGGCCTTCTGGCGGTTCCCTCATTGCAAGAAGCAAAGCTACAGGGAACCAGGCAGAGGGCCTTCTTGGGGGTGGCGCCCGCCCTGTGGAACGCCCTCCCATCAGATGTCAAGGAGATAAACAACTACCTGACATTCAGAAGACATCTTAAGGCAGCTGTGTTCAGGGATGTTTTTAATGTGTGACATCTTAGTGTATTTTTGGCCTTTGTGGAAGCTGCCCAGAGTGGCTGGGGAAACCCAGCCAGATGGGCGGGGTACAAATAAATTATTATTATTATTATTATTATTATTATTATTATTATTATTATTATTATTGTTGTTGTTGTTGTTGTTATTGTTATTGTTATTATTATTATTATATTTCCACTTCCCCATCTCGTACCCGGGTCTTTATCTGCCTCTTTCATATGACTGCTCTTTCCATATGGTTCAGCTCCTGCTGTCCACCCACATCATTGCGTGAGATGAGACAGGCTGGAGCAAGAGGCAGGACCTTTTTAGTGGTGGCGCCTACATTGTGGAAGAGATCTGCAAGGCTACATTTTGTTGTCATTTGGGCTGCTGAATGTTGCCAGAGGTGACAAGGGGCCCAGCAACGGACGCAACTCTTACCTATGCCAAGAAGGCTGCATCTGAGGCACAACGAAAGTCAGACATTTGCACCAACAGATGCACACAGACCCTCTAGTTCAAGAACATGCACTCAGAGAAGGTCATGGGCATGATCCCAAAGGCCAGAGAGAGGGGAACTAGGGGCCACCTTCTCGTTGCACAGGTTACCCACAATAGACAGGAGATCAATTTTGCGTTCCTAATCCAGGAGAAAAGCAATGGCAAACCTAGACAGCATCTTAAAAAGCAGAGACATCACCTTGCCAACGAAGGTACGTATAGTTAAAGCTATGGTTTTCCCAGTAGTGATGTATGGAAATGAGAGCTGGACCATAAAGAAGGCTGATCACTGAAGAATGGATGCTTTTGAATTATGGTGCTGAAGGAGACTCTTGAGAGTCCCATGGATTGCAAGAAGATCAAAGCGATCCATTCTGAAGGAAATCAGCCCTGAGTGCTCACTGGAAGGACAGATCCTGAAGCTGAGGCTCCAAGACTTTGGCCACCTCATGAGAAGAGAAGACTCCCTGGAAAAGACCCTGATGTTGGGAAAGATGGAGGGCACAAGGAGAAGGGGACGACAGAGGACGAGATGGTGGGACAGTGTTCTCAAAGCTACCAGCATGAGTTTGACCAAACTGCAGGAGGCAGTGGAAGGCAGGAGTGCCTGGCATGCTCTGGTCCAGGGGGTCACGAAGAGTCGGACACGACTAAACGACTAAACAACAACAAATCCAGGAGTGCACAGAGCAAATTTTAACTCTGCAGTACTGGCTTCCTTGTTCACTCCTGCATTCTTAGGAGGGTAATGAATAGCAGCAGCTAAGATTAACACTTCAAAGCCATGACTGCTTTTGCCGATTGTTTCCAAACCTGCAGGGCATAAAACAGTCCCTTGGCTGTTGACACATACAAAGGCAAAAAATTTTCTCGCTTTCCTATGAGGCTGCAGAATTAAAAAGTCTACAGGGGATTAGATTTTCTCTCTCCCCTCCCCATCCCACCCCCAAATCATACAAACGGTCGCTCTCCTTTGTGCCGATCTGGACTGTGTGATGAACCCTGAAGATTAGCGTAAGAACTGTTGGGAAAGAGGGGGACAAATATGTTTCAAGAGTGCCATAATCATCTGCTCAGCACGTGTGAACAACACACAGCCTATTGCCACAAAACAACTCCCAAGTCTGGGTGCGAAAGAATATGAGCTACCGAGAGCAGCAAGGATCACGAAGAGGTTTTGGGAGCAAAACACCCCACACCAAAGGGATTGCTTATACTAGCACAACAAATACAAAATGTAAAAAGAGGGAGTGCGCAGAACGGCTCTCACCAACCCAGAGCCCTTCAGATGTTTTGGACAAAACTCCCACCAACTGGAGGACACTGGTTACTTAAGAGACCGCCTTGTCCCTTTCGGAGATCAGGCTAAGTTCAAGGTGTTACTGTTAGTATATAAAGCCCTTAACAACTTGGGTTCACCTACGAGATCACCTTTGGTAAAAGGACCGCTGGACGCTTAAGTCCAGTCAAAGGAGACTATAGGGTTGCAGCGCTCATCTTGCTTTCAGGTCGAGAGAGTCGGTGTTTGTCCAGACAACTTTCTGGGTCATGTGGCCAGCAAGACTAAACCGCTTCTGGTGCAACGGAACACCATGACGGAAACCAGAGTGCACGGAAACACCGTTTACCTTAATGCTACAGCGGTACCTATTTATCTACTTATGCTGGTGTGCTTTCGAACTGCTAGGTTGGCAGGAGCTGGGGCAGAGCAACGGGAGCTCATTCTGTCATGGGGATTCAAACTGCCGACCTTCCAATCAGCAAGCCCAAGAGGCTCAGTGGTTTAGACCACAGTGCCACCGACATCCCAACTCGAGATCCCCTTACCCCACAAGTGCTCACTCGACTACTTTGATCCACAGAACTGGCACAGCTACAGGTGCCAAGCAATTCCCACTCTGAAGTTGTAAGAACTTGTTTAGTGTGGCAGCACCTAACCTTTGGAACTCCCCGCCTATTGATATCAAGCAGGCGCCTTCACTGCATTCTTTTCGGCACCTGCTAAAAACATTCTCGTTTAGGCAAGCCTACCCAGATGTTTAGAAAAGTTGATGTGAATTTCAGCCTGTTTCAGTATTCACTATTCAGCCTGTTTCAGTATTCTTTTTGCACACTGTTTTAATTTTTGTTGTAGCATTTTGTAAACTGCTTTGAGGTTTGTTGGGTTTTTTTTGTTTTTTTTTACAATCAAGCGGTATATCAGTCTCTACAGCCACAGCAGGCATTGTAACCTTCCAATAGTTGGACTTCACCCACAAAGGCACAGCCCTCCATTGTCCCCCGAGACAGACGGATGCCAAAAACCATTTAGGCATTTGTTCCCCATAAATTTCAATCCTTGGTGAGCTCTACATTGAAAGAATACATGACTGAATTTGGATTGGTTGATGTTTGGCGGATATCACATTGTAGAAAAGGTGGCTATATATATATAAATAATCAGTTCATCACAACTGGGAATAGAATATGAATAGAATATTTTCTGGCCCCTTCTCCATTATTACAGCATGTTACAACACGTCAAATTGGTACAATTGCTATTTCAGATCATGCACTATCTTGCTAGGCAGTTATCTGATAAGGTAAAAACCTCTGGCATGTGGTGTTTAAATATCTCACTCTTGGATGATGAGAATTTTAGAACACAGGTGGGTGCTGACCTTCAGGGATTATTCTTATTGCTAATGTGAGCTGATGTTGCTTTTCTTTTTCCTTTCGGTTATATTTGCAAAGAATACATATGCACGCACCAAGGACAACATTTTGCAATAGCAACAAACAGAAGGGACATTCTGTGCCAGACGTTTTAGCATGCAAAAAATGAAACTGGGGGTCTAGAATAGGTTTGCCATATGAATTTGGTCAAATATGAAGCTTTCCTTGTTGGGTCGAATTTCAGTTATAAAAATGAATGTATTGCCTAGAATGTTGTTTTTGTTCCAAACATTGCAAATAGTGGATAAGATGGATTGTTTTAAGAAATGGCAGAAAGATATTTCTAAGTTTGTCTGGCAGGGCAAGAAGCCTAGAATAAAATTTAAGATATTAACTGATTCGAAAGAAAGGGGCGGATTTGCCCTGCCAGACCTTAAATTGTATTATGAATCAGCAGCTTTTTGCTGGTTGAAAGAATGGCTACTTCTAGAAAATACTGATGTTTTGGATTTAGAAGGTTATGACAATCTTTTTGGATGGCATGCATACCTGTGGTACGACAAGGTAAAAGTTCACAAAGGTTTCAAAAATCATATTGTCAGGAAAGCATTATATAATGTCTGGATTAGATATAAAGATTTGTTGGAAAGTAAGACTCCAAGGTGGTTGTCGCCAATGGAGGCAAAAGCTATTAAAAAACTAAACATGGAGGTTAACTGGCCGAGATATTGGGAAATTTTGGAACAAGAAGGAGACAGACTGAAATTGCAAAGTTTTGAGAAGTTAAAAGGGAAAGTGAGAGATTGGCTGCATTATTATCAGATAATGGAAGCTTTTAAACTAGACAGGAAAGTCGGCTTCCAGGTGGAAAAATCAAAACTAGAAACTGAATTGTTAGAACCTAGTACCAAGAACTTGTCAAAAATGTATAACTTGCTGTTGAAATGGAATACACAAGATGAAATGGTTAAATCTGCAATGATTAAATGGGCGCAGGATATTGGTCATGACATAATGTTTGCTGACTGGGAAAAGTTATGGACCACCAGGATGAAATTTACGGCATGTAGTGCCTTGAGAGAAAATATTATGAAAATGATTTATAGGTGGTACATGACCCCAGTCAAACTTGCAAAAATCTATCATTTGCCCGAGAACAAATGTTGGAAGTGTAAAGAAAGGGAGGGAACATTCTTTCACCTTTGGTGGACGTGCCCAAGGATTAAGGCTTTCTGGAAACTGATCTATAATGAACTGAAAAAAGTACTTAGGTACACTTTCCCTAAGAAACCAGAGGCCTTTCTCCTGGGCATGGTCGGCCAATTGGTTGTAAAGAAGGATAGAACCTTTTTTATGTATGCTACAACAGCAGCAAGAATTCTTATAGCAAAGTACTGGAAGACACAAGATTTACCCACCGTGGAAGAGTGGCAGATGAAAGTGATGGACTACATGGGCTTGGCAGAGATGACGAGCAGAATCCGAGACCAGGGAAGAGCAACGGCGGAAGAAGATTGGAAAAAATTTAAAGACTATTTAAAGAAATATTCAAAAATCAGTGAATGCTAGATTGATGTTGAATGAGGAAAAATAGGGGTTAATAGCGATAATGGTCAAGTGGAAGAATTTGAACAATTTGTATAATCAATTTGAAAATAAGGGAGGGATTTGTTAATTAATTAATTCGACATGAGAATGCAGAAAGGGGAGGTATGAGGAAGTTGGGAGAGTAAGGATCATGAAATTAAGAGCCTGAAATTATACGTTGTATGTTTTTCTTTATTGTCTTGTCTTCTTTGTTATGGATGGAAAACTGAATAAAAATTATTTTGAAAAAAAAAAAAAGAATAGGTTTGCCATATGTCCGGAAAATTCTGGACATGTACGGAAATCGGATGCTTAAAGTGGTGGCCAGGGGGATTTTAAGAGATGTCCGGAATTTCCCACACGTACGGCAACCTAGGGCTTTTTTTTGGTTTTCTGTTTTTGTGTGTTTGTCACTAGACTTTCTGTCCTGCTTTGGCCACCGTCGGCTTCTTTTTCATCCCTGTCCTCTGCCTCCTGCCACTGGCACCTCCTGCCATGCTGCAGCCCACAGGCATGGGTGAGGCAAAGCTCTCGGCGGAGGGTTCTGTGCCAGGCATGGACCACCTCCCTTCTTTGGGTACCCCCCCCCCCTGGGCTCCCAGGGAGACAGCGAGGGGGTTGTCTCCCCTCCTTGAGGGCCTCTTCGGTCCTTCTCCCCTGGAGGTCTCTGGGTCTCCCCCTCACCTTCGCACCCCTGCAGGCCTCTGGCGTCACTGCTGCGGCAGGGCCTTTGAGCCCCATCTCTTAAATGTGGGGTGGGGGTTGCCACCTCAGGCTGAGCGCAGAGATGAGGCTGGGGCTGTATTCTGAACATCATCATCACCATCATTTTATTTGTACGCCGCCTTTCCACAGTTAAAACAATGCTCAAGGAAGCTTGTTGTTGTTGTTTAGTCGTTTAGTCTAGGATGGCAATGACAAACCTAGACAGCATCTTAAAAAGTAGAGACATCACCTTGCCAACCAAGGCCGTATAGTTAAAGCTATGGTTTTCCCAGTAGTGATGTATGGAAGTGAGAGCTGGACCATAAAGAAGGCTGATAGCCGAAGAATGGATGCCTTTGTATTATGGTGCTGGAGGAGACTCTTGAGAGTCCCATGGACTGCAAGAAGATCTGAAGGAACCTCTCCATTCTTAAGAAAATCAGCCCTGAGTGCTCACTGGAAGGACAGATCCTTAAACTGAGGCTCCAAGACATTGGCCACCTCATGAGAAGAGAAGACTCCCTGGAAAAGACCCTGATGTTGGGAAAGATGGAGGGCACAAGGAGAAGGGGACGACAGAGGAAGAGATGGTGGGACAATGTTCTCGAAGCTACCAGCATGAGTTTGACCAAACTGCGGGAGGCAGTGGAAGACAGGAGTGCCTGGCGTGCTCTGGTCCAGGGGGTCACGAAGAGTCGGACACGACTAAACGACTAAACAGCAACAAAGTCTAGGATGCAGCTAGAAAAGGAATATCAGCTATTGTGGCAAGGTTAGGGCAATATGATTTTCAGGCACCGTTGCCTCTCTCCAGAGACACAAGAACTGCTCATGCATGAGGATGCTCTGGGTGAGTGATGGCCTGTGAGAGCACGAGGCTTACGGCTTGGGAATCATCATTATATTGGAATTTGGCCATTTGCAGTTGGGTTCACAGGTGAGAGGGCCACAATTAAACGAACACCGTTGACTTTTCCTCGTGCAGTTATTTAACATGTTTGAAATGTCAGGGATGCAACAGAAACAATTAATCCATAGGCAGAATGGAGGCGAGGGCTGCAAAGGTTCATCGCTCAGACCTCTAAGTTGCCCTGTGAACTATGGATTCATGATTGATAAGCAGTCCTTGCCGGCAGGGTGAGGGTTGGGGAGTTTTGCTGATTTTGAGTTGCAAAGAAAGAAAGAAAGAAAGAAAGAAAGAAAGAAAGAAAGAAAGAAAGAAGCAACAGAAGTTTGTCAATTATTCATAGAATGGCCAGGAAGTTTTGGTGTTTGGAGAGGGGGGATAAGCCTTCATCACACAGTCCATAGCTCATGCACACACATTGTGCTTGGGGCTGTACAGTGTGAGCAACACACGAGCACCGAGATCTAGGAAAACAGTCTAAAAATATTTAGTGCCTGCTGCCAAGATGCTTATTTATCAAAAGGAGAAGGTGTGTGTGTGTGTTTGTGTGTGTGTGAGAGAGAGAGAGAGACAGAGAGATCAGCCATTAAGATGTCCATAGTTCAGCTGACTGCAATTTGTCTGCAATTGAAAGCGATTATTTCAAGCACTTAGGGAGCATTGAACAGAGCTCTAGAAAGCATTTTCAGAGGCCTGATCACCTCAACACCTTCTGGCCTGACCTTGATAATGTGCCTGTGGGGAAGTCACAGGACGGATTTGGCACATAGTCGCTGCTGCCTGCCAAAAAAGGGAGGTTTTCGAGGGACGGGAGATTTCGCGGCGCCAGTTTAAGAACGACTCGGGATCAAGTTGCCTTGTTCATGCAAGGATGGAGAGAAGGCACCTTCCTTCCTTCCCTTTTATTTCAAGTTTTTAAATCCACATCTACAGATCTACAGCACAGGGGTGGGCGACATTTCTCAGCCCGAGGGCCTGATTCCCTTTTGCGCAGCTTTCTGGGGGCCACACGCCAGCGGTGGGCAGGGCCAGAGGCAGAAGTAGGGCAACAAATGTAAATCTTACCTTTGTGCAGGAGACTAGTTTCTACGCACACTCCCTCTGCTCCATCCTAGGCAAACCACAGCAGACACACCCCATAGCCAGGGCAAGAACATGGTGCCAGGCAGGATCATTGAGGGGGTGGGGCCTGTGAAGGATCCTGGGGGCCAGCGAGGACTACATCTGGCCCCCGGCTTGAGGTTCCCCACTCCTGCTGCAGCAGAAGCACCAGAGGCCTGAGGGGTTTGTTGGCCAGTTTTAGCCAGTATGAGACGTTCAGACACATCCTGCCCTACTGGCCAGATGCCCTTCTAGTCCCACAACCCTCCTTGTTGTTGCTGTTGTTTAGTCGTATAGTCGTGTCCGACTCTTCTTGACCCCCTGGACCAGAGCACGCCAGGCACTCCTGTCTTCCCCTGCCTCCCGCAGTTTGGTCAGACTCATGCTGGTAGCTTCGAAAACACTGTCCCACCATCTCGTCTTCTGTTGTCCCCTTCTCCTTGTGATCTTTCCCAACATAAAGGTCTAATTCCAGGGAGTCTTCTCTTCACATGAGGTGGCCAAAGTCTTGGAGCCTCAGCTTCAGGATCTGTCCTTCCAGTGAGCACTCAGGCCTGATTTCCTTCAGAATGGAGAGGTTTGATCTTCTTGCAGTCCATGGGACTCTCCAGAGTCTCCTCCAGCACCAGAATTCAATAGCATCCATTCTTCGGCAATCAGCCTTCTTGATGGTCCAGCTCTCACTTCCATACATCACTACTGGGAAAACCACTGGGAACAACCCTCCTAACCCATTACAAAGAGAAACAGCCCTCTCTACACCGCCTCTGCTTCAGATCTTCTCTTTCCTCCAGCCACCCATTTCCCGAAGCTCTCCTTTCCCTGACGCTCGTCCCCCTTGATCTCCTATGCCCTGTTCCTTCTCTGCAGCCTGCCCAGCAGCTCCCCTGCACATGGCGATGGGTATGGGGATAAAGCCCGAAACTGCAGTCCTGGCCTGTGAGAACACGAGGAGAGCCTGCTGAATCTGGGCCATGGTCCATCTAGTCCAGCATCCTCTTCTCAGATGCAAGCAGGAGCTGAGCACAAGAGCATATCTCCCCTCCTGAGGTTTCCAGCAACTGGTACCTCCAATTGTGGAGGCAAAGCACAGCCTTTGTGACTAGTAGTCATCGCTAGACCTCTCGTCCTCCATGAATTTGTCTAATCTTCTTTTAAACCATCCAAGTTGGTGACCATCCTTGCCTCCTGGGGAAGTGAGTTCATGGTGGGGTATAAATAAATTCTTCTTCTTCTTCTTCTTCTTCTTCTTCTTCTTCTTCTTCTTCTTCTTCTTCTTCTTCCCATTACAGATAGGTAGCCGTGTTGGTCTGCCATAGTCAAAACAAGAAATTCCTTCCAGTAGCACCTTAAAGACCAACTAAGTTAGTTCTAGGTATGAGCTTTCGTGTGCATGTATCTGAAGAAGTGTGCATGCACACGAAAGCTCATACCTAGAACTAACTTAGTTGGTCTTTAAGGTGCTACTGGAAGGAATTTTTTGTTATTATTCCCATTGTTCAGCCCAGACACTGAGATCCAGCTCTGAGGACCTTCTGGAGGTTTCCTCACTGCGAGAAACAAAATTACAGAGAACCAGGCAGATGGCCTTCTCGGTGGTGGCGCCCGCTCTGTGGAACGCCCTCCCATCAGATGTCAAGGAAACAAACAATTACAGTTGTACCTCGTGTTAAGAACTTAATACATTCTGGAGGTCCATTCTTAACCTGAAACTGTTCTTAACCTGCGGTACCACTTTAGCTAATGGGGCCTCCTGCTGCCGCACAATTTTTGTTCTCATCCTGAAGCAAAGGTCTTCACCCGAGGTACTATTTCTGGGTTAGCGGAGTCTGTAACCTGAAGCGTCTGTAACCCGAGGTACCACTGTATCTGACTTTTAGGAGACATCTGAAGGCAGCTCTGTTTCGGGAAGTTTTTAATATTTAATGCTGTATTGTGTTTTTACTATTTGGTTGGAAGCCGCCCAGAGTGGCAGGGGAATCCCAGCCAGATGGGCGGGGTAATAATAATAATAATAATAATAATAATAATAATAATAATAATAATAGTTTAATCGTGTGCTGTGTGAAGAAGGACTTTTTTTATCTTCAATCCTCCAACATTCATCTTTGTTGGACATCCATCAGTTTTGGTGGTCCACCCTCTTACTTAAAGGTTTAGGTTGGCCTTTGCTAACATGGTGTCCTTCAGGTGCTGCTGGACTCCCACTCAGTCGCAGCCAGCATGGCCAATGGTTAGGGAGCGGCAGTCCAAGACAAGTGGAGGGGGCCTCGGGTTGGCAATGGCTGGCCGAGGCAATTCGCTTTGACGGGCCAGCAGGGGAGTTTATAAAACGATCAGATTAATAGCTGGCATAAATCAAGTGCTCGGCAGGATTAATGAGGTTTTTAACAGAGCCTGCACCTCAAGACCGCATCAGGCAATAAAAAGGCGCACTTGTGAGTTGTCGTCACAGATGAAAAATGAGGCGACCCAGGGGGTAGACGGATGGGGGGAGGAAGGGGGTGGGGGCGGGGATGATCCATGAATCACACTTGTTGTTCGGAACAAAACTGAGAGGAGAGACGAACGCAGGAAAAGATGCGTTCGGGAATCCCCCCTTTTTGCTACATTCCGGTGTCAGGCGCCTCCCGAAGTCCTTTTCATGCAGACAGGCCTATGCAGCTGTTTACTCTTCTTCCATCATTTTAACGATCGTTCTGCTTTGTTTTTACGGGTGTCTTGCCATATGTACCCTACACTTCTGAGATCTTTGTTGTTAGATAGATTAGACGGATTTTAATTTTTCTATTAATAGAATTGGTTGTATTATTATTACACTGCCTGGGTATTTTATGTGAGTTAGTGGCACATATATTGTTGTTGTTGTTTAGTCGTGTCCGTCTCTTCATGACCCCCTGGACCAGAGCACGCCAGGCCCTCCTGTCTTCCACTGCCTCCCGCAGTTTGGTCAAACTCATGCTGGTAGCTTCAAGAACACTGTCCAACCATCTTGTCCTCTGTCATCCTCTTCACCTTGTGCCCTCCATCTTCCCCAACATCAGGGTCTTTTCCAGGGAGTCTTCTCTTTTCATGAGGTGGCCAAAGTCTTGGGGCCTCAGCTTCAGGATCTGTCCTTTCAGTGAGCACTCAGGGCTGGTTTCCTTCAGAATGGATACGTTTGATCTTCTTGCAGTCCATGGGACTCTCAAGAGTCTCCTCCAGCACCACAGTTCAAAAGCATCAATTCTTCAGCAATCAGCCTTCTTTATGGTCCAGCTCTCACTTCCATATATCACTACTGGGAAACCATAGCTTTAATGGCATATATATACTTCGATTAAATTAAAAAAATAAATTCTGGGGCATGAGGAAGAGTGGCTTCCAGCAACTGGCATTCAGAAGCTGCCTTCTATTGTGGAAAGGTTTATCTTATCGCCTAAGAGGTCCAAGTACACCAGGTTGAAGGAATAAGCCGCCTCCAGCGCAGTGGAAAACTCCAACCTCTAGAAAAAACACACAACTTCTAACATTGTCAGGAAAGCAGCATTTCCCCTCTGCTCAGGGTAACTGTTGACGTTGCTGCATTCTCGATCTCACATCCTTCAAGCGGTGCACAAAGAACCAAAAACCCCCGGACATGGCTATTGATCTGCTTGGCAATTCCAGGGAGAGAGATTACCAAGGCGCTCCATCTTCAGATTCTCATTATCGCAGAGATAGATGATGAACTAAATGAAGCCTCACACAAGACAGGAAGCATTCAGGCAGCCGGTGCTATTATTGGAAGATTTATAATCCGTCTAATCTATTTAACAATGAAGATCTTGGAAGCAATGGGACCTCTCTGCCGATTCTCAGCAGGGACCGTTAACTGAAAGACCACCAGTCCTTGTCATAGCATATATAGCATCACTCAGATCAGGGATGAAGAACCAGAGATGCAACAGTTGATGTAAGTCTGTAACTCCTATCATCCCTGGGCATTGCCCATGAAGGCTGTGGATGACAGGAGCTGGGAGTTCAACAGCAGCTGGGCAGCCACAGATGTTCCCCCTCCCTGGCTTAGATTAAAGGGACCCCTGACCATTAGGTCCAGTTGTGACCGACTCTAGGGTTCCAGCGCTCATCTCGCTTTATTGGCCGAGGGAGCCGGCGTACAGCTTCCGGGTCATGTGGCCAGCATGACTAAGCCGCTTCTGGCGAACCAGAGCAGCGCACGGAAATGCCATCTACCTTCCCGCCGGAGTGGTACCTATTTATCTACATGCACTTTGACATGCTTTCGAATTGTTAGGTTGGCAGGAGCAGGGACTGAGCAACGGGAGCTCACCCCATCGTGGGGATTCGAACCACCGACCTTCTGATTGGCAAGTCCTAGGCTCTGTGGTTTAACCCACAGCGCCACCTTTCTGGCTTAGATTACCTGGGGAAATATTACTTGCAGTTGTGCACCCTACGGAGCATCGCCCCTGGCATTCTGGAATGCCCTTCCCTCTGCCATATGGGAAGCATAATAATAATAATGATAATAATTTTATTTATATCCCCCCCTCCCCAGCCGAAGCCGGGCTCAGAGCAGCTAACAACAGTAAAATAACACAACATTCTAAAATCATTTTTGGTTTCTATGGAAGCCGCCCAGAGTGGCTGGGGAGGCCCAGCCAGATGGGCGGGGTATAAATAATAAATTATTATTATTATTATTATTATTATTATTATTATTATTATTATTATTATTATTAAATCAGTTCAAATCAAATTAATGACAACCATTGGGCTAGAGTTCTGTGATGATTGCCAAAGGAGGGGGTCAGGCTGCGCCTTGGCCAAAGGCCTGGTGGAACAGCTCCGTCTTGCAGGCCCTGCGGAAAGATGTCAAGTCCCACAGGGCCCTAGTCTCTTGGCACAGAGCGTTCCACCTGATCGGGGCCACAGCCGAAAAAGCCCTGGCTCTGGTTGAGGCAAGCCTAACCTCCCTGTGGCCCAGGACCTTCAGGATGTTCTTGTTTGAAGACCGTAAGGTCCTCCGTGGGACGTACCAGGAGAATCTTGTCATTTTATTTGTATGTCGCCTTTCCATAGTTGAAACTATGCTCAAGGCGGCTTACAACATGACAAGATTTACATAATTACCAAAAGAACGAAAGTCATAAAAGATGCAAAACCAAATGGAAAACAATTTCCACATAAATCATAAAACCTGAAACTAAAAATACAACATTAATAACATTAAAAATTTAAAATGACATAGATAAAAAATATCTATGCAGCACCCATTGGTGGTTTCAAAGGACTTCTAATGATACAACCTCTGTGGTGTAGAGGTTAGAGTAACGGACTAGGACCTGGGAGACCAAGGTTCAAACCCCCACTTGGCCACAAAGCTGCCTGGGTAACCTTGGGCCAGTTGCAACCTCACAGCCTCACTTCCTCACAGGGTTGTTGTGAGGATTAAATAAGGAGGAGGAGAACCACCTTGAGCTCACTGGAGAAGAAGGCGGGATATACAGTGGTGCCCCGCAAGACGAACGCCTCGCAAAACGAAAAACTCGCAAGACGAAAGAGTTTTCCGTTTTTGAGTCGTTCCGCAAGACGAATTTCCCTATGGGTTTGCTTCGCAAGAAGAAAGCCCATAGGGAAATCTCCGGGGACCTCTTTTAAATGCTGGCGGTGGGGAGCAAAGCCTTTCGCCCCCCTCCGGCCTTCAGAAGAGGTCCAGGAAGGCCGGCGGGGGGCCGAAAGACTTTGCTCCCCACCGCCAGCATTTTAAAAGCGGTCCGGGATAGCAGAGAATTGCGCTGCGCTTTCCCGCTATCCCGGACCGCTTTTAAAATGCTGGCCGTCGGGAGCAAAGACTTTCGCCCACCGCCGGCCTTCAGAAGAGGTCCTGGACCTCTTCTGAAGGCCCGCGGGGGGCAAAAGTCATTGCTCCCCCCGCCTGCCTTCCCGGGATAGCGGAGAAGCGCAGCGCGTTTCTCCGCTATCCCGACGGCTTTTGAAGGCAGGCGGGGGGGGAGCAAAGACTTTCGCCCACCGCCGGCCTTCAGAAGAGGTCCTGGACTTCTGAAGGCTGGCGGGGGGCGAAAGTCTTTGCTCCCCCCTGCCTGCCTTCCCGGGACAGCGGAGACTTCTCCGCTGTCCCGGGGCGATCTTAAAATGCTGGCGGGCGGCAGCGAACCGTTCGCTGCCGCCCCCCAGCATTTTAAAATCGCCCCGGGACAGCGGAGGCTTCGCTGCCGCCCGCCAGCCTTTTAAAATCGCCCCAGGACAGCGGAGGCTTCGCTGCCGCCCGCCAGCATTTTAAAACCGCCCCGGGACAGTGGAGAAGTCTCCGCTGTCCCGGGGGCTTTTAAAATGCTGGCGGTCGGCAGCAAAGCCCTCCTGTCCCCGGAGCCTGCGGGAGGTGGGGAGAAGGGCTTTTCTTCCCACCGCCAGCCTTCAGAACAGCCTTCTGAAGGCTGGCGGTGGGAAGAAAAGCCCTTGTCCCCCCCCCCAGCCTTCAGAAGAGGTTGGGGGACAGACTGTCCCCGGACCTGGTCTGAAGGCGGTTTCCATAGGAACGCATTGATTGATTTTCAATGCATTCCTATGGGAAACCGTGCTTCGCAAGACGAAAAACTCGCAAGAAGAAAAAACTTGCGGAACGAATTAATTTCGTCTTGCGAGGCACCACTGTAAATGCAACAACCAACCTTTTTTGCCCATGGTTTCCCTGACTCATAAAGTTTGGATCTTGTTTTTACTTAATCCCTGCTCTTATCTCTCTCTTTTTGTATAATACTCTCCAGTATGTTCTTATGATACTGTTTTATTGTTTTAATATTAGGGGCAGATGGGGCTCGTCAACCTGGGAAGGTAACCCATCGACTAGATGGGAAACTCTGACCCTAAAATTCTGCTGCCTTATTTGGCATCTTTGGGAGAAGAAAAGGCTCAGCAGGAAACTCTACTCAAATCCAGAGTGGAGTCCCTAAGGCGGTTGGATGGCACCTTGTACGCCTCCTTCCGGCAACCCCTGCAGCCAAACTGGTGCCAAATGTCCTGTTCTGCTTTCCTTTGGACCACATCAGCGAGGCTGAGAGGGGGGTCTTGTCGTCTGGCCAGCCCAGGACCTCCAGACACACTGCCTAGGCTTGCGCCCCGGAGAGGTTCTGCTGGCACAGCAGTTTGGCTTCACCCCCAGGGGCACACTCCATTGTCTCTCGAGACAGATGGAGGACAACAACAGGCGGTTGTTATATTGCATTTGTGTAGGCCCCAATACTACTCCACCACTCTTGTCTCTGAACCTGAGCCTGCTTCAGCTAACGTTCAGCTTCCCTCCATGGCGGAACAGCATTGGTTGCTGCCCATCAAGGCTGTGCCCTGCCTGCATGGACAAATGTAGCAATGATTCTGGGTATCAGTTGATGGAAATCACAAGTGAAGAGGGTGCCCTGCTTGTGGGTTTCCCTTTGGAGAAGCCCTTCGGCTTGATCCAGCAGCCAGGCTCTTCAAATGTTCATGGTACCTCCTTGAACATGAACTTTTTGCCTGAACTGGGATCAGTGTCCACACTGTAGCTTTTCCAGTTGCACTGGCTCCCGGTAGAGTACAGGGTCAGGTTTAAGGTGCTGGTTTTGACCTTTAAAGCCCGATGCGGCCTAGGACCCTCGTACCTACGGGACCGCCTCTCCTGGTATGCCCCGCGGAGGACCTCAAGGTCCACAAATGACAACACTTTGGAGGTCCCAGGTCGCAAGGTGGTTAGATTGGTCTCAGCTAGGGCCAGGGCCTTTTCAGTACTGGCCCCGACTTGGTGGAATGCTCTGTCACAAGAGACTAAGGCTCTGAGGGACTTGACATCTTTCCGCAGGGCCTGCAAGACAGAGCTGTTCCGCCTGCCTTTGGTATGGACTCAGTCTGACCCTTCTGTTTCCCTCCCCTTACGGTTTTGATTTATGGGCTACTTTTAAAATGAGACTGCATTTTAAATTGCATTTTAACCCACATTTTAAATTAAATCCCCCCCCCCATTATGTTTTTACTGTGATTTTACTGGTGTTAGCTGCCCTGAGCCCGGCTCTGACCGGGGAGGGTGGGATATAAATAGAAAGGGGAATCTGGGGGTTCATGGGGAAGGGACCTTGGTTACCCTTTCAGCCCTTTAACCTTGACTCTGAACTGTGTCTTCCCTAAATCCACAATAGAAAGGACCACAATAAGAGGCCAACGGAACAGCAGCCAAAACGAGTTCAAACAGAAGCAACCCATGCCTTGAGCCGCTCTTACCACAAACTGGTCGATGTCTCTCTCGAGTCCCATGTTGGGCAGGTCTGGCATCATGTGCGCCACCACTTTGAACCCGGCGTCTTTGGCTAGGTGGAAAGATTCGCACACAGCCTTCACCGTATGGCCCCTGGGGGGGGGGAGAGGGGAGGAAATAGGGGTTAGAAACGTGGGTGCACACACAGAAGCAAGCATCTCATAAGAACATAAAAAGAGCCCGCTGGATCAGGCCAATGGCCCATCTAGTCCAGCCATCCATTTCTTTTTCATTTTTTTCTTCCATAATTTTGCTTCAAAGACAATGTTTATTTTTTTGGCCATTAAAAAATGTCACTTGACAAAACCTTTAAAAAGCAAAACCGGACAACTAAATTTCTTAGCACAGTTAACAACAACTTTTCCCCCAAAATAGTTATTCTCTCATTTCTCCATCTTCTTCCACACCCCTAATATAAAGGACATTATTGCTTATTTAACTTATTTGCAGAATTCATCATGCGAAAGGCTGGGCTGGATGAATCCCAAGCTGGAATTCAGAAATTCAGAAAGAGGAGAGCGCAAAATATGGTCTGAAGCTCAACATCTAACAAACGAAGATCATGGCCACTGGTCCCATCACCTCCTGGGAAACAGAAGGGAGGCAGTGAGAGATTTTACTTTCTTGGGTTCCATGATCACTGCAGATGGTGACAGCAGTCACGAAATTAAAAGACGCCTGCTTCTTGGGAGTAAAGCAATGACAAACCAGGACAGCATCTTAAAAAGCAGAGACATCACCTTGCCAACAAAGGTCCGTATAGTTAAAGCTATGGTTTTCCCAGTAGTGATGTATGGAAGTGAGAGCTGGACCATAAAGAAGGCTGATCGCTGAAGAATGGTTGCTTTTGAATTATGGTCCTGGAGGAGACTCTTGAGAGTCCCATGGACTGCAAGAAGATCAAACCTCTCCATTCTGAAGGAAACCAGCCCTGAGTGCTCACTGGAAGGACAGATCCTGAAGCTGGGGCTCCAGTACTTTGGCCACCTCATGAGAAGAGAAGACTCCCTAGAAAAGACCCTGATGTTGGGAAAGATGGAGGGCACAAGGAGAAGGGGACAACAGAGGACGAGATGGTTGGACAGTGTTCTCGAAGCTTTGGACATGAGTTTGACCAATCTGTGGGAGGCAGTGGGAGACAGGAGTGCCTGGCGTGTTCTGGTCCAGGGGGTCATGAAGAGTTGGACACGACTAAATGACTAAACAACAACAACATTGCACCTTATCAGAACTTCCAGATAATGCAACGTCAATATATTATTCTGCATTTGCAAGCTACAGATTCGTGTAGCCATCGATGGAGACTAGGTAGCCTTTGTATTCCATCCCCCACTTCAGCTTCACCATCGCTAGCTTCCCAGTCAGCCTGCTTTGGACTGAGAGGCAGACTCACAGCAACCAAACCAACCTAAGGGCGGCTGTGGCAACAAAAAAAAATACTAGCGGGCAGCACTGGTGTGCCCACCAAAGCTCTAAAAAGAAAAAGCCACACAGTGGCCATTCAGATGCCTATGGGAAACCAGTAAGCAGGATTTGAGCACTAGAGCAACTCTTCCCTCCTGTGGTTTCCAACAAGTGGGATACAGAAGCTTCACTTTTCTTTTTGGGGCTGATCCAGCAAAGACTCCTCTTAATGTTCTTATGTACTATAAGCAAGTCTTAAGCCCGAGGCACCACATAAATGAAGCCACAGGTTCCGCTCCTGCCTCCAACAGTTTTCTCCTCTGCGTATTTTTAAAGATTTGTTGGCATCTTGGCAGCAGGGACCTCGCTTCTCATCCCTCCCCCCCAATTCATATCTATATAAAGCCACGAACAGAAGCAGAACACTCTAACCAAAACTGAACAGCTGGGACTTGTATTTTGCACCATTTGAAAGCAGGTACCAAACCTCATACCCTAAAGGCTTTCATTTCCTTGAACGATTGAAGCATCATCATTACGCGGCAGCTAAAGAAGCCAATGCAATTCTGGGCTGCATCAATAGGAGTATAGCATCTAGATCAAGGGAAGTAATAGTGCCACTGTATTCTGCTCTGGTCAGACCTCACTATGTCCAGTTCTGGGCACCACAGTTCAAGAAGGACACTGACAAACTGGAACGTGTCCAGAGGAGGGCAACCAAAATGGTCAAAGGCCTGGAAACGATGCCTTATGAGGAACGGCTAAGGGAGCTGGACATGTTTAGCCTGGAGAAGAGGAGGTTAAGGGGTGATATGATAGCCATGTTCAAATATATAAAAGGATGTCACATAGAGGAGGGAGAAAGGTTGTTTTCTGCTGCTCCAGAGAAGCGGACATGGAGCAATGGATCCAAACTACAAGAAAGAAGATTCCACCTAAACATTAGGAAGAACATCCTGACAGTAAGAGCTGGTCGACAGTGGAATTTGCTGCCAAGGAGTGTGGTGGAGTCTCCTTCTTTGGAGGTCTTTAAGCAGAGGCTTGACAACCATATGTCAGGAGTGCTCTGATGATGCTTCCTGCTTGGCAGGGGGTTGGACTCGATGGCCCTTGTGGTCTCTGCCACACTCTATGATTCTATGATTCTTCTATGACCCCTCGGATAAAATGCCTTGGCAGGCTTTGCAGAATGAATAGAAAGGCTGTCTCCCATTCGCATTGTTACAATTCCCACCTACCCCAAATTCTGTGGGATAGCCAGCCTCATAGAACCAATGTGCTTAAGCCTAATTAACGCATGAAGGATTGAATTACCATAGATGGGGTGAGCTCCCGTTGCTCTGTCCCTGCTCCTGCCAACCTAGCATTTCGAAAGCACATCAAACAAAGTGCAAGTAGATAAATAGGTACCACTCTGGCGGGAAGGTAAACAGCATTTCCATGCACTGCTCTGGTTCGTCAGAAGCGGCTTAGTCATGCTGGCTACATGGCCCGGAAGCTGTACGCCGGCTCCCTCGGCCAATAAAGCGAGATGAGCGTCGCAACCCCAGAGTCGGCCACGACTAGACCTAATGGTCATGGGTCCCTTTACCTTTTACTAAGTTGCTCTGCTAGACTTAGCTATGTCCACTTCCCCTCACCTTGCAGGGACTGTTCTCTCTCACCATGTGAGGAGCTCACCATGTGAGGAGGCCTGAGGTGGCTGCTCCAGTTTAGACCGTATGACTCTCACAAGCCACTCTTGAGTTCCCATACAAATAATTTAGAAACTTTCACCACTTTGGAACTAGGTTTTACTTCCTGTGCAATTTTTTTGAATGCTGCATGGAAAAGCATGTGAATCTGACATTTGGAGAGTTTGTAAGTACAGTGGCACCTCAGGTTAAGAACTTAATTCGTTCCAGAGGTCCATTCTTAACCTGAAACTGTTCTTCACCTGAAGCACCACTTTAGCTAATGGGGCCTCCTGCTGCTGCTGCGCCGCCGGAGCACAATTTCTGTTCTCATCCTGAAGCAAAGTTCTTAACTTGAAGTTCTTAACCTGAGGTACTATTTCTGTGTTAGCGGAGTCTGTAACCTGAAACGTATGTAACCTGAGGTACCACTGTAAACCATTTTTAACTTACCAAATGTGTGTTCTTTTTCTGTGCTAGGGGACACTTTTGGAACTCACTTTAAAGGAGGTATTTTAAAGGTCTAAATCCTATATTTCAGTACACCACTTAAGAGAGGTTCTGTACACAAAGAGGTTCAGAATTATTTTTAGATAAACATAAATAAAAATGATTCCTTTAGACCCTATCAGTGAGGCCAAGTGGGGGGGGGGGGGGAATGGCTTGCCGTCCGGGGAGCCATCCACACTGCCCGGCTTGCACCCTGGGGAGGTCACTTCAGTGTTGCTAATGCAGCAAAAACAATGTGGGAGGCAGCAGTCATGAGATACAGGTCTCTGCAGCTACAGCAGAGGCACTCTTCATTGTCTCTTGAGCCAGATGGAGACCATCAACAACATCTTTCCACCTGGAGTTGTTTGCTCCCCATATTCTGAACCTTCCAGAGGGCAATGATTGTGATGCAAGAGGGTTTTTAAAAATAAAAATAGGAAACTGCCTTACGCTAGATGCTCCACCACTGAGCTATTACCCTTCCCTACTGTATTGTTACAATACACAAGCAATTCACGGGACAATGCAGCGCTTGGAAATGACTGTGCCTTCCTGAGCAAAGTTCTCTGCTCACTCGTTGGCGCCTGCAGCCTCAGGGGCGTTTAAAAAAGGAAAGGGGAAGGTGTTCAAATGGAAGCACTCACAAAATGGGTAAGTGCACAGCTTGTTAAGTAAACAAAGGCAGGAACGGAGGCTTTTCATACCGGTAAGAAGAAACGCCTTTTTCGCAGCAGCAGAGGTGCCAGAAGCCTGGCCATCAAAGGCACAGAAGTGAGACGCAAACATCTTGCTCCCTTGCCCTTCGCAGCTGCGGATCCTGTACAGGGCTTCTGTTTCTTTGGACAGACTTAGCAGCAATTTGGCGCAGGCGGGACAGTGTGAATTGGCTGCCACTGACCCCACCTGTCCTGAGAGCGAGTTTCTGTGGTGGTGGTGGGAGACAAAGCTGGATACGGTGTGGGCAGCAATGAAGAAAAATCTTAGCAGCAATGACGGCTGCCAGAATAACAGGGAAAGAAAAAGGATGTGAGCTGGTTTGCTCTTTACCCTTCTGAGCTGAGGCTTCTTCTCTCTAAGACTAATTATTAACACTCATTTGATGGTGATTTGGTGTAGGTGACATGTGCGAATTAGCCCAAGGAGGCAGGCCAAGAAGATTCTACCCATCCTGAGGGTTGTGTTTGGGGATGGGGAGAGAGAAGCCAGGCATGCTGCAGGCATGGGGCTGCCCAGTGATGGTCAGTGGGGCGAACCACAAGGGGTGGGGGTCAGCGACTGCAGTCATATGAAAGAGGCAGATAGATAAAGGCCCGGGTACGAGATGGGGAAGTGGAGATGACGATGATGATAATAATAATAATAATAATAATAATAATAATAATAATAATAATAAATTTATACCCTGCCCATCTGGCTGGGTTTCCCCAGCCACTCTGGGCGGCTTCCAATAAAGATTAAAAATACATTAAACTGTCACACACTAAAAACTTCCCTGAACAGGGCTGCCTTCAGATGTCTTCTAAATGTCAGGTAGTTGTTTATCTCTTTGACATCTGGTGGGTGGGTGCTCCACAGGGCGGGTGCCACCACCGAGAAAGCCCTCTGCCTGGTTCCCTGTAGCTTTGCTTCTCGCAATGAGGGAACTGCCAGAAGGCCCTCGGGCTTGGACCTCATGTTGCCGCCCTCCAGACGTCTTGCAGAGGCAGTCACAAAGAATAATGATCACAGGATCCAGGTCAGTTCATATGGGGAGAAGCAGTCTTTGGGGTATTGCGGTACCGTTTAAGGCTTTATAGGTTAAAAAAAAGCACTTTGAATTGGGCCTGGAAATTAACTGGCAGCTGGTGCATTTCAGTTGTGGCATCATTGTGTCGTATGCTTGAACTGTCTTGTCCTGTGAGCAACCTGGTCGCTGAATTCTGTACCAGCTGAAGTTTCCTAGCTGTCTTCAGAGGCAGCCCCACGTATAATGTGAAGGAGTAATCTAACCTTGAGGTTTTTATTATTGGAGAGAGCTAGAGCTGGACCATAAAGAAGGCTGATCGCCGAAGAATTGATACTTTTGAATTCTGGTGCTGGAGGAGACTCTTGAGAGCCCCATGGACTGCAAGAAGATCAAATCTCTCCATTCTGAAGGAAATCAGCCCTGAGTGCTCACTGGAAGGACAGATCGTGAAGCTGAGGCTCCAAGACTTTGGCCACCTCATGAGAAGAGAAGACTCCCTGGAAAAGACCCTGATGTTGGGAAAGATGGAGGGCACAAGGAGAAGGGGACGGCAGAGGATGAGATGGTGGGACAGTGCTCTTGAAGCTACCAGCATGAGTTTGACCAAATGGGGGAGACAGTGGAAGATAGGAGTGCCTGGCATGCTCTGGTCCAGGGGGTCACGAAGAGTTGGACACGACTAAACAACAACAACATGGTTCAGGAGAGACTTCCACCTGCTGTCAACAACTTGGGGGGCTTATCAAAGCTGTCCCGGCCCACCTCCCCCAAGTTCTCCCTTAAGACGTTCTCTTCAGCTCTGTATATTCTTCCTGTTTCCATTTTATGCCTTGCCATTTCTCAATATTTCCACGCTTAACTGGTTTTTCAAAGGTGCTGCATTTTATATGCCTGAATTATGACAAAGTTGTTATTCGGCAATCTTGCGTAGGCAGAAAAGGCACGGCAGCTTCATAAATAAAAATACGCTTTTCAGTGGAAATATCCAAACTAAATCCTGTGTGATTTAACAGTTGGGAGTGTTAGGCTAGGACCCAGGAGAGAGACCAGGGTTCGAATCCCCACAAAGCAACCTAGGATTAAAGTTGCTGTCCCTTAGGCCAACCTACCTCACAGGATGTTGTGGGAGTAAAATGGGGAGGAAGGGAACCATGTTGAGCTCTTTGGAGGAAAAGGGGGCATATAAATGCAATAAATAAACAAAATGAAACCCATAAACTCGCTTAAATTTACATAAAGAAAAATTATTCTCCTTTTGAAGGGGGTTGTCCCATCAGGGCAAGAAGAGTGTGAGGCTAAACATCCCACTGGCATAGCTGTCAACTTTTTCCTTTGCTTGCGAGGAATCCTATTCGGAATAAGGGAATTTCCCTTAAAAAAAGGAAAAAGTTGACAGCTATGCCCACTGGTTGAGGGAACCAGCGGCAGGGGGGTAAGCTTGAGGGGAGAGTTAGGGGACTAACAGCACAACTGAGAGATGGTGTGTCAGTCACTGTGTGAAGGCCTTTCATACCCGCCTCCCCCCCGGATGGACACGTGTGGGTGATGAGGATTGTTCCATTCCCCGCTGGTGGGAATGAATGCCTTTGTCCTCCTCACTGTAATACTGCTCCATTGACAGAATTTAACTCTACTGAGTTCCCTGAAACCATAATGGCTGTGATCTGCCTACACAATTGGAAGCCGCAATAATCCAGAACACCAGTTGCTGGAAGCTGCAGTAGACTCATGGTCATAGACCAGGGGTCAGCAAACTTTTTCAGCAGGGGGCCGATCCACTGTCCCTCAGACCTTGTGGGGGGCCGGACTATATTTTGGGAAAAAAGAAGAATGAATTCCTATGCCCCACAAATAACCCAGAGGTGCATTTTAAATAAAAGCACACATTCTACTCATGTAAAAACACGCTGGTTCCTGGACCATCCATGGGCCGGATTTAGAAGGCGACTGGCCGGATCCAGCCCCCGGACGGGCCTTAGTTTACCTACTCATGGCATAGACAAACCTTTCATCCTCCAAGAATTTGCCCAATCCTCTATGTTGGTGCCCACCAGTGCCACCTTTGGGACCGAGTTCCAGAATTTACCTATGTGCATCTTTACACATCCCGCATGTCATGTCCTGGCAAAAGCGCCTGAGCAGGGACGGGGGGCAGGGGGCAGCCTGGGGTCGGAAAGAGATGCCTGGAGGGTCGCATCTGATTGCTGGGGCTGAGGTTCTCCACCCCTGCCTCATAGCTTGTGGCACACAATGTGGGCCAGTTCCGTCACTAGGGGTGAGCTCCTTGTTCAATGCTCCCTTTGGCCCACTCAATCAGCTTTTCTAGCAAGGAATCCTTTCTTTCCCCATCAACAGGCTATTATCCAAGAGGAGGGAAGGTTTCCACTTCATCAAACACACTTTATCTCTTTCTTGGACTCTGAGAAGGTGAACAAATCCGCTTCCGTTTTTCTGAACTGCATCTTCCCGGAATACAAAGGACGAGACGGACAAATGCCAATTCCACCCTCCGTGGTGTTGCAGAACTAATCTTGTCCATTGCTATTCCGTGGAGAGTTTTAGCCCAGGAATTTGGTCAATGTGCAGCAAAAAAAATCAAGCTACCTTATCGTTAATTAATTCAGTGTTATTATGACTAACGCCTTCCTGCGTACGTTTTATAATCCTTATTTCCTTTACTCTTTGGGGCTCTGTGGTGGAAAAAAGCTTCAGAAAAGGGCAGCCAAAATCACCATGTGGCTGGACCAGCTCCTGTTATGAGGAAAGGTTGCAATATTTGGGTTTTTCAGGTTAGAGAGATATCTGGAAGGCTGTCACATGGAAGCTTGTATCCTGCTGTTCCAAAGGGTAGGACCTGAAGCAATGGCTTCAAGTTACAAGAAAGGAGATTCTGACTAAACTTTAAAAAGAACTTTCTATAGATGGTACCTATCACCGGTTAAATTTGCAAAAATGTATAAAAACGAAAAGAAAGAGTGTTGGAGATGTGAAACAGAAGGTACGTTTTATCATACGTGGTGGGATTGTAAAAAGGTAAAAGCCTACTGGGAAATGATATACAATGAATTGAAGAAAATGTTGAAAATAACTTTTGTAAAAAAACGCAGAAGCCTTTTTGCTAGGTATTTTAGGCCAAGACATACCAAAAGAAATGAGGACATTATTTATGTATGCCACAACAGCAGCAATAATGTTGACTGCACAAAATTGGAAGACTGGAGAAATACCAACTAAGGAACAATGGCAAGAGAAGTTGATGAACTATGCAGAACTGGCAAAAACGACAGAAAGACTAAGAGAAAAAGACAATACTGAGTTTGAAAAAGAATGGGAACCATTTACCGTATTTTTCCCTCTATAACACGCAGATTTTTTCTCCTAAAAAGGAAGGGGAAATGTCTGTGCGTGTTGTAGAGCGAATGTGTGGTCCCTGGAGCCGAAAAATCAGGCAAAAATCAAATCGCCAGGCAAAAATCAAATCGCAGCGCTTCACGGAGAAGGGAAAACTGAAAAGAGGAAGCGGCTGCTTTCCTGCATTCTGCCTCAGGGTCTTACTGCCCACCCTCCTTGTTTCGTTGCTGTGTTTGCTGAAACGGAACAAAGAGCAGGGAAAGCCCCTCCCCTCCAGGCAAGCTCCGTTGCTGCTGGGGGAGAGGGAGAGAGAGGGGGGAAGGGAGAGAGAGAGGGGGGAGGGGGAGGGAGAGAGAGAGGGGGGAGGGAGAGAGAGGGGGGGAGGGAGGGAGAGAGAGGGGGGGGAGGGAGGGAGGGAGGGAGGGAGGGGAGGGGGAGAGAGAGAGAGAGAGAGAGAGAGAGAGAGAGAGAGAGATGGCTGGCTGGCTTGGGTGGGGGAAAACTTTTGCCTTTCTTTTCTCCAACCCGTTAAATCCCTCTCCTGCATTCTTAGCCAGCTGCTTCTCTGCACACCCCTCTAATGTCCCTTCTTTGTTTTTCCTTCGCTCCCCACTTAAAATGTGGTTACAAAGCATAGATCCACATAGATCCTCAGGATCTTTGCATTGGGTCACCCCAAATTCACCATCAGATCACATAGCATGTCCATGGCTACAGCCTGCACCAAAAAAATCACGCACCCACTGTTGCCTGGGGCTGCAATGGTGCAAAAATGTGGTTAAAAAGCATGGATCCACATGGATTCTCAGGATCCTTGCATTGGGTCACCCCAAATTCACCATCAGATCACATAGCATGTCCATGGCTACAGCCTGCACCAAAAAAATCACGCACCCACTGTTGCCTGGGGCTGCAATGGTGCAAAAATGTGGTTAAAAAGCATGGATCCACATGGATTCTCAGGATCCTTGCATTGGGTCACCCCAAATTCACCATCAGATCACATAGCATGTCCATGGCTACAGCCTGCCCCCCCAAAACCACGCACCCACTGTTGCCTGGGGCTGCAATGGTGCAAAAACGTGGTTACAAAGCATGGATCCACAGGGATTCTCAGGATCTTTGCATTGGGTCACCCCAAATTCACCATCAGATCACATAGCATGTCCATGGCTACAGCCTGCACCAAAAAAATCACGCACCCACTGTTGCCTGGGGCTGCAATGGTGCAAAAATGTGGTTACAAAGCATGGATCCACATGGATTCTCAGGATCCTTGCATTGGGTCACCCCAAATTCACCATCAGATCACATAGCATGTCCATGGCTACAGCCTGCACCAAAAAAATCACGCACCCACTGTTGCCTGGGGCTGCAATTGTGCAAAAACGTGGTTACAAAGCATGGATCCACAGGAATTCTCAGGATTTTGGCATTGGGTCACCCCAAATTCACCATCAGATCACATGTCTGTGGCCACAGCATGAAGCCCAAAAATGATACATCCACTGTTTCATTCAGAATGTTTTTTCCCTTGTTTTCCTCCTCTAAAAACAATGTGCGTGTTATGGTCAGGTGCGTGTTATAGAGCGAAAAATACGGTATATTATATTTGCAGAAACAAAGAAAGTCAATAGACTTGATGGCAGGATTTAAATAAACATTCACATTACTAGTATTAGAAAATGTTTAGAAAATAGTGAAATAGGATGGTGTATTCACTTTTATTTTTATCTTTTTAGGCTTGGTGTTATGCTATTAACAACTTTTTCTGTTAGGAGATAGCAAAGTGGATGAAAAGAGAGACAAACCAGAAGCGGAAGTTGGGGGAAGCCCTGGAGGGGAGGGAGGAATATATAGTAAATGTTAAGAATTTGAGATGTATGAATGAAAAAGAAAAATGAATTTTTTTTTCCTAATAGGACTTTCTGAGGGTAACAGCTGTGGACTCTCCTTCATTGGAAGATTCCAAGCAGAGGTTGGATGGCCATCTGTCAGGGATTCTTTAGCTGTGATTCCTGCATTGATGGGGTTGGGCTGGATGACCCTTGGGACCCCTTCCTACTCTATGATTTTTTGTGGGATCACTGGTGCAGCCATGTGTAGCATCTGCTGTGCCTTTGAACTGTGTTCTGCCTGGGTATCACACCGATGTGAGTATTAAAAAGCTTCTGGTAGACCCTGCTACCCGATCTCAAGTTCAGTGAGAAGGAGCAAGGATGTCTCCTTTGAAAGCCCCCTCTCCTTACCTGTTGGTATCTCTGGCCACATCCTCATAGACACTCTGCACGCCAATCTCCAGCCTTGTGCAGCCGTAGGACAACATATCGCTCAAGTGCCGTTTCAGGCAGTAATCCGGCCGGGTTTCTATAGTTATGCCAATGCACTTTGTAAGGCTTCGCTCAGAGTATCTGTGGATTAGAGACAGGGGTTGGGAAGGGATGCAGAAGAGAGATATATAAGTGAGGTCTCTGCTACTTTAAGCCAAGGCGGTTAATATTACGGTCCAAAAAACAAAGAGGCCCCAAACAGGAGACGTGTCACAACTGGCAAGGCCGACGCTCGTTGTAACAGTTGGGTTCGCAGCATATGGTTGGCAAATTGTGTTTACGACAATTGTAACAGATCTGCATTCAGAACCGCCTGATTACAATATAAATCCCCCATCATCTTGGCGCCCTGTAAGCAGACAGCTTTCGCTGATGGACAGGCTGGCAGCCGATCTCACCAGCAGATGGCTGTGGCTTCGGAGAACGTTTTGAAATTCGATCTCATGGAAAGGGTGTGGAGAGGGAGGGTATCTTCTTGGGCATTTTTCTTTTTGAAAAAGATGCCCCTACGTTTGCCGAGGATGCTTCGTACGTCCTGTTCCGCAGAAGAATTAAACGTACTCCGCAGGTCTATTTTTTCATTTTGGATGTACAAACCAAGATACTGACTGTTAGTTAGTGCAAGGACTTCCACCATCCTCTCCATGCCAATATTTGCCCCCACATCCCACAATATGTGTGAGTGCCTGGAGGCAGTTGGAGGATGGTTGGTGGTTAAAAGATTGAGGTTGAATCCTGACAAGACAGAAGTACTGTTTTTGGGTGACAGAAGGCAGGCAGGTGTGGAGGACTCCCTGGTCCTGAATGGGGTAACTGTGCGCCTGAAGGACCAGGTGCGCAGCCTGGGAGCCATTTTGGACTCACAGCTGTCCATGGAGGCGCAGGTCAATTCTGTGTCCAGGGCAGATGTCTACCAGCTCCACCTGGAATGCAGGATGAGACCCTCCCTGCCTGCAGACTGTCTCACCAGAGTGGTGCATGCTCTAGTTATCTCTCGCTTGGACTACTGCCATGCTCTCTACGTGGGGCTAACTTTGAAGGTGACCAAGAAACTGCAATTAATCCAGAAAACGGCAGCTAGACTGGTGACTGGGAGTGGCTGCTGGGACCACATAACACCGCTCCTGAGAGATCTGCATTGGCTCCCAGTATGTTTCTGAGCACAATTCAAAGTGTTGGGGCTGACCTTTCATACCCTAAATGGCCACAGTCCTGTATACCTGAAGGAGCATCTCCACCTCCATTCATTCAGCCCGGACACTGAGGTCCAGCTCTGAGGACCTTCTGGTGGTTCCCAAATTGCAAGAAGTGAGGTTACAGGGAACCAAGCAGAGGGCCTTCTCGGTGGTGGCGCCCGCCCTGTGGAACGCCCTCCCTTCAGATGTGAAGAAAATAAGCAGCTATCTTATCTTTAAAAGACACCTGAAGGCAGCTCTGTTTAGGGAAGTTTTTAATATTTAATGCTGTATTGTTTTTAACACTTGATTGGGAGCCGCCCAGAGTAGCTGGGGAAACTCAGCTAGATGGGTGGGGTATAAATAATAAATTATTATTATTATTATTGTATTATCTGCTCCAGAGGGTTGGGGAAAGAACAGATTTTGTGGAAGAGGGGAGGGGAAGTCCCACATGGTTCAGTGCAGCCTTCACCAACCTAGAGATCCTCTTGGGTGTTAAGCTCAGCAGAAGGGGCTCTCTTGGCAGTTCCGCTGTGCTCAGAAGTTCAGGGTGCCGATGGCCAGGAATGGGCATTCTCTGTCTTCTGGGTTTCTGGGGGGGGGGGGTTTCCTGTTATTCTGTCTCTCACAGCTACAATAAACCTACCATTAAAAGTATGGACTGGTCATTTCTTCGTCAGAGGGCAAACGGGCAAATTTAGCAGGGGATCAAATACTTTCCCCCCTCACTGTACCCGACACCATCACTCTACAGCTTTCGGTAAATGCTGAAGACACAGCTCTTTACCCTGGCCTTTATCACCTGACATGTATACGATGAGATACGATAATCCTTATTGTCATTGTCCCATACAGAACAACGATATTTAAAAATCTACATCAAACATTCACAAACCAACAAGCCTGCTATCCCAACTATCCCAGCCTGGGTAGCCCCTAAAAACGCTGATACCCCATTTTTAAATACAATATACTCCCATAGAGACTCCTTACACTGCGTTTGAAACCAAAATCGCATTTGGATAGAAACTGTTTCTCAGGGGGCTAGTCCTAGTCTTTATAACCCTGGACCTTCTTCCAGAAGGCAGAAGCTGAAAGAGATCATTTCTGGGGTGCGCACTATCCTGCGCTATCTCTGCAGCTTTCTTATGGCACCTGGAAGCGTAGATTTGACCCAAGGTGGGAAGAGTGCACCCAATTATTCTCTCTGCAGTCTTGACAACCCTGGACAGCGTTGCTTTCCCCCCTGATAATGTTAGAAGCAACCCTGTTTTTGTGCCTGGAAGTGAAGAGGCCAATGGGTCTCATCAACCTGGGAAGGCAGCCCATCTGGGAGAAGGAAAACTCTTTCCTAAACCTCTGCTGCCTTGCGGGATATCTTTAGGGGAAGGAAAGGCTCAGGAGTGAACCCAACACAAATCCAGGCGCTTGGATGCCTCCTTCCAGCAACTCCTGCAGCCAAACTGGTGTCAAATGTCTTGCTCTGCTTTCCTTTGGAACACATCAGAGAGGCCGAGAGGGGGCAGCCCAGGACCTCCACTTTGGTACTGCTAATGCAACAACAAGCAGCAAGAACTGTGCATGCACACGAAAACTCATACCAATAACAAACTTGGTTGGTCACTAAGGTGCTACTGGAAGGAATTTCTTTATTTCGTTTCGACTATGGAAGACCAACACAGCTACCTACCTGTAAATAATAATAATAATAATAATAATTTGTATTTATACCCCGCTCTCCCCAGCCAGAGCCAGGCTCAGGGCGGCTAACACCAGTAAAAATTACAGTAAAAACATAATGGGGGGACGGGACAAAAAACCCAATTTAAAATACAGGTTCAAATGCTATTTAAAATGCAGCCTCATTTTAAAAAGTAGCTCATAGATCACATAAAGGGAGGGAAACATAAGGGTCAGAATGAGTCCAAACCAAAGGCCAGGCGGAACAGCTCTGTCTTGCAGGGCCCTGGTCTCATGAGACAGAGCGTTCCACCAGGCTGGGGCCAGTGTTGAAAAGGCCCTGGCTCTGGTTGAGGCTAATCTGACTTCCTTAGGGCCCGGGGCCGCTAGAGTGTTGCTATTTATGGACCTTAAGGTACTCCGCGGGGCATACCAGGAGAGGCGGTCCCGCAACCACATAGTTGTTTTAAACTGTTTTAATGCTGTGTTTTGAATCATTGTAACCTACCCAGGGACTTTAGGGTGAAGGGCGGGTAATAACAACCCCCACCGGGTGCCGTCCAGCTGTTTTGGACTACAACTCCCATCAGCATCACACAGCCTTACCGGCCAGGGCTGCTGGAAATTGTCTCCCCAAAGGCTGGAACATACCAGGATGGTTTGTCATTATATGTGCAAACTGAACTATTAAGAACATGCAACCACTTCGCGACAATTTTGGGAATCTGACCCATGTATTGGTTAGCTCACTGTAAATCATTTTTAAAACTGCAACCCAGGGAACACCGATATTCCTCATAAACTTGCCAGGATTACCTCCATGAGAACAATCAGTAACAGAGGTGCTCTACAGACATCTCTTTTTAAGGGGGAGGCACAAAGCCCATCATTTTGCACTGGCTTTGGGGGAACAGGCCTGCTCTTATCAGACTCGTTATTTTGCTATTTCAGCCGAGTGAGTTCATATTGTACTCTTACGCTTTTAATTGGTTTTTATATTGCCTTCTATAAGTTTCGAAGTCTGCCTCCAGCTGTGTAGGAGGAAAAGTGGAGTCACATGCATGAGATCCATAGGGGAGGGGCCTTCCTTGCTTGCACCCCTAACCCTGCTCCAATGCTGCCAGGGGAATCTTCATTTGAATAGAAAGCTCCAAGTGCTACAAATCCCCATGAAACCCCACTGCAGAAGATCGTGTGCTGTTTGGCCGCCTAGAAAGGAATCCGCTGCTGGGATCTACTAGAAGCAAATGCTAAGATCCTGCTGGAATGTATTTTCTAAATGCACAGTTTTCTATGTTTGAAAGATAACAATACATAACTAGCATCCTAGTAGCCCCTGGGTACAGAATAAGCGGGTGGTGCTGTGGGTTAAACCACAGAGCCTAGGACTTGCCGAGCAGAAGGGTTGGCGGTTCGAATCCCTGTGACGGGGTGAGCTCCCGTTGCCCAGTCCCTGCTCCTGCCAACCTAGCAGTTTGAAAGAAGAAGAAGAAGAGTTTGGATTTGATATCCCGCCTTTCACTCCCTTTAAGGAGTCTCAAAGCGGCTAACATTCTCCTTTCCCTTCCTCCCCCACAACAAACACTCTGTGAGGTGAGTGGGGCTGAGAGACTTCCAAGAAGTGTGACTGGCCCAAGGTCACCCAGCAGCTGCATGTGGAGGAGCGGAGACACGAACCCGGTTCCCCAGATTAGGAGACTACCGCTCTTAACCACTACACCACACTGGCTCTCATGACAAAGTGCAAGTAGATAAATAGGTACCGCTCCGGCGGGAAGGTAAACGGCATTTCCGTGCACTGCTCTGGTTCGCCAGAAGCAGCTTAGTCCTGCTGGCCACAGGACCTGGAAGCTGTACGCCGGCTCCCTCGGCCAATAAAGCGAGATGAGCGCCGCAACCCCAGAGTCGGCCACGACTGGACCTAATGGTCAGGGGTCCCTTTACCTTACAGAATAAGCAGTCTTCCTCTTTTGCTACCCACCCAACTCTGCAGATCCCAAAATCATCTTAAAGCTAAAGGGACCCCTGACATGGATGCTTGGAGAGGTAGGATGGCCACCTGTCAGGGCAACTTTAGTTGTGATTTCTGCACTGCAGGGGGTTGGACTAGATGATCTTTGGGGGGTCACTTCCAACTATGATTCTATTCAACACTCCAGAGAGCCCCATCCCATCCTCTCTCTCTTTTCCACGGCCACTGCCACCCCCTGCCTACTCTCTCTCCTCCATGAGATCCAAAACACAGGCTTTCAGCTTCAGCCAAGATCCAGCCTTGCAAGACAGAAGCAGGTTCCCGATGTCTTTCTGTTTTCAGCGAATGAATGATTGAGCGCTAACCTTCAACCGATGACTAATACACCGTGCGTGGCACACCCCCCAACTAGGCGGCTGGAGGCAAAGGGTAATGTTATTGGATTCGAGTCTAATCATATTACTTTGAAGTTGTAGGAGAGGTACTTTAGGAGGAAGAACACAATTAAGGGCTCCAAAACGACACAAAATGTTTTATATATATATATTATTATTCATGCATTAATCATAATACCACTTTCAGGCATCCATCTACTCGCCGCTGAAACACTGCATTGCAGTAACTGGTTTGTCGGAATAACGCTATGCAGCAGGTTACAGCTGGAAGAAATTAACTTAGCAGGACTGCACTGGTGGATATTACTGCTGGGCTGCCCCCACCCCAAATAAGCTGTTGCATAACTCAATGCTTTCCTAGACTTTGACTACCAACCAGATCTGTTTTTGAGGGGCACGTTTGTACTGGTATCCCACTCTATCCCTTTGACTCCAGACAGGAAATTGGAGAGTCAGTATGGTGTACTATGCTGTATTATGACCCGAAAGACCATGGTTTTGGGTTTCCCCCAGAGCAGATTTGGGGATAGTGTGGGCAGAGGGAGGAGAGGAATTCCTGTTGCACTCGTGGGAATCTTTGTGGTGACTTTTGCTAGCGCAGTGGGTTGGCTGAATGCAGCCCAAGGAGTTTGAAGCATCACTCTCACTGCTCAGCCAGTGACTGTTAACAAACGTGAGTCAAAACGTGGCCACTGAACAGCTCTCAAAGTGAACACGTTACTAGCAAAGTTTCCAAAGGTTCTTCAAGGGAGTGGTATCCTGACACCCTAAAGCTGTGTTCTTCAACTTTGGGTTCCCAGGTGGTGTGTCGGACTACAACCCCATCGCCCACAACCAATGAGACAGGATGATGAGAGTTATAGTCCAACAACATCTGGGGACTCCAAGTTGAGGAATAGCCTTCCTTCACCTGCTGTCCTCCAGACAATGTGGAATACAACTCCCATCGTCCACAGCTAGATTAGCCAATGGGACAGGATGATGGGAGTTGTAGTCCCAACAACATCTGGGGAGCTAAGGTTGAAGAACAATGTCCTACATTACTTCACGCAGTTGAGTACCAGCACTTGATATGTAGGAACACGGGTGGCGCTGTGGGTTAAACCACAGAGCCTAGGACTTGCTGATCAGAGGGTCGGCGGTTCGAATCCCCATGACGGGATGAGCTCCTGTTGCTCGGTCCCTGCTCCTGCCAACCTAGCAGTTCGAAAGCACGTCAAAGTGCAAGTAGATAAATAGGTACCACTCTGGCGGGAAGGTAAACGGCGTTTCCATGCGCTGCTCTGGTTCGCCAGAAGCGGCTTAGTCATGCTGGCCACATGACCTGGAAGCTGTATGCCGGCTCCCTCGGTCAGTAAAGCGAGATGAGCGCCGCAGCCCCAGAGTCGGACACGACTGGACCTAACAGTCAGGGGTCCCTTTACCCTTTACCTACTCAATATGTAGCATGGCTGGCCAAGCCAGGGCAGTGGGACTCTGTGGTGATGCCACTGCCCGGGGCTGGAACACTAGAACCCATAGAGGCTAACAAATGTATTGCCGTGTAAGCATTTGTCAGGCGACTTAGGCTGAATGTAGTGTATTTACGGTGACGCATGCCTCTGCTGAACCGGCCCCCTCCTCTACCTTTGGCAGCTTTGTCTACATCTCAGGGTGTTCTTGTGAAGATAAAGAAATCGAAAAGATCTTCCCGGCGCTGAAAGGAGCTGCCAGAGCAATGAATACAGAAAGCCGCTCTTAAGGTTAGCTGGTTAATGACTGAATTGGACAAAGGAGGGACGGCTGACAGAATAGCTGAACTCCCTTTTGTCATGCAGGCAATCGACAGAGAAGTAAAAGAAAGGATTCTGGTGGGCTTCCCAAAGCCATAAGGCACCAGCATTATCGAAGTCCAAGGACACACTTCCCAGGCAGGCATAAATGTTTAAGGTACCATGCAAAGCAGGGCTGGAGAGGAGCTGTGGCCTGGAGAGCCCTGGAAGGGAACATTTGGCTCATGGTCCTGAGGTTGCCCACCCCTCAAGTAAAAGAATGTACAGTGGTACCTCTGGATGCGAACGGGATCCGTTTCAGAGCCCTGTTCACATCCTGATGTGAACGCAACCTGCATCTGCGCATGCGGTAATTCGCTGCTTCTGCGCATGACGTCATTTTGAGCACTGTCCATGCGCGAGCGGCAAACCCTGGAAGTAACGCGTTCCGTTACTTCCGGGTCGCCGTGGAGCGTAACCTGAACACGCTCAACCTGAAGCACATTTAACCTGTGCTATGACTGTACCAGAAACATTTGGCATCTACAGTGGTGCCTCGCAAGACGAAAAGAATCCTTTCCGCGGGTCTCTTCATCTTGCGGTTTTTTCGTCTTGCGAAGCAAGCCCATTAGTGGCTTAGTGGATTAGTGCTATTAGCGGCTTAGCGGGTTTAGCGGATCAGCTGTTAAGCGGCTTAGCGGATCAGCTGTTAAGCGGCTTAGCGGACCAGCTGATAAGCGGCTTAGCGGATCAGCTGCTAAGCGTCTTAGCGGATCCGCTGTTAAGCGGCTTAGCGGATCAGCTGTTAAGCGGCTTAGCGGATCAGCTGTTAAGCGGCTTAGCGGCTTGGGAAAAAGGGGGGGAAAGGAAAAAAACCGCGCAGGAACTCGCAAGACATTTTCGTCTTGCGAAGCAAGCCCATAGGAAATTCGTTTTGCGAAGCACCTCCAAAACGGAAAACCCTTTCGTCTAGCGGGTTTTCAGTCTTGCGAGGCGTTCGTCTTGCGGGGCACCACTCTATGGTCAAAGCTTATTACAGATACAACACAGTTTATCCGCCACAGGGGGGATGTAGCTGATGGAGGAAAATGTTTTAAAGAAGGCTGGTTTGCAGCAAATGCAGAATTGCAACCTCGACTCCTTAAATAAGGGTTGACAGCACCAAAGGGCACACAGATCTGCCAGCAGAAGAACAGCCCTGCTGGAGCACAGGAAAATGGCCCATCTAGTCCGGCATCCTGCTCTCATGGCGGCCAACCTGATGCCCCAGCAAGCAGGGTTCAAGCACAAGACCCCCCCCCTTTCTGCCATTGTGGTTTCCAGCAACTGGCATTGCTGCCTCTAACTGTGGAGGTAGAACATAGCAGTCATGGCGACTAGCCTTTGACAACCCTCTCCTCCTCCATGAATGTCTCTGATCCTCTTTCAAAGCCATCCAAGTTGGTGGCCATCACTGCCTCCTGTGGCAGGGAGTTCCACAGTTTAACTACCGTATTTTTCACTCTATAAGACGCACCAGAGCACAAGACGCACCTAGTTTTTGGAGGAAGAAAACAAGGAAAAAAATATTCTGAATCTCAGAAGCCAGAACAGCAAGAGGGATTGCTGCACAGTGAAAGCAGCGATCCCTCTTGCTGTTCTGGCTTCTGGGATAGCTGCGCAGCCTGCATTCACTCCATAAGACGCACACACATTTCCCCTTACTTTTTAGGAGGGAAAAAGTGAGTCTTATAGAGCAAAAAATACGGTATTTGCTGCATAGAATCATAGAGTTGTAGAGCTGGAAGGGACCCTGTGTTAGGATATTTTTCCGTTCCACCTTTAGAACAGGCACGTGGAGTTGTTGTGTGTCACATGTCTGTTTACTTCCAGCACAGCCTGCTGGGACCTTCGTTGTATATAGCTTTTGCTTCTGCTGTTTGCTTGGACACGAAGGGAAGCAGACATGTTCTTCCTTTGTCCTGATGCTGAATAAAATGCTTGTAAATACGCTTACATATGCCTCTGTCTGCCCTTCTGTTGCAAAGAGTTCTTATCTCTGCTGGCTTGCGTGCTCAGTCTCTAAAGGTCTCAGAGGCTTGAGTCGCTGTTTTTGATGCTGTTCCAAGAACCAGAGTTCGCTTGGCTGCCGCGCAGAGGGCTGGAGCCAGCTGGGGGCCTGACAACTGCCCCCATCTCCCCGGACGCATCCCAACACCCAGGGGTTCATCTAGGTTCAACTCCTGGCATTGCAGGAATCTCAGCTAAGGCATCCATGACAGAAGAAGTATGAAACAGTGCTTTCTTTTATCTGCCCTAAATCTTCCAACATTCAGCTTCATTGCATGACCGCTTCTAGTGGGGGGGGGGAACGGGGCTTTTCTCTATATATGTTCTCTCTCTTTTTGTATAATTTTTATTAAATTTTGTTTAAATTTTAGAATATCCATTTAAACAACTTTAAAATGACTTCCCTTCTTCTCTTTCCATGGTTCATTTTGCAGAACATAAATCCCTGCATATTTCATATAAACTAAACCGTTCAGTATCCCACTATTACATCCATCAAAACTTATCTACACTGTTGAATCTATCTTAATGCTGCAAACGTTTTCAACTATACACAATTTCTCCCCGTATATTCAATAAACACTTTCTGATCTTCTTTAAACACATATTCTTCTTGTTCTCTTCTTCTATATGTTAGGTCTGCAAGCTGTGCATGTTCCGTCATTTTAAGTTGCCATTCTTCTTTGGTTGGGACTTTGCTCGTTTTCCTATTTTGGGGCTAACAAAACACGGGCTGCAGTAGTGGCATACATAGCATACATAAATAACCTTTTTTGATACCTGGGAATTTCCATCTGAATTATCCCCAACAAAAAGGACTCTGGTTTTTTTGGAAAAGTACTTTAAAACTTTTTTTCCAATTCATTATGATTTATTTCCCAATTCTCTTTTACCCCTTCACAGGTCCACCACATATGGTATAACATACCCTCTCTATATACTTTCTTCATGCTACGCCCAATTTTATAAACTTCTATTGTGTAGCCTCTTACTCGCCTTTTCTCAAACTAAAAAGTCCCAAATGTTGCTGCCTTTCTTCAGAGGTGAGCCACTCCATCCTCTCAAGCATTTTGGTTGCCATTCTTTGAACCTTCCCCAACTCTACAACACCCTTTCTGAGAGGCACAGAAGATGATTCTGGCTCCCTAAAAGCAGCCATTTCAAAACCCCGAGGCAGCTGCAGCACAACAGAAAAGCCCACATTATTGATTGAAGCTATCGTTTGGCTGATCTCGGCAAAGAACTCTGCAATCGCCATCTGTTTCAGGATTAGCAGAACCAGCCTGCTTGGCTGAAATGTCATGCTGTACCTAATGCCCAGTGACACAAATGTGCCGCTCAGTGACAAAGACCCAAGACAAGGTGTGCACTGAAAATGCAGCAGCTAAGCGGAGAGGGAGAATTCCCACTCCTACCTTGATCCCAGCGAGTCACGGTAAGTGGAGCTAACACAACAGCTGGGAAGGTCGTTCTCTTGCAGAAGCGCAGCAAGGATGTTGCCGCTTAAGCTCCTGCCCTATGTACCGGGTCTGAGTGCTGTCACGGTGCTTAATAATCCTATAATATATCTGAAGGGACCATAGGTTTATCACAGTTAGGCTTAGAATAGTGGTGTCCAAACTTTTTTCAAAGAGGGTAAGATTTGATGAAGTGAACATGCATGGAAGCTGTTGCCCTTCTTTTAGGATTTCCCCCCAGGAAATAAACTGCCACAGGGGCTGGATTAAACCGACCAGTGGGCTGGATTAGGCCCCCGGGCCAGACTTTGGACATGCCTGGCTTAGAACAACGTCCTTAGGTAGACCAGCGCAGGCTGGTCCCAAGGGTCATCAAGTCTGCAATACAGAAATCACAGCTGAAGCATCCCTGACGGATGACCACCCACCCTCTGCTTAAAAACCGCCAAAGAAAGAGAACCCACCACCTCCCATAATAGCCCATTCCACTGTCAAACACTTCTTACAGCTGTCTTGTCATCTGCACACCTTCCAGCTTGCCAATATCCTTCGTAAATTGTGGTGCCCAGAACTGGACACAGGTGTGGTCTGACCAAGGCAGAATAGAGTGGGACCATTGCTTCCCTTACTCTGGACACTCAACTTCTGTTGATGCAGCCTAGAATTGTGTTAGCTTTGCTTTCAGTGCCTGGAGCTCTGAAGCAGGGCTGGAGCCAGGAGTCTTCACAGCCTGTTGGAACTATCCATGGTCTGGTAGATCTGTGTTTGACCCAAGCTTGTCTGTCTGTCTGCCCCCCTCCCAACCCCTTCCTTGTGGAGGTGGCTCCAGAGCACTCTGCCATCCTCTCTGGCTACACTGCCAGCTTAAGTGCCACCTGCTGCTGCTGGCTGCCATCCAACCACCCACTCAAGTCACAGCCAGGCTTCAGAGGACCTCGTCCAGCACCCGCAGGTCAAAACAGGACCCGATTATATGCACCTGCCCATTACCATCCTCAGCAACCTCTTCAGTAGCAATTAAACAAAACTACTCAAGTCACGTTGCAGATGCAACTTCAGGACTTGGCAGGTCTTGCCAAGCAAGACCTTTGTGAGTTTGGCATTAAGTAAAATCAACGCTTGTGCTGACAAGGTAAAAAAGGTACCCCTGTGTTCTCCGTCATCCATCTCCAGGCCCAGACTGCCTTACTAAAATCAAGATGATGATGATGATGATGATGATGATGATTTATTTATACCCTGCCCATCTGGCTGGGTTTCCCCAGCCACTCTGGGCGGCTTCCAACAAAACACTAAAATACAATAACCTATTAAACATTAAAAGCTTCCCTAAACAGGGCTGCCTTCAGATGTCTTCTAAAAGTTTGGTAGTTATTTTTCTCTTTGACATCTGGTAGGAGGGCGTTCCCTGTAACTTGGCTTCTCGCAGCGAGGGAACCGCCAGAAGGCCCAGGGCGCTGGACCTCAGTGTCCGGGCAGAATGACAGAGGTGGGGACGCTCCATCAGGTATACTGGACCAAGGACGTTTAGGGCTTTAAAGATACACTATGTCCACAGCCTCTCCCTGATCCACCAAACTTGTAACTCCACCCAAAAAAGAAATGTGATTTGTCTGGCATGACTTGTTTTTGAGAAACCTATGCTGGGTCCTTTTCTAAGCACTTGCAGAGCAATTGTTTATCTGTTGTAGGACTTTTCCTGGTATCAGTGTCAAGCTGACCAGTCACTAGCTACCTGGGTCTTCTCTCCCCCCCCCCCCCTTTGACAACATTTGCCCACCTCCAATCTGCAGGAACCTCATCTGTTCTCCAAGAATCCTCCAAGATTATAGACAGAGGCTCTGAGATTACATCCAGAGGCTCCTTTAGTAAGCCTGGATGCAGCTCATCAGGCCCTGGAGATTTGAACTCATTTAAAAGTAACTAGGTTTTCCATCACTACCTCTTTCCCTATCTTGGGCTGCAGCTCCCTCCTTACACCACGTTATCACCAGGTTGGGCATCACTTTCCTTTTGGGTAAAGACAGAGGCAAAATAGGAGTTGAGCAGTTCCACCTTCTCTCTGTCACCCAATAGTATTTATCCATCTTCTCCATGCAGAGGACCTACCACTTGCTTGTTCTTCCTCTCGCTTCTTGCTTCAAGCAGAGCCAAATAAACTTTTAAAAATTATTTGCAACCCCTCTCACAAGCCTGAACTCATTCTGAGCATTTGCCTGCCTGATCATCTCCCTGCAAATACAACACCACCCAGTTACATGTTTTTTGGAGTTAAGAACTGGAATCATTGCCAATTTTTTCAGGGTTTTCTCCCATTAATAAGTGTAACCAGGAAAGGACTCTGCTTTTCCTCTCAAGTGGCTTTGACCAGCCAAGACAGGCAGATGCAAGAGCAGCTAAGAATAATTTCTTCACAGCTGCCGCAGCAGAGGCTTATAAAATGATCTGTGCTACAATCAGCTGCTGTGGCACGGGACTACATGTTCTTAGCACAGTGCAAAAACAGGCTTGATAAAATTCCACGAGTACCTCCCACCAGGCAATCCCCTGCAGATGTAGGAAGTTTAACCTGCTGTCTGCATGATGGGGGCTGGCATGGACAACGTGAGGTGGATGTGAAGTAAGAAGATAAGCAGAGCTCTGCAGTGGCCAGATCAGGCCAAACAGAGCCTAGCATCCCTTTTCACACAGTGGCCAGCCCGATGCCCTAATGGCTTAAAAAGAAAACGAGACCAATTCAGGGAAGCTAGTCATCACCTTGCCAACAACGGTCCGTATAGTTAAAGCTATGGTTTTCCCAGTAGTGATGTGTGGAAGTGAGAGCTGGACCATAAAGAAGGCTGATCGCCGAAGAATGGAAGCTTTTGAATTCTGGTGCTGGAGGAGACTCTTGAGAGTCCCATGGACTGCAAGAAGATCAAACCTCTCCGTTCTGAAGGAAATCAGCCCTGAGTGCTCACTGGAAGGACAGGTCCTGAAGCTGAGGCTCCAAGACTTTGGCCACCTCATGCGAAGAGAAGACTCCCTGGAAAAGACCCTGATGTTGGGAAAGATGGAGGGCACAAGGAGAAGGGGAGGACAGAGGACGAGATGGTTGGACGGTGTTCTCGAAGCTACCAGCATGAGTTTGACCAAACTGCAGGAGGCAGTGGAAGACAGGAGTGCCTGGCGTGCTCTGATCCATGGGGTCACAAAGAGTCGGACACGACTAAATGACTAAACAATAACAAGTCATGATGGCTCTGCTCTGTCTCCACTGTCAGAGGCAGCAATGCTTCTGAATACTAGTTGCTGGAAATGACAGGGGGAGAAAGTGTTCTTGTACTTAGGTCCTACTTGTGGACTTCCCATTTGGGTATCAGGTTGGCCACTGTGATAACAGGATGCTGGATTAGATGGGCCATTGGCCTGATCCAGCAGGCTCTTCTTATACGACTAGCCCAGGGCTTGAGAACAGCCCTTTGGGGCCACAGGGAGAGGACTGGCTCCCCAAGATCATTGAGTCCAGGGGTCTCCTGCATGAGAGGCAGGTGTTCCATTGGTGACCAATGGGGCCTCCTTGCATCACTTGGGAAGACAGGCGAACTAATGCCAGCGTACTGGAAGAAGCAAAGATGCAGATGCCTGATGATCGTCTTCCAAAACAACTACTATATTCCCACCTTAAAAATGGAAAGTGTAATGCTTGTGGTCAGCAAAAGAGGTTTAAAGACTGTCTCAAGGCAAATCTAAAAAAATGTAGTATAAACACTGACAACTGGGAAACGCTGGCCTGCGAGTGCTGCAATTGGAGAACGGCCTTTACCAAAGGCGTCATGGGCTTTGAAGACGCTCAAACTCAAGATGCAAGGGAGAAATGTGCTAAGAGGAAAGTACGCTTGGCAAATCCACTCCGTGATCAGCTCCTGCCCGGAAACCTATGTCCCCACTGTGGAAGGACATGTGGATCCAGAATTGGCCTCCATAGTCACTCTCGGACTCACTGTTAAGACCATGTTTATGGAAGACAATCTTAATCAGCTACGAGGGATGGCCAAAGAAGAAGCCTCCTTGCATATCAGATGCCAAGAGAGATCACATGGCATAGACACTGGCTTTTTCACAGCCCATTCCTTAGTGTTCATAAGAACACACATGTTCACAAGAATCCTTAAGGTTCTTAAGAAGAGCCTGAAGAGTCAGGCCAGAAGAAGAAGAAGAGTTTGGATTTGATATCCCGCCTTCCACTCCCCTTCAGGAGTCTCAAAGCAGCTCACATTCTCCTTTCCCTTCCTCCCCCACAACAAACACTCTGTGAGGTGAGTGGGGCTGAGAGACTTCAAGGAAGTGTGACTGGCCCAAGGTCACCCAGCAGCTGCAGGTGGAGGAGCGGAGACGCGAACCCGGTTACCCAGGATTACGAGACTACCGCTCCTAACCACTACACCACACTGGCTCTCTGCAGCCATGTAGTTCAACATCCTCTTCTCACAATGGCCAACCAGATGCCCATTTTGGAAAACCCACAAGAGGATTTGAGCACAAGAGCACTCACCCCTGCGGTGGTTTCCAGAAACTGGCATTCAGTAGCATTGCTGCTTCCAACTGTGTGGACAGAGCATAGCCACCCATCACTGGCTCCTGTGGGAGGGAGTTCCACAGTTTAACCACACTATGTGTGAAGGAGGACTTTATTTTCTCTGTCCTGAGTTTTCCAACAGTCAGCTCAAGAACTCTATCCACCTGCTGTTGCAAACAACATACTGGGCCATGATTCAATTCACATCTTGAAGAATTTATATTTTTAAATGCTCATAATGGGCTTGAGAAAGGATGTAGTACACTGATAGAAATGTAAATGTGTGCCTAAAATCACGGGGAAAGGCAATTCAATCCAACACACCTCTGTTGAAAGGTAAGAGAATTGCTTTTGCTCCATCAAAATGTCAAGAGCAAACCCAGGCGCTGAATGGTCATAGGTCAGACCTCCATTTCAGCATCACCTCTCCTGGTGACTCACGCCTCCCCTATCTTTGTTTCGCCAGCTGCACATGAACAAATGTTTACCAGGTGCAAATATTTGCAGTGAGCTGCTCCAATGCGGCACAGACGACAATGAAGAGACCAATTTTGGCAAGTGGACTATTATTCTTGCATGGTGCTGAGGCTGTAGCTCAGTGGTTAGAGCATCGGCACGGCATGTGGGAGGTGCCAGGCTCAGTCCCTGATGGTCTCTTCAGGTAGGGCTAGGGCGAGATGCCTGCCTGACACCCTGGGGAACGTCTGTCTGTCAGAGTTAACCAGGGATGGGGAGCCTGCGGCCACATGCCCCCTGCCAACATCGCCAAAGGCCAAGAACAGGAGTCCAGCAACACCTGGAGGGCCACAGATTCTCAGCGCCAGAGCATCTACTTTGCAGGAAGTCGGTTCCATGTTCAATCCACAATGGCATCTTCTGGTAGGGCTGGGGGAGACCCCCGCCTGAAATCCTGAAGAACCATCACCAGTCATTGTAGACTTTTGCAGGGATTTATGTACAGGTTGGGGGAGGGGGTTGCCCCTCCAGCAGATATCATGCACATGCAGCCCCACTACCAAAATCATCACAATCACTTTTGTGATTTGTCCCCACAAAACACTTCATCACAGTTTCTTCCTATCTATTCAAAGGGCCTCTGCTGCATGATACCAAATGTAAGAATTCACTGATCAATGTATCTGTGTACTGGCTCACTGGGAAAACTTCAGAAATTCATATAGACATGTGAGCTCAGCTACTCAGCAGCCCCTCTGCCTGAGGGATAATGCCTGGCCTCCTGATACCCGAGTGCCAGACAGGTAGCCATTCCAGAAATAACAAACCCAGATGAAGACAAAAGGGTGTGATGAACTTGGCTGGGAAACAGGGAAATGTAAATATTTTTTTTTTGTTCCACTTGATAGGTGTTTGGTGGAGAGCAAGGAGAACCATGGGGCAGGGTCCAGGATGCTCAGATTACTGCCACCAGACCTCCCCTTTCATGATGTAACCATGATGTATGAGTGATGTAGTTTTGGGGGGTGTAACATGGGGATTAGCAGCTAAAAAAAGTTTGGGGGCTCTCTTGTTCGGGGCTTCCATCTTGTTCCACCTGGTGGCAGGTGGGAGTCCTGTCGCGACAGTCTTCAATCAAGACCAAGCCTACTGGCTGCTGTTTTGCTCTGGTCTTCCTGGCTGGTGTCCTTGGCTTTTGTCCAAGGGAGCCCTCAGATTTCTCCACTAACAAGACAACACTGAGCTAAAAAGACCAGTGGATCCTAGAGCCTGCTGGATCAGGCCAATGGTCCATTTACTGTAATGCAGCATCCTGTTCTCAAAGTGGCCAACCAGATGCCTGTGGGAAACCAGCGAGCAGAACATGAGCACAAGATACCTCTCCCTTCTTCTGGTTTGCAGCAATTGGGATTCAGAAGCATTTCTGCTTCTGACTGTGGAGACAGAGCACAGCCCTTCTGACTAGCAGTCATTGCTAGACCTCCTCCATGAATTTGTCTAATCCTCTTTTAAAGTCATCCAAGTTGGTGGCTGGGCTGGATGAATCCCAAGCCGGAATTAAGATGCCGGAAGAAATATCAACAACCTCAGATATGCAGATGACACAACCTTGATGGCAGAAAGTGAGGAGGAATTAAAGAACCTTTTCATGAGGGTGAAAGAGGAGAGCGCAAAATATGGTCTGAAGCTCAACATCAAAAAAAGAAGATCATGGCCACTGGTCCCATCACCTGCTGGCAAATAGAAGGAGAAGAAATGGAGGCAGTGAGAGCTTCTTGGGCTCCATGATCACTGCAGATGGTGACAGCAGTCACGAAATTAAAAGACTGCTCCTTGGGAGAAAAGCAATGAGAAACCTAGACAGCATCTTAAAAAGCAGAGACATCGAGATGGTTGGACAGTGTTCTCAAAGCTACCAGCATGAGTTTGACCAAACTGCGGGAGGCAGCGGAAGACAGGAGGGCCTGGCGTGCTCTGGTCCAGGGGGTCACGAAGAGTCGGACACGACTAAACGACTAAACAACAATAACAACAACAAAGTTGGTGGCCATCCCTGCCTCCCGAGGGAGAATTCCCTAGTTTGACTACGTCTCTATATTTCATAGATGGGGAGGAGAGTCTGAGCATAACTGCATCCATTAAGGACTCCAAGGCAGCTACCTTGATACCAACACTGGATGAGCCATATCTATATGTATAAAGGTATCTCAGCTCCTTTGGGTCTGCACACCCCTTTGCCAAAGTTCTCGATTAAGCCACTGATCCCTCCCGTCGTCTTCTCAAGAACTGAACTGCATCCATTAACAGCAGCTCTCTTATTGTTCAAAACATGGTTTATTGTTAAACACCACAAAAAGAAATGCGTAAAGGGGAGAGACAGATCAATAGCTTTTAATCTTGCTGGGAGTCTGTTCATCCTCTTTCAACTTACTCCTAAGTCACCCCACTGGAGATGGCGGCAATTCAGAACTAGAAATGAGTTGCCCCAGGATGGCAGGTTTCTATCAAACAGAATTCACCAACCTGGTGCCCTCCAGATGTTCTGGACTACAATGCCCATCAGCTGCTTCCATTGCATTACGAACCCACCTTTTCCAGAAGGAGCCCAAGGTGGCATACTTGGTTCTCCCCCTCCTCATTTAATCCCACCACAACCCTTCAAGGCAGGTGAGGTTGAGAGGTCCAAGGTTACCCAGGAAAGTTCACAGTTCAGTGGGGATTTGATCCCTGGACTCACCCAGGTCCTAATCCAATACTCCAACCCAGGCAGACCAACCTTTCATGCTAAGCGTGCTGCAAGAGGACTTTGACATGGAACCTGGTGGACACAGTGCCTTGTCGCAGGGGGGAGCGAGGTCAAAATATGATGCCACCCATGCCACACCTTGTGCTGCCTTCCCAAAGCCAGGTAAGCCAGGTGCAGGGTTTGGGGAAGGAGGCACGAGGCTCTGATAGGAGGATGGAGGTCCCTAGGATAAGGTCACCAGATTTTTTTCAATGAATCCGGGGACACTTTAAATAAATAAATACTACATTTTCGGGACGTTGATGCTGCAGCGATGGCGGTGGCAGAGGGTGGCTACTGCCTTGACCTCAACCACCAAGTTTCCCCTTCCCCCGAAGCTTCTATCTCCTTTCTCCATGAGCCTGGGCAGCCCCTAAGCTGTTGGTTCTTCGGTGGTGGTGGGGAAGTGGTGCGCAGTGGGTCAGGCATGGAAGGCGGAGAAGGAAGGCCAAGAGTGGTGGCGGCAGCAAGGCTCGGGCAGCATAATGCCTCCCTTCCCATTGGAGCAGCCCCAATCCCATTCCTACATGCGTGCAAGCAGCAGGGTGCAGGGATTCCTCAGTTGGGAAGGGAGGCTTCACACTGCCTTTCAGAGCAGCCCCGTCCCAACTCCTACTTGCGTGCAAGCAGGAGGGGGCAGGAATCTCTCAGGAAGCGCAATGCCTCCCTTCCCATTGGAGCAGCCCCAATCCCATTCCTATTTGCGTGCAAGCAGGAGGGGGCGGGGATCCCTCAGCTGGGAAGGGAGGCTTCCTGTTGCCTAACTGAGAGATCCCTGCCCCCTCCTGCTTGCACGCAAGCTCAGATAGGCAGCATGAAGCCTCCCTTTACAGCTGAGAGATCCCCGCCCCGCTCCTGTTTGCACGCAAGTAGGAGTTGGGAGGCTGCTCCCATAGGCAGCATGAAGCCTCCCTTCACAGCTTAGTTGCTGGGGTCAGGGAAGGTGGAGGCAGCCCGGAAGCTGCATCTTGGAGCCCCTACACCAGTATCATATGGGGACTTCCCAGCAGCTCCTGAAGCCAGCCAGAGCCAACTGCTCTGGGCTGCTGAGACTGCCGGTACTGTGTTTCCCGGGGACATTAGATTAAATCTGGGGACATTCCGGGGATGGAATTTATCCCGGGACGTATTTGCAAATCCGGGGACTGTTCCCGGGAAACAGGGACGTCTGGTAACCCTAGCCTAGGACCCTGTCAGAACCCAGCACCTCATTTACACAGCTTTGAGAAGGCAGCAAGAAGACTTGGGGGAGATGTCAAAGGTTGCCGATGGCCACCAAAAAAGGTTTCAAGGGCCACATGCGGCCCTTTGGCCACGTACTGGACCACCGTGATCTTACCAATGCAGTGCACTGGCACTCTTTGGTTGAGATGACATCTCCCTTCCTCCTGCACAGCTATCTTTCTTATTCTGATATTGGTTGCTTTTGTATTTTCATTTAACAATTTCAGTTGTAATATTTTTGTAGCCCGCCCTAGGGTCATTTGGTGAAAAGGTGGGGCTATAAAACCAAACAGCAAATAAATAAACATCAACTGGGGCAATCCTGAAGACAGAATACCGATCTGGGAACTCAGAGACAAGACACAGACACACATCTTTGAAGCGCAACAGTGGAAGAGCTTCCCCAATCTAAATATGGCAGTGGGGGGTGCATTCTGGCCAAGTTACCAAGAGTTCAGGAAATATTAAGATGTAAAATAACACCCTGCATCTCCTTTAAAAATAATAAGAAGAAATTGCTTGGGAGATACTGGATCTTGTGACGATATTACAATGCAGCAGCAGCAGCGTCTCATTTCCATTTAACACCTATAATAAAACGAAAGCGGTGGAACTAGAAGAATGAATATTGTTTCAAGATGCCATCAGCACAGCAGTTGCGTCAAGGGAACAGCGATGCAAGAAGTGGCACGGAAAAGGCAGTCCAAGAGAGACAGTGTGGCGCAGTGGTTGGACCTGGGCAACCAAGGTTCAAATGGTACTCAGCCATGAAGCTCCCTGGGTGACCTTGGGCCAGTTAGTCTCTCAGCCTGACCTACCTCACAGGGCTGTTGTGAGGACAGGATGGAGGAGAGGGGAGAACTATGTGCCCCACCTTGAGCTCCTTTGAAGGCGTGATATAAACGCAATAAATAAAGTCCAAGAAGACTGTAGGTAGAACAGAATCACAGAACTGTCGAGTTGGAAGGGACCCCCAGAGATCATCTAGCCCAACCCCCTGGAACCCTTGGAATCACAGCCAAAGGGTCCCTAACTGATGGTCATCCAACCGCTGCTTAAAAGCCTCCAAGGAAGGAGGGTCCACCTTGCCACACCTCCGAATTACAGAAGCGGGGGGACACATATATATGTTATACACTGTAGAAGTAAGCTTTCGACAAGCGAGTCCTCTAGCCCAGGGGTCAGCAAACATTTTCAGCAGGGGCCCGCTCCACTGTCCCTCAGACCTTGTGGGGGGCCAGACTATATTTTTTTTTTGGGGGGGGGGAAATGAACGAATTCCTATGCCCCACAAATAACCCAGAGATGCATTTTTTAAAAAAGCACACATTCTACTTATGTAAAAACACCAGGAAGGCTCCACAAATATGCCTTTTTATGAGATGCATTTTAAATAAAAGCACACATTCTACTTATCTAAAAACACCAGGAAGGCTCCACAAATATGCCTTTTTATGAGATGCATTTTAAATAAAAGCACACGTTCTACTCACGTTCTACTCCTGGTATGCCCCACAGAGGAACTTACGGTCTTCAAATAAAAACACCTTGAAGGTCCCAGGCCACAGAGAGGTTAGGCTGGCCTCAACTAGAGCCAGGGCTTTTTCGGCTGCGGCTCCAACCTGGTGGAACGCTCTGTCACAAGAGACAAGGGCCCTGCAGGACTTGACATCTTTCCGCAGGGCCTGCAAGACAGAGCTGTTCCACCTGGCCTTCGGTCAGGGCGCAGCCTGACTCCCTCCTTTGGCAATCTTTACAAAACTTTAGTTTATGGTTGCCATCAATTTTGATTTTAATTACTTTTTATAATGTTTTTATAATGTTGTACTGTTTTAGCGTTGTTAGCCGCCCTGAGCCCGGCTTCGGCCGGGGAGGGCGGGATATAAATAAAATTTATTATTATTATTATTATTATTATTATTATTATTATTATTATTATTATTATTATGTAAAAACACCAGGCAGGCCCCACAAATAACCCAGAGATGCATTTTAAATAAAAGGACACATTCTACTCATGTAAAAACACCAGGAAGGCTCCACAAATATGCCTTTTTATGACATGCATTTTAAATAAAAGGACACATTCTGCTCATGGAAAAACACGCTGATTCCCGGACCGTTCGCAGGCCGGATTGAGAAGGCGACTGGGCCGGATCCGGCCCCCGGGCCTTAGTTTGCCTATCCATGCTCTAGCCTCTTTCCCATCGGCAAAATAAGCCCAGCACAGCTGAAAGATTTGCCCTCCATCTTCCAATTCGTTTGGAAGCCTCTTAAGCCTCTTTGAACAGCGCCTGATTGGAACGCAGCTTTATCTTTTCTCCCTTTCCCTTGCCAAAAGTTGCCGGCAACTTCACAGCAAGTTCAACTTCACTTTGCTCCGTTTTGCAGAGGGTGAGTCACACAACGGGATCAGAGTCTCCTCCCCTCGCCAGAAATGAGTCAGAGGGGAAAAGCGAGATAAAGAGAATTTGCACCTAGGATTTAAGCCCCTCTCTGGGCTCAAACATCTCCCCCCCCCCCCAACCTTCACAATTCCCCAGCGCAATTTTGCATTCCGATGCCTACAGGTGAAAGCCTTTCTCCAGAAGAACGAAGGGGGGGAAGCCGACAGCAGAATAATGGCTCTTCTGCCATACAGACAGCTGTCCTCCCACGAAGGGCTGCTCTCTGCCTTATCGCCAAGTCCCCCCCCCTCCTTGTTTGATAGAGATCCAGGAAATGTTCTGAAATCCCCTTAATGCCTTGTGTTCTCAAGAGATAAAATTAAAACTTCGTTCATCAGCAGTGACAGGCGTTCTTGACAAAAGGAAAATCCCTTGCGGTTGGGCGAGCAGATCCTGCAACACACACACACACACACACACACACACACACACACACACACACCCCTGCCAGCTCCCCCAGGTAAAGAGCTCCTGCTGGAACTTTCCACTGGCTCTGGCTACCTGCTACCTTGTCAGAAAGTCCACAAAGCAGCAAGATCACTCTGTGAGCGCAGGAACCCATTCCAGCCATGGATCATGGCAGCCAGGAGATTCTGCATCTCCACAAAGAGATTAACAACAACTTGGCAGCCTGCAGATGGTGACAAATGAAGTCCCCACAACCACACACACACATACTGACCAGGGTGTGGGGCTGGGCAAGATTTACAAGGGGCAGGGACCTGCTTTCGCACTCTCCACCAGCTGGGTGCTTTTAAATTTATTTTACAAACAATAAAGCCCTTCCCAGCCTGAAGCCATTAAAGCAGTGTCGAATAGGGGTCACCTTAAACCTTATGTCAGAGCTCCATCACTGTGATCATTGGCAGGAGCATCGTCTGGCATTCCCTGAACTGGCGAGGCTCATTCAACAACAAGAAACTTGTCCCCGGTCCAGTCCTGTGGAACTCCCTGCCACTAGAGATTCTGCAGGCACCTTCCGCTCCAACTTTTAAACGGTTAAGCTTTTCTTTTCTACCAGGCATATGCAGGCAATTAGGGGTACGTTCTCCCACAATGGTTGAGTGATGCCTGTTTTTAACCTTTTTGTGGTTTTTATCGCACGGCCTTTGTGTTTTATCGCTTTGTGTGTTTCTTAAGACATAGCAGTACATACTGTATTTTTCGCCCAATAGGACGCACCGGCCCATAGGACGCACCAAGTTTTTTTGGGGGGGAAATAAAGGGAAAAAAATTATTTCCCCCCCAGGCGCTTGCAGGGCCGGCAGCGGGGAGAAGCGCTCTTCTCCCCGCCGCCCGCCTGCAGACCAGGTCCGGGGACAGCGGGAAGACGCGCTGCGCCTCCCCGCTGTCCCCGGAGCTTGTGGGGCAGGCAACGGGGAGAAGCACTCTCCACCCCACCGCCCGCTTGCAGACCAGGTCCGGGGACAGCGGGAAGACGCACTGCGCCTCCCAGCTGTCCCCTGAGCTTGCGGGGCTGGCGGCGGGGAGAAGCACGCGTCTCCCCGCCGTCAGCCTCCAAACCACATCGGGAGACAGCGGGATGGCGGCGTTCCGCCTCCCCGCTGTCCCCCGACGTTGTGGGGCTGGCGCTGCGGCTCTCCTGAAAGCCTGCATTCCCCCCATAGGACGCACACACATTTCCCCTTCATTTTTGGAGGGGGGAAAGTGCGTCTTATAGGGCGAAAAATACGGTATTTTTTAAAATATAAATGAATAAATAAAACCAGTAAGACAAAGCAGAAGCGAAACACCAAAAGTACAAGGTGGGCTCCTCTGAAGCTTTTAAAGGCATGAGCTGATCAACAGGTGGACACCCTCACCCACCTGCCAAACTACCTGTTGAGCAGTGGAGGTGGGGTGGATCCAGGCTACTGATTCCACATTCCTGGTCTAGAGAGAAAGCAAGGGACATTTTTATTTGAGGCTGAATCCAACATGAATCATTGCACAGACCCACTGAAATTAATAGGCATGTTCCACTTGATCAGCTGCGCCCCCCCCCCCGGGCTGGATCCTGATTCTCCTTACCCTCCTGAGGGCCAAGCGTGACAGATGAGTAGGGCCAACCTCCTGTCAATCATCACACATCACAGTGACATCTTCCAGGAGCTGTTTTCCCCCGTGTGGTGCTTTGAAGCCCCAACAATCAGCTGGGGCTTCAAAGCACCGTGCAGCGTTCTATGCAAGATCCAGCTTGGGCAGATGCCACCAATCAGCTGGTCAACAGCACCCACAACCATGTTTTTGGAGCAGGCCAGCCGCACCTGTACTTTCGCCACACTCAATGTGATGTCAGGTGTAGGGCAGGTGGATGTGGCTTGGCCAAAATGGCCTCATGGGCTAAACAGAGAGGCCTGGTGCGGCCAATTAGGGCCAGAGGTTGCCTGTGAATTAGACCTGTGAATGGGAGAGACCAGTCTGCAACATGTCAGTTCAGTGCAGCACCACACAGCCAGTGGCGTGGACTACTCACCAGACAATATTTTTGCTGCATGCTTGCAGACACTGAAATGACTAATGGGGGGTGCGGGGGTGCCATCTGACTCCTGAACAGCAGCATAATATGAGGAGGCGCCTCAAGCAAGCAACATCAGTGAACGGAACGGGAAAATATGTAAAGGGATATTTTAAGTATCTGCTGCCCTCCAGAGGAAGAGCCCTATCAAAAACTTAGGCTAAACACTGTGCCTGATTTTTCTTGATCTTTACCGTTGCCCAGAAAGATCTGTGGCTATGGAAGCCTGGCTGGTTCAGGGAGCAGACAGTTGGGCTCATTTCAATGGGTCTACTCTTTTTTTTCCCTTCTTCAAATTTTTTTATTCATTTTATAGCACAAATAAAAAAAACACAAACAGAAAAGACAAACAATACAAACAAATTCTTGCCATATCCTTATTTTTTAAACATTGTTAAGTGGGCTTCCCCAAGTCCCACTAATCTGATTTTCATTTTACTTCATCTTTAGCAGTTTACATATATCATAATTTCTAACCATCTTCCCCCACCCACCCACACTTACTTTAACCATAAAAAACTTCACATTTTATCACTTCAATGGGTCTACTCTTAAGTAGGACTAATGCTGGATGCAACCCAGAGCTTTAACAACACACTCCTCAAACGCTTCTTCCACATGTGCCCAAATCCCACCCCTGCACAACTATCAGAGAGGCACAGTCCTCTGTACCAGGTAACCCCAACTTCCACTATCCAATAAGCTTCCGAAAAATCATCTCAGAGAAAAACCAATTCAGTACTGGAAGGTTCATTCCAAACAGCTTGATAAATCTTTGCCAATGAACCTTTTTGGCCAGCCTTCACCAGCCTAGTGAAATCGAAATACTTTGTTGTCACTTGTACAACTTGTATACAGTGAGATTATAGGAGCACCCCCCACTCAGCTCTCTTAGTCTTAATTCCCCTCGTTTACTGACGCACACCCACCAAACCCGAAAGTCAGTTGCCCTGTTGTTATCTTTTCATTCAGCAGCCTAACAGCCCATGGATAGAAGCTGTTCTTTACCCTGTTGGTGCGACTAAACATGCTTCTATATCTTCTGCCCGAGGGCAGGAGATCAAGGAAGTGCCGGCCAGGGTGTGAATCATCCCTGAGAATTTTCCTCACTCTCCTGAGGCAATGTTCTTCTGCTATTTCATCCAGCCGATTCACAGGACAGCCCATAATATCTTGTGCTGTATTCACTACCCTCTGTAGGCACTTCCTATCACATGATGTCAAACCAGCGTACCACACTGTGATGCATTATGAAAGGACACTTTCTATTGTTGACCGGTAGAAGGAGATCATCAAATGTTGATTGACATCGTTCTTCTGCAAGACTCTGAGGAGATGGAGTCTCTGTTGGGCTCTCTTAACCACCTGGATTGTATTGATTTTCCAAGTAAGGTCTTCACTGAGATAAACTCCTAGGAATTTAAAGGGAGAGACTGTCTCCACACAGCCCTCCCCGATGTACAGTGAGGCTAGTTCTCTCTTCCTCCAAAAGTCCAACACCATCTCCTTTGTCTTGCTGATATTAAGGTGCAAGTTGTTCCCTAGGCACCATGTAGATATTCTTTGGACCTCCCCTCTATACGCTGATTCGTCTCCACCTGTTATTAAACCCACTGTGGTGGTGTCATCTGCAAACTTAATGATTGCAGTAGACGGGTCGGATGATACACAATCGTATGTATACAATGAATACAGGTAAGGACTTAGCACACATCCAGTGTGCTTTTCCAGATGTTCTGGACTACAACTCCCATCATCCCTCACCATTGGCCATGCTGGCCAGGGCTGATGGGAGTTGGAAGCCCAGCCCCGAAACATCGGAAGGACACCAGGCTGACAAAGGCTGCATTACGCAGCTCCTTACGCTGCGCAGCTTCCCGATGCAAGAAAACCAAGCCAACTGCACAAAAAACGAGAACAGCCATTCAGAGCCTGCAACCGAGGGGGCATCTTACCTGACAGCCTCTGCCACATTGTTGGAGGTGTGGCCCGATAAAGCGTCGTGCAAGTTGCGGATAAAATAATCACGGTATTCTTCGGGAAGTGCCATGAACGTCCCGCCCATCACAATGAACTCCACTTTGTCCACACTGTGACCCAACTGCTTCAGCTGCAAAAAGATGAACACATGAGACAGCTGCCTTGTGGCTTTCAGAAGATGGGGAGATGCAGAAGCTAAAACATTAATTTTTATTTATTATTTGTGCCCTGCCCATCTGACTGCGTTGCTCCTGCCACTGTGGGCAACTCCTGAAAAATGATCATTGGGCATCCAGGTCTCTGCATTTGGCTCCTGAGGTCATTTTGGTCAAGACACACCCTACAGCTGACATCATATATGACATATACGACAGGTATGGGGTAAGTAAAAACCTGGCTCAGCTGAAAGGGTGTTTTTGCAGGGACCGTCATCCATAAAGCACTGCACAGGATATGATACGATAATCTTTATTGTCATTGTCCCATACAGAACAATGAAATTGAAAAAATCTACATCAGACATTCAAAAACCAACAAGCCTGCTAATCCCAGCTATCCTAGCTTGGTTGACCCCCTAAAAACTCTGATACCCCATAATTAAATACAATATACTCCCATACAGACTCCTTACACTGCGTTTAAAACCAAAATCACATTTGGGTAGAAACTGTTTCTCCGGCGGCTAGTCCTAGTCTTTATAACCCTGGACCTTCTTCCAGAAGGCAGAAGCTGAAAGAAATCATTTCTGGGGTGTGCACTATCCTGCGCTATCTCTGCAGCTTTCTTATGGCACCTGGAAGCGTAGATTTGATCCAAGGTGGGAAGAGTGCACCCAATTATTCTCTCCGCAGTCTTTACAACCCTGGACAGCATTGTTTTTCCCCTGACCGTGCAGTTCCCAAACCACACACACAGTTAATACACTCTCAACACTACAGTGGTAAAATGCCATCAACAGGTCCTTTGAGAGATTGTTTTTCCGGAGGATTCTCAGAAAATATAACCTCTGCTGTGCTCTCCTCATCAGGTGTTTACTGTTTTCTCCCCAGGTTAGGTCGTCTCTCAACTCCATTCCCAGAAATCAAAACTCTTTGAAAGGGGCTTCGGAAGACCTGGAAATCAGGACAACCCTGGAAGGTGCTGGACTCTCCTTCATTGGAAGCTTTTAAAGAGAGGTTGGAAGGCCATCTGTCAGGGATTCCTTAGCTGCAATTCCTGAAGCTAAGATAACCCTCGGGTTCCCTTTCCACTCTACAATTCTATCATTCTCGCTAAGTCCCTTGCAAAGCACTATCGTATGTTTTGCCAAAACCCCTGCAAGAAAGAGAAGCCACCTGTCAGATGGATTGACAGGTTTGGCCGGCTCCATCCACATGTCAAACTTAGCCTGCAAGGGAGATCCAGCTGCATAGAGAAGAAAACAAAAGGCTGACAAGGGAATCCCAAGATCCACCAGAAGCGTCTGGCTCCTTCACACATTCCAGTCTCCTTGTTCCACCCTGGTGAGATATTTTTTAAAAAATAAAGGCTTCCTTTTTCGTATGCTGCTTTGAACAACACTTCTAACAGCAGCCTCACCATGGGGGAAGGTTAAGGAATCACTGTGAGTATCCCGTTATTGGCACAATGTGCATTTTCTAACAAATCTTTATATCTTATCCAAACATTAAACAGTGCTTTTCTAACAATATGGTTTTTAAACGCTTTATGTGCTTTTACCTTATCATACCACAAATATGCATGCCAACCAAATACATTGTTGAAAGCTTCTAAGTCCAACACATCAGTGTTTTCAAGAAGCAGCCATTCTCTCAGCCAACAAAAAGCAGCTGATTCATAGTAAAGTTTAAGGTCTGGCAGGGCATATCCAACTCTTTCTTTAGCATCAGTTAATATCTTAAATTTTATTCGAGGCTTCTTGCCCTGCCAGACAAATCTGGAAATATCTCTCTGCCACTTTTTGAAACAACCCATCTTGTCCAAAATTTGCAATGCTTGAAACAAAAGCAACATCCTTGGCACACACAGAGACCATAAGTTAATACACTCTCAACAGTACAGTGGTAAAATGCCATCAACAGGTCCTTTGAGAGATTGTTTTTCGGGAGGATTGTTTTTATGGCATAAAACATTTATGTCCTTTTTCTGAAGCAGTGGTTGCTTTAGCTGTTTTTTTTTTTTTTGGCAGGTTGATGCAGTGGCTAGGAGCCCCTTTGATCGGCTCCATTTGCCAAAAAGTCTCCCTCGCTTCTTGGGTCAGATAGGAACTTGTAACACTAAGCCATGCTCTTCTAAGTCTTCCAGCTTGACTTCTACTATGGCCTCAACCTGGGGCTGCTCTTGTGGTGGATGTGTCCCAAGGTGAAAGACTTCTGGGAAAAGATTTATAATGAATTGAAAAAAATGTTGAAATATACATTTATTAAGAAACCAGAAGCCTTTCTACTTGGAATAATAGGTTTGGAATTGCCCAAGAAAGGTGTCAGATTGTTTTCGTATGCCACAACTGCAGCTAGAATTTTACTGGCCAAAAATTGGAAATTACAAGAAGTGCCAACAGTGGAGGAATGGCAGATGAAGATGATGGAGTTTTTGGAGCTAGCCGACCTGACCGGAAGAGTCCGCGACCAGAAGGAGGAGGAGTACCAAGAGGAGTGGAAGAAATTTAAAGACTATTTTGTTAAATATGCTAAGATAACATAAATAGAAAGACTTGTGAGTAACAGGTTGGCCTAGGATTTAAATATGTGAAATTGTATATCATGGATAGAAGTCAAAATGAAAAGAAAGAAAGATGTTAATTGAATAAGTAAATTTTATATGAAAATAGTGTTGGAAAACTGCTACAATGAGCTACAGTGGTGCCTCGGGTTAAGTACTTAATTCGTTCCGGAGGTCCGTTCTTAACCTGAAACTGTTCTTAACCTGAGGCACCACTTTAGCTAATGGGGCCTCCTGCTGCTGCCACGCCGCCGGAGCACGATTTCTGTTGGAAACTCAGCCAGAGGGATTTGAGGAAGCCACTTAACAATGATAACAAAAGTGGGATTATAGCAGTTAAGATTAATGTTTTTCTGTTTGTTTGTTTTTGATACTGTAATTTTTGTTTGTTGTTATGTTTGTTACAATATTGGAAAATTAATAAAAACTTTTTGAAAAAACAACAACTTGGGGCTGTTCTCGAAAACATCTCAGAAGCTTCAGTGACTAGAAAACTGATCCCGCAATGTGGATGTGGGGCACCATGATCACAGTCAGCCAATTTATTCCAACTGCACTGAATGCCAATGTGCTTGCAGGTTCAGTTCAAGGCGCCAATGCTTTGCTATGAACACCTTCAGGACAGTCACATATCTCAACCACCACCTACCCTTACACTAAAGCTAGCATTACGGGAGGCAATATCCCCACATCCAGCTCCAAGTCTCAAATTCACCCAAAGAAAGAAGCAGTGTTTCCCCAATGCTATGGAATGACCTTTGTCCCCCGAGGTTCAAATGTTCCTCTCTCTACTGGCCTCCCTGGGGCTTCGGGGTAACAGAGGTACAAAACTTGTCCCATGCACTAACTTGGATGCTCAAAAGGTGGCTAACAAAAAGCTTTAAAGAAACAAATAAATATCCTTTTTGGAAAAGAAAACAGAATTATGGCAAACGAAGTTAGTAAGAGTGGAATAACACTTGCAGTTTAATGGTGAATTTTGGATATAATGGAGATGTAAAAGATTTGGATTCTTTTAAAAAATGCAGGTGGAAATGACTAACAATAGGACCCACAAAAGGGAGGAAGGAAGTCCAAGAGATTCTTTGGAATCTTGTTTTTATGTTGTATGTTGGATATGTGAGTTTAAAACGTTAATTTGGAAAACCAAATAAATTTAAAAAAAAAAAAAATTATGGCAAACAAGAGCATGACCGTCTTTATGATCAAGGAAACATTGACACATTCTTCCCATCCTAGCAAATATTTACCTGCTCAACGCGGTGCCTGGTCTGGAGATACGGGTCGTACCTGGCACGGATGGCTCTCATGGAAGTTGGCTGCCAGAAGCAAGGAAAGGTGCATTATTTTGATTTAATGTTTGTAGTCTCCTTTTGCAACAACAACAGCTGAGCTCAAGAAAGCTCACAATAATCACACAACAGCATTAAAAAACCATCATTGCAATCACTAGATTATCAAACATAGTAGCATATAAATAGAACAAACTACAACAAATTCATCAAAATGATTCAATAAAGTCAGAAGAATTCAAAGTTATTTAAAAAGCATTCATCAATATGATAAGCCCACAAGTTACGTACATTCAGCTTTGTGTGCATCACATAAAAATAAAATGTCAGGGGTCAGAAAGGGAGCAGGGTTTCTGGAGAAAATAACTTTGGCAATCCTAGCCACCATTGAACCAATTGAGTTCTGACTGCAAGAATTTGGCTTTAGGAGCAATCACCAGAAAAATCACCCTGGCGTAAGCAGCAGGCTGACTGTGTGCAAGAAACAGCCAAGGCCAGTTACAAAGGCCTGCTGCTCAAACTCTCAGTGCCGCCCTGACACCATAATGATTGAGGGCTTAAAAAGAGTAGACAATGAATTACCGTATTTTTCACTCTATAAGACGCACCAGACCACAAGACGCACCTAGTTTTTTGTGGAGGAAAACAAGAAAAAAAAAAATATTCTGAATCTCAGAAGCTAGAACAGCAAGAGGGATCGCTGAGCAGTGAAAGCAGCAATCCCTTTTGCTGTTCTGGCTTCTGGGATAGCTGTGCAGCCTGCATTCGCTCCATAAGACGCACACACATTTCCCCTTACTTTTTTTTGGGGGGGGGGGAAAGTGAGTCTTATAGAGCAAAAAATACGGTAATTTCAAAGCAGCGAATTGAGGCCATGCTCCCATCAGGGTCCCCGATTCATGGTGACCATTCCAATACGATTTTGGCTTTCATCATAAGCAAGTCTCCACCTAGTGGCCAATCAATTTATCAAAGGCCTTTAATTATTATTTTTCCTTGGTTTACAAAAATGTGTGCATTGTCTCTTTTTGCGGGTTGTAAGGTTTTTTCTACAGATCAGTTACATTTGTTATGAGACTTTAGTGCTGAGTACCGTATAAGGTTGGGGGAGAGGAGGGGTGGTTAAACTTATATTCTTTTATATAGCGTACATGTGGGGATTTGTGTCAGTGTCAACTGGGTAGGCTTTCTTTCTATTCGCTTATTACGTTTCTTTGGTAATGAGAGGGATTGGGGGAGCCCAGAGTGGGGTTGGTTGCAGTGAGGTTTGTCTGCATTAGTGAGGGGGCAGGGAGGGCTTGTTGGGTCAAGTAACCCAGATGGATTCGTATGCTGTTGGTGGGTTCTTGTTGTTGTCTTGTTGGGCTGTTTATGTGATAAAGGGGAGACTTACTCGGGTGAAGAAGTTCTCTTCTATTTGACCTCATGTCAGTTTATTGGTTAGCTTTTCCAGTGCAGTGGTGCCCCGCAAGACGGAAAACTCGCAAGACGAAAGAGTTTTCCGTTTTGGAGGTGCGTCGCAAAACGAATTTCCTATGGGCTTGCTTCGCAAGACGAAAATGTCTTGCGAGTTCCTGCGGGGTTTTTTCCCTCCCCCCCTTTTTCTAAGCCGCTAAGCCGCTTATCAGCTGATCCGCTAAGCCGCTTATCAGCTGATCCGCTAAGCCGCTAATGGTGCTAATCCGCTAAGGCGCTAATGGGCTTGCTTCGCAAGACAAAGAGACTCGCGGAACGGATTCTTTTTGTCTTGCGAGGCACCACTGTAATGCTGTTTCCCCTACAATTTGGTACCACTGGTCCCTGTTCACTCCTGGCAGGTCTCTCCACTGCACCCTTTCTCAACCTGTGGGTCCCCAGATGTTGTTGAACTACAACACCCATCACCCCTAGCTAGCAAGGCCAGAGCTCAGGGGTGATGGGAGTTGTAGTCCAACAACATCAGGGGACCCACAGGTTGAGAACCGCTGCTCCAGTGTCTGGCTATGAGGCTTCTGGCTGCTGAGAGGAGGGGGGTTATAAGCCTGTATAATGTGAGTGGTCAGTATGATCTTGCAAGGAAAAAGCTTTGTTATGGGAAGAAACACCAAGTGATTAGGAGAGGCTCTGCACACCCTTTCAAGCCATCTGAATGTTTTATAATGGGGGTTTGCTGGGGTGGCAATGGCATTATGGTGCAATGACACTGAGCTCAAAGTTGCTCCACCCCATCAATCATGTTGACTGCCCTTTTGGACACTGGGGAGCATATACAAGTTTAACAATTTCAGCTAGAATTAGAGCAAGGTCCATATTTAAAAGCCTATGCCATAATGCATTTTCTAGGTCTCTAGATACTCTGAGGAGGGACTTGGGTGGCGCTGTGGGCTAAACCACAGAGCCTAGGACTTGCCGATCAGAAGGTTGGCGGTTCGAATCCCCACGATGGGGTGAGCTCCTGTTGCTCGGTCCCTGCTCCTGCCATCCTAGCAGTTCCAAAGCACGTCAAAGTGCAAGTAGATAAATAGGTATCGCTCCGGCGGGAAGGTAAACAGCGTTTCCGTGTGTTGCTCTGGTTCACCAGAAGCGGCTTAGTCATGCTGGCCACATGACCCGGAAGCTGTATGCCAGCTCCCTCAGCCAGTAAAGCGAGATGATCGCCGCAACCCAGGAGTCAGCCACGACTGGACCTAATGGTCAGGGGTCCCTTTACCTTACCTTTACCTAGATACTCTGAGACCCTTCATGCTTTTGCTGCAACAGATAAACAAGGCTACCCCTTTATAATTTAAGTCAATATTTGATGAAATTTAGTTTGGGGGAGGCAGGGTGAGAGAGGACTTGCAAGATCATCATGAGATGAAGCCTATGTAGATGCTGAATAGCTTAGGGCAATTCAACCTCTTTAAAAACCTGCCTCTCACCTAGCGTCACACAAGACATCGCATACAAACTCCCAGTGCCACATGTACATTTAACTCCTGGTTCCCCCCAGTAAAATTTCTGAGATCACGCCCATCACTGAGTAAACATACATTCCCTGAAGAAGGGCCCACAGACTCTTAAAGCAGTACCTCGTATCCTGTGTAAGACTGTGTTGAATATTCAAAGTCAGAATCGGGACCCCCTGGACAGTACCTGCATTTTCAAGAGAAAAACAGAGTCAAGCAGAGGCAGACAGTTTAAGCTAGCCTTCTCCCACCTTGGTGCTCTCCAAATATTTGGGCGATGTGTCTCATAATCGCCGACCACGGAAATCTCTGCTGGCTGGGGCATGATGGGAACCAGCAACATCCAGAGAGCACCCAGGGTTGGGTGGGGGGCAGCTGGTTTAAAGCTGGGGTGTTCTTCCACAATCTGGAGGCAGCAGGAGATTCTGCCCATTTGTAGGGCCCAAAAGCAGTGAGGGAAAACCCACAAGGTGGGCATCCCCCACTGAAAGGTGCTTGTGTTACCTATTTGCATTATTACATTTATATCTCACTTTTCCTCTGAGGTGGGGAACCTAGTTCTCCCACTTTTCACATTTAATCCCCACAACAACCCTGTGAGGAAGGTTAGGCTGAGAAGCAGTGACGGGCCTTAGGTCACTCAGTGAACTTCATGGTATAGTGGGGATTTGAACGCCCGTCTCCTAGGTCCTAGTCAGAGATTCTGAAGCCACTAAGCGAGTGTTGACCGGACAACCCTAGTTAGTCTTGGATGAAACCTCCAGTTAATTACTGTGCATTATTGCACAACTGGGGTCAGGGACCATTCAAATACAGTGGTACCTTGGGCTTACATACGCTTCAGGTTATAGACTTCGCTAACACAGGAATAGTACCTCGGGTTAAGAACTTTGCTTCAGGATGAGAACAGAAATCGTGCTCCGGCGGTGCAGCGGCAGCAAGAGGCCCCATTAGCTAAAGTGGTGCTTCAGGTTAAGAACAGACCTCCAGAACGAATTAAGTACTTAACCCAAGGTACCACTGTATCTTTCTCTTTGAAGTGATGAATACAGATCTTTCCTTAAACAGTTAGCTATTCATGAAGATTTACTTCCCGTCCCACTTTTAAGCAAGGAAGATGAACAGTAGACCAGAACATTATTTAGCTGCGATTGCTGCATTGCGAGAGGTTGGACTGGATGATCCTTTGGGTCCCTTCCAATGCTACTGTTCTGTGAGTCTATGACAGGCATAGGCAAACTCGGCCCTCCAGATGTTTTGGGACTACAACTCCCACCACCCCTAGTTAACAGGACCAGTGATCAGGGATGATGGAAGTTGTAGTCCCAAAACATCTGGAGGACCGAGTTTGCCTATGCCTGTTGTATGACATATACCTCCTCTGCCGGAGGCAGCGGGAATCACAAGCGCTGCTATTGCACTTAGATCCTACTCGGGCACTTCCCATTGGTGGATTTGGTTGGTCACTGGGAAAACACGATGCTGGACTAGATGGGTCCCTATGGGCCTGATCCAGTTCAGGGTTCTTCCTAGCTTCTTACATTTCAGTTGTCTACAACCCAACCTGGCAACATTTCTGAATATTCCAAGGCTCTACTTACACACAAATGTTTCCTGTGAAGTTAATGTGTGGACATCTGTGAGGCTTACACATCACTGCCACAACAGCAATCTGAAAAAAGGAGAGAAGCATTGCAGAGAAGTTATCACAGTTCCCTTGAGAAGAAAATAACAAAACCATTACATTTAAAGGAACGGAAAGATGTACGTACAGTGGTACCTCGGGTTAAGTATGTGATTCGTTCTGGAGGTCCGTTCTTAACTGAAACTGTTCTTAACCTGAAGCACCACTTTAGCTAATGGGGCCTCCTACTGCCGCCGCGATGCCAGAGCACGATTTCTGTTCTCATCCTGAAGCAAAGTTCTTAACCCAAGGTAATATTTCTGGGTTAGCGGAGTCTGTAACCTGAAGCATCTGTAACCTGAAGCATCTGTAACCCGAGGTACCACTGTACTTCACAACCGCCTGCCTTGTGCAGAATACCCTATACGGAAATGAGTGTCCAACTGAGTCATTTTTAGGAACATGGGAAGCTGCCTTGGGAACATGAGAAACTAGGCAATGAAGGTGCCGGACGAGTCTCCTTGGGGGAGAGCATGCCACACATGGGGAGACACGGCAGAAAAGGCCTGTTCCCATGTTGCCACCCTCCGGACCTCTCATGGTGGAGGCACATGAAGAAGGCCCTCAGACAGAGATAGATAAAACCTTAATCGCCTTAGCCAATGGCCATAGCAACATTAAAACATTACAGTATACGCAGGAAAGGAAATTTGATATAAGAGCACAATTTAAGGTCCTGAATCAGCAGTCAGTTAGTGGCCCTTATTCTGATTGCCCCTGCTATGAACCTAGCAACCTTTGCTGTTACCTGCTCATTTTGATCTGACAGAAGAAAGGACATTGTGGCAATGGCTGGGCGCCCTGGGATGGTTAGTACGAGTGGGGTGATGATCTCGTTCCTCAGGTCTTTGTAAAGAGTGCAAGACAGGAGGACGTGTGCCGCTGTTTCGGTGCTACCATCTCCACAGGGGCAAAGACGTTTCTCAGGCGGGATCTTTTGGAATCGACCCTCAAGAACCACAGATGGCAAAACATCCAGTCTTGCAAGTGTAAAAGCACGTCTGTATTTTGGGATAATAAGTTTGCACAGATATGGGGCCAGAGAATCAAAATGGAGAGGTGGAAAATGAACATACCATGGGCAGAATTTCCTTATAGGAGGCCCTCAGATGATGATCACAGGGTCTGGGTTGGTTGTTGTGAAGACCTCTCCTTATTGATGGTATAAACTTGAGGCACCTGGGTTCACACCCCACAACTAGACCACTAGACCACAACACTGACTGATGACACGGGGGGTAATCAACGTGGCCTCCAGATGTTTTGGACTACAATTCCCATCATCCCCGACCACTGACCACGCTAGCTGAGGCTGATGGACACTGCAGTCTAAAACACCAGGAAGCTCCCTTATCAAACATTGAACAGGCCTACCCCACTAGCAGTGCGGATGGGCTTCGCCTTCAGCTTGGGAACCAGCACTCTGCGATACTGGGGAGGCACCGCAGCAATGATGTCCACAAGGCGGGGCTGTGCCGAAAGCCCATACTTTGCAGCTGTCTTGGTCTTTATCCTTGAAAATAAAAGAGTGTGATTTAGTGAGGTACTATACAGGGAGGACGAGGGACGCGGGTGGCGCTGTGGGTAAAACCTCAGCGCCTAGGACTTGCCGATCGCATGGTCGGTGGTTCGAATCCCCACAGCGGGGTGAGCTCCCGTCGTTCAGTCCCAGCTCCTGCCCACCTAGCAGTTCGAAAGCACACTTAAGTGCAAGTAGATAAATAGGTACCGCTTTATAGTGGGAAGGTAAACGGCGTTTCCGTGTGCTGCCCTGGTGCCGGTTCGCCAGAGCAGCTTCGTCACGCTAGCCACGTGACCCAGAAGAGTCTGCGGACAGCGCTGGCCCCCGGCCTCTAGAGTGAGATGAGCGCACAACCCTAGAGTCTGTCAAGACTGGCCCGTACGGGCAGGGGTACTTTTACTTTTTATACAGGGAGGATAAAGGGCATGCACAAACAGCAGAGGGCAGAGAAGAGCAGGAGACCGGCAGCAAGAATATTACTGGCACCAAAAATGAAGCAAGAAGAACTACTGATGAAAGAAGAATGGAGGTTGAAACTGATGGACTACGCAGAATTAGATAAACTAACAGGTAGGATTCGAAACCTGCAGGACCAGAAATTCTCAGAAGACTGGAGTAAATTTACGGATTATTTGAAAAGCAACTGTGATGAACAAATTACGCTAGTAGGTTTGCAAGAAGTTTTGTAAGGTGTATTATTTGAAATATTGCAAAAAAGCTAATGAGGAGAATTATTAGTTAAGGACAATTAAAGGTAATGGGAAATTTAAAAATGCATAATAAGTGAGAAAGAACGGAAAATCATCAGAGGTGTTGACGGAAGTCCTAAAATGTTGTATAAGATGAGAAGTTATGTTGTATGAACGTTAGAATTAATATGTTAAAAAACCAATAAAAACGTATTAAAAAACAAAGAGAAGAGCAGGAGATGGTGGCTGGCCGGCCGGCCAAACTTACTTGTTCAAGTTGACATCTTTGCCCTGGTCGTGAGCTTCAATGAGCTGCTTGATGACGTCTGAGATGGTCATCATCATCAGCTCTGCCCGGCTGAGGTCTCCTGAAACAATAAATAAATAAATAAATAAATAAATAAATAAATAAATAAATAAATAAATAATAATTTATTATTTGTACCCCGCCCATCTGGCTAGGTTTCTCCAGCCACTCTGGGCGGCTTCCACAAACACCAAAAATACACTAAGATGTCACACATTAAAAACTTCCCTGAACAGGGCTGCCTTAAGATGTCTTCTGAATGTCAGGTAGTTGTTTATCTCTTTGACATCTGATGGGAGGGCGTTCCACAGGGAGGGTGCTACCACCGAGAAGGCCCTCTGCCTGGTTCCCTGTAGCTTTGCTTCTCTCAATGAGGGAACCGCCAGAAGGCCTTCGGTGCTGGACCTCAGCGTCCAGGCAGAATAATGGGGGTGGAGACGCTCTTTCAGGTATACTGGGCTGAGGCCGTTGCAACAAGAAGCTAAAGGCTGCTGATTGCTGCATTCACACTCGGGTCCTGCCTGGGAGCTTCCCACAACAGGCGCCAGCACTTTGACCTCTGCCCAGAAACTGACCCATAGCCAGTGGAGCGCAGCCCCCTTCCCCAGAGCAGCATCACAAGGGGCTGGACTAGATTACCATCTGGGACCCTTCCAGCTGTCCTCTTCTGTGACATATAGATCTATGAAGCCTGCTCTCTATAACCAGCTCTGGGGTCAGCAACCTCTGGGGCCGCCTGGTGTTTCTGCTTTTCAGAGGCAGCCCCAAGCCTAACCGGAAAAGGGCACAGCGAAGGCGCCCGCCCCCTTATCATGAGGCAGGGAGTCCCATCTCAAATGCCTTGAGGGAGGTATTTTTAAATGCAACGGCTGCAGCTCGTACTTTGGTGGCAAAGGTGTGTGGAAGGAACAAGAAGCCCCGACAATAACGGACTGGCATAACAAGCTACAAGAATTTGCTGAAATGGCGCAGTTGACAAATAGCCTGAGAGGCAATTCAAAACAAAAGTTTATGGAAAAGTGGGATAGATGTAAGATATATGTTCAAAAATACAATAAAGGTTCGCTATCTATGCTAGCATTCGACTGACGTTGGAGAGAGACTGAGCTGAGAAATAAGACCAAGGGTAAATATGGATATAGGAATGTATTAGATAAAATGTAAAGAAATATACAATAATAAGAGTACATTCATTTGTAAAAAAGGAATATACAATGGGATAGACAGGAAGTCTGAAGTGTTGGTACATATATGATTTTGGAATAGATTTTTGTCCTTGTTTTTTTTCCTTTTAGTATATAAACATTGCATACATGTTGAAAATTATGGTATAATAAGCCTTGTGATGTAATATGATAATGTGTACCGGTGTAACATAATAACTTTAATAAATAAAATTTAAAAAATAATAATATCATGAGGCAGGGAGTCCCAAAGTTCTCCCCCAAGCAGCACCTGAAGGATTTCTATACATGTTGAAAATTATAGTATAATAAGCCTTGTGATGTAATATGATAACGTTTACCGATGTAACTTAAGAACTTTGAAGGATGTTGGAATGAAGTAATAGAATCACAGAATCATAGAGTTGGAAGAGACCACAAGGGCCATCGAGTCCAACCCCCTGCCAAGCAGGAAACACCATCAGAGCACTCCTGACATATGGTTGTCAAGCCTCTGCTTAAAGACCTCCAAAGAAGGAGACTCCACCACACTCCTTGGCAGCAAATTCCACTGTCGAACAGCTCTTACTGTCAGGAAGTTCTTCCTCATGTTTAGGTGGAATCTTCTTTCTTGTAGTTTGGATCCATTGCTCCGTGTCCGCTTCTCTGGAGCAGCAGAAAACAACCTTTCTCCCTCCTCTATGTGACATCCTTTTATATATTTGAACATGGCTATCATATCACCCCTTAACCTCCTCTTCTCCAGGCTAAACATGCCCAGCTCCCTTAGCCGTTCCTCATAAGGCATCGTTTCCAGGCCTTTGACCATTTTGGTTGCCCTCCTCTGGACACGTTCCAGTTTGTCAGTGTCCTTCTTGAACTGTGGTGCCCAGAACTGGACATAGTGAGGTCTGACCAGAGCAGAATACAGTGGCACTATTACTTCCCTTGATCTAGATGCTATACTCCTATTGATGCAGCCCAGAATTGCATTGGCTTTTTTAGCTGCCGCGTCACACTGTTGGCTCATGTCAAGTAATGTGGTTTTAGCAGAAATGATATAAAGGATTAAGTAAAAATGGATTGTTAATTGGTGAAAGAACAGAATGTAAAATTATAGTATATTAAGATAAATCATCAGGATAGAAATAAAGATGGAAAGGATTTGCTGAAATATCTAATTGAATTAGAATACAAAAAAGGGAGGTGTGAGGAGGTCAAGGAAATAAGCAAAGGAAAGAAAGTTATGTAAAGGATTGATTTGTTGTTGTTTTTTCTTTAATTATCTGCATCTTTTTTCTGTTTTTTTCCTTTGTTTTTGTATTGTTCTGTATTTTATTTTTTCCCCTGTTTAAATATGTTCTTTATTTTTTCTTTTTGTAACCTTTAAAATCTCAATAAAAATCTATTGAAAAAAAAAAAGAGGAGGAGGGAGACCTGCTGCCTCTCTCACGAGGCGCCCCCCCCCCCACTGAACTGAGGGGGGGAGGGGGCTCAGAGAAAGACCCCCAAGCCCCCAAATCCCCACAGAAAATGGGGCTGAGAGGAGAAACCGGCTCCTCCCCGTCAACACGTGACGCCCCCCCCCCCACTGCCAACCGCCTTTACCTTTCTTCTTCTGCCTCATGGCAACGCTGCCCCTCCTCACGGCTCCCCACAAGTTGCCTCTCCGGCAGGCCGTCAAGCGCCCTCCGTCTTCACGACGCCGTCGCGAAAGAAGGGCGGAAGAAGGAGGCACGGACGGGCAACCGCCCGCCTCGCTGCCGTAAAGCGGTCCGCGCACGCGTAGACCTGCTCTGCCCGGCCTTGCCTTGCCGAGCTTTGGAGCCAATCCGACATTGGTTACGCCTCCCAGCCAAAGGGATTGGTCGAGAGCGTTCCATCCCGGCCCTTTTGATCTGACTTTGGCTCCGCCTCCCAGCCAAAGGGATTGGTCGAGAGCGTTCCATCCCGGCCCTTTTGATCTGACTTTGGCTCCGCCTCCCAGCCAAAGGGATTGGTCGAGAGCGTTCCATCCCGGCCCTTCTGATCTGACTTTGGCTCCGCCTCCCAGCCAAAGGGATTGGTCGAGAGCGTTCCATCCCGGCCCCTTTGATCCGGCAACAATTTAAAACTGGATTTCAGCTGTCAAAAACTTGCACGCGTTCCTGAACATAGCTGTCAACTTTCCCCTTTTCTTGCGAGGAATCCTATTCGGAATAAGGGAATTTCCCTTCAGAAAAGGGAAACGCTGACAGCTATGATCCTGAAGACCATGTGTTGTCTTCAACGCGAAGTTCCACATTCAAAGTAGTAATTTAGATTTGTTTTATTAATAAGCAAACGCCCCTATGCGTATAACACCCACATGTCTAATTCTAATTAGCATTCCCTAATAGAACACTTAATTTACAGGCTTGTGCTTAAGATTCTGTTCGTCTTAAAATATATATGTAGTGATCATCATGATATGTGTGCAAAGGGGGCTGCGGAATAGGAAAGAGGATGATGCGTGGAAATGGGGGTCTGTGTGCAAGGGAGAGTTCAGAAAAGTGGGGAGGGGGAAGATAATAAGGGTGAAGGTGAACAACGGGGTACAAAGAGGGTTGCAAAAAAGGAGGGAGGAGGAGGCGTAGGAATGGGGGTGAAGATGAAAGCAGGAGCACGAAAGGGCCTGAAGAATAGCTGGGGATGGTGGCTTTGTAATTGGTTGGGAGGTGGAAAAGGTGCTTATTAGTTGCAGTGTATGGAAGGAGGGTGGACTGCAAGAAGATCAGACTTATCCATTCTGAAGGAAATCAGCCCTGAGTGCTCACTGGAAGGACAGATAGTGAAGCTCAGGCTCCAATATTTTGGCCACCTCATGAGAAGAGAAGACTCCCTGGAAAAGACCCTGATGTTGGGAAAGATGGAGGGCACAAGGAGAAGGGGAGGACAGAGGATGAGATGGTGGGACAGTGTTCTCAAAGCTACAAACATGTGTCTGACCAAACTGCAGGAGGCAGTGGAAGACAGGAGTGCCTGGAGTGCTCTAGTCCATGGGGTCACGATGAGTTGGGCACGACTAAATGACTAAACAACAACAAATGGAAGGAGGGATGTGGGTGGCGCTGTAGGTTAAACCACAGAGCCTAGGACTTGCCGATTAGAAGGTCAGTGGTTCGAATCCCCATGATGGGGTGAGCTCCCGTTGCTTGGTCCCTGCTCCTGCCCACCTAGCAGTTTGAAAGCACGTCAAAGTGCAAGTAGATAAATAGGTACCGCTCCGGCGAGAAGGTAAACGGCGTTTCCGTGCACTGCTCTGGTTCGCCAGAAGCGGCTTAGTCATGCTGGCCACATGACCTGGAAGCTGTACGCCGGCTCCCTCAGCCAATAAAGTGAGATGAACACCACAACCCCAGAGTCATTCACGACTGGACCTAATGGTCAGGGGTCCCTTTACCTTTACCTATGGAAGGAGGAAGATACAGGTTTCTAAGGGGGGGAGACATGGGCACGAAGGTAAAAATGGGTGCAGAGCAGGCTTGCGGAACAGAAGTGGCTGCACAAATGGAGTTAGGAAAGTGAAAAGCAAGCTTAGCAGCTCCAAGCAGGGCATTTTTTCCAGCAGGAACTCTCTGAAACTGAATTCCGGGCACCTCTTAGGTGGGTGCCATCACCATTACAGCCGTACCTCAGGTTACAGACACTTCAGGTTACAGACTCTGCTAACCCAGAAATAGTACCTCAGGTTAAGAACTTTGCTTCAGGATAAGAACAGAAATTGCACAGCAGCGGCAGTGGGAGTCCCCATGAGCTAAAGTGGTGCTTCAGGTTAAGAACAGTTCAGGTTAAGAACGGACCTTCGGAACGAATAATGTACTTAACCGAGGTACCACTGTATAAGATAACAAGAGAGTTGAAGGAGCGTCTCCACCCCCATCGTGCTGCCCAGACACTGAGGTCCAGCGCCAAGGGTCTTCTGGCAGTTCCCTCATTGTGAGAAGTGAGGTTACAGGGAACCAGGCAGAGGGCCTTCTCGGCGGTGGCGCCCTCCCTGTGGAACACCCTCCCATCAGATGTCAAAGAGATAAACAACTACCTGACATCTAGAAGACATTTGAAGGCAGCCCTGTTTAGGGAAGTTTTAAATGTGTGGTATTTTAATGTATTTTTAATCTTTGTTGGAAGCCGCCCAGAGTGGCTGGGGAAACCCAGATAGATGGGCGGGGTATAAATAATAAATTATGATGATGATGGCAAGTTGCTGCACCTTTTTTTCTAGAAAAATAGCACTGGGTGGGGTGGGAAGGGGGAGCTCTGTGGGTGTTGAGGCTGAGGGGTGGGGTCGAGTCACACCCCCTAGTTTTGCATAAAAGCAGTTAATTTAGCTTTAGCTATTCCTGTTTCAGTCAAAGCAGCCAGAAGTTTGGGTGCATATATTTTTTTTTCCAATTGGAGTATTTCCAAAGGAGAGGCTTGGAGGATTTGCGAAGGCATCGGAGGAATGCACAAGAGGGATGTCTGGACTCGTTGGGTCTGGCAGCTCCAGGTGGGATTTGTAGCTGGATTATGCTGCAGTTTAAGGCCTTAAGGGATTTACGGGGTGGGGGTACTCATGAAGAATGAAGCCAGGGGAGAGAAAGCAAAATAAACAAGTGCTTGGTGGGTGGCAGCAAGAAATACAAGAGCAGCAAATGAAGGGGCGGGGGGCGGAAATCCAGGGTTGTTGTTTTTTGGCAGACCACCGAAGGATAAGCTCAGGCGAGTTCTTGGCTTCCATCATTGTCACCAGAAGTTCAAGTGGCATAAAGCATATTTTAGCAGCCTAGGCTGGTATCCCAGTTGTCGCTCTATGTCCGGGTTGGAGTTAGATGTGGGTCAGAACGAAGAGGCCAAATTCAGTTGTTAGTGTACAGTCGTACCTTGGAAGTCAAACGGAATCCATTCCAGAAGTCCGTTCGACTTCCGAAAACATTTGAAAACCCAAGCGCTGCTTCTGATTGGCTACTGGAGCTGATTGGCTGCAGAAGCCGCAGAAGCCCTGTCGGACAAATGTTTGCAAACCGGAACAGTCACTTCCGGGTTTGCAGCATTCGGGAGCCAAAATGTCCGAGTACCAAGGCGTTTGGGATCCAAGGTACGACTGCAGTTCACTCTTTATTCAAGGAAACGGCATACAACTCAGCAACGCTTCCTAGTAGGTCTTGCCCTTATGGAGCAGTTGCCAGGACTTAAGGTCCCTGCCTTCCACCCCTTCCAAGGCTCTTCCTCTCCCCAATGTTTTCCAAGCAGCTACAAACTGTACCTGTACACCTTTGGCCTCTGTTTGGCTCTCTCCTGGAGCTGGAGAGGGAGATTCCCAGGATTCTTCCGCAGTCTCTTGACCTCCTTCCTCTGCTTCAGCCTTGGAGTCTGAACTGCTCCGTCACAGGTTCCTCCTGCTCACTAAACCCTGTTGTTGCGTCAATATCCAGTCCCTCCTCCCCTCTGACCTCTTCTCTGTGACCCACCTCCAGTCCCTGGGCTCTGAGCCTTTCTCCTCTGGAATTTCCCTTGGGGGTTCCCTGGCTGGTGTCTCGCACCACTCCTCATCCAGCCAGTCCAAGGCCACAAGGTGGAAAATCAAGCTGCAATGGTTCACACTACAGCAGCCTCTGCCTTGGGTTACCATCATGCTTTACAAGTGAGTCTGCCTTGGAGAGATGGTTCAGAAACCGCAGGTGGTGGAAAATATGGCAACAGCTGGGACCAGGCATTCTATGAACCAATAATAACAATAATAACAATAACAATAACAATAACAATAACAATAACAATAACAATAATAATAATAATTTATTTATACCCCGCCTTTCCCAGTTCAGAAAACTGGGCTCAGGGTGACAACAAAAAAACAGCATAAAATACAGTATAAAACGGATGTCAGGGAACTGACATCAGAGCGAGAGGCGGAGGCAGGGCTCCAGAGCGATGCCGGAGAGGGGACCAGCAGGGGGGAAGGAATTCAGTGCAACACCAGTAGAGAAGGGAAGGAGATGGAGGAATTGGAGACTGGTCTCCAAGACCCTGCATCAGAGACTAGTGGAGAGAGCGCTGGCACACCCCTGCCTTCCCCTTACTTGCGCAGACGAGTTCCGCGCAGGGAAAATAGGAGGAGACTTGGCGTCAAACAGCTCTTATGCTGGAAAAGGTTCAAGAAACGCCCACTGACAGATTTTGCAAGCGACTGACTGGCCACGGAGTGTGGGCTGTCAGCCAAGGCATGGTGAACCAGGCAATCGGACACAACAGCAGGCAACTTACGCACAAGTAACCCCTTACAACCATTACAACGGGAATGCAAATAAATTCAGAATTCAAAAATCAATTTAGGGGGGAAATCCATCCAATAAACATTAAATGATTACCAGGGCTAGCTGGCTAAATTACTCCTATTTGGGCCAGCAGGGAGACCCGGGGAAAATTAGCTGTGGGATCCCAGAGAGGGTAATCTTCATAAAAAGGTGAGGGGGAGGGAAGGAAGGGGAATAAAAGATAAGGCTAAGTTCAAATTGAAAGCCAGGAGGAATAGCTCTGTCTTACAAGCGCTGCGGAAGGAGGTTAAATCCTGCAGGGCCCTGGTCTCATGGGACAGAGCATTCCACCAGGTCGGAGCCATCACTGAGAAGGCCCTGGCCCTGGTGGAGGATAGTCTGACTTCCTTAGGACCCGGGACCTCTAAACTATGATTATTCATACACACCAGTTATCGCTTGCTTGCATCAGCTTCCAATTCAAGGTGCTGGTTTGGCCCTATAAAACTCTACAGAGCTTCAGACGTTTGCTCCTAATGGAATGCCTCCTTCTAGACAGCCCAGATGGCTGACAAGCAAGCGAAAAGAATTCCTTTCTGACTTTAGTGTGACCCACTCACACACAGAGCAGAAGCCTTATTTGCTCTCAGTTAGCTGAGTGGGAACTTGCCACAAGCCACTCATGTAGGAAAAAAGATTAAAAAACCCACCAATTTATTTTTTATCAAATAAAGTAACACTATCTCCTTTCAATTGCCCTGGCAATGCACAGAAAGCGAAAACGTCTTTAAAGCTGGGGAAATTGTGGAAATGAACTGGAAAGACGCTAAGAGCTGTTAGACAGTGGAACGGACTCTCTCAGGAGGCTGTGGACTCTCCTTCCTTGGAGTTTTTAAAGCAGAGCTTGGATGGCCATCTTGTGATGGATGCTTCAGTTGCAATTCCTGCATTGCAGGGGATTGGACTAAATGACCCTCAGAGTCTCTTTCAACTCTACAATTACATGATTCTAGGAAAAAATGAATTCCTAGGCAGCTAAAATGGTGCTCTCTGAATGTTATTGGACCATGGCTTCCATCATATCTGAGCACTGGTCATGCTAGCTGATGCTGATGGGTGTTGGGAGTCCATCTGAAGGGCACCTGTTTGGCTATCCTTGCTCTTAAACTATAGGCCAGCCTTTCTCAACCCGTGGGTCCCCATTTGCTGCTGAACTACAACTCCCATCACCCCTAGCTTGCAAAGCCAGAGCCCAGGGATGATGGGAGTCGTAGTCCAACAACATCTGGGGACCCACAGGTTGAGAATCACTGCTGTAGGCAAAGTCACTGGGGACATGGGGACATGTCTCCCAAGCACCGGAGGGGAAATTGTCTTTCTCTGGTTGTGGGAGGAGCCCAAATTTTCAAATTTTATTGAACACAATTTCTAATGAAGCAGGCAAGATGGTTGGCTGTGCAGCTCCAGCCGACCAACTTATGTGTGTCCTTGGACAGTCCAGCGAGGCTATATTCTCTTCTATAATGGCTGCTAAGCTTACTTGTTGTAGTTTATTCTTTCTGATTAAAAAAAGTAGTATTAGTAACCAAAATAAGAAGCACAGGAAACGGTTAAGTTTTCGTTTTGGCAGTTTTATTAAAAATTAAAAAACAAAACAAAAACATACCCCAAAATACTTAAATTGATGCTATGTAATCCATTTGTAGGGACGCAGGTGGCGCTGTGGGTTAAAGCCTCAGCGCCTAGGACTTGCCGATCGAAAGGTCGGCGGTTCGAATCCCTGCGGCGGGGTGCGCTCCCGCTGCTCGGTCCCAGCGCCTGCCAACCTAGCAGTTCGAAAGCACCTCCGGGTGCAAGTAGATAAATAGGGACCGCTTACCAGCGGGAAGGTAAACGGCGTTTCCGTGTGCTGCGCTGGTGCTGGCTCGCCAGAGCAGCTTCGTCACGCTGGCCACGTGACCCGGAAGTGTCTCCAGACAGCGCTGGCCCCTGGCCTCTTGAGTGAGATGGGCGCACAACCCCAGAGTCTGTCAAGACTGGCCCGTACGGGCAGGGGTACCTTTACCTTTACCTTAATCCATTTGTACACTCACAGTTAAGGTGCTAAAACAACAAAACCGAGGAGGACACGGGGGCACTGTAAACGAGGAGATCAAATATAAGAGAAGCTAAGTGCAAGTTGAACCAGTTAGCAGTAGAGGTCAGGAACCATGCTAGCAATGCAAGTGTTTCTGCTACAGGTGAACCTTGCACAAACACAGAAGTGTTTTTCATATATCAGAGAGATAGCAAACCAGAAAACCTGAAAGAAGAGACATGAATCAATCCAAGCAATAAGGGGAAAGGGAGGGATGGAGATGACCAGAGGTTCTGGTTCCCTAAATACAGCTGTTAAAGAGTGGAAAATCCCATTAATATGAGAGAGGAAAGGGGAACCAGCCCACACCTGTCGGGATTTCCTGCCATTTTGACCTCTTACCCCTCAGTTGGATCCTTCACTGACAAGGAGAGAGCCCACATCCAGTTGCTTGCGACATCTAAGGCAGTACTGAAAAAATTAGCACTGAGAGCCAGTGTGGTGTAATGGTTAAGAGCGGTAGTCTCGTAATCTGGGGAACTGGGTTTGCGTCTCCGCTCTTCCACATGCAGCTGCTGGGTGACACCTTGGGCCAGTCACACTTCTCTGAAGTCTCTCAGCCCCACTCACCTCACAGAGTGTTTGTTGTGGGGGTGGAAGGGAAAGGAGAATGTGAGCCGCTTTGAGACTCCTTAAAGGGAGTGAAAGGCGGGATATCAAATCCAAACTCCTCTTCTTCTTCTTCTGAAGGGTCAACTTGCTTAGAGGTCAGATCTAGTTTTCTTTGAGGCATACAGTGGATGGATTTTGCTACCTGCATGGTATATAAGAAGGAATCCGCAACATGGTGCTTTTCAGATGCTTTGGCAACAGCTCCCATCAGCTCCATCCAGAATGGCCAGTGGTCAGGGATGATGGAAGCTGTAGTCCAATATCTGGAGGTCAACAGGGTTGGGGAAGACTGTTCAAGATGGCTTGGCTACATGGTTCTGAACTCCATGGGAGCTGAAGCAAGGCGATTTTTAAATCTGCTAGGAAGAACGGACTGTGCCCTCCACAAAATTGAATGAATTCACAATAATATGGGATTAGAGGCTCTCTCGGCCACCCTGGTGGCAATGGAGGGGGAAAATGGTGCCATTCTTCTGAAATAAATAGAAATTAGGATCCAGGAAGACCTCAACAGATTACAGTTCTATCATTCTATAGTTCGAGAACTGGTCTTTCAATAGGGACATATGTAAGGTTCTCCATTCAGGCATGAATGATAAGATGCACAAATATAGGATGGGGGGCACCTGGCTTGACAGCAGTACATGTGAAAAGGATCCAGGGGTCTTAGCAGATCACAAGGTTAACACGAGTCAACAGTGTGATGCAGAAGAAAAAAAAACATAAATCTAATGCTATTCTAGGCTGCATCAACAGAAACCTAGTGTCCCAATCAAGGGAAGTAATAGTACCATTCTATTCTGCCTTGGTCAAGACCACACCTAGAGCCCTGTGTCCAGTTCTGGGCACCACAATTTAAGGATATCGAAAAGCTGGAATGTGTGTGGAGGAGGGCGACTAAGATAATAATAACAATAATTTATTATTTATACCCCGTCCATCTGGCTGAGTTTCCCCAGCCACTCTGGGCAGCTCCCAATCGAGTGTTAAAAACAATACAGCATTAAATATTAAAAACTTCCCTAAACAGGGCTGCCTTCAGATGTCTTTTAAAAATAAGATAGCTGCTTATTTCCTTGACATCTGATGGGAGGGTGTTCCACAGGGTGGGCGCCACTACTGAGAAGGCCCTCTGCCTGGTTTCCTATAACCTCACTTCTCGCAATGAGGGAACCGCCAGAAGGCCCTCAGCACTGGATCTCAGTGTCCGGGGCTGAATGATGGGGGTGGAGACGCTCCTTCAAATCGATTTCGAATTGCAAGAAGGGAGATTCCGACTAAGCATTAGGAATATATTTTTGGTTACCTTGGAAGTGGTGGGCTCTCTCCTTCATTGGAGAAAAAACCCAGCAATCTTCTTCACATCCATGTGCCCCTTTTATATCCAGGACTACAGCCAAGGATTGAAAATAACAGAGCTTACATTAAAAACCCTGCTCGTTGTACCTCATCACACTTGACAGAAGAATTATTGCTGATGCCTGAAGCTATACCCATTTAAGCCAAATCTAGTTACACTCCAATGGCATTTCGCAAAAGCCAAGGGGAGCAGGAAGGGGGGATCCTTTGCAAAACTAAGTATCAATAAACATAATCCCTTTGCTGTTACAATAAAAAACCCTCCTCTCCTATTCTGATTTACTTTAATCCCTGCCCCAAGCAGTAGAGGGTTTGGCTTTTTATGAGCCTGTGTAGCTAAAGCAAAGCAGCTTCTCTGGCGAACCAGGAAGTCGTACATGCTGCAGAGCTGGCCTAGCAATCTATCCACTTCCCCACAGCCAGAACAGAGCAATGTGGCAGAGGCATTTCAAGCAATTGGTGGCTTTTTCCTAGAATTTTAGGCATGCATGCAGTCCAAGGACTCAACTATACAGCCACAAATAAAACGTTTGAAGTGTGTTTCAAATATACAATGTGACACTAGATGGCGATAGTAAGCCTTATGGAAAATCCATTGTAGCATTTTCAGAACATTTTTAATATGCGTGTAGATTCCATCCAAGAGGCCATTTCTGCAGTGAATGCCGCAGGAATCCAAGCCTCTATGTGCACTGAGATATAAACAGAGCAGCACCCCAAATTTATTTGGGAGCTGGTGCAAGCTTATAATAATAGCAATAATTTATTATTTATTCCCCGCCCATCTGGCTGGGCTTCCCCAGCCGCTCTGGGCGGCTTCCAACAAAATATTAAAGTACAGCAATGCAGCAAACATTAAAAGCTTCCCTAAACAGGGCTGCCTTCAGATGTCTTCTAAAAGTCTGGTAGTTGTTGTTCTCTTTGACATCTGGTAGGAGGGCGTTCCACAGGGCGGGTGCCACCACTGAGAACGCCCTCTGCCTGGTTCCCTGTAGCTTTGCTTCTCGCAGTGAGGGAACCGCCAGAAGGCTCTCGGTGCTGGACCTCAGTGTCTGGGTAGAACGATGGGGGTGGAGATGCTCCTTCAGGTATACTGGCCCGAGCTTAGGTTGCACCCCAGATGTGCATTTAGGTAGAGGGGTGCAGCAACTGTGGAAGTGGAGAAGGGCAGAAGAGGGGGTGGGAAGCTAAGACAGGTTAGGGCAGGGGTCAGCAAACTTTTCCAGCAGGGGGCCGGTCCACTGTCCCTCGGACCTTGTGGGGGGCCGGACTATACTTTGGGAGGTGGTGGAATGAACGAATTCCTATGCCCCACAAAATACCCAGAGATGCATTTTAAATAAAAGGACACATTCTACTCCGTTTTACCCATTGTTGTCTTTTTAATGGTATATATTGCTTGTTTTATGTTGCTATGGCCGTTGGCTGATGCAAATAAAGTTTACCTATCTATCTCATGTAAAAACAGGCTGATTCCTGGATCGTCCAGGGGCCGGATTTAGAAGGCAATTGGGCTGGATCCAGCCCCCAGGCCTTACTTTGCCTACCCATGGGTTAGGGGCTTGTAACACTACATTATCTACCTCCATGCTCACCAGAGTATGCTTAGCAACTTATTTTGTTGAAATAGGTTAAACTATTAGTAGAAAACGGGGGGGGGGGCATAGAGAAGCTGAGAAAACTAGTATTTGATTTGGAGAGTATATGTGTTATTTGAGGAGGAGAAATGGAGAAGCAAAGAAGTCTCATTGCATCAGATAAAACTTGCACCTGCCGCTGTTTGCCAGGTCGCCCAGCATCCAGCCTTAGCTGGGCTACCCATTTCATTTGAGGAAATGAGAAGCTCAAGCAATTTCAGATTTTCCAAAGGTAGCCGTGGGGTGGTTTCTTACGGAGTAGCATTTAAATCCCAGGTTCTCCAATCCCCCCCCCCCCTCGTGTGGAGTCGCTGCGGGGAGTGAGGTCCCCTCACCTTCCACCCAACACCCGCTTTCTTGCAATACTATCAAATGTTAGGAACCACAAATTCTATAAAAACGAAACAATGCTTTGTCACAATCCTTAAGCACTAGCATCCAAGTGTAGGTGTTTGGCATGTTTCCTGCACATCATATAGCAGACACAGATCAGATGGGTGAAGCATATTAAGAGAAAGCAACTGTACATTTCCCAGCAATAGTGTTACAGAGCAATAGGTGAGGTAGGTTCGAACACAAGCCAGTGCTTCCTTGTGGCAACAATTCAAACACTTGCCAATAGCTGCCTTAGAAAAATCAAGTCTACTTCCCAAAAGCGGTGTGGGCAACGTTTTCAGCAAGGACTGTTAATTTGCATATATGAATTACTCATTTGCATATCATTCACAGGAGTGCAAAGCTGGCCAAAGGATGTGGACAAGTCCTACTTAAAACCAGACCCCATGTACATTTACTCAGAAGCAAGGCCCACTCTGTCCAATGAGATTTACTAGCTTGTATGTTTAAGATGGCAATCTTAATCAGATATCCCTGTTTTGAAAGCACAAACCCCAAGGTTGGGAACCTTAAGCTGCCCCTTGAATCCTGAATTTTTCAAATAAAGGGGGGTAGGGAGTTGAGGCCAGCTTCACGTTTGGGCTGGGATTCAAAAACGCCACTTGAGGTTCACCCACAGGACTGAGGACCTTTGCCCCTTAACAGCTGCCCCCCTTGCTGTATCCCAAATTGCTGTGAGAAAGTTCCCTTATTTTCCAGAGCTGTTTGGCATGCCCTGCGGGAGGGCTGCTTCTAGCAGGAAGCACAAGCCCCAGGCCCCCTTGGCTGCAGGGAAGTGCAAGTTTTGGGATCTCAGCCCCCGCAATCTGCTTCTCACGTCAGAGTATTTGGTGCACTGGTGGCGTCTTGAATCCAGGAAGGTCACCATGGCCACAGCTGTATGGACTAAGGTCCGACCTAAGAACCCTCCCGCTCCCTCAAATAACCCACATGGAAGTCCCGACTCAGAAGTGCTTAGGCTGTCGTCAGCTACCCCTGAACTAAATGCAGGGTTCAAATGTGCCTGCCTTCAGCACCCGCCCTGTCCAAGTTATCCTAAGAACAACATTTGAAAAAGCAAGCTAAGCGCACTCCACAAAGAATTCCCTCAGCCCTATTCTGAACCTGATTTAAGGAACCGGGCGGAGGAAGCCTCATTTGCTCTGCTTGTCTTCCACTTCCCTTCCTTGAGCCTGGCATGCGAAGCGACGAGCAAATTCAAACTTTTCTCCTTAATGACTGTTCTCAGGCCTCGGCCAAAACACACTTCATTAAACAAGCCAACAGTTTAGCAAGTGTATGAATGGGTCCACTTGCCCTTCCCCTCTCAAACAGCACCCCAGTTCCCATTCTGTCTTAATAGAGGTCATTAACCCCCCCCCCCATAGAATGCCCTAGATACAGCAGGAGCTGTTCAAGGCACTGAGGCTGAAAGGGGTCAGGGATGGGGGTATTTACACAATATTCGTCAGGAGAACAAAAGGTAGCTAAATTGTCAAAATCCATTTCCCTCTCGCATCCATGTTGGGCTTGGGAGGCGACGGATACAGTTTGGGAACTAACGCCCACTTCCCTTCTTCCCTGCGTAAAAACTGTAAACAAGTAGGAAATTGGAACATTTTCTACAAAAGCACAGACGATACAAGAAGCTAAGTACCAATTGTTCATACCCACCCACCCTCCCTCCCTCCCTCCCAGAGACTAGCAATTTCAGTTAAGAGCAGACACGCTTATGCAGAGCCTTCTCTGCTCATTATCCTTCTGCTGCACTTCCAGTGTAACCGCTTAAAATCTCCTGCTGATCCCCTACAGATGTCCTTTGTGCAGTTTTTAAAAAACATGCAGCCCACCCTCTGCGCTGCATGAGAACAGCTAACCAGTTTATTACTAATCGGAGACAGCAACAAAAAGATTGCAGGGGTGGAATTTTTTTCAAACAAAAAGCCAGTCTTCTGCTTGGGGTTTTTTTTGTCCCCCTTCCACAGGATCTTCATAGTAGATATCTCTTAGAGAAGCATACGGACAATTAAAAAACAGCGCTAAGAAATTCCAGTTGTCAAGCATAATAAATAAAGTTTGTATTGAGGAGTCAAGTACCAGAAACCGTTTAGCTTGTAGACTCGATCAAGCAGCATACCTTTGCTGGGAGAAAATGTTTCTGAGAAATTGCTGGCTAGGGGGAAAAGGCAGCAGCTGGTTAGGTTCCACCGGGGCAAGCTGAGCACCTAAGAGAACTAACACTGAGTTCTGTTGAACTGAAATGGAACGAGCACTGCTCATGGAACAGAGAGAAGCGCGGCTCAAGCGCTAGTACCGTCCTCTTCGATCACCCGGTTCATGCTGGTGCCGTGCGTGATGTGGGTCACTGGATTGCCACTGAGGTCCCTGGTGCTGCTGTGACGCGACTGGTCGTTGAGCCGGTGGGAACTGCTGTGCCTGGAGTGGTCCGTCAGTCGGGACATGCTGCCGTGAGGTAGTCGCTCTTCAATCCCGCGGTAACTGCAGGGGGTATACCTAATTCATAAAGACTCATCGGTTTCAGAAACACAGACAAGAATGGGTTTCCCATTCAGATAGCTGCAGGACCTCCCCTCCCACCCGACACAATGCATAACGCAGATTGGATTCAGCAGAGCTCAGTCCCAGTCCCAGGCCTCCCTAAGTCTGAAAATTTAGACAAAGGCAGGCTTTTCTTTGTAGCAGGTGTTTAAACAGAGTTTGGATGCTCATCTGTCAGGGATTCTTTAGCTGTGATTCCTGCATTGCAGGGGGCTAGACCATATGCATAGCTGTCAACTTTTCCCTTTCCTTGCAAGGAATCCTATTCGGAATAAGGGAATTTCCCTCTACAAAAGGGAAAAGTTGACAGCTATGCATATGACCCAGGGGTGTGTTCCCTTCCAACTCTGTGATTCGATGGCCAGGAGAAAACCCACTCTGAAACCCTGGAGAACTGCTGCCAGCCCGGGTAGGCAAGAACGGCCAGGATCTAACTCCATTTAATGCTGTTTTTATGTGGACAATGTGGGAGAGAGAAAAGAGCTCACAGCTCTATTGACAGAACTTGAAACAGACCACTAAGGGGTGGGGAAAAGGCTATCAGCTCCCACAAATTCATCCAGCAACTGGCAACCCCCCATTTAACTGGCGACGTGTTCTCTGCCTAGGTGTGTTGCGTTCACACAGCCATTTCAATCTTCTCACCTGCCATCCCGTGACCTATGCAAGCTGCCGTGGTAGCTACTGACTTTGCTATGGACGCTGCCTGCTTTGCTTCGCTGGTCGTCCATCATAGCCAGCTGGGTAGAGGAAGCGTGGGTGGATGTTCCTTGGGTGGAGGTGCCTCTGGACTTGCGGATTATGGGTGTGTTGGGGTCTCTCAAGAGCGACTGAGCAAAATCAGGCTCCTGAAGCACTTGCCGGCTCTCGTTCACAACCCTGTTTACAACAGTAAAGCCCGGTCAGTTTGACTCCAGAGAGACAGATGGCAATAGGCAAGAGCATGCAGAGGTTAGGTGGCGAAAAAATCTACTGACTACCCAGTGCGAAAGGGAGGTGTCTGTTCTTACCGTATCTGGATCATTCAGACCTAGAAATGGTGTTCACTGTTGTAGAAATACAAGCCAGCAATAATTTTTGGAGGGGGGCAAGCATCGTTTTTTACTAGTAGCTGCAGAGTCCCGCTGCTGGACCAGGCCGAAGGGGGGCCACCTAATCCAGCATCCTTTTTTAAAAAATTGTCAGCCAGAAGCCTCTGAGAAACCTGTAGAACAGCCTTTCTCAACCTGTGGGTCCCCAGATGTTGTTGAACTACAACTCCCATCACCCATAGCTAGCAAGGCCAGAGCTCAGGAATGATGGGAGTCATAGTCCAACAAAATCTGGGGACCCACAGGTTGAGAACCGCTGCTGTAGAAGAAAGGCCTCAGTGCAACAGCCCTCTTCCCACCGGTGACTCCTCTCAGCATGTCTTACCTTCAGCATCTATTTCTATGCATCTGCATAGGTTAAGGCAGTCTGGCTGGGCCACAGCTCAGTATCAGAGCACAGAAGGTTCCAGGTTCAACCCTTGGCATTTCAAGCTAAAGCTGGGAACGAATGACCCATCTGTGAAATGCTGGACAGCCACTCCCAGTCAGTGTAGCTGATCTGACTCTATAGAAGGTGGCCTTGTAAGACGCCTCCCTCAGAGGTAAAGAAGCCTGCTGGCCACATCCTATTCTGCACCCCTGACTAAGGTGTACTCTCCATTGTGTGAGGCAGTGGTGCTGTCTGCCTTGAAGGAACTGTGGCTTCTCCTTAACAAGCCTTTTTTTTGGACCCAGCAACTACTAACAACCATCGCCCAGTTGCCAGTATCCCCTTTGGGGGCAAAATGCTTAAGAAGGTGGCAGCGGCTCAACAACAAGCCCGGCTGAATTAAGCAGATTATCTGGGTCCATTTCAATCCAGGTTCAGCACAGTCTGGCACAGACTTAGTGTTGGCTGGCCTAACGGACGGCCTTTGTCAAGAGGGATGAAGAAATGCAAAGGGTCTCAGATGAAGATTGAAACTGTCAGCAGTTTGGTGGCCTCATTCTGCCCCAGCAGCAAGACAGGAGCAATGGTGGAAGCAAAGTCTCTTCCCTGCTACCCAGCAGGCCCTTCCCTCCCTCTTTCTGGCATGCAGAATGCTACATGGGGTAGGGGAGTGAAAGATATTAAGAGTGGTTGGGGACTTTGCTCCCCCCATTGCCATGTATATTTGGGGAAAGGAGTTTAAGAATTTGTGGGAGGTGGCGTGGAGATTGCCTAATCTGCTCTTTCCATATTCCCCTTTGAGAAAATGAAATGAAAACAACAGTTTGGAGTTGTTGTTTTTACCCCTGTCAAAGAAAGCTTGAAAAAAGGCAAGCAGGGAAAAATGAGGGAAGAAAATCTGCCTCTTGCTTAAGAACTGCTTTGAGCAAAATCTGAGTTATAGCAGAACCTGTTCCATGCCACCTTTTATGTATCACAACTCACTCTTTTTTCTTGCGCCCATGGAAGAAGCTGGCCCATTCAAAGCAGGTCTTTTTACTTCCAACCCAGAAGACAGATGGAATCCCAACCACCAGAGCCATCAGATACTTCATCAGAAAGAGGATCAAGTCTGGACGACTCATCTGCGTGACCTGGAAGGAGCAGACAAGGGCAAACATGAGACACTGCTGCAGATCCACAACTCCATCTCTCTAACTCACTAGCAGAAAACAAAGATCAGTCGAGTCCCTCCATTTCCCATCTACAGAATGGGCCCACAGAATCCAGATAGATAAAGGCAATTTATCTGAAGTATTTCAGTCACACAGAAAATCATTTCAATCAAAACTCCAATTTCAATTCCTCATGTACCTTAAGTATTTCCAAAGCCAGAGAACATGTCAGTGCATAACCATTAAAACAGAGAGGCAACATTGGCAAGGAAAATAGCCACAAATCACACCCAAACAACTGATTTCAATAGAATTTCCTGGAGAAGCGTGTGAAGTATTCACATGGAATTAACTCCCGCCTTGTTTAGCTGAAGTACGTATGGATGAATTCACAAGACTATGGTGGGAAAGCACTCTGACTTGTGAGCACCACAAAATATCCCCTTTGCTGACCAACTATTTGGTGGAAATGCTTTGAAAATCCTCACTAAATGTGGAGAGTCACCGTCTCAGATTAACAGCCCTAAGACAGCAACTGTCTCTTACTTGCATATATGAAATTTTATAAACAAAAGTGTAATGAGTTGTGGAGAATCATTCTCAATCACACATGGGACAGCTATGAGCCAGGGCAGAGTGCATGCTAACTGTGAAGATAGCAATGAAAACCATCCAGGTCCTCCTCCATAGTATCCAGTGTAATTTGTAAGCATCCTGATTTTGCAATCTTCCATCGGCTAACGGCTGGCAAGGGGCAGGGAAAGGCCAAACACCACAAGGTCTGTAAACTCTGCTAGGAGAATTATGGGAGAGCAAAATGTTGGGGTGCTGCTTTTGGCAGTAGCTGCATTTTGAGCATAACCTTGCTAGCGTGTGAAATGAGTGCAATTGTGCGGTAGTTGGAGCATTCTTTGGCACTGCCCTTCTTTGGGATTGGGATGTAGACTGATCTTCTCCAATCCTCTGGCCACTACTGAGTTTTCCAAACTTGCTGGCATATTGAGTATAGTAGCTTAACAGCATCATCTTTTAAAATTTTAAATAGTTCAGCTGGAATGTCATCACTTTCACTGGCCTTGTTATTAGCAGTGCTTTCTAAGGCCCATTTGACTTCACTCTCCAGTATGTCTGGCTCAAGGTCAGCAACCACACTACCTGGCGACAGAGGACGAGATGGTTGGACGGTGTTCTCGAAGCTACTAATATGAATTTGACCAAACTGTGGGAGGCAGTGGAAGACAGGAGTGCCTGGTGTGTTCTGGTCCATGGGGTCACGAAGAGTCGGACACGACTAAACGACTAAACAACAACAAAGCATGTTTAGCATCATCTCTAGCTCGGCACTGTGAGGCACAAGGGAAAAGTCCTTTTCTGCTCCTGCAATGGGGCTCACACATATATTCCATTAATTTGTAGAGCTATAAAGCTACCATAGCTGATTGGGGCTGATAGCACAATAGGGCCGAGAAAGCAGTTGTTCCATTGCAGATTCAGAAAGGACTGCCTGCATATACTCACTGAAAAGCTAACTTACGAAGCACTGCTCTTCTGCTTCTCCAATGCTGGCTGTTTCTCAACAAGTATCAATCCTATTCTTGAAATAGAGTGGAGTTGAAGCCCCTGCAAATGCCACCCAGGACACTTTCAGAGCAGCTGAATCTGGAGGCATTTATAGTGCCTGTCAAATGCCATCAGCTTCTGTTATGGCTCTGAGGCAGAAAAACGTATTATGAGAGATGCCAAGCGGTGGCTGGACAATGAAGTGGCAGTTGATCCCACTTGACAGGAAGAGACACAAAGCTGGGGGAAAAAATGTGCATGGAGCTGCAGTCTCAGTCTGTGCCCTGTACTCCCTTAATTGATACTGAGCACAGGGCAAAGAACAACTAGGACAGGGTGTTGAGAATTCAAGATCTTCCCAATTCCAAACAGCAGCTGCTTCTGCTAGTCTCAAAGCTATAATTCAGATAGCGTATCTGACTAGACCAGATGGCAAGTAGCTTCTGGTCTGGGCAATTTCAATCCTGAGGGAAAGCTAAGAACAGCCCAAACCTTTTTCAACATTTCACCCCTGGGACTACCCTCAAGGAGAGACCAGGTGCGGGTCTTTGGCTCACACTGTCAGCACTGCCTGTCCCCCTCATCACAAGGTGAAATAAAGAATCCAAACTGGGAGATCCTCCGATTAGCTGAACACTTGAGAATTTCTCTCTGAAATGAGATTTCAAATAGCTGCAGGATCCTCAACCAGCTGTTCACAGCTTCAGAGGACGTGGCATCTCACTCCTGGTCTGGCAGTGGACAGGCCCACGTCATCACACTTTAGACAAAATTAAGAGCTGTGCACATCTTTCCTTTACTGCCATTTGATCACATAGATTAGGTTTGACTCTGGAGAACTGCCAGATGCAATTAAGAGCTAGCACACTCTTGCTCCCTTTATATAACAAATTACTTCCAGTCACTGCTCAGAGTTAGGCCTGCGGCTACCTGGGGAGCAGAAGAGCACTTTCCTTGGAACATAACTCCAAAAAATAAAACAGGGTTGTGGTGATTTGAAAGACAGATAACTGATCTGCTCCCATCTCGACTAAGCTGGGAAGCAGAAATGGACGGCACCAGCTCCTGCTGGGGAAACTCCACAGACGGAAAGGAGTCTGCCAACAACCTTTGGCGCTACAACCAAAGTGTGTACACGGTTCATGGGTAGAAGCCGCAGAAGCGAGGTGGAAAGCTGGCAGGGCAACAGACCTCCAGTGACAAACACAGGAGCTGAAGGAAGATGTGTGCTGCTTGCTGTGAAGGCAGGGCAGACCGAGGAATGCCTCCTTCCTAAGATGTTATCCTGCCTTCTCTGCTGGTGGGTCCTAAAGTCCAACCCAACTGGCTCACTCCCACTACATGAGATTTTAGCAGAGACGCCCCAGACACAGTTTTTTCGAGGGTGCATTTTGCTCCTCATGCCGCCCCTGCCAGTCCCAAGCTGCTTTGCGAGTCTGATCCCAGCCTGGCAAAGCCGCGTGGGGCTGGCAAGGCGTCAGGAGGATGCAAAAGGCTGATTGGAAGGGTGCATGCCTGCACAGCTGTGTCGTCCTCATGTTCACCCTTCCAGCCCGTGCGTGAGGAGGATGCAACAGGCATGCAACAAGGAGGTCCAAGAACCTCTGATTGGGTTAGAGTTCCTAGAAGGTTGTACATGGATGTTAAAACTGTGGAGCCTTTTCAAGTATCTTAAGCGTAGGATGCAAAAGGTATAAAGCCTGTCACTAGAAAATGGCGTATTTTCCATTCTCATATCAAAATAGCAGTTGGCAGATTTACACTTTTCCTTCATACACGCCCCCTTTTAACTATCAAGCAGCATTGTGAATTTTATGTTCTCCTCATTAAGCTTTCAGTAGCCCAATAAACATAATTAATCTGTTCTTTTCAAGATAAGCTTACTGATTAAATTCTCAGCTCTGAGCAGTTGGGAAGCAGCCATTCTGCATATTGTTGCACAGCTATGCCTGCTAATCACACCCACCCTTAATATTACTGAAAGAAATGTGATATTTGCTGGTGCAGGTATATGTCACAGTAATGAGAAAGATTTTAATCTCGTTGTGCTAGAACAAGTTACTGGAGGAAGAAAGCAGGAAAGACCCAGGGACAGGTGAAATTTGCAAGGAGCGTGTATGTGAAGCCTGCTGCATTATGCCAAGCACAACTTCCGAAACACTTGAGAATCTCTTATATTTCAGCCCTACTTGCTTAAAGAAAACCCCATCGTTCAAGCACAGCAATATTAATGAACAGAATGGGCCAGTTGGTCCCATCAGGGCAATGGAGGTTGGATTTCTAAGCTGTTTGTTTGCTTCGTGAAGGATGCAGCAGAAGGAATGCCAGGCCAATTGGTCCTTCGATTTTGTGCCCTGTTATGGAGTAGGTAGTTTTGGACGGGGTGTGTGTGTGTGTCAGCTCAGCTGCTTTATGGCAGTTGTAATATTAGCAGTGAGGACTTGGGGGTTGCTTTGGGGTGAAAGAGGAGGGACTGCCTTGTTGTTCCCTTGTGCTTTTGGCAACAGAGATAGGAGTGACTGCACACTTGCCTGCCTTATTTATCTCACCCAAACACCAACCCAATTTATCCTGTCCTCCTATTGCCTTTATAAGCCTGTTGTTGACTTTGGCAAAGAAAAAGCCATGTGTCACCTCCATCCAACCTCAAAAGTCTACTTATTAACCAAAATTCCCCTGAAAACCTAGAGAGATGGCCTCTTTCCAACCGGCTGTATCTGTTCTTTCTAAAAATATCCCTCATGCAAGCTTGCTCCCTTTTCTCTTTTGTGCCATGTCTTCCTTAGACTGTAAGCCTGCAAGGCAGGGATTGTCTTGGTTATCTTACTTAGGTTTATGTGCTTTGTAAATTATAAACCTTCAGTTCCTTAACAGCTGGCCTTTCTACTTTCATGGACAAAAATATTCCACCGGTAGAAAGGTTCTGATCGTTCCAACTCCTGTTCCTATTTCATTTTTCCACCAGCATTCTTCCCTAACTCATACATTCCAGTTGTCTATATGATTATGCTGTTGCAGCATGCTCCTACAAGGCAGTAGGAGAGCGGCGCCTGATTTATAAACCTGGGAATAAATGGGAGTGGACCATGTGCAAATACCTTGCAGAGAGATAGATGCTTGCTCACCTGATAAGGGCAGGGTATGTGATACTCTTTGCACCGTTCCTGTATCCACGTCGTCTCCCACACACCTCGGTAAGCTTGCTCATAAAAATAGCAGCCAATCACAACCAAGAGTGGCACGAGGTAGAGGACGCTGAAGACACCGATCCGGATCATGAATTTCACCAGCTTGTCCTGGTTCTCCTTCTCTAGAGGAATTTCAATACGAACCCGATTTAAAGAGATGATGCCGGCGAGTAGCAGAGAAACCCCAACCACCACATACAGGCAGAGCGGAGCAAGGACAAAGTACCTCAAGGCATCCACGTCATAGAGGCCAACAAAGCACACGCCGCTGATGTTGTCGCCTTCGATTTTGTTCATCGCTAGGAGGATGATGGTGAGGGTCCCTGGGATGCCCCACGCACTGGCGTGGAAGAGGAGGGCTTTCTTCTCAATGGCTTCGCTGCCCCACTTTGGCACAGCTGCCAGGAACCAAGTAATGGTAAGGATCACCCACCAGACGCTGCCAGCCATGGTAAAGAAATAGAGCACCATGAAAAGCATCGTGCACGCTTTGTTGTGGGAGCCCTGAGTCACCGTGGAAGCCTTGTACGTGGTGGGGCTGGAGGCATTGCAGGCCACCCGGTCCTCTAGCAGAAAGCCAATGAAGAAAATGAGCGATACCATCATGTAACAGACGGCATAAAAGATGATGGGCCTTTCTGGGTAGCGAAACCTCGTGACGTCTATCAAGAAAGTCAAGAAAGTAAACAAGGTGGCCGAAAGGCAGACAATGGAGATCACACCAATGAAGTATCGTGCGAAAGAGAGCTCTTCGCGCCTGAAATACATATTCGGGCAAGGAGGGGAACAGTCCCGTACCCGCAGGAATGTGTAGCCCAGATCCGGGTCGATTTTCAACTCTCGGGGGCACCAGAAGCCGTAATCTCTTTGCACTGCCACTGGCGCTTCTTCCGTTGCTTCTCCAACTACATTGAGATCGACAAGGCGAGGGTAAGGCTCGTCACAATCTGGGAACCTAGAATGGCAAGAAAGGAGAACCTGCTGTTGGACACACACATTTTACTAAATGTTAACAAAATAATCATGCGGCTTCCTTGGCCCTAAACCAGAATAGCCTTGGAGGAGTAACAAAATGTTGAATGGAGAGGAGGAGATGTTGTCGCCTCAAGGTTTTGAGACAGGCTGTATACCTAAGAATCAAAGTAACATCCTGACACTGTAGTCTGGGAGTTTTAGACCATCGCTTTTGAACTTGTTTTTAAACTTTGATTTCTATTGATCATGTTAATGTTTGTATTCTTGGCAAACTGCTTAGAGGTCTTATTTAAAATTAAGCAGTATATACATTTTGTTAATTAAAATAAATCAAATGACCAACTTTTATTTAGCACACTTGGTTGTTTTTACCAATACATATGACCTTCAATCCTCTGACTCCTTACTACAAGTATCTCTCCTATCTATTAGATGGTCTCCGTTAGGTTTCCTGGGCCTTAGACCAGCACTTTGCCCACTGGACGGCACCAGCCTGCATGTGAGCAAGAGGAAGAGTGTAGGACAGCAGATGGACAGTGAAACTTCATGTTGAAGAGAAGTGGGCAGAATGGACTGAGAGGCTTTATGTCTCTATGGCTTTATGACTGAGAAGGTTTCTCTTAAGAAACTGGAGCCATGCTTAGGGCAAATGACAAAAGGTGACTCAAGTTCACTGCAAAGCAGAACAGAACATTGGTTGTCTGGTCTCCTGTAGATTATGACCAGCTTTCTTGACTTTTTGAACGCAAACTATGAGCCTTTTCTTGTAGCTTAGCCAAATGAGGAAAGAGAAAAAGGAGAGATGCAAAAGTAACACAAGAAGCCAAGTTGTCCTTGTGGCCAGAGTGATTATTCTCACTCTAATGCCTTTATTAAGCTAGTAAAGCCTTTCTAGTCTGTCTCAGCTGCCCTGCATATGCAGTTTTGTGTTCTTTATGTGCCATGATGCCTTCACTTGGCATATTCTCCTTTTGAACGAAAGCAAAAAAAGATTTGAGATTACTCAATTAAAGTGGGGAACATGCTCAGCTGGTTTGAAGACTGAACAATTGTTTTGTCATTCACCATGCCGCCACCTTTTTGTCTGAAAGGGGCAAGTTGGTTTGTGGGGAGAAAAAAATATATGAAAAGGGAGGGATTTTCAAGTGTTTGACAAGACTCTGAAATGCAGTAGCCTCTGCCTGCTGGGTAGGAACCCAGTCAAAGCAGGAGAGTTACTATGGGTCACTAAGTTGGTTTAGGGTCCAGAAAAGGGAGGGAAGGGGGGTATAGCACTAAGGCTGAAAAACAAAGTAGTTTTATAATTTCTGGAATGTGTTAAAATCTGTAGGTGGCCGTTTAAAAACACACACAAATCCAGAGGATTTCTCACCTGCTGCACTCCATATCCTCTGACCAAGACACACCAAACATCTCCATGAGTTTTGAACACTCACTGTAGGCTCGCTGGCAAATTCTGCGACACGGGAGGGAGACTCTGCCATACTCCATGCAAACAGGAGCATAGAGAGCACACAGGAATGGCCGGAAGTCCCGGGAACATTCAAGGTTCACCATTGGGTGGAATGGCTATGAAGAGAAAACAAAATTAAATAGCTCCAAGCCACCATTTCAGATTCTGTCTTGTGAAACAGCCTGGGTGGTTATCATAATCGAAGATCTCAGAATCTCTGCCCAGCTTTTTCAGGGTGGGGAGGAACAGATCAAATACGACAGATAATTCTGGAAACAGACTGCACGGAATGCCAACATAAATATTTGCTCAATGCCATCGTAACACACTTTCACTTTGCTTGGTGGACTTGCATCTTCAGAGGTCACCACACAAATCATGGGCCACTGAGCTGAAGAAGCCCACCAGACAATTGCTTGAAACCACATCCTCATCCCACCCATTAGTAGCCCTCTGCATGTGGCAAAACCTAGAATTTACCAAGTCCCTGATGGCCACCAGACATGGCTGATGAGCTGCATTTTGTTTAAAGGTAAAGGTAAAGGGACCCCTGACCATTAGGTCCAGTTGTGACCGACTCTGGGGTTGCGGCGCTCATCTCGCTTTCTTGGCCGAGGGAGCCAGCGTATAGCTTCTGGGTCACGTGGCCAGCATGACTAAGCCGCTTCTGGCAAACCAGAGCAGTGCACGGAAACGCTGTTTACCTTCCCGTCAGAGTGGTACCTATTTATCTACTTGTACTTTTTGGTGTGCTTTCAAACTGCTAGGTTGGCAGGAGCAGGGACCGAGCAACAGGAGCTCACCCCGTCGCAGGCATTCGAACCGCCGACCTTCTGGTTGGCAAGTCCTAGGCTCTGTGGTTTAACCCACAGCGCCATCCGCACCACGCATATTTTGTCTAGCAAGGTACAAATTATACAGGCCTAGTTTAATAAGAAATGTCCATTCACGGGGCAGATCGGGTAGGTACACTGGTGCCCACGGGCACTGTTTTGGTGATCCCTGACCTATTTCCATGACAAAAGCACCACAGACACACAAAACTGTTCAGTATGTAGTGTCAGACATACACGTTCAGGCAGCTAGAAATTTAACTCTATAGATCAGTTCTTATTTGTTAAAGTATTTTCTAAGATGCTACCCTTCCTTGGTGGTACAATGTAGATAGTATATCTGAATTCACCCTGAGGCTATCCTAGACATTAAGCTGCCAAGTATTCAATTTTTAGATAGGAGCAGAGAAATATGGCACATTCCGTATGACTTAAAGAGATGAGAGCAGGGGTGTAAAAAGAGACCAAATCAACAATACATGCTTGTTGAAGTTAACACTATGCTACAGTTTGCTGTATAAAAACCAGATAAAATACTATAAAGAAACAGATGCTATAAAGCATGTTTTTAAACAGAGGCTGGATGGCCGTCTGCCATGGATGCCTTAGTTGAGATTCCTGTATTGCAGGGGGTTAGACTAGAGAACCCTTAGGGTCCCTTCCAACTCTAAGTTTCTATGATTCTAAGTAATACAACAACAAAGGTCCGTATAGTTCAAGCTATGGTTTTCCCAGTAGTGATGTATGGAAGTGAGAGCTGGACCATAAAGAAGGCTGATCGCCGAAGAATTGATGCTTTTGAATTATGGTGCTGGAGGAGACTCTTGAGAGTCCCATGGACTGCAAGAAGATCCAACCTCTCCATTCTGAAGGAAATCAGCCCTGAGTGCTCACTGGAAGGACAGATCCTGAAGCTGAGGCTCCAAAACTTTGGCCACCTCAGGAGAAGAGAAGACTCCCTGGAAAAGACCCTGATGTTGGGAAAGATGGAGGGCACAAGGAGAAGGGGACGACAGAGGACGAGATGGTTGGACAGTGTCTTCGAAGCTACCAGCATGTCTGACCAAACTGCGGGAGGCAGTGGAAGAGAGAAGTGCCTGGCGTGCTCTAGTCCATGGGGTCACGAAGAGTCGGACACGACTAAATGACTAAACAACAACAACAACAACAAGTAATACATAGTTGGAGTACTGTAGTAGATAGATTGTGTGTTTGGTTTGGATTGGGAAAGACTTAGGTTAAAATCCCCGCTCAGCCAAGGAAATCACAGGGTGGCCTTGAGCAAGTCACCATCTCCTACATTAATCCTATCCTACCTCCTCAAGGAGTGGTTGGGAGGATGTGATGAGATACGCCAATGTATACCACCCTGAACTTCTTGAAGGAAGGGTGTGATACAAATACGATGCGATAAGTCAGTTCCCCGCACCCCAATATTACAATAAGCTGTCTAGACATAAAAGGTAATGAGACACACATGCCGTCAGCGACTGCTACGATTGCCAGTGTCCCCAGAGGAAGTGAACATATGCAAATGAGTACATGATATTAGTGTATGCAGATTTTTAGCTGGCAGTCACCTATGAAAGCAAGCACCAGGAAAGCATTTGATCACTCTCTCCCTTTGGAAAAGGGGGGGTGGGAGGGGACAACATCCCCTCTGAAATCTCTGACGGCAAGTGCTCTTCCACTTAATGTCATTCCAGCTCCAAAGCTGGAAGAGGGAAAGTTTCATACATAGCCTCTAGAACAGCCTTTCTACAGATGTTCCAGACTACAACTGCCATCAGCCACAGCACCAGAGAGCAGTCCTGGCTGGGGTGATGGAAACTGTAGTCCAGGCTCAACTATGTAGTTCCATTAGCTGCAGCCAGCGCAAGGACTTGTACTAGCGCAACCAGACTCCTGCGCTCTCCCTCATGCGCCCCCCCCCCCCAAATTGGCTCTGGGGAATCAGGGAAAAACCCAAAGCAGTGTGCAGGAGGAGATGGGCAGGTCACTCCACTGAACAAGCCAAAATGCTTCTGTTGAAAGAAAACAACCTTGAATTCCTCTCTGAGTTGGCAAAAACACTGTATTAAACAGAGCTGCATTATGGAGGCCCTGGACGGAGCTGCCTCCCGCTATTAAATCTTCAAGAACCAGAAACTTTTTCAGCACGGATGGGGAAATTCTACTTGTCAGAGATGCCAAATGAATGTCCATTTGTAAGTCAGGTGCCATGTGGTGCAAACCCTTGCAACTATGGCAGACATGCTTATACTGAAATAGCCTTGGTCCATAACCCCCAAGATTCCTCTCTCATGTGTGTGTGTGTGTGTGTGGAGGGGGGTACCATGCAAGGCTGGGAGCTGGGTGAAGAGAAAGAAAGACAGAATAGTCTTCTATTAGCTTAAAGAGACTTAAAAGCAGACATCATGCAACAAGAAGCATAGCTACAAAAGCAGCAATCAGGAAAAGCATACGTCTCTACTGCTGGGATTGAGCCATGCAAAAGAGCTTTCCTCCTACATTTTTAATTCATTCTCCCTTACTATTAGTGACAGGGTGGAATTCATGTCTCATTTTGTTATTCTAATGAACATAGTGCCTGCACTTTAGAACAGGACTGTTGCCTCTACGTTACCCTAGTAACTATTTGAATTTGTAAAGGGGGGAGGGAAAAGAGTTCTGATCAGGAGCTGAGCCTAGCATTCCTTTGTCTTCCACTCTACGACAGAACTATGATGGTCTCCGGAGGTTGTATATAGCCGCCTCCTTTCGCCAGCCTTCATATTTCCTTCCAGAGTGCAGAAAAAGCCTCAGGAGATACAAGTCAAGCGTCCAGGAACCCCCTACCACCTATTTTTCTCATGGCATGAACCTATTTGTTTAGGCTTAAATACAGTATATGTGATCAACATTAAGTTGATCTACACACAACTGCTCATGTCTAGACATGCAGAGCTGATAGATAGCAAGGAATTAGGGGATATAGATTAAGGAGGATTTCCCCCCTGCACCTACCAGGGACAGACTTCAGTAACCTTTCGTAATATGGTGGTGCCATGTGCAAGGCCAAAATTTGGCACCACACAATGGATCTTCTCAGTTATGGATTTTGCACCCCCTTGGCTTAGCATCCTGTGCAGGGAAACTGCCTGAACCACCCTAAATCTGGTCCTTCACCCACCCACGGCCCCCTCCCACAGTGGATCTATGGATTCTGAACTTCAGGGGAAAACCTCTTTGTAAACACAGAAGGGTGAGCTGTGATCTAAAAAGGAAAGCTATGGAGTAGTATCTGGGGAGCAGCGTTCTGGCTGTAAAAAGAACAAAAGCCTCTATAAAGTCAAAGAAACAATTTTTATTAAAACCCAAGGCGTTTGCTGTTCGCTGCCTCTGACACGACCACTTTTGTTCCATAAGCCTCAAGAAACAGCAAATATAAACAAGTTAGCAAAGGAGAAAGTTGCTTGCCTGCTGATAAATTGTGGGTTTGGGCAACATGGAGATGAAGTACAAAGGCGCCTTCCTCCTTCATTCACATTCAGATTAACAAGGCCTGTGTGTTCTATTCACACTGTGGCCCCTCCTCTCTCGGGAGTTCCATCCCCATTGCCATGGTAACCCTACACCCACAGGCTTTGAAGCATAGCAACAGGCCAAGCTCAGCGAGGAGTGTGAAAAGGGGAGAGAGTCAAAGGGCACAATTTGGCTCCAGGGAATCAGAATGCCAGCCTTTGTCCCAGCACAAAAGGCTGGAATCCATAGGAACAGTCCTTTGCCACCAGAGAAAGGGGTTTGCTAATATCATGGCCAGAGACATGATATGGGAAACAGACGCAAAGGTGCCAGAGAAGGCAAAGGCGTGCAGATATGCACGTCCCATGAATTTTATTCTAGGAGACCATTGCTTTTTCTGCCATTTCAGCAAATCATTTCCCTAAACAGGGCTGCCTTCAGATGTCTTCTAAAAGATCTAAGTTTAATGGTGGTGGTGGTGGTGGGGGAGCTGCCCACACCCTCTGCATTCAGCTCACTTCCTAATCAAGGAGTAGCTCAGAAAAACTGAAAGGCCATTATGAAGAACAATAATAGTAAGTGGTTTTTGTCAGCCGAAGACTAGAGTCCAGCTCTACCTGGGGCTAATGAAAACTTGGATGCTTCACCTGGCATAGAATACAGCTCCCCACCTGTCACAGTGGAAATAACTATATATTTCAAAATGCAAAACTGCCAATGCTGCAAAGGGAGAGAGAGAGAGAGAGAAAGAAAGAAAGAAAGAAAGAAAGAAAGAAAGAGGAAGCCTGGTTGCAACCAAAAAGAAAGTCTTGCATTGCTTCCATTCATCCATGGAAGTTTTTTTACTGGTGCATTTATAGTCTGTGAAACCGCAACAGTGCTCCTACGCTTAGGCCCTCTTTGTGGGTTTTGTAAAGGTTGCGCACTGTGAGAACAAGATAGTGGACTGGATGGGCCACTGGCCTGATTCAGCAGGCTCTTAAGTTCATCTTTTCTAACACAGCATAATTTCCCTGCTGTTAAGCCTCTCCTAGACATTGAAATTAGACATAATTCCAAGCCATCTGCCTGGGTGACCCCAAAAAACAAAGTCAGTATGCATAAATTAAAAGGCAAAAATGGCAACAAACCCACCACATTCTAGAATTAAAATCCCCCAAAGCACAGTCTTTAAAAATGTTTAGCAAAATGTCTAATTGTTTTATTGTACATTATTTACCTGCTATGCTTGCATGCAATACTGTTTACTGCATTTCAAGTGCCATTTTACTAAATGGGCACAAAGCAAGAGCGAGAATAGCCTCTTTAATTCCTTGCAATGTGAGGGTGGGAGAGAAGGACTGAGCCAAGATTATGAAAGAGAGACTAACTGTTCTAACATCAAGGAAAATGCAGGACACAAGTGGGAGCAGACAGAGTGTAGCTGCTGGTTTGTCAACTGGGGGGAGGAAGCCCCTCCAACTGAAGCACGGAGAGCTTCATAAGAAGATACGTTTCTGTCTTTCCCTCAAAATGTGCAGGGAGAATCTACCTCACTAAACAACCTTTTCCCACAGCTTGTCTGCTCTTGATGTTGATCATTCTGCTTAAATGTTCAAATCCATAGCTACCTAATTCTGAGCTATTACTTTTAAATGGATAGCACTGTAAATATTTGAAAACAGAAAAAACATACACATATTTTCTTTTCTCTAGGTTAAACCCTGGTTCCTACTACAAACTTTCATTGAACTCTATCACAGCTCCCCTCTCCATATTTTTGTCAACAGCTGACTAGGTAGTTAGAAAGATAAACTTAATTCAATGACATAGGTACAAAGTTAGTTAGATGAGGTTTTCTGTATGATAAGCTCTTCCGCTGAGGGATCATGGTGGAGCAGGGCAATATTCAGTGAGACCATCAGTAAATTTATCACATATTTCAAGAGATGACTGAATGCTGAAACATACAGGGTTTTTTAATTTTATTTTTAAGTCAATGCGTATCTTCTTAGCACCCTGATCAATGTTGGACAGCTCCTAGTTGCTCTGCTTCTACAATTTGGACAGCTCAATCTGACCAATGAATTTAAAGAAACTAGTCAAACAGAACTGTGCCTCTCCTTAGGAAAGAGTTGCTTTCAGTAGCTCCAAGAGACAGTGTTACTCTGTGTGCTTCAGGGTCAGACTTGGAGGTGCACGGGGGGGGGGGGGTGTCCCCCACCTCAAATTCTCCAGCAAACCCTATTTGGTGTTTATATAACTCAAAGTACAAGCTGAAGCCCACATCTGAATCATAAAATCGCTGCGTTGGAAGGGACCCAAGGGTCATCTACTCCAACCCCTTGCAATGCAGGAATCATCTGAAATTATTTGAAGCTGCCAATACATTATACGGGAACACTGGAATACAAGAAACTGATAACCTTATGTTAAACAATGAAATACCAGAACAACAAAATGGACAAAGTAACAAGGTGGATGGGAGGCCTTTGTAATTTTCAACACTCCACTGATAACCAGTTTTACCACAGCAGCTTTTGGTAACTCTTGAGAGTAAGAAGAAGAGACTGTTACTGTAAGCCATGCACTATAAGAAATAATGCATCCTATGCAGACAGAAATTCAAGGGCAGAAAAGAAGGATAAATGTGACATACCTTACCTCCCAAACTAAGTTAACTGATGCTAACTATTTTATCCTGGAAAGGAAACCTCCCTAATTACGGTATCACAACAGCTCATCCAACTATTAGGATGGATGCCACACAGAGTGGGAATCAAAAGAATAGAGAATAAAGGCCTGTCCAACCTTTACAGGGACTTTAGTAACTTTTGAGCAAAATAAGGAGACAGCACAGACTTTAAACCAGAGAGAAATTACAAAGATGTGGAGAGATATCGTCAAAGTATTGTTAGTATATACAAATTAGGTCTCTGTAAGATACAAGTAATGTACTTTGAAAAATGCCAAGGCCTACTAGAGGGTTGGAATAGATGACCAGTGCGATACTTTCCAACTCTACAATTCTATGATTCTATAATAGTCTGGATGAGGGAGCCATTTCAATAGTTAAGAGGTTCTGAGGAAGTATGATTAAAAATATCTGCCCACCATATAAGATTGCTCTACAGAAGCTGAAGAAAAACTGTGTCATTCTCAGCACTGCTTGGTGGAGCACAAGAGGCCATTGGATGTAGACTAGACCCACATTTTAACTACTAAAATTATACTGTAGAACAGAAGGTAATTCTCATGCTTAGAAGGCCAACATAACAAGGATATTGTTCTGTTTAATTCAAAATAGAATTTGGGGAACTTTTATTTGTAATAACGTACACTTGTCACTAGGTAAGACTATATTGGAAATGGAATATATTTGGAGAAATGTGGCAAATCTAATCTGGAACACAAAGTGCAGGAATATGAAGCAGCTAGAGTCTTGATCATAGCAGTGTCTGCAATGCAACAGCAGGATCACTAGCAGAAACATGTACTGTATTTTTCATCCTATAGGGCGCACCGGCCCATAGGACGCACCTCGTTTTTTTGGGGGGGGGAAAATGAATTTTAAAAATTTATTTCCCCCCCCCCAGCCACGGCTGCCACCCCAAGCCTTGCACACGCCTGCCCGAAGCACGGGGCACCCTCTGGAGGGCTCCGCGTGCTTCGGGCTGCAGGCTGCCGCCCCAAGCCTCCCGCCGGGTGCGCAAGGCTTGCGGACACTCGCCGGGGCTGCAGGCTGCTGCCCGCAAGCCTTGTGAGCCCACGGGAACTCCCGCTGGGCTTGCAAGGCTTGCGGATAGCTTCCTGAAGCCTGGAGAGCGAGAGGGGTCGGTGCGCACCGATGCCTCTCGCTCTCCAGGCTTCAGCGAAAGCCTGCATTCGCCCCAAAGGACGCACACACATTTCCCCTTCATTTTTGGAGGGGAAAAAGTGCGTCCTATGGGGCATAAAATACGGTATCTTGCAATGGCAATTTCTTTTGAAGAAATCTTCCCCTTTGGGAATGCTCCTAAAGTTGGGAAGCTTAAAAAGCATGTTCAAAATTACTGGAAGTAATTTATAATCACCTTTTCCCAGTTTATCTAGTGCTCCCCTAAATAAATCAGAAGGCAATCACAACTTCTTGACCCCAAGAGGAAAAGTGTTATTCAAATGAACTGTTATTTTGTACACAGTTTTTGTGTTTGTGCAACAGGGACACACAAATTAAAACCTCATCTATGTTTACGTTTGATCTGTTGCAGTGAGCATGATGAAATCATGACACTACAGTCAAATAAAGTTTGGCCACATGCTGAAGTCACCAAGAGCAGACAAAGCCAAGTAAGAATGAAGGCAGTGCCTCCTGGACTAGTCATACAGGTGAGCCCTGCTAATAAGAAGCATGTTGCAGGCAAAAGGAGATGCAGTGCTCACAACAATGATAAGAGGGGCAGCCACTGCACTGAGATGCAAGCTGACATGTGGGCAAACGAGGGGCAAGGACTTCATGGTAGGAGCACTCTCCTCACTGGTTTTTTCTCTTGGTGTACTTGGAAGGGGAACCCCCTGCTACCGAAGTCGCTCTAAAGTACAGGTTGGCTAACCTGTGACCCTTCAGGTGTTATTCGATTCCAACTCCTGCAAGTCCCAGCCAGCATGGCCAACGGTCAGGGATGATGGAAACTGCAGTACAACAGCAGCTGGAGAGCCATACAATAGGCAATCCTGCCCTAAAGCTAAGGAGAGCTCAGACACTTGGCCAAAAACAAGAGGCAACGATTCCACTGCAGCAGAATCATCCACTCTTCATAAACGGACACTCCTGTTCGCCTTGATTGCAACCCTGCCAAGCAGGGAGGAGAGCAGATGTTGCCACTACACTTTGCACACAAAAGCACGGGAAATCGCTTCTCAATCAAGCCACCACCAATTTTCAGGATCAAAAAATCCAGGATGAACTACCACCTCAGCACAATTTTTTCTGAATGCCCCCCAGATATATTGTTGTTGTTTAGTCGTTTAGTCGTGTCCGACTCTTTGTGACCCCATGGACCAGAGCACGCTAGGCACTCCTGTCTTCCACCGCCTCCCGCAGTTTGGTCAGGCTCATGTTTGTAACTTCAAGAACACTGTCCAACCATCTCGTCCTCAAAGACAACAGGCATGTAACCCCTTCATGGATCACTGCCTTGCCGTGGCGAAGGGGCTTGAATAACTCAGAGAAGCTATGAGCTATGCCGTGCAGGGCCACCCAAGATGGACAGGTCATAGTGGAGAGTTTTGACCAAACGTGATCCACCTGGAGCAGGAACCGGCAAGCCACTCCAGTATCCCTGCCAAGAAAACTCCATGGACAAAGACAAAGACCCCCAGATATAAACATGTCACAAAACTCGTCCCAGACTCATGATGGCTGTATTTATCTATACCATGCAAAGCACTCGCTTTTTTATCTCAAGAAACTGCTTCAAATGCCGTTTATTTTAAATGGAAAGCACTTCTGTATAAAAGAACAGCATTTCAAACTGCATATGCATATAGCCACCTAATACCACTTTATATGCAGGTTTTATGCCATGTAGGTTGTTCATAATGTGTAAAGCATCCTCAAGAGCACCAATGCACCTCTGTTGTTTTGTGCATTATTCCTGCAAGCAGATGTAGGGAAGCTCTTCAATTATTTTTGGCAACTCCCCAGTACCAAAGGCAATTCCACCACTGTGAATGCTATCGTACATTTAGGCGGAAGTTAACTCTTACCTCCATTGCTAGAGCTGCTGTTTGCTGATCATAATGGTTCAAAAGGTTAGGCATAAAAGTGGTGTTGTAAGGAAGATCCTGGCACATCCTCAAGATGATGGGCTCACATGAGAACTGGCTGTGGCCACCTGTGCATCCTATCAGAACAGCCAAAAGCCACAGACAATGGAAGACCCAGCTTGCAGCCATCTTTCTGCAGCAATCATGAGATTCTCCAGATTATTTAGTAGACTTTGCTGGGTATCTGTGCACCACTGTCAGGTTCTTCAGAGACCGAAAGACTCTTTGATTCATCCGCATTTCAGGTCTTCATTTTAAGATTCTTCAGAGAAAGGCTGTTTGTTTGCATTGATGCAACTTAGCTGAGTCCCACAGAAGGCTTTCATTCCCAAAGCACTAATAAGGTACTTCATCTTGGCCTTTTGTTTCATATTGCCATGCAAGTTGTATTAGGTCATCAAAGTTGGCCGTCTAACCGCACTCCCAAACAGACCCCATGTTGACAGGCTCTCGTCTTTCATTAAGCACTCTAAAGACAAAATAATAAAAGTGTTAAAACTGTATTGCTTACCATTCAAAGAAAGTTATTAGTTATGACTCATGGGCTCTCATATAACTTTGGGATAAAAGTGCAAAGCACAACTGAAAAATGATAGCAAGAGACTACTACAGCCTGATCAACTAGCACTTGGCTTCTCCTCTCCCAAGGAGAAAGGCACTGCATAAATATAGTAAACAAATAATAAAATCCAAAGGCAAACCCCACTGGCAGAGAGTTTTCTACTGATCATGTGTGCAAGTACACCAGACATTTACCAGATATTGCCAAGCTTTCAATCATTCCAAACATGTAGTCTGAAGCTGCAACTGCTCATCATGTCTCAAGATTTATGAGGCTTGATGTTTTTCGCTTTAGCTTTACTACTACCTCCATTTTTTCTAAATAGCTTATGATTTATGGATTACACTTAGGGTAGACTACTATACGGCTATTTCAAAGCAAAATCTCTAGTTGATAGCTGCGGTCTATAGAAGGCAAAGGACTCATATCACCAGGGTCACAGACTGTGAAAACGTTTCCTTATGAAACAAATGGCAGCTGATTCAGGAGAAAAGAGTATTTAATAGAATCATATTCTGTACTGTAGCTATAAAGAGACCTTGAAGTTCAGTCCTCTGTTCAATGCAGATCTGCAATGCAGGATGAAACTACAACATCCCTGACAGATAGCCACACAGCCTCTGCTTAAACCCTTTTAGAAAAGGAAAGCCCATCACCTCCAGCTTTTACTACTGGGCAGTTTCTCCTAACATTTAGCCAAAATCTACTTCCCTGCCGCTTCCACCCATGGGCTCCAGTTGTGCCTTCTGAAGCAACTGGGAACAAGTCTGCTTCTTTTTTCGCATGGCTGCCCTTCAGATATATGAAGACAGCTATAACGCCTCCCCTTAACCTCTTCTTCTCCAGCTAAACAAAGCCAGCTCTTTCAACCAATACCTCGTGGGACTGGGTTTCCAAGCCCCTCACCAGCCTAGTCACTTTTCTCTGAATATGCTTCAAGGGCTTTCAAGACTTGATTATTTTGGCAAAGTTTGGCTATTTTGGACAACACAAACAATTCATCACTGTCAAAGATTTTAAAAACCCATATTAAAAGTAGTTTGCCAAGAAGAAAAGAACACAGGAGGCAATGGCAATACGGAGGCAATCCAATAAATATTTGGATTGAGTCTGACCGCACATATATCTTAACTACAATTAATAAATGCTGGTGATCCATGGGTACCCCCCAATTTTAGTTTCCTTGGGTGTTAACTCGGTTTCTTCTCACTTGAATTTTGTACTGTTTTTAAACACAATATAGCAACCATGAACAAACCATCTTATGCAAATAAAGATTTACCCTACCAAAAATTTAATCATCCTCTATATACTAACTTAGATCATTTATAGCACTTAAATCATAACAAGAGAAAAAGCAAACCAGTTACTATACACTTGCATTTTCAACCAACTGAATGCAACCCTGCCACTTTCCTAAACTTACAAAAAGAATTATTGCAAGTGTAAACAGAGGTGACTAACAAAAATGAATAACAATCATGATAAATTTCTACAATTTTTGAAGAGAATTTATTTACCTCCCAGAAAGATGTGCTCACTCAACACAATCCTTAACTGCTGCAAGATTTTAGCAGCTCAATGGCAAAGTGCTATCTGCAGTAATTATTCCAACGGCTGTTTCGGTACAAAAGAAAACAATCCCTCTGAATCTATTCCATTGATTATAGTCAGATTTCTAATTTTTAAACCATCCTACCCTGAAGGTTCATACTATCCCCACCCCCATTCTTCTGATCCCCACTATGTCCAGGGAGGGGTAACACAACAACTGCAGACTTTAATCTATCCTTTGGGCCCTTGTCTTAATTCTAAAGAGGAAAGAAAAGCATGGCACATGGAAGCAAGGAGAGGATAATCTTTTGCAAGGAATGCAGATGGCAGGCATTTTTTCACCCCAACTGCACCAACAAGGCAAAAAGAAATCCACACTAAACTGTCATTGCTGCAACGGAGTAGACTTCTCCTACCTCTCCAGGGAAATATGTGTCCCGTATACTGGGAGGGGAGTCACTCCCTATACTGCCATGTATTGAAGTGGAGAGGTTCTCCATCATCCCTCCCCCATCAACACAACGCTCCTACAAATTATAAGAAACACAAAAGGGTTGACCACACTGCATTCAGTGCCCATTCCTGCAAAGAGAGCTCCAGTCACTTTACTCAGCTCTGGATATTTAGTACTTCAGTTTCCTTAGAGAGAAACATTTTGCCTCAATTGTTGCAGGGGAGGTGGTGAAGCATGGCGAGAACACATTAACAAAACTCATTTGATTCTGGGGCCCTCTGAGGGAGCAGTGAGGATGCAAAGAAGGCAGGGCTGATATCTGCAAAATTGACACACCTTTTAAGGAGTCTTAAAAATATAAAAACTGCCCTCCTGGATCAGACTATCCTAGCCTTTCTCAACTCAGTGCCCTCCTTTCCTTAAGGGACAGCCTTGCCCCATTGGTGTCCCTCTGACCACTTTACTCCTTGGAACTTTCACAAATGCTATGTACTGTAATGTCAGTTCTGCATTTGTGAGCTCAACTTCTAGTATGGAAGTACCCAGTGGCGTAGCGTGGGTTGTCAGCACCCGGGGCAAGGCAAGTAATTTGTGCCCCCTAACCCCTAACCTGCCGCCGCTGTCAGCTTCTTCTTGCTGCTGCCTGGGCTGAGGTATTTACGGTAAGGTAGCCACGGCGGTGGCGGCGGGTCTATGTCAGGTGATCTGAGGCAAGTTGCCACTGGCGCTGCCGCCCAAACGACGCCGCTTGCCCGGAGGAGGAGGGCAGAGAGGCGAGGAAAATGCAACATGGCCCAGCAGCTGCAGCAGCGGTGGCGGCGGGGCTGTGAGGAGGGGCTGCCTGGCGCGCCCTCCGCGGCCCTGACGCGCGGGGACTGCAGCGAGCGCTGAGAGCCGCTGCCTGCCGGACGCCTTCAGCCCGGATGCGCGCACAGCTCGTCGCTTTTGCGAGACATGGGGCTCTGTTACAGCCTGCGCCCGAGGCTCTTCGGCGACTCCAGAGGCGGCGAGCGCGCCCCTCCAGATGTTGCGCCCGGTGCGGCCGGCCCCCCCTGCACCCCCCACGCTACGCCACTGGAAGTACCTGTGCTTTGGAACTCTCTGCCTATTGACACTTGACAGGCACCTTAACTCTATTGTTTTAGGCACTTTCTGAACACTTACCTCACCAAGTAAATATCCTTTAGTTACCTATATACATTTTACATTTTTGGCTGACATTTTCTGTGCCTTAATGATAACTATTTTATTGCTCAATGGTACTGCAGATTTTAGCTGTGTTTTATTACAATGTTATTATGTACACAGCTCTTTGATTAAGCAACTTTACGCATCTTTCTCAATATACTAATGAATGTTTTAGAGACTATAACTTCCGCCAGCCTCAGACATAATAGGTGTTGCAATCCCACATATCTGGAGGGTGCATGGTTGGCGGAAAGGCTAGGTTTCTGCCTAGACCAGCATTCAGTTTGCAGTAGTAATCCGCTCAAAGCGAAGTCCAGGATGCAATGAAGGCAGTAAGAGGCTCTCCTCTGCTGCCACCACCCATCTCCTTTCTTTTGGGGGAAGAAGGTGGAAAACAGTGTCCCCTTAGCATTCGTTCATTCATTTATTCTGGTTTCCCCCCCCCCCCCCATACATGAAGGTGGTTTAAAACCCCTACTTCTCAACAGTGTCTTTTAATTGCCAACACTTTCTCCGAAACAAAAAAAATTCCTTCCAGTAGCACCTTAAAGACCAACTAAGTCAGTTCTTGGTATGAGCTTTCGTGTGCATGCACACTTCTTCAGATACACAAGTGTGCATGCACACAAAAGCTCATACCAAGAACTGACTTAGTTGGTCTTTAAGGTGCTACTGGAAGGAATTTTTTTTGTTTTGACTATGGCAGACCAACACGGCTACCTATCTGTAACTTTCTCCGAAGTAACACCTCCCTTGAAGGCTGGGAACCTCCCAGGCTTACCCCACAAAACACAACGCCATGGCTATGAAAGCAAGCTCCGCATAACTAGTATTTCAGTGCCTGTACATGTGTTGTGGGGGGGGGGAATTGGTCAGAAAATAAGGAGGAAATTATCAAAACACCTCTCTTCTCTCTCTCTCTGGCTGATGAGGAAGCAGCAGGGCAAGCTAAAGCGCATTAATTACTAATAACGAGGGCCTAAGTCTTCATCAGTCACCACAACCTTTTTGTTTTGTTTCAACCTTATTATGCTCATTAGTCTATATTAACGTGCGGCAAAGCTGCCTTGCAGGCCCTCGATCAGAAAGAAGAAGAAAAGGGGGGGGAAAGCAGGATATAAATAATGTTTAATTATAACATAATTATCAGCTGCAATTTCAGAAGGCCACCTACCCGGCCCCAACCTATGCAATGCAGGGGGAAGAGGGCACAATGCAAGAGAGGAGGAGGAGGAGGAGACCCTCCCCTCCCTAATCCTTCTTTGGGTGAGGGGGGGTCTCCCCCCTACACACCAACCCCCTTCCCCCTCCTAAAAAGACATGGCCTGTTTTAACCCTTTCCAACCCTCAAAGCCTGTCCACCCACCCCCCTTTGACCTGGACACAATACCAGAAGGGAGGGAGGGGTGCCAACTTGAATAAAATATTGTGCGGGGGCAGGTAAGCACAGCCCCCCATAACTGATCACATATGTTGTAAATAAAATTTCCAATAAAAACAGTAAAATAGAATTGATCATGTGACATGACACACACGCACAATTTGAATGGCAATGGCCCTCAACCTTGGAGGGGGCAGACCCCTCAAATATTTTATTGGGGGGGGGGGAGGCCGAAGGGACCTTGGCCCTTGGGAGCCAGTTCCTATGGTGGTGGGGATGCGAATCCCACCCACCCCCCATATAAAAAAAACAATAAACCTTGGGAGCGTTTGAGGAAAAAATAAGAAAAAAGGAGGACTGGGGGGGGGCGGGCGCTCCTATAAGGAAATCCTGCCCCCCCCCCTTTCATTGTCTTTTAATGTGGGTGGGAGGTGAAGGGGTCGCGCGCGCAGGTGTAAGGAAGCCAATCCTCTCGTGGGCGGGGGGAGGTCGGTCCCTGACAGGAATTTAACCGCCGCCCCCCCCCCCCAAGAAAAGAAGTGTGAGGCGCGCCCCTCCCCCCCTTCACTGAGGTGATCTTTTATTTCTCTGTGGCGAAGGCGGGGGGGGTGGTTGTTAGCTGTAACCCCGGTCCTTTCTTTGCCCCCCCCCCGTTACCTGAGTGCGTCCCTCAGGCGGTGTTGGCCGGCCCTTCCTCGGCGCGGCGGCTGAAGGGGCCCGAATGAAGGAGCCTCCGCCTCCCAGGCCGCCGCCGCCGCCGCCACTGCCTTTCGCCCCGCCCCCTCGCGGGGAAGGCGGGGCGCCGAGAAAAAAGCCAGCCAATTGCGCGCCAGCCTCCGACGCCGCCCCCGCCCGGTTGCTAGGTAGAAGGTGAACGCCAGAGCGGGACGGCGGCTTCCGATTGGCCGCTGCTGCTGCCGCCAACAGCAACCAGGCAACGGTTTCCATGGCGAACGGGACCGACTCGCAGGGGGCGGCGGCGGCCTGGTCAACTCGCGTCGCCTCAGGTGGGAAGAAGCAGCAGCAAGCGGGCAGACACGTGTCGAGCTCGCCGGCTGGGGGGGGGGCAAGGTGGGCGGAGAGAAGCGGCGAGAGCTCAGGTGAGGGGCCTGCGCGGCGCACGCGGGTCGGGAGTGGGGGGGGGAAGGCACGTGTGAATGCGTGTGCGCGTGTCGCTGCGGCCCTTGAGGCAAGGAAGGGCAGGCGGGGAGGTGCCTTCGTTGGCTGTGAGGAGCTTCGGGGTGGCTCCTGGGCAAGGTAAAGGGAATAGCAGACGCCATTGGTGATAATAATAGTAATAATAATCACTTTAATTCACGGGCCCAATAGCGCTCTGGCTTTTCGAGGCCCTTGTCAAGCTGGCTTGAAGAAGCAGCTTTGGGGGACTTGGAAATGCGCGTGCCGTTTCATTTTTGGCATTTCTGTCAGACAGCTATTGGAAAGGAAATTTTGAATTTATTTATTGCATTCAAATGCTGGCTTTCTCCATCCATGGCCTACCTATGTTCTTATGTTCTATCCCTCTGTGTGTGTGTGTGATTTTGTGTGTGTGTTTGTATGTATGTGTATATGAATATGACACACCTGCGACTTTCCTAGAATGAAGTAAAGGTAAAGGGACCCTTGACCATTAGGTCCAGTCATGGTCGACTCTGGGATTGCGGCGCTCTTCTCGCTCTATGGGCCGAGGGAGCCGGCGTACAGCTTCCGGGTCATGTGGCCAGCATGACTAAGCCGCTTCTGGCCAACCAGAGCAGCGCACAGAAACGCTGTTTACCTTCCTGCCGGAGCGGTACCTATTTATCTACTTGCACCTTGACGTGCTTTCGAACCACCTACCTTCTGATTGGCAAGTCCTAGTCTATGTGGTTTAACCCACAGCGCCACCCGCGTCCCATTAGAATGAAGTAAGGTAAAGGTAAAGGTAAAGGTACCCCTGCCTGTACGGGCCAGTCATGTCCGACTCTGGGGTTGTGCGCCCATCTCACTTAAGAGGCCGGGGGCCAGCGCTGTCCGGAGACACTTCTGGGTCACGTGGCCAGTGTGACAAAGCTGCTCTGGCGAGCCGGCACCAGCACAGCACACGGAAACGCCGTTTACCTTCCTGCTAGAAAGCGGTACCTATTTATCTATTTCACTTAAGGGTGCTTTTGAACTGCTAGGTGGGACCGAAAGACGGGAGCTCACCCCGCTGCGGGGATTCGAACCGCCAACCATGCGATCGGCAAGCCCTAGGCGCTTAGGTTTTACCCACAGCGCCACCCGCGTCCCCTAGAATGAAGTACCACCTCCTAAAATGGATTTAAAAAAGAACATTGCAGACCCACTGAAAATGCTCATGGATGACTAGTGGAAGAGGCTTCCACAAGCTGCCGAGCAACTGCCAAGAGTTGGAGAAGCTCTTTAGGCACCCTTAGTGCCCAAACCTGGTGCCTGTAAAAGGTAAAAGGTAAAGGACCCCTGGATGGTCCAGTCAAAGGTGACTATGGGGTTGCAGCACTCATCTCGTTTTCAGGCCGCGGGAATGGCATTTGTCCACAGACAGTTTTCTGGGTCTTGTGGCCCGCGGGACTAAACCGCTTCTGGCACAATGGGACACCGTGACGGAAGCCAGAGTGCACAGAAACGCCGTTTACCTTCCCGCCATAGCAGTACCTATTTATCTACTTGCACTGGCTTGCTTTCATTTTTTTTTTAATAAAATATTTATTAAGGGTTTTTAAATACAATACAAATAAATAAGACACAGTGATACATTTTCATAACACATTTTCTTATCATCTTTGGACTTCCTCACAACTCCCACTCCTGCGTTTTTAATTTAAAGATTAATCCAGCAGTTTAGCAATGTTGTTTCACACATTTTATCTCAACTTGTTTGAAATCTTAAAAAATTTTAAATTTAGCCTAATCATTATCAAATTTAAACTTCTCCTCATAGATCACATCATCTGTTTTAATGGTGCCAAGTTGTTTATGGTCTAGCTTCCAGTTTAACATTCATACAGTTTATAATATTTTTGCAAATAAATCTTGAATTTCTTCCAATCCTCTTCTACCGTCTCCTCTCCCTGGTCTCGGATTCTGCCAGTCATCTCAGCCAGTTCCATGTAGCCTATCAGTTGCATCTGCCATTCTTCCAGTGTAGGTAGATCTTGGGTTTTCCAATACTTGGCAATGAGTATCCTTGCTGCTGTTGTTGCATACATGAAAAAAGTTCGATCCTTCTTTAACACCCTCTGGCCGACTATACCCAAAAGGAAGGCCTCTGGTTTCTTAGTGAAAGTATACTTAAATACCTTTTTCAGCTCATTATATATCATTTCCCAGAAAACCTTCACTCTGGGGCAGGTCCACCAGAGGTGAAAGAATGTTCCTTCGATTTCTTTACATTTCCAACATTTGTTATCAGACAAATGGTATATTTTTGCAAGTTTGACTGGGGTCATGTACCATCTGTATATCATTTTCATAACATTTTCTTTCAAAGCATTACATGCAGTAAAGTTCAGCCCAGTGGTCCACAACCTTTCCCAGTCCTCAAACATAATATTATACCCAATGTCTTGTGCCCACTTTATCATCACTGATTTTACCATTTCATCTTGTGTATTCCATTTTAACAGCAAGTTATACATTCTTGAAAGTACCTTGGTTTTAGGCTCTAACAGTTCCGTTTCCAACTTCGATTTTTCCACCTGGAATCCTAACTTTTTGTCAAGTTTAAAAATTTCTTTAATCTGAGCATAATGTAACCAATCTCGCACTTTATCTTTCATTTTCTCCAAACTCTGCAATTTCCAATTATCTCCGTCTTTTTCTAATATCTCCCAATACTTCGGTGCACTGGCTTGCTTTCAAACTGCTAGGTAGGCAGGAGCTAGGACAGAACAACAGGAGCTCACCCCCCCGTTGTGTGGATTCGAACCGCCAACCTTCTGATCAGCAAGCCCAAGAGGCTCAGTGGTTTTAGATCACAACGCCACCTGCATCCCTTACCTTTACCTTTTACCTGGTGCCTGTACAGGCGCTGCAGTCCAGACAGGTCCCTTGATTAATTTCCAGCCACTTAACATTTAGAATCCAGTAATTTAAAGTTTCCCCACCAACACCCCAACAGAAGGAATGTGGCCACTGAGCCAAGTGTGGGGGTTAAAAAAAGAATATTGCAGACAAATTAATGGCGGAAAGGGCTCTCAATGGCTACTAACCAGGATGGCTGTTCACTGTTTCTGAATACTAGTTCCTGGAAACCACAGGAAGATAGAGTTGTTCTTGTGCTCAAATCCTCATTGCAGGTTTTCCACAAGCATCTGATTGGCTACTGTGAAAAGGGGATGCCGGATTGGGTGAGCCGTTGGCCTGATCCAGAACTTTCTGAGAACACAGAAGTACTGTTTTTGAGGGACAGGAGGTGGGCAGGTGTGGAGGATTCCCTGGTCTTGAATGGGATAACTGTGCCCCTGAAGGACCAGGTGCGCAGCCTGGGAGTCATTTTGGACTCACAGCTGTCCATGGAGGCGCAGGTCAATTCTGTGTCCAAGGCAGCTGTTTACCAGCTCCATCTGGTATGCAGGATGAGACCCTCCCTGCCTGTGGACTGTCTTTCCAGAGTGGTGCTTGCTCTGGTTATCTCCCACTTGGACTACTGCAGTGCGCTCTACTGGGGCTCCCTTTGAAGGTGACCCAGAAACTACAATTAATCCAGATTGCGGCAGCTAGACTGGTGACTGGGAGCGACCGCCGAGACCACATAACACTGGTCTTGAAAGACCTTCACTGGCTCCCAGCACATTTCCGAGCACAATTCAAAGTGCTGACCTTTAAAGCCCTAAATGCCCTCGGTGCAGTATGTCTGAAGGAGCATCTTCACCCCCATCGTTCTGCCCGGACACTGAGGTCCAGCGCCGAGGGCTTTCTGGCAGTTCCCTCACTGCGAGAAGCCAAGTTACAGGGAACCAGGCAGAGGCCTTCTCGGTATTGGCACCCGCCCTGTGGAACACCCTCCCACCAGATGTCAAAGAGAACAACAAGTATCAGACTTTTAGAAGACATCTGAAGGCAGCCCTGTTTAGGGAAGCTTTTAATGCTTGATGCATTACTGTATTTTAATATTTTGTTGGAAGCCGCCCAGAGTGGCTGGGGAAGCCCAGCGAGATGGGTGGGGTATAAATAAATTATTATTATTATTTCTCCTTATATTCTTACTGAATATACTCATAAATGTCTAGTGGAAGAGGCTTCCATAGGTTGCAGGGCAACTGCCAAGAGTACGGTAGCTTTATAGGTGACCTTAGTTTCAAGTCCTGGTGCACAGATGCTCTAGACATGTGTTTTTATTAATTTCCGTTGAGTTAACATTTCTGTAATCTGAGATGCAGCATTTCCCCCTCCCTAGAGAAGGAAAATTCAACACCATGATCAAGTCAACATGTAGTGGATTGTGGTCTCTTGGCTAAGTGTGTGGGTGTGAATGAGTGAGTGAGATAAAAAAGCTTTACCAGACAATACCTAATTGAATTTATATTCCTAGTAATGTTGACACAAGGCATTCACAAAACAGGCCTGCTTTTGTTGACGGCCTTTGGTTTAGCATTTTGCAGGGTTAAACCAGGATTAACACAATCCAGGAAATCAGTCTAATGCCCTTAGCTAATATGATATGAGCATTACAGTGCATTAATCTTTCTTAAACATTATCAAATTATGGCTTTTGAGTTAACAGCTGGCCTGTTCTTCTGCCTTTCCTTTCACAGGATTTGTTAGGAATTGGGACATACTATGAATCTAAGTGCCTCTGAAAAAACATTGAGGCAACCCTGGCACCCTGCACCCTCTCATTTAGCAATAGTTTAGCTTACTCATTGGGTGGTGGGTGAGGCCAAAAGAACCCACAACAAATGATGCAGGGTGCCACCCTAGTGTGGGCATTCTGACACCACACTGTGATTTAGTCACGGCCTCTGGCATGAACCACATTTGTTGCCTGCGCTGAACAATCACATCCTTTGAGACCAGCAAGTCCAACTGTGTCATACTGTACCTCACAATTTTGAATAGCCATAGCCTGGCCTTCCTCAATCTAGTGCCCTCCAGATCCTTTGGACTACATCTCAAATCAGTCCAAGCTAGCATGATGCTGCTGATTGGAGAAGGACACTGACAAACTGGAACGTGTGTTAAAGAGGACCGAACATTTTTTATGTATGCAACAACAGCAGCAAGGATACTCATTGCCAAGAATTGGAAGACTCAAGATCTACCCACGCTGGAAGAATGGCAGATGCAGCTGATAGACTATATGCAACTGGCAGAGATGACCGGCAGAATCCGAGACCTGGGAGAAGAAAGGATGGAAGAAGATTGGAAGAAATTTAAAATTTATTTACAAAAATATTGTAATTTGATTGAATGTTAAGAAGGATGCTTGATCATAAATAATTGGCCACCACTAAACTAGATTGAAATTAGATGATAAGTGAGATTAAGGAAAAGACAAATCCTTTGGGAGAACTATCAGATTATGTTTAAACGAGTGGATATAAGATTGCAAACAAGATGATAATTTGCTTGAAAAAAACTTTTTAACAATGTAAGTGGGAGCAGGAGACGTGAGGAAGTCCAAACAAGTTATGAAATTTTGTGTATGATATAAGCAATGTTGTTTGTTATTTATGCTTTTCCCTTATAAAAATTCTTAATAAATATTTTTTTTTAAAAAAAAGACAAACTGGAACGTGTCCAGAGGAGGGCAACCAAAATGGTCAAAGGCTTGGAAACGATGCCTTATGAGGAACGGCTAAGGGAGCTGGGCATGTTTAGCCTGGAGAAGAGGAGGTTAAGGGGTGATATGATAGCCATGTTCAAATATATAAAAGGATGTCACACAGAGGAGGGAGAAAGGTTGTTTTCTGCTGCTCCAGAGAAGCGGACACGGAACAATGGATCCAAACTACAAGAAAGAAGATTCCACCTAGACATTAGGAAGACCTTCCTGACAGTAAGAGCTGTTTGACAGTGGAATTTGCTGCCAAGGAGTGTGGTGGAGTCTCCTCCTTTGGAGGTCTTTAAGCAGAGCCTTGACAACCATATGTCAGGAGTGCTCTGATGGTGTTTCCTGCTTGGCAGGGGGTGGGACTCGATGGCCCTTGTGGTCTCTTCCAACTCTATGATTCTATGATTCTATGGCTATGCTTTGCTGGGGCTGATGGGAATTACAGTCCAAAACACCTGGAAGGGCATTGGGTTGGCCAAGGCTGCTCTGTGTTCAGAAAAAGCACAACTGTAAAAATGTTTGTATTTCTAATATCAGTGGGATTGGCCGAAGAGCCAAGTCTAGGGCAGTAGTACTTTTGCCTTTGTACACAGTGCTAGCATTTGCAGAAATGCCTCAAATAATTGTTTTGATCCCTAAATCTAATTAACCGGCGTCTTCCTTCAGGAAAGCAATGGCATTTGCACCTCCCAGGAACCTGGATGGCCCGAAGATGCAAACCAAGATGAGCACATGGACACCCCTGAATCACCAGTTGATGAATGACAAGGTGAGTATCATTCAGTCAATTTAAGTATGGGCCTTCCCCCAGACATTACGTTGGAGACACAATCAGAGGGGACCTTTGGGTGAGCAGTAGCAACAAATTCTCCATAAAAAGCAGCTAAGCCCTCAGTTGGCCAGCCTTGACCCTCCTCTAACCTGGCAGTACTTGAATGCTCAGAATTATTATTATTATTATTATTATTATTATTATTATTATTATTTATTATTTGTACCCCGCCCATCTGGCTAGGTTTCTCCAGCCACTCTGGGCGGCTTTCAACAAAGATTAAAAATACATTAAAAGGTCACACGTTAAAAACTTCCCTGAACAGGGCTATTATGAGGGGGGAAAGCGTTGGGATGGTCACACTGACGTCTGATGATTTCAAAAGGGATTAACAAATACAAGCTTTGTTTTCTAATGAAGCGTGTCAAGAGTCGGCTAAGGTGGACGCATAAGAGCTTGGAAAGCAAACATTGTATGTTTTTTGTGATCAAAGCCTATAAGGCTCACTGAGTAATGCAAACAGCTCTTCTGTCCTCCCCCTTTAGGCCCCTAAACCAAAATGTGATCTAAGATCAGTTTATCATTTCCTTGTGACAATAAATAAAACACCCCCACCAAAGGGTTGGTACAGGCAGGTGCTTCTTGCTTCATCTTAAATGAAGCCAACCATATATGTGTAGACACCTCGGAAACAACAAAGTGAGCAAGGATAGAACATAAGAATATTAGAAGAGCCTGCTGGATCCGGCCAGTGGCCCATCTAGCTCAGCATCCTGTTTTCACAGTGGCCAACCAGATGCCTGTGGGAAACCTGCAAGCAGGATCCGATCACTAAAGCACTCTCGCTTCCTGTGGTTTCCAGAAATGTAATCCAGAGTTACATTTGTTGTAATGACTCGTTTCTCTTCAGCAACCCCAGAGCATTTATAGAAATCCTTTGCCTGGACTGTTCCAGTCAGTAGTCTTTTCACTTAGAATGCTGGAACCAGATGAAACAGATTGACCCTGGGTTCAGAATCCTCTTTCGCACAAAACCTTATGAACCGATAGGTTGTGGTGATGGCAGTGGCCAGAGGTGTCTCTAAAGGAGAATTAGACAAATTCATTGAAGATACCAGAGATCATTGGCCACAGTGGAACCTCCATATTCCAAGGGAGTGTGCTTCTGAACACTAATTGCTACTGAAACCTAGTACAGTGGTACCTCGGGTTACATATGCTTCAGGTTACATACACTACAGGTTACAGACTCTGCTAACCCAGAAATAGTGCTTCAAGTTAAGAACTTTGCTTCAGGATGAGAACAGAAATTGTGCTCCGGCGGCGTGGCGGCGGCAGGAGGCCCCATTAACTAAAGTGGTGCTTCAGGTTAAGAACAGTTTCAGGTTAAGTATGGACCTCCGGAACGAATTAAGTTCTTAACCTGAGGTACCACTGAAACTTACCAAAGATTCCTAAGTAAGATCGTTGCTCCCATCTGTCTCAGGAGACAATGCAGGGGGTGAAGTCAAACTGTTGGAGAATTACAGCGCTTGCTGTGGCTGTAGAGACAATTTTGGGAAAGATATGTTTTGTTGCAGCAGAGGCAGATGAAGCTGTCTGGTTGTACTGCCGCAGATGCTGCAGTAATAGTTAATATTATGCCCCATGGCACCACTTCTCCTTGTGCTCCTCCCAGCGGTCTTTCTGGTCACTGGTATGGATGCATAACCTGACTATCTGCCTCCAGGCACTGCGACTGTCTGCTGGGGATTCCCTATAGCTGTCAACTTTTCCCTTTTCTTGCGAGGAATCCTGTTCGGAATAAGGGAATTTCCCTTTAAAAAGGGGAAACGTTGACAGCTATGGACTCCCACATGGCAGGATTCATGTCGCCAGCCTTCAGGTCACAACTGCAGACATCTTTGTAACACAGAGTTGGTCTGCCAACAGGCCTGATGCCTGAAGTCAGTCAGTCAAATAAGAGGCAAGATCCGCTTGTGGATCCACACTGGTTAAGTAGCAGGGAGCAGAGAGTAGGAATGAACAGACAGTTCTTCTGATGTAGAGACACAAAAAGCAGAGTCCCCCACAAGTGTGGTACATTGGTACCTTGCTTGTTGAACGTAGTCTATTCCAGAAGACCGTTCGACTTCTGAAACATTCAACAACTGAGACGCAAAGGGCGGGCAGGAAAGTACATGGAGAAAAAAGAAAAACATGCAGCAGAAGCTATTTGACTTCCGAGGCGTGTTCGATCATGGAAGCAATTCTGGGTTTTCTGCGTTCAAAAACCGAAACGCTTGGTTTCTGAGACTCTTGGAAACCGAGGTACCACTGTGGTAGGACCTATGCTTTTTAACTTGTCCATAAACAATCTGGGGGTGACCAGTGAAGTGGCCAAGTTTACTGACAATACTAAACTGTTTAGAGTTGTTTAAAACACACAGAGAGAGATGATGATGAGGCCCAAAGGATCTCTCCAAACGGATGGTAAAATGGCAAATGCAATTCAGTATAAACAAATGTAAAGTGATTCATGTCAAGACAAGAAAATCTTAATTTCACAGTTCATGGGGTCTGAACTGGTGGCATCTGACCCAAAACGAGACCTTGGGCTTGTAGCTTGATCAAGGTGCTGACCCAGTGTGCGGCAGCTGTGAAAATGTCAAATTCCATGCCAGGGGTCGTTAAGAAAGGGATTGAAAAATAAAGCAACATTTAATCAGCAGCAGTTAAAATGCTACATACTAAAGACAGTAGAATAGGGAATACTCTAGGGAGGAGCTGTATAAGCAGGGAGCAACTCCCAACTGGACCTCTCTCTTGTGCCTGCCAGTCTCTTGGATCTCAGTGAAGGGGCCACAGGCAGGTCCCCTGAGTTTAGTTTCAAGTAGAACAGTCGATAATGGGTGCAGGTGGCCCTTCAAACAAGGCCTTGCGTTGAATGGTAGACAGATGACAAAATGCGTCCAAGTTGTGAGTGATGTGATTTCAACTTTACGGGCTTGGCGGCTGGCCGGTTGAAATCACACAAATTAAATGCACAGAAGGCAGGGAGCTTAAAATCTCTTTTAGCGCAGGGTTTTCCCAGTGTGGAAATAGCTATTAAGCTCTCTGCCTCCTTGCTGAGTTCTTGGAGGCTCTTGCGCGATCTTGGATGGCTCTGTGAGAGCCTCCCAGAGGCCAGTAAGCATGGCAGAGAGCTTAAAAACTCTCTGCCTTGCTTGGGGGGTAAGACCCACGCAGGGCTCAAGTTCCAGAAGGCAAGGATAGCTAAGTGAATAACCATAGTTTAGAGATCCCAGGCCCTAAGGAAGTCAGACTATCCTCCACCAGGGCCAGGGCGTTTTCAGCGATGGCTCTGACCTGGTGGAATGCTCTGTCCCATGAGATTAGAGCCCTTCAGGATTTAACCTCCTTCCGCAGGGCCTGTAAGACAGCTATTCTGCCTGGCCTTTAATTTGAATTCAGCCTGATCTTTTATTTCTCTTCCCTCCCCCTCCCCTTTTTATGAAGATCACCCGCTCTGAGACCCCACAGCTAATTCTCCCCTGGCCTCCTCGCCGTGCCAAGTAGGACCCATTCAGCCAGCTAGCCCTGGGGATTATCTAATTGATTTTTGATTTTTATTGTTATTCATGTTTTTATACTGTATTTTATGCTGCTTTTATAATTAAGTGTTTTAAAGTGTTTTAAATTTGTTGTTAGCTGCCCTGAGCCCAGTTTTTGAACCGGGAAGGGTGGGCTATAAATAAAAAATTATTTATTTATTTAAGGGTGGGGCAGTTCTAAGGAGGTAGTTTGCGTATACACATGCGCCAGCCCCAGAACATACCCTGCCCCCCTAGTGAATATGACTGTTTTCAGAACTTCTAAGTTAGAATTTCTTCTTATGTCTCTCATGCCCTTTAGTAGTCTGGGGAGTCACTTATTGGGTCATGCCTAATGGTTTGATTGCTCATTTCTCGTTCAGTCTTGTGTTCACTCTGTACTGAACTGTGTTTTATTTAAATGTTTTTAAGGTATTTGAAGAAAGAAGAAATCTGTTGGGGAAATGGGTAATGACATTTTCTCCCCTAATCCGCAAATCCCATGTGCTCCACTGCTTATTTTGAGATGATCAGGCTGTAGTAGGACATGTAAGCACAGTCAACCTTGTGTAATACACACAGTCATTGTGAGGGTTATGAAGGCACTGTCCTCCATGCAATGTTTGGATTTTTAAAAACTTGTAGTTGAAAATGTAAGGGGGGGGGAATGGTGGAAGTCTGCATGCAATTAATCTGTTTAGAGACGTATGTTTTGTGCCAGAGTATGTCAAGTACCCACGCGGGTGGCGCTGTGGGTAAAACCTCAGCGCCTAGGACTTGCCGATCGCATGGTCAGCGGTTCGAATCCCCGCGGCGGGGTGCGCTCCTGTCGTTCGGTCCCAGCGCCTGCCAACCTAGCACTTCGAAATTACTCCCGGGTGCAAGTAGATAAATAGGGACTGCTTACCAGCGGGAAGGTAAACGGCGTTCCGTGTGCTGTGCTGGCTCGCCAGATGCAGCTTGTCACGCTGGTCACGTGACCTGGAAGTGTCTGCGGACAGCGCTGGCTCCCGGCCTATAGAGTGAGATGAGCGCACAACCCAAGAGTCTGGCAAGACTGGCCCATACGGGCAGGGGTACCTTTACCTTATGTCAAGTATGTGCCTCTTCCCAAAAAGGACGGTTTGCCCCATGTGTGGTCGTGTCCCCTAGTGATGACATCACGTCCTTTCTGCCAGATCCCCAGAGGCCACTCACTGCTGCTGGAAACAGGATTTGCAATAATTGGATCTGGGATCCAGCAAGCAAGCTATTTATTTTACCCTTCTCCCATCTGGTGCTTTCCAGATGTTTTGGATGACAGCTCCTGTCAGTGCTAGATGGCTGTGCCGGCTGGAGAAGTTGGGTACCAAAGTCCAAAACATCTGGAGGGCACCTGGTTGGAGAAGGCTTGTATATTTGTTGGAAGTCTCCCAGAGTGGCTGGGGCAAATCAGTCAGATGGGCAGGGTACAAATGATAAAATTAATATTATAATTATAGGTAAAGGTAAAGGGACCCCTGACCATTAGGTCCAGTCGTGGCCGACTCTGGGGTTGTGGCGCTCATCTCACTTACTGGCCGAGGGAGCCGGCGTACAGCTTCCGGGTCATGTGGCCAGCATGACTAAGCCACTTCTGGTGAACCAGAGCAGCGCACAGAAACGTCGTTTACTCCCCCCCCCCCCGAGTGGTACCTATTTATCTACTTGCACTTTGAGGTGCTTTTGAACTGCTAGGTTGTCAGGGACCGAACAACGGGAACTCACCCCGTCACGGGGATTCGAACCGCCGACCTTCTGCTCGGCAAGTCCTAGGCTCTGTGGTTTAACCCACAGCACCTTATACAGTATATATCAATGGTAGTTAACTCTTCTACTTGAATGGAACAGATTTCTGTCTCTGTGAGCAGATACAGTAGAATGTCTTTCCTTATCAGGCAGAAGTAGGCCTTCACCCCTTTCAAGCCATGCTGGAGACCACTCCCTAATGGAGACAGGACACTGGTCTAGAAGATCGACCAGAGCCAACCGTTCCTGTACTTTTTAGCAGCCAGAAGACAGAATACCTGGGGTTGGGGCGTCATCACAAAAATGAAGTGCAATATGGGTCTTGTGGTCCATGTGTTAGTTTGCAAAGTGCTTCATGGTGGGAAAGTCACTTCTGTGGCGCCATGTCTAGGTGCCACAAAACCCTCAACTCACCTCTTCTCCCTTCCCTCCTCCGCAGTTTGACAAATGGACAGACAACCAGAGGCGAAGAGTCCTGTTGGACTTCCTAGAGCGCTGCTCCCTCTTGCAGCTCAGGTTCTGCGTCAAGCAGCTGCAGGCTCGAGTTCCAGTGGAGGCCCTGGATTTCACCACCAAGCTCCCCAGGGTTTTGTCCCTCTACATCTTTTCTTTCCTGGACCCTCGTAGTCTCTCCCGATGTGCTCAGGTAAAGCTCAGTGTGTTGGGAAGGATGCAGAGGAGAGAGAGCAAAGTTTGAGGTGCTGGATATGTTTAGCCTATAATCATAGAGTGTAGAATCATAGAATGGGACCCAAAAGGCTCATCTAGTCCAACCCCCTGCACTGCAGGAATCTCAACTAAAACATCCATGACAGAGGGCCACCCAGCCTCTGCTTAAAAACCTCCAGGGAAGGAGACTCCCCCACCTCCTGAGGGAGACCGTTTCACTGTTGAACAGCCCTCGCCTTCAGAAAGTCCTTCCTGATGTTTAGTTGGAATCTCCTTTCTTGTAACTTGAAGCCATGGGTTCGAGTACTACCCTCTGGGGCAGGAGAAAACACTCTTGCTCCATCTTCCATGTGACTGTCCTTTTGATATTTGAAGATGGTTATCATATCACCTCTCAGTCTCCTCAGGCTAAACGTGCCCAGCTCCTTCAAGCGCTCTGTGGCAATCACACAGGGTCCCCGGACGTTTCACCGTCTCTTGATCCCTGTGCCACCACTTGATTTCTCGCTGCCACCACCCAGGCCATACCTGGTACAATACGGAGCCCAGTCAGGGTTTCAATTGGAACATAAACTTTTGTTTATTGCAGTTTAACAAGCATGTGGTTTCACGAACGGTATCAGTCAGTTACAATCATGGGGTGCCTATCCAGACCTATAACTTCCGCTACCTGCTCTCACTCACTAAACCACCTCTCAGATATTTACTTGTCTTCCTAGCCCCTAACTATTCCTGACTCAGCTTATTTTGCTACACTAACTCAACCTACCCACAAACTCTATCCCAATTCACTCCCACTCCAATCAACCTCCCAATGAACTCCTCCCTTCGCCCTTCCCAGAGCTGGTTTTATAGTCCCTCTGACTCCACCCCCTGGGTCCTGATTGGGTAACCTGTTTAACTATTTCACCTCCAGAACTCTCATATGTTAACGTCACATGCTCATTAGGTTTGGTGTTATGTACTAAGCTTGGCTCCTAGAACAATAGGCGGGTAGGATCCTAGAATGCAACAACTGATTGGCTTGCAGGAAAAGACCAATCAGGCTCCAGGAGGGAAGCAGAATCAGCCAATCAGACGGGACTCGTTGTGTAAATAATGTATATAAAAGCCCGAGGTTTGGGGGGAAATTCAGTCACTGCTTTACAAGCTGCAATAAAGAGCATGAAATCACTACAGGACTCTGAGTATATTTCATCTGGCTTCCGGACACTTGATCATTTTGGTCACCCTCCTCTGCACACCTTCCAGCTTGTCAATATCCTCCTTAAATGGTGGCGTCCAGGACTGGACACAGAACTCCACTAGTGGTCTGTTGATGCAGTATATGAACCAGAAAAGTTTGGAGCCCAGCAACATGCAGTTGTTCCTCTTCCTGTAGTGCCAGCCTCCCTCTTTTGAGCAGCACAAGCACAGCAGTTGGAGTTGCAGTTTTGCCCATTCAAATGAGGGAAAGCACATGCCTGAGGGATATACCTGTTTGAAATTCAACTCCACTCCTGCGTGCATGAACCAGGCCTCCATCTGGGTTAGACAAGGAAAAACTGCAGTTGCCAACTCAGTGGTTTTTGTTTTTTTTAAAGAACTCTGTTGCTTTCTGAATATATTGAAATAGTTTTTGCGTCTGGATTATGTGTCCTCCTCCGTTTCTGATTTTTGCCCCGATAGGTCCCTCAGAACAATAATAATGGCGCCTTTTTCATTCTCAGGTGAGCTGGCACTGGAAGAACTTGGCAGAACTAGATCAGCTCTGGATGCCAAAATGTCTGCGCTTTGGGTGGTATCTCAATTTCTCTCCAACCCCGTTTGAGCAAGGAATCTGGAAGAGACACTACATTGAGGTGGTGAATGAGTTCTGGGTCACCAGCCCTAAGGTACCTCTGCAGTCCTTGAGAGACGGTTTTTGGAGCTGAGCTGAAAACCTCTAGTTTAGCCTCGTCTTGGGTGTGCTGCCTTTTCCATATGCAGGAACTTTTTGACATTTAGCCTTGTAAACTGACCTGCATTCTGAAGTGGAGCAGTCCCAGTAGAATTGTACCATGGGCTTTCCCTGTAAGTGTGAGTTGGCTCTTGAGGTACCTAGATCCCCTAAAAGCCTAGTGCACACATGCCTTCCTTCTGATACATATCTTCAAAGAGTCCATATAAAGGCCCCTGTGAGAAGAGGATGCAGGTGGGCCATGGGTCTGATCCAGCAGACTCTTCTCATGTTCTTAAGCCACTCCTCCAGTTTTCCAGCTCAGTAGTGGCCTGTGATGAAAAGACCCAGCACAGTCTGTCATCCTCTTGTCGCTTGAAGCTCAGGTGGTCTTGGTGGAGTGGTGTCCCTTCCATCAGCTTCAGCTGTCACGGTCCGGTTCACGGGCGATCGAAGTCCCGGCTGGGGACGTCGGGACTGGGGGCAAGATGGCGGAGTGGGAGCAGGAACGGGAGTCCAGAAGCCAGGAGTCACGAAGCCAAGAGCCAAGGGTCAGAGAGCAGGGAGTTAAGAAGCCTAGGGTCAGGAAGCAAGGGGTCACGAAGTCAAGTGTCCAAGGATCAAGAAGCAAGGAGTCAAACGCAGCAAGGCAGGGAACGTGTTGCTGTGGCCAAGAACCGAAGGGAAATGCTGACCTTATATCCCTTCCTGGCTCTTGCCACCAGGTGCTGTGAGTTACCAATCGGCCTCACCTGTGAGGCTGCAGATTGCCTCTTCAGAACAAACTTAGGAAGTCCCCAGTCCTGCAAAGTCCTATTGGTCACAGGGCTTGGCTCCTGCATGCACACCTGACAGCTGCATACGTATCTGGGCAGAGATAGCCTAATTCTGTCATCTATTGCTGAAATGTGTTATACAGACTGTCGATTAGTTTCTGGGCCCAATTCAAAGTTCTGATTTTGACCTGTGAAGTCTTAAATGGCTCAGCACCGTGATACCTCAAAGACTGCCTGTCCCCATATGAACCAAACAGGACCCTGTGATCATCACCTGAGGCCCTTCTTTGTGTGCTTCCTCCGCATGAGGTCTGGAGAGCAACAACACAAGAATGCGCATTTTCTGCAGTGACTCCCTGCTTGTGGTATGCTCTCCCTAGGGAATCTTGCCTGGTGCCATCGTTGCACATGTTTAGGTGCCAGGCAAAAACATTTTAACTAAACCTTTAGCTAATCAGGGGTTAGCAAACTTTTTCAGCAGGGGGCCGGTCCCCTGTCCCTCAGACCTTGTGGGGGGCTGGACTATATTTTTTTTGGGGGGGGGGGAAATGAACGAATTCCTATACCCCACAAATAACCCAGAGATGCATTTAAATAAAAGGACACATTCTATTCATGTAAAAACATGCTGATTCCTGGACCGTCCACGGGCCAGATTTAGAAGGCGATTGGGCCGCATCTGGCTCCCGGGCCTTAGTTTGCCTACCCATGGATTAAACAACCCACAGCCTTTTACATTGGGGTGGGGGTATTGTTTTTGTTTGTTACTATGTTAATGTTTTTGTTTCTTTATATTGCAAACCGCCCCAAGATCCTCAGATGAAGGGTGGTATAGGAATGTAAATAATAATACACTCCAAACTCGGTTACCAAACGCCAAAAACCCGGAAGTAAATGCTCCAGTTTTCAAACATTTTTTGGAAGCTGAATGTCTGACGCGGCTTCTGCTTGAGTGCAGGAAACTCCTGCAACCAGTCAGAAGCCGCGCCTCGGTTGTCGAACATTTTGGAAGCCGAACGGGCTTCCGGAACGGATTACGTTCGACAACCGAGGTTTGACTCTAATAATATCCAAGGGCTTCCCTCCTCCCCAACAGCACACAATTGATATTGCCTACTTGTTTTCCATCCCTTTAGACCCCTCCAAAAGAGGACTTTGTGGTGGTCGATGTTCAGCCTATAATGAAAGAGGGTCTGGAGGTGAAACAGACCCTGTCACCGTCAGTCCTCCAGTCAGCATCTCCTCTCGGAAAGAAGATGAGCAAGGAAAAGCAAGATCTCCCTCCCTGGCGTTCTTCAGATAAGCATCCTACAGACACCATCAGATTCAATTACCTGGACAACTTTGATCCCATCGAGCAAGCGAGGCAGGCGTAAGGCACACCCTCATGTCTGTCTTCTTCTTTTCTCGGTCAAACAAAACTAATTTGATGTTCAGCTGCTCCCTCTCCCCCTGGGGTAGGTGACAACCCTGCCATATTCAGGAGAGGAGTTATTGCTCTCAAGTTTTCTAATTTTTTGTAGGGGAGTGCCGAGGCTGCAAGTTTAAAGCCTCTTTGTGAATCTCTTCCTAATTAATGGTGCATCCGGGATGGATTCCGACTTCAGGCAGGCAGGAAATTAATAGGTCCTCTTGGTTCTGCTCCATAAAGTTTGGACCAAGCCCAGAATGGATTGATCCCACCCCAGCAGAATTCTGGAGTGGGTGGTGGGGTTGATTCTGCAGTCCATTGTAGGCACGCCCAGAGCATGTCAGAAGATGAAGGAGAAACCCCAGGCAATGTTAGCCGTCTCTGTACATGCCTTTGGTGCCCAGTGTGGGAAAGGGTCAACAATGTGTGTGGAACAAGGTGTAGAAGAGCCCAGGGGTGTCCCCAAGAACTGCTAAGCTTCTCCTTCCAAATTATTTCCAGACCAGCTGAAATGCAGTAGGCCTGGGTGTTGGAAAAACGCCCAGGAAAGCTTCCACCTTCCCAAGACACCGAGGCGTCTCTCCGGTGTAAATCTTCCTCTGGCTGTAAATCTTCTTCAGTCCAGAGAGACCGGTAATAAGCGACCCCTCCCTCCTGAGAGGAGCACACTCGTCTTAGAATCATAGAATCATAGAGTTGGAAGAGACCACAAGGGCCATCGAGTCCAACCCCCTGCCAAGCAGGAAACACCATCAGAGCACTCCTGACATATGGTTGTCAAGCCTCTGCTTCAAGACCTCCAAAGAAGGAGACTCCACCACACTCCTTGGCAGCAAATTCCACTGTCAAACAGCTCTTACTGTCAGGAATTCTTCCTAATGTTTAGGTGGAATCTTCTTTCTTGTAGTTTGGATCCATTGCTCCATGTCCGCTTCTCTGGAGCAGCAGAAAACAACCTTTCTCCCTCCTCTATGTGACATCCTTTTATATATTTGAACATGGCTACCATATCACCCCTTAACCTCCTCTTCTCCAGGCTAAACATGCCCAGCTCCCTTAGCCGTTCCTCATAAGGCATCATTTCCAGGCCTTTGACCATTTTGGTTGCCCTCCTCTGGACATGTTCCAGTTTGTCAGTGTCCTTCTTGAACTGTGGTGCCCAGAACTGGACACAGTACTCTTCTGGCATCCCATTGCAGAAGAAAGAGACAATCAGTAGCTACACACTACTTTATTCATTTTCTATACACAGACACTCCATGAGCGTGTCTGCTCTCTCTGAGCAGCAGTACAGAAGACCACACTTTACACAGAAGCGAAAGTAACTTTTCGCAGTACTGAGACTGTGCTGAGACTTCCTGTCCCACGCTCTCAGACACCCACATGATGTGAACAACCATCCGCTGCTCGCTGAGCAGCTGGTGAGATAAAAGTCCTAACATCAGGTGTGGTCCAAAAATCATTCTACAACGATTGGATTGCCAGCTCAAATTCTCTTTGGAATGCCATGCCTTCAACTATTTCTGTGTTTAGATATTTGAAGTAGCATCTCGGCAGCATACAGGATGCTGATTAAACATTCTGTTCCTTACCATTCGCTTCCAGAAGTAGAGGTCTTTCCTTTCTTTCTCTCTTTCTCTGGTGATCCCTCCTAGCCGAGTAAGATTGTCTTCCATGAACACGGTCTTAACAGTTACAGATAGGTAGCTGTGTTGGTCTGCCATAGTCAAAACAAAAAAAAAATCCTTCCAGTAGCACCTTAAAGACCAACTAAGTTAGTTCTTGGTATGAGCTTTCGTGTGCATGCACACTGTGTATCTGAAGAAGTGTGCATGCACACGAAAGCTCATACCAAGAACTAACTTAGTTGGTCTTTAAGGTGCTACTGGAAAGAATTTTTTTTGTTTTGACGGTCTTAACAGTGAGTCTGTAAGTTACTGTGGAGGCCAATTCTGGATCCACACGTCCTTCCACAGTGGGGACATTGGTTTCCAGGCAGGAGTTGATCACGGTGTGGATTTGCCAAGCATGCTTTCCTCCTAGCACGTTTCTCCCTTGCGTCCTGAGTTTGAGTGTCTTCAAAGCCGAGGACACCTTTGGTAACCTTCATCCGCCTTCACAGCCGTTGTAACATACCGCTTGTTATCATCCGCCTGTTCTGCCATTGAGGACTTCTTGGATCATTCTTTGTCTAGCTCTTTCCCTTTGACCTTACCGCCTTGGGTCACCCTGCTGGGAGTACGAGACTCCCAGCGGTTTCGCTCACAAGGGTCATAGGGACATGCAAGCCCACTCACCACGACAAGGTGACGATCCAGAGAGTGAGAGAGGTAACCCACTTCTAATGGTAGAATGCATTATTTTGCATGCAACAGGCTCCATGTTCAATCCTTGTTAAGAATGTAAGAACATAAGATCCTCCTACTGGATCAGGCCAATGATCCTCCTACTGGATCAGGCCAGTGATCCATCAAGCTGAGTATCCTGTTCTCACAGTGGCCACCCAGATGCCCATTTTGTGGGAATGTTCAGGGATGCAGGAGAGGGTATATTGACTGATTATATCCTTATCCAACTTGTGCTAACGAGTTCCCAAAATATCTGCAGAGTAAGACATTCCCCTTTTTAAGTTCGCAACGGTAACGTGTGCTCAGGTTCGCTAGAACCTCTATAATAATTTCTCTGGTAATTTCCCCTTTATTCCCTCTTAAAATACAAGACACGACACAGTCCTTTATAAAAGTATAGAAAGAGTTTACTCACATTCTGTTCACAATCGGATCCCAGAAGGCAGACAGCTTAATAAAGTAATATACATTTAGAATCTATCTTATAAGAAGATAGCCCCTTTCTCCTCTCTTGGCTGGGAGCCAAGAGGGCATCTTTAGCAGATGTTGCTTCTTCAAAGGAAGATGAGAGAGAGAGAGAGATGGCTGCCCCTGCCCTGTGCTTTTATCATTACCTGCACAGGTGAGGCCACACCCACCTCTGGTCACATTCGGAGGAAGTCTGTCCCAGGAAGTTTACCTGCTGGCTGGACAAACATCCCTCCCCATGTCTAAACATGTACACTCTAGGAATGTTGTAATTGACTGCTCCTGTGTTTTACATCCCACACATTTTGGGAAACCCACAAGGTGGACCTGGGTGCAGCAGCACTCTGCCCATCTGGGATACCCATCAACAGGTGTTCAGAGGCATAATGCCAAGAAAGCAGATCATGGGGGAAAGCTTTCTCCCTCTTCTTAAGACCTAGGGAAGCCGTTCCCAGTCAGTTTAGACTGTACTGAGCTCCGTTGACCAAGGTTACCTGACTTGGTATAAAGCTACTTAAGAGGTTCATCTGCTGCAGCCCATACCCTGTTCCCTCACAGTCCCCCAGAGAAGTCTTCCTGCCACCTTACACTTCCATGACATCTTTAGATGCTTGGTTCTTTTCTCATTGCTCTTGTAATCTAGATCAGGATGTTTTCTAGCAGTTACAGTAAATGTGTCCACCCTTAGTTTAAACGCCTTGCTTCTTCAGTGGTAGCACGAATGGTTGTTGCTCTTACCCTTGGCATAACATCTTGGGAACAGATCTAACACACATGCCAACTACCCTGCAGTCTACGTGTTCAGTAGTCCCAGTTTCTTCCTTAATAGCAGAATGTCTTTCAAAACCCAGCCCACCAAACGTAGCCCGGAGCAGCAGTTCAGCTGCATTAGAGGGGCGTGGGGGCAAGTTTTGTGGGCTGAAGGGAGGAAGATTATTTTTCACGAGAGCAGATGACAGTGCCAAGCATTTTTCTGTCTTCTTGTTCTGGGAAAGTAACTTGTTGCCAGGAGCACAGATCAGATCCCAAGCAGAAAGACATTCACTTTTCACAAGACTGATGTGATGTGCGTAGAGAGCTGCCTGGGTAGAATTAGCTTACTCTTCCTCCGGGGATCTTAGGGTAGTGTCTGCAGTTCTGCCTCTCACACTTTTTTACTGACCCAAGGTCACCCATTGAGTTTTTATGGCAGAAAGGAGAATCGAACCCACGTCTCCCTGGCTCTAGCCCAACACTCTAGCCATGATACCATAGTGCCTTTCTCAAACTTGGGTCTCCAGCTGTGGTTGGACTACAACTCCCATCATCCCTGACCACTGGTCCTGCTAGCTAGGGATGCTGGGAGTTGTAGTCCAAATGTTTGAGAAACAGTGATGCAAATCTACAGAAACCTTTGAGTGATTTAGCTGTGATTCCTGCATTGCAGGGGGTTGGACTAGATGGCCCTTGGGTTCCCAACTCAACAGGTCTGTGGTTCTTTGAGTGCTGAAATATCTGCATATCTGGGCACTAGCCCCACTGAAGCACAATCATGCATATTGATTCAGAAATATATTCCTCTGAGTCCAGGCCACTCTTGTATCAGAGCCTGGGGCTTTGGCCCTTAAAACCCCCGGGACTCACTCCCAGGTAGCTGTGCTTAGGGTTGCAGCTGCGGTCTCTGAAATGAGAAGTGGCAGAACAAGCTTCAGGCCCATACATTTTTTTGTGTTTCCAAAAGGTATTTGCCTCTCCCCGCCCTGTCCCGGGAAATCCTTTTAACTTCATTTAATACATCTTTTCCCCCCATTCACTCTGTCACAAGAGACTAGGGCCCTGCGGGACTTGACATCTTTCCGCAGGGCCTGCAAGACAGAGCTGTTCCACCAGGCCTTTGGCCAAGGCACCGTCTGGCCCCCTCCTTTGATAATCCTCACAGAACTCTAGCCCAATGGTTGCCATTAATTTGATTTTGAATTGAATTTAGAATGAATTGATTTTAGAATGCTGTGTTACTTTTATTGCTGTTAGCCGTTCTGAGCCTGGCTTCAGCTGGGGAGGGCAGGATATAAATAATTTATTATTATTATTATTATTATTATTATTATTATTATTATTGCAGTAGGAAGAAAGGAGGAGGGCTCACCCCAGACCTCAGCCAGTTGGCCTTCCAGAAGAAAAGGAAACCAAGCAGTGCATCGTACAAACTCCGAAAAGCAAAGTCCCTGGCAAGTATCCCAAATGGTCAGCCTTCTGGGCTAAGCAGCAAACTTGGTGAGGTGCAAAGCCTTTGGTGAGGAAGGGAGCAGCCTTGATGGTGGTGGCCCCCTCCCCAAAGCCCCTCTGCCTTGCGTTGCCTTTTGTCCTTAGCTGCCTAAGTCCACCACTTAAGGGCTGCAACTTGAGCAAAGCTGGCGTTCAGTCTTGGAGCATCAGTTATGGTTGTTGCCCTCGTGCTTCGGCAGCCCTGCTGTGCAGCCAAGATGCAGAGCTCACACTTTGCATGCAAAGAGGCACCACCAGTCAGAAGAGACAGTAGTGTCCCGACCTGGCCCTAGGCAGCTTCCCAGCAGTTATTTAGGTGGGTCGCTGCATTTGAGCTCCCTTGCTTGCCTCGAGGGTACATCCGACTGCAGACTGAGCGTCTCCGGCTGCATATTTCTGCCCCTTTGGGAAGGACAATGTGACTCAATGTGCTTTGCTTCCTTGTCCTCCAGCAGCCTGGGGCTGAGCTGCCAAGGAGCCAGGAGTGCAGGAATCAGGTATATGGAGCCTGTCAAAGCCTTGCTTTGTGTGCTGCACTCATTCCTGGTGGGGTGGGAGACTCTGACCCTGCCTGTCCCGTCACACGGCATCCGCGACCCTAACATCTTAAGCCCTTGCATGCTCACCTGCTTCTCTTTAGGTTGATCCCTGCCAATCATTATGTTGCTTCTTTTTAAGCTGCTTAAAATTAATGTCTGCCTTTCACGCACTGTCTGTGTCTCCCGTCCCGGTCTCATAATTCGGATGCTAGCGAAATGAGAAATGCCCGTATTACTCTTTTCAAACACACCCTTTTTAAAAAATTATGTGAAGGTAGCACTTAAAGATTCATGATTATGGCTTGGCTTGTCCTAAAAAGACAAAGAGTTTGTTGCTCTTTGTGCAGAAGCTTGATTTTAATGGAAGTTTTGCATAAATAGAGGATCTACTACTGCCTTGAGCAACAGTGCTTCTTCACATGCCGGAGGGACCAGACTTTCTTCTTTAGTTTTAATTTTGGAGACTGTAGCCAATAAACAAATTCTTTTCACACTCAGCAGTTGAAGTGTTGACTGCTGTGCCCTTATCTGCCTTTATTTGCCGGAATGGATTTCTGAGTAAGTGTTTTATTGCTCCTGGCTTTTCCCAACACCCTAAACAAGAGATTAAACAAACAGATTGAAGCTGTACTCTTATGCACACTTCCTGGGAGTAAGTACCTGGGTTGGGGGAGAGACAACACACTGGATTTGGCTTCCTGGCAGTGGCCCATTAACATGGACCAGGATGGGAGCTGGTCCCTTATTGACCGGCAAGGTCATTGTGGTCATCTGATGAAGCCTTCCTGGTGATATCATGTGCTCCCAGGCTCTGCTCTGCCGTGATCTGGAGCAGTTCTCCATTTTGATTTTTAAATACATGTTAAAATACTTCCTTATTTTCCCAAGTCATTTCTGGGTTAGTGACCTAGCCATAGTTTTGAACAGGCACCCCAATGTTCTATTACTTCCAAAACAGTATTCGTATTTTACTGTTCATTTTTTTCTCTCTATTTGTTGTACACGTCTTCAGAAAATGTTTATTATTAAGCTGACTATAAGTTCTGGAAATAGACATGGTGGAACTTATTTCTGAGTAAGCTTGAAGAGCTGTTTTTCTATGTTAAAGAACAAAGGCCTAGTTATCACTCCGTTTGGATTTCGGGTGTGGGCTCAGCACACCATGAATGTGCTCTGGCACGCAAAAATATCCCCCACATGCTTTCATTGGGTCTACTCTTGAGTAGGGCTTGGTTAAAATGAAACCCCTAATCCTTTTTCCAGGGTAAAAAGTCCTCACCCTCTCACTTGCAGGTATGTTATTTATTGCTCAGCTGTGGCAAGAAAATAGCTCTAAAATTTTTCACTTGCACTAACCCAAGGCAGCTGAAAGAGCTGGCCAGTGTGTGTGTGTGTCTCCCGGCTGGCTGACTGGCAGGCCTGCTCACACACTGCTCCTTTCCTAAATAATCTCAGTTTCTGCAACTAAAAACAAAAGGCTACTTGATTCCACCTGCCTTTGGGACTAGGGTGTCCTGTGTTTGGATTCTCCTTCCCAAAGAAGCCTGCCTGGTGCCTCCTCTGATATCTCCTTGAAACAGGCAAATACTGTTTCGTTAAAAAACAAAACAAAAACAAACCACCCAGACATTCCATCATCTCATATACTGCTTTTAGTTGTCGTCAATCCATATTGCTGCTTTCTATGTGCTTTTATAAGTTCAATTTGCTGTATTTTATTGCTTTGTTTGAATTCTCCTAATTGAATGCCACCCTGGGAGTGTTATCACAATGCAGGTAATAAATAATTTGCCAAAAAAGTACAGCTGAACCTCGGTTTTCGAACGTAATCCGTTCCAGAAGTCTGTTCAATTTCCAAAACGTTCGAAAACCGAGGATCAAAGGGCTGTCAGCAAGTTCAACAGGGAAAATTGAGAAACGCGCTTCGGGAGCCATTTGACATCTGAGGCGCGTTCAAAAACAGAAGCATTCACTTTTGGGTTTTCGGCGCTCGGAAGCCGAGACGTTCAAAAACCGAGGTTTGACTGTAATTGCATAAACCAAACAGAACAAAAGATCCTTACCTGAAAGTGAGTCCCCCATTGGAGTTTCATGGACTTTCCCCAAGTATCTGTGTGTAGGACTGTGGCCTTTGTCTTCCTGCACATTTCCTACCTGCTCAGAATTTGGATAACAGCAAAGTTTGGGTGGTGACTCAAGTTATGACTTAAGTCGTGTGTGTGTGTGTGTGTGTGTGTGTGTGTGTGTGTGTGTGTGGTTTTAGGTCAGGGACTGTAATCGCAATTCCTGGTTCTGTTGACAGATTCAAAACTGCAGGAGATTCGTTTCCCTCTAAATCTCATAAGAGCACGAGAAAAGCCTGCTGGACCATCTAGTTAAGCTTCCTGTTCTCACAGTAGCCAGCTCCTTGCCTGTGGGAAACCCGCGAGCAGGATCCAAGCACAAGAGCAACTCTCCCGTCCTGCAGTTTCCAGTCGCTGGTAGTGTTGCTGCCTCAAACTGTGAAGGCACAGCACAGCCATCATGGCTCGGAGCCATCAAAGACCCTCTCCTCCATCATTTTGTCTAAGCCATCTAGGAAGAGCAAGTCCCATAGTCCCATAGTTTAACTGCTTCTGTGCAAATGGCTACTTCTGTCTGTGTCAATGCCTTTCTTTCGCCTGCCTTGCATCTTCCACCATTCACCTCCATCGGATGTCCACAAGCTCCACGAGAAACTACATTTCTTGCTTTTTTCCTGCCTCGCTCCCCAGGTGTCCCTCTCTGCAGATCTCGGTTCACAGCCAAAAGCAGGCCCCGCTCGCCCCAACTGGGCTACTTACCACGCTGCGGGCTATCCTGCCACCAAAGCAATGGCCAAGATCCTTGCCCAGAGTGCCCAGTGGAACGCTGGGATACGGCCGGCGCCGGCGCAGGGTCCAGTCCCACAGCTGAGCGAGAAGGGGAAGAAGGCCTTTGCACGGACAAGCAGAAGCTCTCCAAGTCAGTAAACCCGGTCATTTCACGTAAGGGGTGGGGTGGGGGGTGAGCATTGAAAATTTCAGCCCCTTTTCACTCACATCACCATTTTGTTGTTTTATTATTATAAAAGCCCTGTTTAGGGAAGCTTTTAATTTTTGATGTATTACTGTATTTTGATATTTTGTTAGAAGCCGCCCAGAGTGGCTCGGGAAGCCCAGCCAGATGGGCAGGGTATAAATAATAAATTATTAACATTATTATTATTATTACTGAGTTTTTGAAATTGTAGACAAAAGTTCAATATCACTCTCGCCATGCACAAATTGGGCTGTTACAAGAACGCTAGCTAAGCCTAAGCGATTTTAAAGAGAGCTTTTCAACGAAAAAGGCCCCCCAAAATTACATCCCTCACAAGTTGGATGAAATAATAAAGCAGTGGCAAGCTGCAGTCTTAACCATAGGCAAAGCAAAATTAGAATTAAAAGCGACAGCAAGACTTGGCAACTACATTGGCATCTGTAACTTACTACTGATAGCCAATGTAGCTGGTAATATCGAGGGTTAAAAATAAGACAGCATTAAATATTAAAAACTTCCCTAAACAGGAGTCTTTTAAAGATAAGATAGCTGCTTATTTCCTTCACATCTGAAGGGAGGGCGTTCCACAGGGCGGGTGCCACTACCGAGAAGGCCCTCTGCCTGGTTCCCTGTAACTTCACTTCTCCCAATGAGGGAACCGCCAGAAGGCCCTCGGCGCTGGATCTCAGTGTCCGGGCAGAATGATGGGGGTGGAGACCCTCCTTCAGGTATACAGGACCAAGGCTGTTTAGGGCTTTAAAGGTCAGCACCAACACTTTGAATTGTGCTCAGAAATGTACTGGGAGCCAATGCAGATCTCTTAGGACCAGTGTTATGTGGTCCCAGCGGCCACTCCCAGTCACCAGTCTAGCTGCTGCATTCTGGATTAATTGGTAAGAAACAAGGCTAATATATTTCCTTCTCTTTTTGTATCGTAGGTTAGAGGGTTTGTTTAAAAGACTGGTGCAACAGGCTAGCCAAATTCTGCTATGTGCTTTTGGAGCAGATCGCTGATGTTCTAGGACACTAGCAAACATTACAAAGTCATTATTATTATTATTGCTATCATCTGAACATGTTTGGGGGGAGAGAAGGCACTGCTGAATGTACCCAGGTGCCCCCACCTCTATCCCCGTATCTTAAGACAAACCTCTGTTGCAATACAGATAGGTTGAAAGAATGTCAATGTCAGGTTTAATTTTGCAAGGGGCTGTTTCCTTTTAGTTTCTCGCTGTTGACGTTAACTGCTTCATCTTCTCTACCTGTTCCAGCATCTCCACTCTTTGAAAGCCAGCCCTGGGAACTTCCCCCGTCAGACACGGGATCTGATGCAGAACAGGAGGATGGAGAAAAGAGACTTTTCAAAGCAACACACTTGAATTAATCTCCCCAAGGGAAAGGCAGGTGTCATTGCAGGCTATGATCGTGTTCCTAGAGCCCAGCTTTCTGAAAAGGGGCTCTTTGGACGGGGATTAAGAATCATGTGGATTTATCATGTCTTCATTTCCATGGTGGACTAACCAATGACTAACCAATGGACTGTTGGGACAACCTGGATTTTTTTTAAAAAAAGAAAATACTGTTCAGATAGGAACTTTGCACGTGGCCTTAGACAAGGCCCTATTTCTCAGCCTTAGTTTCCAAGCTGTAGAATGGGAATGGTGGTGGTCTACCTCATCGAGTTGTTGTGGAGTTGATAGTCAGCAACAGTGCAGTGCTATGCATATCTACTCAGAAGTAAGTCCCACTGAATTCAAGGGGGACTTACTCCCTTGGTAAGCATTTATAGGATTGCAGCATCAGGCAGACTCGGTTTTCGTAATGGTTACTGGCAACTTTGAGTTATTACATAAAGAGGAAAAGAACTCAAAGGAAGGATTTCATTCCAGGAGGTGGCTGCAACATAATCAACGGTAAGAACATGATTAAACAAAATGGCCTTTTCCAAAGTAGCAAATGTGATGGCTTGTCCCTCTCCTTTCCATAAACACCCTTTCTTATTTCCCCTATTATCAAGGTTGAGACTGTAAGCAGACTTTATAAACCCTGTACACTGTGATGATGTATGGATGGTCCCAGGCCTATCAGTTTGGCAGCAAACTGGGTCCAGAAAAAGAAGGGTAGTAGTTTCTGTGTGCTTGGGGGAGTCTCCAAGCTTAACCATGCATTTTAGGTGACTCCCCACCTCCACCATTCAATGGAGCCTTTAGGGAAAGTTTGCAGGTAACTATGCTGGTGCATGGGGGGGGGGGGAGACAGAGAAATCCAAAATTAACAAATCCAATTAGCACTGTAAAGAAACGTTCACACATTTTACTTCCTTGGCTTTTATCTTTCCGAGGGGAAAAGCAGCCCTGCTTCTTTGTCCTCTTGCCATTGGTGCAGTCTGGGATCACGCAGCTTCAGCCTGTTTTCTGCTGCTGTGGGACCTGATCCTGAAGGATTCAAGTCGCAAGAAAGGAGATTCCAACTAAATAGAAATACTGTTCTGAAAATAAGAGCTGCTCAGCAGTGGAGCAGACTCCCCAGAAGATGGTGGACTCTCCTTCCTTGGAGGTTTTTAAGCAGAGGTTGAATGGCCATCAGCCAGGAATCCTTGAGCTGTGATTCCTGCATTGTAGGGGGTTAGAATAGATGACCTTTGGTGGTCCATTCCAGTTCTAAAATTCTATTATTCTGTATGCGCTCGGCAACATCTGTTTCTTTCCACCCCCTTTAAGCTTGCTGCATAGCCAGATGGTGAGGTCTCAAAGGCTTGCTCACTTCTTTGTAGCCTTTCAGTTGGTCCTAATAAATCAATTTCCCTGCTGTTACATGTGGATTTTATTTCCTCTCTTAGACTGCAGTCCTAACTCTACCTGGAAGTTGGCCCCATTGAATTCACCATGACTCAAAACTTCTGAGCAGGTGTGGGACTGTGCTGTGTAATTAAGCCTTCTAATCTGGGAAACGAAAAAAACATTTAAATGCATTCGGCAGCCCTGAAAATAATTCGCCTTTTGGGTAGCTTCGTTTGGCTGCCAGAATCTCGGGGAAGGAGCGTCCCCCATTCATCATGACACCAACCACGGGAGAATCCCCTGGTGCAGGGATTCCCAAACTTTTTGGGGTCACTGCCCCCTTGGTTCCATAGACCCCAGGGCCCCCTACCCTCTAGACAGCATTATTCAGAATAGTGGTTTGCATGACCTTCTAAGGAAGATGATGAGGCAATAAAATTCCAAACAGTAACAGCTGTGCATTTATTCAAAATCCAATTGAAAATAATGAATACAATGAAATGGATGGACTTGATCCAGCGATGCCAGCTTTCCAGATAGTCACCTCCAGTGCCCCCCTTCTGCCCCCTTACCTCTTAGTGCCCCCCAGATAATCCCACCACCCCCAAGAGGGCGCTACTGCCACCCACTTTGGGAGCCACTGCCCACATGAGAGGTTCCTCCACTGCCACCAACTTCTCCACGTCGCCTCTCAGTAGAAGACCTTCTCCAGGTAGGCATTCAGAAACATCCCTCTGGGGTCCAGCTTCTCCCGGATGGAGCAGAACTCCTGGAAGCCAGGGTACATCTTCTCAAAGTCCTTCCGAGTGCATGTGTGAGCCTGCGGGCACAGAACCAGTTTTACAAAAGTGCCCTTCCTCCCTCTATGTGGGTCTGTATCGGGTGGGTGGAGACTTTTCAGCCTGAGAGGCATGTTCCCCGGTTGGAAACCTTGCAGGGCCAGCATGTTAGTGGTGGGTGGGGCCTATATTGAGAGTGGGCGGGGCCTATATCAGGAGTGGGTGGGGCAGAGCCACTTCACAGACACGCCAATTGAAATTGAAATACCGTATTTTTTGCTCTATAAGACGCACCAGACCACAAGACGCACCTAGTTTTTGGAGGAGGAAAACAAGAAAAAAAATATTCTGAATCTCAGAAGCCAGAACAGCAAGAGGGATCGCTGCACAGTGAAAGCAGCAATCCCTCTTGCTGTTCTGGCTTCTGGGATAGCTGTGCAGCCTGCATTTGCTCCATAAGATGGACACACATTTTCCCTTACTTTTTAGGAGGAAAAAGGGAGTCTTGCAGAGCAAAAAATAGGGTATTTTATTGTCACAACTTGTATGCAGTGAGATTACACCAGCATCCCCCACTCAGCTCCCTTAGTCTTAATTCCCCTCATTTATTGACGCACACCCACCAAACCTGAAAGTCAGTTGCCCTGTTGTTATCTTTTCATTCAGCAGCCTTACAGCCCACGGATAGAAGCCCCTTTACCCTTCTTTACCCTTTTGGTGCAACTAATCATGCTTCTATATCTTCTGCCCGAGGGCAGGAGATCAAGAAAGTGCCGGCCAGGGTGATAATCATCCCTGAGACTTTTCCTCACTCTCCTGAGGCAACGTTCTTCTGCTACAGCGGTACCTCGGGTTACAGACGCTTCACGTTACAGACTCTGCTAACCCAGAAATAGTACCTTGGGTTAAGAACTTTACTTCAGGATGAGAACAGAAATCGTGCTCCGGCAGCGCGGCAGCAGCAGGAGGCCCCATTAGCTAAAGTGGTGCTTCAGGTTAAGTACAGTTTCAGGTTGAGAACGGACCTCCGGAATGAATTAAGTACTTAACCCGAGGTACCACTGTATTTCATCCAGTGGATTCACGGGACAGCCCATAATATCTTGTGCTGTATTCACCACCTTCTGTAGGCACTTCCTATCAGTTGAGGTCAAACCAGCGTACCACACCGTGATGCAGTAGGAAAGAACACTTTCTATTGTTGACCGGTAGAAGGAGATCATCAGATGTTGATTGACATCGTTCTTTTGCAATATTCTGAGGAGAGGGAGTCTCTGTTGGGCTTTCTTAACCACCTGGGTTGTATTTATTCCATGCTCTCAACTCCCTCCTCTGCCCATCTGCCTCCCCTCTTTCGTCCTGCCCCCCCCCCTTACACCACTGGGGAGTAAAAAAGAATCCCATTGCCATCCACAAAAGTTTATTACAAAGCCTAGTTCCTGTGGGATGCTGATTTTTTATTTTATTTTTTATAATAATGTTTATTCAGGATTTGAGAATTACAAAAAGAAAAAAGAAAAATACAAAAAACAAAAAACAAAAAATACAAAGAAAAAAATACAATCATTGAAAAAGAAAAAGAACAGATTAAACCTTTACATAACTTTCTTCCTTTACTTATTTCCTTGACCTCCTCACACCTCCCATTTTTGTATTCTTGTTCAAATTGTTATTTCAGCAAATCCTTCCAACCTTGTTTTTAACTTAATAATTTGTCTTAATATATTGTTATTTTACGTTCTCTCTTTCATCAATTTCATCAATTCATTTTTACTTAATCCTTTATATCATTTCTACCAAAACCATATAATTTTCTTTTTCCAGCATCTTTCTAACAATCCTTAATTTTACAATATTTTTTAAGATATACTTTAAATTTTTTCCAATCTTCTGATTTTTTTTCATTTTTGGTCTGTGTATGTGGCGACAGCGAACAAGAAGGTTATACAGTGGTGCCTCGCAAGACTAAAATAATCCGTTCCGCGATTCTCTTCGTCTAGCGGTTTTTTCGTCTTGCGAAGCAAGCCCATTGACAGCTTAGCGGATTAGCGCTATTAGCAGTCTAGCGGCTTTTAGCGATCAGCTGAGAAGCGGCTTATCAGCGGATCAGCTGTTAAGCGGCTTAGCGGCTTAGGAAAAGGGCGAAAAAAGCGAAAAAAACCCGCGGGAACTCGCAAGACATTTTCGTCTTGCGAAGCAACCCCATAGGGAAATTCGTTTTGCGAAGCGCCTCCAAAACGGAAAACCCTTTCGTCTAGCGGGTTTTCCGTCTTGCGAGGCGTTCGTCTTGCGGGGCACCACTGTACTATTCCTTCCCCAGCTGCAATCTCCTCTAGGGAGTGTTGAATTTTGCAACTTTCAACTTCCTGAAATGAGGGGTGCTAAAAAGTTGTAACATGACTTGGGAATAAAAAGGATATTTCGGTTAAATTAATATAATTAAGTATTGCTCGGTAAGTAAAATGTGTGTGAAATTGCATAGAAATCATTAAAAACGATGGCCAAGTACTTGCGGTCGTGGTGTTTATTAATATTGTTATTAATTAGAATCACCTGAAATGTTTAGGAGTTCTGAAAGCAGTTTATGTGCTTCTTCATCAAACGTAAATGTACCAAACTAAATGTTGCCCAAGCACAAAAATAGCTGATTTGAATTCCTCACATTCCAAAATTAAGACACCTCACTGAAGAAATTTGCAAAAATAAAAAGGCACACAATCTTCCCCTGCCCCATCCTTATATATAATAATAGTAATTATTATTATCATTATATCCCTCCTTTCCCCCAGATCAGGACTAGTGGGGCAGCTCCAAGTGGTTCCCCCGTCCCTCCAGAGCAGATTTGGGGAGGCTGTAGGATGTGCTCAGGGTGAGGGGGAGAAACCCCCTTTGCAGGTGGAAATCCTTGCACCGACGGGACTTATTCTTAATGTTTAGTCAGAACCTCCTTTCTTGCAACAGATCCAAAATACAAGAAAGGAGATTTCTGACTAAACATCAGGAAGAACTTTCTGATGGGAACTTCTGTTCAATGGTGGAACAGACTCCCTCAGAAGGTGGTGGACCCTCCTTCACCTCTTGGACTACTGCAATGCACTCTACGTGGGGCTACCTTTGAAGGTGACCTGGAAACTACAACTAATCCAGAATGCGGCAGCTAGACTGGTGACTGGGAGTGGCCGCCAAGACCATATAACACCGGTCTTGAAAGACCTTCATTGGCTCTCAGCAAGTTTCCGAGCACAATTCAAAGTGTTGGTGCTGACCTTTAAAGCCCTAAACGGCCTCAACTGAGTATATCTGAAGGAGTGTCTCCACCCCCATCATTCTGCCCGGACATTGAAGTCCACCTCCAAGGGCCTTCTGGCAGTTCCCTCCCTGCGAGAAGCGAAGTTACAGGGAACCAGGCAGAGGGCCTTCTTGGTGGTGGCACCTGCCCTGGGGAACGCCTTCCCATCAGATGTCAAGGAAATAAACAACTATCTGACTTTTAGAAGACATCTGAAGGCAGCCTTGTTTAGGAAAGTTTTTAATGTTTGATGTTTTATTCTGTTTTTAATGTTCTGTTGAAAGCCACCCAGAGTGGCTGGGGAAACCCAGCCCGATGGGCGGGATAGAAATATATATATATTTTTAAAAAATTATTATTATTAAATTACTGGGAGCTTTCTAAACAGAAATCAAATGGCCATCTGCCAGGGATTCTTTAGCTGTGATTCCTGCACTGCAGCAGGTTTGACTGGATGACCTTTGGGTATCCCTTCCAACTCTACAGTTCTATGAACACTGCTCCCACCTTCGTACCTTTGCCCAGTGAGGTCTCCCTCCAACCTTCTTCATGATGCTCTCGTAGGCGAGCCAGTAGTCAAGGCGCGGGACGTCTTTCCCATAGGGCCTGAACGGGATAAAAAAAATAAGCTGAACTTTACTCTCCGTTGTGGAACAACATAGCTGAGCGTCCGTTCTGATGGGCGCTGAATGGGAGTTCCATAGTTTGACTCCAAGTGCTTCCATTCTAGCTGGCCATTACAGGAATGGCAACCAAAGAACAGTGCCTGAACAGTTTTTCCTCCTCCTTGCCAAGCCCTTTTCCTTTTGGGATCGTGCCTTTTAGATGTTAAGCCTGAGGACGCCGGCTGCCCCATCACTAATATTTAGCTTCTGCCTCATTGATCCACTGTTAGGCTCCTCTAGTCCAGCATTTGGTCCTCACCGCCACCAACCAGATGCCCGTGGGATGTCCACAAGCAGAATCCGGGCACAAAACCCCTCTCTCCTCTTGCTGCTGGTATTCAGAACCGCTATTGCCTCTGACTGTGAAGGCAGAGCCATCACCGCTAGAGGCCTCCAGTAGGCTTATCCTCCAATACCCATCAGGCAACCCAAATGGACCCACCTGGACCCAACTCCTCTTACCTGTACATGATGATGTTCATGTAGCAACTGTCCCTTCGGAAGCAGGGGCTCAGCAAGATGTCGTCTCCCCGTGTGAAGCGCACTTCCACGGGGTAATGGGCCACCAGTTTGGGGTTGCTTTCCAGAACCCCCTTCAGCTCCAGGAGAGCCTCCTTCGTTTTCTCACTGTTAGGAGATTGTACAAAAAGACCCAACATCAAGGAGATCTTGTGCAAAGGGATTACACCCAAATGGGTGTAACGGTCAATGCCTCCCTCCCTTTCACAAGGAACTGCAGTAAACTGCCGGCCTGGAGATTTGTGGCGCCCAGGACTTAACTTAAGACACTCAAATGAGCTTTGATCATTTTTTGGAACATCAGTTTCTTCTCTGGGAACTCTCCAAGGTCCTGAAGGAACCAGGCCCTGGTCTTCCCATCAGAACCAGAGATGAGCCCCTTTCCTTGCTCCAGATCAGCCCCCTTCCTTCTCGGTCTTCTTGGTGGTGGCACCCGCCCTGTGGAACGCCCTCCCACCAGATGTCAAAGAGAAAAATAACTACCAAACTTTTAGAAGACATCTGAAGGCAGCCCTCTTTAGGGAAGTTTTTAATATTTAATTGTATTTTAGTGTTTTATTGGAAGCCACCCAGAGTGGCTGGGGAAACCCAACCAGATGGGTGGCGTATAAATAATAAATTATTATTATTATTATTATTATTTTATTATTCCAGCATTGCTCACTGCCTTGCCTGCCGTATATTAAGAGCAAGACCCTGACTACCGAGTTAGTTAAATATATTGTTGCAAGCCAACCCCGATCTCCAAGCGGTAACAGACTCCAGGGGTTCCCAGCGCTTACCCAGGTTCTGTTTCCTTGGTCAGCACAGACTGTGGTGTCTTTAGGATGTTTGGTTTTATCTACCCATACATTGGGACGCGGGTGGCGCTGTGGGTTAAACCACAGAGCCTAGGACTTGCTGATCAGAAGGTCAGCGGTTCGAATCCCTGTGACAGGGTGAGCTCCCGTTGCTCGGTCCCAGCTCCTGCCAACCTAGCAGTTCGAAAGCACGTCAAAGTGCAAGTAGATAAATAGGTACCGCTCCGGCGGGAAGGTAAACGGTGTTTCCGTGCACTGCTCTGGTCCACCAGAAGTGGCTTAGTCATGCTGGCCACATGACCCGGAAGCTGTATGCCGGCTCCCTCGGCCAATAAAGTGAGATGAGCGCCGCAACCCCAGAGTCGGTTACGACTGGACCTAACGGTCGGGGTCCCTTTACCTTTACCCACCTGAGCCAAAGATGGAGGGGCTCAGAGCATTGACACCCCAACAGATCTTGCTTCTCCATTGGACAGAGCTATGACTCTAAGCAAGCAAATCTCTGTGTTTCCAGCTTCCAGTTCATCTCACACCCCCAAACTCATGTTCTCCTACCTAGCAGCTAGGTGAGGGGTGGAGGGAAGCTACCCCCCCATTATCCAAAAGGGCCCCATCACTTAGTTATAGCAACCTAGCCCATCCTTTTGGGATGCTGATGAGGATATTTGAGTGGCCAGCTAAGGTCGTTGCTTAACAAAGAAACTTGCCAGCAACCTCCTTTCTTAGATTCTAATACTCGCTGGGTACAGAACCCCAGGGATTTGAAGACACTCGGGGCATCATCCAGACTGGCACCCCAAACCCACAACATCATTCAAATTGGAGAGGCGACTACAACCTGAATTTCAAACCCACCCCACCCCCGATCATTCTGGAATCAGCCCTAGTCTTCCAACCCTCTGTACACGAGGTCAAATCAGCTTACATGGGGATGGCCCAATCCTGCACATGCTGCTTGAAGCGGCACTCGTAGTTGAATATCTTGTAGCTCAAGTTGACGTTCTCCACTTTGCCGGTGAAGAGGAGCCAGAAGAAGAAGCGGTTGATCCAGGGAACCAGGCAGGGCAGGAATGTGCTGATGGAGGAGAGGACAAAGTGGAAGTCAGATGGGCAGAAATCTGAGGTTGGGAATTTGGATACAGGGAACGTGGGCTGACCCTTCCTTCTTCCCCCTTTGAGAGTAGCTGGGATGGTAGGCTATGGATTGTGCCTGAATATAAGAAACTAAGACAAGCTTCCTGGATCAGGCCATTGGTCAGCCAGATGTTCGTGGGAAACCCACAAGCAGGTGTGATAGGAATTTTGAGGTCTTAGATACCGTATTTTTCGTCCCATAGGATGCTCCGTCCCATAGGACGCACCTACTTTTTTTGGGGGGGGGGAAATAAAGGGGAAAAAAATTCCCCTTTATTTCCCCCCCCCAAACCAGGTTGGGGAACAGTGGGGTGGCGGTGCTGCGCCTCCCCGCTGTCCCCGAGCTCGTGGGGCTGGCCGATGTGTGCCCGGCGCAAGGGGCGTTCTGCTTCAGGGCGCCCTGCGCGTCGGGCGGCAGGCTGCTATCCGCAGCATGGGGAGCCCTGCAGGAACTCCCGTAGGGCTCCCCACGCTGCGGATGTCTGCCCGGCGCCGGGGTGCTCTGCTTCAGGCCGCCCCACATGCCCCCCGGTGCGCAAGGCTTGCCGACACCTGCCCTTCGGAGGACGCCCCATGCTTCGTGCTGCAGGCTGCCGCCCGCAAGCCTTGTGCGCCCGGGGGAACTCCCCCCAGGTGTGCAAGGCTTGCGGATAGCTTCCTGGAGCCTGGAGAGCGAGAGGTGTCAGTGCGCACCGACGCCTCTCGCTCTCCAGGCTTCAGCGAAAGCCTGCATTCGCCCCATAGGACGCACACACATTTCCCCTCCAAAAATGAAGGGGAAATGTATGTGCGTCCTATGGGGCGAAAAGTATATGTTCAATGTTCATAAGTGTACCAACCAAGCACATACATAGATCAGCACAGGAAGACCGACCTGGAACCATTTTTGATTCCCAAACTCACCAAATGTTTTCTCTGCAAGGTCAAAGGAAAATGGAAAAGCCTCCCCATTGTCTTTTCCTTCACAAATCCTGTCTTAGGTTTATGTCTGTGTATGAATAGGGTGAGCCTGTGACCTGGCTCAGGAACTAAGTATTTATCATTACAAAAGACTGGCCAGGCTCCCCAGGGTATCCAATCAAGTAAGCATTAACAGGTAACCTGCCATACAGGAGGTAAACAACGCACTCAGATTTCTGCTGTAGACCGCCCTTTCTGTGATGTAGGTATGATGTGTCTGGGAGTTGGTCTTGAGCTACACCCCTTTCTGTGATGTATGTATAATGTATGGAGGGGTGCTCTTGAGCTCCAGGGCAAGGAATTTAAAATGTCTATATAAGGGCAGGCACACCTTTGTTCTGGGTTCCTCCTCCCTCCTGCGTGTGGTGAGTGAGGACCTTGTTGCATCTGATCAATAAAGATCAGGTTTACTAGCTGCTTTGCTTCTCAATACTCTCTGGTTGGCCTCTGTTATTTTCTCCTACCGATAGGGAACCTACATAAGGACTCTATATGGGCTCTTGGATACCCCATAAGGGAAAAAAGGGCAGATTTTTGTTTACCACACAGGATTCATGCACAAGAACCCTCTCCCCTCCTGTAGTTTCCAGCAATTGGTATTCAAAAGCATTTCTGTCTCTGACCGTGGAGGCAGGCAGAGCATAGCCAGAATGGCTAGTGGCCACCGATAGCCCTCTCCTCCTCCATGAATTTGCCCTATCCTCTTTTAAAGCCATCAAAGTTGGTGACCATCACTGACTCCTGTGGCAGGGAGTTCCAAAGTTTAACTATGTGCTTTGATGGAAGCAGTGCCCTCTAGGATGAGGAGGGGCCTCAAGTGCATCCCACCTCCCCTTGAAGAAGGCGACTGGCAAGGACGAGACCAAAGGCAGCTTTTCCCTCAGCAACTAGGGAGGTGAGTCAGCTACAAGCAGCAGCCTCTTTGCATGGATACAGACGGCGCAGCTAAGACGCTGTTGATACCAAAGCAAGGCCTTTGCTCGCACACAGCTTCTCCAGCAGAATGAATTCTATGCTGCTGCTGCAGCTCAGAGACAGATGCTTTTAATTACTTATCTAGTAGATTTTGCGCACACTGTACTGGAATAATCTTGGACCATCTAGCATAGTTAACCTAAGGAACTCCCTCCCACAGGAGGGAACAATGTTTCTGAATCCAAGTTGCTGGAAACCACAGGAGGGGAGAGTTGCTCTAGTGCTCAGATCCTGTTTGCTGGTGAGAACAGGATGGTGCATTGGTCTGATGCAGCTGGCTCTTCTATTATTACGTTCAAAGACCCCCGACAGAGTAATGCATAAAAATCAATGTTTTCAAAACAATGACACTTCTCCTTCTTGCTCCTTCTTGCCTCATTACAATGCTTGAAGCACCCATCTTTAAACAGCCCACATTTATTGCCTAAAATAAAATGCCACAGGAGTTTGACGTGCTGGTTCCTGGTGCCCCTTCCTATTAAGCCAATCTGTGGGTGCATCTTGCAGAAACCACCACCAGCCAACAGTTATAAGGCCCCTGGGGTCAATGGCTTCTGGATTTGTGGCTTTCTCTGCCAAACCAACACCAGAGAGTTTCAGCTGCTGCCCACAAGATGGCAGAACAACTGCACACAATGCCCCACTAACTTGCTCTGGAATGATGGAAGGACCAGACAGAGTTTCAGACCAAGGGTGAGATTCTGAACGTAGGGTGGGCTTGTCAGTCAGCAAGCTTCATTGGCCAGCCTTTGACCTTCAACCTCCCACCAAGCAGCTTCTTCCCACACGAATGCCTTGCCAAGGCACGCTGAATCTCACCTGACCCAAAGGAGGAACTCTAGCAGGTAGTATCCGACCACGTAGTCCCAAAACCAGCTGCCAGAGGAAGTGGGAGGCTGGAAACACATGCAAGACGGGAGAGAGACGGGCTACAGACATTGCCCAGCAGGGAAGATGTGGCCTTCAAAACCTTGGCCTAGATCAGCCCCCAGCCATGTAGTTTACATCACCCCCTGCCCTGAGACTCCACTGATTTAGGTGGTGACGGTGAAACACACACACAAAACACAGACCTAGCAATGGGGAGGGTGTGGGATGTGATCCATGAGAGGCAGTCAAGTACAACATTCCTTGTTTTCCTAGAGTGGACATGCGAGGGAATGTTTGGTCCAGCCAGTCGAAACTTCCTGTTCCTCCTGGCTGGAGCATCCTTCCTTTTGCATGTGATAGAAGGTGGGTGTGACCTAACCTGTCCAGGTAACAAAAGGATGAGTCACACAGCACACCTCTCTCTCTTTTTGACTTCCTTCTTCGTTGAACCAACTCTCAGCTAGCAGAATCACTGGGAATATCCCTCCATATGGGGTAGATCCACATGAACATATCTGTAGCTGTGAACTGATGTGAGTAAACTCCTTTTATTGACTTTGAATAAGATTGTGACATTTTTATTTTTTAAGAGGGATTCAAGGGAACTTACCAGGAACATACAATTCAATCTGAGACAGACTGAATTGTGTAATAGTGAGAGGCTCACACGAGCCTGCAACCAGCTATCTGCTGTGCATATAAAAAGGGGGGGAATGTAACTCTGCTAAGTAATAATAATAATAATAATAATAATAATAATAATAAATTTTATTTATACCCCACCCTCCCCAGCCAAGACCGGGCTCAGGGCGGCTAACAATCAATAATAAAAACAAGTTGATTAAAATACAACTTAAAAAACAAGATTAAAATACATTAAAACATTAAGATGCAGCTAGCGCAAGTTAGGAAGTATATTAATAAACAATATATCCTCTCCTGCCACCCTGAACATTCCCATAGAGGGCAAGGCGGTGAGCTTAAAACTGCTCTCTGGTCAGCCCTGGGTCCCGATGAGGAACCAGATCTTCCCCTCTCTGGTCAGCAGATCGATCCTTTGATGAGCAGGGATGATCTGCATGGATCAGTTGTGTCGGATGCTGTGCTTGTGTGTGTCCATGTGGGGGCGATCACACCCACCACTGTTAGGCAGCTCCAGGAAGACCCCCTATGTCAGGAGTAGGGGTCCTTCTTAAGCCCTGGGAGTTGGGGGGGGCAGATATTTACTTCCCTCCATCCCTTGGACCAACGACCTGTCTGTCACCTGGCATCACTATGACATCAGCTGATTGACAGGTGGGTGGTCCTACCCACCTGTTGATCACCTGATACCATCCCGTCCAGCTGTTAAAGCTGTGTCTCAGGTTTGGCAGGAAGACGCTCACTGAGCAGGGTTCAACTCCTACACGTCGCCTGATGGACGGCTGTGCGTGTTTCTTTTTTCTTTTTAAAATAATTTTTATTGAAAATTTAAACAAAACATATTATCCAAAAACCTATCATCCTTAATCCCCCCCTTTTCCTCCTTTGTTTATTCAAAACCTGCCAAGGAGTCCAATTCACTTTGTTGCCTCTTCAAATACTTTGTAAAGGGTTCCCATTCATCTTTAAAGTCACAGTTATCCTTGTCCCATAATTTATGTGTCAGTTTTGCATAGTCCATCAGTTTTTCTTGCCATGATTCTTTAGTTGGAATTTCTTCAGTCTTCCATCCTTGTGCTATTAGGACTCCCGCGGCCGTTGTCGCATACATGAAGATGTTTGTCAGCTTTTTTGGCAGCTCTTTTCCTACAATCCCTAACAAAAATGCTTCAGGCTTTTTTAACAAATGTTAGACGGCTGTGCATGTTTCAACCCTGATTTCTGCAGAGAAAGCAGCCACCTCTCTGCCCACCAAACACCTGGCGTGAAATATAATGTAAGGTGCAGGGCAGGTGGGCATAGTCTGGGCAAAACAGCCTTGCAGGCCAAATAGAGAGACCTGGAAGAAGGGGAAATTCTATCACATGTGGTGGACTTGCAGTAAAGTAAAAGCTTACTGGGAAATGATATATAATGAGTTGAAGAAAATGTACAAGATGTTCAAAAAACCAAAAGCATTTTTACTGGGTATAGTAGGTGAAGAAATTAAAAAAAAAAGATCAAAAATTGTTTATGTATGCAACAACGGCAGCAAGGATTCTTTTAGCCCCAAAATGGAAGCAGCAGGAATTCCAAACATTAAGAAGAGTGGCAGATGAAGATAATGGAATATGCAGAACTGCCGAAGCTGACCAGGAAAATCCGAAACCAGCGTGATCAAGCTTTCCAAAAAGATTGGAGTAAATTTGTATAATATTTGAAGGAAAACTGAAAACAACAACACTAACAGGATTGATTTAAACAGGCTTGCAATGTCAAGGATCAATACCTTTTTAATTTTTTTTTTTAATTTATGAAAATGGGAATGAATTAATTGTAAATTGGGAGAGGTACAAATGCTATGATATGGAATTGAATTGCAGAAACCATGAGGCAGGAGGGAGGGAAACCGATCAGCTCATGAAAATAAATGTGATTAACAAAGATGTATTTAAATGTTATGAGATGGAAAATTAATAAAAAATATTATTTTAAATAGTGGAGAGGCCTGGTGAGGCAATTTTGGCCTGTGGGCTGGAGGTTGCTCAGTTTATGCCATTATTATTATTATTATTATTATTATTATTATTATTATTATTATTATACCCCAGCCACTCTGGGCAGCTTCCAGCAGAATATAGTGCATAATAAAATGTCAAACATTAAAAAAAACAACTTCCAGATACGGGGCTGCCTTCAGATGTCTTCTAAAAGTTGTGTAGTCCTTTACAGTGGTGCCTCACAAGACGAATCCGTTCCGCGAGTCTCTTCGTCTTGCGGTTTTTTCGTCTTGCGAAGCAAGCCCATTAGCGGCTTAGCGGCTTAGTGCTATTAGCGGCTTAGCGGATCAGCTGTTAAGCGGCTTAGCGGATCAGCTGTTAAGCAGCTTAGCGGAACAGCTGTTAAGCGGCTTAGCGGATCAGCTGTTAAGCGGCTTAGCGGATCAGCTGTTAAGCGGCTTAGCGGATCAGCTGTTAAGCAGCTTAGCGGAACAGCTGTTAAGCGGCTTAGCGGCTTGGGAAAAGTGGGGGGGGGGGAGGAAAAAAAACCCCGCAGGAACTCGCAAGACATTTTCGTCTTGTGAAGCAAGCCCATAGGAAATTTGTTTTGCGAAGCACCTCCAAAACGGAAAACCCTTTCGTCTAGCGGGTTTTCCGTCTTGCAAGGCATTTGTCTTGCGGGGCACCACTGTATCTCCTTGACATCTGATGGAGCATAGCAACCGGTGGAGTCATAATCCCTTCTTCCAATTCCTTTCACTCTCAAAAAAAAAAAAAAAAAGACTTTACACCCTTTCCACTGGTCACCCGAGGATCGACTTACCTTGTTGGTGTGGTCTTGGTAGATGACGCTCACATTCTCAGTGTGAGGGAACCAAAGAAAACGGAAATATTCAGATTTCTTCAGGTGGCTGTCTAGGTTGTCCAGGACCTAGCAGAGGGAAAAGAAGAGAAGAGTAGATGGGCTGGAAGCTGAATGGAGGAAAACACTGCTCAGGTTTCCTCTCCAGGCCTGTTGGTCAACAGAACAGCATCTGCTTCCCTCCAGATGTTTTGGGACTACAATTCCCACCATCCCTGACCGCTGGTCCTGTTAGCTAGGGATGATGGGAGTTGTAGTCCCAAAACATTTGGAGGGCCGAGTTTGGCCATGCCTGACCTTGATGAACCAAAGATCTGACTCAGCATAAGGGAGCATCCCGAGGGAAAGTCAGGTGTGTTGAAAAACTCAGTCCCGGGTGAAAAACTTGCAGCACCTCGAGAGAAAATGATTCCCAGTGTAATGGCCACATTGGGGGCTTTCAGTCTGTCTGACCCCGTTCTGCAGAACAGCATCCATGCCAAAATACGAGAGGTGTCCCGCTTGGTGCAGTTTTGGGAAACTGAAATATATTCGGAGTCCTGTAGTGATTTCATGCTCTTTATTGCAGCTTGTTGAAGAACCTTTTAATAAGGGTAAAAGAGGAGAGCGCAAAATATGGTCTGAAGCTCAACATCAAAAAAACTAAGATCATGGCCACCGGGCCCATCACCTCATGGCAAATAGAAGGGGAAGAAATGGAGGCAGTGAGAGATTTTACCTTCTTGGGCTCCATGATCACTGCAGATGGTGACAGCAGTCATGAAATTAAAAGACGCCTGCTCCTTTGGAGAAAAGCAATGACAAACCTAGACAGCATCTTAAAAAGCAGAGACATCACCTTGCCAACAAAGGTCCATATAGTTAAAGCTACGGTTTTCCCAGTAGTGATGTATGGAAGTGAGAGCTGGACCATAAAGAAGGCTGATCACCAAAGAATGGATGCTTTTGAATTCTGGTGCTGGAGGAGACTCTTGAGAGTCCCATGGACTGCAAGAAGATCAAACCGCTCCATTCTGAAGGAAATCAGCCCTGAGTGCTCATTGGAAGGACAGATTGTGAAGCTGAGGCTCCAAGACTTTGGCCACCTCATGAGAAGAGAAGACTCCCTGGAAAAGACCCTGATGTTGGGAAAGATGGAGGGCACAAGGAGAAGGGGACGACAGAGGACGAGATGGTGGGAGAGTGTTCTTGAAGCTACCAGCATGAGTTTGACCAAACTGTGGGAGGCAGTGGAGGACAGAGGTGCCTGGCGTTCTCTGGTCCATGGGGTCACGAAGAGTCAGACACGACTAAATGACTAAACAACAACATTGCAGCTTGTAAAACAGTGATTGAATTGCCCCCCCCCAAACCTCAAGTTTTTATATACAGTCATACCTTATGTTACGTTCGCTTCATGTTACGTTCTTTCAGGTTACATCCTGTGGCGACCCGGAAAGTGCGCAAAGTGCAAAATGACGTCACACGCATGCGCAGAAGCAGTGAATCGCAACCCGCATGTGCGCACACACGCCGCTGCGGGTTGCGCTCTTTTCATGTTGCGAAGGGGCCTCCGGAACGGATCCTGTTCGCAACCAGAGGTACCATTGTACATTATTTACACAGAGTCCCGTCTGACTGGCTGATTCTGCTTCCCTCCTGGAGCCTGATTGGTCTTTTCCTTCTGGCCAATCAGTTGTTGCATTCTACGATCCTACCAGCCTAATAGGCTGATCAACTTCCTCCTGGAGCCTGATTGGTCTTTTCCTGCAAGCCAATCAGTTGCTGCATTCTAGGATCCTACTTGTCTATTGTTCTAGGATCCAAGCTTAGTAACATAACAGAAACAATGGAAGACGCCTTTGTTTGGCAAGCTTTTCCAGCAGGATGAAAAGAGAAAGTTAGATCTCTGAAGCTTTGGGCCTTTTTATTTGTATTGTTTTTAAACCAGAGGTGGATTTAGGGCAGCATGACTGGTTCCCCCACCCTGGGCAATGATGACATAGTAAATTGAGCAGAACAGAAGGCCAGAAGTAGAGAGCAGCTAAATTTTCACCTTGCAAGGAGTGCCACTTAAATTTGAAAGGACAAAGTCTGCCCCTGTTTAAATCTATCTTCAGGTTTTTGTTGGGGGGGGGGATTCTGGTTATACCTATTTTTAGTTGTTTTTAGGGTATGACCTTGAAATTTATGTGAAAGGTGGTAACATAACAAGGAGAAGGAAGATGAAGGAGGGGGGAAGTTTGAAGAAGAAGCCCGATGCAGCGAAAACACCTTTCTGATTTATCGTTGCGCAGACCTTTGCGAACTAACATCCATTTCAACAGATGCACGACGCATTATACTCAGCTGACAGGCATGGCAACGGCAGACAATGGGGCCAAATGGTCACAAAATGCAAAATCTTCAGTTTGTGGCAATTCTGCGCAAAGCTCAAATGTATTTGAAGACACACCCATTCAGAATTCAGAGTAGCAGTGATTGGAGGTACAACACAACCCTCCTAGCTTTTCATAGGTTACAGGTGGGGACCCAAATTCGGCAACATGACGGCATCTTAGTATGGAACGTTTCCTCCCAGGTTCTCGCCTTGCAGAGCCCCAAAGTCCAGCGTCAGTAGCTGAAATGTTCTGATTTCTAGCCTCCATTTATTGGCTGGGGGAGGACAGGTTTGGTAGAGGCAATGGAGCTTTTTCATTCTGAGGAATTATCCCTTGCGGGATGGTGATGGTTATTCTCAACTGCCACTGCCTGATTTAGCAGCATCATTAAGAAGATGGAACTGCTTAAAGCTTGCTCTCTCCATCTTCCAAGCACCAACTTGAGACGCAGCCTGCAGGCTTCTGGTGGATCAGCTGCTTTTGTTGTGATCCAAAGGCTTTACTGCTCAGCTCTCTCACTCAGCCTTGCCCAACCTGGTGCCCTGAGCGCTCTCAGAAGGCAGAAGTCCAGCCCTGTCTTTTATTGGGGTGGGGGGTAGGGAACAGCAAGATCTGCGGCTCTGAATAACAACAACAACAACAACAACAATTATTTATATCCCGCCCATTGGGCTGGGTTTCCCCAGCCACTATGGGCAGCTTCCAACAGAACACTAAAATACAATAACCTATTAAACATTAAAAGCTTCCCTAAACAGGGCTGCCTTCAGATGTCTTCTAAAAGTTTGGTAGTTGTTGTTCTCTTTGACATCTGATGGGAGGGCGTTCCACAGGGCAGGGGCCACCACTGATAAGGCCTGGTTCCCTGTAACTTGGCTTCTCGCAGCGAGGGAACTGCCAGAAGGCCCTCGGAGCTGGACCTCAGTGTTTGGGCTGAACGATGGAGGTGGACTCCTTCAGGTATACTGGACCAGGGCCGTTTAGGGCTTTAAAGGTCAGCACCAACACTGTGAATTGTGCTCGGAAACGTACTGGGAGCCAATGTAGGTCTTTCAAGACCGGTGTTATGTGGTCTCGGCAGTCGCTCCCAGTCACCAGTCTAGCTGCCGCGTTCTGGATTAGTTGTAGTTTCCGGGTCACCTTCAAAGGTAGCCCCACGCAGAGCACATTGCAGTAGTCCAAGCGGAAGATAACTAGAGCATGCACCACTCTGGCGAGACAGTCCGTGGGCCGGGAGGGTCTCAGCCTGCATACCAGATGGAGCTGATAAACAGCTGCCCTGGACACAGAATTGACTGAAACAGAATTGACTGGACATGGAATTGAATGAAAAGCACCCAGGAGCCACACCAGCTGCTGCGATTCATCCTCCATCATCACTCATTTCTCGCATGACATTCATCTGTATATTTGGGCATTGCCAGGACAGTTCACAGAAGGTGCATGTCGTAAGCAACGAAGGCATCGCCTGATCCGGCCCTAAGCTTTGCTGAAGAGCAACAGCTGACTGGTGCCCGGAGTCCCGAGTGCAGAATTGCTCTCATTTTGCCGATTGTGAAGCCATTTCTCTCTCTCAGCACTGAGCAGCTGTATACAGCGGCTCCATCTTAAAAAGTTATGTTCAGGGAAGAAAGCAAAACATCAGTGCACGTCGGTGCAATGGTCCATGCTAATGAATTTAATGCAGTTAAATGTGGCAAATTAGCAGCAGATCCACCTAATTTAAGAAGGACAACGTCGCCCCTGCTCCCAGTTACTTCATTATCCAGGCTCCTTCGCGGCCACGCTCTGTCCTCTGAAGAACTAATGGATTGACACGTGCCAATTATGGCTTTGCTTTTGCTGGTGGTGCAGAGTACATGTCTCAAAAAAACCCCCCATTTTGGATGAGATTTAGGTGGAGCGTTTGTCCCTCTCCTCATATCACTAAGACTTGTGGGCATGCAGCGAAGCTGGATGTCCGACTTCTTCATGCGGCGCACAGTTGGACTGTGGAACTCACTGCCACAGGAGGCAGGGATGCTCACCAACCTATATAGCTTTGAAAGAGGATTAGACAAAGCCATGGAGGGGAGGCTATTGATGGTTACTAGCCACAATGACTATGCTTTGGCTCCACGGTTGGAGGCAGCTGTGCTTCTGAATCCCAGTTTCTGGGAACCACAAGAGGACAAAGAGCTCTTCTGCTCGAATCCTGCTTGTGGGTTTACCTTTGGAGAATCTGTTTGGCCCCTGTGAGGACAGGATGAAGGACATAATAATAATACGATATGATACATTAATCTTTATTGTCATTGTCCCATACAGAACAACGAAATTGAAAAAAATCTACATCAGACATTCAAAAACCAATAAGCCTGGTTAGCTCCCTAAAAACTCTGATACCCCATTTTTAAATACAATATACTCCCACAGAGACTACCTTACACTGCATTTAAAACCAAAATCGCATTTGGATAGAAACTGTTTCTCAGGCGGCTGGTCCTAGTCTTTATAGCCCTGGACCTTCTTCCAGAAGGCAGAAGCTGAAAGAGATCATTTATGGGGTGCGCACTATCCTGCGCTATCTCTGCAGCTTTCTTATGGCACCGGGAAGCGTAGATTTGATCCAAGGTGGGAAGAGTGCACCCAGTTATTCTCTCCGCAGTCTTTACAACCCTGGACAGCATTGTTTTTTCCCTGACCGTGCAGCTCCCAAACCACACGCACAGACCATAAGTTGATACACTCTCAAAAGTGCAATGGTAAAATGTCATCAACATAATAATAATATATAAAAAAATGCATATCCCGCCCTCCCCAGCCAAAACCGGGCTCAGAGCGGCTAACATCAAATATATAACATATTACCATAAAACCAAGCAATCAATTAAAATACTTCCTAAAATCAAATCAGAATCAAAGTGAAATGCAATCAGATGGCAACCCGCAAATTAGGGATGGGGACCTTAAATGCTCACCAGGCCTAACTGTTTATACTGATCTTATATGAGCCTGTGAGAAAATTTGGGGGGCCATTTTCACGCAAGTTCTTATAAGGAGAAAGGGGGAGTCATATTGGGGGAGTCAGACCTGGCAGAACAGCTCCGTCTTGCAGGCTCTGCAGAAAGATGTCAGATCCCACAGGGCCCTAGTCTCTTGTGACAGAGTGTTCCACCAAGATGGGGCCACAGCCGAAAAGGCCCTGGCTCTGGTTGCGGCCAGCCTAATCTCCTTGAGGCCCAGGACCTCCAAGATGTTATTATTTGCGGACCGTAAGGTCCTCCATGGGGCATCCCAGGAGAGGCGGCCACAGCAGGGCTATTATTCTTGTGTTCTTATGTAAATCTGTGTTTCTTATTTAAAGGGGACGGAAAGCGAGGAAACCTTTGGCCACCAAATTGCATGGAGAAGTTGGTAAGGAATTGAGACCTGCTGAGATGGAACTTGGCCGTCAGAATGGGAAGGAAGGAAGAGGAGAGGCACAAATTGTCCCGCGGTTAAGTGGATTAAAATTGGATCGCAGGCTCCGCAGCTATTCTAGCAGCTGTGGTTTACATTCCCACCAGGTGCATCAAACCAACAGTAATTGCTGCACTCCCAACCCTCTGCCGCTTTAAATGTATGTTTTGAAAAATCACAAACATTCCTTCTGAGCCTAACATACCTTGCGGGGTCGCTCTGAACGAGTTTTTTTTGGGGGGGAAAGGACACCAATGGCTGTCCTTGCTCGCCTACACAGCTCCTCAGGCAGTGAATAGTGGGATTATGAAATGCAATTGGCGCAATGAAATGTACCATCTAAACCCCGTGCCACCATTGATTTGCACCTTTTCAAGAAAAGTGCTTTGGAAGGAAAGCAGAAATAACAATTTTGAAAAACCACAGGTGCTGGCACAGGGGCTGAGCGCCAAAAAGAATTGTTGCCATGATTCTCAGGCTGGAACATACGAGCGAAGGCTGTCGAGTAAAAGATGGGGGTTCTCTTGAGGTTCCAGGAGTCGTTCTGCTCCAGGTGTGCCCTTTGAAAGCAAAACCACGGCTGGAGGCAGAAATGCTTCTGAATTTCAGTCTCTGGAAACCACAGGAGGGGAGAATGGCTTTGTGTGAGAATCCTGCCCACAGGCACTGGGTTGGCCACTGTGAGAACAGGATTGCTGGACTAGTTGGGCCATTGTCCTGATCCAACAGCCTCTTATCATCTACAGGGAAACCACCTGCCTCTGACCGGATGCAGAAATCCTTCCAGGAAAAAGGCTTTTGCCCTTGCAGCTGGCAGGATCCTTCACTGCCAAATATTGCTTTGGTAACCTCTAAGAAAAAAGCCTGTTGTCTTTGTCCATGGAGTTTTCTTGGCAGGGATACTGGAGTGGCTTGCCGGTTCCTGCTCCAGGTGGATCACGTTTGGTCAAAACTCTCCACTATGACCTGTCCACCTTGGGTGGCCCGGCACGGCATAGCTCATAGCTCTCTGAATTATTCAAGCCCCTTCAACATGGCAAGGAGACAGCATCTTAAAAAGCAGAGACATCACCTTGCTGACAAAGGTCCGTATAGTTAAAGCTCTGGTTTTCCCAGTAGTGATGGATGGAAGTGAGAGCTGGACCATAAAGAAGGCTGATCGCCGAAGAATTGGTGCTTTTGAATTCTGGTGCTGGAGGAGACTCTTGAGAGTCCCATGGACTGCAAGAAGATCAAACCTGTCCATTCTGAAGGAAATCAGCCCTGAGTGCTCACTGGAAGGACAGATCCTGAAGCTGAGGCTCCAAGACTTTGGCCACCTCATGAGAAGAGAAGACTCCCTGGGAAAGACCCTGATGTTGGGAAAGATGGAGGGCACAAGGAGAAGGGGACGACAGAGGACGAGATGGTTGGACAGTGTTCTCGGAGCTACCAGCATGAGTTTGACCAAACTGCGGGAGGCAGTGGAAGACAGGAGGGCCTGGCGTGCTCTGGTCCAGGGGGCCACGAAGAGGCGGACATGAGTAAATGACTAAACAACAACATTGCAGCTTGTAAAACAGTGATTGAATTGCCCCCCCCAAAAAACCTCAAGTTTTTATATACAGTCATACCTTATGTTACGTTCGCTTCATGTTACGTTCTTTCAGGTTACATCCCGTGGCGACCCGGAAGTACCGGAAAGGGTTACTTCCGGGTTTCGCCACTCGCACATGCGCAAAGTGCAAAATGACGTCACACACATGCGCAGAAGCGGTGAATCACAACCCACGCACCGCTGCAGGCTGTGCTCTTTTTCATGTTGCGAAGGGGCCTCCGGAACAGATCCTGTTAGCAACCAGAGGTACCACTGTACATTATTTACACAATGAGTCCCGTCTGATTGGCTGATTCTGCTTCCCTCCTGGAGCCTGATTGGTCTTTTCCTTCTGGCCAATCAGTTGTTGCATTCTACGATCCTACCAGCCTAATAGGCTGATCAACTTCCTCCTGGAGCCTGATTGGTCTTTTCCTGCAAGCCAATCAGTTGCTGCATTCTAGGATCCTACTTGCCTATTGTTCTAGGATCCAAGCTTAGTAACATAACAGAAACAATGGAAGACGCCTTTCTCGAAGCTACCAGCATGAGTTTGACAAAACTGCGGGAGGCGATAGAAGACAGGATTGCCTGGCGTGCTCTGGTCCAGGGGGTCACGAAGAGGCGGACACGACTAAACGACTAAACAACAAACAACAACAAGAAAAAAGCAGCCACGGGAGAGAGAGAAAGAGAAGGAGAGTAGCCTTACATAAGCACTAATCTGTGGCAGAGACTAGACCGAGGCTTCTTTCCACAACGTATATCCGCTGCCAGAGCTGAGGACATCTCCTCCCTTGGCATGAATATTTCAAGCCTCTCCGCGCTTGTTCGCTTCCCTTCCACTTCGCTGGGCCCACCGACACAGAGACTGGGAAATGGGCCCTGACAGGCAGGATTAATGGGGAGATTAGCATTTACACGGCACTTCCCGTCTCCGAACAAATCTGGATCTGCTCCTTGGTGTTTACACATCCCTCTCCTGAGCCAGAGAGGCCTGCATTCTCTGCAGCCGCTTTGACGCTGGGGTTTGGGAAGACGCCTTGAATCTAAGAGGAAGTACGAAGCAACTGAAGGCTGCTGGTTGCAAACAGAGAGTCCTGGAGCTACCGGCGTTGCAAAGATAATTAACTTTAAGAAGAAAGGAAGGTTTGAGTCAGGGATGTCCCTGACGACACAGAACGCTTGAGAGCTAAACCGCTCCTAAAGAAGACGAATTGGACAATTACTGTGCCCATTTATCATGCAGACGCTATCTCTGGCAATGGATGTTCCTTCTCTGGTTGAAGGTCGAAAAGGAAAGCAGCAGGGAATGTGGAGAAGCAGTGGTGCCCGTGGCTGACTTGCCTCATAAAGGTAAAGGTAAAGGTACCCCTGCCCGTACGGGCCAGTCTTGACAGACTCTGGGGTTGTGCGCCCATCTCACTCAAGAGGCCGGGGGCCAGCGCTGTCCGGAGGCACTTCCAGGTCACATGACCAGCGTGACAAGCTGCATCTGGTGAGCCAGCGCAGCACACGGAAACGCCGTTTACCTTCCTGCCAGTAAACGGTCCTTATTTATCTACTTGCACCTGGGGGTGCTTTCGAACTGCTAGGTTGGCAGGTGCTGGGACTGAGCAGCGGGAGCGCACCCTGCAACGGGGATTCGAACTGCCGACCTTTCAATTGGCAAGCCCTAGGCGCTGAGGCTTTAACCCACAGCGCCACCCGCGTCCCCCGACTTGCCTCATAGCAGCCTCCTAAGATGGGCATGAGTCACATGACCAGCCTGGCTTCCGTTTTCTCCTCTGGGTCCAGCACAGAAGTCCAAACAGATTCGTCCAGGGTTATGGCAAGTGGGTGGAGTGGCGATTTGGCCGAGGCCACGGGACTAATGGTTTTCACCTCCCCAGGAAGAACAATGGTGTTGTTGTTTTTTTAAAAAATAACAAGCCTTGATGGTTATTTGCCGGCGCACATAGAATAGAATCATAGAAGTGTACGGTTAGAAGCAAACCCGGGGACAGGGCCTTGCAGAGCCAGGCAGAAGCCCAGGCCAGGTAGATAATGTGCCGCCCCCCCCCCTACATCTTGCTCTCCTTTCCTTTGGACCACAACAGCGAGGCTGAGAGGGGAGTCTTCTTGTCTGAGCAGCCCAGGACCTCCAGACACACGGCCCAGGCTTGTGCTTCAGGAAGGTCACTTCGCTGCTGTAAACACAGTGGTTGGACTTCACCCCTGGAGGCTCACTCCATTGAGACAGACAGATGCCAACAACAAACATTGGAAACTGTCCCGGGATCGTTTTGTGGCGGATTTAGAAATAAATAAAGAGATTAAAGAAAGGCGCTCCTGCCAGGAATGTAAGCCGGGTTGCTGAGTCTTGGTGGTGAGGCGAAGAGGACTTTGACCACGAGGAGGACAAGAATAAATTCTGATGACTCGGAAAACAAAGGTCTGGGCACCATCTGCAGACATGGCGCATTCCTCAAAGTTATCCATTCTTAGCCCATACCAACGTTTTGAAAGCAAAGGCAATGTTGGTCTTAGGGCAACACTGAAGAGGTCAGAGGCCAGGATGATGTAGCGTTGAGAAACTGCTTCTCGCTTATCTGGCTATTTATTGTCTGCCACACAACTATTTCAGGTATGCTGGATGTTTTGTAATGACTGTGCATAGTTATTCCATCGCTGCTGGTAATCCCATAAAACTAGGCATTGTTGATTGTATTACGGCCACCAACTTGGATACCATCACAAAGTGCTTAGTCAAAGTAACGGAGGAAAAGGCTACCCATGGCGATTGGCTCTAATGGCAATGTTTTCACTCTGTGGTCGGAGGCATTGTGCCTCTGAACAGCAGTTCCTGTGTTCGAATCCTGCTTGCTGGTTTCCCATTGGGACATCTGTCTGGCTAATGATAGATGGTGGTACATGACACCAGTCAAGCTTGCAAAAATCTATCATTCGCCTGATAATAAATGCTGGAAATGTAAAGAGATTGAAGGTACATTCTTTCACCTTTGGTGGACGTGCCCAAGGATTAAGGCTTTCTGGGAGATGATTTATAACGAAATGAAAAAGGTATTTAAGTATACTTTCCTGAAGAAACCAGAAGCCTTTCTCCTGGGCATGATCGGCCAATTGGTGCCAAAGAAGGACAGAACTTTTTTTATGTATGCCACAGCAGCAGCAAGACTACTTATTGCAAAGTATTGGAAGCCACAAGATCTACCCACCCTGGAAGAATGGCAGATGAAAGTAATGGACTATATGGAATTGGCGGAAATGACTGGCAGAATCCGAGACCAGGGAGAAGAGTTGGTGGAAGAAGATTGGAAGAAATTTAAAGATTATTTACAGAAACACTGTAAAATTATTGAATGTTAAAATGATGTTGGAATGAAACGAAGTGGTTTTAGCAATAAGGTTAAGGAATATGTAAAAAAGGGACTGATACTAGATGAAAATTCGAAATTACAATATGTGAAGACAAAGAACTAAGAGAAAATAGAGAGGGTATGGATTTGCTGAAATAACTATTTGAATTGGAATACAAAAAAGGGAGGTGTGAGGAAGTCAGGAAAATAAGTAAAAGAACTGTAAGATATAGAAAGAGGGATTTGTTTTTAATTGTTTTTGTTTTTTCTAGTGTTTGTATTTTTTGTGTTTTTCTTTTTTATCTTTTGTGTAATTTCTTTTCTTGTGGAAACTTTAATAAATATTACTTTAAAAAAAAAGAGAGAGAGAGAGAGAGAACAGGATGGGCTCCTGGCTTGATCCAGGTGGCTCTTCTAATGGTGATGCAGCAGGGATCTCCCTGAACTGTCAGCGTCAAATTAATTCCATTAGTAAGAAACCAGACTATCTGCCTAAGAGCTGAACTACATGTTATAACCAAGTTGCATGACTGAAACAGCCCAAGTAATTTGGGCGATGCGTTTTGGGTAAGGAGGAGAGGGTGCTTAATCGTTTGGCTCAGCTCCAACTCTCTAGCTTAAATCCCTCCAAAGCTTAGGAACATAAGAAGACGGATCAGGCAATAGGGACCCATCTAGTCTACCTTTCAGAGTGGCCAACCAGATGCCTCTTCGGACAAACCCTGAAGCATGGCAATAAGAGATGTAGCACACATGGCCTGAGTTCAAGAGCAACTCTCCCCTCCTCCGGTTTACAGCAACTGGAGGGACACGGGTGGCACTGTGGTCTAAACCACTGAGCCTCTTGGGCTTGCTGATTGGAAGGTTGGCGGTTTGAATCACTGTGACGGGGTGAGCTCCTGTTGCTCGGTCCCTGCTCCTGCCAACCTAGCAGTTCGAAAGCACGCCAGTGCAAGTAGATAAATAGGTACCGCTGTGGCGGGAAGGTAAACGGCATTTCCATGCACTCTGGCACTCGTCACCCTAACCTCTCCATTCTGAAGGAAATCAGCTCTGAGTGCTCACTGGAAGGACAGATCCTGAAGCTGAGGCTCCAAGACTTTGGCCACCTCATGAGAAGAGAAGACGCCCTGGAAAAGACCCTGATGTTGGGAAAGATGGAGGGCACAAGGAGAAGGGGACAACCGAGGACGAGATGGTGGGACAGTGTTCTAGAAGCTACCAGCATGAGTTTGACCAAACTGTGGGAGGCAGTGGAAGACAGAAGTGCCTGGCGTGCTCTGGTCCAGGGGGTCCACGACTAAACAACAACAATGTATAATTTGAACTATTTAATGTGATTTGATTGGATTGGATTGTTAAAGTGGAAACTTTAATAAAAAGGAAATAAAAATAAAAATGTAACCTCCAAAAACTCTTTGGGTTGGCTTTTGTAACTCACTCTCACAGTAGCTTTTTATTTAAAAATAAAGGGAAGGAGGGTATCAGCTGAAGGATGCGATAAGCCAGAGGGAATTCCATGAAACCTCATTACTGCCCTCAGGATGATGTGCTCGAGGCAAAGAGAATAGGAGAGCTAATGAGCACAAATTGGACATAGCAAATGAGAAGACGACGACACGGGACTTCAATGGCTTAATGGCAGAGCCAGGCAGTTCTGCTGGACATAAAAGCCACATCTGCTTTCACAGCCCATTGCTGCGGCTCAGGGGCAAAACCAGGAGCAATGAGACGCATAATGCGCGAGGGCCAAAGGGAATTGTTCATGGCAGCAGCGGGAGGCACGACGAAACAAACAGCCTCCGCCACCCTTCTCCTAACTCTGCGCCATTAAGCTGCGCTGGAGAAGAGGCAAAGCTTTGGGGGAAAGCGATTTAATATTTAAGAGCATTTATGCAACAGGTGGGAAGTAGGCAAAGCAAACCTGGGGTGGAAAGCTGGTTGTTGTTGTTGTTCAGTTGTTTAGTCGTGTCCAACTCTTCATGACCAATATCTCTATCTTTTTCTACTTTGTAACACATCGTATATTTCTCCTTACAAAACTTCTTGTAGTCCTACTAGCGTAATTTGTTGATTACAGTTGCCCTTCAGATAATTCATATACTGTACTTCTTCTAATCTTCCCTAAATCTCTGGTTCCGCAGGTTTCGAATCCTTCCTGTCATTTTCTCCAATTCTGCGTAGTCCATTCATTTCGTCTGCCATTCTTCTTTCATCAGAATTTCTTCTTCCATCCAAACTTCCTACTGGGATGCAAATGGAAGCCCAGAGATGTCAAAATGCCACAAGAGTGCAGCTCTGCAGCTCTTCTTAATAAGATTTGCGGGGGCCACATATCATGTGCGATCTGCATTTCCTGGGGGGGGGGGTTGGGTTGTGTTTTGTCAGTCCTGCTGTCCTGTTTATGAGGGAGCTTGATTTCAGAGGACAGGCTGGCCCCCAAAATAGACCCTTCCTGGACAGATGCTGCCTTCGTCAAACGCCTGCTTGAACATCAATCACGGCCGAGGTTGGCTTGTTTCTCTGGCCGATGGAGGTGATCCGCCTACAGCGCAATGCCCAGGGAAGAGAGTCGGCTGTTTTTTACCTTTGAATTGAGGTTGACCCAAAGAGCCAGGCGAGACACAGGCGCAGGGAGTCAGAATGTCAGAAGAGCCTTCTCTCTGCTCTCACAATGGCCAACCAGATGTCCATTATGGGAAACCAACAATCAGGATTTGAACACAGGACCAACTATCCTCTCCAAACGTGGAGGCATTGTGGCTAGGAACGACCGACAGAAATCGCCAAACCTCTGAGCGCTTTAGACTGTGACTTTAAAAGCAGACTTTTGGTTATCTTAATGGTTCATCTCTTTGTCCCCAATATACAGATTTCCCCCTGACTTTTGCCATCTTCAGAAACCATCCTTGTTCCAGACACGAGATATATTTAGAAGCCTTGATGCTCTGTGCTTTTGCTCTCAAGACACGACCTCTCAAGAAATTCAGCAAATTAATTTGATTATCTGATTACATAATTAAACGCAGCTCTATTTTATATTTATTTTGGTCTCTGCCTATCTAGATATAGGCCTGGAAGAGACAATCTCTCCACAGCTTCACCACTTCCTGGCAGAGGGACGCTTCCTGTGTGGTCATTTTAACAACTTACACCTTACAGGTAGAAGTGAATCCGCAACCTGATTGGCCTACAGGAGAATCCCGGAGTTAGCCAATCACGTGGGGCCCATTGTGGAAATCATGTATATAAAGCAGACAGTTCGGGAAAACTTCCATTCCTCACTACTATGAGCTGAATAAAGCGCATGAAATCCACTCTCGACTCCGAGTATTTTTCAGTCCTTTTCTGGAATCCCCGGAGAGCTGATGCCAGTCAGTGCTGGCAATACTAGCCTAGATGGACTTGGTATAAAGGCATCTGCCTCTGCGTCCTTGTGCTCCAGCTCCTTGGCTGGTTTGGGTGTTCCTTTCCGGCACCTTTCTGAGCTCTGCAATATCCTTTTTGAGACGGGCTGGCTGGGGAGGAGCTCCCTCGCCCCGGCATACACTCACTGTGCTAACCTCAGTCCTCCTGACCATGACTGATGCCCCTTCAGTTCCCTCGCTCCATTTCCCTCGCAGCCACTGCCTGCAGGCTCCCGGATGCTCCCCGTTCTGCACTGGCTGGCCGTGAACCCCCAGAGGTTAACTGCAAAGCAAACCCAGTTCATCACTGTCAACCCGAAGGTGTCCCTTCTGTGCCGCTGTAGTGAGTGTGCGGCGGTGTCCCTAGCAAAGCAGCAGAGTGCATGCAAAATGTTCTGGCCTCAGTGCAGCTCAAAGAGACCTCAGCTAGGAAGGTGAGGAAAAGAAAAGGCTTATTTCAGCCTCAGACCTTGGAGAGACTACGTTGCAAAATCTGGTCCGCGTCACATTTTAAAGCAAGCCCCACCTAACCCAACTCTACAATTCTGCGACTCTATGATTCTAATCCTTACTTCCGGAAATCATGCACACAGCTATCCCTTGAGAAATCACCCCTTCCCTGATTTTTGTGATAGGGCTCGTCAGCCAAAAGCAACGTTCACAAAAACGACTGCATTAGGAGAAAATATGCACAAAAACGGATACAGTGGTACCTCGGGTTAAGTACTTAATTCGTTCCGGAGGTCTGTTCTTAACCTGAAACTGTTCTTAACCTGAAGCACCACTTTATCCAATGGGGCCTCCCGCTGTCGCCACTGCACCGCCGCTGCATGATTTCTGTTCTCATCCTGAAGCAAAGTTCTCAACCCGAGGTACTATTTCTGGGTTAGCGGAGTCTGTAACCTGAAGCGTCTGTAACCTGAAGCATATGTAACCTGAGGTACCACTGTATTTTAGTGAGAACGGGATTTCAAAAAGCTTTGCCTTAGAGGGAACAGCTTGCAAAAGTGTGTATATGAGCCAAAATAGAACACAAAATTGTTTAGGAGAATTTTAAAAGACAAAAAAAAGGGGGGGGGGAAGAGGTGCAGACCAACGCAGAAATATTTACCCAGGCTCACGTGTAGCAAACAAATGGTTAAGAATTCAGGTTGCATGGGAAAAGGCACACAAACACAGCAGACAATGAAAAATCTATTTCCAAAGAACAGATACTCCTTGCAAGTCACTTAATCTTCCTAGTTAAAGTCCTCAGCTTAAAAGATTTTCTAACAAATGAGACACTCGAAGACCCTGGGCGTGTGGGAAGAATATTCATTAACTAATTGCAACTGCAGGCTGGCTGAACTGTTCTAGGATCATTTGTCCTGCCAAGAGATGTTCTTGGAGTCTGCATTTATATAAAACAGACACACCTCAAAAAAGTGTTAGTTTGATTCATAGACTCGTAAAATTGTAGAGCGCTAAGGGACCCTCAGGGGTCATCTAGTCCAACCCCCTGCAATGCAGGAATCTCAGCTAAAGTATCCGTGACTGATGGTCACCCAACCTCTGCTTAAAAACCTCCACTGAAGGAGAGCCCATCACCTGAAGGAGAGTCCTTTGCACTGTCCAAAGGCTCCTACCAGAAAAAGTTATTCCTAATGTTTCCTAATGTTTACCTAGACAGCATCTTAAAAAGCAGAGACATCACCTTGCCAAAAAAGGTCCATATAGTTAAAGCTCTGGTTTTCCCAGTAGGGATATATGGAAGTGAGAGCTGGACCATAAAGAAGGCTGATCACCAAAGAATGGATGCTTTTGAATTCTGGTGCTGGAGGAGACTCTTGAGAGTCCCATGGACTGCAAGAAGACCAAACCTCTCCATTCTGAAGGAAACCAGCCCTGAGTGCTCACTGGAAGGACAGATCCTGAAGCTGAGGCTCCAAGACTTTGGCCACCTCATGAGAAGAGAAGACTCCCTGGAAAAGACCCTGATGTTGGGAAAGACGGAGGGCACAAGCAGAAGGGGACGACAGAGGACAAGATGGTTGGACAGTGTTCTTGAAGCTACCAGCATGAGTTTGACCAAACTGCGGGAGGCAGTGGAAGACAGGAGGGCCTGGCGTGCTCTGGTCCAGGGGGCCACAAAGAGGCGGACACGACTAAACAACAACAACAAAATGTTTCCCTGACACCGTTATTTTACCTCTTTGAGCGTTGATGGGAAGGTCGTCTCTTGCAGGTAGAACTCTGGCACGCACTGGAAGGTGATGGTCAGGATGATGCCCAGGCAGCCCAGGTGGACGCAGGCTGCCCTGTACAGCTCAGTATTCACAGATTCGGAGCACTCCAGTGTTTCCCCAGAAGCCGTCAACAGCGTCAAAGCGACTACCTGCAAGGGGAAGGAAGAGGAAAGGGAGACATGCTTTAGTTTGGGGTCTATCAAGCCATGGAGGGATGCGGGTGGCGCTGTGGGTTAAACCACAGAGCCTAGGACTTGCCAATCAGAAGGTCAACGGTTCAAATCTCCATGACAGGGTGAGCTCCTGTTGTTCGGTCCCTGCTCCTGCCAACCTAGTAGTTCGAAAGCACACCAGTGCAAGTAGATAAATAGGTACCGCTCCGGCGGGAAGGTAAACACCCTTTTTGTGCGCTGCTCTGGTTCTCCAGAAGCGGCTTAGTCATGCTGGCCACACGACCTGGAAGCTCCCTCGGCCAGTAAAGCGAGATGAGTGCCGCAACCCCAGAGTCGGCTGCGACTGGACCTAATGGTCACGGGTCCCTTTACCTTTATCAGGCCATGACATCTTCTATCTCAGGTGACATTTGGTTTCAGCTGCGGGATCGTCTGCAGTGTTGGTGAATGGCATGTCCCAGGCGCAACACTGAGGGAAGTCTTCATAGTGACACAAACAGGGCACTCTCTGCTGGAGTTGGTTCTCACATTCAATTGCCTGTAGTCAGGTCTGGCAGGTGGGACGCATGGGTGCACATCTCCCTACAGAGATCTTTCCTTGTGCCTGAAGGGCCCCCTCTCCATCCATCCCCCACAGCTAAGATTTTGCTTGGAAGAAGTGTTCCAGTTCACAGAATCATAGAATTGGAAGGGAGATCTTGGTTCCCTCTAGCGCAGCGGTTCTCAACCTGTAGGTCCCTAGATGTTGTTGGACTACAACTCCCATCACCCCTGAGCTCTGGCCTTGCTAGCTAGGTGTGATGGGAGTTGTAGTTCAGCAACATCTGGGGACCCACAGGTTGAGAAAGGCCAACCCTCTGCAATGCAGGGATCTCAACAAAAGCATCCATGATAGATGGTCATTCAACCTCTGCTTAAAAACCCCCAAGGAAGGAGAGTCCACAATGGGAGACCATTCAACTGTTGAACAACTCTTACTGTCGTAAGGTTCTTCCTGGTCTTTAGATGGAATCTCCTTTCTTGTAACTTGAAGCCACTGATTCGATTCTTACCCTCCAGAGCAGCAAAAAACAAGCCTGTTCCCTCTTCCATGTGACAGCCCTTGAGATATTTGAAAATAGCTATCCTATCACCTCTCAGTCTCCTCTTTTGCTTTTTCTAAAAAATCATTTTTATTGATTTTCCAATAAAAAAAATCCAATTAAATATCCAATACTTCAATTAAAAAAATAAAAAGATCAAATTATAGTCCAAATTGTATTTATTAATTTCTTGGGGCTCCCCATGGTCTGGATCTTTGGAGCATATCTCCACATCTTAGTCCTGTTTCTCAGTCTCCTCTTTTCCAGGCTAAACATTCCCAGCTCCTTCAACCATTCCTCATCAGGCTTGGTTTCCAGACCTTTGATCATCTCAGTTGCCCTCTTCTGCACATCTTCCAGCTTGTCAACATCCTTCTTAAATTGTGGCACCCAGAACTGGACACAGTAAACTATCTCCATGCCGTGTGTAATTTATAAACTACTACCATCTTGCCAAAGGGATGCGGGTGGTGCTGTGGTTTAAACTACAGAGCCTAGGGCTTGCCGGTCAGAAGGTCGGCGGTTCGAATCCCCGCGATGGGGTGAGCTCCCGTTGCTCGGTCCCTGCTCCTGCCAACCTAACAGTTCGAAAGCACGTCAAAGTGCAAGTAGATAAATAGGTACCACTCTGGCAGGAAGGTAAGCTTCGTTTCCGTGCGCTGCTTTGATTCGCCAGAAGTGGCTTAGTCCTGCTGGCCACATGTCCTGGAAGCTGTACACCGGATCCCTCGGCCAGTAAAGCGAGATGAGCGCTGCAACTCCAGAGTCGGCCACGTCTGGACCTAATGGTCAGGGGTCCCTTTACCTTTACCATCTTGCCGCTCGCTCGCCTTTTCTTTAAAACGGAAAAGCCCCAAACGCTGCAACCTTTCTGCATTGGCTAAGGTGGCTGGGGATGATATGCTCTGTAGTTCAGCAACTTCTGGGAACCCAAATCTCATCCCTTTAACTCTCCTCCGAGCTCTTGAGCCTTTCCTCCAGCAGGCGGTGGAAGTGAGCTGCCTTTAAGCGCCAGCCTTCGTCCCAACCTCTCTGCACAGCAAATTTCTTCCTGGCTCCTGTTCGCTCTTCCTTCATGGACCGGCTTGGCTGGCTATTGTTTTCTGCTGTCCTGATTGCAGAGTTTGCCTGCTCAAGGTGAAATCGCAGCACTGTCAGTTTGACTGAATTCCTCCTTAACAATGACAACTCCGACTGTGCTTAACCTCGCACAGGGAAGCCGCAGAATGAGAGGAGTGTTGAATTAAGAGCCCCAGAGGGACCTTGAGCAAAGCACCGCTCTACTGCTCAGCCTTTTCTCCATATAGGTAATTTTGTGAGGTCAAAGAGGTCCGGAGGAGAAAACATGCTCCAGGGAAATCACACGGAAAAGCAATTGAAAGCTGTCTGCCTATCACTCTGCAAAGTTTTGCAGCTGAGGTTTTGTCATTTCCACATCATGCTGTTTGCTACGATGTTTTGTTTTTTTGTTAAAGAGAGAGAGAGCAGCAGAACTGGTAAGCCAATATCCTCATTCCAGTTGTGGACACTGGGGGCCAAGCTGGTAAGTTTTCTGGAGACACTGTTGGGTGATTAAGCTGGCATCCTGGTCCTGGAAAAGGGATCGGTAGTACTGCGTCCATTCTTGGAGTTTGACAGTACAAATTGGCCCACTAAGCTCATGCTCCAGTAGGCCTGATATGGTACTCCAGAAACAGGATGTGTCCTTGTTGTGCGAGGCCTTTCTTAGGCTGTACCAGGCGTTTCTTTCGGCTCTCTGTCTTTTCCATTTAATTAGTTGTTTGTACTTTCATCTGTTGTCTTTGTCCATGGAGTTTTCTTGGCAGGGATACTGGAGTGGCTTGCCGGTTCCTCCTCCAGGTGTCTCCTCTCTAGACAGCATCTTAAAAAGCAGAGACATCATCTTGCCAACAAAGGTCCGTATAGTAAAAGCTATGGTTTTCCCAGTAGTGATGGATGGAAGTGAGAGCTGGACCATAAAGAAGGCAGATCGCCGAAGAATTGATGCTTTTGAATTATTTGAAGGGGACGACAGAGGACGAGATGGTTGGATAGTGTCTTCGAAGCTACAAACATGAGTCTGACCAAACTGCGGGAGGCAGTGGAAGACAGAAGTGCCTGGCGTGCTCTGGTCCATGGGGTCACGAGGAGTCGGACACGACTAAATGACTAAACAACAACAACTTTCATCTAGAGACGCAGGTGGCACTGTGGGTTAAACCACAGAGCCTTGGACTTGCCGATTAGAAGGTCGGCAGTTCGAATCCCCGTGACGGGGTGAGCTCCCGTTGCTCAGTCCCTGCTCCTGCCAACCTAGCAGTTTAAAAGCACATCAAAGTGCAAGTAGATAAATAGGTACCGCTCCGGCGGGAAGGTAAACGGTGTTTCCGTGCGCTGCTCTGGTTCACCAGAAGCGGCTTGGTCATGCTGGCCACATGACCCGGAAGCTGTACGCCGGCTCCCTCAGCCAATAAAGCGAGATGAACGCCGCAACCCCAGAGTCAGCCACGACTGGACCTAATGGTCAGGGGTCCCTTTACCTTTATCTTTACTTCCGTCTAAGGGAGACGTATGCAGTAAATAAGAGCGGCGACCTGGAGGTCCGATATTTACGGTAAGCCCTCTGCAGGTGTCCCTTTGCCTGTTTGTACTCAAGAGTCAAACCAGGTGGCAAATTCTGTTAACCTTTCTGTGGCAGTGTTTCGGATCACGATTTCTGCTCACTACGGAGTCCTGTATAATTCAGAAGCTTGCCTATTTTTATTAATATGCAATGTGACTTTGCCAATTGTGCTGCTCCCATAGGAAGCTGCCTTATGCTGAGCTAGAGTTAGACCATTGGTCCATCGTGTTCAGTACTCTCAACGCTAGGACTTAAGAAAAGTCTGCCGGATCAGGCCCCTGGCCCATCTAGTCTAGCCTCCTGTTCTCACAGTGGCCAACCAGCTGCCTGTATAAAACCCACAATCAGGACGTAAGCACAACAGCAACACTCTCAACCTCCTCTGGTTTCAACACTTGATATTCAAAAGCATCACTGCCTCTGACCGTGGAGGCAGAACACAGCCATCCTGGCTAATAAAAGAAGAAGAGTTTGGATTTGATATCCTGCTTTATCACTACCCAAAGGAGTCTCAAAGTGTCTCACAATCTCCTTTCCCTTCCTCCCCCACAACAAACACTCTGTGAAGTGAGTGGGGCTGAGAGACTTCAGAGAAGTGTGACTGGCCCAAGGTCACCCATCAGCTGCATGTGGAGGAGCGGAGACGCGAACCCGGTTCCCCAGATTACGAGTCTTATCGCTCTTAACCACTGCACCACACTGGCTCTAGCCATTTCTAACCTCCTCTTCCTCCAGGAATTTGTCCCATCCCCTTTTAAAGCCATCCAAGTTGGTGACCATCACTGCCCCTTGTGGGAGGGAGTTCCACAGTTTAATACGTTTAGCATTCAGCTTCATTGGGTGCTCCTGAGTTCTAGTCTTGTAAGGGGGGGGGGGCGGAGAGAAAATGTTACATCTTTATTAATTATAATTCCCACAGATAACAGGTCATAAGAGAGTCATAGTTACTCCTGGCACTCATTGATTTTCTTTCTTTTTTTATTTCCAAAACCGAAAAAAGAAAAATTGCAAACATCAAATTCAACATCCATATTCATTTTCTAACATAAACCTATTACATAATTAACTAAATTAAAATATACCTAATTACTCTAAAAGGGACGCAGGTGGCACTGTGGGTTAAACCACAGAGCCTAGGACTTGCCAGTCAGAAGGTCGGTGGTTCGAATCCCCGCGACGGGGTGAGCTCCCATTGCTTGGCCCCAGCTCCTGCCAACCTAGCAGTTCGGAAGCACGTCAAAGTGCAAGTAGATAAATAGGTACCACTCCGGCGGGAAGGTAAACGGCGTTTCCGTGCGCTGCTCTGGTTCGCCAGAAGTGGCTTAGTCCTGCTGGCCACATGACCCGGAAGCTGTACGACTGTTGGAGATAAGCAGTGTCCAGTGCACAGCGGAATGATGAAAAGTACGTGCCAACATGCTCTATATTACTTTATTTACACTTCAAAGCTGGTAATTTACAGAAAAACATCTTCCCTCTGCCGGAGCAGAGAAAGGCATCCTCTCTCCTCTAAAGCATGGAGAGAATCACACACTGAACTGCAAAGAACAGTGAAAAACAGGAAACCAGTGTACGTCACATCCAGTCTCCTTTCCCGTGAGAAAACCCAACAGCACTTGACTGTGGAATGTAAACATTGTCTTGTGACAAGCACTTCGCTGCTCAGTGAAGGAAGCAGAAACCAACATCCTCCCCCTTTCTGTGAACATCACTGGGCAGCGTGTTCGTACAATATCAGTACAAACCCAACTTCTGCACATAGGTACAGTGTTGATCCCTTGATACAATCTTGGACAATACATCAGCAGGAATTTCATTACCTGGCATATAGGACACCGTTACGAGTCCCTTTTGAATACGTTCCCTAGCATGTTGCAACTTTAATTGCAAGTGCTTTGTGCTTTGCTTACAACCTTCAGAATTCAGCAAAGCCAAACATGCTTTGTTGTCCTGGTAAACCTGGATTGGACATTTGACAGGAATTTTCATGTCTTTGTACAATTGTAACAACCATTCACAATCCTTAAGTGAATAAGACAGTGCATTCAGTTCAGCTTCACAAGTACTTAAGCTAACTGTTGTTTGCTTCTTGCATGACCAATCAAATAGACCCTGATTGTACTTATAGCAAACTCCAGACGTACTTTTCCTGTCTGTAGTGTCACTTCCAAAACTTGCATCTGCAAATATCTCAAGACCACCAGACTTCTGATTGTTAAATCTCAGTCTGTAATGCATAGTGCCTTTCAAATACCGCGCTATACGTTTCAGAGCTTTCCAATCCTTAACAGTAGGATTGTTGACTTGTCTGCTTAGCAAATTACAGCTAACAGCAATGTCAGGTCTTGAACATCTGGCAATGAAGTTTAGCTTGCCTAGCACACTTCTGTACAGTGTAGTATCAGAAAATGCTTCTCCAGTGTCATCTACCTGATAACCTGTTGTCATCGGTGTGTCTACAGGGTTAGCATCCATCAGGTTTAGTTTGCTTAACACATCAGCAATTTTACGTGACTGGTGTACTAGAATGTTACCATCTTGATCTCTCTCTATTTCCAGAGATAGGTAGTTGTTTACCTCACCAAGATCTTTCATGTCAAAGTGCTCTTTCAATTGAGCTAGGGCATTATTGTACATCGTGACATCCTTCCAAAAGAATAAAAGATCATCAACATAAAACAAACAATACAGTTTCTTTTGCCCCTCCTCTTTGACAAATACACATGGATCAGATTTCCCTTGCTTAAAACCTAGAGAAAACAATACTTCAGTGAGTTTTGTGTGCCAACACCGTGCACTTTGTTTGAGACCATAAAGGGACTTCTTCAGAGCACAAACAAATCCCCGTTTTACCTGTACGCCATCAGGTGGAAGCATATAAAGTGATTCATCTAGAGATCCGTACAAAAAAGCTGTATTCACATCATGGTGACTAATGTGTAGATTCTCTTCTGCAGCTAGCTTGAGCATAAGCCTAATGCTCTCATACCTCACGGTGGGTGAGTAGGTCTCGTGATAGTCTTCACCTGGTACCTGTGCAAAACCTCTGGCTACCAATCTGGCTTTGTGTCTGACTATCTTGCCATTTTGATCAGTCTTCGCTTTGAAGACCCATTTGCTTCCAAGCAGTTTCATTCCTGGAACTACTGGAACAAGGTCCCATGTTTTGTTCCTTTCCAAGGAATCAAGCTCAGCCTTCATGGCATTTAACCATGGCTCAGCTTCCTTTGAATCCAAATCCTGGATTTCTTGGAAACTTGAAGGTTCAAACACCTTCTTGGAGCTTTTAACAGCTGTTACTGCTATCTTAGCAAACTCATCAGCAAATCTCTTTGGAGGTCTGCCTTTTGTTGCTCTCTGTGACCTACGAATTAGTCTTAAGTCTTCAACACTCTCCTCTTCCTTCTTAGGAGAAAAGTGACCTATTGTGAACAATGGTTCCTCTAATTCTTGATCAGAGCTTTCAGAGGGTCGCATAGAGGCTTTCGCACTCTTGAAATCCTCTGAATCACCCGATTCAGTTTCAGACTCAGAATCAGAACCTTCATCAGTGGGTGTGGGTTGTTGCGGTTGCTTTTGACTATCCTCAGTTTCATCACTGTCATCAGGATAACATTGGAAAATTCCCACATTCTCCCCCCACTTGGCATTGTACTCAACACTTCTTGTGAGCTTAATTTCCTTAGAGTCAGTCATCATTATTCTGTAAGACCCTTTCTGATAACCTAGAAAGATACCATGCAATCCACGCTTGTCTAACTTGGAGTTTTGTGGTGAGTGAACCCACATGTCAGAACCAAAATTTTTCATGTGTTTGATGTATGGCTTCTTGCCAAACATCTTCTCATAGGGGGTACAACCAATCGCTGAAGATAACCTGCGATTATAACTGTAAGTGAAACATGAGAGAGCTTCGGCCCAATAACTCTCTGGAAGATTGGCATCATGCAGCAAGGTTTTTAACCCTTGAAGCAATGTCTGATTTGCTCGTTCCGCAAGTCCATTCTGCCATGGCGAGCGAGGACTAGACAAATCGTGTTGAATTCCTTTCTCAGTCAGAAAAGCTTCAAACTGCTGAGAAGTGAATTCTCCCCCGCGATCACTGAAAAGAGTCTTTACCTTCTTACCATGCACATTTCCCAACCAAGCACAGAATTCCTTGAACCTGGGAAAAGCCTCTGATTTCTGCTTGAGATTGTACACATAAATATACCTGGAAAATGCATCAATGAGAACCATGAAGTACCTGTTTCCACCCAAAGAGGGCGCTAGTGGTCCAACCAAATCAGCATGAACAACCTGGTATGGTTCTGTAGCTTGCCTACTAGACACCTTACCTTTCGCAGCCATTTTTACCTTGTTTGCTGCGCATGCCTTGCACTTCATGTGGTACCTGCAGGGTTTAATAGTCATACCTTCAACCAAGGCAGGCATTTTAGATACTGCCTCAAAATGCAAATGACCAAATTTTCGATGAAAATCGTGAATACATTCTGCATGCAAACTTTTGTTAGAACCTGCAATGCAACAAGTGTCATCCTGCACAACATCATCAAAATACAAAACATACAAACGATCAACATATTCAGCATGCAATACATAATCATTTTTCTTTGTGATGATGCACCTTTTGTTCTTAAAGGAAACGTCAATTTTCCGCTCATTCAGCTGTCCAACGCTGAGCAGATTATGCTTGGCATCTGGCACATAAAGCACATCCTGTATCGATAAGTCCAAACTGTGAAGAACAACAGTTCCGTAGCCTTTACTGGGGATTGTGTGGTCATCCGCCTGGTGAATCGCACCTTCCTGCGGTGTAAAAGACACGAACAGTCGCTTATCGTTGCACATGTGGTGGGTCGCCGCTGAATCAACAACGAAGAAAGATCTAGACGTCTTCTGGACCTCTGCAACCTTTGGAGTGAAGCGTGAGACCATTGCCTTGTGCTGCGTTGTCCTGGACACCGGACCTTTGTCTTTGCCTCGGCCTTTTCCACGCGATGAGCTTTCGCTGCGCTGCTCTGTCTTGGCCCTGGGATATCTGCATTCCCTCTTCATATGGCCTAGACGTCCACACGTGTAGCATTTCACTGCCTTCAAAGCTTTGGCGCCATCTGGTGGTTCCACTGCACTATGGGATGACGTCTGTGAAGTCTCCCCCTTGTTGATGCAGCTAGCACCCCGGCGATCCGCTTCATTCAATATCACGGCAGTAACATAGTCCACTGTTAGCTGAGCAGTTGGCTGTACAGCAATCTGAGTCGCAACAGACTCCCAACCTGAACCCAAAGATTGTAGTATCATAAAGGAATACACTTCCTCTGGAAAGTTGAGTCCTCTCTGTTGCAGCTCATGTCTCAGATTCTGCATCTCCATCAGATGTATACGCACATCTCTACCATCAGCAAGAGCCATATTATGCAGCTTGTTAAAGTAAAACATTGTGGACCCAGCTTCTGTCCTCAAGTGAGCCTCTCTCAAAGCGTCCCAAATTTCTCTGGCTGAGGTCTTATCACGCAACAGACAGAGCTCTTCTGGGGATACTATCAACGTAAGAGTTCCCCTTGCCTTGGAATCCATAGCTTTCCATTCATCTGTAACTGGAGCTAGGGGGGTCTCTGTAATAACTTTAAACAGACCCTCTTTCCGCAGAATAGCCTCTGCATAGAGAACCCAGTCCGCATAGTTCTTCCTATTGAGCTTAGGAATCCCACAAGCATCCTGAAGGGCCATCATGACTTTGGCATTAGCCTTTAGCGTCATCTTTGCTGCTTTAAATCAGGCTGCTTTATACATGCTGCGTCTGTGTACAGCTGCTTCAATCCAAAAGCAAATTCAAAACAGCCTCTGCCTGTGAACCTGTGCCTTTCTGCTTAACTGCTTTGCTTATCTGCAGCTGCTTCAAACCGCATTCCAAAGGCAAGTTCAAAAGTGAAAGTTCTCTCTGCTGTCTTAAATTCATGCTGCGACACTGCTGCAGCTGCTTTACTTTCGATTTCCCCCAGCATAGGAAAAATTTATCCTTCTAGCCTTTTGCCTGTGCCACGGCAAAACCGGCTATAAAAGTTCAAAGTCCAGCCATAAAGCCATTAATTAGAAGCTGGCAGGCTGCCCGGAGCTGTAGCACATACCTCATCAAATCATCTTGACGTGCAGAGATATCGTCCGATCCGGCCCTCTGCATTCCGATCCTTTGCCGGCACTCCAATTCTTTGCTCCTTTGTTCCTTTGCCAGGAGCCCGACTTCTGGAGTCCATTCTCAAAACACTGCGTTTTTCTGGGCCCATAACCAAATGTTGGAGATAAGCAGTGTCCAGTGCACAGCGGAATGATGAAAAGTACGTGCCAACATGCTCTATATTACTTTATTTACACTTCAAAGCTGGTAATTTACAGAAAAACATCTTCCCTCTGCCGGAGCAGAGAAAGGCATCCTCTCTCCTCTAAAGCATGGAGAGAATCACACACTGAACTGCAAAGAACAGTGAAAAACAGGAAACCAGTGTACGTCACATCCAGTCTCCTTTCCCGTGAGAAAACCCAACAGCACTTGACTGTGGAATGTAAACATTGTCTTGTGACAAGCACTTCGCTGCTCAGTGAAGGAAGCAGAAACCAACAACGACAGCTCCCTTGGCCAATAAATCGAGATGAGCGCCACAATGCCAGAGTCGTCCACGACTGGACCTAATGGTCAGGGGTCCCTTTACCTTTAATTACTCTAAACTTCTCTTTGTTGTATACAAATACAACACAGTTAGAAATTGTATATTAAAGCTTTTAAATTATGAATTATATTTCAAATTCCCCTATACCCCTCTCCCCATTGATTTTCTTTACTTTGAAAGATAAGGTGCAATTTGAACTATACACACTTGTGGCCACATTACATATTCCTTTAACGGCACACATCTTGGTAGCTGCCCAAAAGAGGATGTCTCGGTTATCCTGAATCATCCAGGGAGCGCAGGCTTTTGCCTGTGCCATCTTAATCCTAGCAAATGCAGCCTAAAACTCTGAAAAATGGGACTCGTTAGAGGCGGATGTGAGACACCAATTACTGCAAATCTATTTGAATCCTGGAGCGCTGAGAATGCAAGAGTCCGAGAGGGGAGGCAGCGACAGTTCTGAGCTTGACTACGTCCTGGGAGAGAGACTGAGGGCGCCAAAGAATCAGAGTTGCTTCGCCGGGATGCTGTTGCCCCAAAGCGACCAAAGGACTCAGAATCAGAGGGTCTCTTGGGCCCGGATCCTGCTTGCAAGTTTCCCAGTGGGACATCGGCCACTGTGAGAACAGGATGCCTCACTCGATGGGCCCCCTTTGGCAAGATCCACTCTCTTCTTATTACCTCATTTATGTGATCCACGGAAGCTCTTGCTTTCAAATCTGTAATAATGCGCTTCAGCAAACTCAGCTTTGCGGTGGGGAAGAGAGTGGGCCAGTTTCCGGGGCAAGGGGGCATCTCTCTCCCAGTCTGCCAGTGGCCGCCTAGGGAAACCAGTGACTCTGACGCAGCCTTCCCAACCACCTTGGCTCAGACCCTGTCCTGGAGGTGCAGGGAGGCAGCAGAAGGGACTGACTCTCTGCTCCAGCCCTGCATTCTTCCTGCACCAGCTTTCCCCAACCTGGTGCCCTCCGGGTGTCCAAGGCAGCAGGGCCATGGTGGAAGAAGTTGTGGAAGGTGTAGAAGGTCAGTCCTGAGAGACAGAGCCTTCAAAGTCTTCTTTTTCTTCCTCCAGATTTCACCAGAGGCCAACGTTTTTGTATTCTGAGATGTTCACTGCAGAAAGGGGTACTGCAATTCAGGTGCATTCCGCCCCGAAGGCTGATTTTTAAGTATGGTCGCTTGGCGTGTTGCCGTTAAGGTGAGTTAAATCGAATCTTAGTTTTCCTCCATATTCAGAGTGAATAATGTTTCTGAATCCCAGTTGCTGGAAACCGCAGGAGGGGAGAGTTGCTCTCGTGCTCAAATCCTGCTGGGGGGTTTCCATTCAGGCATCTGGTTGGCCACTGCAAGAACAGGATGCTGGACTAGATGGCCTTTGCCCTGATTCAGCAGGTGCTTCTTGCACACTTATATGGGGCACAAGAGTTATAGGGCCTCTATAGTTACCGGCGGAATGCACCTGGGACACAGGTGGCGCTGTGGGTTAAACCACAGAGCCTAGGACTTGCCGATCAGAAGGTCGGCGGTTTGAATCCCCACAATGATGGGGTGAGCTCCCTTTGCTCGGTTCCTGCTCCTGCCAACCTAGCAGTTCGAAAGCACGTCAAAGTGCAAGTAGATAAATAGGTACTGCTCCAGCAGGAAGGTAAACGGTGTTTCTGTGTGCTGCTCTGGTTCGCGAGAAGCAGCTTAGTCATGCTGGCCACATAACCCGGAAGCTGTACGCCGGCTCCCTCGGCCAATAAAGCGAGATGAGTGCCGCAACCCCAGAGTTGGCCACGACTGGACCTAACGGTCAGGGATCCCTTTACCTTTACTATAGTTACCGTGGCTGAAAGTAGGACATTTTGGAGGGAGTGCTGCAGCAGCTAGTCTTCATGCACTCAAGGGCCAATTGCAAAGGAGAAATTTCAGGCTGTGCGGGAAGTGAGGACCTTTGCAAGATTTCTGGGGTCTCTGCTGGCAACTGCAGATTGACAGCCTCCTCTTCCCACTGCCAAACCACCAACCCTTCTCTCAAGTCTTAGAATTTTCTCCTTTAGTTATTTTATGGACTTGTTTTTGACGGCTGCTCATGAATTTTAACTAATGCCGATTCCCGAACGGCAGCTGCTGCCCTGCCTCTTTTGTCTTCCTATTGATCACCTGCCCCCTTTTATTAGCTTCCTCTCTCCCCCCCCTTCTCCTTCCCCCGCCCCCCGCCTATCCGTCATTTCTTATAAGTCACTGGTTTTTTGCAAGGTGCATGGAATCTATCAATTGCGCTGGAAGCCGGATAATCCATCCCGCCGCTGCAAAATCTGAGCCGGGAACAGCCATTCATCTTGCAAAGAGCCTTGGGATGATGGTAATGATATCACAAATAATGTGGAAGTGGGGGAGCTCTGTGTTCCCCCAAAACACAAAGCCCACAGCTCCCACATAACACCCCCACAAACAAGCTATGAGAAGTATGAGATTGGTAAATTGGTAAATACTTCATTCACAGATCAAGTGAATTTGCTTTTCTGTGTGTGAGAGAGAGAAGGGGAGCTGGGTGGTATTCGTAAATCATTGAGAGTTTCACATTACCTGCCAATCCCTGATAAATCAGTGTCCCTGTTATTGCCTCTTGGAAATAAATGCCAATTAATTTCGTTAGGGTGAGTTGCTGGCATCGTTTTTCTCCTGCACCTGACGACGCGGATTCAAGCGCACAAAAGCTTATGATGCCATTTTAAAAATAATAATAATGTGTTTGTCTCCAAGGTGCAGCAAGGTTCTTCCTTGATTTTGCTGGCACGTGCCAATGAGAGCTTGTGTGGTAAAGTGGTTAGTGAGTGTCAGACTAGGAGCTGAGAGATCAGGGTTCAAGTCCTCACTAGACAATGAAGATCACCTTGGAGAGTCCATTGCCTTCTTAGGGAGTCCGTTCCACCACTGAACAGCTCTCACCATTAGAAAGTTCTGCCTAAGGTTTTAGCTAGGAACTTCTTCCTTGTAATTTGGAGAGTCGACCACCTCCAGAAAGAGACTTCCACTGTCGAGCAGCTCTTGCTGGCAGGAAGTTCTTCCTGATATTGAGTCAGAATCTCCTTTCTCATAACTTGAAGCCATTGGTTTGGGTCCTTCTCTCCAGAGCAAACAAGCTTGTTCCCTCCTCCATGTGACAGCCCTTGAGATATTTGAAGATAGACATCACCTTGCCGATAAAGGTCCATATAGTTAAAGCTATGGTTTTCCCAGTAGTGATGTATGGAAGTGAGAGCTGGACCGTAAAGAAGGCTGATCGCCGAAGAATTGATGCTTTTGAATTGTGGTGCTGGAGGAGACTCTTGAGAGTCCCATGGACTGCAAGAAGATCAAACCTATCCATTCTGAAGGAAATCAGCTCTGAGTGCTCACTGGAAGGACAGATCCTGAAGCTGAGGCTCCAAGACTTTGGCCACCGCATGAGAGGAGAAGACTCCCTGGGAAAGACCCTGATGTTGGGAAAGATAGAGGGCACAAGGAGAAGGGGACGACAGAGGACGAGATGGTGGGACAGTGTTCTCGAAGCTACCAGCATGAGTTTGATCAAACTGTGGGAGGCAGTGGAAGACAGGAGTGCCTGGCATGCTCTGGTCCAGGGGGTCACAAAGAGGCGGACATAACTAAACAACAACAACAAATCCTATCTCCTCTCTGTCTCCTCTTTTCCAGGCTAAGCATACCGAGCTCCTTCAACCGTTCCTCATCAGGCTTAGTTTCTAGACCCTTGAGCAAGCTTGCTCCATCTTCCACGTGACAATAGCCCTTCAGATACTTGAAGACAGCTATCATGTCACTTCTTACATCTTTCCCATGTGTATATAAACCAGTGTGGCATTAACGGTTAGAGTGTTGGACCTGAGAGACCAGGGTTCGAATCCCCACTCAGACCTGAAGCTCACTGGGGGGACCTTGGGCCAGTCCCTATCTCTTAACCTACCTCACAGGGATGTTGTGAGGAGGAATGAGGGAGAAGGAGAACCATGCACACCGCTTTGGACTCCTTGGAAAGAAAAGTGGCATATAAATGTTACAGATAAACAAATAAAATAGATAATCTGATGGGCAAAGGCCCTCCTGGTTTCTAAATCAATAGATGACAGATGGTTGCAAAATAAAGGACTACAGCAGCCTTCGTCATCCTGGCACCCTGCAGTTGTCGTGGACTACAACTCCCATCAGCCGTGCTGGTTGTGGCTGATGGGATTTGTAGTCCAAAACGTTCAGAGAGCACTTGGCTTTCGGAGGCTGGAAGACAGCATACTGAGCTGAGCTTAACAGTGATGCACGATGTTTGTGGGAGTTTTATCAGTGATTTTTTGCTCCAAGCAAGTAAATAACTCAGTGGTAACAGCCAGGGGCCAGGAAAGACAGTTCTTTCCCCATAATATATCCCCAAAGTTATTGCAGCTTTGTTATTGCAGCTTAATTGTAATCTGCTTTGGGGGCTGGTTTTGGCTAAACAGTGGGCTATAAATAATCACATTCTTTGAATTAATAATAATCTCTTTTCCAGGCTTTCTGGGGAGCCCTGACTGCTGCCGTGTGAAATAAGGGGGCTCCCTCTGCATATCTTGAGGAAGTGATTTGCTGTGGGTGCTTGGCGCAAGACAAACGATTTTTAAAACGCCCAATTTTCCTCGGCGTTTCTTGCCACCTTAAATCTAGGGGGAAACTTCTAATGATCTCACTGCCTGTCAAATTGCCATCTGGTTTGGTTCCATTCCTGTTCTCACATCATTGATCTTATAGCAATCCCTCTCCTATGTTTTATTATTAACGCTAGAAGGATACATCTGCCCACGGGACAAATCTGTTTAGGAAAATGTTTTCCTAAACTGGAAGTGACTCCCATACGAGGAACTATTGCGAGGTTCGGGACTTTTCAGTTTAACGAAAAGGCAAGTTAAAGGTGACGTGAGAGAAAGTAGATAGAGGAATGTTTCTCTCTCTCATAACACAAAAGTTGGAAGATTCAGATCAGAGAAATGAAAGTAAGGACGTAAGAATAGCCTGGTGGATGAGACCAATGGCACATCTAGTCACTAGGATGGCCCACTCGGTAGAGCATGAGACTCGATCTCTGGGTGGCGGGTTCAAGTCCTACGTTGGGCAAAAAGATTCCTGCACTGCAGGTGGTTGGACTAGATGACCCTTGGGGTACCTTCTAACCAGGGGAGTCTTTAGCATAGGCACCGCCAGGGTGCAAAGATCTGCCCAGAGCCCCAAGTCTGACAAGTGCCGCCGTTGTGAATGACAAGTGCCGCAGCTAGGGCGGTGCATCTTTGGTAAATGAGTGCACAAATTTGAAAGTCCTTTAGTGAAACAGTAGGTACTGTGGTACCTCGGGTTAAGAAGTTAATTCGTACTGGAGGTCCCTTCTTAACCTGAAACTGTTCTTAACCTGAAGCACCACTTTAGCTAATGGGACCTCCTGCTGCCGCTGCACCGCCGGAGCATGATTTCTGTTCTCATCCTGAAGCAAAGTTCTTAACCTGAGGTACTATTTCTGGGTTAGCGGAGTCTGTAACCTGAAGCATATGTAACCTGAAGCATCTGTAACCCGAGGTACCACTGCATACATTTCAGTAATACCTAGGTATATATGTACAGTCATACCTCATGTTATGCGGGTTTTCAGGTTGTGTCCCGCAGCGACCCGGAAGTACCGGAAAGGGTTACTTCCAGGTTTTGTCGCTCACACATGCACAGACGCGCAAAATTACATCATGCACATGCGCAGAAGTGGCAAATCGTGACCTGCGCATGCACAGACGCGCAGACGCGGGGTGCGTACTTTTCAGGTTGCGAATGGGCCTCCGGAACGGAGGTGAGCTCCCATTGCTCTGTCCCAGCTCCTGCCAACCTAGCAGTTCGAAAGCACACCAGCACAAGTAGATAAATAGGTACTGCTGCAGCGGGAAGGTAAACGGTGTTTCCATGCACTCTGGTTTCCGTCACTGTGTCCCGTTGCACCAGAAGCATTTTAGTCATGCTGGACACATGACCCGGAAAGCTGTCTGTGGACAAACGCTGGCACCCTTGGCCTGAAAGCGAGATGAGCACCGCAACCCCATAGTTTGACTGGACTTAACCGTCCAGGGCTCCTTTACCTTTTACTGAGATATATCTTAGGATATGTGGACTTTGGGGGCTGATCCAGCAGGCTCTCCTTATAAGCTCTCTTTTTTGGAGAATTTTAAAGGTAAAGGGTAAAGGGACCCTTGAGCGTTAGGTCCAGTCGCAGACGACTCTGGGGTTGCAGCGCTCATCTCTCTTTACTGGCCGAGGGAGCTGGCGTACAGCTTCTGGGTGATGTGGCCAGCATGGCTAAGCCACTTCTGGCAAACCAGAGCAGCGCATGGAAACACCATTTACCTTCCCGCCGAAGTGGTACCTATTGATCTACTTGCACTTTGATGTGCTCTCGAACTGCTAGGTGGACAGGAGCAGGGACCGAGCAATGGGAGATCTCCCCGTTGCGGGGATTCGAACTGCGAACCTTCTGATCTGCAAGCCCCAGGCTCTGTGGTTTAGACCACAGCACCACCCGGTTTAGACCACAGCACCACCAAAGCTTTTACTCTTCAAGTCCTGCTCAGCTGCACCATCAGTTTTGTGCTACCTGACAAGTTGCCGTGTGACCTGCTCGCTTGCCAGTCACCTAGACTCCTCTGGCTACAGACCGTGTGGTTTTTACCTGCGTCGCCAAAATGCCGTGCTTGAGCCCCGTGTTGTGAGTTCCGGTGCCAACGACGCCGGCGGCTGTCACATCCGAAACGGCTCCTAGACTGAAGTTGGGGAAAAGGGGGGAATGTGAGCTGTAGGCAAGAAGGAAGAGGCTTTCTCTATTGTTTATTCCCCAAGGCGGCTGCTGAGACAATGATATTAGCGAACGTGACGTTTGGCACAAAAGGTAATTAATTGCCACCTGCTCCGGATCCCGAACACGCCAAAATGAAACGAGACACGCATGTCACGGCACATCAAGCCGCAGAACAAGCGCATTGAAATAGGAAGGTGCCTTGGCTGTTGATCTGCATTTCTGAAAATACAGATATTCCTTTGAGATGTGTGCAGCTTGGTGCGACTGAAATAGCACTCCAGCCTGCGACAGATTAGCGGGCAAACCTGTCTTTTCGACATTTCCCCTCCAATGCGAACCTTTCCTTCCAACTAATAGTTTCACCAAAACTCCAGCAGAACAACAGTCCTGAATTGCAGAGAGCCTGCAATTATTCTGCAGATGGAAGGACAAAAGCAGAGGAGTCAATCTTATTAAGCCTTTCTGTGATTAAAAGGCTCCTTTGGCCCCGATGTCAGGGCATCTGAGCAAATTTGCATGCGATGCTGCGAGCATCTCAAAAGAACTCATTTGCCACAAAGGCTTTTGAGTGCCGTCTCGGCTAAAGAGAGGGCATCGGGGGTGAAAGATCCCAGCTGGGGCCTTTGACTCACAGCGGCCTTTGCCAACCCGGTGCCCCCCCAAGTGCCGATATTGGTGGCATTTCAGCACGTGCAAAGTTGTCTTACTTACATAGGCAAAGCCAAGCCGTGTTTGCTCAACTCGGTGTTCAAATCAGAGAGAAGGATGCCAGCCTCTGCTGTTACTTGCTTCTTCTCTATGTCCACCTGCAAGTGATAAGATTGCCTCTTTTATCTGCATCTATATATAATAATGGGATGCGGGTGGCGCTGTGGGTTAAACCACAGAGCCTAGGACTTGCCGATCAGAAGGTCAGTGGTTCGAATCCCTGCAACGGGGTGAGCTCCCGTTGCTCAGTCCCTGCTCCTGCCAACCTAACAGTTCGAAAGCATATCAAAGTTCAAGTAGATAAATAGGTACCACTCCGGCGGGAAGGTAAACAGCGTTTCCGTGCACTGCTCTGGTTCACCAGAAGTGGTTTAGTCATGCTGGCCACATGACCCGGAAGTTGTACACCGGCTCCCTCGGTCAATAAAGCGAGATGAGTGCCGCAACCCCAGAGTCGTCCACAACTGGACCTAATGGTCAGGGGTCCCTTTAATAATATTTTATTCTTTTGTACCATATAGGAAGTTACATTTGTTACTTGACAATTATATCCCAGTTCAACAAAACTAGTGTGTCACGGTCCGGTTCACGGGTGATCAAAGTCCCAGTTGGGGGCATTGGGACCGGGGACAAGATGGTGGGGTGAGAGAGGAACGGTAGTCCAGAAGCCAGGAGTCAGGAAGCCAAGGGTCCGAGAATCAAGGAGTTACGAAGTCAGGGGTCCAAGGATCAAGAAGCAAGGAGTCAAACGCAGCAAGGCAGGAAAAGTGTTGCTGTGGCAAAGAGCCGAAGGGAAATGTTGACCTTATATCCCTTCCCAGCTCTTGCCACCAGGTGCTGTGAGTTACCAATCGGCCTCACCTTTGAGGCCGTGCCTTGCCTCTTCAGAACAAACTTAGGAAGGCCCCAGTCCTGCGAAGCCCTACTGGTCACAGGGTCTGGCTCCTGCACGCACTCCTGACATAGTGGCTTCCTGCTCACCCAATGTTGCTGTTTATAACCCAAATTGCACACAATTGCGGTTTAAGGTTTGACTTATTTAATTTCATCCTCTCCCAGTATGTCTCCTAATATGTTCTAGCGGTCACCCTATGGGTGAGCTCTGCTCCAGGTCATCTCTCTGGCCAGGTAGTGTGAGGTGGAATCTGAGCTAGGTGGGCCATGAGAAGGACCCAGAAAGGGAGAATCCTGCTCTCTTACCTTGAGCACTTTGTTCATCCTTCCCATCTCGATCATGTAGTCATATGTGCAGGCAATGTCCGAGGGGGAATGTCCACCTCCGACCACTTTCACCTTCTTACTCTTCTGCCTGGCCAGATCCAAGATCTGCAGAGAGGGCGACCAGACATTGGTACAGAGGTGACCCCCGAGCTCAAGTAAGTGGAAGCCGTGGTCCTCTGCATGTTGCTGGATTCCAACTCTCAACAGCCCCAGCCAGAATGGTCAATGGTCAGGGAGGATGGGAGTTGGAGTCTTGAGGGTCACAGTTTCCACATCCATACCCTGAGGCCTTGAGGTGCACTGATATTCCACCCCACCTTTCCACTTCCCATCCCCTCCATGATCTCTGAAGGCTCATTCTTCACTTGGCGCCCTCCATATGTTTCAAACTACAACTCCCACAGGTCCAGCCAGCATATATAGATGTAGGATTGAACAGGGGGCAGGAGGATGGGGACCAGCCTAGAATGAGTTGGCCCTGCTCACCAGTGGCCTCCCACTTTCTGCCGTACCAGCCCCCACTGGCAACAATGCCCCCTCTGATGAACCCAAGTTAAAAACAAGTGTTTGCATATTCTAGTCACAAGACCCCATTTCGAAATCCTTGATGTCACGCCGATTGAACTAATGGAGATTATTCAGATGAGATTTCAATTGTGCATGGCTTTCTGGTGCTCACGTTGGATAAATTGTAGGGAAAAACAAAGGCCGCTGACAAAGGCCTTGGCCAAAATCATCGTTCTTTTTTTACTTGCTCTATCATTTTGGAGTCATATCTCAGAGATGTCTTGTTGACTTTTCCCATGTGACTTTAACCCTTGCTGACCCTGGCTCCCCACTGAGCTTGTGGCTATGGCATCCTTCTCCTGGTCTTCCAAGACCATAAAGATGGAAGGCTAGAAGGGTGGGCTTTGTCTGTCTGTTCTACACCTGATATCTAGGGAAAGTTGGGAAAGTCACATTGACTGGAACCTCCCTCCACTTACCTCCTTGATCTCATCCACCGTAGTTGGCTGAAAATACATCTCCGGGGAGGAGCCATAAGTCTTAGCCCAGTTCTGGAATCTGACACCACCTTGGCCATGGACCTAACGCCCAGAGACGCAAAACAAATACCATTGTTATAAGAAGTTAAGGTCTCAAATATATAAACTAAATGTTCTTAAATTTACAAAGCAAACACATACATAAGTATGTAGACCGCGTGTCTGAAATAGTACAGGAGAACAATCCTGAAACCATTTTGACTCTCCCAAATTGACTTCAAATGTTTCTCTGTAAGGGGGAAGGAAATGGGAAACCTCTCCATTGTCTTTTGCTTACCTGTCTTAAGGGTGTATTTATGTATGAATAGGGTGAGCCTGTGACCTGGGCTCAGGAATTAAAGTATTAATCATCACAAAAGAATGCCCAGGCTGCCCAGGTAATACAATCAGTGACCATTATCAGGTATCCTGGCAGGCAGGATTTCTGCTGCAGACCGCCTCCTTCTGTGATGTATGTATGATGTTTTGGGGGGTGGTCTTGGGCTACAGGGTGGGCAGTTTTAAAAGTATATATAAGGGCTTGCACACCTTTGTTCTGGGTTCCTCCTCCCTCCTACATGTGGTGAGTAGGGACCCTGTTGCAACAGTTTAATAAAGACCAGGCTTACTAGCTGCTTTGCTTCTCAATATTCTCTGGTTAGCCTCTGTTATTTTCTCCTACCAATAGGGAACCTAATGTAAGGACTCTATATGGGCTCTTGGGTACCCCATAAGGGAAAAGGAGAAGCTTTTGTTTACATCACCATTCAGGATGGTTTTTTGGACACAGTAAACCTATTGCCCATTATATGGCCCATTATATAAAAGGTAAAGGGACCCCCGACCATTAGGCCCAGTCGTGACCGACTCTGGGGTTGCGGCGCTCATCTCGTTTTACTGGCTGAGGGAGCCGGTGTACAGCTCATGTGGCCAGCATGACTAAGCCGCTTCTGGCGAACCAGAGCAGCGCCTTTTACCTTCCCGCCAGAGTGGTACCTATTTATCTACTTGCACTTTGACATGCTTTCGAACTGCTAGGTTGGCAGGAGCAGGGACTGAGCAATGGGAGCTCACCCCGTCGCGGGGATTTGAACCGCCGACCTTCAGATTGGCAAGTCCTAGGCTCTGTGGTTTAACCCACAGCGCCACCCACATCCCTATGGCCCATTATATACATGCCCATTATATGGCTACATATGGTCTTGCTGATGATATTGCTCCAAGGTGTGGATTTCTTCCACTGCAAAGTACTGGATAGGCATTTACATCGGGTGAAGTGAAAACCCTTTGACATTCAGGTGCAGAAATCCCAAGGGAGCAGAAAATACTATTTAAATACGTGACCACGGCTGTGCAGATGTTATTGGCCCAGAGATGGAAAGAAGATGCAGTTCCGACCAGAGAAGAATGGCAGATCAAGTTGATGGATTATGCCAAACCGGCTAAAATGACCGGAAGAATCAGAAGTCAGGAAGATCAAAATTTTACAACTTATCTTAAAAACCATTGTAAACAGCTGAAATCGTTAGTTGGATTGGAATATCACTTGTAGTTTAATGTGAATTTTGGACACAATGGAGAGATAAAAGATTTGGATTATCATAAAAGACGCAGGAGGAAATGATTCACAATAGAACCCACAAACTCTATTAAAAAGAGAGTTTTCTTACCATTGTGTTTGTGGCGTCTTTGAATATCCAAAGGAAAGCTTAGCAGGAGACTGAGGGTCTTCCTCCGAGACAAGGCGGGTGTGGTCTACAGCAGATCTCAGAAGAACAGCTGCTGGAATTGGGAGAAGGCAAGGAGGGCCACTTTCCAGGGAAAAAAGGGTTAATGAGTAACCTCTGCCAGGCTGGCTTGTGGTTAATTTGAGACAGTTTGAGATAGCTGACAGACAACAGGTAGAGATTCTTTAAAGCAAACTTTAATGATGATCCTGGCAATTCGTGCTGAAGGAAGGATGAGGCGTTGAAAGCAGAGGAAACTTGACATGTATCGGGGAAGGGCCCCAAAACAAGGGGGTTTCTAAACTGGGTCTGGGGTAGGTTCTGCCATTGATCAAGGGAAGTCACAAAGATAAAGGGACCCCTGATTGTTCGATCCAGTCGTGACTGACTCTGGGGTTGCGACACTCATATTGCTTTATTGGCCGATTTAGCCGGCGTACAGCTTCCGGGTCATGTGGTCAGCATGACTAAGCCACTTCTGGTGAACACTTCTGGTGAAACGCCTTTTACCTTCCCGCTGGAGTGGTACCTATTGATCTACTTGCACTTTGACTTGCTTTCAAACTGCTAGATTGGCAGGAGCAGGGACCGAGCGACGGGAGCTCACCCCGTCACGGGGATTCGAACCGCCAACCTTCTGATCGGCAAGCCCTAGGCTCTGTGGTTTAACCCACAGCGCCACCCGCATCCCACTCTATTCTGCCTTGGTCAGACCACACCTGGAATCCAGTGTCCAGTTCCGGGCCCCACAATTTAAGAAGGATAGTGACAAGCTGGAGAATGCACAGAGGAGGGGAACAGTAGACGACGAGGGGTCTAGAAACCAAGCCTGATGAGGAATGGTTGAAGGAGCTGGGTATGTTTAGCCTGGAAAAGAAGAGACTGAGAGGAGATAGGAGAGCCATCTTCAAATATCTCAAGGGCTGCCCCATGGAATGTGGAGCATGCTTGTTTTCTCCTGCTCCGGAGGGTAGGACTCGAACCCATGGCTTCAAGTAATAATAAAGGAGATTCCAACTAAACATGAGAAAGAGCCCTTTGATGCTGAAACAGACTCCTTCGGAAGGTGTTGGACTCTCCTTCCTTGGGGGTTTTTAAGCATGGCCACCTGTCATGGATGCTTTAGTTGAGATTTCTGCCTTGCAGGGGGTTGGACTAGATGACCCTTGGGGTCCTTTCCAACTGTACAGTTCTATATTCTATAGCAGAGTCCTTGCCAGGTTCAACTTAAAAATACCAGATTGTTATTTGTGAAATCAAAATTTGGCAGAGCCCACTGGTTCCAGAACCAGCATCTCCAGGGAAGGAGGCAGCTTCCGGAATGACGCCCAGATAGTTTCTGGGCACCCACTCTGGGGCTTTCGCCAAGAAATGATATGTTGTCTCTGGAATGAAAGGGTCAGCACAGTCCCTTTCTGCACCAAACACTGTTCCCATATCTCTCTTTCCCATCTGCTGAGCTGGAGATCTTCCTTCCGATGTCCTTGATGAGCATCACAGCTCGGATTCTCCACGAGAACCTGCTTTTCGAACCTCCTCAAACTGCGACTCCATCCCTTTCCCCTCTTCACCTGTTTGCTGCTGACACACCTCCTTGGCTGAAAGTCGGGCCAGCAGAACAAACGAGCCTGGATAGCGTTCTAGAAGGAGAGCGAGCTTTCTAAATCCAGAGAGCCGCATTCTGGTTAACTGCGAGATCGCCTTACCCCTTACATGCCCACTTGGCCATCTATGGAAGGGGCACTGTTAAAAAGTGCCACATAATTCCACATTCTGCAGCACAACCTGCACTGCGGAACTCCCTGCCTATTGGAATCAGGCAGGCGCCTTCACTGTATTGTATCCGGCAGATGCAAAAAAAAACAACAACAAAAAAAACCATAGCCTATCCTATCCAGATTTGTAGAATGTGGGTGAGTGTTTTAATCTCCATAATTTCAGATCCATCTGGTACGCAGGCTGAGACCCTCCCTGCCCACAGACTGTCTCGCCAGAGTGGTGCATGCTCTGGTTATCTCCCGCTTGGACTACTGCAATGCGCTCTTTGTGGGGCTGCCTTTGAAGGTGACCCGGAAACTACAACTAATCCAGAACGCGGCAGCCAGACTGGTGACTGGGAGCAACTGCCGAGACCACATAACACCAGTCTTGAAAGACCTACACTGGCTCCCAGTATGTTTCCGAGCACAATTCAAAATGTTGGTGCTGACCTTTAAAGCCCTAAACGGCCTCGGTCCAGTATACCTGAAGGAGCGCCTCCACCCCCATCGTTCTGCCCGGACACTGAGGTCTAGCGCCAAGGGCCTTCTGGCGGTTCCCTTCCTGCGAGAAGTGAGCTTACAGGGAACCAGGCAGAGGGCCTTCTCGGTGGTGGCACCCGCCCTGTGGAACGCCCTCCCAGCAGATGTCAAAGAGATAAACAACTATCAGACTTTTAGAAGACATCTCAAGGCAGCCCTGTTTAGGGAAGCTTTTAACGTTTGATGCATTACGGTATTTTAATATTTTGTTGGAAGCCGCCCAGAGTGGCTGGGGTATAAATAAATTATTATTATTATTATTATTATTATTATTATTATTATTATTATTATTATTACCATCTGTTTTTTAAAAGAAAATAACTTTCCAGGGACAGCTTGCTAGTGGTGGGCAGGACCAGAGGAAAAAGTTTCAAGTAGGGAGACTTTTTCAGGCCCTAAATGGTGATGTTGAGATTTGGACCTAAGACATTCTGAGTGCAAGGCAAATGTTCTCCCCTGAGCCACACTTTTTCCCCATTCGCCTGCCGGAGCAGACATTTTCCTATAGGTGCTTCATTCCTAATATTTAATCACCTCCTGCCCACTTTCTGCAGAAGAGAAGTTTCGGATGGCTTCTTGGAACCAACCGCTGCTCTTTCTCATGTTGTTTGCAGCTTTGCTCTTTGTATATTTGGGTGCCCCCCCCTTACTGTTGCTTTTATTGCTGTTCTAATTGGTGCATCGGGACGCGGGTGGCACTGTGGGTTAAACCACAGAGCTTAGGACTTGCCAATCAGAAGGTTGGCGGTTTGAATCCCCACGACGGGGTGAGCTCCCATTGCTCGGTCCCTGCTCCTGCCAACCTAGCAGTTCGAAAGCACGTCAAAGTGCAAGTAGATAAATAGGTACCACTCTGGCGGGAAGGTAAACAATGTTTCCTTGTGCTGCTCTGGTTTGCCAGAAGTGGCTCAGTCATGCTGGCCACATGATCCGGAAGCTGTACGCTGGCTCCCTCGGCCAGTAAAGTGAGATGAGCGCCGGAACCCCAGAGTCGGCCACGACTGGACCTAATGGTCAGGGGTCCCTTTACCTATACTAACTGGTGCAAATCACCATGGGACTTGGGCGAATGAATAGCACCACAATAAGTAAATACAGTGGTACCTCGGGTTAAGTACTTAATTCGTTCTGGAGGTCTGTTCTTAACCTGAAGCTGTTCTTAACCTGAAGCACCACTTTAGCTAATGGGGCCTCCTGCTGCCACCGCACCGCTGGGGCATGATTTCTGTTCTCATCCTGAAGCAAAGTTAGCGGAGTTTCTAACCTGAAGTGTATGTAACCTGAGGTACCACTGTAGTAGAGTGTCTGCATCGGTGGGGCAGGCATCCCCTCCCCAAATTTTAAATCGCAAACTCTTAAGAAGCAGTCGGGAAAATGCATTTTGTCCCCTTTCTCCAGCTGCAGGCCAAAGTTCAGCTAAGATAATTGTCCTGTTAATCACAGAATGGTTAACATGTGGCAGCCAATAAGTTAACCATTGCCTGGACTGGTTCAGAGTCCCCATAAATTTCCCCAAAACGCTTCTGGGCACATTTGAGTATTTTCCTTTTCAAAGAATTTACTGCTAGTCATCAAAATACAGTGCTCAGGAGACATTGGAGAAGAGAAGGCTAATCTAGCTATGGAGCAGACTTTGTGATGATTAATTTTGTAGCTCCGTTATGTGTGTGTGGCCCTCTGTGTTATGCACACAGCTCACTGGCAGTTCTCCTTAGGCAGAACAAGGCTCTGCCCCCAAGGACTTTTGTTGTTGTTTAGTCGTTCAGTCGTGTCCGACTCTTTGTGACCCCCATGGACCAGAGCACGCCAGGCCCTCCTGTCTTCCACTGCCTCCCGCAGTTTGGTCAAACTCATGCTGGTAGCTTTGAGAACACTGTCCCACCATCTCATCCTCTGGCGTCCTCTTCTCCTTGTGCTCTCCATCTTTCCCAACATCAGGGTCTTTCCAGGGAGTCTTCTCTTCCCATGAGGTGGCCAAAGTCTTGGAGCCTCAGCTTCAGGATCTGTCCTTCCAGTGAGCACTCAGGGCTGATTTCCTTGAGAATGGATCGCTTTGATCTTCTTGCAGTCCATGGGACTTTCAAGAGTCTCCTCCAGCACCAGAATTCAAAAGCATCAATTCTTCGGTGATCAGCCTTCTTGATGGTCCAGCTCTCACTTCCATACATCAGTGCTTACAAGAGGCTTACTGGGAAATGCCAAAGGGCTACAAGTGGCTTAACAAGCATAGGAACATAAGGAGAGCTTGCTGGACCAGGGCAACAGCCCATCTAGTCCAGCATCCTGTTCTCACAGTGGCCAACCATAGAATCATAGAATCATAGAGTTGGAAGAGACCACAAGGGCCATCGAGTCCAAACCCCTGCCAAGCAGGAAACACCATCAGTGTCCCAGTGACTACACTTTGGAACTACCTACTGATATCAGCCAGCCACTTTCACTGTGCTCATTTCAGTGCCTCCTAAAAACATCCTTGTTCAGACAAGCCTGTCCAGATGTCATAGAATCATAGAATCATAGAGTTGGAAGAGACCACAAGGGCCATCGAGTCCAACCCCCTGCCAAGCAGGAAACCCCATCAGAGCACTCCTGACATATGGTTGTCAAGCCTCTGCTTAAAGACCTCCAAAGAAGGAGACTCCACCACACTCCTTGGCAGCAAATTCCACTGTCAAACAGCTCTTACTGTCAGGAAGTTCTTCCTAATGTTTAGGTGGAATCTTCTTTCTTGTAGTTTGGATCCATTGCTCCATGTCCGCTTCTCTGGAGCAGCAGAAAACAACCTTTCTCCCTCCTCTATGTGACATCCTTTTATATATTTGAACATGGCTATCATATCACCCCTTAACCTCCTCTTCTCCAGGCTAAACATGCCCAGCTCCCTTAGCCGTTCTTCATAAGGCATCGTTTCCAGGCCTTTGACCATTTTGGTTGCCCTCCTCTGGACACGTTCCAGTTTGTCAGTGTCCTTCTTGAACTGTGGTGCCCAGAACTGGACACAGTACTCCAGGTGAGGTCTGACCAGAGCAGAATACAGTGGCACTATTACTTCCCCAGATGCCTCAGTGGGAAGCTCTCAAGCAGGATTTGAGCTCAAGCGTCCTCTTCCACTCCTGTGGTTTCCAGCAACTGGGGTTCAGAAGCCGTGGGATAAGCAGCCTCATATAACCAACATGCTTAAGTCTCATTAATGCATGGAAGGGGTTAAGGTCATAGCGTAAGCTGTCGTACTATACAAATGAATTAGAAACACTCACCACTTTGGAACCTAAGTTTTACGGCCTGTGTTTTCTGACTGCTGTATGGAAAAGCACATGAACCTGACCTTTGAAGAGTTTGTAAGTAAACCATGTTTAACTCACCAAATGAGTGGTATTTTTCTTTGCTAAGGAGAGTGGGGAACTTTGGAAGCAACTTAGAAGGGGATACAGTGGTACCTCTGGTTGCGAACTCTTGAGGCCCGTTTGCAACATGAAAAGAGTGCAACCCACAGCGACGTGTCTGCGCACACACGGGTTGTGATTCGCCGCTTCTGCGCATGCGCATGATGTCATTTTGCGCTTCTGCGCATGCGCGAGTGGCGAAACCCAGAAGTAACCTGAAAGAACGTAACATGAAGCGGACGTAACATGAGGTATGACTGTATTTTGAAGGTTTTACAGTCTATATTTCCATGCTTTACTTTGATGCCTATTTTGCGATTTTAAATTTCTGCTGGGGTGCTCTCAGCAAAGAGTTCTTGCCCCAAACCTGGATCTTGCCATCCATGGAATCCTCCTTTGATTATACTTATTATTTTATATTATATTAGCATCTTCCAAGGCTCCATCTACTTTCCAGTCAACTCCAGCTAGAAAACCCTTAGCTCTTGTGATCCACTTTAATCACCTTTTGCTCCCTCTCTCCCCATCTCACCCCACTGAAGCAGTATGAACTACTCCAAACTATGCTGGGTGTCTCATTCCAAAGTTTCTGGATAGAATCCCAGCTACCAGGAGCCTGTCTTCTATCACTAGCCCTCAATGATGAGACCCCACCAATCACCTTGGACTAATAGGAAGCAATCTGCTTTAACTGAGGATGGCGTTCAGCATCTGTAAGGCCATTGTGTCTGCTAAACAGGTACAGCCGACAGGCCTGCCATGATCGGTTTAGGTCAGGAGCATGCAAATGTGATGCATTTATGCAGCTGAATAATGCATGGCGCAGGCTGCAAATGCAAATTTGCATGAGAATACACGGGAATTTTGAGGAGGCAGTTGCGATTGCAGCCAATTGATTGCGACTGCAGAGTGATGTCAGTGATCTGATGGCTGCGAGTTTTGAATGCGTATGACAATTAGAAGCACGAGACACTGATTGAATCAATGCAAAGTGGGCAACTTGCATAGATTTGGGGAGGGCCGCGACTGCTGCTGAATATTCATACAGTCCTCGGATGTCAGACGTGTCTTCTATCGGCTTGAAGTGAGGGCAGCCCACAGGCAACAAGGAGAACAGAATCTCTTGGGCACTTTTTGCCCCAAAGCAGAAAGATGCAGAACCAGCAAAGGAAGAATGGATACAAAAACTTATGGAATATGCAGAAATGGCAAAATTTACCAGAAGAATGAGAAATCAAGATAACAGAAATTTTAATCTAAGAATGGAAATGTTTTATTGAATATTTACAGATAAATTGCAAAAAGATGAAAACATTAGCAAGATTATTGTAATAACCTGCAGTTTCACAAGAGTATATATTTAAGGTAAAGGTAAAGGGACCCCTGACAGTTAAGTCCAGTCGTGACTGACTCTGGGGTTGCGGCGCTCATCTCGCTTTATTGTCCGAGGGAGCCGGCGTACAGCTTCCGGGTCATGTGGCCAGCAAGACTAAGCCACTTCTGGCGAAACCAGAGCAGCGCACAGAACCGCAGTTTACCTTCCTATTATTATTATTATTATTATTATTATTATTATTATTATTATTCCAGGGAGACAGTAGACATGATTGTCACTGTCCTTGCTGTACCAGACGAGGGACATGACAACTTTGTGAGGTTTTCTAAAACTCCTCATTTAGCCAACGAATGCAAGATTTTATTTCATGATTATCTTAAGGCAAATCCACCACAACGGGAAGGCAATGCGTATTGGAAATAAGAACAGGAAAACAGCCTACTGGATCAGGCCAGAGGCCCACCTGGCTCAGCGTCCTGGGTTCACAGTAGACAAGCAGAGCAGCAGAGCAACTCTCCCCTCCTGCGATTTGCAGCAGCTGGTATACAGAGAGGCAGTCATCGTGTAGAGGTTTGCACAGCCATCTCTAGGTCAAAAGGGTAAAAGGTAAAGGACTCCTGGATGGTTAAGTCCAGTCCAATGCAATTCTGGGCTGCATCAATAGGAGTATAGCATCTAGATCAAGGGAAGTAATAGTGCCACTGTATTCTGCTCTGGTCAGACCTCACCTGGAGTACTATGTCCAGTTCTGGGCACCACAGTTCAAGAAGGACACTGACAAACTGGAACGTGTCCAGAGGAGGGCAACCAAAATGGTCAAAGGCCTGGAAACGATGCCTTATGAGAAACGGCTAAGGGAGCTGGGCATGTTTAGCCTGGAGAAGAGGAGGTTAAGGGGTGATATGATAGCCATGTTCAAATATATAAAAGGAAGTCACATAGAGGAGGGAGAAAGGTTGTTTTCTGCTGCTCCAGAGAAGCGGACACGGAGCAATGGATCCAAACTACAAGAAAGAAGATTCCACCTAAACATTAGGAAGAACTTCCTGACAGTAAGAGCTGTTCGACAGTGGAATTTGATGCCAAGGAGTGTGGTGGAGTCTCCTTCTTTGGAGGTCTTTAAGCAGAGGCTTGACAACCATAGGTCAGGAGTGCTCTGATGGTGTTTCCTGCTTGGCAGGGGGTTGGACTCGATGGCCCTTGTGGTCTCTTCCAACTCTATGATTCTATGATTCTATGATCTTTGTGGCCAGCAGGACTAAACTGCTTCTGGTGCAATGGGACACCGTGACGGAAACCAGAGCGCACGGAAACGCCATTTATCTTTCTGCCACAGCGGTACCTATTTATCTACTTGCACTTTGACGTGCTTTCGAACTGCTAGGTTGGCAGGAGCTGGAACTGAGCAACGGGAGCTCACCCCGTCACGGGGATTCGAACCGCGAACCTTCCAATCGGCAAACCCAAGAGGCTCAGTGGTTTAGAGTGAGGTACCATCTCTTGAATCAAGGGATGCAGGTGGTGCTGTGGGTTAAACCACAGAGCCTAGGACTTGCCGATCAGAAGGTCGGCGGTTTGAATCCCTGTGACGGGGTGAACTCCCATTGCTCAGTCTCTGCTCCTGCCAACCTAGCAGTTCGAAAGCACATCAAAGTGCAAGTAGATAAATAGATACCACTCTGGTGGGAAGGTAAACAGTGTTTCCGTGCACTGCTCTGGTTCGCCAGAAGCGGCTTAGTCATGCTGGCCACATGACCTGGAAGCTGTATGCCGGCTCCCTCGGCCAGTAAAGCAAGATGAGCGCCGCAACCCCAGAGTCGTCCGCAACTGGACCTAATGGTCACGGGTCCCTTCACCTTACCATCTCTTGATAGTACTTGGTGGTATAGAGTTGCATACAAATTTAGTAAACGAACAAAATGAAATCAATGAAATTAACTGGCAGAAAAAGAGAGAGAGAGATTCTGAACTCTGAGAATCTGTTCATGCTGCTTCTTTGTTGAAGGCGATGCCACCTGGAAAACTGGACCACGCCATCACTCTTTTATGGCTCTGGTTTTGCTAACAAAGGAGGCGTCTTATTAAACCAGGCCACCGATCATATTGCAAAAGACTTGGGAGACAAATGTCAGTGCGTAGAATTTTATTTCATTTTTGTCCCCTGCAGCAGCAGAGCTGTCGGGCTAACAAAAAGGGCTCTGGTGGACCGCCCCCCCCCCAGCTAATTAAGGAGTGTCGCCATCCGTCAGATAAGAGGCAGCACGAAAGGGCACCCTGGATTTATTAGCTAACCCGAAGCGGAGGAACCCGGCCCTATCACAAAGCGTTTCCATTGGAAGACTTTTATTGCATTGAAAGCCGCCAACTCCCCCCCCCCAAAAAATCTTCTCATTGCTCTGTTCTTGCTTCCCCTCCTCTCTCCCCCTTGCAACATCCCCCTCCTCTTATCTCGCTTGGTGTTCTCAGCATCTCACTCTCAGGGAAAATAAATAAATAAAGCAAACATGATTTGTTCTGGGATAGAGCGGCCTTGAAGATAAGGAAATGTCATGGTGCCCCCGCTGTGTGTGCAGTACAAGGACGAGGCGGCAGAACCTCTGTGTGTTTTTCTGAAATGGCACATCTCTTTGGAGGCCTGGTCCCCTTCCGCTCCCAATTTCAAAAAGGGATATATATGTGTGTGTGTGTGTGTGTGTGTGTGTGTGTGGATCCCTTCCAATCGGGATTCAGGCCTCACCATGGGACTGAAACTGCCTTGGTCGCGCTGGTTGATGATCTCCGGCGGGCTAGGGACAAAGGTGAGAGCTGTTTCCTAGTTCTGCTGGATCTCTCAGCGGCCTTTGACACCATCGACCATAACATCCTTCTGGACCGTCTAGAGGGGCTGGGAGCTGGGGGCACTGTCATACAGCGGTTCTGCTCCTTCCTCCTGGGCCGTGTTCAGAAAGTGGTGGTGGGGGGTGAGTGTTCAGACCCCTGGGCTCTCACTTGTGGGGTGCCTCAGGGTTCTGTCCTCTCCCCCATGCTTTTTAATATCTATATGAAGCCGCTGAGAGAGATCATCAGGGGGTTTGGACTGGGTGTTCATCAGTATGCAGATGACACCCAGCTCTACCTCTCCTTTAAATCAGAACCAGTGAAGGCGGTGAAGGTCCTGTGTGAGTGCCTGGAGGCGGTTGGAGGTTGGATGGCGGCTAACAGATTGAGGTTGAATCCTGACAAGACAGAAGTACTGTTTTTGGGGGACAGGAGGCGGGCAGGTGTGGAGGATTCCCTGGTCCTGAATGGGGTAACTGTGCCCCTGAAGGACCAGGTGCGCAGCCTGGGAGTCATTTTGGACTCACAGCTGTCCATGGAGGCGCAGATTAACTCTGTGTCCAGGGCAGCTGTCTACCAGCTCCACCTGGTACGCAGGCTAAGACCCTACCTCCCCGCGGACTGTCTCGCCAGAGTGGTGCATGCTCTAGTTATCTCACGCTTGGACTACTGCAACGCGCTCTACGTGGGGCTACCTTTGAAGGTGACCCGGAAACTGCAATTAATCCAGAATGCGGCAGCTAGACTGGTGACTGGGAGTGGCCGCCGGGACCACATAACACCGGTTCTGAGAGATCTGCATTGGCTCCCAGTACCTTTCCGAGCATGATTCAAAGTGTTGGTGCTGACCTTTAAAGCCCTAAACGGCCTCGGTCCTGTATACCTGAAGGAGCGTCTCCACCCCCATCGTTCAGCCCGGACACTGAGATCCAGGGCCGAGGGCCTTCTGGCGGTTCCCTCATTGCGAGAAGTGAGGCTACAGGGAACCAGACAGAGGGCCTTCTCGGTAGTGGCGCCCGCCCTGTGGAACGCCCTCCCATCAGATGTCAAAGAGATAAAGAATTACCTGACGTTCAGAAGACATCTTAAGGCAGCCCTGTTCAGGGAAGTTTTTAATATGTAATGCTGTACTGTTTTTAACACTGATTGGGAGCCGCCCAGAATGGCTGGGGAAACTCAGCCATATGGGCGGGGTATAAATAATAAATTATTATTATTATTATTATTATTATTATTATTATTATTATGTGTGTGTGCCAGGTCCACACATCTGAACCTTTTGTGCAAATAAGGGCACACGCCCCCCTCTTTGATGAGCTGTTTATTTTTCTCTTTAAAAATAAAAAATGAATGGGATTTCCACCGGATACCTGAAAAATGAACCAGCCTCATAATTTTGTAATTGATTTTCATACAATTTAACAAATCCAATTCAGTTTCCATACAATACTCTCTCAGCATTTTGATTTCCCGTCCTTACTTCCATGATGTTTCTGTGCAAAACGTTTTATCGACTGCCTTAAATATAATACTTATTTCTGACACCCTCAGCATGAAAGCGGAGATGAGCGCCGCACCCCATAGGCAAATTTGACTGGACTTAACCATCCAGCGTTTTTTTAAAAACCTTTTAATACTTATTTCTATAACATATATACTACATTACATTCCTTTATCATCCACATTCCTTTGTTTATATTTCCAGCCCTGCCTGCAATTTCATTTGCCTATAATATTTTCTCAAATAACCTGGAAAGGGTCTCCACTCTCCCACAAACATTTCATCCTTTGGGTCTCTTCTTTTCACCATCTTCACATATTCCAATAGCTTTGAAGTCTACTCCTCTTTCGTTGGAACTGCTTTTGATTTCTCTACATTCAATATTCTGCCTGGTAGCATCCATAAACAATTTAACCAACTTTTGTGGTGGGGGGACTTCTGCCCCGATTCCCCAAAGAAATGCTTCAATATTTTTGTGTGGGGGAAAGACTGTTTTAAACAACTTTTTCAATTAATTTTGAAGACTTTCCTCTCTAGAGGCAGAGAAAGGCAGGTGTCTGTTTAGAGAGAGAATAGTTTGATGCTGGTAGTTTTGAATGCATGGACGGGACAGAACTTGCACTGGTCATCTAATTAGTAAAAGGTAAAGGTAAAGGGGGACGCAGGTGGCGCTGTGGGTTAAAGCCTCAGCACCTAGGACTTGCCGATCGAAAGGTCGGCGGTTCGAATCCCTGCGGCGGGGTGCGCTCCCGCTGCTCAGTCCCAGCGCCTGCCAACCTAGCAGTTCAAAAGCACCTCCGGGTGCAAGTAGATAAATAGGGACCGCTTACCAGCGGGAAGGTAAACGGCGTTTCCATGTGCGGCTCTGGCTCGCCAGATGCAGCTTTGTCACGCTGGCCACGTGACCCGGAAGTGTCTCCGGACAGCGCTGGCCCCTGGCCTCTTAAGTGAGATGGGCGCACAACCCCAGAGTCTGTCAAGACTGGCCCGTACGGGCAGGGGTACCTTTACTTTACCTTTTAAAGGTAAAGGACCCCTGGACAGTTAAGTCCAATCAAAGGCGACTATGGGGTGCGGCGCTCATCTTGCTTTCAGGCCGAGGGAGCCACAGACGTTTGTCCACAGACAGCTTTCTGGGTCATGTGGCCAGCGTAACTAAACCACCTCTGGTGCAATGGTACACTGTGATGGAAACCAGAGCACATGGAAAAGCCGTTTACCTTCCCACCACAGTGGTACCTATTTATCTACTTGCACTGGCATGCTTTCAAACTGCTAGGTTGGCAGGAGCTGGGACATAGCAACAGGAGCTTACTCCTTCACAGGGATTCGAACCACCCACCTTCTGATCAGCAAGCCCAAGAGGCTCAGTGGTTTTTAACACAGCGCCACCCGTGTTCCATGGCATCTAATTAGTACACTGGTACCTTGGTTTGGGAACTTAATCCATTCCGGAAGTCCGTTCTTAAACCAAAGTGTTCTTAAACCAAGGTGTGCTATCCCATAGGGACTCAAGTTACACTCAACGAGAAGCGGAATGTGCTCTGCTACCAAGTCAAAGTTCACAAACGAAAACACCTACTTCCGGGTTTGCAGCGTTCTTAATCCAAGTTGTTCATAAACTAAGATGTTCTTAAACCAAGGTAGCATTGGTAGTGGGGTAACTGGAGTCCTGCGTCCACTTCTGGGCACCACCGTTTAGGAAGGATATTGACAAGCTGGGAACAGCGATCAAAGAATGTCAAAGGTCTGGAAACCAAGCCTTACGAGGAATGGCTGGGGGAGTTCAAATATCTCAAGGGCTTATCTCACGGAGGATGGAGCAAGCCTGTTTTCTCCTGCTCTGGAGAGTAAGACCTGAACCAATGGATTTGCATGTCAAGAAAGCAGATTCTGACAAAACCTTAGGAAGAACTTTCTGAGAGTAAGAGCTGTTTGCCAGTGGAACAGACTCCCTTCGCAAGATGGCAGACTCTCCTTTGTTTGGGGTTTTCAAGCAGAGGTTGGGTGGCCATTTGTTAGGGATGCTTTAGCTGAGATTCCTGCATTTCAGGGACCAAATGACCTCTGGGGTACCTTCCAACTCTACTATTCTCGTTTCTTCCTTCACCTGTGATAATTGTTGTTGTTGAGTCTTTTAGTCGTGTCCGCCTCTTTGTGACCCCCTGGACCAGAGCACGCCAGGCACTCCTGTCTTCCACTGCCTCCCGCACTTTGGTCAAACTCATCTTCGTAGCTTCGAGAACAGTGTCCCACCATCTCGTCCTCTGTCGTCCCCTTCTCCTTGTGCCCTCCATCTTTCCCAACATCAGGGTCTTTTCCAGGGAGTCTACTCCTCTCCTGAGGTGGCCAAAGTCTTGGAGCCTCAGCTTCAGGACCTGTCCTTCCAGTGAGCACTCGGGCTGATTTCCTTCAGAATAGAGAGGTTTGATCTTCTTGCAGTCCATGGGACTCTCAAGAGTCTCCTCCAGCACCAGAATTCAAAAGCATCCATTCTTCAGCGATCAGCTTTCTTTATGGTCCAGCTCTCACTTCCATACATTGATAAGCATCTCTGCAAACTGCACACATACACCCCATTTTGGCTCAGCACTGTGATTACAACTTGGAACAAGCTTCCTTTATTCAACAAGGGATTTGGCGATGCCAAGGTAGCTTCATCGCATTGTGTGATTGAGACTTTGCACATCACATAATAACATTTCCCATGTTGTCTGTCCGTTTTCCCCTTCTGGATCATCTAAGGCTCAAATTGTCTCAATCACACACGCATAAACACACAGATGCCAGAAGTGCTGCTTTCGTTGGAGGGGATGAAATTAAACCCGCTAATTGCAGAGCACCTTCGGGTTATCGCTCTTGTTATTTGCAACAAATTACGTGTTAATTGCACACCAAGCAGGCTTATCTCCGTCCCCACAAGAAGATGCAAGCGACACAATGCCTTGTTTGTTCAGATTAAAAACTAAAATATGCACAATTTGATACATGGATGCACACAGAGACATGTAACATTGTGCATTAACTCGGGGACAAGGGGACCCAGAGATGCCACAGCGTTAAGTAAGGGTGATTTCATGGTAATACAAGAGAAATATTGCCTAAGGCTGATGACTAACATCACGAGAATGACCCACACCACTTTGCAGGTGTTCATCCATCAGCAAATGGGATGGTCTTTGCTATCTTCACCAGGGGAGCTTTCCTGAGAGGGACAAAAGCAGCCCACTGGAACTGCCATGAATATGGGATAAATATAGGATCAACAGATGGATATAGGACAGGGGTTGGCAAACTAAGGCCCGGGGGCCAGATCAGGCCCAATTGCCTTCAGGATCCAGCCTACGGACTGTCTGTGGATCGGCGTGAGGATTCTGTTTATTTGGGCTGTGTCATTTCCCCCCTGCACCATTCCATTTCCCCCCCCTGAGGTGGTGCCTCCTCCCTCCCCCCTCCTGGCTTCTCCCCGCCCTGCCTAGAGGAGGAAGGGGGCTGGGCTGAGCTGGCTGAGCGCCATTTTAAGCAACTCCTCTCCGGAACCAGCCCTTTTGTGCCGCTCATCTTCCCTCCACCACCGCTGCCCTGGTGCTCCTGTGGGCCAGAGAGCGGAGTGGATGAATTTGCAGCAGCAGCGGTGGTGGTGGCAGCCCCTGGCAAGGTAAGCACAGTGGCTGGGGCTGGGGTGTGTGAAGGAGGACTACTTGCCCCCCTCACCTCTTCTTCCAGCTCCCCCCCCCCCGGTGTCGCTTCTGTGGCCCACCACAAGGTCCGCAGCTACAAAAATTTGCTGACCCCAATATAGGAGAAATGGGCTACAACATTATCAGCTAATAAGGACCTGCAACCAAGAAAACACGTTAGCAGCAGGTTCAGCCAGTCACACCAGTGATCGGAGCATAAGATGATGATAGAATCCTAGAACTGTAGAACTGGAAGGGACCCCAAGGGGTCATCTACTCCACCCCCCTTGCATGATGATGATGAATCCCTAGCTGTGAATTCTGGGACACAATCTATCCCCTCCTGAGCATCCTTGCCTCCACCTGTAGAAATTCCAGCCACGCTATTCACATTGAATGCTGAGGCCTCTGCTTCTGAGTCAGGATGCAATGGGCTGACTCAATTCTACACTTTATTGTTGTTGCTAACATGTTGGTGCTCAGTGCTATTTTTCTGGTGTGATGCAGGGGTACGCATACCCCTAAACATTTTGAGAATCTAAGTTTGGCCTCATTCAGGGGCAGTATTTCAAAATGAATAGGAAAATGAGAGTACTCCTAAACATTGTTTTTTTTAAAGAAAAAAAGCACTATAGCTGCTTCTTCTAATGGAAATGAGAGGTGGGAGTGAAGAGGAGAGGTGGGTGGTGACACAGGCACTATCCAGTAGGTACCAACCACACCCAGCTTTTGTTCAAAAGGCTGAAAAGGCATAGAAACTCTCCCCGCCATCTTTCTAGAGCTTGTCCCATTGCGCCTGTGTTTTCAGAGCAGCAAAAGTGCTCAAATAAACCATCTTCAGAAAGCAAACTGAAAGCAAGTCTTGCATCTTTGCAAACAGCCTATTACGTCTGCCGCTAATGAATGTGTGTGTGTGTGTGTGTCTTTCAATATCGGAAATTTCAATAGCAGGGGCTTTCACATAGTGGAAGATTAGCTTACGAATGACCTGTTGGTCAAGAGTAATCTGATGTTTGTCTGAACTTGGAGCCTCCTCAGACCTCGCAGGCTTTTGTCGTTTGAACGCAGTGATTGCTATCATAGCCAAAGGACCATTTGCTAAATACTCTGTTGCAAAGGAAGCCCCTTCTATCTCTGAAAGGAAACAGGCAATAGCTCTGGCTGACTGTCAGGCCAGTTTGTCCTTGTTAGGCGAGACCAAATTAATCTGTCCGATCTCCGGATAAAAGTCTATAGCTGTAGCACGGAGTAAGAAACTGGGTTGATAAGAATGGAATGGACACTGTGTCCATCTCTGGTCACCTTGCCTCAAAAAGGATATTGCAGACTTGGAAAAGGTTCAGGGAACCCAAAAGATGGAGGGGATACTGCCAGTGTTTGAAAAAGAAAAGGTTCTGACCTCCTTTTTACTCCTTTGCCTAGTCCTTAGACCTTTTTGTTGTTGTTGTTGTTGTTGTTATTTAGTCATTTAGTCGTGTCCGCCTCTTCGTGACCCCCTGGACCAGAGCACGCCAGGCACTCCTGTCTTCCACTGCCTCCAGCAGTTTGATCAAACTCATGCTGGTAGCTTCGAGAACACTGTCCCATCATCTCATCCTCTGTCGTCTCCTTCTCCTTGTGCCCTCCATCTTTCCCAGCATCAGGGTCTTTTCCAGGGAGTCTTCTCTTCTCATGAGGTGGCCAAAGTCTTGGAGCCTCAGCTTCAGGATCTGTCCTTCCAGTGAGCACTCAGGGCTGATTTCCTTCCGAATGGAGAGGTTTCCTCAGACCTTAGTTGGCACAAAAGAGTCTTTGAGAAAGAGTATTCTTGCAGAGTATTGCTGGTTTTATTCTTAAAAAGTCTTCTTCTCCAACCACCACTGACAGCTTCTACACACACCAAATGCAACCAGCTTTCTACCATCCAACCAACCCACACCCAACACTAACATTGTTCACTCTATATATACAGGTACAATTTGGTGAAAGTTGCATGCATCATTGTAGGCCACTGACGTAGTTCTTTTAGCATCAAAGAAACAGCGACCAATTTTTAGCTGTAACAGATATGACAGCTGCAAGGATGCTGATAGCCCAGAGCTAGAAGGTCCCTATCAGAGCGGAATGGCAGGCTAAGCTGTTGGACTATGCAGAGATGGCAGAAATGACCGGGAAAACCAGAAATCAGGAGGACCAAAACTTCAATAAAGAATGGAGGAAACTGATCTGAGAGACCACTGTAAATGTTTGAACTCTTTAGCAGGTCTTAAATATCTCTTGTAACGTAACAAAGATTTTGGACATAACAGAGAACTGAAAAATTAGAGCGACTTGCACTATGCAGCTGAAAAGGTTAAGTAAAGAACCCATGGAGCGGTGGAGGAAAGTCTAGAGATTCAGAAGAATCTTGTGTTTGTTATCATTTGTGATTTTGAATGCAAACACTAATTTGTAAAACCGAATAAAATGATTTCAAATGACCAAGGGGATGGAGTGGTTCTTTTCTGAAGGAAGGTCGCAACATTTTTGGCTTTTTTAAAAAAGTAATATTTATTAAAGTTTTAAGGGTTACAAAAAGCAAAAATAAAGACACCATATTAAACATAAGCAAAACAACACATCACAATAAGTAAAAAAGAAAGAAAAAAAGAAAAGAAAAAAAAACAGAAAAATACAAACAATTAAAAAACACAGCAAATCTTCCCATAACTTATCTTTCATTTACTTGTTTCCTTGACCTCCTCACACCTCCCTTTTTTGTATTCTAGTTCGATTAACTAATTCAGCAAATCCTTTCCATCTTTCCCAATTTTTGTCCTGTAATTTATCTTGATATTAGTGTAACTATACTTTCCCTCCTTTCACCAATTAACAGTCTGATTTTTCTTAAACCTTTATAACATTTCTACTAAAACCACATAACTTCATTCCAGCATCCTTCTAACATTCATTAATTTTACAATGTTTCTGTAGATAGTCTTTAAATTTCTTCCAATCTTCCTCCACCGACTCTTCTCCCTGGTCTCGGATTCTGCCAGTCATTTCCGCCAGTTCCATGTAGTCCATCACCTTCATCTGCCATTCTTCCAGGGTGGGTAGATCTTGTGTCTTCCAGTGCTTTGCAATAAGTATTCTTGCTGCTGTTGTAGCGTTTTTTGGCTTTTTAGTTTAGAAACATGGCGAGGAAGAGGTGATATGAGAGAAGTGTTTAAAATCACGCATGGTAAGGAGAGAATGGCTAGAGAAAAGCTTTTCTCTAACACTAGAACTCGTGAAAACAAAAACAAAAAAAAATCCTTCCAGTAGCACCTTAAAGGCCAACTAAGTTAGTTCTTGGTATGAGCTTTCGTGTGCATGCACACTTCTTCAGATACTAGAACTTGTGGACATGCAATGTAGTGGAACGCTGGAAGATTCAGGGCAATCAAAAGGAAGGACTTCTTCATGTTACACTGGGGGCATCTGGTAGGCCACGGCAATAACAGGATGCTGAACTAGATAATAATAATGATGACGATGATAGCGGAAGCAGGTGGCGCTGTGGTCTAAACCTCTGAGCCTCTTGGGCTTGCTGATCGGAAGGTCGGTGGTTCGAATCCCCGCGACGGAGTGAGCTCCCTTTGCTCGGTCCCTGCTCCTGCCAACCTAGCAGTTCGAAAGCATGCCAGTGCAAGTAGATAAATAGGTACCGCTCTGGCGGGGAGGTAAGCAGCTTTTCCATGCGCTCTGGCACTTGTCACAGTCCTCTGTTGCGCCAGAAGCGGTTCAATCCTGCTGGCCACGACCTGGAAAACTGTGGACAAATGCCGGCTCCCTTGGCCCATAGCTGTCAACTTTCCCCTTTTCTTGCGAGGAATCCTATTCGGAAGGGATTTCTCTTAAAAAAAGGGAAACGTTGACAGCTATGCCTTGGCCTGAAAGCAAGATGAGCGCTGCAACCCCATAGTCACCTTGGGCTAGACTTAATCCTCCAGGGCTCCTTTATTTTATCTAACAATGATGATATTTTTATAATAATATTTTTATTATTTGGACCTCACCCATTTGAGCTGGTTGGTTCCAGCAGGAGCTTCTGATGTGCTTAATTGCTTTGATCATCTCATGACCAGAGTAGTTCCAAGGTTGCCCAATTCCTTTTGTGGATTTGAACATTGTTTGCTGGAGAGTAAACACAAACAAGGGGACGAGGCATGGCCAGCGGCGCTCGAACAAATTGGAGTAATTGCGAGTGGGCTCTTCCGCTGATCGGAGGCTCCTGCCTGTCAGAATACATTGGGTTCATCTTCACCTGCCTTCTCTCCCTTGACAAACGGTGTCCTCCTTACCCAGCCCCCCCTCCCCTCAAAAGGCATCTTAATGATTTGTGGAGAGAGTAGCCCAGAATTTAAAGAGGCATCGTCATTGTAAAAATAAGGCCAGTTTTGGCTCGCCAGGAGCAGCCTATAAAAGCCTTGTTTTTGTTGAGGAATGAAGCAGAAGCAGCCTGGTTTCAAATCTAGGACACCAAGGTGGTTAGGAATGCAAAAAATAATAATATTATTAACGGCGACAACCCCACTCCCAGCAACCTTCCCTAAACAATACCCCAAGAGCCTGCTGGACAGTTTTTGTAGCTGGAGTCAGTCCACCCTCCTACGCCAGGTAGGAAAAGCCTCCAAGGCAGGGAGCAGGTCTTCCACGACTCACAACCAATATATTATTATGTATTAAATTTGTTAGTTGCCCAGGGCAACCCAAAGCAACTTACACCCCCCAACCTCCCCCCATAGAAACATTAAAACCAGGGGGTAAGGGCAAGGTTGTCTTTAGCATATGAGGCACCAGCGTGCTAAGATCCGCCCAGCACCCCCAAATTTTTGGGGGGGAGGTCCCAGTAGTGATGTATGGAAGTGAGAGCTGGACCATAAAGAAGGCTGATCGCCAAAGAATTGGTGCTTTTCAATTATGGTGCTGGAGGAGACTCTTGAGAGTCCCATGGACTGCAAGAAGATCAAACGTACCATTTTTAAGGAAATCAGCCCTGAGTGCTCACTGGAAGGACAGATCCTGAAGCTGAGGCTCCAAGACTTTGGCCACCTCATGAGAAGAGAAGACTCCCTGGAAAAGACCCTGATGTTGGGAAAGATGGAGGGCACAAGGAGAAGGGGACGACAGAGGACGAGCTGGTGGGACAGTGTTCTCAAAGGTTTGACCAAATTGCGGGTGGCAGTGGAAGACAGGAGCGCCTGGCATGCTCTGTTCCATGGGGTCACGAAGAGTCGAACACAACTAAACGACTAAACAACAACAACGACAACAAAGTTGTTGAGCTTCTAAGCAGGGGAGAATAGGAAAAAAAAAAGCGGCAGCAATAATTCCGTTTTGCAATCATGTGAAAATGAGACACCACTAGGTACCACTGCCAGATAGGTTGATTCTGCAGAAATGACCCATTGACCGCAATCACCCCAGGATCATGGTTAAGAGAAGAAGAAGAAGAAGAGTTTGGATTTGATATCCCGCTTTATCACTACCCGAAGGAGTCTCAAAGCGGCTAACATTCTCCTTTCCCTTCCTCCCCCACAACAAACACTCTGTGAGGTGAGTGAGGCTGAGACTTCAGAGACGTGTGACTGGCCCAAGGTCACCCAGCAGCTGCATGTGGAGGAGCGGAGACACGAACCCGGTTCCCCAGATTACGAGACTACTGCTCTTAACCACCGCACCACACTGGTTCAACAAGAGCTTAGGTGGCTTCAGCGGCAGGCACCCCCCAGAATTCGGCACCCGGGTGTACCACACCCCTTGCACCCCCGGGTAAAGACGGCCCTGGGTGAGGGGAATACATTATACCATCCCAAGCACTTCTGAAAGGTCACAGATAGTTAAAGGCCAAAGGACTGCTTAAGGTGGAAAGATTTTGCCTGACGCCTAGAGATGGTGCCAAGTGAGGTTGCCTGGAGAGAGCCTTCCACAAACAGGGGGCCACCACTGAAAAGGCAGTGTCTGCCATCTATGTTTACAGCTCCTTTCCGCATTCACATTTATGGTTTTTTGGCAGTTAGTCCTTCAGGGAGATTCCTTGGGAGTTCTGTGCCCCACTCCAAGGGAGATTTAGGTCTCTGGTGCAAGGGCTGTTGATTACCAGTGTAACTTTTTGGGGTTTTTTTGTTAGGGGAGTGAAAGAGTCTTAAAAATGATAAATATCCTGGAGACAACCAATCCGAAATCTGAGTGTCCCATCTGCCCATGAGACCCGGCAGCTGCCTTATGTAACCTCCAGCCTGCAGGCATTTTGCAAGGAAGGGGATGGAGTTGTTGTTTAGTCGTTTAGTCGTGTCCGACTCTTCATGACCCCCAGGACCACAGCACGCCAGGCACTCCTGTCTTCCACTGCCACCCACAGTTTGGTCAGACTCATGTTTGTAGCTTCAAGAACACTGTCCCACCATCTCCTCCTCTGTCGTCCCCTTCTCCTTGTGCCCTCCATCTTTCCCAACATCAGGGTCTTTTCCAGGGAGTCTTCTCTTCTCCTGAGGTGGCCAAAGTCTTGGAGCCTCAGCTTCAGGATCTGTCCTTCCAGTGAGCGCTCAGGGCTGATTTCCTTCAGAATGGAGAGGTTGGATCTTCTTGCAGTCCATGGGACTCTCAAGAGTCCCCTCCAGCACCATAATTCAAAAGCATCAATTCTTCGGCAATCAGCCTTCTTTATGGTCCAGCTCTCACTTCCATACATCACTACTGGGAAAACCATAGCTTTTACTATACGGGATGGAGAAACCCACCCAATTATGAAACCGGTGGGGTGGGCTTGGTCTTTTTACTGCTTTTCTTTGCAAGTGAGAACGGCAGCATGGCTGCTTCCAGCTCCTGCGCTCTGCGCTGCTTTAAACAATGAACTAAATTGGAGAATGAATAAAGGGGCAAATGGAGCTGTTTATTCCCGCATACGAGGTTTAGTGCCAGGATAAATCTTCCGTTCCGCTCCGCGCCGTCGCCCGAGTTCCACCTCCGCGCTGGGAGAATTAACTGCCAGGCGCTCACTGCCAGCTGTTTCCTGCAATTGCGGCCTATTTAAACGGGCAGTTTGGTGGGGAGAGAAGAGATCAAACCTCCTCAATTTATGCCTCAATGACCTTTGAGAAATTGTATGCAAATGAGCTGAACAAACGGAGCAACGAAGAGCTGGAGCGTGACACCCAACAAATGACACGGCAGCGATGCTCCCATTCTCTGGGAAAGAGATACGCAATTCTCAGAAATTTGGGAGGGTGGAAGGGCAGAAATTACGTGCCTACCCCCTTTTTCTTCTGGGAAAACATACACATTGGGGAGAGAATAACCAGAATGTTATTTGAAAAGAGGTAGCCTGATGATAGTTAAAGCCATGGTTTTCCCAGTAGTGATGTATGGAAGTGAGAGCTGGACCATAAAGAAGGCTGATTGCTGAAGAATTGATGCTTTTGAATTCTGGTGCTGGAGGAGACTCTTGAGAGTCCCATGGACTGCAAGAAGATCAAACCTATCCATTCTGAAGGAAATCAGCCCTGAGTGCTCACTGGAAGGACAGATCGTGAAGCTGAGGCTCCAATACTTTGGCCACCTCATGAGAAGAGAAGACTCCCTGGAAAAGACCCTGATGTTGGGGAAGACGGAAGGCACAAGGAGAAGGGGACGACAGAGGATGAGATGGTGGGACAGTGTTCTAGAAGCTACTAGCATGAGTCTGACCAAGCTGCGGGAGGCAGTGGAAGACAGGAGTGCCTGGCGTGCTCTGGTCCAGGGGGTCACGAAGAGTCGGACACCACTAAACGACTAAACAACAACAACAAGCCTGATGATTTGTATGAGTTTCCCCCAATCTGTTGCCATTCCCTCCAGCTGTTTTGGTCAACAGATTCCATTATCAGGACTCAGCCACAAAAGGATGGTTTATATGCTCTGAGCTAAAAAAAAACAAACCCACATTGAGATGGACAGAGTTTCTCCTTCCTCGCCCATCCTGAAAAATGGCCTTGGTGAAAGCAGGCAGAAGGTCTTATTTCTCTATGCTTGGAATCAGCAGAAATGACCTGCAAGGACTTTGTTTGGAACACTCCACTCCTAATTTCTGCTGCAGGACCAGTCCACCAGTGGGCCCAGCTAGACCACCATCCTCGTCTAACAGTGGCCCACCAGACGCCTGTGGGAAACCAGTGAGCAGGACAAGGCCAGCACTCTCCCCACCTGTGGTTTCCAGAAACTGAGATCCCGAAGCATCGCCGCTTGTGACAGTGGAGGCATAGAATCCTGGCTGGTAGCCACTGTTGTAAACAAAAAACTGCCCTTTTCCCTTATGGGGTATCCAAGAGCCCATATGGAGTCCTTATGTAGGTTCCCTATTGGTAGGAGAAAATAACAGAGGCCAACCAGAGAATATTGAGAAGCAAAGCAGCTAGTAAGCTTGATCTTTATTGATCTGTTGCAACAGGGTGCTCCCCTCACCCACAGGAAAGGAGGACAATGGCGTGCAAGGCCTTGTATAGACATTTTAAATTCTCTGCCCTGGAGCTCCAGACCACCCCTCCATACATCATACATACATCACAGAAGGGGTGTAACCTAAGACCACACCCCCGATACAACATACCTACATCACAGAAAAGGCGGTCTACAGCAGAAATCTGAGTGTGTTGTTTATCTTATCTAAGAGGTTACCTGTTTAATGGTCACTTGGTTGGATTGCCTGGGGAGCCTGGCCAGTCTTTTGTAATCATAAATACTTAGTTCCTGAGCCAGGTCACAGGCTCACACCCTATTCATATATTAAATGTGCCCTTCAGACAGGATTTGTGAAGGAAAATACAATGGGGAGGCTTTTCCATTTTCCTCTGACCTTGCAGAGAAAACATTTGCTCAGTTTGGGAATCAAAATGGTTTCAGGTCGGTCTTCCTGTACTGATTTATGTACGTGCTTGGTTGGTACACTTATAAAGATTCCTATCACACCACCAATTGCCCTCTCCCTCTCCATGACTCTGTCTAACCCTCTTTCAAAGCCATCCAGACTGGTGGCCATCACTGCTTCCTGCAGCAGTGAGTTCCACAGATGAACACCCTTCCTTTTCTCTGTCCCGAAACTTCCAACATAGATTCCGATTAACCTCCCTCCTGTATCGGGATGGCACAAATGTCAACCGCTGCTGTCCTTTTCATGCAGCACAAACTTCTTCAAACGCTTGTGACCCCAAGTGCAGAATCAGGGGGTGCAGTAATTGTCCTGGATTAATGATTGCAGAAAACACGCAGGTAAGTGGAGTCAGCATTGCAGTCAGTTCTTCCCTTCCACGGAGCATTCGCCCTGCTTTCCCCCCTCCCCTCCTTCACACCTTGCTGTGTCAGATCGGAGGGCAGACAATCCTTTCCTCGCCATCATGTTTGCTTAATTTTCTCTCCTTGTAAAACAGATGGAAATCATGCAGGGCCAGGGCATTAGCTTCTAATGTGATTAAAAGCCAAAAGCAAGGTTATCTCCTGGCTTCCCACAGGCTGCTTCCATCATCCAGGTTAGCTCCGAGGAGGTTCTGGCTGGCAGCCAGTCAAACAGGTGTCTAATGGACTCTTCTGCATTCTCACCGGACAGATTCAATCATTCGCCCGTGCTCAGAGTCTTTTGTTCCTTGCCCACCCATCAGTGAAAAATAATTATGTTAAACCTGGAGCCCCAGTTGGCTGACGGAGGATATCCACAGCGAACGGGAATGTAATGAGGGCAGGAAGGAAAGTGGCTCAAAGATAACCCTAGCAACAGAGGAGGAAGGGTCTGTGTTTGGATGAATTTACCTTGTCAAAAACCTAGCAAGAGGGAGATCAGAGCCGAAGGACACATTCGGCCTGTTCTTGCCTCTACTTGTCCGCCAGGTTTCTCTTATGCACAGCAACCCAGGGCATGTGGGTGGGGGTCTAAGGTGTTACGGAAATTAGGGGGGGGCACTTGGACTTCCGGGTCGGCGCCATCGCCGAATGGCGGACTCCCTCCGAGCTCCGGAGGGAGCCTGCTGGGTAGGGGTCGGGTCCTGCCGCGCCGGCGACGCGGGGACCCTCAAAAACCATGGGCGGAGATGCCCATGGACTTGGTGACTTGGCGGGCACCGTTTGCGCCCCCCCGACCCGCGAAGGAGCCTTTTTAAAGGCTACGGAGCGGGTGACGGGTGTGTGTGTGTGTGTGTGTGTGTGGTGCTATGAGTCCACTGCTTCCCCTGCCCAGCGAAGCCGCATGCCATTCGGCCGAGAGCAATGACTTCTTCTTTGGAAAATTCGGATTTGGATTAAAAAGAACAACCCGTGAGTAAATTAATTGGACTTAAAAGGGAAATTTGATCTACGAATTTGGAGCGAGCGGGGGAGGTGCAAAAAGGAAGTCCGCCCCCCCTGTTGTAGATGGCTTAACGGAAGGATTTGACAACTAAGATCGAGAGATGAACTTGCTTACTTGAAAAAAAAAAATTAACTTCACGAAGGGAAATTACAATAATTGTGCTGGAGGAGAAGATTGGTTTGTAGGAACTAAAGTGCAACCCCCCCGGGAACCGGGAACGATCCGCTATGAGAGACTGGCGAAGAGACACAGAAACTTTGACAGCTGTCAAAGTCGCTGTCAAAGCAGGAAAACAAAAGAGAACTTTGTTACGATGGCTTTGCTGGTTAGATTTGTTACAATTTGGACATAAATTACTGGAAATAAAGGCAACAAGTTATTTGACTTTTGGGTCTGATCTGGAAAGAAATTAAGTTACCATATTCCCTCTAGAGGGAGGATGGGACATTGCAACAGTAGCAGCAAGTGGAAAAATACCACGAATTTGCGCAGGATCTGTTATCTCTTGGGAAAGCTGCAAAAACGAAGCATTATTTTGTCTACAGAGGTCTCTATACTAAAGGAGACAATGGATTTATCTATTGAAGAAAGGAAGGGACTTGACGTAAGTTTATGTTCCTGAATAACAAAAGCCTCTGTGGAGAACAAGAAGTTTCTGAATTAGAAGGTTTCTGCAGCAGAACAGGAAAAAGCAACCTGAGGAATAAGAGCTGGACTAAACTTGAAGTTGGAGCATTTGGAACATCCAGACTTTAAAAGGATCAAGAAACAGAATTTGAGTTATACTCTTAAACATAGAGGTCTGAATGGAAGAAGAATGAACTTTTCTGAGAGTTTCTCCGAGATTGGACTTTCTGAAATTAAAAGCTATCAAAAGACGGCAAAGTGGAACTGAGATATAGACGTGGATGCACCGGGCTGGCAGTAGACAATGGATGAACTTTGGGGATCGGAACCGGGGATTGGGGGGGGGGGGAGATTTGGAACCCAAAGGCTGTAAAATTACATATCTTTTCTTTCTTTTCTTTTTTTCTTGTCTGTTGTTTGAAAATAGGGGAATTCGTGGAAGGGAAATGGGGTCGACCTTAGGGAAGTATATTAAATATAAGGAGAAATGGTTAACTAAGATAAATAAGATAAATTAATTAATTTGGAATAAATGGGTTATTTAAAATTATAACAAGGCTCAAAATTCGGGGTAAGAATTTGTGGAATCAACTTAAGGGAAATGGAATACAAGAGGGGGAGGGGGGGGAGTCCGGGAAAGATGTTACTGAAACTAAGTGTAAACTATATTTTTCTTTTCTTTCTTTTCTTTCTATCTTTCCTTTTTATTCTGGAAAATTTTAAAAATATTATTTTTAAAAAAAAGAAATTAGGGGGGCACATATTTAAATTTGTTAAATGTTCCAAATATTATGCATAAATGTATCCTTTCGACTTGACAGCTCAGAGAAGTTAAAGGTAAAGGTAAAGGTACCCCTGCCCGTACGGGCCAGTCTTGACAGACTCTGGGGTTGTGCGCCCATCTCACTCAAGAGGCCAGGGGCCAGTGCTGTCCGAAGACACTTCCGGGTCACGTGGCCAGCGTGACATCGCTGCTCTGGTGAGCCGGAGCCGCACACGGAAACGCCGTTTACCTTCCCGCTGGTAAGCGGTCCCTATTTATCTACTTGCACCCGGAGGTGCTTTCGAACTGCTAGGTTGGCAGGTGCTGGGACCGAGCAGCGGGAGCGCACCCCGCCGCAGGGATTCGAACCGCCGACCTTTCGATCGGCAAGTCCTAGGCGCTGAGGCTTTAACCCACAGCGCCACCAACTCCTTTGCCAGTTTCCTTCATTCCACCGCCAATTTGCTTCATTGGCCAAGGACTTGGAAACCACTCGGTCGCCGCCATAATCCCTCAAGCCGGAGGTCAGGTACTCACAGGAAGGTACTCATAGGTGTCAATCACTGGGCAAAGGCACTCCTCCGGACTTGCCCAGGTGGCAGACTATGCAAACCAAAGTTCTATTGTCCCTTTGTAGTAGGTGCTTCAAAGTGCAAGTAGATAAAGAGGTACTGCTCTGGCGGGAAGGTAAGCGGCATTTCCGTGCGCTGCTCAGGTTCACCAGAAGTGGCTTAGTCCTGCTGGCCACATGACCCGGAAGCTGTACAACTGCTCCCTCGGCCAGTAAAGTGAGATAAGCGCCGCAACCTCAGAGTTGGCCACGACTGGACCTAATGGTCAGGGGTCCCTTTACCTTATTAGGTGCTTAGAATGTACTTCCCAATACATATCCTGTAAATGCCTGTTGCCCCAATACATTCCTCCTATGTTAATCATGTATAACCCTCCCCTTTTCTGAGGTAGCAATGATGTAGTGATGATGCTTAATGAACTGTACGCTGGGATAAGAAAGTTTTAAAAGTCCTTGTCACCTCATCCACGAGGTTCAAAATTCCTCTTTGAACCTGTTGCACAATAAACTTTGGTCTACAGCTCTTTGCTCCAGTTGGTGGCTGGACTCCTTCCTTTATTCCGCAGGGACCCGCAGGCTCTACCTGACCAGCTGGGTGACTGAGCAGCCTCGCACCTAGATTTTTCCGTAACAAAGGAAATCATTAGATTTCACCAGGTGTCCTATGGGAGAGACCCAGTTTTCTGAGTGCAAGTTCTGGAAGTTGGGCAATAGGGGCAGTACAGGATTCCTTTGGGTGTACCAATCCCCGCTGCACCAAGGATTCCCTGCCGGAGCTGCTTCAGGTCATGGCAGATGTTCTCCTGGAGACACCTAGTTTGGTGGTCCTAACATCCATGACGACACAACCTTACATGGGGCTGCTTGGGACTTCATAGAAAGCATGGCAACCATGGGGCTGTCCCTGAATAAGTTTGGCCTGACTCATAGCCATGGACATGTCTTAGACCTCCTGTTTACCTCTACGGATGTGGGTGATTTGACACTAAGTTCCAGTGAAACCAAGTGCCATGGTCAGATCACTTCCTGGTGCAACTGGACTTCTGTGTGATCCTTCCCCTTCACAGGGAGGTGGGACCGATTCAAATGGGAGGTGGGACCGATTCTGCCCCTGCCACTTATTGGATCCAAATGGCTTCCAGAGAGTCGTTGGGGATGTCTTATCCCATGTTTATGGCCTCTCAGAAGATTCCCTGGTGGCTCACTGGAAAGTGGAGTTAACCAGGTTTTGAAGTGCCCTCTCCTTCAGAGCAGGAGAAAACAAGCTTGCTGCATCCTCCATAGGACAGCCCTTGAGATATTTGAAGATGGCTCTCATATCTCCTCTCAGTCTCCTCTTTTCCAGGCTAAACATTCCCAGTTCCTTCAACCATTCCTCATCAGGCTTGGGTTCCAGACCCTTGATCATCTTGGTCGCCCTCCTTCTTAAACTGTGGTGTTCAGAATCGGACACAGTATTCCAGGTCAGGTCTGACCAGGGCAGAACAGAACTGTGACTTCCCTAGATCCGGACACTATACTTCTGTTGATACAGTCCAGAATAGCATTAGCCTTTTTTGCTGCTGCATCACACTGTTGACTCATGTTCAGCTTGTGGTCCACCAAGACCCCTAGGTCCTTTTCACCTTTTCCAGGTGTTGCCCATATTATATTTGAGCATCTGTTTATTCCTGCTTAAGTGCAGAACCTCACTTTTGTTTTCATACTGGCCACACCTGAGGTCAACTGCAACTTTCTGCACTTGAGATTCCCAGTATTCAGAGGCTCACTGGACATAGTAATTGTGGCCAATAGCCATTGACAGGCTTATCCTCTGTGAAAAGTCCGGGCTGAATCAATGATACAGCATGACGTTACAACAGGTTCCGAGGCTCATTAAATTGCTCCATTTTTCCAGGAACTGAGTTCAGATTTATTACCCTTCATCTTATTTAAACTCTACAAAGATAGAGGAGGGAACGGTTGGAGACGAGGCCTTTTGAGATACATCAGATGAAAGAGTCGGTTTTTTTTCCTTTTTCTTTTATGGCTATCCCAGGCCAGTGCACAAAAGGCAAATTTTATGAAGGACTGTCATCTATTTCAATCACATCCCCACAGATATAAAATTTGAAAACCACAGCCTCAGTGAAGTCGATGGCTGTATGTCAGATTTACAAAGGGGGAAATGAGCTCAAATTATCTTCTTTATCAAGGCCTAGCATGAGACGGAAGGGAATGTGACCTAGAGAAGTGGGGGTGGGGTGGGGGGTGGAGAACTGCTGAAGTGGGGAAGGGGGTGGATTCAAGGGCAGTGAAAGTGGGCAAGCAGAGGGCAAGGGCAGGATAGCTGTGATTGCTGCTCTGCAGGGGGCTGGAATAGATGAACCTTGGGGGTCCCTTCCAGCGCTACGATTCTGTGATTCTACACTTCCATAACCCCTGCGAATATATACACACAGAACATCCACACACAAAACGGTACGGCAAATAAAAGGAAGTCCTTCATGCAGCACATGAAACTACCTTAAGGTCCACAAATGACAACACTTTGGAGGTCCCAAGTTGCAAGGTGCTTAGATCAGTCTCAACGAGGGCCAGGGCCTTTTCAGTACTGGCCCCGACTTGGTGGAACGCTCTGTCCCAAGAGACAAGGGTCCTGCGGGACTTGACATCTTTCCACAGGGCCTGCAAGACAGAGCTGTTCCACCTAGCCTTTGGTTTGGACTCAGTCTGACCCTTTCGTTTCCCTCCCCTTATGGTTTTGATGAGGCTGCATTTTAAATTGCATTTTATTCTGTATTTGAAATTGATCCCCCCCCCCATTATGTTTTTACTGTAATTGTACTGTTGTTAGCCACCCTGAGCCCGGCTCTGGCCGGGGAGGGTGGGGTATAAATAAAATTTATTATTTATTATTATTATTGAGAGCTGGACCATAAAGAAAGCTGATCGCCGAAGAATTGACGCTTTTGAATTCTGGTGTTGGAGGAGACTCTTGAGAGTCCCATGGACTGCAAGAAGATCCAACCTCTCCATTCTGAAGGAAATCAGCCCTGAGTGCTCACTGGAAGGACAGATCCTGAAGCTGAGGCTCCAAGACTTTGGCCACCTCATGAGAAGAGAAGACTCCCTGGAAAAGACCCTGATGTTGGGAAAGATGGAGGGCACAAGGAGAAGGGGGCGACGGAGGACGAGATGGTGGGACAGTGTTCTGGAAGCTACTAACATGAGTTTGACCAAACTGTGGGAGGCAGGGGAAGACAGGAGTGCCTGGTCCATGGGGTCATGAAGAGTTGGACATGACTCAACAACTAAACAACAACAGGTTGCTTCCTGTAGCAGGGAGTTCCACAGTTTAACTGTGTGCTGCATGTAGAAATACTCTCTTTTCTGCACATGCACACTGCGGGAGGCAGTGGAAGACAGGAGGGCCTGGCGTGCTCTAGTCCATGGGGTCATGAAGAGTCGGACGTGACTAAACGACTAAACAACAACAACATTATTACAGAACTCCCTCCCACAGGAGGCAGTGACAGCCGACGACTTGGATGGTGTTAAAAGAGGATCAGAGAAATTCCTGGACAAGAGGGCTATCGGTGACTACCAGCCTTGATGGCTAGGCTCTGCCTCCACGGTTGGAGGCAGCGATGCTTCTCAATACCAGTTGCTGGAAACCACAGGAGGGAAAAGGGCTTTTGTGCTCAAATCCTGCTTCTGGGATTCCCCTGGGAGAAAAGGACGAGACGGACCATTGGCCTCACCCAGCAGGCCATTCTTATGTACTCAGGGGCTTCTTGCTAGGTTTTCACGAGCATAAAAATGGACGTGCCCCTCTATTACTGGCCTCAAATGGACTCTCTGCTTCAGTTTCACCTCCCCTTTACGGCCTCACTGTCTTGCTCGGAAATCCAACCCCAACCCAATGAAGCGGCCGTTCTTTCTTGCCTCCTGGAAGTTCAGAGAAAAGGCAGGCGAGAGGGTGATGTGGTAAGGTAAAGGGAACCCTGACCATTAGGTCCAGTCGTGACCGACTCTGGGGTTGCGCGCTCATCTCGCTCTATAGGCTGAGGGAGCTGGCGTTTGTCCACAGACAGCTTCCAGGTCATGTGGCCAGCATGACTAAGCCGCTTCTGGCAAACCAGAGCAGCGCATGGAAACGCCGTTTACCTTTCCACTGGAGCGGTACCTATTTATCTACTTGCACTTTGACGTGCTTTTGAACTGCCAGGTTGGCAGGAGCAGGGACTGAGCAATGGGGAGCTCACCCCGTCACAGGGATTCGAACCGCCGACAAGTCCTAGGCTCTGTGGTTTAACCCACAGTGCCACCCGCGTCCCCCCAAGTCTCCTGCTTCTTTCTCACTCCTCGGAGGCTGTGTGCTTCGGTCTGAGCCAATTTGAATTCATTCCCCAAGACGGTGTTGGAGATAAGCAGTGTCCAGTGCACAGCGGAATGATGAAAAGTACGTGCCAACATGCTCTATATTACTTTATTTACACTTCAAAGCTGGTAATTTACAGAAAAACATTTTCCCTCTGCCGGAGCAGAGAAAGGCATCCTCTCTCCTCTAAAGCACGGAGAGAATCACACTGAACTGCAAAGAACAGTGAAAAACAGGAAACCAGTGTACGTCACATCCAGTCTCCCTTCCCGTGAGAAAACCCAACAGCACTTGACTGTGGAATGTAAACATTGTCTTGTGACAAGCACTTCGCTGCTCAGTGAAGGAAGCAGAAACCAACATCCTCCCCCTTTCTGTGAACATCACTGGGCAGCGTGTTCGTACAATATTAGTACAAACCCAACTTCTGCACATAGGTACAGTGTTGATCCCTTGATACAATCTTGGACAATACATCAGCAGGAATTTCATTACCTGGCATATAGGACACCGTTACGAGTCCCTTTTGAATACGTTCCCTAGCATGTTGCAACTTTAATTGCAAGTGCTTCGTGCTTTGCTTACAACCTTCAGAATTCAGCAAAGCCAAACATGCTTTGTTGTCCTGGTAAACCTGGATTGGACATTTGACAGGAATTTTTATGTCTATGCACAATTGTAACAACCATTCACAATCCTTAAGTGAATAAGACAGTGCATTCAGTTCAGCTTCACAAGTACTTAAGCTAACTGTTGTTTGCTTCTTGCATGACCAATCAAATAGACCCTGATTGTACTTATAGCAAACTCCAGACGTACTTTTCCTGTCTGTAGTGTCACTTCCAAAACTTGCATCTGCAAATATCTCAAGACCACCAGACTTCTGATTGTTAAATCTCAGTCTGTAATGCATAGTGCCTTTCAAATACCGCGCTATGCGTTTCAGAGCTTTCCAATCCTTAACAGTAGGATTGTTGACTTGTCTGCTTAGCAAATTACAGCTAACAGCAATGTCAGGTCTTGAACATCTGGCAATGAAGTTTAGCTTGCCTAGCACACTTCTGTACAGTGTAGTATCAGAAAATGCTTCTCCAGTGTCATCTACCTGATAACCTGTTGTCATCGGTGTGTCTACAGGGTTAGCATCCATCAGGTTTAGTTTGCTTAACACATCAGCAATTTTACGTGACTGGTGTACTAGAATGTTACCATCTTGATCTCTCTCTATTTCCAGAGATAGGTAGTTGTTTACCTCACCAAGATCTTTCATGTCAAAGTGCTCTTTCAATTGAGCTAGGGCATTATTGTACATTGTGATATCCTTCCAAAAGAATAAAAGATCATCAACATAAAACAAACAATACAGTTTCTTTTGCCCCTCCTCTTTGACAAATACGCATGGATCAGCTTTCCCTTGCTTAAAACCTAGAGAAAACAATACTTCAGTGAGTTTTGTGTGCCAACACCGTGCACTTTGTTTGAGACCATAAAGGGACTTCTTCAGAGCACAAACAAATCCCTGTTTTACCTGTACGCCATCAGGTGGAAGCATATAAAGTGATTCATCTAGAGATCCGTACAGAAAAGCTGTATTCACATCATGGTGACTAATGTGTAGATTCTCTTCTGCAGCTAGCTTGAGCATAAGCCTAATGCTCTCATACCTCACGGTGGGTGAGTAGGTCTCGTGATAGTCTTCACCTGGTACCTGTGCAAAACCTCTGGCTACCAATCTGGCTTTGTGTCTGACTATCTTGCCATTTTGATCTGTCTTCGCTTTGAAGACCCATTTGCTTCCAAGCAGTTTCATTCCTGGAACTACTGGAACAAGGTCCCATGTTTTGTTCCTTTCCAAGGAATCAAGCTCAGCCTTCATGGCATTTAACCATGGCTCAGCTTCCTTTGAATTCAAATCCTGGATTTCTTGGAAACTTGAAGGTTCAAATACCTTCTTGGAGCTTTTAACAGCTGTTACTGCTATCTTGGCAAACTCATCAGCAAATCTCTTTGGAGGTCTGCCTTTTGTTGCTCTCTGTGACCTGCGAATTAGCCTTAAGTCTTCAACACTCTCCTCTTCCTTCTTAGGAGAAAAGTGACCTATTGTGAACAATGGTTCCTCCAATTCTTGATCAGAGCTTTCAGAGGGTCGCATAGAGGCTTTCGCACTCTTGAAATCCTCTGAATCACCCGATTCAGTTTCAGACTCAGAATCAGAACCTTCATCAGTGGGTGTGGGTTGTTGTGGTTGCTTTTGACTATCCTCAGTCTCATCACTGTCATCAGGATAACATTGGAAAATTCCCACATTCTCCCCCCACTTGGCATTGTACTCAACACTTCTTGTGAGCTTAATTTCCTTAGAGTCAGTCATCATTATTCTGTAAGACCCTTTCTGATAACCTAGAAAGATACCATGCAATCCACGCTTGTCTAACTTGGAGCTTTGTGGTGAGTGAACCCACATGTCAGAACCAAAAATTTTCATGTGTTTGATGTATGGCTTCTTGCCAAACATCTTCTCATAGGGGGTACAACCAATCGCTGAAGATAACCTGCGATTATAACTGTAAGTGAAACATGAGAGAGCTTCGGCCCAATAACTCTCTGGAAGATTGGCATCATGCAGCAAGGTTTTTAACCCTTGAAGCAATGTCTGATTTGCTCGTTCCGCAAGTCCATTCTGCCATGGCGAGCGAGGACTAGACAAATCGTGTTGAATTCCTTTCTCAGTCAGAAAAGCTTCAAACTGCTGAGAAGTGAATTCTCCCCCGCGATCACTGAAAAGAGTCTTTACCTTCTTTCCATGCACATTTCCCAACCAAGCACAGAATTCCTTGAACCTTGGAAAAGCCTCTGATTTCTGCTTGAGATTGTACACATAAATATACCTGGAAAATGCATCAATGAGAACCATGAAGTACCTGTTTCCACCCAAAGAGGGCGCTAGTGGTCCAACCAAATCAGCATGAACAACCTGGTATGGTTCTGTAGCTTGCCTACTAGACACCTTACCTTTCGCAGCCATTTTTACTTTGTTTGCTGCGCATGCCTTGCACTTCATGTGGTACCTGCAGGGTTTAATAGTCATACCTTCAACCAAGGCAGGCATTTTAGATACTGCCTCAAAATGCAAATGACCAAATTTTCGATGAAAATCGTGAATACATTCTGCATGCAAACTTTTGTTAGAACCTGCAATGCAACAAGTGTCATCCTGCACAACATCATCAAAATACAAAACATACAAACGATCAACATATTCAGCATGCAATACATAATCATTTTTCTTTGTGATGATGCACCTTTTGTTCTTAAAGGAAACGTCAATTTTCCGCTCATTCAGCTGTCCAACGCTGAGCAGATTATGCTTGGCATCTGGCACATAAAGCACATCCTGTATCGATAAGTCCAAACTGTGAAGAACAACAGTTCCGTAGCCTTTACTGGGGATTGTGTGGTCATCCGCCTGGTGAATCGCACCTTCCTGCGGTGTAAAAGACACGAACAGTCGCTTATCGTTGCACATGTGGTGGGTCGCCGCTGAATCAACAACGAAGAAAGATCTAGACGTCTTCTGGACCTCTGCAACCTTTGGAGTGAAGCGTGAGACCATTGCCTTGTGCTGCGTTGTCCTGGACACCGGACCTTTGCCTTTGCCTCGGCCTTTTCCACGCGATGAGCTTTCGCTGCGCTGCTCTGTCTTGGCCCTGGGATATCTACATTCCCTCTTCATATGGCCTAGACGTCCACACGAGTAGCATTTCACTGCCTTCAAAGCTTTGGCGCCATCTGGTGGTTCCACTGCACTATGGGATGACGTCTGTGAAGACTCCCCCTTGCCCATGCAGCTATCACCCTGGCGGTCTGCTTCATTCTGAATCATGGCAGTATCACAGGCTACTCTGAGTTGAGCATTTGGCTGATTGGCATCAAATTCCCCACTTGCCTCATCCAGCCTTCTGCAGCTAGCCATCATGACTCTGGCATTAGCCTTCTGCATCATCTCTGCTGCTTTAAATCAGGCTGCTTTATACATGCTGCGTCTGTGTACAGCTGCTTCAATCCAAAAGCAAATTCAAAAACAGCCTCTGCTTTGTGAACCTGTGCCTTTCTGCTTAACTGCTTTGCTTATCTGCAACTGCTGCAAAACCTCATTCCAAAGGCAAGTTCAAAAGTGAAAGTTCTCTCTGCTGTCTTAAATTCATGCTGCGACACTGCTGCAGCTGCTTTACTTTCGATTTCCCCCAGCATAGGAAAAATTTATCCTTCTAGCCTTTTGCCTGTGCCACGGCAAAACCGGCTATAAAAGTTCAAAGTCCAGCCATAAAGCCATTAATTAGAAGCTGGCAGGCTGCCCGGAGCTGTAGCACATACCTCATCAAATCATCTTGACGTGCAGAGATATCGTCCGATCCGGCCCTCTGCATTCCGATCCTTTGCCGGCACTCCAATTCTTTGCTCCTTTGTTCCTTTGCCAGGAGCCCGACTTCTGGAGTCCATTCTCAAAACACTGCGTTTTTCTGGGCCCGGAACCAAATGTTGGAGATAAGCAGTGTCCAGTGCACAGCGGAATGATGAAAAGTACGTGCCAACATGCTCTATATTACTTTATTTACACTTCAAAGCTGGTAATTTACAGAAAAACATTTTCCCTCTGCCGGAGCAGAGAAAGGCATCCTCTCTCCTCTAAAGCACGGAGAGAATCACACTGAACTGCAAAGAACAGTGAAAAACAGGAAACCAGTGTACGTCACATCCAGTCTCCCTTCCCGTGAGAAAACCCAACAGCACTTGACTGTGGAATGTAAACATTGTCTTGTGACAAGCACTTCGCTGCTCAGTGAAGGAAGCAGAAACCAACAGACGGATCCCGCTAACTGCTGTATCAAACGCTTTCGTTCACACCCTCCCAAATAAATCCCACCTTACGGCGCCCCGTTTTGTGTGTAATCCTATAAAAATAAAAGGCCACCAGCTCTGTCAAACGTGATTTAGTCTGCATAAACCTGCCACCAACCGCTTTATAGCTTTGGCAGCCGGGCTGGGAGGTGGGGAGTTGCGGCGGCGAGAATTAGTTCCTGAGCAGTTTCTCTCTCTGTATTATTTCAATTCCTTTTTCATGAGAAACAGAACTGTGATTTAAAAGGAGAGGGCTTTTTAAAACTCTCTGCCTGCCTGCAGTCTAATGCTGAGTAGCTTATCTTTACTCTTCTCCTTTGGAGTAGGGCATTTAGGGAAGGAAATGGAGAAGGCTCGCAGCAAAGGCTGTCAATGCTTTGAACAGGGTGGTCATACAGGACTTTAAATTTGCAACGAAGCCTGGTGCTTTGTCTATAAAGAGCGAGATCGACTGACACATGTGCCTCCTTTGATGTCTCTTCGCTCACCCTCCCTGAAAAAGCATTGTGTTCAATGTGACATCCGGAACTAGCAAACTTCGGCCTTTAGTGCTCTGAAAGTGCGAAGGCCCTGGAGGCAGCTCCTCGCTTTCCCAATCAAGCACGTATGTGTGAACAGGGCGCTCTGGAGTCGGAAGGGGTGAAGCTGCCAGCCTCACCGCATTTTGCAACACAACTGATGATTTGGGTTCCATCGCCTCTGCCCTGCTCAGTGGTTGCCAACACCTTGGCCGGCTGCAGGGCGAGGCAGGACCTCTCTAAACTGAAAACTCAGGGATGGGGAAGGCTGCCCGCTGCCACCCAGACTGTCCCTTTCAATCGCAGTGTGAAATTGTGGGGCAGGCCTCACACCCTGCCTGTCCCCATCTGCCTCAGACAAGAGGCGCATGATTTCTGTTCTCACCCTGAAGCAAAGTTCTTAACCCAAGGTACTATTTCCGGGTTAGCGGAGTCTGTAACCTGAAGAACAAGGCGAGAAAGTTATTTAAATGGATATGTATAAATATGCAGGGATGGCGGGGAAATTAAAGGAAGGGAAGTTGTTGAATGTTTTTATTAAAAGAAGGATATTAACGGTGGAAATGTACATTTGAACGTGAATGTGATTTTTGAAAATGGTAATAAAGAAAATTGTACTAAAATAATTTTAAAAAAAGAAACACAGTTTGTAAACTTCTTTTTTTATTCCAGTTACTGATTTTCTACAAGTAGTTGTTGCAGCAATCAAAGGAGCAGAGAGGAAGACCTTTCCTCTAATCAACGTAAGCCAATAATTCACTATCCCAGTAAAGAGATTCCTAAGGCACTCTGAAGCTGCAGAAGCTTAAGCCAGGGCTGGGTTTTTTTTGTTCAGCAGTAAGGCACATGTTTTTCATGGAACGTGGAAGGCCCAAGACTCAGTTCCTGGGACCTCCGGTTAGGCACAGCTCTGTGTTAGAATCCTGACGCCAACTTCTGAGCCAGAATTTGCATAATACTCTCTCCTAGTCTCCACGATTTGTCCTGATTTTCCTAGTTAAGGCCAAGGGGCACAGATGCAGGGCACAGAAACCTCACCCTCACTTGGTGGAAATCTTCGTGAACAGATTCTCTGGCTTTGGGGGTTTCAGGGAAGTTTTTAATGTATGACATATTTGTGGTCTGTGTGGAAGCTGCCCAGAGTGGCTGGGGAAACCCAGCCAGATGGGCGGGGTACAAATAATAAATTATTATTATTATTATTATTATTATTATTATTATTGGCTTACACAATTGCAACCAAATCTTCAAAATCTTACAGGAGGGGTGGAGAAGCTGTGCCCTTGCAAATGTTGCTGCACTACAACAATCACCATTCTGGGTTTGCAAAGCTGGTTTCCCTCTGATGCTTAAACAGTAGTTTAAGTGCTGCCGACTTACCCAAATTGCAGGCCAGGGTTTGACCCCCTCGCCCCATTTTTGTAGGATGTGCTTAAGAACCACAAGCTCCTGACGACTTGCATGTCCTTGGGAAACTGCACTTCAACAAACTAGGAGGCCTCCTCTTCAGGCAGGTGCCTGGATTGAACTAGATAGTTCTTTGGGTCTCTTCCAACTCTACAATTCTTTGATTCAAGGAGGAGAAGGAGGAAGTGCTTATTCTCAGTCCAATAAACCATGGTGTGTTGGACCCGAAACTCTTAAGGCAGGTGAATTATCTTGGACAGTTTTCTTAAAAATATAATCATTCTTTCACTTACGAACTTTCAGCAGAATCAATATGAGCTGAAAACTTGTGGGGAAGGGGCTATTTCTGGTGTTTTGGGCTTTGTGCTATTAAAACATGATTGTTAGTCCATTTTCTGTTGTTAAGAATGAATGACATTATATAGTGGTACCTCGGTTTTTGAACGTAATCCGTTCCGGAAGACCGTTCGAGTTCCGAAACTTTCGAAAAAGGAAATCTCAATACGGAAGCCTCAGAACAGAAAACTCAATACAGAAAACTCAATATGGAAGCCAGGTGGCATGTTTGACTTCAGAAAAGTGTTTGAAAACCAAAGCATTTACTTCTGGGTTTATGGCATTTGAAAACTGAAACGTTTGGCAATGGAGACGTTTGAAAACCAAGGTACCACTGTAACACATTTTTTTCCACACCACCATGAAAATCCATTTTGTTTCCGAAAGCACCCACAGCTGGCCAGAGCAAGTCCGCGATGGCTTCTTCCCAAAGCCAACCGCCAGCGCTTGAGCCAGGTTTGTTGCCCGGGTCCTGCTTAGAGCTTGGCCATCGACTGCAGTGGCACATCCTTGTGAACACCCTGCAACCACTCGATGAGGATCTTGTTCAAAGCCGCAGGCCTGAGAGGAAAATGCATCATTGGCAAGGCAGGTATGAAAAACAAAGACCTCAACCCAGTGCCCACAGAAACTAAACCGCCGCCAAGCCACATTCTGCGATTTTATTTTCATGCAGCACAGCTTTTCCATGCTCCTTTTCATGTGTGGAGGAGTGTGACCGGGGAAAGAACATGCAGACCATGCACAAGGTGGAAGGGAACTGTTCTGGCGCGCTCCCTGGGAACAGGAGCTGCAACGGAGTGGGACCGCATCTCACTTTCGCCATGAGCACACTAGAGTGGTTTTGCAAACCACAGTGACAGCGGCCGGGTTCACACGACACAGTAAACTGTGGCTTTACAGGGATCGCACAAACACAGAGAAGAGAAGACGGAGAGAGGAGATGTGAGAGCCGTCTTCAAATATCTGAAGGGCCGTCAACTGGGAGATGGAGCAAGCTTGCTTTCTCCTGACCTGGAGGGTAGGACCCAAACCAACGGGTTCAAGTGACAAGGAGATTCCTGCTAAACCTTAGGAAGAACTTTCTGGTGGCAAGAGCTGTTTGACGGTGAAAGGGACTCCCTCGGAAGGTGGTGAAATCCTTCAACTGGAGGTTTTTACAGAGCAGTTGGATGTCCATCTGTCAGGGATTATTTTGCTGTGATTCTTGTATTGCAGGGGGTTGAGCTAGATTGCCCCTGCTAATTCTATTCTATTCTATTCTATTCTATTCTATTCTATTCTATTCTATTCTATTCTACTCTACCCTACCCTACCCTACCCTACCCTACCCTACCCTACCCTGCAGAGGACCCAGAAGCAGCTTTCCTCCTCCACCACCTTCCTTAGCCTTGTCCTTTACAGAGCTAAGTCAATGTGTGGTTTACCATGCCATAGGAAGCAGAGTGTTTGGTTAGCCTTGTTAGGATTCATTTCCCATGTTGCAGTCATGGGATTGTTTTTATCGCATGACGGTGTATGTTTTCATTCCACATTGTGGGAAGTGACGGAGACAGGATCATATTACTGTGTTTCCGCGATGTAGGACTTTTGTCCTTTGTCCTTTCTCTTTGCTGTCTGATGCTGAAGAAGGAGGAGCTGAGTTACGATGCTCTGAGTGTATATATGTAAATAAACCTAGTTCAGCAAAAATGCTGCGCTACTGAGTCTGAACACTGATTGTCTATACTCTGCTGATCCTGAAGTGTGCCGATGCTTTTGAGGCTGTGATGTTCGGACTGGAAAAAGATTTTGAATCTCCTGAACGACTGATCAGGAAGCAGAGAATCTGCCAGTCGGGCTTGTGTCTCTGCCGGACTCCTACTCGTGTGCAGGACCTCCTGACAAGCCTCTCTCCTTATGAGCTGTATCTCGCCGTTGGTGTGGAAGCTTAAATATGAGTCCCAGTCTGAATGACACACCAAGTCACTGGCCTAGCTCACTGTGAAACAGGAGCAAAAAGGTCCCATTCTGCATCCTCTCCGGTTGCCTGCCAAAGATCCTGGAAGTTCCAGTCCCTTCTCCAGCAGGGATGGGGGTGCAGATGAGACTGTGGGGCTCGGAGACTCTGCCTCTGTATACCCCCCTGCTCTGTCTTAAGGTAAGTTACCGGGCCCTTGGTTCAGTTGGCAGGGGCAGCAGGTACTTGGTGGGTAGACTCGAAGTTTTGTGGGGAATGTTTCAACCAGGTGCCTGCAAATGGCTCCAGCCTTTCTGAACGTCCAGCCTGCAACTCTTAAGAGCGGTTTCATCCCTTTGTATCCCTCCAGGTCCTGCACTGGTGACCTCGGAAAGGCATTAAAGGTAAAGGGACCCCTGACCATTAGGTCCAGTTGTGGCTGACTCTGGGGTTGCGGCGCTCATCTCGCTTTATTGGCCGAGGGAGCCGGCGTACAGCTTCCGGGTCATGTGGCCAGCAGGACTAAGCCACTTCTGGCGAACCAGAGCAGTGCACGGAAACGCCGTTTACCTCCCACCGGAGCGGTACCTATTTATCTACTTGCACTTTGACGTGCTTTCGAACTGCTAGGTTGGCAGGAGCTGGGACCGAACAACGGGAGCTCACCCCGTCGTGGGGATTCGAACCGCCGACCTTCTGATCGGCAAGTCCTAGGCTCTGTGGTTTAACCCATAGCGCCACCCGCGTCCTTTAGGCATTAGGCAGGGATAAAAGCCTTGCACCACAATCCAGCTCTGGGCAACTGAGGGAATGGCTAAGACTAGCCAGCAAGGCTAACTCTTCACACCAGGGTGGGGAAACCTTTTCCGACGGAGGGCTGCCTGCCTTCATGGGCAACCCTTTTGTGAGTCCCTCGCCAGTAGTGCGTGTGGCCAGGGGCAAAGTGAGAGGAGCAATGGATGCGATTCATATATTTGAACAGCAGGGTACATTCCAGAGGTTTATACAGTCGTACCCTGGTTCTCGAAAGGAATCTGTTCCGTAAGTCTGTTTGGCTTCCGAAAAAAGTTCACAAACTGGAACACTTACTTCCGGGTTTGCGGCATTCGGGAGCCACAATGTTCGAGTCACAAGGTGTTTGAGAACCAAGGTACGACTCTACACACACACACACACACACACACACACACACACTTTGCCATCTCCAACCCAGACAAGCAAGGGGCATTGTCACACTGCCGGCACACATCCTGGCTTGGCATACAGGAGGCTGCAGAGAAGGGCAACTGAGGGCTCCACCTAATCCAGCCTCCTGTTCTCAGTGGCCACCCAGATGCCTCCCCTGGGAAACACGCAAGCAGGATCTGAGCACAAGAGAAGTCTCTGGCAACTGGTACTAAGAAGCGTCGCTGCCTCCAATGGTGGATGAAGAGCGCAGCCACTGAAGCAAGGAGCCATCGATAGCCCTCTTCTCCTCTTTGCACAGTCCTCTTTTAAAGCCATCTAGGTTGCTTCCCAGTGATATATGGAAGTGAGAGCTGAACCATAAAGAAGGCTGATTGCCGAAGAATGGATGCTCAACAACTCAACAACAACAGGTTGCTTCCTGTGGCAGGGAGTTCCACAGTTTAACTGTGTGCTGCATTAAGAAATACTCTCTCCTCTGTACATGCACATAGCGGTCTTTCTGCCCAGGTGCTGCATCCGCCTGCAGATTAGATACCATGTGCCCTTTACAACTGTGTTCACCCCCCACCACTCTAATTCCCGCCCCATAAATCCAGGAGAATATTCCACCATGTCGTTTAAATTGGCAAGATGTTATACCTCCTTGTAAAGTTTGATGTGGGGGTTGGGAGCGGGCAAGAAAGAAAGACGACTCTGACCCTTACTGAGAGCTGAGCTGTCCCCGTTTCCCGCCCCGATTTATTCATCCTGCACCGGAATTTATTGTTCCGTCAGTGGGGGGATGTCTCTGCCGAAAGGCAATTCCACCCAGCGGCTCATTTAATGGTCTTCTAGACAGCGTTGATAGTTGGGTTATTTTTTTACAGCTGCTGCGATATTAGGATGAGATGGAGGTTTATGAGTCGCGGATGAACAATGGGGGCAGGAAGGGGATGAGGCAGGGTGGGTGTTCATGGAAGAAATAAAACACCTCTTTGCACACATACACACAGACAGAGGCATGGAAAAACTTGGTGCAACGGAAACTTTGGTGAGGGGAGCTGGGGACTGAGGCTTGGTTTAGAGGGCACCATCACTACAGTGGCCCAGAGGTCTGCAGGCACACGTCGCTCTACTGGGAAGAATAGGGACATGCAGCTGTCAATTTTGGTTTCTCCCTGATGGGAAGGAGCCAAACGGGACCGGAGAGGCACAGCACCTCCGTAACTTACAATAGAAAGTGGATACAGGAGAAGATTCTCTCCCCTCCCTCCTAACGCCAGAACTCGTGGGCAGCCAACAAAGCTGAATGTTGGGAGATTTGGGACTGAGAAAATAGTCCTTCTTTACACAGCACTAACGGCGGCAACGAGGGCCACCAACTTGGAGGGCTTTAAAAGAGGACTGGCCAACTTCACGGAGGAAGAAAAGGCTACCAATGCTTGCTAGACACAGTGGTTACGTTCCGCTTCCATAGTTGTGAGGCAGAATTGCTTCTGAATGGCAGTTGCTGGAAACTGCAGGAGGGGAAGCGGGCTCCATGTTTACCTCTCCATCTGCGTGAAGTGTCCGCACTCTTCAATGTGCCCACGGCTCAGATGTGGAATCTGAAAAGACAAGACTCGGGTTACGACCCAGGCCAGCCGTAGGATGTTGATGATGATGATAATAATAATAATAATAATACTAAATATCTACTAAAAGCATATTCGTTCAGACAAGCCTGTCCGGATGCTTAGAAAGTTGGTGTGAGTTTTAATCAGTTTTCAGTCTGTTGTTATTTTAGCTTTCTTGTTCGTTTTTCTTAGTGATCATTTTATTCCTTCATCTTTTTTTTGTAAACCGCTTTGAGGTTTTTGTTACAATCGAGCGGTGTATACATTTTATGAAAATATGAAATAAGGATGTAAGTTGCAGGGAGAGGTGCTATTTGACTGGCAAGCAAGCAATGAGGCAGCCTGGGGGGCCCTGTCACTGCCCCCTTTCAGGGCAGTTGCGCCAGAGTCAGAACCGTGGCCTTTCCCCTCCTTTCATCACCCTGTGCTGGCTTCCCTGGAGCCATTTCCGTGTTCTTCCTCAGCTTCTTAACAGAGGAGCACTGCACTGCCCTCCCAGCTTTCAATTCCTGCTGTCGACTCCTCTCCGCTCGTGATCTTTTGCCACGGAGAAGCCACCCATAGTTTTAACCTTTAAAGCCCTATACGGCCTAGGACCCTCGTACCTATGGGGCCGCCTCTCCTGGCATGTCCCACAGAGGACCTTACGGTCTCCAAACAAAAACATCTTGGAGGTCCCGGGCCACAGGGAGGTTAGGCTGGCCTCAACCAGAGCCAGGGCTTTTTCGGCTGTGGCCCCGATCCAGAGGAATGCTCTGTCACAAGAGACTGGGGCTCTGCGGGACTTGACATCTTTCTGCAAGACAGAGCTGTTCCGCCAGGCCTTTGGCCAAGGCACAGTCTGACCCCCTCCTTTCGTAATCCTCACAGAACTCTAGCCCAATGGTTGCCATGAATTTGATTTGGACTGATTTTATAATGAATAGAATGCTGTATTATTTTACTGTTGTTAGCTGCTCTGAACCCGGCTTCGGCTGGGAAGGACAGGATATAAATATAAATATAATAATAATAATAATAATAATAATAATAATAATAATAATAATAATTTAATAATTATTATATAGTTATAATTATAATAATAATTAATAATAATATAATAATAATTATTATATAATTATTATAATTATAATAATAAATAATAATAATAATAATAATTATTATTATTTAGGGCTACAGAAGATCAAATGAACTGGAAGCTGCTACAGATGGCAAGAGGAAGGGGCATTGTGTAGTTCAACGCCTTTAACTTCATTTGAGCTCAGTTTCGAACAACATCGGCAGCTTCCTTTTTTCTTTCGTGGGCAGCCCCACGTAAAGAGCATTACAGCAGTCCAACCTGGAAGGCCACAAGACAGAAAGGATGTTTGAGAAGGGCAGTTCGGCTCCAGCACCCTGCAGCTTCGGTGAATCCGCGGGCAAACACCACCCACCTGTTGCAGAGGCTGACAGCACTAGTCACTCACCCATTCTTCCATGCCTTTGCTCAATTTCGGGGACAGGACTACATCCCCCCCAGCAGTGACCATCAAAGCAGGAACTCTGATCTGTAGATTCAAAGATACAAAAGGAATGGAGGCCAGTTTGAAGCAGTGATTAGCCAGGCATGATTTTACGTGCTGCAGAGATGGGCAGGGGAGAGTTGGCTTGTGTGCAGCTGCCAAACCCTATAGGCAAGGAACAGTGTCTCTTCGGATATGCAAAGTCTCCACGCAGCAGCAGTAGGCGAGCAACCCCAATATTTTGGGTTATACGGTGGAAATTCCAGAGTAGCGGTTGTGCTTTCTGGGTTTGTTACGTGGTACCTTAAAAGACTAATAGGTTGTTTGGGGGGAATAAGGTTTTGTGGACAGGAACGGCCCGCTCTGTCAGATGCATTAAGTATTATCCTCAAATAGTAAACACACAAGAGGGATTTTGGCCAAGAAATCTAAGAGAAAGATTTTAGCAGTGAAAATGACTTAGGAGAGCATCTCCCTCCTTGTTTTTCATGTGCGTTTTCCTCTCCTGAATGGAAGGCTGCCCATGCCAACTTGCTCACTCAAGACTTGTGCCAACCTGGTGCCCTCCAGCTGCTGAAGGGGGCCAGGTTGGCAAAATCTGCGCTGGAGATAAACCTTCCGATGAAGATCTACTGCATTTGGCCAGCTAGAGGTTTACGGTGACCTTTTGGAGCTTTGTTCCAGGGCAAGAGGGTGGGAAAATCAAGGGAGTCACTTCTTCTCCATCCCTTACCTTCCAGCTCCTTGCACGGGATCCCCAGCGCACGTTCGCCTGCATGTTTCGGTACCAGTTCAGTGGTCCTCTGAAAGAGGCGAAGGGGAGAAGGAGGCTCATAAGAGGCCAGTCACAGAATCGTAGAGTTGGAAGGGACCCCAAAGACCATCCAGTTCAACCCCTTGCAGTGTGTTAACCACCGCAAAAGAATCAGAAATCCTTGAGCCCCACAGAGCCCCATCACATGCAATGCCTGTTGGGATACTGCCGGGGAGACGGGGGCATCTGGCCCCAAGCTGGCTCCAGCCACCGGCCGGCAGCCGGACGATCACCGGTCTCCCTTGGAACAGCATCAATCAGCGGCACGAGCCTCAGATACATTTAGAGACCCATGCACGCTCTGTCAGCAGAGTGAATAAATCTTCTCACAGCAGAAGAGGCAGGCAGAGAAATGTGTAAGCATATTTACAGCTTTTATTCAGCAGTAGGAACAAAGGAAAAAACATATCTGCTTCCCTTCGTCTCCAGCAAAACAGCAAAAAGCAAAAGCTCTATACAAACGGAAGTTCCCAGCAGATCTGTGCTGAAAGTAAACAGGCATGTGGCACACAACAGTCATGCCTGTACTCTTTTACGGTGGAACGGAACTATATCCTAACAATACCGGCGCTCCAAAGTACAAGCTGCATTGCAGTCCTTGCGCAGAAGAACGGGAGAGCATGCTGTGCCAAGGCGAAGTGCCCTCCAGACCTAATTGTGGGACCATATTGCCATCAAACCCAGGGCTATGTTAAGCATATGCGGCTCTGGGGTGCAAAGATCCAGCTGGCGGCTCCTCCCGGTTGCCCAGTCCCCCAGCCAGCCGACCGCCTCAGTGTCTCGCTGGCTCGGTTGCCCCCGAACCCGCGGCGCAGAGCTGCCCGCAGCAGAAGAGCCTGACGCGATGCTCCAACCAATGGGTGGGCTCAACTCCCGGGCACCGGACTCTCGGCCTGGCGCCTCTGAGAGCCTGGCCCCCAACACCCCTGGAGACTATGGGTCAGATGGCCCTGGTCAAACCAACAATTCACACTGTGCCAGACATGCACATGAAGGGGCGGAGGGTCACAGAGCTTTCCTTTAAATTTGCTAGAGAGAACCTTGTGAGATGGCTTCCTTTGGCTGCCTTGGCAGGAAGCTGTGACACTACATACTTCCTTTTCTGCCCGGTCAGCCTCTTCTTTCTTCATCATGCTTCTGAGCTGGCCCCACATGCATGTCCGAGCTCTGCTGCTCACAGAACTCTCTCTGCAGCTCAGACACTATTTTTGAACATACAGTGGTACCTTGGTTACCCAACTTAATCCATTCCGGGAGTCCATTCAACTCCCGGAACCGTTCAAAAACCAAGGGGCAACTTCCAATTGGTTGCAGGAGCTTCCGGCACTCAATGGGAAGCTGCGGAAGCCACATCGGATGTACGGCTTTTGAAAGACGTTTGCAAACTGGAACACTCACTTCCGGGTTTTCAGCGTTTGGGAGCTGATTTGCTCGGGAGCCAAGCCGTTCGACAACCAAGGTACCACTGTATATTTTGTACTAATTCAAGACCTGGGTTATGTAAGTAAATACTACTTTTATTTCTTCACGAAACAATGGGAGTGTGATTGCTATTTTTAAGGGGGAGAAAACAGGTAATACCAGGAAAACACAGTCTGTCTTAAAGCATCATGGATTATTGTCGCTAGATGGTTTAGTCAACCTTGTCTTAGTTCCCAAGATGCAAAGGATTGTACTCTGCTGATCTCACAAGGAAGGATAAGAACTAAACAATAAATCCTCTCCTACTGTCTAAATCTATTCCTACACAAATGAGAGCCACAGTTACTCCTGCTTCATCCCCTCCCTGCCACTCACCTAAATCCAGATTTTTGAAACTGTTGGAGATAGTACTGCAGCACAGGCTCTGGCAGGAGAGAACTTGAGGGTGCGTCTTCGGAAAGTCCTTGCAGCAGTCCTCCTGTGGTGCAAATGAAGGAAGATTGGAATGAAAGTAATGCTTTCGTGGCCATAATTAATTGCAAAAGGTGGGGCCTGAGCAAAAAATGGCATTTCCAGACAGTCGCTATTTTGTGGGTGGGATTTATAAGAGCGTAAGAGGTGTTGGTTTCTGTGTGTTTCCACTGTGCAATGCTCTTGGAGTCACAAGACTCTGTTTACATTCCTGGGATTCCAGACTGTTGGAAGTCTCATAGGAGACAGGAGACGGATGTGATGTTACTGGTTTCCTGTTCCTTTGTTTTTCAGTTGCTCTCTGCTTTCACAGAGAGAGCACGTATATTTCTTTTCTGTCTGCATAGCGAGAAATAAAGTCTTTGCAATGTAGCTCTTCAATCTCGTCACTTCTGCCGCTTTGAAACTCTGCTGAATGGGGAACATGCCTGGAGGCTTATCAGAGGCTCGTTAATTATCTTCGGAGGCGATTCTGAAGGACTCGACCGGAGAGTAGTAGCTCGGTCGTAGTGAACGCAAGTCCGACAAGAGGAGCCTGTTGGACCAGGCCAATGGCCTAGAGCGTCCAGTATCCTGCTCTCACAGTGGCCACCCAGATGCTTCTTCTGGGAAACCAGCAAGCAGGATTCAAACCCAAAAACCCTCTCCCCTCCTGTGCTTTCTGGCAACTGGTATTTGGAAGCACTGTTGCCTCCAACTGTGGAGGTGCAGCATAGCCATCACGGCTGGCAGCCATTGATGGCCCTCTCCTTTATGAATTCATCTCATCTTCTTTTAAAGCTCTAAACAGCCTCCGCCCAGCGGACCTGAAGGAGCGTCTCCACTCCCATCGTCCAGCTCAGACACTGAGGTCCAGCTCCAAGGGCCTTCTGGCGGTTCCCTCACTACGAGAAATGAGCTTACAGGGAACGAGGCAGAGGGCCTTCTTGGTGGTGGTGCCCGCTCGGTGGAACGCCCTCCCAGCAGATGTCAAGAAGATAAACAATTATCTGACTTTTAGAAGACATCTGAAGGCAGCCCTGTATAGAGAAGTTTTTAATGTTTGATGTTTTATTGCGTTTTTAATATTCTGTTGGGAGCTGCCCAGAGTGGCTGGGGAAACCCAGCCAGATGGGTGGAGTATAAATAAATCATCATCATCATCATCATCATCATCTAGGTTGCTGGCCATCTTTGCCTTCTGTGGGATTGAGTTCCGTAATTTAACTATGTGCTGCATGAATATGTCCTTTAAAAAACCACAAAAAGTCTTTCCTAAATCGCCTGACATTCAGTTTCATCAGATGTTCCCAAATTCTAGTGCTATGAGAGAGGGCGTCTCTCTAACCATGCCATGTATCATTTTCTAAAATTCTATCTCACTCGCCTTTTCTCTAAACTAAAATATCTTGAATGCTTCAGTGTTTCTTCAGAGGAGAGTTGCTCCATCGTCTTATGATTTTGGTTGCCCTTTTCTGATTCAATCACATATAAACAACAGATTCAGGCTGCATAATTAGAATTGACTGGAAGGTCTTGCACAAGAAACCCACTTTCCCTAGAGATTGGGCATTGCAGTAATGGAGAAACGCCCTGGGATAAGACTTGCTTGAGGCAATGGCATATAACCTCCCCACAAACAAATCGGAATGCATGCTCATTAAACAACCAACAACATCTAATCTCCCTGCTAACAAATCAGGCTGAATACTCAACAAGCAGATCATCTAGAAGCACCCAAAGTTTCTGCACAGCAAATACCTTTGCGCAAGGAGCCTCTCTCTCGGTTCCTACACTTCATTTGCATCCGTCTGCAAACCATCAAGCGTGGCGCGACATGCAAACTGTTTTCTCTCCCCTGAATAATTCTCAAATCACACTCTGCAAATGTGTGATTTGAGATCTAAGGCTCTGGGATCACCAAAATGGACAAAGGAGACACAGTCAACACTTGCAAGGGCTGGAACGGACTCTCCCTCCAGGAGTTTAAATTCACTGAACACTCATACTTGTTGAGCAGGAAAATTAAGCTGGGAAATCGCAAGCTGAAAGCGCCCCTATGTTGTTGAGGAAGAACGGAATGGGGTCCAGTTAGTCAGCTGCGATCACTGCCTAATTTGCTTAGATTGAGCACGTCGCTACTGTTATTTAATGTTATTCATGAAGGTCGGCAGTTCGAATCCTCACAATGGGATGAGCTCCCATTGTTCGGTCCCTGCTCCTACCCACCTAGCAGTTTGAAAGCATGTCAAACTACAAGTAGATAAATAGGTACCACTCCTGCGGGAAGATAAACAGCGTTTCCGTGCGCTGCTCTGGTTCGCCAGAAGCGGCTTAGTCATGCTGGCCGCATGACCCGGAAGCTGTCTGCAGGCAAACGCTGGCTCCCTTGGCCAATAAAGAGAGATGAGCGCCGCAACCCCAGAGTCGTCCGAGACTGGACTTAACGGTCAGGGGTCCCTTTACCTTTTTAATGCCCAACCTGTTAGGGACCATACCCTAAAAGCCAGTACAGTGGTACCTTGGTTCTCAAATGCTTTGGTACTCAAACAACTTGGAACCCAAACACTGCAAACTCAGAAGTAAGTGTTCCAGTTTGTGAACTTTTTCTGGAAGCTGAATGTGCTCCGTTTTGAGTGTTATGCTTCCGTTTTCAGTGTTACACTGAGGTCTGTCTCTTTTTCCTATTTATTTTGCCACTTTGTTTTTGCGGCTTTTTTGTTTTGTTTTTGTCATTGATTGATTGATTGTGTGACTACAATACAATGTTTATTGCTTTCGTTTTATGGATCAATCAATGGTCTTGTTAGATAGTAAGATTCAAGTTAAATTGTTGTTTTAGGAATTGTTCTTAAAAGTCTGGAATGGATTAATCCATTTTGCATTACTTTCTATGGGAAAGGCCGCCTTGGTTTTGGAACGCTTTGGACTTCTGGAACGGATTAAGTTTGAGAACGAAGGTACAAGTGTAAGAAGAAAACTCAACCAATAATCCCTCCTCCCGCAACACATTTAAAAGGGCACTGGATGTCAATCAGCCTGGTTATAGAGGAAATTTTTTGCCTGGTGCCTAAAGGTGCATAATGAAGGTGCCAGGGCAGCTTCCCTGGGGAGAGCATCCCACAAGCAGGGAGGCACTGCAGAAAAGGCCCTGTTCTTGTGCTGCCACCCTCCAGACCTCTCATGAAGGAGGCCCTCAGAGAATGATCTCAGGGTCCGGGTCAGTTCATATGGGGAGCAGCAGTCCTGAAGTTTTTGCGGTCTTGACCCTTTTATGGCTTTATAGGTCAAAACCAGCGCTTTGAACTGGGACCAGAAACTATCCGGCAGCCGGATGTTCGCAAACTTTGGCTTGTGCTCTTTTAAAATGTGTTTTTTGTGGGGGTGGGGTGGGGCGGGCTGTTGGGTTGTTGTTTTTGTTTTTATTAGGTTAAGGTTGCCAGATTTTTTTCAAAGAATTCGGGGACCCCCCCTTTTTTTTTTGAAAAGAGAAAAAAAGTTATTATTATTATTAAATTAAAAAATAATCTCTTCTGTGGTCTCCTCTGTCGCACGGCCTTCCTCTGGGTCCTGGCCTGCCCTTTTGGGGTGCTACCTACTGTGGAGTAGGCTCTGGCCGGGCCTGGGCTCAGCCAAGTGTCCTTGCCCTCCTGGTGCTCTCCTACCTCTCCATCTTGGCGGCGGCGGCAGTGGCGCGACAAGTTCAGGGCTCCCCCTTTTTTCCCTTAACTTTCTCTTTCTGTCTCTTCCTTCTCCTCTCCTTCTCCCTGCATCAGCTCCAGGGTTTTCCTGGCCCCGGTGCGTCGCTGGGCAGTCGGCCGGGTGCTCTTGCTCCCGGCTCGATTTGGGTCACGGGGTGTGTGTGGGTGTGTCAGCAGTTCCCCCTGTTGACGCGCCGGGCGTCCCCGGTTCCCCCTCGGCAGCAGCAGTCTCAGCAGCCTGGAGCCAGTCTGGTAGCGCAGTTGGCTCTGGCTGGTTTCAGGAGCTGCTCGCTGCCGTGACGCCCGCCATTTTGCCTCGCTGGAAGTCCCCGTGTGATGTGTCTTGTGCTGTTGAACCAATCATGCAGCGCTCTTTCCCTACTAATAAATCTACAACACTTAAAATATAAGTCCGGGGACATCAAATGAAATCCGGGGACATACCGTTGACGGATTTTGTCCGGGGACAAATCTGTAAATCCGGGGACTGTCCCCGGGAAATGGGGACCTCTGGTAACCATATATTAGGTATGTTGTGGTTTTTATATCTTGATTTTATTCTGTGAACCATCCTGAGACCCGTGGTTCAATTAATGATAATAATGATTATAACGATAATAATGATAATAATGATAATAATGATAATAAACAACGTGCAAGAGGAGCCAGCTGCAACAGTCATTAAGGGGTCACCCTTTGGGTGCCATAGGCACTTGGCAAGTTTCTTATTTTGTCTGCCCTGAATCTCCCACTGCACAGTCCGATTCGGACTCGGAGGCTGAACCTGAGGGATCCCAGCCTGCACAGAATTCCCCGCCTTCTGAGCCTGAAGGGTCCTCACCCGTGCTGGATCCTCAGGTGCAGGCACCAGCTGAGTCTGCTCTGGCTCCTGAGGTGATGGAGAACCCATTGCCTGCAGGTGCTCCACTCTCAGCCCCATCAGAGGAAGGTGAGGTTGCCTCTGGGTCTGGTAACCCTCCAGCCTCTCCTGAGCTGCAGAGGCTCAGGGCAGAGAGGCGGAGGGAACTAAGTTCCCGCAGGAGGAGTGCTCGCCTCCAGGCCAGGAGAGGCGAGTCACCTGTGGACTGGGGCCGCCCTATGCCTTGGGGTAGATAAAAGCCAGCCAGCCCCAGTCCCAAGTTGCGGGAGCAACACTGTTGGTAGCTAGTTCCTGCCTGAACCCTGTCCTGCTGGAGCTCCTGACCTCACCCGACTCCCTGCTTTGGACCCAGCTTCAGCTTTGACGGACTGCACCCTTGACCTGGACTCGGACCTTGCCTCACGGTTAACCCACGGGACCAGCACATGATGAGGGAGGGAGCAAAAGGTTTTCCTTCTCCCCTTTTGCACCCCACGCCCAAATGCATGCACCCCATATCACGTGGGAACTGCTGTAGCGCCTGCCCGGCTGCTGTGTTCTCTCACCTCGCTCCCGGCATTTCCTGATATCAAGCGAAGGGCCGTTTATCTTGTCCTGCAAGGAAAGCGTTTTGAATGAATGATCAGAAGTCAAGCTGGTGGAGAAGAGGCAAAGAGGTGAGGTGGAGAGGAGCTGGAAGAGGGAAAGAGATCTGCTAGAACAGGGGTCAGCAACCTTTTTCAGCAGGGGCTGGTCCACTGTCCCTCAGACCTTGTGGGGGGCCAGACTTTATTTTGGGGGAAAAAATTGAACGAAGTCCTATGCTCCACAAATAAGCTAGAGATGCATTTTAAATAAAAGGACACATTCTACTCATGTAAAAACACCAGGCCCCACAAATAATCCAGAGCTGCATTTTAAATAAAAGCACACATACTACTCATGTAAAAACACGCCGATTCCTGGACTGTCCACGGGTCGGAATTAGAAGGTGATTGGGCCGCATATGGTCCCTGGGCCTTAGCTTGCCTACCCCTGTGCTAGAGTCAGAACTGATGGGCCACTTAGCTCAGCATTCTCAAGAGAAAATCAAAAAAATAAATGAATCTGAGCAAACGTAACCCAGCTTTTAAGCCATTCGAAGGCTGCATATTTCAGCCCAAATAAAAATGATACAATGATATGTTTAGATTAAAGGAGTAAAGCGGAAAGCACAACATTATCTAGGAATGTTATAAAGAGATAAAAATTCAAAATCTAAAGAGTGCAAGGATCATACAGAATTTAAAAGTAAGGTAGTTGTGGTGTGGTGGAGGGAAGTCAAGGTGGTGTGAGGGGAATGGGGGGGGAGGATTTGTGTTTGTGTAAATAATAGGGTATTTTTGTGTGGTTCTGTTTTGGTAGAACGTGCTTTCTCTTTTGGTATTAATAAAATTCAATGATTTTTAAAAAGAAAATGGGGGGTCATGATACAGGTTCGGCCAAATCTGCACGATGCAATTCAGCTTCAGCAGTCACGTGGAGGGGCAAAGTCTGACGGAGCCCCCTCCATTCTGTATCACCTTTGGAGCTCATAAGGCACTGCCCACCATTAAACTAAACACACCTATTAAACTGGAGATGCAAGGAGGTCGAGGGAATGTTTTTTCATATGCGGTGGACTTGTAAAAGGGTAAAATAGTATTGGGAAACGATCCATAATGAGTTGAAAAAGATGTTTAAAAGTACTTTTCCAAACCCTGCCCTCCCCCAACAACCCCAGAGTCCTTTCTGTTGGGGATAATTCACACAGAAATTCCCAGGTGTCAAAAAAGGTTATTTATGTATGATACCACTGTGGCCTGTGTTTTGTTGGCCCCAAAATGGAAAACAAGCGAGGTCCCAACTAAAGCAGAATGGCAAACTTAAGCTGACGGAATATGCGCAGCTTGCAGACTTAACATAAGAGAACAAGAAGAACATACATTTAAAGAAGGTTAGAAAATATTTGCTGAATATATTGGAAATAATTGTGTACAGCTGAAAACACTGGCGGCATTAAGATAAATTCAACCATGTAAATAAGTTTTGATGGATGTAATAATGGGATACTGAATGGTTTCATCTATGTTAAATATGCAGAGATTTATGGTATGCAAAACGAACTATGCAAAGAGAAGAAGGGAAGTCACTGATAATGCAAGGATGTTTGAGTATTTAAAATTGTAAAATAGAAAATCTTATAAAAATTATAAAAATAAAAATAAACAGGAGGGCAACCTGAGCCCAGACATGAATAGCAGTGCCTCTGACATCCCAGAACATCCTCTCCGGCCCCAACACCCCACACGCAGGACACACCAACCTCCTTCCGAATTGACCGGATCATGAACTTCAGGGTCCTGCTAATGTCCTTCTCCAGTTCAGCCTCCGCAACTCCCTGCAGAGGAAAAAGGTGAAACACTGAAGTGTGGATGCAAGACATGCCAGGAGGCACTGTAGGAGGAAGAATATCTCTCTTGGCTACAACCAGCCACTGGATTTTCAAGATCTTGTTTATTAGAGTATTGTCACATGCCACTCCTATCTCAGGGAGAGTTCAGGGGTTCAGTGGAGACTGCGGTGTCTTTAGGATATGTGGTTTTACGATACGATAATCTTTATTGTCATTGTCCCATACAGAACAATGAAATTGAAAAAATCTACATCAGACATTCAAAAACCAACAAGCCTGCTATCCCAGCTATCCCAGCCTGGTTAGCCCCCTAAAAACTCTGATACCCCATAATTAAATCCAATATACTCCCATAGAAACTACCTTAAAGGTAAAGGGACCCCTGACCATTAAGTCCAGTCGTGGCCGACTCTGGGGTTGCAGCGCTCATCTCACTTTACTGGCCGAGGGAGCCAGCGTACAGCTTCCGGGTCATGTGGCCAGCATGACTGAGCCACTTCTGGCGAACCAGAGCAGCACAAGGAAACATTGTTTCCCTTCCCACTGGAGCGGTACCTATTTATCTACTTGCACTTTGACGTGCTTTTGAGCTGCTAGGTTGGCAGGAGCAGGGACAGAGCAACGGGAGCTCACCCCGTTGTGGGGATTCAAACCACTGACTTTCTGATCAGCAAGTCCTAGGCTCTGTGGTTTAACCCACAGCGCCACCTGCGTCCCTAGAAACTACCTAACACTGCGTTTAAAACCAACATCGCATTTGAATAGAAACTGTTTCTCAGGCGGCTAGTCCTAGTCTTTATAACCCTGTACCTTATTCCAGGAGCTGAAAGAGGTCATTTCCGGGGTGCTCACTGTCCCACACTATCTTTGCAGCTTTCTTATGGCACCTGGAAGCATAGATTTGATCCATTTGCACAAATAAGACAACTCTGGGCTAAGACAGAGCGGCTTGCAGCATTATCACCCCAACAGATCTCCATTAGTCCCAGCTTTGGGTCCAACACAGAGCAAGCAGGACTCTGTGTCTCCAGCTTCCAGCTCGGCTCACGCCCCAAAACTCTGGCTCATGGTCTCCTACCTAGCAGCTTGGGGAGGGGGTGGAAAAAAGCCCCCCCCATTAGCTAAGAGGACCCCGTCACTTAGTTGAAACTCTCGCAACCTGGCTCATTCTTTTGGGATGCTGCTGAGGTCACTCTAGTGGCCAGAGAAGGCTGTCGTCTTGCAAAGAAACTGGTCTGACAACTTCAGCAACCTCTTCCTCTCTTATGTTCTAACCCTCAGTGGGCACAGGCCTCCTAGAACTGGGAGGGACTCAGGGATTCAGCCCTCCCCCGCAAACCCACAACAATATTTACCGTATTTTTCCGTGTATAAGACGACCCCTGTTTTTTTTGAGCCCAAAATTAAGAAATAAACATTTTAAACATCAAGCAGAACAACTTTACTGATATATTTAGTACAGTGGTGCCCCGCAAGACAAACGCCTCGCAAGACGAAAAACCCGCTAGATGAAAGGGTTTTCCGTTTTGGAGGTGCTTCGCAAAATGAATTTCCTATGGGCTTGCTTCGCAAGACGAAAATGTCTTGCGAGTTTTCCCGACTTTCCCCCCCTTTCCCCCCTTTTTCTAAGCTGCTTATCTGCTTATCCGCTAAGCCGCTAAAAGCCGCTAAGCCTCTAATAGCGCTAATCCGCTAAGCCGTCAATGGGCTTGCTTCACAAGACGAAAAAACCGCTAGACAAAGAGAATCGCGGAACGGATTCTTTTCGTCTTGCGAGGCACCACTGTATCGTAATTATGGTAGGTAATTATATATATATATTTGGGCTAGTCAGCATTATTATAATATGCAATATAAGAACTGGAGCGCTGGCGGCGTTGGAGCAAAGCTGGACAGTTGAGCTGGAACAAGAGCATGTCCCCGACGGCCAGGAACTGGTTGGTGCTGCAATGCAAGAATCATTGTTGTTGTTGTTTAGTTGTGTCCACCTCTTTGTGACCCCCTGGACCTGGAACACCAATCAAGATGGTCAAAGGTCTGGAAACCAAGCCTTATGAGGAATGGCTGAGGGAGTTCCAAATATCTCAAGGAGCAAGCTTGTTTTCTCCTGTTCTGGAGGGTAAGATCTGTACAAATGGATTCACATATCAAAAAGGCAGATTCTGACAAAACCTTAGGAAGAACTTTCTGAGAGTAAGAGCTGTTTGCCAGTGGAACAGACTTCCTCGCAAGGTGGTGGACTCTCCTTTGTTTGCGGTTTTCAAGCAGAGGTTGGGTGGCCACCTGTCATGGATGCTTTAGCTGAGATTCCTGCATTTCAAGGACCAAATGACCTCTGGGGTCCCATCCAATTCTACTATTCGCTTGTTTCTTCTTTCATCTGTGATAATTGTTGTTGTTGTTTAGTAATTTAGTCGTGTCCGACTCTTCGTGACCCCCTGGACCAGAGCACGCCAGGCACTCCTGTCTTCCACTGCCTCCCTCATGTTCATAGCTTCGAGAACACTGTCCAACCATCTCGTCCTCTGTTGTCCCCTTCTCCTTGTGCCCTCCATCTTTCCCAACATCAGGGTCTTTTCCAGGGAGTCTTCTCTTCTCATGAGGTGGCCAAAGTCTTGGAGCCTCAGCTTCAGGATCTGTCCTTCCAGTGAGCACTCAGGGCTGATTTCCTTCAGAATGCAGAGGTTGGATCTTCTTGCAGTCCATGGGACTCTCAAGAGTCTCCTCCAGCACCATAATTCAAAAAGCATCAATTCTTTGGCGATCAGCCTTCTTTATGGTCCAGCTCTCACTTCCATACATCACTACTGGGAAAACCATGGCTTTATAATCATAAAGAACCCTTTAAGAGGGAATTTGTATGCTGCAGAAGTCAAATTGCTTTTTTTTCTGCTCCACTCTCAAATATCCAGGGGAGCGAATTGCACTCTGCCCCTTGGGCCCCAAAATTGTCTTATACACCGGAATATGTGGCATATATCAATTTCTGGCTTTTGGCAGTCAATCATGCTTATTCAGATGGTAGCTGCTTCCACTGCTCTACCTCAGAAGGTAGCTGAGGTATCTCCTTCATTGGAGCTTCTCAAGCAGAGGTTGGGTGGCCATCTGCCACGGATGCTTTAGCTGAGATGCCTGCATTACAGGGGTTGGATTGGATGACCTCTGGGTCCCCCTTCCAACTCTACAATCCTATGATTCTCTGAAAGTCCAACTAAGTGCCTGCGTTTAGGACCTGCGTTTCCTATCAGCACCATCCACTCTCTTTGCCTCCTCGCCTCTTGCCAGTAGGAAGGGCTGGCAGGGCCCTCTGTTTGAACAGCAACAGGCTCGCTGGAGCTTTGTACAGCTGCCGCCTGAGAAAAAGGGGGCAGTTTGTCTTCCTGTAATTTAAAGTGCTCTGTTGATTCCATTTTGTTTAAGCAAACATGGAGCAAAGGAAACAAAAGAGGGAAAACATGCATTTCCTGAGAGGCAAATGTCTCCACAAGGCAGCCCAGAAGTCAACAGAGCTCCACTTTTCAGTCTGTCTCTCACACGGGAGATGCTTCTGTTTTCAGGGCAAGAGAGCGCCACAAGTCTGGCCTCATTTGGCATCTCATTGTGGGAAAATGCAATATTTCCGTGGGGTGTAGGGAGGTGTAGGTGCCTTCTCTCTCTCCCCACCCCTCCACAAAAGGGCCTTCAAAAACTTTTTTTCCTGAGCTATGCAGTTCTGAAAATTTGCAAGCGTTTGGTAACATGAAAAAGCGGAACTAGAACTCTGGGACCATCCGAAGGAGCTTGTTGGAAGGTTCAGAACAGATGAAAGATAAAAGAAAGTCCTTCTTCACACAGCACACAGTTCAGCTATGGAACTTGCTGACACAGGAGCTCCAAGCTTAGATGGGCATTGGAAACCGCCCTGTGGTCTATTGGTTATATGAATATACCATATTTTTCACTCCATAAGATGCACTTAAAAAGGAAGGGGAAATGTCTGTGCGTCTTATGGAGCGAATGCGTGGTCCCTGGAGCCGAATTACCCAGGGGCGAAAAGCAGATCGTGCTTCTTCTTTTTTTTAGAAAGATGGAAGGGGGTGTTGAAACAAAGCTGCTGAGCAGCTGATCGGCAAGTGATCGGAAGGAGATAATGGACTCTAGAGATAAAGGAGGCTGCCTGGGAGCGGGGAGGTAAAGACAGCGAACTTGCAAGGAGAGGTGACAGTAATACTAAAACAAGCAATGAGGAGAGAAATTAGAAGAAAAGGAGGAACAAAAAACTGCTCCAGCTAAGGAAAAGACACTAAGGCAAACAAGAGGGAAGGGGGTGTTGAAAGGAAGCAACTGATCGGCAAGCGATCGGGAGATAAGGGACGCTAGCGATAAAGGAGGCTGCCTGGGAGGGGGGAGGTAAAAGCCCACGGATCCTCAGGATTATTGCATTGGATCACCCCAAATTCACCATCAGATCACATAGCATGTCCATGGCTACAACCTGCACCAAAAGAAAACCATGCACCCACAGTTGTGTGGGGCCACAATGGTGCAAACCACGGATCCACATGGATCCTCAGGATTTTTGCATTGGGCTACCCCAAACTCACTGTCAAATCACATGTCTGTGGCCACAGCATGAACCACAAAAATCATACATCCACTGTTTCATTCGGAATATTTTTTTTCTTGTTTTCCTCCTCTAAAAACTAGGTGCGTCTTATGGAGCGAAAAATATGGTAATCAAGATAAATAAATGGCTCTACAAGAGGATAAGAGAAGACTGTGGAGGAGAGGCTCCCAGCCAGTGCTATTTTTCTATACAAAGAGGTGCTGGAATGCACCAGGAACCCTTGTTCTCTTAAAATGGCAATGGCGCCGGCCTAAAAGGTGCCAGAACTGAGTTCCTGCTGGAAAAAAAAGCCCAGCTCCTAGTCAGGATGGCTCTGCTCTGCTTCTACTGCCCGAGGCAGAGATGTCTCTGAATCCCAGTTGCTGGAAACCGCTGAAGGGGAGAAGGTTCTCGTGCTCAAATCCTGCTTGCAAGTTTCCCGTGGAGTTATCTGGGTGGACACTGTGAGAACAGGATGCAGGAATAGATGGACCACTGGCATGATGCAGCAGGCTCTTCTTACAGTGTTAGGCTCGGTTGCCAACCCTGGGCGCTCACACCCCAAGTTTCTAGAGATCCGGCAGCCCTGCAAAGGTCTGCAAATTCTGCCCCTGTGCTTCTTGGAGTGCGCTGTTCGAAACAGTCTGCGCTCCTGGCCCAGAGACCTCCGACTGAACCATAGCAGCATTGTGTGAAAGAAACGTTCCTGCAGATCCAGGTATTTTGCATTCAGAGTGTTCCCTTTATCTACCGAACATGTTAAAGAAGGGATTAAAGTCGGTTTAATGCAGTTTGCTTTTAAAGAACTGGTTAACGACAACACTGAAAGAAAAAAAGGGGGGACACGCACAAAGCACTCTCCTGACATTTGAGATAACCAGGAAATCAATAAAAGTCAGATGGTGCCAGCAGCAGATTTTATAGCCCCTCATCACTCTGGGTTGACAGCGCCAGTCGGCTCCAATTTCCAATTGCCTGAATGCGGCTGGATTGTCATTCACTCCCTGTTCTCGGTGAATGATGGGTTCTTTCCTTGCAAAGCTAAATTGGATTACTGCTGTAGACTAGCCCAGCTGTGATTCAGAGCCCAGCTTCAGCACTAATTCTTCCCAACCCCACAAGCCAAACTGCTGATGAGGTGGGATTGCTGGCCATATAGAGCTTGGATGGGCACCGGGGAGCAGGAAAGAATTCTTCAAGGCCGTGGCCAGATCTACCAGCTCTGCTTCTTGAGACGTACACTTGCCAGGCCAGGAAATTTTTCCTCCCCTTGATGCTGGCCAGATGAGCCAAGATTTCTTGCCCCACTGCAGGCGTGCTGGGGAGCAAAACTGTGGAAAAGGAGCCCATATTGTTTATGACTAATTTTGCTAGGTTTGTAAATGTGTGGTCCCCCCCCCCCATGTTTTAACCTGCCTCGAGGATGGTTTTAACTATAGAAATGCGGCATACAGATAAAATTATGTATGTCTTTTTTTCTACTTTGGCGATCACTCATAGCCGAGTAAGATTGCCTCCCATGAATACAGTTTTAACAGTGAGTCCGTAAGTGACTGTGGAGGCCAATTCTGGATCCACACGTCCTTCCACAGTGGGGATACAGGTTTCTGGGTGAGAGTTGATCATGGTGAGGGTTCGTCAAATGTGCCTTCCTCTTAGCACGTTTCTCCCTTTCGTTGTGAGTTTGTATTTCTTCAAAGTTAATGACACCTTTGGTAGAAGGTATTCTCCAATTGGAGAGCTCACAGGCCAGTGTTTCCCAGTTGTTGGTATTTATACAACATTTTTAAGGATTTGTCTTGAGAGAGTCTTTAAACCTCTTTTGCTGTCCACCAGTATGGAATCATTCATCTTGTTTTTATTATTGCTTGTAAGCCGCTCTGAGCCCGGCCTTGGCTGGGGAGGGCGGGGTATAAATACAAAATTATTATTATTAGTAGTATGTCACTTTTCATTCTTAAGGTAGGAATAGAGCCGTTGCTTTGGAAGACGATCATCAGGCATCCAAACAACATGACCAGTCCAATGAAATTGATGTTGAAGAATCATTGCTTTGACACTGGTGATCTTTGCTTCTTCTAGTACACTGCCATTAGTTTGCCTGCTTTCCCAAGTGATGTGTAAAAAATTTTGAGGACACCGCTGATGGAATCTTTTGAGGAGTTGGAGATGGCATTTATAAGTGGTCCATGTTTCACAAGCGTACAGTAAAGTTGGTAGTACAATAGCTTTGTAAACAAGCATTTTGGGTTCCCTGTCAATGTCCTGGTTCTCAAATGCTCTGTGCTTCAATCGGGAGAAAGCTGCACTCAGAGAGCTCAGGCGATGCTGGATTTCGGCATCAATGTTGGCCCTTGTGGAAAGATAACTGCCTAGGTATGAAAAATGATTGACATTCTCCAATGTTACACCATTAAGTTGGATTTGTGGCACTTTGGAGGAGTTTTTTAGTGCTTGTTGGTGCAGCACTTTGGTTTCTTGGGTATGGAGCGACAGGCCGATTATATATGTACAGTGGTACCTCGGGTTAAAGACTTAATTCGTTCTGGAGGTCTGTTCTTAACCTGAAACTGTTCTTAACCTGAGGTACCACTTTAGCTAATGGGACCTCCTGCTGCCGCCACGCCACCGGAGCACGATTTTTGTTCTCATCCTGAAGCAAAGTTCTTAACCCGAGGTACTATTTCTGGGTTAGCGGAGTCTGTAACCTGAAGCGTCAGTAATCTGAAGCATCTGTAACCCGAGGTACCACTGTATGTACATATCTAGCTGGACACTAAGGGAAAGAAGATGGTGAACCAGGCAGGATTTTTCTCCAGTGCCCCTATCCAAAGCAAGCGGCAATATTTATTATTATTGATGTTGTGGATTTGAGGGGGGGGGTCAGTCTGGATGATGCCCTGAGTCCCTTCCCATTCTTGGGGTCCTACACACTGGGTGTAGTGGCATCTAAGAGAGGAGGTTGTTTCCCAGACAAGCTTCTTTGTAAGAGAACAACCTTATCTGGCTGCTTGAGTCTCCTCATCAGCATCCCGAAAGAATGAACTAGGTGGAAAGAGCTATCACTAAGAGATGGGGCCCTCCAGGCAAATTTGGGGGGGGGGCTTTCCAACTTCCCGCTTACTTAGCTTTGAGGTGAGAGAACAATAGCCTGAGTTTTGGGGTGTGAGCTGATCTGGAAGCAGACTGGAAGCTGAGACACAGAAACCTGCTTGCTCTGCACTGATACCAAAGCTGTTGCTATAGGAAAAGGAATGGCTTCTCTATTTTGGATTTGTTGTTGTTGTTTAGTCATTTAGTCGTGTCCAACTCTTCATGACCCCATGGACCAGGCACTCCTGTCTTCCCCTGCCTCCCACAGTTTGGTCAAACTCATGTTAGTAGCTTCCAGAACACTGTCCCACCATCTCGTCCTCTGTCGCCCCCTTCTCCTTGTGCCCTCCATCTTTCCCAACATCAGGGTCTTTTCCAGGGAGTCTTCTCTTCTCATGAGGTGGCCAAAGTCTTGGAGCCTCAGCTTCAGGATCTGTCCTTCCAGTGAGCACTCAGGGCTGATTTCCTTCAGAATGGAGTGGTTTGATCTTCTTGCAGTCCATGGGACTCTCAAGAGTCTCCTCCAGCACCATAATTCAAAAGCATCAATTCTTCGGCGATCAGCCTTCTTTATGGTCCAGCTCTCACTTCCATACATCACTATGGGGAAAACCATAGCTTTAACTATACGGACCTTACTTTTTCTGTTTGGAGGTAGCAAAGTGGGTGAAAGGAGAAACAAACCAGAAGCAGAAGTTGGGGAAAGCCTAGGAGGGGAGGGAGGAAGGAATACATAGTAAATGTTAAGAATTTGAGATGTACAGTGGTGCCTCGCAAGATGAAAATAATCCGTTCCGCGAGTCTCTTCGTCTAGCGGTTTTTTCGTCTTGCGAAGCAACCCTATTAGCGGCTTAGCGGATTAGCGCTATTAGCAGTTTAGCGGCTTAGTGGCTATTAAAGGCTTAGCGGCTTAGCGGCTAAAAGGCTATTAGCGGCTTAGCGGCATAGAAAAGGGGGGGGAGCGAATTTCCATAGGGAAATTCGTCTTGCGAAGTGCATCGAAAAACGGAAAACCCTTTCGTCTAGCGGGTTTTTCGTCTTGCGAGGCATTCGTCTTGCGGGGCACCACTGTATGTAATGAATGAAAAAGAAAAATGCTTCCCACGGACGCAAACTTTCCTAAGGGTGCAAAACTGAGCACACATGCGTGAACACACACACACACACACAAAATCAGTGCAAAGCGTTAGGGAAGAGGACAATTTGGGGGAGAAGAAGAGCATTTGCATAATAAACGCCAGCTAAAACAACCCTGGAAAGCAATAACCTTGAGCGGCAATTGGGCGATTTCAATAATTCATCCCTTTAATCAAAACTGCGAGCGAAGCAGGGTGACGACAAGGAAATGTACTTTGGGCGCCCAGAAATCACTTCCAGCTGGGTTGCCTCCCTCACCCTTCCTCCAAACACACACAGAGAGAGGAGAGGAGAGAAGAGAAGGCAGAGGCTGAACTCAGTCCAATGTGAAAAAAAGCTTAGGACCTCTTCTCCCCACGCAGTGAAGCTTTTCCCCAGAAGCTGCCAGCACGGGCTCAGCCCTTCCAACCAGAACCAGGGCCGGCTGCTTCATGCTGGCGAAGGCAAAACTGCAGCTTGCCACAGATGTGAGAAATAGATCTTTTCTGGCAAGGGAATAGTTTATCGCAGCGGGTTCTGAGGCCAAAACAAATCTCTCGCTCCAGAGCCAACACAAAACCAAAACCTCACATAAAGAAAAAAAAGCCTTAGGAAAACTTGAAGGTTGCAAAACAGGATGCCTAGTGGTCAGAGGGCCAACTGAGGGTGGGAGGGAAGTAGTTCAGTAGGGAGAGCAACATGTTGGAAAGGCTGATGGGAGTTGTAGTCCAAATCAATTTTTTTTTGGGGGGGAGGGCACCAGCTTTGCAAAGGCTGCTCTACAGAGCGCCTTCTCTCTCTCAAATTCACTTCCAGCCTTGCTAATACAAGGACTATGAATTTTCCCTTTATTCCTCTTCTCAGCCTTAAAAATGGATTTGGAGTTCTGGGTCGTGCTAGGAAGACTATCTTGGTTTCTGAGAGATCATCTCACTCCCTTAGATACCCAGTGGGGGGGCCTGCTGCAGAAACCATCCTATCAGGAGGTCCATTCCAAATAATAATAATAATAATAATAATAATAATAATAATAATAATAATAAAATTTATTTATATCCTGCCCTCCCCAGCCAAAGCCGGGCTCAGGGCGGCTAACAACAATAAAATAGTACAAGATTCTAAAATCATTTCATTATAAAATTAATTCAAATCAAATTCAATGCAGGATTTGGGCTCTTTGTGCTAGTGGCATTAAAACTTTGGAACTCCCTCCCCTTGAATATTAGACAGGAGCTGCTATCTGAGGTCCCTCCCTTTGCTTCTGCGTCCCAGCATGCCTCTGGGGATGCAACATCACATCATGCAGAAAAGACTGAACGGAGGGCATTCAGCAAACGTTATATTTTCTGAGAATCCTCCGGGAAAATAATCTCTCAAAGGACCTGTTGATGGCATTTTACCATTGTACTGTGGAGAGTGTATTAACTTATGGTCTCTGTGTGTGGTTTGGGAGCTGCGCGGTCAGGGAAAAAACAATGCTGTCCAGGGTTGTAAAGACTGCGGAGAGAATAACTGGGTGCACTCTTCCCACCTTGGGTCAAATCTACGCTTCCAGGTGCAATAAGAAAGCTGCAGAGATAGCGCAGGATAGTGCGCACCCCGGAAATGATCTCTTTCAGCTTCTGCCTTCTGGAAGAAGGTCCAGGGTTATAAAGACTAGGACTAGCCGCCTGAGAAACAGTTTCTATCCAAATGTCATTTTGGTTTTAAATGCAGTGTAAGGAGTCTGTATGGGAGTATATTGCATTTAATTATGGGGTATCAGAGTTTTAGGGGGCTAACCAGGCTGGGATAGCAGGCTTGTTGGTTTTTGAATGTCTGATGTAGATTTTTTTCAATTTCGTTGTTCTGTATGGGAAAATGACAATAAAGATTATCGTATCGTATCGTACTCTTGCAGGCCTGAAACAATCTGCAGACAAAAAACTCATCCCTAAAAATGATTCATAACCAATCAACTCATGGCAGGGCACAAGAAAAGTGTGATAAAACTCCCAAGATCAAAGGCGACAAAACAAATGGCCAACACAGAACCAAGAGCTACATTTTGGGCTTGCACAAGAGTTTTGCTTCCTTTGAACCATTGCAGTGCCCTGAGCACACTAAATGCAGGAAACTGACAGCAGCTGAAGCCCAAACTGTCTGTGCTGCATATCTTCCAGGGTGGGAAAGAGGAATCAACCGACACTCTGGCTCTTGGGAGTCTTGCAGCCTAAAAGGGGTGCCAGAGAGGAGTCTACCCACTTTGCTTTTCTGTAGAATTTTTAGGTCAGCGCAGGTTGGGCTCAGGATGTAATAGAACCACAGAATTGTACAGCTGGAATATGCAGTTGTCCCACAGGGGAATCGAACCTTGGCGTTATCAGAACCACGTTCTAACTAACTGAGCTATCCAAAAACCTCAACTGCAATCACGGGTTTGGATGGCACACTAAGCCAAACCTGGGTTAGTGGCTGCCCTGAACTGACCTTACAGGCCTGGAGAGGAGCAGAACGGCTGCAAACTCCTCCTCCTCCTTGAGAGCCAACACAATTGCAGTGCCACACTAAACCATGGTTTAGCGAACAGCAGAAAATGAACACCAAACCATGGTTTGGCGAACAGCAGAAAATGAGCACCAAACCATGGTTTGGCGAACAGCAGAAAATGAACACCAAACCATGGTTTAGTGTGTAGCACGATGTGTGAATGGAGGCTCTGCATGCTCAGGTCTCAGAGCCCTCTTCAGGTAGGCATGGATAGGAATGCAACCTCAGCTCCTGTAATTTGTCGGTGAAGCGAAGCCTCTAGATTGGACTGGCCTTCTGCCCTTGTGTGGTCCACTACAGACCAGGATCCTCCATATGGTCCAGTTCAGGGTCCAGTTCCAAAGATGAACAGCAGACACCTTGGATTAAAAACAGAATACCTACCCCAAGTCTAGATTCTGGCACAGCTTCAACTGGACACCAACACGGTACACGTCACCAACTTCCATACCCTTACACTTCCTTGCAGGGGGTTGGACTAGATGACCCTTTTCAACTCTACAATCTTGATCTTATGATACTTACTGGCTCCTGGAAGTAGAGCTGATAATCAAAGACAGGTATGGATTCAATCCTTTTCATCACATCCACTGTGGGATCTGAAGGCTTGTAGGGCGTATTTAACCCAGCCACTGCCCTGAAACATTTCAGAAAGAAGCCAGAAGGCAGTGTTAGTCTGTGGCTGCAAAAAGCAACAGTCTTCCGGCATCTTAAACATTTTAAATAAATTTAGTTACGACCCCTCCCGAGACAGATCACTGCTCTGGCCAAGAAACCCTGCTCTTGATTTTGAACACAAAGCTTTGGCTTGATGCATCAAGGACTGGTCACAAGCATAACAAGTGGTGCATGCTCTGGTTATCTCCCGCCTGGACTACTGCAATGCACTCTACGTGGGGCTACCTTTGAAGGTGACTCAGAAACTACAACTAACCCAGAACGCGGCAGCTAGACTGGTGACTGGGAGCAACTGCTGAGACCACATAACACCAGTCTTGAAAGACCTACAGTGGCTCCCAGTATGTTTCCGAGCACAATTCAAAGTGTTGGTGCTGACCTTGAAAGCCCTAAATGGCCTCGGCCCTGGATACCTGAAGGAGCGACTCCACCCCCATCATTCAGCCCTGACACTGAGGTCCAGCGCCAAGGGCCTTCTGGCAGTTCCCTCACTGCAAGAAGTGAGGTTACAGGGACCCAGGCAGAGGGCCTTCTCGGTGATGGCGCCCGCCCTGTGGAACGCCCTCCCACCAGATGTCAAGGAAATAAACAACTAACTGACTTTTTTAGAAGAGTTCTGAAGGCAGCCCTGTATCGGGAAGTTTTTTATGTTTGATGTTTTATTGTGCTTTTAATTCTGTTGGGAGCCGCCCAGGGAGGCAGGGGGAAACCCAGCCAGATGGGCAGGGTGGGTATGTATGTATGTATGTATGTATGAATGAATAAATAAATAAATAAATAAATAAGGTCAGGTTCCCCTACTTTACATGTTTATTCTGAGCAAAGCACAGAGGTTTGGACATAGCACCCTGGGAATCATTTGCTAACACCACTGCCCAGGTAAGTTCAAGATACTAATGCTATTTTGTTAGGTGTGCTGGGCCCAGGGGTTAACCCAAGCAACGCGGTCCGGGTCCGGTCCCGAATCCAAGGATTCCACGAGCAGTCAGTCCAACAGGGCCAAGGCAGGAAACCAGGCTAGGTCAGACATATGGTAACAGGCAGGTTCCAGCAAGCAGCAATGTTGCTCCTGCAACCTGGGGCAGGGTCCGGCAGCCTTTTATCTCTGTCAGGATAACGGCCGGTCCTGATCCCCCGGCGACTCACCTCCCTGTTTCGCCCAAAGGCGAGCACTCCTCCTGCGAGTACTCAGGTCTCTCCTTCTCTCAGACCTCAGTCTCTGCAGCTCGGGAGACGTCGGTGGGTTACTAGACCCAGAGGCCGCCTCAGCCTCCCCTGACCCAACCGGTAGTGGAGCAGCTGTAAGTGATGGCCCAGCTGGAGGCAACGAGGTCATCCCCACATCTGGAGCCAGGGCAGGCTCAGGCCCCTAACTCGGCCCAGGTGGTGTTTGTTGCAGGGGAACCTGTGCAGACTAGGGCTCTTCAGAATCAGGCCCCAGACTTGGTTCAGATGCCACCTGAGGCAGAGGATTCGGTGTGGACCGAGACTCCTCCGGTTCCGAGTCCGAGTCCCAGGCCATCAGACACAGGAAGCTTCCTCACCCCATTGGTCCATCAAGCTTGGTACTGTCCACACTGACCAACAGCAGTTCTCCATGATTTTAGGCAGGAGTCTAGTCTTCCAGCCCTACATGGAAGTGCCATTGGGGACTGAACCCGTGACCTTCTGCTTGCAAGGCTTGCCTGCTGAGCTGCGGCCCTTACCTTCCCAATGCTGACTTATTTTTTTCTCTTAAGTTGTGTGCATGGTGGAGGTTGAGAGGAACCGCTAAATATGTTGATTTCCCTTAGAACTAAAAATGCTGCACAAACGCTAATTCAACTCACCTGACTCGTTCTGGGTAAAAAAGAGCCATGTGCCACACCGTGACACCGCCCCAGTCGTGGCCGATGAAGGTAGCTTGGGCGATGCCCTGAAGGAGAATGGAAAAAGCAGTGAGCTGACGCAGGGTTCAGAAGCTCTCCGTCCCAAAAGTGCAAGGCATGCTTCCTGCGCTGCTGCTCTTCAAGCAGCAATATGCAACTTAACGGAAGGTATAAAACTATAATAATAATAATTTTTTATTTATACCCCACCCATCTGGCTGGGTTTCCCCAGCCACTCTGGGCAGCTTCCAACAAAATATTAAAAACAATACAGCATCATACATTAAAAACTTCCCTAAACAGGGCCGCCTTCAGTTGTCTTTTAAAAGTAAAATAGTTGCTTATTGCCTTGACATCTGATGGGAGGGCGTTCCACAGGGCGGGCACCACCACCGAGAAGGCCCTCTGCCTGGTTCCCTGGAACCTCACTTCTTGCAGCGAGGGAACCGCCTGAAGGCCCTCGGCGCTGGCCCTCAGTGTCCGGGCAGAACGATGGGGGTGAAGACGCTCCTTCAGGTATACTGGGCTGAGGCCATTTAGGGCTTTCAAGCTCGGCACCAACACTTTGAATTGTGCTCAATGAAGATCTTTCAGGACCGGTGTTGTATGGTCTCGGCGGCCGCCTCCATTCACCAATCTAGTTGCTGCATTCTGGATTAATGCATTCTGGATTAATTGCAGTTTCCGGGTCACCTTCAAAGGTAGCCCCACGTAGAGCACATTGCTGTAGTCCAAGCGGGAGATAACCAGAGCATGTACCACTCTGGCGAGACAGTCCGCAGGCAGGGAGGGTCTCATCCTGCGTAAACAGCTGCCCTGGACACAGAATTGACCTGCGCCTCCATGGACAGCTGTGAGTCCAAAATGACCCCCAGGCTGCACACCTGGTCCTTCAGGGGCACAGTTGCCCCATTCAGGACCAGGGAGTCCTCCACACCCACCCGCCTCCTGTCCCCCAAAAACAGTACTTCTGTTTTCTCTGGTTTCAACCTCAATCCGTTAGCCGCCATCCATCCTCCAACCGCCTCCAGACACTCACACAGGACCTTCACCGCCTTCACTGGTTCCGATTTAAAAGAGAGCTGCTTTATATATGGACAATTCTCGTTTTCTTTGGGGGTTCCCTACATACATAAGCCCACTCTGCTCTGCCCCTTTATGTGATGTTTTGGGGCTACTTCCAGCCTCGGCTCTGTGCAAGCAATCACATGTCACTCGGACGTACTTAATATCAGAATTGCCTGTACTGCGGCAGCACAATTATCTTTTGCGAAAGGAAAGGCTCACGAGTCTTGGGCACAGATTAAAAACAGTTCATCGTCACCTGGTAAAGCTGTTTCTGGATTGCACCACTTCAGGCGGGCCTGAATCTGCATGGAAAACCTCCCTTAAACACTGAAATTTAAGCTCTGAGCATAGAACGGGGTGGGTGGGTTTATCAGTTTCAGTTTCTCATTTTTCCTGTCTTAAGAGCAGTTCTCTGCATTTCCGCATCAGTTTGTGAATGTGTTTTGTTTTTAAGTGCTCGTGAAAATTCATGCCAATATGCACATCTTGATATGCAGTTTTGCCTGTTGTACAGATTTTTGCAGGGCGTTCCCCCCATTGTATTGCATTTTTCCACATAACTTCCACTAATATGCATGTGAATGCACATTATACGCATTTTCGGTACACATTACTTGGGCTGGAGAACTGAATCGCAAAATTCGGAAAAGCGCAAATTTTGCAAGATGGCTTTGTTTCAGTTGTTGTTTAAATTTGTATACAGTGGTACCTCGGGTTAAATACTTAATTCGTTCTGGAGGTCCGTTCTTAACCTGAAACTGTTCTTAACCTGAAGCACCACTTTAGCTAATGGGGCCTCCTGCTGCCACTGCGCCGCTGGAGCACGATTTCTACTCTCATCCTGAAGCAAAGTTCTTAACCTGAAGCACTATTTGTGGGTTAGCGGAGTCTGTAACCTGAAGCGTATGTAACCTGAAGCATATGTAACCCGAGGTACCACTGTATACCACCCTATAGCCACACGTCCCATGGTAGTTCACGTGGGTTATTTCATTAAGTGTGAATTACTTAAGCTCACCTTTGAATGCAAACTGGATCGAATCTCCCCCCAGTCCCTTGACTGGAATGTTTCTCTTGGACAACTATGTGCCATGATAATGTCTTTTGTTTATAGTACAAGACACCATTCAGTCCTGTAGACCCCACCCCCTGCCCCAAAGTTTGTATGGTACAGTCCAAGAGTCTACCAGCATGTGATGAGCCCTTTTGCTTAGACCAGCCCACTACGAAAGAGAGAAGGGGAGATACACCTAAGGAGTGCTCAGTCCCGTAAAATATGGCTTCCAGAAAAACAAACTCTGCCCTGGGTTGAGGCTCCAGACCAGTTTGTCTTTTTACGCTGGCCCAGAGCCAGGCCAACTCAGAGGGGATGCCTTGCCAAATTATCTTGAAAAGGGAGTGGGGCGAGGAAAAAAAAAAGCTAAACTCCAAATTCCAAGCATCCAAGCCCTCTCTTAACTTGAAAGGGCCATTCTGGCTTTTAAGAGCCATCTGTTTGCTCAAGATACGGCTTCATTCGAGACACAGCTTGCATCCACCAACCCTTTTCCTCGCTTATTCCGAAAGCCCGTGGAAAGGAGACTCACCTTGCTTGCTCTTTAAGTCCTAAATTAGCCCTGGCAAGAGGCAAGCTCCTTTGGAGTAGGTTGGCTCAGCCTCAGCGGCTGCCCAGGGAGGCCCCCACCGTCCGCAAAGGGCTGCGTCTTTCATGGAAACAGCCCTTTCTCCCTCACCCCACATCTGATCCCAAACAGAGCCTGCCAATGCCTGCCTTGCTAATCTACGTTTTTCAAGCCCTCGGGAGTGGGGTGACTGTGCTTTTCAACTTTTTCTTAAATGACCCGGAGTCAGGGTGGTGTCCAAATATGCTGGTGCTACAAAATCGTTTGGGGCGGTAGAAAGGGATTGCGAAAGGCTGCCTCTAAACCGAGCAATAAAATGGCAAGTGTGGTTCTGTGTAAGCAAGTGTCAAGTGTTGCAAAGTGGAGCAAAAAAATAAATAAATCTTAACTTCACATGTACGTTAATGGAGTCATAACTGGTAGCAACTCACAAGGAAAGAAACCTTGGGATTGCAGTGAATAACTTTTTGAAGATGTTGGCCCAGGGCTCTTCCTTATTATTCATGTTTTATACTGTTGCATCAATTAAGTGTTTTAAATCTGTTGTTAGCCGCCCTGAGCCTGTTTTTCTGAACCGGGAAGGGTGGGGTATAAATAAAATTTTATTATTATTATTATTAATCCTTGTTCTGATGCTGGCAGTTCCTTCTCTGTACTTAGGTAGTTGCCAAGGTAGCTAATCCAGCATAGAATCAAAGGCGGTTCCTTTATCCTGGGCCAGACTATTTGGCCACCTACCCTAGCATTGTCTATTTCCACCTTCCCTAGCCTGAAGTTCTCCAAAAGCTTGGGATTGCAAATCCCATCAGCCCTGGCAAGCAAGGACAAAGGTCAGGGATGATGGGAGTTGTAGTCCAAGACATGGGGGTGGGGGTGGGGGGGGGGCGGGCGAGGCAAGCTGTTCTACTCTGACTGGTAGCCATTCTCCAAAGGCTAGAACAGAGGGAAGTTCCCTCCCCACCGGCAATCATCTACTTGTTACTTTTCAAAAAACAAGAAATGCTGAAGGCCGAACCTTCTGCACAAAAAGCATATGGGCTGCCACCAAATCACAGCGCCTCCCTTGATCGTTCAAGTCCTGGTTCTCTTCCCATTGCAGCAGCAAGCAACGTTTTAGCAAGCAGACATTTGAATGACGCAGTGAGATAAACCAGACACGCGATCGGCTTTGCCTTTATAAATGCATGCCTTTGATGCATGCCTTTTTTTTGAAGCAAAAAAAAAAAAAAAAAAAAAGGACCCCTGGACGGTTAAGTGCAGTCAAAGGTGACTATGGGGTTGTGGTGTTCATCTTGCTTCAGGCCGAGGGAGCCACTGTTTGTCCGCAGAGAGCTTTCCGGGTCATGTGGCCAGCAGGACTAAACCGCTTCTGGCAAACCAGAGCAGCGCACGGAAACACTGTTTACCTTCCTGCGGGAGCGGTACCTATTTATCTGTTTGCACTCTGATGTGCTTTCAAACTGCTAGGTTGGCAGGAGCAGGGACCGAGCAACGGGAGCTCACCCCGTCGTGGGGATTCGAACTGCCGACCTTCTGATCAGCAAGCCCTAGGCTCTGTGGTTTAACCCACAGCGCCACCCATGTCCCAGATACCATCCTAAAGGTAAAGGTAAAGGGACCCCTGACCATTTGGTCCATTCGTGGCCGACTCTGGGGTTGCGGCGCTCATCTCGCTTTATTGGCCGAGGGAGCTGGTGTACAGCTTCCAGGTCATGTGGCCAGCATGAGTAAGCCGCTTCTGATGAACCAGAGCAGCACACGGAAACGCCGTTTACCTTCCCGCTTGAGCGGTACCTTTTTATCTACTTGCACTATCATCCTAGATGGCTTTAAAAGAGTGACGGAAACCAGATCGCACAGAAACACCGTTTACCTTCCCACTGGAGCGCTACCTATTTATCTACTTGTGCTGGTGTGCTTTTGAACTGCTAGGTTGGCAGTAGCTGGGACAGAGCAACGGGAGCTCACCCCGTCGTGGGGATTCGAACCCCCGACCTTCCGATTGGCAAGCCAAAGAGGCTCTGTGGTTTAGACCACAGCACCACCCGCATCCCTTACCTTTGTCTGAAGCAACAGGGCGTGTGAGCATGTGTTCCTTATAAGTTAAGGAACCACATTAATCCAACCTGCGCTGGATTAGCAACTGATAGTTCGGAAGAGAGACAAACGCTTAGGAGCTGACAAACAGCTGGTGCCTGACACCCTGCACAAGGACACACACAACCCTTCACACATGCACGTCAGCTGTAGGATAGGCGCCCAGTGCATCCCCCAGCAAAGAACAACGGAAGGAGCAAAGGGTTCCCTGTCCTGTCATTCCAGCAGCTTCTCTCAGCCCGCTTTGGGTTCTCAGCCTCTCCCTGGGAGCCAAGGCTTCTTGCTTCTGCCTCATCAGCAGTCGCTGTCCCAGCCTGGCGTGGCAAATTCCGTTTAACTGAGCAGGCTCCTTTGCTCAGCCTCCTGCACGAACCGCACAGGCAGCTGGTTAATGAGATGGCAGCGGCTTCTGCTGCAGCAGCAGAAAAAGGAAGGAAAATCTAGGATTGCTGGGGGAAGCAGCAGCAGCAGCACGGAGGTCTGGCCTGGAAGATGGAGGGTTTGCGCAACAACAGGCCAGGAACAAGGGCAACCGTAGTAATAATCACAGGAGCAATGCCTTAAAGTACCGTATTTTTCGCTCCATAGGGCGCACCGGACCATAGGGCGCACCTAGTTGTTTTTTTTGGGGGGGAATAAAGAAAAAAAACTCCCGCCAGGCTCCGAAGGCTTGCGGATAGCTGCCCGAAGCCCGGGGTGTGCAGTGCTGCGCTCCCTGGGCTTCGGGCTGCAGGCTGCTATCCGCAAGCCTTGGGAGCCCGGCGGGCACTCCCACCGTGCTCCGAAGGCTTGCGGATAGCTTCCTGAAGCCTGGATTCGCTCCATAGGACGCACACACATTTCCCCTTCATTTTTGGAGGGGGGAAATGCGTCCTATAGAGTGAAAAATACGGTACTTGGCATTGCAGGGGAGGATATTAACAGACAGGATTGTAAATTGTTTTTAGATGCAACAACGGCAGCAAGAATATTATCGGCACATAAATGGAAACAGGAAGAATTACTGACGAAATAAAAGTGGCAAATGAAATTAATGGATTATGCAGATTTAGAATCCAGGAAGGATTCGAAACCTGCGGGACCAGAGATTCTTGGAGGACTGGAGTAAATATTTGAACTATTTGAAAAGCAATTGTAATAAACAGATTACGCTAGTAGGACCGCAAGAAGTTCTGTAAGGAGGAATGTGTGAAATATTGCAAGGAAGACTATGAAGAAAATTAGGAGTTAAGGACAATTAAAAGCAATAGAGAAATTAATAGAGAAATTAAGAAATGCAGATTAAGTGATAAGGAATGGAAAATCTTCAGAAGTAGTTGACGGAAGTATAAAATATTGTATAAGATAAGAATGTATATTAAATGACTGTTGGAAATGATATGTTAAAAAATTAACAAAAATGCATATAAAAAAGAGAGAGAAATGCAAAGCACGGACACTTTGGGTGGTTTCGTTCTGCAGGGCTATTCCCACATGCCTAAGGGATATGTGATCTGATATGTTGCCTGCATGCAGCCCATTGCAAGCGCTCAAACCTGCCAATTTTTACAACCAGTCCTGAAAATTTGAAGAACTCGAACCCCAATTTTCCAAATACTGCCCCCCCTCCAGGGATGGTACCACTGATTTTCTGGGAGCCACTGATCCACACTGATGGGCACCAGGTTGCAGGGATTCAGGCCTTAGCGCTACTTGGAGGTGTCACAGGGACTGAACCAGGGACGTTCCTCATGCAAGGAAGATGCTCTACTGTTGAGTCACAGTTCTCCCCCTTGTGTCAAAAGACAGGAGGGCACTGAGCCTTGTAGATGTAGCTCCCAATACTGGACAGGCTATTGGCTACGCACATAGGGACCCAAATTTGCAATTATTGTTTTTAAAATAAGGGTGGTTGGGGAACAGCAGCCCCCCAGATCTACAAAACTTCAGCTAGCAGACTGATGGTCCGCAACGGTGGGGCTGACCCTGGGAAGAACAGTGGAAACTCAAATACCATTTTTTAAAAAAGGAATGTAAGAGACAATCTCCTTCTGGCATTTTAGTTTCAAAAACCTTTCATGAGGCTTCTTACGCTGCCATCGCCGCAGCAGCTGAAAGGCAGTGTTAATTGGATTTCTCATGGGCTTCTGTAGTGTCACAGAAAAGGCTGAAATCTAAGCTCTCTTATCAGTCCGGGATCCTCTGCACAGTGGCTTAGTCTCTGCATCAATTATGTGACCATTTCTCCATTTCAGACTCTGGCAGGCAAAAAACACCACTCTCTCTCTCACACACACACACCCAACACACACACACAGGACTGTATTTCTGCCACACGCCCCCCCCCCGCCACCTCCAGAGTCATGGATCTAAAGAATATTCATATGGATGGAAAATTAACAAATTGCACAAAGCCAAGTTCAGAGAATAAGGGACCAGCCGGGGCAGCTAACGCTGATTCTCTCCCCAACGCAGAAGCTGCTGCGCACTCAAAGCTCTGCTTTCCCCATCACAAGAACAGAACAACAGCCCTGCTGGATCAAGGCAGTGGTCCATCTAGTCTAAGCATCCTGTCCTGAGAATGGCCAGCCACATGCCTGTGGGAAATCTGTAAACAGGACGATAGCATGCTCCCATCCCGTGGCTTCCAAAAACTGGAGCCCTAAATGGCCTCGGCCCAGTATACCTGAAGGAGCGTCTCCACCCCCATCGTTCTGCCCAGACACTGAGGTCCAGCGCCGAGGGCCTTCTGGCGGTTCCCTCCCTGTGAGAAGTGAGGTTACAGGGAACCAGGCAGAGGGCCTTCTCGGTAGTGGCACCTGCCCGGTGGAATGCCCTCCCACCAGGTGTCAAGGAAATAAACAACTATCTGACTTTTAAAAGACAGCCCTGTTTAGGGAAGTTTTTAATGTGTGACATTTTGATGGAAGCCGCCCAGAGTGGCTGGAGAAACCTAGTCAGATAGGCGGGGTACAAATAATAAATTATTGTAGTTGTTGGTACATATTCAGAGGCATCAGTGGAAGAGATGAGCCCCATGAAATCTGGCTTACAACGCGTAGGAAGATAGTCATTCCTCGGGTTACAGAAGCTTCAGGCTGCATTTTTTCGAGTTATGGACCCGCCGAAACCCGGAAGGACCAGAACAGGTTACTTCTGGGTTTCGGGGGCCGCACATGCGCAGAAGCGCTACATCGTACTTTGCGCATGAGCGCCAAATCATAATCTGCGCGTGCGCAGACACACCACTGCAGGTTGAAAAACGCTGCGGGTTGCGAACATGCATCCCACACGGATCACGTTCGCAACCCGAACGTCCCCTGTACAGCAAAAGGCTACGTCTTCTGTTGCACAGATTCAGCCAAAGGGTTATGTAAGAATGCAAACAGAGCTTGCTGAATCAGGCCAGTGGCCCATGCATTCCAGAATCCTGTTCTCACAGTGGTCAACCAGGTTTCCTTGAAATAAGAATTTCAATTGGCGAGCCAGCCAGCCAGTTACCAACACGTGCAAGGAATGTTTCCATTTGAAGGGCAATGGTTTAAAGGCAACAGGCACACCAAGCAGGGTTCATAAATTTATTTCGGGATCCCCTCTCTGGTCATGGATTATCTTATAACACCCTCAATGGGAAATCTGTGAGTAGGACCTGAGCACAACATTCTCCCCTCCTGCCGTTTCTAGTTGGTGCCTGCAGGACATAGGCTGAACCTCTAATTTGAGGTTATTTTATGCTTCATTTAAATAATAGTAATAAACGCATGCAAACTCCACTCGCCCCAGGTAGGGCCCTACTGTTATAAACAGAGGTCTCTGCATCTGGGCAACACTCCAAACTGGGATTGCAGGAAGGAAGAACAAAGGTTTTGATGTTTGATGCTGTGTTTTTATTATGTTGGAAGCTGCCCAGAGTGACTGGGGCAACACAGTCGGATGGGCAGGGCATGAATAAAATTATGATGATGGCTATTAAGCTGGTCCAAGAAACTATCTGAAGAGAAGAATGTTTTTAGCATGTGTTTTGTACTTTTATATAATTTTTTTTATGTTGTGGACCACTCTGAGATCTGCAGATGAAGGAGTTACACACAAATATAAATAAATAACTAAATCAGTAAAATAAACAAGAATGCGAGTGGCGTTCTGGTTGCGATAGTTCTTGCTCTTGCAGCCGAGGCTTCGAACCCCCAGAGATGCATCACACAATATTAATTAAAAGCCACAAATGCATTTGCAAACAGCTGAGAGCTGCTCAGAAAAGAAGAGGGATTTGCTCTCCCAGCTCAGGGAGTTGAACAAACAAGCCACATTAATTAGCGGGCTAATTATTAGAAGACTAAAGAAAGATTTTTCTTATCTCATGTGTGCTATCTTAGGAAGCAAAGCAAGGAGAAACTCTTTCGACTGTCGTTTAGCTTAATGGACGACCTTTACAACGTTGAAAGGCAGCATATAAATGTTTTAGACAAACTCAGCTTGGTGGGGGCACAACCCACATATCCAAATGTTTTTTTAGCATCGTGCATCTCACAGGATGGACAGATTAAAATAAAGGAGGAGTTTACCAGGAGTGCATTGTTCTAGATTACTCCCCTCCCGGGATCAAAGTCACGGGTCTTAACTTTCCTCCGTAATTATTTCCAGGCAGCAGATGGCGCACGGGACGTTTAATCAGCAAGCAAATTAAGCAAACACCTCCCTGCAAGCAGGTCGCTCATGCCGATTTTCATAGTTAGAGCTTATGGAGTACTTACATGTTCAAAGCCCTGCCCTGGAAAGTTAATTAAATCTAAAGCTGGCTCCTGCCAGAGAGATTTTGCTTGATGGAGGAGGCAAGCGGGTTAGCAAAGATAAGGAAAGAAAGTTTGAGGGAAATGTTGGTCCTCTTTGTGCAGCGGGGAGCGCAGCACACCAGCATAAAGACGGGAGACTTCCTGTAGCGCATGTCAGAGCATGCAGGAGCCTCCAGAGTGGGGCAGCTATGGTCGGATGGAGCATGCTGAAGGAGAGTCTGACCAAACACCAGGAAGAAGAACTTTCTGACGGTAAAAGATGTTCAGCAGTGCAATGGATTCCCTTGGAAGGTGCTGGACTCTCCTTCATTCAGAGGGTTTTCAGCAGAGGTTAGAGGGCCATCTGCCATGGATGCTGAGACCCTCCCTGCCCGCGGACTGTCTCGCCAGAGTGGTGCATGCTCTGGTTATCTCCCGCTTGGACTACTGCAATGCGCTCTATGTGGGGCTACCTTTGAAGGCGACCCGGAAATTGCAATTAATCCAGAATGCGGCAGCTAGAGTGGGGACTGGGAGCAGCCGCCGAGACCAACACCGGTCTTGAAAGACCTACATTGGCTCCCAGTACGTTTCCGAGCACAATTCGGAAACGTATATAAAGAAATCGCTCTCGCTCAGCCGGTCCCAGACTCTCAGCATTGCGGGCTGAATGTACAAGCTTCTCTCCTTGCAACACGTAATGCGAGGCCTGCCGGAGAAGTTTACAAGAGGAGGCATGGCATGGAGAAAACCGAAAGGGGGAAATATTTTCTCCCTCGCTCGTAGGACTAGAACTCATGGATGTCCAGAGATGGTGAAGGTGGGAGGTTCAGGACAGGCAAAAGAAAGTCCTTATTCACACAGAAGAGAGTTTACACTGGTCTTGACAGATCTGCATTGGCTCCCAGTATGTTTCCGAGCACAATTCAAAGTGTTGGTGCTGACCTTTAAAGCCCTAAACAGCCTCAGTCCTGCATACCTAAAGGAGTGTCTCCACCCCCATCGTCCACCCCACTGAGGTCCAGCGCCGAGGGCCTTCTGGCGGTTTCCTCACTGTGAGAGGCCAAGTTACAGGGAACCAGGCAGAGGGCCTTCTCGGTGGTGGCACCCGCCCTGTGGCACACGTTACTATTTTACACAACTATTTTACTTTTAAAAGACAACTGAAGGCGGCCCTCTTTAGGGAAGTTTTTAATGTTTGATGCTGTATTGTTTTTAATATTCGGTTGGAAGTTGCCCAGAGTGGCTGGGGAAACCACCTTGTACATTACCCTTCAGGTAATGTAACTTTCGGGTTGTGAACGCAAAAAACCTGGAAGTGCATACTTCCGGGTTTTGCTGCGCAGATGCGCAAAAGCAATTCCTCATGTTGCAGACTTTTCGGGGTATGTACGGACCCCTGGAACGAATTAAGTTTGTATCCAGAGGGTCCACTGTATGCAAATTAAAAGTGAAATGGGGGGGGGGAGGAAACGAAGAGCCCTGCTGAATCAGCCAATGGCCCACCTAGTCCAGCATCCTGTTCTAACAGTGGCTAATAATAATAATAATAATAATAATAATAATAATAATAATAATTTATTACTTATACCCTGCCCATCTGGCTGGATTTCCCCAGCCACTCTTGGCGGCTTCCAACGAAGATTAAAAATACAATAAAACTCCAGACATTAAAAACTTCCCTAAAAAGGACTGCCTTCAGATGTCTTCTAAAAGTCAGATAGTTATTTCCTTGACATCTGATGGGAGGGCGTTCCACAGGGCGTGCGCCACCACCGAGAAGGCCGTCTGCCTGGTTCCCTGTAGCTTAGCTTCTCGCAGTGAGGGAACTGCCAGAAAGCCCTTGGAGCTGGACCTCTGTGTCCGGGCTGGACGATGGGGTGGAGAGGCTCCTACAGGTATACTGGACCAAGGACGTTTAGGGCTTTAAAGGTCAGCACCAACACTTTGAATTGTGCTCGGAAACATAACCAGATGCCCCAAAGGGAAGCCCACAAGAAGGATTCGAACACAAGAGCAACTCTCCCCTCCTATGTTTTCCAGCAACTGGTATTCAGAAGCATTGCTGCCTTTTCCTGCGGAGAAAAATGTAGCCAAAGAAACTGCCCCCACCTCCTGTTTCATTTTACACAACACAAGCAATAATGATCAGAGCCCCGAAGGCTTGTAAAATCATCTCCTCCCTCAACTTTCCACGCTGCTTCCTCACTGCTCAAAGCTTGGCATTTCACGGAGAGGGCAAAAAGCAATTTAAAGTTGGTCTAGGCTTTTCAGAGCTGCCTGGGTCTGTGCTTTAGGCCTTCAGGAAAGCAATGAAGCACTGTTTTTTTTCTCCTGCAAACTATGAACCATCCTTAGGAAAGCAGGCAGCTCAGCCCAGCACCGAAAGAGAGCATATTAAGCAGCTATTGATTGGGCAAACAAAGACCATCAGAATTGGGGTCAGGGGGCCGAGAACAAAAGCGCCTCGGCAATTTTATTCCTGTTTGCCGCGGAGGAAATTCAAATAACCTCAGCAAAGCCAGAGACGGGGTTTGGGGTGGGCAGCAGGAGTTGGGCAACAGCTGCATCCAAAGGTGAAGAAAAGAACAGAGCAGGAAGGAAACTAGAACTCTCTTGAAATCCTTGAGGAGGATACTTTGGTACCTTGGCTCTCGAACTTAATCCGTTCCGAGAGTCCATTCGACTCCCAAAACCATCCGAAAACCAAGGTGCGGCTTCTGACTGGCGGCAGGAGCTTCCTGCACTCAAGTGGAAGCGAGGTTGAACATTCGGCTTCCGAAAAAGGTTTGCAAACTGGAACACGTTACATCCGGGTTTGCGGCGTACGGGAGGCAATTTGTTCAGCAACTAAGCTGTTCTGGAACCAAGGTTCCACTGTACTGACTGTTAGAATTTCTGCTCCATGATTGCAGTCATGGGATTTTTGTCTATCCCATGACGGTGTATGTTTTGACTCCACAGAGTGGGAAGTGACAGAGACAGGATGTTTGTGTTACTGTGTTCCGTGAAGTGCGACTATTGTCCTTTGTCCTTTTTCTCTTTGCTGTCTGATGCTAGAGAGGGAGCCATGTTGCAGTGCTCTGTGCGTGTTTATATGTAAATAAAGTAGATTAGCCAAAATGCTGAGTTGCTGAGGTCTGTCATACAAGGTGCGCAAACTCTGTGGATCCCTAAGTGTGCCGGTGTCTGTTGGCATCGGTCACTGTGATGTTCGGGCTGAAGAAAGCTTATGAAGCTCCCGAACGAACAACCAGGAGGGAGAGAACATGCCAGTCGGGCATGTGTCTCTGCTGGGGTCCTACTCGAGTGTAGGCTGAACTCCTGACACAAGGTCACCCAGTAGCTGCATGTGGAGGAGCAGGGAATCGAACCCGGTTCACCAGATTATGAGTCCACCGCTCTTAATTACTACACCACACTGGCTCTCACCCTCACTTGGCCTGTGCTCTTGGCAGGGGCCAAACACCATCTGCTAGGTACACTCCTGGTGGCCAATCAAATGCTTCCATTGGGAAACCGGCAAGAAGGACCCAAGCACAAGAGCCCTTTCCCCACTTGTGGTTTCCAGGAGCCAGCATTCAGAGGCATCATTGCGTCCAGCTGCGTAGGCAGAGCAGACACCATGGCTAGTAGCCACAGATAGCCCTCTCCTCTGTGAATTTATAGCCTGCCCTCTCCTCTCCTCTCTTCTTTTATAGCCTGCGGACCTTGCCAACAAAGGTCCATATAGTTAAAGCTTCTGGTTTGTTTCTCCTTTCACCCACTTTGCTACCTCCAAACAGAAAAAGTAAGGTCCGTATAGTTATAGCTCTGGTTTTCCCAGTAGTGATTTATGGAAGTGAGAGCTGGACCATAAAGAAGGCTGATCGCCGAAGAATGGATGCTTTTGAATTCTGGTGCTGGAGGAGCCTCTTAAGAGTCCCATGGACTGCAAGAAGATCAAACCTCTCCATTCTGAAGGAAATCAGCCCTGAGTGCTCACTGGAAGGACAGATCCTGAAGCTGAGGCTCCAAGACTTTGGCCACCTCGTGAGAAGAGAAGACCCTGATGTTGGGAAAGATGGAGGGCGCAAAGAGAAGGGGACGACAGAGGATGAGATGGTGGGACAGTGTTCTCAAAGCTACCAGCATGAGTTTGACCAAACTGCGGGAGGCAGTGGAAGACAGGAGGGCCTGGCGTGCTCTGGTCCAGGGGGTCATGAAGAGTCGGACACGACTAAATGACTAAACAACAACAATTACCGTTATTTATTAAATATATACACTGCCCTTCTTCAAGAGCCCACAGGGCGGTTTACAACACCAGTCTAGGTTGGTGGCCTTCGCTGCTTCCTGTGGCAGTGAGTTCCATAGTTTAATTGTGTGCTGCATGAAGAAACGCTTCCTTTTATCTACCCTGGATCTTCCAACAGTCAGTTTCAATGGATGTCCAAAGGCAGGAGGGAACCACAATGGGAAAAGGAAAGTCGCTCCTTGCCCCTTTGTAGACACACAAACGCTCTCCACAAAGCCACACACAAGGGCAGCGACATCGCTCCGCGGCAGATCAAGGTCACTGCATGAATTAAACATTTAAACCACCAGCGTACGTTCATTCGCTTTCGCTAATTCTGTTAATGCTGCTTTCTCCCCTGCTACCCTGCACTGCTTTATCTAATGTCATTCCAAAGTCCTGGCTCCACCAACTGCTGAACTTTCACTCCTGCAAACAAATTATTCAGGCTGCAGCCATGCCAGCAAATCTCACTCTTCTGAGGGCACCGAACAGTTACTGACCTTAGAAAGGAGGTGTGCAAACAGATGACAGCCGGCGTTTTCCGTAGAAGGGGAGAGAATCTGTCAAGACCGCAAACCAGAGTCCCTGTAGTGACTACAGCTAATTTTCAGCAGGGGAAGGAAAGTATAAATCTAGATAAAATTGTGGGGTATGTGATTTCATTCTGATGAAGGTGGCAACATGCAGGTGCTGAGCAAAACCTACACGTAGATGCTGGCACCAAATATACCGTAAGTTGCCAGGTGGCATAAGTTGCATGGGCATTGGTACCAAATGGGCCTGAGAAACAGACTTATTTTGGTTCTGCTGAATTTTACTGCCCTGATCTTTACTATATTGTATTCCTGGTGTGTTTTATTCAGACTGTGTTGCTTTACTGAGTTGCATTTTTCTACTATAGTAAATTGCCTCCTGCCAACCTAGCAGTTTGAAAGGACATCAAAGTGCAAGTAGATCACTAGGTACCACTCCAGCGGGAAGCTAAACGGCGTTTCCGTGCGCTGCTCTGGTTCGCCAGAAGCGACTTAGTCTGGCCACATGACCCGGAAACTGTACGCCGGCTCCCTCGGCCAATAAAGCAAGATGAGCGCTGCAACCCCAGAGTCGGCCATGACTGGACCTACCTTTACCATAGTAAATTGCCTTGGAATTAATTTATTTTTTAATGAAAGGCATCATGAAAAATATTTAATAAATACAGTGGAACCTTGGTTCCCGAACTCAATCCGTTCTGGAAGTCCGTTCAACTTCCAAAATGTTCGTAAACCAAGGCGCGGCTTCTGATTGGCTCCGGAAACAATGCCAACAGCCGAAATGGACATTCAGCTTCCAAAAAACATTTGCAAACCGGAACACTCATTTGCGGTGTGCGGAAGCCGATTTGTTCAGGAGCCAAGCCGTTCGGGAAGCAAGGCACCACTGTAGAATTAAATTTAAAAGACATAAGATGATATAAAAATCAATATTACTTGTTGCCTGAATGCCAACCAATTTGGAGTGCCACCACTTGGGAGTACCTTTTGCCATATTTGCCCCCCCCCCACTCCATCTTTGAAGGCAGCGGCAGCGGGTGCAAGTTTCTCAGCAGAAGACCTCAAATACTGGGAAGTCTCCTTTGAGAACAACTCAGCAACTAAAAGGCACAAGACTAATAGCTTATTTGACCCACCAGTTCTTTAAGAGAACTATAGTGAGCCCCTGTAGGAAAGTGCAGAGAGGATATCTTTATTTATTATTATTTTAGAAAAATGGAATTTTTTGGTAGAACAGCATGTCCAAAAAATAAAACCTGTCCTAAATCTTCTGCAAGATATCCGCAGGAAAACGCAAAACCTGCCTAGGTCAACAATTCAGCTTAACACCCCCACCAACACTTCAAACACACACTCTCAAGATATACGCACCTACCTCATTTTAATAAATCCTGAATTGATTCCTTCCTTCCAACAGGGCCAGCAATCAGAACTACAATCCTAATTATATTGTCAAAACAGATTAATGTCTCCAAAGAGGTTAAAAGGAGGAATCATTATTTAACTTCGGAGGCGGGGGTTCGGGTGACCTCTCTCTGTGTTCGAGACCTGGCCGTTTATCAAAAGCGAAAAACCAAAAGGGAAGCCGTTTTATCCAGGAAGGTCAGAGAAGCAGGATTGGCATATTTCACCCAAAATGATGTGCAATAATTAATCTGCTTCGTCGGCAAAAATGCACCAGAATGAAGCCTTGGATGAAATCTACAACTGGCTCGATCATCGTGCTCCATTACGTAGACATTACTCGAGAACGTTATAAGAGAGAGATATATAAAAGAAGTCGTATTTTCACGAAGGGAATGCAGCTTAAGCATCAGCAGCTTAAGCACTGAAGCAGCATATCTCAAAAATAAAAACACAACCAGATTTAAATGGCATGGAAGAATCACCCCAGAGAGAGCTCATCAGGTTGAAAAGGAGCCTGAGGCTTCAATCTAGATTTCAGCAATTTCTAGGTGGCCTGCACAGAATGGAAGATGGCAAGATCTCCAAGGATGCACCATATTTTTCGCTCTATTAGATGCAGCAGACCACAAGACGCACCTAGTTTTTGGAGGAGGAAAACAAGAAAAAAAAATATTCTGAATCTCAGAAGCCAGAACAGCAAGAGGGATCGCTGCGCAGCGAATGCAGCAATCCCTCTTGCTGTTCTGGCTTCTGGGATAGCTGCGCAGCCTGCATTCGCTCCATAAGACGCACACACATTTCCCCTTACTTTTTAGGAGGGGAAAAGTGAGTCTTATAGAGCAAAAAATACGGTATTTTACGGGGAGCTGGCACCAGGCCTGTTGGCAGGCCAACTCTGCATTACAAAGATGCCTGCAAATGTAACATTTAGGCTGGCAGCATTGACCCTGCCAGTTGGAAATCCCTTGCAGACAACCGCAGTGCCTGGAGACAGGCTGTGCCAGGTCGTGCATCCACAGCAGTGACCAGAGGAGGAATGACCGCTGGGAAGAACGCAGAGAGAAGAAATGTCATGGCGCATATGCATTGGCACAACCGGATGCCTTCATCTGCCCCAGCTGCAGCAAAACATGTCTCTCCCTTATTCGGTCTCTACAGCCACAGCAGGCGTTGCAACCAGCATTCGAAACTCCCATTGTTCTAGGCGCGTTTTGTGACAAGGAATTTCATTAGCGCAAGCAGTTTCTGAGCACTGGGAGCAGTACTGCCCCAAAGATTTCAGATTAAAACTGCAGAGTGGAAGGAAAGGAGGAGCTTTTTCTGCCTCCCCACTTCCAGCCGCTCTCTGAAGACTCGAGAAAAGACCCTCTTAAGAATATTAGGGGGTGGGCGGGGAGGGGGAGCATGGCTTTGTTTTTTGCAGACTTCAGTTGAGGACTAGACCATACAAGAAATGAATATAAGATTTTCAGCCGCAGTTCATTCATTTTCAGCTTTCTATTCTTGTTATAAAAAAGTGTGCCTTAATAATAATAATACTAATAATAATTTATTATTTATACCCCACCCATCTGGCTGAGTTTCCCCAGCTACTCTGGGCAGCTCCCAATCGAGTGTTAAAACAACACAGCATTAAATATTAAAAACTTCCCTAAACAGGGCTGCCTTCAGGTGTCTTTTAAAGATGGGATAGCTGCTTATTTCCTTCACATCTAAAGGGAGGGCGTTCCACAGGGTGGGCGCCACTGCCGATAAGGCCCTCTGCCTGGTTCCCTGTAACCTCACATCTCGCAATGAGGGAACCGCCAGAAGGCCCTTGGCGCTGGATCTCAGTGGGGCTGGACGATGGGGGTGGAGACGCTCCTTCAGGTATACAGGACTGAGGCCATTTAGGGCTTTAAAGGTCAGCACCAACACTTTGAATTGTGCTCGGAAATGTACTGGAAGCCAATGCAGATCTCTCAGGACTGGTGTTATGTGGTCCTGGCGGCCACTCCCAGTCACCAGTCTAGCTGCCGCATTCTGGATTAGTTGTAGTTTCCGGGTCACCTTCAAAGGTAGCCCCACATAGAGAGCATTGCATTAGTCCAAGCGGGAGATAACCAGAGCATGCACCACTCTGGCGAGACAGTCCGCAGGCAGGTAGGGTCTCATCCTGCGCACCAGATGGAGCTGGGAGACAGCTGCCCTGCCCACAGAATTGACCTGCGCCTCCATGGACAGCTGTGAGTCCAGAATGACTCCCAGGCTGCGCACCTGGTCCTTCAGGGACACAGTTACCCCATTCAGAACCAGGGAGTCCTCTACTCTCGCCCGCCCCCTGTCCCCCCAAAACAGTACTTCTGTCTTGTCAGGATTCAACCTCAATCTGTTAGCCACAATCCATACTAGCAATGTCCAGCCTTGGCATTCTGTTGTTGCGCTCATATCCTAGGTTTAAGGTGCCATTTAGCTCCTAGCTTTCATATCTCAGTTTCTAGCTCTGGCTGCAACCTTCCAACCGCTCACCCTCAAAGGCACACTCCTTCACTGTCTCCCGAGACAGATGGATGCCCGTCAGCAAACCAGGAACCCACTCAGGCGGTAATGGCACCTAGAGATGCCTTGGGACACACATTCCCTCCCCTGCCCATCCCAAGTGAGGGCAACGCAGCACCAGCAGCCTTGCCCTCGCTCTAAATGGGCTATGCTTGCTTTCCCTGACCCTGGCTCTTTCGCACTGTGACATCATCACGCCTATGGAACAATCCCCAATCGGCTGGATTGTGCTGCGAGGAAGCTTGCGGGGAAAAAATCCACCCAAGCAGCTTCTAAGGAGGACAGCGAACAACGGGAAAACAGACCCACATAAAATATGCACATTTTATTACTGCTGTATTATTATCACTATTGTCAGTAGTCTTGTGTGTTACTGGTGGAAAATGAGGATATAAACTTCTTCATGCAGTACATAGTCATACTAGGGAAGCAGTGATTTATGAAGGAGAGGGCTGTCAATGACTACTAGCCATAATGCTTCTGGATACCAGTTGTTGCCAACCACAAGATGGGAGAGTGCTCTTGCTCACGTTCTGCCCGTTGGTTTCCCAACAGGCATCTGGGTGGCTACTGTGAGCATGGGATGCTGGACTCAACAGACCAGAAGGGCCATTGGCGTAATCCTGCAAGCTATTCTTATTTTCTTATGCCCTTTGACACCATTTGCCATAATTGGTTGGTAGTGAATACAGTGGTACCTCGGGTTACATACGCTTCAGGTTACATACGCTTCAGGTTACAGACTCCGCTAACCCAGAAATATTACCTTGGGTTAAGAACTTTGCTTCAGGATGAGAACAGAAATCGTGCTCCAGCGGCGCGGCGGCAGCAGGAGGCCCCATTAGCTAAAGTGGTGCTTCAGGTTAAGAACAGTTTCAGGTTAAGAACGGACCTCCGGAACGAATTAAGTACTTAACCCGAGGTAGCAATGTCTGTGGAGTGTTTTCAATATGTGTGGGGGGGGCATTCAGGGCTTTGTGGGAATGGAAGTACCCTTTTTCTGTCCCAATGACTGTGGGTCAGGGAAGTTACAGCCCAGTGTGGAAAGGATTCCATCCAGTGTTCAAAACTCCCATTGTTCTAGGTGCATTTTGCATCAGGGAATTTCATTAGAATGCACACTTTCTGAGCTCTGGGCTCAGTACTGCCTTTAGTTAGCAACAAGAACAAGAGTTGTCTGCAAGCACCCCTCTTTCAATGCCAAAAACAGTTCTGCAGAAAGCAGAAATCTTCCTCTTCTAGAACAGTTTCAGGTAAAGAACAGACCTCTGGAACGAATTAAGTACTTAACCTGAGGTACCACTGTATATGTTTTAACCCCCATTAGGCTCTTTTCCTTTGCTGCAGGACCACTGACCACAGTCCTAATGCACACACAACTTAAGAGCTGGTGCATTTGGAAACCAGTCTGTTCTGAAAAACCACCACTGATGCCAAGGGCTGAAGGAGGGACAGTTTATCTCCCCTACCCACACTGGATCAAGTCATCCTGCATGCTGGGATGATCAGAAGGAGCCTCAGAGGCAACCGAAACGAATGACCCCAAACAAGTCCAGGGGCTACCTGGAATATGACACTGCACAGGGCAACAGCATGCTTGCGTGTTTTTTTCGGACGGCTAACCAGCACCCGCCTCTCCCGCCCCGAAGCATCAGTCTCTTGACAGAGGATGCATCCGCTGTTAAACTGATACGAGAGGCTGTACTTTAGCCAAGAGAGAAAAATTGATTAGAACCTTCACTCCAGCTGCTTGCCAAGCCATGGGGGGATCTTCCTTTACTACTCTCTCCCAGCGAGGCTCAAAGAACGACACGGCTGAACTTTTAAGAGCACTTCCATTAACCGTTTTTTTCCGTCAGTCGGTTATAATCAGAGGGATAAAGGAAGGACATGTCACAGGAAGAGGAAAAGGATGCAGGCAACAACAGCCGAATTGGTTTGGAGAAGAGAGCTAACCTGAAGGCACTTGGGCAGGTAATCTGAAGATCTCATGCAAGGATGGGGAACACACCTAGAGGACTATAGGTGCTATTGGACTACAACTCCCAGCAGCCAGCAGGGACGGTGGGAACTGAAGTCTAGCAATACCCAGAGAGACACAGTATTCCCATCCCTGATTTGGTACCAAGCCAGGAATCTAGGCACAAGACAATCCCCCACGCCTCAAAAGGACCAGCGAAAGCCAACTCTAAATAAAATAATAATAATAATAATAATTTATACCCCACCCATCTGGCTGGATTTCCCCAGCCACTCTGGGCGGCTCCTAACAGAATATTAAAACCACAATAAAACATCAAACATTAAAAACTTCCCTAAACAGGGCTGCCTTCAGATGTCTTTTAAAATTCAGATAGTTGTTTATTTCCTTGACATCTGATGGGAGGTGTTCCACAGGGTGGGCGCCACCACCGAGAAGGCCCTTTGCCTGGTTCCCTGTAGCCTCGCTCCTCACAGTGAGGGAACCACCAGAAGGCCCTCGGAGCTGGACCTTAGTGACCGGGCAGAACAATGGGGGTGGAGGCACTCCTTCTGTGTGGACTAACTTCCACACAAAACATTAGGAGTCCCACGGATCCCTTTAAAATCCCATTTATGCTGTGCAGATGAGGAAATGTGAGCAGGTCAGGTGGGCCAACAGAACATGCATGACTCAAATACGCTGGAGATAATAATTTTTTAGTTATTTGGATGTATTTCTAAGTCACTTAATTAAAAAAACCAAAACAAACATGCAGTGCAAGTCAACATAAAAATAGTAAAACGACATCATAAGAACAGGAAAAAGAAGAAGAATCCACTGGGACTCACAGTGAAGCCTTACAGATACGCCACGTCGCAAGAGACGGACAGCCATGAAAAGGTTTCAAGTCTGAATATTTTCTGAAACTTACCATTTTGTCCAGGAAGACCAGCAGATCCTAAAGAAGCAAAGATCAAATGAGAAGTCAATAATAAAATTTTTTTATAATAATGAATTTTTATTTATACCCCGCCCTTCCCAGTTCAAAAACCGGGCTCAGGGTGGCTAACAACAAATTTAGAACACTTTAAAACACTTTATTATAAAAGCAGCATTAAAAACATGAATAACAATAAAATTCAAAAATCAAAAATCAATTAGATAATCCCCAGGGCTAGCTGGCTGAACTGGTCCTACTTGGGCCAGCGAGGAGGTCAGGGGAGAATTAGCTGTGGGGTCTCAGAGTGGGTGATCTTCATAAAAGGGGAGGGGGAGGGAAGAGAAGGGAAATAAAAGATCAGGCTGAATTCAAATTAAAGGCCAGGCAGAATAGTTCTCTCTTACAGGCCCTGCAGAAGGAGGTTAAATCCTGAAGGGCCCTAGTCTCCTGGGACAGAGCGTTCAACCAGGTAGGAGCCGTCACTGAGAAGGCCCTGGCCCTGGTGGAGGATAGTCTGACTTCCTTAGGGCCCGGGACCTCTAAACTATGGTATTCATGGACCTTAAGGTCCTCTGCGGGGCAGACCAGGAGAGGCGGTCCCGTAAATACGGAAGCCAAGGCTCCAGGATTTTTCTTCCGAGAGTATCTTGTCGCTACTGAACCCACGCTAGCTGTTAAAATGATGCTGCAAATGTGCTCAGTCTACACTGCAACACACACCTATCAACTCTGGACATGCCCAGGCGTTCTCCGGATGCAAGCGAGCAGGAGTCTGGAATGGCAGCTCACAAGGCTGCACTGAAAAGGGGATGTGTAACCCAATCTCTGTTCCCCAGACTTTTGGGGCAGGATCTGCTCCCTTGCTCAGAGCCTGACCAATCAGCAATATTCCAGCAGCTGGGATTTTGAGGCACACTCTAATAATAATAATAATAATAATAATAATAATAATAATAATAATAATACTGCCTCTGCGTCTGGAGATGGTGGTACACACCTATTGCTTCTTATCTTCCATGAAGCTGCCTAAACCTCTTTTAAATGTATCCAACTTAGAGGCCACCGCTGCATATTGTGGCAGTGAATTCCATAGGTTAACAGTGCGTGGTGGGAAGAAGTGCTTTTTGTCTGCCCTGACTCTTCCAAAATTCAGCTTCACTCACTGGATGTCCCTTAGTTCACGTATTACGAAAGGGGGAGGAAAACTCACTATCCCCTCTCCATTCATAATCTTATGTAATTTTTGTAGAATCACAGAGCTGGAACTTAATTTCAACTGTGGTCTGATATAAAGCTGTTAGGAAACCTGTTTTATTTTCAACAGCTTGCACAACTTCAGCAGCAAACCTAAGAGCATGAACACTCGAATCAGCCGAACTTTATAATCTCTCTGACCTGTTGCAGGCCAAGTCTGACGGATGGGAGGGGCTGCCCACCTGTCAATCACCTGATATCACAATAACGGCAGGTGAAGAGTCAATGATCTGCAGGCTTGAAGTCTCCACCTAACAGCTGATGGGCGGTGACTTGAAATCTGTCTTCCCTAGCAATTGGCTGCATGATCAAGCTCCACATGGCAAATCTGATCACGTAGCCCAGGGGTCAGCAACCTTTTTCAGCCATGGGCCGGTCCACCATCCCTCAGACCATGTGGTGGGCTGGACTATATTTTGAAAAAAAATATGAACAAATTCCTATGCTCCACAAATAACCCAGAGATGCATTTTAAATAAAAGGACACATTCTACTCATGTGAAAACACGCTGATTCCCAGACCATGGGCTGGATTCAGAAGGCGATTGGGTCGCATCCGGCACCCGGGCCTTAGGTTGCCTACCCCTGATGTAGACCAGCGCTGCCTGCCCCAGCAGGGTTAAATTACCCATTCTGCATTTGTAAGAACTCAATCTTTCAGTGTCCCAGTGACTACACTTTGGAACTCCCTACTGCTATCAGCCAGCCACTTTCACTGTGCTCATTTCAGTGCCTCCTAAAAACATCCTTGTTCAGACAAGCCTGTCCAGATGTCCAGAAAGCTGATGTGAGTTTTAAACCACAAAGCCTAGGACTTGCCGATCAGAAGGTCGGTGGTTCGAATCCCCGTGATGGGGTGAGCTCCCGTTGCTCTGTCCCTGCTCCTGCCAACTTAGCAGTTTGAAAGCACGTCAAAGTGCAAGTAGATAAATAGGTACCACTCCGGTGGGAAGGTAAAGGGTGTTTCCATGTGCTGCTCTGGTTCGCCAGAAGCGGCTTAGTCATGCTGGCCACATGACCCGGAAGCTGTCCACCGGTCCCTCGGCCAGTAAAGCAAGATGAGCGCCGCAACCCCAAAGTTGTCCGTGACTGGACCTAACGACCAGGGTTCCCTTTATCCTTTACCTTTACCTTTATTTAGTCTATTGTTATTTTAACTTTCTGAAAGGACCTAAACGATTGCTGTTATTTTTTTCTTACCGGTTAGTAAGCAGTAAATAAATAAATAAATAAATAGCTCACAGCTCAGCTGGTTAAAGTGTTGTGCTGATAATGCCAAGGTTGCAGGTCTGACCCTTGCATGCGACAGCTGCATATTCCTGCATTGCAGCGGGTTGGACTAGATGACCCTCAGGGTCCCTTCCAACTCTATGATTCCTGGGGTGTAGACAGTGATTAGCTAGATGGACTCAGTATATAGTAGCTCCCTGGTTTTTGGCTGAACTCTGTAGCTCCCCCCCCCAACCCCATTAACGAAGTCTAGGCTATGTTTTCTCCTTTCTAATACAGTCTTGATCCAACTTTTGTTTTAAGCGTTTGCACGGGATCGATTCAAGCGAGCGCACGCTCCTGAATGCTGTGACCTACCTTGCATATTTCTTCCTGGGAATATTCCTCTATCTCTGCAAAAACAAAATCAATTATTAAAGCCATTTTAGTGCCCTCAAAATTCATTTTTAATGTTCCAAAGCTGCCATGCGCCTCTCCTCGTGAGCAACGCCCCTTCCAATCTCCGCAAGTGTCTGCCTCTTTGGACTCGGTACAGAAAGAGAAGCTGCTTTTTGGAGAAGGATGAATAAGCATTGTACTGGAGCATTCAGCAACAGGTCTTGGAACGACTTGGATAAAAGAATTGAGGGGGCCCTCGTCAAATTTGCAGATGGCTCCAAATGGGAGGGGCAGCTAATGCCACAAAGACAGAATTGGGATTCAAGATGAGTCTAAAGAGAGAAGTGGGCCAAAACTAACAAAATGAATTTCAGCAGGGACAATTGTAGGGCCCTACACTTAAGCAGGAAGAACCAGCAGTACAACTGGGGACACCTGGCTGTTCTTCGGCGATCAGCCTTCTTTATGGTCCAGCTCTCACTTCCATACATCTCTACTGGGAAAACCATGGCTTTAACTATACAGATATTAACTTAATCAAATTGCCATTTGTGGTTTGAAAGGTTAGCTGGAAGTTTCGGGGCACACAATGATTGCAAATGAAGCTATCTGTTTACCCCAAAACTCTTGCAGGCAACGGCAGCAATGAAAGCAGAATCTCCTGTAACTCCCCCCCCCAAAAAAAATACCATTAAGAGCACAAATTGTCATGAATGCAGAAGAAAAAGGATAGCTGGACAGACCCAAAGTGCTGGATTCACAAGGCTCAGCACACCTTCGGCGCTTAGAGCATCTGCCTTGCATGTCACACTCCTTGGTGTCACTAGGCAAGGCTGGGAGACACTCCTGCCCGAACCCCCGGACCGCTGCTGCCAGTCAGAGCAGACGATACTGAACTAGATTGCACAAGGGTCTGAGACTCTTATTCCTGCCCTGCGGGGGGTTGGACTAGATGACCCTGTAGGGTCCCTTCCAACCCTACAGTTTTATGATTCTAGGTTCCTGCGCTCATTTCCTCAAAGCTGGAAGGCAATGGGAGCTTAAAAGGGGGGGGGGAGGTTATGGAAGGTAGGAGAGGGCAGCTGAGGGCAGCAGAGCTTTAAGCAGATCAAGAAGGGAGTGTGTCCCAGCTTCTCTTCCTTCCCAGCCCACTCTTTCATCATGCTAATCTCCAGCTATGCTTTGGGCCAGAGGTTCCTCACCTGTGGATGAAAAGCCCTTGGGATCTTAGGAGCTGCTGCCAGGAATGTGTCTGGCATTAAAGGAAGAGGAGAGGAGCCCTTACATGCAGCCGCTGGGAGAGATCATCAGGGGGTTTGGGCTGGGTGCCCATCAGTATGCGGATGATACCCAGCTCTACCTCTCTCTCAAATCAGAACCAGTGTAGGCGGTGAAGGTCCTGTGTGAGTCTCTGGAGGCGGTTGGAGGATGGATGGCAGCTAACAGATTGAGGTTGAATCCTGACAAGACGGAAGTACTGTTCTTGGGGGACAGGAGGCAAGCGGGTGTGGGGGACTCCCTGGTCCTGAATGGGGTAACTGTGCCCCTGAAGGACCAGGTGCGCAGCCTGGGAGTCATTTTGGACTCACAGCTGTCCATGGAGGCGCAGGTCAATTCTGTGTCCAGGGCAGCTGTCGAAGAGCTCCATCTGGTACGCAGGCTGAGACCCTACCTGTCCGCAGACTGTCTCACCAGAGTGGGGCATGCTCTAGTTATCTCCCGCTTGGACTACTGCAATGCGCTCTATGTGAGGCTACCTTTGAAGGTGACCCGGAAACTACAACTAATCCAGAATGCGGCAGCCAGACTGGTCACTGGGAGTGGCCGCCAAGACCACATAACACCGGTCTTGAAAGACCTACACTGGCTCCCAGTATGTTTCTGAGCACAATTCAAAGTGTTGGTGTTGACCTTTAAAGCCCTAAACAGCCTCAGTCCAGTATACCTGACGGTTCCCTCGCTGCGAGAAGCGAAGTTACAGGGAACCAGGCAGAGGGCGTTCTCGGTAGTGGCACCTGCCCTGTGGAACGCCCTCCCACCAGATGTCAAAGAGAACAACAACTACCAGACTTTTAGACGACATCTGAAGGCAGCCCTGTTTAGGGAAGCTTTTAATGTTTGAGGCATTACTGTATTTTAATATTGTGTTGGAAGCCGCCCAGAGTGGCTGGGGAAACGCAGCCAGATGGGCAGGGTATAAATAATAAATTATTATTATTATTATTACTGCGGGCGCAAAAGAAGCAGGGCGGCTTTGCAAGGCCTTTGCCTTTCAAGGCTCACACCGTCCAGTGGGCAGTTGGTGTTCTGCAGCAAAGGCAGATCTAATGGGTGATGGAAGTTGTAACCCAACAACATCTGGAGGGTGCCATTTGGCTACCTCAACTGGTGAATAGTACTGAGCTGGGCAGAACTAAGGCCTGATGTGGTGGAAAGCAGCTTCACATAATTGTAGAGTTCTGGAAGGGACCCCAAGGGTCATCCAGCCCAACCCCCTGCGACGCAGGATCCCCACTTCCTCTGTCCATATGTTCAAGACAAGGGCTGAAAGCTAGCTCACCTGGGGGAGCTGTGGAGTCTCCGTATCCTTTCATTTCCACGGCAATGACACGGAAGCCAGCATCAGCTAGAGCTGGGATCTGGGACGGAAAAACAAGAGTGAACTGGAAGGCAGTGGGGTGAGAATTAACTCGGATTACTGGAACGTTTATTTCTTTCCTCCATCCAGGTCTGCCCCCTGGCCACAAAGGGCTCCCTTTGCTTTCATCCTGCACCATTTGGCCTGTCAACACTTGCTGCGCGCAAAGAGCTTAGGAGTCTCTTTCCAAGGGATTAGGAGTGGAAACAGGCTCTAAGCAACACACAGTCACTGCTATCAAGGTGGGCATCGTAGTGAAGTACGGATAGGAATTGTTAAGAAACTGGGTATGGTATGAATCATTAAAAAACCACAGGCTTACTGTGTGAACAGGCAAAGGAAGGAATGGGGGAAAGGCATGAACTCAAGTCGAAAGAAAGAGGAAGACACATAGGCAACACTTGGTGAGATTTTGGAATGACCGCTCCCCACATTAAATGGGGGGCGCCTTTTGCGTGGTCGCGCACAGCCCCTGGACCCTATCCGGCACCATTAGCACAGGCTTGGCTTCGCCTCCCCCCAGGTGGGATACCTGGAGGTCTCCGCCTACCTCAGTCAGTTGCTCAATTCCACCTGGGGAGGCGTTGCCAATGTGATCACGCCAGGTAGTGGGAAGGACTACCTGCCCACACAATAGAGGGAGGATCTTACCTGGGAATCGTCAGTTGGCTCCAGAGCTTCTCCCACCCTACCCACCCTCAGTTCAGACTTCTTTTGCAGGTTAACCTTTTCTCCACAGGTACGCGGGCGCTGCTAGGTCAAGGTCGCTGTTGAAGGGCCAGAAAGGAATTCCCCTGCATTGGCAGGTTTGCCTTTCCCATAGCAAAATGTCACAACTTTGGCAGTATCAGGATTCCCCGTAAAAGGGGTTGCTTGAGTGGAGGCTGTGGCCATACGCCAAGAGGTCGTCATTGCTCTCCCCTGTGATGGCAGCGCAACGGGTGCGGGCTCTCTCTGCTTGAACATATGTTCTCCAGAGCCAGCCCCCCCCCCACTGGATAACCCTGATGTTCCCCAGATCCCCAGCAGGAGACTGGGAGGGATAAACACCCAATGCCTGAGCCAAGGTCTACCCACATCTGAAACATAATAAAGTTGTGGCCAATTTTAATCCCATAGCACGTTGTCTCGAGTCGTTATTCCTCACCGGGGCCGCCCAGGGTTTGGGGGACTCCACCTGTCCACGCAAACCAGAGCAGCAGCTGAATTCGTTTTCCAGCCCATGCGTTTCATACCTCTCCACCTTTTAATGGGTCCTCCGTGCATTTCTCAGGTCTTGGGTGAGTCCCAAGATGGGCTTGGATAGGGGTTGTACTCCAAAACACCAGGAGAAGGCTGAGTTAAAGCTCCCTGTGCGCAGGAGAAACCAATGCACACAGCCTGCCTTCCCAAGACCCGGCTCCCTCTTTGCCATTCTGCACTACGAATCCCAGGTGTGTTGGCTGGGGCTGATGGGAGTTGTAGTCCAAAACATCTAGGGGGCAGTGGGCACTAATGGGGCCCTATTGCAAACATAAGGGATGGAGGTCACCCTTCTCTCCACCTGCACGAAATATCTCTTACCTGGTACCTCCAAGATAACCAGGACTCTGGGAAGCCGTGGCACAGGAGAACGACCGGGCCGCTACCCAGCTCCACAAAGTGCAGACGGGTACCAGGCTAAAAGAGGAGACAGTGTAAGACATGAGTCAGATTCGCAAATGGAGCTGGAAGCAACATCACGTCCAAATCGCAGGACAAAGCCCACCATGACAAAGAACATCAAGGCTGGAGAAGAGCTGACATCAGAGCCACCTTCAACTATCTGAAGCACTGTCACATGGAAGAGGGAGCAAGACTGAGAAGAGACGGTGGGAGAAGACTGGAAGAAGTTTAAGGAATATTTGAAAAAAACATGTTAATATTTGAATCTTAGAATAGCTTTGGAAGTGGATATAGGCTGTAGGGTTAGAAGTAGAAGATAGTGTATTTTAAAATAGTATTATTTGCAAGTGATAAAATGTGAAGTTATTTTAAGTGTGCTTAAAAGAAAAAAGATGGTTAGAAATTATGATATATATAAACTGCTAAAGATGAAGTAAAATGAAAATCAGATAGGTGGGACTTGGGGAAGCCCATTTAACAATGTTTAGAAAAATAAGGATATGACAAGAATTTGTTTGTATTGTTTGTTTTTCTTTATTTGTGTTATAAAATGAATAAAAAAAATTGGGGGGGGGAGATTGTTTCTTTTGTGTTTTCTATTTCATCTAGGTTTATTGTACCCCACTTTGGTGACTTTGGGTTGTGAAGAGGTTTACAAATCTGCAGGTGAATAAAAATACAATAAATAAGTTCAAAGTTGCCAGAAAGTCAAGATTGCTGCAGTCCGGGAAGCCACCACGGGACTCTCATGCGTCAATCTGCAGAGCAGATTTGACAAATGCAAAGTAGCAGCTATGGGACTCGCTTTAATTGTCTGCAGTACATATATATATATGTCAGCCTCCCAGCAACGAAGCTTCTCCTGGCAGTTTTCAAGGAAGAACTCACAGGATTCTTTTCCCCATAAAAAGCACTTATAGGACCCTAACCCCCAAAGCAGTCCATCTGCTCTTACCTTGATTGTCACATAGCCGTGGACCACACTCTCTGGTTCGCAGGCGGGCGGAAGGCATTCCTCCTGCTCAAGAAGCTGGGAAGTAGATAATTTAAGGAAGGAGAGAGACTTCAAACACCTTTTGCAGATACAGGAATAGCAGCAAGCTTTCTAATACACAAGGTGTGTAATTAGGAGACATGGGCAGTAAAGCACAGATGAATTTTGACAAGTACTTCTTTTAAATGGGAGACATCCAACTAACTCATTCTGTTAGTGGAAGGACTTCCACTTGCATAGTTAAACTCTTTTTGGTGCACACCCTGCAACCTTCCCAAACCCTTTTCTGAGGGGTCAGGGGAACCCACACTTAGGGGAGCATAAGAGGCAGGTAGGGACGCAGGTGGCGCTGTGGGTTAAACCCCAGAGCCTAGGACTTGCCGGTCAGAAGGTCGGCAGTTCGGATCCCCGTGACGGGGTGAGCTCCCGTTGCTCGGTCCCTGCTCCTGCTAACCTAGCAGTTCGAAAGCACGTCAAAGTACAAGTAGATCAACAGGTCCCGCTCCAGCGGGAAGGTAAACGGCATTTCTGTGCGCTGCTCTGGTTCGCTTAGTCATGCTGGCCACATGATCCGGAAGCTGTACGCCGGCTCCTTCGGCCAATAAAGCGAGATGAGCACCGCAACCCCAGAGTCGGTCGCGACTGGACCTAATGGTCAGGGGTCCCTTTACCCTTTAAGAGGCAGGAAAAGCGCTACTGCAGAAGTGGAAATCTTTGAACTGACGGGAGCAAGTTAGTTGGATGCTGCCCAAAGAAATCGGCAAACCGATTCAGAAATGTGGCCAAATGAGAAACCCGAAAGAAATAGAAATGGACCAATATGTTCATCTTTGGGTTTCTCAATTTTTCCAGCCTCAAGTTTGGTTCCCTGCCTCCCCCTTGCCTCTTAGCACCCCACTAGGTGATTCCACTGCCCACTTTGGGAACCATTGGTTTAAAGCAAACATTCAAGTTTTCACCACATGTGGGGGTTTTATGCATTTATGTGCACGTTACTTGGCTGGAGAACTGCACCAAAAAATCGGGAAAGTGAGGATTTCAAAGAATTGATGCGTTGCAGTTCACATATTGTTTGGGAAAGCGCAAAGCAGGGATGTCTGTTTTGAAATAATAACAACATCATCATCAACAACAACAACAATTTTTATTTATACCCTGCCCTCCCTAGCCAGAGCCGGGTTCAGGGCAGCTAACACCAGTAAAATTACAATAGAAACATAATAGGGGGGCAAACAAAACAAAAAAACCCAAAACCCAATTTAAAATACAGATTAAAATACAATTTAAAAAGCAGCCTCAATTTATTAGTAGCCCATAAATCAAAACCATAAGGGGGGGGGGAGAGACATAAGGGTCAGACTGGAACAGGCCAGGCAGAACAGCTCTGTCTTGCAGGCCCTGCAGAAAGATGTCAAGTCCCTCAGGGCCCTAGTCTCTTGTGACAGAGCGTTTCAACAAGTCAGGGCCAGTGCTAAAAAGGCCCTGGCCCTAGTTGAGACCAATCTAACCACCTTGCAACTTGGGACCTCCAAAGTGTTATCATTTGTGGACCTTAAGGTCCTCCGTGGGGCATACCAGGAGAGGTGGTCCCGTTAGGTACGAGGGTCCTAGGCCGCAAGCTGAACCAAATTTCTACCCCCATCCTGATCCTGTGGCGAGGCAAAGAGGCAGAGAAAGACCGTCCTAAAAGCATTTGAGGAACTTCAAGGTTTATCAGAGATGGGAATGCAGCCAGGGTCTAGCACTCCACCCACAATGACATTCTGGCATCTCGTCAAGCTGGCTGGAAGGTTCTCTTTATTTTGGTTTTTCTCGCTTCCTCTTTGGTCACTTGTTTGGCACTCAGAACCTCTTGTTCACTGTAGGGTCCCATGCATGGTGCTTATGTGTGGTGGTGGTGAAGGAATCGTTTGGTGGTGATTTTGGGGGGCTGTTTTTCAGACTGAGGAGCAAGCGGACACTGAGTACTCCCGCTTGGACTACTGCAACATGCTCTACATGGGGCTACCTTTGAAGGTGACCTGGAAACTGCAATTAATCCAGAATGCGGTAGCTAGACTGGTGACTGGGAGCGGCTGCCAAGACCACATAACACCGGTTCTGAGAGATCTGCATTGGCTCCCAGTACATTTCCGAGCACAATTCAAAGTGTTCGTGCTGACCTTGAAAATCCTTAACGGCCTCGGTCCAGTATTCCTGAAGGAGCGTCTCCACCCCCATCGTTCAGCCCAGACACTGAGGTCCAACGCCGAGGGCCTTCTGGTGGTTACCTCATTGCGAGAAGTGAGGTTACAGGGAACCAGGTAGTGGCACCCGTCCTGTGGAAAGTCCTCCCACCAGATGTCAAAGAGAAAAACACCTACCAGACTTTTAGAAGACCTCTGAAGGCCACCCCTGTTTAGGGAAGTTTTTAATATTTAACGCTGTACTGTTTTTAACACTTGATTGGGAGCCACCCAGAGTGGCTGGGGAAACTCAGCCAGATGGGTGGGGTATAAATAATAAATTATTATGATTATATATTATATAAAGCAAAGTCCTGCAAACCTCAGTCCCCAAATGCCAACCCAAGAAAATGACAACTGATTCAGTGAATTGTCAGGAAGCCTGGGAAATATCCCAAAATGCTTGTGTATGAAAGAGGCAAAGGTGTTTTTCATGTGCAGCAAATATGCTTAGCTCCCATACACACGGGAGGCCTAGATAAATTGCAACCTTTCTAATATCTACAAGCATGAGGTCTGGAAACTTGCCTTTTAAATATTAAATAATACTGCATTTTTAAAAGCAAGCAAAAATGCAAAGTTCTGCTCAATGCCGCACACACACACACACATACACACACACACACAAATGCCCATATTGAGATGTAAATGAAGTGCAATTAAGATGATCCAAAGGTTTAGATTTTTCCTGCTCTGAAGCAATCTTGCCATCTAAAAGTGCCCTTTGTATTTTCTTTACCACAAAACCTGGCAATTCAGTGAGTGCAAAAGTACAAGCCTGGCTCAGTTAGTGCAGAAGAGAAAGTTTCTACGCTTCTGCGGTTAATAGTTCACTCAGCAGAGGCCTCTCTAGAGAGCAGAAGAAAGGAACCTTCCAAAGGATGGAGGGGATCCACTTTCAAAGAATCAGCTGGTACGTGAGCTACCTTTGTAGACGGGAGGGAAAATGCAGCAGCTTGTTAGAACTAGGAGCGACGGAAGCACTACGGAGAGGCACTTTGCTCCGGCACTGAGTAACGAGATCCTGCTGGGCCAGTCACGGAGGAAGGTTTACAAGGTTAATATGCCCAACACTGCTGAAATCAGCAGTCCTGCATAACCCTTAACGCAGCTGCCTCCTTCGCAGCCTCAGGATGCTCGGCTGTTAACCTCTTTTCGCAGGTTCATTTCATTCCTTGTTGGTGGAGGGGATGTTAGTGGCAGAGATAATTTGAGGTGTCATTTAGGGAAGGGCCATAGCTCAGTGGGCGAGCATCTGCACTGTGTGAAGATGCTCCCAGCATCTCCAGTCCCTGCCTGGAAGCCTGGAGAGTTGCTGCCAGTCCATGCAAACAATACTGAGCTAGATGATTAAATTGTTGTTGTTTAGTCGTTTAGTCGTGTCCGACTCTTCGTGACCCCCTGGACCAGAGAACGCCAGGCCCTCCTGTCTTTCACTGCCTCCCGCACTTTGGTCAAACTCATGCTGGTAGCTTCGAGAACACTGTCCCATCATCTCGTCCTCTGTCATCCCCTTCTCCTTGTGCCCTCCATCTTTCCCAACATCAAGGTCTTTTCCAGGGAGTCTTCTCTTCTCATGAGGTGGCCAAAGTCTTGGAGCCTCAGCTTCAGGATCTGTCCTTCCAGTGAGCACTCAGGGCTGATTTCCTTCAGAATGGAGAGGTTTGATCTTCTTGCAGTCCATGGGACTCTCAAGAGTCTCCTCCAGCACCAGAATTCAAAAGCATCCATTCTTCAGCGATCAGCCTTCTTTATGGTCCAGCTCTCACTTCCATACATCACTACTGGGAAAACCAGAGCTTTAACTATACGGACCTTTGTTGGCAAGGTGACGTCTCTGCTTTTTAAGATGCTGTCTAGGTTTGTCATTGCTTTTCTCCCAAGAAACAGGCGTCTTTTAATTTCGTGACTGCTGTCTCCATCTGCATTGATCATTGAGCCCAAGAAAGTAAAATCTCTCACTGCCTCCATTTCTTCCCCTTCTATTTGCCAGGAGGTGATGGGCCCAGTGGCCATGATCTTAGTTAGATGATTAAATATGGAAGTGCAATAAGACATGAGCCATCAGTTGGTATTTCCAGAAGGCTGAGGAAGACCTTGTTAGGATATAGTTCCGTTCCACCTTAAAAGAGTACAGGCCTGACTGTTGTGTGTCACATGCCTGTTTACTTTCAGCACAGATCTGCTGGGAACTTCCGTTTGTATAGAGCTTTTGCATTGCTGCTGTTTTGCCTGGAGACTAAGGAAAGCAGACATTTCCCCCCCTTTGTTCCTGCTGCTGAATAAAATGCTGTAATATACTGCTTACACATGGCTCTGTCCGCCTCTTCTGCTGTGAGAAGATTTATTCACTCTGCTGACAGAGCGTGCACGGGTCTCTAAACGTATCTGAGGCTCGTGTCGCTGATTGATGCTGTTCCAAGGGAGACCAGTGATCGCCCGGCTGCCGGCCGGTGGCTGGAGCCAGCTGGCGGCCTATCTGATGCCCCCGTCTCCCCGGCAGTATCCCAATAGACCTGACATTTGTGCTGTTGTATACCGTATTTTTCGCTCTATAGGACGCACTTTTTCCCCTTCAAAAATGAAGGGGAAATGTGTGTGCGTCCTATGGAGCAAAGACACCATAGCCCCGCGGCCATCTCCCGGCTGGAGAGGTAACGTGCGGCTATGGCAGGAGCCTCCATAGCCGCGCGTCACCTCTCCAGCCGGGAGAACGCGCGTGGAGCTAAAGCAGCCCCCCGCGACCCTTTCTCAGCTGGAGAGGTGACGCGTGACTATGGCAGCAGCCTCTCCGCTGCGCCTTTCGCTGCTCCCTGACCTGCTCTTTGGGGCTGGTGGTGGGCTTCCCCCCGCCAGCCCCAAAGAGCAGGTCGAAAGGAACCTGAAGCCTGGAGAGCGAGAGGGGTCGGTGCGCACTGACCCCTCTCGCTCTCCAGGCTTCCAAGGTAGCCGCCTGAACACACCTTAAACGGCACCTTGTTTTAGAGGGGGAAAATTCTCCCACTCTCTGCGCAGCACTTCCTGCCGCTTCGCTGAAGGGGCGCTGGGCAGAGAGCGGAAGAATTTTTTCCTTGTTTTCCCCCCTCTAAAACAAGTTGCGTCCTATTGTCCGGTGCGTCCAATGGTGCGAAAAATACAGTAATTTGTTGGAAGCCGCCCAGAGCGGCAGGGAATCCCAGTCTGATGGGCGGGGTATCAAAAAATAAATGGTTGTTATTGTTATCACTGCCTTCCTACACCCACAAAATGTCAGAAATGTTCCCTGCAGAGCTGCAACTGAAAGGTTCTTCCCTTCCAGCATCAAGCCTGGTGAGGCAGCCACTCCACCTTTCTAACGTGACTAGAAGTTGCTTCACTCTGCAAGCACTTAAGCCTTCAGCTCACGGGCTGCCAACCAGTTTCTGGCAGAAGCCAACTGGCTTGTCACATCTTTCATCTTCTTGAGAAAGCTATATTATGCGAACAGGCTATTCTGTTATGTGCAGCTGGTTGGCCAACCAAACCCAAAGGAGTGCTTACTGCTGGTTCCTCATCATCCTGGGAGATGCAGGGTTCTACCCTGGGCCCGTTGTTGTTCAACATATTTATAAACAACTTGGATGAAGGAATTGAAGGAACGCTCGTCAAATTTGCAGATGAACCAAACTGCAGAAGACAGAATCGGGATTCAACATGGCCTTAACAGATCGGACAACTGGGACCAAACTAACAAACTGAAATTCAGTGGGGATAAATGCAAGGATAAATGCACTTAGGCAGGAATGGCCAGCTGCACAAAAGTAATATGTAAATTTGAAAAGGATCTAGGGTTCTTAGGAGACCACAAGCGGCCTAGGACCCTCGTACCTACAGGACTGCCTCTCCTGGTATGCCCCGCAGAGGACCTTAAGGTCCATAAATAGCAACACTCTAGAGGTCCTGGGCCCTAAGGAAGTCAGATTAGCCTCAACCAGAGCCAGGGCCTTTTCAACACTGGCTCCAGCCTGGTTGAATGCTCTGTCTCATGAGACCAGGGCCCTGCAGGATCTGATTTCTTTCTGTAGGGCCTGTAAGGCAGAGTTGTTCCGCCTGGCCTTTGGCTTGGAATCAACTTGATCCCCTTCCCCTCTTTCCTTTCTCCTTCTGTGATGGAACTCCTATTTGGGGACTTCCCTGGCTTTTCTGGCCCACATAGGACCAGTCTGGATAGTTGGCCTTGGTGAAGATTTGACGTTTCTCCCTGCCCCCCCCCCAACAGTTTTTGATCTGGGCTTCCACTCAAACGAGGCTGCATTTTAAGTAGTATTATAATCTTGTTTTTCAGTTGTATTTTAATCAATTGTTTTTATACCTGATGTTAGCAGCCCTGAGCCCGGTCTTGGCCAGGGAGGGCGGGGTATATATAAAATTAAATAAATAAATAAATAAAATTAAATAAATAAACACGAGTCAATAATTTGATGAAGCAGCAAAAAAGCTGATGCTATTCAAGGCTGCATGAACAGAGGCACAGTGTCGAGACTAAGGAATTGGAGGCAGGAACATAGGCGCCGACTTCATGGGGCCTGAGGGGGCCCGAGCCCCCTCAAAAATTCGTTTGGGGGGGGCTCCGCCCCCCCAATAATTTAAGAAAATTATTACCGTATTTTTCCGGCATTCTGCCTCAGGGTCTTACTGCCCACCCTGCTCTGTTTCCTTGCTGTGTTTGCTCAAACGGAACAAAGAGCAGGGAAAGCCCCTCCCCTCCAGGCAGAGGGAAAGCAGCGTGTGTCTCTGTGCTCCGTGCAGGAGGGAGAGAGAGAGAGCGAGAGAGAGCGCGCGAGCTGGCTGACTTGGGTGGGTAGGTGAGGGAAAACTTTTGCCTTCCTTTCCTCCCTCCTCCTGTTATACCCCTCTCCTGCATTCTTAGCCAGCTGCTTCTCTGCACACCCCTCTCCTGCTCCGTGTCCCTTCTGTGTTTTTCCTTCCCTCCCCACTTAAAATGTGGTTAAAAAGCATGGATCCACATGGATCCTCAGGATCTTTGCATTGGGTCAGCCCAAATTCACCATCAGATCACATAGCATGTCCATGGCTACAGCCTGCCCCCCAAAAATCACGCACCCACTGTTGCCTGGGGCTGCAATGGTGCAAAAACGTGGTTACAAAACATGGATCCACATGGATCCTCAGGATCTTTGCATTGGGTCAGCCCAAATTCACCATCAGAGCACATAGCATGTCCATGGCTACAGCCTGCCCCCCCAAAATCACACACCCACTGTTGCCTGGGGCTGCAATGGTGCAAAAACGTGGTTACAAAACATGGATCCACATGGATCCTCAGGATTTTTGCATTGGGTCACCCCAAATTCACCATCAGATCACGTCTGTGGCCACAGCATGAAGCACAAAAATGATACATCCACTGTTTCATTCAGAATGTTTTTTTCCCTTGTTTTCCTCCTCTAAAAACGATGTGCGTGTTATGGTCAGGTGCGTGTTATAGAGCGAAAAATACGGTAGTTATATTATGCTTTGTAAAATCACAAAATTATGTTGGTATTTTTTATTTTCCTTGTTTGATGATAGTTACCTTTTAAAATACATTCAGTAATGAGTTAAAACAAATAATTATTACGGTAGTAAAAGAGGCGGCGCGAGTAGTTTTGCTCGGTGCGTGTTGACTGGCCCAGCCCCTCTTTCCTTTTCCTCTCTTCTGCTCTCCTGCCGGGCGCCTGAGGGAGAGTTACTTAGCGGTTCTGAGGAGCCGCTGTTGTTTCGGCAGGGGAAAAACCGCCGCCCGCGAACCGCCGAGCTCCCTCTCTCTTTCCAGCCCCTCTCTCTCTCTCTCTCTCTCTCGTGCTATGGCCAAGGAGGAGGAGAAGCCCTTCAGCCAGTCTATGGCCGAGTGGCGGAGGTTCATCTACAACCCCAACAGCGGCGAGTTCCTGGGGCGAACGGCCAAGAGCTGGGGTGAGGAGGGTGAGCGAGCGCGCGCGCGCGGGGAAGGGAGGGGAGGGGGCGGCCGGCACGAGGGGCGGTGGGAGGCGAGGCGCGGCGGGCACTTGCCTTGCCCACCACGCATCTCTCTCCTTCTCGGTCTCTCTCCCTCCCTCAGCTGGCGAGGGGGCCACGAGGCGGGCGGCAGCAGCAGCAACGGGCCGGGAGCGGATCTTATAAAACTTCCCGGGGCAGGACCCCAGTATGGGCCCCCCCCAATATTTTTTATAAGTCGGCGCCCCTGGGCAGGAACAACTTCTGAACAGAAGTCGCTGGAAACCACAGGAGATGAGAGGACAGTGCTCTCATCGTGCTCAAATCCTGCTTGTAGGTTTCCATTTGCAGCCTCTGGCTAGCCACTGTGCAAACAGGATCCTGGATTAGTAATAATAATAATTTATATGCCGCTCTGGGCAGCTTCCAACGAATTAAAACAGCAAACGCAGTAAAATATCAAGCATTAAAAAGTTCCCCACACCGGGCTGCCTTCTTCTAAAGACCCAATAATAATTTATTATTTAGAAAGCACGGTGGCCTGATCCAGCAGCCTCCTTCTTATGTCCATTACTCGTTAGGATTGCAATGCAATCCACAGGTGCAATTGCTAAAACTCAGGAACCAACCTACAGAGAGAAAATCATTTCCACTCAATGTCCGCATACAAAAAGAAGCTCCTCACCTGAACTCCCGTCAGGTCCTGCAGCTCCTTCAGAGCCGAGTCAAAATCTTTCACAAGGATGGTGGTCATGCCCATCTCCCGAGCGGGCTTCAAGTTTGCGCCAGTGTCATCCAGAAAAATAACCTGGCGCGAGGAAGAAGCAAAAGCCAGAGTCAGCTGACAGGAAAGAAGGAACGCACCTATCCTGTTCTGCCATTGTTAGATGTAGTGGGCCTCTAACTACCTCGTGGCTGCATGGAATGCCTTGTGTATATACAGTGGTGCCTCGCAAGACGAAAAGAATCCGTTCCGCGAGTCTCTTCGTCTTGCGGTTTTTTCGTCTTGAGAAGCAAGCCCATTAGCGGCTTAGCGGCTTAGCGCTATTAGCGGCTTAGCGGGCTTAGCGGATCAGCTGTTAGGCGGCTTAGCGGATCAGCTGTTAAGCGGCTTAGCGGATCAGCTGTTAAGCGGCTTAGCGGATCAGCTGTTAAGAGGCTTAGCGGATCAGCTGTTAAGCGGCTTAGCGGATCAGCTGTTAAGAGGCTTAGCGGATCAGCTGTTAAGAGGCTTAGCGGATCAGCTGTTAAGAGGCTTAGCGGATCAGCTGTTAAGAGGCTTAGCGGCTTAGCGGATCAACTGTTAAGCGGCTTAGCGGCTTGGGAAAAAAGGGGGGGAGGGAAAAAACCCGCAGGAACTCGCAAGACATTTTCGTCTTGCGAAGCAAGCCCATAGGAAATTCGTTTTGTGAAGCACCTCCAAAACGGAAAACCCTTTCGTCTAGCAGGTCTTCCATCTTGCGAGGCATTCGTCTTGTGGGGCACCACTGTACACCACAATTTTCTTTTTAAAAAACTTATTCTGCACCCAGCCAGTCCTAATTCTGCAGCAAGGAAAACAGGACTGTCCTGATTTGCCTAGGGAAGTGGCATAATCTCAAGAGGCTAGCCATCATGACACCACCCCCTGCCCCCAAAACCTTCAAGGGATTTGATCCATTCACCCCTCTGACCCTCTAGCCAGCCCCAAGCATAACCCCATAGCCACTGGGGAAGACTACAATTTGCAGCAGAATGCTGGTGGACAAGCTAGGAAAGAGCCTAGAGATCCATTATCTGCAATCCTGGGCTTCACACTTTTAACACTGAGGTCTGGCAAGATTGAATCAAAAGAGCAGCCAAGTGTGGGCCATTAACCCTTTCTCCACCACAATTTCCCGGACAGGTGACAGTTTCTTTCTCTCTCTCCTTTGAAGGACTGGCTGATGACATGTAAGAACAGCTCCCTAAGAACGGGTGCCTGAGTTTGATTTCTGTCCCCTACTTCCATCCCTGTCCCTTTTCACTTATGTGTTGTGCTTTTTTTTTTTTTTTAGATTGGCAGCTTGTGGGCAGGGACTGTTTCAACTGATCGCATGTAGGCTATTCAGGGAGCCTTTTTAACTGAAGAGCTGAATACAAACACGCCAAGTATGAGTGTGTGTCTGTGTGTGCACGTTTGTGTGTGTGTGAGAGAGAGAGAGCGCGCCAAACAAACATACACACACTGCAATTTGCTCTGTTTGGACTGGGACCACAGCCCTTATCCCCTCTAATGTGGCAAAGAATATATTGAGTGTGTGGATCAAATCAGGAAAATGGTATGGGCTTGATCTCCCCATCGACCACCACTGGGGTCCAAATTACATGTATATACACACAGACCTACTTCTGAAACTAAATTTAAAGAGAAAGGAGAACAGATCATGAATTTTCTCTGAAGGCCTCATCCAACTTGCTCTCTGAATACTTTTTTTTCACCACAAGACCCATTCCCGCCACCATCCTGTGACCACATTTGACAGGTAGGTGAGGATACTCGCTTGACATCACGACGACATCAGCTGAGCCATTTTTTGCTCGCGCAGTCAGCTGATTGTTGGCAATTGCAAACGGGGTGAGGTGTGGGTGCTGCCAAACAGCTGATCAGTGGTGCATACAAGCCCCTTTTTGGCCCTGCCATGTCTTTACCTGCCACACAACTGGCACTGAGGAAAGCAACCAAGCTGATCAAGGGTCTGGAAACCAAATCTTACAGGGAAAGTTTGAGGGCGTTGGGTGTGTTTAGCCTGGAGAAGAAGAGACTGAGAGGTGACAGGATAGTCACCTTCAAATATCTGAAGGGCTCTAAGAAAAGAAAGATTAAAAATTAAATCAGAAATTAGGGGAAGGATTTGCTGAATTGGCTTGATTAGAGATTGGAATACAGAGAGGGGAGGTATGAGGAGGTCGGGAAAGCAAGTTATATGACCATAAGGGATTGAAATTATACCTGTTATTTGATTTGTATGTATGTTTATCTTATTGTTATTTCTGTTTTCTTTTTTTTCCTTTTTTTTGGTTGTTTTTATGTTATATAATTTTTTAAAAACTTCAATAAATATTCTTTAAAAAACAACAACAAATATCTGAAGGGCTGTCACATGGAAGATGGAACAAGCTTGTTTTCTGCTGCTCCAGAGGGGAGGAGCCGAACCAATGGATTCGAACTACAGTGGTACCTTGGGTTAAGTACTTAATTCGTTCCGGAGGTCCGTACTTAACCTGAAACTGTTCTTAACCTGAAGCACCACTTTAGCTAATGGGGCATCCTGCTGCCGCCGCGCCGCCGGAACACGATTTCTGTTCTCATCCTGAAGCAAAGTTCTTAACCTGAAGCACTCTTTCTGGGTTAGCGGAGTCTGTAACCTGAAGCGTATGTAACCTGAAACATATGTAACCTGAGGTACCACTGTACAAGGAAGGAGATTCTGGCTAAACAGTAGGAAGAACTTTCTGAAAGTGAAAGGTTCCTCACCACCACCCTTGCACCAGAGCACAGAATCATAGAATTGTAGAGTTGAAAGGGACCCCAGGGGTCATCTAGTCCAACCCCCTGCAGTTCAGGACTGATGTTAAACACATCTGGAGAGAGAGAGAGAGAGAGAGAGAGAGAGAGAGAGAGAGAGAGAGATCCTGAAGGGAACAACAGAAGCTTTTTGCAAGTACAAGACAGAAGAAGAAGAAGAGGAGGAGGGGGAGGGGAGGAGGAGGAGGAGGAGGAGGAGTAGTTTGGATTTGATATCCCACTTTATCACTACCCTAAGGAGTCTCAATACTTTGGCCACCTCATGAGAAGAGAAGATTCCCTGTAAAAGACCTTGATGTTGGGAAAGATGGAGAGCGCAAGGAGAAGGGGACGACAGAGCAGGAGATGGCTGGACAGTGTTCTCGAAGCTACCAGCATGGGTTTGAGCAAACTGTGGGAGGCAGGGGAAGACAGGAGGGCCTGGTGTGCTCTGGTCCAGGGGGTCACGAAGAGTCGGACACGACTAAACGACTAAACAACAACAAAGGAGTCTCAAAGCGGCTCACAATCTCCTTTCCCTTCCTCCCCACAAAAAACACTCTGTGAGGTGAGTGGAGCTGAGAGACTTCAGAGAAGTGTGACTGGCCCAAGGTCACCCAGCAGCTGCATGTGGAAGAGTGGGGAAGTGAACCCGGTTCCCCAGATTACGAGTCCACTGCTCTTAACCACTACACCACACTGGCTCTCAGATGTGTGCCACCAACCTCTTCAGGTTTCACTTTCAGCACATCCAGTGCATACTCATAGATCTTGGGATCTGGCTTTTGCAGACCGACACGGCATGACTCAATCACCCGGTCAAAATATCTGTTCAGCAGACAAAGGGCAAGGCCTGTACGGTGCCTGAAGGGGCTGTCATCAACCCAGTTGTTGGTCAGAACAGCTGTCATGAAGCCTGGAAGGGGAGAGGCAGGAGAGTCAGAAGATGAACCAAAGCCCAGGCCACATTCCGTACCATAGTTAGGAAATACATCTTAATTCCAGGTGTGGATTCAGATAGCATAAAGAATTAGGGTGCAGGGAGAAGGGCTTGGGTGCTTTGTAAACCGCCCTAAGATCTTCGGGTGAAGGGTGGCATGGAAATTTAATAATAATAGAAATGACCTGTAATGGTTCTAGGGGTTGCTCTTGCGTAAGTCGTCGCCACTCCTGGCTAGGTTACCTGGGTGAACCCTTTCTGTCCGGACAGCCTCTCACCCGTGGCTGTCTCAATTGCTGGCAGAATCCGTCAGTGGCCGTTTCTTGAACTTCTTCCAGCAAAGAAGTTCTTTGATGCCTAGTCTCCTCCTACTCTCCCTGCGCAGAAGTCTTCTGCGCAGGGAGGGTGTGGGCAGCGGAGGACCCATGCTCTCCCCGCTGGTCTCCGGCGAGGAGTCCTGGAGCCCCCTCACCGATTCCCCCTTCTGCCCCCCTTCTCCACTGGTGCTACGCTGATTTCCTTCCCCAGCAGATGGGCTGCCTCTCTCCCTACTGGGACCCTCTCCGGCATCCCTCCAGAGCCTTCCCTCCACCTCTAGCTCCGATGGCAGTTCCCTGACATGACCCATTCAGAGGGAAAAGCTTTCATGCTGCATCTGTTTTCGGAATACTGTCATACTGCTTTTCTGTTGGATCGCTGTACAGTGGACGCTCGGGTTGCGAACGTGATCGGTGCGGGATGCACGTTTGCAACTCGCAGTGGCACATCTGTGCACATGCGGGTTGTGATATGGGGCTTTTGCGCATGCGCAAAGCGCGATGTAGCGATGTACCCGTTCCGGTACTTCCGGGTTTCGGTGGTTCGTAACCTGAAAAAACGGAACCTGAAGCATCTGTAACCCGAGGTATGACTATACCACTTTGAGAGTTTTTAAAATGTTAAATGTTTTAGAAACACTTTTAAACATACAAGCAATAAATGAAGGATATCAACACTGTGAAAAAATAAATGGCTCCTTCTAAGCTCATAAAAAAGCACCCTACAAAAATACCACACCAACATAGCCGTGAACCATCGGAGGCACCCAGGTTGTGTAACAGCCACCCCTTGCCACACGAAGGAGCCATTACCGTTCTCCCTGAGCCTCACAGCTGCCCGCAGGAAAGGGATATTGAAGGAATGTTCCTCCATCAATTTCTCAACGATCTGAGCCACCGAGAACTGTTTTGGGAGGGAGGCTCCAGAGGCACCAGCAACCTTCTTACAGTCTTCTTCAAAGCCGGCCATCATCTGAAACACAGGAATAGAGGAGGCTGCTTTATGACAAGTCAGACCATTGGGTCCCACTACCTCAGTGTTGATGTATGGAATTGAGAGTTGGACCATAAAGAAGGCTGATCACTGAAGAATTGATGCTTTTGAATTATGGTGCTGGAGGAGACTCTTGAGAGTCCCCTGGCTGCAAGAAGATCAAACCTCTCCATTCTGAAGGAAATCAGCCCTGAGTGCTCACGGGAAGGACAGATCCTGAAGCTGAGGCTCCAAGACTTTGGCCACCTCATGAGAAGAGAAGACTCCCTGGAAAAGACCCTGATGTTGGGAAAGATGGAGGGCACAAGGAGAAGGGGACGACAGAGGACGAGATGGTGGGACAGTGTTCTTGAAGCTACAAACATGAGTCTGACCAAACTGTGGGTGGCAGTGGAAGACAGGAGTGCCTGGCGTGCTGTGGTCCATGGGGTCATGAAGAGTCGGACACGACTAAATGACTAAACAACAACAACAACACCTCAGTGTTGTCTGCATGGATGGAAAGCAGCTCTCCAGGGTTTCCAGGCTGTATAGGTTCCCTACCCAGGGACTGAACCTGGGACCTTCTGCTGATGATCTGCCACAGATTTACGACCTTCCCTGTGTGCTCCCCTGCCACCAAACCTTAGGGAGAATTGCATTATTTATCTTGAAACAGTTGTGCAAGAAAAGGCAAGGTCTTTCCAGCAAGCACGATGAAGAAAGCAGAAATGTCTTTCGGATCCCACGGAACCGGGCCTGATGGAACTGTCCTGCTGTCTAGAGGTCCCAGCGATGGAACATTGGGGCCCATGCCTCCCCATGACATGCTCTGCCCCAAGCCAAGACCCCTCCCTCCTGCAGCCTTTCAGTCTTACCCGAGTGAGTGCCATCTGGCCCGTCATCGCTTTGGAGAAGGGTCCATCAATGCCTCCTTGCAAGGCAACATTTTGGAAGAAATCGCTAGAAGATGAAAGCACATGCACACATACAAAATTAGACCACGGTAAGACTGGCAAATGAATCTTTGCTCCACTGTAAATTTATAATAATAATAATATGATGATGATGATGATGATGATGATGAATTGATTATTTCGGTCACAGACCAGTTCCAGCCCACATACAATATCAAGGAAGTCATAAAACACAATAGGGATACATTTGAATTTGCAAATTAGGTATAACAGGGACAATACAGATATAGCAACAGTTAATAAATATATAAAGTAAAACTTAGTCGCTAACATATAACTAAAATTATCATTGGAGGCCTTAATCATTATGATAGCACAGCTAAATAATAATAATAATAATAATAATAATAATAATAATAATTTATTTATACCCCGCCCATCTAGCTGACTTTTCCTAGCCACTCTGGGTGGCTCCCAATCGAGTGTTAAAAACAATACAACATTTAATATTAAAAACTTCCCAAAACAGGGCTGCCTTCAGATGTCTTTTAAAGATAAGATAGCTGCTTATTTCCTTGACATGTGAAGGGAGGGCGTTCCACAGGGCAGGTGCCACTACCGAGAAGGCCCTCTGTCTGGTTCCCTGTAACCTCACTTCTCGCAATGAGGGAACTATCAGAAGACCCTTGGTGCTCAGTGTCCAGGCAGAATGATGGAGGTAGAGACGCTCCTTCAGGTTCCCTAAGTTTTATTAATTTTAATAATATTAATATTCCACCTTTCATCCGAATTACAGAGTGGCTTACAATATAATACATATATATGAAACAAACACACCCTGAAGACCATGCAGGGCTTCCCACTTTACACCAAGGGTGGGTAAACTCAGGCCTTCTGTGGCCCCCAAGTTCTCTCTGAGTGGCCCTTGCGACTCTCCAGGCCACGCCCCTTCCTAGCCACGTCCCCTTTTGCCAGGCTTGTTTCACATCCTCCTTGAGTATTTGCACCAGGCTGGAATGTGTCCTGGAACTATGATAATGCATTTTGCTTGCCTAGAAGGAAGGAAGGAGGCGGCTTCTGTGCATGTCTATAGAAAGCAGCCTAGCGTTCAAAAGGTATACCGTATTTTTTGCTCCATAAGACTCACTTTCCCCCTCCTAAAAAGTAAGGGGAAATGTGTGTGCGTCTTTTGGAGCGAATGCAGGCTGCGCAGCTATCCCAGAAGCCAGAACAGCAAGAGGGATTGCTGCTTTCGCTGCGCGGCGATCCCTCTTGCTGTTCTGGCTTCTGAGATTCAGAATATATTTATTTCTTGTTTTCCTCCTCCAAAAACTAGGTGCGTCTTATAGAGTGAAAAATACGGTACATGCCTGGAAAGCCCTACCAAGCCAAGTTTCCCAGAAGCAAAAGAACATGGATCAGACCAGTGACTCATCTGGCCCGCAGCTTCTCTAACTTTTCTCTATCCATCTTCTCCATTTTATAATTTTGAAAACTTGCACCATGCCCCCTGTTGCTCGCCTTTTCTCAAAAGTGAAAAGCCCCACATGTCGCCTAACTTCACGGGGAGCCACTCCATCCCCTTGATCATCCTAGGAAGGACTTTGGTGGGCCTTGCAGGGTTCAAAGGAAGGGGGTATGCAGGCAAAAAGGCTTTACAAGCAAGGGAGGGAGACCTGCAAGAAAGAAGATTCCACTTAAACATTAGGAAGAACTTCCTGACAGTAAGAGCTGTTTGACAGTGGAATTTGCTGCCAAGGAGTGTGGTGGAGTCTCCTTCTTTGGAGGTCTTGAAGCAGAGGCTTGACAACCATATGTCAGGAGTGCTTTGATGGCGTTTCCTGCTTGGCAGGGGGTTGGACTCGATGGCCCTTGTGGTCTCTTCCAACTCTATGATTCTATGATTCTATGACCTGCAGACAAAAGGGAGTCAACTAGAGCTCAAGCACAAACTCTTATTCAATTGCATCCATGGAAATGCCAGCCAGCACCGCAGGTTTAAGTTGGAACTCCAAAGCTATAAAAGTGATGGCTTCACCAATCCGATTGCATTCAAAACTGTTGCAACCAGCCCTGGGACCTTAGGGTGAAGGGCGGGTTGTTAATTAAAGCAATAATAATCTTTCCAAGCATACCCTTGTAGTATTAAGATGTCAAGAAGGGAAACGGACCAAACCTCAGGTTCTTTCATCTGTCTTCTTTTCAATCAGATAATCTCCAACCTTTGTAATTAAGGCAGTATCCATATCTCTTGGCTCTGGGGAACTGCTCAAGGGCGTATCCTGACTAAGTGAGTTTTAGCCTTTATAGGTGAAATGTACGTAATACCTTGGAAGCCAGTGCTTGGTGTTTTAATCTCTTTGCTGCTCTTTCATTATTGCGGGGTGGAAGAGGCGATAGGGAGGGAGGAAGATTAAGACCCACTTGTTGTTGGCATCTGTCTATCTCAGGAGACAATGGAGTGTGCCTCTGGGGGTGAAGCCAAAAGGCTGTGTTGTTAGTGACCGCCAGACCCCCAAGCCTGGGAAGTGTGCCCAGACGACAAGACCCCCCTCTTGGCCTTGCCGATGTGGTCCAAAAGAAACCAGAGCAAGATGTTTGGCAGCAGGGAAGGAGAGTCCACCATCTCACACTGGGAGTCTGTTCCACTGTGTATAAATATTATGAAATGGATGGATGGATGATAACAGAACCCTGTCCCAGGCCATGATGGCTACATACTCCACCAGTGTATTGGAGGGCATATGGCTCTGAATGCATTGCTGAGAATCACAGGTGTTGAAGAAGAAGAAGAAGAAGAAGAAGAAGAAGAAGAAGAAGAAGAAGAGGAGGAGGAGGAGGAGGAGGAGGAGTTTGGATTTGATATCCCGCTTTATCACTACCCGAAGGAGTCTCAAAGCGTCTAACATTCTCCTTTCCCTTCCTCCCCCACAACAAACACTCTGTGAGGTGAGTGGGGCTGAGAGACTTCAGAGAAGTGTGACTGGCCCAAGGTCACCCAGCAGCTGCATGTGGAGGAGCGGGGAAGCGAACCTGGTTCACCAGATTACGAGACTACCGCTCTAACCACTACACCACACTGGCTCCACACTGAGAGGGCTCTTGGACTCATGTTCTGCTTTCAGGCTTCCCACTGGGACATCTGGTTGGTCATGAGGAGGGGCGGTGTTCTGCCCCCTCTTATTCTGCCCCAGCACCACATCAAAGGGTCAGTCAGTCAGTGTGTTGGAGAGAGAGAGACTGAGTGTTACAGATCGTGTGTATAGATAAGGTTGCTGCTAAGAGCAGCTGCAGACACTCAGTGCAGTTCAGCATTCATTTATGCTTAGACCTCATTAAGCTCTGTATATAGTTGTAGGTAGAATAAAGAAGATATTCTACAGAGCTGCTCTCCGAGTCGTTTATATGCTCTGCTATACTCTGCTGTGCGACGACTGTCTTCTTGTGGAAGTGAATCCGGTGCTCACAACTCTAAGCTGTGAGTCCACAGCACTTTGACCAGCTCCTGTCCAGAAGGTGGTCTCTGGAAGCTCGCCTGGCCCAGTCGGGGCTAAAGTGTGTGAAACCAGTTGGTGGCACTGGCTCAAGGGCGATGCTGACAGGTCCCTGCTAATGCCTGCAACCAATTTACGGTATTCTGCAAGGGGCAGCGGCAGAAAACGAAACAGCCAGGGAAAGGAGTTTGCCTCCTCACCCGGGGAACCCTTCCTCACACCTCCATGCTGCCCACGAATGAAGGAAAACAAAGAGGCAGAGATGAGTAAATGAAGGCACAAGTGTTGAGTGGGAAAGGGGGGGGGGGCTGAGATGGCAGAGATATTGAGAAAAACAAAGGGTTGCTATTCAGCAGCCAGGAAGATTTGGAAAGCAGCATTGGGCAAAACCAGAAGCCACCCTGATGCGCAATCACTTCCTCAGATTCAGCAACACTTTTTCTCTTTTCTCCTTTTTTCATTTGTTTTTTCTAGCCACCTGGAAAGTCAGGAAATAAGTAAAATAGTAGTAGTGGTAATAATGATAATTATTATTTTATGTCCTCCTGCATTCTGTTGTTTGCTTCGCCTTCACGTTCCCTTCCCCAGCCTTGTTGAACTGTCCTAGTTCTTTGTGTCTCAGCCCCTCTGCCCTGCACACTGTCATTACTGGCAGCTGTGCAGTCCCACCAATCTGCTTCATGCCTGGGCTTGGTATCTCAGCAAGTAAAAGGTAAAGCGACCCCTGACCATTAGGTCCAGTCGTGGCCAACTCTGGGGTTGCGGCGCTCATCTCGCACTACTGGCCGAGGGAGCCGGCATACAGCTTCCGGGTCATGTGGCCAGCATGACTAAGCTGCTTCTGGCAAACCAGAGCAGCACACAGAAACGCTGTTTACCTTCCCGCCGGAGCGGTACCTATTTATCTACTTGCACTTTGACGTGCTTTCGAACTGCTAGGTTGGCAGGAGCAGGGACCGAGCAACGGCAGCTCACTCCGTTGCGGGGATTTGAACCGCTAACCTTCTGATTGGCAAGTCCTAGGCTCTGTGGTTTAACCCACAGCGCCACCCACATCCCTGTCTCACCAAGTACCATTCTCCAAATGGTGTCTATGTATTAAGTCTCATCCCATTCTTTTTTTAAAAAAGCAAAGAAACAAAGGTAAGACACATCATCAACACACAACAAGCAGATCAGCAGAAGTGGGGAACCTGTGGCCCTCCAGATGTCATGGTCATGTCCCAACTCCCATCAACCCTCACCGTTGGCCATGCTGACTTCTGGGACTGATAGGAGTTGGGTGTTCAACAGCATCTGGAGGGCCACTGGCACCCCACCCCAATATAGAGTGCAAGAAGACAATGTCAGATAAATCTGAGACCCAAAGCTTTCTCAGATGCCTTGTGTTGGATACCATCCCATGCAGCCATCCACAGACGCCATACAACCTCAAAGCATTCAGGATGGTCGGCACTTTGTGGATAACTCATGATCTCTATCCAAAAGCCTCTTTTAACTTCCCTCTTCCCCTATGTTAAACGAGGAGCAGACACTATATTTACATTTCCAAAACGTATCATTGTGGTCAGCATAAGCCATGCTCAATCCTAAAGGTGTCAAATAACCCTCAGTAGTGATTTTCTTTTAGATTTACAGAGGAAGAACATGCTGATCCTGTAGTAAACATAGCAAATCAAACATTCTAGGACTTGGGAGCCAATCATATTTCCCCTTTCCTAAGGTTATTGCTCTTAATGAAGGGTGCGAGGCTTTGCACATGAACCCAAATCATGCACTCCTGTAGCAGGGTCTAGCTTGGACAGGAAATTCTGCTGGTGCTTTAATTATTATTATTAATAATAATAATATATTCATACCCCGCCCATCTGGCTTTCTTTCCCCAGCCACTCTGGATGGCTTTCAATAACATATTAAAAACACAATAAAACATCAAACATTAAAAACTGCCCTAAGCAGGGCTGCCTTCAGATGTTTTCGAAAAGTCACATAGTTGCTTATTCCCTTGACATCTGATGGGAGGGCATTCCACAGCGCGGGCACCACTACTGAGAAGGCCCTCTGCCTGGTTTAAAGCAACAGAGTTCAGTTATCATTCACAGTCACCTACAATTACGATGTTCTGGTCTCCCATAAATACCCCGTTCTTCCTCCTCCCATTCTTGACTGCACATGGCAAGTTCTACCTTGGCCGCAAGTGTAGCCTTCATTTGAAAGAAGTTCCAGAGGCTGTACTTTAACCCGCTTTTGACAGCCAGTGGTGGTGTGTAGTTTAAAGGCTGCGGCCTTTGGCTTGGGAAGATCCAAGTTTAAAGGAGAGTTCCTCTGAGCCACGAAAATTAGTGAGTAAACTTGGGCTAGTTGCGATCTCCTCTTAACCTACCTCACACGGTTGTCAGGGAGTTGATGTGGAAGAGCCTATGTTCCTTGGAAGAAGAGCGAGTAGCAATGTAACAAACAACAAGTGCCTTCTTCATGGCAGCACACAGTTAAACTATGCAAATTGCTGCAGCAGGAGGCAATGATAGCTATCATCCTAAAAGGTAAAGGTACCCCTGACCGTTAGGTCCAGTCGCGGACGACTCTGGGATTGTGGCACTCATCTCGCTTTACTGGCTCCCTAAAATATGACTGCTTTGCTCATTCCTGTACATAGGGTGCCTACATTCTGTTATGCGCAAATGGCTTGACCTATTAGGTCCATAAATTACCATATAGCATATAAGGTAAAGAGATCCCTGACCATTAGGTCCAGTCACAGATGATTCTGGGGTTGTGTGTTCATCTCGCTCTATAGGCCGAGGGAGCTGGTGTTTGTCCGCAGACAGCTTCTGGGTCATGTGGCCAGCATGACTAAGTCGCTTCTGGCGAACCAGAGCAGCACACGGAAACGCCATTTACCTTCCCTCCGGAGCGGTACCTATTTATCTACTTGCACTTTGACGTGCTTTCGAACTGCTAGGTTGGCAGAAGCAGGGACCGAGCAACGGGAGGTCACCCCGTTGCGGGGATTCGAACCTCCAACCTTCTGATCGGCAAGCCCTAGGCTCTGTGGTTTAGACCACAGTACCAGCCGCATCCCAGCTATCATCCTAGATGGCTTTAAAAGAGGATTAGACAAGTTCATGGAGGAAAAGGCTATGAATGGCTGCTAGCTATGCTTAGTCTCCACCCAGCTGGAAGCAGCTTCTGAAACACCAGGTGCTAGAAGCTGAATGAGGGGAAAGGGCTCGTGCCCAGATCCTTCTTGCTGGTTTCTCACAGGCGTCTGGTTGGCCATTGCGAGAAAAGGATGCTGGACGAGACTGGCCAGCAGCCGGGTCCAGCAGGCTCTTATTAAGTTCTTATGGAGCTTCAGTATTCAAGGCCAGCACTCAGCTGTGACTCTCTGGTGTGATGTGAACAGACTTGAATTTCTCTTGCCTGTTTTTCCTAACTTCCCATTCTTTCACACTCTTCTCTTTGATTCCTCCTCTGCACTAAATAGATTCCCTTGGCTTCCCTTCTTAGGATCCCTCTTGGGAACTCAAGTTTCTGGAGCTCCTCTTTCTATATTTTTATTTGTACCCTGTTCTTCTGCTCATTGAGAACCCAGAGCAGCCGAAAGCTCGGCATTTCTGATAGAGTTACCTGTCAACTTGAGGGACGCTTAAAGCTCATCCGTTTCTGACGGTTCTGGCACAGTTGCTTCCATTAGGAATGACCTTTACTTACATAATGCATATTTATGCTAATTGGCTTCTTTGTTTGGCAGCTCTGCTTTTGTCTCATTTATTTATCATTTCAAATTATAACAGTGCAATCTTGGCCTTCAAAAATCAATGGTAACAAGGACGGGTCAAGGCTCCACGGCAGAACACCTGCTTTGCATGCAGAAGGCTCCAGGCTGAATCAGAATCATAGAATTGCAGTTTCTATCTAGTCCAACCCCCTGCAATGCAGAAATCACAGCTGAAGATTCTGTAACAGATAGGCCAACCAGCCTCTGCTTAAAAACCTAGAAGGAAGGAGTCTAACACCTTCCAAGGGAGTCTCTTCTACTGTTCTTCCTAATGTTTAGTCGGAACCGCCTTTCTTATAATTTGAAAACATTGGTTCAGGCCCTCCCCTCTGGAGCAGTAGGAAACAACCTTGCTCCATCTTCCATGTGACAGCCTATCAGATATGTGAAGATGGCAATCCTATCACTTCTCAGTCTCCTCTTCTCCAGGCCAAACTAGAAAGGAATGCTGTGATCACCAATAGTCAGCATGGATTTCTGAAAAATACCGGTAAGTCATGTCAGACTAACCTGATCTCGTTTTTTGACAGAATTACAAGCCTGGTAGATGAAGGGAACGCAGTGGATGTAGCCTACCTTGATTTCAGCAAGGCATTTGACAAGGTGCCCCATGATATTCTTGTAAAGAAGCTGGTAAAATGCGGTCTTGACTATGCTACCACTCAGTGGATTTGTACCGTAACTGGCTGACTGACCGAACCCAAAGGGTGCTCATCAGTGGTTCCTCTTCATCCTGGAGAAGAGTGACTAGTGGGGTGCCACAGGGTTCTGTCTTGGGCCCAGTCTTATTCAACATCTTTATCAATGACTTGGATGTCGGACTCAAGAGCATCCTGATCAAATTTGCAGATGACACCAAACTGGGAGGGGTGGCTAACACCCCAGAGGACAGGATCACACTTCAAAACGACGTTGACAGATTAGAGAACTGGGCCAAAACAAACAAGATAAATCCTAACAGAGAGAAATGTAAAGTATTGCACTTGGGCAAAAAAAAATGAGAGGCACAAATACAAGATGGGTGACACCTGGCTTGAGAGCAGTACATGTGAAAAGGATCTAGGAGTCTTGGTTGACCACAAACTTGACATGAGCCAACAGTGTGACCCGGCAGCTAAAAAAGCCAATGCAATTCTGGGCTGCATCAATAGGAGTATAGCATCTAGATCAGGGGTGTCAAACTCAAATTCATCTGGGGCCGCATCAGCAGTTTGGTCACCCTCAAACGGCCAGTTGTATCTGTAGGACTTTATCAAAGTTATTTTTCCTTAGGCACTGGTGTGTGTTGTCTTGAACCTATACACTATTTAATATACCGATTCCAGTACGATTTTAAATAAGAATAGAAGAAATAATAATGATTTTTTAAAAAGATGACGAGATGGGCTTCCAGGCAGACTGGAGCTCCAACGGGGAGGAGACAGGAGCCTGTCCCAACAGAGCATAGCAGAAGCAAATGTTGCCTCCCCCCGCCTTGCCGCCGCACTCAGGAGTCGGAGGATACGGAGCAGCAGTTTGGACAGCAGCAGTTTCTTCCTTGCAAGGGAGCCCCAGCGGCACTGCGGGCACGGGTGGCCAGGATGTCCTGCTGGGGCCCCGAGCTGCTGCAGTTGCTCCCGGGGAGGGGGCTATCTGCCAAGTCCTCCGGCCCGGAGAAAGCCGATGTGTTGGCGTGGGAAGGGGGGGGTGTTTCATAGCCAGGCTCCCACAGCCAAGTTGCTGGCAGGCTCCCACTTTGCTCCAGCCACCCAGATGCCGGCGCGGTCCTCTTCGCCCGCCCACACCGCCCGCCCACCAGGCTCCCTCCACTCCACTCTGCGCAGCTGAACCGGCAGCAGCCTCGCCTCTCCCAGCCCAGCCGGGGCGTGCCGCCTGCGGCAGGACCTGAACCTGGTCCCCGCTCTCCACTCACCTCCGCCGTTCCCTTCTCCACCTGCCGGCCCCGCTATCTACCCACCAGGGCGACCCCCAACCAGCCCCTGGCCCCGTCGCCCGCGCCCCCGGCCATCTCCTAGCCAGCTGCAGCGCCGCAGTGGCCTCTTCTTGCGGCCCGAGTGAGTGAGCGAGCAGCGTCCCAAGCGTGGCTCTCACTCCCTGCCCTCGTTGCCAGCCTCTGCGGCTCTCTCAGGCTCCAAAAGTTGCCGTGCGCGCCACCCGCCCCCTCGAGCAGCCGCGCCCGGGAGGCTCCGAGGGGCAGAGGCAGCCGGCTCCAAGCTTGGCTTCGCGGGACCGCCTCCTCTGCAGCGAGCCCCGGACTGGAGCGAGCGAGCAGAAAGCCTCTTTGCCCGGCCCGCGAGGCAGGCGAAAGTTGCGGGACCAGCCGGTAGGCAGCGCCAACGGGGTGTGTCAGTTGGAGCCCTGTCTGCAAGCAGGCAGGGAAGGCTGTTCACGTGGGTCACTTTTTAGAAAGGCAGAGAGCCTCCGCCGGAGTGCGGACCCTAAAATCTGGGTCGGGACCAGTAAAAAGGACGAGAAGCTCGCTTCCTCACCCTTGATGCCACGGGCCACATGACGAGGTCTGGCGGGCCGGATTCGGCCCGCGGGCCTTGTGTTTGACACCCGTGATCTAGATCAAGGGAAGTAATAGTGCCACTGTATTCTGCTCTGGTTAGACCTCACCTGGAGTACTGTGTCCAGTTCTGGGCACCACAGTTCAAGAAGGACACTGACAAACTGGAACGTGTCCAGAGGAGGGCAACCAAAATGGTCAAAGGCCTGGAAACGATGCCTTATGAGAAATGGGTAAGGGAGCTGGGCATGTTTAGCCTGAAGAAGAGGAGGTTAAGGGGTGATATGATTGTTGGCTATTTGCAGTATGGTAGCGCAGCAGAGAGCTTGCTGGGGAGACCATGCATTAAAAGGGGACTCAAAAATAACTTAAACAAGGTTTTAATAAGAAAAACAAAAACTCCATTTACACTAAATACATCAACAAACCAGACCCAACCACCAACCCAAACCCCAGGGTAAGTGCTGCTCCTTATATACTACACCCAAATACTGACACACCTTAATCAATACAACTCAGCAGTACCTGCTATGTTTCACAGCTGTAAAGCTGGGTCTCGTTATCTTGCTCTGGCCCCTTAAAGACATACACATCGGGTGGAACAATGATGAACCTTTACATTGAAAGAAACCATTCAACAATGATAGCCATGTTCCAATATATAAAAGGATGTCACATAGAGGAGGGAGAAAGGTTGTTTTCTGCTGTTCCAGAGAAGCGGACACGGAGCAATGGATCCAAACTACAAGAAAGAAGATTCCACCTAAACATTAGGAAGAACTTCCTGACAGTAAGAGCTGTTCGACAGTGGAATTTGCTGCCAAGGAGTGTGGTGGAGTCTCCTTCTTTGGAGGTCTTTAAGCAGAGGCTTGACAACCATATGTCAGGAGTGCTCTGATGGTGTTTCCTGCTTGGCAGGGGGTTGGACTCGATGGCCCTTGTGGTCTCTTCCAACTCTATGATTCTATGATTCTATGATTCCTCATATGGTTTGGTTTCCAGGCCCTTCATCATCCTGCTCAGCCTCCTCTGCACACCTTCCAACTTGTCAATATCCTTCTTAAACTGCAGTGCCTAGAACTGGGCAGACGACCCCAGGTGGGGTATGACCAAGGCAGAATAGAGCGCCCAGAAGCCTCAGATTCTCCACCTAGTAATTATATCCAGTTGTGGGTCTGGCTGAAGATCAACCAAGGAATTTGGGATGAAAATACAATTTCTCAAGTCTTTTCTAGAAGAGCTTTAGTTGTTCTGTATATGGACTGTTTCATCCCTCAGGCTAAAGGCTGGGCCTTAGATGGCAGAACCTCTTGTACTGTCTTGATCCCATATCTGCTACCCTTCCCTGCCATTAGAATGCAGCATGTGCTGTCTTGTTCTATTGCATTTCAGCAACCTCCCCTAATCCCTCTTTTTAAAGCCATCACTCATGTGTGCCTTTGAAAGGATGTCTCCATGTTCCCGATGGAATTTTGCATGTGGTGTGTATGGAGAATGGTGTTCCAGATGTACCAACTCTCTTCCTTGTGGGCTTTGGAATTTCTTCAAAGCGTTTCTTCTGAAAGTGGGGCTTAGTGTTTGACATCATATATCAAATGGAAGGAGCTGATCTTTCCCATCATAGAGTTGTAGGGTAGGGAAAGGGAAGGGAACATGAAGGTGAAGCAAACAATAGAACGCAGGAGAACACTACCTACCAATTACAGTGGTGCCTCGCAAGACGAAAAGAATCCGTTCCGCGATTCTCTTCGTCTAGCGGTTTTTTTGTCTTGCGAAGCAAGCCCATTGACAGCTTAGCGGATTAGCGCTACAGCGGTCTAGCGGCTTCTAGCGATCAGCTGTTAAGCGGCTTATCAGCGGATCAGCTGTTTAGCGGCTTAGGAAAAGGGGGGGAGCGAAAAACCCCCACGGGAACTCGCAAGATTTTTTCGTCTTGCGAAGCAACCCCATAGGGAAATTCGTTTTGCGAAGCGCCTCCAAAACGGAAAACCCTTTCGTCTAGCGGGTTTTCCGTCTTGTGAGGCGTTCGTCTTGCGGGGCACCACTGTATGCCATTTGAAGTCAAAGGGCATAAGAAGATAAGATAAGGATCAGGTGCTCAGCCTGGGAGTCATTTCGAACTCACAGCTGTCCATGGAGGTGCAGGTTAATTCTGTGTCCAGGGTGACTGTCTACCAACTACACCTGGTACGCAGGCTGAGACCCTACCTGCCCTCAGACTGTCTCACCATAGAGTTGTGCATGCTTTGGTTATCTCCTGCTTGGACTACTGTCATGCGCTCTATGTGGGGCTACCTTTGAAGGTGACCCGGAAACTGCAATTAATCCAGAATGTGGCACCTAGACTGTTGACTGGGAGTGGCTGCCGGGACCACATAACACCGGTCCTAAAAGATCTGCATTGGCTCCCAGTACGTTTCCAAGCACAATAGATAAATAAACTTTATTCGCATTAGCCAATTGCCATAGCAACATAAAACAAGCAATATATACAATTAAAAAGACAACAATTGGTAAAAAGGACAATCACTGGCTCCTAGTACGCTTCCGAGCACAATTCAAAGTGTTGGTGCTGACCTTTAAAGCCCTAAACGGCCTCTGTCTGTCCTGTATACCTGAAGGAGCGTCTCCACCCCCATTGTTCAGCCCAGACACTGAGGTCCAGCTCTGAGGGCCTTCTGGCAGTTCCCTCATTGCAAGAATGAAGTTACAAGGAACTAGACAGAGGGCCTCCTCGGTAGTGGCGCCCGCCCTGTGGAACACCCTCCCTTCAGATGTGAAGGAAATAAGCAGCTATCTTTTCTTTAAAAGACATCTGAAGGCAGCCCTGTTTAGGGAAGTTCTTAATATTTAATGCTGTACTGTTTTTAACACTTGAGTGGAAGCCACCCAGAGTGGCTGGGGAAACTCAGCCAGATAGCCAGGGTATAAATAAATTTATTATTATTATTATTATTATTATTATTATTATTATTGCTGCCTGCAGGATTACGCCAATGGCCCATCTGGTCTATCGAGTCCAGCATTCTCTGCTCACAATGGCCAACCATAAGCCTGGTGGGAAACCAGCGAGCAGAACATGAGCAAGAGCGCTCTCCCATCTCGTGGTTGGCAGCAACTGGGCCTCCTGCTGCCGCCGCGCCGCTGGAGCACAATTTCTGTTCTCATCCTGAAGCAAAGTTCTTAACCTGAGGTACTATTTCTGGGTTTGCGGAGTCTGTAACCTGAAGCGTATGTAACCTGAAGTGTATGTAACCCGAGGTACCACTGTATTCAATACCAACCAATTATGGCAATTGGTGTCAAAGGGCATAAGAAAATAAGAATAGCTTGCAGGATTATGCCAATGGCCCTTCTGGTCTGTTGTGTCCAGCATCCCATGCTCACAGTGGCCACCCAGATGCCTGTTGGGAAACCAACGGGCAGAACGTGAGCAAGAGCACTCTCCCATCTTGTGGTTGGCAACAACTGGTATCCAGAAACATTATGGCTAGTAGTCATTGACAGCCCTCTCCTTCATAAATCACTGCTTCCCTAGTATGACTATGTACTGCATGAAGAAGTATATAATTCTATCTCTCCTAAATCATAGAATGGTAGCGTTGGAAGGGACCCAAGGGTCATCTAGTCCAACCCCCTGCAATGCAGGAATCTCAGCTAAAGCATCCAGGTTTCCAGTAACTGGTCACAGCCATCAAGGCTAGAAGCCATCAGTAACTCACTCCTCCATGAATCTGCCTCGTTCTCTTTAGGCTGCTAATGCACTAGCATTGACTTGCGTGGTTACATGCGAAAAGTTAGACAGGCAAGAGTGATTGCGGTTAGCAACATTAATGGACAAATGGTCTGGGCTGCTTAACCAGTCCCATTTCCCCTGCCTTCCCACACACCCATGAAATGTCTCTGGAAGAGTTTCAGCTGCAAGGTTCTTCTCTTCCAGCCTCAAGCCTGGAGAGGCAGCCACTTCATCTCTCAAGAGTGACTAGTAGCTGCTTCACTCTGCAAGCATTTAATCCACCACCAGCTCACGGGCTGCCAATCAGTTCCCAGCAGAGGTCAACTGGCTTATTGCTCCATCTCATCTTCTTGCAAAAGCTGCCTTGTGCAAACAGGCTGTTGCATTCTATGATTAAACGGGAGTTACACTACTTGCTCAGCAACTGACTGGGCTAAACTCAATGTTATCTCTTACATGAAGATACTGCACTAAAAACACATAAAGGAGCCTACATCCCTGATCAACTCAAACAACTTCACAAAAGATACCTTCTGAAATGCCGCAATAAAGTACATAGGTGTTGCTTTATGCATTCTGCAACCTGTGGGTTAGACAGGGTGAGTGGTTTCAAAGAAACTGGGGTGCAGTTAGCATGAGAACACTGAGTGATAAAGGTGTTGAAAAATACATGAAGGAAATAAAGTGAGGTCCCTGTGTTGTCTAGGTAAGAGAGATTTAGGCATGCCTTAAAGGTAAAGGTAAAGGGACCCCTGACCATTAGGTCCAGTCGTGGCTGACTCTGGGGTTGCAGCGCTCAACTCGCTTTTTGGCTAAGGGAGCCGGCGTACAGCTTCTGGGTCATGTGGCCAACATGACTAAGCCGCTTCTGGCGAACCAGAGCAGCGCACGGAAATGCCGTTTACCTTCCCGCCGGAGCGGTACCTATTTATCTACTTGCACTTTGACGTGCTTTCAAACTTACTCACATATAATAAGTTTCCTTATTTGCCAATAACATTTTTATTGAAAGCTTTTTTAACCCATTAAACACTAAAACTCAAACTCATTTATACAAAAATACAAAACCCAGTTATATAGGGAAAAGAAAAGAGTTTCCTCTGTTCCTGTTTGCATTGATTGATTTATTCTAGCGACACTTTTTTTAAAGCACAAAATGCCTTTTAACTGTTCTGTGATTGAAATGTGTATTAAGTTCAGTTTCAGTGCAAGTAACCTTAAGGTACATTTGCTGGAAATGGTGGGATGAAATGATTGTAGTTTCAGATAAAGATCAATAAAATATCCCTCTAAAGAGAATGACAAAATTGACAAAACCAAATGGCATGGGGTTTGTTTGTTTTAATAAACAGATATTTATGGTGTTTTCTGGGGACAATTAAAATCACAAAATAAAAGAAGAGGGTGCAGTGAAATGCTGTCTCGCCCTTCTCCCTCTCCCAGTGGAAACACGTGCTCAGATGCTTTCTTTTTTCATGTCCAAACGCCTTATAAAATTAGCCTCTCTGTGGTGTATCTGAAGTCTAAAGTCAAAGATAAGAGACGGTTATAAAAAAATGCTTTCTGTTCCTTCTGAGAACAGCAGCAGCAGATGAGAGAGATGTAGATCCTGTGCATGCTTATCTGTGAGTAGACATCACCGAACACAGCGGTCTGAACCTATTCCCAAACAGGCATGGAAGACACCAACTTTTGCAAACAGTGCCTGAAGGTGACATAGCATTAAGTAACCCCCATATTGACTTGGAGAGAGTTTCCCCCAAATCTAGTAGAAACAAAAGGTAAGGTAAAGGATCCCTGGATGGTTAGGTCCAGTCCAAGGCGACTATGGGGTTGCGGCACTCATCTCGCTTTAGGCCGAGGGAGACAGTGTTTCTGGGTCGTGTGGCCAGCAAGACTAAACCGCTTCTGTCGCAATGGGACACTATGACAGAAGCCACAGTGGTACCTATTTATCTACTTGCACTGGCGTGCTTTTGACCTGCTAGGTTGGCAGAAGCTGAGACAGAGCAACAGGAGCTCACCACCATCGGGGGGATTTGAATCACCGACCTTCCAATCAGCAAGCCCAAGAGGCTCAGGGGTTTAGACCACAGCGCCACCTGTTCCCAGCAAAGCCAAGCTCAATACAATACCTCTCAAAACAATACCAAGTACCTACAAGTAGTGAGTTGGTGGTCACTGCTGCCTTCTGGGGGAGCAAGTTCCATAGTTTAACTATGTGCTTCGTGAAAAAATCCTTTATCTGCCCTGAATCTTGCAACCTTCACTATTCAGCTGCACCACCCTCTATTCCAAGCCCATCAACAGATGGTGTAATTGCCTGAACCCTGTTTATCATTCGCTAGTGCTCTGACATGGCTGCACACACATCCCTGGCAACCCAATGCTGGATGGAATCATGAATGCTACCTTGAGCTCCTTGGATAAAAAGGTGGGCTATATAAAGGCACAGATCGTGAAGCTGAGGCTCCAAGACTTTGGCCACCTCATGAGAAGAGAAGACTCCCTGGAAAAGACCCTGATATTGGGAAAGATGGAGGGCACAAGGACAAGGGGACGACAGAGGACGAGATGGTGGGACAGTGTTCACGAAGCTACCAGCATGAGTTTGACCAAACTGCGGGAGGCAGTGGAAGACAGGAGTGCCTGGCATGCTCTGGTCCAGGGGGTCACGAAGAGGCGGACACCACTAAGCGACTAAACAACAATATACATGCAAAAAATGAATAAATCACAGCCTCTTGTGGCAACAAATTCCATCGTTTAGCTTTGTGCCGTATGAAAAGGTACTTTCTTTTGCCTGTCCAGAATTGTCCAGCTTTCAGCTTCAAAATGTGGTCCAGAGTTTTTGTTATTAAAGGGCAGGAGGAAGTAACTCCTCTATCCACTTTCTCCACATCATGAATAATTCTATACAGCTCTGTCTTGCATCTTCTTACTCCCCTTTGCTCTCAACTAAGAAGCCCCAAACGTTGCAACCTCTCCCATGTCCACTTAGCTGGGACGGTTCCAGTCTTGGACTGGATCATACCTGCTCGAAGAACAGCAACGGAAGTCTGAGCACAGAAGAGAGAAGCATTCATAATTTACTGAGAATGGGAAGAGAGCGGAAGAGAAGGTCAGGTCAGGTCAGTTAAAGGACCCTTGGGCGGTTAAGTCCAGTCAAAGGTGACTATGGGGTTGCAGCACTCATCTCGCTTTTCAGGCCAAGGGAGCCGGTGTTTGTCCACAGACAGCTTTCCGAGTCATGTAGCCAGCAGGACTAAACCACTTCTGGCACAATGGGACACCATGATAGAAACCAGAGTGCATGGAAACGCCGTTTACCGTCCCTATTTATCTACTCACACAGGTATGTTTTCGAACTGCTAGGCTGACAGAAACTTGAGCAGAGCATCGGCAAGCCCAGGAGGCTTGTGGTTTAGACCACAGCACCACCCGTTCCCTAGAAGGTAAAATAGGATGCCCTGAGCACCAGTTGCAGGGAATCAATCACAAGTGGGGATGGCAGCTGCACTCTGATCTTTACTGCGGACTCCCCAAAGGCATCTGGGAGAAAAGGATGCTGGACTCATGAGCCTTTGGACCCAACCCAGCAGGCTGGCTCTTCTAAAATGACTGGCAGGAGGAATCAAGGACTGCTCACAAGCAGTGCTAATACCCAAAGGGCTGTCATATGAAAGATGGACCAAGCTTGTTTACTGCTGCTCCAAAGGGCAGGGCCAGAATCAATGGATTCACAAAATGTTCAACAGTGGAACAGACTCCCTTAGAAGGTGGTGGTGGTTTATAGCAGAGGTTGGATGGCCATCTGTCAGGAATTCTTTAGTTGCGATTGATTAAGGTTATGGGATATACTACATGTGCAGATTAGGGCTTGGGTGATGCTGTGGTCTAAACCACAGAGCCTAGGGCTTGCCAATCAGAAGGTCGGCGGTTTGAATCCCCCACAACGGGGTGAGCTCCTGTTGCTCGGTCCCTGCTCCTGCCACCCTAGCAGTTCGAAAGTACAAAGTGCAAGTAGATAAATAGGTACCGCTCCGGCAGGAAGGTAAACGGCGTTTCCATGCGCTGCTCTGGTTTGCTAGATGTGGCTTAGTCATGCTGGCCACATGACCCGGAAGCTGTACGCCGGCTCCCTCGGCCAATAAAGTGAGATGAGCGCCGCAACCCCAGAGTTATCCATGACTGGACCTAACGGTCAGGGGTCCCTTTACCTTTTACAAGTGCAGATTAGCTCTCTCTGAGACACTTAGCCTGTGTCTGGGATGTGTACCCTTTCCCTCTACAGCAGTGATGGCCAAACTTGGCCCTCCAGCTGTTTTGGGACTACAACTCCCATCATCCCTAGCCAACAGGACCAGTGGTCAGGGATGATGGGAACTGTAGTCCCAAAACAGCTGGAGGGTCAAGTTTGGCCATCAGTGCTCTACAGGAAGAGACTCCTAGAACTTAATGCCCCTCCCTGCCAAACACAAACAGGCACCCAATTCTCAGGGAACAGAAAGCATCTTACAGTCATACCTCGTGTTGCATTACGTTCATGTTGCGTCTTTTCGGCTTGCGAAAGCTACAAACCTGGAAGTGTATACTTCTGGGTTTAGCCGTGTGTGTGTGCAGAAATGTTCTGTGCGCTTTGCGCATGCGCAGAAGCGTTCCGCGAACTTCACGCATGCACAGAAGTGCTCTATCACACCATGTGCGTGCACAGAAGCGACGCTCTAGTTACGGAGGTTAAAAAAACAACAACTTACACACAGGGACACCTTTCCTTCCAGCTAAACAAGCTTGCATTCTATGTGCATGGAATACTTTTGCATAGAGGGCCCATTCCATCATGGGAGCCCCAGTGCCAATACGAAGCCCTGGCACAAGTTGAAAGGCTGCCTGGGTAGTGTCCTTCAACTCAGGATATTGCACAGTGATTAAGGGAGCGAGCTATAAATGAGGAAACCTCAAGCTCAAGTGCAACCTCTACCAGGAGCTTGCTAAATGGTTTCCGGAAGCCCACTCTTAAGAAGAATCAGAACGTGACTGAAGAGCGTGGCTGCTGGATCAAGCCAAAGGCCCATCTAAATCCATCATCCCATTCTCACAATGGCTAATCCAGCAATAGGAGCACTCTCCCCCATTTCTGTTCCCTGGAAACTACTATATTCCAAGAACAGAGGCAAAGATTTGTTCTTTTGATAAGAGTTGGGCAAAACCTGTGCTAGCTGGATTACAAGCAACCCGGTTTTCTTGGCAGAGGTCAGCATCTACCTAGGGATGTTGCAAAACATCAAAAATAAATGTGCAATCAAGACTCTCCTCACATATCCTCACCAGGGTTACTACACCTTGTGGGTGTAAATTCCACAGTTGAATTGCAATTATTACAAAGTTAATAGCATCCTACCATACTGGTTTGTTGCAATGGTTATGCATGAGGATCACAGTGCAAATGTATATGTGTATAGGCACGCTTCCTATCCTGTTTACCAGCTGCCTCAATTTCCATCATGCCAAATTTTAGCTTGCAGGGCTCCTTGGTGCAGACACCTGCCCTCTCTTGCATTCTGCAAGGCACCATGCACATTTGACAGCAACAGGAAACCAAGCCTTTGGTGTCATCGGCCCAGTCCTGTGGAATGCTCTGCCACTAGAGATTCAGCAGGTGCCTTTTGTGCCAAGTTTTAAGCACCTGCTGAAAACTTTTCTATTGTGCCAGGCCTGTGAAGGCAATTAAGACGACATTTTTGTACAATGGTTAACTCATAACTTTTCAATGGGTTTTACTGTACACTGTCTATGTTTTTTTGCTGCAAACTACTTCCGTTTTTTGTTTAATGACATAGTGGTATGTTACTTTATTTGATACATGTTGTTTATTTTAAAGTCAGGTTCTGCCCGGACACTGAGATCCAGCACCAGCCAAGTTGCAGGGAACAAGGCAGAGGGCCTTCTTGGTAGTGGCACCTGCCCTGTGGAACACCCTCCTATCAGATGTCAAATAGATAAACAACTATCTGACACTTTGAGGACATCTGAAGGCAGCCCTGTTTAGGGAAGTTTTTAATGACTGATGTTATAATGTATTTTCAGTCTTTGTTTTCTGCCTGTAAGACAGAGTTGTTCCGCCTGGCCTTTGACTTGGAGCCAATTTGATTCCCTCCCTCTCTTTCTTTTTTCTTTTCCTTCTTCTCCTGCAATGAGGTTACATTTAATATTTTAATGTTTCAATATTTTAACGTTGTCTTTTAATTTTGTTTTTAAGTTGTAATCATTCAACTTGTTTTTATTATTGCTTGTAAGCCGCTCTGAGCCCGGCCTTGGCTGGGGAGGGCGGGGTATAAATAATAATTATTAATTATTATTATGACTTATTTTCATTGGATCAGGTTGTTAAAAGATGTGCAATCTTTGATGTTTCTACGGCTTGTGAACTTGTCTTGAAAGATTGTATAAAAATGTAAAGAGAAATGAGAAAATGAATGGAAAATAAATATTTAAATAAATAACAAAATTAGCAGTACAGTACGTAACAATTAATAACCTCATCTCCCTCCCCTGTACACAAACAATTCCAGTAAACACCTCAGGGTGCAAACATATCTCAAGAGTCCTAAATGTGGGGCGTTCACCACAGAGCCCTGGTCTCCCATCTTCTAACACCAACGCTCAGGACACTGCCTACATGACATAAATCAGACATCAGGAATCACAAGACAGAGAAACCAGTAGGAGAACACTTCAATCTCCCAGGACATTCTATACAAGATCTCAAAGTAGCTGTTTTACTACAAAGGAATTTCAGAAATAGACTGGAAAGAGAAGCTGCTGAATTGCAACTTATTACCAAACTTAAAACCATGGAGAGACCGGGTCTGAACAAAGACATTGGATTCTTATCTCATTATACATGACAAAGCCATTTTTCACCTTCTCACCCCTTGCTTTTTCCTGTAAGACCTATTGCAGTCGTTAAGAGTCGTCAACAGGCTCATCACAGCTATCTGCCAATCACCCATTCCCACCACCCTTCTGAGTAATACCCCTCCCCACCTTCTCACTATATAGAAGGGTCTGGTGACTTCTGTTTCAGTGTATCTGAAGAAGTGTGCATGCACACGAAAGCTCATACCAAGAACTAACTTAGTTGGTCTTTAAGGTGCTACTGGAAGGATTTTTTTTGTTTTGACTATGGCAGACCAACACGGCTACCTATCTGTAACTGCCTACATGACAACAGACTTGAAACACCTCTAAGCATGTGCAGAGTGCAGCAACTGCCCTGCCAGCTGCTGGGGGGCACATAAGCCTAGGGCTTTAATATGTTTAATGAACTGATTTCTCTCAATCTGACTCTCAGGGATGCCCAAGACATTCAGCAGAACATCTATCTATCTATCTATCTATCTATCTATCTTTCTATCAAAATTGATTGATTGATTGATATACCACTCCTCCCCAGAAGATCACAGGGTAGTTTACAACCAAACACGTGGTAAAGGATTAAGAAACGGGTCCCCCAATGCACGATTGGGTTAAAAGCAGGTACTAGTTCCAAAAAGGCCAAAAGTACCATTTCTGCAAAGCACTGTGTGTGTGTAGCAATGAACAACTAAGCATGTGCAGAGCGCAATAACTCCCCCTGCCACTATTTCTGAAGGCCAATGCCTAGGACACTCACTTCCCACAAGGCAGCAGGCTCAGGAAGCTTCTGGGCACGTGCAGAGCGCAAGAACTCCCCCGGGGCCGCCGCCACCAATCCCAAAGGCAACCGCGAGGCAGCACCACCCGGCCCCTCTGTTCCAGGGTTATATTATTTAGCTAAGAATTATTTAGTTATAATTAATTTGTCATTTGCTCTTATATGATTACGTGGAATTATATAATAATTAATATTACAATATCCCACTATAATTAGCTAAGTATATGTGATTATATACAGCAGGGGGAAACCCAGCCAGAGGAGCAGTGTATAAATAATAATAATAATAATAAATTTAAATTTATTTAAAAATAAATAAATTGTCATTATTAATTATATAATTTAATTTAGTTTAATTAATAATAAATTATTATTAACTATTTTTATTACATAAACATTAATTATTGTTCATTCATTTTTGAGTACACGCGATTATGTAATTAATTATCATTTAATTATCAATTAAAGAAGAGCGATCATAATTATCACGGATATCCAACGAGTGGATCTCTCTCTCTTTCTGACTCCCGAGACATTCCGCGCAGCAGCCTCTCTCTTACTCGCGCGCGGCCGGGCGCGACCAACAAACACACAAACGCACGAGAGACGCGGCGGCTGCGGGGTTGTTTTTTGCGGTTGGCGTCGCCCCCCCCCCCCCAGCCAAGAGCAGCAGTCGGGCGGGCGGGTTTGCCTCCGCCCCCTTCGCCGCCGCGTCCTCCCCTCGCGGCCGGCTACCCACCCGGGCAGGCCCAGCGACGGCTCCAGCTGCCGGAAGACTCCCGGGAGGCCGCTGTCGAAGAGGACGCCGCCCAGGTCGAAGAGCACCGCCCGCCGCTTCGCCGCCATCGCCTTCCCGAGCCAGAGACGCTTCTGAGGGAAAAGAGTCTCTGAGGAGAATCTGAGAAGGCGAGGCCACGCCCACTCGCCGAGGGAAGCCACGCCCACGCTCCAGGCGGGCCACGCCCCCTCCTCCAAGAAGTCGACCGGGGACAAGTGGGCCACGCCCACTCCCACCTGCGCGAAAAAGCCACGCCCCTCACGTCGAGCCACGCCCTCCTCCTCCTCCAAGCCGGCAGGGGATGGGCAGGTCCTAGCGCCGCCAGTTTCACTCACGATGGGTGAATATATTTGAAATATTTCTAAGTGGTGTACGCAGTGCTTTTTTTCTGTATAAATTGGCTCATCTCATTTTGGCTCCATAAAATCACCATTTTATAGTTCAGATCGGGGAAAATGAATACAGTAAATGGGCAAAAGTACAAAGATTCACAAAATGTTTAGAGGTATGCGTACCCCCAGAAAAAGCACTGGGTATATGAAGCAGACAGCATATATAAAAATGTTACATTCCTGTAGAGTTAATAACATACATGTTATTCCACACAGGGCAGGTATTGCTGCTGCTGCTGCTGGTGGTGGTGAACTACTAACTACAGTGGTACCTCGGGTTACATACGCTTCAGGTTACAGACTCCGCTAACCCAGAAATAGTGCTTCAGGTTAAGAACTTTGCTTCAGTTTAAGAACAGAAATTGGGCTCCGGCAGCACGGTGGCAGCAGGAGGCCCCATTAGCTAAAGTGGTGCTTCAGGTTAAGAACGGACCTCCGGAACGAATTAGGTAATTAACCCGAGGTACCACTGTATTCTGTTTTTGGCAAAAAGTTTTGCATTATATGGAAACAGATGCAGATCATCCATTGTGCTATTTTAACAATGTAGCACAGAGGGAAAATAATCAAGATTCCCTCCCAGACAGATGACAGAAAGCTACAGAACGGAGTTTTTTGTTGTTGCGCTCTTCTGACACCAACAATGTTGATAATAATTATTCACATGGCACAGGTGAACTGTGGAACTCACTCCCACAGGAGGCAGGGATGGCCAACTTGGGTGGCTTTAAAAGAGTATTGGACACATTCATAGATGAAGAGAGGACGCCTGCTTCTGGGGAGAAAAGCAATGACAAACCTAGACAGCATCTTAAAAAGCAGAGACATCACCTTGCCGACAAAGGTCTGTATAGTTAAAGCTCTGGTTTTCCCAGTAGTGATGTATGGAAGTGAGAGCTGGACCATAAAGAAGGCTGATTGCTGAAGAATTGATGCTTTTGAATTCTGGGGCTGGAGGAAACTCTTGAGAGTCCCATGGACTGCAAGAAGATCAAACTTCTCCATTCTGAAGGAAATCAGCCCTTGATCTCACTGGAAGGACAGATCCTGAAGCTGAGGCTCCAATACTTTGGCCACCTCATGAGAAGAAAAGACTCCCTGGAAAAGACCCTGATGTTGGGAAAGATGGAGGGCACAAAGAGAAGGGGACAGCACAGGACGAGATGGTGGGACAGTGTTCTCGAAGCTACCAGCATGAGTTTGACCAAACCGTGGGAGGCAGTGGAAGACAGGAGTGCCTGGCATGCTCTGGTCCAGGGGGTCACGAAGAGTCGGACACGACTAAACGACTAAACAACAACAATAACAACAAACCCCAAACTCACCGTGGGACTATTGTCCTTTGTTCTTTTTCTCTTTGCTGTCTGATGCTAGAGAGAGAGGGAGCCATGTTGCAGTGCTCCCTGTGTGTTTATATGTAAATAAAGTAGATTAGCCAAAATGCTGAGTTGCATGGGGTCACGAAGAGTCGGACACGACTAAATGACTAAACAACAACAACAGCTTGCCCTATAACTATGCTCTACCTCCCTGGTTGGAGGCAGTAAATTACTCGGAATACCACTTGCTGGAGACCACAGGAGGGAAGGGTGCTGCCATCTTCAAATCTCTCATGGGCTTTGACGTGAAAGACAGGGCAACCTTGTTTTCTCATGATCTGGAGGATAGGACTCGAACCAACATCTGAATAACTTTCTAGCAGTCAGAGCTGTTCAACACTGGAAATGGACTCCCTAAGGAAGTTGTGGACTCTCCTTCCTTGGAGGTTTTTAAGCAGAGGTTGCATGGCCATCTCGTCATGGATGCTTTAGTTGAGATTCCTGAATTGCAGTGGGTTGGACTAGATGACCCTTGGGGTCCCTTCTGTTACGGAAATTATGGGGGGGGGCACATCTTTAAAGTTGTTAAATGTTCCAAATATTATGCATAAATGTATCCTTTCGACTTGACAACTCAGGGAAGTTACCTAGCTTTAAAAATCATATAAAATTAACTCCTTTGCCACTTTCCTTCATTCTACTGCCAATTTGCTTCGTTGGCCAAGGACTTGGAAACTACTCAGTCCCCGCCATAATCCCTCAAGTGGGAGGTCACGTACCGTTACTCACAGGAAGGTACTCATAGGTGTAAATCGCTGGGCAAAGGCACTCCTCCGGACTTGCCCAGGTGGCAGACTATGCAAACCAAAGTTCTATTCTCCCTTTGTAGCAGGTACTTAGAATGTACTTCCCAATACATATCCTGTATCCGCCTGTTGCCCCAACACATTCCTCCTGTGTTAATCATGTATAGGTAAAGGTAAAGGGACCCCTGACCATTAGGTCCAGTTGTGGATGACTCTGGGGTTGCGGCGCTCATCTCACTTTACTGGCCGAGGGAGCCGGCGTACAGCTTCCAGGTCATGTGGCCAGCATGACTAAGCCGCTTCTGGCGAACCAGAGCAGCGCACAGAAATGCTGTTTACCTTCCCACCGGAGCGGTTCCTATTTATCTACTTGCACTTTGACATACTTTTAAACTGCTAGGTTGGCAGGAGCAGGGACCAAGCAACGGGAGCTCACCCCGTCGTGGGGATTCCAGCCGCCGACCACCCGCATCCCTTATTTAATCATGTATATCCCTCCCCTTTTCTGATGTAGCAATGATGTAGCGATGATGCTTAATGAACTATATGCTGGGATAAGATAGAAACTTCTAAAAGTCCTTGTCACCCCATCCTCGGGGTTCAAAATTCCTCTTTGAACCTGTTGCGCAATAAACTTCGGTCTACAGCTATTTGCTCCGGTTGGTGGCTGGACTCTTTCCTTTATTCCGCAGGGACCCATGGGCTCTGCCCAACCAGCTGGGTGACTGAGCAGCCTCGCACCTAGATTTTTCCGTAACACTTCCACTGAGTGCTCTTCCACTGAGCTGCAGCCCGTCCATGGCAATATCATGGCTTGCTGCCTCCTAAAGCCAAAATCCAGCCCTGTTGTTACTGATGGTGAGAACGGCATGTTCCTTTTTTGCTTCCTCAGCGTTGGGCCTCCTTTTTCCTCTTTTAAACCAGATCTCTAACTCTCTCTCTCTCTCTCTCTTGGTCAGTCATTAGCATTCCTCAGAAGTTAAGTAAATTGAAAACACACACACTGCCACGGCACTGCGAAGGAAGGAAACTGCGCTCGCAACAAACACTTTCTGCTGACACGGTCCGTCTGTCTAGCCTCCCCGTGCACAGAGCTGGCTCTCTTGACTGGTAGATGGACTTGGGTTGAATCCATAACTGACCCACAGGGAATTCCAGAGAGATCGCTGGAGGAGATCTTAGGGCAGACGACTCCCAGAGACGTTTTTAAATTGCCCATTGCATTGCTGACGTTGGAGGACAGCTGTCACTCTGATCCACTGCTGAAGTTTGCACTGAATTGCACCGGAGAGATCTCTGCCATGGTGAGTTGGAGACTTTTTGGTTTGTATTATCGCTGCCCAGCATATTAAAAATAGGTATTTCGTGTGAGGGGATCTGCTATCTATAACTGTCTTGAAGCGGCTTTCAAATTAGTAGTTATCCAACCTGCATTCTGAGAAACCTTTAGTACCTGGAACAGGGCAGGTGTGGCAAATGCTTTTCAGTCTAACCTCCCCACAAGCAAATCAGAACAAATGTGCAATAATGTTGCCTAACCTCCCAGGAAAGTGTGTGACAAGCAAATTGGGATGGAAGCTCAACAGGCAGGTTGTCTGAAAGCGACCTCACAGCCCTAATGCCGGTCTAGTCTGCTACTCTGCATTTTCATTAAAAGCCAGGCTAGGGTCATCTAAAAAACAACAACAAAACCTTACTCAATTGATCATTTGAGATTTAGTCAGTTAACTTATCTGTTAAAGGAACATTCATTGCACATGAGAAAAAAATAGCAGTGGTTCTAAAGAGGGGAAGCTAGATTCTTAAAAGACTGGTGGGGCAGGCACACAGGACCATAGGTCATAACACTGACATATGCAAATTAAGGAAAACTTTTAGGGAAAATGTAATGGGGGGGAGGGTAAACAAAATTCAAAACATCTCCCAGTGTCATGGACCTCATCAGATTCAATCATCCTCCCTCTGCTATTTTCTTTCTTTCTCCAAGATTGGGTCTCCAAGATTTTGCTGTGTGTTTGTGTGTGTGTGTAAACAACTACAGAAACCAAAAACATGGAACGCACTGCACAAAACCAAAAGAGAATCGTATAATTGTATAGCTGGAAGGGACTCCAAGGGCCATCTAGTCCAGCCCCAAATAACTTGTGTGTGAGTTCGCAGGAGTGCCACAAACAATTTACTAAAACCCCCAAAGCGGGTTTTTTCTGAAATTCCTTCATTGGGGGCATCTTGAAAGAGATAGACATACCAAAAGAAGTGAGGACTTTATTTATGTATGCCACTACAGCAGCAAGAATGTTGACTGCACAAAATTGGAAGACTGGAGAAATACCAGCTAAAGAACAATGGCAAGAGAAATTGCAGAACTGGGAAAAATGACAGATAGATTAAGAGAAAAAGACAACCGTGACTTTGAAAAAGAATGGGAACTATTTATATTATATTTGCAGAAGCAAAGAAGGTCAATAGACTTGATGGCAGGATTTAAATAAACATTCATATTATTAGAAATGATTAGTATTATTAGTATTAGTATTAGAAATTAGAAATTATTAGAAGTATTAGAAATTATTAGTATTAGAAAATGTTTAGAAAATAGTGAAATATTATGGTGTATTTAGTTTATTTTTAGGTTTTTAGGCTTGATGTTACGTTATTAATAACTTTTTCTGTTAGGAGATAGCAAAGTGGGTGAAAAGAGAGACAAACCAGAAGCAGAAGTTGGGGGAAGGGAGGAATATATAATAAATATTAAGAAATTGAGATGTATGTAATGAATGAAAAAGAAAAATGAATAAAATTTTAAAAAAGAAAAAAAGAGATATATACAAATAATAATCTTACAAGCAATTCAACAGTGACATAACACATACAAGGTGGCGCTGACACAAAAAACCCGCACAAACCTTATGCAACAGAACAAAAGGTCATTATCCCTCCCCCAAATCTCCCACCCCTGGACGTCTCTGTTTTCATCAGAGAAATGTCGGCGTGTATGGAGCTATCCGACACCCAAGCCATCAAAAGGCAACCCGTATATAGGAAAGGTTTTTTTTAAAAATGTTTTATTATGTTTTTATATGGGACGCGGGTGGCGCTGTGGGTTAAACCACAGAGCCTAGGACTTGCTGATTGGAAGGTCGGTGGTTCTAATCCCTGCGACGGGGTGAGCTCCCGTTGCTCAGTCCCTGCTCCTGCCAACCTAGCAGTTCAAAAGCACATCAAAGTGCAAGTAGATAAATAGGTACCGCTCCAGCGGGAAGGTAAACGGTGTTTCCATGCGCTGCTCTGGTTCGCCAGAAGCGCCTTAGTCATGCTGGCCACATGACCCGGAAGCTCCTTTGGCCAATAAAGCGAGATGAGCGCTGCAACCCCAAAGTTGGTCATGACTGGGCCTAATGGTCAGGGGTCCCTTTACCTTTATATTTGTTGGAAGCGACCCAGAGTGGTTGGGGCAACCCAGTCAGATGGGCAGGGCATAAGTAGTAAAATGGTTGTTGTTAATGTTATTATGGAATAGGACACCCCTGTTTTCATCCGAGAAATGTTGGAGGGTATGTAACCATGTGCAGAAGACAAGAGAGAAAAGAGGCTTTGAATGGGAAAGGCAGAGTCCAGGGAAATACGATGCTGTGTGGTTAATAACTTGGTTATGTGAAAATAAATCCTTTGTGGGCCAGGCATTTGGTGGCCCTTTCAAAGCCAGGGCTGATCATATGTTTTTCCTCTTTCTTGTGCTTGTCTGAGATCATGTTTTTTTCAGGTGTTTCCAAACTTGCTCTGAAAGGGATTCATTGTCTGGTGAATACCAGACCCTTAACGCCTGAAAAAGAACACAGAATCTCTGGAAAAATAAAAATTACCAAACCATGTGATGTGGACAGTACAGCTCACGGCCACCAGATGTGGTTACGGCAGCAACTCGCTTAAATGGCATTGTTCTTATTCTTATTGAAATTTGTTACTCGCCCTTCACCCTAGGGCCCCAGGCGAGGTTGCAACTAACATGCAACATTCATATTGAAATATAGCACGGCACAATATTAAAAACAGCCTAAAGCAGCTTAACATTGCGAGAATAAAGTTGGTCCTGGAAATTTGTCAAAAGCCAGGGTAAAGGTTGGATGGTGTCAGCTCTTTACTGAACATCCATTCTGATTGGTTTTCAGGGAGGTTGTACAACATTGCGTCAAGCAATCATTTCCCCACATCTTCCATTGCCCCATAATTACCGGTATCCTTCAGCATGATTAACCTTCCGCTTAGTTATGCACAGCATGGAGAAAGCGAATAGAGAAATGTTTCTCTTCCTCTCTCATAACGCTAGAACCATGAAGCTGATTATTGGAAGAATCAAGACAGATGAAAGACCCTCCAAGTGCCCCCTATTTGGGGGAGACAGTCCCGGATTTACAGAAGCATACCCTCCAACATTACTCTCATGAAAAGAGGGACGTTCTAAGGCAGTGATGGCCAAACTTGGCCCTCCAGCTATTTTTGGACTACAACTCCCATGATCCCTAACTAACAGGACCAGTGCTCAGGGAAGATGGGAACTGTAGTCCCAAAACAGCTGGAGGGCAAAGTTTGGCCATCACTGTTCTAAGGCAGGCTTCCTCAAACTCGGCCCTCCAGGAGTTTTTGAGGCTGGGGCAAGTGGCTGGCTGGGGCAACCCCAGTCAGATCAGTAGGGGGTGATGATGATGATATGATGGAATAGGTAAAGGTAAAGGGGCCCTGACCATTAGGTCCAGTCTTGGCTGACTCTGGGGTTGTTGCGCTCATCTCGCTTTATTGGCCGAGGGAGCCGGCGTACAGCTTCCGGGTTATGTGGCCAGCAGGACTAAGCCGCTTCTGGTGAACCAGAGCAGTGCAGGGAAATGCCGTTTACCTTCCCGCTGGAGTGATACCTATTTATCTACTTGCACTTTGATGTGCTTTCGAACTGCTAGGTTGGCAGGAGCAGGGACTGAGCAACGGGAGCTCACCCCGTCGTGGGGATTCGAACCGCCAACCTTTTGATTGGCAAGTCCTAGGCTCTGTGGTTTAACCCACAGCACCACCCGTGTCCCGATGGTGATGGAATAGGTTATCCCTATTTTCATCAGAGAAATGTTGGAGGGCATGTATGGGCAGGTAATAGGCAACAGTCTTAGTTTAGCCCAGGGTGGTCCCGAGGGCTGTATGTGGCCCCCAGTGCCTTTATTGGTGGCCCTCAGCAACCTTTGACACCCCCTGCTCAGCCCTCATGCTGCTATCTCAATATTTTATTCAAGTTGGCACCCCTGCCAGTCAAATTACTTGTTTTAAGGCATTCAGGTAGTTGTAAGCCAGAATCCTCTATTTTCTGTGATCCTACGAGCTTATAGTTCAACCTTTCTTTACAAGAGCCACTTTGGAAAGGCTTTTTTTCTGCCATGAAGGATGGTGTAGAGATACTCCAGTGCAGAGGCAGAGTGGAGTAGTGGTTAGAGTCTTGGTGTCGCACCAGGGCTTCAAATGGCCAGTCACAGCCTCTCACAGGGTTATATTGCGAGGATCAAATGGTGGGGGAGAGGGAGAACTGTGTTGGCCAATTTGAGCATCTTGGAGGAGAGATGGGAGATCAATGAAACAAACAAACAAACAAAAACAAACAAACATTGCTTCCTTCCAGCAGACTCTGTCTCCATCTCTATCTGGCTTCATGGATTAATTAGAGCAGAACTTAATTTGGCCACCAAAACCTGCCTTTGAGTATTTTGCTGGAGGAAGCTTCTGGCAGCCAGGAGGGGCTCAGCAAGTTCTGCAGGAAGCAATGCCAAAAAAGACTCTACCCTAAAGGCCAGCCAGAGGGGGAGAGAGAGAGAACGAGAAACTCCTCCATTTCCCTTGCAGGATATTGGATGCCTCTGGGGAAAATCCAGTGTGCTGGGTTCTGTCACTGAGCACCAAATGGAGTTGCTGGAAACCTTAAGAGCCTCAGAGGAGTCTGCCGGATCAGACCAGGGGCCTGCCTATGGATGGCTGATCAGATGCTTGTGGGAAACTTGCAAACAGGATTTCAATGCAAGAGCACTCTCTGTGGTTTCCAACAGCTGGCATTCAGAAGCATAAAATAAACTATTTCCCCTATCGCTAATCCCCAACCCTAACCCTAACGAAGAGTCGGACACGACTAAACAACAACCACCCTAACCATACCAAGAAAAAAATTCCTTCCAGTAGCACCTTAGAGACCAACTAAGTTTGTTCTTGGTATGAACTTTTGTGTGCATGCACACTTCTTCAGATACACGGAAACAGAAGTCTCCAGACCCTTAAATATAGTGAGAGGGTTGTTGTTTAGTCGTTTAGTCGTGTCCGACTCTTCGTGACCCCATGGACCAGAGCACGCCAGGCACTCCTGTCTTCCACTGCCTCCCGCAGTTTGGTCAAACTCATGCTGGTAGCTTTGAGAACACTGTCCAACCATCTCATCCTCTGTTGTCCCCTTCTCCTTGTGCCCTCCATCTTTCCCAACATCAGGGTCTTTTCTAGGGAGTCTTATCTTCTCATGAGGTGGCCAAAGTCTTGGAGCCTCAGCTTCAGGATCTGTCCTTCCAGTGACCACTCAGGGCTGATTTCCTTCAGAATGGAGAGGTTTGATCTTCTTGCAGTCATAGAATCATAGAATCATAGAGTTGGAAGAGACCACAAGGGCCATCGAGTCCAACCCCCTGCCAAGCAGGAAACACCATCAGAGCACTCCTGACATATGGTTGTCAAGCCTCTGCTTAAAGACCTCCAAAGAAGGAGACTCCACCACACTCCTTGGCAGCAAATTCCACTGTCGAACAGCTCTTACTGTCAGGAAGTTCTTCCTAATGTTTAGGTGGAATCTTCTTTCTTGTAGTTTGGATCCATTGCTCCGTGTCCGCTTCTCTGGAGCAGCAGAAAACAACCTTTCTTCCTCCTCTGTGTGACATCCTTTTATATATTTGAACATGGCTATCATATCACCCCTTAACCTCCTCTTCTCCAGGCTAAACATGCCCAGCTCCCTTAGCCGTTCCTCATAAGGCATCGTTTCCATGCCTTTGACCATTTTGGGACTCTCAAAAGTCCCATTTTGGGACCATGGGACTCTCAAGAGTCTCCTCCAGCACCAGAAATCAAGAGCATCAATGCTTCGACGATCAGCCTTCTCTATGGTCCAGCTCTCACTTCCATACATCACTACTGGGAAAACCATAGCTTTAACTATACGGACCTTTGTCGGCAAGGTGATGCCTCTGCTTTTTGAGAGGGTGGGAGAGGTATTACTCAGGAGGGTGGTGGCAATGGGTGATTGGCTGACAGCTGTGGTAAACCTGTCAATGCCTGTTACAGACTGCAATTGGTCTTACAGGAAAAAGCAAGGGGTGAGATGGCCAAAAATAGCTTTATCATGTATAATGAGATAAGAATCCAATGTCTCTATTCAGACCAGGTCTCTCCATGGTTTTAAGTTTTAAGTTTGGTAATGAGTTGCCATTCAGCAACTTCTCTTTCCAGTCTATTTCTGAAATTCTTTTGTAATAAGACAGCTGCTTTGAGATCTTTTATGGAATGTCCTGGGAGATTAAGGTTTAAAGGCAGTAATTAAACACATGAGAAGAGTTTGTTGGATAAGGCCAATGACCTATCTAGACCATCATCCTGTTCTGTCCTTCTTTGTGCTCAAAAGTCCTCTGTCTTCTTGAGGTTTCCAGCAAATGGTATTCAGAACCATAGAATGGTAGAGTTGGAAGGGACCCCAAAGGTCATCAAGTCCAACCCCCTGGATTTCAGGAATCTCAGCTAACGCAACCATGACAGATGCCCCTCCAGCCTCTGCTTACAAACCTTCAAGGAAGGAGAGTCCACAGAAGCATTGTTACCCCTGATTGGGGTAGCCTTCTCTGGGTTTGTCTAATCTTCTCAGAAAGCCGTCTCAGTTGGTATTCACCACTGCTTCCTGCAACAGGGAGTTCCACAGATTAACCGTGTGTTACATAAATAAGTGCCTCCTTTTGTGGGATGTTGGATGCCTCTGGGGAGAATACCGAGTGCTGGGTTTTTTGGGACTGAACACCAGAAGGAAAGAGGGGGAAACCTTAGCAAGGCAGATCGTTTTTGTGCAGCTGTTGGGTTGTGCAGGGCACAGGTGGGCAAGAGACAGCCGTGGCAGGTGGCCAGGTGCTTCTTGCCAGGGGACGGTTGCAGGTTGCCAACAGCAAAGCTGTGATGATTGCTTTCCCGGCAGGAAGGGAATCTGGACGCAAATTATTGCAAGGACGAGCTGAACGAAAAGGAGGTTGGTGATCCTAATTGCTAAAAACTGGGAAAAAGAAATTGTGCCAACAAAAGTGGTACATGCTCTGGTACATGCACCAGAGTGGTGCATGCTCTGGTTATCTCCCGCTTGGACTACTGCAATGCGCTCTACGTGAAGAAGAAGAAGAAGAAGAAGAGTTTGGATTTGATATCCCGCCTTTCACTCCCCTTCAGGAGTCTCAAAGCGGCTAGCAATCTCCTTTCCCTTCCTCCCCCACAACAAACACTCTGTGAGGTGAGTGGGGCTGAGAGACCTCAGAGAAGTGTGACTGGCCCAAGGTCACCCAGCAGCTGCATGTGGAGGAGCGGAGACACGAACCCAGTTACCCAGGATTACGAGACTACCGCTCTTAACCACTACACCACACTGGCTCTCGTGGGGCTACCTTTGAAGGTGACCCGGAAACTACAACTAATCCAGAATGCGGCAGCTAGACTGGTGACTGGGAGCGGCCGCCGAGACCACATAACACCGGTCTTGAAAGACCTACATTGGCTCCCAGTACGTTTCCGAGCACAATTCAAAGTGTTGGTGTTGACCTTTAAAGCCCTAAACGGCCTCAGTCCAGTATATCTGAAGGAGCGTCTCCACCCCCATCATCCAGCCCGGACACTGAGGTCCAGCTCCAAGGGCCTTCTGGCGGTTCCCTCACTGTGAGAAGTGAGGTTACAGGGAACCAGGCAGAGGGCCTTCTCGGTAGTGGCGCCCGCCTTGTGGAACGCCCTCCCATCAGATGTCAAAGCGATAAACATCTACCTGACATTCAGAAGGCAGCCCTGTTCAGGGAAGTTTTTAATATGTGACATTTTAGTGTATCTTTCATCTTTGTTGGAAGCCGCCCAGAGTGGCTGGGGAAACCCAGCCAGATGGGCGGGGTACAAATAATATATTATTATTATTATTATTATTATTATTATTATTATTATTAAAAAGGGATGGCAAGACAAACTGTTAGAGTACATTGAACTGGCTACATTGAGGCAATTAGAGATCACACTAGACAAGAGTTTCAAAAAGCATGGGCGAAATGCAGAGAATACTTCGCAAAACAGTGCCCCAAAATACATACCTGGACTTGTTTCGATTAATGCCAGCAGGAGACTTTGTGGATATTTAAGTTATAATTAGAAAAATCTTAATAATTATTCATAAACAGCTTATAAGAAGTAAATAAGGAGGCCAGATACAAGATAAAGGAAGTCTTTTATTTGGTTGTTTGTATTGTTGTATGTTATGCTTATTGTATGTTATGTTCACGTTTAATGAGGGTGGATTTCTGTATCGGAGGGGTAAGGGTTTATTGTTATGTTGCAAATAAAATTTCCAATAAAAATTAAAAATTAAAAAAGAAAAGGAGGTTGGTGATGGAGGTGAGGGGCTTTTTTTTGTGCCAATCAGCTTACAAGGTAGTAGCAGTTCTTGTTGTTGTTAATTAAATTTATATACCACCCTATGCCCAGGGCAATTCACAACTGCAATAGTTAGTTAGTTAGTTACTTACTGTATTTTTTGCTCTATAAGACTCACTTTTTCCCTCCTAAAAAGTAAGGGGAAATGTGTGTGTGTCTTATGGAGCGAATGCAGGCTGCGCAGCTATCCCAGAAGCCAGAACAGCAAGAGGGATCGCTGCTTGCGCTGCGCATCGATTCCTGTTGTTGTTCTGGCTTCTGAGATTCAGAATATTTTTTTTCTTGTTTTCCTCCTCCAAAAACTAGGTGCATCTTGTGGTCTGGTGCGCCTTATAGAGCGAAAAATACGGTAGTTAGTTAATTAGTTGGAGAACCTCTGTCCTGCCTTTTCATAGGCTCACAGAATTGTAGAGTTGGAAGGGTCCTGGGGTCATCTAGTCCAACCCCCTGCAACGCGGGAATCTCAGCTAAAGTACCCATGACAGATGCCCATCTAACCTCTGCTTAAAAACCTCCAAAGAAGGAAAGTCTACAACCTCTCATGGGAGTCTGTTCCACTGTCGAACAGCTCTTGCTGTCAGAAAGTTTTTCTTCACGTTTAGTCGGAATCTCCTTTCTTGTAGCTTGAAGTCATTAGTTCGGGTCCCAACCCCCTGGAACAGCAGAAAACAAACTTGCTCCACCTTCCATGTGAAAGCCTTTCAGATATTTGAATCGGACCATCCGATCACCTCTCTGTCTCCTCTCCCCCAGGCTAAACACCCCAAACTCCCTTGACTGAGTTCTTCTCTCTTTTCCCACACTGGGAAAAAAGCACTGGGCTTGGAAAAACAGGTTTGAATGTTAGGATATAGTTCCGTTCCACCTTAAAAGGAACAGGCATGACTGTTGTGCTCTGGTTATCTCCCGCTTGGACTACTGCAATGCGCTCTACGTGGGGCTACCTTTGAAGGTGACCCGGAAACTACAACTAATCCAGAATGCGGCAGCTAGACTGGTGACTGGGAGCGGCCGCCGAGACCACATAACACCGGTCTTGAAAGACCTACATTGGTTCCCAGTACGTTTCCGAGCACAATTCAAAGTGTTGGTGCTGACCTTTAAAGCCCTAAATGGCCTCGGTCCAGTATATCTGAAGGAGCGTCTCCTCCCCCATCGTTCAGCCCGGACACTGAGGTCCAGCTCCGAGGGCCTTCTGGCGGTTCCCTCACTGCGAGAGGCCAAGTTACAGGGAACCAGGCAGAGGGCCTTCTCGGTAGTGGCGCCCACCCTGTGGAATGCCCTCCCATCAGATGTCAAAGCGATAAACAACTATCTGACATTCAGAAGACATCTGAAGGCAGCCCTGTTCAGGGAAGATTTTAATATGTGACATTTTAGTGTATTTTTCATCTCTGTTGGAAGCCGCCCAGAGTGGCTGGGGAAACCCAGCCAGATGGGCGGGGTACAAATAATAAATTATTATTATTATTATTATCACATGCCTGTTTACTTCCAGCACAGGCTTGCTGGGAACGTTTGTATATTGCTTTTGCTATTTCTGTTTTGCTTGGAGATGAAGGGAAGCAGACATGCTTTTTCTTTGTTCCTGAACTATGCTGAATAAACGCTGTAAATAATGCTTACACATGTCTCTGTCTGCCACTTCCGTTGTGAGGATTTATTCACTCTACTGAAAAGAGCGGGCACAGTTCGGTGGAAGAAGATTGGAAGAAATTTAAAGTTTATTTACAGAAACATTCTAAAATTAAGGAATGTTAGAAGGAGGCTGGAATGAAGCTATGTGACTTTAGCAGAAGTATTATAAAGGATTAAGTAAAAATAGATTATTAATGGATGAAAGGAGGGAAGGTAAAGTTACATTGTATTAGGATAAAAATTGGGAAGGATGCAAAGGATTTGTTGAAATAGGTAATTGAACTAGAATACAAAAAAGGGAGGTGTGAGGAGGTCGCTGAAACAAGTAAATGAAAGTTAATAACATTGAAAGTATTGGATGTGGTTTTTTAAAAATTGTTTTTGTTTTGTTTTGTTTATGTAGCATTTTTTAAATTGTATTGTATTGTTCTGTTATGTTTAATTCTTTTTCTTTTCTTTCTGTAATTTTTAAAACTTTAATAAATATTATTTTTTTAAAAAGAGATAAGAGCGGGCACAGCTTCTAAACGTATCGGAGGCTCATGCCCCTGATTGATGTTGTACCAAGGGAGACCGGTGTTCGCCCGGCTGCCGTCTGGTGGCTGGAGCCAGCTGGGGGACAGCCAAATGCCCCCGTCTTTCCGACAGCATCCCAACACTGAATTCAGGTGTAACCACCCACACCCCATCTCTGAGAATAGTGACTCGCCTTTCCTTGTTTTCCAGGTCACAACAAGACCACTTGGGGTTTGGAGCCTGCTGCTAGGGCTGAGTCTTCTTATACCCGCTCAGAGCAAGGAAAAGGAATCACTGGGCAATGCCACGGTGAGACCAACCCCAGAAGATCATGGAGATCAGTCCCCAAATCCAGACTTTTGTGACTTCACATTTCACATCCCCTGGTCTGGGAGCTCTTGCACACAGACGACCCAGGCAACTGCCACACCAGCCTCTCAGGAAGAGCTGGATCATCTCAAGATCTTGTTGGAGGACCTTGGAGGCAATCTGAAGAGTCTTCAGGAGGCTGCAGCTCTGGAGGCCGGTCAGTCCAGGTACCAGGACATCGTTTCTCAAGCCCTTCCAGATGTGAGAGAGGCCAATGGGGAGTTCCATGAGATCCTTGGAAAGTTCCTGCAGGAGTTGGAGGAACACATCCATGCAGATGATCATCTGCATGCAGAGGACGAGAAAAAGAAGTAGGTGTTTCATCACAACAAATGCTCTTTTTGCGGAGCTTAGCAATGGAGCACAGAGCTAGCTGCTTTGTACATCCTATATAATCCTCTGCAGGATTAGCGGGAGGGTGAGTGGAAAGGAAGGAGATCTCTTGTAAAACTGGAATCTTGGGTCAGCCAAGGAAGTAACTATTGGCAAAACCTATTGGTGTTTCACAACTTTCCGACTAGTTGCAGGACCTTAGCCGACCTAGCAGAGTACACACAGAATCCATGGAAGCAATTGGCGACTTGGCTGCAGACAGGATAGACGAAGCAGGAACCAGGAACTTGTAGTTAGGTGTTTATTACATACAGTGGACTATTTACAGGAACAGAACACTGATGTTTTGCTAGCTCTCTCTGACACGACTCACAACTCCTACACTGACACACAGAACTACTGAACTCCTGAACTCCTGAACTATCACATTCCAGTTAGTAGGCCATTAATTATCACTCCCTTGAGAGAGCTTGACCAATCAGGGAGCTGTCTCCATTCCTCTGTTATCACCAGGCAGACTTACTCCTTCAGATTGCCTTCTGGCTGCTCGCCAAACCTTAATTGACTCTGTGTGAGTAGCTGCACATACACAGTTTCCCAACAGTAACCAGCAGGCAGAGGAAAGGAAAGCCTTCCTTCTCGGGCAGGGGACACATTGAATTCAGCTGCTACTTAAAGGCAAAGTTACCTGGTTTGCGCTTTCTGAAATTATTATTATTATTATTTTATTTATTTATACCCTGCCCATCTGGGTAGTGCCCAACAGAATATTAAAAACATGATAAAACATCAAACATTAAGAACTTCCCAATACAGGGCTGCCTTCAGATGTCTTCTAAAAGTCATATAGTTGTTTATTCTTTTGACATCTGATGGGAGGGCGTTCCACAGGGCAGGAGCCACTACCAAGAAGGCCCTCTGCCTCGTTCCCTGTAACTTGGCTTCTCGCAGGGAGGGAACCGCCAGAAGGCCCTCAGAGCTGGACCTCAGTGTCCGGGCTGAATGATGGGGGTGGAGACGCCCCTTCAGGTATATAGTGCTGAGGCCATTTAGGGCTTTAAAGGTCAGCACCAACACTTTGAATTGTGCTCGGAAACATCCTGAGAGCCAATGTAGGTCTTTCAAGACCTGTGTTATGTGGTCTCCGCAGCCGCTCCCAGTCACCAGTCTAGCTGCCGCATTCTGGATTAGTTGTAGTTTCCGGGTCACCTTCAAAGGTAGCCCCACAAAGAGTGCATTGCAGTAGTCCAAGCAAGAGATAACCAGAGCATTCACCACTCTGGTGAGACAGTCCGCAGGCAGATAGGGTCTCATCCTGCGTACCAGATGGAGCTGGTAAACAGCTGCCCTGGACACAGAATTGACCTGCGCCGCCATGGACAGCCTGAAACATATGAAACAATATGCAGCCTTTGAAATCCACGCTTTTCTAGAGCAAAGTGTGCATAGAAGTGAATATATTCATGAAAATACCATACAGAAATGCAATATGTTGGGGGGAATTATTTGCGGGGGGGGGGGGAGTAAAAACTACATATAAACATAGGTCTATCAGGAGGAATTCATACTGCAATGCTGCCAAATTTTCACAACGGTTATTTTTTAAAAATAAAATTGCAAAAAATTCCTGCAGAAATGTGGAGGGTTGAGTTTATGAGAAGCTGAGAGAGCTGAAACGGACAAATCTGCTCGGATTAGGCCAATGCTGGGTTAAGCCAGTGGCCCATCTAGTTGAGCATCCTGCCTTCGCAGTGACCAACCAGATGCCCATTGCGTGGAACCCAAAAGCAGGATCTGAGCCCAAGAGCATCACTCTCACCTCCTGTGGTTTCCAGCAACTAGGATTCAGTTGCATCACTGCCTCGGACTGTGGAGGGCAGAGCAGAAACCGTGTGGCTCATAGTCTCCTCCTCCTCCTCCTCCTCCTCCTCCTCCTCCTCCATGAATTTGTCTAATGCTCTTTTAAAGCCATCTAGGACGGTGGCCAGCACTGTCTCATGTGGCAGGGAGTTCCACAGTTTAATAAATTATAATTATAATTATATTATACCCTGCCCATCTGGCTGGGTCTCCCCAGCCACCCTGGGCGGCTTCCAACAAAGTATTAAAATACAGTGGTCTGTTAAACATTAAAAGCTTCCCTAAAGAGGGCTGCCTTCGGATGTCTTCTAAAAGTCTGGTAGTAGTTCTCTTTGACATTTGGTGGGAGGGCGTTCCACAGGGTAGGTGCCACCACTGAGAAGGCCCTCTGCCTGGTTCCCTGTAACCTCACATCTTGCAATGAGGGAACTGCCAGAAGGCCCTCGGCGCTGGACCTCAGTGTCTGGGCAGAACGATGGAGGTGGAGATGCTCCTTCAGGTATCCTGGACCGAGGCCGTTCAGGGCTTTAAAGGTCAGCACCAACACTTTGAATTGTGCTCGGAAACATAATGGGAGCCAATGCAGATCTGTCAAGACCAGTGTAAACTCTGTTCTGTGTGAATAAGGACTTTCTTTTGCCTGTCCTGAACCTCCCACCTTCACCTTCTCTGGACATCCATGAGTTCTAGTCCTACGAGCGAGGGAGAAAATATTTCCCTCTTTCGGTTTTCTCCATGCCATGCCTCCTCTTATAAACTTCTCCGGCAGGCCTCGCATTACGTGTTGCAAGGAGAGAAGCTTGTACATTCAGCCCGCAATGCTGAGAGACTGGGACCGGCTGAACGAGAGCAATTTCTTTATATATATTTTTCTGCTGATTCTCAGGGGTTTCTCCTGGGGAATTTACCTTGCCCCGGCTCAATTTCACATCCGAGCTGGAATTTGGCCAGTGGTTTTGCGGCTGTGTAACTCACTCAGCCACCAGCTCCCTGTGCGATGGATCCCATGTCCTAACAGGGGAGAGAGAGAGAGAAACTAAAATCTTGCTCCTCGGTCTCCATTGCCTCCTGTCCTCATATTCCTGGCCCCCCAGTCTCCTGCACACCCACTGTGCCCTTGGCAACACCCAAGCCCCCCTCCCTGCTTAATAGCACCACAATAAAATGAATGGGAGGGACGCGGGTGGCACTGTGGGTTAAACCACAGAGCCTAGGACTTGCCGATCAGAAGGTCGTCGGTTCGAATCCCGTCGACGGGGTGAGCTCCCGTTGCTCGGTCCCTGTTCCTGCCATCCTAGATGTTGAAAGCACATCAAAGTGCAAGTAGATAAATAGGTACCACTCCAGCGGGAAGGTTAACAGCGTTTCCGTGCGCTGATCTGGTTCGCCAGAAGCGGCTTAGTCCTGCTGGCCACATGACCCGGAAGCTGTACGCCAGCTCCCTCAGCCAATAAAGCGAGATGAGCGCCGCAACCTGAGTCGGACATGACTGGACCTAATGGTCAAGGGTCCCTTTACCTTTACTAGAATGAATGGGCATTAGACACAGGGGAGCCCAGAATTTAGTGATACACCATCTGCTTTGCTTGCTAAATGCCCCGGCTTCAATTCTCAATGACGTCTCCAGAGAGAACCTCTACCCAGTGGCTTTAAAACTTCAGTGGCACCCTGTGCGATGCCAAAATTTGTCCCCTCCACTGCCTCTAGCCTTCCGTTGTTCACCATTATTGCAGCGCCCCTGGCAGCACCTTCTCAGCTCCGCGCCAGCCAAGTGTGGGTAATTGGTCCGGACTCCCCGAAATCTGCTGCTGCCCTGCTTGAAATTCTGGGGAGCTGCTGCTGCTCCGTGTGGACTTCTGAATTGCGGGAATGTTCAGGGTGGCAGGAGAGGATGTATTGTTTATTACTGTCCTTCCTAACTTGTGCTAGCAAGTTCTTTTACTTAGCAGAGTTACATTCCCATGGCCGACTCTGGGGTTGCGGCGCTCATCTCGCTTTATTGGCCGAGGGAGCCAGCATACAGCTTCCGGGTCATGTGGCCAGCATGGCTAAGCCGCTTCTGGCGAACCAGAGCAGCACACGGAAACGCCGTTTACCTTCCCGCTGGAGTGGTACCTATTGATCTACTTGCACTTTGATGTGCTTTTGAACTGCTAGGTTGGCAGGAGCAGGGACCGAGCAACGGGAGCTCTCCCCGTTGCAGGGATTCAAACCTCCAACCTTAGAATAGTGTAGAATAACATTAAATACCAGCATATAAAAATTAAACAGAAATCTACTCTTAACAATTGCAATAAATAAATAACAATTGCAATAAATAAATAACAATTGCAATAAATAAATAACAATTGCAATAAATAAGCAATAAAAGAACGGCAAGCCACAGTGCATAAAATGTTGTTGTTTTTTAGTCGTTTAGTCGTGTCCGACTCTTCGTGACCCCCTGGACCAGAGCACGCCAGGCACTCCTGTCTTCCACTGCCTCTTGCAGTTTGGTCAAACTCATCCTGGTAGCTTTGAGAACACTGTCCCACCATCTCGTCCTCTGTCGTCCCCTTCTCCTTGTGCCCTCCATCAGGGTCTTTTCCGGGGGAGTCTTCTCTTCTCATGAGGTGGCCAAAGTCTTGGAGCCTCGGCTTCAGGATCTGTCCTTCCAGTGAGCACTCAGGGCTGATTTCCTTCAGAATGGAGAGGTTGGATCTTCTTGCAGTTGTTAGAATTCTAGCCCGTCTCAGAGGTATGTGCCTATCTATTCAGGCACCGGCTGAATTCCTTAGACCTCCCTCCGGCGACTCCCGGCAGAATAAAACATACACGAGGTCCGTTCCGGCGATTTTCCTCAGGCTGTGAGAAAAACACACCAACTGCTTCTCCTCCTCCCTGCTCCCTGCATATTCCCAGGGAGGGGAATCAGACACAGACAGAAATGTAACTACATGCTTTTATTCCTGTCTTTAGCAGCCATACAGTAAAAGATGTCTGCTCTCTTCAACAAACAGAGAGAAACTCAAAAACTCCACCCATGTACTTCCAGTACAGGTCATATGACACACACTGAGCTAACATCCGGTGCTCAGTACAGAATGGACTGCCCCTTTGTTTCCACGGCAACAGTCACATACTTCCTGTTTGGCTTTCCAGCCACAGGCAGCAGATTGAGCTGCTAGAGCCTTTGCTTGCTGCTGCATTGCTGCTTTAGAATGACAAACTCCCCCTAAAGTATCAATGCGTGCTGCGAGCAAAGCGTCATCCAGAGAAGAAAACAAACAGTTGTTATACTTATAACACTCCCCTGTTGTTTCAGTTCCACCCTTGGAACTACCCGCCATTGGTTTTACCAATGTACCTCTCTGGTTGTGTGACTTCCAAGGAATGAGTGCTTCTGCATTACCTTGGTTAACAACTCTCTGTTGTGCCTTTGTCTCTGACTCAGACACAGCTTCAATTTGACCTTGGTCGTTTACAACAGCAACAGCTAAGTTAGCAAACTCTTGTGATTACCTCTTGGGTGGTACACCCTTCGTTGCTCTCTCAGACCTACGTAAGAGGTGCTGCTCTCCCTTACTTTCTGGTTCAGCCTCTGAACTCTCTGGAGAACCAGTACTAAGCTTAATCAGTGGTTCATCCTCCTCTTCTGAGGGTCTCGTCATTATGTGAGATTTCCTCTCAATGACTGTGACAACCGAGCTGTTTGAGCTACCGCTGTCATCATCAGTACTACTGAACTCAATAAAATCAACATCATCATCATCATCAGAATCATCATCACTTCCTGTGGGAAATGTGTGAACAATCACTCTCTCCTGTTCAGGAGCACTCTCTAGAAATTTTGTGAGAATCACCTTACCAGATTCAGACAAAATTACTCTGTAGAGACCCTTTTCATAACCCACAAAAATGCCTCTGGCATTCTTTACTCCACCTGGAGCTTCTGCCCTCACATGAGACCCAAACACCTTGAAATGGGCAACAGAAGGTTTTCTGTGGAACAGTTTCTCAAAAGGAGAACTTCCCAACTCTTTTGAAAACTTTCTCAACCACGTATAACAAAATGACATTAGCGACTCAGCCCAGTACTCATGTGGCAGATGTGAACTAAGCAATTGCGCTTCCATTCCCTTTTGCAATTCTTTGTTCACCCTAACACAGACACATCTGTTCCAAGCTTCTTCGGAACTAGCAATTTTGTGTCTTATCCCTTTCTTCTTCAGGAACCTCTGGAAATCCTGTGAAAGAAAAATTGGCTTCTCATCTGTGCAAAGACAATTTATGTCAGCATCATGCATATTTTTAACCTTGTCACAAAACTCTTTAAACCTTTCTAAGGCTTCTTGCGGTCTCTCCAAAAGATAAATCCAGACAAAACCTGTAAAAGAATCAACACATATTAGGTAATACTTCGCATTGCCTCTAGATGGTGCTAAAGGACCAATCACATCAGCATACACCCGCTGAAATGCCCTGTTGACCCTCGAGGTCACCTTCTTGGTGTTCTCCTTGGCTACACCTGCAAAAGAAACCATGTTAGAATCACAAGAATTACATTCCATGTAATCACTTTGATCAAAAGTCAACAAATACAGTCCATCTTTCTCTTTGGCAGAAAGATACAACTCTCCATCTTTGTAGATCTCGCAGTGTTGATCATCATAGGACAGTTTTAGTCCCTTCTTGGCAATCTGCGAAACGCTGAGCAGATTGTACTTCAACTCTGGAACCAAATATACATTGTTTATAGTCAAGTTCAGACTTTCAAGATACACAGTCCCAATTCCGGTGGCTTCCAGCTCTTGACCGTTGGCCTGTTGTACCGCGAAGCTTTGCTTCTTAAACGTCGAAAATAGTCCTCTGTGTCGACACATATGCTGCGTACACCCAGTGTCTAGGACAAAGAAATTCCCTGCTTCTGGTGTGGCTTTTAGCGACATCAAAGCCTTTGCAGTCTTTGCCTTTGGCTTGGTGTGACCTTTGTCTGACGCCTCAGACTTTGTGGAGCTTCCCTTGGCTCCTTTCTGCTGACGTGGCTTCTTACAATACCGCTGAAGATGCCCAGTCTGTCCACAATTGTAGCATCGGACAACATTTAAAGCTACAGCGTCTCCTCCAGTAGCTACAGCCGTGGGGGTGTCAGAACTCCGTCCTTGTCTCCCCCTGTCCTTGACTTCCAGGGCGGCAAGTCTGTCATGTTCATTCAGAACGACGGCAAAGACCCTCTCCGAAGTCAATTCATTCGCTGGGAGAGACCCCAGCTGACTGGCAACCGTTTTGTAAGTCCGATTCAGACTGTTGATCACCATGAAGCAAAACACTTCCTCCTGCAGACGGAAATTGCGTTCCACCATCTGTTGACGCAGAAATTTCATTTCCGTCAGGTGCGCTTGAACATCTCCATCAGGCGCAAGCCTCAGGTTGGTCAGCTTCTCAAAATACAGCAACGCTGAAGAACCTGCATCTCTCTGATGTGTCCTTCTCAGCGTGTCCCAAACATCTTTCGCGTGCTCTAAATGCTGTATGTGAATAAGCTGAGAGTCTGACACGCACAGAATTATAGCTGTTCTGGCCTTCACATCCTGTGACTCCCAAGCACGCGTTGGTGCTGCAGGGATGGGGTTCTCAATCACCCCAAACAGTCTCTGATTCTGCAGCAAGGCCTTCATCTTAATAGACCAAGATGCATAATTGTCACTGGTCAGGAGGTCTGGAGAAGGCAGGCCTCCCCCCTTCTTGGCATCCATTTTGAGTCCTTGCATTGACTCTCAAACACAAGCCTCTAAAATCCAATAGCTGGCTTGTTTACACTCTGTGCACCTGGCAGCTATAACACTGGCCGCTTTGGAAAGTCCCTTTCCAACAGTTCCTTTGGGCCTAAGTCAAAACAAAACCTTGTTTTTGCCTCTCCGAGGCACTGTGTGACTGTACAGCCCTTATCTTGAAACTGGCCTGCGTTGCTAAGCAACAGCATTCCTTTTCCTTGGACAGGATTAACCACAGGAATGTTTGGAATGCAGAGCTCTTGTCTCGGAGCTGTTTTACGCATACACTGCTCCCCGTGAAGCAGAGAATAACTCAATCTGCGTTCACTCTTCTAAGCCCGAAATCTCATACCTTTGGGCTCCGTTGCTTTGGCTGTCAGCTTCCTCTGGTCAGCTTCTGGCTGCAGAGAATCAGCTTTCTCACCTCAGGCTTCCATGGAGGCCACTTTTTGATGCAGAGGTCGATGAAAACAGCAACCGGCGTCTGCTACCATTGTTAGAATTCTAGCCCGTCTCAGAGGTATGTGCCTATCTATTCAGGCACCGGCTGAATTCCTTAGACCTCCCTCCGGCGACTCCCGGCAGAATAAAACATACACGAGGTCCGTTCCAGCGATTTTCCTCAGGCTGTGAGAAAAACACACCAACTGCTTCTCCTCCTCCCTGCTCCCTGCATATTCCCAGGGAGGGGAATCAGACACAGACAGAAATGTAACTACATGCTTTTATTCCTGTCTTTAGCAGCCATACAGTAAAAGATGTCTGCTCTCTTCAACAAACAGAGAGAAACTCAAAAACTCCACCCATGTACTTCCAGTACAGGTCATATGACACACACTGAGCTAACATCCGGTGCTCAGTACAGAATGGACTGCCCCTTTGTTTCCACGGCAACAGTCACATACTTCCTGTTTGGCTTTCCAGCCACAGGCAGCAGATTGAGCTGCTAGAGCCTTTGCTTGCTGCTGCATTGCTGCTTTAGAATGACAGGGACTCTCAAGAGTCTCCTCCAGCACCAGAATTCAAAAGCATCAATTCTTTGGCGATCAGCCTTCTTTATGGTCCAGCTCTCACTTCCATACATCACTACTGGGAAAACCAGAGCTTTTGCAAATTGAGAAGCAGAGACTGGAGGGTGGGGCAAGGCAGGTGGAAAGAGGCCTTGCCTGATGAAGTCTCTCCCCTCTCCCCTCCCCAGCTTCCTTCTCCTCCTCTAGCACAGCTAGACTGCTCCTCTTCGCCCCTGGTGCTGCTGCTAGGAGTCTGTTCCTCTGAATCGTCTTCCTGTTCATCACTTGCAGAGGGTGCTATGACATTCGAAAGCAGATCTGGACAGTTATATCTGCAGAAAGAGTGCAGGTTCTTGTGTTCCCTCTTCTGATTGCTCATAAAAGCCCACAACACTTTCCTCTTGTTTTTATCCCGTTTGGCTAAAGAGGGTTTCCCTTGTTTTCTCCCTCCTCTTCTGCGTAGGTTAAACGAACACTTGCGGGGGATGGACAGGATGCTGCGGGTGACCAGTCACCTGGCCGAGCAGCTGGACCAAGCATCCCAGGACCTCCTGGTCAAGATGACCAGCCTTTCGGAGAAACCAGCCACCCGGGTGGAAGGAAGCGCCCTGAAGACATCTTAGCTGTGCATCCCGTTCTCTGTCCGCAAAAGCATTAAAAGAAAGGTCTCAGCATTCCATGTGGAATCGGTTCCAGTAATTTTTTAATCCCCCCCCCCGGGTGCATGTACTTTCTTCATCTCGTGGGGACACTGAGTGGGTCACCTCCTGCTCAAAGAAGCCTCATCTTTTGCAGTTCTCGCACCCGCCTCCACAGTATGGGAAAATCCCACACTACAAGCGGTACCAGGTGCTAATTCTGGGCCCTAGGGTAGGGGTAGAGGGTAAATATAAATATAATAATAATTTTTTATTTATACCCCGCCCTTCCCGGTTCATAAAACCGGGCTCAGGGCAGCTAACAACAAATTTAAAACACTTAATTGATGCAACAAAAAACAGCATAAAATACAGTATAAAATGTGAATAACAATAAATTCAGAATTCAAAAATCAGTTTAGGGGGAAAATCTATCCAATAGGGATTTAAGGGATAGGGTAGGGATTTCAGAAGGCACCCATTTCCAAACCAGCCCATAACTGTCTCATGCAGCACTGTTTCCATTCTGCTGCATTTCCTCTTCTGCCAAAAGCGATGCTATTCACTTACCTGCCTCCTGTGGCAAAATGCTGTAACTTACCTAAATCATACCTGTGATTCCTGCATTGCAGGTGGGTTGGACTAGATGAATGCTGGAGCCCCTTCCAGCTCTATGATTCTAAGAATGTCAGCGTAACTTACATGCAATTTATATATAATACCCAGCATCTTCAGGTAGGGCTCTTCCTTTCTGAAACCATGGAGAGCGCCTGCCAGCCAGTGGGGGCAAAACTGAGGTATGTGGACCAACGTGTTATGCATGAATCATAAAACGGTAGGTTTGGAAGGGACCCCAAGGGTCATCTAGCCCAACCCTCTGGTTGCTATTGTTGCATTTATATCCATCCTCTCCTCCCAGACGCTCCTGGCAGTGTACATAATTCTCCACCTCCCTGCTTTATCCTCACAACAACTTTGCAAGGTAGGCTAGGCTGGGAGAAAGTGACTGACAGTGATCTTTGTGACTGAGTGAGGACCTGAACCCAAGTCTCCCTGGTCCCAGTTTGACACTCTAACCACTCCACAGCACTGCCCTGACTCTGGGTAAGTCAGAAGGGACATGGGCAGCGGTGATTGCCTCGCCACCCCTGCCCACCCGCTGCCTAAGACGAGGCTCATGGCGCTCCATCCGACACACAACTCCAGGCATAACTCTATTAAGGCTGCCTACCTGTGTGGTGCAGCAGTTAGAGCTGTGGGAATGTTCAGGGATGCAGGAGAGGATATATTGTTTGGTTAAAGCCTTTCCAACTTGTGTAAACAAGTTCACAATTTAGCAAAGTAACATTCCCCTTTTTTAAACTCACGGCGGATGCATTTGCTCAGGCTCGCTAAAGCCTCTATAATAACTGTGCTGGTATTTCCCCCTTATTCCCTCCTAAAAGATAAGACACGACACAGTCTTCTATAAAAGTATAAAAAGAGTTTACTCACTCACACTCTGTTCACAATCGGATCCCAGAAGGCAGACTTAGCTTAGAAAAGTAACATACACCTGGAAAGGAGACCGTCCCTTTGTCCTCTCTTGGTTGGAGGCCAAGAGGGCATCTTTGGCTAAGCAGATGTTGCTTCTTTGATGCATGTAGTCAGAGAGAGAGAGATGGTGGCCAGTCCTATGCTTTTGTTACCTGCACAGGTGAGGCCACGCCCACCTCTAGTCACATGCAGAGGAAGTCTGTCCCAGCCCAGAAGGAAACAGGAAGTTTACCTGCTGGCTGGAGAAACATTCCTCCCCCTGTGTAAACATGTTCACTCTAGGAATGTTGTACTTGACTGCTCTTGTGTTTCACATCCCACAAGAGCATCCAACTAGGAGCCAGGAGAGCACGGTTTGAATCCCTACTTGGCCATCGCGAAGCTCCCTGGGTGACCTCGGGGGCCGGTCCCTGCCTTCCTCACAGAGTTGTTGTTCGGTGAGGGGGGGGGGTGAGCCACATACGCCACCTTGAGCACCTTGGGGAGGAAAAAGTGGAACATAATTGCCACAAATTAATCAATATCTGCACTGCTGCTCCTGTGGGGAAGCTGGTGTCAGCCGAAATATTGGCATCTTGTGGACAGGGGTATTTCAAAGCTCCTTTTGTTATTCTCCGCTTATATCCTTTTCAAAGCTGCCTGGATCCCTTGCGCGAATTCCAAGCCCTCCTTTCACACTTCTGAAAATCAATTTAAGGGAGGCTGGGTGCTCTGAAACACACCGCCCCCCTCCACCAATTAATTCCCCAGGGACTCGGCAGACCATCCTTCCTTCCTACATCCTCTCTCTGTGCTTGAGCAGAATGATAAAGATGAATCAATATCTGGTATCGGGAGGTAGTGTGTGGGTCTCTCCCCTCCTGAATGGGGAGGTGTTTGGTTGACTGCAGTGCCCCCTGGCGGCACATTTTGTTCCTACTAAAGGCTTTTGCCGAAAAATAACTCCAAAGTGTTGCATCTAGCAGTGCTCACGCGCCACGTCTGTCTCACCTTGCCTGCCTGGTTAAATCTTTCAAATCAACTCAGCGCTGTAATGTTAATGAAAGCAAGCAAAGCAACCTGGATATCTGGCCACGATCCATTAAGGGCTACCCCACAACAGTTGCATGGAAACTAAGAATTATATTTCGGTCGGAAACCCCAGAGAGATGGGACCCACTTCTACTTCTGCCACTTACAGTCCCAGGAGTCACTCTCTGTCAACCTCCTGCTGGGGGGAAAAAATAAAATACTAATTGGTCCACTTTATGACTCCCACAGTCCATCTTGCAATGGTGATCTGAGGGTGAACACAGCAAATTAATGGCCAAGGCATTGTGATTGTGCAGTGTTGTTAAGCCGTCCTGAGCTGGGCTCTAAATGGAGAGAGATGTCTCTATAAATCTCTCTCCAAAAGCTCAAAAGCTCCTACCCTTTCCCTGAAGCCTTTGGACAGCCCCCCCCCCCAACTTCAACCAAGTCCAAGGGTGCTTCTAAATGGGGCGCTGAATATTGCAAACGGGCCGTCAGATATTGCAAAACTGAGAACAGGTTGTCGCTGGGGTTTGTTATAAAAAAATCTTGCTAGATTTACACTTGGAACCTTTGAAGCGAAAGTTGACGGTGCGTGGCTCTGATCGGCTGGCCCTTGTGACATCAGCAAGACACACACACCCTAACCCTAAGTGGTTTTGCATTTTTATGGAAGTTTTCTTTTTTCAAAAAGGTGACCAATAGATTACCGAATGCCGTAACTTTTACACAGACCAAACACATGGACGAAATGCCAGAATGGTGGTTGAATTTGTGCTCAGCAGTTTGCTGATATGCATGGCTGGTATGCATGGGTCACCCCGTGGTGCACTATGCAATTACAGTGGTACCTCGGGTTAAGTACTTTATTCATTCCGGAGGTCCGTACTTAACCTGAAACTGTTCTTAACCTGAAGCACCACTTTAGCTAATGCGGCCTCCCGCTGCTGCTCTGCGATTTCTGTTCTCATCCTGAAGCAAAGTTCTTAGCTGTTAAGTTGAGGGTGAACATATCAGACAACACAGCGATTCTACAAACAGCTCTTGTTTATTCACAGGTCAGAACTTAACTGAAGGGTTCAGCCAGCCTGCTTATATAGAGCTCCAGTACAATGTAACTGTAACAACTTTCTGTAATTATCCAATCACTGAACGTCACTTTCGATCCCTTATTTGCGTATGTGGACCTGAGTGAAAACTATCTACATTATCCCCCTGCTGGCCCTGGGTGAGAACTTCAGTACATAACATTAACCCGAGTTAATATTTCTGGGTTAGCGGAGTCTGTAACCTGAAGCATCTGTAACCTGAAGCGTATGTAACCCAAGGTACCACTGTATCCTCAAGACGAGCCTCTGAGGTAGGCCGCTCTCTCAGCCAGGCACACTCATTTCAGTGCCCATAAATTGCATTTCCAACTCACCTATCTCTCCAAGCCTAAAGTGGTGTACGTGGGTTTTCTCCTCACTGCTCATATAATCCCCTCCACAACCTTGTTAGCATGAGAGAGGCAGTGGCTGCCCCCACGATGTCACCCCGTGAGAAATCGAGTGAGGTTTCGAACCCGGGTCTCTCCCTGGTCCTAGTCCGACGTTCCTAACCGCCATGCAATGCTGGCTCAAAGCTACTCATGAAACCAAATTTCGACTCAGGCTACCCATCAAACCAGCCCAATAGGAACAGTGGCCCTTTCCAGCAATGCTAGACTCTGGGGGTGAACCCCACTGACTTCCAGATGGGGTAAGCGGGCCCCTCTTTTTTAATGGAGCCTGTGCGTCCACCCCAAAGAGTGTCCTGCCCCCATGCGTGCTGCTGTTTTCGGATTCCACGCCGGATCTCTCGCAGCCTCCCCTCCCTTCTCTCAAAACAAACCCCGTTCCGAACAGATGCATAGCCCTTGCCTCCAGAAACGCTTGCGGCAACAAAAGGCTTAGGGAGAAATCGAAGCAGCCCGGGCTGTTGTGGGTCCGCAGGAGCCCCTGAGCAGTGTGCAACGCCTCCCCTCTCCCTGGTTCCTGGCGCGGCTAAGACCCCAGACCCTCCTCCCTTCCTCCTTGTCACCCAAAGGGGGAGGACACAGCCCAGAGACTCGAGTCCGCTCCCTCTCCCAGCCTCTGTCGTCACACCCAGAGTGGGAACCTTTGCAACAGCTCGCTCTTTTCCTCCGTTTGCAAGGAAGCAGTCTCTCTGCATCTGGACCATCGCGGGAGGAGCATCCCGGGGACCGCTTCGCTTTGCAGGGCAGAGAGAAACGAGGATGCTGTGCTTGGCAACTTAAGGGGAAACTGGCAGCCAGGAGCAGCAGCAGCCGCCCAGCAGCAGCGCAAAGAGAGATGTGGGTGTCATTGTGAGCGCACGTTTTTTCCCTCCTTCCGAGCTCATGCCCGCCGCCTTGGCCGAAGTGTTTGGCTGTGCGGTTTGAGCTTAGAGGAGCAGCCCCTGAAAGAAGCCGGGAGGTTGCGCTCCGAGCCTTAGAGGGTCCGGCTGGCCAGGAATTGAGCAGGAGCTCTCCTCCCGACAGGTGAGTGATGCTTTTTTCTGTGCAACGGAGCAGACGGTGGAAGGGAGCGCAGCGCTTGACCGTCAGATCCTTGGTCAGATCTGTTCTCTTCCCCACCCCACTCACCCCTTCTGCAACCGCTGCTCGTGTCCCTCTCCTCCTGTGACAAAGTTGGCCCGTGCAACAGCCGAAGGGAGAAGCAAAGTTTCAGCAACGTAGGGAGCTGCCTTAGACCACTTCTTGATCTAGCCCAGTGGTGTCTGCACGGGCCGGCAGCAGCGGCTCGCCAGGGTTTCATGCACGGGCGGTTCCCAGCCCTACTCGGAGGTTGAACCTGAGAGCTTCTGCATGCAAAGCTACGGTCCTCCTCTGGGCATGATCCTCCGGGGAGATCTCCTTTGCAACGAATGGGAACTGTGCTAGCGTGGGGTTGCTTTTTGTGGGTTTCCCCCCTGCATTCTTAAAAAATGCAGTATTTATTTCTTGGCTAAGATTTAATTACTTCGATTCCTATGCTCCAAGTACATGGAAGACTGGGATTATCTAGGGAGGGAGGAATCACTGGGATGGTAACCCTGGATGACAATGTCCCTTCCCAGACCTTAGGATACAAGGCAAACTTAGGATGTTTTTAATTTTTGAGAGCCAGTCTAATGGAAGGGCTGAAAGGATGAACTTAGCTTGGGCTGCAAACTCACTTAGGCAACTATCCTGCACCCATTTACCAGGGACTCACTGAACTGAGTGAGAGACTTACTTCTGAGTAGAACTATAAGGTGCTGTGCTGTAAGTGGCCCAAACTAAGCCAGCGTTCCTTCATTGGCGCGTGGGGAATAACCATCCCAGCCTACTTTGCAGGGTCGTTGTACGGGGCTCACGAAGGCACATGAAGCTCTGAAGGACTGAAATGCAGACCAAGCGTCGTTATGATGGAGCACCCAGACTGGGCTTCAGTTTGCATGCAAACCGCATTTCCCTGGTTTCGAAACTGCAATGTTTTTCTCCTGCACTGGAGAAAAAGCAGGTGTGTGTGTGTGTGTGTGTGTGTGTGTGTGCTTGTGCCTTTCACAGAGCTAGTTGAGAGTTAGCGGGTGGGAAGCTGTAGGCAATTCCTTAGGGAAAAAACCCTCAGCGGTTCTCCAACATTAACTCCTAGCAGGACAATCAACGCTGGGAAAGATCAGCCAAGCCTACAGCCCGTGCAACCGTGTGGCTGATTTGCAAAACTTCCGAAAGGAGGGTGCAGTCCTGTGCATTGCTGACTGTTAAGACCTTGATTTATGAGGGGGATCTGCATGAAATTAATCAGTTAAGTAAAGTGGGGGAGGGGCCGGCCTCCATCTGATGGGCTTGGGAAGACGTGTGTTTGTCAGTGGAAATATATAGGAAGGGGCCTGTCTGTGTCTCCACCCAGATGGGTGCTGTTTACTCCAAGTGATAGTGGCTCCCTGGACAGAGGCTGCTGGATCAGGCCAAAGGGGGCCCATCCAGGCCAGTGTTCAGGTGCCCCAAAGGGAGGTCCCATAAGCAGGATCCTGTGGTTTCAAGCAACCAATATTCAGAAAGTTTACTGCCTCTGACTGTAGAGGCATGGCATAGCCATTGTGGCTAGTGGCTGCCAACCCTGGCTACTTTACTCTCCTGTAACTGGGAGTGCTGGGGATTGATGCTGAGCTTGGGGACTTCCCTGCGATTCATGCTCAGTGGTGGGTCTGCGGCTCAATCTCCACAGGAAAAGATTAGCGCCTCCCATATCCATCTTATTCACTTCAACATCCTCCTTCCAGAAAGTGGAATAAGATGGAGAGCTATGAAGTGACCTGGGACTTAGGAAACCAGGGTTAAAAATACCCACAGCCACTAAGCTCCTCAAGTGCGACTGCCTCTCAGCCTAACCTACCTCACGGGATTGTTATGGGGGATTAAATAAGGAAGAAAACTAAGAATTCCACCTTGAACTCCTTGGAGGAAAAGGTGGGATGGGTATGCACTAAAATGCTGGCAAATTTTCACGAGGACTTAAAAAAAATAAATATTTCCAGCTGATGTGAAGAGCTGAACTTGAGACTGGAAAAAGAAGAGAGTGGAACAGACAGATTTGATCATCTCCACTTTGTCCTTTGACCTCGTGCCACATTCCCCCCCACCCTTAGCACAAAATGTGGCACAAGCTGGCAGAGTTTGGTGGTTGCCCAGAGCTCTCCGTATGCTGAGATTACGCTAAGGTTTCCTAAGGCTGCAGCTGGGAGCCTTTCGGTGGTTTGCCAGGCGCAGCCACAAATCTTGCCTTTCTCCTGCTGTTGACTCTTTAAGCATCTCAGTGGCAGCCAAGAACATTGGGGTTTATTTGCGCTTAGTAAATGCCCGTTTAAAATGAAAACCGAACAAGCATCTTTTTGAAGAGGGGGTGGCAGAGAGAGGAGGTATTCAGGCAGAGGCAGAGGCATTCGTGAAGGAATCGTTTGCAAATATCTGCTTCTTGCTGAGGATCGTGCAACCCATGGGAGACCCCCAACCCCTTGGTATTGAGGGCCAGACCAGGCACAGGATTCTGGTCTGCAAGAGCAGTTCCCCTCTAAGTGCTTGGGCTGTTGTTGTTGTTTAGTTGTTTAGTCGTGTCTGACTCTTCGTGACCCCCTGGACCAGAGCACGCCAGGCACTCCTGTCTTCCACTGCCTCCCGCAGTTTGGCCAAACTCATGCTGGTAGCTTCTAGAACAATGTCCCACCATCTCATCCTCTGCCATCCCCTTCTCCTTGGGCCCTCCATCTTCCCCAACATCAGGGTCTTTTCCAGGGAGTCTTCTCTTCTCATGAGGTGGCCAAAGTCTTGGAGCCTCAGCTTCAGGATCTGTTCTTCCAGTGAGCACTCAGGGCTGATTTCCTTCAGAATGGAGAGGTTGGATCTTCTTGCAGTCCATGGGACTCTCCAGAGTCTCCTCCAGCGCCAGAATTCAAAAGCATCAATTCTTCGGCGATCAGCCTTCTTGATGGTCCAGCTCTCACTTCCATACATCACTACTGGGAAAACCATAGCTTTAACTATACAGACCTCTAGCGCTTGGGCTAGAGAGGCCTTTGCTCATGTGCCAGCCCTGGCTGTGGCTGATGCAGTCTGAAATATGGAAGATGAGCTAGACACTCGGCCTGATCCACACCTGAGAGCATCATCTGTCCTGTGGAAGCCTCAACAAGGATATTGTAGAGTTGGAAACAGGCAACTCAGATTATCAAGGGGATGGAGTGACGAAGGAAGGCTGCAGTTTAGACAAAAGGCAAGGAAGATGCAACATGATAGAAGTTTATAAAATTGGGCATGGCAAGGAGAAACTGGAGAAGTTTCTCTACCTCTCGTGGACATTCAATGAAGCTGAATGTTGAAAGGACAGAGAAAAGAAAGCATTTCTTTACATAGCACATAGTTAAAAATCAGAGCTTGCTCCGGCAAGTTAGATGGCTTTATAGAATCATAGAATTGTAGAGTTGAAGGGACCCCAAGGGTCATCTAGTCCAACCCCCTGCAATGCATGAATCCTGCCCACAACCTTCCCTGGCTGGGCTTGAACCACCAACTTTCTGGTTAACAGCCAGGTGCACTGACCCACTGGGGGACCCAAAAGTGTGCACCTAACGCAGGGCTCAAACCTACGACCCTGAGATTAAGAGTCATGGAGGAGAGTCTATGTCAGTGGTTCTCAACCTGTGGGTCCCCAGATGTTGTTGGACTACAACTCCCATCATCCTTGAGCTCTGGCCTTGCTAGCTAGGGGTGATAGGAGTTGTAGTCCCAAAACATCTGGGGACCCACAGGTTGAGAAAGGCTGGTCTATGCACTGCCTTAATAGTTTCTGAATACCAGTTTCTGGAAGGAGGACAGAGTGCTTGGGTCCTGCTTGTGGGTTTCCCATTGGAGCTCCTGGTTTGAGAACAGGATCCTGAATCAGATGGACCGTTTGCCTGATCTAGCAGGCTCACCTTATTTTTTTTACGTGCACGGTTCTGATCACCCGAAGGTGACTGAGACCTGTCTCGCCCGAAGATCTGTGGCAGTCACCCTCGAAGTTTGCCTGCGTAATCCCTGCACAAGGTCTTGCGCAAACCAGCTGTGTGCTGGGATTGGGCCCTCTGCCTACAACGAGCAACTTGATATTTTAAATTGAGCAAAGCCAGCCAAGAGGGGCTGGGCATGCCAAAACGAAATATACAGCGTCTTCCCTGTCCGGGCGTCTGATGAGCAGCTAAGTTTCCAATAGCGAAGGATTTATAGACTTGAAAGTGCTGAGACCTGCATGCAAATCGTGTTCCTTTCTTTGGCCTCCTCTCCCAGACGTCCATCAAATCCTCCAGCTTCAAAGGGAGTAGGAAGAAGGATCTTCTGGCTGCGTCTCCTGGCCTGGGACAGCTGGTGCTTTCTTTCTTTTTTCTTTTTTTAAAAATGATATTTATTCAGAATTTCAAAAAAAAAACAAGAAAAAAGACAAAAAAATAATAAAAAACAAGTACATAGGCAGCAGTATAACAACATCACAACAAGAAAAAGAAAAAGAAAAAACAAATCCCATATTACATCTTTTCATTTGCTTATTTCTTTGACCTCCTCACACCTCCCTTTTTGTATTTTGACTTAATTCGTCGTTTCAGCAAATTCTTTCCATCTTTCCCAATTCTTATTTAGATAGTTTATCTTGATAGTCTAACCTATTAGTTAACTCAACAAATCCTTTCCATCTTTTACCATATTCTGTTATTCAATTTACCTTAATTTATTTAACCTTGTCTTACCATAAAAAGAAAACCTTAAAGTTCAAAATTCAAAACATATTTATACATAACTCCTTATATCCTTTCTACTAAAGCCAGGTAATTCCATTCCAACATTTTCCCTAGTATTTCATTAGTTTTACACTAATTTAAAAAAAATAAAATAAAAAGAAAATTTTCCTTTTATAGGCTTTCCCCCCCTAATTTTTATCCAACGTCCCTTCTTCCTGGTCTCGGGTTATGTCAGTCCTTACTGTCCATTCCATCCAGTCCATCAACCTGGTGATATTATGTCCAAGGCCCTTAAGTCTCTTCTATGCCCCTTCTGCAGATTTTCTTCTTCTTGTTTATGCTTACACTTTTCCTTATATTTTGTTGGTTTCTTTCTTAATTTCTTCCCTTTCTCCTTGAGGAGTAGGTCTCTGGGGGATTCCAACCGATAGTTATCTCCATCTTCCTTCATCAGACTAGCCCATTCCCCACGAGTTGGTGCTTTCACCCAGTGAGCCGAGCTCCTCATTTCAAAACCAAGAAGCATTTTCCTGGGGTTCATATGTGTCCCAGAACCACACTCTCTTTCTTTTTCGATCTATTAATACGGCACCCTTTTCTTCCAAGGAGTTTGAGGTGATGAGCATAGTTCTCCTCCCCTCCCTGTTTAATCCTCACAACAACCCTGTGAGGTAGGTTCGACTGAGAGATTGCAACTGGCCCAAGGTCTCTGAGTGGGGAATTTGGACCTGGCTCTCCCAGGTCCTGGGACATGGGTGGCGCTGTGGGTTAAACCACAGAGCCTAGGACTTGCCAATCAGGAGGTCGGCGGTTTGAATCCCCGCGACGGGGTGAGCTCCCGTTGCTCAGTCCCTGCTCCTGCCAACCTAGCAGTTCGAAAGCACGTCAAAGTGCAAGTAGATAAATAGGTACCACTCCAGCGGGAAGGTAAACAGCGTTTCTGTGCACTGCTCTGGTTCGCCAGAAGTGGCTTAGTCATGCTGGCCACATGACCCAGAAGCTGTATGCCAGCTCTCTCGGCCAGTAAAGTGAGATGAGCACCACAACCCCAGAGTCAGCCACAACTGGACCTAATGGTCAGGGTTCCCTTTCCCTTTATGTATATATACATGTATTTATGTGCATATTGCTTACAGAGGGCAGGTGCTAACATGCTTCTCTTCCCCTCCTCTAAGAACCACCTGATATTGCCTCCTGGAACCTCAGATTCAGGCCTCTTTCTGGGATGCCATCTCACAATATTCTCCTTGCTTTCTCCTGTAGGGACCCAAAATCCTTCCCTGTGGAGTAGCTCCGGGGACCCGCTTGGAGGCTTCAGTCAAGCATCTTCTTGGCTTCCCATCGCATGTGACCAAGAAGGAGGCTGTTTGGGACTTCCCCTTGTTAGTGCCGAAACTTCAGGACCACAGACAGCTCCTCCAGAGGCGAGGCCAGTCCATCGCTGGCCCAGGATCATCTCTCAAGCGATGCTTCTTTAATGCTCAATGCTCAGTCGTGTTTTCACTGATGAGGAAGATGGTTGCCCACAGGGTAAAGGGTAAACTTGGAGTTGCTTGCCACCCCCAGGTTGCCAGACTCTGCCGATGAAAAGGGGCACCCTGCACATTCTGTCTGTGGGCAAATAATTTCAGCAGGGGATCAGCTTTCAAGTGGATTCCCAGTCGCCAAGATGATACCCATCGCGTGCTGTTTCTTTGTATTCTTGGCAGGTAGGAGAGAACCCTTTTCCCTGAGTCTCAACTTACTTACCTCTTTCTTCCCTTGAATCCAAGTACCTCATTAATGTAATTAGGGTGATTCTGCAAATGATGGAGGACAGGATGAAAAAGAAGCCTTAATATCTCCTTTTATATATCAGTTAGAGGGGTGTGTGTGTTTTTCTTCTTCTAGGACAGCTGTTCCCAATTACCTAAGTACTGCGGACCTCCTGTTTTTCAAAAGCCAAGCCATTGGCCCTCCCCATTTTTGAAAATTTATGATATCTCTATGGCAGTTTTTGTTATGTGAATGGTGCCACGGACTCCCTGGGTGGGTTAGGCAGACACCATGGGGTCCACAGAACACCATTTGAGAACCACTGACCTGGAGAAAGCCATTCTGAAAACAGGATGTGCTCCAAAGGAAACAGGGTTGACGTGTGTTTGTGGCATCACTGTCTAAAACTTACAGGCCCATATAAGTCCAAAGTGGTCAACTTTTGGGCTGTCTTTTGAAGTTCTTTGTGCAGTTGGGTGCATGAGCTGCAAGTGCCTTTTGAACCTGCTGTTTTTAATAATAATAATAATAATAATAATAATAATAATAATAATAATAATAATTATTATTATTTATGATTTGTACCCCGCCCCTCTGGCTGGGTTTCCCCAGCCACTCTGGGCAGCTTCCAACAAGGATTAAAAATACATCAAAATGTCACACATTAAAAACTTCCCTGAACAGGGCTGCCTTCAGATGTCTTCTGAATGTCAGGTGGTTGTTTATCTCTTTGACATCTGGTGGGAGGGCGTTCCACAGGGTGGGCGCCACTACCGAGAAGGCCCTCTGCCTGGTTCCCTGTAGCTTTGCTTCTCGCAGTGAGGGAACCGCCAGAACGATGGAGGTGGAGACGCTCCTTCAGGTATACTCCCTGAGGCCATTTTGGGTTTTCTAGGTCATCACCAACATTTTGAATTATGCTCGGAAACATACTGGGAGCAAATGTAGGTCTTTCAAGACCGGTGTTATATGGTCTTGGCGGCCGCCCCTAGACACCAGTCTAGCTGCTGCATTCTGGATTAGTTGTAGCATGCACCGCTCTAGTCCACAGGCAGGTAGGGTCTCATCCTGCATACCAGATGGAACTGATAAACAGCTGCCCTGGATACAGAATTGACCTCTGCCTCCATGGACAGCTGTGAGTCCAAAATGACTCCCAGGCTGCACACCTGGTCCTTCAGAGACACAGTTACCCCATTCAGGACCAGGGAGTCCTCCACCCCCGCCCACCCCCTGTCCGCCCAAGAACAGTACTCCTGTCTTGTCAGGATTCAACCTCAATCTGTTAGCCACCATCCATCCTCCAACCCTCTTTGACGCTGAGAGTTGAGGGCTAAAGGAAGTTGTTTGATGTTCTCCAGGGCAGAAAGGCTCCAAGAGGCAACAACTGATTGTTATTTCCACAATGGCCTCTGTTCTTCTCAGAATTTGCAGAGAAATGGTCGTCTATTCAAGAGGTGGTGTCAGGAGCGGCAGGGCTCTGATAAGTGTGCACTGGGGAATATAATAAAATTAAGACCATTGAGAAAAAGGGACAATTTAGTTACATAGACTTTCGAAAAGCACAATCAGGAACAAGCAATTCTCCTTGAGCTGGCAGGCCTTTGCAGCTGTTCAGTTTTTGATTAGTCTCTCCCCTGAATCTGTTTTACAGTATACACCTCTTTGATTTTTCTTTAATAATATGGTGGGAAAGAAATGGTTTTTTAAAAATAAATAAATAAAGGAAATTAAAAACTCTAAGTATAGCTTAATCATGAAAAGCCTGGAAGAAGTAGTTTACACACTCCTTTTGGGAATTTTCTCACAGGTGCAAATTGTTTCAGATGCTTGTTTGCTGCCACCTGTGCTCTGTTATGCAACTGGTCAGGCAGATGTCCTAGATCTCATCTCCAGATGACAGACATGTCTCCTCGTCCTTGCACTGGGCTTGAGCCAATTGCTCAGCTCTTGCAAAGCTTAATTCATTTGTGTGGCGAGTTCCCGTCCCCCCCCCCCAGTGAAAATAAAGTCACATGACACAATTATTAAGGTTAATGGGCTAAAAAAGGCCACAACTTTATTGGTTACAGGTGATGAGCGGTATTGGCTTAGGCATTGGTCCTAACCGACTATATCCGACTTCAGCCCGTCCGCTAGAAGTCCAGGAAGGGTTAGCCACCAGTAGGGGGAGTCCTGTTGATGCACATCAACTAGGAACTCCTCCGGGGTCACAGATAGGGGGCGTGCCTTAGGCCCTCACCTCCCCAGGCTTCGGACAGAGCCACGCCTCCCAGAATCCTTTATCAGACTACCCTTCAATATGTGGGGCAGGTGATGGCACTTCCTCCCCTCTTCCATCTATAGAACAATACCAATGCCTAACCCCCAATACCCAGAAAGTTGTGACGATTTGCTATGAGGTAGGCAAAACGCAAGTGGCTGGTGCCACATTGCCAAGTGGGAAAATTCCTACCAGGCCCCTCAATGGCGACCAACCAAGGTCCATAGCAAGGTCAAGGAACGAAAACCTTATAGGGCGGGAGGGTGGGAAAAGCAGGAACAGCTGGTAGGCGGCAAAAGAGGGAGATCCCCAGCCACGCCTATGTTAAATAGGGCAGGCCACACCCCCAGAGCCAGCCGATTGGCTGGCCAGGGGGTGACGCGCCTGGGTATTCCCCCAATCGCGTGGGGGCTGGGCTCCAGCCACCGCGTGCGTGGTGGGGCTGTGACGCCCCCAACCCTACCTCCTCTGCAGGCGGAAGTGGCTTTCTATGAATGTCTAACATCATGCACAAGCCTCTGGCTTTATGCAGGTGTTCAGCCATTGCATACCCACTTTTAAGGGCCAGTGAAATTGCACTAGGATGCTCAAGGAAGTTATAAATATTTTTGTTATTTTTCACTCCATCCCAGTCTCCAAAGGGCGAGAAACTCCAGGGTTCAGTTTCCTTGGAATAAAGGTCAGTGGAGACTGTGGTGCCTTTATGATGCAGCATTTTTATTTACCCAGATATACAACCTGAGCATAGGATGGAGGGGCTCCCAACATCCCAACAGATATTGCTTCTCCATCAGTCTCAGCTTTGGATTCAGCACTAAGCAAGCAGGTCTCTGTTTCTTCAACTTCCAATTCATCTCACATCCCCAAACTCTGGCTCATGTTCTCCTATCTAGCAGCTAAGTGAGGGGGTGTTGCATGACACAGAGAAATGTCTTTGGTTATACTAATCATGGTGCTTAGCTAGACACCCAAGGCAAATCAATAATAATAATAATAATAATAATAATAATAATAATAATAATAATAATAATTTATGCCCCGCCCATCTGGCTGGGCTTCCCCAGCCACCCTGGGCGGCTTCCAACACAATATTAAAATACAATAATCTATTAAACGTTAAAAGCTTCCCTAAACAGGGCTGCCTTCAGATGTCTTCCAAAAGTCTGGTAGTTGTTATTCTCTTTGACATCTGGTGGGAGGGCGTTCCACAGGGAAGGCGCCACTACCAAGAAGGCCCTCTGCCTGGTTCCCTGTAACTTGGCTTCTTGCAATGAGGGTGTTCGGGCTGAACAATGGGGGTGTAGACGCTCCTTCAGGTATACTGGACCGAGGCCATTTAGGGCTTTAAAGGTCAACACCAACACTTTGAATTGTGTTCGGAAACGTACTGGGAGCCAATGTAGGTCTTTCAATGTAGGTCTCGGCGGCAGCTCCCAGTCACTAGTTGAGCTGCCACATTCTGGATTAGTTGTAGTTTCCAGGTCATCTTCAAAGGTAGCCCCACGTAGAGCGCATTGCAGTAGTCCAAGCGAGAGATAACCAGAGCATGCACCACTCTGGCGAGACAGTCTGCGGGCAGGGAGGGCATCATCCTGCGTACCAGATGGAGCTGATAAACAGCTGCCCTGGACACAGAGTTGACAAGACACAGTTACCCCATTCAGGACCAGGGAGTCCCCCACACCCGCCCTCCTCCTGTCCCCCAAAATCAATACTTCTGTCTTGTCAGGATTCAACCTCAATCTGTTAGCCACCATCCATCCTCCAACTGCCTCCAGACACTAGACAAAGGGACCGGTTTGGCAAGCCTGATCTTGTAGCTCCTCCCCACTCAGATACAGGATCCCTAAAATTTAGAAGTGAGTCAGGTCATCATTCAATCTGATGCCCCAAATTCTGAACATCGTCACCATCCTTATACACTTTCTACAGCGTTCAATGCCAAAAGAAGCTTCTAAGTGCTTCACAAGTTCTTCAGCTGAATCCGTGACATTTGCATGTAGAAGAGTGGTCTGTCTGTCTGTTTGTTGTATTGTGCTTCTTTTATAATAAATAATAATAATAAATTTATTTATACCCTTCCCTCCCCAGCCAAGACTGGGCTCAGGGTGGCTAACACCAGGTACAAAAACAATTGATTGAAATACAACTTAAAAAACAAAGTTAAAGTACAACCTTAAAATGCAGCCTCATTTCAGCAGAAACTCAAAAACTTTTTTGGGGATGAAAACGTCAAATCTTCACCAAGGCCAACTATCCATACTGGTCCTACATGGACCAGAAAAAGCCAGGGAAGTCCCCAAATAGGAGTTCCATCACAGAAGGGGAAAGGAAAAAGGAAAGAGGGGAAGGGGATCAAGTTGATTCCAAGCCAAAGGCCAGGCGGAACAACTCTGTCTTGCAGGCCCTGTGGAAAGAAATCAGATTCTGCAGGGTCCTGGTCTCATGAGACAGAGCGTTCCACCAGGCCGGAGCCACCACTGAGAAGGCCCTGGCCCTGGTGGAGGCTAATCTGACTTCCTTAGGGCCCGGGACCTCTAGGGTGTTGCTATTCATGGACCTTAAGGTCCTCCGTGGGGCATACCGGGAGAGGCGGTCTCGTAGGTACGAGGGTCCTAGACCGTGAAGGGCTTTAAAGAAGTAGAAGCTGCATAGTTAACCTATGGAACTCCCTTCCACAGGAGGCAGTGACGGCCACCAGCTTGTATGGCTTTAAAAGAGGACGAGACAAAGTCATGGAGAAGGAGAGGGCTATCGAGGGCTACTTAGCCAGGATGCTCTGTTTTCACAGATGGAAGCAGCAATGCGCCTGAATTCCAGTTGGTGGAAACCGCAGGAGGGCAGAGATGTTCTTGGGCATGCTGGTTCTCACAGGCATCTGGTTGGCCGCTGTGAGAACAGGATGCTGGGCAAGATGGGACTCTGGCCTGATTCAGCAGGGTATAATAATAATAATGATAATAATAATTTATTATTTATACCCTGCCCATCTGGCTGGGTTTCCCCAGCCACCCTGGGCAGCTTCCAACAAAATATTAAAATACAGTGGTCTGTTAAATATTAAAAGCTTCCCTAAACAGGGCTGCCTTCAGATGTCTTCTAAAATTCTGGTAGTTGTTGTTCTCTTTGACATCTGATGGGAGGGCGTTCCACAGGGCAGGTGCCACTACCGAGAAGGCCCTCTGCCTGGTTCCCTGTAACTTGGCTTCTCACAGTGAGGGAACCACTAGAAGGCCCTCAGCGCTGGACCTCAGTGTCCGGGCAGAACGATGGTGGTGGAGACGCTCCTTCAGGTATACTGGTCCGAGGCCGTTTAGTGCTTTAAAGGTCAGCACCAACACTTTGAATTGTGCTCGGAAACGTACTGGGAGCCAGTGTACGTTATGTTAGAAGTGAGAGTTGAGTGTACTTAGCTGCAGTGGCACATCAGAGCGCACACAACTAGCTTTTACCTTGATGATACTTCCTGCTGCAGATGACTCTTGACAAAGCCTAAGGAACATTGGAAGCCATCAATGCCAGGGATGGTTTTGGCTGTGACATGACGGGAGAATCGCTTGCTCTGAGGAGATGCGCTTTCCTAGTCAACAGCCTTTGGTGTTTGCAAGCGCTCTGACACGATCACCGCCTGATTTGGAAAGACATCGTGAGAGGAATCAACCTCCTTCGCCCTTCCTTTTCTCCGGATTCACGTCACGTTCTCGATGACTCCATAATTCTCGCCTCCGACGCTGGGAGCGGTTAATAAGAAAAACTTTGCAGAATCTTATGACTTCGTGTCAATCTTGAAGGCTCCGTGCCAAATCTGGGCTTCTGAGTCGGCGTGATGAAAGCCTGCCTGAGCTAACGTTACAAAAAGTCTGCAGCCTTAATTAAAGATTGCCACTTTTGAGTCCGGAGAAAGATTGGCAGTGCAATTTTCATACACTGTGGAGCAACAGAAACCGCAATGCAAATTAGAGGAGCATGTACATTGTGAGTCAAATTAGGATATAAGAAAGAGAAACAGAAAAGGGATTGAACTTGCAGCTTCACAGCACCAGAAGTTGCAGTTTGGGGTGTTTTTTTGGAAATGTCAAATTGGGCCACACTTGCATGTGCTCATCATGATTCCAGACTTGGTGAATCGCAGCTAGATGTGTAACATAAAATGAAAAAGCAGCTCCATTGCCAAACACTATTTGGGTGCAAGTAGACAGCATGGAAGTTCTTTCTGTGACAGTTAACCAAGGCCATGTGAAATATTCTCAGGTTCTCCTCACAGGCCATTCATATAGGCCATTCATCATGTTGTTGTTTAGTCATTTAGTCGTGTCCGACTCTTTGTGACCCCCTGGACCAGAGCACGCCAGGCACTCCTGTCTTCCACTGCCTCCCGCAGTTTGGTCAAACTCATGCTGGTATCTGCGAGAACACTGTCCCACCATCTTGTCCTCGGTTGTCCCCTTCTCCTTGTGCCCCCCATCTTTCCCAGCATCAGGGTCTTTCCCAGGGAGTCTTCTCTTCTCATGAGGTGGCCAAAGTCTTGGAGTCTCAGCTTCAGGATCTGTCCTCCCAGTGAGCACTCAGGGTGGATCTTCTTGCAGTCCATGGGACTCTCCAGAGTCTCCTCCAGCACCAGAATTCAAAAGCATCCATTCTTCGGCGATCAGCCTTCTTGATGGTCCAGCTCTCACTGCCATATATCACTACTGGGAAAACCAGAGCTTTAACTATACAGACCTTGCCATTCATCATACGATGCTACAATCAACAAGGGACCAGAGCACTGCTCAGGCTTAACCCCAAAGGCAACTCCAAAGCTTGGGGCAGGCCAATGTTCTAGTGCTGAACCACAGCACCCTAGAAGCCGCCAGCAGAGAAGCTATCATGGTGGAAATGAGACGTAGCTTTAGCCCCCAGAAGGTCTCATCCACCAACCCCTCTTTCCCTCTTAGCCTTTCCAGATCTACTACCCTGGCCTCAAGGGAGCAATGAGTGTTGGGAGAGTCAGGAGCTCATTGGACCTCTGACACATGCAAAATTTCTGTCCAACATGGAGATAGCCGTTTTGCAGATATTAATACTGCACAGTTTGAAGTGACTGGATGCGTAAAAACTGACTCAGTTTGGAAATAAAACATTTTCAAGGCCCATTAGATATTATTCAAAAGTTGTGCTAGCAGAACTTTCTTCCTAACAACAAAAATATCAAAGATACATCCACATAATTCCGTAAGACGTCTTCTGCTGTCCAGCACAGGCTCGGCATCTCAGAAAATATGAAATATTCCAAACAGACCTATAAGCAAAGGTCTGTCTCTCTTTATAGCAACCATTAGCCTGTGGCTGTTTGCCTGGAGAGCTTCGTTTACATCCTTATTCTCACAGAGCCTGGGAACAAACACTCAAAGGCAAACCCCTTTCAAAATGGAGATTTGCAACCAAATACTTTTGTCTGTTGATCTAAAGTTTAACCCTCATGTGCTGTTGTTGCTGTCGTTTAGTCGTTGAGTCGTGTCCGCCTCTTCGTGACCCCCTGGACCAGAGCACGCCAGGCACTCCTGTCTTTCACTGCCTCCCGCAGTTTGGTCAGACTCATGCTGGTAGCTTCCAGAACACTGTCCAACCATCTCGTCCTATGTCGTCCCCTTCTCCTTGTGCCCTCCATCTTTCCCAACATCAGGGTCTTTCTGAGGGAGTCTTCTCTTCTCCTGAGGTGGCCAAAGTCTTGGAGCCTCAGCTTCAGGATCTGTCCTTCCAGTGAGCACTCAGGGCTGATTTCCTTCAGAATGGAGAGGTCTGATCTTCTTGCAGTCCATGGGACTCTCAAGAGTCTCCTCCAGCACCATAATTCAAAAGCATCCATTCTTCGGCAATCAGCCTTCTTGATGGTCCAGCTCTCACTTCCATACATCACTACCATAGCTTTAACTATAGAGACCTTTGTCGGCAAGGTGATGTCTCTGCTTTTTAAGATGCTGTCTAGGTTTGTCATTGCTTTTCTCCCAAGAAGCAAGCATCTTTTAATTTCATGACTGCTGTCACCATCTGCAGTGATCATGGAGCCCAAGAAAGTAAAATCTCCCACTGCCTCCATTTCATCATGTGTTAGCTAGCAGAAAACAACAATAGTTAATTATCAATTCACCAAGGAGTTAAGAGAGCACTTAGGATACTCCAGTGGATTTTCCAGCAATACACAGGCATTCCCATTTCAGTGTGAGAAACACTCGAAAGCCCTTGCAGCCCCGCTGGCATTCTACCTGCATCATTGTTTTTGTAGTTTATGTTGCTTTATTGAGAGTTTGAGTTTTCTTTAGGTCAAGGGAAGCATTCAAGGGCAAGCAATGCTTCTGAATACCAGTTGCTGGAAAGAGCAGGAAGAGAGAATGTTGCTCTTGGGCTCAGCTCCTGCTCCTGGGCTTCCCATTTGCACATCTGGTTGGGCACGGTGAGGACAGGAGGTTGGAGTTGCTGGCCTTTTCTGTGTGTGTGTGATAAGAGAAAAAAAAGATAAGAGCAATTGTCAGGGAACTGCCATCAGCTCAGAGGCGAGAGGTGGAAGGGCAGCTGGATTACAGGGAGCCCCCAAAGCTGGTGGGAAGCAGCACTTCCTCAGCGGAGGAAGGAAGTCCCACCTCTAGTGGGGAAGGGATGCAGAGCTTGGAGGATGCAAGAGAGAGCCAAAACACCATGCATGAGCAAAGCGGGGAGGAGGGAGGTCCCCCTTTACCCAAGCAGTAGGTTTTCTTTTTTTCTTAATTAATTTTTATTAGTTTTTCAATATAATCATACAATTTTATCCAAATTTTAATTAATTTTCACAAAATACTCTTTTTGGTCTTCCTTCAGCTTCTCTGGTAATCATCCATATTTACCCTTCGATACACATTCCTTTAATTGCATTGCCATTGGTCTTCCCTCCCTTTTCTATTTTCTTTCAACAATACCTCTTAAAGTTTTACAGTGCTTCTTGAAACCCCACTAGTGTTGTTTGCACCTCACATATATTTTTCAGATAATCAACGAATTTTCCCCAATCCTCGATGAACTTTTGGTTTCAGGCATATCTTATTTTCCCAGTCAATTTGTCCAGTTCCGCATAGTCTGTCAGTTTCATTCTCCATTCTTGAATCGTCGGTATTTCCTCTTGTTTCCATTTCTGGGCCAATAAAGTTCTTGCTGCTGTAACTGGAAAGGTTTACAGTCTTTTCTTCTTATTTCTTTTCCTGTAATCCCTAAAAGAAAAGCTTCTGGTTTCTTAACAAAAGTGTATTTTAACATCTTTTTCAATTCATTATATATTGCTTCCGAGAAACTCTTTACTTTCTTACAACCCCACCACATATGGTAGAATGTTCCCTCTTTTTCTTTTCATTTCCAACACTTATTACATGTTTTATACATTTTTGCCAATTTTGCCGGTGTAATATACCATCTATAAAACATTTTCATTACATTTTCCTTCAACCCCATGCATGCAGTAAATTTTAGATTTTCCTTCCATAATTTTTCCCAATCTTCAAATTGTATATTATATCCAAAATCTTTGGCCCACTGTATCATTACCGACTTAACCTCTTCATCTTTCGTAAACCATTCTAACAATATCTTATACATTTTTGACAGAGTTTTATATTCATTATTTATTATCTCTGTCTGGAACTTTGAATCTTTTTCTGCATATCCATTTTCCTTTATATCTTTTTAAAGCATTTCATTTACCTGGAAATAATGCAGCCAGTCATACACATAATGCGCAGTAGGTTTTCACGCAGAGAGGGGAGGCATCGGCTGGGGGTCAAGAAACTACACTGCTGGGGAAAGTTTAAGGACCGCTCACTCTCAGATTCTGCTAGTGACTGAGGGAGACATGGAATAGAGGCATTCTGCATTGTAAATGTTTTTGCGCCAATAATAAAGCTTTTGGAAAAAACCCAGTGAGGGATCTTGCCTGTTCGCTCCATGCTAGCATGTTGCTCTCTTATGAGATCTGAACAGGGCCGGATTTAGGTTTGATGAGGCCCTCAGCTCCTGAAGGTAATGGGGCCCTTTATATGTCCAGCTGTCCTTCATCAACAACAAATTGTCGCTGTTTCTTTGTGTTGAATATATGCTATATATGGTAATTGATGGACCTAATAGGTATCTAAAGCCACTGGCACATTACAGAATGTAGGCACCCTATATACAGAAATGAGCAAACCAGTGATATTTTAGGGAGCAGGCTAGCAGGCGGGGCCCATGACTTACATGCTAGGAGCCTATACAACACAAAACACTGTTTCTGTGTGTAGGTTTTATTTTATTTGTTTTTTATCTTATATTTTGGAAATGTACATCCAGAGTTTTTTCCCTTTATTTTTTTTTGGGGGGGGCCCAAGAGAGTGGGGCCCTAAGCTATAGCTTGTTTAGCTTAGATGTAAATCTGGCACTGGATGTGAGAATTGTGGCTGGCAAGACCACCACTCTTGGGGCATTTCTGGCAGCCAAGGTTAAACCATCTTTCTCTCCTGACACCCCACTCCCTGCTCCCGAAGACAGATCCGCTCTCGCAGATGAAGTGCCATGTCTGTTTACATGCCAAATTTGCTCGTCAAGTGGCGCTAATGAAAAGAAATGGAGATGGCCTCACCAATGGCTCATTCGAGTCCTTAAGGCCATCAATCCGTCAGTGTAGTCTAGCATGGCTGCGAGGGGCTGAATGGATGGGAGCTGAATGGATGTTTATTTTGCGAAATATTCCACCCCTTGACCCCTTTTGTGTGTGGGATGAATTGTTTCCTCTGCAGCCTTTTTGCCCATTTTCTTAGTCGAAGCCAGTTTCTGCCCCATCTTGAAAAACGGAGGGAGAGTTTGAATGGAAGGAAATCAGATTTGTAAAACAGTCCAAATCAGCAGAGAGGAGGATGATTTATGCATATCGCACCTGACAAGTGCACGGAGGGCGTCAGCTGCATGACAAGCAAGGGGCAGACAGGTCCCTGCCCCAAGGAGAATACAGTCCAAGTGGGGACAATGGGAGTGAGCAGGCAAGGAGGCAACAAGAAGGAGGAGAGGGAGGCACAATCAAGGGAGGGGGAGAAAAATCACAGAGAGGTGTGAAGGTTAGGGGAGGGACGGGTAACAATGAGGTGGAAATCAGCAAATAAAATCACACAAATCTGAGCCGTCACAATACAGCATTACACATTAACAACTTCCCTAAACAGGGCTGCCTTCAAATGTCGTTCAAAAGTAAGATAGTTGCTTATGAGAGCCAGTGTGGTGTAGTGGTTAAGAGCGGTGGACCCGTAATCTGGGGAACCGGGTTCGCGTCTCCACTCCTCCACATGCAGCTGCTGGGTGACCTTGGGCCAGTCACACTTCTTTGAAGTCTCCCAGCCTCACTCACCTCACAGAGTGTTTGTTGTGGGGGAAAGGGAAGGGAAAGGAGAATGTTAGCCGCTTTGAGACTCCTTAGGGTAGTGATAAAGCGGGATATCAAATCCAAACACACGCTCTCTCTCTCTTATTGCCTTGACATCTGATGGGAGGGCGTTCCACAGGGCGGGCGCCACTACCGAGAAGGCCCTCTGCCTGGTTCTCTGTAACTTTGCTTCTCGCAGTGAGGGAACCACCAGAAGGCCCTTGGCCCTGGACCTCAGTGTCCAGGCTGAACGATGGGGGTGGAGATGTTCCTTCAGGTCTACTGGGCTGAGGCTGTTTAGGGCTTTCAAGGTCAGCACCAACACTTTGAACAGGCTCCTAACCCCTTGCCTGAAAAGGGAGAGAGGGTCCCATTAATCTTACAACGACCTTGGCTGTCATTAGTCAAGCCAGTGTCAGTAAGTCACACAGTTCAAAGCTATAAACTATTAGGGAAACATGAGCTCCACAGACTAGACAGAGTTCCAGGCCTAATGAGCTCAGCAGCTCAGGCCCTGTAGATCTTACTCCATAAAATCAGTGGCCGAGACTAAAAGTCCCAGCCTCCCCACCGCTGTCAAAGTTGTCTCCTCTCCAGGGCTTCTTGCAAGAAATTGGAGACTGTTCCTGCATGCAGTGTGCCTATGCTCTGTTCTTTTCACCCCTCTTCTGGTTCTGGGAGGGGAGACAGGAGGGAGGGGAGCTTGTCGCAGCAGGAAGAGGAGACCCCCATGCCTCTTCACTAGCCTGATTCACCTCTGCCTTTTGGCTTCCCTCCTCCCACTGTCCTGCTTCAGCTTCTGGTTCTTGACTTTTCTCTGACACAGACGCTCCCAGCTCTCCAAGCCCTCTTACCGCTTCAGCTTCCAACATCTCCTCTTCTCAGTCTTCTCCCTCTGACTGCTCATCGTTGCCCCAGGCTCTGAGCCTTTCCCCCTTTTGTTCCTCACCTGGTTCCTCCCACCATTCCTCTGCCAGTCCATGACATTGGCATTCTGTGTCAGGAGCTTGGCCTACACTCGAGTAGGACCCTGGCAGAGATGCATGCCTGATTGGTATGTTCTCTCCCTCCTCGGGAGCTTCAAAAGCTTTCTTCAGCCCGAACATCACAGTGACTGATGCCAACAGACATTGGCACACTTAGGGATCCGCAGAGTCTTCGCAGTTTGCGTAACAGACCTCAGTAACTCAGCATTTTGGCTAATCTACTTTATTTACATATAAACACAGGCGGAGCACTGCAACATGGCTCCCTCTCTCTCTAGCATCAGACAGCAAAGAGAAAAAGAACAAAGGACAATAGTCCCACTTCACGGAACACAGTACAGTGGTACCTTGGGTTACATACGCTTCAGGTTACAGACGCTTCAGGTTACAGACTCCGCTAACCCAGAAATAGTACCTCGGGTTGAGAACTTTGCTTCAGGATGAGAACAGAAATTGTGTGGTGGTGGCGCAGCGGCAGCAGGAGGCCCCATTAGCTAAAGTGGTGCCTCAGGTTAAGAACAGTTTCAGGTTAAGAACGGACCTCTGGAATGAATTAAATACTTAACCCGAGGTACCACTGTAACACAAACATCCTGTCTCCGTCACTTTCCACTCTGTGGAGTCAAAACATATACTCTCAGGTGATCGACAACAATCCCATGACTGCAATCACGGAGCAGGAATTCTAACATTCTGCACCCCAGAAGAAGTTTCTTCTGCAGTGAAAAGCAGGAATAAGCAAAGGCCCATAAAGCTTATGGCCTTGAAGAGTGGAAAGAAGGTAAACCTCATTAGCTAAAGAGGCTGGTTGAAATTTGGCCGGGGACTTCTGTTCCCCAGGGGGTTTCTATTGTGGAGCTGGCCTCTGGCTGCCTCTGCTGCGGGCGCATTAGTCTGATGCTTCTGCGAGCATGTCTTAATTCATCTCGCATTGCCAGGCAATTTGGTCATCTCTAGGCTCCATGCAGCAAGATTCTCCCGGCGCCTGCCAGTTGACTTCCCAGGTTCCTGCATCGCCATAAATTCTCACAACTTTCTCGTGCTTTGGGCATTCCCTGGATATCTGCCAGACTTTCAGTACTGGAGAGCCCAGTGTGGTGTAGTGGTTCGGAGTGGTGGACTCGTAATCTGGGGAACTGGGTTCGCTTCCCCGCTCCTCCACATGCAGCTGCTGGGTGACTTTGGGCCAGTCACACTTCTGTGAATTCTCTCAGCCCCACTCACCTCACAGAGTGTTGTGGGGAGGAAGGGAAAGGAGATTGTGAGCCACTTTGAGACTCCTTAGGGTAGTGATAAAGCGGGATATCAAATCAAAACTCTTCTTCTATGTGCAGTAGTCAAGACTGTCCTGCAGGAGCCTGGAGAGACCCCAGTTTGACTCTTGCCACAGAAATAAGCTCACTAACTGATCTTAGGCAAGGCATGCTCCCTCTCCCTGACCCTTTCTCTTAGCCTCAGTCTTCACATCTGCAATATGGGCATAATAATGCCACCTTACATTTACATGGTTTCTGTAAAGGTTTTTGAGATGAAATGTGTGTGAAGTGCTTTGAAAGCTGGGGCATTAATTCTGGGCATCAGGTTATAGTTGAACTTTGATGTCTGTCCTTAACTGTTGACGTGCAGTTAATATCTGGGGCATTTGATAACTGACCTTCAATGATTCTCAGCATTCAAGGCTGGTTCTTGCCAACTCATAACATTTGATTTCCATTTCTTTTCTTTTCTTTTTTTGTGGTGCTCACCCACTTATTTTTTTTAATTCAAAATTATAACAAGACATATTATCCAAAAACATATCATCCTTGTTTCCCCCCCATTTTTCCTCCCTCCCCCCCCACAACCCCCCCACCCCTGACTTCCCTCAGTTCCAGTCTTTGGTTTCTCTGAGAATGCTGTTTTCTGCATGTTACACAGTTGTATAAATCCTCAAACTATTTAGCTGATTATTATCAATAAAAAGTTTGAGAATGCTTATTCAAAACCAGCCAAGGAGTCCAGTTCGCTTTGTTGTGTCTTCAGATACTTTGTAAAGGGTTCCCATTCATCCTTAAAGTCACAGTTATCCTTGCCCATAGCTTATATGTCAGTTTTGCCGGTTCTGCATAGTCCATCAATTTTTCTTGCCATGATTCTTTAGTTGGGGTTTCTTCAGTCTTCCATCCTTGTGCTACCAGAACTCTCGCGGTCGTTGACGCATACATGAAGATATTTTTCAACTTTTTTGGCAGGTCTTTCCCTACAATCCCCAACAAAAATGCCCTGGGTTTTTTAACAAATGTTAAATGGAACATTTTCTTCAATTCGTTGTATATCATTTCCCATTTTTTTTTTAATTACCTTACAATCCCACCACATATGATAAAATGTCCCCTCCTTTTCCTTACACTTCCAACAGATATTTGAACTAGTTTTGTACATTTTCCCTAACTGCACTGGTGTTGTGTACCATCTGTACATCATCTTCATGTAATTCTCCTTCAGTAGGGAACAATCTGTAAATTTTAAGTCAGTTTTCCATAATTTAACCCAATCTTGGTTTCCATTTCAGCCTCAGTCCAAGGCCGGACGCAAACCCAGGCGGAGGAGAGACTCTTCAAACACCTTTTCAATGCATACAACAAGTGGTCCCGGCCAGTCCCCAACACCTCTGATGTCGTTATTGTCAGGTTTGGGCTGTCCATTGCTCAGCTGATTGACGTGGTATGTGTCCCAAGCCGTGTCTGTTCACTCACCTTGCTGCTCTTTGCACACACACACACACACACACACACACACACACAGACAGCAGCTGCAGAGAAATGCTTCCCCTATAGTGATATTGGAAGAGGTAATGTGAAAATGGAGTGTGAGCGGAAGAGAAAAATAAAGACCTACCCATTCAGAGTGAGGGTAGGAAAACCCTCACTCTGAACTGGCTTCGTGGTGGCATGCAGCCCAATCTGATGTATGTGTTATTTTTTTAGCCTAGATGACTGCACTTTGCTGCATAAAAACATTATGTGTTGGGCTAGATATGTATTGAAGAAACTGCATCTGGCTGCAGTTGACAGGAAGTAGACAGAGAGAGATTGCCCTTCAGATGGAAAGCAAGGCCAGTTTGAAGAGATAACCTTGTTCTCAGATATCAAGAAACAGGCCCGTAGAGCTCCTCACTCTGGTTTAAGAGGAGTACATGTGCGAACACAAACATAGGGAGTTGCCTTCTACTAAATCAGACCCTTGGCCCCCTCTATTCTAGTATTGACTATATATTCACTGGTCTTCAAGCTGGTCTTTGACCGTAATAAATTATCTATCTATCACTGGTCTTCCACTTGTTCTGACATGTCTTTGCAAGTCTTCCTTGCAGATCCCGAGGGCAGAACCTGGGTCCTTCTGCACCCAAAGCACCTGTTCTGCCACTGAGCTTTGGCTGAGCATAGGGTCCCCATACCATTGTAGTAGCAAATCTCCCTCTTTTCAGGCCTGGATGCAGTGAGAGCAGAGGACTCTGGTTCCAGGTGACCTCTTTAATTAGCATTCACCTGGATTTCTTTGTGGGGAGGTTACATAATGTGGCCCACATTCCCCCATAATTCCCCTTGCTGCTGAAAAGGCATTTTTGCCTTTTTTGGAACAGGCTTTGATGCACAGGTGCCAAATCCACTTCAACAGGCAACCTGAATTGGCTGGTTTGTGATTTACAGTGGTGCCTTGGTTCTCAAACGTAATCCGTTCCGGAAGTCCGTTCCAAAACCAAAGCGTTCCAAAACCAAGGCACACTTTCCCATAGAAAGTAATGCAAAACCGATTAATCCGTTCCAGACTTCTAAAAACGACCCCTCAAACAGCAATTTAACATGAATTTTACTATCTAATGAGACCATTGATCCATAAAATGAAAGCAATAATCAATGTAGTGTACTATAAAATAAATAAGACAGGATTGTAGATGATAAAAATTAAAATTATTCCCCCCCCCCCCCCTTACCTGCACTGATGATAGTCATTGTTTGGATGAGGCGTTTTTATCCATTTCCACAGTCACACAGTCAATCAATCAGTAGCTGAACTGGATTCCACACAGTCACAAAAACAAATGAACCGAAAAAACCTCAAAAACAAAAACGCAAAATAAATAGCAAAAACAAAAGCACCAAACTTAATCCGTTCTGGAAGCCAAAATGTTCAAAAACCAAGGCGCAGTTTCTGATTGGGGCAGGTGCCTCGGAAACAATAGCCGACAGCCGCTTCGGAGGTTTGGCTTATGAAAAACACTTACTTCTGGGTTTTCGGTGTTTGGGAACCAAGGTGTTTGAGAACCAAGGCATTTGAGAACCAAGGTACCAATGTAATCCCATCCACAAAATAGAGACAACAGCTTCTGTTTGCACCTTTGTGTTTCTTTCAAACAATCTCTCTCTCTCTCTCTCTCTCTCTCATTGTCTGCAAATCTAGGATGAGAAGAATCAAATGATGACCACAAACGTTTGGCTCAAGCAGGTAAAGCGCGATGGGAGTTAAAGGCAGGGAGCGCAACGCAAACTCTAGCAAAGTTTTGGGGGTGTAGAGACGGAAGGGACCCAGGGGTCCTTATCCCCAACCTTTTCCAATGCAGGGATAAAGATATACTGTATTTCTCTGTGTATAAGACGGTGCTTTTTGCTTTAAAAACTTGGGTCTCGTCTTGTACACGGATAGTGAATGCAGAGGGGGGATGCGAGATTAATGGCAGCAGCAAGCAGGAGATTGGCAGCGGCGATTGGGCGAGTGATTGGTGGCTGCAGCAAGGCCTGCTGGCGATTGGCTGCGGCTGCAGCAATTGGGCAGGCGATTGGTGGCTGCGCCAAGTGGGCGGGTGGGTTGCGAGCAGGCAGACAATTGGCAGCTGCGGCAAGGTGTGCGATTGGCAGTGGCTGTGGCAAGCGATCGGCAGTGGCAGGTAGGCGGGTGAGCAATTGGTGGAAGTGACCTCCCCCCCCCCCAAAGCTAAACAACTAATTTCTGAATTTTAAAAAATAGGAGTCGTCTTATACACGGAAAAATACAGTACAGTCATACCTCTTGTTACGTTCGGTTCAGGTTACGTACTTTCAGGATACGTCCTGCTGCGACCCGGAAGTAACAGAATGGGTTACTTCTGGGTTTCGCTGCTCACGCATGTGCAGATGCTCAAAATGACGTTCAAAATGACATTTCGCAGAAGTGGTGAATTGTGACCCACGCACAAGCAGATGCGGTTTGCGTTCTGCTTATGTTGCGAACGGGGCTCCGGAACGGATCCCATTTGCAACCAGCGGTACCACTGTAATAATAATAATAATAATAATAATAATAATAATAATAATAAATATAGTATTTATACCCTGCCCATCTGGCTGAGTTTCCCCAGCCACTCTGGGCGGCTCCCAATCAATGTTAAAAACAATACAGCATTAAATATTAAAAACTTCCCTAAACAGGGCTGCCTTCAGATGTCTTTTAAAGATAGGATAGCTGCTTATTTCCTTGACATCTGGTGGGAGGGCGTTTCACAGGGAGGGCGCCACCACCGAGAAGGCCCTCTGTCTGGTTCCCTGTAATCTCACTTCTCACAATGAGGGAACTGCCAGAAGGCCCTCGGTGCTGGACCTCAGTGTCCGGGCAGGACAATGGGCGTAGAGCCACTCCTTTAGGTATACATGACCGAGGCCATTTAGGGCTTTCAAGGTCAGCACCAAGACTTTGAATTGTGCTCGGAGACGTACTAGGACACTGTACTCTAACACTGAGCCCAACACAGGGTTTACTTTTTGCCAGTTCTTATTCAAGGCTCTCACAATGCAACTTGGTGTCAAATAAGGAACTGGAAGCAAGCCCTGTAGGTAAAGCATGAGACTCTTAATCACAGGGTTGTGGATTCGAGTTCCACGTTGAGCAAGAGATCCCTGCATTCTAGGAGACTGGACTAAATGACCCTTGTTGTCCCTGCCAGCTCTACAGTTCAACAATTCTATGATTAACTTCAGCCTTGTAGAGATGGTCCCCTAGACCCCCACGCCTTGAAGCTTCCAGCCATGGAAAGCTATTGGCCTGGGGGTCTTAAGCTGAGCAGCTGTTATCCTTACCTTTCCCGCCCCACCCTGGCCACAGTGATCCATGCAACGGTCACCTCCAGGCTTGACTACTGTAATTTGCTCTACGTGGGGCTGCCCTGGAAGCTGTCCCAGAAACTCCAGTGGGTGCAGAATGCTGCAGCGAGGCTCCTCACGGGGTCTCTGCCATGGGAGCATATTCACCCAGTGCTTTTCCAGCTGCACTGGCTCCCGGTGGAGTACAGGGTCAGATTTAAGGTGCTGCTTTTGACCTTTAAAGCCCTTCACGGCCTAGGACCCTCGTACCTATGGGACCGCCTCTCCCGGTATGCCCCACGGAGAGCCTCAAGGTCCATAAACAGCAACACCCTAGTGGTCCCGGGCCCTAAGGAAGTCAGATTAGCCTCAACCAGAGCCAGGGCCTTTTCAACACTGGCCCCAGCCTGGTGGAACGCTCTGCCTCATGAGACCAGGGCCCTGCAGGATCTGATTTCTTTCCTCAGGGCCTGTAAGACTGAGCTGTTCTGCCTGGCCTTTGGCTTCGAGTCAATTTGATTCCGTCCCCCTCTTTCTTTTTTCCTTTCTCCTCCTGTGATGAGGCTGCATTTTAATGTTTCAATGTTTTAATGTTGTATTTTAATCTTGTTTTTAAGTTGTATTCATTCAACTTGTTTTTATTATTGCTTGTTAGCCGCCCTGAGCCCAGCCTTGGCTGGGGAGGGCAGGGTTTAAATAATAATAATAATAATAATAATAATAATAATAATAATTATTATTATTATTATTATTATTATTATTATTATTATTATTATTCCCCCTCTCCTGTGCCCCTCTTATGAAGGTTGACATTATGGCTGCAAGACTGAATTCAACAGGACATTCTTCTGAGTAGACATAGTTAGGCTTTGCAGCCTTAGTCCACTAAAACAGTGTTAATTAACTTATTTTTTTAATAACTAATAAAGTTAATAAACGGAAAGAAGATTAAGTCCCTACCAGAGAAGAATGGCAGATTAAGCTGATGGATTATGCCGAAATGGCTGAAATGGCTGGAAGCATCAGAAATCAGGAAGACTAAATTTTTAATAAGGAATGGGGGGAATTTATAACCTATTATCCTAAAAGGTGCAGGAGGAAATGATTAACAATAGGACCCACAAAGGGGAGGAGGGAAGTCCAAGAGATTCTTTGGAATCTTGTTTCTATGTTGTACATTCGATATGTGACTGCAAAGTTTTAATCTGAAAAACCAAAAAAAAAGTGTATCAAAAAAAAAGTGAGGAAGTTGATAAATGTGTGTTTCAATGTGAAGAATTTGCACATCTCGGAAGTGAATAATGAGCCCAGGATTGTTTCCTTGCCGCCAGGAATGGAATGACTACAAGCTGCAGTGGAACCCGGTGGATTTTGACAATGTCACTTCCATCCGAGCGCCTTCTGAGATGATCTGGATCCCAGACATTGTGCTGTATAACAAGTAGGTGCTTGGGCCAATGGGGAACGGGGGGGGGGGGGCAGCTCATTGATTCAACAACGCCCCTTAAAAATATGCCGCGGGAAGTCCTTGTTCATTCAGCACATCGTTAAACTATGGAACTCACTGCCACAGGGAGTTAGTGATGGCCAGAAACCCAGATGGCTTTAAAAGAGGAAGAGCCAATTTCGTGGAGGAGGAGAGGGCTATGGATAGCTATTGGAGGGAGAAATGCTTCTGGAGACCAGTTTCTGGTAACCACAGGAGGGAAAAAAGTGCTCCCGTGCTTGAATCCAGCTTGCGGGCTTCCCCATAATGGGCATCTGGTCTGTGAGAACAGGATTCTGGGCTAGATGAGCCAATGTTCTTAAGCATTCGCGCATGGGGATTAATCTGAGACAAGCCTCAGCAGGAGTAGCCAATGCAACTCTGGGCTGCATCATTAGGAGTATAGCATCTAGATCAAGGGAAGTAATAGTGCCGCTGTATTCTGCTCTGGTCAGACCTCACCTGGAGTACTGTGTCCAGTTCTGGGCACCACAGTTCAAGAAGGACACTGACAAACTGGAACGTGTCCAGAGGAGGGCAACCAAAATGGTCAAAGGCCTGGAAACGATGCCTTATGAGGAACGGCTAAGGGAGCTGGGCATGTTTAGCCTGGAGAAGAGGAGGTTAAGGGGAGATATGATAGCCATGTTCAAATATATAAAAGGATGTCACATAGAGGAGGGAGAAAGGTTGTTTTCTGCTGCTCCAGAGAAGCGGACACGGAGCAATGGATCCAAACTACAAGAAAGAAGATTCCACCTAAACATTAGGAAGAACTTCCTGACAGTAAGAGCTGTTTGACAGTGGAATTTGCTGCCAAGGAGTGTGGTGGAGTCTCCTTCTTTGGAGGTCTTTAAGCAGAGGCTTGACAACCATATGTCAGGAGTGCTCTGATGGTGTTTCCTGCTTGGCAGGGGGTTGGACTTGATGACCCTTGTGGTCTCTTCCAACTCTATGATTCTGATTCTATGATTCTATGATTCAGTGTCCCAATAATGGCTTCGTTCCATTGGCTGGTGTTCTGCTGCCATCCAGTGGTACTTACGAAAATATTTCAGGCCAAAGGGGACTTCTCAATCTGTCTTCCATCCACCCAAAGGAAAACCACATCAAAAGTCCCAGCAAAGGCCCGCTAAATAAACAGCATCCTCTGTATCTACTAGGCTAGTTATCACTTTAGCAAAGAAACAAGTGAGGTTAATCGCTGGGTGTTTGGTTGCTAATAATAACATAATAAGCCACCTTTGCTGTGACGGCAACCTGCACCTCCATGGAAAGCGAGGCATCGAAGGTTACACCCAAACTCTTAACGGAAGGCGCTGGCACTAATTGAGCCCCCGCAAGAGAAGGGAGTTGGTCCCTCATCCCCATGCTATCCTGACCCAGCCAGAGGACCTTCATCTTCAAAGGATTGAGTTTCAATCGGCTCCCACGAAACCATCCAGCCACAGCTTCCAAGCATCTGGTTAGTGTGTCTGGGGCCGAGTCGGTGTGGCCATCCATCAGCAGATAGAGCTGAGTGTCATCAGCACATTGGTGACAACCCAGCCCAAAGCTCCAGACAATCTGGGCAAGGGGGCGCATAAAGATATTGAAAAGCATCGGGGAAAGGATTGCGCCCTGCGGCACTCCACGCACCAAGGAGTGGCGTGATGACATCTCCCTCCCTAGCGCCACCCTCTGTCCCCGACCTGAGATAAAGGAGCACAGCCATTGTTGGACTGTGCCCTGAATCCCCACATAAGCAAGCCAATGGTCTAAAAGTTCATGATTGACCATGTCGAAGGCTGCTGACAGATCTAAGAGAATCAGCAGTCCCGACCCGCCTCGATCCAGTTATCTGTTAGGGTGACCAAAGCCTTCTTAGTCCCGTAATCAGGGCGAAAGCCAGACTGAAATAGGTCCAGAGCCAATGTTTCATCCAGAAACCTACCAAGCTGTTCGACAACCGCTCTGAAGTATAAGCCAAGAAAGAATAGGAAGAATGAAATAAAGAAAGAAATGTAGAGCAGAATATGTATTTTATATAAGGCAGCAGGGAATTGATTGTGTGTGGGGGGTCATGATTTTAAGGAGAAGTAGAATTGCTTAGAAAAACTTATAAATTAGATTTTGTGTTACGTTTATAAAACCAATCGCAATCATACGTTAGAAATAATAGATTTCCCGCCCCCGTAACCCCTCTCTCTGTGGGATGTAACACAAGCAATCAAGTACAACATTTCCTGTTTCCTAGAGTGGACACGCAGGGGAATGTTGCTCCAGCCAGGAGGACTTCCTGTCACACCTGGTCTGGAGCACCCCCCCCCGTGTGACCAGGTAGATGGGTGTGACCCTGGCAGACCCTATAAAAGGGCTGGTCACGCAGCCATCTACCCCCCCTTTGATTTATTCCATCTTGATGTATTTTGCTGTCTGCTGGTCCTCAGCCAGCAGCACATGGGCTCATTTCCCTACATGGGATAAACTCACACTCTCTTCTGTAACTACAAGCTAATGGCTGCCTTCAGGGAACCTACTGTGAACTGAATGTGAGTAAACTTCTTATTACTTTAAAAAGAAGACTGTTGTGCCTTTATTCTTTTTAAGAGGGATCAAAGGAGAATTTACCAGGATCAAACCCAATCTGGACAAGCCAGACTGGATTGCTTAAATAAAGAGATTCAAATGAATCTACCAACTAGTTTCCTGCAATATACTGGAGAATGTACAGTGGTACCTCGGGTTACAGACGCTTCAGGTTACAGACGCTTTAGGTTACACACTCCACTAACCCAGAAATAGTGCTTCAGGTTAAGAACTTTGCTTCAGGATAAGAACAGAAATCGTGCTCCAGCGGCGCGGCAGCAGCGGGAGGCCCCATTAGCTAAAGTGGTGCTTCAGGTTAAGAACAGTTTCAGGTTAAGAACGGACCTCCAGAACGAATTAAGTACTTAACCCGAGGTACCACTATACTATGCTACTGAGTCACTAGCGTTAGAGAGGAAGGGTAATATTTACGTAATCAATGTATTTCTCCTACTATGGAGCGGCAAGGATCCTAATTGCTAAAAACTGGAAAAAAGAAACTGTGCAAACAGAAAATGAATGGCAAGACAAACTGTTAGAGCATATTGAATTGGCTAGATTAACAGAGGCAATTAGAGATCATACTAGACAAGAGTTTCAAAAAGCATGGGGAAAATGCAGAGAATTCTTCACAAAACAGTGCCCTAAAATACATACCTGGACTTATTTTGATAAATGTCTGCAGGAGACTTTGTGGATATTTAAGTTATAATTAGAAAAATCTTTAAAATTATTCATAAAGGAAACAGCTTCTAAGAAGTAAATAAGGAGGCCAGATACAGGATAAAGGAAGTCTTTTATTTGGTTGTTTGCATTGTTGTATGTTATGCTTATTGTATGTTATGTTCACGTTTAATGAGGGTGGATTTCTGTATTGGGGGGTTATGTTATGTTGTAAATAAAATTTCCAATAAAAATTTATAAATACATATTTCTCCTACTATCCACAACATCCCCACACTCTTCTCTCTGTTGTTCCTACAGTGCCGACGGGGAGTTTGCCGTGACACACATGACGAAGGCTCACCTCTTCTCCAACGGCAGCGTGAAGTGGACCCCTCCGGCCATCTACAAGAGCTCCTGCAGCATCGACGTCACCTTCTTCCCCTTTGACCAGCAGAACTGCAAGATGAAGTTCGGCTCGTGGACGTACGACAAAGCCAAGATTGACCTGGAGAGTATGGAGCGGCAGGTGGACCTCAAGGATTACTGGGAGAGCGGGGAGTGGGCCATCATCCACGCCGTGGGCACCTACAACACCAAGAAGTACGACTGCTGCACCGAGATCTACCCCGACATCACGTACAGCTTCGTCATCCGCCGACTGCCCCTCTTCTACACCATCAACCTCATCATCCCCTGCCTCCTCATCTCTTGCCTGACCGTCCTGGTCTTCTATCTGCCCTCTGACTGCGGGGAGAAGATCACTCTCTGCATCTCTGTCCTCCTGTCCCTCACTGTCTTCCTCCTCTTGATCACCGAGATCATCCCGTCCACCTCCCTGGTCATCCCTCTGATCGGAGAGTACCTCCTCTTCACCATGATCTTCGTGACGCTCTCCATCGTCATCACGGTCTTCGTCCTCAACGTCCACCACCGCTCGCCCAGCACCCACAAGATGCCCCAGTGGGTTCGTGCCGTCTTCCTAGACTTCATCCCCAGGTGGCTCTTCATGAAGAGGCCCCCGGTACTGACGGCGGGGCTCAGGGTGGCCAGCGAAGAGGTGATCGGGCAGTACGACGCGCCTCCAGCAAATCTGAGCACCTCCCGGTGCTGGCTGGAGACGGATGTGGACGAGAAGTGGAACGAAGACGACGGCGGCGGCGAGGAGAGGAGGAGGGCCGGACGCCTGCCCCTCCAAGGCACCTGCCCCCACCATTGCCTCCAGTACCGGTACACCTGCGCCCGGCACCTGGGGAGGGGCTTCGTGGAACTGGTCCGGCGCCCGGCCACCAAAACGGAGAGCCCAACATCCTCCGAGCAGGGGCTGCAGCTGTCTCCAAGCATCTTGAAAGCCCTGGAAGGAGTGCACTACATTGCCAACCACCTGCGGGCTGAGGATGCCGATTTCTCGGTGAGTTGTTAACTCTGAGAACCGAAAAGCTACCTTGTGGGGTTAGTACCCAGGATCCCCCCCCCAGGCCCACTATTGTTGTATTGTTTTTAATACTTGATTGGGAGCCGCCCAGAGTGGCTGGGGAGACTCAGCCAGACGGGCGGGGTATAAATAATAAATTATTATTATTATAATATTATTATTGGGTTCGTAACACAAGCAAACAGTTCCCTCTAGAAGTCAGAAACTGGGTGTCGCGGCAGCAGCGTCCACCCTGAGGCGTTCCCAAAGTAAAGGAAGGATTGAACTCTGATTAATAAGAATACACACAGAGGCTTGAACCAGCAAGACCCTGGGAAGGGTGCGTATAATAAGAATTCCCGTCCACCCTTAGGCCCAGGTCATTTTATTCAAAAAGAACTTTTTACACGGTGTTCGTAAGAACCAATCAGATTTCCTCTGAGCATTTCAACAAACCCCACGTGGGGACAAAGTTACACTACAAAAGCTAATTAAGCATGCATAAAAGGTAAAGGGACCCCTGACTGTTAAGTCCTGTCACAGACGACTCTGGGGTTGCGGCGCTCATCTCGCTTTATTGGCCGAGGGAGCCGGCGTACAGCTTCCGGGTCATGTGGCCAGCATGACTAAGCCGCTTTGGCGAACCAGAGCAGCGCACGGAAATGCTGTTGACCTTCCTGCCGGAGCAGTACTTATTTATCTACATGCACTTTGACGTGCTTTCGAACTGCTAGGTGGGCAGGAGCAGGGACCGAACAACGGGAGTTCACCCCGTCACAGGGATTCAAACCGCCGACCTTCTGATCGGCAAGTCCTAGGCTCTGTGGTTTAACCCACAGCACCACCCGTGTCCCAATTAAGCATGCATGCATACTTCTGGGGTAAATAAAACAGAACTACAAAAGAGTGCATCCAGCAACTCCTGAGGTCATAAACAAGGAATATATGGCAAGGATGATAGGGATCTTTATCACCTTCACGTGAAAGTCTGTTTCCTGGCCCTAAGATTAACATATCAGAAAGGCTACATCACTTGCCCGCTATCTTTTATGTCCCAGGATGCCTAGCCCAGGGAGGGTGCCACCACTGAAAAGGCCTCTGCCTGGTTCCCTGTAGCTTTGCTTCTCACAATGAGGGAACAGCCAGAAGGCCCTCGAAGCTGGACCTCAGTGTCCAGGCAGAATGATGGGGGTGGAGATGCTGCTTCAGGTAAAGAGACCCCTGTAGGAAAACTCTTGAACAATCTGCTAGGTGCCCTGTTTCAGGACCCAAAGGGATGTCCAGGCATTGTAGAGACCTGCTGCTCAAGGAAGTGTGACTTCATGGTATCTCCTATGCTTGCAGGTGAAGGAAGACTGGAAGTACGTTGCCATGGTGATTGACCGCATGTTCCTCTGGATGTTTGTCATTGTCTGCTTGCTGGGGACGATTGGCCTCTTCCTCCCACCTTTCCTGGCGGGGATGATCTAGGAGGGTTGGTGTGCCTAAAATTCCCCTACAAACTCACCCGCCTGCCGTGCGGCTCCAGCAAAAGCGTCGCCATCCAGATTCTGGACAATTTCAACTCAGAAGTACCTGTCTACCCGGGAATCTTACTTAGCATTGCATTCTTTCTTAGCTGAACCAGTTTTTACAAATCAGTAGGGACTGGGGACTTGAACTTTCTTCCAGATTGAACTCGTCTGCTATTATTATTCAGCAAGGCCAGGGGTAGCCCCGAAAAACTTCCTGTGGTGGGAACAATGTGCAGATTGGCTTTGGCTTTGCTGAGAGCATCCTTGGGGCTGACGGCTGTGTTTAGTTAGCCCAATTTAGCAAAATGCCTGTTGTTATGACAGGCTGTGTGGGAAACGAGGCTTTGCAAATGGAGAGAACCGCAGAGTTTTGCATGGGAAGATAGCAAAGGCGTGAAATCAGGGGTGCTGTTAGGATAGTGGCGAAAACCCTCTCCCCACTGCCTGGCGGCTGCAACCAATATTAATTGACCTTGTTTATATCAGCTTAGCCCCGCCCCTTCATTTGCATAGACCTGCTCTGGGCTCTGTTCCTTGGTCACACTAGAGTGTGACGGAACGTTCAGAAATGGCATTTATATAGAAATTAATGGCATTGATCCATTGTAAATGGGGGTCGCTTCCAGATTACCTATTTATCGAGCATTCGGACCGATTTGTTTGCACAGAGTTTGCAGGAATATGACACAACTTTGCATCAAGCGATGGCCATCTCACCCGTTCCGGTGCGTTTCCACGCCGCTTTCCTTACTGCAAAAAGTCTGTTCCTTTTTTGAAGCAGGTTTGCAGCCCAGGAGTCCCAAATCCCCTTTCATTGTGCCCTCCCTGAATTTGCTGGTTCGCAATCGACTCCCACCTGCAAACTAGTGGCAACCTGAGAGCCCCCTTTGTATTGACTACTGGTGCTGTGAAAAGTCCCAGACAATTCGGTTATGCCTACCTTGGTGCCAGTTTTTGGACTGGAGCCACATTGGGCGACATCTGATGTGCAGCTCACATGTCACAGCACTCAACTGATAGTTGAAGCTCAGAGGGGCAGGACAGGAAAAGTCCTAGCGGGAACATTCCCCACCAGCTTTGCAAGGCAGGATAAAGCTCAAACGCTCCTCTGGACTGAAGAGCTAAAAGCCTCCCCTTGCCATTTGCGATTTAGCTATTTGCCGAATTCCTGCATTGAGGGGGTCAGACTAGATGACCCCTGGAACCCCTTCGGACTCTGCAATTCTATGGTTGTATCTCAGGGTGCAAAGGGGGAGCGAAACCACGCTTTCTGGGAAGTGATTATTCCTTTTTGACTTTGCCCCCTGCCCCCTGTGTCCTTGCAGGCAGGCTCCGTTCTGCCCCAGGCCTTGACAGCTTGCCAGGACAGTCCCCTTGTCTAAGGAATGTGGACTTTGGGGTGACGTGTGGCGGGGAGAGTCGAGATGCTCCTGTCTGGGATGAGTGTGAGCCAGGTTGCTGACTGCAGAATCAACTTGCAAACCGCGGACCTGTTCACCGCAGCATGGTCTGGAGACAATAAATTTTTTAAAACCAACTTTTTGAGTTTTCTTGGGTGTGTGTGTGTAAAATCATAGGGGCTGGGTTTTCATTCCTTCTAATAACACATTACCTCCCACCTGTGGTCGTTTCCAAAGGTGCCCTCCAGACCCGTTGGGTTATGGCTCTCATCAGCCCTCAACATAGATGCTGTTAGGTGTGAGCCGGTAGTAAATCACACCGTGCAAGTTAGAATTAACTTTTTACTTTTTACTTTTCACTGACGCACAGCCATCTAAGTCCCCTGGGGTTTTCCCAAGCAATCGGAGACTATTCCTGTGTGTAGCCAACCTTTCCTCCACGCTCTTCATACCTCTTCTGGTTCTGTGAGACAAGCAGGAAGGGGAGCTTGTCGCAGCAGCAGGAAGGAGAACCCCAAGGGACCAGCAGCCTCGAAAACAAGGGATCAGCAGCCAAAATAAGGGATTTTCAGAGCACAGTTATGTTCAGCTTCTGAGCCCCTCCGAGCCAAAGGCAGAAAGCCCAGCCAGCAGCCAAACGAAGCCTTAAGCCTTAAGCCAAACGAAGCCTTAAAGCCCACAGCGCAGCAACCCGGCAAAGGGGATGCAGCAAGGAAAACCACCGTCACCTCTCCGCTGGGAAGCGCTGAGCAAAGGCAAGTCCCCAGGCAACGTGGCCGATTTTATCAGCACAAGGCATGCAAGCTCCACCCCCCAGTCGTTTTTAGACTCCTTATTGGGTGAGCAACGCAGCCAAGCAACACAGTTGGAGCCTCCCTCCTCCCTGGCCGGCAGGGAGGGAGGGAGAGGAGCTGCTTCCTTTGAAACCCGGGAAATTTAAGGGACATCATCAGTAAGGGACAGCAGTGGGACACGGCGCTGGGATAAGGGACTTTCCTGCCAAATAAGGGATGGTTGACAGCTATGTCACCAGCCTGACTCATCTCTGCTTCTTGGCCTCCCTCTTCTGCCTCTTCTGCTTTATCTTCTGCTTCCGATTCTGGACTTCTCTCTGTCGCAGACTCTCCCAGCTCTCTAAGCCCTGTTGCCTCTCCAGCTTCCAATACCTCCTCTTCCAGTCTTCTCCCTCTGGCCGCTCATTGTTGACCCACTACGAATCCCCAAGCCTCCAAGCCTCCTTCCCTGGTGGGGATCACCAGCCTGCCACCATTCCTCTGCGTCCAACCAACCCATGGCACATGAAGTAGCAACCACCAGCTGCTCCAGACATCTTCTAAACACTAAAGCACCTAGGGGTTGGTTAGGCCCCTGCCAAGGGCCCAGGCATCTTTGAAAATCATGCCTCTTCAAACCTGGTGCAGAGTGGCTAGGAATCTACCTGTCCCTCCATGAGCTCCCCGGGACACCCTTTGTGGTCAGGTGAGGAGCACAGATTCGTCTGGGTGCCTCGGTGGATGCCAAGAACCTCAGGTGCTGGTTTTGACCTTCAAAGCCCTATGCGGCCTAGGACCTACGTACCTATGGGACCGCCTCGCCTGGTATGCCCCATGGAGGACCTTAAGGTCCACAAATACAGTGGTACCTCGGGTTACATACGCTTCAGGTTACAGACTCCGCTAGCCCAGAAATAGTACCTCGGGTTAAGAACTTTGCTTCAGGATGAGAACAGAAATTGTGCGGTGGTGGCGCAGCGGCAGCAGGAGGCCCCATTCGCTAAAGTGGTGCTTCAGGTTAAGAACAGACCTCCAGAACGAATTAAGTACGTAACCAGAGGTACCATTGTAACAACATTTTGGAGGCCCCAAATCGCAAGGTGGTTAGATTGGTCTCAACTAGGGCCGGGGCCTTTTCAGTACTGGCCCCGACTTGGAACGCTCTGTCCCAAGAGACTAGGGCCCTGTGGGACTTGACATCTTTCCTCAGGGCCTGCAAGACAGAGCTGTTCCACCTAGCCTTTGGTTTGGACTCAGTCTGACCCGTCTGTTTCCCTCCCCTTATGGTTTTGATCGATGGGCTACTTTTAAAATGAGGCTGCATTTTAAATTGCATTCTAACCTGTATTTTAAATTGGTGTCCCCCCCCCCCCCGCATTATGTTTTTACTGTAATTTTACTGGTGTTAGCAGTCCTGAGCCCGGCTCTGGCTGGGGAGGGCGGGGTATAAATAAAATTTATTATTATTATTATTAGATGCCGTGTGGGGTCCCCTTCCTGATCAGTGGGTGGTACTATTAGGAATGTGAGTTGAATGCCCCACGAGGCTTGGAGGGAAAGAAGATGGAGAGAGTGGGGAAGAGCTATAGGAGGAGGAAAAAGGGATGGAGGCAAGGAGGAGGCAAAGGGGAAAGCAGTGAGTGGAGGAAGGAAGGTAGGCAGTCAGGCAGACAGATTGATGGAGCAGCCCCAGCCATGATGGCCATGAAGACACTGGCAGAGCGATGGAAAGCAAACTTTATGAGTTTCTGGTCCACGGTCTTTGGAGGCGCACATACATCTCCTTGTCAAAGGCGCAACGGAGCCTAATTTCGCCTCTGCTGAGATCCAGGGTGGTATAGTGGTTAGATCTGATTTCTTTCCGCAGGTCCTGTAAGACAGAGTTGTTCCTCCTGGCCTTTGGCTTGGAATCAACTTGATCCCCTTCCCCTCTTTCCTTCTGTGATGGAACTCCTATTTGGGGACTTCTCTGGCTTTTTTCTGGCCCACATAGGACCAGTTTGAATAGTTGGCCTTGGTGAAGACTTGATGTTTTCATCCCCAGAAAGTTTTTGATTTGCGTTTCCACTGAAACAAGGCTGTATTTTAATGTTGTATTTTAATCTTGTTTTTAAGTTGTATTTTAATCAATTGTTTTTATACGTGGTGTTAGCCACCCTGAGCCCGGTCTTGGCTGGGGAGGGCGGGGTATAATAATAATAATAATAATAATAATAATAATAATAATAATAATAATTAGAGTGCCAGGTGAAGACCTGTGAGACACGGGTTCAAATCCCCACTCCCTGTAGTGACCTTGGGCCAGTCACTCGCTGGCAGCCTAACGTACCCCATAGGGCTCTTGTGAGGATAAAATGGGGAGGAGGAGAGATTTGAACTCCTTGGACGAAAGGTGGGATATTTGGTTGATTGGCATCTGTCTGTCTTGGAAGACAATGGAAGAGTGTGCCTTCATGGGTAGGTAAAGGGACCCCTGACCATTAGGTCCAGTCGTGGCCAGCTCTGGGGTTGCGGCGCTCATCTCGCTTTATTGGCTGAGGGAGCCGGCGCACAGCTTCCAGATCATGTGGCCAGCATGACTAAGCCGCTTCTGGTGAACCAGAGCAGCACCGTTTACCTTCCCGCCGGAATGGTACCTATTTATCTACCTGTACTTGCACTTTGACGTGATTTTGAACTGCTAGGGTGCCAGGAGCAGGGACCGAACAATGGGAGCTCACCCCATCGCGGGGATTCGAACAGCCGACCTTCTGATCGGCAAGTCCTATGCTCTGTGGTTTAACCCACAGCACCACCCGCGTCCCTTACGCCTTCACGGGTAAGAATGCAATAAAATAAATAAGTAAGCAAACAAACAAACAAGCTGGGAATGTCAAGGACTGAACTTGGAGACTCCGGGACATAATAAATTCTCTTCTGTTTCTGAACTGTGGACCCAGATCATCGGATCATTACCTTGCCAAGCTCCTCAAGGGTAGAAGCTCTGATGAAGAAACAGATCAACAAGAGACTGTTGTACCTCATTTATCTCAGGCAAAACAATGGCTTTGTTATGATGAACGACAAAAGCCATAAAACGGTACAATTTTCAGGTCAAAAAAAACCACATATCAAACAGAGAGATTCCTGCTGCTGTTGCCGTTTTAACACACAAATATAATATTACAAAGAAGCTGAGGCTGGCCATACTGGCCCGGCCTGTTTCTTAGGTACAAAAGTAAAACAAGAATCGAAATTCCAGGAAGGTATTCAATATTATGGGAGTTTCAAAAAAATACATTAATGGCTTTTTGTCCTCTCAGACCTGGGTGTTTCCAGCAAAACTTCCATCCCATAAGCAAAACTTGAGCCCCAACATTGTCAGGGCGTGTTTAATTTCAAACCCTGCCACAGAAGGACCAAATCCTCTCATTTAAGCTCTGACTCAGTGGCAAAGATTCAGTCTTCACAGCATCAAATCCGTAATCTGTGTTTGCAGTGGTGTTGAGTCTGCACCTGTCTCCCCCATCAATAATCTGCATTGTTGCTTGGAATTGGAATTGGAGAAATCAATATAAAACGCCCCCAAGTGAGTTTTGCTGAACGTTTAAGACTAACAGATTTATTACGGCCTAGGCGACTCCAGACATGAAAGCTGGTGTCCGCATCAGCCTGTTACAGTGCAATCTACTCAGAAGCCCGAGTGACTTCAGTAGCACTTACTCCCAGGTAAGCGCACAGAGGATTGGAGCCAGAATACTTGAGATCCCTCAAAGTTCCCTGTTTGTTTTGTTTTTGTTTTTGCTGGAACAGGAAACTTTTAAAGTCTCCTCCATTTGGAGAGACATTGAAGCTCCATCCCAAATTCAACTCCTATCACTTATAAAAATCTAGCGCTTATGTTACGATCAGCAGCCAGATTTGTAATAGAAATCATTAAAAGTTCCTTATCAGGAGGCATGGTTGACTAATGCATGGAATATGGCTTTATCTGAAAGTCTGGTCAGACGTAGAAGTGTAGTCTGTGGCAAAGCTAAATCAAATAGTTTTTATGAGGATTGTTCTTCATTTCTGGATTATATAAATAGGGGGAACAAGGTGGGGTTACACAGAACCATCTTTAAGATTTTACAACATGGAACTGCTTTTCTGCAATTTGCTTTTCATAGCAATCATGCCATGTGCGGTTCTGTTGTGGTTTACACTGTTATGTGTTGGTTGGTACATACCTTCGTGACAAATCCATTTTTTAAAAAAAGAGCCCCTTTTGGATCTCCATCGTTCAGAGGGAGACGTGTTCAAACTCCACCCCAAATTCAAAGGAATTTGGCCTATGAGAGAGAAGTGAGGGGATTTCCCCCCCTGGGGTGGGAGGTTGCGCATACAGTTCGTACATGGCCATTAAATAAATGTTTCTATACAATGTACAAAGACATGAGACAGCCTCCTCTAAGGGCCACCTTGGGAATGTCCCTCACCAAAGTGACCTAGCAAGCTTTTTCTCCCAGGACTGGGTCTTCAGGACCCTCGGGAGAAACCTGGAAGTGGCCTGGCTTGCCACCATTCCTCTGGCTTTTCCGGAGAAGGGCGGCAGTGAGGTTCGTGGGTCGCCCCACTGCTCCCCGCCTTTGACCCCCTTCACCAATGAGACACCTTGGCGCCAGAGATACTGGCAAAGAAATCAGACTGTACACAGCGACACCTGCACACCTACAGGCATGGGACCCTACTGGTGCAGGCTCAGGACCCCTTGACAGGTCTGAACTGCCCCCCTAGGACTGGAGTCCTGCGTCCCCCTTAGCAGCATGATCTATGGGGCAGAGGAAGGAAGTCCCTCCCCTGCCTCGCACGCAGACGGCTCTCCCCTAGAGTCTCTTCTCCTTCGTTCTCGGAAGACAGACGCGACGAAATCAAAGACACGAGCGTGTTGCGGCAGGGCAGAGGTGGAGACAGCGCAGGGAAGCTTGGAGGGGGCAACGTATTCATTCATCTTTTAAAAAGGAAGCCAGCCCTCTGGGTCACTCAAAGGAGACCTTCACTAGGTTGGCTCGCATCCTGGCTTGGTCCACAGCGTCCAGGAGGTTCTTGGCGTCCACGGCCAGAGTGTGCGAGGCGGCCAGCATCTGGCGCTTGCACTCATCGCTCAGGGATGTCATGGCGTTCTGCTGAGCCAAGCGCATCTTGTTGATCAGTTCGGCAAGGTCCTTGTTGAGGAGCTTCTGGGTGCCTTCAATCTGCCGGGGAAGAACACAAACAGACAGACAGAACGACAAAGACATGGATAAGCAGCAGGTTAACTCCAACAACTTGTGAAAACACTCTTCACTCCACTTATAAACGCCATCTCCAACTCCTCGAAACATTCCATCAATGGTGTCTCTGAAAATTTGTACACATCACTTGGGAAGACAGGTGAACTAATGCCAGTGTGCAGTGGTACCTTGGGTTACATATGCTTCAGGTTACAGAGGCTTCAGGTTACAGACTCTGCTAACTCAGAAATAGTACCTCGGGTTAAGAACTTTGCTTCAGGATGAGAACAGAAATCGTGCTCCGGCAGCACAGCGGCAGCAGAAGGCCCCATTAGCTAAAGTGGTGCTTCAGGTTAAGAACAGTTTCAGGTTAAGAACAGACCTCCAGAATGAATTAAGTTCTTAACCCGAGGTACCACTGTACTGGAAGAAGCAAAGATCACCAGTGTCAAAGCAATGATTCTTCAACATCAACTTCGTTGGACTGGTCATGTTGTGCAGATGCCTGATGATCGTCTTCCAAAGCAACTACTCTATTCCGAACTTAAAAATGGAAAGCGTAATGCTGGTGGTCAACAAAAGAGGTTTAAAGACTCTCTCAAGGCAAATCTTAAAAAATGTAGTAAAAACACTGACAACTGTCTTATGAAGCAAAAAATACAGTATATATACTGCAAATTGCTTTGAGACTTTTTGGGGGTAGTACTGCAATTTGCAGTATATATACCATATTTTTCACTTCATAAGACACACTTTTTTCTTCCTAAAAAGTAAGGGGAAATGTCTGTGCGCCTTATGGAGCGAATGTGTGGTCCCTGGAGCTGAATTGCCCAGGGGCAAAAAGCTGATCATGCATTTTTTGAAAAAAGAGGGAAGTGGGTGTTGAAACAAAGCCGCTGATCGGCAAGCGACCGGGAGCGAGATAAGGGATGCTAGCAATAAAGGAGGCTGCCTGGTAGGGGGGAGGTAAAGATAGCATACTTGCAAAGGGGGGAAATAGGAAGACTAAAGCAATGAGGAGAGAAATTAGAAGAAAAGGAGGAGCAAAAAACTGCTCCAGCTAAGGAAAAGACACTAAGGCAAATAAGAGGGAAGGGAGTGTTGAAAGGAAACAGCTCATCAGTAAGCGATCGGGAGAGATATAAGGGACGCTAGAGATAAAGGAGGTTGCCTGGGAGGGGGGAGGTAAAAGCACATGGATCCTCAGGATTTTTGCATTGGGTCACCCCCAAATTCACCATCAGATCACATAGCATGTCCATGGCTACAGCATTCACCAAAACAATCATGCACTCACTGTTGCGTGGGGCCGCAATGGTGCAAAAACATGGTTACAAAGCATGGGTCCACATGGATCCTCAGGATCTTTGCATTTGGCTACCCCAAATTCTACAAGGTAGGCTCAAACAGTATGTGGACCGAGAACTCCCAGAAGTGCAAGCTGGATTTAGAAGAGGCAGAGGAACCAGAGACCAAATTGTAAACATGCACTGTATTATGGAGAAAGCTAGAGAGTTCCAGAAAGACATCTACTTCTGCTTCATTGACTACGCAAAAGCCTTTGACTGTGTCGACCACAGCAAACTATGGCAAGCTCTTAAAGAAATGGGAGTGCCTATCACCTCATCTGTCTCCTGAGAAATCTCTATGTGGGACAAGAAGCTACAGTTAGAACTGGATATGGAACAACTAATTGGTTCAAAATTGGGAAAGGAGTATGACAAGGCTGTATATTGTCTCCCTGCTTATTTAAATTATATGCAGAATTCATCATGCAAAAGGCTGGGCTGGATGAATCCCTAGCCGGAATTAAGATTGCCAGAAGAAATATCAACAACCTCAGATATGCTGATGACACAACCTTGATGGCAGAAAGTGAGGAGGAATTAAAGAACCTTTTAATGAGGGTGAAAGAGGAGAGCGCAAAATATGGTTTGAAGCTCAACATCAAGAAAACGAAGATCATGGCCACTGGTCCCATCACCTCCTGGCAAATAGAAGGGGAAGAAATGGAGGCAGTGAGAGATTTTACTTTCTTGGGCTTCATGGTCACAGAAGATGGTGACAGCAGCCACGAAATTAAAAGACGCCTGCTTTTGGGGAGAAAAGCAATGACAAACCTAGACAGCATCTTAAAAAGCAGAGACATCACCTTGCCAACAAAGGTCCGTATAGTTAAAGCTATGGTTTCCCCAGTAGTGATGTATGGAACTGAGAGCTGGACCATAAAGAAGGCTGATCGCCGAAGAATGGATGCTTTTGAATTCTGGTGCTGGAGGAGACTCTTGAGAGTCCCATGGACTGCAAGAAGATCAAACCTCTCCATTCTGAAGGAAATCAGCCCTGAGTGCTCATTGGAAGGACAGATCGTGAAGCTGAGACTCCAATACTTTGGCCACCTCATGAAAAGAGAAGACTCCCTGGAAAAGACCCTGATGTTGGGAAAAATGGAGGGCACAAGGAGAAGGGGACGACAGAGGACGAGATGGTTGGATAGTGTTCTCGAAGCTACCAGCATGAGTTTGACTAAACTGCGGGAGGCAGTGGAAGACAGGAGTGCCTGGCGTGCTCTGGTCCAGGGGGTCACGAAGAGGCAGACACGACTAAATGACTAAACAACAACAACAACAACAAACCCCAAACTCACCGTGGGACTATTGTCCTTTGTTCTTTTTCTCTTTGCTGTCTGATGCTAGAGAGAGAGGGAGCCATGTTGCAGTGCTCCCTGTGTGTTTATATGTAAATAAAGTAGTTTAGCCAAAATGCTGAGTTGCTGAGGTCTGCCACGCATGATGCGCAAACTCTGCGGATCCCTAAGTGTGCCGGTGTTGGTTGGCATCGGTCACTGTGATGTTTGGGCTGAAGAAAGCTTCTGAAGCTCCCGAACGATCGACCAGGAGGGAGAGAACATGCCAGTTGGGCATGTGTCTCTTCCGGGGTCCTACTTGAGTGTAGGCTGAGCTCCTGACAAGGGAATGGTCTGAAGACGAGGACTGGGGAATAAACTCTATGACAGACCAGGGGGAAGAGTCACCCGCGCCTTGTCCACAGCGTGTTCAGAAGCATAAAGAGAGAGACAGAAGCTGAACAGCTTAGGGAGGAGTTATCCAGTTACGAGATAATGATAAGAGAACCAGAAGGGAGGGGCAGCTAGTTGAGACGTCACTTGAGAGTTTGGGGGACCCCCCCTCACCACGGACTCGGAGGTCCGAACGTATCAGAGAGCAAAGGAGTCAGAGGGAGGGAGGAACTTCCGTTGGTGCCTAAAACGCTGCGGAAGTCGGAAGGAGGGTTTAGAGCAGCCACCTGCCCTCCTTGCGGAGAGCTGTGTATTTGTGCTTGCAACATGACACTGTAATCAAAGTGTTGATATTTTCACCCCCTCCCATTGCGAGAATCTCCTGATATGATGTTTTGAGAAAGGAGGGGGAGGAAGCTGCTCTTTGCTTCTTCCGCTCCTGCCTGACTCCTGCCTGTGTTATCTACCGTATTTTTCGCTCCATAAGACACACCTGACCATAAGACACACCTAGTTTTTAGAGGGGGAATGCAAGGGGAAAAAAATTCTTTAAAGGGAGTGCTAAGCAGAGTCTGTATGCATCCCAGGCTCTGCTCAGTGCTCCCTTTCAGGAGCCGCGTGGAGTGTGTGTGCGGCACTTGTAGTCTTTTTCCCGAGGAGGGAGAAGGGAAGCCCGTCACTGCGCAGCGATCCCTCTTGCTGTTCTGGCTTCTGGGATAGCAGCGCAGCCTGCATTCGCTCCATAAGACGCAAACACACATTTCCCCTTACTTCTAAGGAGGGAAAAAGTGCATCTTATAGAGTGAAAAATATGGTATGTAGTGATCAGATGGCTGAGTGGGAGCTGCAACACTCATGCAAGCCAGTAGTTTTAGTTTATAGTAGCTGTTAGAAATAAAAGGAGTTATGCTTCACAGCTAGCGTCCGTGTTGTTTATACTCTGCTGAGTCTGGTGCTCACTGTTGGGCATAAGCAGTGTCCAGTGCACAGCGGAATGATGAAAAGTACGTGCCAACATGCTCTATATTACTTTATTTACACTTCAAAGCTGGTAATTTACAGAAAAACATTTTCCCTCTGCCGGAGCAGAGAAAGGCATCCTCTCTCCTCTAAAGCACGGAGAGAAAAAATCACACTGAACTGCAAAGAACAGTGAAAAACAGGAAACCAGTGTACGTCACATCCAGTCTCCTTTCCCGTGAGAAAACCCAACAGCACTTGACTGTTGAATGTAAACATTGTCTTGTGACAAGCACTTCGCTGCTCAGTGAAGGAAGCAGAAACCAACATCCTCCCCCTTTCTGTGAACATCACTGGGCAGCGTGTTCGTACAATATCAGCACAAACCCAACTTCTGCACATAGGTACAGTGTTGATCCCTTGATACAATCTTGGACAATACATCAGCAGGAATTTCATTACCTGGCATATAGGACACAGTTACGAGTCCCTTCTGAATACGTTCCCTAGCATGTTGCAACTTCAATTGCAAGTGCTTCGTGCTTTGCTTACAACCTTCAGAATTCAGCAAAGCCAAACATGCTTTGTTGTCCTGGTAAATCTGGATTGGACATTTGACAGGAATTTTCATGTCTTTGCACAATTGTAACAACCATTCACAATCCTTAAGTGAATAAGACAGTGCATTCAGTTCAGCTTCACAAGTACTTAAGCTAACTGTTGTTTGCTTCTTGCATGACCAATCAAATAGACCCTGATTGTACTTATAGCAAACTCCAGACGTACTTTTCCTGTCTGTAGTGTCACTTCCAAAACTTGCATCTGCAAATATCTCAAGACCACCAGACTTCTGATTGTTAAATCTCAGTCTGTAATGCATAGTGCCTTTCAAATACCGCGCTATGCGTTTCAGAGCTTTCCAATCCTTAACAGTAGGATTGTTGACTTGTCTGCTTAGCAAATTACAGCTAACAGCAATGTCAGGTCTTGAACATCTGGCAATGAAGTTTAGCTTGCCTAGCACACTTCTGTACAGTGTAGTGTCAGAAAATGCTTCTCCAGTGTCATCTACCTGATAACCTGTTGTCATCGGTGTGTCTACAGGGTTAGCATCCATCAGGTTTAGTTTGCTTAACACATCAGCAATTTTACGTGACTGGTGTACTAGAATGTTACCATCTTGATCTCTCTCTATTTCCAGAGATAGGTAGTTGTTTACCTCACCAAGATCTTTCATGTCAAAGTGCTCTTTCAGTTGAGCTAGGGCATTATTGTACATTGTGACATCCTTCCAAAAGAATAAAAGATCATCAACATAAAACAAACAATACAGTTTCTTTTGCCCCTCCTCTTTGACAAATACACATGGATCAGCTTTCCCTTGCTTAAAACCTAGAGAAAACAATACTTCAGTGAGTTTTGTGTGCCAACACCGTGCACTTTGTTTGAGACCATAAAGGGACTTCTTCAGAGCACAAACAAATCCCTGTTTTACCTGTACGCCATCAGGTGGAAGCATATAAAGTGATTCATCTAGAGATCCGTACAGAAAAGCTGTATTCACATCATGGTGACTAATGTGTAGATTCTCTTCTGCAGCTAGCTTGAGCATAAGCCTAATGCTCTCATACCTCACTGTGGGTGAGTAGGTCTCGTGATAGTCTTCACCTGGTACCTGTGCAAAACCTCTGGCTACCAATCTGGCTTTGTGTCTGACTATCTTGCCATTTTGATCTGTCTTCGCTTTGAAGACCCATTTGCTTCCAAGCAGTTTCATTCCTGGAACTACTGGAACAAGGTCCCATGTTTTGTTCCTTTCCAAGGAATCAAGCTCAGCCTTCATGGCATTTAACCATGGCTCAGCTTCCTTTGAATCCAAATCCTGGATTTCTTGGAAACTTGAAGGTTCAAACACCTTCTTGGTGCTTTTAACAGCTGTTACTGCTATCTTAGCAAACTCATCAGCAAATCTCTTTGGAGGTCTGCCTTTTGTCGCTCTCTGTGACCTACGAATTAGCCTTAAGTCTTCAATACTCTCCTCTTCCTTCTTAGGAGAAAAGTGACCTATTGTGAACAATGGTTCCTCTAATTCTTGATCAGAGCTTTCAGAGGGTCGCATAGAGGCTTTCGCACTCTTGAAATCCTCTGAATCACCCAATTCAGTTTCAGACTCAGAATCAGAACCTTCATCAGTGGGTGTGGGTTGTTGCGGTTGCTTTTGACTATCCTCAGTTTCATCACTGTCATCAGGATAACATTGGAAAATTCCCACATTTTCCCCCCACTTGGCATTGTACTCAACACTTCTTGTGAGCTTAATTTCCTTAGAGTCAGTCATCATTATTCTGTAAGACCCTTTCTGATAACCTAGAAAGATACCATGCAATCCACGCTTGTCTAACTTGGAGTTTTGTGGTGAGTGAACCCACATGTCAGAACCAAAAATTTTCATGTGTTTGATGTATGGCTTCTTGCCAAACATCTTCTCATAGGGGGTACAACCAATCGCTGAAGATAACCTGCGATTATAACTGTAAGTGAAACATGAGAGAGCTTCGGCCCAATAACTCTCTGGAAGATTGGCATCATGCAGCAAGGTTTTTAACCCTTGAAGCAATGTCTGATTTGCTCGTTCCGCAAGTCCATTCTGCCATGGCGAGCGAGGACTAGACAAATCGTGTTGAATTCCTTTCTCAGTCAGAAAAGCTTCAAACTGTTGAGAAGTGAATTCTCCCCCGCGATCACTGAAAAGAGTCTTTACCTTCTTACCATGCACATTTCCCAACCAAGCACAGAATTCCTTGAACCTAGGAAAAGCCTCTGATTTCTGCTTGAGATTGTACACATAAATATACCTGGAAAATGCATCAATGAAAACCATGAAGTACCTGTTTCCACCCAAAGAGGGCGCTAGTGGTCCAACCAAATCAGCATGAACAACCTGGTATGGTTCTGTAGCTTGCCTACTAGACACCTTACCTTTCGCAGCCATTTTTACCTTGTTTGCCGCGCATGCCTTGCACTTCATGTGGTACCTGCAGGGTTTAATAGTCATACCTTCAACCAAGGCAGGCATTTTAGACACTGCCTCAAAATGCAAATGACCAAATTTTCGATGAAAATCGTGAATACATTCTGCATGCAAACTTTTGTTAGAACCTGCAATGCAACAAGTGTCATCCTGCACAACATCATCAAAATACAAAACATACAAACGATCAACATATTCAGCATGCAATACATAATCATTTTTCTTTGTGATGATGCACCTTTTGTTCTTAAAGGAAACGTCAATTTTCCGCTCATTCAGCTGTCCAACGCTGAGCAGATTATGCTTGGCATCTGGCACATAAAGCACATCCTGTATCGATAAGTCCAAACTGTGAAGAACAACAGTTCCGTAGCCTTTACTGGGGATTGTGTGGTCATCCGCCTGGTGAATCGCACCTTCCTGCGGTGTAAAAGACACGAACAGTCGCTTATCGTTGCACATGTGATGCGTTGCAGCCGAATCAACAACGAAGAAAGATCTAGACGTCTTCTGGACCTCTGCAACCTTTGGAGTGAAGCGTGAGACCATTGCCTTGTGCTGCGTTGTCCTGGACACCGGACCTTTGCCTTTGCCTCGGCCTTTTCCACGCGATGAGCTTTCGCTGCGCTGCTCTGTCTTGGCCCTGGGATATCTGCATTCCCTCTTCATATGGCCTAGACGTCCACACGTGTAGCATTTCACTGCCTTCAAAGCTTTGGCGCCATCTGGTGGTTCCACTGCACTCTGGGATGACGTCTGTGAAGTCTCCCCCTTGCCCATGCAGCTATCACCCTGGCGGTCTGCTTCATTCTGAATCATGGCAGTAACATAGTCCACTGTTAGCTGAGCAGTTGGCTGTACAGCAATCTGAGTCGCAACAGACTCCCAACCTGAACCCAAAGATTGTAGTATCATAAAGGAATACACTTCCTCTGGAAAGTTGAGTCCTCTCTGTTGCAGCTCATGTCTCAGATTCTGCATCTCCATCAGATGTATACGCACATCTCCACCTTCAGCAAGAGCCATATTATGCAGCTTGTTAAAGTAAAACATTGTGGACCCAGCTTCTGTCCTCAAGTGAGCCTCTCTCAAAGCGTCCCAAATTTCTCTGGCCGAGGTCTTATCACGCAACAGACAGAGCTCTTCTGGGGATACTATCAACGTAAGAGTTCCCCTTGCCTTGGAATCCATAGCTTTCCATTCATCTGTAACTGGAGCTGGGGGGGTCTCTGTAATAACTTTAAACAGACCCTCTTTCCGCAGAATAGCCTCTGCATAGAGAACCCAGTCCGCATAGTTCTTCCTATTGAGCTTAGGAATCCCACAAGCATCCTGAAGGGCCATCATGACTTTGGCATTAGCCTTTAGCGTCATCTTTGCTGCTTTAAATCAGGCTGCTTTATACATGCTGCGTCTGTGTACAGCTGCTTCAATCCAAAAGCAAATTCAAAAACAGCCTCTGCTTTGTGAACCTGTGCCTTTCTGCTTAACTGCTTTGCTTATCTGCAGCTGCTTCAAACCGCATTCCAAAGGCAAGTTCAAAAGTGAAAGTTCTCTCTGCTGTCTTAAATTCATGCTGCGACACTGCTGCAGCTGCTTTACTTTCGATTTCCCCCAGCATAGGAAAAATTTATCCTTCTAGCCTTTTGCCTGTGCCACGGCAAAACCGGCTATAAAAGTTCAAAGTCCAGCCATAAAGCCATTAATTAGAAGCTGGCAGGCTGCCCGGAGCTGTAGCACATACCTCATCAAATCATCTTGACGCGCAGAGATATCGTCCGATCCAGCCCTCTGCATTCCGATCCTTTGCCGGCACTCCAATTCTTTGCTCCTTTGTTCCTTTGCCAGGAGCCCGACTTCTGGAGTCCATTCTCAAAACACTGCGTTTTTCTGGGCCCGGAACCAAATGTTGGGGATAAGCAGTGTCCAGTGCACAGCGGAATGATGAAAAGTACGTGCCAACATGCTCTATATTACTTTATTTACACTTCAAAGCTGGTAATTTACAGAAAAACATTTTCCCTCTGCCGGAGCAGAGAAAGGCATCCTCTCTCCTCTAAAGCACGGAGAGAAAAAATCACACTGAACTGCAAAGAACAGTGAAAAACAGGAAACCAGTGTACGTCACATCCAGTCTCCTTTCCCGTGAGAAAACCCAACAGCACTTGACTGTTGAATGTAAACATTGTCTTGTGACAAGCACTTCGCTGCTCAGTGAAGGAAGCAGAAACCAACACTCACAACGCACAGTTGTGAGTCCAGGGCACTGATATCTGTTTTCCAAGATTGGAAGGTCTCTGAAAGTGCTCCAGTCGCCTAGCCCAGTCGGGGCAGAACCAGTTCTTGAGCCCAGTCGCTGACATCGGTTGAAAGACATACTGACAAAAAGGACTATAAATCTATCAACTGCTTGTTAATTCTTATCTGTGAAGTTACCAGAGAGGAGAGGACTCTCCACACCTGACACAGTGGAGCACAAGACAATGGAAGGGGACAGAGAGCCACTCCCCTTCTGAAATCTCCTTAGGTCGCCCGCTCAGCGGCATAGCGTAGGTTATCAGCACCCGAGGCAAGGCAAGTAATTTGCGCCCCTAACCTGCCGCCGCTGCCAGCTTCTTCTTGCTGCTGCCTGGGCTGAGGTATTTACGGTAAGGTAGCCACGGCGGCGGCGGCGGCGGGTCCGTGTCAGGTGATCTGAGGCGAGTTGCCGCTGGTGCTGCCGCCCAAACGATGCCGCTTGCCCGGAGGAGGATGAGGAGGGCAGAGAGGCGAGGAAAATGCAACATGGCCCAGCAGCTGCAGCAGTGGTGGCGGCGGGGCTGTGAGGAGGGGCTGCCTGGCGCGCCCTCCGCGGCCCTGACGCACGGGGACTGCAGCGAGTGCTGAGAGCCGCTGCCTGCTGGACGCCTTCAGCCCGGATGCGCGCACAGCTCGTCGCTTTTGCGAGACATGGGGCTCTGTTACAGCCTGCGCCCGAGGCTCTTCGGCGACTCCGGAGGCGGCGAGCCCCCCCCAGATGTTGCGCCCGGTGCGGCCGGCCCCCCCTGCACCCCCCACGCTACGCCACTGTGCCCGCTTGCCCAAAAGAGGACCCACCTCAGTGCGTGAAGAGGCAGGCAGAGCCGGGAGGACTTCATCCACGCTCCCGATGAGCTTCCGAAGGGAGAGGCCCACATCCTGCAAAGAGGCAAAATAAAAACACGATCAGAGACTCCTGGCGGCTCTTCTTCCACCCTGCCTCTGCTCAACCTGTTTGCATCAAGGCGGTGCAAAGGAATGAAAACAGAAATAAATACCTTCACAACCAGGATGTAGCGTTCTGGCGGGTGATTGCTGACCTCGTTCTTCAGCTTCAGGACAGCCTTCACCAGGTCCATGACATCACCGTACACAGCGTCATCCGTCCGGTCCAGGTTGGCCGTGGGGGTTGGCTGAAGAGAGAACTGGAAAGGCAATGTGGCGCAGTGGTTAGTGTTGGACGTGGGAGACCAGGGTTCGAAGCCTTGCTCAGCCACAAAACTCACTGGCCTTGGGCTAGTCACACTCTCTTGGCCTAACAGGGCTGTTGTGTGTGTGTGGGGGGGTGGTTTAAATAAAGTTGGGGGTGGGGGAGAACAGTATATGACACTTTGAGCTCCTTGGAGGAAACACGGGATAGAAATGCAATAAGCAAGCAAATAAATCAAAGGGGGGCAGGGGTTTGTTTGGGGAAGTGCCCCCCAAGTTTCTGATAGCTGAAGCACACATTTTTCCTAAATGAAAATTTTATGCATTTATGTATTATTATTATAAGAGCAGACCCCATGCTGAAATCAGTGGATTTAAGTAACATTGCTTTTAATGGGTCAACTCTGAATATGACTAACACTGGATATTTCTTCCTTGCCTTCCAGCTCAGACAAACCCTAAAATAATACAACTAGGACCTCTGACAAAATGTTGCAGCATATTCTTCCTTCTGCAAGGAGTTCCGCTGTTCAGGATAGCTCTACACCTCCCCAATCGGAGGCCTGTATTCCATCCCCCACCCCACCCCAAATCAATTGAATGATACAGTTTTGGGGTGATCCTTGGCCTGAACTGGCACAGAGATTGGCTCAAAACGGAGAGAGTAACAGGATGGCAAAAGGCGAGGGCCAACCACACACCTGAGGTCCAAGTCTGGGCGGCTTCCTGGGTGGTCCTGTGAACTCAGCTAAGCCATCAATAAAAAGGAAACACAACAGTTTGTTATTATTGTTGTTGCTGATGATGACACAACATGGCTAGAACAGCTGTCAACCAATGCAGGGATTGGACTGCAACATCTGGGTGGGGTGGGGCCACAGAGGTTCCCCATTGTTATGTACTGAGTTGAATAGGATCCAAAATGCAGCAGTCTGATTGGTCCTAGAACAATAGGATCCAGAATGCAGCAGTCTGATTGGTCCTAGAACAATAGGATCCAGAATGCAGCAGTCTGATTGGTCCTAGAAAAATAGGACCCAGAATGCAGCAGTCTGATTGGTCCACAGGTGCCACCCAATCGAGCTCCGGGTGGAAGTGAATCCGCAACCTGATTGGCCTACAGGAGAATCCCGGAATTAGCCAAACATGTGGGGCCCATTGTGTAAATAATGTATATAAAGCAGACATTCTGGGGGAACTTCCATTCCTTCTCACCACTATGAGCTGAATAAAGAGCAGGAAATCCACTCTTGACTCCAAGTATCTTTCACCCATCCTCTGCCCACTCCACTCACCAACCCGGCTGACCCCTCTACCCTTTGCCACAGTCCTTCCTCCACCCCTGGCAAACCCCCTCCATTTGCACTTGACCAACCCCCTCCTTTTACACCCCACCCACTTCCTGCCTCTCCCTCCATAGCTCACCCTCAAATCGCACTATGAAGCCCCTCCAACCCATCTTTGAACAATGCCCCTTCTTAAGCCTGCGCTGTCTCCATGTTTATGGCAGGGGTGCGTTGGAAAGCGGTGGTTCACATAGCACTCTGAAATAACGCCCCCTTTCAACGCCCCCCTCCTCAGCAGCTTGCCTTGCTCAGGGGCCTGCTGTTCTGCTACTGCGCTGCGGTTGGAAGGGGTGCCTGAGGGTGGTGGGAGCAGTGCGACGTGGCGACAGTCTTACAATTTTATTCTATAGTAAGACTTGCACTGCGGTTGGAATGGGTGCCTGAGGGTGGTGGGAGCAGCGCGATGTGACGACAGCCTTACAATTTTATTCTATAGTAAGACTCGCGCTGCCATTGGAAGGGGTGCCTGAGGGTGGTGGGAGCAGCGCGACGTGACGACAGCCTTACAATTTTATTGTATAGCAAGACACGCTGCACTAGGTGCAGGGAAGGTGGTTAAGCTTCCTCGACCACACTGACGGGGAACTCAAGTTCTCTCCAACGTGAAACGCCTGGAATCATGAGCAGAGAACGACACCTCGCGCGGCTGAACTACGGAAGGGCAAATTGAGGTAGCTACTCACTGTATCCTGCCTCCTTCTCGGGGAGTTTCTGAAAAGAAAAGGGGCATTGAGTCACATGGTTTTGACGTATGCAGCATAAATCCAATGCACGTTATCTCAGAAGTAAAGCCTGCAGTGCTCAGTGGGGCTGACACTTTAGTAAGCATGCGTTTAATCTAGAAAGGAGAGAAATTAGCTGAAATTGAGAAGCAGAAGCAGAGAGATCAGAGATCATGCTCCGAAACCATTGTTGAGAGCTGCCTTTTATATGGGAAGAAGCAATTTTGGTGTCTCTCAGGGGTGGGGGCCAAATACTGTTTTATTGTATTTTTAATCTTTTGTTGGAAGCTGCCCAGAGTGGCTGGGAAAACCCAACTGGATGGGCGAGGTATAAATAAATTATTATTATTTCTTCTTCCTCTTCTTCTTCTTCTTCATCTTCATCTTCATCTTCATCTTCATCTTCTTCTCCCTGTCTGGCTCTTGCCCACCCTCCCAAGGCCACTCCCCTCACTATCCCCACTTCACACCCTCCCTCAGTGTTTTTGCCTGGCTGGACTTTGTCCTTGAACTCTACCCCTTGCGGTGGAAGAGAGAGCGGTAGGTGTGTAGAAACCAGCCCACTTTAGGAAAAAAATTGCATTTGTGGCTCCGCCCATTTTTGCTTCCGACCTGCAGCCCTCAGGAGGGAGTGTAGCCCTGGGAAAAAGAGGCAAGGCGAGGGAAGCAGAAGGCCAAGGATCCCAGAAGCTCAGAGAGGCAGGAAGGAAGTTCAGAAGAGCAACAGAGCCCTGTTGGAGCGCCAAGACTTAGAGTCAGAGGCCCATGGGGAAGAGGGCAGCCCCGAAGCCCCTGCAGAGGGTGTCTGTTCAAGTGATGTGGCTGTAATTATTTCCCCCTCACTTTATCATTTTTTTGCCAGGAGAAGTTAGGAAAGTTAGGAGAGTGATGGCAGCTGGAGAGTTGTGGCCTATGGACTTACTGGGGGGTAGGTGTGGCTGTTCACAGACGCCATGGGGTCCTGTGGCGGAAGAAAGCAGCAAACATCATCAGTTGCAATGAATGATTCGGAGGGGGTGTCCAGACAGGGACTTAATACAGTCATACCTCGGGGTACAGACACTTCAGGTTGCGTTTTTTTGGGTTGTGGACCGCTGAAACCTGGAAGTACTGGAACGGGTTACTTGCGGGTTTCGGCGGACGTGCATGTGCAGAAGCGCTAAATCGAGCTTTGCGCATAAACACCGAATCACAACCCAGATGTTGCGAACACTGCGGGTTGCGAACGTGCATCCCGCACGGATCACGTTCGCAACCAGAGTGTCCACTGTACAGTGGTACCTCGGGTTACAGACGCTTCAGGTTACAGACTCCGCTAACCCAGAAATAGTACCTCGGGTTGAGAACTTTGCTTCAGGATGAGAACAGAAATCACACAATGGCGGCACGGCAGCAGCAAGAGGCCCCATTAGCTAAAGTGGACCTTCAGGTTAAGAAACAGTTTCAGGTTAAGAACGCACCTCCGGAACAAATTAAGTACGTAACCAGGGATACCACTGTACTCTATTACTACTAGTACCTTGTTTTCTAGGGCCACAGTTCTTCAGTTCTTCTTAACAAACCTCCTCAGTTGGCAACACAAGCAGGAATGAATTAGTCTCCCAGGCTTTTTTTATTTCTTCCAGCTTCTCCTTTTCCCCACCTTAAGTTCAGTTTGTCTAATTTTTGGCACGCTCTCTCTCTTTTTATTAAGGTCCCCATTAAACCTTGACAATCAGGGGTGTGTGTCTCATTGGTTTCTGGTTGTTTCTTCTTGTTCTTATTATGTATTTCATGTTCATGTTCCTCTGGTAGGTTAACGTATTTTTCGCTCTATAAGACTCACTTTTTCCCTCCTAAAAAGTAAGGGGAAATATGTGTGCGTCTTATGGAGCAAATGCAGGCTGCACAGCTATCCCAGAAGCCAGAACAGCAAGAGGGATTGCTGCTTTCACTGCGCAGCGATCCCTCTTGCTGTTCTGGCTTCTGAGATTCAGAATATTTTTTTTCTTGTTTTCCTCCTCCAAAAACTAGGTGCGTCTTGTGGCCTGGTGCGTCTCATAGAGCGAAAAATACGGTAGTTTCCCAGGCTTTTTTTTATTACTTCCAGCTTCTCTTTTCCCCCGCCTTAAATTCAGTTTGCCTAATTTTTGGCAAATTCTCTCTCTCTCTCTCTCTCTCTCTCTCTCTCTCTCTCTCTCTCCCCCCCCCCCATTAAACCTTGATAATTTGGGTTGTGTGTGTCATTGGTTTCTGGTTGTTTCTCCTTGTTCTTATTATGCATTTCATGTTTTTAATCTTGCATTTTTTATGTTGCGAACCACCCTGAGATCTGAGGATGATGGGCGATATACAAATTCAACAAATAAACAAAACAATATTTTTTAAAAAACAAAAAAATTCCTTCCAGTAGCACCTTAAAGACCAACTAAGTCAGTTCTTGGTATGAGCTTTCGTGTGCATGCACACGAAAGCTCATACCAAGAACTGACTTAGTTGGTCTTTAAGTTGCTACTGGAAGGAATTTTTTTTGTTTTGACTATGGCAGACCAACACGGCTACCTATCTGTAATAATTTTTTAGTACATGTTTCTCTTCACCAATACATTTTGGCTAGCAGTTTTCCCTAACACACTGCACGTTTATTTTCATGAACGCGTGCATTTTTAAGGCACGTGTCCCTGTAACGTATGCATTTTTACACACTCTGCGTCTGGATAATTTCACTGCAAAATTCGGAGAAACGTAAATTCCAGAGGATACTTGCATCCGAGCTCACGTGCTGCTGTTTCGGGAAGGTGCAAACCGGGCGGATTTGCGTTAAAATGCGAACAGAACCAAATCTGTTCCCCATCCCTGATCAGGAGGCGAAAAAGCTTCCTCTGGTAAGTTAATCTTCCCCACTATTTGGCAACTCCCGAATCCATGGGCTGGGTGCAATTTCGGGTCCCCCCAGTGTAAGCCCATGCAAGGAAGTCTGCAATAGGCCCCTCCTGTCCCCCACCCCACAATTGGTTTTGGGGCTGTCAGGAGAATCCCATGGAGAGGAGAGGGCAGAGGATTCTATCAGGAGAACCATCTGCTTAGTACTACGTTGAGCTCCTCTCCATGTGTCTGAAATCAATTCTTCTTGGTACTAACTATAGAAGAACCATTAAATAATGCCAAAGAAGTTATTAAAGAAATAGAACAATTTGGACAAGTAGCAGGTTTTAAATTAAACAAAAGCAAGACTAAAATATTAGTTAAAAATATGGAACAAGACTTGGTTGATATGTTGCAGCAGGAAATTGGTATAGAAGTAGTTAGAAAAGTTAAAAAAGTTAAGTATTTAGGAATCTGGTTAACCACAATGATTTATAGATTTATAAATCTATAAATATAGATTTTATATATATATATATATATATATAGATTATATGTAAATATAAATCTATAAATATAGATTTATTTCAAAATAACTGTGGAATGGAATTAAGAGAGACATGGAAATATGGGGAAGAATGAAATATGGGGAAGAATGAAATTATCATTTTGGGGAAGGATTTCAACTATAAAAATGAATGTGCTACCAAAGATCTTATTTTTGTTTCAATCAATTCCTATAATCAAGGGGGCAGCAATTTTTAAAGAATGGCAAAAAGGAATTTCAAGATACGTCTGGCAGGGGAAGAAACCGAGAATACAATATAAATTGTTAAAGAAAGAGGGGGCTTCGCCTGCTTTGGGCAGGCTAGAAGGAAACGGATCTCAGGTTTGCCAGTGGCCATCCCTGTGGCTGCCCCTATCGCCGCTTAGGTGGACTCACCAGGGCCTTCTCCTCCTGCCGCAACCATTGGTAGTCCTCCGCCATCTGCTTGTGCTGCTTGTCCAGGATCTGCCTCATCTTGGCCCGTTCCATCTCCCAGAGCTTCTGGGCTTCTTCTCGGCTGCTGGGCCGGAGGAAGTCCTCCTCCTTTGCAGGCAAAAGCATGGGAAGAAGAACAGTGAGCGACCAGAAGCCTCGCTTCTCTGGTGCCAGCAACTCTCAGAAGCCTCGCTTCTCTTGTGCCAGCAACTCCCAGAAGCCTCGCTTCTCTTGTGCCAGCAACTCCCAGAAGCCTCGCTTCTCTTGTGCCAGCAACTCCCAGGTTCACCCCCAATTTCTCGCGAGTCCCAGGGATTAATCATAGAATTGTGGAGCAACTGTGCCTTGCAAAAACCTGATATTCCCAGCTAAGTTTGATCTTCTCAGATGCGTGGAAGATCTGAAGAAGAATTTTGTCTAACTGTGTTTCAATCCGGGACACAGGACTGGAATTTCACAAGGCACACCTGCGGAAAACAGCGAGCGGAAGCTCTTAAACCTGGGGGGAAATAATGGGTGCACACGGGTGGCGCTGTGGGTTAAACGACAGAGCTTAGGGCTTGCCAATCAGAAGGTCGGCAGTTCAAATCCCTGCGACGGGGTGAGCTCCCATTGCTCAGTCCCTGCTCCTGCCAACCTAGCAGTTTGAAAGCACGTCAAAGTGCAAGTAGATCAATAGGTACCACTCCAGCAGGAAGGTAAATGGCATTTCCGTGCACTGCTCTGGTTCGCCAGATGCGGCTTAGTCATGCTGGCCACATGACCTGGAAGCTGTACGCCGGCTCCCTCGGCCAATAAAGCGAGATGAGCGCTGGAACCCCAGAGTCAGCCACGACTGGACCTAATGGTCAGGGGTCCCTTTACCTTTTTACGATTGAAATATGGTTAGGGCCAAGTTTGGATGAGCCCTCCATTCACAGAAGAACCGTGTTCATCTCTAAGGGTGCAGCTTCACATTTCTTTTACTGCTGGAATCTCTTCCCCAGAGACGAAGAGATTTGAAATTGCACACAGCAGCACGTTCTCTCACTATTTCTGCTCCAAAGTGGCTTTGCCCATAGGGTGTTTCCTGCTAACTGTTGTGCACCGGGTTTCTGCACCTCCTCTCGAAAGTTCTCCAGAAATGTCCTTACAGAGCTACTGGGGAGTTTCAGCTAGAAAGTGGGTTCACAGAACCACAGGACAGCGTTTGCTCCTCTTTTCTCCTCACCTCCCATGGAAGCAGTCCCGGGTTAATGGAGCCACTGAGCCTTCTGGAACTTTGCAGAACAAATATGACATCTGGACTGGGCGGAGGAGAGCTAGGAGCAACGGGGTGAGTGGCAGTCGGGGGGCGATATTAGCGAATCGGGGAAAGCATTTGCGTAAGCGGCGAAGGCGGCAGGACAAACGACAAAGGCTATGCGACAAGGTTGTGCCCTTCCAACAGTTGCAGTGCCTCCTCTCACACTGCAGCAAGGAGTGTGGCTGCACCGGTTGAATGGTGGCCTGCTTCAGAGCTCTCATTGGGGGCACAGGCCCAGTTCTTTGTGCGATCTATTTCAGCCCCGTTAAGGCTTGGTCCACTGTATCGCTAGAAGGGTGCCTCTACCTGTGTGTTGCTTGTCACGTGACTGAGAGGGTGCGCTCAGGACCCCAGCCCCTCAGAGCTACCAAGGGGATGTGTGGGGCGAACACAACACAGACATGGCGAGGCCTAGTCCAAGCACCTGCTGGACTGCGCGTCACCTGGGAAATCCAAAGCCTTTTCATGAATGGTGTGAAATCATTGTTCAGCGCGGTACGCATTCAACCACCCCCAAAATCAAAAGCTTTGGAAACGCATGTCCTGTCCCCCCCCCCCCCCATTTCCCTACTGAGAATTCAGAGAGAGAAATGTGGAACAGCTCATTTTGTAGGGTGGGGGTCAAATGAATTAGGGGGACGGGGGAATGCTCTCCTTCTGTCTGAGGTATACGGCCTCGGCCCAGTATACCCGAAGGAGCGTCTCCACCCCCATCATTCAGCCCGGACACTGAGATCCAGTGCTAAGGGCCTTCTAGTGGTTCCTGCGCTGCACGAAGCCAGGTTACAAGGAACCAGGCAGAGGGCCTTCTCGGTGGTGGGACCCGCCCTGTGGAACGCCCTCCCATCAGATGTCAAGGAGATAAACAACTACCTAACATTTAGAAGACATCTGAAGGCAGCCCTGTTCAGGGAAGTTTTTAATGTGTGACATTTTAATGTATTTTTAATCTTTGTTGGAAGCCACCCAGAGTGGCTGGGGAAACCCAGCCAGATAGGTGGGGTACAAATAATAAATTATTATTATTATTATCCTTTATAGCCCCTCCAAGATTTGTCTTGGGGGTGGTATACAACATAGGAATCTGCCTTAAACCAAGTGAGAACTTGGGCCCATATAACTCAGCACGGTCCACACTGATTGGCAGCAGCAGTCTCATCCCAGCCCTACCAGCAGCTGCCACTGGGAACTGAACCACTGGGACGTTCTACATGCAAAGCAGGTGTCCTGTGGCTGAGCTGCTTTCCTTCCCCTCCGAACACCAGCTGCTAGGAATCACAAACAGGGAGATGGCTGCTGCCTTTTGTCCTGCTTATGGGCTTCCCAGATGCTGAGATTTGTAGAATCATGGAGTTGAAAGGGGACCCCAGGGGTCATCTAGTCCAGCCCCCTGCAAGGCGGGGAATCTTCGCTAAAGCATCCATGATAGCTGGTTGTGTGGATGGCCATGCTGGGAAAAGAGAGGGCTGGACCAGAGGGGTCTTGGGGTCTCTCTCTCTCTCTCTCTCTCTCTCTCTCTCTCTCTCTCCCTTTCACACACTTCCTCCTAGCCTTCCTATCCCCTCTTATCCTTGAGGTTTCATTTTTGAATTTATTTTATAAAATTTATACACGGCTTGATAGCTCAAAGAAACCTCAAAGCAAAAAAGACAAAACAACAAAATGTTCTCGATGCCAAAAATGAATCAGCAATCGTTAAAAAAATTCCAAAAAGCTAAAATAACCAAAACCAGGGACTCAGCTACACAGCTGCAAATAAAATGTTTTAAATGTGTTGTAGAGTGCAATATGCAAATGCCGTGCTAGGTGGCGACAGTGAGCTATGCAAAATTCAATCTATTTTTCAAAACGTTTTAAAATAAAACATTTTCACGGTTTTAAAAAATATTTGTGCAGATTCTACCCAGGTTAAATCTCACACTAGGTTTCTAAGTGTCTGGACAGGCTTGTCTGAACAAGAATGGTTCTAGCAGTCCCGAAAAGAGGGCAGTTGAAAGCGCCTGCCTGAAATCAAGAGGCACGGAGTTCCACAGTGCTTCCACACGAAATGGCTCGGTTCTTACAAGTGCAGAACGGGCACCAGGCTTCCCACCAGCCCCGTCTTACCCTCATGCTGTGGCGCTTGAAGACGTTGTGCCTGTTGAGCGGCGGGGTGTGCAAGGAGTTGACAGGAGACGGGTACTCGATGGGGCTGGTGAGCGTTGGCGAGCTGGCACACAGACCCTCGGGCACCTGGGGAGGCGTAAGCAGAAGGCAGCGGGCACAAAACTCTAGACACAGCAAGGGCGGCAGGCGCATAAACAAGGCTCAGGAGACTTTGGCACGGAGAGAAAAACAACAGGCAGAGGAAGGAGAAAGAGACCGTCTGTTTGCGACGGGGGCAGCCATGCCATCTTGTGGGAGTGACGCTCCGCTTGTGCTGAGGCACACCTCGCACCCGGCATGCCACAGCGTGCCAAGGAGCCTTGCGTCCACGCTCTATGAACTTGTGGCCTCTTGGCTAGCAAACAAGGTTTTCCCCCTGACCGTTTGTCCCCTCACAGATTTGGTTACTAGCTTGGCTGGAGCGTGAGCGGGGACGCAGACGTAATCAAGTATTGGGGAAAACATTTTAGGGAAACCCCTGCTGAGACGTGTATTTGACAGCGCTGGAAATGTGCTTAGATGGAGATTCGTCATGTTCAGAGCAGTTTCACAGCTGTGCGCCTCTGCACAGCTAAGAGGGACGCTGGTGGCGCTGTGGGTTAAACCACAGAGCCTAGGGCTTGCCAATCAGAAGGTCGGCGGTTCGAATCCCCGCGACGGGGTGAGCTCCCGTTGCTTGGCCCCAGCTCCTGCCAACCTAGCAGTTCGGAAGCACGTCAAAGTGCAAGTAGATAAATAGTTACCGCTCCGGCGGGAAGGTAAACGGCATTTCGGTGCGCTGCTCTGGTTCGCCAGAAGCGGCTTAGTCATGCTGGCCACATGACCCGGAAGCTGTACACCAGCTCCCTCAGCCAGTAAAGCGAGATGAGTGCCACAACCCCAGAGTCGGCCACGACTGGACCTAATAGTCAGGGGTCCCTTTACCTTTACCTTACTGCACAGCTAGTCGGCTGCCTGCTTGGAGCAGGCTTGCCAGCTTCCTCACGTACAACTCACTTGCATCCAACCTCCCGTCGTCCTCCGTTATTCCTACACATCTTACATCTGGGAAAGGGGAAGTAGTGGGCATTCCCTCAGGATTTTCAGACCAGAAATTTTGGAAATCCCGTTCCAAAAGGGGCACCAGAAACCAGCTTGATGTGAGCGGTGGCTGACGATGCAAATGGTTGCTATTTTGCTCCAAAAACGAGCAGCCAGTTCAGTTTGCCAATCTGCCCACTGGATGTCCAAGGCTAGATGTGCCCCACAGACTTAGAGCAGCGGTTCCCAAAGCTGGTGGGGTTGCCCCCTTGGAGGCAGTGAGATTCCCTAGCGGGCTGTTAAAAGGCAAGGGGGAGGCAGGGGGTGTATATGGGTATTTGGTGTTGAAAAGTCCATCCGTTGGGGAGAGGAATGGAACAGTCTCTAGGACAGGCATAGGCAAACTCGGCCCTCCAGATGTTTTGAGACTACAATTCCCATCATCCCTGACCACTGGTCCTGTTAGCTAGGGATGATGGGAGTTGTAGTCCCAAAAATAGTTGCCATCAATTTGATTTGAAGGGATTTTATAATGAATTGATCTTAGAATGCTGTATTATTTTACTGTTGTTAGCCGCTCTGAACCCGGCTTCGGCTGGGGAGGGCGGGATATAAATAAAATTTTATTATTTTATTATTATTATTATTATAAAACATCTGGAGGGCCAAGTTTGCCTATGCCTGCTCTAGGAGATGGGCATGGCTGGCTGGCTGGCAGGCTGGCACTGGCAGCATTTTGTTCGGCTGCAAGCGCAAGGGTTTAAAACCAGATTCTGGGAAGGAATTCGAAGCGATAAACAGAAAGATCAGAAGTCTTGTTCCGGCAGCTGCAGGAACTCCTGACAAGCATCAAGCAGCTGCTACAAATTCAGCAGGAAAAGCACTCATCTTTGGCTCGGCAGGAACAAAAATGCAACAGTCAACAGGAGTCTGGCGAGACAAACGAGAAGTTCCTGGTCTTACCTGGAATTGCAGTTTTGGGGCCAACAGGTTGGTCTGGGGGGGCGGCTTGTACTTTGGTCTGCTTGGCTGCGGAGAAGAAGGGAGGCTTGGTGAGCGTCAAAGAAATATTGGGAAACAAAGCATGGATTTGGCTCTTTCACCCATTAAAAAAAACAGACACCCAATATATAAATATAAATTGAAATTGAATCGAAATACTTTATTGTCACTTGTACAACTTGTATACAGTGAGATTACACCAGCACCCCCCACTCAGCTCTCTTAGTCTTAATTCCCCTCGTTTACTGACGCACACCCACCAAACCCGAAAGTCAGTTGCCCTGTTGTTATCTTTTCATTCAGCAGCCTAACAGCCCACGGATAGAAGCTGTTCTTTACCCTGTTGGTGCGACTAATCATGCTTCTATATTTTTTGCCCGAGGGCAGGAGATCAAGAAAGTGCCGGCCAGGGTGTGAATCATCCCTAAGAATTTTCCTCACTCTCCTGAGGCAACGTTCTTCCGCTATTTCATCCAGTGGATTCACGGGACAGCCTATAATATCTTGTGCTGTATTCACCACCCTCTGTAGGCACTTCCTATCAGATGATGTCAAACCAGCGTACCACACCGTGATGCAGTAGGAAAGGACACTTTCTATGATCCCTAGCTAACAGGACCAGTGGTCAGGGATGATGGGAATTGTAGTCCAAAACATCTGGAGGGCTGAAGGCTGGGGATGCCCGGTCTGCAGGATCAGGCCAGTGGCCCACCAAATCCAGTGTCCTGTTCTCACAGCGGCCAACCGGTGCCCCAAAGTTAAGGCCAAAATCAAGAGCCAAAAGTGACCATCTTCCTAGTGCCCTCCTGGTTTTTTGTTTTATTCTGGTCTTTATTATATTGCTTTTTTTTAAGTTGTACACCTCTTACAAAATTTGTTTAAAAAACATGAAGCAGTTTATATGAGTTTCAGATAAATAAATATTTGCTTTTACAAAAACCCTGCGGTGGTTTCAAGGGGGTTAGGCTGGATGTCCCTTCCAAATCTGCAATTCTATGAATCCCGAGGAACCCCACAAATGTCAGAAGTTCAATTAAGCAAATGAAGAAAAAAGAATGAGTAAATTAGATCCAGTGAAAACTCTGGAGAGGTGCCCAAGGCCTATGACTTTTTCTCTTGTTAACGGAGAAATCCCAGGGCTCCCTTGGACAAAAAACAAAGACCCCAGCCAGGAAGACCAGAGCAAAACAGCAGCCAGGAGGCCTGGTCTTTATTGAAGACTGTCGCGACAGAAGTCCCACCTGCCACCAGGTGGAACAAGATGGAAGCCCCGAACAAAAGAGAACTCAAACTTTTATTAGCTGCTAATGCCCATGTTACACCCCCCCAAACTATATCACTCATACATCATGGGTACATCATGAAAGGGGAGGTCTGGTGGCAGGAATCTGAGCATCCTGGACCCTGCCCCATGGTTCCCCTTGCCCTCCACCAAACACCCATCAAGTGCAACAAAAGAAATCTTTACATTTCCCTGTTTCCCAGCCAAGTTCATCCCACCCTTTTGTCTTCATCTGGGGTTGTTATTTCTGGACTGGCTACCTGTCTGGCCCTCAGGTCTCAGGATGCCAGGAATTATCCCTCAGGCAGAGGGGCTGCTGAGTAGCTGAGCTCACATGTCTATAGGAATTTCTGAAGTTTTCCCAGTGAGCCAGTACAGAGATACATTTATCAGTGAATTCTTACATTTGGTATTGTGCAGCAGAGGCCCTTTGAATAGATAGGAAGAAACTGTGATGAAGTGTTTTGTGGGGACAAGTCACAAAAGTGATTGTGCTGGTTTTGGTAGTGGGGCTGCATGTGCATGATATCTGCTGGAGGGGCAACCCCCCCCCACCTATACATAAATTCCTGCAACAGTGTTCCACTTGGAAGAACTTTTCCCATGGAAGAATCTGACGGAACCCAATGGCAACAGAGTGGCCTGTGCTTGGAGCCTGTTTCTGTGCATATGAACTTTTCTCACCTTTGGAGGGGGCTCCTGCGAAGAGGGGGGCTCCATGATTTTGGGGGGCCGGTGGCGGTTGTTCCTCTCTTGCTCCCGTGCAATCTCTTTCTCCATCTGGTAAACGTCACTGCAATCAAAAGAGGGAAGAGAGTCATTCATTTCGTTTAACAGGAATGGGGGAGGAATTGGGTTTTGTTTGCCTTTTACTCTTGCACTTCTCAAATCAACGCGCGAACAGAAACACTGCCATCATTTGAAATTCGCACTTATCCAAATCCTGTAAGGCAGTTCTCTAACCAAACAATGGACGGTATTCAATTCAGGTAGACTCAGAGTAGGCCCACTGAAATGAATGGACATAACCTAGTCGTGTTCATTGATTTCAGTGTGTCTTAAGCTTAGTTTACTCCAGTGTTCAGAAAATGAATTATGCTATGAGAAACCACTTGCATTGTGGAATGGAGCCTGCGGAACCAAGGGAATTCTGCAACTTTGCTTATGTGATTTATTCAGCTTGCAGAATGTTGCTTTCCCTAGTGCAGATTTCAGATTTGTACGGCCAGGGAGTCTCAACAGAGGCGGTGAGGGCTAACCTAAGGTTACCAGACGTACCCGGTTTGCAAATCTGGGGACATTCCAGGGATGGAATTTGTCCAGGGACAGATTTGCAAAGTCCTCGGATTTGCAAATCTGTCCCTGGACAAATTCCATCCCTGGAATGTCCCCAGATTTGCAAATCTGTCCCCAGGAAATGTGGCAGCGGCAGCCTCAGCAGCCCAGAGCCAGCCTGGTAGCGCAGTTGGCTCTGGCTGGCTTCGGGAGCTGCTCGCTGCTACCGCCACTGCCGGAAGGGAACTGGGGATGTCTGGTGGTACAGATCTCCTGCCCCCTTCCCCCTTTGTTTTGACAGATCGAGGGAGGCTCAGGAGTTGCGGGTGGGCGGGGATTGCCCAGGATGCGTGCAACGTGAGCGGTTTCTCTGTCAGGCAAAGTGCAAAGCCCTTCAGTCAAAACAAAGGGGGAAACGGGCAGGAGATCAGGGGGGAGGCTCGGGAGTTGTGGGTGCACGGTGCGCCGTTACCCAGTTTAAAAAACCTCTGCGCATTTATGTTTCACAGGGTGCGAAAGAAGGGCTTTGCACCTATATACAATATGCATGTGTGCTTGGGCCCAGGGTCTTTTGCCTCACCATCCCCACTACTGACTCCCTGTTGCTAAGGTAAAGGTAAAGGTAAAGGGACCCCTGACCATTAGGTCCAGTCATGACCGACTCTGGGGTTGTGGCGCCAATCTTGCTTTATGGGCCGAGGGAGCCGGCGTACAGCTTCCGGGTCATGTGGCAGCGCATGAAAACACCATTTACCTTCCCGCCGGAGCAGTACCTATTTATCTACTTGCACTTTGACATGCTTTCGAACTGCTAGGTTGGCAGGAGCGGGGACCGAGAAACGGGAGCTCACCCCGTGGCGGGGATTCGAACCGCCGACCTTCTGATCGGCAGGTCCTAGGCTCTGTGGTTTAACCCACAGCGCCACCCGCATCCCTGTTGCTACTCAGCTTCAAAAAATAAAAATAAAAATGTCCCCGGATTCACTGAAAAAAATCTGTTAACCACAGGCTACCCTCCTACTCACCTCAAGCTGCAGACCAGCTCTTTGAACTTGGGCCTGTCGCTGGGGTCATAATCCCAGCAGCGGGTCATCAGAGCGTAGAGGATGGGGGGGCAGGCGTCGGGCTTGGGCAGGCGGTCGCCTTTCTCAAGCACCGCGATCACATCCTTGTTCTCCAGCCAGAAGAAGGGCTGCTTCCCGTAGCTGAGGATTTCCCACATGCAGACGGCTGAGGTGGAGAAATCAGGAAGAGAAAAGAGCGTGGGAGAGAGATGCAGGAATTGGTGGGAGACATGAAACTGCACCAGCAAGAAACCAAGCTGATTTACCTATTTAAATCTCTGCACCTGGGGGGAAGGGGGTTGAATACTGAATTAGATTTCAATTGTTTTATTTACGTTTTCTGACAAGATGGCTACTGTTTGTATTCTCATTGCTAGATTCTGGATTTTGGATAAATGTCCTGAAAATCGATGTGATTCATTGCACCTGTGGGTAGCCTTTATAATGCTCCTGGGGTTTTGCCAACAGCATCAGCTTGCTACACTTTTAAGTAATGGCTGATCCATGGCCATTTGATGTGCCTTTGGGGACGATTAATGTATTTGTTATTGGTTGTTTATTTTTAGGCCTGTCATTTCTGTGTTGCAACCCAGGAGATTTTCTTTGGAGGAATTGGGGGAGGGCAGTCAATCAAGTTATGGGGATGGTGGGTGCGCTTGGTTCATGGCAGCGCAGCAGCACCTCCGCTGCATTGGGAATGAAGTTTGAAGGCTAATCTAAATGTGAAGAGATTTACAAAAAAAAGAAAGAAAAAGAGTGTGAAGAGATACCCTCACTGCGAGAAGCCAAGTTACAGGGAACCAGGCAGAGGGCCTTCTTGGTAGTGGCGCCCTCCTTGTGGAACACCCTCCCACCAGATGTCAAAGAGAACAACAACTACCAGACTTTTAGAAGACATCTGAAGGCAGCCCTGTTTCGGGAAGCTTTAATGTTGGATGCGTTACTGTATTTTAATATTTTTTTGGAAGCTGCCCAGAGTGGCTGGGGAAGCCCAGCCAGATGGGCGGAGTATGTATGTATGTATGTATGTATGTATAAATAAATAAATAAATATTATTATTATTATTATTATTATTATTATTATTATTATTATTATTATTATTATATACTGGTGGGAGAATCTGCATACACAGACTGTATTAAGAATGTGTGGGGAATATTTCTGCAAAACATGGCCTTGAGCTAGCCTGGTAAGAGAGGAGGTGACCTGTTCCCCCCACAGGATCTGGCATCCAGCTCCGATACCGGAGACGTGCTTGTCCTCTGAGAATGTGACATAATTTCTACGCACGTGTAAAACTAAATTGGAGAAATCCCTCTATATAAGCCTGTGTGATTTATAGTCCTGTGGATGCCACTTCTGGGGGGGTTTTTTGGGCAATAATTTTTATCAGTTTTCAATTACAATAATCGATTGGTAGCCTCACACTATAACAATGCCAAATTATAATACAATTACTAATCCCAGTCATTCAAATGCCAAATTATATCATTGCTAGAATTGATGGTTTGATTATTTACTTGGTTTCTGCATCCCAAAATCTCATTCGTCTGAATTGCATTCCGTTCAAAATAACAACTGCAATATGAATAACATCTATTCGCCTTGACACACCAAATGATTTACAAACCCATAGCTGAAGCATTCAAACTATATCCTTATTCCTCCTGTGTGTGACACATGTGAGTCACAGCTGTCAGCTTTTCCCTTTTCTTGCGAGGAATCCTATTCGGAATAAGGGAATTTCCCTTTAAAAAAGGGAAACGTTGCCCGCTATGTGGGTGCCACTTTTTGTGGGCTTCCCATCAGCCACTGCAGTTCTAAAGCTGTCTCAAACATCACAATGATGTGCAGCATTATTATAATTTATTTATTGAAGGAATCCACCGCATCATCCACTTGCAAGCCTAACACCCAGCAGGTTCATCCACCTTGGCTACCTTTGAAACGAGGGCAGCCAATGGGGTGGCTTCTAGGAGCTTTCGACTGGAGCTGTCACCAGCCTCACATGGCATGGTCAATGGGCAGGGAGAAGGGGAGTCATAGGCCCCGCCCCCACATCTGGAGGGCACCACGTCGGCAACCCCTGCCTTCAAATACCCCTTGCAATTCCTAAGTGTGTTGCATGTGGTTCCCTCCGTTTCCAGCCTCTGATGGAGGCGGAGCCCGCAGGCACGGATCCTGCCGCCGCCGTCTCCAAGCATTAAATAAGTTGGAGTTCCTGTTATTAAATATATAAATATACCAAGAAAAAAGCACACCAAGAACTCTAGCCAATGTAAGTTTCAATAGTGGGAGTGGTCCCCACTCGCAAATCAATAGTCAATTGTAACAAAAACTAATCCATTCAAAAGTATGTATTAAGACAAGGATTACAAACTCATGAGTAGAGATAAGTTCATGTTAGTCCTTAGTCAGATTTGACGTGAAGGTCTTTGTTTCAATCACTGAGCAGAAGTCAGAAGTCAGTTATGGATCAGAAACCAGGACAGGGCCCTGTTTCGATGTATTCACCTTCATCAACTGGAAGTATCAAATATTACATGAAAATACATTTAAATTCTAAATTATCATAAAGTATAAAACAGTATTATGCAACATTTGGTTCCTTACCTAATTTTTAAGGGGTCATGTAAGTTTGAAGAACTCGTATAAATATATCCTGTTATTTTCTACGTTTCTCTCTGACTATGGACTAACATGAACTTATCTCTACTCACAATCTCTAATACTGTGACAAATTATTGTGTTACACATACCCTTATGAGTTTGAGTTTGTAATCTCTATTTGAGTTTGTAATCCTTGTCAGAATACATACTTTTGAACGGATTAGTTTTTGTTACAATTGACTATTGATTTGCGAGTGGGGACCACTCCCACTATTGAAACTTATACTGGCCAGAGTTCTTGTCGTCTCCCAGCAGCGACTCACCGAACATCCACACGTCGCTGGCAGAGGTGAATCGGCGGAAGTTGATGGACTCCGGGGCCATCCACTTGATGGGCAGGCGAGTCACGGAGGCTGGGTTGAGAAAGGCGAGGTGGGGAGCAGAGAGAGATCAGAGCCAGTTATTCCCAAAGCACAGGCAAGCCAGCAAGGTTACGACTGAGCGGAGGCTTCTGCATTCGCTTTATTTTTGACTGCTGCATTTTCAATCTTTTAAAAACACATTTTTATTGTTTGGCACAGCATTGCCAGTTGTTGTAAGCCTTTGGGAGTTCAGAAACGAGGGTAGGAGAGCCATCTCTAAGGAAGATCTGCCTCCAACCATCTCCATGTGGCCCCCCAAATATAGAAGCATGGGCAGCTGCCTTGTGCTGACTCCAGCATTGGTCCATGTAGCTTAGCACTGGCAACTCTGACTGGCAGCAGCCCTAAAGCGTATCAGGCAGGGAACCTTCCACAGTCCTATCTGGAGATGTCAGGAATTGGACCTCAGACGTTTTGCATGCCCTCCCCAAATCAAATGGTTTTGCAGTGTGGAAGTCCTCCAGCCCGCTGTTGTTCTGGGTTCTAGAGGTCTCGCTTCAGGCCAAGTGTATGAATAAAGGTAGAGGTAAAGGGACCCCTGACCGTTAGGTCCAGTTGTGACCGACTCTGGGGTTGCGGCACTCATCTCGCTTTACTGGCCGAGGGAGCCGGCGTACAGCTTCCGGGTCATGTGGCCAGCATGACTAAGCCACTTCTGGTGAACCAGAGCAGCGCACGGAAATGCTGTTTACCTTCCTGCTGGAGCGGTACCTATTTATCTACTTGCACTTTGACATGCTTGCGAACTGCTAGGTTGGCAGGAGCTGGGACTGAGCAATGGGAGCTCACCCCATTGTGGGGATTTGAACCGCTGACCTTCTGATGGGCAAGTCCTAGGCTCTGTGGTTTAACCCACAGCACCACCTGCATCCCCAAATACCCACCACCGAATACCTGTGTATACGAGCAATGGTTGTTTGGGGACCCTTTCTGGTCCTGGGACTTCCTACCCATTTAACTAGAGATGCTGAAGACTGGTCCCCAAACCTTCACACGGGAAGCAAGCATTTTTCAAATAAACAAACTGCACCCCACATTTTTTAACCCGGTTGCAGGCCACAGCTGTGCTGTCCTGTAGCGTTGACATGCCCAGAGGAGCTGGCCTCACGAAGAACTGCCTCTTCCAGCTGGCAGGGACATCCCAAGGCCTTGGGTGGAGGCCTTTTCCAGTCTGGTTACCCAATATTTTTGGTGGCTCAGCGGCAGAACATCAGATTTGCCTTCAGATGGTCTCAGCGTCAATCCCAATGACATCTTCAGGTGGGGCTGTGATTGTCACCTGCCTGAATCTCTGGAGAGCCACTGCCAGGGAGCGCAGAAAACATTGTGCTAAGATGTACATAATTATGTGGCAGCTTCCTGTGTTACTGCACTAATCCTTTGCACTTAAGATGTTGGGCACTTGAATTGGGCATCTTTTCGATGCACCAGCGAGGGTCAAATTCAGCTTGTGCAGCAAACACAAAGCAGTGGCCAGGTGGACTTTAATTACATGTATGCAACATATGATACGATAATCTTTATCATCATTGTCCCATACAGAACAAGAAAATTGAAAAAATCTACATCAGACATTCAAAACCCAACAAGCCTGCTATCCCAGCCTGGTTAAACTCTGATCCCCCATAATTAAATACAAGAGACTACCTTACACTGCGTTCAAGGGGAATATTGCATACAGTCGCACCTTGGTAGTCGAATGCCTAAGTTGTTGAACAAATCGGCTCCCGAACGTTGCAAACCCGGAAGTGAGTGTTCCAGTTTGCAAATTCAAAAACCAAGGTACGGCTGCGCTGTTTTAGTCATATTCAATGGCATTGTATATATACTGCAAATTGTTTTGAGACTTTTTTGGGGTAGTACAATACACTCACATTTGACTTGCGCTCATCCATTCATATGATACGATACAATATCTTTATCGGCATTGTCCCATACAGAACAATGAAATTGAAAAAATCTACATCAGACATTCAAAAACCAACAAGCCTGCCATCCCAGCTATCCCAACCTGGTTAACCCCCTAAAAACTCTGATCCCCCATAATTAAATACAATATACTCCCACAGAGACTACCTTATGCTGCGTTTAAAACCCAAATTGCATTTAGATTGCATTTCAAACCCAAATTGCATTTGGTATCTGAAGAAGTGTGCATGCACACAAAAGCTCATACCTAGAACTAACTTAGTTGGTCTTTAAGGTGCTACTGGAAGGAATTTTTTTATTTTGTTTTGACTATGGCAGACCAACACGGCTACCTATCTGTAACTGCATTTAGATAGGAACTGTTTCTCAGGCGGCTAGTCCTAGTCTTTATAACCCTGGACCTTCTTCCAGAAGGCAGAAGCTGAAAGAGATCATTGCCGGGGTGCGCACTATCCTGCGCTATCTCTGCAGCTTTCTTATGGCACCTGGAAGCATAGATTTGATCCAAGGTAGGGAGAGTGCACCCAATTATTCTCTCCGCAGTCTTTACAACCCTGGACAGCAATGTTTTTCCCCTGACCATTCAGCTCCCAAACCACACACAGAGACCATAAGTTAATACACTCTCAACAGTACAATGGTAAAATGCCATCAACAGGTCCTTTGAGAGATTGTTTTTCCGGAGGGTTCTCAGAAAATGTAACCATTCAGCCTGGAGCTCTGGGACACCCCCAACCCCCCCTCCTTACCTTTGTAATACTCGTCATCCTCAATATATCTGGAGAGTCCAAAATCTCCCAGTTTGACGCACTCGTGAGAAGCCACCAGTACATTCCGGACAGCAATGTCCCTGCAGGTGACAAAGTGAGATTGGCCACTCCTTTTCTGGGATGTGGAGGGGGGCAATAGGTATCATGGGTGGGGGTGTGGATCAGAAGTGCCTGAGTACACATGCCATGGTGGGACCCCCAGGTCATCTATCGCTCACCGATAAGACAGCCAGCATAGTGGTTAGAGCGCTGGACTAGGACTTGGGAGAACAGGGTTTGAGTCCCTGCTCAAGGTGCCCAGCCTATAAAATTGGCGAAATCGAGAGATATATAGCTGCACCGGCAGCATATTTCTTCTTTCTTGCATCCAAAAATGCAAGAAGGGCCTTTACACTCGCCAGAAGCTCGGCTCTGCCCTCGCCAGTCCTGGAAGGAGCCTTTAAAAAGGTCTGATACGCCCAGAGACTTTGCGCCTGTTCATTGGGGGAGATAGGAAGCCCAGAGCACTTGTTCTTTAGATGTCTCTTTTATGAAGAGGCACGTAGTGAGACCATTGATCCCCTGCTGGTGAGGCTCGCTGACCTCCCGGAAAAGCAAAAAATCGACCTTCTCCTGTTAGGCAAAGATCCAAAGACGACCCAGATGGTCGCCAGATTCTGTGCACAGATCTGTAGGCGCAGACAATCTCGCGACCCAAACTAGTTTGTTAAGAAAATCCCCAAACTCGGTTCCAGGGGTAACTCTGGGTCAGCTCTCTGTGGTAGTTTATCTTCAAGTTTTAAGTGTCTATATGCTTATCGCATTTATAAATTTTAATTTTATTTAAAAAGGTCCTTGGAGGAAAAGTGAGATTACAAATGTTGTTGTTGTTGGCATTTGTCTGTCTCAGGAGACAACAGAAGAGTGTGCCTTTGGGGGTGAAGTCAAGCCATTGTCTCCAAAAAATCTTACACATTACTTGGGAAGACAGGTGAACTAATGCCAGTGTACTGGAAGAAGCAAAGATCACCAGTGTCTTTAACTTCGTTGGACTGGTCATGTTGTGCAGATGCCTGATGATCGTCTTCCAAAGCAGCTACTCTATTCCTAACTTAAAAATGGAAAGCGTAATGCTGGTGGTCAACAAAAAGAGGTTTAAAGACTGTCTCAAGGCAAATCTTTAAAAATGTAGTATAAACACCAACAACTGGGAAACACTGGCCTACGAGTGCTCCAGTTGGAGAACAGCCTTTACCAAAGGTGTCCTGGGCTTTGAAGACACTCGAACTCAGGACGCAAGGGAGAAATGTGCTAAGAGGAAGGCACGCTTGGCAAACCCTCACTGTGATCAACTCCCGCCCGGAATCCAATGTCCCCACTGTGGAAGGGTGTGTGGATCCAGAATTGGCCTCCACAGTCACTCATGGACCCACTGCTAAAACCCTGTTTTGGAAGACAATCTTACTCAGCTACCGGTGATTGCTAAACAAGAAGAAGATGCAAGTGACCTCTCTGTGGTGCACGTCTGGAGGTCCTGGGAGAGAGACTTCCATCCTGAGCAGCGCACCTGTGCATGTGCATAGCTCCTTGCACATGACCCCAATGCTCTCCCCACTGGAGTTTATGTCATCAAATCCACTCTAGACCCACCCACCCTGCAAATCAGGCTCTGCTAGCAATTCCACTGGGAGTTGTCTCCAATTCATTTTCTTGATTTATCCCCCACATTCCTTCTCTAACTACGGAACCATCTGAGATGCCTTTTCCGGCACCCAGGGCTGCTCTGCATCCTTGCCTCACAGAGGAACACAGGTAGGGTCCATCTGGCACCAATAAGAAGTCTGGGCTTTCTCGATTTCTCAGAGATGATGGGTGGCTGTTTGCAGAGAAGCCCAGGTGCGCAAGTTTGGCATTGCGAAAACGTGTCTCTGATACATGCCACCCTCCTGCTGCACTTGTGGGGCTGTCTCCGTGGGGTGGGGTGGGGTGGGGGTGAAGTGCCCTTCTCGTACCTGTGCACACAGTTGATGGCTTCCAAATAGGCCATGGCTTTGCCGAGCTGCAAGGTGTAGAGGATAAGGGTCTGCACCTTCAGCGATGCCTTGTTCTGCTCCAGGTAGCGCCCCAGCTGCAGCGGGGAGAAGGAAGGGTGAGGCAGAGAAGAGTCACTTTCAAAATGTTCTTCCCTCGGAGAGCCCCCTCCCTCAATCCCCCTTCCCCATCACTTCAATAGTCCAGGGAGACAATAAACTTTACTGAAGAACTGAAACAGAACTGCAGGTAACTTGAGGAGAAAGAAACAAAGGGGATTTTGCCTGTTTAGGGGCAGGGCTTGTCGAGAACAGGGCTAGATTCAACTAAATAAAAGAATGATGATAATAATAATAATAATAATAATAATAATAATAATAATAATAATAATACAATGGTACCTCCGATTGCGGGCGGGATCCGTTCCGGAGGTCCGGCTGGATCCCGAAGTTTTCACTACCAGAGGCATGCTTCTGCACATGCAGCAAAACCTGGAAAAATACTTCCGGGTTTGCTGCTTTCGCATCCCGAAGTTTACGTAACCAGAGGGTTACGTAAACGGAGGTACTACTGTAATAATAATAATAATAATAAATTTATACCCCACCCATCTGGATGGGTTTCCGCAGCCACTCTGAGTGGCTCCCAACAGAATATTAAAAACACGATAAAACAAACATAAAAAACTTCCCTAAACAGAGGTGCCTTCAGGTGTCTCCTATAAGTCAGATAGTTGTTTATTTCCTTGACATCTGCTGGGAGGGAGTTCCACAGGGCGGGTGCCACCACCGAGAAGGCCCTCTGCCTGGTTCCCTGTAACCTCACTTCTCGCAATGAGGGAACCGCCAGAAGGCCCTAGGAGCTGGACCTCAGTGTCCGGGCTGGATGATGGGGGTGGAGACGCTCCTTCGGGTCTACTGGGCCGAGGCCATTTAGGGCTTTCAAGTACCAACACTTTGAATTGTGCTCGGAAAAGTACTGGGAGCCAATGTAGGTCTTTCAAGACTGGTGTTATGTGGTCTCGGTGGCCGCTCCCAGTCACCAGTCTTGCTGCCGCATTCTGGATTAGTTGTAGTTTCCGGGTCACCTTCAAAGTAGATCCAAAGTAGATCCAAAGAGAAAGCTCCCTCATAGCTAGACAGCCCATCAGAGCACATGCTGCCTCACCAAATGTCATGCGACTTTCTCTGATGCTCAGCAACCCTCTCACCCCTCTCGGCCAGCTCACTTACGGGTAACAGAGTTAACCCTTGAGTTACAAACTGAATGATCCCTGCTACTGCACTTTCAACAATGCCCCACTTCCTGGGTGGGTCACACCTCCTCAGCTCTCGGCTCCGTGCCTCTCACCTCTCCGTAGGGGTAGAGCTCCATCACAATCCAGGTGGGCTCCTCCTCGGTGATGCCAATGAGCTTCACAATGTGGGGGTGGTCCATTTTCTTCATCAGCACTGCGGATGCATTGAAGGCGCACTTAACGTCATGCTCACTCCATCAGAAAGAAACCCCGACTGACTTAAGGGCAGGGTACCCAAAGGATCACCTCTCCCTATATGGGGGAGGGGGCTTTTCAGCCTGAGTGAGGCCCACATTCCCTTCTAGGCAATCCTTGGAGTGGGGGGCTATTTACAGTGGGCTAGTTTCTCCACCCACCCACTCCTTTCTATCAACCTTCCTTGAAGGTTTTTAAGCAGAGGTTGGAGGGCCACCTGTCATGGATGCTTCAGTTGACATTCCTACATTGCAGGGGGTTGGACTAGATGACCCTTGGAGCCCACCACTTTCCGTGGGAGCCCTTCCACTGTCAAACAGCTCTCACCGTCAGAAAGTTATTCCTGATATTTAGGAATCTCTTTTCTTGCTAGTTGAATTTGCTCGAGCTGCAGAGAACAAGCTTGCTCCATCTTATGTGATATTTGGAGCAGGCTCTCAATAATAATAATAATAATAATAATAATTATTATTATTATTATTATTATTATTATTATTATTATTATTTCTTATTTATACCCCGCCCATCTGGCTGGGTTTCCCCAGCCACTCTGGGCGGCTTCCAACAAAAAACTAAAATACAATAACCTATTAAACATTAAAAGCTTCCCTAAACAGCACTGCCTTCAGATGTCTTTTGAAAGTTTGGTAGTTATTTTTCTCTTTGACATCTGGTGGGAGGGTTTCCACAGGGCGGGCGCCACCACCGAGAAGGCCCTCTGCCTGGTTCCCTGTAACTTGGCTTCTCACAGCGAGGGAACCGCCAGAAGGCCCTTGGCGCTGGACCTCAGTGTCCGGGCAGAACGATGGGGGTGGAGATGCTCCTTCAGGTATACTGGACTCTTATCCAAGCTAAATGCCCCCATATCCTTCAACCATTCCTCATATGGCTTGGCTCCCCAAACCCTTAATCTTGGTCACCCTCCTCTGTACACCTTCCTCCTGTCCCTAGTGCGCCAGTGCCTGCCTGCCTTCGTACCTGCTTCGCTCATGAACTTCTCCTTGTTCTCAGCTGTACAGTCCTTCTTGCAGGTCTTGACGGCCACGCTGACCCGCTCTCCGCTCTGGAACAAGAGGAAGACTCAAAGCTCGGCTGAAGCTAAGCAGGGCAGACGGCAGGGTTTGCTGGCTGACTTAAATCCAGTCAAATGCATGGGAGCTGGGAACCAAGAATGCCCATCCTTGCGGGGGGGGGGGGGGAGATCTCTGCACATATAAGAAGATACCTCCTGGGTCAAAGCAAAGACCCATCTAACACAGCATTCTGGATTTCCACAGTGCCGAGACAAATGCTTGTAGGAAGCCCACAAGCAGGACAGGGAATAAACAGTGCCTCCTCGCAACCCAATATTAAGAGATAGACTCCCCCTGAACATGGAAGTTCCACTGAGCCTGCCATTGCCCATAGGCATAGCAGGGGAGCTTTCCTCACAATGCAAACATTTTTTGGGGAGTAATCCCTATTTTTAAAGGTGGGCAGGAACACCCACCTTTCAATTGCCTTTCTAATTCTGACATCAGGTGGTTTCAGGAGGCAGAGGCTTGCCTCCCGTCTTAGCGCTGATCGGAGACATGCCCTTACTTGCTCTTGGATAGTAAAAGGCACAAACGCAGGATTATCTCTGAAATCAGTGCTGCAGTTCCACAGCGCTAAGATTGGACGCATGGAAAAAGGCTTCCTGCTCTTCAGTTTACGGCTAGAGAGCAGGCAGAGTCTCACCTCTTGATCTTAGCTCTAAGTGTCACAGCGCCGTCTCCAGTCTTAGCGCTGTGGCATTGGCTGCGAAGATTGAAGATTAAGAGATCTCTGCACCTGATTTCAAATGATGTCAGGTGATTTAGAATTGGACATGGTTTGCCCAAGAAGGCCTGGCAAGCCAAATTCACAGGCTTACCAGTGATGGTATATTGTATAGCAGCCTGCTGCTCTCAAAGTCCTGGGATAGTTGACTAGGTAGAGCATGAGACTCTTAGTCCCAAGGTTGTGGGTTCGAATCCCACCTTGGGCAAAGGATTGTTACATTGCAGGGGGTTGGACTAGATGACCCTTGTGGTCCCTTCCAACTCGTATGATGGCTCACCTTGTTGGTGTAAATGCCCTCGTAGACCTCGCCAAAGAAACCCTCTCCGAGAATCCGGCCCAGAACAACATCTTCCCGGGAGATCACGAACTGTTGAGCTGTGCAAGAGAAAGCGTCAACAACACACCAGTTTTAAACAAAGAGAAAAGCACAACTTCCATCAGTATAGACCAGAAAGGGTGGGGGGAGAGACTGTTTTGCCTGCCAGCAACTGCCAGTCCAATAGGGGGCATAGGCGGTAGATTGGTGGCAGTGTGCAGTGGTTAAAGGGCCAAGCTTCTGCTGCAGAAAAAATGCTCTACTCAGATCTCAGCTCTGCAATGCCACAAACTCACTAGGTTGGGCTTATGCAAATCACTCTCTTTCAAAATCTTAACTGCCCACTTGCAATTTGGCGATAATCATACTGGCCAACCTCGCAGGTGTGGGAATGTTCAGGGATGCAGGAGAGGATGTATTGTTCTATTATAGCCTTTCCAACTTGTGTTAACAAGTTCACAATTTTAGCAGAGTAACATTCCCCTTTTATAACTCACAGCGGATGCGTTTGCTCAGGCTCGCTAAAGCCTCTATAATAACTGTTCTGGCATCTCCCCCTTATTCCCTCATAAAAGATAAGACATGACACAGTCCTCTATAAAAGTATAAAAAGAGTTTACTCACATTCTGTTCACAATCGGATCCCAGAAGGCAGACTTAGCTTAGAAAAGTAACATACACCTGGAAACTATCCCATAAGGAGACAGTCCCTTTGGCTGGAGGCCAAAAGAGCACCTTTGGCTAAGCAGATGTTGCTTCTTCGATTCTTGTAGTCAAAAAGAAAGAGATGATGGCTGCCCTGCCCTGTGCTTTTGTCGTTACCTGCACAGGTGAGGCCACGCCCACCTCTAGTCACATGCAGAGGAAGTCTGTCCCAGCCCAGAAGGAAACAGGAAGTTTACCTGCTGGCTGGACAAACATTCCTTCCCATGTGTAAACATGTTCACTCTAGGAATGTTGTACTTGACTGCTCTTGTGTTTCACATCCTACAACAGGGTCATTGCAAACGGCCAATATGTAGTGCAAACGGCCATTACTGCCATCTCCCCTGTGTGTCAGTGTGGCCTGGTGTGGTAATAGTAAAAGTGTCAAACGAGGACTTGGGAGACCAGGGTTCAAATCCACACTTAGCCATGAAGCTCGCTGTGTGACCTTGGTCCAGTCACTGTGTCTCAGCCTAACCTACCTCACAGGGTTGTTGTGGAGGTTAAATGAGGAGAGGGAGAACCAAATATGCCACAACTTAAATCTTTTTTTTTGGGGGGGTGGAATGTAATTGTAATGAAGAAATACATAAAGACATGTTTAGCTCCAGTTGCCAGATGTGTGTTTCTGTGTAGCCATAGTGGACTCAGAACTCAGCAACCTGAAAATCCTGGTTTCTTTGAGCTCTGAAGTAGACTCTGCACTAAGTTTTTGCTTTAAAAAATATTGCATGGCTTTCTGCATTTAGCCTAAAGGTAAAGGGACCCCTGACCATTAGGTCCAGTCATGGCCGACTCTGGGGTTGCGGCACTCATCTCGCTTTATTGTCCGAGGGAGCCAGTGTACAGCTTCTGGGTCATGTGGCCAGCATGACTAAGCCACTTCTGGAGAACCAGAGCAGCGCACGGAAATGCTGTTTACCTTCCTGCTGGAGCGGTACCTATTTATCTACTTGCACTTTGACATGCTTTCGAACTGCTAGGTTGGCAGGAGCTGAGACAGAGCTACGGGAGCTCACTCCATCATGGGGATTCAAACCACCGACCTTCTGATTGGCAAGTCCTAGGCTCTGTGGTTTAATCCACAGCGACACCTGCATCCTAGCAATGGAAATTTCCTACTGGGAGTGCCCCTGCCCTATCCAGTCTCCACGGTATAGAAATTGTTCCTGTGAGAAGCCACTAAAATTCATTGAAAGCTTTGCATCTTATATTGTGATACGGCCTCTTCTTGTGAACCACATAGGTAGAGATCAGGGGTCGCCAACGTGCTGCCCTCTCTATCCTGTCAAACTCCTTCTCCCATCAGTCAAAGCAGCTGGCCTGGCCAATGGACAGGTGCAATAGGAGATGCAGTCCTCAAACATCTGGAGGGCACCCCCTTAGCCACCCCTGGAATGGATGCCGGAGCCAATCAACTTCTCCTGTACCTCAATTCATTCCTAAGAGGGCAGAATTAATTCGCAAGTAGTCCAGAAGTTGTACCTACCTCCAGATTTCGGCCGGGATGCTTCGTCTGGAATTTCGGCATAAATATCAGAATCTGGAACAAAGCAGCCCATTTTAATTGTTATGTTGTTTTAATGGGGGCGGGTTTTAATCGTGGATGGTTTGAATATTATTCCACTGTGTATTTTAATTACATGTTGATATAAAACTAGAGGCAGGACGGAAAGATGAGGGCATCCCCACAACCACCTGCCCCTCAAGAACACACCAAAAAGGGTTGTGTTATTTTTTAACTTTTGTTTGTAAGCCATTTTGGGATTTATTTGAATAAAAAGCGGCATAGAAATAGAAAAACAAAACAAAAAAGTTGAAGGAGGTGAGAGAGAGAGGCATCAACTCTGATGTGTACATGGGTTTTTCTGCCCTTGTTATTGCCTCTGGCCAAACAAGATCTGGCAAGAATTCATTATGCTTTGTAAACCTGTGCAACCTATTGGGTCAGAGGTGGAAGAAGGACAACAGGATTTGGGGGGGGGGGACCCTCTAGGGAAGGGTGCTTCCATAATTCCACCGACTCTCTGAAGAAGTGCTCCTCCAGATGGATCGAAGCTGCTGAAGCTCTCTCTGGCTCGACTTGCAATTCGTTTTATTTTTTCCTGAAGAAAGCCAGTCCTCATGGATCGGACGGTAGGAAGACAGGATTCAACTCACCCCCACTGAAGCTCTCTCTCAGCGTGGACCTCCTCTCCTCTATGTGCCTGAGGGCAGAAAGAGTCTCCGGTGAATAATAATAATAATAATAATAATAATAATAATAATAATAATAATTTATTATTTATACCCTGCCCATCTGGCTGGGTTTCCCCACCCACACTGGGTGGCTTCCAACAAAATATTAAAAACAATACAGCGCCAGACATTAAAAGCTTCCCTAAACATTAAAAGCTTCCCTAAACTTTTAAAAGTAAAATAGTTGTTTATTGCCTTGACATCTGGTGGGAGGGTGTTCCACAGGGCAGGTGCCACCACCGAGAAGGCCCTCTGCCTGGTTCCCTGGAACCTCACTTCTCACAGGGAGAAGGCCCTCGGAGCTGAATGACTAAACAACAACAACAAACAGATGGGTTTCTCCGCCTGCCTGGTGTCAAGGTGCACGTTCGAGAACTCCCCCCCACCAAAAAAAAGGTCAAGAACTTCCTTTCCTAAAATAATAAAGCATGTAATTCAAAAAAAGAAAAAGAAAAGAGAAAAAGAAAGTGTCCCCGGTTTGAAAGAAATCTGGTAACCATAGGTTGTTGTTTAGTCGTTTAGGCGTGTCCGACTCTTCGTGACCCCCTGGACCAGAGCAGGCCAGGCACTCCTGTCTTCCACTGCCTCCCGCAGTTTGGTCAAACTCATGCTGGTAGCTTCAAGAACACTGTCCCACCATCTCCTCCTCTGTCGTCCCCTTCTCTTTGTGCCCTCCATCTTTCCCAACATCAGGGTCTTTTCCAGGGAGTCTTCTCTTCTCATGAGGTGGCCAAAGTCTTGGAGCCTCAGCTTCAGGATCTGTCCTTCCAGTGAGCACTCAGGGCTGATTTCCTTCAGAATGGATCGGTTTGAGCTTCTTGCAGTCCATGGGACTCTCAAGAGTCTCCTCCAGCACCAGAATTCAAAAGCATCAGTTCTTCGGCGATCAGCCTTCTTGATGGTCCAGCTCTCACTTCCATACATCACTACTGGGAAAACCGTAGCTTGAACTATACGGCCTTTGTTGGCAAGGTGATGTCTCTGCTTTATAAGATGCTATCTAGGTTTGTCATTGCTTTTCTCCCAAGAAGCAATCTTTTAATTTCGTGACTGCTGTCACCATCTGTGGTGATCACTGCCTTGCCATGGTGAAGGGGCTTGAATAACTCAGAGAAGCTATGAGCTACACTGTGCAGGGCCACCCTAGATGGACAGCTCATGGTGGAGAGTTTTGACCGAACGTGAGCCACCTGGAGCAGGAACCAGCAAGCCACTCCAGTATCCCTGCCAAGAAAACTCTTTGGACAAAGACAACAGGCATAGAAAACCATAGGTTAGAAGGATTCATACTTACTGTACTGGGACCTGGGGCAGGCTGATCCTTTTATCATTCTCTGTGGGGAAGGAAGAGGGAAGAGAGCACATGTGAAACTCAAAGCTTGGGCTCAGCCTCCCCATCTCTCTACTGCTGACAGATGGGTTTCCTTGCTTCTTTTCTTGCCTCCAAATCACCAGGGACTAGTAGATTTCCCTTATTCCATCCCATTCTTCTCCCAGGTGTTTGTTTGCTCGGTCCCATTATCCCCCCCCCCCCCAAACAAACACAAGGTATCTCTAATCTGGATTCTGGAACAGTCAATTGCACCCCCTCCTGGAAGCATTCATGGCCTGACAACGCCAGCCCACCTTCTTTTTTTTTATTTTTATTACATTTTTATTAAGATTTTAAAGGTTACAAAAAGAAAAAGAAAAGAGGACAATCAAAGAAGAAAAAGGAAAAACAATACATATCCTCAAAAAAAAAAGAAATAAAAAGAAATAAAAAAAACAAGTCAAACCTTTAACTCACTTATTTACATTCACTTATTTCCTTGACTTCCTCACGCCTCCCATTTTTGTATTCTAATTCAATTAAATATTCCAGCAAATCCTTCCAACTTTGTTTTTATCCTAATAATTTATCTTAACATATTATAATTTTACCTTCTCCCTTTCACCAATACATTTTTACTTAATCCTTTATATCCTTTCTGCTAAAAGCATATACTTCCCCCCCCCCAACATCTTTCTAACATTCCTTAATTTTACAATATTTCTGAAGATAAACTTTAAATTTCTTCCACTCTTCTTCCACCAACTCTTCTCCTTGGTCTCGGATTCTGCCAGTCAGCCAGCCCACATTCTTACTGATATAGAATCATAGAGTTGGAAGGGGTCCCCAAGGGTCATCTAGTCCAACCCCCTCTAAGGCAGGAACCACAGCTCAATAATCCATGGCAGATGGCCACCCAACCTTTGCTTAAAAACCTCCAAGGAAGGAGAGTCCACCATGTCTCATGGGAGACTGTTCCTCTGATGAACCGCTCTTACTGTCAGAAAGTCCTTCCTGATATTTAGTCAGAATCTCCCATGGTCCCCTCCTCCTCCATGAATTTATCTAATCCTCTTTTAAAGCTATCTAGGTTGTTGGCCATCACTGCCTCCGGTGGCAGGGAGTTCCATAGTCCAACTACATGTTGCGTGAAGAAGGGCTTCCTTTGATCTGTCCTGAATCTTCCAACATTCAGCTTCACTGAATATTCATGAGTTTAGTGTTATGCGGAAGGAGGGCAAGATTGCTTTCTCCACGCCACGCTCAATTTTATAAGCTTCTACCACGTCGCCTCTTTCTTGCCTTTCCTCTAAGTTAAAAAGTCCCAAATGCTGCAACTTTTCTTCACTGGGGAGTCACTGCATGTTCACTGAAGGTTTATTTATTTAGGGGATTTATCGACCGCCCTCTAGCACTTCCTCCCAGGAGGACAGGCAGGTATAAGAACAAAGCAATACAATAAAATTCAGCAGGGGCTCCGCTGAGTAAACCAGCTGGACAATCAAACCTAGCTGTGTGCGATGTTGGAATATCTGGGCAGATAAAAAGAGAGCTTTCAGATCGAGCAGGAATTGTTCGTCCAACATTTTTGCAACAGCACTGCCATCTGGCGGTTGCTATCCTGCACTTTCCAGTGCAAATTTCTTTTGTCATAGGACATTTGGGTCACTAGATGGTGACGCTGTCTAGCGTGTCAAGCGCAAACTTTGTGCAAACAAATCCGGATCAGGGCTGCACCCGGAGGCAAGCACAGGTCATCTGGAAATCCGCTCCATTTACCTGCGGGGAGGAGTTGTGGTGGACCGCGTGGCCACCACCTCTCCTCCGGGGGCGGGGGGCAAAGTCCCCTGTTGCCCAGGGGATCCCGGCCATGTCCGGCCAATCCGGTGGCTGGGGGGCATGGCCAGGAACAATTTAAACACTGGAGCGAGCCAGAGGGCTTCCTCTTGGCTTGCTGCTATAAACTAAGCCAATACCGCTCACAGTCTGTAATCAATAATGTTGTGGCCAAAATTTGCCCAATATTGGGAGAGACTTTGGAAGAAAGTGGTTAAGTTTACTGCATGTACTTTGCTAAAGGAAAATATTATGAAAATGATGTATAGATGGTACCTAACCCCTGTCAAATTGGCAAAGATGTACCATAACTGTGACAATGTATGTTGGAAATGTAAAGAAAAAGAAGGTACCTTCTATCATATGTGGTGGACTTGTCCCAAGGTAAAGGACTTCTGGGAAAAAAATTATAATAGATGGAGGAGATTAGAGGAAGTCTAATGCTTGGCAGGGGGTTGGACTCGGCCCTTGTGGTCTCTTCCAACTCTGTGATTTTATGATTCTAACTAAAAGTTTATGAAAATGGATTATAATTAATTAATTGATTCTTTTTTTCTGTCTAGGTATGTCAAGTCTGTTATTCTTTTTTCTTTTTTTATTTCTATACTGTTGTTATGTTGTGTTGTTGTATATTCTTTTTTGTTTGTTTGTTATGTTTATTGAAAACTAATAAATATTATTGTAAAAAAAAACAACAAAATTTGCCCAATAACATTAATCTAATATCTGTGTCCTGGTGTCTTTACAGGGTGTGTGTGGGGGTTGCGGGGTCTCAACACGCAACTAGAAGCATCTCAGAGCGGGCACTGGGCAAGCTTGGCTGGCAAGGGCATTCCACCCACTAGGTGTCACAGCCAGAAAGACTCCCTACACACACACACACACACACACACACACACACTGCCCAACCTCAGGTGGTGGTGGGACTTGGAGGTGGGCTTCAAGTGAAGATGGTAAGACTTGGCCTGGCTCACCTCTGTTGGGATGGACGATGAGAGAGGTGTCCAACCCCCCCTGCAGCCTGCAGTAGCCATCGATCAAGTCCGCCATGTTTTCCGCCTCGGCAAGAGAGGCTGTTTTGATCGCCAAGGACTGCAAAGCAAAAAAAGGGAGAGGGTGTCTGTTTGTCAGCCTGGGGGAGAAGACTAAAGAGTCCAAGGACTGTGGCTAGAGTTTTCTAGATCAGTGCCAGCACCAGGCATGGTTTACAATCAGGAATTATGGGAGTTTGACACCAGCAACTGATTGCCCATCTCAGTCTCTCTCCTTGAACAGAGAGAGGTAGATAAGGACACATCTGCCCACGTTGTCATCCTCACTTTATCATCCTTCCATTTTTGTTCTCAATAATAATAATAATAATAATAATAATTTATTTATACCCCGCCCATCTGGCTGGGTTTCCATCTGCCACTCTGGGTGGCTTCCAACAAAACACTAAAATACAATAACCTATTAAACATTAAAAGCTTCCCTAAACAGGTCTGCCTTCAGATGTCTTCTAAAAGTTTGGTAGTTGTTGTTCTCTTTGACATCTGGTGGGAGGGTGCTCCACAGGGCGGGTGCCACTACGAAGAAGGCCCTCTGCCTGGTTCCCTGCAACTTGGCTTCTCGCAGGGAGGGAACCACCAGAAGGCCCTCAGCGCTGGACCTCAGTGTCCGGGCAGAACACATTTGTTGTGCCACATTTCCACAACAGTTTTTAATGTCTGATGTTTTATTGTGCTTTTAGTTCTGTTGGGAGCCACCCAGAGTGGCTGGGGAATAAATGAATTATTATTATTATTATTATTATTATTATTATTATTATTATTATTAAGTCCTACAAAATTCACCAGTAGTATTTTAGTGCCCATTTCTCCAGTTTCACCAGCACATTTGCCAAATAGATTTTTCCCCACCCCTGCAAGCCATTTCCCCATATACAGTGGTGCCTCGCAAGACGAAATTAATCCGTTCCGTGAGGCTCTTCATATAGCGGTTTTTTCATCTTGCGAAGCAAGCCCATTGACAGCTTAGCAGATTAGCGCTATTAGCGGTTTAGCGGCTTTTAGCGGATCAGCTGATAAGCGGCTTAGGGCTTAGGAAAAGGGGGGGGGGGAGGGAAAAAACCCCGCAGGAACTCGCAAGACATTTTCGTCTTGCGAAGCAAGCCCATAGGGAAATTCGTTTTGCGAAGCGCCTCCAAAACGGAAAACCCTTTCGTCTAGCGGGTTTTCCGTCTTGCGAGGTGTTCGTCTTGCGGGGCACCACTGTATAATGAATTTCCGCATTATTTTCCCCATGCCTCCTCCTTCTTTCTTACCTGGGGGTTCCCTGTAAGCCCCAGTTGCAAGAGAGCTTTTCCTTCCTCTGCGGCTGAACACTTTATGGATTTGATGTGCTTGAATTCGGCCAGGCACGTGGGCTGCAGTGAGTCATAAACAAACAAAGGGGTTTTTATTTGCAACAGCAATCAATGAAGTCTGGGTGGGTGGGCACTGTGCAAAGGATGAGCGTGGCAGAACATCAGCACCCTGACTCATGCCCACCCATCCTCGCTTCTAAATCCTGCAGATGAAAAATTTCTGTGCGTCCTACATGTGTTTACAAAGTCCTGCTGCATTCACAGCTGCCTACTCCCAGGTAAAAGTGGGCGCAGTATGATAGCCTGAGGCTCTGCGGTGAAGCCCCCAAAGTCAACCCACACAGTGTACTTGAGAATGTGTTTTGTTTGCTAGCTCTTTAATTCTGGCAGAAGCCAATCTGCTGGGTCAAATGCAGTGGGTTAGAATAGATTTTGAATCAGCTAAGAAATGTGGAAAGTTATTAGCATGGCAGTTGAAGAAAAGACAAAAATTAAATACAGTTACAAACCTCGAAGTGGACGGTAAGAACATACAAAATCCACAGGAAATTAAAAATTGCTTCCAGAGATACTTCAAACAACTGTATGCACAAGGGCCACAGAAAGAGACTAAAATTGACCAATTTTTGGAAACTAATGGACTACAAAAAATCTCTCAAGAGAATAAATTACTATTGAACTCTAGAATTTCTGAACAAGAGGTGGAGGGTGCCATTCAGAATATGCAGTTGGGCAAGTCTCCAGGGCCGGATGGGTTAACCTCCAAATATTACAAAACTATGAAAGACTATTTAATTCAACCGTTAAAGGAGGTTTGTAATGAAATTATGGAGGGGGAAAAAGCGCCGGAGTCGTGGAAAGAAACTTATATCACGCTTATACCGAAAAATGAGTCTGAAAAGACACAACTTAAGAACTACCGCCCCATATCCCTGCTTAATGTGGATTACAAAATTTTTGCAGACATTCTGGCTAAAAGATTGAAAAAGGTATTAGCTGAAATGATACACAAAGACCAGGCCGGCTTTCTCCCTGGTAGACATCTATCAAATAATATGAGGAATATAATTGACATTTTGGAAAAGTTACAAGTTAACATTAATTCTAAAGCTGTTTTGATTTTTATTGATGCAGAGAAAGCCTTTGACAATATATCTTGGAGTTTCATGAAGAAGAATCTTCAGGGGATGGGGGTTGGAGAAAAATTTGAAAATGGTATAGGTGCGATTTATTCGGAACAAAAGGCTAAACTAATAGTTAATAACGCAGTTACAGAAGAGGTTAAAATTGAAAAAGGGACACGACAAGGCTGCCCAATTTCCCCATTGCTTTTTATTTCGGTCCTGGAGGTTTTGCTGAACATGATTAGGAAGGACCAACAGATTCAGGGTATTCAGGTCGGTGATAAACAATATAAGCTTAAAGCCTTTGCAGATGACCTAGTCTTGACATTGCAAGAGCCAGTACCTAGTACTAAAAGGGCCTTAGAATTAATCCAGGATTTTGGTCAGGTGGCTGGCTTTAAACTGAATAAGTTGAAAACTAAGGTATTGGAGAAAAATCTAACGCCAATAGAGAAAGAAAAGTTTCAGAAGGAGACAGATTTATTATTGGTAAAGAAAGTAAAATTCCTAGGGGTGAATATGACCTCAAAAAATGTCAACCTATATAAGGATAACTATGAGAAGTGTTGGTCAGAAGTGAAAAAGGATCTTGAAATTTGGTCAAATTTAAAGCTTTCCTTACTTGGACGAATTGCTGTCATCAAGATGAATGTATTGCCGAGAATGTTGTTTTTGTTCCAGTCATTGCAGATTATAGATAAGATGGACTGTTTCAAGAAGTGGCAAAGGGACATTTCTAAATTTGTCTGGCAGGGCAAAAAGCCCAGAATTAAATTTAAGATACTTACGGATGTGAAAGATAGAGGGGGATTTGCCCTGCCGGACTTTAAGTTATATTATGAAGCAGCAGCTTTTTGCTGGCTGAAGGAATGGCTACTTCTTGAGAACACGGACATTTTGGATTTGGAAGGGTATGATAATGTATTTGGATGGCATGCGTATTTGTGGTATGGTAAGGTTAAGGTACACAAGGCATTTAAAAACCATATTGTTAGAAAAGCATTATTTAATGTCTGGATCAAATATAAAGATGTGTTGGAAAACAAAACCCCAAGGTGGTTATCGCCAATGGAGGCAAAGGCCATGAAAAGACTTAATATGGAGACTAATTGGCCAAGGTACTGGGAAATTTTGGAGCAGGAGGGTGATAAATTGAAATTGCAGAGCTATGAAAAACTCAAAGATAAGGTGCGGGATTGGTTACACTATTTTCAAGTAAGAGAGGCCTATAATTTAGATAAAAAGATTGGCTTCCAGGTGGAAAAATCAAAGTTAGAAACTGAACTGTTAGAACCCAATGCTAAGATACTATCAAGAATGTATAATCTGCTGTTGAAATGGAATACTGTGGATGAAACAGTGAAATCTACTATGATAAAATGGGCACAAGATGTTGGACATAATATTATGTTCGCTGACTGGGAACAGTTATGGACCACCGGAATTAAATTTACGGCATGTAATGCCTTAAGGGAGAATATTATGAAAATGATGTATAGGTGGTACATGACCCCAGTCAAGCTTGCTAAAATCTACCATTTGCCCGATAACAAATGTTGGAAATGTAAAGAAACTGAAGGTACATTTTTTCACCTTTGGTGGACATGCCCAAGGATTAAGGCTTTCTGGGAGATGATATATAATGAACTAAAAAAGGTACTTAAGTACACCTTCTCTAAGAAACCAGAGGCCTTTCTCCTGGGCATGGTCGGCCAATTGGTGCCAAAGAAGGACAGAACTTTCTTTCTGTATGCCACAGCAGCAGCAAGAATTTTGGTTGCAAAGCATTGGAAGACACAAGATCTACCCACTCTGGAAGAATGGCAGATACAAGTAATGGACTACATGGAACTGGCAGAAATGACCGGCAGAATACGAGACCAGGGAGAAGAGCAGGTGGAAGAAGATTGGAAGAAGTTTAAAAACTACCTACAAAAACATTGCAAAATCTTTGAATGTTGAGGACACTGAAATGAGAAAAAGAGGTTCAAGTGATTAAGATAAATAAAAAAAAAAATGAAAGAAGGGATAGATATTGGATGAAAATTTGAATAACATAATATTTGAAGGAATTTTTAAATGATAAAACTAATATAAATGAATTTGCTAAATTAAATTGGAAGTGGAATACAAGAAAGGAGGGCGGGTGGAAGTCAAGAAAATAAGGTTAAGAACGATGTGAATTTGAAAAGAGTCTTTCTTTTTTCCCCTCTTTTTCTTTTTTTCTTCTTTTCTATGTTAAGTATCTGTATTTTTGTATTTTTGTATTTTTGTGGTTTTGTATTTCCCTTGTATTTTTTTTCTTATTTGTTGTTTATAAGTTCTTTATTGTGAAAATTTAATAAAATATTATTAAAAATAATAATAATAGATTTTTATCATTACGGTCACAGACCAGTTACAGCTCACTTACAATATCAGGAAAATCATAAAACACAACAGGAATACATTGAATTGCAATTGGGTATAACAGAGACAATTCAGATATAGTGGCAGTTAAAAAATATATATTAAATCTTGATCACTAAAATATAACCTAAAATTATCATTTAAAAGATTAATCATTTCGGTAGTACAGCTTGTTCCCTAAGTTTTATGGCATTCACACAGAATTTGGCCACCCTTAGTGTGATCTCTAGACTCGTCCTCTACCAGGAGTTTTAGACATTGAAGTTCAGACCCATTTGGAGATTTTTGTATAACAGGAGTGATAAATACCTAGCGTATATCCCCGTAGAAATGGCAGTGTAACAAGACATGACAGGCAGTTTCTACCTCCATCAAACCGCAGGGGAATGCGGTGGGTTGTATCCGACTATGGCACGCTCAGAGAAGACTCATTCAAATCTGTTTTTAACTTAAGGTAAGAGGTCAAGGATCTCTGGACGGTTATGTCCAGTCCAAGGCGACTATGAGGTTGCGGCGCTCATCTCGCTTTCAGGCCAAGGGAGCCGGTGTTTGACCACAGACAGCTTTCCGGGTCATGTGGCCAGCAGGACTAAACTGCTTCTGGCACAACAGAACACTGACGGAAACCAGAGTGCAAGGAAACACTGTTTACCTTCCTACCGCAATGGTACCTATTTATCTACTTGCACTGGTGTGCTTTCGAACTGCTAGGTTGGCAGGAGCTGGGGCAGAGCAATGGGAGCTCACCCCATCGTGGGGATTTGAACCACCAACCTTCCGATCAGCAAGCGCAAGCGGCTCAGTGGTTTAGACCACAGTGCCACCCACATTGAGAAGACTCATTCAAATCAGTTAATAACTTAACATCTGTTGATTTCAACAGGGGTATGACTTAGGGGTGCCTGTGCAAGACCTGAGCTCCTGTCAGGTAAATAAGGCAGGCTTTCCACATCTGTGCTGCTGGAGGCTAGTCACATATAGCATGCATTCTTTTACTTTTTCTTTTTTTCTTCTTCTTTTCTTTCTTTCATTTAATTCCCATCATCCCTAGCTAACAGGACCAGTGATCAGGCATGATGGGAATTGTAGTCCCAAAACATCTGGAGGGTTGAGTTTGTCTATGCCTGATTTATAGCATGCATTCTGACTCTCACGGAGCCAGGCCACAAAGAGGCATCACACAAGGATGCTGAAGAGTGCATGAAAACGCCTTTTCCTCGGTGCATTTATGGAAGAAGAAGAAGAAGAAGAAGAAGAGTTTGGATTTGATATCCCGCTTTATCACTCCCCGAAGGAGTCTCAAAGCGGCAAACATTCTCCTTTCCCTTCCTCCCTCACAACAAACACTCTGTGAGGTGAGTGGGGCTGAGAGACTTCAGAGAAGTGTGACTGGCCCAAGGTCCCCCAGGAGCTGCAGGTGGAGGAGTGGGGAAGCGAACCCGGTTCACCAGATTACGAGACTACCACTCTTAACCACTACACCACACTGGCTCTCAAATGCCTTACCTTTGCTTCTTTGCTGGTCATTTGCCGGATTCCCTTTGGCCCGATCACCAGGTCTACTGTGATGCTCCATCCTTGCTGGAAAAGGGAAAAGAGAGGAATGTCATTTTGGGGTGCTCTCCTGATGCTCACGAACCCTGGTCAAGTGTCCCCCACTGATAACGAAATGGAATTTGGGCTCAGACTCCCATAATTCCCTTCAACAGTTCTGTTAGGTTTAGGAGTTTCAGAAATCCTGGACATTAACGATCAGGTTTTGCATGTGAATTCTTCACATTTTTTTTTTTTGTAAACACATTTATAACAACAGTAAAAAAGAAAGGAAATAAGCTGGTAAGTACAGTACAAAAACAAGGTAAGTTAACAACCATGAGACTAGTCCGAAAAACAATATTTTTTGTAATTCCAAGTTGTCATACCCTAGTTACAGGTAGGTAGCCATGTTGGTCTGCCGTAGTCAAAACAAAATAAAAAATTCCTTCCAGTAGCGCCTTAGAGACCAACTAAGTTTAGCTGGTCTCTAAGGTGCTACTATAGGACGCTGGTGGCGCTGTGGGTTAAACCACAGAGCCTAGGACTTGCCGATCCAACTGCACTGATGCAATGAGCAAATGTGATTTGAGACATGCTATGTACCGAGTTGAATAGGATCCAAAATGCAGCAGTCTGATTGGTTCTAGAACAATAGGATTCAGAATGCAGCAGTCTGATTGGTCCACAGGAGCCACCCAATCTAGCTCCAGGTGGAAGTGAATCTGCAACCTGATTGGCCTACAGGAGAATCCCGGAATTAGCCAATCACGTGGGGCCCACTGTGTAAATAATGTATATAAAGCAGACGTTCTGGGGGAACTTCCATTCCTCCTCCTCACCACTATGAGCTGAATAAAGAGCATGGAATCCACTCTCGACTCTGAGTATATTTCAAGACACATGGGGAGAAAACAGTGCCATAGCAGGCCCGGCTTGAAGGAAGGTGGGAAGAGGCAACTGGAAACTCACAATCAGGTCGCAGCGGTAGCTCTCCTGGTCAATGTTGGCGATGGTGGAGAGAGTGCTGAGAAACTTCAAGATGCATTCGTCCTCCCGCAGGAGGGCGTACTGCTGGAAAGTCTGTTGGATCATCTTGCGGAACTGCTTGGGCTGCGGGGAGCAAACAGAGGAGGAAAACAGTTTGTTGTTGTTGGTTTTTTTGGTTAAATCGTTTTTATTAATTTCCCAATAAAAAACTTCCAGTTAACAAATCAAATCATAATCCAATAAAAACAAAAAACTAAAATAAAAAAGATCCATTATATGATTTCTGACATGATTGAGAATCGCAGAGCCAGAGACAAAGAAGTTCAGAATGTTAAAATCGAGATTTGGAAATAACGACAAGAGAGATTTGAGATTGAGATTGAGATTTGGAGATATGAGATTTTGGAGATTGAGATTTGGAGATATGCGTCAAGGTCCAGACTATGGGAAGTCCCGAAAATTAATAATTAAAATTTAGAACGGTTTGTTGTTTTGATAAATATTCTTCTTTTTCAAGATCTCTGCACCAGTTCGTTCCATGGTTTCTAAGCAGCCTACAATCCGGTTGCAAAGGAGGTACAGGAAAGGTGAAGCCTGTTAAAATGAACCGTGAAACCTTCTAATTTTCCTAAGTCAAAGAAACGGCACTAACAGAGGACAGGATTAATGTGGTGCTTCTTAGCCGCTGCCAGAGTTATTTGTCAAAACTGAGAGAAAAAAGAGGACACCATCCCTGAAAGAATGGATCTGGGATGTAGCATGCATGGTGAAGCTTATATAGAATAGAATCATAGAATCATAGAGTTGGAAGAGACCACAAGGGCCATCGAGTCCAACCCCCTGCCAAGCAGGAAACACCATCAGAGCACTCCCGACATATGGCTGTCAAGCCTGTGCTTAAAGACCTCCAAAGAAGGAGACTCCACCACACTCCTTGGCAGCAAATTCCACTGTCAAACAGCTCTTACTGTTGAACAGCTCTTATGGTGAGAACCAGAGAGGGCAGACCACCAGATAGTGTCTTTATCGAGAAATAGAGGGTTGTTTTTTATTATGATGATGTACTGGAGTAATAACGTACAGGATAATGTAAACCCGTTTGCATGACCCAGAACCATGTGATATTCATTTATTATTTTTGACACTGGTATGGAAATCTGTTCCTATACATTCAGTTCTAGATTTTATTGCATTTGGCATCTGTTACTATACTTTTGTTATGCTATAAATAAATACAGTCTTACCGTTTTTTCAGGTTGCGTCCGGCAGTGACCCGGAAGTACCAGAAAGGGTTACTTCAGGGTTTCGCCACTTGCGCATGCGCACAAAATGACATCATGCGCATGCACAGAAGCGGCAAATCGCAACCTGCACATGCACAGATGCGGGTTGCGTTCCTTTCATGTTGCGAACGGAGCTCCGGAACAGATCCCGTTCGCAACCAGACGTACCACTGTACATGTTTTTAAAAAATCTCAAAAAAACCAACCAACTGTAAATTCAGGTAATTGGAACAAGCCTGCTAAAATGAAAAGCTCTTCCTCATTGGGTACCAGATGTTCAACAGGGAGGGGGCCTGTCCGATCCCAAATGGGAGGGAGTTTCGCAGAATTGAGCCCACAAGACTGAACGCACGGCTTCTGCTGGACACATAGAGACCACTAGCAGATGAAGGTAAAGGTAAAAGGGACCCCTGACCGTTAGGTCCAGTTGTGACCGACTCTGGGGTTACGGCGCTCATCTCGCTCTATGGGCCGAGGGAGCCGGCGTACAACTTCTGGGTCATGTGGCCAGCATGACTAAGCCGCTTCTGGTGAACCAGAGCAGTGCATGGAAACGCCATTTATCTTCCCGCCAGAGCGGTACCTATTTATCTACTTGCACTTTGACATGCTTTTGAACTGCTAGGTGGGCAGGAGCAGGGACCGAGTAACGGGAGCTCACCCCATTGCGGGGATTCGAACCACCGACCTTCTGATCGGCAAGCCCTAGGCTCTGGGCTGGGATCTAAGGGGTCGGGTGGTCCCTAAGGTATCCTGCACTCAAGCAGTTACAGGCCTTGTAATTTTAGGCAAGAACATGGCTCAGGAACGTATGGGCAGCACCGCAGCTGTGTCGTCTGGGGCTGATGTAGTTCCAAACTCCTGGAAGACACCTGTTTGGTAAAGGCTGGGTAAAATGTGAAGCTACCATGAAGCTTGGGGAAACTAGGAGAACACAACAATCCAAGGACTTTCCTCTCCACTTATTCCCCCCAAAGCTAATATGCATCTCAGACACTTGGGAGATTGAGGGCTGTCCTTCCTTGGGTGGTTTTTAAGCAGAGGTCGGCTGGCCATCTGCCATGGATGCTTGGGCTGAGATGTCTTGGACTGGCTGAGCCTCAGGGCCCTTTCCAACGAGTCTATGAACATTTTTGACATCCAAGGAACGTCTCACCTTCAGATTCTCCTGCATCTGCCTTGGGAAGAACAGATCGAGACCCACTTCCTTCCTGGGAAAGAGAAAGCAGAGAGGGCTTGTTATGTACTGAGTTGAATAGGATCCAAAATGCAGCTGTCTGATTGGTCCTAGAACAATAGGACCCAGATTGCAGCAGTCTGATTGGTCCACAGGAGCCACCCAATCCAGCTCCAGGTGGAAGTGAATCCGCAACCCGATTGGCCTACAGGGGAATCCCAGAATTAGCCAATCACGTGGGGCCCATTGTGTAAATAATGTATATAAAGCAGACATTCTGGAGCAACTTCCATTCCTCCTCCTCACCACTATGAGCTGAATAAAGAGCATGAAATCCACTCTTGACTCCGAGTATATTTCAGGGCTTTACATACTCACTCGAAATGCATTTGATGCATTTGGAAAAAATTTAAAGCATATCTTCAAAAATATTGTAAAATTAAGGAATGTTAGAAAGATGTTGGAAAAAGAAAGTTAGGTGGTTTTGGTAGAAATGATATAAAGGATTAAGTAAAAATGAGTTGATGAAATTGACGAAAGATAGGACGTTAAAATTTAACATATTAAGTTAAATTACTTAAATGAAAATTAGGTTGGAAGGATTTGCTGAAACAACGATTTGAACTAGAATACAAAATTGGGAGGTGTGAGGAGGTCAAGGAAAGAAGTAAAGGAAAAAAGTTATATAAAGGTTTAATCTGTTCCTTTTTTTCTTTTTCAAGAGAATGTATTTTTATTTTTTCTTGTTTCTCTGTTGTTGTTGTTGTATTTTTTTTGCTTTTGTATTTGGTATTGTTCTTCTTTTCTTTTTGTAACTTTTAAACTTGGAATAAATATTATTAAAAAACAAAACACGAAATGCATTTGAGGCAACAAATAGAAGACGCTTTCACCCAGGTATGGTTCTCCTTTATCACATACACAGCCCAAGAAGACAATGACAATAATTCACCAAAGGCATACAAATCAATATGGCTAACCTGATCCAAAAACACACACATACCCCACTCACACACAAAAACAAATTTCACTAGAGCCAAGCAAAAACAACCAACCACACCCTAGGCTACCCTCAACCTCTCTCGCTACCAAGGAAATAGAACAACCGAATAGTAAGAGTACCCTCTCAAGTGATGCTGACACAAAACCCCACACATACACTAACCCACTCACCATTCCCCCTTTTCTTCCTAACCTAACGCTGTATGCAACACTATTGTCTCACAACAAATGAAACTGACCTGTAGAAAGCACAACTTGAAAAAAGAGAAAATGCACGTATTTTTACAAACCAAAGGTAAAGGTAAAGGGACCCCTGACCATTAGGTCCAGTCGTGGCCGACTCTGGGGTTGCGGCGCTCATCTCGCTTTATTGGCCAAGGGAGCTGGCGTACAGCTTCCGGGTCATGTGGCCAGCATGACTAAGCCGCTTCTGGCGAACCAGAACAGCGCACAGAAACGCTGTTCACCTTCCTGCCGGAGCGGTACCTATTTATCTACTTGCGCTTTGACGTGCTTTTGAAATGCTAGGTTGGCAGGAGCAGGGACTGAGCAACGGGAGCTCACCCCGTCACGGGGATTTGAACCACCGACCTTCTGATCGGCAAGCCCTAGGCTCTGTAGTTTAACCCACAGCGCCACCTGCGTCCCTAAATTAGAGGTATTGCCTCTCAAATAACCCAGTTATCCAAAGAGGTCCAGAGTTTCTCAGTTAATAACAAGCAGGCACTAACAGAACACCAAAGTACCAAAGTGAAATGGCGACAACAAGAGCAGACCCCTAAGCTCGACATAGAACGCACAGAGGCTCTTAAAACAAACTCTTCTTATTTAATCTTCGAACCAAAAAAGTTCTGCATGACAATTTGTGGAAGGCCAGATCAAACTCCTAACTGGAAAGGTGCCCAGTGTTTCAAATGACATTTATCAGACTTACTTGGACAGAGTAGATGCACCAAGGGCTCGACTTTGTATCTAAAAATCAAAGAGACTCAAGGAGAAATTGCATGCATGTAAGAATGTTATCTACTTACTCTAGGAACTCGAAGTTGGATTTCTTGTCCAGAGCATTGTGAGGCATGTCCTTGTAGAACCTCCTGGGCATGGAGAGAGAGAGATGCTCCAGATTAGACGGGAAAGGAGTGTGCTGGTTGCATCAGTCAGGTGGGTTCAGATTGCAGGGATAACTAACTGGGATTCCTCTGTTGATGGCCCTGAAGCCAAGCCTTCCCTCCCCTTGGTGTTTGTGATCCAGGAGAATTCCAAATCCAGTGAAAAAACCCATTGTGATCTTTTGGGTGCAACGACAGCTGCCAGAATACTGGTGGGTCCAGAGACGAAAAGATGGAAAGGTCCCTACCAGAGAGGAATGGCAAGTTAAACTGATGGGACTACATTGAGGTAGCAAAAACGACTGGGAAAATCAGAAACCAGGAAGACCAAGATTTTAATAAAGACTGGAAGAAATTTATCTTGCATTTGGAAGACCACTGTAAACAGCTGAGCTCTTTAACAGGACTTAAAGAACACTCATGAGCTAACAGGGACCTAAGCTGTAAGAGTTAAATGCAAAATATGGAGGATATAAAATATGTGGCAAGAAATGTTAAATATGGAAACCATGGAAGGGTGGAGGGAGGTCTAAGGGTGCAAGGGAATCTTGTATCTGTCTTTTTCTTTTGTTAATTATACTTGATAAAGGTAAAGGGACCCCTGACCATTAGGTCCAGTCGTGGCCGACTCTGGGGTTGCGGCACTCATCTCGCTTTATTGGCCGAGGGAGCCTGCGTACAGCTTCCGGGTCATGTGGCCAGCATGACTAAGCTGCTTCTGGCGAACCAGAGCAGCGCACGGAAACGCCGTTTACCTTCCCGCTGGAGTGGTACCTATTTATCTACCTGCACTTTGATGTGCTTTCGAACTGCTAGGATGGCAGGAGCAGGGACCGAGCAACAGGAGCTCATCCCTTCGTGGGGATTCGAACCGCCGACCTTCTGATCGTCAAGTCCTAGGCTCTGTGGTTTAACCCACAGAGCCACCTGCGTCCCGCATTATACTTGATAGAGACTGTTAAAAAATACTTGGAAAATTTATATGTATGTGTGCATGTATATATATATATATATATATATACAGTATATATATATATATATATATATATGCTTTCGTAGATTTTCACGGGTACAGGAATGCAGGTTTTGGTGTCCTCGGGTGTCTTCCCGTGTAAAAGTTGGGGTGTCTAGGCGACGTTTCGACGAGGTCTCACTCGTCATCTTCAGGCTGGTGCTTTCGGCTTCTTGTTACTGGAACAGAGCGGGATCTCAATGTTTGAGTTCCTATAAATACTGTAGAGGGGGTGTGGTGTCTAGCCTCCAATGTTCTGGGCAGAGAGGAAGTTCCCAGGCTAGTGTGCCTTTTCTTCTTTTGTTCCTTAATTACTTGAGAGATACCTTGAGTGATTTCTTGAGTGATATCCTGAGTACCACTTAGGTGGGTCATTAGGTGTGGATTAGTTGCTAAAGTCTTTGTGTCTTGACCTCTTGAACTTTGTGAAGAGTTTTCCTGAGAAGATGGCTGTATTGCACTTAGTTGTGCTTTGGCTTGGCTTCGTGTATAGGGGCGAGCTGTGGTTTTGTGGCTTGTGTCAGCCAGATCTGTGTAGGGATTGCAGGGGGGTGCAGCATCCGGAGGTGCCACCATGGATTGGCTACTGGATGGTGTCAGTAATTCATCTGTGGAGAGGGTCTGGGTTTGGGTCTGGTGTGGTTGATTGGTGTTGGCGTTCTGTGTGCCTCTGGATCTGGTGTCAGTTTTTGTGGGGAGGGCTAATTTCCAGATGTCTGGCAAGCGGGATGTGTCGTCACGCTTGTTCATGTTGTGAGGGTGTTTCTCTATCTCGATGGCTTCCATGATTATTCTCTTGTGGTGATGTTCCGTGTTAAAGAGCAATTTGGAATCTGCAAAATTAATTTCGTGTCCTGTTTCTTTCATGTGTTGGAAAAGAGAGGAAGTTTTTTCTTCTTTTTTGACGGCATTCTTGTGTTCTGCGATACGTGCATTTATTCGTCTGTTTGTTTGTCCAATGTACGTGGCTGGGCAGACTTTGCAGGGTATTTCATAGATCCCTTGGTTTTCCAACTGGATTTTATCCTTGGGGTTTCTGAGGATATTGGCTATTTTTTGGTTGGTGCAAAAGGCTGTTTTGATATTGTGTTTATTGTGTTTTTTACAAAAACTGACACCAGATCCAGAGGCACACAGAACGCCAACACCAATCAACCACACCAGACCCAAACCCAGACCCTCTCCACAGATGAATTACTGACACCATCCAGTAGCCAATCCATGGTGGCACCTCCGGATGCTGCACCCCCCTGCAATCCCTACACAGATCTGGCTGACACAAGCCACAAAACCACAGCTCGCCCCTATACACGAAGCCAAGCCAAAGCACAACTAAGTGCAATACAGCCATCTTCTCAGGAAAACTCTTCACAAAGTTCAAGAGGTCAAGACACAAAGACTTTAGCAACTAATCCACACCTAATGACCCACCTAAGTGGTACTCAGGATATCACTCAAGAAATCACTCAAGGTATCTCTCAAGTAATTAAGGAACAAAAGAAGAAAAGGCACACTAGCCTGGGAACTTCCTCTCTGCCCAGAACATTGGAGGCTAGACACCACACCCCCTCTACAGTATTTATAGGAACTCAAACATTGAGATCCCGCTCTGTTCCAGTAACAAGAAGCCGAAAGCACCAGCCTGAAGATGACGAGTGAGACCTCGTCGAAACGTCGCCTAGACACCCCAACTTTTACACGGGAAGACACCCGAGGACACCAAAACCTGCATATATATATATGTATATATAAACTCATTTCCCAAAACACCCCTTCTGTTTTTGATTGTTTTGTTTTTTGCTGTTTGCCACATGGGGCTTCCTGCAGGAAGGAAAATAAGTTAGATCTAAGCAAGAAGTGCCTGGCGTTCTCTGGTCCAGGGGGTCACAAAGAGTGGGACACGACTAAATGACTAAATAACAACAAAGCAAGAAATGAAACTTGCAAATGTGTCATCCACATATTTAAATTTTAAAAATCACTATCAAAATCCTGGGCTGAGTCTTCAAGGGATGGGCTGCCCCAATGGGAGGGTTTGAGCACTGAGGTGGAAGGTGGCCAAAATCAAGCTAGATGCTGGGAAAGCTCACATTTTGGTGAATATTGTGACATGTGAATTTTGAAAGTCACAAAATCTCCAGAGGGTGTTGCACTCTTGCAGATTCTCCCTGGTGAGCAACGTAGGTCTCCAATGCTTGGGAGAAGAAAAGGAGTGGCATGACCCCAGATTTCCAAATAATGTTATGGCTCCCCACAGGTGTACTGGAAGAAGCAAAGATCCCCAGTGTCGAAGCAATGATTCTTCAACATCAACTTTGTTGGACAGGTCATGTTGTGCAGATGCCTGATGATCGTCTTCCAAAGCAGCTACTCTATTCCGAACTTAAACCCAGGACACAAGGGAGAAACGTGCTAAGAGGAAGGTGCGCTTGGCAAACCCTCACCAGGATCAACTCCCACCCAGAAACCAATGTCCCCACTGTGGAAGGATGTGTGGTTCCAGAATTGGCCTCCACAGTCACTTATGGACCCACTGTTAAGACAGTGTTTATGGAAGACCATCTTAATTGGCTACGAGGGATCGCCAAAAAAGAAGCTTATGTGAGAACAGAGCACCGGGTAATCCATGTGCCAATGATGAGGACATAAGAAGAGCCTTTAGCTGGATCAGGCCAAAGGAGGCCCATCTAGTCCAGCAAACTGTCCTCACAGGGGCCGACCGGATGCCCCACAACAACTGGGTTTTGCAAGCATTGCTTCTGAAACTGCTCTGGAGACACACACGGGAATAACTCTCTGCACCACTGTGGCGACACTCAATCCTAAATGGGCCCAATTTCCTTCCGCTGCATCCCTCCTGTACTTATTCGGCCTCTCTGACTTTCTTTTGGTTTTCCCTCAATCTCCCACACATGATTTTGGGGGCTCCCCGCAGACACGAATTGCTCCCTCCCTTCAGCTCGCCTAGTTCTGTTGCAGAGTAGGGGACAGGTCAGTGTTTTCGCAGGAGCGACAAGTTTTCTGTGATTGTGTAACCCCAGAGGCAGGCAGGCAGATGGTGTAACCCAGAGGTTCATGCGCTCGGTGTAACCTCCCCGCAGCCCCCCCAGCAAGCCCACCTACCTGAGCTCCAGGCAGCCCAGTTGAAGGGCCATGCCCTCACTCACTTTGCTGGCATACAGCTGCATGTACTCGCTCCGGAGCTGGAAGAAGCAGAAATATGAAGAGGACCAGTTAAGGAGGCGGAGGTAAAGGGTAAAGGGACCCCTGACCATTAGGTCCAGTCGTGGCTGACTCTGGGGTTGGGGTGCTCATCTCGCTTTACTGGCCGAGGGAGCCGGCATACAGCTTCCGGGTCATGTGGCCAGCAGGACTAAGCCGCTTCTGGCAAACCAGAGCAGCTCATGGAAACGCCGTTTACCTTCCCACTGCAGTGGTACCTATTTATCTACTTGCACTTTGACGTGCTTTTGAACTGCTAGGTTGGCAGGAGCAGGGACCGAGAAATGGGAGCTCACCCCGTCACGGGGATTTCAAACGCCGACCTTCTGATTGGCTCTGTGGTTTAACCCACAGCACCACCCACGTCCCATGTGTGCTTGAATTGATTTTAGGTCCATTGCCTCCTCCTGGAATCCTAGAACTGCAGAGCTGGAAGGCACCCCGAGGTCCTCTAGTCCAACCCTCTGCCATGGCAGCAGAAGTGAATGAAAATAACAATAACAATAACAATAATTTATTATTTATACCCCATCCATCTGGCTGGGTTTCCCCAGCCACTCTGGGCAGCTTCCAACAGAATATTAAAATACAATAGTTTATTAAATATTAAAAGCTTCCCTAAACAGGGCTATGAACCTAAAGGGAAGCCATCTCCCTCTGCTCTTTTGGATCGGCTTCCTGTTTCCCACAGTGCGGAAGGACACAAGAGAGACTTGAAGCAATTTAAAGCGCTAAATGGCCTCGGTCCTGTATACTTCAGTCAACGTACTTCCAGTCTTCCTTCACCTGCAAGCATAGGAGATACCATGAAGTCACACTTCCTTGAGCAGCAGGTCTCTACAATGCCTGGACATCCCTTTGGGTCCTGAAACAGGGCACCTAGCAGATTGTGCAAGAGTTTTCCTACAGGGGTCTCTTTACCTGTATACCTGAAGGAGCGTCTCCACCCCCATCGTTCTGCCCGGACACTGAGGTCCAGCTCCGAGGGCCTTCTGGCAGTTCCCTCCCTGCGAGAAGCCAAGTCAACCGGGCAGAGGGCCTTCTCAGTGGTGGCACCTGCCCTGCGGAACGCCCTCCCACCTGATGTCAAAGAGAAGAACAACTACCAGACTTTTAGAAGACATCTGAAGGCAGCCCTCTTTAGAGAAGTTTTTAATGACTGATGGGCGGGGTATAAAAAATATTTATTATTATTATTATTATTATTATTATTATTATTATTATTATTATTTTGAGTTGTTCACTGGTGCTTTTGAGGCATGGGGATTGTCTTCTTCTTCTTCTTGTTGTTATTATTATTCCCTTCCGTCTAAACTGGCATCTAAACAAAAGAGCGACCCCCACAGTGAATTCCACAAATTAATTGTCCACTGTCCAGCCTGAGTCTACATGGAGCCCAGAGATCATCCACATGACCTCTTTAAAACAAGAAATAAACTTTGCCCCACTTCAGGCCATGTCAGCCCTGCCGCATACGAGGCGAGGGCAACAAATGCCCTTTCCCACAGTGCACCAGACACTGTCTGAAATTCTGCAACACCAAACTTCCTTTGCGGGTGGGGAATATGGACAGCAAGACCTGGAACTTGTGGCCACAGGGTGGAGTTCAGGGCCAGCTGGGAAGCTTTGCAATTTGCAAAACCCTCCGATGCAAAGGCGGCTTTCCTCACGCCTTAGAGCCTAAATCGTGAAGAGGTTTGCACCCAGGACATCACTGAGAACATGGGTAGGAAAACTTAAGGCCTGGGGCCCGAATCCGGCCCAATCGCCTTCTAAATCCGGCCCTGGACGGTCCGGGAATCGGTGTGTTTTTACATGAGTAGAATGTGTGCTTTTATTTAAAATGCATCTCTGGGTTATTTGTGGGGCATAGGAATTCGTTCATTTCCCCTCCAAAAAATATAGTCCGGCCCCCCACAAGGTCTGAGGGACAGTGGACCGGCCCATAGCTGTCAACTTACAGAATTGAAAATAAGGGATCAGCAGCCTCAAAAATAAGGGACCAGCAGCCAAAATAAGGGATTTTCAGAGCACAGGTATGTTCGACTTCTCAGCCCCTCCAAGCCAAAGGCAGAAAGCCCGGCCAGCAGCCAAACGAAGCCTCAAGCGGTGGTTCCCACAGCGCAGCAACCCGGCAAAGGGGATGCAGCAAGGAAAACCACCGTCCCCTCTCTGCTGGGAAGCGCTGAGCAAAGGCGAGTCCCCAGGCAACGCGGACGATTTGATAGGCGCAAGGCATGCAAGCTCCACCCCCCAGTTGTTCTTAGACTCCTTATTGGGTGAGCAACGCAGCCAAGCAACCCAGTTGGAGCCTCCCTCCTCCCTGGCCGGCAGGGAGGGAGGGAGAGGAGCTGCTTCCTTTGAAACCCGGGAAATTTAAGGGACATCATCAATAAGGGACAGCAGCGGGACACGGCACTGGGATAAGGGAGCTTCCCGCCAAATAAGGGACGGTTGACGGCTATGGACCGGCCCCCTGCTGAGAAAGTTTGCTGACCCCTGACTGAGACTATTCAGCTTCAAACCAAGCTCTTACTACTCACTGAGCCCCCATTGTTACGAAGAAGAGAATGTTTTCTGAACAAGCAGGGTGAGGCCGCTGGTTTGGGTACTGCAGCCTCCCCCAACCTCGTGCCCTTCAGATGTTTTCCACTACCCAGCTGGGGCTGATGGGAGTTGTAATCCAAAACATCTGGAGGGCACCAGGTTGGGGTACGCTGGCTGCTAACGGATTCTGAGTGATATGAAAAGTGACAGCCGTCTGCGAGGTTCCAGCCACAGGCACGACATACCAGACATTTGCGCTGCACAAGGTATGCTTGGACTGTGCCAAGGGGCTTTACTTTGCCTGGAGGGGGGGGAATCCCCTTTTGGGTTTCCCCTTCTCGGGTGCCGAAACGTGCATGCGGTGGAGCACCTGGTTTCACTTCCAACCTTGCACTCCATCCACACCCTGGTCCTGAGTGGGGTCACTGTGCCCCTGAAGGACCAGGTGCGCAGCCTGGGAGTCATTTTGGACTCACAGCTGTCCATGGAGGCGCAGGTCAATTCTGGGTCGAGGGCAGCTGTCTATCAGATCCATCTGGTACGCAGGCTGAGACCCTCCTGCCTGTGGACTGTCTTGCCAGAGTGGTGCATGCTCTAGTTATCTCCCGCTTGGACTATAGCAGTGCGCTCTGCGTGGGGCTGCCTTTGAAGGTGACCCAGAAACTGCAATTAATCCAGAATGCGGCAGCCAGACTGGTGACTGGGAGCGGCCGCTGGGACCACATAACACTGGTCCTGAAAGACCTACATTGGCTCCCAGTACGTTTCTGAGCACAATTCAAAGTGTTGATGCTGACCTTGAAAGCCCTTAACGGCCTTGGTCCAGTATATCTGAAGGAGCATCTCCACCCCCATCATTCTGCCCGGACACTGAGGTCCAGTGCCGAGGGCCTTCTGGCGGTTCCCTCATTGTGAGAAGTGAGGTTACAGGGAACCAAGCAGAGGGTCTTCTCAGTGGTGGCGCCCGCCCTGGGGAACGCCCTCCCTTCAGGAAGGAAGGGAGGAAATAAGCAGTTATCTTCTCTTTAAAAGACATCTGAAGGCAACCCTGTTTAGGGAAGTTTTTAATATTTAATACTGCATTGTTTTTAACGCTTGATTGGAAGCCGCCCAGAGTGGCTGGGGAAACTCAGCCAGATAGGTGGGGTATAAATAAATTATTATTATTATTATTATTATTATTATTACTATTGCAGCAGAAGAATGGTTTCCCTTAAGACGCTGAGAAACACATCAAATTCAATGTACACAGGCGCATAGGAAGATGCTTCATGCAGGAAGATGCTCAGCAGAAGACTCTTAACCTCACGGTCGCGGGTTCGAATCCCACATTGGGCAACAGATTCCTGCATTGCAGGGAGTTGGACTAGATGTCCTTCAGGGGTCCCTACAGTTCTATGATTCTACCTCAGTACTGTCCTGCTGGCAGGTAGGTCTCCAGGGTTTCAGGCTCGAGTCTTTCCCAGCCATACCTGGAGACGCCGGGGATTGAACCACCAGCCTTCTTCATGCCAAGCAGCTGATCTATGGCAGACCTACCACCCTTTCGCCTAGATGGAAAAGGAGAGCACAGCGCCACACGCCTCAACACAGCTGCGCCCGGGATAAACGCAAGGTCTCCAACCTGCTGGTAGAAGTACAGGAGCGTCGTCCGGTCCTCTTGGAAGCGTTCTACGTAGTCCTCCGGGAGGTAGCGGATCTGGAGGTCGTACCTTAAAAGGACAGGACAGTTTATCTTACGATACCCGTCGCTTCACCTGCTTGAAGATCACATCCAGCATCTCCACAACTCTCTCCGGTTTTGCGGCCAGGATCTTATCTTTGGAACTCACCGGTCCCCAGAGATTGCAGTACAGTGGTACCTTGGTTCTCAAACGCCTTGGTACTCAAACAACTTGGAACCCAAACACTGCAAACCTGGAAGTAAGTGTTCCAGTTTGCGAACGTTCTTCGGAAGCCGAACGTACTCCGTTTGGAGGGTTACGCTTCCAATTTGAGTGCCACACCTCTCCGTTTTGAGTGCTACGCTGTGATCTGCCTGTTCTTGCTATTTATTTTGCATTTATTTTGCTCCAGCCAACGCAGCCCCTTTTGGACTACAACTCCCATCAGCTCCAGCCAACACAGCCCCTTTTGGACTACAACTCCCATCAGCACCAGCCAACAAAGCCCCTTTTGGACTACAACTCCCATCAGCACCAGCCAACACAGCCCCTTTTGGACTACAACTCCCATCAGCCCCAGCCAACGCAGCCCCTTTTGGACTACAACTCCCATCAGCTCCAGCCAATTTTGGACTGCAACTCCCATCAACTCCAGCCAACGCAGCCCCTTTTGGACTACAACTCCCATCAGCTCCAACCAACACAGCCCCTTTTGGACTACAACTCCCATCGGCTCCAGCCAACGCAGCCCCTTTTGGACTACAACTCCCATCAGCTCCAGCCAACGCAGCCCCTTTTGGACTACAACTCCCATCGGCTCCAGCCAACGCAGCCCCTTTTGGACTACAACTCCCATCAGCTCCAGCCAACGCAGCCCCTTTTGGACTACAACTCCCATCAGCTCCAGCCAACACAGCCCCTTTTGAACTACAACTCCCATCAGCACCAGCCAACAAAGCCCCTTTTGGACTACAACTCCCATCAGCCCCAGCCAACGCAGCCCCTTTTGGACTACAACTCCCATCAGCTCCAACCAATTTTGGACTACAACTCCCATCAGCTGCAGCCAACGCAGCCCCTTTTGGACTACAACTCCCATCAGCTCCAACCAACACAGCCCCTTTTGGACTACAACTCCCATCAGCTCCAACCAACACAGCCCCTTTTGGACTACAACTCCCATCAGCTCCAACCAACACAGCCCCTTTTGGACTACAACTCCTATCAGCTCCAACCAACACAGCCCCTTTTGGACTACAACTCCCATCAGCTCCAACCAACACAGCCCCTTTTGGACTACAACTCCCATCAGCTCCAACCAACACAGCCCCTTTTGGACTACAACTCCCATCAGCTCCAACCAACACAGCCCCTTTTGGACTACAACTCCCATCAGCTCCAACCAACACAGCCCCTTTTGGACTACAACTCCCATCAGCTCCAACAAACACAGCCCTTTTGGACTACAACTCCCATCAGCTCCAACCAACACAGCCCCTTTTGGACTACAACTCCCATCAGCTCCAACAAACACAGCCCCTTTTGGACTACAACTCCCATCAGCTCCAACAAACACAGCCCTTTTGGACTACCACTCCCATCAGCTCCATCCAGCCACGGTCAGTGACTTCCTACCTCCACTCGGCTTCAATGTGCAGACACTCATACTTGTCCTGGACTTCCCCCACTGTCAGGTCCGGGTGGAGCCAGTGGATCTCGTCCGATTTCACGTGCTTCAGGCGTAATCCGTAGCACTCGGCAAGCTGGATGTCCGGACCAATCCTCCCGCTCTGTAGGATCGACTTGATCACTTCCTGCAGAACAGAGTTGCAGTGAGAAAGCAGGAAAGGCCAGGTGTGTGTGTGTGTGTGTGTGTGTGTGTGCAGGACGAAGGGGTGGGAGAAAAGAAAAAAGTTGTGGCGATCTTGTGCAAATTGGAGAAATCAGATTCCAGAGGGGGGGACACCCAGTCATTTTGACGAAAATGTGCTTTAGAAGCAATTCGCCCCACCCCAAAGATTAGATTGAGACTTAATCAAAATTTGAAATAGAGGTATTAAATAAGTATAAATTTTGGCTAAAATGTATAAATTGCTGCTTGAATGGCACTTGAAAGATGAAGTGGTAAAGTCGGTTATGATACATTGGGCCAGAGATTTTGGGTATAATATATAGCTAAAAGATTGGGAAAAACTGTGGAAAGAAGGATTAAAATTTACTGCGTGCAATGCTTTGAAAGAAAATGTGGTGATAATGATGTATAGGTGTTATTATTACCCCTGTGAAAGTAGCTAAAGTATATAAAACAAATAATAAATGTTGAAAATGTAAAGAAAAGGAAGGAACTTTTTATCACATGTGGCAGGAATGTAAAAAAGTGAAAAACTTCTGGGAAATGATATATAAAAAGATGTTGAAATATACATTTATTAAGAAACCAGAAGCACTTTTCCTTGGCATTGTAGGAGATGATATTAATAGACAAGATTGTAAGTTGTTTTTATATGCAATGACGTCAGCAAGAATATTACTGGCACAAAAATGAAAACAAGAAGAATTACCGACGAAAGAAGAATGGCGGATGAAACTGATGGACTATGCAGAATTGGATAGATTAACAGGAAGGATTCGAAACCTGCGGGACCAGAGATTCTTGGAAGACTGGAGTAAATATGAGAACTATTTGAAAAGTAATTGAAATGAACAAATTACGCTAGTAGGACTGCAAGAAGTTTTGTAAGGATGATTATTTGAAACATTGCAAGAAAGATTGTGAGGAGAATAATTAGTTAATGATAATTAAGAGTAACATGGATCACTGCCTTGCTGTGGCGAAGATCATGGCCACTGGTCCCATCACCTCCTGGCAAATAGAAGGGGAAGAAATGGAGGCAGTGAGAGATTTTACTTTCTTGGGCTCCCTGATCACTGCAGATGGTGACAGCAGTCACGAAATTAAAAGACGCCTGTTTCTTGGGAGAAAAGCAATGACAAACCTAGACAGCATCCTAAAAAGCAGAGACATCACCTTGCCGACAAAGGTCCGTATTGTTAAAGCTATGGTTTTCCCAGTAGTGATGTATGGAAGTGAGAGCTGGATCATCAAGAAGGCTGATCGCCGAAGAATTGATGCTTTTGAATTCTGGTGCTGGAGGAGACTTTTGAGAGTCCCATGGACAGCAAGAAGATCAAACCGATCCATTCTGAAGGAAATCAGCCCTGAGTGCTCACTGGAAGGAAAGATCCTAAAGCTGAGGCTCCAAGACTTTGGCCACCTCGTGAGAAGAGAAGACTCCCTGGAAAAGACCCTGATGTTGGGAAAGGTGGAAGGCACAAGGAGAAGGGGGCGACAGCGGACAAGATGGTTGGACAGTGTTATAGAAGCGACCAACATGAGTCTGACCAAACTGCGGGAGGCAGTGGAAGACAGGAGTGCTTGGCGTGCTGTGGTCCATGGGGTCACGAACAGTCGGACACGATTAAACGACTAAACAACAACAATAGAGAAATTAAGAAATGCAGAATAAGTGATAAAGAACGGAAAAGCATCAGTGGTGTTGATGGAAGACTAAATTATTGTATAAGATAAGAAGTTATGTTAAGTGATTGTTGGAAATGATGTTAATAATAATAATAATAATAATAATAATAATAATAATAATAATTTATTATTTGTACCCCGCCCATCTGGCTGGGTTTCCCCAGCCACTCTGGGCGGCTTCCAACAGAGATAAAAAATACACTAAAATGTCACATATTAAAAACTTCCCTGAACAGGGCTGCCTTCAGATGTCTTCTGAATGTCAGGTAGTTGTCCATCGCCTTGACATCCAATGGGAGGGCATTCCACAGGGCGGGCACCACCACCGAGAAGGCCCTCTGCCTGGTTCCCTGCAACTTGGCCTCTCGCAGTGAGGGAACTGCCAGAAGGCCCTCGGAGCTGGACCTCAGTGTCCGGGCAGAACGATGGGGGAGGAGACGCTCCTTCAGATATACTGGACCGAGGCCATTTAGGGCTTTAAAGGTCAGCACCAACACTTTGAATTGTGCTCGGAAACGTACTGGGAGCCAATGTAGGTCTTTCAAGACCGGTGTTATATGGTCTCGGCGGCCGCTCCCAGTCACCAGTCTAGCTGCCGCATTCTGGATTAGTTGTAGTTTCCGGGTCACCTTCAAAGGTAGCCCCACGTAGAGCGCATTGCAGTAGTCCAAGCGGGAGATAACCAGAGCATGTACCACTCTGGCGAGACAGTCCGCAGGCAGATCGGGTCTCAGCCTACGTACCAGATGGAGCTGGTAAACAGCTGCCCTGGATACAGATTTGACCTGTGCCTCCATGGACAGCTGTGAGTCCAAAATGACTCCCAGGCTGCGCACCTGGTCCTTCAGGGGCACAGTTACCCCATTCAGGACCAGGGAATCCTCCACACCTGCCCGCCTCCTGTCCCCCAAAAACAGTACTTCCGTCTTGTCAGGATTCAACCTCAATCTGTTAGCCGCCATCCATCCCCCAACCGCTTCCAGACACTCACACAGGACCTTTACCGCCTTCACTGGTTCTGATTTAAAAGAGAGGTAGAGCTGGGTATCATCTGCATACTGATGAACACCCAGCCCAAACCTCCTGATGATCCCTCCCAGCGGCTGCATGTAGATGTTGAAAAGCATGGGGGAGAGGACAGAACCCTGAGGCACCCCACAAGTGAGCGGCCAGGGGTCTGAACACTCATCCCCCACCACCACTTTCTGAACACGGCCCAGGAGGAAGGAGCGGAACCACTGTATGACAGTGCCCCCAGCTCCCAGCCCCTCAAGACGGTCCAGAAGGATGTCATGGTCGATGGTATCAAACGCCGCTGAGAGATCCAGCAGAACTAGGAAACAGCTCTCACCTTTGTCCCTAGCCCGCCGGAGATCATCAACCAGTGCGACCAAGGCAGTTTCAGTCCCATGATGAGGCCTGAATCCCGACTGGAAGGGATCCAAATGGTCCGCTTCTTCCAGGCGTGCCTGGAGTTGTTCAGCAACCACTCGCTCAATCACCTTGCCCAAGAATGGAAGGTTTGAGACTGGGCGATAATTGGCCATCGTGGCCGCATCTAAAGATGTTTTTTTAAGAAGCGGTTTAATAACCGCCTCTTTCAGCGGGTCTGGGAAGGCTCCCTCACGGAGGGAAGCATTCACCACCCCACGAAGCCCATCGCCCAGTCCTTCCCGGCTAGCTTTTATAAGCCAGGATGGGCAAGGATCCAGGAGACAGGTGGTTGGCTTCACTCGTCCAAGCAGCCTGTCCACATCCTCGGAGGTAACAGATTGAAATTGATCCCACACAACTTGACCAGACAGGACTCTAGCACTCTCCCGCCCCGGCCCTGCTCCCACGGTGGAGTCTACTTCTTCCCGAATCTGAGCGATTTTATCTGCAAAAAATTTTGCAAAATCATTGCAGGAGAACATGTGGCCCGTACTGGGCCCCGATGTTACAGGTGGTTCCGCTAAATTGTGAACCACCTGAAAGAGTCTCCTGCTGCTGTTTTCTGCAGATGCAATAGAGGCGGTGAAGAAAGTCTTCTTCGCCGTCGCTATCGCCACTTGGTAGGCTCGACGTTGAGCTCTAACCCGTGTCCGGTCAGATTCGGAATGAGTTATCCACCACCGGCGCTCTAGCCGTCTCAACGATTGTTTCATTGCCCTCAGATCCGTGGAAAACCACGGAGCTCTCCGGGCTTCATGCAATCGGAGAGGGCGCTTCGGAGCCAAACAGTCAATAGCCCTGGTTAACTCCACATTCCAGCGGGCCACCAGGGAATCGGCTGAAAGGCCATCAACATGGGATAAAGCATCCCCAACCACTCTCTGGAAACCATTTGGATCCATTAAGTGGCGGGGGCGGACCATCCGAATCGGTCCCACCTCCCTGCAGAGGGGATGGGTCGCAGAGAAGTCCAGTTGCACCAGGAAGTGGTCTGACCATGGCACTTCTTTCGTTTCGCTTTTACTTAGTGTCAGATCACCAACATCCGTAGAGGTAAACACCAGGTCCAAGGCATGTCCGCGGCTATGGGTTGGGCCAGACTTATTCAGGGACAGCCCCATGGAGGCCATGCTTTCCACGAAGTCCCGAGCGGCCCCTTGTAAGGTCGTGTCGGCATGGATGTTAAAATCCCCTAGGACGACCAAGCTAGGTGTCTCCAGGAGAACATCTGCCACGACCTGAAGCAGCCCGGGCAGGGAATCCTTGGTGCAGCGGGGAGGTCGGTACACCAAAAGGAATCCTGTACTGCCCCTATTGCCCAACTTCCAGAACATGCACTCAGAAAACTGGGTCTTCCCAATAGGACGCCTGGTGCAAACTAATGACTTCCTAAAAATCACTGCAACCCCCCCTCCCCGCCCACATGACCGGGGTTGCTGTGCGTAAGAGAAACCTGGTGGACAAGCAGCGGCAAGGACAGGCCCATCTGCTTCATCCAACCAAGTCTCTGTTACACATGCCAGGTCAAGTCCTCCATCCATGATCAAGTCATGGATGGCAGTGGTCTTATGAATCATTGACCTGGCATTGCACAGCAACACTTTCAGGTCATGTGGGTATCCCTTGCTGATTCTAGTATTCATCCGGTCAGGACCAGACCCAGAGGCAGGGATAGTCCTCAGACAACGACTAAACCTGCCTCCTCTGTAATGACATGGTCTGGTCTTAGCGTAACTCCTCCTCCTACCCGTGATCACTGAGATCGGTTGTCCCAGTGCATTCCCCCCTGTGAAGCATATCCCAGCCATTTTGTGGGCTGGGGCCCATTCCCCGGCAGCCCTGACCCCTCCCCTTAAGAACAAAATAACCCCTTTAAAAAACAAACAAACAAAAAACAACACAAATAAAACAATATAAACAAAAAACAATAATTTTTGTGTGTGTGTATATATATTAATTAGATTGAGACTTAAAGGACACTAGATTGCTATAAAAAGGAGGAAACTGTTTTTTTTTAATAAAAAAAACAACCTGCTGCTTGTTTTTGCTGCAAGGGAAATGTGGCCTCGCTAGTCCATATGCTCTGGGAATGTTCTGTCATGTACTTCTTATGCGCAAGATGTTTTCAGATGCCCACATGCGGGTTCCCACTTATGCAAGCCGCCTTAGATGATCCTCCCGGGCCCGTGGCGCTTGACATTCGGGGACATGTAACGAGCCCTTCTCTGCATGTTGAGATTTTCAAGAACTAAGACTTTCCTCGGGGAACCCAAAAACAGATTATGGATATTTGAGCATCTCTAGGAAGAACCGCCCCCCCTATCAAAGAACAGTAATTGGATAGGTCGGGGTAGGGGCGGTTAAAGGAAACCTTATTCTGGAGAATTCCTTCCAGTAGCACCTTAAAGGTAAAGGTAAAGGTACCCCTGCCCGTACGGGCCAGTCTTGACAGACTCTGGGGTTGTGCGCCCATCTCACTCAAGAGGCCAGGGGCCAGCGCTGTCCGGAGACACTTCCGGGTCACGTGGCCAGCGTGACATCGCTGCTCTGGCGAGCCAGAGCCGCACACGGAAACGCCGTTTACCTTCCCGCTGGTAAGCGGTCCCTATTTATCTACTTGCACCCGGAGGTGCTTTCGAACTGCTAGGTTGGCAGGCGCTGGGACCGAGCATCGGGAGCGCACCCCGCCGCAGGGATTCGAACCGCCGACCTTTCGATCGGCAAGCCCTAGGCGCTGAGGCTTTAACCCACAGCGCCACCTGCGTCCCACCAGTAGCACCTTAGAGACCAACTAAGTTAGTTCTAGGTATGAGCTTTCATGTGCATGCACACTTCTTCAGATACACTGAAACAGAAGTCACCAGACCCTTCTATATAGTGAGAAGGTGGGGAGGGGTATTACTCAGAAGGGTGGTGGGAATGGGTGATTGGCAGATAGCTGTGATGAGCCTGTTGACGACTCTTAACGACTGCAATAGGTCTTACAGGAAAAAGCAAGGGGTGAGAAGGTGAAAAATGGCTTTGTCATGTATAATGAGATAAGAATCCAATGTCTTTGTTCAGACCCGGTCTCTCCATGGTTTTAAGTTTGGTAATAAGTTGCAATTCAGCAGCATCTCTTTAGAGTCTATTTGAAGAAGTGTGCATGCACACAAAAGCTCATACCTAGAACTAACTTAGTTGGTCTTTAAGGTGCTACTGGAAGGAATTTTTTGTTTTGACTATGGCAGACCAACACGGCTACCTATCTGAAACTTATTCTGGATAATTTTGTTTTAACCTCTAAGGCCGGCACCCCCAACCTGCAGCAACCTGCAGATGTTTTGGCCTACAACTCCCATGATCCCTAGCTAACAGGACCAGTGGTCAGGGAAGATGGGAATTGTAGTCCGAAACATCTGGAGGGCCGAAGGCTGGGGATGCCTGCTCTAAGGTTTGGTGTAAATAAAGTGTAAATAAGGAGAGGTGATATACCGTTTCATTTCATTTTAGCTGTTTCTTTCTTTATTGCTTTTCCATCCCTTCTTAAGGGTGCTCAAAGTGGCAGGCCTTTATTTATTTATTAAATTTCCATAGCACTCTTCCTCCGGGGATCACAGGGTGCTCGACCATATAGCCTCCACTGACTGCAGAAATGTCACCCAGTGAGTAGGGATTTGAATCCGGGACTCTCCCACGTCCTCTCTAACCACTATGCAATGCTGCGCCTGAGTTTTAACTAGTCTTAAATGTTACAATGCACAGGAGAGAGACAATAGGAGGCCAGGGAGTGCAGGAGAAGGGCTCATATGGTATGCAGGATGAGACCCTACCTGCCCACGGACTGTCTCGCCAGAGTGGTGCATACTCTGGTTATCTCCTGCTTGGACTACTGCCATGCGCTCTACGTGGGGCTACCTTTGAAGGTGAGCCGGAAACTATAACTAATCCAGAATGCGGCAGCTAGATTGGTGACTGGGAGCGGCCGCCGAGACCATATAACACCGATCCTGAGAGATCTGCATTGGCTCCCAGTACTTTTCCGAGCACAATTCAAAGTGTTGGTGTTGACCTTTAAAGCCCTAAACAGCCTCGGTCCTGTATACCTGAAGGAGCGTCCCCACCCACATTGTCCAACCTGGACACTGAGATCCAGCGCTGAGGGCCTTCTGGTGGTTCATCTCATTGCAAGAAGTGAGGTTACAGGGAACCAGGCAGAGGGCCTTCTCAGTGGTGGCACCCGCCCTGTGGAACACCCTCCCTTCAGATGTGAAGGAAATAAGCAGCTATCTTATCTTTAAAAGACATCTGAAGGCGGCTCTGTTTAGGAAAGTTTTTAATATTTAATGCTGTACTGTTTTTAACACTCTATTGGAAGCCACCCAGAGTGGCTGGGGAAACTCAGCCAGATGGGTGAGGTATAAATAAATTATTATTGTTATTGTTATTAATAATAAATCAATAAACACAAACAAGTGAGTTGCCTCCCCATCACCGCTGCCGCCCTCCAATCTTAGGCTGAGCCCCCCAAAAGCCTTTTCCCCCCGTGACAGGTCTCACCCTGATCTCAGTCATGACGGTACATTTCACCAACTTGAAGTTCTTCCCCATGTTGAAGCTGTTGCTGTGGAAGCAGACCTTGAGGATCCGGACTTCGTCCTTGTCGATGTCGATGGGCACGGCCACCATGGTGGATTCCGAGGGCCCCGCCAGGCTGAAGCAGCTGCGCAGAGAGTTTGCCCTCAGCCGGCTCAGCGCCTCCGGCAGTCCGGACATCATTTTGAGGAGCGGCGGTGGCGGCAGCAGTGGGGTAGCTAAAGCCAGAACATCACTCCCTGGAGAGACAGGAGGCGAGAGGAGAGGGGTCAGGCGGAAAGCAGCTCAGATCATATAAAAACCCTAGGAATTGTATTTTCTTTTTAAAATAATATTTATTCAAAGTTTAAGAGTTACTTGAAAAAAAGAAAAAAGAACAGATTATCCGAATGTCCACAAAAAGAAGTCAGCGCTCTCCGACAACGGCTGTGCGGCTTCAATCCGCAAAAATAGCAATCGATTCGAGACACTGCGCCACTCACCCCGTGTCACTTCGGAACCCCCGAAAAGGGGTTTCCGTGTGAGTAAGGGGGGCGCTCTTGGTGTGAGACGAATCCCACGTTCCCAGACTTCCTCCGCCTGGGATTTTTGAAGGGTCTCCGCCTTCGCCGCGGTGGCAAGACCCGATTTTGGCGGAGCGGGTTCCTCTGAATCAGAGGAATTCCGCCATTGCCGATGGCGCTGACCCGGAAGAGAAAAAAACCCTAGGAATTGTAGGGCCAGATTTAGGTTTGATGAGGCCCTAAGCTCCTGAAGGTAATGGGGCCCTTTATATGTCCAGCTGACCCTAATTGACTGGCAGATGCTCTCCAGAATCTCAGGCCAAGAGAGATCCTTTGCACCAGGTCCTTTCAAATCACAGATGTTGGGGGTTTAGACTGGCACCATCTGCATGCAAAGGAAGTGTTCTGCCAGCCTGTCCACATACCCAGGGGGACCAGCTATCATTCCTGTAATCTGTGGGTGCACCCCCTGTCCAGGGCTGGATTTAGTCTGGATGAGGCCCTAAGCTCCTGAAGGTAATGGGGCCCTGTATATGCCCAGCTGTCCTTTGTCAACAACAAATTGCCACTGTTTTTTGTGTTGAATACAGTAGTGCCCCGCAAGACAAACGCCTCGCAAGACGGAAAACCCACTAAGCGAAAGGGTTTTCCATTTTGGAGGCGCTTCGCAAAACGAATTTCCTATGGGCTTGCTTCGCAAGACGAAAATGTCTTGCGAGTTCCTGCGGTTTCCCCCCCTTCCCCCCTTTTTCTAAGCCACTAAGCCGCTTATCAGCTGATCCGCTAAGCCGCTTATCAGCTGATCCGCTAAGCCGCTTATCAGCTGATCCGCTAAGCCGCTTATCAGCTGATCCGCTAAGCCGCTTAACAGCTGATCCGCTAAGCCACTTATCAGTTGATCCGCTAAGCCGCTAAGCCGCTTATCAGCTGATCCGCTAAGCCGCTTATCAGCTGATCCGCTAAGCCGCTAAACCGCTTATCAGCTGATCCGCTAAGCCGCTTATCAGCTGATCCGCTAAGCCGCTAATAGCGCTAATCCGCTAAGGCGCTAATGGGCTTGCTTCGCAAGACGAAAAAACCGCAAGACGAAAAGACTCGCGGAATGGATTATTTTCGTCTTGCGAGGCACCACTGTATATGCTATATGGTAATTTATGGACCTCATAGGTATCTAATAATAATAATAATAATAATAATAATAATAATAATAATAATTTATTTATGCCCCGCCCATCTGGCTGGGTCCCCCCAAGCCACTCTGGGCAGCTTCCAACAAAACACTAAAATACAATAACCTATTAAACATTAAAAGCTTCCCTAAACAGGGCTGCCTTCAGATGTCTTCGAAAAGTTTGGTAGTTATTTTTCTCTTTGACATCTGGCGGGAGGGTGTTCCACAGGATGGGCGCCACCACCGAGAAGGCCCTCTGCCTGGTTCCCTGTGGCTTTGCTTCTTGCAATGACGGAACCGCCAGAAGGCCCTCGGTGCTGGACCTCAGTGTCCGGGCAGAACGATGGTGGTGGAGACGCTCCTTCAAGTATACAGGACCGAGGCCGTTTAGGGCTTTAAAGGTCAGCACCAACACTTTGAATTGTGCTCGGAAATGTACAGGGAGAGAATCATGACCTTGAGCTCCCTGGAGGACAAGTAACAATAACAATAACATAACAATAAACCCCAGAGGAGCCCCCTGTCTGCCCATGGAGGAGGCTCATCTGAACAATCAGGTCCCATCCTATGCAGAAATGCCCTGAGGTTACCCATCTCCCATGGTAAAGCCTGCCTGGAAGGGAGCAAGCCCCAAAATTGTGGGATGTGAAACACAAGAGCAGTCAAGTACAACATTCCTAGAGTGAACATGTTTACACATGGGGAGGAACGTTTGTCCAGCCAACAGGTAAACTTCCTGTTTCCTTCTGGGCTGGGACAGACCTCCTCTGCATGTGACTAGAGGTGGGCATGGCCTCACCTGTGCAGGTAACGACAAAAGCAAAGGGCAGGGCAGCCATCTCTCTCTCTTTGACTACATGCATTGAAGAAGCAACATTTGCTTAGCCTAAGATGCTCTCTTGGCTTCCAGTCTTTTACAGAAGACTGTGTCGTGTCTTATCTTTTATGAGGGAATAATGGGAAAATACCAGAACAGTTATTATAGAGGCTTTAGCGAGCCTGAGCAAATGCATCCGCCGTGAGTTTAAAAAGGGGAATGTCACTCTGCTAAATTGTGAACTTGTTAACACAAGTTGGAAAGGCTATAACCAAACAATATATCCTCTCCTGCAACCCTGAACATTCCCACAAAAATAAGCCTCATGCTACGCAGAGTGGGGAGGGTTAGCTCAGTCAGTAGACTCTTAATCTCCAGGCCATGGGTTCGAGTCTCATACTAGCAAAAGGTGACCCTTGTGGCCCGTTCCAAATCTACAATTCTATGATTCCAACAGATGAAGAAGCACTGCATGTCTCCGAAAACTAAGGGGTCCCCCCATGCTATTGCCCTTAGGCTAGTCTCCCCCTCCATATGCATGTGTGAATGTTGTACAAATTCAATCCAAGGAACATAGGTGTGATGGCCTGGGATTCCGATTCAGAGGCTGAACCAGAGGAATCCCAGCCTGCACAGGAGTCCCCGCCTCCAGGGCCGGCTGATCTGGGGCAGGGCCTTGATTCTGAAGCACCTGCACCTGTGCCGGATCCTCAGGAGCAGGCACCAGGTGAATCCACTCTGGCTCCAGAGGTGGTTAAGGACTCAGTGCCTGCAGGTGAGTCTCCCCCTGGGCCCAGTAACCCTCCAGCCTCTCCTGAGCTGCAGAGGCTCAGGGCAGAGAGGCGGAGGGAACTGGTTTCTCCCAGGAGGAGTGCTCGCCTTAAGGCCAAGAGAGGTGGGTCTCCTAGGGGCTGGGACTGCCCCTGGCCTCAGAACAGATAAAGGCCAGTCGGCCCGGTCCCAGGTTGTGGGAGCAACGTCATTGTTGAGTGCCTGTTCCTGCCCGGACCCAGACCTGACTCTCTAGTGTTCCTGTTCCCGCCTGGCTTCCTGCTTCGGACCTCGCCCCGCTCCTTGTGGACTGTTTCCAGGCTAGTGACCCAGGACCGGACTTTGACTACGCCTACGGTACCCTTCCCCCGGGACCAGCACAATAGGAAACATTCCCTGCTGGCGCGTTTTTCAGAGTTGGGGAAAGCTGCAGCGGTTGAATTCCTGCCCGGACACTCAGCTGTCAAAGGCGCAAGAGCTCTGCCCGGAGTAGGAAGCGTGCCTTGCTGGTGCCCCAACTGGGCAGGAGGAGGCGACAGAGCCGTGCAAACGCAGCCTGAGCTTTCCACCCCGGGAGAGGAGAGACATTTGATCTGCAGAGAGTGTGATTCTCACAAGTACAGGCGCTTCCTGGGGGAGATGGAGCTGGCTGGCTCCTCCAGCCAGCTGCCACCCGCAGCTCCCTGCCAATTCCAACTCTCCATCTGGTAGCCTAACTCAGGCATGCATGCTACTCCCTGCTGATAAGGAGGAATCTGAGCCAGGATAGGGGCCTCTCCCCTCCTGTGATGTTAACGTATGACACAGGCACCTTCCTTATAGCATTTTAAAGGTAAAGGGACCCCTGAGCATTAGGTCCAGTCGTGGCTGACTCTGGGGTTACGGCGCTCATCTCGCTTTACTGGCCAAGGGAGCCGGCATACAGCTTCTAGGTCATGTAGCCGGCATGACTAAGCCGCTTCTGGCGAACCAGAGCAGCACACGGAAACACCGTTTACCTTCCCGCCGGAGCGGTACCTATTTATCTACTTGCACTTTGATGTGCTTTCGAACTGCTAGGTTGGCAGGAGCAGGAACCGAGCAACGGGAGCTCACCCCGTCGTGGGGATTCGAACTGCCGACCTTCTGATCGGCAAGTCCTAAACTCTTTTGTTGTTGTTGTTGTTTCAGTTCTACCTGGACACACCCTTTATTTATGTAGACATCTTTCAGATTCTGCTTGATGCGCTATTTTAGAAATGTGAAAAGGGGGGGAGGAACTGGAAAAAAATTTAGGTGAGGGAGGTGGCAGATGACTTACATTTGAAATGAATTCTTTTCAACCCTCTTTAACAGGTCAGAGGCGGGATTTTGGAAGCCAAGGAAAGATGTGAATGATTGAGTGAGTGAAGTTTCTCTAATATGAGTGGTTAGAGCACGATCCAGCAGAAAGTTCTGAAATTCATTTCCTCATGCCTTCTCTACAAATTTAATTCATTTGGTATCTGCACAAGAATACCGGATTGGAGAGTCAAGAGGGCAATCTAGTCCAATCGCCTTCGATGCAAGAAGTGTCCATGACTGATGGCCATCCAACTTTTGCTTAAAAATTTCCAATGGAGGAGAGTGCACCGTCAAACAGCTCTTACCCTCAGAAAGTTCTTATTTATTTATTAAATTTGTATACCACTCTTAATTCGAAGATCTCAGGGTGGTTCACAAGATGACAAAGTTCTTCCTGATGTTTAGTCGGAATCTCCTTCCTGGTAACTTGAAGCCACGGGTTCGAGTCCTCGCCTCCAGAGCAGCAGAAAACAAGCTTGCTCCTTCTTCCATGTGACAGCCCTTGAAATGTTTGAAGATGTCCATCACATCACCTCTCATCAAGAAATCAAAGAGTAGCTCTAATTTGTATGTTGTTGTTGTTCCCATTCACCATAAGGTTAAAATATATTTGGGAGCGAAAAATCAACAATTACACTTTGGCTTATAATTTGGTCTTTTTTATTTTAGTTTTTCATTATAATTGGATATGTTAATTGGATGTTTATATATATATATATATAAATATATATATGGAGCAAATAAAAAGAATACAATAAATTACATTATCCTTCCTCGATTTTTGAGTTGCAATCACAGGATGCCAACCTTGGCCTGATCCTGCATACCTCTTTTTAAATTCTTAGGCTCTTATTGAAAGTTACACTTGGTCCACCTGCTTTGAAGTTACTCCGGTTCACTGTTATTATATCTTACGTGTTGCAAAGAAAGAGAGAGGGAGGAGAGAGGAATAACATATCATTTGACAGCGGGCCAAATCCTGAATGACTGAGAACAGACTCGCTGCGTTAATGGCCCCGCTGAGGAGTGGGCTGACCTCATCCCTTCCGCTATCCTCCTACCGGGGACAGAGATTTACAAACGAGTGATGCATGAGAGTAATAGGCATCGCCCCCCCCCTTCTCGCAGCCCCTTCCCATGGAGACAGAGCTGGCTGTCATCTTGCACGCAGCGACATATGAATAAGCTGCAGCCTTCGCAGCTTTCACTGGGGCAGCGTGATACTACGGTTGCCTACAAGACGGGTGCAAATGGGTGATGCCTGACTTTTGCTGGGATGAAGGAATCCGAGAGCCAAGAAAAGGAATGGTGCTAAGAAGGGAGGTGGGGATTGACCCACATTCGCCAAGCTCTGAGCTTGTGTATATTGCAAAGTTGCATGGGTCCTCTGCTCTCTGTTTATTTAAAATATTTCTGTAGCAGAGGAGCTCACAACACAGAAACACAACGCAGTAAGATCCACATTAATAAAATGTGGCTGGGGAAGCCCAGCCAGATGGGCGGGGTGTTGTTGTTGTTTAGTCGTTTAGTTGTATCCGACTCTTCGTGACCCCCTGGAACAGAGCACGCCAGGCACTCCTGTCTTCCACTGCCTCCCGCAGTTTGGTTAAACCCATGCTGGTAGCTTCGAGAACACCGTCCTACCATCTCGTCCTCCGTCGTCCCCTTCTCCTTGTGCCCTCCATCTTTCCCCAAACCAGGGTCTTTTCCAGGGAGTCTTCTCTTCTCCTGAGGTGGCCAAAGTATTGGAGCCTCAGCTTCAGGATCTGTCCTTCCAGTGAGCATTCAGGGCTGATTTCCTTCAGAATGGAGAGGTTTGATCTTCTTGCAGTCCATGGGACTCTCAAGAGTCTCCTCCAGCACCATAATTCAAAAGCATCCATTCTTCAGCGATCAGCCTTCTTGATGGTCCAGCTCTCACTTCCATACATCACTACTGGGAAAACCAGAGCTTTAACTATACGGACCTTTGCTGGGAAGGTGATGTCTCTGCTATTAAATTATTACTACTATTATAAAATATTAAAATGCAGTAACAGCCAACCACAGTTTAGCCAACACAACATTGCAAACTGTGGCTAGAAGGTGCTATGCCGTGCCCTCCCCTTGGCCTCCATCTCCAAAGATCCTGGAGGTTGTGTTTTGGTGACAGCCTAAGCATTTTCTGCCATTTATTTCGTGCCTTTTGAGGCAGCTCTTCAGTGATAATCTCAGGTCGGCTAACAATAAAAATGTGTTATGGACATTCAAGAAGGACAGCATTGGAGTCTGCTGTGGAAATGCCTTTGTTGTGTTTTGATTATATGTGCAATATTGTCTCCTGGGCTGAGCTCAGTGGAAATGGATTCTGTGTGTTTACAGCAGCTTCCGGCTGTGCACGGTGCCGATTGGCCGGAAACTGGAGATGTCACTAAGTCAGCTTCTGGCTGTTCACACAGTTGATTGGCTGGAACTGGAAGGCATCATTATGCCAGTTTATGGCTCAGCACAGTTCTGATTGGCTAGAAACTGGAGATGTCACCTAGTCACTCCCCCCTCCAGTATTTCAACATTTACAAAATTCATTCCACCTTTAGAATAATTGTGTGTGTGTGTGTGTGTGTCTAGGGGCAAATTTACATTCAGCTGACTACATGCCTTGTCTTTACATTTTTTTAAAAGGGAACCAGCCCACCTGTGGCACAGAGGAAAGTGTGGTACAGAATTCTGGATCAGCACTTCGTTCAAGGACTAGGGCAAGAATCACAATCCTGCTCTGCCTTACAGGGTTGTGACAAAAAGTATTTACTGACTTGATTTTTATAGCACATGACCTCCCAATTGTCTGAAAGAGGCCCCTGGTTCAGTTCTCCCTAGAAATCAAATCTCTGCAATGAAAGATTTGGGGGCAAAACTGGGCTGGATGGACCAAGAGTCTGACTGAGTCTTCTTCTTCCTCCTCCTCCTCCTCCTCCTCCTCCTCCTCCTCCTCCTCTTCCTCTTCTCTTCTTCTGCGATCACTCATAGTCAAGTAAGATTGTCTTCCATAAACACGGTTTTAACAATGAGTCCATAAGTGACTGTGGAGGCCAATTCTGGATCCACACCTCCTTCCACGGTGGGGACATTGGTTTCCGGGCGGGAGTTGATCACAGTGTGGATTTGCCAAGCATACCTTCTGTTAGTTTATTCAGCTCCGGCCCTCGAGCTGATACGGCTCATCTTGCCTTGAGCCCAGCAGAGTAAAATCCCAGTGTCCGCAAACGAAAGGATGAAGAAGGTATGGTGCTACATTGCTATGCTTTATTTCTAAGCTATAGCGAGAACACACAAATGTACATCTTGCCTCTGTGAGAGCAGAGAGCAACTCCAACAACGAAACGACAGAACAAAGAAACGGGAAACCAGTGAACGTCACATCCAGTCTCCCTTTCCCGTGAGAATCCAACAATATCTGGACTCTGTGGAATGTAAACACAGTCCTGTGACTGCAGCAGCTGCTCAGTGAGGGAAACAGAAACTAACACCTTCCTCTTTGCATGTTTCTCCTGAATTTGAGTGTCTTCAAAGCCCATGACACCTTTGGTGAAGGCTGTTCTCCAACTGGAGCGCTCACAGGCCAGGGTATCCCGTTTGTCGGTGTTTATACTACATTTTTAAAGATTTGCCTTGAGAGAGTCTTTGAACCTCTTTTGTTGACCACCAGCATTAAGCTTTCCATTTTTAAGTTCGGAATAGAGCAGCTGCTTTGGAAGGCAATCATCAGGCATACAGTCCAACGAGTACCAAGTCTGACGGAGTACCAAGGCAGCCTCACTGTGCTGGTCCCGGGGGGAAGGTTACCGTTGGCGTAGTCAAAGTCTGGTCCTGGGTCAATAGCCTGGAAAGAGTTCCGAAGGAGCGGGACGAGGTCCGAAGCAGGAAGCCGGGTGGGGACAGGAACACTGGAGGAACAGGACTGGATGCTGTCCGAAACAGCTCTTCATCGACGTTGCTCCCGCAACCTGGGACCGGGCCGACTGGCCTTTATCTGTTCTGAGGCCGGGGCGGTCCCGGCCCCTAGGAGACCCGCCTCTCTTGGCCTTAAGGCGAGCACTCCTCCTGGGAGAAACCAGTTCCCTCTGCCTCTCTGCCCTGAGCCTCTGCAGCTCAGAAGAGGCTGAAGGGTTACTGGACCCAGGGGGAGACTCACCTGTAGGCACTGAGTCCTCAACCACCTCCGGAGCCAGAGTGGATTCACCTGGTGCCTGCTCCTGAGGATCTGGCACAGGTGCAGGTGCTTCAGAATCAAGGCCCTGCCCCAGTTCAGCCGGCCCTGGAGGCGGGGACTCCTGTGCAGGCTGGGATTCCTCTGGTTCAGCCTCTGAATCAGAATCCCAGGCCATCACACTCACATTATCCATGCGAAAGAAGCACCTGGAGCAATTTCCCCCAAAGCCTGATGGACGTCATTAATCACGCTCCGTCACATTACCACCGGTCTGAACGCCAAGGAGCAGAAAAATGTCACCACCTCCATCCCACACAGAGCCCGTTGCAGCTAAGAAGCAGGGAGAGGAGCAATCGGTTTCCTGGGAGACTCACTGAAAAGGCACAGATCAGTGAATGAAAGCCTGGAGGGCTGGGAGGAGCTGTGGGGTTGAGGCGGCAAAGCTGAGAAAGACGCCTGGGTCTCTTTGGGGCTGCTATAAACAGATGTGAAACCACAGAGCGCAGAGCTGGAACCTGAGAAACTGAGCAGAGCTGAAGTTTTCACCCATTTTCATCCATCCCTCTCTGTGCTCAGTGCAGAGTTGGAAAAGGTTCAGGATACTGGAATGATCAAGAGGAAGGAATGACTTGCCTATGGAGAAAGGTGGCAGCGTATGGGTCTCTTTAGTTTAAGAAGAGAAGAAGAAGAAGAGTTTGGATTTGATATCCCGCTTTATCACTACCCTAGGGAGTCTCAAAGTGGCTCACATTCTCCTTTCCCTTCCTCCCCCACAACAAACACTCTGTGAGGTGAGTGGGGCTGAGAGACTTCAGAGAAGTGTGACTGGCCCAAGGTCACCCAGCAGCTGCAGGTGGAGGAGCAGGGAAGCGAACCCAGTTCACCAGATTACGAGTCCACCGCTCTTAACCACTACACCACGCTGGCTCTTAAGAAAAGGGTTGCCAGTAGACTTCTTAAACTGGGGTGCCCAGAACTGGACACAACTCCAGGTGGGGTCTAATAATAATAATAATAATAATAGTAATTTGTTATTTATATCTCATCCACTCTGGGAGACTCCCAACAGAAGATTAAAAACACGATAAAACATCAAACATTAAAAACTTCCCTAAACAGGGCTGCCTTCAGATGTCGTTTAAAAGTAAGATACAGTGGTACCTCGGGTTACAGACGCTTCAGGTTACAGACGCTTCAGGTTACAGTCTCCGCTAACCCGGACATAGTACCTCAGGTTAAGAACTTTGCTTCAGGATGAGAACAGAAATTGTGCTCCGGTGGTGTGGTGGCAGCAGGAGACCCCGTTAGCTAAAGTGGTACCTCAGGTTAAGAACAGTATCAGGTTAAGAACGGACCTCCGGAACGAATTAAGTTCTTAACCCGAGGTATACCACTGTAGATGCTTATTGCCTTGACATCTGCTGGGAGGGCGTTCCACAGGACGGGTGCCACTACTGAGAAGGCCCTCTGCCTGGTTCCCTGTAACCTCCCTTCTCGCAGGGAGGGAACCGCCAGAAGGCCCTTCGCGCTGGACCTCCGTATCCAGGCTGAATGATGGGGGTGGAGACGCTCCTTTAGGTATACCATGGCAGAATAAAGAGGCACGATCATATCACTTGATCTGGACTTTAAACTAAAGTCCATCCCTCATTGCGAGAAGCAAAGCTACAGGGAACCAGGCAGAGGGCCTTCTCGGTAGTGGCACCTGCCCTGTGGAACGCCCTTCCAGCAGATGTCAAAGCAATAAACAACTACCTGACATTCAGAAGACATCTTAAGGCAGCCCTGTTCAGGGAAGTTTTTAACGTGTGATATTTTACTGTATTTTTGCTTTCAATGGAAGCCGCCCAGAGTGGCTGGGGAGGCCCAGCCAGATGGGCGGGGTATAAATAATAAATTATTATTATTATTATTATTATTATTATTATTTTGTTCTCATGGCCGCCAGCCAGATACCCTCAAGGAAAGCCTGCAAGCAGGACATGAGCGCGAGAGCACTCTCGTCTTACTTCAAAAATGTGTTCCCCAAGGGAAAAATTTCCTTTCTCTTGTTTGCTGCATGGTTTGGGTGCCTTTTGACGCAAAGGCCTGTCCCAGCTTTAATTACAGGCTGCCTCTGTCTGCTGCGAAGCACTGAGATATCCTAAATTGCTCAGCACGGTGTGTGTGTGTGTGTGTGTGTGTGTGTGTGTGTGTTAGGATTCTCTCGGCACCTCACCCCAGTTCCCCACAGCCCATGGGCTCAGTTAGGATGCCGTAAGGCTTTTATTTCTCAGAACGGAGCTGCTTAATTGCTGCCTGGAAGTATATATAATTATAGTTATACGGCCCTCCAAATTCTCTTCCGTTCTTAGATGGAAGATTGTGCAGGGCTCTGGCTTAGCTGAAAGAATTTGCCTTGAAGGGTAGGGGAAGGAATCTTTAAAGGGCTGGGAGGGGGGGTCGCAGCTCCAACCTTCACAGGAACGTAAGAACAGCCTGCAGGATCAGGCCAACGGCCCATCTAGTCCAGCATCCTGTTCTCACAGTGGCCGACCAGATGCCTATGCGAAACTGGCGAGCAGGACCCAAGCACAAGGACATTTTCTCCTCCGGCACTTCCCATGAACTGGTATTCTGAAGCATTGCTGGTGCCAGTCATGGAGGCAGTGCATAGCCATTGTGAGTGGCAGCCATCAATAGCCCTCTCCTCCTCCATGAATTAGTCTAATCATCTATTATTATTATTATTATTATTATTATTATTATTATTATTAAAAATACTTTTTTATTTATACCCTGCCCACCCCAGCCAGAGCCAGGCTCAGGGCAGCTAACACCAGTAAAAATACAGTAAAAACATAATGGACACACACACACCAATTTATTTAAATTTATTGTGTTAAATTTATTGTGTTAAAATACAATTTAAAATGCAGCCTCATTTTAATGGTAGCTGTAATGGTTCTAGGGGTTGCTCGTGCGTAAATCGGCGCCACACCTGGCTGGGTTACCTGGGTGAACCCTTTCTGTCCGGACAGCCACTCACCCGTGGCTGTCTCAATCGCTGGCAGAATCCGTAAGTGGGCATTTCTTGAACTTCTTCCAGCAAAGAAGCTCTTTGACGCCTAGTCGCTGCCTACTCTCCCTGTGCAGAAGTCTTCTGTGCAGGGAGGGTGTGGGCAGCGGAGGACCCGTGCTCTCCCCGCTGGTCTACGGCGAGGAGTCCTGGAGCCACCTCGCCAATTCCCCTATTTGCCCCCCTTCTCCACTGGTGCTACGCTGAATTCCTTCCCCAGAAAATGGGCTGCTTCTCTCCCTCCCGGGACGCTCTCCTGAACCCCTCCGGAGCCCTCCCTCTACCTCTGGCTCTGATGGCAGTTCCCTGACAGTAGCCCATTGATCAAAACCATAAGGGGAGGGAAACATAAGGGTCAGACTGAGTCCAAACCAAAGAACAGGTGGAACAGCTCTGTCTTGCAGGCCATGCGGAAAGATGTCAAGTCCCGCAGGGCCCTAGTCTCTTGCAACAGAGCATTCCACCAAGTCGGGGCCAGTACTGAAAAGGCCCTGGCCCTAGTTGAGACCAATCTAACCACCTTGCGACCTGGGACCTCCAAGATGTTTTTATTTGAAGACCGTAAGGTCTTCTGTGGGACATACCAGGAGAGGCGGTCCCGTAGGTACGTGGGTCCTAGGCCGCATAGGGCTTTAAAGGTCAAAACCAGCACCTTCAACCTGACCCTGTACTCCACTGGGAGCCAGTGCAGCTGGTATAGAACCGGGTGAATGTGATCCCACGGCGAGGACCCCTGTAAGGAGCCTCGCCGCAGCATTCTGCACCTGCTGGAGTTTCTGGGTCAGCTTCAAGGGCAGCCCCGTGTAGAGCGAGTTACGATAATCAAGCCTGGAGGTGACAGTCGCATGGATCACTGTGGCCAGATCAGGGCAAGAAAGGTAAGGGACCAACTGCTTAATACAGTGGAGATGGAAAAATGCCACCTTTGCTATGGCTGCAACTGGCACCTCCATGGAAAGCCATCTAGGTTAAGGTTAGGGGACGTGGGTGGCACTGTGGTTTAAACCACAGAGCCTAGGACTTCCAGATCAGAAGGTCGGTGGTTCAAATCCCCATGACTGGGTGAGCTCCCGTTCCTTGGTCCCTGCTCCTGCCAACCTAGCAGTTCGAAAGCACCCCCAAAAATGCAAGCGGATAAATAGGTACCGCTCCAGCGGGAAGGTAAACGGCCTTTCCGTGTGCTGCTCTGGTTTGCCAGAAGCGGCTTAGTCATGCTGGCCACATGACCCAGAAAAACTGTCTGTGGACAAACGTCGGCTCCCTCAGCCAGTAAAGCGAGACGAGCGCCATAACCCCAGAGTCATCTGCGACTGGACTTAACTGTCAGGGGTCCTTTACATTTACCTTTCGGTTAAGGTTACCAGACATCCCCATTTCCCGGGCTCAGTCCCCAGATTTACAAATCAGTACCCTGACAAAATCCATCTATTTACAGTAGTAAATAGGGAAGTAACAGTGCCACTGTATTCTGCTCTGGTCAGACCTCACCTGGAGTACTGTGTCCAGTTCTGGGCACCACAGTTCAAGAAGGACACTGACAAACTGGAACGTGTCCAGAGGAGGGCAACCAAAATGGTCAAAGGCCTGGAAACGATGCCTTATGAGGAACGGCTAAGGGAGCTGGGCATGTTTAGCCTGGAGAAGAGGAGGTTAAGGGGTGATATGATAGCCATGTTCAAATATATAAAAGGATGTCACATAGAGGAGGGAGAAAGGTTGTTTTCTGCTGCTCCAGAGAAGCGGACACGGAGCAATGGATCCAAACTACAAGAAAGAAGATTCCACCTAAACATTAGGAAGAACTTCCTGACAGTAAGAGCTGTTTGACAGTGGATTTGCTGCCAAGGAGTGTGGTGGAGTCTCCTTCTTTGGAGGTCTTGAAGCAGAGGCTTGACAACCATATGTCAGAAGTACTCTGATGGTGTTTCCTGCTTGGCAGGGGGTTGGACTCGATGGCCCTTGTGGTCTCTTCCAACTCTAGGATTCTATGATTCTACCTCAGGATGAGAACAGGATCCGTTCTGGAGCCCCGTTCACATCCTGAAGCAAACGCAACCCACGACTGCACGTCTGCGTATGTGCAGGTCACGATTCACCGCTTCATGGAAGACAATCTTACTCAGCTACAAGGGATCGCCAAAGAAGACGACAACATCTTCCCATTGAGCAGTTAGGCAACCCACACTTTAAAGTGAATTTCCCCATTTTCCAAACGGAAAAAGCTTATTTTTTTTGGGGGGGGGGTTCTGTTTGGTTTCCCAGAAAAGTGGGTTTGTTGTGCTAGAGCAACAAGGCTGCTTTGTTCTACTTTAAATGCCTCAATTTCCAGCTCAGATCCCTCCCACAAAATTGTGACAGTCTGGAGGCACCTTAGGGATCTAGTGAGAAAAGAAATGAGGGGGCGACATGTCAGAGCAAGGTGTGTTTGTTGTTGCTCTTTAGTCGTTTAGTCGCGTCTGATTCTTCATGACCCCCTGGACCAGAGCACGCCAGGCCCTCCTGTCTTCCACTGCCTCCCGCAGTTTGGTCAAACTCATGCTGGTAGCTTCAAGAACACTGTCCCACCATCTCGTCCTCTGTCGTCCCCTTCTCCTTGCACCCTCCATCTTTCCCAACATCAGGGTCTTTTCCAGGGAGTCTTCTCTTCTCCTGAGGTGGCCAAAGTCTTGGAGCCTCAGCTTCAGGATCTGTCCTTCCAGGGAGCACTCAGGGCTGATTTCCTTCAGAATGGAGAGGTTTGATCTTCTTGCAGTCCATGGGACTCTCAAGAGTCTCCTCCAGCACCATAATTCAAAAGCATCAATTCTTCGGCGATCAGCCTTCTTGATGGTCCAGCTTTCACTTCCAGTGTTTTTAGGATCCACATTGATTTTTAGTAAGAACATAAGAAGAGCGTTGCTGGATCAGGCCAATGGCCCACCTCGTCCTGCATCCCTGTTCTCACAGCAGCCAGCCAGATGCCCCCAAAACCATCTAAGTTGGTGGCCATCACTGCCTGCTGTGACAGGGAGTTCCACAGTTTAACTATGCGCCGCATGAATAAGTTGTTCCTTTAACCTGTCCAACACTCAATTCTCATGGTGCCCAACCAGATGGAAAAGCCCACAAGCCAGCCTGAGTCCACCAGCGTTTTCTCATCACTTGTGAATCCCAGCAACTGGTCCTGAGATGCATACAATAATAATGATTTCTTATTTATACCCCGCCCATGTGGCTGAGTTTCCCCAGCTACTCTGGGCGGCTCCCAATCAAGTGTTTAAAACAATACAGCATAAAATATTAAAAACTTCCCTAAACAGGGCTGCCTTCAGATGTCTTTTAAAGGTAAGATAGATGCTTATTTCCTTGACATCTGAAGGGAGGGCGTTCCACAGGGCGCGTGCCACTACCAAAAAGGCCCTCTGCCTGGTTCCCTGCAACCTCACATCTCGCAATGAGGGAACCGCCAGAAGGCCCTCAGCACTGGATCTCTGTGTCTGGACTGAACGATGGGGGTGGAGATGCTCCTTCAGGGATACTAGGCCAAGGCCGTTTAGGACTTTAAAGGTCAGCACCAACACTTTGAATTGTGCTCAGAAACGTATTGGGAGCCAATGTAGGTCTTTCAAGACCGGTGTTATATGGTCTCGGCAGCCGCTCCCAGTCACCAGTCTAGCTGCCGCATTCTGAATTAGTTGTAGTTTCTTGGGTCACCTTCAAAGGTAGCCCCACGTAGAGCGCATTGCAGTAGTCCAAGCAGGAGATAACTAGAACATGCACCACTCTGGTGAGACAGTCCGCAGGCAGGTAGGGTCTGCCTCCAACAGAGAAGGAAGAGCATAAATATTGTGGCTGCAAGCCACTGGTAACCTTATCAGCGGCATCCGGGAATTTCCACCCCCGGTGTCTTAGGAATTTTGACTGTGTGCCATTCTGAGTTTTTGTGTAACTTTGGAAGCACAGAGGAGTTTGGGGGTTTGTTCCACTTCAGACTGAGAAAAAAAATTGCGCAAAAAGAGTCAGCGTTGTTTCTGGCACACATTCCACTTCGCCTGCATGTTTTGCAGGTTTCTGTCTGGTTTTGAAAAGCTGCAGAACCTGTTTGTACAGATAACGGACGAAGGATGTCCATGTGCCATAGGGAACGTTGCCTTGACGTATCACCTTCATCTCCCCTAAAAGCTTTCATTCTAATCTGCAGCCTGGCTAAGTTTCAGAGAACCTCAGAATTGTAGAGTTGAAGGGACCCTGAGGGTCATCTAGTCCAACCCACTGCGATGCAGGAATCACAAAATCCCTGACAGAGGACCACCCAACCTCTGTTTAAATCCTACAATCAAGGAGAGTCCGCCACTTTCTAAGGGAGTCGGTTCTTCCAGATGTTTAGTCGGAATCTCATTCCTCGAAGCCATGGGTTCGAGTCCTACCCTCCAGTGCAGCAGAAAACAAGCTTGCTTCATCCTCCATATGACAGCCCTTGAGATATTTGAAGATGGCTCTCATATCTCCTCTCAGTCTCCTGTTTTCCAGACTAAACATACCCAGCTCCTTCAACCATTCCTCATCGGGCTTAGTTTCAAGACCCTTGATCATCTTGGTTGCCCTCCTCTGCCCACCTTCCAGCTTGCCAATATCTTTCTTTTTTAAGAAATACAATTTTTATTAGTTTTTTAACATACCATTTTCAACAGTAATTAGACCTACTCTTACATCTTATTCAATCTTTTTGACTTCCATCAATCCGGTCTGAAAAATTTCCAATCTAATCTCTTAGTATGCATTTCTTATCTTCCCTATTACATTTCAAACTCATAACCAATATCTCTATTTTTTTCTACTTTGTAACACTTCACATAATTCTCCTTACAAAACTTCTTGTAGTCCTACTAGCGTAATTTGTTCTTTACAGTTGCTCTTCAAATAGTTCATATACTTCTTCCAGTCTTCTGTAAATCTCTGGTCCCGTAGGTTTCGAATCCTTCCTGTCATTTTATCAAATTCTGCGTAGTCCATTAATTTTGCCTGCCATTCTTCTTTTTTCTTGCTTCCATTTCTGGACTAACAATACTCATGCAACTGTTGTTGTACAGTGGTGCCTCGCAAGACGAAATTAATCCGTTCCGCAAGTCTCTTCGTCTAGCGTTTTTTTCGTCTTGCGAAGCAAACCCATTGACAGCTTAGCGGATTAGCGCTATTAGCGGTTTAGCGGCTTTTAGCGATCAGCTGATAAGCAGCTTAGTGGCTTAGGAAAAGGGGGGTAAAGGGGGGGAACCCGCACATTTCGTCTTGCGAAGCAAGCCCATAGAGAAATTCGTTTTGCGAAGCGCCTCCAAAACGGAAAATCCTTTCGTCTAGCGGGTTTTCTGTCTTGCAAGGCGTTCGTCTTGCGGGGCACCACTGTATATAAAAACAATTTAACATCTTGCCTATTAATGTCTTGGCCTATAATACCAAGTAAAAATGCTTCTGGTTTTTTTTTTAAGAATGTATATTTCAACATCTTTTTCATCTCATTATATATCATTTCCCAGAAGTTCTTTACTTTATTACATTCCCACCACATAGGATAAAATGTTCCTTCTTTTTCTTTACATTTCTTTTTCTTTTTCTTTTTCTTTACATTTCTCTTTCAAAGCGTTACAGGGAGTAAGTTTTATCCTTTCATTCCACAACCTTTCCCATTCTTTAAGCTGTATATTGTATCCAAATATTGGCATATAGTATATGCCAATATCTTTCTTACTCCGTGGTGTCCAGAACTGGACACAGTACTCCAGGTGGCGTCTGACAATGGTGGAATAAAAGAGGTACAGTGGTACCTCAGTTTAAGTACTTAATTCATTCCGGAGGTCCGTTCTTAAGCTGAAACTGTTCTTGACCTGAAGCACCACTTTAGCTAATGGGGCCTCCTGCTGCTGCTGCACCGCTGGAGCACGATTTCTGTACTTATCCTGAAGCAAAGTTCTTAACCTGAAGCACTATTTCTGGGTTCGTGGAGTGTGTAACCTGAAGCGTATGTAACCCGAGGTACCACTGTACTGTAACTTCCCCTGATCTGGGTACTAAACCTCTGTTCACGCAACACAGAATTCCATTTGCTATTTTTGCTGCTGCATCACAATGTTGACTCATATTCAGCTCAAGCGCCGTTTACACTTTCACTCTCCCCACCCCTGCTCTGCAGTTTTCTCAGCTGTGAATTTAGAGGTTGCTGTTGCTCATGATTGTCTTCACCCCCCCATGGGATGCAGAAGATGTCAGCATCACTTTTGATCAGAAAAACAAACAGCTCAGTGGCTGAAATCTTTTGTTATATTGAGCTATTTGCAGACATTCATGAAACGTGAAATGTGAAAGACCAGCTGCTTTAGGTACCCCTTGATCTGCTTCTATTCTAGATAGTCATTATTTCCTACCTAACTTTAAAAAGTGGCTCTCAAGATTACTTTTGCTCCTCTTCCCTCCTCTTCCCTTTTTCCTTTTATGTCATGCCTTTTACGCTGTAAGCATGCAGGAAAGGACTGTCTTGTTTTAACTGACTGTATGCAAGCTGCTCTAGGAGCCTTTTCGCCTGAAGAGTAGGGGCACAAATGCTCCAAAATCAATCATTTGGATATGAATTTTCCAGAACATTCAGAACAGAATATTTCCAGGTCAAATCACTCTTGCATGTGCTCACGCATCGATCCATCCCTTTCCATTCAATGCTGCATTAAAATTTGCACTTGAATGTGTATTTAAAACAGGGCTTGTTTATCCAAATATATCTTTCGAAACATATTCTGTCTCAAAACACACATTCTTGGTAGTTCCTTTTGAGCCAAGAACTACGTTGCAACATTTGGGAAGTGTGAAAGCTGGGAGGTAACCAATTTCCCCTGGCAGGTACAGATTAGATCAGATTGTATCGGAACTCACAAATATAAAATCCCCCATATATATTTCACGTATCTCAGAAAGGACCGTCCTCTTTTGCCATTGGCAAGCATGAGATTTCTAATCTCCTGTTTCCATATCTTGAGAATAAGAGCATGCAATCTTTTGCTACTTTTCCCACCACTCATCTCACACATGGTGGGGCTTGGCAGGGTTGCCTCAGGCATGCTACAACAGTATAGAAAAGCATGGATAACTTGCGGAACTCTCTGCCACAAGATGTGGTGCTTGCTTGCTTAGAAAGCTTCAAAGGGCCACCAAGGAGGGGGAATTCAGAAAATATAAACGTCATAGTATGGAGGGCTGAAGTCCTCTCCCCTGACACTGTAACCTGAGTCCAAATTAGCTCCTGCCCTCCCCACAAGTCTGCGTAATTGTATATAGTGCCCTTCCCCCAAACCCCACAGGACTGTCTACAACGCAGAATGGATGCTTTTGAATTCTGGTGCTGGAGGAGACTCTTGAGAGTCCCATTGACTGCAAGAAGATCCAACCTCTCCATTCTGAAGGAAATCAGCCCTGAGTGCTCCCTGGAAGGACAGATCCTGAAGCTGAGGCTCCAAGACTTTGGCCACCTCATGAGACGAGAAGAGAAGAGAAGAGAAGAGAAGAGAAGAGAAGAGAAGAGAAGACTCCCTGGAAAAGACCCTGATGTTGGGAAAGATGGAGGGCACAGGGAGAAGGGGACGACAGAGGAGAAGATGGTGGGACAGTGTTCTCAAAGCTGCTAACATGAGTTTGACCAAACTGCGGGAGGCAGTGGAAGACAGGAGTGCCTGGCGTGCTCTGGTCCAGGGGGTCACGAAGAGATGGACACGACTAAACAACAACAACAACATGATAGTGAGGCTGATGGGGTTGAAAGCCTCTCTAGCTAGGGCTGATGGGAGTTGTGGTCCCACGCAGCTGGAGGGCACCCAGGTTGGAGGAAGGCTGGTTAGAGGTACAGACATGAGCCAGGACAAATATTCCATTCTAGACTGTTACACGGGATTTCCCAGTGAAGGATGGGTGCGTACAACCAACACTGGACAGCTGCTATGCTGGGGAACAAGATGAGGAGACAGGATAGAAAGAGATAGAGAGAAAAAAAGAGAAATTCATCCCTTCTCACCCAGTTTTCACAGCTCTGTTTATTTTGGGCACCAACCAGCTGCCTCCTCCCAATTAAACCTCCATATCTGGAGCGGAGAGTTGCATAACTGAGATGCCCAGATCTGAATATTCCCAGCCGGGTGGGGAGAAAGGGCCGCATGCTGAATTTCCCCCTCCCAATTTCCATCAATTTCACTCTCCTCTCAAGCCCTGCCCAGCTGGGTCTGAGTCCCAGCTTAGCCACCCCCACAACAGCAAGCGTGCAGCAGGGCGAGAGATCCTTTAACCATAAGCAGAGTGCCTTTTCCTTCTCAGGGAGCAACTGCAAGCGCCTCCATCCCCTTCAGCCGTTTGGGGAGAGGCGTCTTGTGTTCGAATCCTGCTGGCTGGTTTTCCACAGGCGTGCGGCTAGCTACTGTGAGAACGGGAGGCTGGACTAGGTGGGCCATTGGCCTCATCCAGCAACCCCTTCTTATTGCTCTTACGGGATTAGAGGCAGAACTGATAGGGATGGAACTGGATCAGAGGAGCATAGATTGATAATTGGGATCCTTCCACACACCCCTCCAAAAACACACACAAAACAACCTATAAATTCTGCTAGGCACATTTTTGAAAAAAAAAAAACAGTCTGGTATAGCTTGTAGATAAATCTTGGTCAGTTGCGAAAAGCCATTTAGGTTCAAGATCAAACGCTTTGTTTTAATCGTAAATTAGCAAGTTCAGTAAGTAAATTAGGCTAATCGTTTAGGTTTGCTTCAGTTTGTTAGAAGTGTAGCCATAGACATACCCACGGGCTCGAGCTTCTCATCGGCAGAGGGTTTCAGGAACTAGCACTGAAGAAGTTCTCCCCCTTCTTGCTCAGCTTTTGGGAGCTTGAAAATGGTCTGGGGGTCCTCTTCTTCATGCTGCAGCAACGCCATATCACCCTGAAATCTCCTTCCAAGGCTTCGGGGTCAGCTTAGCCTTAGCTCCCCCTTCTAGCTCCGCTAACGAACACGTACCTCCCGACCTTGGCAAAGTGGGAGAGACACATCTGACCGTGAGCAACGACTACGCGGAAGTCTTCGAGCCCAAGCTAAGGATGGGGGAAGAATTTGGTTCGGTTCTCTTTTAAAGGCCAACTTTCCGAATTTGCAACTTCCAAAGCAACCAGCCCACCGAAACACAGACTGCCCGTTCCAATCCACACCTCTCTGAATTTTGCAGAAAGTATATGCAGAAAAAAACGTATTAAAGTGTGTGTCTGTTAGTGAAACTAACATAAACCTGGGAGAAACCAGAGAAAAACCCACGATTCTTTCAAACCTGCCTGCCCTGTGCAGTTTTTGCCTTGTTTTGTTGGTCTTCACCCCCCAACTGATCCAAAACACAAGTTTGGGCAAATGCGCTTGGCCACAGCCTCCCCTTGTCGCTCTTGCCTCTCTTCTTCCCTCCATTGTCTTATTCACTGCCTCCTGTGGCAGAGAGTTCCACAGTTTAACACTGTATTGCATGAAGGAGTCCTTTCTTACATCTGTCCTGAACCTTCCAAAATTCAACTTCATTGGATATCCGTGAGTTCTGATGCGATGAGAGAGAGTGAGAAAAACTTTCCTCTATCCACTTTCTCCATGCCACGAATAATTTTATGAACTCCTATCATGTTGCTTTTTCTCCAAACTAAAAAGTCCTAAATGCTGCAAACTTTGGAGTCACTCCAAACCCTTGATACTTCTGGTTGCCCTTTTCTGAAATTCTTCCCATTGACTCTACAATATCCTTTTTGAGGCGTGGTGATCAGAACTGCAAGGTAAAGGTAAAAGGTAAAGGACCCCTGGATGGTTAAGTCCAGTCAAAGGTGACTATGGGGTTGCAGCATTCATCTTGCTTTCAGGCTGAGGGAGCCGGTGTTTGTCTGCAGACAGCTTTCCAAGTCATGTGGCCAGCAGGACTAAACCGCTTCTGGCACAACAGGGCACCGTGATGGAAGCCAGAGCGCACGGAAACGCCATTTACCTTCCTGCCACAGTGGTACCTCTTTTTCTACTTGCACTGGTGTGCTTTCGAACTGCTAGGTTGGCAGGAGGTGGGACCGAGCGATGGGAGCTCACCCCGTCGCAGGGATTCGAACCACCAACCTTCCAATCAGCAAGCTCAAGAGGCTCAGTGGTTTAGGCCACAGTGCCACCCGCTATACACAGCACTGGGGAGAAGATTTTCGGTACAAGGGACCCCACAGAGAGCCACCACACCGCTGCCAGGCCTGAGGTCCTTCAACACAACCAGGCTCCACAGGTTCCTGCCTGCTCCATGCTGCAATTTGCTTCTGGAATAATCCAGCCAGGATGTTCATGCTCTCCAGCTCCTTCCAGACTCCAGTCAGTGCCCCAGGCACATTCCCGAACCTCTCCGACAACCTGGACCTTTCTGGCTGTCTTGAACTCCCTCCTTACACCTTCCCTGCCTGCCTCGTAGGCATAAAAAATAGTAGCTTGTTTCTTCCTAAAGCTTGAGGTAGGGAAGGAAAAGAAACAGGCAGAATAGAAGCAGACTCTGCCTGGAACACCATGCCGTTCTTCACACCCACGTGCAATCTCAAGGCAGCGAACGAGCGAGCTTCAGGGTTCCATAGAGGTCTTCTTCAGTCGGATGTTACACAAAACCGGGGACGGGGAAGGAAGAGGTGTTGATGGCAGGAGTGACACACAAACACACCAAAGCTATGTTTTTTGGGGTGTTGGGAGAGGAAGGGCGTTTGAGGTGCCAGTGGCAATAGAAGGACTAAGAAAAAACTGGGGTTTAGCAGAGAGACATGAAGGTTTCAGAAGATTACATATTGCAGATGAGCAAACTGACACATAAAGAAATGTGGGGTTTTTGGGGGGGCGGGGCATGCAAACAGAGTTTTGCATGTGGAAAAGCTCTGCCTGAATGCCTTACTGCCAATGGGATCCACACTTGTGTTCCGGCCAATCCACTTTTGAGGGATTTGCAGTGATTGTGTGAACCTGCTCTGAGGGGTATTTTACTCCTTCGGCGGCAAGCCCACCAGATGGAGACTCTTGATATGCAAGAAGAAGGCCTTTGCACAAACGTCACAGCAGGTGTTATGTACCGAGTGGAATAGGATCCAAAATGCAGCAGTCTGATTGGTCCTAGAACAATAGGATTCAGAATGCAGCAGTCTGATTGGTCCTAGAACAATAGGACCCAGAATGCAGCAGTATGACTGGTCCACAGGAGCCACCCAATCCAGCTCCAGGTGGGAGTGAATCCACAACCTGATTGGCCTACAGGAGAATCCCGGAATTAGCCAATCACGTGGGGCCCATTGTGTAAATAATGTATATAAAGCAGACATTCTGGGAGAACTTCCATTCCTCCTCACTACTATGAGCTGAATAAAGAGCATGAAATCCACTCTCAACTCCGAGGATATTTCAGCAGGCAACCTGGAGCAGCTACCAGGACTGCTTCCAGGCTGCAATTTTGCAGGAGGGGTTCAACTTGCATTCCAGCACAGGGAGTTTGCACAGTTAAAGAGGGATGCAGAGCTCTGGGGAAAGCCTTGCTCCAACGGGTGCCAGGTCCCAATTTGTGAAAACAGATCAGGACGAATGCTCAAATAAGCAGGCCGTCCAGAAGAGCCCCAGTAGCATACTCAGCCAATCTTTGGATTTCAGATGAGCATGCCTGTGTGATACACCCATTGGTCGCATTCACACGTTATGTTTTAAAGCTTACAGGGAAAAGCAAAGGATAACTCTGGTGCACCTCTCCAAAGGCAGGAACGAGGTTTCACTTTGGGTGCTATTTTGGGGCTGATTGTCCCGCGAGAACCCTACGAGTCTGCACACGGACATAGAAGTTGCGGCTTTGCGGGAAGATGTGCCGACTTAGACAGGCGAGTGAGTCACGTCGTGCTGCTCAACTTCCTCCTGGCACCCTCTGCCTTGCCCTGCTTCCGCTCAGGTTAGCTCCTTGCCGTTATCGGATTCAGTTGGTCTGATTCCCCACGTCTTCTGAAGCCACAGCACATGGGTGCCCTCGCACATGCCCCCCCAGGCCTTTCCTTACCCTTTCCCCCTTCTAAATGGAGCACTGACACATGCAACTTTAGCAAAAAAATAAAAATGAAAAAAATGAGAATGAGGGGGTGGATTCCGTGTTGCTTAGCGACACTTGTGCCTAGCGACCAAAGTGCTTAGCGACCGCGGAAGGACCTGTGCTCCGTCTTCCCTTCTCCAAAGAGTTTTTTCAGCGGAGAGACCTTCCCCTCGCTCCCAACACTTCCTTCCCAGCTTGCTTGCATTCTTCTGGCTGATAAAGGTTACCCAGGAAACATGCCCACTCCTGGTTCATTGCAAAACACACACACACGCACACAAATGCACAGACTCATGCATGAACACACAAACTCTCCACCTTGCGGGGGAGGTTTCCCAGCAGCCTGGCACTTGCCGCATTTTGCAGGGGGCTTGAAGCTTTAATGCTACTCCAGAAAAAGAAAGGGAACTTTGGGGGGTTTTTTTCCCCCATGGTGAGGGAGACTATGGGTTTGGATTGGGCCCGGGGAGCTGGAGATCAATCAGGCAGACGCAACGGCATCAAACAGGGAGATAGGAAACTGCCTTGTATACTGGGTCAAACTCTTGTAGTAATAATAATAATAATAATAATAATAATAATAATAATAATATTTTTTATTATTTATATCCCACCCTCCCCAGCCGAAGCTGGGCTCAGGGTGGCTAACAACAATAAAATAATAGAACATTAACCTAGACAGCATCTTAGAAAGCAGAGACATCACCTTGCCAACAAAGGTCCGTATTGTTAAAGCTATGGTTTTCCCAGGAGTGATGTATGGAAGTGAGAGCTGGACCATAAAGAAGGCTGATCACCGAAGAATGGATGCTTTTGAATTCTGGTGCTGGAGGAGACTCTTGAGAGTCCCACGGACTGCAAGAAGATCAAACCTCTCCATTCTGAAGGAAACCAGCCCTGAGTGCTCACTGGAAGGACAGATCCTGAAGCTGAGGCTCCAAGACTTTGGCCACCTCATGAGAAGAGAAGACTCCCTGGAAAAGACCCTGATGTTGGGAAAGATGGAGGGCACTAGGAGAAGGGGACGGCAGAGGACGAGATGGTGGGACAGTGTTCTCGAAGCTACCAGCATGAGTTTGACCAAACTGCGGGAGGCAGTGGAAGACAGGAGTGCCTGGTGTGCTCTGGTCCAGGGGTCAGGAAGAGTCGGACACGACCAAACGACTAAACAACAACAACAAACTCCATCAGCCCCAGATACTATGGCCAGTGATCACAGAACCAGAGAATTGTAGCCATCCTCTGGGTGAGATCAAACCACCAAGCTTCTGGTTCACAGCCAGGCGCTCTGACCAATTGTGCCACAGGAGAGCTTAAAGCGCACAATCATAGAATTGTAGAGTTGGAAGGGACCCCATGGGTCATCTAGTCTGACCCCCTGAAGCTCAATATAGGGCTTGAACCCATGACCCTGAAATAAAGATTTTCATGTTCTGCCAACTGATCAGTCCAGCAACATCTGAAGGGCCAAAGGTTTCTGAACACCTGGGCTAAGAGCGTTAGTTTGCTAAAGTCGTGGGATGTTCAGATTTTTATCTGCGGCGCTGAGAACATAACGGTTCCTTCTTTCCAACTTTGGAGTGTCCCTGTTCATCTGCAAGCATATCCTCCATGAATCTGTCTAATCATCTTTTCAAGCCATCCAAACTGGTGGACTGCCTGCTGGGGGAGGGTTGCACAAGATGAGCTAGGGGTGAACCAATGGAGGAAAAGAACTGAATAATATTATAATTTTAGAATACCTAACTGTGAAGATACATAGAATGAAAGGGTTTAAGGTCAGTGAGAAAGAGGGGGATTGGTTTGAGAAGATATTGAATTATTTGAGTAGGTTTGAACAATTTGGGTCAATTAAAATGTTAAAAGTTAAATAAACCTCATGGAAGGAGGAGTGTTAAGGTATAGAGAAGTGTACATATGTGTTGTGTACTGAGTTGAATAGGATCCAAAAGGCAGCAGTCTGATTGGTCCTAGAACAATAGGATTCAGAATGCAGCAGTCTGATTGGTCCTAGAACAATAGGACCCAGAATGCAGCAGTCTGATTGGTCCACAGGAGCCACCCAATCCAGCTCCAGGTGGAAGTGAATCCGCAACCTGATTGGCCTACAGGAGAATCCCGGAATTAGCCAATCACGTGGGGCCCATTGTGTAAATAATGTATATAAAGCAGATATTTCGGGGGAACTTTCATTCCTCCTCCTCACCACTATGAGCTGAATAAAGAGCATGAAATCCACTCTCGACTCCGAGTATATTTCAATATGGTTGATTTGAATATGTTATTACTGAATATTGTTGAATATATATATTACTGAATATTGTATACCCAATGTATCAGCCGCCTGGGGGGGGTTTCACTGTTTGTGTTTTGGTAGTTGGTAAAAAATATAATAATAATAATAATAATAATAATAATAATAATAATAATAATAAATTAATAAACTCTGTGCTGCACGAATAAGTCTTTCTCTCTGTTGAAGGTTTGCAAGCACGCACGGTGATTTAAGTCGGATGGGTTAAACGCCAGGTGATTTGAGCAACTGTTTTGCAAAATGAAGGAAAAAGGGGAGGCAGCCTTAAAATACATTTAGTTAGAATAACACGCGGGCTGGCAGTGTTTTAAGAGTGTGGGGGGGGGAGCAGAGGGGCTGGTTTTCTCGCTCCCCACCCCCCCTCTTTTGTAATCCTCAGCCTCCTTTCGTCAGTTTCTCTCCTTTTAACTGTCTGTTCTGAACATCCAGAACAACAACAGCCTTTGAAACTCCAGCTGGCTAAATTAATCTCTGCAGCATCTCTTCTCCTGCAACACCAACACACACACACACACACACACACACACACACACACACACACGGCCCTTCCTTGTCCCACTTCCCCTCCCACACCTGGAACCATAACAGATTGCATAAGAAGCTGTCAAAGAAACACCCTGAGCCATAGCTGGAAACGGTTCCACTCCCCCACCAGCACCAGCACCAGCACCAGCACCACGTGCTCCATGTTCCTCCAGCACAAAACATCATCAGGGGTTTGAGCGGGAGGCGGCTCAATGACTCACCACCAGCCATTAAGGAGCGGTGCGCCTTTCTTTTAAAAGAAATTAATGGGTTTGCAAGCGGCAGGCAACCTAGAAACAAGGGCAGAACAACCTGAAGCTTCCTTGAAAGGCCTTCAAAGATTGTGCTTCAGCTGAAGCTCCCGTCTGCCACTGAAGCCTGTTCCTTTAAGGACCCAAGAAGATGCCTGCAGGATCAGGACCAGTGGCCCGTCTAGGCCAGCGTCCTGTTCTCAAAGTGGCCAACCAGGTGCCCATTTTGGGAAACCTACAAACAGCATTTGAGCACAAGAACAACTCTCTGGTTTCCAGCAACTGGTTTTCGGGGCTACCTTTGAAGGTGACCCGGAAACTACAACTAATCCAGAATGTGGCAGCTAAACTGGGGACTGGGAGCGGCCACCGAGACCACATAACACCAGCGTTGAAAGACCTACACTGGCTCCCAGTACGTTTCCAAGCACAATTCAAAGTGTTGGTGGTGACCTTGAAAGCCCTAAATGGCCTCGGTCCAGTATTACTGAAGGAGCGTCTCCACCTCCATTGTTCTACCCAGACACTGAGGTCCAGCTCCAAGGGCCTTCTGGCAGTTCCCTCACTGCAAGAAGCCAAGTTACAGGGAACCAGGCAGAGGGCCTTCTCGGTAGTGGGACCTGCCCTGTGGAACGCCCTCCCATCAGATGTCAAAGCGATAAACAACTACCTGACATTCAGAAGACATCTTAAGGGAAGTTTTTAATGTGTGACATTTTAGTGTATTTTGGGTCTCTGTGGAAGCCCCCCAGAGTGCCTGGGGAAACCCAGCCAGATGGGCGGGGTATAAATAATAAATTATTATTATTATTATCAGAAGCATCGCTGCGTCCGACCAGGGAGGCAGACTTTAGCCATCAAGGCTAGCAGACCAATTCCTAAAGGAATTTGTCTCATCCTTGTTTAAAGCCATCTAAGGTACAATTAAGGAGATTCCGTCTAAACACCAGGAAGAACCTTATGATAGTAAGAGCTGTTCGATGGTTGAATGGTCTCCCTCGGGAGGTTGTGGACACTCCTTCCTTGCAGGTTCTCAAGCAAAGGTTGGGTGGTCATCTGTCATGGGGTCCAAGGAGCAAGGAGCTAGGAGCAAGGAGTCCCAAAGGCAGGGGCCAGAGGATCAAGGAGTCCCAAAGGCAGGGGCCAGAGGATCGAGGAGCAATGAGTCCCAAAGGCAGGGGCCAGAGGATCAAGGAGCAAGGAGTCCCAAAGGCAGGGGCCAGATGATCAAGGAGCAAGGAGTCCCAAAGGCAGGGGCCAGAGGATCAAGGAGCAAGGAGTCCCAAGGCAGGGCCCAGAGGATCAAGGAGCAAGGAGTCCCAAAGGCAGGGGCCAGAGGAGCAAGGAATCAAGGAACCAAACGCAGCAAGGCAGGGAATGTGTTGCTGTGGCAAAGAGCCGATGGGAAATGCTGACCTTATATCCCTTCCCGGCTCTTGCCACCAGGTGCAGTGAGTTACCAAGCGGCCTCACCAGTGCGGCCGTGCCTTGCCTCTCCAGAACAAACTTAGGACTTTGCAGGACTGGGGCCTTCCTATTGGTCACCGGGCCTGGCTCCTGCAGGCACACCTGACACTCGGGGTCCCTCCCAGTTGTACAATTCTAAGTTTGTATCCATCACCTCCTCCTGTGGTCCAGCTAAGCGCAGTGTTCTTTTACCTCCCTCGAATCTTCCAACATTCACCTTTATTGGATGTCCGCAAATTCTGGTGTTAGGAGAGACGGAGAAAAGGTTTACCTCATCCACTTTCTGCAGGCCTTGAAAAATCCTATAAACTTCTACGATGTCCCCTCTCACTCATCTTTTCTCTAACTAAAAAGTCCCAAATGATGCAAACCTTTCCCGCACAGGGGAGTCGCTCGTTGATCATTTGGGTTGCCCTTTTCCGAACCTTTTTCAATATCCATTTTGAGGGGAGGCGACCAGAACGGCACACGGCCCCGCCCCGCCCCCTGAATTCCTCCAATCAGGCTCTTCTTCTGGACCTGTCTTGTGCTTCTTGCGTCCCGCCTTTTACTGCCTCAGCCTTCCCTCGCCGTCATGATCAGTTGCTGCCACAGATGGTCCCCGATTTCTCATTTCACAGCCTCCAAATGAAATAATAAAAAAAAGTATTTTGCTGTATCCGGTACAAGAAGTTCTGCATCTCTTATTCCTGTTTTCTTTTTCTTTCCTTCGCTTTCTATTTTTAGCGGACTCCATTCTTGATGTCAAACTGCAACCGTGAGGCTGGCTTGGGGGAGAGGTGGGCGGGCGGGAGGAAGGAAGGGGGTAGGCGAATCTGTCAGATTTCTCTCTTTTTTTCCATTTTCTCAGTCTTGTATTCAGTTCTCCACATTTCTACATCAGTTTGTGGAGGTTCTTTTCAAAGCCTCTGTGTAAATTCAGCAGCATTTGGGTGCAAATGTCTCTGTGTGTGTCTCCACACACACACACATTTTCCCTAATACACACATTTTTTGCAAAGCACTATTCCCTAATACAAAGCTATTGTGGTTAATGTTCATAAGTATTTGCATTTCGGTTTTACTCTTTCCCTCAGCCCATGCATTTCTGTTGTTAACGGAAAAATCCGAGGGCTCCCTTGGACAAAAACAAAGACACCAACCAGCATAACTTGGAGCAAAACAGCAGCCTGTAGGCTTGGCCTTTATTGATCTGTTGCAACAGGGTGCTCCCCTCACCTGCAGGAGAGAGGAGGGACCCAGAAAAATGGTGTGCAAGGCCTTATAAAGACTTTAGAAATTGCCACCCTGTAGATCAAGGCCACCCCCAGAAACATCATACATACATCACTGAAGGGGTGTTACCTAAGACCACCCCTCAGATACATCACAGAAAAGGCTGTCTAAAATAGAAATTTGAATGTTGTTTTTCTCCTGTTGTTGTTTATCTCCTGTCTGGCAGGTTACTTGATTGGATTGCCTGGGGAGCCTGGCCAGTCTTTTGTAATGATAAATACTTAGTTCCTGGGCCATGTCACAGGCTCACACCCTATTCAAACACAGACATACCCTTAAGACAGGATTTGTGAAGAAAAAGACAATGGGGAGGCTTTTCCATTTTGACCTTGCAGAGAAAACATTTGCTCAGTTTAGGAATCAAAATGGTTCCAGGTTGGCCTTCCTGTGCTGATCTATGTATGTGCTTGGTTGGTACACTTATGAACATTGAACATATATCTAAGACCATAAAATTCCTATCACACTGTTACATTGGTGGGCTGGAGAACTGCACTACAGAATTCAGAGTAGTGCAAATTTCAAAAAATGGCTGTGTTTTGGTTCCCATATTGTTTAGGTACTTCCTGACCCCTGGACCAGAGCACACCAGGCACTCCTGCCTTCCACTGCCTCCCACAGTTTGGCCAAACTCATGCTGGTAGCTTCAAGAACACTGTCCCACCATCTCGTCCTCCATTGTCCCCTTCTCCTTGGGCCCTCCATCTTTCCCAACATCAGGGTCTTTTCCAGGGAGTCTTCTCTTCTCCTGAGGTGGCCAAAGTCTTGGAGCCTCAGCTTCAGGATCTGTCCTTCCCGTGAGCACTCAGGGCTGATTTCCTTCAGAATGGAGAGGTTTGATCTTCTTGCAGTCCATGGGACTCTCCAGAGTCTCCTCCAGCCTAGACTCTAGGGTTGTGCGCTCATCTCACTCTATAGGCCGGAAGCCAGCGCTGTCCGCAGACACTTCCGGGTCACGTGGCCAGCGTGACAAGCTGCATCTGGCGAGCCAGCGCAGCACACGGTCGCCGTTTACCTTCCCGCTGGTAAGCGGTCCCTATTTATCTACTTGCACACAGAGGTGCTTTCAAACTGCTAGGTTGGCAGGCACTGGGACCGAACGACGGGAGCGTACCCCGCCACGGGGATTCGAACCGCCGACCATGCAATCGGCAAGTCCTAGGCGCTGAGGTTTTACCCACAGCGCCACCCATGTCCCATTGTTTAGGTAGGTTCACCTTTAAATGCAAGCTGCATCGGATTTCTCTCAGTTTCTTAACAGAAGTATCACCTGGTAGATCTCTGGGATATTTGAAGTAGATTTGCGAAGGGTCTGCGGTTCTCAATCGTTTAACACGGGCAAACAACAAAATGGCTCCCCACCGCCTTCTCCCTCAGAATTAAATCCCTGCACCCTGTTATTATCCTGCAGGAGGATCATAAGGGAACATTATGTCTATTAAAGTGGATTAATGCACACTGTTGCCCCAGCATGACAAACCCACTGAAGAAGAGAGAAAAAACAAGATTTTTAATTTTTTTTTTTGCATTGAGGAAAATGCAAGGAGAAGCCTGGGATGAACAAATGACTAACAGGAAGACGTGCAAACAATTGACAAGCAAAGTGGGAGAAGAACATAAGGAGAGACTGCTGGATCAGGCCAATAGGGGCCTATCCAGTCCAGAATCCTGTTCTCACAATGGGCAACTATATGCTCCCATGTGAAACCCACAAACAGGATTCGGGCACAAGAGCAAATCTCCCCTCCTGTGGTTTGCAGCAGCTGGTACTCAGAAACAGTACAGTACAGTATGCTTGTGAAACATGGACCACTTATAAACGCCATCTCCAACTCCTCAAAATATTCCATCTCCAAAAAAATTTACACATCACTTGGGAAGACAGGCAAACGAATACCAGCGTACTGGAAGAAGCAAAGATCACCGGTGTCAAAGCAATGATTCTTCAACATCAACTTCGTTGGACTGGTCATGTTTTGCGGAAGCCTGATTATCATCTTCCAAAGCAACTACAGTGGTACCTCGGGTTAAGAACTTAATTCGTTCTGGAGGTCCGTTCTTAACCTGAAACTGTTCTTAACCTGAAGCACCGCTTTAGCTAATGGGGCCTCCTGCTGCCGCCGCGCCGCCGGAGCACGATTTCTGTTCTCATCCTGAAGCAAAAGTTCTTAACCCGAGGTACTATTTCTGGGTTAGCAGAGTCTGTAACCTGAAGCATCTATAACCTGAAGCGTCTGTAACACGAGGTACCACTGTACTCTATTCCGAACTTAAAAATGGAAAGCGTAATGTTGGTGGGCCAACAAGAGAGGTTGAAACACTGTCTCAAGGCAAATTTTAAAAATGTAGTATAAACACCAAAATTGGGAAACACTTGCCTGCGAGCGCTCCAGTTGGAGAACAGCTTTTACCAAAGGTGTCATGGGCTTTGAAGACACTTGAACTCAGGACGCAAGGGAGAAACGTGCTAAGAGGAAGGCACGCTTGGCAAACCCTCACTGTGATCAACTCCCGCCTGGAAACCAATGTCCCCACTGTGGAAGGACGTGTGGTTCCAGAATTGGCCTCCACAGTCACTTAGGGACTTATTGTTAAAACCGTGTTTATGGAAGACAATCTTACTCGGCTACGAGGGATCGCCGAAGAAGAAGGAAGAAGATTCAGAATCATGACTGCCTCCAGTCGTGGAAAGCAGAGCACAGCCATCATGTCTAGCAGCCTTCTCCTCCATGAAACGAATGCTCATTGTCAGATACCCACCCCAGAAACAGATAAGAGTGAATGCTTAGAAAAACCAAACCTTTACATATGTTTTGTGCAAGGAAATCAGGATGAATGCTCAATAAACATCATTCATCTGGAGGAGCCCGCGGCATAAGTCTCTTGCACTTTGCTCTGGCTGGTGGATTTCAGGCTTCCGGTAAAAACAACCACAGCAACATGAAGTAGATTCCACAAACCCAAAATCTGCCCATCCCTGGTTTAAAGGTAAAGTAAAGGGACCCCTGACCATTAGGTCCAGTCGTGGCCGACTCTGGGGTTGCGGCGCTCATCTCGCTTTATTGGCAGAGGGAGCCAGCGTAAAGCTTCCGGGTCATGTGGCCAGCATGACTAATCCGCTTCTGGCGAACCAGAGCAGTGCACAGAAACGCCGTTTACCTTCCCGCCAGAGCGGTACCTATTTATCTACTTGCACTTTGATGTGCTTTCGAACTGCTAGGTGGGCAAGAGCAGGGACCGAGCAACGGGAGCTCACCCCATTGTGGGGATTCAAACTGCCGACCTTCTGATCAGCAACCCCTAGGCTCTGTGGTTTGAATGACTTCTGCCCAGAGCTTGCATATCCTGGCAGCTTGCAGGAAAGTTTTCCAGAAGTAAACAGGAATGAATCCCCACAATGAATGAATGAATGAATGACTTCTGCCCAGAGCTTGCATATCCTGGCAGCTTGCAGGAAAGTTCTCCAAAAGTAAACAGGAGACGCTTGCAGGCGATTGGCGCTCTGCCACAAGGCCTGCAAAGCCCTGTCACTTTCGGTTTCTCTTAGCTTCTCATTTTTCTAGCCTCAAGGTCATTTTTTAAAATGTCTTCTTAAACATTTGTTATATGCAAATTTGCCTGACACACACATTTTGCAAGTTATTTCCCTTCATATTATATATTTGCATGTATTATTTTAATGAATCTGTGCATTTTTGTGAATGCTCTTTCCTAACGTACATACTTGCAAATGCACAATTTGTTTGGAGAGCTGCATTACAAAATTCGGGACAGTGGGAATTTCTTTTGGCTCACATATCATCTTTGAAAGTGTGAATTAGGTAGCTCCGCATTGGAATCTGAACTAATTCGAATTCTTCCTCCTACTCTACACCAGGCTAATGACCAGAAGCTGTGACCCAAAACTTGGGATCACCACCAGACCGCAGGCGAAAGTCTCTGTGCTTCTGCTTTCATTTTCTGAAAAGTGGAACCCGGATTTAGAAATCTCTGCTGACATCATCCAGAATTTTACAGCAAGGAGGAGAACCTGCAGGTTACTTTAAAACAGTCTGATGAATTGATTTTTAAAACATTTTATCAGCCACAAAGGTGCACTGCATAGATTGACAGATAAGAAATGAATGTAGCAACAGCATCCTTTGGCACGAAAATCTTCAGAGATGGATAATCTAAAAACAAAGAAGGTTTGGAACCACTGGAGCCGTTTGGAACCATTCATAAGCAAACTTGATGCATTCATTTATTTGCAAAGTAGAACGACCACAGTTAATCAAGAAGACAAATCTGGAGGCAGCCCTCCAAGTATGAACTGTTTGCACGCTTGGAACAAGAACAGTTGTGATGGAGAGGAGAGGCCAAAAAGTAAAGCATGGAAACATGTTGGTTACCCCCCCCCTCCCCAAAGCCCCCGGGAGGCAGAATGCCTACAAGAAACCCAACACACAAAATCCGGGAGTGCATAGACACTCATACGCCAATCATGTGCACAGAAAGATTCTGAACTCAAGAAGCTGCCTTCTCCTGAGTCGTGTCCAGAGAGGGCAACCAACCCCCTGCCAAGCAGGAAACACCATCAGAGCACTCCTGACATATGGTTGTCAAGCCTCTGCTTAAAGACCTCCAAAGGAGACTCCACCACACTCCTTGGCAGCAAATTCCACTGTCGAACAGCTCTCACTGTCAGGAAGTTCTTCCTAATGTTTAGGTGGAATCTTCTTTCTTGTAGTTTGGATCCATTGCTCCGTGTCCGCTTCTCTGGAGCAGCAGAAAACAACCTTTCTCCCTCCTCTATGTGACATCCTTTTATATATTTGAACATGGCTATCATATCACCCCTTAACCTCCTCTTCTCCAGGCTAAACATGCGCAGCTCCCTTAGCCGTTCCTCATAAGGCATCGTTTCCAGGCCTTGGACCATTTTGGTTGCCCTCCTCTGGACACGTTCCAGTTTGTCAGTGTCCTTCTTGAACTGTGGTGCCCAGAACTGGACACAGTACTCCAGGTGAGGTCTGACCAGAGCAGAATACAGTGGCACTATTACTTCCCTTGATCTAGATGCTATACTCCTATTGATGCAGCGCAATTTAATCCCACCGGAACTGCTTTTGGGGGACTTCTCATGGCTGCCTCTTCATTTCCCTCTCCCTGCCCTCCTGCCATCATCATGACTCAGCCCCAACGCTCTGCCAGATGTGGCTTTTGCATCCCGGGCAATCGTTTCATTCTCTGTTTGAACATGTGCAGAGAGTATCACAAACACCGGCTGCATGTTCTTGCTTCACACATGACAACAGCGCCAGGCAGAGAATGTGCAGAGGGAACAGAGAGTCTCCACCAATCCTGGCTTCCTGAGGAGCGGGAGAGACACAAGTGAGTTTTGTGTGAACACATTGTGCTTTGCTGCATGCACACATTGAAATGCACCCTGGAGAAGAGCTTATGTATGTTGTGGTCCTGAGAAGGGGCAGAACCGGTGCTGTTCTCGTCGTGTTTTCAAGATGCATATAGCTGTGCTTGGTGCAGAGCAAGGAAGGGATGTGGCTCAGCTGTAAAGCACATGCATTGTATGCCAAAGGTCTCAGGTCCAACCCTGGTGTCGCCACATACTGCTAGGAAAATCTCCTGCCTGCAGCCCGAGAGAAAGGCTCTGCTGGATCAGTGTGGACAATGCACTGCGGGAGAGACCAATGGTCTCACTCCAAATAAGAAACCTTCCTCAGTTCCGTCCTGTGATGTGGTTGTGAGGGCTTGCAAGGGCGTCTTCGGTTACGGCTTGGAGACTTGTGGGTTGTGTTGCAACATGGACATGTGGAGAAGCAACCGCACGGTGGTCTTGCCACATGCTGGACACTGCCTGGAGCTCTCAAGTCCATGTTCTCCTGTGGGGGATTTGGTTAACACAATGGAGAAACAGCACAAGCCACTGGGCTGCCATGAAGTCTATCCATACAGTGTCTGATGCAAGCTGGTGCCCTCTGTGGTGGCCTGGGACTTGGGCTCGGAACCAGAGGAGTCTCAGTCCGCACCGGATCCTTTGCCTCAGGCATCATCTGAACCAAGTCTGGGACCTGATTCTGAAGAGCCCCAGTCTGCACAGGTTCCCCTGCAACAAGCACCAGCTGGGCCGAGTCCGGGGCCTGATCCTGCCCTGGCTCCGGATGCAAGGACTACCTCATTGCCTCCAGCTGGGCCATCACTTACAGCTGCTCCACTACCAGTTGGGTCAGGGGAGGCTGAGGCAGCTTCTGGGTCTAGTCACCCACCGACGTCTCCTGAACTGCAGAGACTCAGGTCTGAGAGAAGGAGAGACTTGAGGACTCGCAGGAGGAGTGCTCGCCTTTGGGCGAGACAGGGAGGTGAGTCGCCGGGGGATCAGGACCGGCCGCTATCCCGACAAAGATCAAAGGCCGTCGGACCCCACCCCAGGTTGTGGGAGCAACATTGCTGTATGCTAAATCCTGCACCTGTCATTTCCTGGTTTCCTGCCTCATGTCCTGCTTTGGCCCTGTTGGACTGACACCTTCAGATTCTGGACCGGACCCGGACCGCGTTTCACAGGTTACCCCCAGGCCCAGTACACCCTCCAGGTATGATGGACTGCAATTCCTATCAGCCCCCCATAGGTGTGGCCATTATAGTTCCAAACACCTGAAGGTTTGGTAAGGATGCTCTATCCCATGGTCTGACAGACACTGACCAGCACCAGTCCCTTCCGAGCGTTGCTGGCTTATGGGAGTTGCTAGCTGAGATAGAATAACGAAAGCATTGCATTGTGGAGTTGGAAGGGACCCACAGGGTCATCGAATCTGACCCCCTGCAATGCAGGAATCTCAACTAGATCATCTGTGACTGATGGCCATCCAACCTCTGCTTTCCAAGGAAGGAAAAGTTCACCACCACTCATAGAACTCTGTCAAACAGCTGCAATCATCTGAAAGTTATTCCTGATGTTTAGTTGGAATCTCCTTTCTTGTAGCTTGAAGTCATGGGTTCGTGTCATACCCTCCAGAGCAGGAGAAAACAAGCTTGCTCCCTCTTCCATGTGACATCTATACAGTATAGATAGGTGAAAATGGCTATTGTTATGTACTGAGTTGAATAGGATCCAAAATGCAGCAGTCTGATTGGTCCCAGAACAATAGGATTCAGAATGCAGCAGTCTGATTGGTCCTAGAACAATAGGACCCAGAACGCAGCAGTCTGATTGGTCCACAGAAATCACCCAATCCAGCTCCAGGTGGAAGTGAATCCACAACCTGATTGGCCTACAGGAGAATCCTGGAATTAGCCAATCACGTGGGGCCCATTGTGTAAATAATATATATAAAGCAAACATTTTGGGGGAACTTCCATTCCTCCTGACCACTATGAGGAGGGGAGGGGGAGGGAAGAGAAGGGAAATAAAAGATCAGGCTGAATTCAAATTAAAAGCCAGGTGGAATAGTTCTGTCTTACAGGCCCTGTGGAAGGAGTTTAAATCCTGCAGGGCCCTGGTCTCATGGGACAGAGCATTCCACCTGGTCGGAGCCATCACTGAGAAGACCCTGGCCTTGGTGGAGGATAGTCTGACTTCCTTGGGGCCTGGGACCTCTTAACTATATTTATTCATGGACCTTAAGGTCCTCTGCGGGGCAGACCACAAGAGGCGGTCCTGTAAAGGAATCTATAGTCACCATCCACATCAAATATTTAAAGCACATTTAAGTAATGTGGTTTTTCCCAAAGCCCTGGGAACTGTACTTTGTTAAGTATTCTGGGAAGTGCAGTTCTGTGAGAGATTACCTACTTCTCCAGGATTTTTGTGTGGGGGGATGGGGGATGGGAAACCTAAGCTAGATAAATCTGGACTGGACCTTTCAGAAGCCTTCATACAGATTATTGACACGCCCCTGAAATGCACACTGAGAAAAACCTGAAATGGATAGATTTGCCCTACCCCCAAACATAACCTCCATTCAGAACGAGAAGGGGTTGGGGAGGAATGTGCCTTCCACACCCCATTCACTCGCTCCCGTGGTGACGCTCACAAGCTGAAATACTCGGTGCAGAAAGGAAGAGGTAGGAGTTTCTTCGGAAGAAAGAGAAAAGAGGGAACGCGATGTTCTCTAGCAGCAGCTGCTCTGCTAGAACACTGAGGAGAACGGGAGCCAGCCCAAGATGCAAGGACAACCCCCCCCCCGTGCTCTTGTGCACATGATGCTGCCAAAGAAGGCATGGAAAGGAAGCTGCCTTAGATATGGCCAGGTCAGGTTCTGTGTCCCCCTGGCTCAGGAGTGCTGAGTTCATCTTGACCGGCAGATGCTCTCCAGAATCTCAGGCCAAGAGAGATCCTTTGCACCAGGTCCTTTCAAATCACAGATGTTGGGGGTTTAGACTGGCACCACCTGCATGCAAAGGAAATGTTATGCAATCCTTTCCAGATACCCAGGGGATCAGCTTTCATTCCTGTAATCTGTGGGTGCACCCCCTGTCCAGGGCCGGATTTAGTCTGGATGAGGCCCTAAGCTCCTGAAGGTAATGGGGCCCTTTATATGTCCAGCTGCCCTTTGTCAACAACAAATTGCCAATGTTTTTTGTGTTGAATATATGCTTTATGGAGCATCTTAAAAGGAAAGACATCACCTTGCTGACAAAGGTCCGTATAGTTAAAGCTATGGTTTTCCCAGCAGTGATGGATGGAAGTGAAAGCTGGACCATAAAGAAGGCTGATCGCCGAAGAATGGATGCTTTTGAATTACGGTGCTGGAGGAGACTCTTGAGAGTCCCACGGACTGCAAGAAGATCAAACCTCTCCATTCTGAAGGAAATCAGCCCTGAGTGCTCACTGGAAGGACAGATCCTGAAGCTGAGGCTCCAAGACTTTGGCCACATCATGAGAAGAGAAGACTCCCTGGAAAAGACCCTGATGTTGGGAAAGATGGAGGGCACAAGAAGAAGGGGACGACAGAGGAGGAGATGGTGGACAGTGTTCTCGAAGCTACCAGCATGAGTTTGACCAAACTGCGGGAAGCAGTGGAAGACAGGAGTGCCTGGCATGCTCTGGTCCATGGGGTCACAAAGACTATATGGAACTTGCCAAACTGACCAGGAGACTCTGAGACCAGAGAGAAGAGATGGTGGAAGAAGTTTAAGGAATATTTGAAAAAATATGTTAATATTTACGGTAAACCTTAGAATAGCTTTGGAAGTGGATATAGGCTGTAGGGTTAGAAGTAGAAGAGAGGGTATTTTAAAATAGTATTATTTGTAAGTGATAAAATGTGAAGTTATTTTAAGTGTGATAAAAAAACACACAAAGATGGTTAGAAATTATGATATATGCAAACTGCTAAAGATGAAGTAAAATGAAAACCAGATAGGTGGGACTTGGGGAAGCCCACTTAACAATGTTTCAAAAAATAAGGATATGACAAGAATTTGTTCATGTTGTTTGTCTTTTCTGTTTGTGTTTTTTATTTGTGTTATAAAATGAATTTTTTTTTGGAAAAAAATAATGAATTAAGCTGACATTTATACGTCTCTGCTATGTACATCCCTGGCTCTGATGTCAACCTTTGGTACAAAACAGGACATATATTAATATCAGTTCAAGATATACATCGTGCCTCGCTTCCCTCACCACAGGCACGTGCTATAAATATATATATATCACATGCAAAGCGCACAGACTCTCATTTTGTCTTCCTCTGTCTTGCAAAGGAATCAATGCTCAGTCACAGAACACAACGTGCTTCTGTCTCACTGTGACCAAAGACACCTGCGGACAATGAAATTTCACAGGGTCTTGGGCCCAACAACAGGCTAGGCTGGGCTGCGTGTAAGTTTTATTTTATTTATTTTTTTAATCTTATATTTTGGGCAATCTGAAGCATGGTCACACAGACGAATGCCCCAGCCCTTTCAGAAACATGCGTGGAAAGGATTAGGGGATAGGATTTTGACGGAGGGTTCAGTCTGAGCTAATGATAATCCCCAGGGCTCTTTGGAGAAGCCAGCAGACATCTGAGATGCGGTGGGTTTTTGTTTTGTAGCATAGGAATATACCAGATGCTGACAGACTACAAGTCCCATCAGGCTGGGGCTGATGGGAGTTGTAGTCCGTCGTGCACACCCCATTCGGTGCAGCAATAAAACCGCCAGCACTTGTGCAAAGCTAAAAAGCAGAGAAATCACCTTGCCAACAAAGGCCTGTATAGTTAAAGCTATGGTTTTCCCAGTAGTGATGTATGGAAGTGAGAGCTGGACCATCAAGAAGGCTGATCGCCGAAGAATGGATGCTTTTGAATTCTGGTGCTGGAGGAGACTCTTGAGAGTCCCATGGACTGCAAGAAGATCAAACCTATCCATTCTGGAGGAAATCAGCCCTGAGTGCTCACTGGAAGGACAGATCCTGAAGCTGAGGCTCCAGTACTTTGGCCACCTCATGAGAAGAGAAGACTCCCTGGAAAAGACCCTGATGTTGGGAAAGATGGAGGGCACAAGGAGAAGGGGACGACAGAGGATGAGATGGTGGGACAGTGTTCTCGAAGCTGCCAGCATGAGTCTGACCAAACTGCGGGAGGCAGTGGAAGACAGGAGGGCCTGGTGTGTTCTGGTCCAGAGGGCCACGAAGAGTCGGACACGACTAAACATCTAGACAACAACAAGCATGGTTTTGGATTGGATCAGGGGTCTTGTGTTGAGATTCCTGCATTGCTGGGGGTTGGACCAAATGACCCCCTTTTATCATCATCTGAAGGGCCACAGGTCCCCTGCCCTTTGAATCCACAGCCAGGCTACCAGCCCACATGAGAGGCACGTTTCCACATGTGGCAAAGTTCTTTTCCCTTATATATAACCCATTTATGCCTGGGACAGGCTCATTGGTCGCTGCTGACCATTTCAGTCTCTTTCTGTCACTAGATAGATAGATAGATTGGATTAATGCCTCACCTTTTTCCTCTAAGGCAGGCTTCCTCAACCTCAGCCCTCCAGATGTTTTGAGACTACAATTCCCATCATCCCTGACCACTGGTCCTGCTAGCTAGGGATCATGGGAGTTGTAGGCCAAAAAAACATCTGGAGGGCCAAGGTTGAGGAAGCCTGGTTTAGGGAGCTCAAGGTGGCAAACATGGTAATAATAATTATTATTATTAATAATGGAAATATATTGAATAATATATAATAATGGAAATATGAGTCGAGAGTGGATTTCATGCTCTTTATTCAGCTCATAGTGGTGAGGAGGAATGGAGGTTCCCCCAGAAAGTCTGCTTTATATACATTATTTACACAATGGGCCCCATGTGATTGGCTAATTCCGGGATTCTCCTGTAGGCCAATCAGGTTGCGGATTCACTTCCACCTGGAGCTGGATTGGGTGGCTCTTGTGGACCAATCAGACTGCTGCATTCTGAATCCCATTGTTCTAGGACCAATCAGACTACTGCATTCTGAATCCTATTGATCTAGGACAAATCATAGAGTGCTGCATTCTGAACCCTATTGTTCTAGGACCAATCAGACTACTGCATTCTGAATCCTATTGTTCTAGGATCAGTAAGACTGCTGCATTCTGAACCCTATTGTTCTAGGACCAATCAGAATGCTGCCTTTTGGATCCTATTCAACTCAGTCCATCACAATCATAATAATAATAATAATAATAATAATAATAATAATAATAATAATAATACAACAACAACAACAATAATTTATTTATACCCCGCCCATCTGGCTGGGTTTCTCCAGCCACTCTGGGCGGCTTCCAATGCAATATTAAAATAGAATATCCTATTAAACATTAAAAGCTTCCCTAAACAGGGCTGCCTTCAGATGTCTTCTAAAAGTCTGGTAGTTGTTTTTCTCTTTGACATCTGGTGGGAGGGCGTTCCACAGGGCGGGCGCCACCACTGAGAAGGCCCTCTGCCTAGTTCCCTGTAACATGGCTTCTCACAGGGAGGGAACTGCCAGAAGGCCCTCGGCTCTGGACCTCAGCGTCCGGGCAGAACGATGGGGGTGGAGACACTCCTTCATGTATACTGGACTGAGGCCGTTCTCCCTCTCATTTAATCCTCACAACAACCCTGTGAGGTAGCTTAGGCTGAGAGAGGCAGTGAGCGGCTCCCGAGGTCACGCAGCCGAGCTTCGCGGCCACGTGAAGATTTGAACTCTGGTTGCCCAAGTCCTGGTCCAACACTAAGAGCAACTCTCCCCTCTTGTGGCTCTGCAGGTTAGCATTTTAATGCCGAGAATGCCTTGTGGATGTTGCCCGCCCCCCAAAAAAACCCCATGGATAAGGAGTGCCCATCCCAAAATACTCACTTGTTTGGAAGCACCCCTTATCTCACCATATGCTAACCTGCAGAGTTCAAGACTATCTGTGATGAGCATGTTCTATCTCCGCTGACCCTGAACAACAGCTCGCCGGAAGCCACAGGAGGGCTCGTAGTGCTCGAAACCGGCTTGCAGGTTTACCACAGACATCTGGCCAGCAGCTGTGATGTGAGCACAGGCAGCTGGACTAGATGGGCCACTGGTTTGATGCAGGAGCAAAAGGCTCTATTTACGTTCTTGCATTCTTATGCAAAGCAGATGCTCTTCTGCAAATGAGATATGGACCTTCCCCTTAAGTGGTCGACTTGCATCTGGACTGCAATAATAATAATAATAATAATAATAATAATAATAATAATCCCAGCCACTTTGGGCGGCTCCCTATCGAGTGTTAAAAACTATCCAGCATTAAATATTAAAAACTTCCCTAAGCAGGGCTGCCTTCAGATGTCTTTTAAAGATAAGATAGCTACTTATTTCCTTCACATCTGAAGGGAGGGCGGGTACCACCACTGAGAAGGCCCTCTGCCTGGTTCCCTGTAACCTCACTTCTCACAATGAGGGAACCGCCAGAAGGCCCTCGGAGCTGGACCTCAGTGTCCGGGCTAAACGATGGAAGGTGGAGACGCTCCTTCAGATACACTTGCTGTGTAAAGTGCCTTTCGCATAGCTAGCTCATCCCCTGAGTTTGGAACAGGGGAAAAGGGTTCCTGGACAAAGGACCATGGTATGTGGCCCTGGTAAGCCTGGGCAATGAGCAGGGATGATGGCAGTTATGGTCCAGCAATGTCTGAGAGGCACTCTGTTGGCTATCCCTGAAGTGCTCTGCTCGCTGCCAGTGTGGTGTAGTGGTTAAGAGCGGTGGAGTTGTAATCTGGTGAACCGGGTTCGCTTCCCTGCTCCTCCACATGCAGCTGCTGGGTGACCTTGGGCCAGTCACACGTCTCTGAAGTCTCTCAGCCCCACTCACCTCACAGAGTGTTTGTTGTGGGGGAGGAAGGGAAAGGAGAATGTTAGCCACTTTGAGACTCCTGAAGGGGAGTGATAAAGCGGGATATCAAATCCAAACTCCTCCTCCTCCTCTTCTCCTCCTCCTCCTCCTTCTCCTTCTCCTCCTCCTCCTCCTCTCCTTTGGAATCAAGCATTGCCCCAATGCCCGATAATAACGGTTTTGTTCCCCACCCCCCAGGATGTGGAAAAGTACAGTGGTATCTCGGGTTACTGATGCTTCAGGTTACGCATTTTCGGCTGCGCACTGCACCGAACCTGGAAGTACCGGAATGAGTTACTTCCAGGTTTCAGCGCTCATGCATGCGCAGAAGTGCTAAATTGCTCTTTGCACATGCGCAGAAGTGGCCTATCGTGACCCACGCATGCGCAGACATGGCGCTGCGGGTTGTGAACGTGCCTCCCGCACGGATCACGTTCGCAACCCGAGGTTCCACTGTAAAGGGATCAGGTTTCTAGATGCTGCAGGTTTAAAAGCAAAACAAGTGCCATTCCAGAAGACAAAAGGCATGCAGCTCAAGGGGCTGTCACCCTCTGTACCACTGCAAAATCTGATATTTCACTGCCTGGGGTGTGGCTGTGGTGTGAGGATGCAGTTCCAGCTCTTCTTGCGCAGAAGCCACCTCTGTTTTCCCCAGCCCTTTTACTATCCCACCTCTCAAACATCAACAAATAATATTTCCCAAATCTGCAAACAAAAAACCAACCCACTGTTCTGCACGCATGGCTGTGCAACCAAGTAGAAGGCAGGCCATTAAGGATAAATTAACGTCAGTGAGAAATGTGTCGCTTCAGGATCAGATTGCTGCATTGCACTCTGTGTGGTGCTTCCCTTGCGCTCAATCCAGAAGTTGCAGCACTGTTGCCTACAGGAGGGAGACCCTGTCGGAATACAACACCTGCGCTTGGAGACCTGCGCCGGTTGCCCAGTTGCTGCCGGGCAAAGTTCAAGGTGCTACTATTAGTATATAAAGCCCTTAACTGCTTGGAGCCAGTTTCATTGCAGGATTGCATAACCCATATAGGCCCACTCAACTCAATGTGACCCACAGAACTGGCACCATTCCAGGTGCCGCGCAATATTTGATCCATGTTGGTAAGAAATTCATCTTTTAGTGAGTGTGGCATTACCGAAACTCTGGAACTCACCATCTACAAATGCCTTCACTGTATTCTTTCCAGTGCCTGCTTAAAACATTTCTAGTTACAGGTACCTGTACGTAGCCGTGTTGGTCTGCCGTAGCTGAAACAAAATAATAAAATTCATTCCAGTAGTATCTTAGAGACCAAGTAAGTTTGTTATTGGTATGAGCTTTCGTGTGCATGCACACTTCTTCAGATACATGCATGCACACGAAAGCTCGTACCAATAACAAACTTACTTGGTCTCTAAGGTGCTACTGGAAGGAATTTTATTATTTTGTTAAAATGTTTCTGTTTAGGAAAGCCTATCCAAAGATGTAGAAGCTGCACATGTGCTATCTCTTCTCAGCTATTGTTGATTTTGATCATCTTTTGAATGTTTTTACATACTTGGCTTTAACTATTTTTTAACAAAAAATGTTTTATTCTATATTTCTGTACACTGCTTAGCCCCCCCCCCACAAATAAGATACAAATCTACTTAAATAAATAAATGATTTTTTAAAATCTGTCTGTCGCAGCATAAACAACCAAGAATCTTGTGGCACCACCTTAAAAGCTAATCATTTCATGGTTAGGAAAGAGCCTACTTCACTAGGCTGGCCCGTGAAAGCTGTTGCCACGGGAAAATTTCATTTAGTCTTTAAAATGTGTCACAACATATTGAAATTAAGATTTGTTTTTCAATGTATTTGATAGCTTTGTTTTTTCCTGGAATCAAGAGAGTTATAATTACATTGGAGGGAGTCTGGGTACTTCTGTTAAATGATGGATCAGTTGCATATGTTTATCTATGCAGCTGTAATTTTCATTATACTTAAGTGCCACAAGACTCTTATCTTCGCCTAAAAGTTTCATTCTGATATGATAAAGCGGGGCCTGTTCCTGGGAGGTCCAGTGCAGTTTGGGGCCTGATCCAGAGAGGCCCAGCACACACACACACACACACACACACACACTTCTACTTAGGGCAGTGCAGTCAGCCAAGCCTTGGAAAACCCCGTGCCACCCTAGAGAAACAAAGCCATCAGCCACAAATCTGTCACCAGTGCCTCTCTGTTTCTGGCTAGGAGATGCTCTGTTGCTTAAGTTGTTTCCTGCAAACCTCCAAAGCAACTGCTCTGATTAAAGAAATTAAATGAAGTCTAAATTTCTACCAGCTCAAAAAAACAACAACACAACAACAACCAGCTTTGAGGAAACACAGATACTGCTGAAAACAATTAGACCCATCGCAAGAGCTGTCCTCCTTGGTGAGCCTGCAGGTTAACTAAGGAGCAGTTTTTTTGCATTCTTCATTCTAGTGATACAATTTAAGATCCTTTCCACATGAGAGAATTGTAACCCAACACCACACACACACGCACATTGTCTGTGCTTTCCCAGAAGCGCACCTGGGCTGAAGCCATGTGATGAAAACAAAGGCGCCAAGACATCGCAACTTTCGCGCAAAAACCCGCACAGCTCTTGAGAGCGCTCGCTTGAATGTGCAGCCTGCGACATCTCCCAACATCGTTCCTAACAGCCGGCAGCGCTTGGGTTTCGGGTTGAAGCCTGACTGGCAAGCCAGAACACGCAGCGGCCCATGAGGCAGGAGACTTTGGAGGGAGGAACCTTGAAATATGTGCCCCACGGCAGCAACCACTGTTCCTCGCCCAGCCGGCCACCTCTCCCTTCGGATCCCCACGCTGCCTGTTTCTCTTAGCAGCCAGGCTGGGCCTGAAGAAAGGGGAGCCTGGCATATCAAGGCACGAGCACATGGGGGTGGACAGACAGCTGGAAACCACCCTTGCCACTGCCCCTGACTGTTTTGCCTCCTACCTTTCTGCCCACCTTGGAAGCCAGGGCTGTCTGGAGGGTCCCAAAGCACCGTTGCCTCTCACGCGAGGGTCCCGCTTCTCCTGGGCACGGGGGGCAAGAGGTCAGGGCCGCAACAGCTGCCTGGTTGTCCCTGTAGGCCCCATTCACCAAGCGCACCCTCCTTCCCCTCTCCTACTTCCTGGTTGCGCCTGCCCTGAAGCTATGTGCGAGTGTGTCAGACCTTCCCCAGCCGACTGCCAAAGCTGTAATATTCCTCCAAGCATGCAGGGAACCTGCCTTGGCAAGCAAAGCAAAGGCTTCTCCCCCCACCCTTTCTTTTCGCAACAGCTCTCTTGTTCGAAAAAGGTCGGGGAGACTCACCTGAGGTAGATCCGGGCTGATCTTTTTGCAGTTGGCTCTCTCTCTCTCTCTCTCTCTCTGCCTTCCAGGGAGATTTTCCTCCTACGAACCAGAGCAGGTGAACAGAACTTTTGAGCTGGCTGCCTAGGCAAATTGCTTGAGCTGAGTGGGAGGGATGATTCGGTCTGGCGGTGTGTTTTTCCTTCTCTCCCCCTCACTTTTTTCTTTCTTTCTTTTTCTGGTTTCTTTTTTGTACATCTAACCACTCCCCTATTTCTGTCTGCCCACTTCCTTAAAGAGCTCAGGGGAGGAGGAGTGTGTCTGAAACCAGGGCATGAATATTCTACAAGTGGGGACTACTTCCGTCATAACGGCAAGCAGACAAAACAAAAATCTTGGGTCTGCCTGTCCCAGAAAAGAAGGGAGATGTGGCCTGTGATGGGTTCTCTTTCGTGGAAGCAGCTTCTGTGGGTGCAGCAGCGTGAAAGCTTTCGGGTCACACAAGAGTCTGCCAGCTACCAGATAAAGAATTCTGCGTAATACTGATGTTTGCACATTCTAACGGCAATAGGACAGTACCTTTGAACAGATCTCCTAGCAGCGACCCAAATTTAAATATTAAGCAAAACCAAAACCAAACCCTAGCAGTTTTTTTTTAAAAAAAGAATAGAGTTTCATTCTGAGCTAACATCTTCCAACCCTGACAATGGGTGGAGCAGGTATTCTGATTAAGTACTTGCAAAATAAGTGTGCCCCGTTCTCAGGACTGGAACAGAAGGAAAGCTTGGCTGCTGCACCAGACCAACGGCCCATTATTTATTTTATTTATATTGTATTTATTAAATTTCTATACTGCTCCTCATCCAAGGATCACAGGGCACTTTGCAATATAAAAACACAAGAACACTTATACCATCTAGCTTGCCACTCTCTTTTCACAGTGGCCAACCAGGAGCTTAGTTGCAGAGGAAAAAAGAATGCTTTAACGGTTTTCAAAATGAATCAGATGCTGATGGAAACCTGCTCTTCTTCTTTTTTTGAAAAACATGAAGGTTTAGAATGTTGACTCAGGAAAGAAGAGCGAGGTGCCTGGGCCAGTTTGTTTGGGTTTTCTTCTTTGCAGAAAAGTAGGCTCAAGGCCGTCAGACTCCTTGTGGTTTTAGCTGCACGACTTTTGAGAAAAGGCAATAGTTCAATGGTGGAGGATCTTTTTGGCATGCAAAAGGTCCTGGGTTCAAACTTCTGCCTGATACCCCTGAAAGTCACTGAGCTGGATGGATCAGGGGGTCTCACTTCCTATATTCCTACGTGTTGGGCTCCAGCCTTCAACCAACAAGAAACTGGTGGGTTCTGTGTCTTGAAAGTGCTAGAAATGAACAGTTTTTATCTCCCTGCCTCCACTACCCCTCAGTTGCCAGCTTCACACCTAGACCAGCTCTGGGCACCGTGCTCAAATCCAAAGGACGCCAACTTGACAGCAGGATTTTTTTGGGAAGCCTAGAGTGGGAGATGAGGCTCTCTGCCTTGCAAGTTAGATGTTCCAGCTGGCCAGAAGGGCAAATGGGTCAAGGGTTTGAGCTGGTGTGTTTTCTCCAAAGGGCTTTGGTGGAATAACAGAGCCTGTTCCCCATAGGTTTTGCCATGTTATGCTGGATCTGTAACTAGGTCTAAAAGGGAGCATTGACATTGCAAAAATCTCCCCTGCAGCTTGGCTTTTAGAGAACTCGTGTAAGCGAACCAAGCCACATAGGGCAGGGGAGTTCTGCTGAATCCAGCCTCTTCTTCGGAGCAGGTAACAGGCAAAGCCGGGAAACGCAGAGACTGCAAACAGCAGCTTCTCTTCCCCCACATCACAGCCGTCTGGTGACAACCAGCCTCTGGGACCCAATGGAACAAAAAAGTCGGTTTGCAGCATTTTCCTTTTCCCCCTCCAAGACCTCGAGAAACCTCTGAGCAAAGCTCTGCACATCACCACTTCCTCCTCCAAAAAGGCAAAACTAGGAAATATTGAAGAATGCTACCCAGCAACCCTAGAGCACTGGGGCAGGGAAGCGTTTATTCTCATTTCCCGTCACTTAAAAGCATGAACTTACTTTTTAAAAGGGTTCCCGTCCGTCTTTCAAACAAGCCACTGTTCCAAGTGATGCCTATGGAAGGAGGCAGGTGGAATTCTGAGGGACGTGATGGGGGACTTGGAAAGATTTCAGAGTTAAAAATAACAGCACAGAGAACACCCACACACCCACAGGTTCTTGTGCATGTGCTGCCACCACGTGGCCCTGGAGGGTAGATTCTGCGAATGAGAAAATGTGCATACTTACATGAGAAGGCACCTTCCTGAATCCAAAAACCAAAGCCTCATTCTCAATGCATCAGGCTGCAAGTGGGACAAGGGGGTTTGTGTGACTGAATGCAATTCCTTTCAAAATGATTATGATGATACTGACACGTCCCTGCAGTTAGAAAGCTAGCTTCTCAGGGACAATGGTACTAGCCTCGCCATCACCCTGATATGCTAGTTTTCTGCATATCATACTGTTTCATATGGAAGGACGTCCCATCGTGTAAGCCTCTACTGGCTGTCTGAAGTGGCACAGTCCATGTCCCCCCATAAATCTGAACAGAAGAGCGGTGATTCTTGAATGATTTGCACCCACCAGGATGTTCCTCTTCAAGGTGGTCCATTTGTGCAGTTGGATGTCCGCAGATATCTTGCACGGTTCAGTGTGTCAAAGGCAAAAAGCACCCTGGGATCGCCAAAATAACGTAAAGGAAATTTAGCTGTCAGTTCCCCTTCTGAGATACATGCAGAGGGTTCAGCAAGTCAATATATCCCAGAGTCTGGACCATTCTACATTGTCTCTACGAAGCTGTTACTAGAATTCTTCTCAGCTCAGGAGAGTTCTGACTGCACTCCAGGCTGTCAAAACTCTTTTTGGCCCAACTTCTCAGCCACACTAGTCACTTCCTTCTAGTCGCTTCCTTCAAATCTTCATCAGGGTCAAACTTTCCATCTTGGGGTTTTTGGGTCAAGGGTCTGGATATCAAGCCTTATGAGGAACGGTTGAAGGAACTGGGTATGTGTAGCCTGGAAAAGAGGAGACTGAGAGGCAGTGGCAAAGCAAGTCGATTGGGCGCCTGGGACGACGTGCGTGCCCTGTGCCCAGGGGCGGGGCAAGCCGGGGCTGGACGCTCCGCAGGGCCTCCAAGGAGCCTGCCTGCCTCCTCCCACTCAGTTGCACTATAATAATAATTAAAAAATAATAATAATAATTTATTATTTCTACCCCGCCCATCTGGCTGGGTTTCCGCAGCCACTCTGGGCAGCTTCCAACAAAACACTAAAATACAAGAACCTATTAAACATTAAAAGCTTCCCTAAGCAGGGCTGCCTTCAGATGTCTTCTAAAAGTTTGGTAGTTATTTTTCTCTTTGACATCCGGTGGGAGAGCATTGCACAGGGTGGGCGCCACCACCAAGAAGGCCCTCTGCCTGTTTCCCTGTAACCTCACTTCTCACAATGAGGGAACTGCCAGAAGGCCCTCGGCGCTGGATCTCAGTCTCCGGGCTGGATGCTGGGGGTGGAGACGCTCCTTCAGGTATACAGGACCGAGGCCGTTTAGAGGTTTAAAGATCAGCACCAACACTTTGAATTGTGCTCGGAAACGTACTGGGAGCCAGTGTAGGTCTTTCAGGACTGGTGTTATGTGGTCTCGGCGGCCGCTCCCAGTCACCAGTGTGGCTGCCACATTCTGGATTAATTGCAGTTTCCGGGTCACCTTCAAAGGTAGCCCCACATAGAAAGCATTGCAGTAGTCTAAGCGGGAGATAACCAGAGCATGCACCACTCTGGCAAGACAGTCCACAGGCAGGTAGGGTCTCTGCCTGGGTACCAGATGGAGCTGGGAGACAGCTGCCGTGGACACAGAATTGACCTCCATGGACAGCTGTGAGTCCAAAATGACTCCCAGGCTGCGCACCTGGTCCTTCAGGGCACAGATACCCTGTTAATATATGTATCCTGTTAATGTATATATAATTATCAGCAAAGCATGAAACTCTTAATCTCAGGATCATTGGTTCGAGCCCCACATTGGGGTTGGACTAGATGACTCTTGGGTCCCTTCCAACTCTACAATTCTATGATTTTATGAAAACCAATATTCATTTCATTGTCCTGCAAAAAAATCTACAGAACTCAAGCAACCTCCAGCAAGATCAGTGGCAAATGTGGTTATCCACATTTATTTCCTTGGTTTCTGTCCTTGCTCCTAAATTTGTCCTTGCATACTTACATGTGGCCTCCTCTTATTATCAAGAACCCTCTGTATTTTTCAGTTACAGATAGGTAGCCGTGTTGGTCTGCCATAGTCAAAACAAAAAAAATTCCTTCCAGTAGCACCTTAAAGACCAACTAAGTCAGTTCTTGGTATGAGCTTTCGTGTGCATGCACACTTCTTCAGATACACATGCACGCGAAAGCTCATACCAAGAACTGACTTAGTTGGTCTTTAAGGTGCTACTGGAAGGAATTTTTCCTCTGTATTTTGTCTATCTTTGCTAACCAACGGTTATTTGGGGTCGATATGGCTCTTGAGTACAACTTACTCACTCAGGCTCTTATCACAGCGCTCTCTAAATGTGCCATGGGTCAAGTTCTGTTTTGCCATCTGCCTTTGCACACAAGGGAGGCTTCCTTGCTTATATTATCTGGAACGATCTGCTTTTGGGCTGACAGTTAAATGATGCCCAGGGAAGTGAATTATTTGGGAAAAGCCATGGGGGTGTGGTTAATGCAAAACTGGGCCAAAACAAACAAGATGAATTTTAACAGGGAGAAATGTAAAGTATTGCACTTGGGCAAAAAAAAAATGAGAGGCACAAATACAAGATGGGTGACACCTGGCTTGAGAGCAGTACATGTGAAAAGGATCTAGGAGTCTTGGTTGACCACAAACTTGACATGAGCCAACAGTGTGACGCGGCAGCTAAAAAAGCCAATGCAATTCTGGGCTGCATCAATAGGAGTATAGCATCTAGATCAAGGGAAGTAATAGTGCCACTGTATTCTGCTCTGGTCAGACCTCACCTGGAGTAGTGTGTCCAGTTCTGGGCACCACAGTTCAAGAAGGACACTGACAAACTGGAACGTGTCCAGAGGAGGGCAACCAAAATGGTCAAAGGACTGGAAACGATGCCTTATGAGGAACGGCTAAGGGAGCTGGGCATGTTTAGCCTGGAGAAGAGGAGGTTAAGGGGTGATATGATAGCCATGTTCAAATATATAAAAGGATGTCACATAGAGGAGGGAGAAAGGTTGTTTTCTGCTGCTCCAGAGAAGCGGACACGGAGCAATGGATCCAAACTACAAGAAAGAAGATTCCACCTAAACATAGGAAGAACTTCCTGACAGTAAGAGCTGTTCGACAGTGGAATTTGCTGCCCAGGAGTGTGGTGGAGTCTCCTTCTTTGGAGGTCTTTAAGCAGAGGCTTGACAACCATATGTCAGGAGTGCTCTGATGGTGTTTCCTGCTTGGCAGGGGGTTGGACTCAATGGCCCTTGTGGTCTCTTCCAACTCTATGATTCTATTCTATGATTCTATGACTACAGTTCCCACCAGCTCCTGTATCATATGGCTGTGCTGGCTAGAATTACAGTCCAGAACAGCTGGAGGGAGATTGGGGAATGCTGGGTTAGAATCAGGCTACTTCATAAAGGGAAGGAGGGTACTCTTTACCGTATGTGGTGGACATGTGCAGTGGTAAAAGCTTTCTGGGAAATGATATATGATGAGTTAAAGAAAATGTTTAAGAATCCATTTGTCAAAAAACAGAAGCTTTTTGTTAGGTATACAGTCACACCTCGGGTTAAAGTAGCTTCAGGATGAGCATTTTCAGGTTGTATTCCGCAGCGACCCGGAAGAAACGCAATGGGTTACTTCCTGGCTTCGCCGCTCGCGCATGAGCAGATGCTCAAAATGACATCACGCGCATGCGCAAACATGGCGAATCATGACACTGCTCTTGTGTTTCACATCCCACATTCCCAGCATCAGGGTATTTTCCAGGGAGTCTTCTCTTCTCATGAGGTGGCCAAAGTCTTGGAGCCTCAGCTTCAGGATCTGTCCTTCCCGTGAGCACTCAGGGCTGATTTCCTTCAGAATGGAGAGGTTTGTTCTTCTTGCAGTCCATGGGACTCTCAAGAGTCTCCTCCAGCACCATAACTGCCAGCCAATTTCAAGCTGATTATCCCAAGCTGGAATTCTACGAAGGGAGTGTGGAGGAGCACAGAAAGGATAATAAGAACCAAGTAAACTGTCTATGAAAATGATGTATAGATGGTATATACCACCGGTTAAATTGGCAAAAATGTATAAAAATGAAAAGAAAGAGTGTTGGAGGTGTGACGTGGAAGGTACGTTTTACCATATGTGGTGGGATTGCAAAAAGGTAAAAGTCTACTGGGAAATGATATATAATGAGTTGAAGAAAATGTTGAAAATAACCCAGAAGCCTTTCTACTAGACATTTTAGGTCAAGATATACTGGAAAAAAAGAGGACTCTATTTATGTATGCCACTACAGCTGCAAGAATGCTGACTGCACAAAATTGGAAGACGGGAGAAATACCAACTAAAGAACAATGGAAAGAGAAGTTGATGAACTATGCAGTTGGCAAAAATGACAGTCAGACTACGAGAAAAAGACAACAGTGACTTTGAAAAAGAATGGGAACCATTTATATTATATCTGCAGAAACAAAGAAGGTCTATAGACTTGACAGCAGGATTTAAATAAACATTCACATCATTAGGATTAGAAAATGTGTAGAAGATAGGGAAATAATATGGTGGACTTATTTTTATGTTTTTAGGTTAGATGTTATTGTATAAGTATACTATTAGTATTTTTTCTTTTAGGAGGTAGCAAGGTGGGTGAATTTTGAATTCTGGTGCTGGAGGAGACTCTGGAGAGTCCCATGGACTGCAAGAAGATCAAACCTCTCCATTCTGAAGGAAATCAGCCCTGAGTGCTCACTGGAAGGACAGATCCTGAAGCTGAGGCTCCAATACTTTGGCCACCTCATGAGAAGACTCGACGCCTTGGAAAAGACCCTGATGCTGGGAAAGATGGAGGGCCCAAGGAGAAGGGGACGGCAGAGGACGAGATGGTGGGACAGTGTTCTCGAAGCGACCAGCATGAGTTTGACCAAACTGCGGGAGGCAGTGGAAGACAGGAGTGCCTGGCGTGCTCTGGTCCAGGGGGTCACGAAGAGTCGGAAACGACTAAACAACAAGAAGGTGGGTGAAAGGAAAAGCAAACCATAAGCGGAAGTTGGGGGGAGCCCTGGAGGGGAGGGAGGAAGGAATACACAGTAAATGTTAAGAATCTGAGATGGATGCAATGAATGAAAAAGAAAACTGAATAAAAATAATTTTTTTTAAAAAAGAACCGATTAAACTCTGACCCATCCCACCTGCCTTTCATGGCAAGCTTCTCAGAGCCCACAGGGAGGTTCAGGCGGTGAGTCTGTGACAGCCTCCTAACTCATCTCCTCATCCTGGTGAGGTATGTAGGTCAGTAGTATGAAGCTCTGTTTATGGATGGAAAACTGGAGTGACAGGGACATCTTTGGGCGGTTACTGTTCACGCACAATGTTTACCTTGCCCTAGAGCTTCTTTCTCTGCCTGTCTCTCGCTGTTTATTTATGCAGGCGTGTGATTGTTCTCAGTGCAGAATAGAAAGCTGAGGAGAGGCAGCTGTTGGTGTGAATGGCAATCCTGCCTTGCCTGGTTAGAGGAACGTGGGGACCTTATTTTTTTACTTTTTTTTTTTTATAAGATATTTATTAGAATTTTCAATGTTAATACAATAAAAATCAAAAAAAAAAAAGAAAAAAGAAAACAAAAATAGAAAAATACAAATAATTAAAAACACGCAAATTCTCCATAACTTATTTTCCTTTAACTTACTCCCAGACCTCCTCATACCTCCCTTTTTTGTATTCCAATTCAAATTGTATGTTCAGCAAATCCTTATCAATAAACTTTAACCTACTTCTAAACCTTTTTTCCATATTCTCTTAATACATTACAGCTGGAAACCACTTAATTTCTATCCGACATCATTCTAACAAAAAAAATTCCTTCCAGTAGCACCTTAAAGACCAACTAAGTCAGTTCTTGGTGTGAGCTTTCGTGTGCATGCACACTTCTTCAGATACCTGAAGAAGTGGTATCTGAAGGTGGTATCTGAAGAAGTGTGTATGCACACGAAAGCTCATACCAAGAACTGACTTAGTTGGTCTTTAAGGTGCTACTGGAAGGAATTTTTTTTGTTTTGACTATGGCAGACCAACACGGCTACCTATCTGTAATCATTCTAACATTCATTGATTTTGCAATATTTCTGTAAATAGTCTTTGAATTTCTTCCAATCTTCTTCCACCAACTCTTCTCCCTGGTCTCGGATTCTGCCAGTCATCTCAGCCAATTCCATGTAGTCCATCACCTTCATCTGCCACTCTTCCAGGGTGGGTAGATCCTGTGTCTTCCAATACTTTGCAATGAGTATTCTTGCTGCTGTTGTAGCATACATAAAGAAAGTTCTATCCTTCTTTAGCACCAATTGGCCGACGTGGGGACCTTAAAGACTTGGTTTGGATCAGATCACAGAATTGTAAAATTTTAAGGGACCCCTGAGGGCCATCTAGTCCAACCCTTTGCAACATAGGAATTGAGGCTGTTGCTCAGCAGCAGAAGACTCAGATTTAGTCCCGACCTAAAAGGACTCCCCAGGATCACAGATAGGAAACACCCCTTCCGTTCCTGGCACCTCAGAGGGCCCCACCAGTACAAAACCCTTGACCAATGGCTTGACTCATCCTAATGCAATTTCATGGGACGCAGGTGGCGCTGTGGGTTCAACCCCAGAGCCTAGGACTTGCCGATCAGAAGGTTGGTGGTTCGAATCCCTGCGACAGGGTGAGCTCCCGTTGCTCGGTCCCTGCTCCTGCCAACCTAGCAGTTCGAAAGCACGTCAAAGTGCAAGTAGATAAATAGGTACCACTCCAGCGGGAAGGTAAACGGCGTTTCTGTGTGCTGCTCTGGTTCGCCAGAAGCGGCTTAGTTCTGCTGGCCACATGACCCGGAAGCTGTATGCCGGCTCCCTCGGCCAATAAAGCGAGATGAGCGCTGCAACCCCAGAGTCAGCCATGACTGGACCTAATGGTCAGGGGTCCCTTTACCTTTAATACAATTTCATATAGAAATGTGTGTACATTTTCATTGCCAACTGATATATGCAGCAACAGCAAGAAAATTTTACGATGGGTTTTACAAATGCCACTTGCAAGAATTTTTAAGCTTCTCTCCAACTGTTGGTGTGCATGTGTGAAATACCAGTTAAATGCCCTCGTCTCGAGCTTTTTAATGGGTAGGGCCACGAAGATGAATTTACAATTATATGTCAAGTTTCCTGCATTATTCGTGTCACCTTTAAACAGGTGTGTCCTATCCAAAGTGGGTTTCTTTAGTCCTTTGCCCACCAGTTTTCAAATAGCTGCACACATTCAGGAACGTATCTCGCAACTGCATACACTTTTTAAACCTCCCTTCCTGGCACTCACAGCTCTGTCCTCCAGCGCTTTGCTGCTGCTCTCCGCTGTCCAGAATCTGCCACCTGAGGCAGTCTGCCTGATGACAGGGCCGGCTCTCATGGTCTGGCTGCTCCATATGACATTTGGGGGGGTGGTTAATACGACATGTCCCTTCGCTGCTCTCCTTCACTGCACTCCCCTCTGATCTTGCCAACTTCACTTGAGAATGGAAGGAACAGAACACTGAAAAAAACAGTACAGTGGTACCTTGGTTCTCAAACTTAATCTGTTCCAGAAGTCTGTTTCAAAACCAAAGCGTTCCAAAACCAAGGCATGCTTTCCCATAGAAAGTAATGCAAAATGGATTAAGCCATTCCAGACTTTTAAAAGCAACCCCTAAAACAGCAATTTAACATGAATTTTACTATCTAACAAGACCACTGATCCATAAAATGAAAGCAAGAAACAATGTATAGTCATACCTCGGGTTACAGATGCTTCGGATTATGTGATTTTGGGTTGCGCACTGTGCCGAACCCAGAAGTACCGCAACGGGTTACTTCTGGGTTTCGGCGCTTGCGCATGCACAGAAGAGCTAAATCACACTTTGCGCATGCACAGAAGTGCCAAATCGCGGCGCTGCGGGTTGTGAACGTGCTTCCTGCACGGATCACGTTCGGAACCCGAACAGCCATTGTACTGCAGTCGCACAATCAATCAATCAATCAATCAGTAGCTGAACTGGGTTCCACACAAAACAAAAAAGAGCCACCAAAACAAAAACACAAAATAAACAGCAAAAACAGACAGACCTCAGTGAACACTCAAAATGGAAGTGTGGCACTCAAAACAGAGCACGTTCAGCTTCAGAAAAAAAATATCACAAACCGGAACGCTTACTTGCAGGTTTGCAGTGTTTGGTTTCCAAGTTGTTTGAATACCAAGGCATTTCAGAACCAAGGTGCCACTGTACTGGCATTTAGGGTATGTCCCTTGACAGTTTGGGCTTTAAAGGAAGGACCCCTGAACATTAGGTCCAGTCGCTGACGACTCTGGGGTTGCCCGCTCATCTCGTTTTACTGGCCGAGGGAGCCGGCGTACAGCTTCTGGGTCATGTGGCCAGCAGGACTAAGCCACTTCTGGTGAACCAGAGCAGCGCATGGAAATGCTGTTTACCTTCCTGCCAGAGTGGTACCTATTTATCTACTTGCACTTTGACGTGCTTTCGAACGGCTAGGTTGGCAGGAGCAGGGACCGAGCAACGGGAGCTCACCCTGTCGCGGGGATTCGAACCGCTGACCTTCTGATCAGCAAGTCCTAGGCTCTGTGGTTTAACCCACAGCGCCACACACGCCCTAACAGGTTAGGCATTAAGTAACATTAAATAAGAGTAGTGACACACGCAAGTCTAGGCAGTGTGCATGGAGGTTCATGGGCTGCTGAGATGACAAAACGCACCCACCTCACCGGCCTCACAGATGCGGTTCAAAGGAAAGCAGAGGAACATGTTTGGCACCAGCTTGGCAGCAAAAGTTGCCGAAAGGAGGAGTACAAGGCACCATCCAGCCCCGAAGGGCCTTCTGGCAGTTCCCTCACTGCGAGAAGTGAGGTTACAAAGAACCAGGCAGAAGACTTTCTCCATGGCAACTACCCTGAGGATATCCCATCAGATGTCAAGGAGATAAGTTAACAATACAACCTTTAGATGACACCTGAAGGCAGCCGTGTAAAGGGATGTTTTTAATGTTTTAGCATGTTTTTGTATATGCTGGAAGCCGCCTAGAATGGCTGGGGCCAAGTCAGATGGGCGGGATACAAATAATAAAATAATAATAATTAAAAGCCTCCCTGGAATCAAGGCCCGTATAGTTAAAGCTATGGTTTTCCCAGTAGTGATGTATGGAAGTGAGAGCTGGACCATCGAGAAGGCTGATCGCCAAAGAATTGATGCTTTTGAATTCTGGTACTGGAGGAGACTCTTGAGAGTCCCATGGACTGCAAGAAGATCTAACCTCTCCATTCTGAAGGAAATCAGTCCTGAGTGCTCACTGGAAGGACAGATCCTGAAGCTGAGACTCCAAGCCTTTGGCCACCTCATGAGAAGAGAAGACTCCCTGGAAAAGACCCTGATGCTGGGAAAGATGGAGGGCACAAGGAGAAGGGGACGACAGAGGACGAGATGGTGGGACAGTGTTCTCGAAGCTACCAGCATGAGATTGACCAAACTGCGGGAGGCAGTGGAAGACAGGAGTGCCTGGTGTGCTCTGATCCATGGGGTCACAAAGAGGCGGACACAACTAAACCACTAAACAACAACAACAGAATCAAGTTCTTAGGGCCACTAACAGCAAAAACAAAGGCCAAATTTTAATTCATACAATAAAACTCACTATGTCAAAGCAACATCAAAGCAGTTTGCAGTTCTGAAGCCTGATGAGGCGGGACCCGCCTTTGGCCAAGCCAGACAGAGTGTCTTCCCCTAATACTAGATTTTCTAGTTCGAGATGCATCAAAGACAGTTTTGCATCCTGCTCCCTGGAGAGTTTGCAGTTCTTCTTTGCACCCTCTGCCTGCCAAACAAGCTTCCTTGCTCGCGGTCGGGGTGGGGAGACGTTTCGCCCGCCTCCCTGGTGTCTGGCTCCTTGCCCCAAACACCTTGACCTCATTTCCTTGCCAACTTGGAGGCCTCTTTGGCACAGGTATGAGATCTGGCTCGCTCAACCGGCTCGGAGCAGCTGCCTTTCCCCAGCTTGAGCTGGGCGGAGCCTGCAGCCCCGTCCGACTCGCCTCCGGGACATAAAAGGAAAGACAGAGGCTCGCGACCTCTTTTGCTCTGCAACGGGGGGTTGCCTGCTACTTTTGCAAAAAAAAAAAAAAAAAAAAGAGAGGGAGTCATCTGCAAACGGTGGCCATGGCTTCCTTGTTCGCGGGCGAGCTGGCCCGCAGCCCCCGCCGCCGAAGGAGCACCAGGACTTGCTGCCAGAGGTGCCTGCCAGCTTTGCCCAGCAACGAGCCAAGGTAAGGGACGGGAGGAGATTCGGGGTGGGAGAGGTATCCTCTGCCCCCGAGGATGCTGCAAGGATGCTCGCGCGCCTCCTGGACCAGCAGCCCACGTGGCCCGACCTGGTAAGCCACCGAGGCCGGAGCGGTGGCTTCGCCATTCGGTCCTCTGCGCCTGGCACACTTTGCTCCGGAGTCGCTCCTGGTCGCCTGCCAATAACGGCCGGTTTACACGAGTAGCGCGCGCGCGCCTTTTCCTTCGTCCCTTCCCAGCGCCTCTCGGATTGGAAAGCAAAGCCGCGGCTGGTTGCGTCCCCCGCTCTTTTATTCCCATTTTAAGTAAAGAGGTCGCTTCAGCTCTCTAGTTAGGAAACATCCCCCCTCTTTGTTTTTTTATTCCCCGTTTTTAAAAAGAACAGCTCACTTCTGCTTTCTAGTTGGGAAACGTCTGGTTTCCCCTCCTCTTTTATTCTCGGGTTGTTGTGTTTTTTAAATTAGAATAAAAGCTCGCTTCTGCTTTCTGTCGCGCTTAGAACATGCAGCCCCAGCCCAAGTTAGCGTTTACTCCGAAGCAAAGCAAGCGGAGCCCAACAATATTTGCTCCAAAATTATTTGTTGCATTATACCCCACCTCCCTTCCCTGGAGCTCAAAGGGGCCCATGTACATAGTACATTTTATCCTCGCATCCCTGTCTACAGGGTGACTGGCCAAAGGTCACCCAGTAAACTTCATGGCCGGATGTGGGGTGGAATTTGAACCCCGATCTCTCCCAGTTCCTAGTCCCCAAACTGATTCCATGTTTGCAAAACTGTAGCCCCTGCTAAGTTTCTCAAATCGAAACGCCCTTGAATCGAATTTTGATCATCGGGAACGTTCGAAGAGGTTTACTCCGGAGCGAGTGTGTCTAGACACGCGGGCGCAAGCTCCTCCTTCCGCGGAAGCGTGTTTGGGATGGGGACCGCCGGAAACCCAAAGCCGCTCCCTAAGAAGTCCAGTTTTGCCAGAGCGCTCAGCATTCAAGGGTGTGGGGCTTTGGAGAGACCCTAGGAAACCGGGGGCAGTTACTCCCGAGTAAACGCTCTCCCGGGGTTGCTGATCAGCCGCTTGCAACAGCAGGGCCTGTTCCCGAGTCAAGGCGGTGCAGAAGGGAGCGCGCAAAATCCACTTCTCCGCCTCCGGGGCTTTCCTATTCGCTGCGTCAATTCCTGCTCAAGAGGAAACCCATTTCCAGCTCGAGAGGCTTGGAAAGATGCCTGGATGAGCGGCACCCGCTTCTTTCCCCACTGGCCCCGTGCGCTGTCAGTCAGAATCAGTTTCCGTATTCAAATGACAAAATAAACTAGGGTGGGGCTTGGAAAGTTTATTAGCAGCCTGCAGCTGTGAGTCATAAGCTGGGGGAGCAGCAACAGCTGGTTGTTTGCAACTGAGTTGTTCCTTTTTCTCTTGCAGCAAACCCATGGCCAAGCAAGCCTCTTTTGCCCGGTCCTTGCCTCCTGCTACCACCATCAAGGAGGAGCTTCTGTGCCCCATCTGCTACGAGCCCTTCAAGGACGCCGTCACCCTCCGCTGCGGGCACAACTTTTGCAAAGGCTGCGTGAACCGCTCCTGGGAGGACCAGGCCCACCATGTCTGCCCGGTGTGCAAGGCAGCCTGCTCCCCTGAGGAGCTCCGCACCAACCACACCCTGGCCAACATTGTGGAGATGTTCCTCTTGCAGGAGAAGAAACAGCAGCAGCAGCAGCAGCAGGGTGAGGCTGGGGAGTCCTCTGCCCGCTGTCCTGTGCACGGAGAAGAAGCCAAGCTCTTCTGCCTGGAGGACAAGGAGCTGGTCTGCTTTGTGTGCCAAAGCTCCAAGCAGCATGCGGACCACAGGATGAAGCCTGTGGCAGAGATGGCTAAGAACTACAGGGTAAGCTCCCCTGGGGGTCTGGATGGTGCGAGAAGGTCCTCTGAGATTTGGCTGGCTCTCCTTCATTGGAGGTTTCTCAGCAGACCTTAAAGGGATGCGGGTAGTGCTGTGGTCTAAACCATAGAGCCTAGGGCCTGCCAATCAGATGGTCGGCCGTTCGAATCCCTGCAACGGGGTGAGCTCCCGTTGCTCGGTCCCTGCTCCTGCCAATCTAGCAGTTCAAAAGCACACAGTGCAAGTAGATAAATAGGTACCATTCCAGCGGGAAGGTAAACAGCGTTTCCGTGCGCTGCTCTGGTTCGCCAGAAGCGGCTTAGTCATGCTGGCCACATGACCCGGAAGCTGTACGCCGGCTCCCTCGGCCAGTAAAGTGAGATGAGCGCCGCAACCCCAGAGTCGTCTGCGACTGGACCTAAAGGTCAGGGGTCCCTTTACCTTTAAGCAGACCTTTGCATGGCCGCCTATTAGGGTTTTTTTAGTTGTGATTGCAGGGGGCTGGACTAGATAACGTTTGGGGTCCCTTCCAACTCTACAATTCCCGGATGCTGTAAGTGGAAGGAGCTTTGTGTGATTTGAGAACAGCCCAGACTGGATGTGGGGAACCTTTGGCCTGCTACAATTTCCATTGTCCCTGGCTGTGCTTGCTGAAGTTGGTGGGAGCTGTAGTTCAGTAATACTTGGAGGCCCAAAGATAGATGGACTAGGAACATATAATGTTCTACCTTGGCTGCACACAAAGGCTGCTTTATATCTCTGGAACCCCCTTCTGATTTAGCAATGCTAGCCTCTGTACCCCCACTTGTCCATATTTTAGGCCAGGCAGCATGTTGCGTCTGAAGGCAGCCCTGTTTCGGGAAGCTTTTAAGGTTTAATAGGTTATTGGATTTTAATATTCGGTTGGAAGCCACTCAGAATGGCTGGAGAAACTTAGCCAGATGGGCAGGTTATAAATAATAACGTATTATTATTATTGTGTTTGCCATAGTGATGATGGGCACCCACTGGCGAGTTCCTCTCCCAGCCACCATAATATTCTCAAACACCACTAGCTGCATAAATTGGGGCTGCCCCACGTCAAAGCCTTCTCCTTGCCAATGATTGGGGTTGTAGGAAATTGTTGCATGAGGACCCTGCTTTGTGTGACATGAGTGATGTTTGTTCCTCCCCCGGGAGTTTGTGGACTGTCATTCCTTGGAGGTTTTTAAGGAGAGGCTGGATGGCCATCTGCCATGTATTATCTAGTTGCGATTCCTCCATTGCAGGGGGTTGGACTAGATGACCCTTGGGTCCCAACTCTGATATCCCATAGCAGATGGGGTAGGGAGGGGTTTAGCTCAGTGACAGAGCAATCGCTTTTGATGCGGAAAGTCACAGGTTCGGTGATTTGATACCAGTTAATCATAATAATAAATAAATAATAATTTATTATTTATTCCCCAGCCACTCTGGGCGGCTTCCAACAGAACACTAAAATACAATAACCTATTAAACATTAAAAGCTTCTCTAAACAGGGCTGCCTCCAGATGTCTTCTAAAAGTTGTTCTTCTCTTTGACATCTGGTGGGAGGGCGTTCCACAGGGCGGGTGCCACCACCAAGAAGGCCCTCTGCCTGGTTCCCTGTAACTTGGCTTCTCGCAGCAAGGGAACCACCAGAAGGCCCTCGGCGCTGGACCTCAGTGTCCAGGCAGAACGATGGGGGTGGAGACGCTCCTTCAGGTATACTGGACCAAGGCCATTTAGGGCTTTAAAGGTCAGCACCAACACTTTGAATTGTGCTCGGAAACGTACTGGGAGCCAATGTAGGTCTTTCAAGACCAGTGTTATGTGGTCTCGGCAGCCGCTCCCAGTCCCCAGTCTAGCTGCTGAGTTCTGGATTAGTTGTAGTTTCCGGGTCACCTTCAAAGGTAGCACCACATAGAGCGCATTGTAGTAGTCCAAGCGAGAGATAACTAGAGCATGCACCACACTGGCGAGACAGTCCGCGGTCAGGAAGGGTCTCAGCTTGCATGCCAGATGGAGCTGATAAACAGTTAAGATCCCAGGCATCTCCAGTTAAGGCTAGGGAAGGAAGACCTTTGTCGGAGAGCCTTTGCCAGTCAGTACAGACAAACCTGGGCTAGATTAAGAGTCCTGCCTGGAAATAAGAGATGCTGGGGACCTTCTGTATATAAAGCAGTTGTTCTGCAGCTGAAGTACAGTTCTTCTCTGGACCAGTGGATTGGATTGATGGAGTTTAAGGATTTAGGGGCTGCTGAGGTGCCAGAAAACATTTCCTAATCCTTTTCCCTGCTGTTGAAGTAAAATACAACTCATCTTGACTATTGCAACATAGGCATATATCCATGCATTAAAAACCCAAACAAACTCACAAATGCTCCCTTACGAAAGCCGAGGACCACAATCACTAAAATGACATACGCTTTTAAAAAAAAACTTGCAGAAGTGTTTATATTTTAATGTTATAACCCCATTTTCCACCACAACATTCTCCGGGTGGTTGCAGAAACACAGAGCTTTAGTTAGATGGAAAACAGCAGCAACTTGGATCCTGCAACTATTTCCAGCTTAACGTATCTTGCCATCTGTAATACTTCCTCCAATTCAAAAGTTGGGGAAATGATCCCAAAATAAAAATGCCCACTTGATGATGGAATGAGATAATGAAGTAGCCAGGCAGTTTTCGAGGGAGAGGGTTTTAAACTACAGAATCAGAGCCCTCCTGAATCATCAGGAGATCCACTGAAGTCCCCATTTAGGGTGCTGACTCTTCAGCAGATGACGAACACATATTTTAAAGCTTTTCCCCAGTCGTGGGGAGCTGTACTCCAGCCCGAGAGCAACTGTGTGGACCCACGGAACTTATCTCTGAAAAACTCCATGTGGATGTTGTAGGGCTTGCAAGCTGGCTTGCAAAATAAAAATTCGAAATCTCTACAAACCAGATGGAAATTCAGTGTAATGTGCCAAAATTGCTAAACCTCCATGGGTGGGGCAAACCAGATTTTGTGCCAAGTTTCCTGTTGCTGTGTGAAATGCCAACAATATTGCTTGTTTCAGTTTGGCAAAATTTGTTGGCTCCTGGCTATTTCCCATGTGGGTAGCCTAAAACGTTTTGCAGTTTACTGAAAACGAGCCTCAGAACCACCAGTAGTGGGTTGCCCTGATTTTGGGGTGTTTATCAAGATAGTAATGCAGTCAATCTTTGCTTTGGAACTGAGGCTCCGAATGGATTTTGAGTCCCAAGGGTCTTTGAGGTGGTTGTATTGGATTGCTGTATTGAAAGATGGCTGTTGTGGCTTGGAAGAAAGGATAGCGAGCTTGAAATGGGTTTTGAAGTGGTGGGAAGGGATGCTGGAGGCTAAAGGAAGCGGTGTGCATTTTGAGTCACACTTTCCCGGCAAAGTATCCATCTGTCTCTGACACAGTATGAGTTTGCTGTGAGTCACCCAGCCTCATGTCTAATTCCAATCTCCATGAATTAGGAGGGAGAACTGCATGGTATATACGGTAATTCAGTGTGTAAGAATGACAAATTGGGCTTGTGTTTTAGGGAGCATCCCCCAAGTTTTGAAGATAATAGTGTGAACCAGAAATCACCAGGGCCATGTGATGTGTTTTGCCCCCAAAGCACTTCTATCTGTCCCCTGACAGCCCTCTAAGGCACAATGAAAGGTTCACCCACGGTTTCACTCATGTAGAATATAGGTGTTGTTCTTGAGCTATTAATAAATTGATTCCACGTGTCCTAGAAATATTGCATGTTTCTTGAGATTTTGCATGTAGGGGAAAGCTTGGTGTGCATTCTTCATCTGACCCCTTGTGCTCAAAACAGCAACACCTTTCCTGTAAGGGACGCGGGTGGCGCTGTGGGTTAAACCACAGAGCCTAGGACTTGCCGATCAGAAGGTCGGCAGTTCGAATCCCTGTGACGGGGTGAGCTCCCGTTGCTCGGTCCCTGCTCCTGCCAACCTAGTAGTTCGAAAGCACGTCAAAAGTACAAGTAGATAAATAGGTACCACTTCGGCAGGAAGGTAAACGGCGTTTCTGTGCGCTGCTCTGGTTCGCCAGATGCAGTTTAGTCATGTTGGCCACATGACCCGGAAGCTGTACGCCAGCTCCTTCGGCCAATAAAGCGAGATGAGCGCCGCAACCCCAGAGTCGGCCACAACTGGACCTAATGGTCAGGGGTCCCTTTACCTTTACGGCCAATGTGATGATGATGCCTGACCACTCATAGTGGTGGGAGTTTGTATTGCAAGCCACATTTGTGTGTCCCAGTTCTGTCTCTATCCATTCATGTCATCTAGTAGTCCAGCCCCCCGCAATGCAGGAATCTCAGCTAAAGCATCCATGACAGATGGCCATCTGACCTCTGCTTAAAAACCTCCAAGGAAGATAGTCTACCACTTCTGAGGGAGCCTGAAGATGAGCTGTTTGTAGTTGTTCTGTTTTTTGAAGATTCGTGAGTGTTCTACGACAGAAGTGCAGCCAACTACTGTTAGGGACTGCTGCTCAGGCATTTCAGGAGAGTTAATTCTGTATTGTAATAGATGAGGTTTTCCTTTTTCTAGAAACATGCAGTATAAGATGCTAAGCTCTTTCTTCTCTGCCTTAATTCCAGGCTAAGTGCAAAGACATGGAAAGCTCCCTGCAGGACAAGGTGCAGGAATTTGGAAGAATAAAGTCTGATTACAGGCTCATTGCAAACCACAACAAGGTGAGCATCTGACTCTGAGCTCCCAATTGTGCAGTGCACTGTTCTTGGGCACACCTCCAGGCACTCTCTGTATCCAGGAGAGACCTTCCCTTCCACGATGCTTGTGTGTGGCTATGGATTGGGAGGGACAAGTGTGCTGTTCTGTATTCAAGCCTTCCCTGCTCTGTACTGTGAAGATATTTTATATTTTTATGTTCTGAACCACCCTGTGATCGATGACTGGCAGTGGTGTGGGATGTGAAACAAAAGAGCAGTCACGTACAACATTCCTAGAGTGAACATGTTTACACAGGGAGAGGAATGTTTGTCCAGCCAGCAGGTTAACTTCCTGTTTCCTTCTGGGCTGGGACAGACTTTCTCTGCATGGGACTAGAGGTGGGTGTGGCCTCACCTGTGCAGGTAACGACAAAAGCACAGGGCAGGACAGTCTTCTTTTTTTGATTACATGCGTTGAAGAAGCAACATCTGCTTAGCCAAAGATGCTCTCTTGGCCTTCAGCTCAGAGAGAACAAAGGGACTGTCTCCTTATGAGATAGTTTCCAGGTGTATGTTACTTTTCTAAGCTAAGTCTGCCTTCTGGGATCCGATTGTGAACAGAATGTGAGTGAGTAAACTCTTTTTATACTTTTATAGAAGACTGTGTCATGTCTTATCTTTTATGAGGGAATAAGGGGAAATTACCAGAACAGTTATTATAGAGGCTTTAGCGAGCCTGAGCAAATGCATCCGCCGTGAGTTTAAAAAGGGGAATGTCACTCTGCTAAATTGTGAACTTGTTTATAAAGTTGGAAAGACTATAATCAAACAATATATCCTCTCCTGCATCCCTGAACATTCCCACAAGTGGCTCCCCAGGGTTTGAGGCAGTGGGCATTCCCAACCTTGCCTAATTGCTGGGAATATAACCTGGGACTTTTTGCATACCAAGCCTGTGCTTTACCACTGAGCTATGGCCTTCCCCAACTTTGGCTGAAGCTATTTCTGCCACTGCCGCAGTAGCTCAGGAGAAGCTCTGATGTGTAAGGTCTCTTTTGCACATTGGGTTGTGTTGCGCTACAGTGGTGTGTAGCGCAAACTATATTTGTTTGCAAACTCTTAGAACTATTTAATAATAACAGTAAAAATAACAGTTTACATAAAACCACAATCAATTAATTGAAATACATTCTAAAATCAATTCATTCTAAAATCAATTCAGAGTCAAATTAATGGCAACCATTGGGCTAGAGTTCTATGAGGATACAGAAGGAGGGGTCAGACTGTGCCTTGGCCAAAGGCCTTGCGGAACAGCTCCGTCTTGCAGGCCCTGCGGAAGGATGTCAAGTCCCGCAGGGCCCTAGTCTCTTGGGACAGAGCATTCCACCAGATCGGGGCCACGGCCGAAAAAGCCCTGGAGAGGCGGTCCCGTAGGTATGAGGGTCCTAGGCCGTATAGGGCTTTAAAGGTTAAAACCAGCATCTTAAACCTGATTCTGTACTCCACCGGGAGCCAGTGCAGCTGGTATAACACCTTGTGCTGAGAAATTATAAAAGTCCTAAGAGTCCTTATTTATTCCCACTTAGAAGATCTCTGTTATGGCTTGTGTCTCTTATTCTGCAGAACTGTCCTGCATTTGAAGCTACATCCTTGCTTTATTTTGTCTTTCTTACTCTCCCCTGCTACCTATCTTCAGGAAGAAACTGCTAGATTGGAGAAGGAGATTAAAAAGCAGTTTGAACAACTGCACAAGTTCCTGCAGAATGAGGAGAAGACTATGCTGGAAGAGTTGCGGGAGGAGGCCCAGAAGAAGCAGGACCTGATTGAAGACAAAATCAGGAAGCTATCAGAAGAAAGCAATGTCTTGGTACAGGAAGTTGGCCAGCTACATGCTGACCTGAAGGAGGATGACGTTTCCTTCCTCAAGGTGAGGCTGGTGGGCATCTGGCTCCATATTCCAAATGAAATGGGAAGATTTCTTCCTTCTGTACCCCCCCCCAAACCGCCCCCCCCTAGTCCTCTGAACGATGCCTCTGATTCTGAAGACTTGTCATCTTGGTAGGATGGTGTACAGCGCTTCCCCAAACCCCCTTGAAACTTTTAATAGAGTGTCTCAGTAATGGTTTCTTCTCTGATTCCACCTTCTTCTTTTTCTTACAGAAACACAAAAACCGGAAACGCAGGTTTGTTGCTATTTATTATATTTCTTACCTACTGTGAAGGAAATATGCTGTTTTTAAAACTAAAAATCCTGTATGTGGTTGACTTGGGGATTATGGCATTAATACATTGCCTCATAGTTTTGCCTGTCAGGAGAAACAAGTTGAAAGGCGTCACAAATTAATTAACGGAGGTTTGGATGTTTGTGGGTTAAAATGCAGAACAGGAGGTAACTTCAAGGCTTTAATTAGTTCACAACTTGCATTGACATTCAAATCAAGGTGGGTCTCAGAATACAAGGAACACACAAGGCTGGCACTTTTTATGCCTTCCAGCCAATCTAACATATGTAGATAGAAGGGACAGCTCGGTGTGAGCGAAAGCAGGATGCAATTAGCCTGTTTTATTCTACTGTACGCTAGTTGTTGAGTTTGGGTAATTGCTCTGTATGCATGTAATCAGTCATATGTTTAACTCCCCCCCCCCCATAACAACAATAACTCCATTGTTTTAAAACAACCCATTTGCGTGCATGAATGGGTTCCATCTTCCTTTTGTACTGAATGCAAGAAGCTATTCTTAGAACACCACACACAGTGGAAAAATGTCTGTGTGTTTTTATTTGGACTATTTTATAATCTGCACAATCATGGTCTAAGCAGCCTTTCTCAACCTGTGGGTCCCCAGATGTTGTTGAACTACAACTCCCATCACCCCTAGCTAGCAAGGCCAGATGTAGTCCAACAACATCTGGGGACCCACAAGTTGAGAACTGCTGAAGGGCAGCTAACAGAAATGTAATAAAAACAATGCACAAATTAAAATAGCAAAAACTTAGGGACATCCCCTCCCTCCAAGAATGATTAAAAGTTTTTTAAAACCCAAGGATTGTAAAGATTGTAGATTCTAGGATCTTTAAAACCTGGGGAAAGAAATGCATAAATGATAGTAATGAGGGTGCCAGTGAAACCACCTTGGGAAGGACGTTCCCATAGGTAAGGAGTCAGCACTGAAAACGCTTTTTCTGCAGTCACCACCTGCTGCTTCTCAAGATTGCAGAGGCACCCAGAAAAATCTCAGATTTCTGAGCATTGAAGCACCCCTGCTGGAGAAGTGATAAGTGTATGTTTTTAAACATGCAACAAAGAAGGCTCAAATCTTTTTTAGTAAAATTGATTTGAGATTTCCATAAATCCTGACTGGGGGAGAGTGCAGGTATGAGATAGGAAGATGGTTGATTTGCAGTCCTTTGAACATTTGCTTGATCCTAGACACTTGCATTCAGACGGCTTGGGATTGGTCCGTCTGTAAGATGCTTGTTTTTTCTAAAACTGGGGCCCCCTTTCTCACCTCTTTGTTTGTCTGAATTGTGTTTCCTAGAATTGCCTGGACAGTAGAACAGCCAGAAGCAATTCCACCAGGGACTCTGATAGAAGTCACCAAGTATTTGGATTCTTTGCAGTATAATGTATGGAAGAAGATGCTGAATATCATCAAAGTTGGTAGGTTTCTTAGATGCCAGGAGAAAAGGAATCTGTGACTCTTCAGCTAATGTTTTTCGACTCCAACTCCCAGCTGATGGAAGCTGTAGGTCAGCAATACCTAGATCAATAAACATCCCTTCATCCCTTCTGTAGAACACGTTGAGGTGGCTTATTGCAAGTACAGTAGTGGTGATAATTCCATAATGCCCTTTCCTATAAAAAAAAAAAGTTCATTTTGTAATGAAAGGATGCATAGAATAAAACCCCTGTAATATTCTACCCCTGCTTTGTCCTGACTGCACTGAAATATAAACTCCAAATGGAGAGAATCATCCTTATTTGGGTACAGTGAAAACTGATTGGGCGTGTTTTAATAGGTGTTCAGTTTGCATGCTTTATTCTAAGCAAATCCTCAACTTCTGGCACAGAATGTTGTGACAGGATGTGAGTATGTTACTTTTTAGTGGTGCTCTGTAATATATATTTTCCTAGGATAACAAGTGACAGAAGTACTCCTGAATTGTACCTGTTTCTATGGACACAGTTACAGATAGGTAGCCGTGTTGGTCTGCCATAGTCAAAACAAAAAAAAATTCCTTCCAGTAGCACCTTAAAGACCAACTAAGTCAGTTCTTGGTATGAGCTTTCGTGTGCATGCACACTTCTTCAGATACAAACGGCCTTAGTCCAGTATACCTGAAGGAGTGTCTCCACCCCCATCGTTCAGCCCAGACACTGAGGTCCAGCACGGAGGGCCTTCTGGCGGTTCCCTCACTGCGAGAAGCCAAGTTACAGGGAACCAGGCAGAGGGTCTTCTTGGTAGTGGCACCCTCCCTGTGGAACGCCCTCTTCTTCAGAAGAAGTGTGCATGCACACGAAAGCTCATACCAAGAACTGACTTAGTTGGTCTTTAAGGTGCTACTGGAAGGAATTTTTTTTTGTTTCTATGGGTGACTCCTGAATGAATTATTATGTCACGCTTAATAATAATTTTTATTTTTATTTTTACCCCGTCCTCCCTGGCCGGAGCTGGGCTCAGAGGGGCTAACATCATATAAATAATACAATATGCGTAAAAACAAGCAATCAGTTGATTAAAATGCAAAATTAATTCAAATAAATTAAAATTAAAACTGAACAAGTGACAATCCTCAGGTTAAAACTGAAAGCGGTTAAATTCCAGCCAGCATATTGTGGCAAAAGGCACTGTTCCTTCAGTGCATAGTTATGGGTGAAATCTCTGATAACAGCGATTAATAGAGCTAGAGAATAGTCTCACTCTTGCTCTTTTATCCAGGAGAAGTCAGTGGGCAGCACTGAGGAGAGATTAATGACAGATTGGGCACAAATTAAGCAATGTTTGAGTTTTGTCTTTTTTTTAAAGCAGGGTTTTTTGGGGGGGGGTGGAGCCAAGAAACAGTGAGGTGCCAAGGAATATGGGCACATGCATATGTTAAGAGCCACAGAGGCGTGATCTGCAGTGGAAAGTTGCATTTCCACTCCGAAATCTCCTCTACGATGCTGAGTATTGTTTGGTAAGCAGCAGCTTATTGTAGCCATCAGAGGGCAGCAGTGCATGGGTAATCTACATCAGCCTGCACCAGCCTGGTGTCCTCCAGATGTTTTGGATAACTCCCATCAGTTCCAGCCAGCACAGCCATGCTAATGGAATTTGGAGTTCAAAACATCCAGTATTTGTCCTTTCCTTTAATTTTGAAGAAGGATGCTGACATTTCACAACACTATTCATAGCTTCAGGATGAGAACAGAAATCGTGCTCCGGCAGTGGTACCTCGGGTTAAGTACTTAATTCGTTCCGGAGGTCCATTCTCAATAATAATAATAATAATAATAATAATAATAATAATAAATAATTAATACCCCACCCATCTGGCTGGGTTTTCCCAGCCACTATGGGGAAACTGTTCTTAACCTGAAGCACCACTTTAGGTAATGGGGCCTTCTGCTGTCGCCACGCTGCCGGAGCACGATTTCTGTTCTCATCCTGAAGCAAAGTTCTTAACCCAAGGTACTATTTCTGCGTTAGCGGAGTCTGTAACCTGAAGTGTATGTAACCCGAAGTACCGCTGTATGTGGGCAGAGGCTTGCAAGTGAATTGAAAACAATACATGTCCCAGGCCTCCATTCTATGTAGTAGGCTGACATGGCTTCTCAAGAGCAGGTTTTCTCATTAGGAAATATCCATTCTTGTGTCCTCACTATGCCTGCTGCCTTGTTTTATTCTCTCCTGGCTTTTGTGTGCCAAGAGGCGTCTAGGTGGGGACAAATTGGAATACAGTCACACCTCGGGTTGAAGTAGCTTCAAGTTAAGTATTTTCGGGTTGTGCTCCATGGCGACCCGGAAGTAACAGAGCGTTTTGCCGCATGCGCAGACGCTCAAAATGACGTCACGCGCATGCGCGGAAGCAGGAAAACGTGACCCGCAGATGCGCAGTCGTGTCTTACGTTTACTTCAGGATGCAAACAGGGCACCAGAATGGATCCCGTTTGTATCCAGAGGTATCACTGTAGTACAGCTGTGAGGTAGATGCTGACTTAATGGGATTTTTACCCACCCTTCATCCTAAGATTCCTGGGTGAGTTACAATAATATAAAATTCCTGCATTGCAGGAGGTTGGGCTGGATGATCCTCAGAGTCCCTTTGAACTCTACAAATCTTTTATTCTATTAATTTTTAACCTGTTATCAACCTAAAAACTTACAGTTGCTGGAAGGCAGTTATAAATATGAATAAATATGTAACCTAGTAAATTGGAAATAAGGCACACAAATTACCATATTTTTTCGTGTATAAGACGCCCCCTATTTTGGGGGACTCCAAATTAAGAAAACACCCCTCAGCACTACCCATGTATAAGACAAGCCCCAATTTTAAACCCAATTTTTTGGTAAAAAAAACACCCTAGTCTTATACACAGAAAAATACAGTACCTTACAGAGAGTGAATGTGTATTTATTTATTAATTCACTATAATTAATTATGAGCATAGAGACTGAACATCTTTCCCTAAGAGAGCCAGAACACATATTGAGAAGCAATGAACCAGAGGATACTCCTGCTGGAGGCAGTATCCAATGAACACATCCCATTGGCACAAAAATTTCCATTTGTTTAACAGGACTTCCCCAATCTCCTATCGTAACGTGCTCCATGCCTGCCCGAAATCTGCTCTGGAGGATTGGGGGAGCTGTAGAACACATTGGGAAGGGGACAAAGGAGAAGGGGGAAAGCCCCATTGCACAAGCAAAAATCCTTGCACTGATGGGACACATTATTTAGCACTACTTTGGGTACAACCCATAGCTTTGCTAGATTAAAAAGTTATCCAGTGAGAATGCCCAGCTGAAATTTGCAGGGGGAGAGACAGAGCAATACAGGGGTTAGCATTTTATTTTTGCTGCCACCCTTTTTGGGGTAGCAATCCTCTTCCTGCCTGTATTAAGTTTTGCCTCTATACCTCCAAGGTAATAAATGCCAATATGCCCCTCCCCATTTCAACTGGTCATGTCTTATGAGTCGGTGAAAACGAAGGGAGGGGATTCAGTTCAGTCCTAATCAGTACTGGGCTCAACTTATCTAGAATTTGGTTTCTAACAAGTTGCCAGCCCACTGCCTATAGTCGCGTTCAAGTACATTTGTTTCCAGCATCTCACATTATGGCTTTGTAAATGGAAGTTCCAATTTGGCTTCCATCCTTGCTATTTTGCAGCAGGCAAATCTGTTTTTGACTTGATTTGGTTTGTCTTTTAAATTCCCTCTTGTCATATTCCTCATACTTAACGATTGTCTCCTTTTGCAGTCCCGTTCAGCTTTGATCCCAATACAGCGGAGAGTTGGCTGGAAGTTTCGGATGATCTCACCAGCATTAACACCTGCAACTACAAGCTGGTGGTGGAAGTCCCTGAACGCTTCTCCATGGGCATGCCCTGTGTCCTGGGCTCCAAGAGCTACTCCAAAGGGACTCACATTTGGGAGGTCGATATTGGCAGCATTGAGTACTGGTACATCGGGGTGGCCAGTAAGTCCTGTGGTCACTACTGGAGCTTTGGCTGCGATTCCAGATTGGGGCTTGGCTACATGTACCGAATGCAGGGTACCAAGAGCAAGAAAAGCCAGTCCTTCCAGGCCGTCCTGTCAGAGACTGGGCGCAGGAAGAACCTCAAGAGAGTGCGAGTGGAGCTGGACTGTGACGAAGGGGAGCTCTCATTCTACGACACTGAACAGAAGAGCCACATCTACACGTTCCATGACAAGTTTGGAGAAGTCTTTCCGTACTTCTGCATCTGCAGCGTACATGCCGGGTCACCACCTGAGCCGTTCAAGATCTGCCCGCTTCAGATTCATATCAAGAAAGACTATCCAAACTGAGCTTGTGTTCGGTTTATCCCTCCCTGCGCACCCACACATTCTTGCAAAAGCTTATCTATCCTACCTAACCAACACTGAGGCAGTAAAGAGAACTTAGACCATTCTTCAATGTTTATGATATGGAGACATTCCCAGCAAGGCCAGGAGAAGTGGCTGTCTTAAGCTGCAGTTTTGGGGTTGCCATTCAGATTTAATCCACTCCGGAAGTTCTACACAATCCTCCTTGTGAACAGAAAAGGGCGCAAGAGCAGCTTGCTAAGGAGAAACCTCTTTATGTGCAGATAAATAGGAGAGGGAGGGGGTACTTGAGCTGCCCAGTTAAAACGTGTGTTTGTGTAAGGGGCTGTGTTTTATTCACAGTGCAATCCACGCCCCAACAAATTAATGTAGGGACTTTGCATGAGCATGACAGCACATGTATGAGATGAATCTACCATGCTGCTGCCTACGCTTTGAGGTAGTAGCTATGAGAAGGGAGGCGGCAGGCAGGCTGGCTGTCATTTTAATGGGGTGGATGGAGGAATACTGCAAAATGGCTTTCTTGCTGCCTAACCATCTGGCAGAAGCCTATCCCTGTTCCTCCTCTCTAGAGCAGCTGTAATTAAGCCCTCATCATCAAACCATCTCCTACTCTGCACCATGCACAGCGAAAGATTTATAGGGGCTTGGGAAAAGGCTTGAAATAGACAAGGCGGGCCCTGATTGGCTCTGATCTGTCAGCATGATGTCACCATCACCCAATCAAAAGATACCACCTCCCCACTGAGCATGTGTTGGAAGTCTAGCCGGGGAATTAACCCTTTTATGGCTCTCAGCTTTGGAGATTTCTGGTTACTTCATATTTCCTGGCATAGTTTAGAGGATAAATCTGTAACTGTCCCTTATCTCCTCACCCCCAAAGCATTGCTGTACCTTTTTTTAAAAAGCTGCATGGCAGGCAGGTATTTTGTCATATGAAGTTTCCTACCCAACCCAATATGAGTGATGGCTCGTTTGGAGTAGGAAAAGCAGCCCCTCCCAAAAGCAAAACAAGTCGTGACACTTTGTTTGCAGCACCAGAGCTTGAGGAAGATGCTGTATAACTGATGGGGAACCTTTTTGGCCCACCCACACACCCCTGCCCTGCAGGTGGGTGGTGCTACTCATCTGTCAAAGTTGGCCTGCAGGGAAATGGTGACCAAGATGGGTTGAGCTCCTAGCCTGTCAGCTGATGGACCAGGAAGTTCAATCCAGCTCTCCACATCTGATCCTGGATGTTGGGCACGTGTATCTGGTTTGGGGGAAACTGTGTTTCATTTGGGGAGGAATATCTGGCCAAATTTGACCCATGGGCCAGAGGTTCCCTGCTGTATACAATGGAGATGGTTTAAACAAATTCTGCATGCTGTGTAGTCTCCATGGAAATAGGTAGGCAGCTTTTTAATCGACATCTTTTTTTGCTGGGCTGCATGCTGTGAAAAGTGACAGCTTTTTGTCAAGCTGCTCTTAAAAGCCCAGGAACGGGAAAATAGGTTTCTTTCTGATCTGTTGGCAGCTCCATTTGGAATTGTCCTGGTGGAAGTGTTTCACTCGTTTGCTGGGTCTGCTCACCATATCTGGAGCTGTAAAAGTTAATGCCATTTCAGGATAGATGGGCTATGGCTCTGCCTCTCCCAGCCTTGTTTGTATGGAGCTTTGCTCACTCATGTAAGCCGGCTTAAGTTCTATAAGCATTTCATCTGCTCTCTTGTGGCATGAATTGTTTAACAGGGAATTGATACTCCTGCCTCTCAGCATATTATCCAGAGCTTTGTACAAAAAAATGTTTATATTCAAAACAGCATGTTTTCCTAAACAATGGATTGACATTGTAATTAAAATAAACACTTGTGTAACCTGGTAAGTTGTTCAAAAGGAAACATTGAAATTGATCAGTTCACGTTGCAAATGCATTCAGAACTTTTAACTGACAAACACTCAAGTGCCTTAAAACATTCTGTAGAATGATACAGTGGTACCTCAGGTTACATACGCTTCAGGTTACAGACTCCACTAACCCAGAAATAGTACCTCGGGTTAAGAACTTTGCTTCAGGATGAGAGCAGAAATCGTGCTCCGGCGGTGCGGCGGCAGCGGGAGGCTCCATTAGTTAAAATGGTGCATCAGGTTAAGAACAGTTTCAGGTTAAGAACGGACCTCCAGAACGAATTAAGTACTTAACCCGAGGTACCACTGTACTTGAATGGCAGGTTCAACTTACCGTGAAATGTCCTTAATGTAAGTAAAATAAACACTTGTGTAACCTGCTAAGTTGTTCAAAAGGAAACATTGAAATTGATCAGTTCACGTTGCAAATGCATTCAGAACTTTTAAATGACAAACACTCAAGTGCCTTAAAACTTTCTGTAGAATGATACTTGAATGGCAGGTTGGACTTACCATGAAATTTCCTTCTGGTCAGCAGAGAGTGGAGCCCACAAGAAAGAGTTAACTTCTGGAGATAGTCAGAACTGATTGAAGGTTCAGGTGTGCAGGGCAGCCAGTAGGGGAAGTGGAACCTTACTGGAACTGCCAGTCTTTGAAAAGCTTTGAGGGTCAGGCTGGTCCAACACCTAGCAATAATAACATTGTGAACATAAGACTAACAGTGGGAGATAGTTGGAGCCTCTGAGAGTTCCTGTTCTAGACTGATCAGAGGAACTAGACCCATGAAGCCTAAGGTACCATCTGGGTGGGGCTGATGCACTCTCCCACTGACCAGAAGGACACTTTAGATATCCATATTATATTATATTTTCCAATGACAACAGATAAAACTCTGAAAGGCCATCTGTAATTTCACTGGTAATAACAACAAAGGACTTGAACCAATGGCTTCAAGTTACAAGAAAGGAGATTCCAACTAAATGTCAAGAAGAAATTTTTGCCAGAAATGTTTTGACAGTGGACTCCCTTGGGAGGTTGTGGACGCTCCTTCCTTGGTTTTTAAGCAGAAGTTGGATGGCCAATAACCAGAGTGTAGCTGTTGGTTTTTGTTCTTGTAACCTTATGAAACTTAACTACCCTCTCTCCCAGTTCTGTATTCCTACAATACGATCTTTATTGTCATTGTCCCATACAGAACAACGGAATTGAAAAATCTACATAAGACATTCAAAAACCAACAAGCCTGCTATCCCAGCTATCCCAATCCTTCCTGTCGTTCCAGAATATTTTCTGTTTTATGGTTCTGCAGTCAGTGTCACCCAAATGCATGCTTTCAGTGTTTGGGAAATGCAGCAAAAACAAAAATTCTAACAACTATTAAGTAACTTATAGTTGGTTGTGTGTGTTTCCTCTCCTGAATCAGAGAATCCATTTCCTTCTCTGAAAAAGCGCCTTGCTTTATCGTTTACTGCAGTGCCGCTCCCTGTGTCCCTTAGTGACACAATAACCCTGTCACATAAAATTCCAACAAAGGAAACTGAACCACGTGCTGTTGGCTAGCAGCTAGCCATAACTAAGACCGCAAAGGGGCAGTGGCCAGTCACTGCTGTATTGACAGAAGTATTAGCTCTCAAGCATGCACACACATCCTCCCACCTGAAGAGGATGACCAGCTGCAAAAGGGAGGCAGCAGGGCTTGGCAACCGCAGTTTGTACTTTGAGGATGGAAAAAAGCTACACCTGCTGGAATTTCTTCTGCTACACATCCGCGAAGGAAATAGGACCTGATTTTTTTTGTACTTTGTCCAAAGCATGGGCATTTCAGATGGATGGATACAGATTGCCATCTCACTGATGAGGAAAAGGCACTTCACCTGTTTAGAAACACAATTAATTTTTTTAAAAATCAAAGCTTCAGCTGCCTTGATTCTAAAATTCAAGTCCCTCCTCCAAAACCCATCCCTGTGAAGCCTTTAGTTTTTTTCTTTATCCTCAGCTGAACAATCCTGTATGGTATTTAAAACTGAGTGTATTCATACATCTTTCACATGTCTCACACAAATTTTAGATTGTCAGCTCCTTGGGGCAGGGGTCCTTGTTAGATCACTCCATAAAGTAGAGCTATAATAACGATACTAAAGAAATAGTGGATTTTTTTAGAACAAATCTAGTCCCTGACCTAGTTCTTGAGAATTACACCTAGTATTTATTTATGCCCTTTCCTTAGCTGGTTCCTTGAATGCTATTCCAACACTTGCCCATACTTGTCCTCTGTACTATCACGGAATAGAGACTGATCATTTGTTAGTGGTTCCAAGTCCCTAGGAGCACAACCAATGCTAATGTTGCAATCATCAACGCCAAAATTTAATTATTTGCCTGGGCATTTAAAAGTTTTAAGCTGATCTGGTTGGACACTGGGAACCAGGGTTGCCAGGTCAGAAAAAAAAACAACCAATAAGATTTCAGGGCCCAAACCTGAGACTTGGAGGTGGCCTCCAGTGATGTCACTGGGGATGGGTGGGATCTGATGATGTCATTAAGCAAGACATATTAAGCACAGGCCACAACTGATTAAAGCCAGGATGAGATCCTTTTCGGTAGTTGCACCCACTCTGTGGAACACCATCCCAGCAGATGTCAAAGAGACAAACAACTATGTGACTTTTAAAAACACATTTGAAGGCAGCCCTGCTTGGGGAAATTTTCAGCATGTGATGCTGGTGTTGTGTTTTAACTATTTTTTGTTGGAAGCTAGAGTGGCCAGGGCAAGCCAGTCAGATGGGTAGCATATACATATTTTTGTGTTATTATTAAAATAATAAACACAAAGTCTAACAAGCAAATATGTAACTGTCTGGAAATTAAGATAGAAAGTTTATCGGAAAGGAGTGTTCCTATGCTTGTTGTGAACAGCTGGTGTTAATGATGCAATTACCTGTCAGTACTGTATGTATTTAATTTCCTCCTGACCTTGCTACCTACACCCCTCAGTGCTTATGCCATTACACAATTTGTTGCTCTTTAAGGTCCTGCATATAGCCACCCAGACGCTCCCCAGGCGCCCTCGCTTCCCCGCCATTTTCAAGGGTTCTTTCCCCTCAGCGCTGAGACAAAAAAAAAGCCGCCTCAAGGGAAAAGGGCGAGAAAAGAGGAGGCTTCCTTTAGGTCTACAGTGGTGCCTCGCAAGACGAATGCCTTGCAAGACGAAAAACGCGCAAGACAAAAGAGTTTTTGAGTCGTTCTGCAAGACGAATTTCCCTATGGGCTTGCTTCGCAAGAGGAAACATCTTGCGAGTTCTTGCGAGTTTGTTTCCTTTTTCTTAAAGCCGCTAAGCCGCTAATAGCCGTGCTTCGCAAGACGAAAAAACCGCAAGACGAAGAGACTCGCGGAACAGATTAATTTTGTCTTGCGAGGCACCACTGTATATGGTTTTCCCAGTAGTGATGTATGGAAGTGAGAGCTGGACCATCAAGAAGGCTGATCGCCGAAGAATGGATGCTTTTGAATTCTGGTGCTGGAGGAGACTCTTGAGAGTCCCATGGACTGCAAGAAGATCCAACCTCTCCATTCTGAAGGAAATCAGCCCTGAGTGCTCACTGGAAGGACAGATCCTGAAGCTGAGGCTCCAAGACTTTGGCCACCTCATGAGAAGAGAAGACTCCCTGGAAAAGACCCTGATATTGGGAAAGATGGAGGGCGCAAGGAGAAGGGGACGACGGAGGACGAGATGGTGGGACAGTGTTCTCAAAGCTACCAGCATGAGTTTGACCAAACTGCGGGAGGCAGTGGAAGACAGGAGGGCCTGGCGTGCTCTGGTCCAGGGGGTCATGAAGAGGCGGACACGACTAAATGACTAAACAACAACAACAAGGGTTGCCATATGTCTGTAATTTCCCAGACCTACATGGAATACTGCATTTGGAAGCAGCAGCGCCTGGGCAGAAACCGGAAAAATGTATGGGAAAACCTGGACGTATGGCAACCCATGCTAGCAGTGTTGTTCTTGCTGATTTTCCTTCAAAAATAGCCCAAAACCATCATTTCTGGGGCAAAACTAAAAAAAAAAAAAACTTTAAAAAAGCTCAACCTGTTTTGTGTCTGGATTTTCACTTTTCAAAATATGGCAAATATGGCCCCTAAAGCAAACTTCTAATTCCAGCTACACAACCCCTCATATATTCAGGGCCGGATTGAGGTTGGATGAGGCCCTCGGCTCCTGATGGTAATGGGGCCCTTTCTGTGTCCAGCTGTCCTTTGTCAACAAGAAATTGTCGCTGTTTTTTTGTGTTGAATACATGCTATGTGGTAATTGAGGGACCTAATAGGTATCTCAAGCCATTTGCACGTAGCAAGATTGGGCAAGATTGGCATTGGGCAATAACAAAAGTTCCTTTAAAAATGTTGCTGCATATAGGTTTTATTTTATTTGCTTTTTAGCTTATATTTTGAAAATGTACATCCAGTCTTTTTTCTGCTTTAGATTTTTTGGGGGCCCCCCTAGAGAGTGGGGCCCCGCCATGCCGTTTTCCTTGTGATTGTGTATCCTCATGTTTTTAATAGATTATATGCACATACTTCCACAGAATTAAAACTCTTTCTCTCTAGCTGAAATCCCAATAAAGTTTCAGTTCTATTAACATTTACTTGTTTCTTAAAGGGTCCCTCCCCTCCCCCGTATGTTCTTTTAAATTTTACAATTTAATATTCAACACATTTATCGTATGAAAGAAAATACAATAAAACAAAACTCCCCCCACCCTGGTGACTTCCCTCCACTTCCCCTTCTTTAACTTATTTGCTACTTCTGCTTAATTTTGTCTTGTTTTCCTCTCCCTCTCTCTCTCTCTCTAGCTGAAATTCCAATAAAGTTTCCGTTCTATTAATGTTTACTTATTTCTTAAAGGGTCCCTCCCCTCCCCTTTATGTTCTTTAATTTTTTTTTTAATATTCTACAGATTTATATATATATATATATATATATTTATATATATATAAATATATATATATACGGGCTCTTTTTCCCCTCAGCGAAAGCCGCCTAGAGGAAAAGGGCGGGAAAAGGAGAGGCTGTTACGCCGCGCTTGTTGTGAGGGGAAAAGAAAGGCGCTTCAATGGGGAGAAGCGAGCCGGCCACAATAGAAAGGGATAAATTGTAAATGCTTGACGGGTAGCAGCCACGTTGCCCGGCATAACAGGCTGCAGTCAGCAGCAGCTCCTCCTGAGGGAGAAGGAGGCCATTGAGGAAAGCGCCCTCCCAGTTTCCAGAACTTTCGCCTGGAAAAGGCACATTTCCCTGTCACCTGGGCGTTGATCTTGGTTATTTCCCTTAGGTACCAGAAGAAGGGAAATTTCTCTCTCCTCAAAGAAAAGACCAACCATTGATACCTCGGGGGGGGGAGGGAAGGAAAGGCTCCTTTTAAAGTTTTCCCCAAAACTGAAGTAAAATAAAGAGAACACCAAAGCATCTACACTTTTCAGCCAATCCAAAATCTGTTTTCAGAGCCTTGTCATTCTTACATTACTTTTTCTAAAACTTAAGAAACATTGCCTTTTTTTTTTTAAAAAAAAGCATTACTTTTCCTTAACTGTGTGGAAAATGGTTTGTGATAGATTTTCATACCAAAAAGTGGAGGGGGCGGGGAATACTGAAATCCACTGGTGTTCACACAAAAAGTGCCAGCTTTATGGTTACCCTACGCCCTTAGGGTGTTAAATGTTCGAAATATATATAAAAATAAAAAATTGTCCAGTACAGTAGCACCTTGGAGACCAACTCAGTTTGTTCTGGGTATAAGCTTTCGTGTGCATGCACACTTCTTCAAATACCTTCAGGTATCATATGTTAGGCTGCAATCCTATATGCACAGACCTGGGAGTCTGACCATTTAATTTAATTTAATGGGTTTTTCTTCTGAACAGATATGCACGGGATTGTTTGCTAAAGATGGGGTGAGAGTGTTTAGAAATCCTGATGTTAAGCCCAGTCTGCAGTGGGTTTTTTGTGTTGGTTTTTTTTTTTTGTCTTTCAGTCTTAAAACAGTAATAGAAGAAACAGTTTGGGGAAATAAAGATTAATAGAAGAAAAATATCTCAGCGGAGGAACTCTGCCTCAGCTCTCCCATTTTGCAGCATGGATTGGTTTCATTGCAACCAGTGTTTCAGCCAGGAGGGGTCTGATTTTTCTGTCACCAGCTGTGGACACATATTTTGCAAAAAATGTGCTGGCTCAGGTAATAGCAGCAGCATGTCAGGTCTACCTTGTCTGGGACGCATTCAGACATGCCATCATATCCTTTAAGTTTAAGCCGGTTTCACAGGACCCTTTGATTGATATTCGAACAATCACAGATTCCCAAACCCCTACAGATGTGCAATAAACCTTCATTTCGGTTTCCTGCGCATATAACTTTGTTGCTTATGTTCCTGTTTATGTACAGTATATAATTTCCCTGCTACATTCTACAGTCCTACGATAACATTAAGAAATGCTAGGAATCTTAACTCCCTGGTGGAGCAAAAATAATTGAATGTTTAAATTTTCAATAAATTTGAGTTAATCTTAATGCTGCAATTTTTATATTAATCATTTCTGGCCTGTTTTAATGAGTAGAACAATTTTAAGACAACCAAAGGACTTTGAATCTAAGGACGTGATTTCAGAGGATTTCAGTGTTTTGTTCTTTTGGAACACTTCTTATCCACAGTAATTTTTAGTATGTGCACTAACTTTTTGCATTTGAATCCTGACAGATAAATGCCCGTCTTGTGGAACAAGCACAAAATATTTGCTTCTTAATGATAATGTAAGTTGTGGCTTCTACTTGCCTTGAAGCAGAAGATGGTGAGATGACCTTCCTTAGATCTCAAAATCTTTAATAACATATCAATCAGTGGTGAATATCCCCTTCTGTGTTTTTCCTTCTGATCCACAGATGCAGCCAGAAGCAAAAAAGTTTTTCAAAAGTCCCATTGAACTTGTACTCGGTCATATTGCCCATATTTCTCAGGTAAGAGTAAAGGCTTGTCCATACTTGCACTTGTCCCGCCACTTACCGGTAGTTTGGGTTTTCTGCAGATTAACGTTTGCTCTGATTCAGCAGTAAAGAGCAGGGTTTTCCCAGGGAAAGTGGCAGGAAAAATAGAAAACTTCTTGGACTTGTGCTTTCTAGGCACAGGACAAATGAATTTTGAATGAGCCCTAACACATAAGACACCAGTCCTGAAATTCATTCTTGATCCTGGATTCTAAAATGTGCGGCACTGACTGTCAAAACCAAAGACTATGCAAGGAAGGAAAGCTCAACAGCCTTGAGTCTGAAGTTAGCAATTAGTTCCTAATTCCTTATTCAAAAGTTCAAAATAGAGAAAATCTGAATAACAAACTGAAATTTATATGCATCTGTAGCCCAAAATAAGCTTTGGACTATCCCACACCATATGTCTCCATGACTGGGAAACTGTTTCCTTTGGTCTCCAATGTAATTCTCTCCAGTCAAAGGATTTTTGCATAACATGCTTTTTAACACATGATGATCCCAAGTGACTCTTGAACTGGAGACATGCACGCAAAGTAAATTTTGGGTCACCACAAATCATGCAGCCACATTTATAGGAGAGTCCTCTGTGAGATACTCTAGCACCATGTCTGGCCCAACACTACATGTTGGCTTAAGATAGTGTCAAGTGTTCTGCTCCCATATGTATATATCTGTAAATGAATAAGGAGGTGGGGGCAGTTTGTACCTCAATCTAAGCTTGGGGCCACCAGGAAAGTCCTTCGTGAGACATAGCCCACAATACATTTAGGGCTATCACAAATTATACATTGACACAACGAAGAGACTGCTTTTCAGATGCCCTAGAGTCCTGAACAGAACTTTCATTTTGCACACTGTCAGCTGTCCTTCAAACATGCCAATACTCCTCAAGGAGTTATTCAAAGCAAGGAGTTGGATCAGCAAAGTCAGGAGGTTCAAGGGATTGGTACTGGGCCTCTTGCTTGATGAGTAGGTCTTGACAGGTGTTTGACATTTCTGGCAGCTTATGCCAACTCTGGGAACAGCTGCTGCATGCACAGAGTCAAAGTCACTTGCTGAACGTAATGTGTATCTCAAATAATGGAATTTGGTGATTACTTTTCAGCTATGGCTGGTGTTCTAGTTGCCTGCAAAGAAAGCATTATGTGAATAGTGGAGCTGCTTGAAGTGCTTTCATCACCCTCTGTGCAAATGAATGGTTTTCTTTCCAGCTACAGTTTCTGAAAATTATTTTGGCAAGTTTGCATCAGGAGCTAGTTTTGGACAGCACTGATTGTCTATCATTTGATGAACTTCCCCCACTACCCTGGAGCAGTTCACAACTTAAAATAGAAGATTGTACTCCTTTTGAAAATGCAAGAAATTGAAGTTTAATTGAAAAGGCAGAGTTACTTTTAACCATAATGCATCAGTGGGGAAAAGCCAAGCTTCCTCCCATCCCTGAGAAAAATATCTATGGCAACTCCTGTTTTAATGTTTCATTTGTTTGAATGAAATTAGTGGCCATACCCTCTAGAATGGCAAGGGCCTGAATGACATTCTTCATTTCCCTAAAGGAGCTATAATCTCCCAATCTGCTGAGAATCAATAGTTGTGAGTTCCCATAATTCATCCCTCCCATGGTTCTCTTCTTAGGTGTGGACTTTCCAGAAAAGCCAGATGGAGCTGCTTGCCTCTTTTTATAAATACCGTGCTTCAAAGGCTGAAGGAGCTCTGCAGCAAGTTTACCAGGAACTAACTACACAGGAAAAGTGAGACACGCAGGTTGCAAAAAGAAAAGAAAAACAGGGTGTGGGGGAACAGCAGGGATTATTCAAGATGGCATGGCCTGCATCCGCACATTTTACATACAATAATCTTTCCCCTTTCCTTCCTTTCTGAAAGAGGAGTCATGTCCGTAAAACCATAGAAAATATCCCATTTATTTATTTATTTATTTATTTATTTATTTATTTATTACTATTTTGTGAAAGAAAGCAGTTCTTATCTGTTTGGTGGACAAGGGCACTTGGTCAGGAGTGCAGCAAGCCCTCATGATAATGTGAACATTTAACATGAGTCAATGAGGGGACGCAGGTGGCACTGTGGGTTAAAGCCTCAGCGCCTAGGACTTGCCGATCGAAAGGTCGGCGGTTCGAATCCCTGCGGCGGGGTGCGCTCCCGCTGCTCGGTCCCAGCGCCTGCCAACCTAGCAGTTCGAAAGCACCCCCAGGTGCAAGTAGATAAATAGGGACCGCTTACCAGCGGGAAGGTAAACGGCGTTTCCGTGTGCGGCTCTGGCTCGCCAGAGCAGCGATGTCACGCTGGCCACGTGACCCGGAAGTGTCTTCGGACAGCGCTGGCCCCTGGCCTCTTGAGTGAGATGGGCGCACAACCCCAGAGTCTGTCAAGACTGGCCCGTACGGGCAGGGGTACCTTTACCTTTACCTTTTTAATAGACTGAGAATAGGAGTGTTTACTTCTGCTCCCTCCTTATCAATTTTTTTTAAAACAAAAGTTAGGGCCGAAATTATGTGATCCTAGAGCCATCCCACCAACCCCTCTCTATTAGTAAACCACCCTGAGGGTTTTTGTTTTTGCAGTCATGCAGTGTACAATTTTTATGAAATAAAATAACAATAAATCAGTACATTCTGCAATAGTGATTAAAGGGCCACATTTGGGAATGAGAGGAAGGGAGGTGTGGGATATTGCTAGCTGCTTTGCCAAGACATCTATCTTGTGCATCAAATTTTTAGGGAGCTGGAGGCATTACAGAAGGAGAACAGGGAACTTATGAAGAATCTCTGCTCATTGGAGGTAGGAGCTGTTTGTTTGGAACAATCCCAACTCTGTGTGTTTTGCTTCCTGACCCCCTCTGCCCAGACAGAGGGAAACATTTTCTCCATCGGCAAATTCTCCATTTTCCTACAGGATTCCCCACATCAACTCCAGGATAGCAGGTGACTGTTTCTGTTCTGATCTGCTTGGACAATTGCCAAGAATTGCAGTGCATGGAATGGATCAGGGATGGAGAATCCCAGGTCTAGCAGCTGAATGCAGCCATTCGGGCTTCTCTTTCTGGCACTTGGGGACTTTTCCAGGGTCAAAAACCTCATCCCCACACTTTTTCTTCTTTCTTTGGTGATCCCTCGTAGCCAAGTAAGATTGTTTTCCATAAACACAATTTTTACAGTGCGTCCATAAGTGACTGTGGAGGCCAATTCTGGATCCACACGTCCTTCCACAGTGGGGATGAGGCATCTAATCATAAGCCTGCATTTTTTATCAAAGCTTATATATTTCAATCAGGGCCTGTATCTTAAAGATTTTCAAATGTTTCATGCCAGGCAAAAGACCAGCTGCCTAAAAGGCCTTGGCAATGTTTTTTCCTCCTAGACAAGGGGCCCCCTGATTTATAGCAGAGATAAACATAATTAGGAATGAGTAAATAATAAAATGATACCATGTGCCTCCCAGTAAAATGAGCCATATCTTCTTCCTAAGGTTAAAAAGGCCAAGAGCAATGGAGAGGCATCTAGCTGGCAGAAAAAGAGAGCATTTTAAGGAAATCTTTTAAAGCTGTTTCTTTTTTTAAAACTGAGAGAGTTAAAGGGCAATAAATGTTGGGAAGAGCTAATGGGAAAGCAGCTGGCTGGAAAGGAGGGGTGAAAGGAGGGGTGTAAACTGAAGAGGCTTCTTTTGAAGCTGTTTTTTTACTGAGTTCCTTTTTTACTTTACAAAGGCCTTATTCCTTTTAAAAGGCTACCTATGATAATGTATTAAATATATTGGCTTAAATGTAATTATGCAAAGGATTTAAGAAATGCTAGATTCTTATTTCATATAGTTGTAAGAGTTTTAACTATCCTGAAATTAAGTCAGCCACCAGCCTAGCCCCCTGCCAGACAGGAGACGCCATAGAGCACTCCTGATATATAGTTGTCAGGCTTTTTGTTTAGAAACCTTCAAATGAAGGAGATCTTTCAATGTTGATGTGAACTCAAGATCCTTGACATCTGTTGAAGATAAAAATTCAAGATTAACTATCTGTTTTGGAAGGCAATAGGGCAAGGAGGGCAAGAGGTGAGCTGGTAATTAAGATTCCTTGTTGAGACACATGTAAGATATATTACTACTTATTTGTCATTTATAGATGGAAGAATATATAGCTCTTTGTGTTCCATAAAAGGACAGAAGGAAGTGGGTGTATCTTTTGTGATTGGTTCTAGCAAACAGCCAATAGGAATTTCAACCAGGCTGATTGGACAGAGGCAGCCACAGGAGGAGCAAGGGGGCTGGATTAAGGAAATATAAGTGCTGGCCAGAATGGCAGGAGGCCAGGCCAGAGCTTGGTAACCATATACCACTGTGCCTCTCATTTATTTGTCTGACAAATAAATTATTATTTTAATTTCTCTATTGCTGCGTTGAATATTTCATTCCAGCTAAGCGTTAACCACAAGCAGGGTGCTACAGGGACATAAGTTTCCGGGCATGAGCTGATCACAGTGTGGATTTTCCAAGCATGCCTTCCACTTAGCATGTTTCTCCCTTGCATCCTGAGTTTGAGTGTCTTGAAAGCCCATGACACCTTTGGTAAAGGCTGTTCTCCAATTGGAGCGCTCACAGACCACTGTTTCCCAGTTGTTGGTACTACATTTCTAAAAATTTGCCTTGAGAGAGTTTTTAAACCTCTTTTGTTGACCACCAGCATTACACTTTCCATTTTTAAGTTTGGAATAGAGTAGTTGCTTTGGAAGATGATAATCAGGCATCCGCACAACACGACTAGTCCAACGAAGTTGATGTTGAAGAATCATTGCTTCAATATACCCCTCAATGTGTCACCAGACTGTAATAATGCCTCTAGCTTGCCTGGATGGAGGGTAGAAATGTGGGTGAGATTTGGGTGTAGGTAGAGATCCCTGACTTTTACTCTGCATCTGTTGCCCCAGCCACTTCTGCGCATGGCCCTGCCTGTTTCTCAGGCTGAAAAGGGCTTCTCACCCTTGCCTTAGAGGCTCTTCATATCAGAAGTGTGCTGGGTTTAGGCCTACGCTGAACATCCTGAGCATATTACAGGCAAGGTAATATGGTTTCCACCTTGACTGAACAAAATTCCTTTTAAATTGTTATAGAAACAGCACACCGAGGCCAGTTGCCATCAAACCCCCCTTACAGCCAGGTAGGACATTTTCAATTGAGGCTTTGGGACAAATGTGCATTTGGTAGCATAAATTATTGTGGATGAGCATGTGAGTGTATAACCTTTGCCTATGTGGGCCTATGAGGAGGCAGAATAGAACTTGCAAATAGTAAAGGTGAACAAATAATTAGACAAAACAATACAACTGCTAAGTTTTATATCAAGCAGGCACCTTCACTGTATTCTTTTTAGAGCCTGCCAAAAATGTTCTTGTTTCGGCAAGCCTACCCAGACGCGGGGGCGCTAGGACTTGCTGATCAGAAGGTCGGCGGTTCGAATCCCCACGACGGGGTAAGCTCCCATTGCTCAGTCCCTGCTCCTGCCAACCTAGCAGTTTGAAAGCACGTCCAAGTGCAAGTAGATAAATAGGTACCACTCTGGCGGGAAGGTAAATGGCGTTTCCATGCGCTACTCTGGTCTTGCTGGCCACATGACCCGGAAGCTGTACGCCGGCTCCCTCAGCCAATAAAGCGAGATGAGCGCCATAACCCCAGAGTCGGCCGCAACTGGACCTAATGGTCAGGGGTCCCTTTACCTTTACCTTTTACCCAGATGCTTAGAAATGCTGATGTGAATTTTAATCTTCTTTAGTATTTAAACTTCTAGCATGTTTCAATGTATTGTAATTTTTTCCTGATTTTATTATTTTATCTTTTTGTAAACCACTTTGAGGTCAATAAATTTTATGAAATAAATGGAAAAACAAATAAAAACACGAATTATGCAATGGTCCAAAGAGTCCAAATAGAAAATTAAGACAATTCTTGCCGGCAAACTTTGAAGTCAGCCAATCTGCATATTCCTCTAGTCCACAAAGAGGCTGGAGAATTCAGAGTTGATTCTTCAAACAGCCTTAGTCCCCAAGTGACAGGACTAGCACAGTTAATGGCAGACTTAAATTTTTTTAGCTTGAAGGAGGTAGATACAAGGTGATAAGAACTCAGAATTGTTATTCAGCTCCCCAACAGACCAGGCTTCCCCTCCTAGTTCTCTGCTGAGTGACTCTGCTCTCCAGGGCTAAATCAAGCCCATCGTGGGGGTTACACGAGCATGTGTTACAGCTTTGCACATGTACGAATGAAAGTAGACTGAGGAAGAGAAAGCAAATGTGCTTCCATGATACTGCATACTGTGCTAACATATATGGAGGCATGAAAATCAGATTAAGAGCATCCATGCCTTTTTTTGTTCTTCAGCATTTAAAACCTTTTAGTGAAGTCAGTGTCCTTCAGAGACTGCTGTTCCTCCTGCCCTAGGATTCTTTAAACCAAGTTGTCAGGAACTGAACTGGGATCTTCTATATGCAAAGCGGTCATTGATACCACTAGGCTCAGCTTCATGCTTCCTCTTCACAATAATCTACTATCTCATACTTTGCAGTTACACTACCGTTTAATTTCCAGAAGTCCAGTGAAGTGATCAGGTAGGCACATAAGAAACTTAATATTCTTTAGGTGTGATAAGTAGCGGGGAATATGTAAACTTGCTCAAAATTCCAGAAGAACATAAGGGGGAAAACAAAGTTCTGTAATCCACATGGCTGTAGAAAAGGAACAAACAGAAATACGTATTCAAGAAGTGAATTGTTTCAGTCAATGCAAGGAGGATTTGCTATACATAGGTTCCTTTTGCTTCTTGCATCATGCCTCAGGACACTTGCTGCTGTGACCTCTGCTGTTTCTTTTTTTCAAGTTCCTTAACCGTGAAGTTTGATCCAGATTCAAAGTTTTTCAACTGTTCCCTTGCCTTGTTTTTCCCAAACCGGACTTGGCAACTATAGAAATCAAGTTTATGTAGCGTATGATTTTTCCTTAATATGCATACATTGGTTTAGTCCAGTCACAAAATCTGGATGTCTATCGCGCCTTCTATTTCCACTAAGGACCGCTTAACTTTTTGTACCTCTGTGCCTCATAGCCGCTCCTCTTCCATGGATTCCATCTCCTCAAGAGCCAGCCACCCACCAAACTGGCAAGTGAGTCTCCACACTGTTATCTTCCTGTTCCCAGGTATGGAAAAGAGAGGATGGGTATCTTATTTTTGCCTTCCAGACTCACAATGGGGATGTCTCGTTTTTTCCCCTCAGCTTGCTACAGGAACCACCTGGATGACTTACGGCAGGATGACTCCAGATAACCCTAATAATGGTAAGAAATATGGAGGAAAAAGGTAGAGTGGTTTTAATGCTGCAATGGGTATGGAAGACAAGATGATAACAAAGGGTTAGGATGAACAGAATGGAGCTCTCTTCTTCTCCAAGGATTTCAGGTATAGCTATAGCCTCTCCTGGGGCGTGACACCACTTTTGCAGCCAAGCTGGAAAATGTGGTGGTGGGAAGTTATTACACCAATCTGATTACATCACTCTATCTCATGTTAGTCACTTTAAATTAGTCACCCAAGATGAGACCACACACGCTAAAGTTAAACCTTGTTCTTCTCATATCACTTTTTCATAGATTCTCTGTCATTTCATACTACGTATAATACCTTAAATTCTATTTTCCAGCTACTCCTTCTCCAGCATCCACTAGAGGCTTATTCCACAGGTGAGTCTGAGAGTAGGGTGTGTGCTTGTCCCCGCCAAGATGCTATTACTACTGCATCATCATATAGCAGCTGTTTAGGTGTCTTATTAGTGTAATTTTCACTTCTCACTGTCATATAAACAAAATAAAGTGCGATCAGAGGCAGCAATGCTACTGAACAGCAGTTGCTACAAAGCACAGGAGGGGAAGAGTTGCTCTTGGGCTCATGCCCTATATCCTGCAGGAATCTAGTTGACCACCATGAAGACAAGATGCTGGACTATATGGGCCTTTGTCCTGATCTAGCAGGCTGTTCTTATGCTCTTAGGACAGGCCTAGCTTCTCAGGATGCAGTCCAAGAGGCTGAGGTCAAACAGTTCATCCTTTCCCAGATTACAACTATATCAGTGTTCAAGTCCTTATTGCTTTTGACCCTCAGATCAGGTGGAGGAGGACCATATGCCAGAACATCACAGCACTGAGAAGCTGCACCCCATACAGGTGAGAGGGAATGCACCTCTAGGTTGTCATTATTTTGCAGGAAAGTTTCACATGCATGCCAGAACTTTAGGTTTGTGCAGTTAAAGTGAATTAAACTGCTTTGTTGCCCTAGCACAATAATGCTGCTTTGTCAGTCACGTTTGTGATAAGAGAGACAAAATCATCACCCTCCATTTTTAATCTTCAGTCTTGAAAAAAGTTTTCGGGCTGCAAGACAATAATTTTTCATGTTGAGATTAATTTTGAGCACAATTTGCCCACCCCCCGGCTTAAATAAAGCAACCAGCAATCAATCTCACATCTCAAACCTCCACACAGAGTCAGCTGGGTTAATTCATTGTACAGAGATAGTTTTCTCCCTAAATCAAGATTGCCAAGTGCACATATGATGCTAAAGTTCATTATTTGTCACTAAAAGTTTTCTTGTCATTAAATGTTTAGTAAGTAGGGTTAGTAATTGAAGTGTGCATCCTGTATTTTTCTGTATTTTTCCCTCCAGGACCACATGTGCCAGCAGAGCTCACCAACAATAATGGGGAGGACTGAAGTAACTGCTTTTAATAGCAGCACCATGGAAAATGTGTCACCACCATCACTTCATAGCTCACTCAGGAACAACCTGTTAAGGACATGAGATGCTTAATCCGCACAGTAATAAATATCACACAAACTCAATTGTTACATCTCCAGCATCTTTTTATGTGTATACCACTTTTCCACAAAATTGTGCTCAAAGTGGCTCACAACATATAAAGTGAACAGTTAAGAATAACTGAAGCAGAGCCAAAGAGGAGTTTGAAATTGACAAATCATATTGATCTGACTAGACAGAATTTGCTCTGCTATCCATGGATGGTTTGCAGCATTGATCTAATTTATGGCCAATTCTTATGGCAAGCTACATTCAAAGTCAGACGGTACAATGTGAACTCGTGCTGTTTGTCCCAGAAATGGCTATTCAGAGGTATTCTGCTGCTGTATATGGAAGTTCCTGTGGGAATGTTCAGGGAAGTGGGAGAGGATAAAAGGTAAAGGACCCCTGACAGTTACCGGTAAGTCCAGTCGCGAACGACTCTGGGGTTGCAGTGCTCATCTCTCTTTACTAGCCAAGGGAGCCGGCGTTTGTCCGCAGACAGTTGTTCCGGGTCATGTGGCCAGCATGACTAAGCTCCTTCTGGCGAAATCTGAGCAGCACACGGAAATGCCGTTTACCTTCCCGACGGAGTGGTACCTATTTATCTACTTGCACTTTGACATGCTTTCAAACTGCTAGGTTGGCAGGAGCTGGGACCGAACAACGGGAGCTCACTCTGTTGTCGCAGGGATTTGAACTCCTAACCTTTTGATCGGCAAGCCCAAGGCTCAGTGGTTTACACCACAGTGCCACCCACATCCCAGGAGAGGATATATTGTTTAATAATATCCTTCCTAACTTGCACTAGCAAGTTCTATAACTTAGCAGAGTTTTAAACATTCCCCTTTTAAATTGCAGAGCGGTTAGCTTGCTGACGCTAGTTTTAGCCTCTAAATATAAGATTCCTGGTTATCCCTTATATCCCTCTTAAAAAGAATAGACACGACACAGTCTTGATTAAAAAGTATAAAAGTAGTTTACTCACAATCATTCAGTTCACAGATGGATCCCTAAAGGCAGACTTAGGTTACAAAAATATATACACGTGGAACTACCCCATATGGGGGTTAGTCTGAGTGACGGCAGACTGGCAGTCATTGCTGCTCACACGTCGAAAGCAAGATGGAGAAGAGGAAGTGTGCTGCCTGCCTTGCCCTTTTTGTTACCTGGGCATACTCACCTCTAGTCACATGCAGAGGAACTTTGCCCCAGCTCAGGAGGAAACAGGAAGTTTTCTACTGGCTGGACAAACATCCCTCTTCTTGTCCGCTCTAGGAATGTTGTACTTGACTGCTATGTGTTTCACATCCCACAGTTCCATCTGCTGCGTGCTGCTCAGTTGAAAGGCTATGGAGACTGACCCATTTCAACATATAACATTTTCATGTGGCACTTCAGTCATGCTTCAAGCATGCAAACAAAGGAATGCATGGGCATGTTTAGGAGTATGCATAAACATGCCTGCTTCTCATATACAGTGGTACCTTGGTTTGCAACTGCTTTGGATTACAACTGTTTTGGTCAAACCTGGAAGTGTGTGTCCCTTTTTTTGGATTACAACCAATTTTGGGGGGGAGGCCCCATTGGCAAAAGTGCGCCTTGGGTTACAACCTGTTTTGGTTTACAACTGGACCTCTGGAACGGATTATGGTTTTAAACCAAGGTACCACTGTATAAGAAATATTGTACATGCATCTGGAAATTGGTGTGCTAGGTGACAGAAACAGTTGGCTATTTAAAGAACATAAGACAACCCTTGTTGGATCAGGCCAAAGGCTAGCTACTCCAGCACTCTTTTCTCACAGGGAGGCTCACAAGCAGGACCGGAGCACAATAGCACTCTCCCCTCCTGCAATTCTCAGAAACTGGTGTTCAGAAAAATTATGAGCTCTGACAGTGGAGATAAAACCTAGCCATCCTGCCTAGTAAGCCTTGGCAACTTTTATCTTCCCTGTATTTGTTTAATCCTTTTTAAAAGCCACCCGAGCTGGTGGCCGTCGTCACTATTTCAGCTGCCTTGTCAAAGGCACAATTGTGCAAACCTCTCAGGAGAAAACCAGTAGCTGGGTCAGCCAGATCACACCACCAGCCTGAGTGGAGCTGTGAGTTTAACAAATCCATTGTCTTCCTGTGTGGCCCTTTTGTTCTTTTTCCTGCTTGACTTCTTTGTTAGTTCAGGTATGGTGATGGTCAGGATGCATTTAACAACAAAAATAAAAACCACCAAATTTCTAAGAGAGCTGCCTTTCAAGAGATTGGAACTGAAAACCTCACTCCTTTGCCACCTCCTCCTCAGGTCACTTGTTTTTTTGTTTTCTGTTTTGTTTCATTTCTCTTTCAGTTAGGGTTGCCAATTTTTTAAAAAAATCTTCTTGTGCCTTTAAACAACAAGGAGGTGACAGTGCTATCTATGTGCCAGGAGAACCTCTCCCTATTGATTTCAGTTGCTGTTAAATGCACAGTCACAACACAGGCGCCCATCGGTTGGCAACTGTACTTTCAACCAACTTACCCATGAGGTGGAGCTGATTTCCTCTCCTGGAAAGCCTGCCTTTTGAAGCCACAGTAGGGTGCATACTCACAAGTAGATATGCTTGTATGTTGCATAGGAGGAAGGGCTATAGCTCAGTCCTAGAGCTTTAAACGCATTTAAGTTCCCAATTTCAGTCTCCATCATCTACAGGTAGGGGTGGTAATGTCACCTGCCTGAAGCTCTGGAGCATGGCTACCAGTCAGTGTTTACAATACTGAGCTAGATCGGCCAATGATCTGGCTCAGAAGGCAGCTTCCTATCCACAGCAACAGTATTAATACACTTGCTTTCATTATTTTTATTCTCTTTGTTATCCACCCTTCAATCCCAGCGAGGATTGCATCTAAAAAAGATAATTCAACCCAATAAGACCAATAAAGCAACCTCACTTCAAAATACCGCACCACGCAATACACACCTACCTACATGTGAAAGTGTGAGTTGATATGTTTAAAGGCTGAGATTGGGGCCCCCTCTGACCTGAGGACTTCCAGTACAATCTCTTGGCTTCTACAGTCATAGGAAAGCTCCTAGGAATACATTATTATACAGTGGTACCTTGGGTTAAGTACTTAATTCGTTCCGGAGGTCCGTTCTTAACCTGAAACTGTTCTTAACCTGAAGCACCACTTCTTTCTGCTGCCGCCGTGCTGCCGTAACACGATTTCTGTTCTCATCCTGAAGCAAAGTTCTTAACCTGAAGCACTATTTCTGGGTTAGCGGAGTCTGAAACGTATATAACCTGAAGTTTATGTAACCCAAGGTACCACTGTATACAAAAAGTGCACTAAGGACAGTTCTTCCCTTGCTCAACAACTTAGCAGCTTCACCCTGATTGAAGAAATAAAATCCAGCCAAAGCAATTTTTTAAAACCCCTAACACCACTTCCAAAAGATGCTTAGTCTTAGGTTGTTCCTGGGCAGAGATGTGGCAACGATCATTTACTGCCCAGATATGTCTCTTCTCTGTACTGAGTTGGATAACAATTGCTGGTTTGCTATAGAAGGGTTTATCGTGTCTTCGCGGCATCCATGGAGATGACCTATATTGTCCCTGGAGCACCTTTTCCTTCCTAAGCAAGCATGCTGCCTGTCTTGTCCTTCTGCATCTTGGAAATAGCTTTTTTTGTGTGTGACATCATCCCGGCACACCTGGCTCACCCGAGGAGTTACTCAGGCGATTCTATATTCCCAGGAAGATGCTGCCCAATCAGCAGGCCTCATGAGCGCAGCCAATCGGCTGGCTTGGAGGTGATGTCATGGCGAGAGCTTGGCAGCCTGGCGGATGCTAAATGGATCTTTTAGCATCTTTTCCTGGAAGGAAGCGAGTGAGAGGCTGGGAGCGGCTGGACCAGGTGTCGATCTGGCAAGGGGGTGAGTAGCATCAGGCTCAGGAGAGGGTACTCCACAAGCAGCTGAGGCCAGGGAAGTGGGGAGCGAACCGAGGAAAGAAATAATATTTCTCCCTAGCATTGAAGTTATTTCCTGGGGAAGGGGGGCAAATGCTGAACCCTCAAAAGCAGGGGCTAGAGTTGGAGGAGGGGTAGGCATGGGAAAGGCTGTGATGGGGCAGGACCCCAGCACACCTTATGCCCGCTGGCTTTGGGAAGTCAGCGTAAAATTTTCTGCACCCTCCATCTATCATCTATCTATCTATATCTATATCTATCTATCTATCTATCTATCATCTATCTATCATCTATCTATCTATCTATCTATCTATCTATCTATCTATCTATCATCTATCTATCATCTATCTATCTATCTATCTATCTATCTATCTATCTATCTATCTATCTATCTATCTCTATCTATCTATCATCTATCATCTATCTATATCTATCTATCTATCATCTATCTATCTATCTATCTATCTATCTATCTATCTATCATCTATCTCTATCATCTATCAATCTATCATCTATCTATCAATCATCTATCATCTATCTATCTATCTCTAACTATCTATCTATCTTTCCTGCCTGCCTGCCTGCCTGCTTGCAGATATATATATATAGAGAGAGAGAGAGGGGGGGGGGGAGTAATAGGTTCTATAGTACACCTTGTGGTTATTTCTATTTAAATGACCCTGTATTCCTTTTTCTTGCCACACTATGCTCGCCTTTTATCAACCACATTATTATTCATCCATCTCTTAATCTACCACATTTTCTTTTTGTGGCATTGGGCATCCAACTGCCCCCCCCCCCGTGCTTTGCCCCTCCTTCCCTTCCTACATCTCACCACTTAGGGGTTTGTGTGTATGGGTGTGAGTGAGAATGCCTAATATACCCATATAAGAAGAAAAAATTGCTGCTTTCCATTTGTTGCAGTCACTGTAACATAACCTGTCCGTGGTCCCAACAAGACGGTTTTGTTTCTCCCAATGCAATATGAAAGACTGTCATTAACGAAACTGGGTGGGCGCCTCGTGGCTTCAGGGACATCCCTGAAGTGTAGCTTTAAGAAAAGAAAGTCCAAGTCAGGTCAGTTTTCATTGGATGTCAGCACTTTTTTTGGCGGGGGGGGCATTCATGTCTCTCTCTTTTCCTAACTGCTCTTCCTTCTCCTTCTACTTCCACACTTGCAATTAACACACCATAATGCAGACCCAGCGACAATGAGCAGGGCTGCCTGCCTCCCACAGTTTCTTGGGAGAGCAGGAAATTTCTCCACTCTCACCTAAAAATAGTGAGTTTCTGGTCCCTGTGGTGCGAAGACGAGCAAGTGGGTGAGCAGCACTTGCTTGCTGGCATCAGAGGAGGGGCTGCAGAAGGTTTCCTGTGGTCAGGGGTGGAGCTTTCAGTGCCCTGCTGAGTTCCCTCTTGCCCAGCAAAACCAAAACTATGCAGGAAAGAAAACGAATGAAACAACAGCCCTAAGAGCAATGCTACAGTTTTCCCCATTTGCATTATATTCCTTGATTGCAGGATCCAGCTTCCCTTGTACAGAATCTGGATTGCCCAGATGCCTAATTTCAGGGGGCAGCAGCGTGGAGTGCCTATGGTCGCAACAATGAGCACAGAATTGGCACTCTGTAATCCTCCCATCCCAGTTAGTCATTGCTCTCCAGGCTGATAGGCAGAATCTTTTCTTCGCTGCTTAACAAACCTCCTTCCCCTGGTTCTTCTGGGCAGCAACAGGCGATCCCCAAAACTGTTCAATTTCTTGGAGGAGGGGGGCAGACCTCTCTAACCAAACTCCTGCTTACGGCCCCTCGCTTTACTTTTTACTCCTACAGGTCATATTCGGCTTAGCCTCAGTTCACTTCCGCATGGTACTTTTCCTGCAGAGAATGACCACCTGACTAGGGAAGAGTGGGGACATCGGGGCTTAATATTTATTAATCAGGGCTCTCTGGGGTTTAGAGGAAGAAGGACCAGCTTTAGGTGTAATTGTCGAGTCTTCGAACTAGCATGTGCAGAGTGCTCCCCCCTCCGCTCCAGAGGAGAAATGAGAGTATGCAAATATGGATGATTGCACGTGTGTGTGCTTTTGGCTGTGGATTTCCCGACAAACGTGTTACATGCACCATGTCTGCAAGCGGTTGGGGTTGGGGGTGATGTAAACAAATGGGGGTGGGGTCCATAGCTGTCAACGTTTTCCCTTTTTTAAGGGAAATTCCCTTATTCCGAATAGGATTCCTCGCAAGAAAAGGGAAAAGTTGACAGCTATGGTGGGGTCATGTACAACAGCCTTTATCCCTCCCCAGGCTTTTCCTCTGTGACTGACGGCGGTGTTCAAGCTAGAGGGGAACTCGTGGCGGCTGCCACCAGAGCCATCTTCCACCCTTACGTCACCAAATCCTTACTTTTGTTTCCACGAGGCATGCCAAAAGGGAAGGGGAGGCAGCCGCTCTCTCGCCTGTCATTCAAGGGAAACTGCAATGCCTTGCTTGTCAAGGGTGGGTGGGGAGAGAGACCCGCTTCCTGAAATCAATGCAGGAGTGGGCGCTGGAATTCTTTGGAAAGGGGCGGAGGGGCTGAGTTCCTGATAAAGACGCTTCCAAGGGGAGAAATTTCGCTCGCTCGCTCGCTCGCTTTTGCAAACCTGCTGTGTACGAGCCAAAGGAGGGTATTAAAAAAAAAAAAAAAGAATAATGTCAGAGGGCGATCTTTGCTTCTCCTGGAGTCTGACATCTAAGCACCGAGGCTGACCATGTGGCAAGAGCCACTCATCATAGCTGTCAACGTTTCCCCCTTTTAAAGGGAAATTCCCTTATTCCGAATAGGATTCCTCGCAAGAAAAGGGAAAAGTTGACAGCTATGCCACTCATTCTTCCACATTCCTTTTTTTGCCAAGTGTGCAAACGATTATTTCTGGGTGGTGGTGGTGAAATAGGATAATTGCTGGATGAGAAAAAAATTGTGTTAGTTTTTATGCCTTCTCACTGCATGCATATTGCTATTTTCTTAATTTCTGCCGGGTGCCTGTGCTGCGAGCGATGAGTTTTGGGGGATGTGGCATGGGAAAGAAGCCAGTGAACCCCCCCCCCAATACTTACACATGCATGCAAAGGCGTGCTGTGGAGCTTCCATTTTGTAGGTGGCTGCAAAGCGAGGTCTCTCCCGTCATGCCCTGCCTGTTTGCAGCTCGAATGAGCTCATCCTATATTATACAGGGCTGTTGTTTCCTCCGCACTCCCTTATTCATTAAGCTCCGGAGGAGCATCCAAGGCGGAACCACTGCAAAGATGGCCAGCGTCCTCGCTCTCTGTTTCTCTCCCTTACCTCTCTCACATCAGCACCAGCTAGTTCTAGCAGAGGGCAGTCCTCTCAGTGAAGGCATCTTCTTTTTGAAGAAGGGAGGCGTGGGGTGAAAGTTGCCCATCAGCAATTAACACATGCTGGACAGCAGATTAGGAACAACAAAGCTCACCTGGTCACAGTCATCTCCTTTCTGTCTGAAATCTGCTCCTTGTTTCCGAATTTCCACCTCTTGGCACCAATGAATCTATTTCTCCTCCTGTCCCCTTTCTGTGTAGGTGGCCACCCTAGTTAGTTCGTTTCCCACCCAAACCCACCCACACCTCCAAGCTGGCCTTTCCCTAAAGGAGATTTTCAGATCCCTGGTAGAGCCAAGGATAAGCCCCCCCCCCCCCCGCAGCTGTTGACAAAGCCACTTGTGAAGTCATGACAAAGGAAGGGGTGGCTGTCAGCCGCAATTAGCACAATTAGCACAATTAGAAGTCATCTGAGCATCTTGTCTGGTTGGGGATGAATCCTAGAACTGTAGAGGTGGAAGGGATCTCCAATGCAGGGATTACTGCTGACAGATGGCCACCCAGCCTCTCTTTAAAGGCCTTCAAAGGAGAGTCCACGCCTTCTGAGGGAATCGGTTCCACTGTCAAACACCTCTTGCCATGAGAAAGTGTGGGAAGCTTCACCAGAGGAACTCGTAGGACAAGGTGGGATGGCATGATTGCCTTTGAACATGTGCAGAGTGTCCCATTCCTCACCACCAGCCAGCTTCCAGACACCTGGAGGAGCTTAAGAGCAGGGCTTTATGCATCCAAGGTGGCTAAGGAAGAGAATTAAAAATATATTTAGAATGAAAACAAGCTAGGGCTCACCAGAACCTTGTCCTCAATGTCTGCTTTCCGTGCCACATGCCACGATGCAACCCTGGAAGGATAGGATGAAGCAACAGTAAGGAAAACAGTGGTCTTGAGCATGTTCTTACCCCTCAATCCGGTGATAGTGGCACCACTATGTGCTGTAGTCAAGTGTCACAATTGATCAGTTGGGGGGAAAGCACCCCTCCCTGCTGCTAATGCCCCCCAATTCCACACACACACCCGTCACAGCAAACAAGGTGTCAGCTTCCATTTGCAAAGATGGCTTCTGGTCTCATTCTCAGAAGGACTCTGTGCTCTGTGCCCGACCCTACACCTGGTGGCTTTCCCTCACTTGCACTATGCAGGATCAGGCCAATGGTCCTTCTAGTCCAACCTCCTGTTCTCACTGTGGCCAACCAGATGCCCCTTCTGGGAGCCCCACAAGCAGGATTTGAGCGCAGGAGCCCTCTCTCCTCTTGCTCTTTCAGGCAACTGGTATTCAGAAGCATTGAAGGAGGCAGATCCTAGCCAGCGTGGTTTTTGGACATGTGTGTTGCTAATGCAGTGCAGGAAGAGGGCAAATGCTACATAGGTTATGGCCGATGTGCCTTTGAGCACAAAACTGGATCTGAGCATCACTTGTGAACAGACTGGGACTCCCCCCTCATTGTAGGCTGGGAAGGTCTCTCCGCAGCTGCAGCCTGCTGTGTGTTATATAACCAGTGAGTGGGAAGAACTTTGACAGAAGCTGTGTCAGATGGGAAGGCAATGGTGGCTTAGCAGCCTGATTTTGCTCTGAAGCCTGTTGCCAGAGCATCTACAGCTATATATGGATTTTGTCCAGCTGGGATGTAGGTTTGGAGGTCACGCAAATGCCCCAGACACATCGTGCCTGCTGCAGGAGTCCCCAGCGCAAAGCCTAGCCCAGCTGTAGTTTGCTGGAACAGGGACAAGGAAGCGTGGCATCTTCAAGGCATATGTGACTACAACTCCCAGCATCCTCTACCATGGGCTGTGCTGGCTGGGGCTGATGGGAGTTGTGGCCCAGCCACTTCCATAGGGCACCACAATGGCTACCCCTACATCAGAGACATCACCTTGCCAACAAAGGTCGATATAGTGAAAGCTATGGTTTTCCCAGTAGTGATGTGTGGAAGTGAGAGCTGGACCATAAAGAAGGCTGATCGCCTAAGAATGGATGCTTTTGAATTCTGGTGCTGGAGGAGACTCTTGAGAGTCCCATGGACTGCAAGAAGATCAAACCTCTCCATTCTGAAGGAAATCAGCCCTGAGTGCTCACTGGAAGGACAGATCCTGAAGCTGAGGCTCCAATACTTTGGGCACCTCATGAGAAGAGAAGACTCCCTGGAAAAGACCCTGATGTTGGGAAAGATGGAGGGCACAAGGAGAAGGGGACGACAGAGGACAAGATGGTGGGACAGTGTTCTCGAAGCTGTCAGCATGAGTCTGACCCAACTGTGGGAGGCAGTAGAAGACAGGAGTGCCTGGCGTGCTCTGGTCCAGGGGGTCACGAAGAGTTGGACATGACTAAACGACTAAACAACAATAGCGTCAGACTACATGGCACAATAAAAGTCAGACCGCTTCATGACCACAAAAAAGTAATAATGAGACCTCATGATTTCTCTTTGATATCTCATCCCCTACTCCCCGTCCCATGACATTTTGGTTAGATGCTTTGCTCTGATCGCCTTTTGAGATATGAATGTAGGGCCCAGAAATCCATGATAACTTTTTAAAGGACAATTCCTTCTGTCTCCTCTCCGCAGAGCAGCTGCTTCCCCACCCTGTGTATGGTACCGAATGGCTCCCATTGTCTAGACTCTGTTTTTCCTCCCTAGCTTTGAGGGCTGTGTTAACCTGGGTCATCAGAGACCTGCTGCCATTTGCTTCCAAGCTCTGATTCACACTGCCAGGTGGCCCCTTGTGTCTGTGTTGGTTAGAGTGCCCTTCTCATTGTAGGGAGTTGGGCTGGATGGCCCTTTGGGTCCCTTCCAACTCTACAACTCTATGATTCTAACTCCAGAAAGCTATTTTTGCCAAATGGAGCAGAGATACCTGCATTGGCTACAATAACCCACATGTTCTTATCTTTACACAGCCTCTGAACATAGACCAAGTGCTCGTTAGGCCATTCTCCCTATCCCTGTATCTTTTCCAAGGGAGGAGAAAATCATTTGGGGATATTAAACTTCTGAAGAACAGCGATATTATTACTTACTCCAGTGGGGGTGCGAAGGTTGAACCAAAAATGCATCGAGTTAGTAATAGTCTTGCTGTGAGTAGCTGCATTCTTGCAAACAAGACCTGATCAACAAAATCAACCCTTCACAGTTGTAGAGGGGAAGGCAGTTGTTCGAAACAGCCCTTACATAGAAGGGTCTCTGGAAAACAAGTGAAGAAGTTTATTGAGGAGTGGTAGACTCTTAACTGGGATTGAACAGAGAGACGCAGTAATAGCCCGCTGGATCAGGGTAGACATTTCACTGCCTGACAGAGCTCTTCACCTCTCCTCACACTTTCAGAAACAGAAATAAGGGGGTTAAATATTCAAATGCTATTAATTTGTACCGATCACCTTTTGCATTGTTGCAGAACCCAGCCTAGAATCTGGTTTATTGGGTGCAATTTTTTAATTTTTTTAAATATCTATATTATGGTAACTCTGAAATAGCCCTGCCAAAGCAAGATATCACCATTGATTCCTCCTTTCTTCAGCATACAAACTGTAGCATCTTGACATTATGTTTCCCCCTTTTTTCCTGGAAAAGTTCAAAGCACAACCCGGTAACTAAATTCACCCTTGTTCATTTGCTTTCTTTCGTGTCTTTGCAGATTGCAAGCAGGACACGATCTTTGCCTACTCAGATACGCGCTCAGACAGCAGGAGGCCCAGAACACCAGGCACCATGACGCTGGCAGGTATGGAAACGCGAGTGTTCTCGCTGCTTGGTCGATAAGCAGGTCCATGGAGAAGATAAGAAGACCCTTGTCTTGGATCAGTCCAAAAGGCCAGCATCTTCCTTCCCACATTGCACAACCAATGGTCAAATGCTTCCATGAAGCCCATGACTGAAACATGGGATTATAGCACCCCTGCTGCTGTTTGCCCCTTGGGACGGGTGGGTCAGAAGATAGGGAGACCATCAGAAGGTGCCACCAGAGCTAATGACAGGCAGAGCTGGCTCGTCCTAGTTTTGTCCCCATCTAGGGACAGCTGCCCTGCTACTGCCCCCACCCATGCCTCCTTTACCTGGGTTGTGCTGTAGCACCCATGAAATGGCAATGGTTTTTGGAGAGATCTCACAGAGGCATAGCTGTCAACTTTTCCCTTTTCTTGCGAGGAATCCTATTCGGAATAAGGCCCTTTAAAAAAAGGAAACGTTTACAGCTATGCACAGAGAGCATGAGATAATTCAATATTTTGGTAAGATCTTGCAGAATGTGTGAGATTTCAGCAAGATCTCACAAGATCTCATCTGAAAGCACCACCACCTCTCTGCCAGCGGATGAGTGTCAACTTCCAACGGGCAGGGGCACTGCCTCATGGCTTTCCGCCACCTGAGGCAGCTTTCTCAGTCCACCTTATGGGTGCGCCGGCCCTGCCCCCATCCTCCTCTCTGTTGAGTTCTACAAGGGAAGCAGCGAGATAAGGAGGAGGAGGAAGAAGAGGCCAGGCAGTTGTATGGATGGGATTTAGTGATGGACTTTTTAAAAAAAATAATAATATTTTATTACATTTTAACAGTAAAAAGGTTATAAGACAATAAATAGAAAAAAGAAACACAAGAAAAATACAAAAACACAAAAATACAAGAATACAAAAATACAAAAATGCAAACATTTAACATAGAACAAGAAAAAAGAAAAAACAAAAAGAAAAAACAAAAAACCTTCTTTTTTAATTTCTCATCTTTGAATAACTTCTTTTCCTGACTTCCTCACGCCTCCCTTTTTTGTATTCCATTTAAAGATTGGTTCAGCAAATTCATCTCCTATTAGTTTATCCTTGATTATTTTTCCTCACATATTATGATTTCAAATTTTCATCTAATATCAACCATTCTTACATATTCTTATACCTTATTACTAGAACCTCTTCATTTCATTTCAATGTCATCAACATTCAAAAAATTTTTAGTGATGGACTTTGACCTTTCCTGACAAAGTGTTTTCCCCCCTCCCTGCAGCCTACAAAGAAAAAATGAAGGAGCTCCCTTTAGTGTCTCTCTTCTGTTCCTGCTTCCTCTCAGACCCCTTAAACAAACCATCTTATAAATATGAAGGTAAGTGAGGCAACCAGCCCATTAACTCCCAGGCGCTTGTGGGTTTGGGGCTGCTGCTCTATGTGTCCCATTTGCTCAGCTCCTTCCGCCCGTGATCTTTTCCACAAATGGTGAATGGCACCACTCCCTCCTGCCTCCCTTTCCCATGGGCTCTGAGAAGGCTTGAAGGTAATATATTATATATGATGATATATTATGAATCTAACAGACATGCATTATTCATTCTTATACTCTAGGCAATGCCAGCAGACATGCCCACACCCTACGAGTGACACAGGAGAGGCTCCACTTCTTTTCTTTTATAAAAATTATGTTTTTATAAAATGGAGTTTGTGAAAAATTGAATTGTTTTGACATTTACATGTCACTTGGGTTTAAGCTGCTCTGTTGTTGAGATGGGTCCTAAGTGATCAAAGCAGCCAGGCATACACTACCAACCCTGGTCTTGTTAGGAATGGAATCTAGGTTAGTGGTTCAGGTCTCACAACAGCTGGGCGCTCCTTGTGTCTGCTCCAGGCAAGGCGAGAAACTGTGGGAATGTTCAGGGATTCAGGAGAGGATATATTGTTTGATTATATCCTTTTCCAACTTGTGTTAACAAGTTCCACAATTTAGCAGAGTAACATCCCTCTTTTTAAACTCACAGCAGATGTGTTTGCTCAGGCTCGCTAAAGCCTCTATAATAACTTTTCTGGTATTTCCCCCTCATTCCCTCATAAAAGATAAGACATGGCACAGTCTTCTACAAAAGTATAAAAAGGTTTACTCACATATCATTCTGTTCACAATAGGACCCCAGAAGGCAGACTTAGCTTAGAAAAGTAACATACACCTGGAAACTATCTCATAAGGAGACAGTCTCTTTGTCCTCTCTGGGCTGAGGCATCTTTGGCTAAGCAGATGTTGCTTCTTCGACGAAAGTAGTCACAGAGAGAGAGATGGTGCCCAGTCCTATGCTTTTGTTGCCTGCACAGGTGAGGCCACACCCACCTCTAGTCACATGCAGAGGAAGTCTGTCCCAGCCCAGAAGGAAACAGGAAGTTTACCTGCTGGCTGGACAAACATTCCTCCCCATGTGTAAACATGTTCACTCTAGGAATGTTGTACTTGACTGCTCTTGTGTTTCACATCCCACAGAAATGTCATGGTCCATTCCCTCTCCAAACACCTATTTCATTTTTATTTAGCGACCCCAGAGAAAGAAGCAGCTGGAGCATAGCCTTTTCCTGCACTGCACTGCCCTAGGATCTTCAGATGAAGGGCGGAATATAAATTTAATAAATACAATGATAATAATGAAAAATAGTGGGGTGGAGAGAAGAATAGGCTCCCCAGATGCTGAAGAGGGGCTCTTTCTTTGTTCTTGTGGGGTTCATGCTTTCTATTCTGAAGTCTGGAACCCTTTTCCAAAGTTGCTTGTTTGGTGAAGATCTCCTCCATGTCTGTGATGTTGTCGAGGGTTTAATAATAATAATAATAATAATAATAATAATAATAATAATAATAATTTATACCCCACCCATCTGGGTGGGTCTCCCCAGCCACCCTGGGCGGCTTCCAACAAAGTATTAAAATACAGTGGTCTGTTAAACATTAAAAGCTTCCCTAAACAGGGCTGCCTTCAGATGTCATCTAAAATTCTGGTAGTTGTTGTTCTCTTTGACATCTGTAAATTGGCTTCTCGCAATGAGGGAACCACCAGAAGGCCCTTGGCGCTGGACCTCAGTGTCCAGGCAGAACGATGGAGGTGGAGACTCTCCTTCAGGTCTATTGGACCGAGGCCGTTTTAGAGCTTTACAGGTCAGCACCAACACTTTGAATTGTGCTCGGAAACATACTGGGAGCCAGTGTAGGTCTTTCATGTTCTGGGAACATAATCCAGAGTGCACAATCTGTTATCACAGGACAGAACTCATATTAATAGCAGCCTGGTTGCAGGGGCAGACTTTGTTCTTTCAAATTTCAGTGGTGCTCTGGGTGTGAGCCCAAAATTTGGCACCCCTTCCTTCTCACCTTATGTTCTGCTCAGTTCACTATGTGACACCCTGCAGCTCCCCCCTTGGCTCAGCTCCCAGTGCAGGGCAACCCTAAATCCTCCTCTGCTGATTGGAATCAGATCCAATGTGGGGACTGGATTATATCAGCAGATGCCTGGTGGGTGTCTGGTGGGTGTTTGACCAACCAGGGAAGCTCCCAAGTTCAGTTCTCAGTGACATATCCAGGGGAGACTTTCTGTCTGAAACACTGGAGAGCTGCTGCCAGTCAGTGCTAAGCTCAATGGACCAGTTGTCTGACTCTGAATACGACCCCTTCCTGTGCTTTCTCTAGCTGGATGCCCTGAGTTATTCCCAGCCTCCATTAACACATTTGCTCTTTAGCACGATTACATCCCAGCCTCTCCCTCCCTCTTCTCTTCCAGTAGACACCGTAGACCTCACTTGGTGCGTCATTTCTGACATGGAGGTCATCGAGCTCAACAAGCGCACCTCCGGCCAGTCCTTTGAGGTCATCCTGAAGCCACCCTCCTTTGACGGGATCCCAGAATTCAATGCTTCTCTGCCCCGGCGGCGAGACCCCTCCCTGGAAGAGATCCAGAAGAAGCTGGAAGCGGCTGAGGAGAGACGCAAGGTGAGGCCCTTCCTCAGCACCCAGTTGGCAAACATGGCAGGCCTTTCAGGGGGCGCAACATGGTTTGGTTTTACAGGGGACTGGGAATGGAACTTGCCATCTCCCCCATGTGCCAGGAAAAGGGCAATTGGAGTGGTTCAAATGTCACATCAGGCCAGTTGCTTCCTTCCAGCATTTTCATTGGTGAGCAGTTTATGAGTCTGCTCTCAACATCTGCAAGCAGACCCATTAAGCTGGTTCATGACTAACTGCCTCCTCCTTTCCCATTACCTCTCTGTGACAAGGCTAAGGTAAAGGTAAAGGGACCCCTAACCATTAGGTGCAGTCGTGGCTGACTCTGGAGTTGCGGCGCTCATCTCTGGGTCATGTGGCCAGCAGGACTAAGCCGCTTCTGGCGAACCAGAGCAGCGCACGGAAACGCCATTTACCTTCCCACTGGAGTGGTACCTATTTATCTACTTGCACTTTGACGTGCTTCCAAACTGCTAGGTAGGCAGGAGCTGGGACCGAGCGACGGGAGCTCACCCCATCGCAGGGATTCGAACCGCTGACCTTCTGATTGGCAAGTCCTAGGCTCTGTGGTTTAACCCACAGTGCCACCTGTGTCCCTTTGTGACAAGGCTATAAGCCTTTATAAAAGGTAAAGTACCCCTGCCCGTACGGGCCAGTCTTGCCAGACTCTAGGGTTGTGCGCTCATCTCACTCTATAGGCCAGGAGCCAGCGCTGTCCGCAGACACTTCCGGGTCACATGGCCAGCGTGACAAGCTGCATCTGGCGAGCCAGCGCAGCACACGGAACGCCGTTTACCTTCCCGCTGGTAAGCGGTCCCTATTTATCTACTTACACCTGAGGGTGCTTTCGAACTGCTAGGTTGGCAGGCGCTGGGACCGAACGACGGGAGCGCGCCCCGCCGCGGGGATTCGAACCGCCGACCATGCGATCGGCAAGTCCTAGGCGCTGAGGTTTTACCCACAGCGCCACCCGCGTCCCATATAAGCCTTTATAAATGAGGACAAATGAAAATTCAGGGAAGAATCTTGAGCCCCCTAGAACCCCACTGCTTTTGTGGCTCTAGCTTGACTCCTAAGGGAAGCAGGCAGCTGCACCCGATCAATGAAACATGATGCAAACACAGGAAATGTTATAAGTTGCTGGAGTTTATTTCTCAAGGGTATGTACAGACAGGGCCATCAAGTACATTCAGGGCCTTCTGCGGGCACATTCCTTTGGTCAGTGGTATGCACACTGCCATCTTCATAGAATCACAGAATTGTAGACTCAGAATCCCCTGTGATGCTGGAATCTCAGCTAAATCGCATCTCAGCTTAATCATATATGATAGATGGGCATCCAGCCTCTGCTGTAAAACCTCCTATGAAGGAGACTCTACCACCTTCATAGTCATATTGTTCTTTTGGTTTTGTAATGTAGTCATAAAGTTTCTGCCTTGGTGCAAGGGAAGGGAGCCTCTGGGCCTACACAGAGTGCAATGTAACTAAGGGAGCCTATGCTAACAAACCTCTGGAACTCACAAAGGGGGATTTAAAAGCAGTGTGGTGGTCATTGAAAGGGGATGGAACAAAGAAACGAATGTTTGTTAGCTACAGAGGACTTGCCCTCTCTGTGCCCAATTTAATAATAATAATAATAATAATAATAATAATAATAATAATAATAATTTTATTTATACGCTGCCCATCTGGCTGGGTTTCCACAGCCACTCTGGGCGGCTTACAGTACATATAAAAACATACTAAATGTCAAACATTAAAATCTTCCAGACACAGGGCTGCCTTCAGTTGTCTTCTAAAAGTTGTGTTGTTCTTTATCTCCTTGACATCTGGTGGGAGGGCATTCCACAGGGTGGGTGCCACCACTGAGAAGGCCCTCTGCCTGGTTCCCTGTAGCTTGGCTTCTCGCAGCGAGGGAACCGCCAGAAGGCCCTCGGCACTGGACCTCAATGTCCAGGATGAACGATGGAAGTGGAGATGCTCCTTCAGTTATACAGGACCGAGGCTGTTTAGTTGTAGTTTCCGGGTTGCCTTCAAAGGTAGCCCCACGTAGAGCGCATTGCAGTAGTCCAAGTGGGAGATAACTAGAGCATGCACCACTCTGAAGGCAGGGAGGGTCTTAGCCTTGCTCATGCTGCCTGCATAAGCATGCAGGTCAAGACGCTTGCAAATTGAGGTATGCAAAAGTGCTTTAAGAAGCTTCCCAACTGGGGTGCTTCAAAGGAGGAGGCTGACGTCAGAGCCAGAAAAATCTCAAGCAGCTCTCCAAAACGCTGCCAAAGCATTGTGAGGTCAAAAAGGCACTGTGTGTTGATGATACAAGGAAGGCTCCCGTAATGAGGAAATGTGTGTGGTTTGCCAGCCAGTCAATTATTGATCAGCCATTAGATGGCATCTCTCCGTCTCCCTGCCTGACCTTGGCAGATACTCAAGAATGAGCCTTGCCAGCCACAACAGCCAGATGTCAGAGATGAATGAGTTCCTGTCCATGGCTCAGTTTCCTTCTAGTCCGAGTAACCAGATCCAGCATTAACCCCTTTCCTGTTCCATATGTGTGGGAAGTGGTAGCTGCCCACTGCTTCCTGTCTGGAAAGAGATTCAGCAGTGCTGAGTAGCTCGCTTCCTATAATCCCACCCACAGGGCTGAACACACTTGGATGCAAATGCACTTTGGTAACCACTCAGCAATCTTACCCAGATTTTTAACCCTTTTTAACTATTGATGGCTACTAGCCACATTGGCTCTGCTCTGCCTCCAGAATCCAAGTTGCTGGAAGCCACAGGAGGGGAGAGGGGTCTTGTGTTCAAATCCTGCTTGTGGGTTTCCCACATGCATTTGGTCAGCCAGGTGGCTGGACTAGGTGGGTCATTGGCCTGATCCAACAGACTTTTCCTATTTGATATGGGGGAGCCATTCTGAAATGTATAGGACTCCATGTAGGGGAAAGAGGTGGGTGGATTCCAAAGCCATTTCACAGGCGACAACAAAAGAGCAGTAAGGCTGTAATGCAGTTGCAGATCCCCCTTCCGCAGCCCTCAATCAGTTTAGAAGCAAGACTCAAGCAGAATTAGAACTTTAATTCTTTTGCCCCCTGCCCCTCACATGCACAGTAAGCACCGGGGAGTGGCTTAGAAGCGTCTTTGACATGTGGGAAACTGGGAAGATCCATACTCGCCTCCCAACAGTGTGGATTGGGTCAAAGGATGACTGTCCTTGATGCCTTGTCTTGCTTTGTGAGTTTAGTACCAGGAAGCAGAGCTGCTGAAGCACCTGGCGGGCAAGCGAGAGCACGAGAGAGAGGTCATTCAGAAAGCCATTGAGGAGAACAACAACTTCATCAAGACGGCCAAGGAGAGGCTGATGCAGAAGATGGAGTCCAACAAGGAGAACCGGGAGGCACATCTAGCTGCTATGTTGGAACGCTTGCAGGAGAAGGTGAGGAGGAGCCAGCTGCAACGAAAAGAGGTGTGGGTTGGGCTACGTCAGAGAGATTTGCAGGATGGAGGCAGCACTGCTGCTGAATCCCAACTGCTGGAAACCTCAGGAGGGGAGAGGGCTCTTGAACTTGGGTCCTTCCTCCTGGTTTCCACAGGCATCTAGTTGGCAACGATGAGAAGAGGATGTTGAACTAGGTGTACAATCCTTGCACTAGAACGGACCTATTGGATACCACCCTGATTCAGCAGATCTCAACCTGTGGGTCCCCAGATGTTGGTGGACTACAACTCCCATCATCCCTGAGCTCTGGCCTTGCTAGATAGGGATGATGGGAGTTGCAGTCCAACAACATCTGGGGACCCACAGGTTGAGAACTGCTGCAATATCAGAACAATTTTTAAAATACTTACACAGTACAATTGCATCGGAATCAGAGTTTTAGTTCCAAGGGTTCTGCATCCAGCATTCCCAGAGCCTGCACACTGAGTAGGTCTTGCCCAGCAAGCAAAGGAGAGAGCCTCAGCTTTCTTCACATGGGGTAACCCAAACAGATCTGGCACGGAAAGAGTTTTTAAGCTTTCTGCAAGGCCATCTCCGTACACTGGATCTAGAAGCCTAGGGGTGCTCACACAAGAGCTCGTGGGACATCAGATGGCACTGTGAGATCTTGCAAGAGCATCCCAGAACGGGTGTGCTGAGCCAAATTTGCTCCCTCCAAGCAAGGCGGAGAGCTTAAATGGAGAGTGTATTAACTTATGGTCTGAGTGTGTGGTTTGGGAGCTGCACAGTCAGAGGGAAAACAATGCTGTCCACGGTTGTAAAGACTGCGGAGAGAATAATTGGGTGCACTCTTCCCACCTTGGATCAAATCTATGCTTCCAGGTGCCATAAGAAAGCTGCAGAGATAGCGCAGGATAGTGCGCACCCCGGAAATGATCTCTTTCAGCTTCTGCCTTCTGGAAGAAGGTCCAGGGTTATAAAGACTAAGACTAGCCGCCTGAGAAACAGTTTCTACCCAAATGTGATTTTGGTTTTAAACGCAGTGTTAGGTAGTCTCTATGGGAGTATATTGTATTTAATTATGGGGTATCAGAGTTTTTAGGGGGCTAACCAGGTTGGGATAGCTGGGATAGCAGGCTTGTTGGGTTTTGAATGCCTTATGTAGATTTTTCAATTTCATTGTTCTGTATGGGACAATGACAGTACAGTAAAGATTATCGTAAAGTAAAAGCTCTTTATGTGCTGAGTAACCCAAAGCAGACCTGGTGCGAACAAACCTTTCGTCCTCTCTGCCTTGCTCGCATTTAACTCGTGCAATTTCAACCCCCTTCAACCGCTTATGGTTGAAATTGTGCAAGTTAAAAGCGTGCCGGATATGACCATAACACATCTGTCTACACCCTCCTCTGTAAATATGTTTGACCCAGTTTGGAAGCCACCTGAGCAAGTGACCATCCCCTCACCTTGGCGGTGTCTCCACAGGACAAGCACGCTGAGGAGGTCCGGAAGAACAAGGAGCTGAAGGAAGAAGCCTCGAGGTAAAGGCGCCCCACTCCCCGCCGGGGCGGGCACATGACACTTTGGACTGACAGCTCCAAAAGAAGAAGAAGATGAAGATGATGATGATGATTATGATGGCAGGTGGCTGACGTGGCAGTGGGGGTGGCGATGGCGGCAGCGGCGGCTGCCTCCAAGTGCAACGTGTTGACTGACGGATCGGGACTGTCCTCTGCTTTCGTTGTTTGTGAATGTGAAGAATTGGTTGGTGACAGCATCTCGTGTGTTTGAGGGAGGGAGGGGGAACTGCAAGGGGAAGAAAGAGCTGGGAGGAAGAGCTGGGTGTTTGGGGGGTGGGCGGGAGGGGAGGGGGTGGGCATGGATGACTGGAGACACATACCCCACAAAAATATAAATAATAGCGCAGATGTTCTGTCATTGTCCCACACTTGCAGTGTCCAGTATGGAACCCAACTGATGGAGGTGGGTGGTCAGAATGGCAGAGTCGTATAAGGGGGGTGTCAAGGCAGGGTTGTGGGTGGGGTGGGGGTAAAGAGGAAAGAGATGTAGACTCTGGTGACTCAGGCCACTGAGAGCAAGCAGAGGGAGCGGAGTCACTTCTGGGGTGGGTGTTTTCCTGTGTGTTTTGCCATTAATGTCGATCACCACTGTGAAACGAAACATCACCATTTCTGAGTTTCTTGCATAATCCTTCGTTCCTGTCACTTAACTCCCAGGCGTTGCAAGCCATTTAACTGGAGGGACTGAAGAAATGAACCTATGCTGCCAATTCTCACAGCAGACCAGTATAAAGTAAAGCAGCACATGCGCGGCACACAAATCACTAAAAAAAGCATTCTATGTTCTAAATCTGATATCAATAATCCAAAAATTGAGAGAGCTATGTACAAGATCTACTACAGAAGCCACAAACAGAAAACTCATTCAAATTGTGTCCAAAAGGAAGATGCAGTCTTTAAATGTCCCTTTAGCCAGGCTCCTGTAGATATCAACAAAGATAAGTTTGATCAAACGAAGTGTTGTACATAGCTCTCTCAATTTTTGCTTACTTATACTGGTCGTTTAACTGGAGGTGGCTGTGGTTTTGAACGCACAGACCTTTGTTTTTAAATAATAATTTTCTAAAAAATATTTTGCCAGAGATTCGCCATTGTCAGATACAGGCAAAGTTCCCTTGTACCTTCCAGCCCTCCTTGAAATCTGAGCGGATGAGAGGAAACTTCCTAATTGCCGTATGAGTCCGGAAATTCTTGCAAGGTCACGGTCAAGCTGGGAATTCTTGAGGTGTTCAGCTTGATGCCCTGCTCCTTGGGATGATGATGTGAAACTGCTCTGGGCGAAGGGTGAGGCATCAAACTTTATGATGACTAAAAATACAATTAAGACCACCTGATTTGGATGGGACGCCTTCAAGAGAGAGATCAGGTCACCTCCTGGAGAAAGGACAAAAACGATGGGAGCAAAAAGAGAGAGAGAAGTTGATTCATAGGGGCCCTCCAACTTTGGAAGATAAAACCAGCAGAGCTGGTATTAAAGACAGATAAGAATTTTGTGGTGTGGAGGAGGACATGGTTAAGCAAAACTTGCAAGTTAAAAATCCCTTGTAAAATCTGATAGATACCCTCTCTCCAGTTGCAGTTCCCAGTTAAGAGAGCTATTCGGTTTAAAGATTTTAAGGGGGACACAGGGCAGCTGGAATGGATTTGGCCGGGTTATTTCTTTAGAAATTGTCTTCAAGACAGAGTTAAATTGCCCACAAATGCATGTTGCTGTTGTTGTTGTTGTGTTGTTTTAAATTGTGACACACTGTTTTGATTGTAGAAAATCAGCTCTGGGAAGGGATGATTTAGAGCCAAGAAATGGTGAGGGTTTGTGTGTGCGTGTGTGCGCTTGTGTGTTCTGTGTTTAACCCTTTCACTGCTTACCATTTCCTGCTCCAAACTGTCCCTGCACTGTCTCCATGAGGTTTCCAATGTCTGTCCACCAGCAAGCAGAGGATGTCAGGATGCAACATTTGGAGGGCGTGCAGCCGTCATACACTCTCCAAGAGTGGCACCCTGTCATCTTCTGAAATGTGGCTAGGGATTCTGAAGCACGCGACCTGTTGGACTGCGGGCTGCATAAGCCCACCCCCAGACGTCTGCACACCTTGGGTGCTTTTGCCGTTGAGCCAGTCCTGTTCACACAGGTCCCTTTTTGCCAATTTCGCTCAGCTGAGATGAACAGTTACAGGCCAGCAAAACTGACTGTGGCTGCTTTTCTGTTCTGGAGCATTCATGGCAAGTTGCTTGGGGATGGCAACATACCTTGCAGTGCTCTGGCTCATGTGAAGTAATGGTACGGAACAAGTTTGTCTGCATGCATGCACAGAGTGCACTTTCCTATGGTCCCTTGATGGAGACTGAAGCAGAATGACAAGGAGGATTCCAAAATATGAAATAGATGATACAAACTTGAGGCGTGGTAGGGATTTGCAAGCTTCTAAGCACCGCACATCTCTTCATCTGCCACAGCCAGGGCCACCTCGCATGATCCAGGAGGCAAATGGGATTTCTTTGTCTGCCAGCATCACTCCCATACCATACACAGAAACCATGTTTGCCTCATGCTACTTGTTCGCACCTCAATATTGAACCTAAGCAGTGTGAAGGGACCCCAGCTTAGCTTGCTTTAGCTTGGAAGGGAGAAGATGGAGAGGTGACATTAAGAGCCATCTTCCAGTACCTGAAAAGCTGTCATGTGGAAGAGGGAGAAAGTTTGTTTTCTGCTGCTCTGCAGGGGAGGGGCGTGGAACCAGGGGATTCAAATCACAAGGAAGGAAACTCCGACTAACTCTTTATGGTGGTAAGAGCTGGTCGGCAGTGGACTCTCCATCACTGAAGGTTTTTAAAGAGAGGTTAGACGGCCATCTATCAGGGATGCTTTCGCTGCAATTTCTGGATTTCAGGGGGTTGGACTAAATGACCTTTGGGTATACCTTCCGTCTCTGCAGTTCTGTGATTCTATGAAACGGTAGAATCCCTGGGTGCCTCTCGAGAAAACAGGAAAGCAGAAAGAAGGGTAAACAAGCAAAGCAGGGCTGGGGGAACAAAAGGAAGTGGATCTCTTTTGGCAAGCGGAAAGAGAGGAATTTCAGGAGGTTTCTAACTTCTTGCTGCAAATCTCTATCCTGTATTGATCGGAAAACTCCGCTGGGGCCCTTGGCTCCCCGACATCCGGATGAGGTATTTAGGCTATTGATTAAATAAGGAGGGGCAGAGTGAGAATGACATCTCTGGGGATTGCTATGAGGAGAGCCATCCATCACCTGGAAACATTGATCCAAGAGCAGAGGGGGGAGGGAAAGAACTCTTTGAAGCAGTTCCGGTTGTAGCCAGAGGCTATCCTCAACTTTTGTACACAATGGATGTAAATAAAACTGTTGGCATTTCTTTCTGACCATTTGGGCAAAGGGTTTGTTTTCCTGAGTGGTGGTGTTCTTATATCTGTTTATATCCTGCCAGACTAGGACTCAAGGCGGATTATTCAAATTAAAAGAAGGCAGATAAAATACAGAAAGCTTACACACACACACACACACACACACACACACGATAATCATTAAAAAAAGAGACTGTACTAGAATTTTAAATATTTTAAAAGTCTGTTAGTCAAATCAGCAAAAACTATTAAAAGCCCTTGTCAGGGGTTCAGAAGGAGAGACACAGGAGGGGGAGCAAATGGAGAGTGAGGAGGAGGAGTACGAGGGAGGCGCAGGCAGTGACAGTGGCCAGAGTTATTCCACAAGCCTCTCTAGCGAATCGGAGGACTCACAGAAGGGAGCGCCGGTGGCCAGAGCGAAGGGGGCTCCAGGGGGGAAGCCCCAGGAGGAAGGGGCTAGTGGGGAGTCCCTGAGCAGCAGTTGGAAATCAGGACCAGCTTCTCCACCAGAGTGCAGTGGGGAGGGGGAGTCCCAGGAGTCGGGACCAGTGTCCTCACCACCAGAGGGAGGAGAGGAGTCAGGTTTGGCAACGCCCACATCAGGAAGCGGGGAAACGGTCAGAAGGAAAGTCACCGGCTGGGCGCGCGCGCCAAGTTCAAATGTACAGGAGCGCGGCACAGCAGGGAGCCCGGAAAGGGAGCCAGGTCCTAAAGCCCGCCGGAGGGAGGGGCAAGACTCAGGAGGCTCAGCGTCAGAGGAGTCCAGGAAGGAGGGAACCCCAGAGGGCAGAAAGACCCAGCGAAGGAAAGAGCAGCGTAGGAGGTGGAGCCGGGCTAGAATCTTAAACTGGTGTGGGTGGAGCAGTGAGTCAGAGGGGACTTAGCCGGTCTAGCGTCGAGACGTGGGTCTGCGCGCCCAGAGCTTGGAAATGGAAACTAAACTTTAATAAAGACTTTTGTATATAACATCCACTGGGCGTTGGTCCTCTGTGAGCTGGGACCTAGCGGCAGTCCTGACAGCCCTTTAAAAAACAACAACAACAAACCAGTCAGCTCCCAAAGGTCTGGCAGAATAAAACTGTCTTCACCTGCTGGTAGAATGACAGCAAGAAGGGAGCCAGTCCATTCTCACTAGGAATGGAAAGCACACACATGTATTTGAGGGGGACAAATTCTTTGGGGGGGTTTACTTTAGTGGGGTTGGGATTTAAATGTAAAATTCTGCGTTGATATTTAAAGTACACCCCGTTTTTCCAGCTCGTGTGAGTTGCCCACTGCAGCTTCCATTTGCACTTGAAGAGCAATCAACGCTTTCCTTAAAAAGCAAATAAAATACAACAGACAAGGTAAGGTTCTTTACCAAAGCAGAGCAAGAGACTAGGCAGCGGGAGACAAAGATGTGTCAGAACCAACAAGCATTTTCAAATGCAAGATTTCAAACCCCGCTAGCTCTCACCTCCTCTATGAATTTGTCTCACCCACTTTTAATGACATCCATCCTGTGGGAGTGAGCACCATGATTTAACTGTGATGTCGAAGAAGGTAGCTGCTGTCATTTAAGATGTATCATTACATAGCCAGGGCATTATTATGTCCAAACTGGGCAGGAGAAGAAAGGCACATTTTGCTCCTCCAGCTGGGAAAAAGGCTGTTGTATTTATAGGGACTGTGAATGACGAGATTTGCTTAGCCAGCAAACAATGGAACATGCAGAAGGGAAAGGAGGAGCCAAGCATTCCTCCTGGAGACAAGGTCTCCGAGCTTAGAATTCCAACCTTGGAAACAGCCCTGCAGACTTCCCCCCTGAAAACCAATGTGGAAAAAGAAGCCCCAATGTGCAATCGTTACACAGTCCCAATATTTTTTCAGGAAAAAGCCCCACTTCGCCCAAATCATTAAAAGTGGAGAGTGTTTGGCCAAACATTTCAATATGGCTGTCCGTGGACTATGCATCTCTTCCCGCTGTGTACCAAGAGGATTAAAATATATTGCTAGAATTAGAACAGGGAATTGCAAAGGCAAAAAAAAGCAAAGAGGAAACCAGTTCGGGAAGTACTAAGACACATGGACCTCAAGTCACCTTCCTATGCTCCTATCAGTGGCGTAGCGTGGGTTGTCAGCACCCGGGGCAAGGCAAGTAATTTGCGCCCCCTAACCCATGGATTTTAGTAGGGGCAGAGAGCTGCAAGTGCGAGTGTGCCCCCCCAGATGTTGTGCCCGGTGCGGCCGGCCCTCCCTGCACCCCCCACGCTACACCACTGACTCCTATGCTAGAGTTTTGCAATGCCCCTGCAAGGACTTTGGATATTGGTATTTGTTGCTCAGCCACAGGGATGAACACACCTGTCAATTTAGGTCCCTCTGGTTTTCCAGTCTTTCAGTTCAGAACTCTCCATTTCTGCATCAGTTTGCGATTATTATTTTCTAAAAGGCCCTCATGAAAATTCATTGTATATAACTTCCCCCGACACATGTATTTCCATACGCAATTTACTCTAACAAGGTATACGTACATATGTTGCTTTCACTAACATAAACATACTTCCCAGCTAAGAAATGCATCTTGGTACAGTCATACCTCGGGTTGCGAATACTGTGGGTTGCGCATTTTCGGTTTACGGACTGTGCTGAAACCGGAAGTACTGGAATGGGTTACTTCTGGGTTTCGGCGCTTGCGCATGCACAGAAGTGCTGAATCGCATCACGCACGTGTGCAGGTGCAGTGCTGCAGGTTGTGAACACTGTGGGTGCCTCCCGCGTGGATCACGTTCGCAACCCAAGATTCCACTGTACACTTGAATCAGTTGGAGAATAGCAATGCAAAATTCTGAGAAGTGTGGATTTTGAAAGATAGCTGTGTTTTGGTCCATTGAGGCTGAATCGGGCAGGTTCACATTAACACCTGAGTTCACATTAACACTTGAACCAAGTTGAATTCCCCGTCCCCCTGCAGCCCTGTTCCTGCTCAGAAGATCTCTTTCCCTCTCTGCTGCAAAACCCAAATTTGCGCTGAGGGATGCTGAGTGGCAAGATGCAGTAAACAAAGCGGAAGATGCTCGGATCAAACCTGATTGGCCTAAGGCTGTTGCTTAGCAATGGCTGATAGCCTGGATACCTGAGGGCTGAAGCAGCAGGGAGATGGACTGGAGATGCAGGGAAGGAATGCAGTTCTATGACCAAAGAACTGGTTTTATATTTTTATAATACACAAACAGGGCCAGATTTAGGTTTGATGAGGCCCTAAGCTACTGAAGGTAATGGGGCCCTTTATATGTCCAGCTGTCCTTTGCCAACAACAAATTGTCACAGTTTTTTTGTGTTGAATATATGCTATATGGTAATTTATGGACCTAATAGGTCTCTAAAGCCACTTGTACATGTTGCCCTGCAACCAGTCCATGCAGAATGTAGGCACCCTTAAAAGACGCCTGCTTCTTGGGAGAAAAGCAATGACAAACCTAGACAGCATCTTAAAAAGCAGAGACATCACCTTGCCCACAAAGGTCCGTATAGTTAAAGCTATGGTTTTCCCAGTAGTGATGTATGGAAGTGAGAGCTGGACCATAAAGAAGGCTGATCGCCGAAGAATGGATGCTTTTGAATTATGGTGCTGGAGGAGACTCTTGAGAGTCCCATGGACTGCAAGAAGATCAAACCTCTCCATTCTGAAGGAAATCAGCCCTGAGTGCTCACTGGAAGGACAGATCCTGAAGCTGAGGATCTAAGACTTTGGCCACCTCATGAGAAGAGAAGACTCCCTGGAAAAGACCCTGATGTTGGGAAAGATGGAGGGCACAAGGAGAAGGGGATGACAGAGGACAAGATGGTGGGACAGTGTTCTCGAAGCTACCAGCATGAGTTTGACCAAACTGCAGGAGGCAGTAGAAGACAGGAGGGCCTGGCATGCTGTGGTCCATGGGGTCATGAAGAGTCGGACACGAGTAAATGACTAAACAACAACAACAACAAAATTGTCCACACCTGGAAGCGCACTGTGAATCAGCATGTTCAACTTTAAGGGCAGCGTACTACTTCCCTGTTTATCTCTGCCACCGCTTTCCTGTGTCAAATTTTAGATTGTAAACTCCTGCTGGCAGGGACCTGTACAGTACAGTCACATATATCTCTTTAGCAGTGTTTCTCAACCAGGGGCTATATGGCCCCCTGCCCCCCCCCAGATATTCCAAGGGGGCTGCAGTTGAAATTATACACTTACAATATACTTATAATATGATTATAAAAAATATAAATAAAAGATGTTCTGTTTACACACAAAATAGCTACCTTTCTACCGGTAGGAGGGGGGGTACAGGAAGGAAATAAGGTGGTTTGGGGGCCACAGTGGAAAAAGGTTGAGAAAAGCTGTTCTAAAGCAGGGGTAGGCAACCTAAGGCCCTGGGGCTGGATGCGGCCCAATCACCTTCTCAATCTGGCCCGCGGACGGTCCGGGAATCAGCGTGCTTTTACATGAGCGGAATGCACCCCTGGGTTATTTGTGGGGCCTGCCTGGTGTTTTTACATGAGTAGAATGTGTGCTTTTATTTAAAATGCACCTCTGGGTTATTTGTGGGCATAGGAATTCGTTCAGCAAAAAAAAAAATTAATCTGGCCCACCACATGGTCTGAGGGACAGTGGACTGGCCCACGGCTGAAAAAGTTGTTGACCCCTGTTCTAAAGCAGGGGTCCCTAAACTAAGGCCCACGGGCCAGATAAGGCCCGAGGGACTCATTTATCCAGCCTGCGGTGACCCCCGCTGCCACTCCTGGGTCAGAGGAGCACCAGAAATAGTTTGTGCGCATGCACAAGTGTCATTTGCGCATGTGCATGCGTTGTTTCTTGTGGACATCTGGGTCGGAGGAGGCCTGGGCACATGCACACAAGCTATTTCCGGTGCCCTTCTGACCCAAATGTGCGCTGGAAATAGCATGTGCGCACGCGCATGGGCACGCGCTCCCCCGACCTCTGGCCCACCATGTGATTGGTGCTGGAGACACCGGCCCGAGTTGTGGTAAGTTTGCTGACCCCTGTTCTAAAGCATCACTCATCCTTCCATTCATACATCTTTCTACCTAATATACCAGCAGGTGGCAATATAATCCAATAAGTGGTCCAGTTTTGTGATGAAATTTGGGACATACCCAGACTGTCTCAAAAATCATGTGCTTTTTCATTCCTCATTTTTTGGGCAATGAAAACTACAAGACATTTCCACAGTCCGGGGTGACATCTTCATTCTCCCAGAACGGAAACCTGCTTTTCTCCTCAATGTTGAAGGGGCCCGGCGTGCATCGCGCACCATGATGCCATGCGCGTAATTCATTGTGCATCACAGCTTCAGTGGCTGGCTCCTCCAGAGCGCTTGACCTCCTTCAGACAACATGATGTTGCATGTGCATCCCCCATCCTCTCAGTCTTGGGGGGGGGGTGTCAACCTGACACCTCTGCTCACCAATTTCATATGGAATCTGGGAGGTTCAGATTTGTTCCTGGGCCCTTTGAGAGAAGCAACTTAGGGGGACCTGCCTTTTGGCTAAAATGAATGAGGGGCGCTCTCAGGTCCCTGGATTAGGGCAGTGTGCATTGAGCTAGGGTTACCAGACATCCCTGGTTTCCGGGGACAGCCCCCGGATTTGAAAATCTGTCCCAAGACAAATTCCGTCCCCGGAATGTCCCCAAATTTGCAAATCTGTCCCCGGGAAACGTGGCAGCGGCAGCCTCAGCAGCCTGGAGCCAGCCTGGTAGCGCAGTTGGCTCTGGTTGGCTTCAGCAGCTGCTCGCTGCCGTGACGCCCGCCATTTTTCCTCGCTGAAAGTCCCCATATGATGTTTCTTCTGTGCAAGACATCATATGGGGACTTCTGGAGAAGAAAAATGGCAGGTGCCACGGCAGCGAGCGGCTCCTGAAACCAGCCAGAGCCAACTGCGCTACCTGGCTGGCTCTGGGCTGCTGACTGCTGCCGCCACTGCCGAAGCGGAACCGGGGACGTCCAGTGGTACAGGTCTCCTGCTCCCTTCCCCCTTTGTTTTGACTGATTGGGGGAGGCTCGGGAGTCATGGGGGATGGTGCGCCATTGCCCAGGAGGGGCGCAAGGCACACAGCTTCTCTGCCGGGCAAGGTGCAAATCCCTTATTTCACATGCTGTGAAACATAAATGCGCAGAGTTTTTTTAAAAAACAACAACTGGGGAACGGCACACCGCCCATTGAGCCTCCCCCGATCTGTCAAAACAAAGGGGGAAGGGGGCAGGAGATTGGAGAAGGCTCAGGAGTCACAAGAGGGCAGCGCACCATTGCCCAGGTTTTTTAAAAACTCTGTGCAATTACGTTTCGCAGGGTTCAAAAGAAGGGCTTTGCACCTTTATACAATATACATGTGTGCTTGGGCCCAGGGTCTTTTGCCTCACAATCCCCACTACTGACTCCTTGTTGCTAGGTAAAGGTAAAGGTAAAGGGACCCCTGACCATTAGGTCCAGTCATGTCTGACTCTGGGGTTGCGGCGCTCATCTCGCTTTATTGGCCGAGGGAGCCGGCGTACAGCTTCCGGGTCATGTGGCCAGCAGGACTAAGCCGCTTCTGGTGAACCAGAGCAGTGCACAGAAACGCCATTTACCATCCCACCAGAGTGGTACCTATTTATCTACTTGCACTTTGACGTGCTTTCGAACTGCTAGGTTGGCAGGAGCAGGGACCGAGCAACGGGAGCTCACCCCGTCGCAGGGATTTGAACTGCTGACCTTCTGATCAGCAAGTCCTAGGCTCTGTGGTTTAACCCACAGCACCAAACTGTTGCTACTCAGCTCCCCCCCCCAAAAAAGTGTCCCCGGATTCATTGAAAAAAATCTGGTAACCATACATTGAGCGCTTGTGGAATGTAACATAAGCAGTCAAATACAACATTTCCTGTTTGCCTAGATTGGAGACAGACAGGGGGATGTTGCTCCAGCCAGTCAAACTTCCTGTCACACCTGGTCTGGAGCATCCTTCCTTTGCAGGTGACCAGGTAGGTGGGCATGACCCTTCCGGACCCCACAAAAGGTCCAGTCATGCAGCCACCTTCCTCTCTTTCGGTGCCTTTTCTTCTCTCAGCTGGCAACATGTGGGATCAGTTCCCATATGGGATGAACTCAAACCCTCTTCTGTAACTCTAAGCTAAAGCCTCTTTGCCTTTAGGGATCCAACTGTGAACTGAATGTGAGTAAACTTCTTACTACTTTTAAAAGAAGACTGTTGTGTCTTTATTCTTTTAGGAGGGAATCCAAGGGGTCTTACCAGAAATAATAGAACTTAAGATATTCAAATCTGCAACTAGCTTCCTGCTGTGTAAAAAGGGGGATGTACTCTGCTCTATGAATAAACTTACTAGCGTGAGTTAGGTAGGATAATATTTAATGAATATATCTTCTCCTGCTACCCACAACATTCCCACAGGGCTGTGGTGCTTGTGGCGCAGGCCAGGTTCCCTGTGAAATCTGGCCACAAGCAGGCTGTTAATTCCATGCAAAGGTTCTTCAAAACACATAAGACGTTTATTCAGGTAAGATTTGGACAAAGCTTTGACATCAGTTCTGCTGAGCTCCTAACAATTCTTCTACACTGATCTCCCCACCACAAAATATTTACTTGGCATCCCTTGCAAGCCTATGCTCTTTCTGACACCTCTACCCCCAAACCCCACTATGAGGTCTTTTGCCAGTTAGCCATAGCTGTCAACTTACAGATTTGAAAATAAGGGACCAGCAGCCTCGAAAATAAGGGACCAGCAGCCAAAATAAGGGATTTTGTGGGTGCTGGTATGTTCGACTTCTGAGTCCCTCAGAGCCAAAGGCAGAAAGCCCAGCCAGCAGCCAAACGAAGCCTCAAGTGGTGGTTCCCACAGAGCAGCAACCTGGCAAAGGGGATGCAGCAAGGAAAACCACCATCACCTCTCTGCTGGGAAGCGCTGAGCAAAGGCGAGTCCCCGATTTGATTGGCACAAGGCATTCAAGCTCCACCCCCCAGTCGTTCTTAGATTCCTTATTGGGTGAGCAACGCAGCCAAGCAACACAGTTGGAGCCTCCCTCCTCCATGGCCGTCAGGGAGGGAGGGAGAGGAGCTGATTCCTTTGAAACCTGGGAAATTTAAGGGACATCATCAATAAGGAACAGCAGCGGGACACGGCGCTGGGATAAGGGAGTTTTCCACCAAATAAGGGACGGTTGACAGCTATGCAGTTAGTAGTTGGTTGGCAAGTCTACTTTGAAGAAGTTGTGTGACCTTATGGGAGAGAGATTCCAACCATAGACCTGGCTGGAGAAATTGCACCTCCTGGTCCAGATCTCTGCTGCAGATGTTGCTCTCAGCTCCCTCAAGCTTTTCTGAAGTTGCCCTGGCAGCTATGGTTTTGTAGCCAATCCTATCCCCCCACCCCTGACTCTAAACTGAAGGGTCCCCTCTACAGTGGGCAGAAGCAGGGCATGGATAATATTCCAGCTTCTGCTTTCAGGAATTCTGAAAATACAAGTCATTTTTCAGTTAACCCATTCCAAGGAAGGACTGAGTCTTTGCAGCAAAGCACCTCTAGCACCAGGTCAGGAAAGCATGAAGGCCCTTTCCCCCATTTTAAAGATCTTGAGGGTTTTGTTTTTACAAATCAAAGGTAAAGATAAAGGGAACCCTGACCATTAGGTCCGGTCATGGCCAACTCTGGGGTTGCGGCGCTCATCTCGCTTTACTGGCCGAGGGAGCCGGCGTACAGCTTCCAGGTCTTGTGGCCAGCATGACTAAGCCACTTCTAGTGAACCAGAGCAGCGCATGGAAATGCCGTTTACCTTCCCGCCGGAGTGGTACCTATTCATCTACTTGCACTTTGACATGCTTTCGAATTGCTAGGTTGGCAGGAGCAGGGACCGAGCAACAGGAGCTCACCCTGTCGCGGGGATTCGGACCGCCGACCTTCTGATCAGCAAGTCATAGGCTCTGTGGTTTAACCCACAGCGCCACCCGCGTCCCTTTACAAATCAAGCAGTATAGAAATTTTACGAAATAAGCAAAAGCGATGCTGTCTCTTTTCTCCTCCTCTTCTTCTAACTACGCTAAAGAGTTCAGCTTCAAGGAGATATAGGTCCCTGTCGCAAGGGGTCTCTGTGATATGCTGTGGAAATATGCCCCTGAATTGCCAGAGAAAAACGAGGAGCCTTCCATTTGCAAAGCAGTTCCCTTTCCTTGGCAGCAAGTGGCAATCGCGAATCCTCAAGGCTGAACAGGCAAGATGTCTGAATGTTGGGAACATTAAGCGAAAGAGGGACTTTGAGGTCTAGCAAAGCCCAGCTTCTTCCAACAGAGGGCAGCACTGCACCACTCCAAGCTGGCTGGCGCCCATTGGTCTTCGTAAAATATACTGATATTCCAAGCTCATTTCGTTGGTTTCCTTTTTGTAGCCCGTTTCATTCTGACAAAGAGCTGGACGCAGCCATTCTTCAAGAAGCCATGACTTCCACTGAGCTACCATCTCCGCAGCTTGTAGCCACCAAAGCGTCCACATTTAGGGAGAGCACCAACCACCCCTCGTTCGTCAAGCTAGCCTTGCTGCCAGAATGCACACTCCCCCGGTGAAAGCGCCCGAGGGTCAGATTCTGTCCACTGCTCTTTGCATTGTCCACGTGACAGGCCGACTGGCGTGAGGGGCCATGCCTCAGGACGGGCCGGTGGACTGCGATGCAGTTGTCCAGGGCCATCCATTGCCCAGCTGTGATTTGATGAGAAGGAAATCCCGGGTTCCTTCACGGGGAGAGGTGGGGGCGGAACGTGCGGGGGCGGATCATCATGGTGACTTTCTTGAGGGAGTAATAATCGGTGTCCTTCCATGTGTACCAGACCACTCCATCGGGGCCAAGAATCTTGCGGTTCTTCAGAGAGTATCTTCCACCCTGCACATATTGGCAACACGGGAGGAGAGGAGAGAGTTGGGGAAGAGAACAGAGGGTAAATTTGTACCCTTTCGCTAAAACCAGATGTGGAAGTCTGACACCTAGAGCTTAATGTGGGGTGGGAGAACCGGAGGCCCTCTAAATTAAGGTTGGATGATTCTACCAATCTCTGTTTCTCATTTATGCTTGCTAGTTTTTTTTAAATCTCCATGAAAACCCTGAGCATTCTGGTGTTGGTGCTGACCTTTAAAGCCCTAAATGGCCCTGGTCCAGTATACCTGAAGGAGCGTCTCCACCCTCATCATTCTGCCCGGACACTGAGGTCCAGCTCTGAGGGCCTTCTGGCGGTTCCATCATTGCGAGAGGCCAAGTTACAGGGAACCAGGCAGAGGGCCTTCTCGGTGGTGGCACCCGCCCTGTGGAACGCTCTCCCACCAGATGTCAAAGAGAAAAATAACTACCAGACCTTTAGAAGGCATCTGAAGGCAGCCCTGTTTAGGGAGGCTTTTAACTTTTAACATACCACTGTATTTTAATGTTTTGTTGGAAGCCACCCAGAGTGGCTGGGGAAACCCAGCCAGATGGGCAGGGTATAAATAATAAATTATTGTTGTTGTTGTTGTTGTTGTTGTTGTTGTTATATAGTGGTAGGGTGGGGTGGGGTTTTTCTCAGAAGGGTAGTGGGAGATGGGTGATTGACTCAATGGGTATGGTCAGCCTGTTGACGACTGTTAACGACTGCAATTAGTCCTACAGGAAAAACCAAGGGATAGTATGCAATGACCAAAAATAGCTTTAGCATATACAGTGGTACCTCAGGTTAAGAACTTAATTCGTTCCGGAGCTCCATACTTAACCTGAAACTGTTCTTAACCTGAAGCACCACTTTAGCTAATGGGGCCTCCTGCTGTTGCCACGCCACCGGAGCACGATTTCTGTTCTCATCCTAAAGCAAAGTTCTTAACCTGAGGTACTATTTCTGGGTTAGCGGAGTCTGTAACCTGAAGCGTATGTAACCCGAGGTACCACTGTACAGTGGAACCTTGTGTTACGCACACGATCCGTTCCGGAGGCCTGTCCTTAACACGGAACTGACACAAGCCGAAGTGCCGTGGGGCGCGATTTAGCGCTTCTGCACATGAGCGAGCGGCAAACCCAGAAGTAACCCGTTCCGGTACTTCCGGGTTGCCGCGGGCCGCAACACGAAAACACGTAACCTGAAGCGGATGCAACTTGAGGTATGACTGTAAATTTAGCATATAAATTTAGCAATTTTTAGCATATTACACCCACCCACTCACCAGCTTGCTTGAAGCTGAAATTAAAATGGAAACCCGAGAGGGCAGGCGGGCTGTGGAGACCACCTCAGTGTCCTGACTTACTTTGTAGTAAACGCCGTTGAGGTTGGAGAAAAAGCACTGGTGGTACCACCAGCCTCCGTGGGAGATGGCGGCGCAGATATTCCCCGAGTCGGGCGTGCTGAAACTCCTCTTGTTGTGGTACCAGGCAAAGGAATCCTCCACCGTCCCACTGAAGCCCTCCACATGCAGACGGTAGTAATTCACCTCGTTCTCGATGCTGCAAGGCAACAGGGAAGGTTTCTGAGAGCATCTTAGAGTGGTGTACTATTACGTTGTTGTCTTTATGAGGATATACGTTTGACTTTTATTACACCTGTTTTGCAAAAGTCCAGGAAAGAATCGGAATACCATAGTTTAAAACTACTGCTAGAGGACAAGAAACCCAAGACTACATTAAATGTAGCTAAATTCTGTGCCTCTGCAATCAATCGCAGGAAGCAAGTGGTATCCCATAATGTTCAAACCCCTAAATGTTAATTACAGGGGACACGCTAACAATTAATTTAAATTTTTATATTTAAAGCCTTGTTATATTCATATTGTCCCTTGTATTTCTGATATTTTTTATGATCTGTGATATTGTGTGTGTTGACGCTGGTCTGTGACCGTATTAATAAATTCATTCATCTTAGAGTGGGCTTCTAAGTCGTCGCTCCTGAGCTGGGGCAACTTCAGAGGGGAGGTGATTTTGTGGAAATTGAAAGGAACGCTGTCCGTGGGCTTTTTTCCTAACCTCTGCACTCTGCAGGTGAGGGCCTCCTGCAGACGGCGTATTATTTATTTCCTCAGTAAAACATTTGTATAGGACGCAGGTGGCATTGTGGGTTCAACCACAGAGCCTAGGACTTGCCAATCAGAAGGTTGGCGGTTCGAATCCCCGCAACGGGGTGAGCTCCCATTGCTCAGTCCCTGCTCCTGAAGGGTGGGATGTAAACTTAAATTATTTTATTTATCCACTAAAAAATAATAATAATTAGACACGCCCATGCAGATGTTTAGAAAGTTTAAAACTTTTCCTGCTATTCCCCCCCCCCAATTGATTATTTTATGGTTTTATCTTTTTTTGTAAACCGCTTGGTTTTTTGTTTTAACAATAAAGTGTAGGAATGGCATGAAATAAATGAATAAAACATATCACTGACCATTGGGCATGCTGGCTCTTGGGGCTGATGGTAGGGGGCAGTTCAACAACAGGGTTATTTGGATAGAGGAAAGCAACCCTGCTGGTAACTTCTAAAATATGGGTGGTGTATTGTTGAGAGTGTATTAACTTATGGTCTGTGCGTGTGGTTTGGGAGCTGCACGGTCAGGGGAAAAACAATGCTGTCCAGGGTTGTCAAGACTGCGGAGAGAATAATTGGGTGCCCTCTTCCCACCTTGCATCAAATCTACGCTTCCAGGTGCCATAAGAAAGCTGCAGAGATAGCACAGGATAGAGCGCACCCCGGAAATGATCTCTTTCAGTTTCTGCCTTCTGGAAGAAGGTTTATTGTTGTTGTTTAGTCGTTTAGTCGTGTCTGACTCTTTGTGACCCCATGGACCAGAGCATGCCAGGCACTCCTGTCTTCCACTGCCTCCCACAGTTTGGTCAGACTCATGTTTGTAGCTTCGCAAACGCTATCCAGCCATCTTGTCCTCTGTCGTCCCCTTCTCCTTGGGCCCTCCATCTTTCCCAAGAAGAAAGATGGAAGAAGGTACAGGGTTATAAAGACTAGGACTAGCCGCCTGAGAAACAGTTTCTACCCAAATGCAATTTTGGTTTTAAAAGCATTGTAAGGAGTCTGTATGGGAGTATACTGTATTTAAAAATGGGTTATCAGAGTTTTTAGGGGGCCAACCAGGTTGGGATAGCTTGTTGGGTTTTGAATGTCTTATGTAGATTTTTCAATTTCGTTGTTCTGTATGGGACAATGACAATAAAGATTATCGTATTATCATGTTTTGCTGGGCAGCAACCCAGATGCCCTCTCACCTGGAGACCTACCTGAACAGCTGGTAAAAGGCATGCTTGTGCTTATTGTTCCAATCTTCCAAGTCGATGCGGAGAGAGTAGTCCCCTTGGCTGGTGATCTTGTGAATGTTTTCGTTGCCCATCCAGAATTCACTGCTCAACTCCCCAAAGCCGTCTTTGTACTCGTTCCACGTCCGGTTGAAATTGACCGTGCCGTCCTGACGCCGCTGAATGACGGTCCAGCCTCCACCTGCCACACAATTGGGGCCAAAAATGTCACTGAACTGACAATCCAATTGAAAAGAAAAACCACCCTGATCTGAACTTCTCCCACCCCATTTGGAAGATTTAAAGGTAAAGGACCCCTGAGGGACATGGGTGGTGCTGTGGGTTAAACCACAGACAGTGGCGTAGCGTGGGGGGTGCAGGGGGGGCTGGCCGCACCGGGCGCAACATCTGGGGGTTAGGGTTAGGGGGCGCAGATCCATGGGTTAGGGGGCGCAAATTACTTGCCTTGCCCCTGGTGCCGACAACCCACGCTACGCCACTGACCACAGAGCCTATGACTTGCTGATCAGAAGGTCGGTGGTTCGAATCCCCGCGACAGGGTGAGCTCCCGTTGCTCGGTCCCTGCTCCTGCCAACCTAGCAGTCTGAAAGCACATCAAAGTGCAAGTAGTTAAGTAGGTACTGCTTCGGCGGGAAGGTAAACAGCGTTTCCGTGTGCTGATCTGGTTTGCCAGGAGCGGCATAGTCATGCTGGCCACATGACCCGGAAGCTGTACGCCAGCTCCCTCGGCCAGTAAAGCGAGATGAGCGCCGCAACCCCAGAGTCGGCCACAACTGGACCTAATGGTCAGGGGTCCCTTTACCTTTACCTAAAGGACCCCTGACAGCTAAGTCCAGTCACGAAGCAGCATATGGCCCAAGCATCTCAATGTGTAAGGAAGCACCCGGGAGGACCAGCTCCCATTGCCTCCTTCCATACCTTCCACATCCATCTCGCACAGCACTTCAATGGGCAGACCTCCATCGGATGGCATGATGCTATAGACGCCCGACCGCCGGACCCCGTTGTAGTATATGGAGGCACAATCGATGGGACAGTTCTTGGCATGCTTCACATCTGCCGGGGCGGAGGGGAGAGAAAAACCATTTCAAGGCATCATCTGGACTGAGCCCGCAAACCAATAATAACAAACTGACTTTAATTGCTCCACTTAGGGTTGTTATAGTTCAAGAAGTGAAAATCCTGACAAAAGGTTGTTGAGCTGCTTTTGGGGGGGGGGGGAGGGGAGCTGTTGAGTCCTTCCTTCCTTCCTTCCTTCCTTCCTTCCTTCCTTCCTTCCTTCCTTCCTTCCCTCCCTCCCTCCCTCCCTCCCTCCCTCCCTCCCTCCCTCCCTCCCTTTTTTGTGAAATCTCCCAAAAATTGAAGTTTTTGATATACAGTGGTTCCTCTGGTTGCAAACGGGATCCGTTCCAGAGGCCCATTCGCAACATGAAAAGAACTCAACCCGCAGTGGCGCATCTGTGTGTGCACAGGTTGCGATTCACCACTTCAGAGCATTCACGCGATATCATTTTGCGCGTCTGCGCATGCGCGAGCGCGAGCGGTGAAACCCGGAAGTAACCCTTTCCGATACTTCTGGGTCGCCACGGGGTGTAACCTGAAAGAATGTAAAATGAAGCGGACGTAACATGAGGTATGACTGTATTCTTAAGGAAATTCACCATAAAAGCAGCACTTCCAACATGGGTTGCCAAACACCTGCGTTTCCCCGGACATTTTTACTGATTTCCCGAAATTCCACCCAGACACTATTTCCAACGGACGAATCCCGTATATGTCCGGGAAATCCCAGACTTACGGCAGCCCTAGCTCCACACTGGCATGTGATTGGACCCCATCCAAGCACACTGACCAGAGTCCCTCTTCTTGCCCTCTTCTTCCTAGAGCGAGTGTGGTGTGGTGGTTAAGAGCGGTAGACTCGTAATCCGGTGAACCAGGTTCAATTCCCTGCTCCTCCACCTGCAGCTGCTGGGTGACCTTGGGCCAGTCACACTTCTCTGAAGTCTCTCAGCCCCACTCACCTCACAGAGTGTTTGTTGTGGGGGAGGAAGGGAAAGGAGAATGTTAGCCACTTTGAGACTCCTTAAAGGGAGTGAAAGGCAGGATATCAAATCCAAACTCTTCTTCTCTTCTTTTTGCTGCAGAATGCCTCTCCCTTTGGCCCAGGAGCAACCGAGGTGACTCTGCTTACGTAGTCTCGGTGTGCAGTGGGATCAGAAGCGGACTGACCTAGTCTACATCCCGCTTAAAGCCAGGGGGACAGCGAGCACACAGAATCCAGAACTGGCTGGCTTAAAGGATTGCTAGCCCAGAAGCGTGATTTTCCCGTTGCCTACGTCAGGGGCTCAGGCTGGATTTGGGCTAGTGGGTGAAAGTCTTTATCAGATAATCCCAGTTGGAGGATAGATGGGAAAAGTTCCGTCAACCTGGTTGTCGTTATGGGGTCAAAGCCCTCAACTGAAGAAACAGCATCACAAACACCATTAAGGGCATTTCCTTTGGGATCTTAGGCTGGGGAGAGGACCAGGAGACAAAAGGGGGCAGGGATGTCCCACAGAATACAGAGGGGGTGCCAAATGAAGGCTCAGGATGGGATTGGGGAGGTGATGAAATCAATGCACGATCAAGCAAAAGTAAAAGGTAAAGGTAAAGGGACCCCTGTCCGTTAGGTCCAGTCATGGCCGACTCTGGGGTTGCGGTGCTCATCTCGCTTTATTGGCTGAGGGAGCCGGCATACAGCTTCCAGGACATGTGGCCAGCATGACTAAGCCGCTTCTGGCGAAGCAGAGTAGCACACGGAAACGCCGTTTACCTTCCCGCCAGAGCGGTACATATTTATCTACTTGCACTTTGACGTTCTTTTGAACTACTAGGTTGGCCGGAGCAGGGACTGAGCAACGGGAGCTCATCCCGTCGCGGGGATTCGAACCGCCGACCTTCTGATTGGCAAGTCCTAGGCTCTGTGGTTTAACCCACAGTGCCACCTGTGTCCCATATAGCATATATTCAACACAAAAAATTGCGACAATTTGTTGTTGACAAAGCACAGCTGGACACATAAAGGGCCCCATTACCTTCAGTACCTTCAAAGCTGAATTCGGCCCTGACCCCAAGGGTCATCTAGTCCAACCCCCTGCAGGGCAGGAGTCTTTTGTTTTTGTTTTTTTATAATAATTTTTATTAAGGATTTTACATTACAAGAAATAAAAAATAAAAAAACAGAAAAAAGAAAAAAAAAATCCAGCAAAAATTGTTAAAAACAATCAATCTTTTCATCTCCTTATTTTTCATTTACTTGTTTCTCGGACTTCCTCGGACCTCCCTTTTTTTGTATTCCAAATCAAATTATTAATTCAACAATTTCTTTCCCTCTTTTTGCTACCCAGATCTTATTCTTAAATTATTACAATCTTAGATTTTTACTTATATAAACCCATTTTTTCATATTCCTTTAACCCATCATAGCTAGAAACCACTTAGTTCCAATCCAACATTATTCTAAAATTCCTTAATTTTACAATATCTCTCTAAATAGTCTTTAAATTTCAGGGCAGGAGTCTTTTGGCCAACGTGGGACTCGAACCCAAATCTTGGCTCTTCCGGGGGACTCACCTGGGTAATGCATCTCGTGCTGGAGCCTCATCTCCACTGGGACCAGGCAGCCTGGGTTGTGCCGCACCCACTCCATCAGCAGGGAGACATTGTGGACCTGGGCCTGCATGTCGTACAGCAGCGTGGCCTGAATGTGCTGCAGGGTGCTGGTCTCCTGGTAGTGCTGCTCCAGCTCCTGAACCCGCTGCTCTACGGTGGCATTGCGGCTGGACTTCTCTTCATGCTTCGCAGCAGCCAGATGGGGGCATGGAATAAAGGACAAACAAAGCATTCAAGAGATGCTCCAGAGCCCCCTCCCCACCTCCTGAATTGGGTCAACTGGTCAATAGAGGAACCACTCTTTAGAAATCGGTGCCCAATATTGAGGTTTGTTGTTCCTCTTCCCTCCCTGTGTCTTTCCCCTTTTGTGTTGTGTTTTCGCCCTGACTGTAAGCCTGTGGGGCAGGGACTGCCTTGTTTAATTGGTTGTATGAAGCTGAAGGCAAAGGTAAAGCCCCCCCTGTACTGTACAGTTAAGTCCGGTCGAAGGTGACTGGGGTTGCGGCACTCATCTCGCTTTCAGGCTGAGGGAGCCGGCGTTTGTCCACAGTCAGTTTTCCAGGTCATGTGGCCAGCATGATGAAACCACTTCTGGTGCAACGGAACACTGTGACAGAAGCCAGAGCATATGGAAATGCCTTTTACCTTCCCGCTGCAGCGGTACCTATTTATCTACTTGCACTGGTGTGCTTTCGAACTGCTAGCTTGGCAGGAGCAGGGACAGAGCAATGGGAGCTCACCCTGTTGTGGGGATTCGAACTGCCGACCTTCTGATCGGCAAGCCCAAGAGGCTCAGTGGTTTAGACCACAGCGCCACCTGTGTCCCTATTGTATGCAACCTGCACTGGTAGCCTTTCTGGCTGAAGAGCGAGTAGGCAAATTAAGGCCTTCTAAATCCGGCCCACGGATGGTCCGGGAATCAGTGTGTTTTTACATGAGTAGAATGTGTCCTTTTATTTAAAATGCATCTCTGGGTTATTTGTGGGGCATAGGAATTCATTCATATACTTTTTTCAAAATATAGTCAGGCCCCCCACAAGGTCTGATGGACAGTGGACCGGCCTCCTGCTGAAAAAGTTTGCTGACCTCTGCTAAAGGATGGGCAAAATGCAGTAGGCAAGCTTGCTGAGGAAACATTGTGCTGGGGAATAACAACAACAACAACAACAACAACAACAACTTATTCTTTGTACCCTGCCCATCTGGCTGGGTTTCCCCAGCCACTCTGGGTGACTTCCAACAAAGATTAAAAATACATTATAATGTCACACATTAAAAACTTCCCTGAACAGGGCTGTATTGCACTATAAGGCAGTCCATGGTGCACATTCCTAACACACACACACACACACACACACACACACACACACACACACAAAATGTACAAGACTAGTGTGGCCGAACTCCTTAAGAGCTGATGGCTCTGGTGTGATTGAGATCTCTGGCTCATCGGTCTGATCTGTCATTAGCCAACCCCCCAAGAGAAGCTTATCTGGCAAAGGGCAAGGACCCTCTGCAGAGAATTAATGGAAGAGAACTTGTGATCCTCTCGTCTCGCACGGAGACACTTTGTGGCTGCGGGGAGCTCAGCAGAGAAATAGGCCAATATGTGTTGGATAAAGGGCATGATCCAACGAGAGCATGCTTGGTATGAAACCCAGCACAGGGACGTGAACCAACACGGGGCACACAATTCAGTGAGGTTCTCCTTCTTGAAGCTCCTCTCGAGTAGGAGCCCCTTTGCAGTGGGGCTCATGCGGGAAGACAAGAACATGAGGAAAGCTTGGTGGATCAGGCCCATGGCCCATCTAGTCCAGCATCCTGGTCTCACAGCGGCCAACCAGATGCCTGTGGGAAGCCCACAGTGTGCACAAGAGGCGTCTCCACTCCTGTGATTTCCAGGATATCTCCCTACTGGATTGCTTCTAAAATCCATTGGTCCCACAATCTGCAGACTAACAGGAAATGAAATTGATTTATCTCTTAGCTGAGCTACCAGGGGAGCCAAGGCGTCCCTTTCCTGGCAGTGGGGCTTGCAGCAGAGACATCATCAGGAAACCGAGCTCAAATTTATTTAGGTAAAGGTAAAGGGACCCCTGACCATTAGGTCCAGTCGTGGCCGACTCTGGGGTTGCGGCGCTCATCTCGCTCTATGGGCCGAGGGAGCCGGCGTACAGCTTCCAGGTCATGTGGCCAGCATGACTAAGCCGCTTCTGGCGAACCAGAGCAACACACGGAAACGCTGTTTACCTTCCCGCCGGAGCAGTACCTATTTATCTACTTGCACTTTGAGGTGCTTTCAAACTGCTAGGTTGGCAGAAGCAGGGACCGAGCAACGGGAGCTCACCCTGTCGCGGGGATTCGAACCGCCGACCTTCTGATTGGCAAGTCCTAGGCTCTATGGTTTAACCCACAGCGCCACCCGCTATTATGGTCATGGTACACCTGTGCAGATGTTCTCATACTGCATCACAGTCATCACAAGTGGGGCTCTGGGCTCCAGGGGGTTTCCTTCCATTTTTGACTGGGATGCCCCCAGGTTTCATACTTCCCAGGTGTATCTAAAATAACTATCCAAAATAACTAATTGACCTGTTCAGGTTTCCCCACAGCTGTCATTCCTGAATATGTGAATCATGGAATCATAGAAATGTAAGGACTCCTTACGGGGTCCTTGCTGTGGGATCACATTCATCCAGTGCTTTACCAACTGCATTGGCTTCCAGTGGAGTACAGGATCAGGTTTAAGCTGCTGGTTTTGACCGTTAAAGCCCTATATGGCCTAGGACCCTCGTACCTACGGGGCTGCCTCTCCTGGTATGCCCCGCGGAGGACCTTCAGGTCCACAAATGACAACATTTTGGAGGTCGCAAACCGCAAGGTGGTTAGTTTGGTCTCAACTAGCGCCAGGGCCTTTTCAGTACTGGCCCCGACTTGGTGGAACGTTCTGTCAGAAGAGACCAGGGCCCTGCGGGACTTGACATCTTTCTGCAGGGCCTGCAAGACAGAGCTGTTCCGTTTGCAAGAAGCTCTGTGAAGAATTAATATTAGAAACATTGTAAAAATGAAAAAGGAGTGAGGAGATGTTATTAATATAAGGCAATATAAAATTAGGAAATGTGTAAGAAATGAATAAAACGGAGGATTATCAGAAGATCTGAGGGAAGTCCAAAAAGAATGTATTTGTGATAAAGTGTGTGTTATGTTTTATAATTTTGTATTGTATTGTGTGTGTATATATATATATATGTATATACAATATGTATTTTATAATTTTGTATTGTATTGTGTATATATATATATATATATATATATATATATATGCGCATATATAAAGACAGAGCTGTTCCGTCTGGCCTTTGGTTTGGACTCAGTCTGACCCTTATGTTTCCCTCCCCTTATGGTATTGATCTATGGGCTACTTTTAAAACGAGGCTGCATTTTAAATTGCATTTTAACCAATATTTTAAATCCCCCCCCATTATGTTTTTACTGTAATTTTACTGGTGTTAGCCACCCTGAGCCTGGCTCTGGCCCGGGAGGGCGGGGTATAAATAAAATTTATTATTATTATTAGAGTTCAGGGGTCCTGGGGTCTTCTAGTCCAACCCCCTGCAGTGTAGGCATCTCACCTGAAGCATCCATGACAGGTGGCCCTCCAACCTCTGCTTAAGTACCTTCAAGGAAGGAGAGTCCACAACCTCCCGAGGGAGACCGTTTCCCTGTCAAACAGCTCTTGCCACCACAAAGTTCTTCCTAATGTTTAGCAAGACAACAGCTGAAGAATTTATGAAGTGGGTGCTTAGCTGCAGCTGGGATTTCAATAGCCCCACAATGGAAAACCTTGAACCAAAGTCTGCATTTGGCTTGGTGGTATAATAACTTGTGGACGTTGTCTATTGCGAGGGGAAATTGCACATAAGCTGCGTGTTTCCAGGGTGTGTGTGTGTGTGTGGAGGACTGGAGGTGGTTGGAGGATGGATGGCAGTTAACGGATTGAGGATGAATCCTGACAAGACAGAAGGACTGTTTTTGGGGGACAGGGGGTGGGCAGGTGTGGAGGACTCCCTGGGCCTGAGCGGGGTAACGGTGCCCCTGAAGGACCAGGTGAACAGCCTGGGAGTCATTTTGGATTCACAGCTGTCCATGGAGGTGCAGGTTAATTCTGTGTCCAGGGCAGCTTTTTACCAACTCCATCTGGTATGCAGGATGAGACCCTATCTGCCCACAGACTGTCTCGCCAGAGTGGTGCATGCTCTGGTTATTTCCCGCTTGGACTACTGCAATGCGCTCTTCATGGGGCTACCTTTGAACTTGACCCGGAAACTGCAACTAATCCAGAATGCAGCAGCTAGACTGGCGATTGGGAGCAGCTGCTGAGACCACATAACACGGTCTTGAAAGATCTACATTGGCTCCCAGTACGTTTCCAAGCACAATTCAAAGTGTTGGTGCTGACTGTGAAAGCCCTAAATGGCCTCGGTCCAGTATACCTGAAGGACCATCTCCACCCCCATTATTCTACCTGGACACTGAGGTCCAGCTCTGAGGGCCTTCTGGTGGTTCCCTCCCTGCGAGAAATGAGGTTCCAGGGAACCAGACAGAGGGCCTTCTTGGTAGTGGCGCCCTCCCTGTGGAACGCCCTCCCACCAGATGTCAAGGCAATAAACAACTATTTTACTTTTAAAAGACAACTGAAGGCTGCCCTCTTTAGAGATGTTTTTAATGTCTGATGCTGTATTGTTTTTAATATTTGGTTGGAAGCTGCCCAGAGTGGCTGGGGAAACCCAGCCAGTTGGGCGGGCTATAAATAATAAATGATGATGATGATGATGATGATGATGATGATTACTACTACTACTCAGAATGCTTTTACATCAGCCATGGGGATTTTATTTACTAAACTCCAGACTTAGATGCTCAACGTTCACCATCCATTCACGCCACCAAAGGATATATATGGATGTCTTGATTTGTAATGCTGTGTCGTCGTTTCTTTCTCTTGCTATTTACTGCTTGTTGGTTCTGTAAACTGTACGATGCAGTACCTTGTTGCCACATTTTTGGGTTGCTACTTATGTTAATCAAAGTTAAAACATGATGGTGATCAACTCATTAATACCAGGAGTGTAGGTGCTCTCATCCTCAGAGAGGAGCAACCAAATTTGTGCAGGTGATGGACGCAAAATTGCAGAATGGTTCCAGCCAGGCGATCTCCATAAACAAATTCTGAGCTCCGTCGGATGGCAAAGATTTATGAGTCTTAATAATAAGAAAATATTGTTTCTTCCTAAGGGGCCAAATCTCCCTTCCTTCTGTAATTTGTACCTGTAGAACAGCCATCCTTTCTTGTACTCGATTCTCTATTTTCTTTTTTTCATTTACATAACCTCCAGTTATGCAAATATTAAAACGCACATTGCAATCTGTTCTCTTCTTACATCCCGGAGTGAACCAAAAAAATAAATAAATAGGGAAGCTATTTTTTATTTGGTAGATTAATCAACTAACAGCCCAATCCTAAACATGCCTACTTGGAAGTTAAGTCCTGTTGAACTAGAAAGGGCTTTCTCCCAAGTAAGTGGTGTGAGGATGACAGCCTAGGTGGGGGGGGGCAACTAATGCATTTGTTTTGACAGACTCCTCCCTCCCCATTGCACCCCAAATCTGCTTCAGAGTATTGGGGAAGCCCCAGAACAGATTTAGAGGGTGCCTGGAGGGCTGGGAGAGGGAAAATTCCATTGCACCAGCAGAAATCCTTGTTGCTTACTGCTACAAGTCCACATTTTCAGTCGATTAAATTACAGAGAGACAATTAAATTTGGCATGGTCCTGAGTTAAGCATGTATTTAGTTTCAGAGGCTAGTTTTAAAGAATCCCAGACACTGTCGAAAGCTGTCAAGCTTTTGAAAGAGTGCAAATATTTACCTGTAATCAATCAATCAATCAATCAATCAATCAGAAAGCAGATGATTAATCAAATAAACTGGGTGGCAGTCTGTCCTCTCCTCCTCTGCTCAATCCCACCACTCAGGAGCAAAAGGGTTATTTAATTGTAATCAACAACCTCCTTTTTCTGGATAAAGGCTCTCTCAATCCTACCTGGGCTTCCTATTTGCCTTATGGCAGGCTTCCTCAACCTTGACCCTCCAGATGTTTTGAGACTACAATTCCCATCATCCCTGACCACTGGTCCTGCTAGCTAGGGATCATGGGAGTTGTAGTCCCAAAACATCTGGAGGGCTGAGGTTGAGGAAGCCTGCCTTATGGGGTCTCAGCTCTGGGGTTCCAATACCTGAAGCAATCTCCTCTAACTAGTGATATTCTGTTGCCACCTTATAAATCTGATTTGTTCTGTCACAGACATGATAGTTTGGCCAAATGCCCATCTTTTAGAGACTCTTTAGCTGAGATCCCTGCATTGCTGGACTAGAAGATCCTTAAGATCCACTCCAACTTTACCGTATGATTTTTTGATGGTAAAAGCTGACTATAGCAGATTCTTATATGATTTGTTTCTAAGAACTGTGTTTGGATACCACAAGCTTGGCATGAGCCAGTAGCGTGACTCAACAGCAGAAAACGCTAATTCTATTCTAGGCTGCATCAACAGAAGTACAGTGTCCAGGTCATGGGTAGGCAAACTAAGGCCCAGGGGCCAGATCCGGCCCAATCGCCTTCTCAATCCGGCCAGTGGACAGTTCGGGAATCAGCATGTTTTTACGTGAGTAGAATGTGCCCTTTTATTTGAAATGCATCTCTGGGTTATTTGTGGGGTATAGGAATCCGTTCATTCCCCAACCGCTAAATATAGTCCGGCCCCCCACAAGGTCTGAGGGACAGTGGACTGGCCCCCTGCTGAAAAAGTTTGCTGACCCCTGGTCCAGGTCAAGGGAAGTAATAGTACCATTCTATTCTGCCTTTGGCTGATTAATATCCTATAGCGGCAGTTCTCAACCTGTGGGTCCCCAGATGTTGTTGGACTACAAATCCCATCACCCCTGAGCTCTGGCCTTGCTAGCTAGGGGTGATGGGAGTTGTAGTTCAAGAACATCTGGGGACCCACAGGTTGAGAAAGGCTGTCCTATAGCCTTTTAAATGTATCTGTGGGAAGTGGGGTGGTTGTTGCGATGGTTTAATTATTTACTAGTGTTTTATCTTGTATTTTATTCCGTAAACTGCCTTAGGATGTCATGATTGATGGATGGATGGATGGATGGATGGATGGATGGATGAATGAACGAATCTGATGTCACAATGGCATCATGTGACTAACAGGTGGGTTACCCCAACCATGCACTAAAGTTGAAACGTGGGAGTGGGGACAGATCCAGCCCAATGGTCCCCAAAGTCTCCCTATCCCTGACGTAAGTTGCTGCCCATGCTTTTCCCCATTAAGAAACTCACCTGAGCCCTAAAAGAAAATGTGATGAAAATGATGTATAGATGGTATATTACACCTGTCAAGTTAGCGAAAATGTATAAAGTCAGTAATGATTGTTGGAAATGTAAAGAAAAAGAGGGAACATTTTATCACATGTGGTGGGAATGTAAAAAGGTGAAATGCTTCTGGGAGATGATATATAATGAGATGGAAAAAATGTTGAAATATACATTTATAAAGAAACCAGAAGCATTTTTACTGGGCATTGTTGGGAGTGATATAAATAGAAAGGAGTATAAGCTCTTTTTATATGCAAAAATCAGCAAGAATATTACTGGCCCAAAAATGGAAGCAAGAAGAATTACTGATGATTGAAGAATGGAGGATGAAGTTAATGGACTATGCAGAACTAGATAAACTAACAGGAAGGATTCGAAACTGGCGGGACCAGAAATTCACAGAAGACTGGAATAAATTTACAGACTATTTGAAAAGTATTTGTGAAGATCAGACAACATTTGTAGATTTGCAAGAAGTTTTGTGAGGAGTATTATTGGAACTATAGCAAAAATGGAGAAGGGGAAGGATTATTTGTTAAGAGATGTAAAGGCAATATAAAGTTAAGAAATGCATAAGAAGTGGTTAAATTGGTGGATCATCAGAGGTGCTGATGGAAGTCTTAAAAAAAGATTGTATAAGTGATAGGTTTTGTGGTACATTTTATAATTTATATGTTAAAATCTATAAAAATTATATATTAAAATAAATAAATAAGAAACTCACCTGCAGCTCCAAAATCTTGATGCGGTGACGATGGTTCCTCAGCTCCTCCTGGAGCTCTGAGATGAGTTCCCGCAGCTCCAGGATCTGCTGTTTTCTCTCCTCATTCTCATGGAGCCAGTAGGAGACCTCGTCCGTGCAACGGAACATGTCCGGGCACCTCTGCTGGTCCAGTTGCGGCAAGGTGGCAATGATCTTGCACCTGCCATTGGGCAGGACCTGGTTGCTGTATTCTCCACACTGGATGAGGCCCGGGCTCCCTTGGTGGCCATCATCTCCGCTCATCCCTTCGCCATCGGCCGCCAGCGGTCTCTGCAGGGAGCGGTGGTTCAGGAAAGCCAGGAAGAGGAGTGTTTGTGCCACCAGCCTTTGGGGTCCTGAAGGCACCCCAAGCTTCATGGTGCCCAGGCCAGCTGGCAATGGAACAGCCACTCGTTCAGAGGGTGGCCTGCATGGAGAAGTCTCCTTGGTGCAAACCCCAAACTTTGCATTGGCGTGGAAAGGAAGGGATCCACCAAGAGGGAGAGCCTAAGGCTGAAGGTGGAGCTGCCATCGGGATTGCAAGGCTATAGCTGTGCGTTGATTCGAGAACCCAGGAAATGTGGTCCAGAGGATGGCAAGTGTGAATTCCACTCCCCTCTGTTATTCCGCCTTGTATGGAATAATGCTGACTCAATCTAGGACCCAAGGTCTTCTCCAATCCTCCTTGAGGCCGTGTGCTTAGACTCAGGGTTTCCTTGGATTAAATTGAGCAGATTGCCTGCAACTTGTGCATTTTTCATGGAGGATAACAGCCCGAAGGAGAGGTTTCCTGGCACCAAGATTTCAGCACCATGGACAAGTCCTCCAGCAAGTCGTTTGCCCCCAAAGGAGGACCCAATAGACAACTCACAGAGGCTGCTGTTCATGCATCGATCACAAACAGCTGGCTATTTTAGGCATTTCCCAGTTCTCTTTCCTTCAGTTGGAAAAAAAAGAGCAGAAAACGAAAGGAAATGAGTTTCTTAACATTTAGGGCAGTCTTTCCCAACTGGGTTTTTGGATAGCAAATCCAGTCCCAGAACACATGGCCCATGAACACCCACAAAAAAATAATTACAGGGGAAACATTTTGCATGGTTTCAATGCACCCTTGCCAAATCGTCCTTACTTTGCAAAGGGTAGTAAGAGATACCAAAATTTCACTGTCAAAAATATTGACCATGGCCACTTCCGAGATTGCTGCATGGCACTGCCTTCCTCTAAATTACTCTTCAAAACCCACCATTAGCTTATGTATAAGAACATTTATGTATATACTGTCATGCCATTATATATATATATATATATATATATATATATATATATATATACACACACACACACACACACACACACACACACGAGATTTACAGCAATAAAACTATAAAATCATACAATAAAAGCTATTAAAAAGACAGGCATCCATTCACCATTGTGTTCTTAATTGCTTGCATAGGCCTGGTGGACCTTGGGTCCTGGAACTTCATATGATTGTGGAATTCCCTCTGAAGAGAGACTCGACTGGTTTCCTCTTTGTTAACCTTCTGCCGGCAGGATAAGACCTTTTTGTTCAGACTAAGGTGCAGATGATGCTGACCACTCCGCTGCTAGATCTTGGGGTGAACTCAGCTGCCTCTAAATGCATTCTGGTGTACCGTATTTACTCGAGTCTAACGCACCATCAAATCTAATGCGCACCTTGGTTTTTGCAAAGTAATTTGGCCAAAAAAAGGTGAGCATAAAATTTGAGTAAATGCTGTGTTTTAACTGTTCTCAACTTTTACTTTGCATTGTACAAACCTTTGTAAGCTGCCTTAAATTCGAACTTGAGAGAAAGGCAGGATATCAGCACATTAAAACAACAAGACTTCTTGGAAAAAAGCCAAAGAAGGATTCTGTTGCAAATGTGACTTGAAAGGACAACCAAAACTACATGCAATTAATCAGATAATCAGAGAATGGTTGAGTTGAAAGGGACCCCTACGGTCATCTAGTCCAACCCCTGCAATACAGGAATCATAGCTAAAGAATTCATGACAGACAACCACCCGACCTCTGCTTAAAAACTGTTCCACCATTGAATGGCACTTAGCACCAGAAAGGTCTTCTGGGTGTTTAGTCAGAATCTCCTTTCTTGTAACTGGATGAGTCCCAAGCTTCACCCCCACTTGACCCCATCAAGCTGTTTGTGCTGTTGCTCCTTCTTTGTATATGTGACTGTGATGCACATGCACACACATTGTGAATATTCTCTTTCGTTGACTTGTGACGCTGAGCTGTCTTGTGGAGCCGGATGGGTCACGATAAAACACATTTCCTTAGAGGAAACGTCGTTGTTGCAAGCCTTCTGACCTTTTCACCACATCTCTGTGGATCCCCCACCTTCCCTGAGACAAGAGCTCGCCTGCGTTTTCCACAGCTGAGAAAACGCCGCTAGCTATCATTTAGGGACCCACCTTCAAATATCTCAAGGGCTGTTGCGTGGAAGATGGAGAGAGCTTGCTTTCTGCCGCTCCAGATGGCAGCTCCCAAACCAATGGCTTCAAATTATAATAGTAATAAATAATAATAAAAAAATATTTATACCCCGCCCTTCCCAGTTCAGGAAACTGGGCTTAGGGCGGCTAACAACAAATTTAAAACACTTAATTGATGCTACAAAAAAACCACACCCCAGCATGAAATACGGTATAAAGCGTAAATAACAATAAAATCAAAAATCAAAAATAAATTTAGGGGGGAAATCCATCCAATAAACATTAGATGATCACCAGGGCTGGCTGGCTAAATTAGTCCCACTTGGGCCAGCGAGGATTCTGACGATACGTTAGGTAGAACTTTCTGGTGGTAAGTTCTGTTCAACGGTGGAACGGACTCTCTCAAAAGGTGGAACGGACTCTCCTTATTTGGTGGTTTTTCAACAGAGGGTGGGTGGCCATTTGTCAGGGATTCTTCAGCTCTGATCCCTGCACTGCAGAGGGGGCTGGACTAGATGACAGCTGAGGTGCCCTTCCAACCCTATGAGATTCTCCCTAAAAGCAAAACGATATCCTGGGATGCTTAGAGTCAACTCTTCTCCACCTGCAGCCACCTTAGACAAGAGGCCAAGAGTCAGGACAGATGCAGAGAACCCAGGGAGAATGTGGGGCACAGCGGGGAGAGAAGAGCATTCACTCCCCACAAAGACGACCCCTGAAAATAAGAAGCCCAGACTTACCTGCAAAAGGGCCAGCCTCTCGGGATCCTTAAGTGACACGCCTGGGGACGCAGAGCGCGCTTTAAGGGAGCACTCCCAAGGCTTATTCTACCTGATCCTATCACTGCACTAAAAATAGCATCCAGGGGCCTTCTCAGTCGATGCACAAGAAGGAGGGCAGTAGCAGAGGCCCTGCGTGACCTTCAGGAGTTTTATCAGCGTGCGGGAGATTACATGGGAGGCTGGCAAGGGTCAAGCTGTTCTTATTCCCTGCGGGTGGGGGGAAGGAGGAGCCTTAAAGGCAAGGCCACATTTGTGAATGAGAGGACGCCCGTGGCTCCTTCTTCGCCCTTTGCTGAAGGACTGAGGATAGCATCCACTGATGTCTGTGGGATGTGAAACACAAGAGCAGTCAAGTACAACATTCCTAGAGTGAACATGTTCACACATGGGGAGGAATGTTTGTCCAGCCAGCAGGTAAACTTCCTGTTTCCTTCTGGGCTGGGATAGACTTCCTCTGCATGGGACTAGAGGTGGGCGTGGCCTCACCTGTGCAGGTAACAAAAGCATAGGACTGGCCGCCATCTCTCTCTTTTTGACTACGTGCGTCGAAGAAGCAACGTGTGCTGGTCCCGGGGGGAGGTTACTGTGAGGCGTGGTCAGAGTCTGGTCCTGGGCTGAGGGTCTGGAGACTGTCCACCAAGGGCAAAGCGGGGTCCACAGCAAGAAGCTGGGCATGGTCTGGCAGAAACAGGTTTCCAACGACGTTGCTCCCGCAACCTGGGACTGGGCTGACTGGCCTTTATTTCCTCTGAGGCCAGGGGCGGTCCCGGGCCACAGGTGACCCGCCTCTCTTGGCCTTAAGGCAAGCACTCCTCCTCAGAGAACTTAGTTCCCTCCACCTCTCTGCCCTGAGTCTCTGCAGCTCAGGAGAGGCTGGAGGGTTACTGGACCCAGGGGCAGCTTCACCTTCCCCTGACAGGGCTGGGAGAGGTGCACTTGCAGGCAACGGGCCCTCAATCACCTCTGGAGCCAGAGTGGATACATCTGGTGTCTGCTCCTGAGGATCCGGCACAGGTGCAGGCCCTTCAGATTCAAGCCCCTGTCCCGGCTCAGCCGGCCCTGGAGGCGGGGACTCCTGTGCAGGCTGGGACTCCTCAGGTTCAGATTCTGAATCAGATTCCCAGGCCATCATACCACATCTGCTTAGCCAAAGATGCTTCCATCCAAGAGAGGACAAAGGGACTGTCTCCTTATGAGATACTTTCCAGGTGTATGTTACTTTTCTAAGCTAAGTCTGCCTGCTGGGATCTGATTGTGAACAGAATGTGAGTGAGTAAACTCTTTTTATACTTTTATAGAAGACTGTGTCGTGTCTTATCTTTTATGAGGGAATAAGGGGGAAATGCCAGAACAGTTATTATAGAGGCTTTAGCGAGCCTGAGCAAACACATCCGCTGTGAGTTTAAAAAGGGGAATGTTACTCTGCTAAATTGTGAACTTGTTAACACAAGTTGGAAAGGCTATTATCAGACAATATATCCTCTCCTGCATCCCTGAACATTCCCACAATGTCCACATTGGGAAGCCACACAAAGAGACTCTGGTTCCTAAGCTGCGGTTAGAAAAAGGATCTTGCAGAACTGGGAGTAGTTCAGAAAGGGCCCCATCTGGTCCCTCATCCTGTTCTCATAGCGGCCAAACCCGCAGGCAGGATTTGAGCACCAGAGCCCTCTCCCCTCCTGTGGCTTCCAGCAGCTGGGACCCCGAAGGCATTGCTCATGGCAGCAGAGTAAGCCATCATGGATAGTAGCCATCGACAGCCCTCTGCTTTGTGAATTTGCCTCACCTGTTTTTAAAGACATCCAGGATGTTGGCCACCCCTGCCTCCTGTGGGAGGGAGTTCCACAGGTTAGCCTATGTGCTGTGTGAAGAAGGGCTTATTAAAAAATCTGCCCTGAATCGGCCAACGTTCAGCTTCTGCTACTGTAAAGGTAAAGGGACCCCTGACATAAGATCCAGTCGTGACCGACTCTGGGGTTGCAGCGCGAGAATGTGAGCCACTTTGAGACTCCTTCCGGTAGTGATAAAGCAGGATATCAAATCCAAACTCCTCTTCTTCCTTCACTGGAGTTTTGAAGCAGAGATTAGATGGGCCTCTGTCCAGGATACTTTAGTTGCCATTCCTGCAATGATCCTTTGGAAGCCTTCAAACTATACAATTCTGCAATAGCTAAAGCTGACTATAACAGATTGCGATATGATTTGTTTCCAGCAACAGTGTTTCGGAACCACGAGCTGAACATGAGAACAGTGTGATGCAGCAACAGCAAAAAACAGCTAACGCTATTCTGGGCTGCAACAACAGAAGTTGAGTGTCCAGGTCAAGGGAAGTCATAAAGGTAAAGGTAAAGGGACCCCTGATCATTAGGTCCAGTGATGGCCGACTCTGGAGTTGCGACGTTCATCTCACTTTATTGGCCGAGGGAGCCGGCGTACAGCTTCTGGGTCATGTGGCCAGCAGGACTAAGCCGCTTCTGGCGAACCAGAGCAGCGCACGGAAACGCCATTTACCTTTGCACTGGAGCGGTACCTATTTATCTACTTGCATTTTGATATGCTTTCAAACTGCTAGGTTGGCAGGAGCAGGGACCGAGCAAGGGGAGCTCACCCCGTCAAGGGGATTTGAACCGCTGACCTTCTGATCGGCAAGTCCTAAGCTCTGTGGTTTAACCCACAGCACCACCCACGTCGTCTGCTACTGCACGAAGGGGAAAAAATCTCTGTTTCTTCCTCTACCCACTTTTGAATGTGGACTTCAGAAGATTTTGCAGCAGGGAATGTGGGCATTGGGTTTCCCCACCCTGCTTTTAAGGACCTGGTGCCACCTTGCCCTTGCAGGTTGGGCTGAGTTTGGTGGACTGAGTTTACAAAGCTATTGTACTACCAACCTTACTGTATGCTTGTGAAACGTGGACCACTTATAAACACCATCTCCAACTCTTTGAAAGATTCCATCAATGGTGTCTCCAAAAATGTTTACACATCACTTGGGAAGACAGGCAAACTAATGCCAGTGAACTGGAAGAAGCAAAGATCACCAGTGTTGAAGCAGTGATTCTTCAACATCAACTTCGTTGGACAGGTCGTGTTGTGCGGATGCCTGATATCGTCTTCCAAAGCAGCTACTCTATTCCGAACTTAAAAATGGAAAGCGTAGTGCTGGTGGGTCAACAAAAGAGGTTTAAAGACTGTTTCAAGGCAAATCTTTTAAAAAAATGTAGTATAAACACCGACAACTGGGAAACACTGGCCAGTGAGCGCTCCAGTTGGAGAATAGCCTTTACCAAAGGTGTCATGGGCTTTGAAGATGCTCAAACTCAGGACAAAAGGGAGAAATGTGCTAAGAGGAAGGCACACTTGGCAAATCCACACCGTGATCAACTCCTGCCCGGAAACCTATGTCCCCACTGTGGAAGGATGTGTGGATCCAGAAGTGGCCTCCACAGTCATTTATGGACTCACTGTAAAATTTGTGTTTATGGAAAACAATCTTACTTGGTTACGTTGTTGTTTAGTCGTTTAGTCATGTCTGACTCTTCGTGACCCCCTGGACTAGAGCACGCCAGGCACTCCTGTCTTTCACTGCCTCCCACGGTTTGGTCAAACTCATGCTGGTAGCTTTGATAACACTGCCCCACCATCTTGTCCTCTGTCGTCCCCTTCTCCTTGTGCCCTCCATCTTTCCCAACATCAGGGTCTTTTCCAGGGAGTCTTCTCATGAGGTGGCCAAAGTATGGAGCCTCAGCTTCAGGATCTGTCCTTCCAGTGAGCACTCAGGGCTGATTTCCTTCAGAATGGAGAGGTTTGATCTTCTTGCAGTCCATGGGACTCTCAAGAGTCTCCTCCAGCACCAGAATTCAAAAGCATCCATTCTTCGGTGATCAGCCTTCTTTATGGTCCAGCTCTCACTTCCATACATCACTACTGGGGAAACCATAGCGTTTCCTATATGGACCTTGGTTACGAGGGATCGCCAAAGAAAGAAGAAGAAGTTGAAAGAAGGGGTCCAGCATTGAGTTATGGTCATCATGCTCGGAATTTATTTGGATTCCCTGTGTTTTAACAGAGGGCTCCCGACTTCACACGCTTCTTCCTGCCATTATGGATAGTTCTGACCTTTCCCCCCAAAATTGACTGTTTGTGTGCAAATGTCAACACATTTGTCTTGCAGAATGTGCTGTCTGTGTAGGAGCCCAGGTCCAGCTCTGGTGCAGAATTAGGACTCAGCACACCCATGGTTACACCCTGGTAGCTCAATGGGCCCTGATGAAAGCTGCAGCGAGGATACGGATCTCACCCATATCTGTGATCCTTGCAAACCCTTGATCTGTGCTACAGGCCCTGTTACTGGTTCACCACAATTCTCGTTCCACATTTGTGAAAGTTTTAGTGTGCTGGCGCCTAAACACTTTGGAACTCCCTGCCACTTGAGCTCGGGCAATTCACCAGACACTTTCTGGCACCCGCTAAAAACATTTTTGCTTAGACAAGCCTACAGAGACATTTAGAAAGCCGATGAGCATTTTCATCTGGTTTTACACTTTCGAACGTCTCAGACTGTTGTCGTTTTCCTTAGCGATAATTTTATTGCTTTTCGTAAGCTGCTTTGAGGTTGTTGGATTTTGCAAGACCTGCAGGTATAGGGCAGCAGATAAACCAGGGGTCAGCAAACTTTTTCAGCAGGGGGCCAGTCCACTGTCTCTCAGACCTTGTGGGGGGTGGACTATATTTTTTTTTTGGGGGGGGAGAATGAACGAATTCCTATGCCCCACAAATAACCGAGAGATGCATTTTAAATAAAAGCGCACATTCTACTCAAGTAAAAACACGCTGATTCGCAGACCGTCTGCAAGCCGGATTGAGAAGGTGATTGGGCTGGATCCGGCCCCCGGGCCTTAGTTTGCCTACCCATGATACAAACAAACAAACAAACAAACAATACAGTGGTACCTCAGGTTACATATGCTTCAGGTTAGATACGCCTCAGGTTACAGACTCCGCTAACCCAGAAATAGTGCTTCAGGTTAAGAACTTTGCTTCAGGATGAGAACAGAAATCGTGCTCCGGTGGTGTGTCAGCAGTGGGAGGCCCCATTAGCTAAAGTGGTGCTTCAGGTTAAGAACAGTTTCAGGTTAAGAACGGACCTCCGGAACGAATTAAGTACTTAACCCGAGGTACCACTGGACATTCAAGCAGTGTATATCTGACTACTGAAACAGAGTTTCTGTTTTTCTCTCTGCACCCTGCTCTGATCTATCTCTCTCTCTCTCTCTCTCTCTCTCTCTCTCTCTCTCTCTCTCTCACACACACACACACACACACACACACACACCATCTCAGTCTGCACCGCTCTTAACAGGCCCAGAAAACCTCTGGTATTTCTGGCTTCTGATAATCTTCCATTACCTACAAGTGGTTAGGTCAACATGTTTTCCTTGTATAATGAAATCCATTACCATCACCTTTCGCTTAAACCCTAGAATTGCCACTCGGTCCCCTTTCAAGGAAACTCATTTCTTTGGACGGGAACCCACGCAGGAGATACATTTGCCGGGTCATCATTTGGGCTTCAAAATGGATTTGACCTCTTGCTTTGCATCTCCTCCACCTCCTCCACTCCTGCCCCCTCCCCAGCTTTTATCCTCCCCGCCATTAGGCTCACGAAATTTCATTGCGATCATGGGGAAAAAACGAGGCAATGGGGTGGGAGAGGCTCTTAGCCCCCCTCCACCAGTCGGCTCCTATTTTTAATTAAAAGTTCACAATGCTCCTTTGGCTTCAAGGCCCTTCTCCTGCACTCTGTGGACCTGGCCGTCCACTCCAGTTAGATTTAGCCAGCAAATCTAACTCTTGAGTGAGGCAGAAATGGATATTTCTCCTTCCTTCCATTATGCTCTAAGTTGTTTGGGTGGCATTCGGCGGGGAAGGAAAATCGATGTAATTGAGTGGCCGATTTTGGCCAATAATGGCCCTCTGAGAATTTTAATCAAATGGAAAAGTCCTCCAGAAAGGTCAAGGACCATAAGTTGTTTTCCCCTCAATGCCTCACCTTTTCACTTAATGGCCCAGCGTCTCACTTAATTGCCATGGAGACGTGCTGCTCAGATCAAAAACAAACAGGCTCCGCAAAGCTCAGGCAAGCCTCTAGCCCTCATGGGGGCAGAGAGCCCCCTCCCCCCCAGGATCCCAGAGCCCCTCTGAAATATCAGCAGAACCCCTCTCAGGTTGAGTTTGTTGGAAAGAGGCTATAGCTCGGGGGTCATAACTCAGTGGTCCCCCTTCTCTCAGTCCTGCACAGCAGAGGGCCTTCTCAGTGTTGTTGTTGTTTAGTTGTTTAGTTGTGTCCAACTCTGGTGACCCCATGGACCAGAGCACACCAGGCACTCGTCTTCCACTGCTCCCACAGTTTGGTCAAACCCATGCTGGTAGCTTCGAGAACACTGTCCCACCATCTCGTCCTCTGTCGTCCCCTTCTCCTTGTGCCCTCCATCTTTCCCAACATCAGGGTCTTTGCCAGGGAGTCTTTTCTTCTCATGAGGTGGCCAAAGTCTTGGAGCCTCAGCTTCAGGATCTGTCCTTCCAGTGAGCACTCAGGGCTGATTTCCTTCAGAATGGAGAGGTTGGATCTTCTTGCAGTCCATGGGACTCTCAAGAGTCTCCTCCAGCACCACAATTCAAAAGCATCAATTCTTCGGTGATCAGCCTTCTTGATGGTCCAGCTCTCACTTTGGTGGTGGTAGCTCCCACCAACTTTGGAACTCCCTCCTGGGAGAAGTTAGATTGGCTCTCTCCTTGTTGTCCTTCTGCCAAAAGGTGAAGTCTTTCTTGTTCCAATGGGCTTGGGAGACTGCTTTTAATGAAAGAGCTGGTGCCACACGATTTTTATTGTAACAATCTGGATTTTTTAAAGAAGAAGAAGAAGAAGAAGAAGAAGAAGAAGAAGAAGAAGAAGAAGAAGAAGAAGAAGGGTCTGCTGGATCAGGCCAATGGCCCATCTGGTCCAGCATCCTGTTCTCACACTGTTAGGTGATGTCCCCTCTTTGAAGGAATCACTGCCCTGTGGAAGAACCACATAAAGAAGGCTGATCTGGAGACAAGCAGGGAGATTCAGTGGGGTAACTTGCAATAGAAGGACTGAGGAACAGAGGTTTTGCCACTGAGCTCCTTGGCAGTGTCGGATTTACGTATAAGCTAAACAAGCTATAGCTTAGGGCCCCACTCCCTTTGGGGGCCCCCCAAAAAAAATTAAAGGGGAAAAAAACCTGGATGTACATTTCCAGAATACAAGGTAAAAAGCAAATAAAATTAAACCTACATACAGCAACAGTGTTTTCTGTTGTGTAGGCACCTATGATGTAAGTAATGGGCTCTGCCTGCTAGCCTGCTCCTTAAAATATCACTAGTTTGCTCATTTCTATATACAGTGGTACATCAGGTTACATATGCTTCAGGTTACAGACTCCGCTAACCCAGAAATAGTGCTTCAGGTTAAGAACTTTGCTTCAGGATGAGAATAGAAATCGTGCGGCGGCAGCAGGAGGCCGCATTAGCTAAAGTGGTACCTCATGTTAAGAATAGTTTCAGGTTAAAAACAGACCTCCGGAACAAATTAAGTACTTAACCTGAGGTACCACTGTATAGGGTGCCTACATTCTGCATGGACTGGTTGCAGAGCAATATGTGCAAATGGCTTTAGGTCTATAAATTACTGTATAGCATATATTCAACACAAAAAACAGTGACAATTTGTTCTTGACAAAGGACAGCTAGACATATAAAGGGCCCCATTACCTTCAGGAGCTGAGGGCCTCATCAAAACTAAATCCAGCCCCACTCCTTGGCCATATTAAAGGGCAAGGAGATGATGGGAACTGGAGCTCACCTTAAATTTGGGCATGGGACACTCGGAGTGCCAGCACTCTTCTGCAATGGGGTGCTTTCCTGGTGCTTCGAACTACAACTCCCAACGGTCCCCACCAGTTGTCAGAAACATCTGGAGGGCACAAGGCTGGGGAAGGTTGGAGTGTGTGTGTGTGTGTGTGTGTGTGTGTGTGGAGATTTGTGTCCCAGAGCAGAGTCCCTGCATCCGCCAACTCAGGCTGGACTCATTTGGTCCTCTAAGCTCATTAAGGCTTGTTTTGTTGATGTTTGGTCCTGGGAGAAAGATGAAGGCTAAAAAGTTTGTCGTCCGGTGACCTTTTCATTGCTGTTTCAACCTTAGACTCCTTTCAGAGCATTTGCATAAACTCCCTTCATCTTTAATGTCAACAGATGCTCTTTTTGCGAACCAGAGAGAGAGAGAGAGAGAGAAGGATGCTCTGTAGCCTGGCGATGGAATAGACAGAGACTGCAACAATTGCCGTGGCAAAAAAAAAACCACAAAAAACTCCCACATTTTAAGTTTAACGCTGCAGCTCATTCAGGTCTGAGTCAGCATCTGTTGACGTCACCTTGAGTTACTTTCATGCTCTCACATACTTTTGTTTTGTGATGGTCTGATGGCTAGGGGCAAAGCAGAGAACCTGATCTGATTACTAAAACGTTAAAATATAAACATCCATTATTCAATTAAAGAATCCAGTTCAAACAGCCCAGAGGAGATATGGCAGCCATCTTCTGGGCTGTCTCATGAAGCCAGCTTGTTTTCTCCTGCTCTGGAGGGCGGGACTCGAACCCATGGCTTCAAGTTACAAGGAAGGAGATTCCGACTAAACGTCAGGAAGAACTTTCTTACAGTAAGAGCTGTTCGACAGTGGAACAGACTCCCATGAGAGGTGGTGGACTCTTGGAGGTTTTTAAGCAGAGGTTGGTTGGCCGTCTGTCATGGATGCTTTACCTGAGATTCCTGCATGTCAGTGGGTTGGACTAGATCAGCCTTTCTCAGCCTGTGGGTCCCCAGATGTTGTTGGACTACAACTCCCATCACCCCTAGCTAGCAAGGCCAGAGCTCAGGGATGATGGGAGTTGTAGTCCAACAGATGCATCTCTGTGTATCTGGGGTGCCCAAACTTTTTTCAAAAAGGGCCAGATTTGATGAAGTGAACATGCGTGAGGGCCGTCCAAAGTTGTTGAACTTTTTTAAGGATTGAAGTTGTTGAGTTTTTTTAGGGTTTTACCCCAGGAAACGAACTGCCACACTACCAGATGGGCGGGGTATAAATAATATATTATTATTAATTATTATTATTATTATTATTACTACTACTACTACTACTATTATTATAGGCACTGCGAGGGTGGAAAGATCCTCAAGCCACTCTGGGTGGTTTCCAACAGAATATTAAAATACAATAGTCTATTAAACATTAAAAGCTTCCCTAAACAGGGCTGCCTTCAGATGTCTTCGAAAAGTCTGGTAGTTATTTTTCTCTGCCTGGTTCCCTGTAAGCTCACTTTTCACAGGGAGGGAACTGCCAGAAGGCCCTCGGCGCTGGATCTCAGTGTCCAGGCTGGACAATAGGGGTGGAGACGCTCCTTCAGGTCTACTGGGCCGAGGCCGTTTAGGACTTTAAAGGGCAGCACCAACTTTGAGCAAATTCTGAAATTCCCTCTTCCTCCTGTTTCTTCCTGATGATCAATTTCTTACAGGTGTGAAATGGGTATTATGTGACTGTTGGTTTGAGGGGGGATAGGGCTCCATGATCACTGCAGATGGTGACAGCAGCCACCAAATTAAAAGACGCCTGCTTCTTGGGAGAAAAGCAATGACAAACCTAGACAGCAGCTTAAAAAGCAGAGACATCACCTTGCCGACAAAGGTTCGTACAGTTAAAGCTATGGTTTTCTCAGTAGTGATGTATGGAAGTGCGAGCTGGACCATAAAGGAGGCTGGTCGCCAAAGAATGGATGCTTTTGAATTCTGGTGCTGGAGGAGACTCTTGAGAGTCCCATGGACTGCAAGAAGATCACACCTCTCCATTCTGAAGGAAATCAGCCCTGAGTGCTCACTGGAAGGACAGATCCTGAAGCTGAGGCTCCAAGACTCTGGCCACCTCATGAGAAGAGAAGACTCCCTGGAAAAGACCCTGATGTTGGGAAAGTTGGAGGGCGCAAGGAGAAGGGGACGACAGAGGACGAGATGGTGGGACAGTGTTCTCGAAGCTACCAGCATGAGTTTGACCCAACTGCGGGAGGCAGTGGAAGACAGGAGTGCCTGGCGTGCTCTGGTCCAGGGGGTCACGAAGAGGCGGACACGACTAAACGACTAAACAACAACAAGGTAGAGGAAAACAATTTTGTTGGTAAAGCAGTCTTAAGTTGTTCGGTGCTTTATATCCTAAGCGTAACACCTTAATCGGTTGCCATCAATTTGATTTTAATTAATTTTTATAATGAAATATTTTTAGAATGTGTGATTATTTGACTAATTGATTGTTGTTATCCACCCTGAGCCCGGCTTCGGCTGGGGAGGGCGGGATATACGGTAAACAAAATTTATTATTATTATTATTATTATTAAACTTGGCTCTGTAGAAAATTGGCAACCGGTGCAGATTTGATTCAGCCACAGCCGTCACCCACCCCCCCAGCTCAGAGGTTTACGCTGGCAGGCAGGTTTGGGTGTCAGAGTCAAAGCTCCTGTGTTGCTATAGCAGGTATATTATGATTTGCAGGGGAGGGAATGAGTCACCCGTGAAATTGTTGCCCTTTGGGAGAAAGGCAGCACGAATCTGAAGGACGCAACCGCACACCGCCAGGTAGACGAGCTCCACACTCAGGTGCGAACGCGATGCCTGTAATTCAACTCCAGCAGGTGCAAAATGAATGACTAAAGGGAAGGGGAGAGGGAATGGAAAACAGGTTGGCTGTTATCTGTCTGTCTAGAGAGAGAATGGAAATCCAACGTGTGTACTATTGGAGACATGGGAGCCAATCGCTAGGGGCTGAGGTCCCTTCCTCCCCCCAAAAAAATTAAAATTGAGGGGATTGGGGGCTCCCCCAAAGTTGATGGGCATTGCCATTCAAATGATGTGTGCCGTTTACCTGCCTGCTCAACGTTTTATTCAAGTTACACACACACACCCTGATTGTAGATGCAAATCTGGCGACATGGAAAGCCAATAAGGAGCCTCAAGTGATTCATTTGCCAGACTAGGACCTGGGTTCAAATCCCCACTCAGCAATGAAACTCAGTGTCTGTGACCTTGGGCCAGACGCTGCCTCTTTCAGCCTCGCAGGGTTGCCATGGGGATTAAATGAGGAGTGGGTGGAGGGGGACGGACTATCCAAGCCATCGAGCTCCTTGGAGAAGAGGGTGGTGTATAAAAGTTGGATGCCCGTCTGCCATGGATGCATCGCAGGGGGTTGGACTAGATGACCCTTGAGGGTCCCTCTGCAATTCTATGACTCTGTGAATCTATGAGATGCTATTGTGCTCCAGTGCTTCTTATGGGTTTCCCATAGAAGGCATCTGGATAGCCACTGTGGGATCTGCCCCCTTGCTTCTTAGCATCCCCTCTAGGTCGCCCCTCTGCCCAACACGGGGTGTTGCCACCCAATTTGGGACCCACAGGAGTAGGTCCTCATCTACCTGAATGTGAATTAATAATAATAATAATAATAATAATAATAATAATAATAATAATTTATTATTTATACCCCACCCATCTGGCTGGGCTTCCCCAGCCACTCTGGGCGGCTTCCAAAAAAATATTAAAATACTGTAATACATCAAACATTAAAAGATTCCCTAAACAGGGCTACCTTCAGATGTCTTCTAAAAGTCTGGTGGTGATTGTTCTCTTTGACATCTGGTGGGAGGGCGTTCCACAGGGAGGGTGCCACTACCAAGAAGACCCTCTGCCTGGTTCCCTGTAACTTGGCTTCTCGCAGTGAGGGAACCGCCAGAAGGCCCTCCGTGCTGGACCTCAGTGTCCGGGCTGAACGATGGGGGTGGAGACACTCCTTCAGGTATACTGGACTAAGGCCGTTTGTATCTGAAGAAGTGTGCATGCACACGAAAGCTCATACCAAGAACTGACTTAGTTGGTCTTTAAGGTGCTACTGGAAGGAATTTTTTTTGTTTTGACTATGGCAGACCAACACGGCTACCTATCTGTAACTAGGGCTTTCAAGGTCAGCACCAACACTTTGAATTGTTCTCAGAAACGTACTGGGAGCCAATGTAGGTCTTTCAAGACCGGTGTTGTGTGGTCTCGGCGGCCGCTCCCAGTCACCAGTCTAGCTGCCACATTCTGGATTAATTGCACTTTCTGGGTCACCTTCAAAGGTAGCCCCATGTGGAGTGCATTGCAGTAGTCCAAGCGGGAGATAACAAGAGCATGCACCACTTTGGCGAGACAGTCTGCGGGCAGGGAGGGTCTCATCCTGCGTACCAGATGGAGCTGGTAAACAGCTGCCCTGGACACAGGATTAACCTGCGCCTCCATTGACAGCTGTGAGTCCAAAATGACTCCCAGGCTGTGCACCTGGTCCTTCAGGGGCACAGTTACCCCATTCAGGACCAGGGAATCCCCCCCGCCCGCCCCCTGTCCCCCCAAAACAGTACTTCTACCTTGTCAGGATTCAACCATCACCAGAGGAGGTCGGAGTCTTAAAGTTTTCTGGAGAACCATTTTCGAAAACCCTTTTGGCGCTCAGTTACATCTGCAACCATCTGATGTTGCAGGAGTGATGTAACCAGTAACTCTGTTGAGGGCAGGTGGAACCACATCTCTCTAGATTGGAAATATTCTAGCAAGATATTTTTCAGATAAAATATTGCACTTCATGTTTCCCCCTGGGTTCAGTTGGCTGCAAACTCTGGGTGCCATTATTTGCTCTCTCACTCTTTTGCAGTTTGGCTCACTCTCTTGAGTCGCCCACAGTGGACGCTTCATAAAACAAGAGGAATAAGAGGCCCTGCTCCTTAATCTCAGAGGTAGGGGTGGCATGCTGCATTTAATCCATGAAGCAGGCATTTACTCTAAACACGCTCAGAGGCACTGTTAGTTGCTTCCCATTTGCACGTTGCAGAGATGATCTGTGGGTTGACCGCCTCTTCTGGTATGCCCCGCGGAGAGCCTCAAGGTCCATAAATAGCAACACCCTAGTGATCCTGGGCCCTAAGGAAGTTAGATTGGCTTCAACCAGAGCCAGGGCCTTTTCAGCAATGGCTCCCGCCTGGTGGAACGCTCTGCCTCATGAGACCAGGGCCCTGCAGGATCTGATTTCTTTCCGCAGGGCCTGTAAGACAGAGTTGTCCCCCCTGGCCTTTGGCATGGAGCCAATTTGATTCCCTTCCCCTCTTTCTTTTTCCTTTTTCCTTTCTCCTCCTGTGATGAGGCTGCATTTTAATATTTTAATGTTTCAATATTTTAATGTATTTATTCTTGTTTCTAAGTTGTATTCATTCAACTTGTTTTTATTATTGCTTGTTAGCCACCCTGAGCCCGCGGCGGGGTATAAATAAAAATTATTATTGTTGTTGTTGTTGTTATCCCTTGATCTGCGGGACCTCGTGGCGCACAAATTCCCATGCATCTGGGACCGATGATCTGTCTTAAAACAGCATGTGGAAATGCTAGCCTTGAGAGCCATGTTTTCTTCAACTGCCCTCCTTTCGCTTTGAACAAGATGTTCCCGTTAGTCCCTGCTTTGCCTTGATCTCCCAGGGGTTGATGCAGAGCCTTTGAGGTCAACAGGACCTCATTTCTGAAAGTCAAGACACCGCAAAGAGCCTCGCTCCATCCCTGTGCCTTGAATCTGCTTGGGAGAGTGTTGTGATTAAACCTGTCTCTCAAGTGCCTTGTTTGCCTGGCTTGCGGCTGGCAGAGGCATCATATATTTTTATTTTATTTTAAAAAACACACACCCTGCTCTCCTTTTCTTGGGCTTTGCAACAAGGAAGTGAAAGAAAAAGGCTTGTTGTGTTGAAGCAATTAATGGAGACCCGTCGCACACACAAATTTATCAGCGGTATTCCTACTTCATTCTCTCTGATGTCAAGGCAAGACAATGCAATTGGGGAGTTTAATGTTTAATGTTTGAAGCTGTGATGGGGGGACCTGTGGAGCTCTGGAGGTTTTGGGGCTACAGCTCCCGTCTTCCTGGACCATTGCTAATGCTGGACGCTATGGCTGATGGGAGTTGTAGTCTCAGAACAGTTGCAAGAACCAGGTTCCCCATCCCTGAACTAGACCATAGCTGTCAACTTACAGATTTGAAAATAAGGGATCAGCAGCCAAAATATCAACAAATAAGGGATCAACAATTACTTTGATAAAATACATATTTTGTTGCATGCAAATGGCTTTAGATACCTATTAGGTCCATAAATTACCATATAGCATATATTCAACACAAAACACAGCAACAATTTGTTGTTGACAAAGGACAGCTGGACACAGAAAGGGCCCCATTACCTTCAGTAGCTTATTTAAGGGACATCATCAATAAGGGACAGCAGCAGGACATGGCGCTGGGATAAGGGACTGTCCCGCCAAATAAGGGACGCTTGACAGCTATGAACTGGACCTGGATTTCCGGTCCCTAGCTAACTCCATCACAGCCCAGTCTTCTTTTAATGGAGCTCCGTGTTATAAAACATACCAACCCTTCTAATCTAGTGTTTTCCAAACTTAGAATTATTCTGCATTCCTCTTGATCATTTAATCTTACCAGCATACACTTTATTGTGTGTGTGTGTGGGGGGGGGAGATTATTATTAGTAGTAGTAGTATTGCTGTTGGCCTCCATCTGTCTCAGCATATTAGTACTATTTATTAATTCATTAATATTAGTCTTAGCATATTAGTACTATTTATTATTTATTGCCAAGGGCCTTCTGGCAGTTTCCTCTCTGCGGGAAGCCAAGTTACAGGGAACCAAGCAGAGGGCTTTCTCGGTAGTGGCTCCTGCCCTGTGGAACACCCTCCCATCAGATATCAAGGAAATAAACAGCTATCTGACTTTTAGAAGACATCTGAAGGCAGCCCTATTTAGGGAAGCTTTTAATGTTTGAAGTTTTTTTCTGTTTTTAGTCCTCAGTTGGCAGCCGCCCCGAGTGGCTGGGGAAACCCAGCCAGATGGGCGGGGTATAAATAATAAAATTATTATTATTATTATTATTATTAGTCGTACGACTACAAAAGGTTTAGGAGAGCTGTCATGTGTTGCATCCTCTCGATAGCTTTTATTCAGAACTACATACTGGCAATATGGAGAACAAATGGATGAATCCCTAAAAACTGGTGGGCAGCCCTTCTCCCTCCTCGGGGAAAAGCCCCGAAGAGCCGCACACACGCTCCATGAGGCTCTTTAAAGGGAGCGCTGAGCAGAGCCTCCCGCCTGCATTTGCTCCATAAGATGCACACACATTTCCCCTTACTTTTTAGGAGGGGAAAAGTGCATCTTATAGAGTGAAATATCCTAACAGGCAGAAACTTCCTGGGCTTTGGGGAGAAGGTGCCAGCCTAGTTCCCTTAGTCCAGTGAGGGCACGTCAGTGCTATCCACTATGACCCCGAGGTCTCATTCCTCTTCTGCCAGCACAGCATCCAAGGTGTGTATATGTAAAATTAGGGCTTGTGTGCGGAGCTCTGGTGGACTCTGGCGATCAGGGCAAATGCCACCCATCAGGAGGGAGGAAAACCAAAGGAGAGAGATCATAGAATCATAGAATCCTAGAGTTGGAAGAGACCCCAAGGGCCATCGAGTCCAACCCCCTGCCAAGCAGGAAACACCATCAGAGCACTCCTGACATATGGTTGTCAAGCCTCTGCTTAAAGACCTCCAAAGAAGGAGACTCCACCACACTCCTGGGCAGCAAATTCCACTGTCGAACAGCTCTTACTGTCAGGAAGTTCTTCCTAATGTTTAGGTGGAATCTTCTTTCTTGTAGTTTGGAACCATTGCTCCGTGTCCACTTCTCTGGAGCAGCAGAAAACAACCTTTCTCCCTCCTCTATGTGACATCCTTTTATATATTTGAACATGGCTATCATATCACCCCTTAACCTCCTCTTCTCCAGGCTAAACATGCCCAGCTCCCTTAGCCGTTCCTCATAAGGCATCGTTTCCAGGCCTTTGACCATTTTGGTTGCCCTCCTCTGGACACGTTCCAGTTTGTCAGTGTCCTTCTTGAACTGTGGTGCCCAGAACTGGACACAGTACTCCAGGTGAGGTCTGACCAGAGCAGAATACAGTGGCACTATTACTTCCCTTGATCTAGATGCTATACTCCTATTGATGCAGCCCAGAATTGCATTGGCTTTTTTAGCTGCCGCGTCACACTGTTGGCTCATGTCAAGTTTGTGGTCAACCAAGACTCCTAGATCCTTTTCGAGATGTTGCCTTTGTGACCAAGCCAGGGAGAGCGATAACCGAAACGAAGGGTGAGACTTTGCCGTTGTGCTCTCTCTCAAACATTCGGAGTGGAGGGGACCAGACGGTGAGAAGGGAGGATGAGATCATGAGATGACAAAGTTGGGGGGGTAGGGAAGGTGGAGGGGAGGAGACCAGCAAATACCCCCTCCTGGGACTGTCAATATTGTTTTGAAATGAAACAGCAGCACTCCATCTCTTTGCCTCGACTCCAAATGTGTCCATCATCATCTTATGTCAATTGATTTGCTGCAATTCCAGGCTCCTAAGCGACTTGATGGTGATGGAAGAGGCTTTGGAAGGGAAATTCAAGGGAAGGTCGGAGCCTCTGATTGGGCCCATCAAGCCCTTCTGAATCGCCTCTCTGTCAAAGGAAAGGATGTCCCAGGATCCTTCTGGCCGCTGAAATATGAGCTAAATAATGCTCCTAATGTACATTGCCTCCGGCATGAACTCCCCAAGGGCAGACCGCCCAAGCTGGTGTCTATATGTAGAGATCACAAAGCCAGTTATGGCCACCACTGGCATTTTATTTTTAAATCCCACCTTATCCCAAAGGGTTTTTATTTTATTTTTAATGTGGGAGGGGATGAAAACTGAGCCAATCCATCCAAAACTAAGCACTTTTATGCACCAATTTAGTTTGCAGGAGAGTTAAGCCTGTGCTGAACTCTTTCCTGCTGAAATCTCAATGCAAGGAGCAGGAGAGGCAAAAACCCAACATTTAAACCACAGTTGAAATGGGTATAAATTCACTGTACTCATTTTGGCCCCTGCTAAACAACAAGCCTACCTGGATATTTAGAAAGTTGATTCAAGTTTTCGTCTGCTTTTAGCACATCGTCATTTTGACCTAGTGAAACTAACTGTTGTTGAGTTTTCTTACCGATAATTCTATGGTTAAATCAGTCTTTCCCAGCCTGGTGCTCTCCAGATGTTTTGGATGACTGCATCAATTAATCCAAAAAAGCGGCCATAGAATCATAGAAGTGTAGAGTTGAGAGGGATCCCCAAAGGCCATCTAGTCCAACCCCCTGCAATGCAGGAATCTCAGCTAAAGCATCCCTGGCAGATGGCCCTACCAAGCTCTGCTTCAAAACCTCCATTGAAGGAGAACCCAACACCTCCCGAGGGAGACCGTTCAAATGTCAAGCAGCTTCAGCTGGCTAAAAGTTCTTTCTGGCATTTAGTCGCAATCTCCATAACATACTTGTTAAAAATGTTGGCATCTGTTCACCCAGATACTGCCACCTATTGCTGTGAAAATGGAGCCTTTTGTTAAGAGTCATCGTGCTACTTGACTGTGTGAACGTTCCTATACAGTGGTACCTTGGTTCTCAAATGCTTTGGTACTCAAACAACTTGGAACCCAAACACTGCAAACCCGGAAGTAAGTGTTTCAGTTTGCAAACTTTTTTCAGAAGCCGAATGTGCTCCGTTTTAAGTGTTACACTTCTGATTTGAGTGCTTCTGTTTTGAGTGTTACGCTGAGGTCTGTCTGTTTTTGCTATTTATTTTGCATTTATATCTTTGTGGCTTCTTGTTTTTGTGACTATGTGGAACCTAGTTCACCTACTGATTGATTGTGTGACTTCAGTACATTGTTTATTACTTTCATTTTATGGATCAATGGTCTCGTTAGGCAGTAAAATTCATATTAAATTGCTGTTTTAGGGGTTCTTGTCAAAAGTCTGGAACGGATTAATCCATTTTGCATTACTTTCAATGGGAAAGCACAGCTTGGTTTTGGAACGCTGTGGTTTTGGAATGGAGAACCAAAGTACCACTGTATTTTGCTGTTTATTTGACTTTGCTCTGCTTTGAAACAACTCCCCAGAAAGCACCAAAAGCAGCAATGTGCCAATCAGAGATCCAAAACTACCTTTTGAAAGGCATACTGCCTCTGACTTTTTAAAAGCATGCTTGAAGCATGCTTGATTTTTTTTTTAAAAAAAGCAAACAGAGGGATCCAGTTGCATACTAGAAATTTTTCCCCCAAATAATATTTATTATTTTCAGTAAATAAGCATAATGCAAAAGAATTAACAGTAACAAAAACAAACAAAAGATAAAACAAATAAAGATAGAAAAAAGGAAAAAAATAAGAACATACAATACAGCATAATGCCACTTAATTAATTACAATTAAGTACCATCCATCTTCATAAACATAGTATTTGACTTCCTCGAGTCTCTTCCGTCTGAATTTCTTAGTAATTATCTGTAGCAGTTTCCAATATCAATATTTCAAAAAACCAAATCACAGTCATAATCATATTACATCACTATCCTTATCGTGCATTTTCTTATTTATAAATTTAATCCCAATTTAATCCTAGGCCTAATTGATTCTTTCAAGTGATTACATATCTTTAATATTACAATATTTATTCAAATAGTCTTTAAATTTCTCCCAATCTTCTTGATGTTCCTCTTCTTTCTGGTTGCGGTCGTGCATACCAGAAATTTAGGATCACACAATTAACACGCTCTACTGCTGTGGTGCAACAATTTCATTCCTTTATTATCTACAAAAATTGGTCAGGAAAGTGGTGTTCTAAAAAGTGAAGGAAAGCGATTGTGAAATGGGAAGAGGCAAAACAAATCAGCACAAATAAATCGGGATGGAAGTAAGATGAGCGCTCATTACTGTATAACCTCCCTGGAAGCAAACTGGAATTACCGGAGTTACTTAGTACATTTTGGAAAGTTGTTTTGTTTGCAATGCGTTTGGACACCAAAATTTGGGTGTCTTAACCACATTTTGCATGATGGTTCCTGAGATCAAAGAGCAGGTTGTGGTCTATGTGTAGACACAACCATTTCAAATCAAGAGGGTGGGTAGCCTTTCAAAACCACACTGGATTTTGGGGTTTCTCAGAATTCCCAAGCAATGCCAGGGGCAAAGCTGCTGGTTCTCAGGACAAAGAAGGCATCATATAATCTCCACGCAGGAAGAGGTATATCTGTTTACTTCAGTTCTTCCCAGTTTCTCATTTTTCAAGTCAGCACCAAGACTTTGAATTGTGCTTGGAAATGTACTGGGAACCAACAAAGGCACATTCTTTCACCTTTGGTGGACGTGCCCAAGGATTAAGGCTTTCTGGGAGATGATATATAATGAACTGAAAAAGGTATTTAAATATACCCTTTTGAAGAAACCAGAGGCCTTTCTCCTGGGCATAGTTGACCAATCGGTGTTAAAGAAGGATAGAACTTTCTTTATGTATGCCACAACAGCAGCAAGAATACTTATCGCAAAATATTGGAAGACACAAGATCTACCCACTTTGGAAGAATGGCAGATGAAGGTGATGGACTATATGGAATTGGCGGAAATGACCGGCAGGATCCGAGATCAGGGAGAAGAGTCAGTGGAGGAAGATTGGAAGAAATTTAAAGACTATTTACAGAGATATTGTAAAATTAATGAATTTTAGAATAATGTTGGATTGGAACTAAGTGGTTTCTAGCGGGAATGGGTTAAAAGAATACGAAAAAATGGGTTTATATAAGTAAAAATTTAAGATTGTAATAATTTAAGAATAAGATTTGGGTAGCAAAAAGAGGGAAAGAAATTGTTGAATTATTAATTTGATTTGGAATACAAAAAAGGGTGGTATGAGGAGGTCCGAGAAACAAGTAAATGAAAAATAATGTGATGGAAAGATTGATTGTTTTTAACAATTTTTATTTTTTTACTTTTTCTTTGTTTTTATTTTTTGTAATGTAAAAACCTTAATAAAAAATTATTTAAAAAAAACAACCAAAAAACCCCACAAAGGTCTTTCAAGACAGGTATTATGTGGTCTGGGCGGCTGCTCCCAGTCACCCGTCTAGCTGCCACATTCTGGATTAGTTGTTGTTTCCGGGTCACCTTCAAAGGAAGCCCCACATAGAGCGCATTGCAGTAGCCCAAGCAGGAGTATGCAGGACAATCCAAGCAAGAGCATGCAAGATAACTGGCAGCAGTGGCGTAGCGTGGGTTGTCAGCACCCGGGGCAAGGCAAGTAATTTGAACCCCCTAACCCGTGGATTTTAGTAGGGGCAGAGAGCTGCGAGTGCGAGCGCTCCCCCCCCAGATGTTGCGCCCGGTGTGGCTGGCCCCCCCTGCGCCCCCACGCTACGCCACTGTCCACGGACAGGTAGGGTCTCATCCTGTGTACCAGATGGAGTTGGTAAACAGCTGCCCTGGACACAGATTTGACCTGCACCTCCATGGACAGCTGTGAGTCCAAAATGGCTCCCAGGCTGCGCACCTGGTCCTTCAGGGGCACAGTTACCCCATTCAGGACCAGGGAATCCTCCACACCTGCCTGCCCCCTGTCCCCCAAAAACAGTACTTCAGTCTTGTCAGGATTCAACCTCAATCTGTTAGCCGCCATCCATCCTCCAACCGCCTCCAGACACTCACACAGGACCTTCACCGCCTACACCGGTTCTGATCTGAAAGAGAGGTAGAGGTGGGTATCATCTGCATACAGATAATACCCAGCTCTACCTGACTTCTGCAAAGCAATTTCCCCATGTGAAACACATTTTTCTATAGCCTTCCCCCCACGAATATGCGCATTGGAGTGCACACTTAATAAATGCTTCACAACGGTCTACAGATCTTTTTTGCATCATTACTCAGATGGAGAACTGCATTGCAAAGTCTGGGCGAGTGTGCCTGTCGAAGGAGGGAGTTTTGTGCTCCGGTTTGCGTGCATGTTTTCAGAAAGCACAAATTGTGCAGGTCTGTCCTCAAATGCAAACATTTCCTCCTGCAGCCCTGGTCTCTGCGCAAAAGAATAAGCAGGCAGAAATCTGACATCAGCAACTGGAAAATAGAAAGCTGTGGGGCAGGGAACATATCAACCTTTCAAGGACACTCGTCAGGTGGCCGTCCTTGAAAAAAGCAATTGAAAAGGAAGATGACAAGATGAAACCACTGGATTTCAATATATCAAGAGGTTCAGTGCTGCCACATTTGGACTGAATTGGCACAATTGATTTTTTTTATTCTCATATTTTTGTGTCAGTTGTTTTACCAGTGCCAGGATGTCTGTTGTCAACACAACTGCTTCATTTGTTGTCTATTTTTCTGCATTTCCTTTCCACCTGACTTTGCTGTTTGCAACTCTTTCCCCAAACCAGTGTTAAAGCTGTAAATTTGGAATAAATAAAGCCATCTGCATCCAGCAAAGTGAGCATGAGAAAAGCTCTGCAGGATCAGGCCCAAAGTGGCCCATCCAGTCCAGCATCCTCTTCCCACAAGGGCCAGCCAGATTCCCTGATGGGAAACCTGCAAGCAGGATTCGAACACAAGATTTCTCTCTGGCTCCTGAGGCTTCCAGCAACTGGAAGTGGACCGGACTGGTGCGCAACAAGCAGACTTAACATAATAAGAAAACAAGAAGAGCACACATTTAAAGAAGGTTGGGAAACGTTTGCTGAATATATGGGAAATACCATATTTTTTGCTCTATAAGACTCACTTTTTCCCTCCTAAAAGGTAAGGGGAAATGTGTGTGCGTCTTATGGAGCGAATGCAGGCTGCACAGCTATCCCAGAAGCCAGAACAGCAAGAGGGATTGCTGCTTTCACTGCGCAGCGATCCCTCTTGCTGTTCTGGCTTCTGAGATTCAGAATATTTCTTTTCTTGTTTTCCTCCTCCAAAAACTAGGTGCGTCTTGTGGTCTGGTGCGTCTTATAGAGCAGAAAATACGGTAATTGTGTACAACTGAAAACACTGGCAGCATTAAGATAAATCCAACAGTGTAAACAAGTTTTGATGGATGCAATAACGTGATACTGAATGGTATAGGTTTTTTTTTTGCAAAATATGCATGGATTTATGATATATAAAATGAACCACGGAAAGGGAAGAAGGGAAGTCATTGATATCTTAAGGATGTAAAATGAGTATTTTAAATTGTAAAACAGAAAACTTAAATAAAATTATATACAAAAAAAGGGGTGGGGAGTGGACAGGACTGGAGTCCAAACAAGCTTAAGACATCATCAATTCTTTAGGCTTCAGGATGCTGCAAGATGCTCTCTTGGTTTCTCTGCAAGAGATGAGCGCAGCTCCTCCTCTTGACATGATTTAGTCAGAGGGTCGGAATGCCCATTTTCATTTCAGTGCTAAATGCATCTTTGCAGGCTCAATAGGGCACTCGCCCTCAGGATTAATGGGATCGGGGAAGGGCCGGAGCTCTTTCCCCCCAGAGCTTGCTTATTACAGGTGACATTTTGACAGGGGTGCCTGTGCATCTGGAGAAGAATATTTAGCTCATCTCAACCAATTAGCATAGTAATTAAATATAACATGGAAATGAGGAAACAGGGCCAGCTCTTGCTATTATTCCACCGCTTGGCAATAAGTCATAATAGCAAGTAGCAGAAGAGTGTCCTGATTTGCTTCGGGTAGCTGGAATCTTGGGACGAAAGCAGTTCCCCAGTTGGGGGGTGATGGGGCAGTGGGATTACCTGGGGGTGGGGTCTAAGAGGCACAGCGGCGGCAGGAGGTTGCTGGGAAAGACTTTGAAAAGCTGGCATCACTCGATCAGGTACATGTTAGGATACAGTTCCATTCCACCTTTAAAACAGATGTGTGGATTGCTGTATGTCACATGTCTGTTTACTTGCAGCACAATCTGCTGGGAACTTTTGCTTATACTACTTGCTTGGATACGAAGGGAAGCAGATATGTTTTTCTTTTGTCCTGATGCTGAATAAAGGTAAAGGTAAAGGGACCCCTGACCATTAGGTCCAGTCGTGGCCGACTCTGGGGTTGCGGTGCTCATCTCGCTTTACTGGCCGAGGGAGCCGGCGTACAGCTTCCGGGTCATGTGACCAGCATGACTAAGCCGCTTCTGCCAAACCAGAGCAGTGCACGGAAACGCCGTTTACCTTCCCGCTGGAGTGGTACCTATTTATCTACTTGCACTTTGACATGCTTTCAAACTGCTAGGTTGGCAGGAGCAGGGACCGAACAACGGGAGCTCACCCCGTCGCGGGGATTCAAACCTCCGACCTCCTGATTGGCAAGTCCTAGGCTCTGTGGTTTAACCCACGGCACAACCCGCATCCCGGAGTTTACCCGGTTGGTTCGCTTGTGTTGAATTGATGCAGCTGAATGCTTTAAATTGGATTTTGAATAGACGAGCGATTAATTCTCACCGCTTTGAATTCCAATGCGTTATCATCTTCCTTAGGGGGTCTTGTTCATCTTATTATATATATTTTTTATTAAATTTATATAACACCCTTCATCAAGGGGGGTTCACACAAGAAAGGCAAAATGCCAGTTGCAAGAATTGGAACAACAAAATATAACACGCCCCACTTCCCACAGTGGGAAGTTTAAAAGGCTGTAGGATGTTAATCAGCCCAAATGTTCAAGAGGAACGTTTTTGCCTGCAGTCTAAAAATATAGAATGAAGGTGCCAGGTGAACCTCCCTGGGAAGAGCCTTCGACAAAAGGGGAGCCATCACAGAAAAGGCCCGTTCATGGAAACTGCTGTTCCGAATAATGCTTGATATAGGCTGGGGTTTGGGGCACTAGAGAGGATTATATGGAACCAAGGGGGTTGTTGTTGTTGAGTCGTTTAGTCGTGTCCGACTCTTCATGACCCCCTGGACCAAAGCACGCCAACAAAGGTCCATATAGTTCAAGCTCTGGTTTTCCCCGAAGTGATGTATGGAAGTGAGAGCTGGACCATCAAGAAGGCTGATGGCCGAAGAATGGATGCTTTTGAATTCTGGTGCTGGAGGAGACTCTTGAGAGTCCCATGGACTGCAAGAAGATCCAACCTCTCCATTCTGAAGGAAATCAGCCCTGAGTGCTCACAGGAAGGACAGATCCTGAAGCTGAGGCTCCAAGACTTTGGCCACCTCATGAGAAGAGAAGACTCCCTGGAAAAGACTCTGATGTTGGGAAAGATGGAGAGCACAAGGAGAAGGGGACGACAGAGGACAAGATGGTTGGACAGTGTTCTCAAAGCTACCAGCATGAGTTTGACCAAACTGCAGGAGGCAGTGGAAGACAGGAGTGCCTGGCCTGCTCTCGTCCAGGGGGTCACGAAGAGGCGGACATGATTAAGCGACTAATCAACAACAAAATTATTATCATTATTAAAATTATTATATCATTATTAAAAAGAACAATCGGACACTCTGGGAGAAAAATGACTGATGGTGGAAGGGAACTCTGGTGTGTTCCCTAGCCCTCCTCACGTTCTTGCGCATTCGTATGTAGAAGAACACACAGTGAAAAGGAATCTTTTTTGAAAGAGGGCCATCTTTAAAATGCTGGGTTCAAATCAAGGATGCCCAAAGGTTATGAAAAACGTGAGCCCATCATGGAAGCTCAAGCACCGAGCCAGCTCAAACACCCCTGACATTTTAGACTCTGGACATCATGAGGACGTCCACATATTCTGTCTTTACATGGGGTTGGGCTGGATGACCCTATGGGGTCCCTTAGCATTCTATGAGTTACTGTAGAACCTGCCAAGCTGGTTGCGCTATGATTAGGGGCCCGCAGCCCCACCACGGATGATGCCCTTGCCCTATGATGCCACCTGGACCACCAGCTGCCAGTGTTTTGTTCCCCACGCAGCCAAACAAAAGCGCAAAGTTTAATTGGCACCTGACATATGCAAGCGATAGCGTGATAAATCGGAGAGGACCCGCGCGCCTTTCTTGCTAAAAGTCTCTGATTTCCCCATTTATTTATTTGTTAAGTCACCTGCTATCCTCTGAGCTTGCAGAACCAATTAAGAAGCTAGAAGGGTCGAAGATCGAGGGGGGCGGTAGTTTTCCTCGCCCTCACCTGGCGATCTTTTTCGCACGGAGACGCTAATCCGCCCACAGCTCCAATTGCCACCGGTGCCCAGAAATAATTCCCCTCTCTCTTTGGCAAGCACCTGCTAATCCCCACCCCCTGCTCCCTTGCACACCTGGAGGCTTCGAGGCCACCTCCCCTTTCCCCTTGCGGCTTGAAAAGGTCTCTCCGGAAGGCTGCTCGCGCCCCGGAGACGCGCGGGCGTGATATAAAAGGGGATCCGGGCTGCAGCTGAAACCTCGCAGACGCGGCGCCAGGAGGAGGAATCGGAGACCACGAGGCATCGCAGTGCCAGGTAAGTCTTCCCGGGGCTCCTCTACCGCCCAGCCGCTTGGATGCCCGCCTGCAAACAGGACAGGTGGTACTCCAACAGGTGCGCTCTTCCCCTCCGCACCTTTCATCACTCACCTTGACCAGGTGGGGAGATGATCTCTCCAAAGGTGGCAGAAGGACCATAGCTGTCAACTTTCCCCCCTTTTTAAAAGGGAGATGCCCTTATTCCGAATAGGATTCCTCGCGAGAAAAGGGGAACGTCGACAGCTATGCAGAAGGAAGACTTTTTATTTATTTCTGTTCGCCTGTTCTGTGAAGCGGGGCAGGACGGACGAGGAGCAAGGCGTTAAATACACGAGGGGGAAAGTTTTAAGACGGGAGTTGGGGAAAAAGGAGCAGAATCACAGAATCTGAGTTTTGTAGGGTTATGGAGCTGGAAAGGGGGCCCCGAGGGTCATCGAGCCCAACCCCGCTGCTATGCAGGCTGTGTGGCATGGAAGATGGAGCAAACTTGTACATGTATAAAAGCATAGAAATGTAGAGTTGGAAGGGGTCCTGGGGTCATCCAGTCCAACCCGCTGCAATGCAGGAATCTCGGCTAAAGCGCCCATGACAGATGGCCACCCAACCTCTGCTTAAAAACCTCCAAGATAGGAGAGTCCGTCACCTGCCGAGGGAGTCCGTTGGCTCTCACTGTCAGGGAGCTATCTTTGAGGTTAAGTCGGCATCTCCTTTCTTGTGACTTGAAGCTATGAGTTCGAGTCCCACCCTCCAGAGTAAGAGAAAACAAGATTGCTCCATCCTCCACATGGTCCCTTTATTGTTTGGAATGGGTGCATTTTCAATGGGGCCCAATCCACCAGGAAGTTAGTTCTCTCTTGCACTCCCCCATTCAGCTGAAAAGGAGCTCTCCTTAAGAGGGAATTCCTATTAATTTATACCTTTGCACAGACACACAAACTTTTCTTTCGGTCCACACAACCGGGTTGCTCAAGAGGCGAAAAGCCCTTTCCCCACCTGACTTAATTCTTTCTCTCTCACGCTTACTGTTTCTCTCACTCCCTCACAAACACGGTTGAGTAAAGACTTTATCTACATCTGTAGTCGCAGATGCGATCCCTGAAGGCATTGTTATTATTGCAGATTTATTCATTTGGAACAAAAGAAGGCAGAAGTTTGCTGTTTCTTAGGTACATCTTTTTAAAGCTATGGCACAACTTACAAGGGATAAAACCTGTGTATGCCTCATTAGAACAGCTTTAACCCTCACCTCCTTCCAGCTTCACATCGAATTTTTAGAACATAAGGTGCTCAGGGTAGGAAAAGCATAATAATAATAATAATTAATAATAATATAATAAAATTTTAGTCTGTATGTGGGGGTTAAAACTTTTGTAATGATGCTTTTTTTGTTGTTCTGTAGTGAGATATATTGAAAGGGATCAAATTCGCTGAGGAAAAGGAGATAACCCAGTAGTGTTGGACTAGATGGCCCTCATAATAATAATAATAATAATAATAACAATAATAATAAATTTTATTTATACCCCACCCTCCCCAGGCAAGGCTGGGCTCAGACCGGCTAACAAGCAATAATAAAAAGCTGAATGAATGCAACTTAAAAACAAGATTAAAACACGACATTAAAACTTCAAATTTCTATGATTCTTACTCAGAGTAGACCCACTGAAATTCAGAATGACTTCATGTTAGTTGCATGTATTCTATACTGCAGTATAGGAGAGACTGCTATGAATGCATTGTTCAGAGGCAGGAAGATTTCAGGACAGCAGAACCGACGTGATGGGCTGCAACTTCTCAGATTGGTAGTTGGAAACCTTCTGTTTCCCTTGGTTTGTTTGTTGCCTTTTCTGTACTGATTTCTGGTCCCCAAAAAAAAACCTTACCCCCCTCCACCCCGGCACTGGAGATGCCCAGCCTTTTCTTATAGCGCAGTCAGAGTGCTCAAAACCTTCCACACCCCTTTACCTTGCCGTGGAAACAGCAGCTGGACGGTAAGTTCAGGTGGTTAACCTCATAATACAGTTACAGATAGGTAGCCGTGTTGGTCTGCCATAGTCAAAACAAAAAAATTCCTTCCAGTAGCACCTTAAAGACCAACTAAGTCAGTTCTTGGTATGAGCTTTCGTGTGCATGCACACTTCTTCAGATACACTTCTTCTTCTGTGTATCTGATACACACTTCTTCTTCTGTGTATCTGAAGAAGTGTGCATGCACACGAAAGCTCATACCAAGAACTGACTTAGTTGGTCTTTAAGGTGCTACTGGAAGGAATTTTTCTCATAATACAGGTAAGACAGGTGAGCCCAGGAGTATCACATCAAAGGGAAATGGAGAGAAGGTTCTCTCCTTCTGCCACAGCACTAGAACACGACGAAGAGATTTGGGACAGGGAAAAGAAAGGGTATGCAGCTAAACTATGGAACGCACTGCCTCATGAGGCAATGATGATACAATACGATAATCTTTATTGTCATTGTCCCATACAGAACGAAATTGAAAAATCTACATAAGACATTCAAAACCAACAAGCCTGCTTTCCCAACCTGGTTAGTCCCCTAAACACTCTGATACCCCATTTTTAAATACAATATACTCCCATATAGACTCCTTACACTGCATTTAAAACCAAAATCTAATTTGGATAGGAACTGTTTCTCGGGCGGCTAGTCCTAGTCTTTATAACCCTGGACCTTCTTCCAGAAGGCAGAAGCTGAATGAGATCATTTCCGGGGTGCGCACTATCCTGCGCTATCTCTGCAGCTTTCTTATGGCACCGGGAAGCGTAGATTTGACCCAAGGTGGGAAGAGTGCACCCAATTATTCTCTCCGCAGTCTTTACAACCTTGGACAGCGTTGTTTTTCCCCTGACCGTGCAGCTCCCAAACCACACACACAGACCATAAGTTAATGCACTCTCCACAGTACAATGGTAAAATGCCATCAACAGGTCCTTTGAGAGATTGTTTTTCCGGAGGATCCTCAGAAAATATCACCTCTGGTGTGCTCTCTTCATCAGGTCTCTGCTGTTTTCTCCCCAGGTTAGGCCAAGAACTTGGATGGCTTTAAAAAGAGGATTAGGCAAAATCATTGGGGGGGGGGGGCTACTGATGGTTACTAGCCAGGAGGGTGGGCTTCCTTTTGGCCGGATCCAGCAGATTCTTCTTACGTTCTTAAAGTATTACATTCTTAAAGCACATGTCAAAACTATGGAACTCCCTCCCACTGCAAACAGCAGCGGCTTCAGAATTTGGATGGCTTCCAAAGAAGGCAAGGATTATTAATTGTCATTACAATTCATTTATTAATCGCCTTTAATATCAGTCATAAGGAAATTTACACATAAAATAATAAAACCAGTTAAAAGGGGTATTTATGTGTGTCACTATGGCAGTCATGTTTTGTTAGTCCAAAAATGGAAAAGGAGTGAGTTCCCAACTAAATACGAATGGCATCTTAAACTGATGGAATATGTGCAGCTTGCAGATTTAACATATAGAATTAAGCGAACAAGAAGAACATACGTTTAGAGAAGGTTGGAAAATGTTTATTGAATATATGGGGGGGGGAATTGTCTACACTTGTGTTTAATGTAATTGTAGGACAGTTATGGAGTCACATTTAACCCACATATTATGGGTTAGGATACTGTTAGAAATACTGTACTGAACATCTTTATTAGCTATCAGTGTAATATAACTGAAGTATTTGGTTCTTACAGATAGACAATTCACGGCAAACTTCTACATTTGCTCCCAATGCATTTCATTATCTAAGAACCTTTGCCATACTTTTTTTCCGTTGCAGTATGAGATTACAAAGCACAGAAGGGAGTTAAATTCCTACAGATTGTGAGAATGGTGCTATATTGCCTGAATGGTTTTCCTCCGTGTAACATGCATAGGCTACAATCTAAAACAAACAGAATTAAGTCCATTGGTGTATTGAGCTGCTATTATGCTTAATATGGCATCCCTATTTTCTGTCTTGGCAGACCCCCCCAAAGATGCTGAGACTCCAAGGAAGCAGTCTTTGGGCTGCCCTGGGCATCCTGCTCATTCACTTGGTGGGAGGAGCGCCCAACAACTGCCTGGACAGCGGCTGGTGCCGAGACATGGAGACGGAAGCAGAGGTCGAGGTAAGTGGGCAGGGCAGAGGGGAGGGGGCCGTCGCGGTCTTGGAGAAGCACTTGGAACTCCCTGCCACAAGATACGGCAATGGCTGCTTGGCTTGGGCGCCTTTGAAAGGGAGGTGAGGCACACTTGTAGAGGAGGAAAGGCCCATCAGCAGCGATAGCAAAGGGGAGCCTCCCTGCTCAGTGGATTGCTGTTGTTTAGTCATTTAGTCATGTCCGCCTCTTCGTGACCCCCTGGACCAGAGCACGCCAGGCACACCTGTCTTCCACTGCCTCCCGCAGTTTGGTCAAACTCATGCTGGTAGCTTCCAGAACACTGTCCCACCATCTGGTCCTCTGTCGTCCCCTTCTCCTTGTGCCCTCCATGTTTCCCAGCATCAGGGTCTTTTCCAGGGAGTCTTCTCTTCTCACAAGGTGGCCAAAGTCTTGGGGCCTCAGCTTCACGATCTGTCCTTCCAGTGAGCACTCAGGGCTGATTTCCTTAAGAGGTTTGATCTTCTTGCAGACCATGGGACTCTCAAGAGTCTTCTGCCCCAGAATTCAAAAGAGACCCGACTTACAGCAGGGCTTTGTTTAGAGAGCTCAGCCTCCCCACCTAACAGCCAAAGTATGGGGTAGCGCAGCAGCAGCTTTTCTGCTCATCTTCCAACCTCCTACCGGCCCCAGAGCTTCAATTCCAGCTGTGGATATTTTTGGCACAATCTTTTTTGGTACAGATCGCAGAGAAAGTGGCAGGGAGGGCATTAAAAGAGTGTTTAGAGGGTGCTCCCTACTTTTGCCGTTTTCGCTCCTGCATGCAGGGTGCAAGAACGCAACACCCGTGTAAATGGAGAGACTCCTGTATGTAAGTAATAAGATCATTCCAACAAATGAAAGATCATTAACAAGTCATTATAATTCCTATGTGGAGGATAAAATCGTGATATGGAATTATGCAAACACTGAGATGAGAGGCAGAACTGTGATTTGGAAAATGCTTCGGAATTCAGACCGTGGGAAGTCGTAAAATTAAGATTATAATTTGGAAGACAATTAGACTTTTTTATTTTAGTTTTTTATTTTTACAATGGTACCTTGGGTTACATACGCTTCAGGTTACAGACTCCACTAACCCAAAAATAGTACCTCGGGTTAAGAACTTTGCTTCAGGATGAGAACAGAAATAGTGTTCCGGAGGCACGGCGGCAGCGGGAGGCCCCATTAGCTAAAGTGGTGCTTCAGGTTAAGAACAGTTTCAAGTTAAGAACGGACCTCTGGAACGAATTAAGTACTTAACCCAAGGTACCACTGTATTGGATTGTGATTTGATATGTTAATTGGATGTTCTTATTGGAAAATTAATAAATGCTCTAACAAAAAAACAACAAGAAGTCATTATAATTCCTATCAATGCATCCCAAATACCGTCGTATTTATCCCTATGCAATCTGTGTCTAAAAGCAATCCGTTCGTATGTTGGAAGTGCTGTCGTATCTTCTCCCCAATGATCGAAGGGGGCCATGGCATCATCTTATCGGTATTTCTGTGCTTAAACCTAACAGCTCGAAAGCACACCAGCGAAAGTAGCTAAATAGGTACTGCTGTGGCAGGAAGGTAAACAGCGTTTCCTTTCGCTCTGGCTTCCATCACGGTGTCCCGTTGCGCCAGAAGCGGTTTAGTCATGCTGGCCACATGATCTAGAAAGCTGTCTGTGGCTCTGTCGGCCTGAGAAGCGAGATGAGCATAGTCGCCCTTGACTGAAATTAATCGTCCAGGGGTCCTTTACCTTTTCATCTTAGTAGGGCTGCTATATGTCTGGAATTTCCCAGGCATTGCCATGATTCGTCCATCAAAAATTGAAATTGAATTGAAATACTTTATTATCACTTGTACAACTTGTATACAGTGAGATTACAGGAGCACCCCCCACTCAGCTCTCTTAGTCTTAATTCCCCTCGTTTACTGACGCACACCCACCAAACCCGAAAGTCAGTTGCCCTGTTGTTATCTTTTCATTCAGCAGCCTAACAGCCCACGGATAGAAGCTGTTCTTTACCCTGTTGGCGCGATTAATCGTGCTTCTATATCTCCTGCCTGAGGGGAGGAGATCAAGAAAGTGCTGGCCAGGGTGTGAATCATCCCCCCCTGATAATTTTCCTCACTCTCCTGAGGCAACGTTCTTCCATTATTTCTTCCAGTGGATTCACAGGGCAGCCCATAATATCTTGCGCTGTATTCACCACCCTCTGTAGGCACTTCCTATCATTTGGTGTCAAACCAGCGTACCACACTGTGACGCAGTACGAAAGGGCATTTGAATGGTGTCTAGTTTGAATTTTTGGTAAAAATGTCTGGGGAAACCCGGGCGAGCGGCAGCAAATTTCCTAAAAACTTCATTTTGTTTTTGCAGATTTCCCAGAAATTAATAATAATAATGTTGTTGTTTAGTCATGTCCGACTCTTCGTGGCCCCCTGGACCAGAGCACGCCAGGCACTCCTGTCTTCCTTTGCCTCCCGCAGTTTGGTCAAACTCATGCTGGTAGCTTCGAGAGCACTGTCCAACCATCTTGTCCTCTGTCGTCCCCTTCTCCTTGTGCCCTCCATCTTTCCCAACATCAGGGTCTTTTCCAGGGAGTCTTCTCTTCTCATGAGGTGGCCAAAGTATCGGAGCCTCAGCTTCACGATCTGTCCTTCCAGTGAATAATAATAATAATTTATTATTTATACCCCGCCCATCTGGCTGGGCTTCCACAGCCACTCTGGTCGGCTTCCAAATAAATATTAAAATACTGTAATACATCAAACATTAAAAGCTTCCCTAAACAGGGCTGTCTTCAGATGTCTTCTAAAAGTATGGTAGTTGTTCTTCTCTTTGGCATCTGGTGGGAGGACGTTCCACAGGGCAGGTGCCACCACCGAGAAGGCCCTCTGCCTGGTTCCCTGTAACTTGACTTCTTGCAGTGAGGGAACTGCCAGAAGGCCCTCGGTGCTGGACCTCAGTGTCTGGGTAGAACGATGGGGGTTAACAACTTTGCCAAACAAAGCTCAACAACTACCTGACGGCTAACCACAAGGATCTCCATCCCCTGTCCCCTTTCTTCATTGCAGGAATGCCTCAGGGCCTGCAGAACCGGCCTCTCGGAAGAAACCCCCGTTTTCCCCGGAAACGGCCACCTGCAGCCGCTGTCCGAGAGCATCCGCAAGTACGTCATGAGCCATTTCCGCTGGAACGAGTTTGGGAAGGGCAACGGCACTGACCCGGGCCACAAGCGGGAAGAGTTCCCTCACGGCCCCGCCATGGATGCCCTTCCGGCTCGAGGCAGCTGGGAAACCGCTGGGCAGGGCGACCCGGAGACCCCCGAGAAGCAGGAAGGCAAGCGGTCGTACGCCATGGAGCACTTCCGCTGGGGGAAGCCAGTGGGGCGGAAGAGGAGGCCCGTCAAGGTCTATCCGACGGCGGAGGACGGAGAGGAGGAGCTGGCCGAGAGCTACCCCCAGGAGTTCCGCAGGGACCTCTCCTGGGAGGCGAACCCCGAATTCGGCTCTCCCGAGGAGAACGGCGAGGGCACCCGGTCCGAGGAGGAGGAGGAAGAGGGTGGTGGCCCACGACCCTGGGAGGCCAAGAAGGACGGCACGGCCTACAAGATGCGTCACTTCCGGTGGAACGTCCCTGCGCCCCCCAAGAAGAAGCGCTATGGCGGCTTCATGAGCCCCGAGCGCAGCCACACGCCCCTAGTGACTCTTTTTAAGAATGCCATCGTCAAAACAGCCTACAAGAAAGGCCAATAGGGGGTGGGGAGAGGAGAGGGGAGGGGAAAGGAGAGAGAGAGACCAGGGACAAAGAAGCACCCCTTATATGGTGGCGGTGGCGGCAAAGACTAGATCCCTTTGGCACATGTCTCGTTTAGACCCTGTTAATGATAATCATTTCTTTTCATTGTCCTCACTTGCTCTGGGTAACTGTGGAACTCGCCGCATAGGATAAACATTTGTGTTTGCATTCTGGTTTTTGGGTGTTCATGTTATTGTGTTTTTGGGGGGCGGGGAGGAAAGGTTTGTTTGGCGAAAGATTAAGCCAGGATTGGCCAATCTGGGTGCTGTCCAGAGGTTCCGGACTACAGGCCCCATCAGCTCCAGCCAGCATGGATGATGGGCATTGTAGTCCAAAACCTCCGCAGGGCACAGGGACGGCCGAGCCTGGCTTAATCTCCCATCTGTGGTGTCTGCGGAACGAAGCAGGAAGGAAGCCTTATCTTTTGGAGGGGCGCAGAGTATTTTCGTATTTTGAACCAGCTGTACAATAATGTAAATGAAAGGGTTAAAAGATATAAAATAATAATTCTGAGAATAACAATAATACATCTTTTTGCAAACTAAGTGTGGTCTCTGAGGCGTCTTTGGGCATGTGGGGGCAGCGTCATGAGCGCAGCGTCTTCCTCCCCTGCTTTGGTTAAAGTTGCAAGTTGGAACTTCAGACAGAAAGAATAATTACCGTATTTTTCGCTCCATAGGTAAAGGTAAAGGTACCCCTGCCCGTACGGGCCAGTCTTGACAGACTCTGGGGTTGTGCGCCCATCTCACTCAAGAGGCCAGGGGCCAGCGCTGTCCGGAGACACTTCCGGGTCACATGGCCAGCGTGACATCGCTGCTCTGGCGAGCCAGAGCTGCACACGGAAACGCCGTTTACCTTCCCGCTGGTAAGCGGTCCCTATTTATCTACTTGCACCCGGAGGTGCTTTCGAACTGCTAGGTTGGCAGGCGCTGGGACCGAGCAGTGGGAGCGCACCCCGCCGCAGGGATTCGAACCGCCCACCTTTCGATCGGCAAGTCCTAGGCGCTGAGGCTTTAACCCACAGCGCCACCTGCTCCATAAGAGACACCTTTTTCTTCCTAAAAAGTAAGGGGAAATGTCTGTGTGTCTTAGGAAGCGAATGTGTGGTCCCTGGAGCCGAATTGCCCAGGGGCAAAAAGCAGATCATGCTTTTTTTTTTTTTGAAAGAGGGAAGTGGGTGTTGAAACAAAGCCGCTAATCGCAAGCGATCGGAAGCGAGATAAGGGATGCTAGAGATAAAGGAGGCTGCCTGGGAGGAGGAAGGTAAAGACAGCAAACTTGCAAGGACAGGAGACAGGAAGACTAAAGCAATGAGGAGAGAAATTAGAAGAAAAGGAGGAGCAAAAAGGTGCTCCAGCTAAGGAAAAGACACAAAGGCAAACAAGAGGGAAGGGAGTGTTGAAAGGAAACAGCTGATCGAAAAGTCATCAGGGAGAGAGATAAGGGACGCTAGCAATAAAGGAGGCTGCCTGGGAGGGGGGAGGTAAGAGCCCATGGATCCTCAGGATTTTTGCATTGGGTCACCCCAAATTCACCATCAGATCAAACAGCATGTCCATGACTACAGCCTGCACCAAAAAAATCATGCACCTACTGTTGCGTGGCGCCACAATGGCGGAAAAGCGTGGTTACAAAGCACGGATCCACATGAATTCTCAGGATTTTTGGATTGGGCTACCCCAAACTCGCCGTCAAATCACATGTCTGTGGCCGCAGCATGAACCACAAAAATCATACATCCACTGTTTCGTTCAGAATATTTTTTTTCTTGTTTTCCTCCTCTAAAAACTAGGTGCGCCTTATGGTCAGCTGCGTCTTATGGAGTGAACCTAGGCAAAGGTGCAGGGAAACAGTAGAAGGAGTTTGTGCATCAAAAGCAAGACTCTGCTGGGAGACTGCACTCCTCCATTTCTGCCCTTGGGAAGCACACAAAGCAACAATAAAGCAATGCCTCAGAACATGTGCAAAGTGCATTCCCAATTGTTAGCTACTGCATAGCCAGTGTTTGCGCCCAATGCTTGCACAACCCACAGTTGACTACATCAGGCTTCCAGACAGAGTTGAGTCGCAATCTCTGAGCCCAGAGAGGCTCCAGACCCAGAGTTCAGTTTCCCTGGAGATCAGTGGAGATTGTGGTGTCTTTAGGATATGTGGTTTCACCTACACAAATAAACAACCTGAGCCTAAGACAGGGGGGGCTCCCAGCAGTTAACACCCCAGCAGATCTTGCTTCTCCATTAGTTTCTGTTTTGGATCCAGCACACAGCAAGCAGGACTCTGTGTCTCCAGCTTCCAATCTGCTTTCATAGAATCATAGAATCATAGAGTTGGAAGAGACCACAAGGGCCATCGAGTCCAACCCCCTGCCAAGCAGGAAACACCATCAGAGCACTCCTGACATATGGTTGTCAAGCCTCTGCTTAAAGACCTCCAAAGAAGGAGACTCCACCACACTCCTTGGCAGCAAATTCCACTGTTGAACAGCTCTTACTGTCAAGCAGTTCTTCCTAATGTTTAGGTGGAATCTTCTTTCTTGTAGTTTGGATCCATTGCTCCGTGTCCGCTTCTCTGGAGCAGCAGAAAACAACCTTTCTCCTTCCTCTATGTGACATCCTTTTATATATTTGAACATGGCTATCATATCACCCCTTAAAACAAAAAAAATTCCTTCCAGTAGCACCTTAAAGACCAACTAAGTTAGTTCTTGGTATGAGCTTTCGTGTGCATGCACACTTCTTCAGATACACATCTGAAGAAGTGTGCATGCACACGAAAGCTCATACCAAGAACTAACTTAGTTGGTCTTTAAGGTGCTACTGGAAGGAATTTTTTTTGTTTTGACTATGGCAGACCAACACGGCTACCTATCTGTAACATATCACCCCTTAACCTCCTCTTCTCCAGGCTAAACATGCCCAGCTCCCTTAGCCGTTCCTCATAAGGCATCGTTTCCAGGCCTTTGACCATTTTGGTTGCCCTCCAGCTCAGCTCACCCTCCAGCTCAGCTCACCTCCTGGTTGCCCTTCAGCTCAGCTCACCCCCCGAAACTGTTCTCCTACCTAGCAGGTGACAAAGTGGAGGCAAGCCCCCCCCCCAATGAGCCTGGAGGAAACCCATCCCTTAATTGTAGCTCTCTCAACCTGGCTCATTTTGGGGGGGATGAGGATGAGGACACTCGTGGCCCACTAAGGTCATTGCCACCTCCTCTCTGAGATTCTAACCCTCACAGGACCCCAAGAATTGGGAGAGACTTGGGGCATCACCCAGACGGACCCTCTAGAGCCACACCATTGAATCACAAAGTTGGAAGGACCCCAAGGGATCATCTTGTCCAGCCCCTGCAATGCAGGAATCGCAGCTAGAGAATCCCTGAGACATGGCCATCCAACCTCTGCTTAATAATAATAATAATAATAATAACTTTTATTTATACCCGCCCTCCCCAGCCAGAGCCAGGCTCAGGGCAGTTAACACCAATAAAATCACAGTAAAAACATAATAGGGGGGAGAAAAAAAACCCAATTTAAAATACAGGTTAAAATGCAATTTAAAATGCAGCCTCATTTTAAAAGCAGCCCATAGATCAAAGCCATAAGGGGAGGGAAACAGAAGGGTCATACTGAGTCCAAACCAAAAGCCAGGCGGAACAGCACTGTCTTACAGGCCCTGCAGAAAGATGTCAAGTCCCGCAGGGCCCTGGTCTGTTGGGACAGAGCGTTTCACCACGTTGGGGCAAAAGCTGAAAAGGCCCTGGCCCTAGTTGAAACCAATCTAAGCTCCTTGAGGCTTGGGACCTCCAAAGTGTTGTTATTTATGGACCTTAAGGTCGTCCGTGGTACATACCAGGAGAGGCGGCCCCGTAGGTACGAGGTTCCTAAGCCACAAAGAGCTTTAAAGGTCAAAACCAGCACCTTAAACCTGACCCTATACTCCACCGGGAGCCAGTGCAGCTGGTAAAGCACTGGGTGAAAATGCTCCCATGGCAGGGACCCCGTGAGGAGCCTCGCTGCAGCATTCTGCACCCGCTAGAGGTTCTGGGTCAGCTTCAAGGGCAGCCCCGCATAGAGCGAGTTACAATAATCAAGCCTGGAGGTGACTGTCGCATGGATCACAGTGGCCAGATCAGGGCGAGAAAGGTAAGTGACCAACTGTTTAATACAGCGGAGATGGAAAAATGCCATATTTGCATGCTCAATAACCTCCAAGGAAGGAACCCACAACCTCCTTGGCATTCCACTGCCAAACTCTTACCACCACAAAATTCTTCCTAATGTTCAGTTGGAATCTCCTTTTTTTTTTTTTGGAGCAGATATAGCCATATAGATAAGACCACCAGGATAAGAGACCTCTCAGCCTTCTCCAGGCAAAACATACCCAGCTCCTTCAACCGCTCTTCATAAGGCTAGGTTTCCAGACCCTTGATCATCCTAGTTGTCCTCCTTTGAACACCTTCCAACTTGTCAACATCCTTCCTAAACTGCGGTGCCCCGAACTGGACACCATATTCCAGGTGTGGTCTGACCAAGGAAGAATAGAAAGAGACTATGACTTCCCTTAAAAGGTACGAGGGTAGCGCTGTGTTTTAAACCACAGAGCCTAGGACTTGCTGGTCAGAAGGTTGGTGGTTCGAATCCCCGCGACAGGGTGAGCTCCCGCTGCTCGGTCCCTGCTCCTGCCAACCTAGCAGCTCGAAAGCACATCAAAGTGCAAGTAGATAAATAGGTACCGCTCCGGCGGGAAGGTAAACGGTGTTTCCGTGCGCTGCTCTGGTTCGCCAGAAGCAGCTTAGTCCTGCTGGCCACATGACCCGGAAGCTGTATGCCGGCTCCCTCGGCCAGTAAAGCGAGATGAGCGCCGCAACACCAGAGTCGGCCATGACTGGACCTAATGGTCAGGGGTCCCTTTACCTTTATGACTTCCCTTGACCTGGAAACTCGACTTCTGTTGTTGCAGCCCAGAATAGCGTTACCCTTTTTTTTGCTGCTGCATCACACTGTTCTCATGTTCAGCTCATGGTACCCAAACACTGTTGCTGGAGACAAATCATATCGCAATCTGTTATAGTCAGCTTTAACTATTGCAGAATTGTATAGCTGGATGGAATCTAAAGGGTCATTGCAGGAATGGCAACTAAAGTACCCCGGACAGAGGCCCATCTAATCTCTGCTTCAAAACCTCCAGTGAAGGAAGAAGAGGAGTTTGGATTTGATATCCCGCTTTATCACTACCCGAAGGAGTCTCAAAGCGGCTCACATTCTGCTTTCCCTTCCTCCCCCACAACAAACACTCTGTGAGGTGAGTGGGGCTGAGAGACTTCAGAGAAGTGTGACTAGCCCAAGGTCACCCAGCAGCTGCATGTGGAGGAGCGGGGAAGCGAACCCGGTTCACCAGATTATGAGTCCACCGCTCTTAACCACTACACCACACTGGCTCACAGAGTCCATGTTAAGTTGTGGGTGAACATATCAGAGGACACAGCGATTCTTCAAACAGCTCTTCTTTATTCAGAGGCCAGAACAGAACTGAACTGAAGGGTTCAGTCAGCCTGCTTATACAGAGCTCCAGTACCTTGTTACTGTAACAAGTTTCTAAAACTATCCACTCACTGAACATCACTTTCGATCCTTTATTTGCATAACTATCTACAGTATCCCCCTGCTGGCCCAGGGTGAGAACTTCAGTACATAACAGTCCACCACCCTCTGAGGGAAATTATTATCCCCAGTACCGGGTGTCCCACCGTCCGTAATATTGTGTCTCCGCACGCTAAGGATTCGACCTTCCCTTTGCCAAAGAATTAAGAGTCCCTGTTTATTGGCCCTTATCACCTCCAGTTACTTCAGAGATCTCCAGCAACAGCCCTCTAGAGCAGGCATCCTCAACCTTCGGCCCTCCAGATGTTTTGGACTACAATTCCCATCAGCCCTGACCACTGGTCCTGTTAGCTAGGGTTCGGGCCAAGTTTGGGGGTTCCTGCTCTAGAGCATGGATAGGCAAACTAAGGCCCGGGGACCGGATCCTGCCCAATCGACTTCTAAATCCGGCCCGTGGACAATCCAGGAATCAGCGTATTTTTACATGAGTAGAATCTGTGCTTTTATCTAAAATGCATCTCTGGGTTATTTGTGGGGCATAGGAATGTGTTCATTCCCCCCAATATAATCCAGCCCCCCCCACAAGGTCTAAGGGATGGCGGCCAGCCCCCTGCTGAAAAAGTTTGCTGACCCCTGCTCTAGACTCAGTCTCGTCATGTTTGAAAGTTCGGTTGGACCACAGATCCCACGTACCTATGGGACCGCCTCTTTGCTGGTATGCCCCACGGAGGACCTTAAGGTCCACGAATGACAACGCTTTGGAGGTCACAAGTCGCAAGGTGGTTAGCTTGGTCTCAACAAGGGCCAGGGCCTTCTTGGTGCTGGCCCCGACTTGGTGGAACGCTCTGTCACAAGAGACTAGGGCCCTGCGGGACTTGACATCTTTCCGCAGGGCCTGCGAGACAGAGCTGTTCCGCCTGGCCTTTGGTTTGGACTCAGTCCGACCCTTATGTTGCCCTCCCCTTATGGTTTTGATCTAAGGCTCTGAGCCCATCATATCTGCGGATGGAAGAACAGAGGCATAGGAGGCCAGCTTCGCTAAGTTCTCCTTGTAAGTCTGCACGGCATAGACGAGATTCGAATTGGGGACTCTCCGCTAGCAATTGCGCAATATGAGCTTTAAACGCAGAGGAAACCAGAGTCCCAATGGTGGCTCCATTGACCCGCTAAATGCAAAACAAACAAACAAACAAAGCCCTTTCAAAAAAACAAAATGTTTTCTTAAAGACAGTCCGGCCTGAGCCTGTGACATTAACGCTCCTTTGAAAAGGCCACCCAGATAACTATTCAAACACAGATCAACTCAGCATCCCACAACAATATGTGACCTTTTGAAGATCAACAATGACTTGTTTCCACCTCCTTCATTGCACCTCAGCACGGCGCATTGTTGTGTTCCTCAAATACCAGGACGGAATTTGAGACCATGAATAGTCATGCCCTCAGATGCAATGCAAGGAGAAATATATTCTTCTTTTTTATATACTGTTATGTACGAGGTGCTAACGGATGGGGGGCAATGCTGGCGCCACCACTGCGACCAGATACGGCGACGATTCCAGGGAGAAAACCAGGAGGAGGAAAGGTCAGAGGAGTCCCAAGGGAACAGCGGGGCAGTGAGGCCCATAGAGCAGGAGGGGCCAACAGGAGAGGCAGAATCAGTAAATACAGAGAGGACCCACGAGGCCGAAAGGACACCGGAACCAGAACCACGACTGAGCGAACAGGTTGCGCCAGACCAAACAGCCCCATCGCAGCCAGCATCCTCGGAACATGAGCCAGAACCTGAACCCCGGACCAGGGAACACCCCAGGCTGCAACGCACACGTAGGCCGCCGGCGTACCTCAAGGACTATGAATGCGACCTCCCGGGCAGGACTGGAACTTAGAGGGGAGGGGTTTTATGTACTGAGTTGAATAGGATCCAAAAGGCAGCAGTCTGATTGGTCCTAGAACAATAGGATCCAAAATGCAGTGGTCTGATTGGTCCTAGAACAATAGGATCCAAAATGCAGCAGTCTGATTGGTCCTCGAACAATAGGATTCAAAATGCAGCAGTCTGATTGGTCCTAGAACAATAGGATCCAAAATGCAGCAGTCTGATTGGTCCTAGAACAATAGGATTCAAAATGCAGCAGTCTGATTGGTCCTAGAACAATAGGATCCAAAATGCAGCAGTCTGATTGGTCCTAGAACAATAGGATCCAAAATGCAGCAGTCTGATTGGTCCTAGAACAATGCAGCAGTATGATTGGTCGGCAGGAGCCACCCAATCCAGCTCCAGGTGGAAGTGAATCTGCAACCTGATTGGCCTATATGTGAATCCCGGAATAAGCCAATCACATGGGGCCCATTGTGTAAATAATGTATATAAAGCAGATATTTTGGGGGAACTTTCATTCCTCACTACTATGAGCTGAATAAAGAGCATGAAATCCACACTTGACTCTCAGTATATTTCATATACCATAGACTTTATCCAGGCCCATCTACTTGTGAATTAAAAGCCAGTTTTCAAATAAAGAGTTATTGTAGAACGATAGAACTGCGATGCAGGAGTCTCAGCTAAAGCATCCATGGCAGATGGGCATCCAAACTCTGCTTAAGAAACCTTCAAGGAAGGAGAGACCACTTTGCCTTCTGGAAGAAGGTCCAGGGTTATAAAGACTAGGACTAGCCGCCGGAGAAACAGTTTCTATCCAAATGCGATTTTGGTTTTAAACGCAGTATATGGTAGTCTCTATGGGAGTATATTGTATTTAATTATGGGGTATAAGAATTTTTAGGGGGTTAAGCAGGCTGGGATATCTGGGATAGCAGGCTTGTTGGTTTCTGAATGTCTGATGTAGATATTTTCAATTTCGTTGTTCTGTATGGGACAAGGACAATAAAGATTATCAAATCATATCATAAAGCTATCTATCTATACAGATAGATTCATATCTAGGCAGATTTATGCCTTATCGATAAGACTCATGGCACTGAAGAATAACTCTAGGCAGGAGTTATTACATTTACCGTATTTTTTGCTCTATAAGACTCACTTTTCCCCTCCTAAAAAGTAAGGGGAAATGTGTGTGCGTCTTATGGAGCGAATGCAGGCTGCACAGCTATCCCAGAAGCCAGAACAGCAAGAGGGATTGCTGCTTTCACTGTGCAGCGATCCCTCTTGCTGTTCTGGCTTCTGAGATTCAGAATATTTTTTTTCTTGTTTTCCTCCTCCAAAAACTAGGTGCGTCTTGTGGTCTGGTGCGTCTTATAGAGCGAAAAATACGGTGAATATATATTTATCTATCTCTGTCCCAAAGGATCCCAATGTACATTACGGGGTGCGGATGGGGGAAAGGTGCAATTTTTTGGCCAGGAAAATATTCTGAGCCAGGAACCAGCAGCAGAAATGACACAGACCCACAGAGAATAGATTGACTTTATGGGATGGATTATCAACACACGCGTTCAGTGGAGAGAGAGAGAAAGGAAACACCCGACCCATCAAAAAAGACTTTTTAAAACATCTTCTTAAAAAAGGGAGGCCGAAAATGGCGCCCCGCCTCTTGCGACTGTCCGTCAAAGGCTGCCCGGGTGCTCTCTTCCGCATAAAGGGGAAATCGAGTCAAGCACTAAGGAGGGGAAGGAAGACGAAGGGGCCTTGGGGTGTGTGTGGGGGACTGTAAGGGGATACATCCTGCACCCCCATTGCTTGGAAGGTGGTCCAAAGGGGATGCCCTCCCCCATGGGCTCCTGGAGGCAGCAGGATCGCGATCCGCCTGGTCCCAGGTGATGGTTCGAAGCCGAAGTCGCATCCTGGCATGCAGTTGGGACCCCTCAGTAGACGCACAGGTCCGGGAACTTCATCTCGTAGACCGGGATGGAGTGGCTCTGAGGTTGGCCGTACGCGGCCGTGATGGTCCCGGAGGGGCTGGGAGGAGGTCTGCGGTCAAGAGAAGAGGACTTTGAGACATGGCTGGCCCTTGTTGCTCTGGAGTGTGTGTGTGTTGTTACAGAAATTACGGGAGGGGTGGTGGTGGTGGCACATCTTTAAAGTTGCTAAATGTTACAAATATTACGCCTGAATGTATATCCTTTCGACTTGGCAGCTCAGGGAAGATACCTAGCTTTAAAAACAATATAAAATCAACTCCTTTGCCAGTTTCCTCCATTCCAAAGCTGTTTTGCCCTTGAAAAATAGGGACTCAAGGAAGTGCCCAGAGGAGACAATTGCTGAGCTGATTGATGGCCAAGGAAAGGCCTTAGAACACGTACATAAATATCTAAACCACATGTCTGAAGCAGCACAGGAAAACAGCCATGAAGCCATATTGGCTCCCAAACCGACCAAATGTTTTCTCTGCAAGGAGGAAAATGGAAAAGCCTCCCCATTTCCTTCACAAATCCTGTCTTAAGGGCACATTTAAGATATGAATAGGGCGTGAGCCTGTGACCTGGCTCAGGAACTAAGTATTTATCATTACAAAAGACTGGCCAGGCTGCCCAGGGTATCCAATCAAGTAAGCATTAACAGGTAACCTGCCAGACAGGAGATAAACAACGACAGGAGGTAAACAACGCACTCAGATTTCTGCTGTAGACCGCCCTTTCTGTGATGTAGGTATGATGTGTCTGGGGGGTGGTCTTGAGCTACACCCCTTTCTGTGATGTATGTATGATGTTTCTGGGGGTGGTCTTGAACTCCAGGGCGGGGAATTTAGAATGTCCATATAAGGGCAGACACACCTGGGTTCTGGGTCCTCTCCTCTGCTGCGGGTGAGGGGAGCACCCTGTTGCAACAGTTCAATAAAGATCAGGCTTACTAGCTGCTTTGCTTCTCAATATTCTCTGGGCGGCCTCTGTTATTTTCTCCAATCAATGGAGAACCTGCAAAGGACTCTATAAGGGCTCTTGTGTCCCCCATAAGGGAATAAGGGCAGATTTCTGTTTATTACACTTGCGTTTGTAATGCTTCTGAAACTAATTTCAAAAGAACCATCTTGTATTTGGCAAGACAGGCGCCTGGTTCTGGGGGGTGGTCAGGAATGCTTTCAAGAGACACTGAATTTGTTACCTGTCTCTCCCCCAATGCTTCTCCTTCCCGCTGGCCCCCCAATATATTCCAGGTTTTACCCTCGCCAGCCTCTGAACCATGCCCTTCGGCAAACCACTGTTCTAAATCTATACTCTCCTCCTTTTCCTGGGAAGGTGTGTGTGTGGGGGGGGGCAGCTCCTACCATTCCTCCTCAGTCCAGCCACTGACAGCACGGTGGGACAAAAAGTGTCACGAAAGAAAGGTGCTCTGCCCGAAGCAAGCGGGAGAAGTTCTCCTGCACAAGGCTCATGCGGGGAGAGGGGTTTCTCCTGTGCACTGCAGCCTGTTAGGATTCCTGCTCCGTGTTTGCAGTCATGGGATTGTTGTCTATCACATGACGGTGTATGTTTTCATTCCACAGTGATGGAAGTGACCAAGACAGGATGTTTTGGTATTACTGTGTTCCATGAAGTGGGTCTATCATAGGTGTCAACTTTCAGATTTGAAAATTAGGGATCAGCAGCCTCACCTGTCCCGGGGACAGTCTATGGGATATCTAACAATCTGGGATAGCAGAAGGAAACGGCGCTGGAATAAGGGAATTTCCCGCAAAAAAAAGGGAAGGTTTACAGCTATGGACCTTTGTCCTTTGTTCTTTCTCTCTTTGCTGTCTGATGAGAAAGAGGCAGGAGCTAAATCAGAATGCTCCGAGTGTATTATATGTAAATAAACATAGATTAGCCAAAATGCTGTGCTACTTAGTTCTGTTACGCAAGCTGTGAAGACTCTGCGGATCCCTAAGTATGCCGATGTCTGCTGGCATCGTTTGCTGTGATGTTCGGGCTGAAGAAAGCTTTTGAAGCTCCCGACCGACCGACCAGGAGGGAGAGAACGTGCCAGTCGGGCATGTGTCTCTGCCAGGGTCCTACACATGAGTAGGATGATCCTAATACACCCACCCAGCATCCCCCAACCTCTCTCCCCCTTCCACCCCCTTACCGTATGGTGATCTCAAATATCTGGTTGAGCTTGTTTTGCAGAAGCGTGGCCTGCAACAAGAAGGGGACGACTGTGAGCACTGGAATTGCAGACAGGGAGGAACGAAGGCATGGGATAACTCTAATACGCAGCACTAATAGATCATTTGAGGGAAGCATGGAAATGGGGGGCGGGGCCTAATTTTAACCTCAAGAGAATGCAAACTGAGAAATGGTGCTATATTTGTATTCTGCTTTTTGAGAATGTATAGATTTTGCTCAGTGCAAAGGATGAGCAAATCTATTTCCTTCCTATTTTATTAGGAATAAATCTATTTTATTCCTATTTTACAAATCTATTTTATAATTAAAAGTAGAATTGCTGCCCTGCGGTGCAATCCATGTGGGGCTTCTCTGGCGTTTGATCCTGAGGCTGCTGGCTGTGCAGAATGCTGCAGCGCAATTACTGGCAAGGGGGAGGCCTCGCTAGCACAGAAAACCTGCGCTCAGAGGTTGCCATTTTGCTATAATGCCCACTTCCATGTGTTAGTGTTGTTGGGGGAAGTGGGTGAGGGATTTTGCTCAGTGCAAAGGATGAGCACTGGAGGCAAAATGCTAGCCGGTGTTAGTATCACAGGGGGAGCTGGCATAGGGAAATGTGAGCGGATCATCTTGGATCTTTGCAAGGCTCACTTCCGAGACCAGAGAACTGCACTGGAGCAGATTGGTTCGCAATGCAGCAGCATGTAGAGAGCGTTAGGTTTCTGTTTGTGCCACTGTGCAGCTGCTTAGAGTCACAAGACTCTGTTTACATTCCAGAGATTCCAGACTGTTGGAAGTCTCATGGGAGACGGATGTTGATATTACTGGTTTCCGGTTTCTTTGTACCAGTTGCCTCTCTGCTTTCACAGAGAGAGGATGTATATTCTTTTCTGTCTGCGTAGTTAGAAATAATACTCTTAGCAATGCAGCTCATATTTTTCTCTCCTTCTGCTGCTTGGATACTCTGCTTAATGGGAACATGGGAACATGTCTGGAGCCTCATCAAAGGCTTGGGTTGTTAATCACCGTCGGAGGACTCGACTGGAGGAGTAGCTCGGTCGAGCGCAAGTTCCGACAGAGAGTGTGTTTATGCTTGTCTCGTGTCCAGTGGCGGAGGAACCCTCTTTGGCACCCGGGGCAGGACGCACCGCCTGGCGACGCACACGCGACATCTATATGGAATGCGCATGTGCGGCATCCCATAAGGAGTGCGCACGCACAGCGAACAAATCCACTACTCACCCGGGCGCCACAGTGAGCCGCGATTTCTTCAAAGGGAGCTTTCTGGAACTTTTCCACCACTTGCCTCCTCCTCTCCCGCTCCTGTTCCTCCACCGCAACACTGTCTACTAAAAAAGAAGAAGACCAGGAACGTTAGTTGGACATGACAGCAAGAACCAAGTTCAAGGTGTCCCTACCAGCATACAAAGGGATGCAGGTGGCGTTGTGGGTTAAACCCCAGAGCCTAGAGCCTGCTGATCAGAAAGTCGGCGGTTCGAATCCCCGCGACGGGGTGAGCTCAGCAATATTTTTTCAAATATTGTTAATTTTACTTAGGGGTATTTTTATTGCTTTTACAATTTTTTTCCTAAACCGCTTTGAGTTGTTGTTGTACAATAAATTGTATGAAATCAAGTAGTAAATTAACACCCAAGTTAAATGCTGACAGCTTCTGAGGAAAACCTTGATGGTTTGGGAGCATGAAGATTTTGTGGGATGGAGAACGCAGCTTCTCTTAGGCTTCTGAAGGAATGCAGTGATGTGTAGGTGGGCTTGCCAGCTGGCATCCCAGCCCCTCTGCATGTCAACAATTTTTGTGTGTGGTTGTTATTGTATTCGTTACTGTGTTGTTGTTTTTTGTTACGTTTTGTTAAAAATGTAATAAAAATATTATTAAAAAGAGTGAGAGTTGCCAATGGTCCCTTCCTTTTTGCCCAAAGTGGGGCGCAAAAGGGGCAGGGACCCTGCTGGACACCTCTGGTCCCCAAAGACTCTTACCAATTGCGTTCTTCAAGGTTTCATATGTGATCTCTTCGGCAGGGGCTCTCTGTTTTGGGTTTGAGTGGACAGTGGAAGGAGGAGAGAAGAGAACAGAAATGTTAGAAACCAGGAGTCTCAAGATGTCATTGTTGTCTGGGCAGAAATCCTAGAATCCTAGAGTTGGAAGAGACCACAAGGGCCATCGAGTCCAACCCCCTGCCAAGCAGGAAACACCATCAGAGCACTCCTGACATATGGTTGTCAAGCTTCTGCTTAAAGACCTCCAAAGGAGGAGACTCCACCACATTCCTTGGCAGCAAATTCCACTGTCAAACAGCTCTTACTGTCAGGACGTTCTTCCTAATGTTTAGGTGGAATCTTTTTTCTTGTAGTTTGGAACCATTGCTCCATGTCCGCTTCTCTGGAGCAGCAGAAAACAACCTTTCTCCCTCCTCTATGTGACACCCTTTTATATATTTGAACATGGCTATCATATCACCCCTTAACCTCCTCTTCTCCTACTTGAGAGGCAAACGGGGCTGCCAGCAAAAGATTGGGGTGGAGAAGATCTCCTGAACCAATAATCCCATCAGCCCTAAACAGCTCAGGGCCAAGAGCTGAGAGGCCGTCTCCTTCCCTACAAAGCCTCTTGGGTCCCCTGTCTCCCAACCCTGACTTCCACGAAATCTCCCGGCGGCTCGCGACAAACGGTCCATGGCAGGGCACCATCCAAACCGCGTACCTCCTCTTTTTCGGGGCTATTTCTCGACTCCACTTCCACCTGCAGGGAGATGGTCTCGCCAATGCTCTTCCTCTTTGACAGCCGATCTTCATCTGAAAGGGAAGGGGAAATTGCCAACATGGGAGGAACGGCTGTTAAAACTAGCAGGCTTTTAGCCGAGATGCGGAAACCGGCATGTTTAAATCAGAGAAAAGTCATCGTTAACATTTGCTAAAGACTGGAAACCTCTTACAGAATTTTGCGTGGAAAAGATATGATGATATTTGGATTTGAGGATTGGAGATCATATTTGTTTATGGAAAGTGACTGTTGGGTGTTGGACTGGATAAAGTGCATATTGCTTTTATATAGCAGACAAATGAAGAATGGGAAGTTTTTTTTTACTTTCTGAGTGTTATCTTTCTGTCTTTCTCTCTTAACCTCTATTTTACTCTTCCTTAGAATCATAGAATCATAGAGTTGGAAGAGCCCACAAGGGCCATTGAGTCCAACCCCCTGCCAAGCAGGAAACACCATCAGAGCACTCCTGACATATGGTTGTCAAGCCTCTGCTTAAAGACCTCCAAAGAAGGAGACTCCACCACACTCCTTGGCAGCAAATTCCACTGTCAAACAGCTCTTACTGTCAGGAAGTTCTTCCTAATGTTTAGGTGGAATCTTCTTTCTTGTAGTTTGGATCCATTGCTCCGTGTCCGCTTCTCTGGAGCAGCAGAAAACAACCTTTCTCCCTCCTCTATGTGACATCCTTTTATATATTTGAACATGGCTATCATATCACCCCTTAACCTCCTCTTCTCCAGGCTAAACATGCCCAGCTCCCTTAGCCGTTCCTCATAAGGCATCGTTTCCAGTCCTTTGACCATTTTGGTTGCCCTCCTCTGGACACGTTCCAGTTTGTCAGTGTCCTTCTTGAACTGTGGTGCCCAGAACTGGACACACTACTCCAGGTGAGGTCTGACCAGAGCAGAATACAGTGGCACTATTACTTCCCTTGATCTAGATGCTATACTCCTATTGATGCAGCCCAGAATTGCATTGGCTTTTTTAGCTGCCGCGTCACACTGTTGGCTCATGTCAAGTTTGTGGTCAACCAAGACTCCTAGATCCTTTTCACATGTACTGCTCTCAAGCCAGGTGTCACCCATCTTGTATTTGTGCCTCTCATTTTTTTTGCCCAAGTGCAATACTTTACATTTCTCCCTGTTAAAATTCATCTTGTTTGTTTTGGCCCAGTTCTCTAATCTGTCAAGGTCGTTTTGAAGTGTGATCCTGTCCTCTGGGGTGTTAGTCCTTCCTTCCTTCCTTCCTTCCTTCCTTCCTTCCTTCCTTCCTTCCTTCCTTTCCTTTCCTTTCCTTTCCTTTCCTTTCCTTTCCTTTCCTTTCCTTTCCTTTCTTTTTTCTCTCCCTTTTATGCTTTTACTGTATCTAGACCAAAGTCTTAGTTTAGATAAAAAAGGGAAAAGATATTAAGTTTTGTATTTTTCCCCCTATACAGTCCGACCTCGGCTTACAGCCACTTCAGGTTGTGTTTTTTCGGGTTGCGGACTGCCAAAACCCAGAAGTACCGGAACAGGTTACTTCCGGCTTTCGGCGGTCGCACATGCGCAGAAGTGCTAAATCGCGCTTTGCGCATGAGCAGAAGCCCCGAATTGCAACCTGCGTGTGCGCAGATGCGGGTTGCGAACGTAGAACCTGCATGGATCAGGTTCTCAACCTGAGCAGCCACTGTAAAGCTTAATAAAAACTATTACTTTAAAAATGGTATGAGGAATGTGGAGTTGTTCTAGATTGGTGCTTCCTGAAGTGCAGGACTACCTATTGGGATGTAATAAGAGGGTAGCAGGGACGCAGGTGGCGCTGTGGGTTAAACCACAGAGCCTAGGGCTTGCCGATCAGAAGGTCGGTGGTTCAAATCCCCGTGACGGGGTGAGCTCCCATTGCTCGGTCCCTGCTCCTGCCAACCTAGCAGTTCAAAAGCATGTCAAAAGTGCAAGTAGATAAATAGGTACTGCTCCAGTGGGAAGGTTAATGGCATTTCTGTGCGCTGCTCTGAGTCACCAGAAGCGGCTTAGTCATGCTGGCCACATGATCCGGAAGCTGTACGCCGGCTCCCTCGGCCAATAAAGCAAGATGAGCGCCGCAACCCCAGAGTTGGCCACAACTGGACCTAATGGTCAGAGGTCCCTTTACCTTTACCTTTACCTTTAAGAGGGCAGCAGGGGGTTTAGAGGTGCAAATTCAACCACTCTGCCTTTCCTCCTCCCTCCCCTGGCATCGGAGGGCACTCTCAGCCCCCGTACCTGTCAGCTGGGGGATATAAGGGGTGCTGAGCCGGTCCGAATTGTATCCGCTGCCCCCCAGCACCTCGCTGATCTTGCTCTGCCGAAAGAGGATCTCAGGGCCCAGGCGGTCCAGGTTCCTCGATAGCCTACGGAAGGGAATCGCGAGGAGAAATGAGAGGGGGTGCCAAAGCCTCTCTCTCCCCCGCCTGCCACCTTGCTGCTCAGAGCATGACCTCATTCAGAGGAAGGGCCAAGGAAGGCATCAGCACAAAAGGAGTACGCGTGTCACCGGATGAGGAAAGCCTCAAGGCTTGGATTCCAAGTCAGAGGCTCCTGGGATGGCTTACCTGGGCTTCTCTGCAAACACGCCTTCGGGGAGCAGGTACGGCGCCTCCTTCTGCCTCATCTCAATGACCTGGAAAAAAAGCAGAGGCAAGACTCGCTCAGCCAGCTGAGATCCTTGGGGAAACCTTCGACCACCACCAGCGCCCACATCTCTGAGCGCCCTGCTTGGCACACATTGACATTTAGGTTCCCCGATATTAAGATTGGTTTACTCTATCAGACTGGGACGTGGGTGGTGCTGTGGGTTAAATCACAGAGCCTAGGGCTTGCCAATCAGAAGGTCGGCGGTTCGAATCCCTGTGACAGGATGAGCTCCCGTTGCTCGGTCCCTGCTCTTGCCAACCTAGCAGTTCGAAAGCACGTCAAAGTGCAAGTAGATAAATAGGTACCTCTCCGGCGGGAAGGTAAATGGCGTTTCCGTGCGCTGCTCTGGTTCGCCAGAAGCGGCTTAGTCATGCTGGCCACATGACCCGGAAGCCGGCTCCCTCGGCCAGTAAACCGGGATGAGTGCCACAACCCCAGAATCGGTCACGACTGGACCTAATGGTCAGGGGTCCCTTTGTCTTTTATAACAGGGACAATACAGACCTCGTGAATGTGCTGGCAGAAGGCGGGCACTGTGGTCAGCTGGCTGATCAGGTTCAGGTAGGCGGCGCCCAGGGCATAGAGGGCACAGCGACTGTATAAAGGCAGGTTGTCCTCGTTGACCTGGGCCAGCTCCTGCAAAGAAGGTTGGGATGTTATGGGTCCAGGCAGTCTGATTTGAACGTCAACCGAAAAACTCGAGAGACCTGGGAAATGCCTGATTCTCCTCTGTTGGCTCTGCTTCTCCATCGTCTTGTTGGGTTGAACTGGGTTATTCTAAGCTGCTCTTTGACAGCCATTGGCAGGGCAGAAATCTTATATCGCTTGCAGGGCCAGATTGAGGTTGGATGAGGCCCTCAGCTACTGAAGGTAATGGGGCCCTTTATATGTCCAGCTGTCCTTTGGCAACAACAAATCATCACTGTTCTTTGTGTTGAATATATGCTATGTGAGGACACGGGTGGCACTGTGGGTTGAACCACAGAGCCTAGGGTTTGCCGATCAGAAGGTCGGCGGTTCGAATCCCCACGACGGGGTGAGCTCCTGTTGCTCGGTCCCTGCTCTTGCCCACCTAGCAGCTCGAAAGCATGTCAAAGTGCAAGTAGATCAATAGGTACCGCTCCGGTGGGAAGGTAAACGGTGTTTCCATGCACTGCTCTGGTTCGCCAGAAGCGGCTTAGTCATGCTGGCCACATGACCCGGAAACTGTACGCTGGCTCCCTCGGCCAGTAAAGCGAGATGAGCGCTGCAACCCCAGAGTCGGCCACGACTGGACCTAATGGTCAGGGGTCCCTTTACCTTTACTATATGCTATGTGGTAATTGATGGACCTAATAGGTATCTCAAGCCATTTGCGCATGTTGCCCTGCAACTAGTCCATGCAGAATGTAGGCACCCTATATATAGAAATGAGCAAACCAGTGATATTTTAGGGCACAGGCGAGCAGGTGGGGCCCATAACTTGCATCCTAGGAGCCTACACAACACAAAACACTGTTGCTGTATGTAGGTTTTATTCTATTTGGTTGTTATCTTATATTTTGGAAATGTACATCCAGGTTTTTTCCCTTTAATTTTTTTGGGGGCCCCAAGAGAGTGGGGCCCTAAGCTACAGCTTGTTTAGCTTATATGTACATCCGGCACTGATGGCTTGTACCTGTGAGGATAGATGGCCATCTGTCAAGGAAGCTTTGGTTGAAGTTTTTGCATTGCGGAGGTTGGACTGGATGACCTTTGGGGTCCCTTCCAACACAACGATACTCTGAATCTATATGCCAGAACTCACTGTTATTCATTTACATAATAATATGTATAAACCGCCTAAGCTCAGTTGGTTAAGAGCGTGGTTGCAGGTTTGATCCCTGAACAAGACAGCTGCATATTTCTGCATTGCATTACTGTATTTTAATATTTTGTTGGAAGCCGCCCAGAGTGGCTGGGGAAGCCCAGCCAGATGGGCGGGGTATAAATAATAAATTATTATTATTATTATTGCAGCGTCCTCAGGGCCCCTTCAAACCCACAGTTCTATGATACTAACTCAGACAAATAAAAGTATCAAAACATCACGTAACTATAACATTATCAAATCAATAAAATACAGAAAGAACAGCTGGCGCTGGATCGGATTAATTCTCTAAAAGCTCTTTGCGGAACAAATTTATTTTTTGTTTCACAGATTTCTAAACAGCTTCACAGCCCAAAGGCTACGAATGAATGGGTTTACAAATAAGATAAATCACAAAGACTGAACGCTTTAAAAACCGCAAAGCCATTTCTTCAATCAAAATTTCCCCCAAAATATAGAGAGCTGGGTCACATGTCAGGGAAAGTCCGTCTGAAACAGATTAAAACCACCTTAGCAATAGTCATATCAATACAGTGCTGCCCCGCAAGATGAATGCCTCGCAAGACGGAAAACCCGCTAGACGAAAGGGTTTTCCGTTTTGGAGTTGCTTGGCAAAACGAATTACCTATGGGCTTGCTTCGCAAGACGAAAATGTCTTGCGAGTTCCTGCGGGTTTTTTCTTCCTTTTTCCTTTTTCCCAATCCGCTAAGCCGCTTATCAGCTGATCTGCTAAGCCTCTAAGCCGCTTAACAGCTGATCCGCTAAGCCGCTTATCAGCTGATCCGCTAAGCCGCTTATCAGCTGATCCGCTAAGCCGCTAATAGCGCTAATCTGCTAATGGGCTTGCTTAGCAAGACGAAAAAAACGCAAGACGAAGAGACTCGCGGAACGGATTCTTGCGAGGCACCACTGTATTGCTTTGGCACCCCATTCTCTCTCCTCCTGACCCCCCAAGAAATAAAGGAATCAGCTGGCTCCCAGGTGGGTCTTGGCAGACTCCCCCTCCCTGGCCCAGCCCCTACCTGCATGGCCAGCGCCAGGCGGATGAGGTCCACCACCACCTCCTCGTTGGCCAGCTCGATGCTGGTGAGCGCCAGCAGGCTGTAGATGGCCTCGAAATGCGCCCGCCCGTTGCTCTCCTCCTTGCACGTCAAGTACATGTGGCGATAGAGCTGTTGCGAGTGCTGTGGAAAAGCAGAGAGGCAGTGTTTGTGAGAGAGGTGTCGCCGGAGGACTTTTATACTTCCATGCCTCTGAAAACTAAACCACCAGCATTGTAGGTTTTCCAGTATAGAAATCTGGGGTGCAGCCACATTTGGAATACGGCACAGTCCTGGTTGCCTCAAAAAGGGCCGCCAAATAATAATAGGAGATTTTCTCCTTCTCATAACACTAGCATCTGTGAACATGCAATGAATGTCGGAAGATTCAGGATGTTTAGGGAAGTTTTGATGTTTTGTCGTGTTTTTAATATTCTATTGGAAGCCGACCAGAGTGGTTGGGGAGGCCCAGCCAGATGGGAGGGGTATAAGTAATAAATTATTATTATTATTATGGTGGATAAACGACGTTGCACATGGAAAGTGCCAGAAATGATCCCCCCCCCGTTGATGTCTACCTGTCCACCTGGCTGGCTCACATCCTTCCACCTGCAAGTCTTGCAAACCTACAAGCGCTTTCCCCCCGTACCTTTTTCATGAAGACGGTATCCTGGCGGGAGCACTTGTCCACTTTCAGCTTCAAGATGGAGATATCGCTGATGGTGCTGTGCGGGGAAATGGCAAAGGATGAGAGGCAGCGTGGCATAGTGGTTGCAGTGCTCCTGGGCCGTGTTCAAAAAGTGGTGGTGGGAGATGAGTGTTCAGACCCCTAGGCTCTCACTTGTGGGGTGCCTCAGGGTTCTGTCCTCTCCCCCATGCTTTTCAACATCTACCTGCAGCCGCTGGGAGATAAACAGCGGTACCTATTTATCTACTTGCACTTTTGACATGCTTTCGAACTGCTAGGCTGGCAGGAGCAGGGACCGAGCAACGGGAGCTCACCCCGTCGCAGGGATTCAAGCTGCCAACCTTCTGATTGGCAAGTCCTAGGCTCTGTGGTTTAACCCACAGCGCCACCCGTGTCCCTAGATCCCTGGGTAATCCTCTCCAAAAAAGCTCTACAGCTATGGGCAAACCGCACCACCCCCAGCAAAACACCACGGAAAAATACAGTAAATTGCTGTGTTGGCCCTTTGAGAAAAATAAGTGGGTTTTGGGTTGCAGTTTGGGCACTCGATCTCTAAAAGGTTTGCCACCACTGTTCCAGGGTCCTGCTGCAACCCCATGAAGTTGACCAGGGATCCCGTCTGTTAGAATATTCCGTTCCACCTTAAGCGACAGGCATGATTGTTGTATGTCACCTGCCTGTTTACACTCCAGCACAGCTTGCTGGGAACTTCCGTATGTGTACAGCTTTTGCATTTAGCTGCTTGCTTTGGACATCAAGGGGAGAAGACATGTTTTCCTTTTGTCCTGATGTATGCTGAATAAGTGGGACGCGGGTGGCACTGTGGGTTAAACCACAGAGCCTAGGACTTGCTGATCAGAAGGTCAGCGGTTCGAATCCCTGCGATGGGGTGAGCTCCCATTGCTCGGTCCCTGCTCCTGCCAACTTAGCAGTTTGAAAGCACGTCAAAGTGCAAGTAGATAAATAGGTACCGCTCTGGCGGGAAGGTAAACGGCATTTCGGTGTGCTGCTCTGGTTCGCCAGAAGCGGCTTAGTCATGCTGGCCACATGACCTGGAAGCTGTACGCTGGCTCCCTCAGCCAGTAAAGCGAGATGAGCGCCGCAACCCCAGAGTCGGCCACGACTGGACCTAATGGTCAGGGGTCCCTTTACCTTTACAGTGGTACCTCGGGTTACATACGCTTCAGGTTACATACGCTTCAGGTTACACACTCCGCTAACCCAGAAATAGTGCTTCAGGTTAAGAACTTTGCTTCAGGATAAGAACAGAAATCGGGCTCTGGAGATGCAGCGGCAGCAGGAGGCCCCATTGGCTAAAGTGGTGCTTCAGGTTAAGAACAGTTTCAGGTTAAGAACGGACCTCTGGAACGAATTAAGTACTTAACCTGAGGTACCACTGTACATGCTGAATAAACTGCTTGTAAATATGCTCAACACAGCCTCTCCCTGCCACTTCTGTTGCGCAGCTGAGTGTGTGTGCTCAGCTTCTGAAGGCTTATGAAGCTCGGGTCACAGTTTCATGCTGATCCAAGGACTGGAGATTGCCTGGCCCACCGGCCAGTGGGCTGGGGCCAGCTGGGGACCTGCCTATTGCCCCCGATTCCTCGGCTGCATCCCAACACTGCCCCCCATCCTGCCAGCTTTCAAATGGAAGGCAAGGCCTGCGCACCTGATGGTCTGAAACTTGTGCTTGTTCCCGTGGCGGTCGATGAAGCTGATGAGGATCTGGAGGACAAAGAGGCGGATCTCTGCATCCTCCATCAGAGCCGCCGACAGGAGGCGGTCCAGGAAGGAGCTAGGCAGAGCTGTCAGCATGTTGTTGCACTGGAAGCCGGTGGAAACCTGCCAAGGTCCACAGAGATCTCCGTTAAACGGCGCCAACCTCATAGAATCACAGAGCCTTCCTGTTAGGTATTATGTCCATGGACATTAAAGAAAATCATAGACCCCTCTTTATATACGCAACCACAACGGCTAGGACAGGCATAGGCAAACGCCGGCCAATAATAATAATAATAATAATAATAATAACAACAACAATAATTTGTACCCTGCCCATCTGGCTGGGTTTCCCCAGCCACTCTGGGCTGCTTCCAACAAAGATTAAAAATACATTAAAATGTCACACAGTAAAAACTTCCCTAAACAGGGCTGCCTTCAGATGTCTCCTAAAATTCAGATAGTTGTTTATTTCCTTGACATCTGGTGGGAGGGTGTTCCACAGGGCGGGCGCCACCACCAAGAAGGCCCTCTGCCTGGTTCCTTGTAGCTTTGCTTCTCACAGGGAGGGAACCACCAGAAGGCCCTCGGCGCTGGGGCAGTGTCCGGGCAGAATGATGGGGGTGGAGATAATCCTTCAGGTATACTGGGCCGAGGCCGTTTAGGGCTTGAAAGGGCCTCCAGATGTTTTGGAACTACAATTCCCATCATTTCTAGCTAACAGGACCAGTGGTAGTCTCGAAAATATCTGGAGGGCTGGAGTTTGCCCGTGCCTGGGCTAGGATTTTAATATCAAGGAATTGGAAATGTGATAACATCCTCACAAAAACAGACTGGCAAGCGAAAACGATAGAATATTCACAACTTGCCAAAGCGACAGGGAGAATAAGAGGAAATTCAATACAGAAAGTTAATAAATAATGGGTGACATTTAAAGGATATCTTAAAAATTACAGCGACAGTGTTAATCTCCCGACAGACATGGAATGAATCTTGACATATAGAGAATGTACATAGTAAAAGTTTACGGATATAAAATGGGAAACCAAGATAATAATAATGAAATGTGTATAGCTTAACAAAGTGTAAAATAGCACAAGGAGAAGAATCGGAAGTTACTGTCTATGATATCTATGGTGTGTCTATGTTGTGGTGTGTATTGTCTAAGTTATATGTAAATTGATGTATAATAAAGGTGTTTTTGTTTTTTGTTACAAAAACAAAACAATTTTTTTTTAAAAAAAGAATCAAGAGTTGGATCACCACAGCTCAGTTGCAACACACACCATAGGGCAACTCTCCCAGATTCTGGAATTAATGAAAAAATACACCATATTGGTTACCTGGAGGAGGGATTTCAGAAGCATGATCTGCGTCAGCCGATTCCGATTCTCCCTAAAAAGGCAAAAGTTGAGATTATAGCCCGGTGGTGGTGATGTTCGCACTGAGAAGCTGACTCAGAATCACAGAGAGGCACAAACAGAATTTTCTTAGCTGCAGGGTGCAAGGTAACAAAAGAAATATGTGCCACCTTCCTCATTTTCTCTCTTGCAGTGATAGTGCCTACGCCACACAGTCTAGAAAAGCGTGCACACCCCTCTGCAATTTTGCTAACTTTATTTCTTTATTTCTCAGGCGGCATATCTGCTGCGGCAGTTACAGGGAAACTTCCCAGCACTGATGGACAAATTAAGAAACAGCCTTTTCAGTAAATTCTTTAAAACTATGGCCATAAAGTCTGCAGGTAAACTATGCTGCCATTTCTAAACAATTAACAACACAAGAAACACAAAGACCAGTCTACTAGATAGCACTGCCATACTTATTGCATAATATACATAATTTAGTACAGAAAAAAAAATGTGTACACTTGTGAATTCTTAAATATATTTGAAATCAAATGAAAACACGTCTGTCAATCTTTGAAAGTCCGTAAAAGTATAATAAGTCTATAGTTGAAACAAAGTAATAGATGCTATCCTGCGGGCTAAGCAGTAAAACTTTTTAGGCGCTGGAATCTATGTAACATATCCTTATGACCACTGCTCCTTGTGCATTTTTCTAATCTATGGGAAATTAAAAGACGCCTGCTTCTTGGGAGAAAAGCGATGAGAAACCTAGACAGCATCTTAAAAAGCAGAGACATCACCTTGCCAACAAAGGTCCGTATAGTTAAAGCTCTGGTTTTCCCAGTAGTGATGTATGGAAGTGAGAGCTGGACCATAAAGAAGGCTGATGGCCGAAGAATGGATGCTTTTGAATTCTGGTGTTGGAGGAGACTCTTGAGAGTCCCACAGACTGCAAGATGATCCAACCTCTCCATTTTGAAGGAAATCAGCCCTGAGTGCTCACTGGAAGGACAGATCCTGAAGCTGAGGCTCCAAGACTTTGGCCACCTCATGAGAAGAGAAGACTCCCTGGAGAAGACCCTGATGTTGGGAAAGATGGAGGGCACAAGGAGAAGGGGACGACAGAGGACGAGATGGTTGGATAGTGTCTTTGAAGCTACCAGCATGAGTTTGACCAAACTGCGGGAGGCAGTGGAAGACAGGAGTGCCTGGCGTGCTCTGGTCCAGGGGGTCACGAAGAGTCGGACACGACTAAACGACTAAATAACAGCAACATCCTTATGACCACTGCTTCTTGTGCATTTTTCTAATCTATGGGTTGCACTGAAGAAGATTGCAGCGAAACAGTCAGATTATCCGGGATCACTGTCCTACGTTGTTATTCACTTACCACTTCAGCACCATGAACGCCTAAAAAGTTTTATTATTATGCTTTTACGGACTTTCAAAGATTGACAGACGTGTGTTCATTTGATTTCAAATATATTAGAGAATTTACAAGCGTACACATTTTGTTTTTGCTGTACTAAATTACGTATATTATGCAGTAAGAATTGCAGTGCTATCTAGTATACTGGTCTTTGTGTTGCTTGTTTGTTGTGTTAAGTTTGCAACACAGGGGGTTGTTGTTCTGTGTTTCTAAACAATTGGCTTGATTTTTAAATGCTGGTTATTTTTTCCCAAAACAATTGCAATTAATTTGAGTCTCCAATAATTCTCTTTCCCCACCCTCCGATATGCAGAAACTTGTTTTTTCTCCTGGCTGGGTTCAGCAACCCAAAGACTTGCTAGGCTCCAGCCTCATAAAGAGAGGCTGCTGTTCTTTCCAGCTTTCCATCAAAATATCTGTCGCCTTTAATTCTTTAATTCTTGTTTTCCCAGCTCCCAGGTAGAGATTTAAATACACGTCTCCTATTAGTCCAAGGTAAGAGCTGTTTATTTTTAAACAGAAACCAGAATCGGGACCATTTTGCTAAGTGCTTCCTGGCATCAGACAGAGCTGAGACATCTTGAGGAATGTGGAACTTAAAAGTTAGCATTTTGGTGGACAGAGCAGAGAATCTCTCCAGGTATTTGCAAACAGTTAGAGAAATGGGCTTCTAAATTTGTCCCGAAGGAAGTCTTTTAGTGCCCACAAAACGGCACCCTTAAGGAGCTATGGGCCATAATGGGTTTTGCTCTGTCTCCAATGTCGGAGGCAGCAAACTCCCAAATACCAGTTGCTAGAAACAGCAGGAGTCAGAGAATTGCCAAGTTGAATAATAATAATAATAATAATAATGATAATGATAATAATAAAAATTTTTATTTATACTCTGCCCTCCCCGGCCAGAGCCAGGCTCAAGGAGGCTAACAACAGTAAAAATTACAGTAAAAACATAATGGGGGGGGGGGACCCCAATTTAAAATACAGGTTTAAAATGCAGCCTCGGATGGGGCACAGTGGGGTCATCCAGCCCAACCTGCTCCAACAGAGGATTTACAGGCTGTGGGAAGAGGATTTGGGGTGGGTGGGGGGAGGTAAAGGAGAGAGTAAAACAGTCGGAAGGAAAAGGGGTAAAGGGGGGAGAAGGAGAAAAAGTGTCCTCACCCAGCTTTGCCCGTGTCTAGAGGGTGATGCAGAGAAGGAAGAGGGACTTTGCTCATGATAAAAAGCATGACCTCCGACCTCTGATAGGTGGGCAGGGTGCTGGCAAACGAACCTAAAGAAAGACAGCAGGAAGAGAGCATGCAAGACGTTCCAGATTCGCGGGGGGGGGGGGGAGAGAAGATGGGGGTGAACGGACAGGCAGGCGGGCAGAGAGGGTGCAAAGGCCCGAGGCAAGAAGAGGAGGGGGGCACTCTCTTTTCAGGCCACAAGCATTTCAACAAGATGTTACTTTCCTGCTCTCCCACCAGCCATTGGGGGGGGGGGAGGATCAGGACAGGCTCCCCCCAAACTTGGCCCTCCAGCTGTTTTGGGACTACAACTCCCATCATCCCAAGCTAGCAGGACCAGTGGTCAGGGATGATGGGTTCTGGTGCACAGAACCTTCTCAGGCACCCAATCTGAGCATTACCGACCTCAGCCAATGCGCAGGGGCCCAATCCTGCACTGCACATTGCTTCAAAAGTGTATTATGTGACACATTTTCACCCCGCCTTTATTTCATCGTAGAGCTACATGTGGTGTATGTGGTTCTCCCCTGAATTGTAGTGTTGGATGGGACCCCAAGAGTCATTGAGTCCAGGCATCCCTCCAGATGTTTTGGGACTACAACTCCCATCATCCCTAGCTAACAGGACCAGTGGTCAGGGATGATGGGAATTGTAGTCCCAAAACAGCTGGAGGGCCAAGTTTGGGGATGCTTGCCCCTGGGTCATCTATAGTCCAACCCTCTGCAATGCAGGAACAGCCACGGTCCCGGTCCAAACTTGCGCCGCTAACTTTGCCATGAAAAATAGCTTGCATATGGGGCAGTTTAACCCGGAGGCAGAATAATAATAATAATAATAATAATTTATTATTTGTACCCTGCCCATCTGGTTGGGTTTCCCCAGCCACTCTGGGCGGCTTCCAACAAAGATTAAAAATACATTGAAATATCACACATTAAAAACTTCCCTAAACAAGGGCTGCCTTCAGTTGTCTTCTAAATGTCAGGTAGTTGTTTATCTCTTTGACATCTGGTGGGAGGGCGTTCCACAGGGCGGGCACCACCACCAAGAAGGCCCTCTGCCTGGTTCCCTGTAACTTGGCTTCTTGCAGTGAGGGAACGGCCAGAAGGCCCTCGGAGCTGGACCTCAGTGTCCAGGAAGAACGATGGGGGTGGAGACGCTCCTTCAGGTCTACTGGGCCTTTGAGGCTGTTTAGGGCTTTCAAGGTCAGCACCAACACTTTGAATTGTGCTCGGAAATGTACTGGAAGCCAATGTAGGTCTTTCAGGACCGGTGATATGTGGTCTCGGCAGCCGCTCCCAGTCACCAGTCTAGCTGCCGCATTTAGTTGTAGTTTCCAGGTCACCTTCAAAGGTAGCCCCACATAGAGCGCATTGCAGTAGTCAAAGCGAGAGATAACCAGAGCATGTACCACTCTGGCCAGACAGTCAGCGGACAGGGAGGGTCTCATCCTGTGTACCAGATGGAGCTGGTAGACAGCTGCCCTGGGCACAGAATTGACCTGCATCTCCATGGACAGCTGTGAGTCCAAAATGACTCCCAGGCTGCGCACCTGGTCCTTCAGGGGCACACCTCCCCATTCAGGACCAGGGAGTCCCCCACACCAGCCCACCCCCGTCCCCCAAAAACAGTACTTCTGTCTTGTCAGGATTCAAAATCAGAATGGGAATTTTTGGAGCAAAGGAAGCTGTTTGTAGGAGCACCCTAAACAAACTTCCGTATGCCGAACGGACAACAACCCTGCGTCACCCCAAGAACCAGCCCAGATTTCAACCATGCCTGAAGTAATGGGTGCTGGTCTGGAGACAAACAAAGGCATCTCCTTAGAGATGCTTAGAATGTTTTTAGGGGCTAACCAGGCTGGGATAGCAGGCTTGTGGGTTTTTGAATGTGTGATGTAGATTTTTTCAATTTCGTTGTTCTGTATGGGACAGTGACAATAAAGATTATCGTATCATATTGTCTCCCATCTGCTTTGACTCTGGCGATTCCCAAGCTTATCCTGACCTCTGCTGGTGGCATGAAGGCAAACTCTGTGAAGGCACCTCTTTCCCTTCCTTCCTATCTGCCTCCAGCGCTAGAAACTCCCGTCCCATGTGCTCCCGAGGGATTTATGGAGATACGGAAGGGTTAAGAACAGGAGAAGAGTCTGGTGGATCAGGCCCATCTGGTCCAGCATCCTGTTCCCACAGCGGCCCACCCATTATGGGAAACCCACAAGCAGGATTTGAGCACATGAGCAATCTCCCTTCCTGGAATTTCCAGGAACTGGGTTTCAGAAGCATTTCTGCCTTTTGAAGGCCCTCTTCTCCATGAATTTGTTCCATACTCTTTTAAAGCCATCTGGGTTGGTGGCCATCAGAGTTTCCTTGAGACTAGGGCCCTTCAGGATTTGACCTCCTTCCACAGGGCCTGTAAGACAGAGCTATTCCGCCTGGCCTTTAATTTTAATTCAGCCTGATATTTTATTTCCCTTTTCTTCCCCCCCTTTCCCCTTTTTATGAAGATCACCCACTCTGAGACCCCACAGCTAATTCTCCCCTGGCCTCCTCACTGGCCCAAGTAGGACCAATTCAGCCAGCTAGTCCCGGGGATTATCTAATGCTTAAAGGTAAAGGGACCCCTGACCATTAGGGCCAGTCGTGACCGACTCTGGGGTTGCGGTACTCATCTCGCTTTACTGGCCGAGGGAGCCGGCATATAGCTTCCAGGTCATGTGACTAGCATGACCAAGCCGCTTTTGGCGAACCAGAGCAGCGCATGGAAACGCCATTTACCTTCCCACTGGAGTGGTACCTATTCATCTACTTGCACTTTGACGTGGATTGGAATTGTTTTGTCTCCAGAAAGATACGAGTTCGAAGCTGATTCTCCCTCGTGCCTCTGGGGATAGATTAATGATTCCTCTCTCGATTAACTCAGAGGAGCAAACTAGCTAATTTTTCTGTAAGCGATTCCTAAAAGGAAACCCATCCAGATTCCAAGCAGGCAGCTTAACAAACTGTTTAATACTGATTTTCACTTTACAGTAGAGGCACAAGTCTCCCCTTTGATTCTTCATCCTTTGTCCTGCTGTTCAGATGAGTTTTACTCAAGTCCTTACAGCCTTGATGATGCATTGACTGTTTCATTTGCCTTGCCTGTGTTCTTAGTTGTTGCTATATTTTTAAAATATATTGCTCTTGATCTTATTGCTAGCCCCCTCCCTCTGTCCCCAGGTGGCTCAGATGGCAGTGAAATCAACAGAATAACAGTATTGTAGATTCAGAAGGGATCCCCAGTGGTCATCTACTCCAACCCCCTGCAATGAAAATGCTTAGCTAACGAATCCCTGACTTTATATTAAGAAATTTTATTTAAAAGAAAGTGTATGAGAGGGATGTTATCATGGACTGAATGTCTTAAATAACCTTTTTCTATGTAACCAATAGATGGAAAATCAGAAGTCCTTATTTTTCTTTATTTCTTCTTTTTCCATTCTCCCTTTTGTTTCTTTTTCCTGTTCTCTCTCTCCCTGCTTTTTCTCTCTTCCTTTTCTCTTTCCCCTTTTCTCTTTTGTCGCTGTTTACATCTGTTTCTTTTAAATTTATTTCAAGTTTTCTACATCTTACTGTATTTGGAAAAACCTTAACAAAAAAATTAAACAACAAAAAAGAAAGAATCCCTGACTGTTGGCCCTCTGACCTCTGTTTAGAAACCTCCCATGAAAGAGTCTGTCCCGCGGTCAAACAGCTCTTGCCGCCAGAAAGTTCTTCCTAATGTTTATTCTTCCTAATCTGGTTCTCCTTGCACAGAAATGCAATAGATCTACATCCTGAGTAGGCAAACTAAGGCCCGGGGGCCGGATCCGGCCCAACCCCCTCTAAGTCCAGCCTGCGGACGGTCTGGGAATCAGCGTTTTTTTACATGAGTAGAATGTGTCCTTTTATTTAAAATGCACCTCTGGGTTATTTGTGGATCCTGCCTGGTGTTTTTACATGTGTAGAATGTGTATTTTTATTTTAAATGCATCTCTGGGTTATTTGTGGAGCATAGGGATTCATTCATTATTTTTTTCAAAATATAGTCTGGCCCCCCCCACATGGTCTGAGGGACAGTGGACCGGCCCCCTGCTGATAAAGTTTACTGACTCCTGCTTTAGGCCAGGGGCAGGCAAACTAAGGCCCGGGGGCCGGATGTGGCCCAATTGCCTTCTAAATCTGGCCTGCGGACGGTCCAGGAATCAGCATGTTCTTACATGAGTAGAATGTGTCCTTTTATTTAAAATGCATCTCTGGGTTATTTGTGGGGCATAGGAATTCGTTAATTACTTTTTTCAAAATATAGTCCACCCCCACCCCCCATAGCTGTCAACGTTTCCCTTTTTTAAAGGGAAATTCCCTTATTCCGAATAGGTCTGAGGGACAATGGACTGGCCCCCTGCTGAAAAATCTTTGCTGACCCCTGATCTACCCGATTCAAACTTCCTGAAACAAGACGCAGACATGGGCCTTTCACACTGCACTTTCCTGAAAGCGCTGATGAAGTTCCCCGATCAAAAATATGCACAAAAATAGTGGGAAATGCACACACAGGAACCTGAGCCAGACCATTGGTTCATTCACAGCAGTGTTGACTACACTGGCTGGCAGCCACTCTCTAGGAATTCGGACAGAGGAATATCTGGCGATGCTGGGAATTGAACCTGGAGTCTCCTGAATGCAAAGGACCCTGAGCTGTGACCTTTCTGGCTCAAAGGGAGGAGGAGAAAAAGCCTTGGCCTACCTGTGGTCTTGATGACGGCCTCCTGGAACATCCTTTCTTCGTGCTCCTTGATGATCTTGGTGCCCCCGGCAATGGCGCAATCGTAGCTGCCTGTCAGGGCGTAATCGATGCTCAGGCGTAGTTGCCTCAGGAGGGTGTTGAAGACCTCCAGCACGGTTGGCCCTGGAAGAAGTGCACAGAGCATTGGAGTCTCCCCTGCGATTTCCGCAGAGCAGGGGGTCAGGCTAGAGGATCTTCAGGGGTCCCTTGTAGGAGTGCAAATATCCAGAGTGTGGGGGTCAGGTGGGGTTGCTATGAGGAATTATGAAATATGAAGCAAGCCATTGTGTCAGCAATGAAAGCATGGCGTTGACTGGGCTTAATTCATTGACAATAATTTCTGATCAAATCCCACAAGCCTCTCCGCCTCTGCCATTTTCTTTCTCTACACCTGACTTATATGCAGAATTCATCATGTGAAAGGCTGGGCTGGATGAATCCCAAGCCGGAATTAAGATTGCCGGAAGGAATATCAACAAGCTCAGATATGCAGATCACACAACCTTGATGGCAGAAATTGAGGAGGAATTAAAGAACCTTTTAATGAGGGCGAAAGAGGAGTGCGCAAAATATGGTCTGAAGCTCAACATCAAAAAAAGAAGATCATGGCCACAGGGCCCATCACCTCCTGGCAAATAGAAGGGGAAGAAATTGAAGCAGTGAGAGATTTTACTTTCTTGGGCTCCATGATCACTGCAGATGGTGACAGCAGTCACGAAATTAAAGGAAGCCTGCTTCTTGGGAGAAAAGCAATGACTAACCTAGACAGCATCTTAAAAAGCAGAGACATCACCTTGCCAACAAAGGTCCGTATAGTTCAAGCTCTGGTTTTCCCAGTAGTGATGTATGGAAGTGAGAGCTAGACCATCAAGAAGGCTGATCGCTGAAGAAGTGATGCTTTTGAATTCTGGTGCTGGAGGAGACTCCTGAGAGTCCCATGGACTGCAAGAAGATCAAACCTCTCCATTCTGAAGGAAATCGGCCTTGAGTGCTCACTGGAAGGACAGATCCTGAAGCTGAGGCTTCAAGACTTTGGCCACCTCATGAGAAGAGAAGACTCCCTGGGAAAAATAACTCTAAATGCCTCTCCAGGCTAAACTCCCCACCAGTATTTCCCATTGATTTGTCTGGGATTGATCTCTTACTCATCAGTGCCTTGCCAGTGATAATATCATAAGAATAGTGGCTTTAAACTGCAGCAGTGAGTTCCACAGTTTAAACACGCAAAAAAAAAAGCTTTCTTTGGCCTGTCCCGATTCTTCTGACCCTGCTATACTTTGGATCAGGTGGGTGGCTAGAGATTTATCTGCCGGGAGTGGGCAACGCTCGGACAGCACCGTCTCGGGGGTCGCACCCTGGCTCCTTACCGACCGATCCGGAGGCTGCGATGACAGCGGCCTCCGACAGGACCTCCACGATCCCGGCCCGGACTGTGGCCGCGCTCCTGCTGTTGGCATCCAAGTGGCTTAGAAGCTGCTGGATCACGAGGTGAGAGTGTTGGGGCTGGAAGAGCGAAGAGGCAGAGGCGATGAGGGGAGAAAAGAACATAAGATCCTGACGATGTGGAAATGTTGGTGTCAGATTTCAATCTTGTCCTAATGGTTTCTTTTTTTTTTTAAAATGCTTTTTCTTGAATTTTCTTTAACATAAACAAAACAAAATAAATACAGTAAAATTCTACCATCGTATGTCCACTTATTTTCTCGATGCTCTATTGAGCACAGACTTCCCTTCCTCCCTTCAACAGGCTTTCATATTAATCTTTCATTTTTTGCAGATTCTTAATAACACATTATTCACATCATAAGATTAATTTTAATCCTACTACAGTCTTTAAACTTCTACAGTTGTTACTTATATACTCCACAAATTTACTCCATTCTCTTCTGAACTTGGTTTCCTCTTGGTTACGGATCCTGGGGGTCAGTTTTGCTAATTCCACATATTCAACCATTTTTGCCTGCCACTCCTCTAATGTTGGCAATTCCTGAGTTTTCCATTTTGGGGCTACTAAGATTCTGGCAGCAGTCGTGGCATACATGAATAATCTCTGGTCTGCATTTCTTATTTCATCTCTTATCAATCTCAGCAAAAAGGCTTCCGGGTTTTTTGGGAAAGTGTATTTGAACAATTTTTTCAGTTCATTGTAGATCATATTCCATTTTTTTTTCATTTTCTCACATGTCCAGCACATGTGATAAAAATCTACATCTTTCACTTTACATTTCCAGCATGCTTTACTGCTCATTCTATACATTTTTGCTAGTTTGACAGGTGTTAAATACCATTGTCCTAATGGTTTCAATATTAATTGCATTTGACCTTCTAGGCAGAATGCATTGATGAATGATTCCGGCATGCTTGCATTTTGTAATCCTTATGCTTTCCTTATGTGAACAAATAATCTTATCTGGCACCAATGGCCAGCCGGGATGTTTGCCTTTGTCTGTTTTGAGTTAAGGCTAGAGTTCAAATCCAGCATCTAAGATATGGGAGTAAGATATGGGAATGAATGTCAACAGTCCCTGTGGAAGGCCTGGTTGCCAATGTAATTGGGGTAAGAGTGCAATAGTTGAGACCAAATGGTTTGGTAAATGAGGGCAAGTTGATATTAGTGTGGCAGAGCCTAGGACTTGCCGATCAGAAGGTCGGCGGTTCGAATCCCCGCGATGGGGTGAGCTCCCATTATTTGGTCCCAGCTTCTGCCAACCTATCAGTTCAAAAGCACGTCAAAGTGCAAGTAGATAAATAGGTACCGCTCCAGCGGGAAGGTAAACAGCGTTTCTGTGCGCTGCTCTGGTTTGCCAGAAGCGGCTTAGTCATGCTGGCCACATGACCCGGAAGCTGTACGCCAGCTCCCTCGGCCAATAAAGCGAGATGAGCGCTGCAACCCCAGAGTCGGTCACGACTGGACCTAATGGTCAGGGGTCCCTTTACCTTTACCTATGCATGTTTACAGGGGGCAGGCAGGTGTGGGGGACTCCCTGGTCCTGAATGGGACAACTGTGCCCCTGAAAGGCAACAGAGCATTTCTAGCTAAAAAGCTGGTCCAACGACGGATGGCATCAATGAGAGAGTGTGCTGCGTGTCCTGTCCTTTTGTGTTACCTGGACAGGTAAGGTCCCATCCACATTCAGTCACATGCAAAGGAAGGATCTTCCCACCAGGAGGAAACAGGAAGTTTTCAACTGGCTGGGCCAAACATTCCCCTGCATGTCCACTCTAGGAAAACAAGGAATGTTGTACTTGACTGCTTCTTATGTATCACATCCCACAACTGCCTTCTGCAGTTCCACAGCTGAACCGTGCACTGAAGAAGCAGCCGTTTCTTTTGTCTGTTGCAAATCTCCGGCTGCATCGCACGCTTGTGAGTTCTAGCGTTGCGAAAGAGGGAGGCAAATTTTCTCTACCCTCTTTCTGCAGGCCAGGCATCCTTTTATAAACGTCTGCCAGGAAGCAGATGGATTCGCAGGACCCCGCAGGGTTGAAACGATGTATGTTTGTGTGTGCAGTGGAGCTCTGCCCCTTGCCAAAGCAAAACCCGAACCCGTTTTCCTTTCAGCGCAGGAACGAGAAGCCCTCTCCCCGCGGCGACTCTCACCTGGATTGAGTACATGATGATCTTAAAGCAGCGGATAGCGAACGTCTTCGGCTCCCACAGTGTGTGGTTGTCCAGGTGGCTTTTGGGAAAGAAGGGAAAGGACACCGTTTAGCAGAGGCACCCAACAAACATCTGGATTTCCTGCTCTCTTGCACACCTGCCAGAGCATCTGGAGGACAGTCCCTGGTCCCAGAGTGTCAGGTGAGAGGCCATGGCAGGTGGTTGCAGGAAGGCAGGTAATGCACACAGCCAGCTCTTGGAGCAGAAAACAAATCGGCTTCTCCCTGGGAATCTAGAAATCACCACCTGAACCAGAGAAACAAATCTATTGCTTGTTCAAAGTTCAACCAACGATTCGGTTTCTTTGTTTGAGAATTTTTTAAAAAACCTGCTAGCTCCCTTTCTCTGTATCCAAGATTAGACTTTTCTCATGTGAAAATTGATTTAAGGATTCCAGCCAATAATAGCTGGTCAGAGAGGGAGGGAGAGACAAAGGACTCAGCTACATTAGTCAGAAAACAGTGTTTTGAATGTGTTATGAACATGCAACACCAGATGGCGCTAGAGAGCAAAGGAATTTTCTTTGCGGTTTTCCATAGGGTTCTTTTTCTTTTGTTATAACGATTTAATTTCTGGCTAATTTATAGCATGCTTTCCCTGTGTGCAGATCCAGTGAAAGTGAAAGAGGGGCATGCAAATATCCAAGCAGCGACAGAGAGCATTTGCAGCCCTCCAGGTGCTTTTGAGGCTCCCAGTGGTCAGGAATGATAGGAACTGTAGTCCACCAACATTCAGGAGGCAACAGGCTCCCCCACTCCTTATAATATAACTCTGCTAGCTCAGACCAAAGGACCATCTGGTCCTCCACGTTGCTTTGCACAGTGGCTGGTCATAGATGTCTGGGGAGTCCGTGAGCAGGACATGAAGGTTTCTGCTTTCCTTTGCTGTCTGCCTGCGGCATCCCATGTCAACTGCCTCTGCACATGGAGGCTCTATTTAGCTGTTCCTAGAAAGAACACAAGGGGAGGCCTGTAGCTGGATTTGTGGGAAACCAGCAAACCAACCTAGGCAGCATCTTAAAAAGCAGAGACATCACCTTGCCAACAAAGGTCTGTATAGTTCAAGCTCTGGTTTTCCCAGTAGTGTTGTATGGAAGTGAGAGCTGGACCATAAAGAAGGCTGATCGCCGAACAACAACAAGCAATCGAGATCTGAGCATGACTTTCCCCTCCTGTGGCTACCAAAAAAACTGGCACTGATGCAGCTGAGAGTATTAGTTTTTTTGTACTTTATGAGTAGAGCCATAAAGTGTTGAATCTGGATGGAGCCTGTGCTTTCGGCCCCTGAAGTTGCGCCTGCTTCTGCCAAATGCAAAGCCTGTGGGAATGTTCAGGCAGGCAGGAGAGGATATATTGTTTATTAATATCCTTCCTAACTGGCGCTAGCAAGTTCTATAACTTAGCAGAGTTTTACATTCCCCTTTTAAACACACAGCGGATAACTGGTTGCAGGCTTGTTTAAGCCCTTTAATATTATCTGAAGGCAGCCCTGTTTAGGGAAGCTTTTAATGTTTAGTAGGTTATTGTATTTTAATATTCTGTTGGAAGCCACCCAGAGTCGCTGGAGAAACCCAGCCAGATGGGCGGGGTATAAATAATAAATTATTGTTGTTGTTGTTGTTTAATCGTTTAGTCATGTCCGACTCTTCGTGATCCCATGGACCAGAGCACGCCAGGCCCTCCTGTCTTCCACTGCCTCCCGAAGTTTGGTCAAACTCATGCTGGTAGCTTCGAGAACACTGTCCAACCACCTCATCCTTTGTCGTCCCCTTCTCTTTGTTGTTTTTTTTTATTATTATTAGATTCCTGGTAAGTCCCCTTATATCCCTCTTAAAAGAATAAACACACCACAATCTTGTTTAAAGTATATAAAATAAGTTTACTCACACATTCAGTTCACAGATGGATCCCTGAAGGCAGACTTAGTTACAAAGAATATACATGTGGATTACCCCATATGGGGGGTTAATCCCAGTGACTGCAGACTGGCAGTCACTCCAGTTCACATGGCGAAAGGAAGATGGAAAAAAGAGGGAGAAGGGCTGCGTGCCTTGTGCTTTTGTTACCTGCACAGGTAAGGTCACGCCCACCTCTAGTCACATGCAAGAGGAAGGATGCTCCAGCCCAGGAGGAAACAGGAAGTTCCTACTGGCTGGGCCAAACATCCCCTGGCATGTCCACTCTAGGAAAACAAGGAAAGTTGTACTTGACTGCTATCTATGTATCACATCCCACAAACATCCTACATCCTGCTCTTCTGGTTAGGCAAACCAACCCCCCACCCCGATGGGACCACTGAGGCAAGCTCAATGGGGAGCAATGCAGGATCGTCAAGGACTTACATGAGGACAGGTTTGATGGCGTTTTTGATGTTTCCGTAAGCCGCCCGGCCCAGCAGCTCCCTCAGGCATCTCTCGGCCAACTCAGCCGGGTTCTCTTTCTCCTTCTCGGTTGTTTGCAAGGGAGACGGAGAACGACTAGAGGAGAACAGAGCAAAGACAGATTCAATTCAGACCCAGGTCTGGACACCTGCACAGTGCAGAAATGCAAGGCCCCAGCTCTTTCTGAGTTTTGTTTCCTCCAAATGGCTGGAGCATTTATTTCATAAAATTTATACACCCCTGTTGGGATGCTGCCGAGGAGACAGGGGCTCCAGCCACCGCTGGCAGTCGGGAGAACTCTGGTTCCTGGAACAGCATCAATCAATGACTCGAGCCTCCGATTCATTCAGAAGCTGAGCACGCTCTTATCAGCAGAGTGAATAAATCTTCACAACATAAGTGGCAGACAGAGACATGCGTAAGCATTATTTACAGGCGTTTATTCAGCATAGTTCAGGAACAAAGGAAAAAACATGTCTGCTTCCCTTCGTGTCCAGCAAAACAGCAATATAGCAAAAGCAATATGCAACGGAAGATCCCAGCAGACTGTGCTGGAATGTAAACAGGCATGTGACACACAACAGTCATGCCTGTTCCTTTTAAGGTGGAAAGGAACTATATCCTTACATCCTTCCCCTTTCCATGTAACCTAGAGTACCTGTGGTTCAACCCAGTTGCAACCTCTGTACATAAACCTTAAGTTGTTCTCTGTTAACAACCTTAGGCAACAGATCTGCAGGAATTTCATTTCCTGGCATGTAGGACACCTGAATAACCCCCTTCTGAATACAGAAAGCCCCAAAGAGAATAAAACAATAAAATTATCAGTACAAACGCTCTATTCAACCAAACTGAAAACAAATTAAACCAGGCATCCATATTCTGCACGTCTGGGTAGACTTGCCTAAACAAAAAAAATGCTTTTAGCAGGCACTGAAAAGTTTACTGAGAAGGCGCCTTCCTGATATCAAGAGGCAGGGAGTTCCAGAGGATAAATGCTGTCACAATAAAAGATTGATTTCCTACATAATGTCCATCGGTATCAGGTAGCACCTATAGCAGTGCCAGCTCCACAGATCGAAGAGGTCAAGTGGGTGTAGTTGTCATAAGCTGATCTCGCAAGTAAACTGGCATGTTCCCACCCAGACCCTGCTGAAGTAAACCTAGAGCCACATAGCACCTGGAAAGACATATGTGGGAATGTAGAGCAGGAAGAAACCAGCCAGCTGCAGACATTTCCCTGCACAAGCCATATGTCATGGTTCCTCAGAGGAAAGAGACAGGATCAAACCCAGCATACAGAGACACAACGGATACCCTCCTCTGGGTCATTCTGCGACCCAGCTGCACCGGAATGAGGGAGAAAATGCAATCCCACCCCAACCACAATTGCGGAAGGATAACTTCCCACCTCGCCCCCAGCGGAAGCTGATAGGAAAGAAGCAAGACAGAGCAGTAACTCACACAGAGATGCAGAGGACCACCTCCAGGATGGATGGAGAATTTGGGGCTCACGGGGACACAGGAAGCTGCCTTGGAGATAGACAGTCCACTGGCTCGCAGAGCCCACTGTTTTCTACTTTGGCAGCAGCTGCCCAAGGTTTTGGGCAGCAGCCTTACCTGGGCATACCTGGTGATGCTGAGGATCATACCTGGGCTTTTCATGTGCAAAGCACAAGCCACGCCCCCTCTCCCATAGCTGTCAACTTACAGATTTGAAAATAAGGGACCAGCAGCCTCGAAAATAAGGGATCAGCAGCCACAATAAGGGATTTTCCGGGCACAGGTATGTTCAACTTCTGAGCCCCTCCGAGCCAAAGGCAGAAAGCCCAGCCAGCAGCCAAACGAAGCCTCAAGCAGTGGTTCCCGCAGCGCAGCAACCCGGCAAAGGGGATGCAGCAAGGAAAACCACTGTCACCTCTCCGCTGGGAAGCGCTGAGCAAAGGCGAGTCCCCAGGCAAAGCGGCCGATTTGATCAGCACAAGGCATGCAAGCTCCACCCCCAGGCGTTCTTAGACTCCTTATTGGGTGAGCAACGCAGCCAAGCAACACAGTTGGAGCCTCCCTCCTCCCTGGCCAGCAGGGAGGGAGGGAGAGGAGCTGCTTCCTTTGAAACCCGGGAAATTTAAGGGACATCATCAGTAAGGGACAGCAGCGGGACACGGCACTGGGATAAGGGAGCTTCCCACCAAATAAGGGACGGTTGACAGCTATGCTCTTCTCCTTAAAGGGGCCTTCAATTATTTGATAGATGCCTCCGTGAGAGTGCCCAGACTTGCCCTCGAGTGCTATTGGGGGCATTCCTGATCTAGCTGTTCTTCTGACAGCATTCCCACTCCAGGATTCCCCTGGGTGGAAAGTTACTCACCTTTCAGTCTCCTCCGCATGCTGAAGGTTGAAGAGCAGGGAAGGGACAATCTTATCCATGTGCTGTGGGTCCCAAATGTTGGCCTGAAGTTCGTCGTTCACCGTCTTCCGCACCACACCTTGGAGACCTTTTATCCCAGACATCCGGATTCTGAAAGAGAGAGAGAGAGACTTTTTTTGCTGCCTACCTGGAATTCTGGCCTCCAGCTCAGCCTCTCCCAAACTGGCTCCCAGGACGTTTCCGAGCACAATTCAAAGTGTTGGTGCTGACCTTTCAAACCCTAAACGGCCTCAAAGGCCCAGTATACCTGAAGGAGCGTCTCCACCCCCATCGTTCAGCCCGGATACTGAGGTCCAGCGCCGAGGGCCTTCTGGCGGTTCCCTCACTGCAAGAAGTAAGGTAACAGGGAACTAGAGAGAGGGCCTTCTTGGTGGTGGCGCCCGCCCTGTGGAACACCCTCTCAGCAGATGTCAAGGCAATAAACAACTATTTTACTTTTAAAAGACAACTGAAGGCAGCCCTGTTTGGGGAAGTTTTAAATGTCTGACACTGTATTGTTTTTAATATTCGGTTGGAAGCCGCCCAGAGTGGCTGGGGAAACCCAGCCAGATGGGCATGGTATAAATTATTATTATTATTATTATTATTATTATTACTACTACTACTACTACTACTACTATTTGGGGCTACAGCTTCTCATCTGCCCCCAGCTCTCAGCTACATAACTATTTCTAACCTGAGAGTCTTAGAGAATGGAATCACAGAATCACAGAAATGGAAGGAACTTCAGCTAAAACATCCATGGCAGGTGGCCATCCAAGCTCTGCTTAAAAACTGAGGTTGTAAAAAAATCTGTTTTCCTTTTTTTACATAAGAGATTAATAACTTCTCTGTTATTAGATCTCCAGGGAATATGGGGAAGGCTCTTTTGCAGCATCTCACTGATCTTAAATCTGCCGAAGTAAAAGCTGGACCTAGAAGCATCTGTTGGTTAGAGTGTGGTGATGATAATGCCACAGTTTGCAGGTTCAATCATCGCAGAGGACAGCTGCATTTTCCTGCATTGCAGGGGGTTGGACTAGATGATCCTCAGTGTCCCTTCTAACTGTAAAATTCTCGACAGAGGTTTTTTATGTTCTAATTTGTGGGCTTCGCAAGAGTCATCAGGCTGTTCTTTGGTTGGTATGATAATTTGCTTGAGTTGCCCATCCCTATAGAAGGAAGAAGCTGTTAGAATTCCTGCTCCATGATTGCAGTCATGCGATTGTTGTCTTTCACATGACAGTATATATTTTGACTCCAGGGAGTGGGAAGTGACGGAGACAGGATGTTTGTGTTACTGTGTTCCGTGAAGTGGGACTGTTGTCCTTTGTTCTTTTTCTCTTTGCTGTCTGATGCTAGAGAGAGAGGGAGCCATGTTGCAGTGCTCCGTGTGGGTTTATATGTAAATAAAGTAGATTAGCCAAAATGCTGACTTGTGAAGACTCTGCGGATCCCTAAGTGTGCTGGTGTCGGTTGGCATCTGTCGCTGTGATGTTCAGGATGAAGAAAGCTAATGAAGCTCCCGAACGATTGACCAGGAGGGAGGGAACATGCCAGTCGGGCATGTGTCTCTGCCGGGGTCCTACTCGAATGTAGGCTGAACTCCTGACAGAAGCTACCGCCAAAGAAGAAGAAGATTGGCAAAACAAACTATAGAACTATGCATGACATAGTACAAAATTTGAAACCCAAGAAAGAAAAGGACATTGTTGTTTTAAAAAGGGGAAATGTTTAAGGCATATATTGCAAGCTCTGTGTATAGGTTTCTACATTAGTTGAACTTCTAAAGGTCACTTGTAACAACATGAATAAGATGTTAAAATGGGACTGTTAAGAATATAAGATTCTATAGATGTGCATGAATAAGTATAAAATAATGGAACCAGGAGGGGGAGGGGTGGGAAGTCAATTAAGATGTATGAATTCTGGAAACAGATTGGTATAGAAATATTGGGAATTGTGGGTAGGAAGGTGGAAATATCTAAATTAATGGTTCTTATTCGCCTGAGTAGCACGGAGTTAAAACAAAAGAGGATTGTTAATGGGTTAAATTGATGGTAATTGTATCCAGACAGGTTATAGTGAGTAATTGGAAAAATGCAGAAGAGCTACGGGTGAACCAATGGAGGAAAAAATATTACAATCTTAGAATATCTAACTGTGAAGATACATTAAATGAAAGGGTTTAAGGTCAGTGAGAAGGAGGAGGATTGGTTTGAGAAAACCAATTGAATTATTTGGGCAGGTTTGAACAATTTGGGGCAATTAAAATGTTAAAAGTTAAATAAACCTTGTGGAGGGAGGTTTGTAAAGGTATATAGAATGGTACATATGGTTGATTTGAATATGTTATTATTGATTATGTATCAGCTCCCTGTGGGTTTTCACTGTTTGTTTTCACTGGTTGTGTTTTGGTTGTTGGTAAAAACAAATCAATTAATTAATTAAGAAAAAATAAGATGTATGAATTAAATTTGTGATTATGAACTTTTTTGTTTTCTTTTTCATGTTACTATAAAAGTAAGAAATTGTATTGGGTTTTTTAAAAAAAGATAATTTGCTTAAATCATCAGCACTTCCACAGCCCTGGGACTGCGAAACCAGTCTAACAGCTGCAACAGTAATATTCCTCTTGAAAATATCAGTAATATTAATATCAGTAATGTTAGAAGTGGGATAGCCATTTGTCAGGGATGCTTTAGCAGAGATTCCTGCATTGCAGGGGGTTGGACTAGATGACCCTTGGGTCTCTTCCAACTCTTAAGATTCTCTGGTTCTATAATAAAAATAGTCATAGTAATAGTAATTTATTATTTTTACCCCGCCCATCTGGCTGGGTTTCCCAGCCACTCTGGGCAGCTTCCAACAAAGATTAAAAATACATCCCTAAACAGGGCTGCCTTCAGATGCCTTCTAAAAGTTTGGTAGTTGTTGTTCTCTTTGACATCTGGTGGGAGGGCGTTCCACAGGGCGGGTGCCACCACCGAGAAGGCCCTCTGCCTGGTTCCCTGTAACTTGGCTTCTCACAGTGAGGGAACCACCAGAAGGTCCTCTGTGCTGGACTTCAATGTCCGGGCAGAACGATGGGGATGGAGACGCTCCTTCAGATATACTGAACCGAGGCTGTTCAGGGCTTTAAAGGTCAGTACCAACACTGTGAATTGTGCTCGGAAACGTACTGGGAGCCAATGCAGGTCTCTCAGGACCGGTGTTATGTGGTCTCGGCGGCTGCTCCCAGTCACCAGTCTAGCTGCCGCATTCTGGATTAGTTGTAGTTTCCGGGTCACCTTCAAAGGTAGCCCCACGTAGAGCGCATTGCAGCAGTCCAAGCGAGAGATAACTAGAGCATGCACCACTCTGGCGAGACAGTCTGCGGGCAGGGAGGGTCTCAGCCTGCGTACCAGATGGAGCAAGGCTATTTTCTGCTGGTGCAGAGGGGAGGACCCAAACCTATGGATTTAAATTACGAAAACGAAAATTCCGACTCAACATCAAGAAGAACTTTCTGGTGGTAAGAGCTTTTCGACAGTGGAATGGGCTCCATCGGAAGGGGGAAGACCCTTTGTCGTTGGAGGTTTTTAAGCTGAGCTTGCACGGCCATCTGCAAGGGATTCTTCAGCTGTGTTGCAAGGGGGTGGACTAGATGAGCCCTGGGTTCCCTTCCAGCGCTACAATTCTATGCAGCAAAGACCCACAGGAGGAGGTGTGGCCTCTGTCATCTTGAGGAAGCCAGCTTGAGTCCTTCCTTCCCTCTGGTTCTATTTTTTGCTGGAAGATCTGTGCCAAACCAGTTTTGGGTGTGAGTGTCCCTTTTGGACTCCTTGAAGGTGAACCTACCCCTAGCAGGCGATTGCAACCTCATTTAGCATGAGTGTTTAAAGAGCACCTTCCTTTCCCTTTCGGCGGGGGCGACTCCTTCCTCCCCAAAGGATTAATTACGAGGAGCAGAGCCAGATGAATGTTGCTTTCCACGAACCGAGCTTCTCTCCGCTCCTGGTGCTTTCGGAAAAAAACCCAGCAGGGGCTTCCTTTCCCCACCCACCCCTCTATTCCGCCACCCAAGGAGCGCTTCCGTCTTGAATCCGATTCAGGCAGTGCTCCCCGCAACCCTGCACACAATCTCTGCCTGCAATTAGCCTGCCAAAGATGCCTTTTCAATGCCTTGTCCCTCCTCGACAAAAGCTGGGTGCCGCATTTCAGAGGGATAATGAATAGTCGAGGTCAGGGCGCGGGAGTCGGATCAGAACAAGGTGCCTCCAGGGAGGCCTCTAAGAGCAATTGGTGACTAACTGCCTCAAAACTAGCATGTCTTTTGTTTCCTGCTATGGTTCCTCTTGGATTTGTGGGTCTGCACAGCGCCATGGCCTGTTTGCGCCCAATTAAATCCCCTTGGCAGTAGGTGTTGGTTCAGCTTAATGCAGCGGCGGTAGAGCCCCTTGGGGGCAGTGGGATTTCCAGGGGGCGCTAAGAAGTAAGGTTGCCTGTGTATATTACGCACTCTACAAGCTTGTTTTCTCCTGAACTGGAGGGGAGAACTCAAGCCAATGACTTCAAGTTACAAGGAAGGAGTCAGTTAAAAGTTCTTTAGATAGCCACCCTGGCTTCTTTAGGCACCTTCCATGTTTCCGTCTCATTGGTATTGCCTGAAGTTGTGCTTTTACTATCTCCCTCTTAACAAACTCCCAGCCATCATGAACTCCCTTTCCTTTTAGTATTACTGTCCATGGGATCTCACCCAGCACTTCCCTAAGTTTTATGAAGTCGGTTTTCTTAAAGTCAAGAAATTGAGTCCTAGTATGCTTGGCTGCTCCTTTCCACTGTATAGTAAACTTCAGAAGAGCATGATCACTCGCGCCTAATGATCCTTTGGACTAGATGACTCTAACTCTACAAATTTCTGATTCGAGGACCTTGGAGACCAGGGTTCAAATTCAGACTAGGCCATTGAGGCTCACTAGGTAAGACCCTGACAGCCAGTTCCAGGGATAAAATGGGGAGTTGGTGAATCATGTGACCACCTTGAGCTCCTTGGAGGAAAAGGTGAGATAAAAATGGAGTGAATGGATGGATGAATCCAGCTGGTACTCACTTTGTCCGGGTGTCCATGTCGTCATGGCTGGAATGACACATTTCGCTGAAGCGAGAGACGAAGAAGTCGTAGCTCCTGTGATACGACGGGGTGTCCTCCTCAATGTTTGCAAATTTCACAAACTGCAGGCAGGGAAACAGGGAGCAGGGTGGCAGAGAAAGAGGTGGGAGACATGAATTTTAAAAATGCAACGCTCTTGCCCAATTCTCACTCTGTAGGGAAATACGGAAGCTCTTCCTCTCCACACGGAGGGATGTTGTCTGTGTGAGCTGGAGCATCACGTGGGCTCAATCCCCATATGAGATGAACCCACACTCTCATCTGTAACTACAAGCTAAAGCCTGCCTTCAGGATCATAGCGTGAACTGAATGCAAGTAATCTTACTACTTTTAAAAGAAGACTCTTGTGTTGTTATTGTTTTAAAGAGGGAATTAAAGGGGAATTTAGCTTTGGTATTTTAACTTTTGTATGTTTTAAAGTTTAGTTGTGAAATTCATATCATTCATGTATTCATGTATTGTTTTTAACACTCGATTGGGAGCCTCCCAGAGTGGCTGGGGAAACTCAGCCAGATGGGCGGGGTACAAATAAATTATTATTATTGTTATTGTTATATCAACGTTCTCAGCCTCTGGACAGGCTCATCTAAGCAAGAATGCTTTTAGCAGGAGCACATTGAAGGCACCTGCTTGAGATCAATAGGCTTGAGTCTTACTCTCCAGAGAAGGAGAAAACAAGCTTGTTCCATCTTCCATGAGACAGCCCTTGAGATATTTGAAGATGACTCTCATATCTCCTCTCTGTCTCCACTTTTTCAGGCTAAACGTATCCAACTCCTTCAACCGTTCCTCATCAGGCTTGGTTTCCAGACCCCTGATCATCTTGGCCGCCCTCCTCTGCCCATGTCCCAGCTTGTCAACATCCTCCTTAAATTGTGGTGTCCAGAACTGGACACAGTATTCCACCTTCCATGTGACAGCCTGCATTACAGGGGGTCAGACTTCATGAACCTTGGGGGTCCCACCCAACTCTACAGGTCTAAGCGGTTTATAAATTTTAAGAAATGAATAAAGTTTGGGCCCAGGGACTCTCTGCTTCACTGCTCAGCTGCTTAGCCACCCTGCCAAGCCATGTCTCTGAGGAGGAGGGACTAATAATAATAATAATAATGATAATAATAATAATTTTTATTTATACCCCACCCTCCCCAGCCAAGACCGGGCTCAGGGTGGCTAACACCAAGTAAAAACCATTGATTAAAATAGAACTTAAAAACAAGATTAAGTACAACATTAAAATGCAGCCTCGTTTCAGTAGAAACGCAAATCAAAAACTTTTTGGGAATGAAAACGTCAAATCTTCACCAAGGGCCAGCTATCCAGACTGGCCCCACGTGGGCCAGAAAAAAGCCAGGGAAGTCCCCAAATAGGAGTTCCATCACAGAAGGAAAAAGGAAAGAGGCGAAGGCCCTGCAGAAAGAAATCAGATCCCGCAGTGCCCTGGTCTCATGAGACAGAGCGTTCCACCAGGCCGGAGCCAGTGTTGAAAAGGCCCTGGCCAAGTCTGCTACCTGCACCTCTTCCTCAGATGCAACACTTTGCAAATCTCACAGCGCTTACTGAGTTTGTGCCAAGAATCTGCAGGTCCGGCTTCTCTGACTCCAGCAGCTTGGCCACCATTTTCAGGAAGCTCTCCACGAAAAGATTGATGCTCTGGCAGTGACAGGCCATCAGGAGCTGGTCCAGGGCTTCCATCGCGATGCAGACGTACCTAGAGTGGCAAGCAGAGAAAGAGAAATGGAAAACCACCCTTAGAATGACTCCATCCCTTACTGGGTTAGAAGGAGAGCAAGGGAAGCCAACGCTCAAAGTCACCAAAAGATACAAAGGAACACAGGAAGCTGATTGCTATCCAGTCACAAGGTCACAGAATTGTAGCGTCACCTAGTCCAGGGACGTCCAACTTCCAAGAGACTGCGATCTACTCACACGATTAAAATCTGGCAGTGATCTACCCCTTTTTAGGGGGGTTCAGGTCAGAGTTGTTGAGCTTTTTCTAAGGAGAAAATATCCGTTAATTTAGCAGCTTAAGTCAAATAAATAAAAAAATGGCGCTCACCAAGAGATTCCTAATGAGACAGTCAGCCTCACTGTGAAAACTCTGACTTCCGCTCTGGCGATCTAGAGGGCAGGGCAAGGGGGCAGAGCCGGATGGAGGAGCCAGCAATCTACTGTGATCTGCTAAATCCTCCTGGGGATTGACCAATTGATCCCTATTGACCTTTTGGACATCCCTGATCTAGTCCAACCCCCTGCAGTGCAGGCTGTTACACAGAAGATGTTGAAGCGATGATTCTTCAACATCAACTTCGTTGGACTGGTCGTGTTGTGCGGATGCCTGATGATCGCCTTCCAAAGCAACTACTTTATTCCGAACTTTAAAATGGAAAGCGTAATGCCAGTGGTCAACAAACACTGGCCTGCGGCTGCTCTAGTTGGAGAACAGCCTTTCCCAAAGGTGTCATGGGCTTTGAAGACACTCGAACTCAGGACAAAAGGGAGAAACGTGCTAGGAGGAACGCACGCTTGGCAAACCCTCACTGTGATCAACTCCCGCCTGGAAACCAATGTCCCCACTGTGGAAGGACGTGTGGATCCAGAATTGGCCTCCGCAGTCACTTACGGACTCATTGTTAAGACCGTGTTCATGAAGGACAATCTTACTGGGCTACGAGTGATCGTGGAAGAAGAAGAAGATGATGAAGATGAAGATGAAGAACACCGGCTGTCACATGGAAGATGGAGCAAGTTTGCTTTCTGCTGCTTCAAGGGGAGACCAGAACCAATGTTCAAATAACAACTGTGTCCAGTTCTGGGCACTACAGTTCAAGAAGGACACTGACAAACTAGAACGTGTCCAGAGGAGGGCAACCAAAATGGTCAAAGGCCTGGAAACGATGCCTTATGAGGAACGGCTAAGGGAGCTGGGCATGTTTAGCCTGGAGAAGAGGAGGTTAAGGGGTGATATGATAGCCATGTTCAAATATATAAAAGGATGCCACATAGAGGAGGGAGAAAGGTTGTTTTCTGCTGCTCCAGAGAAGCGGACACGGAGCAATGGTTCCAAACTACAAGAAAGAAGATTCCACCTAAACATTAGGAAGAACTTCCTGGCAGTAAGAGCTGTTCGACAGTGGAATTTGCTGCCCAGGAGTGTGGTGGAATCTCCTTCTTTGGAGGTCTTTAAGCAGAGGCTTGACAACCATAGGTCAGGAGTGCTCTGATGGTGTTTCCTGCTTGGCAGGGGGTGGGACTCGATGGCCCTTGGGGTCTCTTCCAACTCTAGGATTCTATCATTCTAGGAAGGAGATTCCAACTAAACCTTTGTTTGACAGGGGAATGGACTCCCTCAGAAGGTGGTGGGCTCTCCTTCGTGGGAGGCTGGGTGGTCACCTGCCAGGGATTCTTGAGCTATGATTCCTGCATTGCAGGGGGTTGGACTAAATGACCCTCAGGGTCCCTTCCAACGCTGCAATTCTATGATTCTATTACTCTGTTGTTAGAATTCTAAGGTCTCAAATATAAATTAAATGTTCATAAATGTACAAGGCAAACCCATATATAAACCATGTGTCTGAAATAGTATAGGAGAGCAATCCTGAAGGCATTTCAACTCTCCCAGTGACCTCAAATATTCCTCGGCAGGAAGGGAGGCAAATGGGGAAAGCCTTCCCATTGTCTTTTTGCTTGCAAGGGCATATTTGTGTATGAATAGGGTGAGCCTGTGACCTGGACTCAGGAACTAAAGTATTTACCATCACGAAAGAATGCCCAGGCTGCCCAGGTAATACGACCAGTGACCATTATCAGGTATCCTGGCAGGCAGGATTTCTGCTGTAGACCGCCTCCTTCTGTGATGTATGTATGATGTTTTGGGGGGTGGTCTTGGGCCACAGGGTGGGCAGTTTTAAAAGTCTAAATAAGGGCTTGCACACCATTGTTCTGTGTTCCTCCCCCCTCCTGCGTGTGGTGAGAGAGGACCCCGTTGCAACAGTTTAATAAAGATCAGGCTTACTAGCTGCTTTGCTTCTCAGTATTCTCTGGTTGGCCTCTGTTATTTTCTTCTACCGATAGGGAACCCACTTAAGGACTCTATATGGGCTCTTGAGTACCCCATAAGGGAAAAGGAGCAGTGTTTTTTCCCCTTATAACAACTCCCTGCATTCTTCTCCCGGTCCTAATCCAGCAGCAGAACCCTTCTCAATCCCTTTTCCTTTCTCCAGCACACATTTCTGGGCTCAGAGTTGGCCGACGTGTCTTCTGAGCTCACCTGTTCCAGAATCTGAGCCCAGGATTTCACTTGGGACCTGCCTGGGAGGTAAACATCAAAAGCAAAGTGTGGAGAAATAGAGAGAATGAGGACATCCTGCTCCGTTAAAACACACACACCAAATAAAAAATAAATCCACTCAACAAGGCCACGGCAGACACAAGTTTTGCTCCCCAGGCACCGCAACTGACGTCAAGCAAAGACTTGAAGACGTGGGTGTCTCCCCAGGGTTCAGCCAGCCCAAAAGGCAAAAATAAATCACCTGTCAGGGGAAGACAAACAGGCCTGGGTTGTTTGCAAACGCAATGTTTTTGCAGTGGAAAAAGCCCACTTATTCAATCATTTCAGAACTCGAGTCTCTCTCTCTCAATCACAGGCCCCATCAAGCCTGGACTACCCAGTTAGGGTTGTCATATTTCAGAAAGTGAAAATCCAGACACATGTTGTTGTGGGTGGTTTTGGTTTTTTTTTTGCAAAATCTCCAAAAAACAACAACAGTTTTTGAACTATTTTTATGGCGATTCTCCAAAAATCAATACTTCTGACAGAGGTTGCCATACATCCGGGTTTTGCCGGACATTTTCAGTGATTTTCGGAAATTCCACCCAGACACAATTTCCTACGGACGGATCCCAGATATGTCTGGGAAATCCCAGGCGTGTGACAGCCTTACAATAATGAGGCTTCAGTTTCAAGACCTGTCCTGGGTCATATTTTGTTGCACAGATGTAGAATCCCCTCCTATAACCCTCCCCAGGTTTTGATATCTTCCGAGGTGGCCCTTCTCTCAGTCCTGCCCCCTGCCCAGGCACGTTTGCTGGGGATGTGGGAGAGGGCCTTCTCGGTGGCGGCTCCCAGGCAACTTTGGAACTCCCTGCCTAGAGAAACGATTATCTGTATTTTTTAAATAAATCATGTGTGTATGAGTATGTGTTTAATTGTTTTTAATTATTGTTTTTCTTTCTATGTTTTCAGCTGTTCTTATTTCATCTGCAAGCCACCTTGAGTCCCTACCAGGGGGAAAATGTTATTTTTATTTTAGTTTATTTGTTAGATTTACATACCTCTCTTCATCCTTAAGATCGTTTCTGGCGAACCAGAGCAGTGCACGGAAACGCAGTTTACCTTCCTGCTGGAGTGGTACCTATTTATCTACTTGCACTTTGACGTGCTTTCGAACTGCTAGGTTGGCAGGAGCTGGGACCGAGCAATGGGATCTCACCCCGTCATGGGGATTTGAACCGCTGACCTTCTGATTGGCAAGTCCTAGGCTCTGGGGTTTAACCCACAGCACCACCCGCGTCCCAACAAGATACGGGATAAAAACAAGTAAATAATTAAAAGCTAGGCTATAAATAATAATAATCAGGGCTTTTTTCCCCATCTGGAACTCACTAGAAATCAGTACTGGCACCTCTCAGGTGGGCGCCATTGCCAGAATAAGAGAACAAGGAAGGTGTTAATGGTGTTTCTTTTATAGAAAAATAGCAATACAGTCTTACTTTGGATCCCAAATGCCCTGGAACTCAATGTTTTGGCTCCCAAACCCGGAAATGACTGTTCCGGTTCATGAATGTTCTTTTGGAACCCGAACGTCTGACTGGGCTTCTGATTGGCTGCAGGAAGTTCCTGCAGCCAATCAGAAGCCGCACTTTGGTTTTGGAAGTCGAATGGGCTTCCGGAACGGATTCTGTTCGACTTCCAAGGTACGACTGTAATAATTTTCATAAAATAATAATAACTCAGTAGTAGGGCACATGTCTTGAATTCAGAAGGCTCCAGTTAGAGCTTCTGGTATTGACAGTTTACAGGATCAGGTAAATAAAGCGAAAGATCCTCCTCTGCCCAAAAATGCCGGAGAGTCACTGCCAGATGGAGCAGACTATATTGAGCTAGACAGCCAAGCGTTTTGATCTCAGATAAAGGAGTTTCACGAGTTCTGCTGAAATCCACCATTTCAATGGTGTGCGGAGATCAAAGCCGAGAGTCCCATTCTCTGGAGGGAATTAACCGGTGCCTCCAAGTCAACCCAACATCTGAAATCGGAGGAGGCGGCATGTGCCCTCCAGCACCCGCCACAGCCTTTGCTGCCGACATCAAACTCTCCTCCAACAAAGGCTCCATTGCGAGCAAAACCTCATTAGCCGTCCCTTGAACGCAGAACCTCAGACAATCCCTTTGAAGGGATTGTCATTTCTGATGAAAGCGGACGTCTTTGCAGCTTTGAAACATCTCCCAATTTCCATGCTCCTGAGTGACGCTTCCGCGCCCCTCTTTCTCTCCAACTACTCCCCCCACCCCCATCCCACTTTTTTCTCCAGCAGATGAAAGCAAAACACAACAGGCAAACAGGAGTAGGAAGTGCAAAGAGACAGTTGTGCGTCCTGGTTGTGTCGCCAAGACGGGAAGAATAAACAAAAAACCCACCCCAGAAGTATTTGAAGGCCCTGTTCCATCTGGAGTTGACCCGGCACCTCGGAATCAGAGCGGCAATTTATTATTGGCAACATCAACGCCCCCAGAAGACGCACAACAGAATCTCTCCGGCAAACACCACCTACTAAGTAGAGCAGCCGCTCCAGCGAAGCGAAAAGTCAGGTGTGAGCAGAAAGAGGATGGATATAGAAATGACTCAGGCAGCTCAGCAAAAATAGAATTTGAAAAATCAAGCGGAATGGTGGAATCTTCTTTTTCTTTAGAAAAGAGGCAGCAGAGGCCGAATTCTTTAGCGCCAAAGAGATATTATGCACAGAGGGGAGAAAGGGGACAGGGAAACGCTTTTGTCCTTTTCTCGTAACGCTAGGAATTGCGGAGAAACAGATGGGGGAAAGCTTTACGGCGTCTATCAAAACGCTAAATTTGTGGACCTCATTTGAAAATTGGGGGGGGGGGAGGAAAAAGACAGGAAGCTATCTATGGCTCTGCTCTGTTTCCGCTTTTAACATGCTGTGCGTGAGGCTCCTCTTTTCTCTAAGCTAAAAGTCCTGAAAGCTCCATCCTTTCTTTGCTTGTTTTGGCGGCTCTGTTATGTGGGATGTGATAGATAGGTAGCAGTCAAGTACAACATTCCTTGTTTTCCTAGAGAAGACATGCGGGGGAAACTTCCTGTTTCCTCCTGGGCTGGAGCATCCTTCCTCTTGCATGTGACTAGAGGTGGGTGTGACCTTACCTGTTCAGGTAACAAAAGAGCAGGGCACACAGCACATTTTCTTCTTTTCGACTCTTCTCCATCTTCGGTGTGCGAACTGCAGTGACTGCTAGTCTGCAGTCACTGCTATTATCAGATCCAAATGTATATATTTCATAACTGAGTCTGCCTTCAGGGATCCAACTGTGAACTGATGATGTGAGCAAACTTCTTTTATATACTTTACACAAGATTGTGGCGTGTTTCTTCTTTTAAAAGGGATATAAAGGGGACTTTATAGGGACGTGGGGGGCACTGTGGGTTAAACCAGAGAGCCTAGGGCTTGCTGGTCAGAAGGTTGGCGGTTTGAATCCCCGCACCGGGGTGAGCTCCCGTTGCTCGGTCCCTGCTCCTGCCAACCTAGCAGTTCGAAAGCAGGTCAAAGTGCAAGTAGATAAATAGGTACCGCTCCAGCGGGAAGGTAAACGGCGTTTCCGTGCGCTGCTCTGGTTCGCCAGAAGCGGCTTCGTCATGCTGGCCACATGACCCGGAAGCTGTACGCCAGCTCCCTCGGCCAGTAAAGTGAGATGAGCACCACAACTCCAGAGTCGGCCACGACTGGACCTAATGGTCAGGGGTCCCTTTACCTAAAGGGGACTTTCCTGGAACCTAATACTGAGAGGCCCTACAGGAGCCCGCAACCAGCTACCTGCTGGGCATTTAAAAAGGGGAAGGTAAAACTCTGCTAAGTTTTACTTACGCAAGTTAGGAAGGATATTCATAAACAATATATCCTCTCCTGCCTCCCTGAACATTCTCACATGTTACGAACCTTTCCCAAGTCTGCAGTGTCCTTTTTGAGGAGAGGCACCCAGAACTAGCCTTCCAACCTCTGCTTAGGAACCACCAAGGAAGGAAAATCCACCATCTTCCCAGGTAGTCTGCATGGCTCCGAAACAGATTGGGTTTCCAACGTCTGACGTTGAAACAATGGCTTGGCTCCTAAGAAGCCACTTTCACCAGATCAAAGTCAGAAGCAACAAGAAAGCGTTCATTATATGTGCAAAAAAATCTGGTAAGGAAGGAGAATGAGGCAGGAGTTTTTTCCATATAGAAAGTTACATTTGTTTCTCAACAGTTATATACCAATTCATCAAAACTAGTGACTTCACCCAAACATCAATGTTTATATCCCAAATTGCATATAACTGTGTTTTAAAGCTTCGTCTTATCCAATTCCATCCTCTCTCATGTGTTTCTTGATATATTGTCCAACTTTCTTACACTTCAAGCCCTGCTGTCCATGGAGGTGCAGGTCAATTCTGTGTCCAGGGCAGCTGTCTACCAGCTCTATCTGGTATGCAGGATGAGACCCTCCCTGCCCACAGACTGTCTCACCAGAGTGGTGCATGCTTTAGTTATCTCCCGCTTGGACTACTGCAATGCGCTCTATGTGGGTCTACCTTTGAAGGGACCTGGAAACTGCAACTAATCCAGAATGTGGCAACTAGACTGGTGACTGGGAGTGGCCACCGAGACCACATAACACCAGTCTTGAAAGACCTACATTGGCTCCCAGTATGTTTCCAAGCACATTTCAAAGTGTTGGTGCTGACCTTTAAAGCCCTAAACGACCTTGGTCCACTATACATGAAGGAGCGTCTCAATCCCAATCTTTCAGCCCGGACACTGAGGTCCAGCGCCGAGGGCCTTCTGGCTGTTCCCTCTTTGCGAAAAGCAAAGCCACAGGGAACCAGGCAGAGGGCCTTCTCGGAAGTGGCGCCCGCCCTGTGGAACGCCCTCCCACCAGATGTCAAAGAGATACAGTAAACAACTACCTGACATTTAGAAGACATCTGAATTCAGCCCTGTTCAGGGAAGTTTTTAATGTGTGACATTTTAATGTATTTTTAATCTTTGTTGGAAGCTGCCCAGAGTGGCTGGGGAAACCCAGCCAGATGGAGAGGTAAAAATAAATTATTATTATTATTATTATTATTATTATTATTATTATTATTATTATTCTGCACCTGGGCAACAACTTTTCATATAGGCTAGAAAGGGTTCCCAGTTTTAAAAGCTTTTCTCATCCCACTGTAGGGCTGTAGAATCATGGAACTGTGGGGTTGGAAGGGCCCTCCCCAGGTCATCCAGCCCAACCCGCTGCCACACAGGTCTCCCTTACCCGTATCGGTGCCTGCTCACATCTCGGATCAGCTTTTCTGACAGGTAAGCACCGATGCGGTCGAGCTTCTCAGGGGCAGAAAGGGCATAGAAAGTCAGCTTCTCATTTTCCTTACATTTCCAACATTTGTTGTCTGGCACATGGCATATTTTGGCTAGTTTAACTGGGGTCATGTACCACCTATATCATTTTCATTACATTTTCCTTCAGAGCATTACATGCCGTGAAGTTCATCCCCGTGGTCCACAACCTTTCCCAATCCTCAAACATAATATTATGCCCAATATCCTGTGCCCACTTTATCATGGCCGACTTAACCATTTCATCTTGTGTATTCCATTTCAACAGCAAGTTATACATTCTTGAGAGTACTTTAGTCTTAGGTTCTAACAATTCTGTTTCCAACTTCGATTTCTCCACCTGGAATCCTAACTTTTTATCCTTTTTAAAAATTTCTTGAATCTGAGCGTAATGTAACCAGTCTCGCACTTTGTCTTTCATTTTTTCCAAACTCTGCAATTTCCAATTGTTGCCCTCTTTCTCTATTATTTCCCAATATTTCGGCCATTTGGCCTCCATATTGGGTCTTTTTCGGGCCTTAGCCTCCAGAGGTGATAGCCATCTTGGAGTCTTATTTTCCAATAGGTCTTTGTATTTTGTCCAGACATTAAACACTGCTTTCCTGACAATATGGTTCTTGAAGGCCTTATTGATCTTAACTTTGTCATACCATAAGTATGCATGCCAGCCAAATGCATTGTTAAAACCTTCTAAATCTAACACGTCAGTGTCCTCTAGAAGTAGCCAGTCTTTTAGCCAGCAGAAAGCTGCGGCTTCGTAGTACAACCTTAAGTCTGGCAGGGCAAAGCCCCCTCTTTCTTTCGCATCAGTTAATATCTTAAACTTAATTCTGGGCTTTTTGCCCTGCCAGACAAATTTAGAAATATCTCTCTGCCACTTCCTGAAGCACTCCGTCTTATCCACAATTTGCAATGTTTGAAACAAAAACAACATCTTAGGCAATACATTCATCTTAATAGCAGCAATTCGGCCTAACAAAGAAAGCTTCAATTTTGACCAACTGTCCAAGTCTCTCTTAATTTCAGACCAACATTTTTCATAATTATCCTTAAATAGACTCAGATTTTTTGCTGTTATGTTTACCCCTAGGTACTTTACTTTTTTAACCACAGTTAGTTCTGTTTCTCTCTGAAACCGTTCTGACTCTGCATCTGTCAAGTTTTTTCCCAACACCTTAGTTTTCTGTTTGTTTAGTTTAAAGCCCGCTACCCGACCAAAGTCCTGAATCAATTGTAACACTCTTTTTGTACTAGATTCTGGCTCTTGCAATGTCAAAACAAGGTCATCTGCAAAAGCTTTAAGTTTATATTGTTTCGCTCCGATCTGAATCCCTTGCACCAACCGGTCCCCTCTAATCAAGTTCAAGAGCACCTCCAGGACAGAAATAAACAGCAAGGGGGAAATCGGGCAGCCTTGTCGTGTCCCTTTTTCAATCTTAAACTCTTCTGTAACCACATTGTTGACTATCAGTTTTGCCTTTTGTTCTGAATAAATCGCGTCAATCCCATTTTCAAAACCCCGCCCCACTCCCATTTCTTTTAAATTCCCCTTCATAAATTTCCAAGAAATATTATCGAAGGCCTTCTCCGCGTCTATAAAAATTAGAACTGCTTTCGTGTTAATATTTGTTTGCAAAAGTTCCAAAATGTCAATAATGTTCCTTGTATTAGCAAATAAATGTCTTCCTGGGAGAAAGCCTGCCTGGTCTTTATGAATTATCTCATTTAAAACTCTTTTAAGTCTTCCTGCCAAAACGTCAGCAAATATTTTGTAATCCACATTTAAAAGGGAAATGGGACGGTAGTTCTTAAGTTGTGTCTTTTCAGTTTCTGACTTTGGTATCAATGTGATAAAAGCTTCCTTCCACGATTCAGGCGCCTTCTTTCCCTCCATAATTTCATTACTGACCTCCATCAGTGGTTGAATCAAATAGTCACTTAATGTCTTATAGTACTTGGAGGTCAAGCCATCTGGCCCTGGAGACTTGCCCAACTTCATATTCTGAATGGCCTGTTCTATCTCTAGTCGTGTTATTTTACTATTCAGGAGTGATCTATTTTCTTGTGATAGTTTTTTAAGTCCATTTTTCTCCAAAAATTTTGCAATCTCTTCCTCCTTTTGTGGCCCTTGAGTGTATAATTTCTTAAAATATTTCTGGAAACATTTTCTAATTTCCGCCGGGTTCTGAATATTCCTTCCTTCTATTTCCAAATTTGTTACTATGTTCAGCTTTTGTCTCTTCTTCAACTGCCAAGCCAGCAGTTTCCCACATTTATTAGCCGATTCAAATGTTTTTTGTTTCATTGATTTAATCTTCCATTCTATTTCCTGATTTATCAGTTTGGAATATTGTGCCTGATGAAGTTTAATTTCTCTCAAAATCGGCTGTGACTTCGGATTTACTCTTAGTTTCTTCTCTAACTCTTTAATTTTCCCCAAAATCTTGTCCTTTTTCTCATTTTGTAGTCTTTTCTTTATGGCGTTCTGTTGTATCAAGAACCCTCTCATCACAGCTTTGCTTGCGTCCCAGATTGTTCTTTTTTCCACAGCAGTGTTCAAATTTATCTCAAAATAGTCCTTTATTGTTTTTTTGGCCTTCTTGATAATCTCCTGATCTCTAAACAAGTTGTCATTCATCTTCCATCTAAAGGAGCCGGTTGGTAATAATGTCATGTCCATTTTCAACGCGTTATGATCGGAGCAGGTCTTTGGGCAGATTTCCACTTTCTTCACCTTAGGAGCCAGACCTCTAGAAATCCATATTTGGTCAATTCTTGTCCAAGTCAGTTGGGCTTCAGAGAAAAGTGTTCCTTCTTTCCCTAAGGGGTTCTTTGTCCTCCATATATCAATCCAGTCCATGTTGTCTGTCATTTCAAAAAAGGTCTTTGGTAGTCTGCCTTCTTTAGTAACCTTTTGGCTTTGTGACCTATCCATGTTTGTAGAAACGATCCCATTCATATCTCCCATCATAATGATGTTATCATAGTCCAGATAATCCAGCATAATCTCATGCAACTTCTTGTAGAATTCTGATTTCCCTTCATTTGGAGCGTAGATTCCTAATATCAAAATTTTCTCTCCTTGGTGCTGTATTTCAATTGCCAAAATTCTTCCATGTTCATCTTTAAATAGAAATTTTGGTGAGAGGCTCTCCTTTGCATATATCACCACTCCTCTCTTCTTAACTAAGTCCGAAGATATAAATTCTTGGCCTAACCTTTTATTTACCAATATTTTTCTGTGGAGCCTAGTCACATGTGTTTCTTGTAAACAAGTAATGTCTAGTTGCTCCTTTTTTAATATGTGAAAGATTTTCTTCCTTTTTTCCGGACTGTTGCAGCCATTTATATTCCAACTTAAAAGTTGCAGAGACATCCTGGATAGATCTGTTTAGTTTCCTTGGGATGGTATTTTGTTCTGTGAGTCTTCAGGGTTCTGAGGTACAGGCACCTGTGGTGGTTCAGGCCCTGAGGGTAGTTCAAGTCCTTTATGAAGGTCCTCTCCGTAGGCAGTCAAAAACTTGTCCCTATCTTCCAAAGTTCTAATTTTAATCTTCTTCCCTCTAAAGGTAAAAGATAGTCCTTGGGGAAAATCCCACCTAAAGATGATTGAGTTGCTTCTCAGCAGTTTTACTAAGTCCAAATATTCAGATCTAAGATCCAACAGCTGTTTAGGAATGTCCTTAAAAATCTCAATTCTTTTGTCCGAAATGTTCAAGGAGCTTCCGTAGTGCAGGCCCAAAATCTTGTCCCTTTCCTCCTTTGATCTCAACGTAATCAAACAGTCTCTGGGCCTTTCTCTCTTTGTAAGTCTTCCAAGTCTGAAGGCTGACACAATTTTAAAGTCTTCCTCCTCTAGACCCCAGAACTTGGAGAATTCTTTGGTCAGAAACTCAGCTAGATTACCTTCTTCCACTTCTGGTATCGATCTTATCCTTAAATTAATCTCCCTGTTCCGAAGTTCCAACATGGAGAGATAGGTCTGATGTTCCCCAACCTGCTTACTGAGCGGCCTTACTTCTTTTTCCAACTCTCCCACTCTTTGGCTGGTCTCTTCGGCCAGTTTCTGATTTTCACCTGCAGCCTCCTTCAGTTGTCCAATTGCTTGTGCATTCTGTGCAACTTGCCCAGATAATTTGTTTAAAGTTTCTGTATTAAGGTCAATTTTCGCAGTTTGTTGGTCAACTTTCCTCTCCAAAGACTCCAATTTCTCAAGAATTCTCTCTAATACAGAACCAGATCCTCCTGAGGCCATCTCCTCTAGTTGTAAATCCTCAGTTTCTTCCTCCCCTGCCTGTGACAGGGAGGTAGCTTTTTCCTCCGAGGGCAAAGTGGGCACAGATGATCTGCGTGCTTGTGAGGCTGCAGTTACGGTTGTCAGAGTTGTTTGTCTGGTTCTTAATCCCTTTCTTTTTGCGCCACTCATTCCAAAGTTATCTAGCAGTCAAGGTCAAGCTGAGTTGTTCCCATGGGAAAGCTACGGCCCAGGTGGTAGCAATCAAACAGAGGGCCGGGAAATAGAAAGTAAAACAATGTTTTTGTTGTAAATCCTCAATCCTCTAGGGGGAGCATAAAATGTCCTAGGAAGAAGAGTCCATTCCACATACAAAATCTGAACCAATACTTAGGGATCTTCACAAGAGTAGTTTTAGCAGAGTTGGTTTTAGGTTTGCCACAATATTTCAAGTTGTGCTTACTGGAGTTCCAAAATGCAAGAACGTAACCATTCTGAGCTCCCTCAGACTGTCTCAAAATTTAAATAGAATGTATCCAAATTTGCAGTCTGACAGTTCTGCTGCTCAGGCAGTTCTGACACCTGGGCTTCTTAAACAGAATTGTAATCCACAAAGAAAGGAGTATATAAGTCCTAATAAAAGTCCAAAAATCAATTGCTTACAGTCTTTAAAGGAAAAAGTAATTTCTGCGGGTGCTCAATCTGAGCTGTCAAAAGTTCTCTCTATGCCTCCACTCCTCCTGCTCTTTGCTTTAAAAGTCAATGGCTGCGGAGGACGGACTTCCTTTTCCTCGTCTCTCCGCTTTCAGCTTATTTTCAATATTTTTAGTCCCAAAATTTAGTAAAGTCCTCAATTACTCACGGGTTGTTGCGTTTTAGAATCTTGTGTTGAAGGAAGAAAGGTCGGCGCTCACCGGCAACGGCAGCGCGGCTTCGCTCCGCTGAATGCGCATAGACCCACAGCGCCGCTACCCCCTCTGCGATCCGGAGCCCCTTACGGGGTTCCCTCAACGTTTCGGGGGTAGCTCCTGGCGCCCGCCGGGTCCCGAGACCGCAGGCTTCCGCTGCCTGCGGTTTTCCAAAATGGGTCTCCGCTTCGCCGTAGCGGACGACCCTTTTCCAGCGTAGCTTCCCTCTCCCGGTTAGGAAAGGGCAGCCATTACCGTTCGCGCCGCCTCCGGAAGACCAACAGTTATATACCAATTCATCAAAACTAGTGACTTCACCCAAACATCAATGTTTATATCCCAAATTGCATATAACTGTGTTTTAAAGCTTCGTCTTATCCAATTCCATCCTCTCTCATGTGTTTCTTGATATATTGTCCAACTTTCTTACACTTCAAGCCCTGCTGTCCATGGAGGTGCAGGTCAATTCTGTGTCCAGGGCAGCTGTCTACCAGCTCTATCTGGTATGCAGGATGAGACCCTCCCTGCCCACAGACTGTCTCACCAGAGTGGTGCATGCTTTAGTTATCTCCCGCTTGGACTACTGCAATGCGCTCTATGTGGGTCTACCTTTGAAGGGACCTGGAAACTGCAACTAATCCAGAATGTGGCAACTAGACTGGTGACTGGGAGTGGCCACCGAGACCACATAACACCAGTCTTGAAAGACCTACATTGGCTCCCAGTATGTTTCCAAGCACATTTCAAAGTGTTGGTGCTGACCTTTAAAGCCCTAAACGACCTTGGTCCACTATACATGAAGGAGCGTCTCAATCCCAATCTTTCAGCCCGGACACTGAGGTCCAGCGCCGAGGGCCTTCTGGCTGTTCCCTCTTTGCGAAAAGCAAAGCCACAGGGAACCAGGCAGAGGGCCTTCTCGGAAGTGGCGCCCGCCCTGTGGAACGCCCTCCCACCAGATGTCAAAGAGATACAGTAAACAACTACCTGACATTTAGAAGACATCTGAATTCAGCCCTGTTCAGGGAAGTTTTTAATGTGTGACATTTTAATGTATTTTTAATCTTTGTTGGAAGCTGCCCAGAGTGGCTGGGGAAACCCAGCCAGATGGAGAGGTAAAAATAAATTATTATTATTATTATTATTATTATTATTATTATTATTATTATTATTCTGCACCTGGGCAACAACTTTTCATATAGGCTAGAAAGGGTTCCCAGTTTTAAAAGCTTTTCTCATCCCACTGTAGGGCTGTAGAATCATGGAACTGTGGGGTTGGAAGGGCCCTCCCCAGGTCATCCAGCCCAACCCGCTGCCACACAGGTCTCCCTTACCCGTATCGGTGCCTGCTCACATCTCGGATCAGCTTTTCTGACAGGTAAGCACCGATGCGGTCGAGCTTCTCAGGGGCAGAAAGGGCATAGAAAGTCAGCTTCTCCATGTTGGTTTTCACCAGCCCATCCTGGGGGGAAAAGGGAACATGTGTCAGGACTCGAGTCTGCATGGCCGTCTTGAGGGATGTCAGACAAGGACCTCTGCTCAAAGGATGGATCTAGGGAGGCACCGAGGAGCCATTGGCTGTTCACGTGGTACAGCCTAGCCCCTATAACAATTCTCCGCTTCAGACCTTTTGTAAGTTTGGGGGCAAACTTTGATAGGTGGAACTGGCACCATTACCGGTGCCTCATAATCCCACATTTGTAAGAACTTGATCTTTTAGTGCAGCAGCACTTAACCTTTGGAACTCCCTACCTATTGAGATAAGGCAGGTGCCTCTATGGTACTCTTCTGCTACTAAAACATTATAGTTTAGAGAAGCCTACGCAGGGGCAAAAAGCAGATCATGTTGTTGTTTTTTTGAAAGAGGGAAGGGGGTGTTGAAACAAAGCCGCTGATTGTTTGCCGATGAGGAAAGAGAGATAAGGGACGCTAGAGATAAAGGAGGCTGCCTGGGAGGGGGGGGGTAAAGACAGCAAACTTGCAAAGGGGGGAAACAGGAAGGCTAAAGCAATGAGGAGAGTAATTAGAAGAAAAGGAGGAGCAAAAAACTGCTCCAGCTAAGGAAAAGACACTAAGGCAAACAAGAGGGAAGGGGGTGTTGAAAGGAAACAGAAAAGAGATAAGGGATGCTAGCGGAGGCTGCCTGGGAGGGGGGAGGTAATGGATCCTCAGGATTTTTGCATTGGGTCACCCCAAATTCACCATCAGATCACATGTCTGTGGCTACAGCATGAACCACAAAAATCATACATCCACTGTTTCGTTCAGAATATTTTTTTTCTTGTCTTCCTCCTCTAAAAACTAGGTGCGTCTTATGGTCGGGTGTGTCTTGTGGAGCGAATAATATGGTACATTGAACTGTAATTATAGTACATTCTTAATATGCAGTCAGTAGTTCATTGTTTGATTAAATCTATACTGGCCCCCAAAGTGACAGAAGTCTGGAGGGAGAACCAATGGGAACCAAAATGCATTAAATGGGGGGGGGGGGAGAGAGTTTGTATAAAATGCACACCTTTGTGAAAATAATGTACATAAATGCATTACTTTAGAGGAAATTGTTGACTTTTCCCCCTTCCCCCCAAAACTCCTACCCCACAAAGTTTGGACACGATGAGCTGAACTGAAGATTAGAAAAATAACAAAAATAAGGAAAACGAGAATTGACAGATTCCTCTATCCTCCTACCTTTTGCAATCACGTATCCTTCACTCTTAAAAAAACAGGATGCATCCCCCATTCCCAGAAAACATAACCCTTAATTTGGCAGCACTTTCGGATCTCTACCTCCTGTGCTTTGCCTTTCAGTTCGGAAGGAAGTCAGGAAGAAAGTTTCAGGGAGATGGAGGGGAGGGAAGAGAAGACATATGGAAGGAGGTGTGAAAACAGCCCTCCCCATTTGGCAAGGAGCTGCCGGTTAGAATTCCTGCTCTGTGATTGCAGTCATGGGATTGTTGCCTTTCATATGAGGAATGGCTAAGGGAGCTGGGCATGTTTAGCCTGGAGAAGAGGAGGTTCAGGGCTGATATGATAGCCATGTTCAAATATATAAAAGGATGTCACATAGAGGAGGGAGAAAGGTTGTTTTCTGCTGCTCCAGAGAAGCGGACACGGAGCAATGGATCCAAACTACAAGAAAGAAGATTCCACCTAAACATTAGGAAGAACTTCCTGACAGTAAGAGCTGTTTGACAGTGGAATTTGCTGCCAAGGAGTGTGGTGGAGTCTCCTTCTTTGGAGGTCTTTAAGCAGAGGCTTGACAACCATATGTCAGGAGTGCTCTGATGGTGTTTCCTGCATGGCAGGGGGTTGGACTCGATGGCCCTTGTGGGCTCTTCCAACTCTATGATTCTATGATTCTATTCTATATGACGATATATGTTTTGACTTCACAGAGTGGGAAGTGATGGAGACAGGATGTTTGTGTTACTGTGTTTCGTGAAGTGGGACTATTGTCCTTTGTCTTTGTTATCTTTGCTGTCTGATGCTAGAGAGAGAGGGAGCCATGTTGCAGTGCTCCGTGTGTGCTTATATGTAAATGAAGTATTTTAGCCAAAATGCTGTGCTACTGAGTTCTGTTACGCAAGCTGCGAAGACACTGCGGATCCCTAAGTGTGCCGGTGTCTGTTGACATCGGTGACTGTGATGTTCGGGCTGAAGAAAGCTTTTAAAGTTCCTAAACGATAGACCAGGAGGGAGAGATATGCCCAGTTGGGCATGTATCTCTGCCAGGGTCCTACTCGAGTGTAGGACAAGCTCCTGACAGGAGGAACAGGGTATGTTTAGCCTGGGAAAGAGGAGGCACAGGAGATAGCATAGCCATCTTCAAGAATCTCAAGGGCTGTCACATGGAAGAGCAAACAAGCTTATTTTCACCAGAACAGTTATTATAGAGGCTTTAGCGAGCCTGAGCAAACGCATCCTCTGTGAGTTTAAAAAGGGGAATGTCACTTTGCTAAATTGTGAACTTGTTTACACAAGTTGGAAAGGCTATAATCAAGCAATATATCCTCTCCTGCATCCCTGAACATTCCCATAAGATTTGCATCACTTGTGGTCCAGCCCAGGAAATTTGCACCGGTCAGGCTGCCCTTTGCAGTATTGATCTTGACTTAAATTATTTGGATGCTCTGTTCAGAATCTGCATTCCTGGGAGGGCGAGAAGGGAAGGATGTCAACACACACACACACACACACACACACACACACACAAACACAACAACTCTGAGTTGGGCTGAGCAGAGAAGGCATGTTTACCTCTGGATCCTCAGGGAAAATGTTGTCAACCAGCCTCTTGTAACGGGGGCGCAAAGCTCCACAACAGCCGCAGACACCTGGAAGAGAAGAGGAGACCATGAGGACGTTAGAAAGAGCCTCCTGTTCTCACAGCGGCCAACCAGATGCCAGTGGGGAACCAGCAAGCAGGATTCGAATACAAGAGCCCTCTGCAGTTTCCAGAAGCGTTGCAGCTTCAAACTGTGGAATAAGATCATAGACATCCATAGCCCTCTCCACCTCCACAAATTTCTCCACCTCTCTTTTAATGCCATCTAGGTTGAGCCTCTTAGGCTTGCCGAACAGAAGGTCGGCGGTTCGATTTCCCCATGACGGGGTGAGCTCCCGTTGCTCGGTCCCTGCTCCTGCCAACCTAGCAGTTTGAAAGCATGTTAAAGTGCAAGTAGATAAATAGGTACCGCTCCGGCGGGAAGGTTTCCGTGCGCTGCTCTGGTTCATCAGAAGCGGCTTAGTCCTGCTGGCCACATGACCCAGAAGCTGTACGCCGGCTCCCTCGGCCAGTAAAGCGAGATGAGCGCCGCAACCCCAGAGTCGGCCATGACTGGACCTAATGCTTAGGGGTCCCTTTACCCTTTACCTTAGGTTGAGAGCCTGAGACCTTCAGGTATAGGGCGGTATAGAAATAGAATAAATAATAATAAAATAAATAAATAATGTCCATCTCTGATTACTGTGGGAGGGAGTTCCACAGTTTAACTACATGTTTCAAGAAGGACTTTATTTCGACTCCTGCTTGCCGGTTTCCCCTAAGAGCCACCTGGCCGGCTGTTGGGGGAACAGGATGCTAGGATAAATAGGCCACTCGCCTGACCCGTTCTTAAGTCCCAGGCTAGGCTGAGGTGGGGAGCAGAGGAGGAGAAGATTTCAGGGACAGAGAAATGCGAGCCTCACTCCAGACAAGGCAGCACAAATGCTCTTTATCGGTTGGAGGCCATGACTCACACGAGCGAAAAACAATTTCGTGAGCGAGTAGGCAAGGAAAGGGATGGCGCCTTCATCGCTCAGAACTGGACCAGATGTAGCCCTAGGAAAAGAGGCTGGAGGGAGTCGTTTGACAGCGGCAGAGAGAGGCTTTTTCTTTTTCTTTGCTGCGGTGTGTTTCACGCCCTGGTGCAGGCAAGCCCTGAGCTACCCAGGGTAAAGTTTTGCTTGCCATACTGTGCCACCCCACCCTATCTTGGTCGCACTCTGTGCCACACACTCCATCCCATTCAGCCAGGGAGATGCAGAGTTCCCCAAATCATGGCCGAACCCCGCAGGTGGGGAGAGGAAACGGGAGCCTGATCTGGTCTCTGTTCTCTCAAATAAGCAGCTCCATAGCCAGTCGTGTAGCGTGGGTTGCTACTGCCCAGATCAAGGTACGAGAGAAGGGCCATCACCTGCAGCTGCCTGCTCCCATACAGGGGCCTGGGCTGGGGGCTCTGCAGTGGCCCCGAGGCAGGAGGGAGCTGAGGGGGCTGCCTGGCAAAGCAGCGACCTGGCACACATGACGGCGGCATCAGCCATGGCGTGAGAAGTGTGTCACACACACCTTCAGAACCTCTGTAGCCTAGTGGCGTAGCGTGGGTTGCACTCTTAAGAATTTTGTGCCTGGGCCAATCGCCCCTGCAACCCCCTACCAGCGCTACGCCACTATCCACAGCCACTCCTCGAAGAACGCAAACTTCAGCGCCGGGGGTGGGGGATTTTTTCCATCAACGAGGGCCGCATTCTTTTCCGGGTGGCCTTGTGGGGGCCACGTGTCAGTGCTGGGCGGGGCCAGGGGCAAAATTGGGCGGAGCAACACACACTAAAATTCGCCATTGCAAAGCAAGGTAGCTTCTGCTCTCTCTCTTTCTCACTCACACACACAAACATACACATCTTCCATGCAGGCGAGCAAAAGGCATTGTCCGAGTTCAAGGGCAAATTCCAGTCAGGCAAAGACATTCAAGGAGGATGAAGATCAGGGCATGACCTGGAGAGAGTTCCAGGGGCTAGGCAGAGAAGCCTAGAGGGCCACACGTGGTCCCAACCCTGAGGTTTCCCACACCTGCAAAATTTCGCCTTTGCCTCCTATTCCTCCAGTGCAGCATCCCAGGAAATAAGAAGGGCCAGGTTAAGCTGAGGCAATAATAATTCAATAATAATAATTTTATTATTTGCACCCTGCCCATCTGGCTGGGACTCCCCAGCCACTCTGGGCAGCTTACAGCGTATTTAAATCCCCAAAGCCCCCCTCTTTCCAACCCTCTAATTCAGGGGTGGCTAGCCTGTGACCTTCCAAATATTTGTCAGGCTACTATTCCATCAGCCCCTGTTGGCACAGTTAACACCAGGGCCTGATGGGAGTTGTAGTCCCAGCAAAACCTGGAGGACCACAGATGGTCTCCAGGCTCTGATCTAATTCCCTCTGCCCTTCAGGTCACGGCCTAATATAGCACAGAGTGGGCTTAAGTCCATTGAAATGGGTGGTTTTAAGAAGGAAGAAGGCATTGAGAGATTTTACTTTCTTGGGCTCCATGTTCACTGCAGATGGTGACAGCAGTCACAAAATTAAAAGATGCCTGCTTCTTGGGAGAAAAGCAATGACAAACCTAGACAGCATCTTAAAAAGCAGAGACATCATCTTGCCAACAAAGGTCCGTATAGTTAAAGCTCTGGTTTTCCCAGTAGTGATGTATGGAAGTGAGAGCTGGACCATAAAGAAGGCTGATCGCCAAAGAATGGATGCTTTTGAATTATGGTGCTGGAGGAGACTCTTGAGAGTCCCATGGACTGCAAGAAGATCAAACCTCTCCATTCTGAAGGAAATCAGCCCTGAGTGCTCACTGGAAGGACAGATCCTGAAGCTGAGGCTCCAAGACTTTGGCCACCTCATGAGAAGAGAAGACTCCCTGGAAAAGACCCTGATGTTAGGAAAGATGGAGGGCACAAGGAGAAGGGGACGACGGAGGATGAGATGGTGGGACATTCATTGTTCTCGAAGCTACCAGCATGAGTTTGACCAAACTGTGGGAGGCAGTGGAAGACAGGAGTGCCTGGTGTGCTCTGGTCCAGGGGGTCACGAAGAGTTCGACACGACTAAACGACTAAACAACAACAACAAGAAGGTTTGAGTCCTCTGCATTGAATTGCAGCCTCTGCAATTGCTGTTCCCTGGTTCAATATTTTCCCCCTCCCATGATTGATCGGCACAATTACTCTAAACTTCTCCCCCTCGCCTCTGGCTCCTTCCTCAAAGTGAGCAATTGATTCTTCTCCTTCAACACAAAGTGACTTGCACCTAACCTCCTAATGAATTCTCCATTCCTATCCGCAACAGAATCTCACCTCTCATGATCTCTTAAAGCCGCCTCATTATCGCAGATGCCAGACTAATGTTAAGTTGATCCCATTTCTAATGTGAAAACATGATGCGCTCTCTTGCAGGGCTCCAGAAATTCAGGTCCGAATGCACTGAGCTGGGATAGCTTAGTTGGTAGACCATGAGATTCTTAATCTCAGGGACATGGGTCTGAGTCCCACGCAGGGGGTCAGACTAGACAACCCTTGGGGTCCCTTCCAACTCTCCAATTCAGATCTACTTGCTCAGAACAAATCCCACTGATTCAGCCGGAATCACTCCCAGATGCGTCTGCAAAAAGATTATTATTATTATTACTACTCAAGGCAGCTTATGCAGATTAAAACAACCCAGACAGAACACAAAGAGCTAAACACGTACAGAAGATGGTCGTTAAAAAGCAATCAAGCTCTAATGGAATTAAAGCAATACAAAAACCAAATCTGTTAGAATGAAGACTTCCCCTTCTGTAGGGAGGGGTCCCTGCCAGTCTCTCCTGGGGGTTCAGGCTTCTCCTCAGATGCTGTTCTGGGGTGTCCCTGAGTTTCTAGGGGGCCAGATCACCACGGAAGAGGAGTTACCTGGCCGAAGGATGATATCGTGCCAATATGGACTCTCCTCCACTGGAGATTTTAAAGCAGAGTTTGGGTGGCCATCTGTCATGGATGATTTACCTGAGATTCCTGCATTCCAAAGGGTTGGACTGGATGACCCTCAGGGGTCCCTTGCAACTCTGTGGTTTGTGATAGGAATTTTGAGGTCTTAGATATATGGTAATGTTCATAAGTGTACCAACCAAGCACGTACATAGATCAGCACAGGAAGACCAACCTGGAACCATTTTGATTCCAAACTGAATAAATGTTTTCTCTGCAAGGTCAAAGTGTTGTCTCTTTCCTCACAAATTGTCTCTTTCCTCACAAATCCTAAGGGCACATTTAAGATATGAATAGGGTGTGAGCCTGTGACATTGCCCAGGAACTAAGTATTTATCATTACAAAAGACTGGCCAGGCTCCCCAGGCAATCCAATCAAGTAAGCATTAACAGGTAACTTGCCAGATAGGAGATAAACAATGACAGGGGATAAACAAAGCACTCAGATTTCTGCTGTAGACCGCCCTTTCTGTGATGTAAGTATGATGTATCTGGGGTGGTGGTCTGGAGCTACAGGGGGCAATTTCAAAAGTCCATATAAGGCCTTGCCCGCCACTGTTCTGAGTTCCTCCTCCTTTCCTGCGTGTGAGGGGAGCACCCTGTTGCAACAGATCAATAAAGATAAGGCTTACTAGCTGCTTTGCTTCTCAATATTCTCTGGCTGGCCTCTGTTATTTTCTCCTACCAATAGGGAACCTACGTAATGACTCTATATGGGCTCTTGGATACCCCGTAAGGGAAAAGGGCAATTTTTGTTTACAACAACCTGCAGCCAAGACTCGCCACCCACCCCTCACCAGAGGCAAATTCGTTTTAAATCCCCCCCAAAAAAATTCACTCCCTAAATCTCTGCGACCTCTTCCTGAAATTTGCACCAGAAATGAATGATGCAACAGCCTTTAATGTCTCTCTTCTTCTTCCCCATTCAAAGCATAGGCAACCCACCAAGCTGATACCCCTGTGGGGGCAAAAGGGAGCCATGGCCCCTGCCTTGTGGGGTAACATGCCAGGCTGTGGGGGTGGGGGTGTGTGATGGAGGCTGAGAGATTGCTTTACTCCTTCCTCCGAGGGGCAGGGAAGGATTCCCCCAAGGTGGGGGAAGAAAGGAGAATGAAGAAACTGGCGCCTTGCCAAGGAGGATATTTGCATAATAAGACCTGGCTTTCATCTCATCCTCTCTGTGTTCAGCACACTTTGCAAACATTAACTGATTAATCTTCACAACACGGCCCCTCTCTGGGCTAAACATCCCCCCTTTCTTTAAACGAATAAAAAAATACAGATGGGTGAAAAAGAAAAGCTTCGCTCCATCCATCGCTTTGCCAGATCAGACTAAAGTTCTGCCTAGCCCACGATCAGGGGCTTCCAGGAAACTCACCGATGAGGATCTGATACGGAAGGGGGGGCATGTCTTCTTCACCTTCTTCTTCGCTACAATATATCCATTTATTTCCAATTGCCAATGTCAAAAGGGACTAAAATCTATAAAATTCATAGAAAATCAGCGTGCCAATTTGCTCAATTTCTCTAGGACTCCATGACACCTCCCCTGTCCTCCATAATCCCTCAAGCAAGGTGTTAAGACCCTAATCCTGTCAAATCACTCTGCCAAGCCTTTCCTCCAGGCAATGCCAGTACATGGACCATTGTTTTCTCATCACCGGTACTCAGGATGTGCTTATCTGCGCATATCTCCAGCTCTGCATATTCCCCCCTCCCTCCTCCATATGTTAATCCTTTGTAACCCAACCTCTTCTTAATGTATTCATGATGTAATCTGTGTAACCCAACCTCTTCTTAATGTATTCATGATGTAACTGGGATGTGTTTTGCACTGTATTCTGGGGCATGGAGGGAAGTTTCAAAAGTTCATGTCACCCCTTTCTCGCTGTTCAATCTCGCCTTGAACCTGTTGCGCAATAAACTTGGATCTTCTGCAGTTTGCTCCTGTGCCCGGCTGAGCTCATTTTCCTCTGCAGGGACCCGCGGACTTAGTCCGACGAGCTGGGTGGCAGAGCAGCCTCACACCCAGATTTTACCGTAACAGGAACAAAGGATTTTTTCAAGCTGCACTGCCACTGAAGCTGGAGGTTCCATTCTTAGCGATCACAGAACATAAGGAGAGCCTGGTGGGTCAGGAGAATGGCCCATCTAGACCAGCATCCCCTTCCAACAGTGGCTGACCAGATGCCAGCGGGAAAACTGCAAGCAGAATTTGAACACAAGACCCCTCTCCCCATTGCAGGAATTTATGTATAGGTTGGACGGGGGTTGCCCCTCCAGCAGATGTCATGCACATGCAGCCCACTACCAAAACCAGCACACTTTTGTGACTTCTCCCCACTTCATCACAGTTTATTCCTATCTATTCAAAGGGCCTTTGCTGCACGATACCAAATGTAAGAATTCGCTGATAAATGTATCTCTGTACTGGCTCACTGGGAAAACTTCTGAAGAAGTATCTGAAGAAGTGTGCATGCACACGAAAGCTCATACCAAGAACTGACTTAGTTGGTCTTTAAGGTGCTACTGGAAGGAATTTTTTTTGTTTTGGGAAAACTTCAGAAATTCATATAGACATGTGAGCTCAGCTACTCAGCAGCCCCTCTGCCTGAGGGATAATCCCTGGCATCCTGATACTGAGTGCCAGACAGGTAGCCATTCCAGAAATAACAAACCCAGATGAAGACAAAAGGGTGGGATTAACTTGGCTGGGAAACAGGGAAATGTAAATACCGTATCTCTTTTCTTACACTTGATGGGTTTTTGGTGGAGGGCAAGGAGAACCATGGGGCAGGGTCCAGGATTCTCAGGTTACTGCCACCAGACCTCCCCTTTCATGATGTAACCGTGATGTATGAGTGTAACATGGGGATTAGTAAAGGTAAAGGGACCCCTGACCATTAGGTCCAGTCGTGGCCGACTCTGGGGTTGCAGCGCTCATCTCGCTTTACTGGCTGAGGGAGCTGGCGTACAGCTTCTGGGTCATGTGGCCAGCATGACTAAGCCGCTTCTGGCGAACCAGAGCAGCGCACGGAAACACCGTTTACCTTCCCGCCAGAACAGTACCTATTTATCTGCTTGCACTTTGATGTCTTTTTGAACTGCTAGGTTGGCAGGAGCGGGGACCGAACAACGGGAGCTCACCCTGTTGCGGGGATTCGAACCGCTGACCTTCTGATCGGCAAGCCCTAGGGTCTGTGGTTTAACCCACAGTGCCACCCACGTCCCTTTTAGTCAGCTGCTTATTGTAAGGTCTTTATTCCTCATGCAAACAAGTTTTTTTTGGGGGGGGGTTACATCAAAATACCAGTCGATACTTTCTCTTCTCATTTAAACTGGATTAAAGTTGTAAACCATACACAGAGAACCCCACTTGCACTGTTGCAACAACCCACTTGTAAATTAAGTGCCTATCTCAAAACCTGCTAGGTTTGCAAAGCACCATCCACTGGGAGCTTTTCCTGAACAAGCCATGCTCAAACTACTATTATTTTCTATCCTGCCTTCTTCCTGGGCCCAAAGTGGGTCCGGGACTCAAAGTGGCTTACACAAATTAAAGCAAGCCCAACAAAATGCAAAGAGCTAAAAGCATATAAAAGAGAATCGTTAAGAAAATAATAAAACTGCAATAGAGGTAAAACAATATAAAAACAATTTGATTAAAATCACAGAATTGTAGAGTTGGTCTTCTATTTCAACCCTCTAAAATGCAGGATAATAAAAACAAATATTGAAAATAAACAACAGCATTGCACTATTCAAGGGCCCTTAAAAAAATAAGTTAGTTTCCCCAAGGCCTTTCAGAATAATACACTAGTTTTAATTGTGGAAATAGATAGCTCAGTTGGTAAGAGCATGGTACTGATAACGCCAAGGCTGCAGGTTCGATTCCCCGTGTGGGACAGCTGCATATTTCTGCATCGCAGGGGGTTGGACTAGATGATCCCGCAGGGTCCCTTCCAACTCTATGGGCACCAACTCTATGATTCTATAAAATGCACTCCTGCCAACTGCAGAGACCTAGGCAACCAGGCTCAGAGCTGAGTCCAGGATCACATCACAGTCAACTTTTCCCTTTTCTTGCGAGGAATCCTATTCGGAATAAGGGAAATCCCCTTTAAAAAAGGGAAAAGTTGACAGCTATGCATCCAAACTACAAAACTGACTCTTCAGGCAAATCCCCGTTCTGCTTTCCAAACGACACAGAGCCCCCTCGGTCCCGTCTGGACGAAGTTCACCCATATCCAGTCTGTTACCGATGAACAGGAGCGGGGCAAGACGTACCCCCGGCGGATCGTGCCCGCCACGCACCTTTTTGCATCCCTTGCCCTTGCCCGAGAGAGGAAAAGTGTCCCCAACCCCTGGCAGGCGTGCGCTCTCCCAGCGAGAGACACCAAGGAGGCGAAACAGTGCGCTGCAAGGAGACAGTTTTTAAAAAGCAAAACCCTGGAGGAAAAGGCGAAGGGAGTCTATGCAAAAGAAAAGAAATTCAGCACAGCATTGCCAACCTCCCAGCCCCGGTTTACTTGCGGCCTCCATCTGCTCCGCCGGGATCATGTATCTGGCGACAGCCAAAGTCCAGCCCTTTGTCTCCGTGACAAAGACTTGAGCCAACTCGAGATGGAGACGGAAGAGGAGCCGTCAGCAAGCCCGGCCCAGCCCAGGCTGTGATACGCTGTGCCAATGGCCGGCAAGACCGCAGCCGGCGGCTGATGCTCCCTTGCAAAGACCTCTCGCCTCCCGGCTAGGTCTCTGCTTTCGACAGCAGCCGGCAGAGGACAGCTTTTATCCACTTTGGCAGTCCTATGTCAAAGCTCAACAACTTTAGCCAAACCGCTCCCCCCCCCAAAAAAAAAACTTTTGTGTCCAGATTTTCAGTTTATGAAATACAGTGGTACCTCGGTATGAGCTTTCGTGTGCATGCACACTGAAAGAGAAGTCACCAGACCCTTCTATATAGTGAGAAGGTGGGGAGGGGTATTACTCAGAAGGGTGGTGGGAATGGGTGATTGGCAGATAGCTGTGATGAGCCTGTTGACGACTCTTAATGACTGCAATAGGTCTTACAGGAAAAAGCAAGGGGTGAGAAGGTGAAAAATGGCTTTGACATGTATAATGAGATAAGAATCCAATGTCTTGGATTCTACCTTGGATTCTAGGTGCTACTGGAAGGAATTTTTGTTTTGTTTTGACTATGGCAGACCAACACGGCTACCTATCTGTAAGTGGTACCTCGGGTTACAGATGCTTCATGTTACGGACGCTTCAGGTTACAGACTCCACTAACCCAGAAATAGTACCTCGGGTTAAAAACTTTGCTTCAGGATGAGAACAGAAATTGTGCAGCGGTGGCAGCGGGAGGCCCCATTAGCTAAAGTGGTGCTTCAGGTTAAGAACAGTTTCAGGTTGAGAACGGACTTCCCGAACGAATTAAGTACTTAACCCGAGTTACCACCGTATAGGGTGCCAACATTCTGCATGGACTGGTTGCAGGGCAACATGTGCAAATAGCTTTAGATACCTATTGTTGTTGTTTAGTCGTTCAGTTGTGTCCGACTCTTCATGAGCCCAAGGACCAGAACACGCCTATTAGGTCCATAAAGTACCATATAGCATACAGTGGTACCTCGGGTTACATATGCTTTAGGTTACATACGCTTCAGGTTACAGACTCCGCTAACCCAGAAATAGTACCTCGGGTTAAAAACTTTGCTTCAGGATGAGAACAGAAATCGTGCAGCGGTGGCAGCGGGAGGCCCCATTAGCTAAAGTGGTGCTTCAGGTTAAGAACAGTTTCAGGATGAGAACGGACCCCCAGAATGAATTAATTACTTAACCCGAGGTACCACTGTATGGCAATCCTAGCGTAATACAGGATAATTCAGGCAGGTAGCTGTGTTTGTCTGACGCAGTCAAAATAAATAAATAAATAAATAAATAAATAAATAAATAAATAAATAAATAAATAAATAAATATTGTCCAGTAGCACCTTAGAGACCAACTAAGTTTGTTCTAGGATGTGGGTGGCGTCTAGGACGTGGGTGGCGCTGGGGTCTAAACCACTGAGCCTAGGGCTTGCCGATTGGAAGGTCGTGGTTCGAATCCCCACGATTGGGTGAGCTCCCTTTACCTTTTAAGTTTGTTCTGGGTATAAGTTTTCGTTTGCATGCACACTTCTTCAGATACCAAGTTAGGGATTCTCTCCAAATGCATGTATTTGTGGGGGGGGGGAGGTGAAAGGTCAGGACAGGACAGGGCGAGGCAGATGAGGGCCTCTTCTTTATTTTTCTTTTTTTCTTTTTTTTAAAGAGATATTTATTAAAGTTTTACAAAAGCGTAAATACAAAAGCAAATAAAAAAGAAAATACATGAAAAAAGATACACGAAAAAAGAAAAAAATGGAGATAAAAAATACAACATACAAAAGACGAAGAAGAAATAAAAAAGTTAAAAACAAATCTGTTTTTCATAACTTTAAGCTCCTTTGCTTATTTCTTTGACCTCCTCACACCTCCCCTTTTTGTTTTCCCATTTACATAATCAAATCAGCAAATCCTTACCCTCTTTCATTTGCTTTAACTCTGTATCTTAACATTTGGTAACTCTATATTCATCCAATATCAATTCATTTTTGCATATTCTTGTTGATTTTGTTCTCTTCTTTATTTTTCTATCTGGTGCTGAAGTGACCCAAACAATCCATTACAATCTACTCCAGCCTCATACGATGGCTCCTCTGGAATTTGTCACACACATGAATTTGTGAGTCTGTCTGTGCTTGGCTACCCAAAGCTTAAGGTAAAAGGTGAAGGACCCCTGGACAGTTAAGTCCAGCCAAAGGCGACTCTGGGGTTGAGGTGCTCATCTCGCTTTTAGGCTGAGGGAGCCGGCGTTTGTTTACAGACAGCTTCCCGGGTCATGTGGCCAGCAGGACTAAACTGCTTCTGGTGCAACGTGACACCATGATGGAAACCAGAGCGCACAGAAACGCTGTTTACCTTCCCGCCGCAGTGGTACCTATTTATCTACTTGCACTGGTGTGCTTTCGAACTGCTAGGTTAGCAGGAGCTGGGACAGAGCAACAGGAGCTCACCCCGTCGCGGGGATTCGAACCGCCAAACTTCTGATTGGCAAGCCCAAGAGGCTCTGAATATTAGTTGCTGGAAATCACAGAAGGGAGTGTGTTCAAATCCTGCTTGCTGGTTTCCCACAGGCACCTTGTTGGCCAGGAGGCTAGTCTAGAGGGGGCATTGGCCTGATCCAGTAGATTCTTCTCATGTCCTTCCTGCCCAGGGAGGTTGGGATTCGTACCTATCGAGGGAGGTGTCCTCCATTCTCCCCACACAAAGCCATCAGCCTGGCAAGATACATTGCTCCCTCGCCAGTCCCATCGGGGCTCATTAAGAGGCTGGTTTTGTTTTTTTCTCTTCCAAACTCCCCCCCCCCCCCCGCTTTCCCCATCTAGACCCAAATCCCTGCAGACAGAAACAGATCCCTCTACCTCCCCTGCTTTGCCAAAGAAAGGGGCCTCCCGCAGAGCGAGGCAGCCCCCACCATCTGTCGATTCTTAAAAACCACCGGGAAAGGCCCTGAGTGCAAATTTCCCCTTTAAGACTCGCAGAACTGCTGAACACGGCACTCACTTAGCTACAGAACCTGAATCTCTTTCTTGTTCTCCCTTTGGCAGAGATGTAAACACAGCCAGGTTTGGCTTAGAACACACACTGCAAACAGGTTTCTGTGAGGAACAGATGGAGTCTGTACCGTCAGTTAACTTCTCCTAGATGATTTGCTTAATGGAAGCTTAGAGAGGCTTCGCACTGCTGGAAGCTTTGCAGAAGCAAGCCAAGAGGTGGGTGTTACTCTCCTGGACTGAATCAGGAAGGGGGCAGTGACCCCCACCCTACAGACTAGGGTTCTGCGATATATTGATGGATTGTCCAAAACCAGTATGAAGTCCATATCGTGCTATCGGTTTCATCATTTTTGACCTGGCAATATATTGAGAATCATAATGACTGTGTGCTATGCAAAAATCACAAGGTGGGAAAAGCTGTGAAGCCTGCCAATGCCTCTTCATGTTGTTGTTGTTTAATCTCTTAGCCGTGTCTGACTCTTTGTGGCCCCCTGGACCAGAGCACGCCAGGCACTCCTGTCTTCCACTGCCTCCCTCAGTTGGGTCAAACTCATGCTGGTAGCTTCGAGAACACTGTCCCACCATCTCAACCTCTGTCATCCCCTTCTCCTTGTGCCCTCCATCTTCCCCAACATCAGGGTCTTTTCCAGGGAGTCTTCTCTTCTCCTGAGGTGGCCAAAGTCTTGGAGCCTCAGCTTCAGGATCTGTCCTTCCAGTGAGCACTCAGGGCTGATTTCCTTCAGAATGGAGAGGTTTGATCTTCTTGCAGTCCATGGGACTCTCAAGAGTCTCCTCCAGCACCAGAATTCAAAAGCATCCATTCTTCGGCGATCAGCCTTCTTGATGGTCCAGCTCTCACTTCCATACATCACTACTGGGAAAACCAGAGCTTGAACTATACAGACCTTTGTTGGCAAGATGACGTCTCTGCTTTTTAAGATGCTGTCTAGGTTTGTCATTGCTTTCCTCCCAAGAAGCAGGCGTCTTTGAATTTCGTGACTGCTGACACCATCTGCAGTGATCATGGAGCCCAAGAAAGTAAAAAGCCTCTTCATAGCTCCATCCTTATTTGTGATATATATTCCTGCATTGCAGGGGGTTGGACTAGATGACCCTTGGGTCCTTTCCAGCTCTACAATTCTATATCAGTATACCATGATGTTTAGCTGGTGATATATCACAAAGTTGAAAACCAGCTCCATTCCTATTTCAGACATCCTGATATATCAGTATATCATGATTTTTAGCTGGTGATCTATTGTGATATTGATATTACCAAGCCTTACTATCAACCCATCCAGCTTCCTTGGTGCCAAAGCCCTTGTCCTAACTTTCATCATCATCATCAATAACATTTATATACCACTTAACCTGCAAAATCCCATAGCGGTTTACGTAAAACGGAGCTAGACGATTTAAAAACGCAAGATGCATGTACAACATTAAAAGCCGACAATACAAAGAAACAGATGAGTAAAACAGAGAAGCCACCGATAAAGCACTCAGTTATATATTGATAAAACAGGACAAGGTGGTGAATCTTACAAAGTATACACACAAAGTATCAAATGTGGTGACAGTAATAATAATCTAACAAAACACCACCACTACAAACGCTTATAAGTATAAAATCAAATTCACTAGAGTAATAACTAGAATAGAGATAGACTTGTAACCGTTCAAACAACAAACTTACTAAGGTGCCATGTGCGAGACAAAGCCTGGAGATACTTTAAACATGAAGTGGATAAATGTACAACTCTAGCTTAGCAAGTTACATGTGCAGTAAACGTTATACAGACTGGATAAATGAACCGTTGAACAAGTAGCATAAGTCCAGTCACAGGACGGCAACCCCATACCGCCACAACAGCAAGGGTAGCACACTGGAGAATATGAAAAAGTTTTTCAAAGCTGTTTTTCAAAGATTGAGCTGGATGAGATGTTCTTCAATGGGTCTTGTGTTGGAAACAGGTCTCCCTTTGCCCACTTGTGTTATTGTCACCAGGCTTTCATTTGCCTTCCCGTAATTGATACACCAGCATGAGTTTGACCAAACTGCGGGAGGCAGTGGGAGACAGAAGTGCCTGGCGTGCTCTGGTCCAGGGGGTCACGAAGAGGCGGAAACGACTAAATGACTAAACAACAACAACAACAAATTGATCCATGCATACGGCTTTGTGTTTCCAACTCAAGACCCATTGAAGAACATCTCATCCAGCTCAACTGTGAATCTTACAAGCCTGGGAATAGATGGGTCTTTAGGACATGTTCGAAGCTCGCCATAGTGTTTGCCTCCTGAACAGCACACGGAAGGGTCTCTGACCTTGTTGACTGGGACAGAAAAGAGTCCGGCAATAGCTGGAGCATCCCAGGTCCCCATCCCTGGTTTAAAAGAGTAACCCTGCAAGCAGGATTTTGGGGTCTCACCAGAAGGGCCTATTCTGTAGAACCCCTCCACCTGGAGAAGGCGGGCTTGGAGTTACGATACGATCATCTTTATTGTCATTGTCCCATACAGAACAACGGAATTGAAAAAAAAAATCAAATCTACATAAGACATTCAAAACCAACAAGCCTGCTATCCCAGCTATCCCAGCCTGGTTAGCTCCCTAAAAACTCTGATACTCCATTTTAAAAATAATATACACTCCCATAAAGACTCATTACACTGCATTTAAAAAGTGTTGGTGCTGACCTTGAAAGCCCTAAACGGCCTCGTTCCTGTATACCTGAAGGAGTGGCTCCACGCCTATTGCTCTGCCTGGACACTGAGGTCCAGCGCCGAGGGCCTTCTGGCAGTTCCCTCCCTGCGAGAAGCCAAGTTACAGGGAACCAGGCGGAGGGCCTTCTCGGTAGTGGCGCCCGCCCTGTGGAACGCCCTCCCATCGGATGTGAAGGAAATAAGCAGCCATCTTCTCTTTAAAAGACATCTGAAGGCAGCCCTGTTTAGGGAAGTTTTTAATATTTAATGCTGTATTGTTTTTAACACTCGATTGGAAGCCGCTCAGAGTGGCTGGGGAAACTCAGCCAGATGGGCAGGGTATAAATAAAAAATCATTACTATTATTATTATAAAACCAAAATCGCATTTGAATAGAAACTGTTTCGCAGGTGGCTAGTCCTAGTCTTTATAACCCTGGACCTTCTTCCAGAAGGCAGAAGCTGAAAGAGATCATTTCTGGGGTGCGCACTATCCTGCGCTATCTCTGCAGCTTTCTTATGGCACCTGGAAGCGTAGATTTGATCCAAGGTGGGAAGAGTGCACCCAATTATTCTCTCTTTCCCCCGCAGGGGAACTGAAACAGCGGGAGAAAGAAAGAAAGAAAGAAAGAAGTCGGCCCCATTCGCTGCGAACGTCAGAGCATCACACTTTGAGCATCCACCCAGAAAACAGAAGAAGGAATGTACCTCTGGAGAGGTGTACCACTTTCCAGCACCACGCCAGCCTGAGGCCGCAAGGGTCGGCCATGGAGACAGCCACGTGAAAAGGATCAGCCATGCTCTTTGCCCATGCGAGGAGACAGACCAGGGGATTGGGGTGGGTTTCTGGTTCTCTGCTATGCTCTGCTCCTAGCTAAGAAATGCAATTGCAGGTGTGAGAAAACCTGGCTTGGTGTATAGCAGGGCTTTTTGCACCTGCTGGGAATTGTGCCAGGAAAGAGAGAGAGAGAGAGAGAGAGAGAGAGAGAGAGAGAGAATATCTTTGTCATCTCCAAGGACCGCTCTCCCCAGAAGATGGAAATAAAACACAGCTTCTGCCAGGCTGCCACAAGAGTCTCTGCTGAGTCACCGGGATGCTGAGGAGGCAGGATGGAAAAATGGGTCTCTTTGTGTCTTGGGCAGTGGGGGCTGAGTTGTGGGTGCGAGGTGGGGGTTACGAGGAGAGCTTTAAGGTTAATCACCCAGGCGATGTTCAAGATCAGGGCAGGGAGCGCAGAAGAATGATGCTGCTTTCTACCTGAGGTCTGCATTGAAGGCAGGAAAAAGCAGAGTTAACAAACATTCCCTTCTCCTTGCACTGTGCAGGGCAGGGGGGGGGAGGTTGCCGGGCGGAACAGCCTCCCTCAGAAACAAAGACCCATGAAAAGCAGCTCCAACCACATGCAGCATCTTTCAATAGCATGATGAGCGCGTGGCGAGGAAGCCAGCCTTTGCCAACCTGGCGCCCTCCAAATGTGTTGGACTGTAATTCCCATTGGCCCCAGGCAGGACTACACTTACATAGGGAAAAAACCAGAGGCACAAATGTGGGATGTGAAACACAAGAGCAGTCAAGTACAACATTCCTAGAGTGAACATGTTTACACATGGGGAGGAATGTTAGTCCAGCCAGCAGGTAAACTTCCTGTTTCCTTCTGGGCTGGGACAGACTTCCTCTGCATGTGACTAGAGGTGAGTGTGGCCTCACCTGTGCAGGTAACGACAAAAGCACAGGGCAGGGTAGCCATCTCTCTCTCTTTGACTACGTGCATCGAAGAAGCAACATCTGCCTAGGGACTGTCTCCTTATGAGATAGTTTCCAAGTGTATGTTACTTTTCTAAGCTAAGTCTGCCTTCTGGGATCCGACTGTGAACAGAATGATATGTGAGTAAACTCTTTTTATACTTTTATAGAAGACTTTGTTGTGTCTTATCTTTTATGAGGGAATAAGGAGAAAATACCAGAACAGTTATTATAGAGGCTTTAGTGAGCCTGAGCAAACACATCCGCTGTGAGTTTAAAAAGGGGAATGCTGCTCTGCTAAATTGTGGAATTTGTTAACACAATTTGGAAAAGGATATAATCAGACAATATATCATCTCCTGCATCCCTGAACATTCCCACAACAAATATAAGATGGAGGACCTCTGGCAGTGCGTGTGAAAAGAATCTAGGGCTCTTAGTGGACCACAAGCTGAATCTCAGTCAACAATGTGATGCAGCAGCAAAAAAAGCTAATGCTATTCTAGGCTGCATCAACAGAAGTCTGGTGTCCAGATCAAGGGAAGTCATGGTACCGCTCTATTCTGCCTTGGGCAGATCACATCTGGAATGCTGTGTCCATTTCTGAGCACCCCCAGTTTAAGACCAGCGTATTGGCAGGGCCCTACGGCAATGGCTCTCCTCTCCAAAAGGGTATGGAAGAACGTGAAGCCGACATCCAATACCAAGATAAAGGTCCACCAGGATTGTGTGTTTGTGGAAAGGGGTTTAAGGATACTGACACGCGTTTCAAAGAGGTTTGACAATCACTTATTATGCAAAGTGTCTGCACCCCCATCGTTCAGCCCGGACACAGAGGTTCGGCTCCAAGGGCCTTCTGGCAGTTCCCTCCCTGCAAGAAGTGAGGTGACAGGGAACCAGGCAGAGGGCCTTCTCGGTGGTGGCACCCAACTTGTGGAACGCCCTCCCATCAGAAGTCAAGGAAATAAACAACTATCTGACTTTTAGAAGACATCTGAAGGCAGCCCTGTTTAGGGAAGTTTTTAATGACCACAGAGCCTAGGAACTGCCGATCAGAAGGTTGGCAGTTCGAATCCCTGCGATGGGGTGAGCTCCTATTGCTCGGTCCCTGCTCCTGCCAACCTAGCAGTTCGAAAGCACATAGAATCATAGAGTTGGAAGAGACCACAAGGGCCATCGAGTCCAACCCCTGCCAAGCAGGAAACACCATCAGAGCACTCCTGACATATGGTTGTCAAGCCTCTGCTTAAAGACCTCCAAAGAAGGAGACTCCACCACACTCCTTGGCAGCAAATTCCACTGTTGAACAGCTCTTACTGTCAGGAAATTCTTCCTAATCTTTAGGTGGAATCTTCTTTCTTGTAGTTTGGATCCATTGCTCTGTGTCCACTTCTCTGGAGCAGCAGAAAACAACCTTTCTCCCTCCTCTATGTGACATCCTTTTATATATTTGAACATGGCTATCATATCGCCCCTTAACCTCCTCTTCTCCAGGCTAAACATGCCCAGCTCCCTTACCCGTTCCTCATAAGGCATCGTGCAAGTAGATAAATTGGTATCGCTCCGGCAGGAAGGTAAACGGCATTTCCGTGCGCTGCTCTGGTTCGCCAGAAGCGGCTTAGTCATGCTGGCCACATGACCCAGAAGCTGTACGTCGGCTCCCTCGGCCAATAAAGTGAGAAGAGCACCGCAACCCAAGAGTCAGACTGGACCTAATGGGCAGGGGTCCCTTTACCTTTACCTATTTTAATGTATTTTTAATCTTTTGTTGGAAGCCACCCAGATGGGTGGGGAATAATAATAATAATAATAATAATAATAATAATAATAATAATAATAATAATAATAAATTATATCCAGTCTTTTCCCTGACAGGGACTCAAGGCGGCTTGCAGATAAAATAGAGACAGCTAAAAACTGGGGGGGGGGGGGAGACATTAAAGACAATTAAACATACACACACACACACACACACACACACACACCTAATAATTACAATGAAAACATCCCAGCACCAGCCATGTCCTTAAAATCCCCATTTCTGGAGAACTCTGGGAATTGTAGCTCTGTGGGGGGGGGGGGATAGGGAATCTCTTAACAATGGGCAACACTCTTAATAAACTACGTTTCCAGAGATTCTTTGATGGTGGTGGGAGCCATGGTGGTTTAAAGTGATATGGTATGGGGCCGTGAGGCAAGGTGAGGCGACTGCTTCGGGTGGCAGCAGCGCCAGGGGCAGCAGACCCAGACTCCAATGGGGCCACCTAGATGCTTTCCACACACATCACGACCTAGCCAGTCTCCCTCATCCCTTCATTGCGCCTTCTGATTTCTGCTTTAACAACATCCACGCCTATCCAAGCCTCTTCTTGGAGGGAGGAAACCCAAAACCGGGACCCGTCCTCTTTGCCCTTGGCTCTGCAGTCTGAAATTGTACCAGCCAGGCAACAAACAGTCCCTAAAGAGGCTTTAAAAATAATAAATAAAAAAATTGGCTCCTTCTCCTGATCAGTTCTGAATATCAGCTGAATATGTCGCCTGGCAAAGCTGCCAAGACTCATTTAGAACATGAAAATACATTTAAGGTGTTGATTATAATACCTTAATGGCTCATGCAGGCATCAAAGCGGCTAAATAAAGGTTGCAATCCCGACTGGCAGTGGTTAAAGATGAATTACTGTAATTATCCCCTATTAGATCAATTTCCTCAGCTCCAAAAGTTCTGCTTCGGTGTTTTTGCATTGTCTTGTTTGTTTGCCGGCAAGGCGGGAGAGAGCTGACCTGCCGCCTCATCCGGGTTATCCAAAAGTTGGCAGGTTCAAGACAGGTAAAGTTCCTCTTTGTGCAGTGCGTCATTCAACTATGGAACTCCCTGCCACAGGAGGGAGTAAATGGCCACCAACCTGGCCTAAAAGAGAATTAGACAAATTCATGTCTGAATGAAGATTGGACGTATTAGCCCAAGAAGGGACTCGAAAGTTCAGCCCAGACTTCCTTCCAGCTGTAGTTTCACCAAAAAATGGAGTTTGGCACTCACCTAGTCCTAGTCTAATGGATTACTGAATATTGCTTTATTTGATATAAGTTGCTTATTCTAAAGTTATTGTGACTTTTTATATTGCATCAGATTGCTGCTATTAATGTTTGATGTTTTATTATTATTTTTATGTGTGTTGGAAGCCACCCGGAGTGGCTGGGGCAACCCAGACAGATGGACGGGGTATAAATAAAAATAAATATTATTATTAAAAACCTCAGCATCTCTCTTGCACAAGCAGAGCACATGCTCTCCTCTCTATTTAAATCTCCCTTTGTGTAGAGATTTTCAAAAGGGATACATGAGAAATCTGAAGAATCATGAATTGTGCAGGCTGTTTATGTTAAGGTAAAGGTAAAGGTACCCCTGCCCGTACGGGCCAGTCTTGACAGACTCTGGGGTTGTGCGCCCATCTCACTCAAGAGGCCAGGGGCCAGCGCTGTCCGGAGACACTTCCGGGTCACGTGGCCAGCGTGACGTCGCTGCTCTGGCGAGCCAGAGCCGCACACGGAAACGCCGTTTACCTTCCCGCCGGTAAGCGGTCCCTATTTATCTACTTGCACCCGGAGGTGCTTTCGAACTGCTAGGCTGGCAGGCGCTGGGACCGAGCAGCGGGAGCGCACCCCGCCGCAGGGATTCGAACCGCCGACCTTTCGATCGGCAAGTCCTAGGCGCTGAGGCTTTAACCCACAGCGCCACCTGCGTCCCCCTGTTTATGTTAGCCAGGTTTAATATGTTTCCCTCGATGAGAGTGAGAGGAAGGTATTTAGCTCTGCCAGAACCAGAGCGTCTCTGCAAATGTAGTAAACAGGAACCTGATACTTTGGAGCATATTTTCTTTTCTTGTGATTTCGGCATTTATGCCAGAAGACCATTATTAGAGGCCTTACAACGCAATAGGCTAAATTCTATGATACCAACAGTTCAGGACCCTGCTTTTGGACAGGAATGATCAAATTACTTTAATAGTGGCTGAATTTTTGAGTGCTGTCCATGTAGAAAGACTGGGCCATTATAAAGAGATTTCATGGTGCTTAACTGATCGGTGATGGGGTAGTGTTGTATTGTATTATTTATGCAAATTGATTTCCTCTGGAGTTAAAGTTCTGACCGGGACAAACCTTGTTATGTTGAGCTCGTATTTTGCACAATTTGTATACGGTGTCTGTTTGATAATGTGTGGTTTGCTATGCCTAATAAAGGATATTTGATCTCTCTTGCAAATTGTGCATCCTCCAGCAAGGGGAAGCCAACAAGCTTTTGGGGCAAGTCTGTCCCCCTGTCAAGCAGCTCTTGCTATTAGGCAGTCAAAAAAGCAGAGACAGCACCTTGCCGACAAAGGTCCGTATAGTTCAAGCTATGGTTTTCCCAGTAGTGATGTATGGAAGTGAGAGCTGGACCATCAAGAAGGCTGATTGCTGAAGAATGGATGCTTTTGAATTCTGGTGCTGGAGGAGACCCTTGAGAGGCCCATGGACTGCAAGAAGATCAAACCTCTCCATTCTTAAGGAAATCAGCCCTGAGTGCTCATTGGAAGGACAGATCCTGAAGCTGAGGCTCCAAGACTTTGGCCACCTCATGAGAAGAGAAGACTCCCTGGAAAAGACCTTGATGTTGGGAAAGATGGAGGGCACAAGGAGAAGGGAACGACAGAGGACGAGATGGTGGGACAGTGTTCTGGAAGCTACCAGCATGAGTTTGACCCAACTGCGGGAGGCAGTGGAAGACGGGAGTGCCTGGTGTGCTCTGATCCAGGGGGTCACGAAGAGTCGGACACAACTAAACGACTAAACAACAACAAGCAGCACAAATAAGGTTGGGCAACGTGAACCAACAAAACACAAAGGATTTTCAGACGAGAGAACTTGTATTATTCCTAATGAGAAGGGGAAAGGGCAGGGAAGGTTAGCAAGCGGAATGAAGCAGTCGAAACCGAGACACGGGAGAATTTGTACAGAGACTATTATAGCAGCAATCAATACAGGAGTCTAAGAAGGTTGCTTGCTCGCCTATGGTGAATAAGAACTGATTCCAGGTAAACACTTGAGCCAATTGTGTAAAAGGTCATTTATTTTTAGGCCTCGAGGAGGAACAGAAGGACTTGTGGGCAGTTGGATATTAAAAGTCTGCACGAGCCAGAGGCCACAGAAACATAGCTGTCAACCGTCCCTTATTTTGCGGGAAAGTCCCTTATCCCAGCGCCGTGTCCCGCTCCTGTCCCTTATAGATGATGTCCCTTAAATTTCCCGGGTTTCAAAGGAAGCAGCTCCTCTGCCAGCCAGGGAGGAGGGAGACTCCAACTGTGTTGCTTGGTTGCGTTGCTCACCCAATAAGGAGTCTAAGAACGACTGGGGGGTGGAGCCTGCATGCCTTGTGCCGATCAAATTGGCCGCGTTGCCTGGGAACTCGCCTTTGCTCAGCACTTCTCAGCGGAGAGGTGATGGTGGTTTTCCTTGCTGCATCCCCTTTGCCGGGTTGCTGCGCTGTGGGAACCACCGCTTGAGGCTTCGTTTGGCTGCTGGCCGGGCTTTCTGCCTTTGGTTCGGGAGCTGGTTGACTAAAATCTCTTATTTTGGCTGCTGGTCTTTTATTTTTGAGGCTGCTGGTCCCTTATTTTCAAATCTGTAAGTTGACAGCTATGCACAGAAATGACTCACTTGCAAGGCTGGAACAAGGAAGCTGTAAAAGAGACAAACTCAACTGGCAGCAGCTGGGCAAAGAAAAGAGGTGTCGGACCAGATGACCTTTTCAATTCTACAGTTCTTTGCATTTATGTAGACCGAGGATGGATTTTCAGAGTGCTGCAAAGAGCCAAACCTGAGTCAAAGCAGTTTCCCCCGAGCCAAGGATGAAGTGAGCAAGAGTGGGTGTTTAAAAGGGAAGCTTGAATGTGCACCAGGCACGCCAATTAGAGCATCTTTGTTCAAATGCTATGATTCGATGAAATGTGACTAATCTGAGCGAATGCATTCTGCTTGGAGAATCGGAGCGCCAGGATTACAGGACAGAAAGTTTTAGTCCTGGGTTCCTCTCTATCGCTCGCCCCAGAAGTGCTCAGCAAAAAATAAAAAGGCCGTCTCTCCTCCCTGCGGCCGCCTTCAATATCGCAGCAAGGAGACGGGCATTGGCAACGGGAATGCCGCAGAGAGGCGGCTGTGGGAGAGGCAAGGCCCTGCAGAAACTGGCATTTGTGACAAAGCCAGCAGCAAACCATGATATCAGCACACGAGACGAAAGCAAATCGCTAGGCTGGTGTCCTCGGAGAGGATAAACAAGGGGTCAACAAGCCAACAAAGGTCCGTATAGTTAAAGCTATGGTTTTCCCAGTAGTGATGTATGGAAGTGAGAGCTGGACCACAAAGAAGGCTGATCACCGAAGAATGGATGCTTTTGAATTCTGGTGCTGGAGGAGACTCTTGAGAGTCCCATGGACTGCAAGAAGATCAGACTTCTCTATTCTGAAGGAAGTCAGCCCTGAGTGCTCACTGGAAGGACAGATCCTGAAGCTGAGGCTCCAAGACTTTGGCCACCTCATGAGAAGAGAAGACTCCCTGGAAAAGACCCTGATGTTGGGCAAGATGGAGGGCACAAGGAGAAGGGGGCGACAGAGGACGAGATGGTGGGACAGTATTCTTGAATGCACGAACTGTGACCAAACTGCCTCCGGTCCATGGGGTCACGAAGAGGACACGGCTAAATGAGTAAACAACAACAAATTCTGTTGGAAGCCACCCAGAGTGGATGGGGAAACCCAGCCAGATGTGCGGGGTATAAATAAATAAATAAATAATAATAATAATAATGCAATAGCTTGGTACTGTACTTTTTGGTTGTTAATAATGGAAATAAAAGGAAATAAAGAAGCAAGCAAACCCTGAGAGGGAGGTGGCAGGGAGAAGAGGGTGTTTTGCTCTCGCAGAGCAGAGGCAAGCATCTCAGAAGGTGATGCCAGAATTAGCAGTAGGTGCCGTTTAGCATCACAGCGGGGGAAAGGGGAGGGGCGCTGTGCAAACACACCAGCCATGACATCCTGCAGACTTGCTAAGTGGGGAGACAGCTGTCAGATCAGGCTGTGACATGGCATTGTCATCCAGGGCAGCCCCCTGAGAAGCAACATTAGCAGATCCCAGAAAGCCACAAGCAGACTCCATTTCCGCACTCCACTGTTCCCCCCCCCACCCCCGACCTAGGATATTAATTCTGGCTCAGAGACCGTATGTTAAAACCTGCTTGCAAATCCAAAGTCCCAGATGATGCGGAAGCTGGCAAATCCCCTAAGCGTTCCCGGATTGGAGCAGATCTAAAATGAGTTTCCTTTTTTTAAAAATCATGCCCTTTTCACCCAGAATTGTAGAGTTGGAAGGGACCTGTAAAGTCATCTAGTCCACCCTCACCTATTTGCTTCTCTCCTCCAATTACTTGAAGCGAAGGGGGCAGAACTGGACACTCGGATAGCTCAGTCAGTAAAGCATGAGACTCTTAATCTCAGCGAGCCCCAGATTCGGCTAAAATGTTTCCTGCATTCAGTGCAAGAAGGCTGATGGAGACTTTTACCACATGTGGCGGACTAGTGATAAAGTTAAGAACTTTTGGGAGATGATCTATAACGAACTAAAGGAAATATTTAAATATTTGTTGTTGTTGTTGTTTAGTCGTTTAGTCGTGTCCAACTCTTCATGGCCCCCTGGACCAGAGCACGCCAGGCCCTCCTGTCTTCCACTGCCTCCCGCAGTTTGGTAAAACTCATGCTGGTAGCTTCAAGAACACTATCCAACCATCTCGTCCTCTGCCGTCCCCTTCTCCTTGTGCCCTCCAGCTTTCCCAACATCAGGGTCTTTTCCAGGGAGTCTTCTCTTCTCATGAGGTGGCCAAAGTATTGGAGCCTCAGCTTCAGGATCTGTCCTTCCAGTGAGCACTCCGGGCTGATTTCCTTCAGAATGGAGAGGTTTGATCTTCTTGCAGTCCATGGGCCTCTCAAGGGTCTCCTCCAGCACCAGAATTCAAAAGCATAAATTCTTTGGCGATCAGCCTTCTTTATGGTCCAGCTCTCACTTCCATACATCACTACTGGGAAAACCAGAGCTTTATTCCTCTATAACCCCACAAAAACCTACAATTCATTTTGTGCTGTTTCTGCAGATGTGTTGATGCAGAGGCCACATGTCTGACTCTTCATGACCCCCTGGACCAGAGCATGCCAGGCACTCCTGTCTTCCACTGCCTCCCGCAGTTTGGTCAAACTCATGCTGGTAGCTTCGAGAACACTGTCCCACCATCTCGTCCTCTGTTGTCCCCTTCTCCTTGTGCCCTCCATCTTTCCCAACATCAGGGTCTTTTCCAGGGAGTCTTCTCTTCTCATGAGGTGGCCAAAGTCTTAAAGCCTCAGCTTCAGGATCTGTCCTTCCAGTGAGCACTCAGGGCTGATTTCCTTCAGAATGGAGAGGTTTGATCTTCTTGCAGTCCATGGGACTCTCAAGAGTCTCCTCCAACACCAGTATTTAAATATACTTTCCCCCAAAATCCAGAAGCCTTCTTGCTGGGTTTGATGGGGAAAGAGATCAAGACATCGGATCAAAGACTGTTCATGTACAACACAGCAGCAGCAAGAACCATTTTGGCCCCAAATTGGAAGCTACCGTACAAGAAATTCCAACCATTGCGGAGTGGCAGAAAATGATGGACTATGCAGAGTTAGCCAAGCTGACCGGCAAGATTCGGGACCAGGACGACCAGGAGATTCATAGAAAGTTGGAGTAAATTTATGATGTATTTAAAGGATAATTGTAAAACTTTAAAATTGATATAACTCCTACAATGTAATAAATAAGAGACTCAGTATTTAAAATACGCGATTTAAAGAAATAAGGGATAGCTGTTGAAGGGAAGGAGGGAAGTCATAAGCTCGGCAGAGCTAAAAGTATAGATGTGATTTGATGTATTGTATGAAACTGTGTTGAGAAAATAATAAAAAAAATTGACAAAAAATGAGATTCCTGCATTCAGGGGGTTGGACTAGATGACCCCATGGGATCCCTACAATGCTGCAATTCTATGATTCCCTGGAAGCCGTTTGTCTATTTCATTTCCCTCCCACCTTGGAGCTCACGGTGGAGGACATTTAATCCCCACAATCCTGTACGGTAGGTTGGGCTGAGAGACAGTGAGCTTAGTTGCCAAGTGGGAATTCGAACCCTGGTCTCACAGGTCTTAGTCTGACACTCTGACCACTACAACACACTGCCTCTTTCCAAAGCAAGGGTGGCCTGGGTGCTATTCTTGCTCTCAATACGTACTTAAAAAGAATCACTAAAATGCTATTTTAAAATATTTTCATCATGCCTTCCAACTTTTTCCAAAACATTCAGGGCCGTTTACTATAAATCATATCGCTAAGAACAGAACCAGAAGCTCCAGTTAAATATATATATCCCTCCATTTTTGGAAACCGAGTTCTTTTCTTAATGGTGTTTTATGTTGCAATGTTGTAAACCACCCCGATGCTTTCTGATATGGCCTTATAGAACTACTTCTAAATATAGAAATAAAGGCAGGTTCTGTGTTGCCTCTGAAGGCCCCAAGGGCAGGTTGTATCTGCAAAGTTCTCACTCGACAACCCAGGCAATTGCAGAGCTCAGAAATGAAGAAGGATTCCCAGTTCAGCATCACACTTTAGCCCAAGGGTCCCCAACGTGGTGCCCCCAGAGGCCTTTGCTGGCACCCAGAGGGTCCCATCCCCCTACTGAAATTAAGTTTCGAAGGAGAATGGCATGTCTCCTTTTGGGATGTGCCTGGTGTGGGAATGTTCAGGGATGCAGGAGAGGATATATTGTTACATCCTTTCCAACTTGTGTTAACAAGTTCACAATTTTAGCAGAGTAACATTCCCCTTTTAAAACTTGCAGCGGATGCGTTTGCTCAGGCTCGCTAAAGCCTCTATAATAACTGTTCTGGTATTTCCCCCTTATTCCCTCATCAAAGATAAGAGACAACACAGTCTTCTATAAAAGTATAAAGAGAGTTTACTTACATTCTGTTCACAATAGGATCCCAGAAGGCAGACTTAGCTTAGAAAAGTAACATACACCTGGAAACTATCTCATAAGGAGACAGTCCCTTTGTCCTCTCTTGGTTGGAGGCCAAGAGGGCATCTTTGGCTAAGCAGATGTTGCTTCTTCGATGCATGTAGTCAAAGAGAGAGAGAGATGGCTGCCCTGCCCTGTGCTTTTGTCATTACCTGCACAGGTGAGGCCACACCCACCTCTAGTCAGATGCAGAGGAAGTCTGTCCCAGCCCAGAAGGAAACAGGAAGTTTACCTGCTGGCTGGACAAACATTCCTCCCCATGTCTAAACATGTTCACTCTAGGAATGTTGTACTTGACTGCTTGGCATAAGAACCCTGGAAGGAAGCCAAACTGTGGAACTCCCTGCCACAAGAGGCAGTGGTGGCCACAAACTTGGATGGCTTTAAATGAGGATTAGACAAATTCATGGAGGAAGAGAGCTCTCTCGAGGGCTCCTAGCCAGGATGGCTCTGCTTTGCCTCCACAGTCAGAGGCAACGATGCTTCTGAATGCCAGCTACTGGAAACCACAAGAGGGGAGAGTTGGTCTTGTGTTCGAGTCCTGCCTGCAGGTTTCTCCCGCAGGCATCTGGTTGGCCGCTGTGAGAACAGGATGCTGGGCTAGATGGGACATTGGCCTGACTCTGCAAGTTCCTCTTATGATTTTAGGAATAATCATAATCATAATCATAATCAAATTTTATTTATATGCTGCCCTCCCCAGCCGAAACCGGGCTCAGAGCAGCTAACAACAATAAAATCACATCACAATCAATTAATTAAAATACATTCTAAAATTAATACATTCTAATTCAGAAGTGGCCTTATATGACATCTTTTATCCAACTCAGTATTGTCTATAGTGGCATTATAGAGTTTCAGACTGGGGACATTGCTAGTAATAGAATCATTGAATTGTAGAGTTGGAAGGGACCCCCAAAGGTCATCCAGCCCAACCCCCTGCAATGCAGGAATCCCAGCCAAAGCAACCCTGTGAGACGGCCACCCAACCTCTGCTTAAAAATCTCCAAGGAAGGGGAGTCCACAACATCCCAAGGGAGACCATTCCACTGTTGAACAGCTCTTACTGTCAGGAAGTTTTTTCGAATGTTTAGTCGGAATCTCCTTTCTTGCTACTTGAAGCCATGGGTTCGAGTCCTACCCTCCGGAGCAGGAGAAAATAAGCTTGTTTGCTCTTCCATGTGACAGCCTTTGAGATACTTGAAGATGGCTATGCTATCTCCTGTGTCTCCTCTTTTCCAGGCTAAACATACCTTGCTCCTTCTGTCAGGAGCTCGTCCTACACTCGAGTAGGACCCTGGCAGAGCCACATGCCCGACTGGCATGTTCTCTCCCTCCTGGCCGATCGTTCGGGAGCTTCATAAGCTTTCTCCTGCCCAAACATCACAGTGACTGATGCCAACAGATATCGGCACACTTAGGGATACACAGGAGTCTTCGCAGCTTGCGTGACAGACCTCAGCAACTCAGCATTTTGGCTAATCTACTTTATTTACATATAAACCCACACGGAGCACTGCAACATGGCTCCCTCTCTCTCTAGCATCAGACAGCAAAGAGAAAAAAAGAACAAAGGACAATAATCCCACTTCGCGGAACACAGTAACACAAACATCCTGTCTCTGTCACTTCCCAAAACATACACCGTCATGTGAAAGACAACAATCCCATGACTGCAATCACGGAGCAGGAATTCTAACACCTCCAAACGTTCCTCATCAGGCTTGGTTTCCAGACCCTGGATGTACCAGGGATTAAATCAGGAAACCTTTGCACACAGAAGAAAGTGTTTTGCTTCCAGGTATCAGGAAAATAAGGAAAACTACGTACCAGCCTGAACTGGGCAAGATGAGGTTACAATCCAAATTGGCGTCAGAGATCTTTGTGTGATGTTCTTTGCAACGCAAACTGAACGTTAGTCCCTTTCGAAGCTCAAGTTTATTTTGGGCAAACTTCACTATATATCCAGAACGAATGGACAGGCGAAGATCCATTCTACACACACACGATTTATCTCAGTCACATAAGCTTCTTAAAACGCACAGATAGTTTTCATTAGATTACAAATGGCCGGAGGCTTAAGAAGCAATTTGTGTCGGCCAGATCCTGCGTCAGGGATCTCTTACACTTTTATCCCACATTTCCTCCTGAGAGCACAGTTCTCCCCTTAGAAACATAATTTTAAAAATACTGTGTGAGGGGTATTGTTTCTGTTTTTTATTATGGGATGCATTTCTGACACTGACAGGTAGGGCTGGGAGAAACCACCTGCCTGAAATCTTGGAGATCTTTCACTCCTGCAAAGTGTACACGGTCGGGAACTAGATCATAGCTGTCAACTTTTCCCTTTTCTTGCGAGGAATCCTATTCGGAATAAGGGAATTTCTGTTATAAGAAGGGAAACGTTGACAGCTATGAACTAGATGGAGAAATAGTTTGACTCTGGTATAAGGCAGGTTTCCGTGCTCCTAACCTGATGGCTCATCCCTCCTCCAGAGATTTTGCAGGCTGCGGCAGATCGTGATCCTTCTGGGGAGAATAAACAAAGAAAACCTGAGTGCTAGAAAGGATGGGGTGCAAAAACTGTCTCTCTGCAGCCTCCCATCCCTTCCTCTTCCTTGCAGCTGTGAATCACAGCCTCCTGTAATTCAGACTAGACTCCTCTCTCAACCACCCTGGAAAGGCAAACCCAGAAATCTTGGTGCCACCATCAACCTCAAGACAGGCAGATCATGCCCCTGCCCACCTGCACGCTTGCCAGGGAGTTAATGAGACAAGCTGTCTCTCAAATTATAGCACGAGGAGGTGGAGAATGACAAGCGATCCGTGGAAGAGGGAGAAACAGCTCTGTGCTACTCATCCCCTCGGCTGTCACCCGCTGGATTTTCCAACAGGCATGCTAAAAAGGCAGCGAGGGTAAGCTTTCCGGCACCAGAATCTGTCAGAGAGGAACTCGCTGCCTCGCCAGCTTTTGCCCATTTATTTACGATTGTGACCACGGGTGCCGTGGTTCGTATAGCACCGTCCACTTTGAATCACCTTCTGTAATAATAATAATAATAATAATAATAATAATAATAATAATATTTATACCCTGCCCATCTGGCTGGGTTTCCCCAGCCACTCTGGGCGGCTTCCAGCAATGTGAAAAGGATCTAGGAGTCTTGGTTGACCACAAACTTGACATGAGCCAACAGTGTGACGCGGCAGCTAAAAAAGCCAATGCAATTCTGGGCTGCATCAATAGGAGTATAGCATCTAGATCAAGGGAAGTAATAGTGCCACTGTATTCTGCTCTGGTCAGACCTCACCTGGAGTACTGTGTCCAATTCTGGGCACCACAGTTCAAGAAGGACACTGACAAACTGGAACGTGTCCAGAGGAGGGCAACCAAAATGGTCAAAGGCCTGGAAACGATGCCTTATGAGGAACGGCTAAGGGAGCTGGGCATGTTTAGCCTGGAGAAGAGGAGGTTAAGGGGTGATATGATAGCCATGTTCAAATATATAAAAGGATGTCACATAGAGGAGGGAGAAAGGTTGTTTTCTGCTGCTCCAGAGAAGCGGACATGGAGCAATGGTTCCAAACTACAAGAAAAAAGATTCCACCTAAACATTAGGAAGAACTTCCTGACAGTAAGAGCTGTTCGACAGTGGAATTTGCTGCCAAGGAGTGTGGTGGAGTCTCCTTCTTTGGAGGTCTTTAAGCAGAGGCTTGACAACCATATGTCAGGAGTGCTCTGATGGTGTTTCCTGCTTGGCAGGGGGTTGGACTCGATGGCCCTTGTGGTCTCTTCCAACTCTATGATTCTATGACTCTTGTGAACGCTTTGAGTAACGAGCTCCACTAACCTGGAAGTTAACTTGGAAGCGAACTTTGCTCCAGGATGCTAGTGGAAGTTGCACACTGCTGGCGTGGCAGCAGCAGGAGGCCCCATTAGCGAAAGCATGCCTCATGTTAAGAAAGGTTTCAGAATAAGAACGGACCTCTGAAACGAATTAACTTCGTAACCGGAGGTACCACTGTAGTTGTTTATTTCCTTGACATCTGATGGGAGGATGTTCCACAGGCGGGTGCCACCACTGAGAAGGCCCTCTGCCTGGTTCCCTGTCACCTTGCTTCTCGCAGGAAGGGAAATGCCAGAAGGCCCTTGGTGCTGGACCTCAGTGTCCGGGCAGAATGATGGGGGTGGAGACGCTCCTTCAGGTATACTGGACCGAGGCCGTTTCGGGCTTTAAAGGTCAGCACCAACACTTTGCATTGTGCCTGGAAACGTACTGGGAGCCAATGTAGGTCTTTCAGGACTGGTGCTATGTGGTCTCGGCGGCTGCTCCCAGTCACCAGTCTAGCTGCCGCATTCTGGACAATTGTCTCCAAACAAAGCGCAACCCAAATAGTGGACAAGGCTCCCTCCTTTTTTCAGACCTTGAGATTTATCAGTATATCACAATGTTTAGCAAGTGACATATTGTAAAGTTGAAAACCAGCTCCATCGTTATTTCCCGATACTGTATTTTTCGCTCCACAAGATGCACTTTTTTCTTCCTACAAAGTAAGGGGAAATGTCTGTGTGTCTTATGGAGCAAATGCGTGGTCCCTGGAGCCGAATTGCCCAGGGGCAAAAAGCAGAAACAGGAAGACTAAGGCAATAAGAACAGAAATTAGAAGAAAAGGAGGAGCAAAAAACTGCTCCAGCTAAGGAAAAGACACTAGGGCAAACAAGAGGGAAGGGAGCAAATTGGCAAGCGATCGGGAGAGAGATAAGGGACGCGATAAAGGAGGTTGCCTGGGAGGGGGGATGTAAAAGCCCATGGATCCTCAGGATTTTTGCATTGGGTCACCCCAAATTCACCATCAGATCATGTAGCATGTCCATGGCTACAGCCCGCACCAAAAAAATCATGCACTCACTGTTTGGTGGGGCCGCAGTGGCGCAAAAATGTGGTTACAAAGCACGGATCCACATGGATCCTCAGGATTTTTGCATTGGGTCACCCCAAACTCACCATCAGATCACATAGCATGTCCATAGCTACAGCCTGCACCAAAAAAATCACGCACCCACTTTTTCTTGGGGCCGCAATGGCACAAAAACGTGATTACAAAGTACGGTCCACATGGATCCTCAGGATTTTTGCATTGGGCTACCCCAAACTCACTGTCAGATCACATTTCTGTGGCCACAGCATGAACCACAGAAATCATACATCCACTGTTTCGTTCAGAATATTTTTTTTTCTTGTTTTCCTCCTCTAAAAACTAGGTGCGTCTTATGGTCAGGTGCGTCTTATGGTCAGGTGCGTCTCATGGAGCGAAAAATACGGTATATCAGTATATTGTGATGTTTAGCTGGTGAGACATTGCGATGCTGAAAACCAGATATCGCCCAGCCCCAGATGCCAGTGGGAGACCAGCAAACAGGATTCGACTCTCCCCTCTTGTGCTTCAGCTGGGGAGGGTGGGATATAAATAACATTATTATTATTATTATTATTATTATTATTATTATTATTATTGATGCTGGAGCATCTGGGCCCCCTCTGGGCCTGTCCCAGTCTCTTCTTAGGCTTTTGTGAGCCTATTTTCACATGCAGCACAATGACACACAGTTCTGCCGAACGCAGCACTACGTAGGCAAATTAGCTCTCTTCCGCCTGTCTGGTCCAAAGAATGCGGTATTATTTTAAAAGGGGAGTTTTAAAAAAACACACAAACCAAGCTCTCTGCAGTTCACATGTGGCTCATCCCCTTCCGCTAATGACTTCTTTAACCGGGATTCATTCTGGCAGGATTCACAGCAATTAGCATCGCTGGTTTTTAATTGCATTTCACTTCTGGCGTCTCAGGCAGGGTGCAGCTGTCATGGGGGCAAACCTCTCCCCATAGACCCACCCCTGCCTTCCTCCCCCAGCCCCACTCTCCAGGAATTGTCAGAAGGGACTGCTAAGTGCTGAGAGACTGCAATGCACAAACACACCACACACCGACACCGACACCTGATCCTGGCTGCAAGACGTCTTCTCTGCACCGCAGTCCAGAGCGGCAAAACAAGGGATGGTTGTCTGTTGCAAGCCCAGCCCCCGAACTGCACATTTTAAGGCGCTTTTTCAAAGGCAGACCTAAAAGGGTGTCGAAACTGCACAAAACAAAACATGGACCAGAGGACCAAACAATAATTATCCCCCCCTCGAGGGGAGCACTTGCAAAAGCTTGAGCTTCTCTCCACCAGTACAAAGAAACACAAGGTTGGTCCTGATTCTGAGATCAGCAGGTGAGGCTATCAACAACAACAACAACAACAACAACAACAACAACAACAACAACATCATATTATTTATTCCCCAGCCACTCTGGGCGGCTTCCAACAAAACACTAAAATACAATAACCTATTAAACATTAAAAGCTTCCCTAAACAGGGCTGCCTTCAGTTGTCTTCTGAAAGATTGTTACAGTAGTTGTTTTTCTCTTTGACATCTGATGGGAGAGCGTTCCACAGGGAGGGTGCCACCACCGAGAAGGCCCTCTGCCTGGTTCCCTGTAACTTGGCTTCCCGCAGCGAGGGAACCGCCAGAAGGCCCTCGGAGCTGGACATCAGTCAACCAGGGTCTGAACTGCAAACACTTTGGTCTGCAGGTGGATGTCTACCATATTTATTTACTTACAGCATTTCTATACCACTTAATATGTTAAAAAACATGGTCGTCTGTCCTGGGTGCTTTAGCTGAGATTCCTGCATTGCAGGGGGTTGGGCTAGATGACCCTCAGGGTTCCCTCCAGCTCTACAATTCTATGATTTTGTGTCGAGGCTCCGTACTCTTGCATCTGTGGCTCTGGGAGGACACTTGCTTTAGCTATTTTGCTCTGCAGGCACATATTCTGGGGTTTATCAGCCCTTAGGATAATAGAACTGTAGAGCTGGAAGAGACTCAAAGATTCCTTTAGTCCAAATGTCTGAAATGCAGGAATCTCAGCTAAAGCATCCAGGATAAAACTTCTGCTTAAAAAGCTCCAATGAAGGCGAGTTCACCACCTCCTGAGGCAGACCGTTCCATGGTCAAACAGCTCTTGCCCTCAGAAAGGTCTCCCCGGTGCTTAGGAACCAAACCAATAGGGCCCAGTCAACTTGGTGCTGTCAGGTGGTTTTGAACTACAACTCCAGTGGGAGTTGTAGTGCCACACTTCCAGAGGAAACCTGGGTGGAGAAGGCTGGGCTACCCAATTTGACCCGGCGGGGAAATGGCGGGGAGCAGGGATACGCCCTGCTCCAAAAGGTTCCAAACAGCCAGACCAGAAGCAAAACCTGCAACCTCCAGGGAATGGCAATTGTGCCAACCCAAGGGACGCGGCTGGCGCTGTGGGTTAAACCACTGAGCCTAGGGCTTGCTGATCAGAAGGTCAGTAGTTCGAATCCCTGCAATGGGGTGAGCTCCCATTGCTCGGTCTCTGCTCCTGCCAACCTAGCAGTTCGAAAGCACGTCAAAGTGCAAGTAGATAAATAGGTACCGCTCTGGCGGGAAGGTAAACGCCGTTTCCGTGCGCTGCTCTGGTCCGCCAGAAGCTGCTCAGTCATGCTGGCCACATGACCAGCTGTACGCTGGCTCCCTTGGCCAGTAAAGCGAGAGCGCCGCAACCCCAGAGTCGTCCACGACTGGACCTAATGGTCAGGGGTCCCTTTATCTTTAAGGTGACTGCACCCACAAACCTGAGTGATCTGGAGACATCCCAGCCATGCACTGCGACAAAACAGACCTCTATGAATCAATGCGCAATTGCCAGGCCAGAAATGCAGAAAAGTCGAGGAATAACTCCAGTACCTGGAATTGTACCTGCCTTGCAAGGCTCACGGTAGAAAATTATCTGAGCCCCCCAGGATCGGATCGGCTTGTAAAAGGGATCCCAGATGAAATGCGCTCTGCAGAGAATTCACTCCGGCCGGGAAGGCTGGGATCTGGTGGCACCAATGCCCCCTTCCCTCTAGAACGCAGAAGGGACGGGCGCAAATTTAATCATCTCTCCCTGCGCGACGAAGGCTGCAGGGGAAAGAGGGCTTTCGCCAGCTGCTGCAGCCAGATGTTTGACATTAGCAGCCCTCTAAGTGTAAAGGATTTGCCTCTGCGAGCAATGTGGCTTTCGGCGGGGTCAGGGAAGGATAAAACGCAATCGGACTAAGTGTTTTGCAGGATGCGAGCCAAGGAAAGGGAGACCTGCTGGTATTGTGAATCACCAAGCTGGGATGAGCCAGGAAGGGAAGCAACAGAAGCAAAGAACTTGGGCCACGAAGACTCTCTGGGTGACCTCGGCACCCTGCAATCGGTGTTAGAAACTCAGGTATATAAGCTGGGCGTCCAATGGCTCCTTAAACCAAGGTCAGAGTCGCCAAAGCGGAATGTCTAGTTGCCATCTTGGGGCAAGGTGGCTCCAAAGTCTTATTTTTGTTGTTGAGGGTTTTTTCTTTTAGCAAAATCGAAAAAACATCTTCAACTTTTCTGTCCGGATTTCCACTTTTTGAAATATGGCAACCCTATGCCATAAAGTCTCACACGGAATATAACTGATCTATGGAATGAGCTTTATGATATGAAAATAGGGACAATGCATGTACTATTGTAATGCAAGAAAACCCTTAATAAGGACATTTTTATTAAAATCACTCGCTGCCAGATCCAGTATATTTAAGGGGTTGTTACAGAAGTCTCTCCCTTTCCCCTTTCCTGGTTTTAAACGGATGTTCTGCTCCTGTGTTTGTGCTGGCTTAACACATCTCTCTACATCAATAAATCTATATATGACTTGCATTGTAAAAATAATAAATAAATAAACCTGGCCAGTTCAGAGGACGACCTTGAATTGGGTTAAGAACTTGAAGAAGTGAAAGAAGAAAAGTCCCTTGAACCAAGGATAGTCCGCATATATACTGGCCAATTCTGACCTCTTTTTCTTAATGGTGATACGGTCCATTCATAATGTAGGAATATTCTTCACAACTGTGAGCAGGGCAGTGGGTTGGGGCATGTGAAGGCAAGAGACAAAAAATCAGAATACAGTGGTACCTTGGGTTACATACGCTTCAGGTTACAGACTCCGCTAACCCAGAAATAGTGCTTCAGGTTAAGAACTTTGCTTCAGGATGAGAACAGAAATCGTGTTCCGGCGGCACGGTGGCACCATTAGCTAAAGTGGTGCTTCAGGTTAAGAACAGTTTCAGGTTAAGAACGGACCTCCGGAACGAATTAAGTACTTAATCCGAGGTACCACTGTAACACTGTTTGCTGCTCCTGCTTAAACTGCACAGGAAAAGTGTTTGGGATCCTGAAATTCATTCTGATTTGTGCAGGTCAAATATAATGGATAGAATTCTGGGTGTCCAATCCTGGCACCCGGACACCTTCACTTGGTCGCATGTGGCCGAGAGCCAGGTGCAAAATGCGCCTGGCTAGTTTTGAACACAGCGTCCGCAATCTAGCAACACTGATCCACCTCGCAGGGGTGTTGTGTAAGGATGACACAGCTGTGGGCACCACAGTTTAAGAAGCTGGAAGGTGTGCAGAGCGGGCTGACCAGGATGATCAAGGGTCTTAAGACCAGGCCTTATGAGGGATGTTAAACATGAGAGCCATCTTTGGATATCTGGAGCGCTGTCACACGGAAAGCTTTGTTTTCTGCTCCTCCAGGGACCCAAAGAACATCTAGTCCAACCCCCTGCAATGCAGGATCCGTGGGGAAGGAAAAGAACGGGTAGGAATTGTGCAAGAACGTAGAGGCTTCCCATTTCCAGTGGAGGCTGTGCAGGAAAAAATTCCTGGGTAAATTGCACTCCAAATTGTGATTTGAGGTTGGCACACAGCTCCCCTTGAATTATCTGAGGACAAGGGAGAGATATTTTGGCAAAGTGTCCACAAGGCAGAAATCCATCAACACTCGACAGAACCCAAAGACGTCACTGCGGCGGAGATGTCAAGCAGACAGATTCGGGAAGGAATCCAGCAAATTATACCATGTTTGCAAATTGCACGCCAGCTTTTTACAACTAGCTATACAGTATGTATATAAGGTGAGAAAAAGGCCAGTTAAACTTTAATGTTCATTTATGCAGCACTTTTTAAACACAGACTTGCAGACAAGTCGTACTCAAGTTTATAAGCCCTCAAATGAATTTAATCCCACCATCGCTATCACACTGCATTAAAAATATGAATGGGAATTCTTCCAAGAGAGACTACCAAGAGGAAGTCTCGGGCATTGCTTGACTTGAAGGTTCCCAAATGCTCCCTGGAAAAGCAGCAAGGCAGTTCGGCTGCCCTTACTGGGCAAATGGCAAATGGGTAACCTCAACGAGCCCATTTTACAGATGGAGAACTGAGGCGAGGTTAAGAAACAGGACTGGCCCACTGCCATCATGGCAAACTATCCTAAAGGAAGACTTTTGAGCTGAGGTTGGAAGCCCATCTGTCGGGGATTCCTTAGCTGTGGTTCCTGCACATTCCAGGGGGTTGGACTAGATGGCCCTTTCACCTCTACAGTGCTGTGATTCTGTGGTCCAGCTAAACTGCAGCAAGTCTCTTTTGTTAACTGGGGATCTCTCTCCTCGGCAGCGATTCCATATTAAGGATTGATCTTCCAAAGGAAATGGAATATTCCACAAAGCAAGTACTGCAGTTGAGAGGCACAGCCATATCAAAATCCCAAAACAATCCCAGCCCCAATATCACAGTTTATTCACGAAACATGATTCACCCATAAGACCAACTAAGTTAGTTCTTGGTATGAGCTTTTGTGTGCATGCACACTTTTTCAGATACATGCACACGAAAGCTCATACCAAGAACTAACTTAGTTGGTCTTTAAGGTGCTACTGGAAGGAATTTTTTTTGTTTTGACTATGGCAGACCAACACAGCTACCTATCTGTAAGTGATTCACCCATGACTGGGATGCAAGCCAAAATAGATCAAGCAAAAAAAGGAAGAAGAAGAAAACACAACCCCAAAGGTTACAGTGGTATTTGCATCAATCTTTGAACTCATCTTTACTCCCTCTGCCACGGATCAGGCACAGAACATTCATGGACATTCAAACAGGAAAAGTCGGTCACAGACAGAACTGCCCTGCAAGCAGAAATGCAGCAGCTAAGGCTTTAGAGCTCCTGGCTCAGGGCAGCAGAGCAAAACCAGCCAGCGAAACACTGGGGAAGTGGCAATCCTAGGAGAACGTATTTTCAGCTCACCAACCAACCAGATTCGTGCATCGCCGGGGGTTGGACTAGATGACCCTTCCTATTCTCTGGGTTGCAATGGAATAACGACGAGATCAGCCTCAAAAAGAAGTCTCTCTTGGCGCAGCTTTTGCAAGGAATCTCAGAGTTTGATGCAGCTCGGTGTGTGTGAACCTTGTGCAAATCACCCCCCCAACCCCCCCCCCCCACAATTGCCTTTGCAAGCCCTGATTCAGAAACATCTGCCTGTTGCAACTCTGGAGAAAGACCAGTTGCATCACTGAAGCTGGCTTTCAGAGAGGGCTGAAGGAGCCGACCTGCTATCTGCAGGATCGGGGCCTTGGGATGGCATTACTCGCCAGACAAACCTGAACAAGGGGGGGGGGGGTAACCATGCCCAGATTCACACACACACACACACACACCCTGCAAACACACACAAAGTAGATTGTAAACACAGACTCACAGCTGCGAATGCTGCATTGCAGGGGGGTTGGACCAAATGACCCTTGGGGAGCCCTCCAGCACTACAATTCCAGGATTCTATGATAATAGAGGACCCCCACCCCCGCAATTGCACAGATCACACACACACCAAATCCCACAGACCAACCTCCCCTGGATTTGCACCCCAGAGCAAGGCTGCGGCACACACCAGGCTGTGTTATCGCAAGCAAAATATGGGGAGGGGGGGCAGGAATGGGACCCATTGAATATGGCATTCCAAGGGAATTAAGTAACAACACGGGTTTGTTTTTTGGGGGGGCGTGTGCAGGGAGCAGTGCCAAAATATAGTTGCCTGCGCAGCAGAAGCGTTCCCTGGTCTCCAGCAGAGGCTACAACTTTTGTTCAATAGGCTGCCAATACAACAGGGGATTTTTATTTTTTGCTGCGGGGGGGGGGGTGGGAGATTAACCCTTTGATGCCCTTAAATTCTCTGCAGAGCTCTATTCTACCTTGGAGTTCCAGGGAATATTTTTTTTTTGGGGGGGGGGGAATGGAAACTGGAGGAAAGGAAATGCCGTGATTTTTTTTTTTTTGGGGGGGGGAGGTCATAAAAAGACAACTTCCAGGGGGCTGGACTAGATGACCCATGGTGTCCCTTCCAACTCTACATTTCCACAATTTCTTCTCCATGTCCCTGTGGAGCCACGGGAACAAGACCCTGCCTGCTCCGTAACACCAAAGAAGCTCCCCTGTCAGGCTTGATTTCTACCTGCGGGGAATTCCCTTTCGTGCCTTTTTTTGGGAGAGCAGATTTCAAACTGCCATCTGAAGCTGGGGGCGGGGCGGATGGGGGCACAATCCAGACCCACGCCGGACCTGTGGACCACACTACCCAGTTACATTTTTTAAAAAAACACACACCTTTCTTTCTTTTTCAATAACAGCCCCTGCAGATATTGTGATTTTCAGAAGGGGGGGGGAGGAGGGACAAGGAGGAGAGGGGGCTGCTTAACTCTTTCCTTCCCAGCCAGACCCCCCCCCGTTTTTCATAGAACTGCTTCTCCCCGCAGCTTCAGTGCAGAACATAGCTGTCAACGCCCCCCCCCCTTTTTAAGGGAAATTCCCTTATTCCGAATAGGATTCCTCATAAGAAAAGGGAAAAGTTGGCAGCTATGGTGCAGAAAGGCCACGAGATACTTATTTATCAGGCCTTGGAGATTATTATTTTTTGGAGGGGACGCTCTTCTTTGCGAGACCCCCCCCCCAAAAAAAAACCCCAACCACAACCAAGCAGAACTGGGGAGATCTTGTTCCTGGGGCCAGAACTGATGAAAGACCGCTTTATTATTATTTTCCTTTCCTGACACAGCCGCGCAACGCTCCCCGCATCCCTCGAGCATCTCTTTTTCAGATGGGGGGGGGGAGCAGCGATGCTTGCCTGTTCCCCAGCATCTCTCCGGTGGGCGAGGCGACCCCTAGGAGGTGTAGCTGCAAAGTGACCTTCGTGGACGGAATTGGGGGGGGGGGGGCAGAGGGATGATGGCACGATCAAGATTCCCCCCACTCCAAAAAAAAGAGAGAGAACCAGGCAGAAAGGGAAAAGCAAAACCCGCAGCAAACGGAGGGTGCAAGGTGCCAGTCCCTGGTGATGTCTGAGAAAAGGAGAGCCAAGTGGGAACCCCCCCCCCCGCCGCCGCCGCGCCCCCCCCCCTTACCGTACATGGCTCGCCAGCGGAGCCCCGGCTCGCCGCGCCCGCTCCGCCGCGCTCCCCCGCTCGCTCTGCGGCGCCGCTCATTCACCGCCCGCCGCGGCGGAGCCCCGGAGAAGGCGGAGACAGGCGGGCATGAATGAACGGGGGGGGGGGGTGGTCTTCTGCGCATGGGCGGAGAGGGGGTGGGTGGGGGTCCTCAGACGCGCCCCTCTGGAAGAGGGGGGGATCTCCGGTACCCTGAGGAGGGGCTTCGGGGAGAGAGTGGTGGGCTTGGGAGGGGGGATTCCCAGAGGCCATCTTGTCCATCCCTGGGGGGGGGGGTGTCCTCGGTTTGACACCCTCCTCTGGGGGGGGGGGTCGGGAGAGTGGGGGGGGTCTCTGGTACCCTGAGGAGGGTCTTCGGAGAGAGAGTGATGGGCTTGGGAGGAGGGATCCTCAGAGGCCATCTAGTCCATCCCCCTCGGGGCGGGGGAGTCCTCGTTTTGAGACCCTCCTCGGGGGGGGGAGTCGGGAGAGTGGGGGGGGTCTCTGGTACCCGGAGGAGGGGCTTCGGGGAGAGAGTGGTGGGCTTGGGAGGAGGGATTCCCAGAGGCCATCTAGTCCATCCCCCTGGGGGGGGGAGTCCTCGTTTTGAGACCCTCCTCGGGGGGGGGGGAGTCGGAAGAATAGGGGTCTCTGATACCCTGAGATGGGAGAGAATGCTGGGCTGCAAGGCAAGAATCGCAGCTAAGGGGATCCCTGGCAGGTGGACGTCTGATTCAAAACCTCCAGTGATGGTGGAATAATAATAATAATAATAATAATAATAATAATAATAATAATAATAATGTTATTATTTATTATTTATACCCCACCCATCTAGCTGGGCTTCCCCAGCCACTCTGGGCGGCTTCCAACAAAATATTAAAATACCGTAATGCATCAAACATTAAAAGCTTCCCTAAACAGGGCTGCCTTCAGATATCTTCTAAAGGTTTGGTACAGTGGTACCTCTGGTTACACACTTAATTTGTTCCAGAGGTCCGTTCTTAACCTGAAGCACCACTTTAGCTAATGGGGCCTCCCGCTGCTGCAGAATTTCTGTTCTCATCCTGAAGCAAAGTTCTTAACCCAAGGTATTATTTCTGGGTTAGTGGAGTCTGTAACCTGAAGCGTATGTAACCTGAAGCGTATGTAACCCATGGTACCACTGTAGTTGTTGTTCTCTTTGACATCTGGCAGGAGGGTGTTCCACAGGATGGGCGCCACCACTGAGAAGGCCCTCTGCCTGGTTCCCTGTAACTTGACTTCTCTCAGGGAGGGAACCGCCAGAAGGCCCTCGGAGCTGGACCTCAGTGTCCGGGCAGAACGATGGGGGTGGAGACGCTCCTTCAGGCCTACTGGGCCGAGGCCGTTTAGGGCTTTCAAGGTCAGCACCAACACTTTGAATTGTGCCCAGAAACGTACTGGGAACCATTGTAGGTCTTTCAGGACTGGTGTTATGTGGTCTTGGCGACCACTTCCAGTCACCAGTCTGGCTGCCGCATTCTGGATTAGTTGTAGTTTCCGGGTCACCTTCAAAGGGAACCCCATGTAGAAGGGAAGGTGGAAGGGATGGTGGAAGTGTTGGAAGGGGTCCTGGGGGTCATCTAGTCCAGCCCCCTGTGATGCAGGAGTCCCTGACTGATGGCCCCCCCAACTGCTGTCCTGCTTCAGTCTCCAGACGGAAGAGGTGGGGGCAATTTCTGGAAATCGCCATGTCGATCTTATAGAATCCAAGAATCATTGAACTGTAGGGTTCCAAAGGATCCCAGGGGTCATCTAGACTAACCCCCGGCCGTGCAGGCATCTCAGCTGAAGCATCCATGACAGGTGGCCCTCCAAACTCTGCTTAAAAACCTCCAAGGAACCAGAAGAGGCCACAGCTTCCCGAGGGAGACCGTCCCACTGCTGAACAGGTCTCACCGTCAGAAAGTTCTTCCCAATGTTTAGTGAGAATCTCCTTTTTTTGACTTGAAGAAGTCATAATAATAATCAGTGAGAGCAAAACACCTTCTTCTCCCTGCCACCTCCCTCTCATCTATTCCCCTTTATTTCCATTATTAACAACCAAAAAGTAAAGTAGCAAGATATTGCATAATAATAATAATAATAATAATAATAATAATAATAATAATAATAATTTATACCCCGCCCTTCTGGCTGGGTTTCCCCAGCCACTCTGGGCAGCTTCTAACAGAATATTAAAATACAATATAGTGGTACCTCGGGTTAAGTACTTAATTTGTTCCGGAGGTCCGTTCTTAACCTGAAACTGTTCTTAACCTGAAGTACCACTTTAGCTAATGGGGCCTCCCGCTGCCGCCGCGCCGCCGGATCACCATTTCTGTTCTCATTCTGAAGCAAAGTTCTTAACCTGAAGCACTATTTCTGGGTTAGCGGAGTGTGTAACCTAAAAGCGTATGTAACCTGAGGTACCACTGTAGTCTACTAAACATTAAAAGCTTCCTTAAACAGGGCTGCCTTCAGATGCCTTCTAAAAGTCTGGTAGTTGTTTTTCTCTTTGACATCTGGTGGGAGGGTGTTCCACAGGGCAGGTGCCACCACTGAGAAGCCCCTCTGTCTGGTTCCCTGTAACTTGGCTTCTCGTAGCGAGGGAACCGTCAGAAGGCCCTCGGTGCTGGACCTCTGTGTCCGGGCAGAACAATGGGGGTGGAGATGCTCCTTCAAGAATCCCTTGATTCAGAAATTGGGCTCCTGGGCCCGGAAGAAATCTCTCTCCTCCTGGCTTCTGCCAAGCTGAGTTGGACTGGATGATCCCAGGGTCCCTTCCAACTCTACACTTCGAGGAAATGTCAGAGAAAATTACATATATTAACAGTGGGAAATCTCTCCCAAAGCCCTCCTCTTCTATTGACTGCAGCACAGCTGAAATCTCCCCCTGCTCAAACGTTATATACAGGATATAAAAAGTGAAATTGGCCTATTATTAGTTTTTGTATGTATACTGGGGCACAGTCTCATTCAGCGTCATCAGCAGATATGCCGATATCTGACTCATTCACGACTATGTTGAACCTTCATTCTCCTTTGTGATGTAACTCACAGGTGGGGAATACTGTTATTTTTTATAATTATTTATAATTGTAAAGGGAACCTTTGTATGAGTCAATACCTTATTATCCCTTTAGAACTGCCCTGGATCTCTGTACATTTGTCCTTCCATTTTTGACTCTGTTTTCGTTTTTCTTGTTATGTTTGCACTTTGTTTGTTTGTTAATAAATCAATGCTTTGATTTTAGAATGCTGTGTTACTTTTATTGTTGTTAGCCGCTCTGAGCCCGGCCTCGGCTGGGATGGGCGGGATATAAATAAAATTATTTTATTATTATTATTTTAAAAAGTGAAATGGGAATTTCAGATTTCAGATAATTTAAAAATACATCACTTCTGAATTTTAATTTTGAGGGGGATTTCTGAAAAACAACAACCCTGATTTAAAAAAAAAGCAAAAGCCACACATCTAAACCTTCCGACTTATGTTTCCTAAGTTAATCATATTTTGAAAAATCCATTGCCTCTCTCCTGCTGCTCCTGAAACGCTCAGATCCAGCAGCAAATATTATTGCAATTGTTAGGGTCTCAAATTTGGAGATTATACAGCCTGGGGTATTCCCCCCCCCCCGAATAAATTGGGATGATCTGCTTCTCAATGGCATCTTCCTCTGCTGTTGAAATTCCCCATCTGAAACAGGAATTTACAATCGGAGCAGGATTGCGGCTTTTGCTTCAGAATTATCTCTCTCTCTTTGCAGGCGAGGTGGGGGGACGGGACTGACTGACTGCATCACTGGGTGACGTCAGCAAAAGCTCCAGGGGGGGTTGGGGGGGCGGGCGGGTGGAGAGAGGATCTGCTCAGCCTCAGCTCCGGACCGCAAGGGCTATTTATACGTCTGCTGGTGGAGAGCAAGGACTGCGTCGGATGTTCAAATGCACCAGAGATTTCCTTACTCAGGTAGCCTAAGAAACTGGAAGACAGCAGGGGGAAAGGCGCGGGGGGGGGCAGCTCATGATACGTACAAATGATGTCTTCTGGGGCGAGGGGGGCGGGTGAGAGCAAAGCAGGCGGGGGGGGGGGTTGTGCAATGCTCCTTTGCATGGGTGTAACCAGGATTTCCCAGTAGTGATGTATGGAAGTGAGAGCTGGACCATAAAGAAGGCTGATTGCCGAAGAATGGGTGCTTTTCCATTATGGTGTTGGAGGAGACTCTGGAGAGTCCCATGGACTGCAAGAAGATCAAACCTCTCCATTCTGAAGGAAATCAGCCCTGAGTGCTCACTGGAAGGACAGATCGTGAAGTTGAGGCTCCAAGACTTTGGCCACCTCATGAGAAGAGAAGACTCCCTGGGAAAGACCCTGATGTTGGGAAAGATGGAGGGCCCAAGGAGAAGGAAACGACAGAGGACGAGATGGTTGGACAGTGTTCTCGAAGCTACCAGCATGCGTTTGACCAAACTGCGGGAGGCAGTGGAAGACAGAAGTGCCTGGCGTGCTCTGGTCCAGGGGCCACGAAGAGTCGGACACGACTAAGTGACTAAACAACAACAACCAGGATTTTGGTTGGGGGGGGGGGCAGCCAAAGTTGTTGAGCTTTTTTATGTTCTTAAAAAGGACATTATGTTGGGCAGGCTTCTGGGGACCCCTGGGCAGTTAAGTCCAGCCAAAGGCCGAGGGAGCCAACGTTTGTCCACAGACAGCTTTCCAAGTCATATGGCCAGCAGGACTAAACTGCTTCTGGTGCAACGGGACACCGTGATGGAAACCGGAGCGTACGGAATTGCCGTTTACCTTCCTGTCACAATGGTACCTATTTATCTACTTGCACTGGTGAGCTTTCAAACTGCTAGGTTGGCAGGAGCTGGGACCGAGCAACAGGAGCTCACCCCCTCACGGGGATTCGAACTGCCGACCTTCTAATCAACAAACCCAAGAGGCTCAGTGGTTTAAACCACAGTGCCATCCCATGTCCCCCTACAAGCAACTTATTGTAGCACCACACAGAGCAAAAAAACAGATTTCAAAATCGCCAAGCAAGAACGGTCCGAGCCTTTCCCCATCAGACCAGACCAAGGGTCTAACTTGCCCCCCCATTCCATTCTCAACAATGGCCACCAGAAACCCACACTAGGAAGCCCCAAGAAGAGCATGGCAGCAACAGCCACCCCATTGAATTTGCCCCCCCAAACTGGTTGTCTGAGATACACTGCCTCTGATCTTGGAAGTTCCATTTTGGCTATCGTAGCCAACAGCCATGGCAGCCCTCTCCTGCTTTTTGAGTTTGCCTGAACCTTTTGTGAAGTCCTTGTTGGAAATCTGCCTCGGTCAGAGGTACGTGCCAGTCTTACAGGCACCGGCTGAATTCCTTTCTGAACTCCCTCCTGCGACTCCCGGCAGGAGGACACACGAGGTCCGTTTCGGCGATTTTTCCCAGGCTGTGAGAAAAACACACCACTGCTTCTCCTCCTCCCTGCTTATCCCCAGGGAGGGGAATCAGACAGACAGAAGCGTATCTACATGTCTTTATTTCTGTCTTTAGCAGTCATACAGATAAAGATGTTTGCACTCTTTGAACAACAGAGAGAATCTCACTCCACCCATGTACATCCTGTACAGGTCATATGACTCACACTGAGCTCACATCCGGTGCTCAATAAGGACAATGGACTGCCCCTTTGTTTCCATGGCAACAGTCACAAACATCCTGTTTGGCTTTGCAGCCACAAGCAGCTGACTGAGCTGCTAGAGCCTTTGCTTGCTGCAGCATTGCTGCTTTATGGTAACAGTCCTCACCCAAATCCATGACCAGTTTTGCTTCTGTAGACACTACCCGCTAAAGGCTGGGGGAAAGAGAGTTCATGAGGTTTGTCCCCATCACAAGTCTTTGTCTGAATGATTCTGGATGGGTAACAAATTCTAGGGAAATTGAATTGGTCTTCAGGGGGGTGTTTGCAAAATTGCTTCCTGCATGGGACATTAATTTTAGGGCCTAAATTACTCCTAGGTGACTTTATCTAGAGGGGATCAGGCTGGATAATGCATGGGGGTAAATCATAGAATCATAGAGTTGGATGGGACACCACTGGTCATCTAGTCCAACCCCCTGCAATGCAGAAATCTCAACTAAAGCATTTCTGGTAGATGGCTATCCAACTTCTGCTTAAAAGCCTCCAAGGATGGAGAGTCCACAACCTTCTGAGAGAGTCTCTTCCACCATTGAACAGCTCTTAATGTCAGAAAGTTCTTCCTGATGTTTAGTCTGAATCTCTTTGCTTGTCACTTGAAGCCAAGGGTTCGAGTCCTTCTCCAGAGCAGGAGAAAACAAGCTTGCTCCATCTTTCATGGGACAGTCCTTGAGATATTTGAAGATGGCTATCCTATCTCATGGGACATGGGTGGCACTGTGGGTTAAATCACAAAGCCTAGGACTTGCCAATCAGAAGGTCGGTGGTTCAAATCCCCATGACGGGGTGAGCTTCCATTGCTCAGTCCCTGCTCCTGCCATCCTAGCAGTTTGAAAACACGTCAAAGTGCAAGTAGATAAATAGGTACCACTTCGGCGGGAAGGTAAACGGCGTTTCCGTGCGCTGCTCTGGTTCTCCAGAAGCGGCTTAGTCATGCTGGCCACATGACCCGGAAGCTGTACACCGGCTTCCTCGGCCAGTAAAGCAAGATGAGCGCCACAACCCCAGAGTCGGCCACGACTGGACCTAATGGTCCTTTACCCTTTACCTTTACCTTTTATCCTATCTCCTCTCAGTCTCCTCTTTCCCAGGCTAATGGTACCCAGCTCCTTCAATTGTTCCTCATAAAGCTTAGTTTCCAAACCCTTGATCCTCTTGGTTGCCCTCCTCTGCACACCTTCCATCTTGTCAACATCCTTCTTAAACAAAGCCAATTGGAGTGGATTTGGAGTCGAGAAATTACCGTATTTTTTGCTCTATAAGACTCACTTTTTCCCTCCTAAAAAGTAAGGGGACGTGTGTGCGTCTTATAGAGCGAATGCAGGCTGCGCAGCTATCCCAGAAGCCAGAACAGCAAGAGGGATTGCTGCTTTCGCTGTGCAGTGATCCCTCTTGCTGTTCTGGCTTCTGAGATTCAGAATATTTTTTTTCTTGTTTTCCTCCTCCAAAAACTAGGTGCGTCTTGTGGTCTGGTGCGTCTTATAGAGCGAAAAATACGGTAACTGGTGGCAAATGAATGGAAGAGGAACCCGTTTGGGATGACCTGGCAAACAAACAGATCTGGAGCACTTTGGGTGGGAAAGGGGCTGCCTTGCCTTCTAGGACACTTAAAGTCTATCTTTGCATATAAACTGGTACTTGCAAAACTGTTATGCAAATCTGTGCCAGTTTTGGAAGTCCCAGCAAGTAAGACACGCACATCCCGTTTGCAGTTGCCCACAGCTAAAAATCCAACTGCTTTCCTTTCACCCTCTTCGGCACTGGCTGAACTTTTCCCCAACTCAGTGATTCTCAAACTTTTTCCTCTGCTTTTCCCGCACTTTCAGAATGAAAATCTGCTTGCTCCACACTGAATGTTTCATTGATAAGAAATACATTGGGAAACAAAAAGAAACAATTCATGGCAGCGCTTGATTTCTAACACAGAGCACAACTGCTTTATAATATGCTCATGGGGCACCCAGAAAGCGTGAAAGTATGCAGCTACATAATCCTTCCCAAAATATAATTAGAAACGAGCCTCTTACATATGTACCTTAAGCAGGTATACAAACTCACTGAGAGGGGAAGACACAAGATCTACCCACCCGGGAAGAATGGCAGATGAAGGTGATGGACTATATGGAACTGGCGGAAATGACTGGCAGAATCCGAGAACAGGGAGAAGAGTCGGTGAAAGAAGATTGGAAGAAATTTAAAGACTATTTACAGAAACATTGTAAAATTAATGAATGTTAGAATGATGTTGGAATGAATTTATGTGATTTTAGCAGAAATGTTATAAAGATTTAGGAAAAAACAGACTGTTAATTGATGAAAGGAGAGAAAGTAAAGCTATATTAATATCAAGATAAATTACAGGACAAAAATTTGAAAAGAGGGAAAGGATTTGCTGAAATGGATAATCGATCTAGAATACAAAAAAGGGAGGTGTGAGGAGGTCGGGGAAATAAGCTAATGAAAGTTAAGTAATGGGAAGATTTGCTGTATTTTTCTTTGTTTTTTCTTTTTTGCTTAATGGATTTTAATTCTCTGCTTTTTCTCTTTTATATTTCTTTTTTCCCCTTTTGTATTTTATCCTTTTTTCTTTACCTATTGGGATGTGTGGTATTGTTTTTTTGTTTAAAATGATGTTTTTTTCTTTTTCTTTTTGTACCTCTTAAAAGTTTAATAAATATCTTATAAAAAAACAACAACTCACTGAGAGGTGTGAGCTTGCTTTTGCCAGATAATCTCATTTGTATTAGGTCTAATTTGAGACAAACTCTCCTCTCCTCAGCAACACAAAGAAACCTTCTCTGTCATATTTGTCAGAGTTGGACATTCCCGCTCACAGCAATATGTGGTAGAGAACTGTAGAAGAATAGCCAATGCTTTTGAAGAGAGGCGAGGGTACTGTTTCTGGTTGTGCTTCCAAAAAAAGAAAGAAAAATGAAATTATTTGGGTACTCTACTCTACTATACTGTACTGAAATGTTTAAATGTTTATTCGATTGTCCTAAAATCTTCCCACCGCAATTGCCACCCTCTAGTGCTGCTCCAGGAGGACCGCTGTCCTAACTGGAACGGAGAGGTGCAATGCTGAATAATTATCATCACCATCATCATCAAGAACAAGGTTTCTAGGGGGCGAAGGAAACTTAGGAAGCTGCATGACAACCCAGGTGTCAAAAAAGACTATTTATGCATGCTACTACTGAGGTCCGTGTTTTGTTAGCCCCAAAATGGAAAACGAGCGAGATCCCAGCTAAAGAAGAATGACAACTTAAACCGATGCACAGCTTGCAGACTTAATGTATAGAATAAGAGCACAAGAAGAATGCACCTTTAAAGAAGACCACAAAATGCTTACTGAACATATGTGTGAAAATTGTGGCATCATTAAGATGAATTCAACAGTGTAAATAAGTTTTGATGGAGGTAAAAATGCATTACTGAATGGTTTAGTCCATGAAAATATGCAGGGATGTATGGTATGCAAAATGAACCATAGAAAGAGAAGAAGGGAATGTGTTGATGTAAGGATGTTTAAATGAATATTTTGTAATGTAATTTAGAACACACACACACAGTGGACTCTCCGGTTGTGAACGTGATCCGTGCGGCATGCACGTTTGCAACCCGCAGCGTTTGCAACCCATGCCTGTGCATCTGTGCACGCACGGGTTGCGATTCGGTGCTTCTGTGCATGTGCAAAGCACAATTCAGTGCTTCTGCGCATGCACAACCGCTGAAACCTGGAAGTAACCTGTTCCGGTACTTCTGGGTTTTGTATGACCTGTTCCGGTACTTCTGGGTTTTGGCTGTATGACTGTATATGTGTGTGTGTGTGTGTGTGTGTGTGTGTAACTGCATGATACCAACTTAGACCACTGGTCCATTTAACTCAGTACTGGGCGCACTGACCGGCAGCTGCTTCTCAAGGTTACAGGCCTTGCCCCAGCCTTATCTGCAGCTCGAATCAAGGACCTTCTGCATGCAAGACACCTGCTCTGTCATGGCGTCACCACCTTCCCCTCCCATCTAGAAAATGGCCAAGAAGTCCCCATAGCAGGAGAGCTTCCAGAGAGGGGAGAGACATGCAGGAGACATGGAAACATAGAGTTGGAAGGGACACCAATGGTCATCTAGCCCAACACCCCACAATGTGCAGGTCCGAGAAGGCCCTCTGTCTGGTTCCCTGTAACCTCGCAGTGAGGGAACCGCCAGAAGGCCCTCGGCGCTGGACCTCAGTGTCCAGGTAGAAAGATGGGGATGGAGATGCTCCTTCAGGTATACAGGACTGAGGCTGTTTAGGGCTTTCAAGGTCAGCACAAACACTTTGAATTGTGCTCAGAAACGTACTGGGAGCCAATGTAGGTCTTTCAAGACCAGTGTTATGTGGTCTCGGCGGCTGCTCCAAGTCACCAGTCTAGCTGCCGCATTCTGGATTAGTTGCAGTTTCCAAGTCACCTTCAAAGGTAGCCCCACATAGAGCACATTGTAGTAGTCCAAGCGGGAGATAACCAGCACATGCACCACTCTGGCGAGACAGTCTGCGGGCAGGGAGGGTCTCATCCTGCGTACCAGATGGAGCTGGTAGACAGCTGCCCTGGACACAGAATTGACCTGCACCTCCATGGACATCTGTGAGTGCAGAATGACTCCCAGGCTGCACACCTGGTCCTTCAGGGGCACAGTTACCCCATTCAGGACCAAGGAGTCCTCCACACCTGCCTGCCTTCTGTTCCCCAAAAACAGTACTTCTGTCTTGTCAGGATTCAACCTGAATCTGTTAGCTGCCATCTACGTTGCAGCGGGTTGGACTAGATGATTTCTGGGGGGTCCCTTTCAATTCTACAATTCTACAGCGTCACAAGTGCCCAGGTTGACGCAGGGAGCCTGTGTCGGAGGCCGGCAATGAAGCCCAAGACCCCTACAGCCCCATAACCCCATCCTCTCGCTCTCTCCTCATTGCACGCTCCCCCGGTGGCCATGCAAGCGTCTCGGCTTTACCGTTGCAAATGTGTCGGTCCACAGCCGCCGTGCAATCCACCAGGCCTCTCCGGCAGGCCATGATGCTCCCTCTGGCCTGCAGGCAGAGCAGTTGTGCCTCCTCCTCCTGCTCCCTCGAAGGAGAAGATCTTGCTCACTGTCAGGCTTGCAAGCTGCCCTGGATAATGAATATGTGGTTCTTCCTTCCTCTCCCTTGCACCTCTCAAAACTGCTGTGCTGTGCCGGAGGGTGGGAGGGGGGAGAGATGATGGTGGGAGCACCAGACACAGCAAACTGGGGCATCAGCAGCTCCCAGCCCTCTGCTTCTTCAAGGACTAGATTTTGCTGTTCCAGCTTCTTCTCACAGTTTTCTCCTTCCCTTTTCAAGGGCTTCTGTTTACTTCTTTCTCAGCCAAAGATTTAGTAACCTTCTCCTCCCTGCTCCCCACCCTGCTGGCTTCCTTTTGATCTCTCAGCATGGATCAGCATGGATTCCTCTATCTCCTCTCCTTTTTTTGAACCCTTGGCTGAACAGCTGTCAATCAGAGTGAGAGAGGAAATCAGGAGGGAGGAGGCAGACTTGAAATGAGGGGACCCCTCGCTCGCCAGGGCTGCCTTGTGTTAAAAATTAAACGGAGCAATGCTAAGTGGTCTTTTTTGTGCGAATGGGAGGCGTAGGGAAAACTGGAGGGGAGGGGGTTGCAGAAGGGCTGTGAGATCACTGGCAGGACACGTGCTCTGCATGCAGAAGGCTCCAGGTTCAACCCTCAATGGAAGCATCTCCATAGGCAGTGTGGCGTTTGGGGGCTAGGACCTGAGAGAGATCAGGGTTCAAATCTGTGGAGCTCAGTGGGTGGCCTTCGGCTTGCTGCTGCCTCCCAGCCAAACCTGCCTCGCAGGTAATAATAATAATAATAATAATAATAATAATAATAATAATAATAATTTATTTATTTATACCCCACCCATCTGGCTGGGTTTCCCCAGCCACTCTGGGCGGCTTCCAACAAAATGCTAAAATACAGCAACCTATTAAACATTACAAGCTTCCTTAAACAGGGCTGCCTTCAGATGTCTTCTAAAAGTTTGGTACAGTGGTACCTCAGGGTACATACGCTTCAGGTTACATACGCTTCAGGTTACAGACTCTGCTAACCCAGAAATAGTGCTTCAGGTTAAGAACTTTGCTTCAGGTTAAGAAAATAAGTAATGCTCCGGTGGCGCGGCAGCAGCAGGAGGCCCCATTAGCTAAAGTGGTGCTTCAGGTTAAGAACAGTTTCAGGTTAAGTACGGACCTCCAGTACGAATTAAGTACTTAACCTGAGGTACCACTGTAGTTATTTTTCTCTTTGACATCTGATGGGAGGGCATTCCACAGGGTGGGTGCCACCACTGAGAAGGCCCTCTGCCTGCTTCCCTGTAACTTGGCTTCTCGCAGGGAGGGAACCGCCAGAAGGCCCTCGGTGCTGGACCTCAGTGTCTGGGCAGAACGATGGGGGTGGAGACGCTCCTTCAGGTATACTGGACTGAGGCCGTATTTAATAAAGCAAATCCATTTTCCATTAAACTTCTACTGGCCTTCGCCAAGGTGCGGTCTTCCTTAGTAAAGTCACTTGATGGAAACAAATGAAATGAAAGAGAAACTCTGTGGGAGGCAGTGTGGTGCAGTGGTTAGAGCAGGCATAGACATAGGCCCTCCAGATGTTTTGGGACTACAGCTCCCATCATACCTAGCTAACAGGACCAGTGATTAGGGATGATGGGAATTGTAGCCCCAAAACATCTGGAGGGCCGAGTTTGCCTATGTCTGGGTTAGAGTGTTGGACTAGGACCTGGGAGATCTGGGTTCAAATCCCCACTCAGCGATGAAGCTCACTGGTTGGGACCGGCCTCAGCCTCCCATGCTAACCTACCTCACAGGGTTGTTGAGAGATAATCTGGGGGGGAGGAAAGCTGTGTAGGCCACCTCAAACTCCCAGGAGGAAAGGTGGAATAAATAAACCACAATAAACAAATATGAATCTTCTTTAAAGCTGTACAAGGGCAAGGCTCTCCTAGAGCCCTGACAGCCCTTGGGGTTTTTGTTGCACTCGCTTGCCTGCTTCTTGGGAGGAAAGCAATGACAAACCTAGGCAGCATCTTAAAAAGCAGACACATCACCTTGCCAACAAAGGTCCGTATAGTTAAAGCTCTGGTTTTCCCAGTCGTGATGTATGGAAGTGAGAGCTGGACCATAAAGAAGGCTGATAGCCGAAGAATTGATGCTTTTGAATTCTGGTGCTGGAGGAGACTCTTGAGAGTCCCATGGACTGCAAGAAGATCAAACCTCTTAAGGAAATCAGCCCTGAGTGCTCACTGGAAGGACAGATCCTGAAGCTGAGGCTCCAAGACTTTGGCCACCTCATGAGAAGAGAAGACTCCCTGGAAAAGACCTTGATGTTGGGAAAGATGGAGGGCACAAGGAGAAGTGGACGACAGAGGACGAGATGGTGGGACAGTGTTCTCAAAGCTACCAGCATGACTTTGACCAAACTGCGGGAGGCAGTGGAAGACAGGAGTGCCTGGCGTGCTCTGGTCCAGGGGGTCACGAAGAGGCGGACACGACTAAACGACTAAACAACAACAACAATTCACAATTAATAGGGCTGGGGAAGATCCCCTCTCTGAAATCCTGGAGAGCAATTGCTGGTCACCACCACAATATTGGTCCACAGTCTGATTCCTAGAATCACAGTTGGAAGGGGCACCCAAAGGCCATTTAGCCCAACCCCTCGAAAGCAGGTCAGTGATACAGAATCAGATGGAGCAGTGTTTCCTGTGAGGGGTGGACTCAGCCTGACCCCCACAGCCTTTCCCTCCAGCCCTCGAATGTTTTTGTGACTGTGTGGAACCCAGTTCAGCTACTGACTGATTGATTGTGTGACTGCAGTACATTGTTTATTGGTTTCATTTTATGCATCAATGGTCTCGCTAGAGAGTAAAATTCATGTTAAACTGCTGTTTTAGGGGTTGTTTTAAAAAGTCTGGAATGGATTAATCCATTTTGCATTGCTTCCTATGGGGAAGCTTGCCTTGGTTTCGGAACGCTTTGGTTTTGGAATGGACTTCCGGAACGGATTAAGTTTGAGAACCAAGGTACCACTGTATCTATAAAAACAGGGCAGATCTTATTACGTGGCACATTAAGGTGTGGAATATCGCCCTGCTGGCAAAACTAGCGAATAAGCTAAAAGTCCAAAGGGGAGAAAAAAATATGACTTTTGACTTGTTTGGCCTGATTTTATTTCATTTATAAGCAAGGAGGAACAAGGCTGAGGACCCCTCTTGACCCATGAACGAATGTGGCTGATACAGGGACTCTGGGCAATTGAAATCTTTAATTCTTTTCCCTTGGTATAATAGAGTGTACCATGTTTTGTAACCCTGTCTTGCTTAACCATGATACCTATGCTAAAAATAGTTCCTTGCATTCAGATACCGGCAGCTTATTTTGGCTTCCTTTTATGTCTGTATTTCTTCCACATCAATCTATAATTGCACAAGGACTGAGTACATTTGCCGTCACATCCTGTTTGGTGGTAACACTGCGTTTTGCAAAATTCTGTATGCTGCTTAAAAAAAGAAATCAGTAAAAAATATTTTTTTAAAAAACAAACAAACAAACAATGTGGATCTGAAACGGGGCGCTGTACATAGGTAATGGTAAAGGGGCCCCTGACCATTAGGTCCAGTCGTAACCGACTCTGGGGTTGCGGCACTCATCTTACTTTACTGGCTGTCATGTGGCCAGCAGGACTAAGCCGCTTCTGGCGAACCAGAGCAGCGCACGGAAACGCTGTCTACCTTCCCGCCAGAGCGGTACCTATTTATCTACTTGCACTTTTGACGTGCTTTCGAACTGCTAGGTTGGCAGGAGCAGGGACCGGGTAACGGGAGCTCACCCCGCTGCGGGGATTCGAACCGCCGACCTTCTTATCGGCAAGTCCTAGGCTCTGTGGTTTAACCCACAGCGCCACCCATGTCCCGGCGCTGTGCATTGTTGTTGTTGTTTAGTCGTGTCCGCCTCTTCGTGAACCCATGGACCAGAGCACGCCGGGCACTCCTGTCTTCCACTGCCTCCCGCAGTTTGGTCAAACTCATGCTGGTAGCTTCAAGAACACTGTCCCACCATCTCGTCCTCTGTCATCCCCTTCTCCTTGTGCCCTCCATCTTTCCCAACATCAGGGTCTTTTCCAGGGAGTCTTCTCTTCTCATGAGGTGGCCAAAGTCTCAGAGCCTCAGCTTCAGGATCTGTCCTTTCGTGCATACATAGATCTAAATTCTAATGAAGAATGCCTTCCCTTCCTCCTGACCTAAGCCCTTTCCGAACATTGTTTGGATTTGTATGTCCAGAAGGCAGTCTCAGTACCCCTGTGCATGTTCAGGGCCCTTTCCGACAGAGAAGGCAATCAATTGCACACCTTCTGCCAGAAAGCCCAGCGAGGAAAGTTCAGGTGTGAGGTTTCGACGCAGCTAAATTAAATTGAAGGCGGCTGCCTGGTCACGCAGGAGGAGCCGCCAGAGAAGCATTTGCAATTGCAAATGAGGCCGGCGAGTTAATTAATAAGGGAAGGGCCTGGAATGGGGAGCAGCGGTGGCAGCAGCAGCAGCAGCAAGGTCACTAAATCACAAAGCTCAAACCTGGATTAATTCTTTATTAGCAAGGCACAATTTTCACGGACTTGGCTGGGTTTCAGGCCCAAGAAGCACATGCCCAGTAAGTCCCATTCCCTGAAATCCGTTGCTGAGACCAAATGTCCGCAAAGCTAGGGTTGCCATACATCCAGGAATTCGATACGATACGATACGATACGATATCTTTATTGTCATTGTCCCTTGCGGATCAATGAAATTGAAAAACTACATAAAACTACATAAAAACTACATAAAACTACCACAAAACTACATAAAACTACATAAAAACTACATAAAACTACATAAAACATTCAAAAACACCTGCAAAACTCTAAAACCCCATTTTAAAATACACTATACTACAGAGACCCCTTATGCTGCGTTTAGAACCAGAATTTCATTAGCATAGAAACTGTTTTTCAGGCGGCGAGTCCTGGCCTTTATAACCCTATACCTTCTTCCAGAAGGCAGAAGCTGAAAGAGATCATTTCCGGGGTGCGTACTATCATGTGCTATCTCTGCCGCTTTCTTATGGCACCTGGAAGCATAGATTTGATCCAAGGTGGAAAGAGTGCACCCAATAATTCTCTGCAGTCTTTACAACCCTGGATAGCATTGTTTTTTTCCCTGGCCGTGCAGCTCCCAAACCACACGCACAGACCATAAGTTAGTACGCTCTCCACAGTGCAATGGTAGAATGCCATCAACAGGTCCTTTGAGAGATTGTTTTTCCGGAGGATTCTCAGAAAATATAACCTCTGCTGTGCTCTCTTCACCAGGTCTTTGCTGTTTTCTCCCCAGGTTAGGTCGTCTCTCAACTCCATTCCCAGAAATCGAAACACTGAGACCTGTTCCACGCACTTCCCCTCAATAATAAGTGGCTGAATATTCAATTTACATTTCCTAAAGTCCACAATGATCTCTTTTCCCAGACATGTGCTGTTTTGAAGGTACTACATGCCCATTCGGGGGGAATTTTAAATTTTAAAGTAAATGTCCTGGATGTGGGTTAATAATAATAATAATAATAATAATAATAATAATAATAATAACAGTGTGCAGGCAGCTCTGGTTCTGGTCCAGGCTCTGGTGAGCTCGGGCTCATCAGCGGTGAAAAGGCTATTGAACGATTGCCCTGAAAAAGCTCAACAACTTTTTGTGTCTGGATTTTAACCTCTTGAAAAATGGCAAACCTACCCAAAGCTGCCTGTGTGTGATGTAGTGGTTAAGAGTGGTAGTCTCGTAATCTGGGGAACCGGGTTCGCGTCTCCGCTCCTCCACATGCAGCTGCTGGGTGACTTTGGGCTAGTCAAACTTCTCTGATGTCTCTCAGCCTCACTCACCTCACAGAGTGTTTGTTGTGGGGGAGGAAGGGAAAGGAGAATGTTAGCCACTTTGAGACTCCTGAAGGAGAGTGAAAGGCAGGATATCAAATCCAAACTCTTCTTCTTCTTCCTCTCCAGGGCTTCTTCCAAGCAATTGGAGACTATGCCTGCCTGCAGCCTGCCTTTGCTCTACCGTTTCATTCCTCTCTTGGTTCTGAGAGTCAGGGAGGAGAGGGGAGCTGTGGGAATGTTCAGAGATGCAGGAGAGGATATATTGTCTGATTATAGCCTTTCCAACTTGTGTTAACAAGTTCACAACTTAGCAGAGTAACATTCCCCCTTTTAAACTCACAGCGGATGCGTTTGCTCAGGCTTGCTAAAGCCTCCATAATAACTGTTCTGGTATTTTATTCCCTCATAAAAGATAAGACACGACACAGTCTTCTATAAAAGTATAAAAAGAGTTTACTCACTCACATTCTGTTCACAATCGGATCCCAGAAGGCAGACTTAGCTTAGAAAAGTAACATACACCTGGAAACTATCTCATAAGGAGACAGTCCCTTTGTCCTCCCTTGGCTGGAAGCCAAGAGGGCATCTTTGGCTAAGCAGATGTTGCTTCTTCGATGCATGTAGTTATAGAGAGAGAGATGGCTGCCCTGCTTTTGTCATTACCTGCACAGGTGAGGCCACGCCCACCTCTAGTCACATGCAGAGGAAGTCTGTCCCAGCCCAGAAGGAAACAGGAAATTTACCTGCTGGCTAGACAAACATTTCTCCCCATGTGTAAACATGTTCACTATAGGAATGTTGTACTTGACTGCTGTTGTGTTTCACATCCCACAGGAGCCTGTCGCAGCAGGAGGGGGAGACCCCCATGACTTTTCACCAGCCCGACTCATCTCTGCTTCTTGGTCTGCCTCCTCTTCTGCTTCAGCCACAGACTCTCCCAGCTCACTAAGCCCTGTTGCCCCCTTCTGCTTCCAACACCCCCTCTTCCAAGTCTTCTCCCTCTTCTCCCTCTGACCACCGATCGTCATCCCATCACCAATCCCCAGGCTCTGAGCCTTTTCCCTTGGTGGTTCCCCGCCTGGTTCCTTCCCCCCTTCCTCTTTGTCCAACTAGTCCAGGGGTCAACAAGGTTAACTTTGTTACGATATGGATGCAATGCAGCTGCAAAGTGCTAGCTTGAAAAGTAAACATGATGGGAATGTTGGGACTGCCCGTGGGAAACAGAGGGACAGTCTATTCACAGTGCGAAGCACCGGAATTAGCTCAGAGTGTAATATGAGCTCTTCCGTTTATTCCTATCCAGGAAGTGTTTGTTACTTGACTGCTAGAGCTTGAAGAGAGCAGTCACTTTTTTTGTAATGCTGCAAATACAGAAATAAAGGCATGTAAATACGTTTCTGTCTATCTCTTTCCCCTGCCTGGGGGGGGGGGGAGCAGGAAAGAGGGGTGTGTTCTGCTCACGCTGAGAAGGATCGCCTATCGAGACCTCGCCTGGATCTTGCTGGGGAATGCAGCCAGGGAGGTCAACAGGGAATCATGCCGGGTGCCTGGGAGAGTTGCCAGTTTCTCCTGATAAGGCTTGATTTCCGACAAACTTTGCCTGGGTCGGTTCACTCCAGCGGAGATCCCTCCGTGGGCCGGATTGCATGCACGATTTCCAACATCTGCGTCTGCGCAGACGTGATTTCCAGTGTCAGCGTCTGCACAGATGTTATTTCCAGCACCGCAGAAGCGAAGCCACGTGCAACACTGAGCCAGTTTAGCGCAGCATGCGGGGACTCACCAAGCGGGTGGCTTGGCTCGTGGGCCAGTTAAACTACTGCCAAGGGCCGCTTGTGTCCCATGGACCTTAGGCTGTGTTAAGTTATGGGTGAACATATCGGACGACACAGCGATTCTTCAAACAGCTCTTGTCTATTCACAGGCCCAGAACAGAACTGGGCTGAAGGGTTCAGCCAACCTGCTTATCTAGAGCTCAACTACAAAGCTACAGTAACAACTTTCTGTAACTATCCAATCACTGAACGTCACTTTCAATTCCTTATTTGCATATGTGGAGCTGAGTGAAAACTATCTACAGTATTCCCCTGCAAGGTCCATATAGTTAAAGCTATGGTTTTCCAAGTAGTGATGTATGGAAGTGAGAACTGGACCATAAAGAAGGCTGATCACTGAAGAATGGATGCTTTTGAATTATGGTGCTGGAGGAAACTCTTGAGAGTCCCATGGACTGCAAGAAGATCAAACCGATCCATTCTGAAGGAAATCAGCCCTGAGTGCTCATTGGAAGGACAGATCCTGAAGCTGAGGCTCCAAGACTTGGGCCACCTCATGAGAAGAGAAGACTCCCTGGAAAAGACCCTGATGTTGGGAAAGATGGAGGGCACAAGGAGAAGGGGACGACAGAGGACGAGATGGTGGGACAGTGTTCTTGAAGCTACCAGCATGAATTTGACCAAACTGTGGGAGGCAGTGGAAGACAGGAGAGCCTGGCGTGCTCTGGTCCATGGGGTCACGAAGAGTCGGACACGACTAACCGACTAAAGAACAACAACATCCCCCTGCTGGCCCAGGAAGAGAACTTCAGTACATAACATGTTGCCTACCCCTGAACTAGTCCATGATATCAGGCTTGCTTTTCCTTGCTCTGCCATCCTGTCTTCCTTGCAGGCTATTTTGGGTCTTTGTTATTATCTGTCACCCTCTCACAGTGAGAGCGAGCGATAATAATAACAACAAAGGCTGGCGCAGGGACTGTGGCACAGGGCTGGCATTACATCTCGCTGGGAGCGTCTCTCGTTAGCAGCCCTCAACTCCTCTCTCCTTTCCTCCTGTCTCCTGAGGTCTTTCTCTTCTCAAATCCCTGTGGGCAGCTGCCCCCTTGGTTGGGCTTCAGTTCTCAGCTGCAGATCAACTCCAAGTGCCAAGATCACCCCCTGGGAGGTGGCGTTGGCAGCCTGCCAGGATTTGGCACCCGTTAAATCCTTGAGCAGCTGTCAAAGCGCCTGGCAAGGTTGCTCCAAGACAGACAGCGATGCCAGAAAGCTTTCAGGAGGTGCTGAAGCAAGATGGAAGAGCCTGAGGCGGACTGGAGAGAGGAACGAGAAACAGGACAGCAAAATAGGGTTTCTAAAATTATGCATGGTGTGGTGGAGAGCAACGTTTTTCTTCCCCTCCCCTAAGACTAGAACTTGTGAACACCCCGTGCTATATTAGAAGCAAAAAAACTTGTTTTGATGAATTGGAAGAGCCGCAAAAAGATTCCACTGAGCACATGGGTTGATAATATGGACGGATTAGCTACATATGAACGAATTGCATGTCGACGCAAATTAAGATTGGATAAATATGAAGACACCTGGAATGAATATTTAAGCGATAAGGCAGATAGTGGGGGTCAGGAGAGAGAGGTGGGGAAATATTGTTAAAAGGGTCCAATCATAGGTATATCAGTGTATTTAAATCTGAATGGTCAAATTGTGTTTTTGTTGTTATTATGGCTTTTGTTGTAGTGTCTTTTGTGGTCGTTGTTTGCATTGAAAAAATGATTAAAAAAATTAAATTAAAATAAAATTTTATGGCTTTTGTTGTAGTGTCTTTTGTAATGTCTTTTGTTGGCGTTGTTTGCATTGAAAAAACGATTAAATAAATTAAATTAAAATTAAAACCAACACCCAGTGATTCAGGACAGAAGACAGAAAGGACTCCTTCACACAGTGGATATGGAAACTGTGGGACTCACTCCCACAGGAGACAGGGAGTAACCACCTTTTCAGATGGCTTAATAATAATAATAATAATAATAATAATAATAATAATAATAATAATTTATACCCCGCTCTTCCCGGCCAGAGTCGGGCTCAGGGTGGCTAACACCAATAAAATCAAAGTAAAAACATAATGACATAATGGGGGGTCGGGAGGGAGAGACAAAATGGGAAAAACGGGAAACAAACCAATTTAAAATACAGGTTAAAATGCAATTTAAAATGCAGCCTCATTTTAAAATAGCTGATAAATCAAGACCATAAGGGGAGGGAAACATAAGGGCCAGACCGAGTCCAAACCAAAGGCCAGGTGGAACAGCTTGTCTTGCAGGCCCTGCGGAAAGATGTCAAGTTCCACAGTGCCCTGGTCTCTTGTGAGAGAGCGTTCCACCTAGTCGGGGCCAGTACTGAAAAGGCCCTGGCCCTAGTTGAGACCAATCTAACCACCTTGCGACCTGGGACCTCCAAAATGTTGTCATTTGTGGACCTTAAGGTCCTCCGCGGGGCAGACCAGGAGAGGCAGTCCCATAGGTACATGGTTCCTAGGCTGCATAGGGCTTTAAAGGTCAAAACCAGCACCTTAAACCTGACCCTCGACTCCACCGGGAGCCAGTGCAGTTGGTAAAGCACGGGATGAATGTGATCCCATAGTGGGGACCCCGTAAGGAGCCTCGCTGCATCATTCTGCACCAGCTGGAGTTTCTGGGTCAGCTTCAAGGGCAGCCCCACGTAGAGCGAGTTACGATAATCAAGCCTGGAGGTGACCGTCACATGGAAAAGAGGATTAGACAAATTCATGGAGGAGGAGGGGGCTACCAATGCTTCTGAACACCAGTTACAGGAAACCACAGGAGGGGAGAGTTGCTCTTGTGCTCGGACCCTGCTTGCTGGTTTCACACAGGCAAGTGTTCAGCCACAATGAGAACAGGATGCTGGACTAGATGGGCCATTGGTCTGATCCAGCCGGCTTTTCTTATGCTCTTATGAGGGCACATTTAAATGGCAGAAAATTTGGGAGTGTCGAGTGCATCGCAAGACATTTTTGCATAACTATGTCAGCTCCTGGTGGAAGCGGAAATCAATCCTCATCTAGCCAGATTGAGAGACAGCGAGACAAGGCAGGGATCACCCAGCAGCAGACAGCGAGCCAGGGGGGAGAGCCAGGCTCTGCAGGACCACGGAGAGTTCCCAGGGAGGAGAGATGTTGCTTTGGAACTCCTGTTTGGCCAAGCGAGCCAAGTGAGACTGCGGAAGCTGGGATTGAAAGGTTGAGAAAGGCTTGTGAAAGGGCGAGCAAAATGATCGAGGGGATGGAATGCTCCTTCTATGAAGAAAGACTGCAGTGTTTGGGATTTTTTAGTTTAGAGAAAAGGCAAGTAATGTGGGAATGTTGTAGATACTAGTAGAGGATATATTGATTTAATAGTATCCTTCCTCACTCACGCTTTTGAGTCAGTGGCAGAGTGACATTCCCCAGTATATAGCAGGAAGCTAGGTGGTAGATTCGTTTGAATCTCATTACTTAAGCAATCCAACCTGACTTTGTTCAGATTGGGTTCTGTTCCTGATAAATCCCCTTTTATCCCTCCTAAAAAGAATACAGTGGTACCTCTGGATGCGAACAGGATCCGTTCCGGAGCCCCGTTCGCATCCTGAAGCAAACACAACCCGCATCCGCATGTCTGCATGTGCACAGGTCGCGATTCACAGTTTCCACGCATGCGTGCGACGTCATTTTTAGCATCTGCGCATGCGCGAGCGGCGAAACCTGGAAGTAATGTGCTCTGTTACTTCCGGGTCGCTGCGGAGCGCAACCCAAAAATGCTTAACCTGAAGCTACTTCAACCCGAAGTATGACTGTAAAGACACAAGAAGCTTCTTTTAAAAGTACTAAGAAGTTTACTCACATTCAGTTCACAGTTGGATCCCTGAAAAATCCCCCTTAAAAATCTTTCTTCTCCGTTAATCCCAGCTTTGGACCCAGAACAGAGCAAGCAGGTCTCTGTGTCTCCAGCTTCCAGCTCAGCCCTCTCACACAAACCACACCAGCTATTGTTCTAATGGCAACACAGAAAGTTGCCCACATCAGACCATTGGTCCATTTAACCCCGTATTGTCTGCAGTGGCTGGAAGTGGCCCTTCAGGATTATAAGCAGGAGACTTAGTCCAGTCGTATCTAGAGAGGCTACTGGGGATGCTCTACCAGGGAGCTACGGCCTCAAAGCAGAGTGGAGACAAATGTGCTGAGGAACAGGTCTCTGCTTCTAACCTTTCCCGCGATGCCAACATCCCGCTCTTCGGCTGCAGACATTGTCAAGCAGTGCACAGTGACGCAGAATCTGCCTTTGGGGGACTTCAAAGCTTTAATTAAAACCAGGCTTTTGATCAAATTTCTTCCTCTGATTTCCCTAGAAATTGGGAGAATTTAGGGTTAATGAAAGCTGTTTCAAACATACGTGAGCACAGAAGAAATTGGATTTTTCTCTCTCTCCCTTCCTCCTCAAGGTAGTATTGGCGCAGAGTCAACGAGAAGCCCGAGAGAGGTGACCTTCCATGGCAAAACAAATGGATCAGTCAATCAAAAACACCTTTCCCCAGCTTGGTGCCCTCCAAATGTTTTGGACTACGAAAGATGCCCTTTTGGTAGTCCCACCACCACTGGAAGTTCTGGCAGCAGTGGCCCAGGAGAGGGGCTTCTCTGTGGTGGCCCCGAAGTGATGGAACTCCCTCCTCGAAGAGGTGTGACTGGCACCCTCATCACATGGTTTCCATCAAATGTGGAAGATGCTCTTTACTGAGCATTCATCCTGATTTGCATATGTGGACATTAGACCATGGCTGGCCTCCCCTGAGCTTTTGTTCTTATTTGTCTGCAGTGGGCTTTTATGGCTATGAAAATTCACCCTGAATGTCTTCCCATTTTTAATCCATCCATCCTACACCTTACATTTTATTTTACCATCAATTTCCTCACTACAAAATCAATTTCCTCACTCCATTTTTCCAAAAAGTGGATTTGTTGCATGAGGGTGACACAGAGCTTTTAATAATACTCATACTCATACTCATACTACCTCGTCCATCTGACTGGGTTGCCCCAGCCACTCTGGGTGGCTTCCAACATATATAAAAACATAATTAAACATTAAAAAGCTCCCCTATACAGGGCTGCCTTCAGATTTCTTCTAAGGTCATCTCTTTGACATCTGGTGTATGATATATTCACCTTTTAACTTCTAGTTTTTATCCCTTACCTGTTTTAAGTCTTATGTGCTCATTTAATCCATATGTTTTATCTTATGCTGGTCTGTGACCAAGATAAAGTTTGCTTGTTAGTTAGTTAGTTTGATTGATTGATTGGTGGGATGGCTTGCCACAGAGTGGGTGCCACCACTGAGAAGCCACCGCTATCGATGGCTCCTAGTCACAGGGCTTCTGCTGTGTCTGCAAAGTTGAAGGCACCTGTGTTTCTGAATCAAAGTTCCTGTAAACCACAGGAAGGGAGAGGGCCCTAGTGCAGAGATCCTGCTTCCTGGCTTCCCATTGGGTAGGGTTACCAGACGTCTCCATTCCCTGGGGACAGTCCCCGGATTTGCGAATAAGTCCCTGGACAAATTCCATCCCCGGAATGTCCCTGGATTTCATCTAATGTCCCCGGGAAACGCAGCAGCGGCAGTCTCAGAAGCCCGGAGCAGTTCATAGAATCATAGAATCATAGAGTTGGAAGAGACCACAAGGGCCATTGAGTCCAACCCCCTGCCAAGCAGGAAACACCATCAGAGCACTCCTGACATATGGTTGTCAAGCCTCTGCTTCAAGACCTCCAAAGAAGGAGACTCCACCACACTCCTTGGCAGCAAATTCCACTGTCAAACAGCTCTTACTGTCAGGAAGTTCTTCCTAAGTTGGCTCTGGCTGGCTTCAGGAGCTGCTTTGAAGTCCCCATGTGATGGTGGTGCAGGGGCTCTAAGATGCAGCTTCCGGGCTGCCCCCACCTTCCCTGACCCCAGCAACTAAGCTGTGAAGAGAGGCTTCGCCTTGCCTATCTGAGCTTGCGTGCAAGCAGGAGGGGGCAGGGAACTCTCAGTTAGGCAACGGGAAGCCTCCCTTCCCAGCTGAGGGATCCCTGCCCCCTCCTGCTTGCACGCAAGTAGGAATGGGATTGGGGCTGCTCCAATGGGAAGGAAGCATTGTGCTACCTGAGTCTCACCACTGCCGCTGCTCTCGGCCCTCCTTCTCCGCCTTCCATGCCTGACCCACCGCACACCGCTTCCACCACCATCACCACCACTACCAAAGAACCAACAACCCAGGGGCTGGCCAGGCTTATGGAGAAAGGAGATAGAAGCCTCGGAGGAAGGGGAAACGTGGCGGTTGAGGTCAAGGCGGCGACTGCCCCTCTGCCACCGCCATCGCTGCAGCATCAACGTCCTGAACTTGTTTTTGTTTTGTTTTGTTTTGTTTTGTTGTTTTATTTATTTATTTATTTATTGTGTCCCCAGATTAATTGGAAAAAAATCTGGTAACCTAATCTGGCTCCAAGACTTTGGCCTCCTCATGAGAAGAGAAGACTTCCTGGAAAAGACCCTGATGTTGGGAAAGATGGAGGGCACAAGGAGAAGGGGGCGACAGCGGACGAGATGGTTGGACAGTGTTCACGAAGCTACCAGCATGAGTTTGACCAAACTGCGGGAGGCAGTGGAAGACAGGAGGGCCTGGCATGCTCTGGTCCAGGGGGTCACGAAGAGTCGGACACGACTTAACGACTAAACAACATCAACCTTACCATTGGGGCATCTGGTCAATTGCTGTGAGACCAAGACGCTTGACAAGGTGGACCATTAGCCTGATCAGGGCCGGATTTCCGTTTGATGAGGCCCTAGAGCTCCTGAAGGGAATGGGGCCCTTTATATGTCCAGCTGTCCTTTGTCAGCAACAAATTGTTGCTGTTTTTTTGTGTTGAATATATGCTATTTATGGTAATTGATGGACCTAATTGGTATCTAAAGCCATTTGCACATAACAAAATATGTATTTTATCAAAGTAATTGATGTAGAAATGAGCAAACCAGTGATATTTTAGGGAGCAGGCTAACAGGTGGAGCCCATTACTTATATCATAGGAGCCAACACAACACAAAACACTGTTGCTGTATGTAGGTTTTATTTTATTTGTTTTTTAATCTTATATTTACAGGGACGCGGGTGGCGCTGTGGGTAAAACCTCAGCACCTAGGACTTGCCGATCGCATGGTCAGCTGTTCGAATCCCCGTGGCGGGGTGAGCTCCTGTCTTTCAGTCCCAGCTCCTGCCCACCTAGCAGTTCGAAAGCACCCTTAAGTGCAAGTAGATAAATAGGTACCGCTTTATAGCAGGAAGGTAAACGGCGTTTCCGTGTGCTGCGCTGGTGCTGGCTTGCCAGAGCAGCTTCGTCACGCTGGCCACGTGACCCGGAAGTGTCTGCGGACAGCGCTGGCTCCCGGCCTCTTAAGCGAGATGGGCGCGCAACCCCAGAGTCGGTCACAACTGGCCCGTTCGGGCAGGGGTACCTTTACCTTTACCTTTTATCTTATATTTTGGAAATGTACATCCAGTGGTTTTTTCCTTTAAATTTTTTTGGGGGCCCCAAGAGAGTGGGGCCCTGAGCTATAGCTGGTTTAGCTTATACAGTGGTACCTTGGGTTACAGACACTTCAGGTTACAGACGCTTCAGTTTACAGACTCCGCTAACCCAGAAATATTACCTCAGGTTAAGAACTTTGCTTCAGGATGAAAACAGAAAACATGCTCCGGCGGTGCAGCAGCAGCTGGAGGCCCCATTAGCTAAAGTGGTGCTTCAGGTTAAGAGCAGTTTCAGGTTAAGAATGGACCTCCAGAACGAATTAAGTTCTTAACTCGAGGTACCACTGTATGTAAATCTAGCACTGGGCCTAATCCAGCAACCGCTTCTTATATTCTTGCTTTAACTGCACTGGTTTGCAATTTAATTCCTCCCACAAAATTACTGGCAGTCTGGGGGCGCCCTGGATGCTATATTAATCTGTTCTGTAATCAGATGCATTTTTTATAATACCTGTATCAGTGTTTATTACTTGGGCTAAAGATAGATGATCACAATAAGTGACAAAACATGATTGTCCCACCGTGTATTATTATTATCCTCACCAAAGGTTCAAAATAGATCTTGGCAGCTGCAGAACTTGGAACGGCAAGCTGTGCACTGCATGGTGCCTGGGTGTTTGCGAGCTCAGATTTATATGCAAGTGCGAAAGAGAAGAGGCATCTGCTCCTCCTGCTGCCCACACGTCCCGTCCCTGGCAGAGGCTCAACTACGGGGCAGGAGCGGAGCAATAAAGAAAGGCAATAAGAGAAACCTCCCACAAATACGTTCATGTTTTTGTCTCCAGGAGGCAAGAATTGGGACAAGATTGGAGGAGCTGTAAAACAGAGGTTAGGTGGCCATCTGTCATGAATGGTCTGGCCGAGATTCCTGCATTGCAGAGGGTTGGACTAGATGCCTGTGAGGGTCCCTTCCGACCAGTGCCGGTTTTACGTATAAGCTAAACAAGCTGTAGCTTAGGGCCCCACTCTCTTGAAGGTAAAAGACGTCTGCTTCTTGGGAGAAAAGCAATGACAAACCTAGACGGCATCTTAAAAAGCAGAGACATCACCTTGCCAACAAAGGTATAGTTAAAGCTATGGCTTTCCCAGTAGTGATGTATGGGAGCTGGACCATCAAGAAGGCTGATCGCCGAAGAATTGATGCTTTTGAATTCTGGTGCTCTCCTGCCTTCCTCCTTTAACCCACCACAGCAACCTTGCAGGGTAGGCCAGGCGGAGAGGCAGGACTAGCCCCAAAGTCACACCCACTGAGATTCATAATGGCTGAGTGGGCAGATTTGAACTCTGGTCTCCCAGGTCTGACACTCTAACCACTACACTGTACTGGCTCTCTCCTTAAAACTTCTTAAAAACATTAGCCCAAAGCCAGGATCAATACGGAAGTCTTTAAAGAAGGTAAAGGGACCCCTGACCACTAGGTCCAGTCGCGAGCGACTCTGGGGTTGTGGCGCTCATCTTGCTTTACTGGCCGAAGGAGCTGGTGTTTGTCCACAGACAGCTTCCAGGTCATGTGGCCAGAGCTGCGCACAATCTCTGCTGACAAGACACTCTGAGTTGCACCCTGGGGGCATCACTTGTGCATGCTATTACACGAGACCCCCCCAACCGGGCCAGGCCGAATTGGCCTGCCACCCCCCATCCACCCACTGAGGGGGGGGGGTCTGGGGTCTTCCTTGAAAATATGGGGGGGGGCGTGCTCACTTTCAGGAGGGCCCAGATGGTGCACCTGTTGCTAACCTTTGTTCCAAGAAAACCAAACTTGGATAAGCATATATCTCTGTGTCTTCAACTTCCAGGTCTGTTCACCCCGCAGAACTCTGGCTCTTGTTCTTCAACCTAGCAGGTAGACAAGGGTGTGTGTGGAGCCCCCATTATCCTGGAGGTCCCCATCACTCTTGTGACCTGGTTCATCCTTTTGAGACGTTGATGAGGACACTTAAGTGGCCAGGGAAGGTCTTTGTCTTACAAAGCAACTCGTCTGACTAGTTCAGCAATAGAATCCTCTTTTAGATTCTCTCCCTCGCTGGGTACAGGACCCCAAGGATTGGTCCCAGAGCATCATCCAGCCCGACCAGCAAAACTCACAACACTACATAACAAATTTCTCTTGGCGGTGTACAGAAAACTAAAGCAAACAACTTGTACGACAGCAAACATTGCAAAACTACTCTGGTATAAAAATGCACAGACGGCAGAGGACGAGATGGTTGGATGTTGTTCTTGTAGCTACCAGCATGAGTTTGACCAAACTGCGGGAGGCAGTGGAAGACAGGAGTGCCTGGCGTGCTCTGGTCCAGGGGGTCACGAAGAGTCGGACATGACTAAACGACTAAACAACAACAACATCAACAACATAAAAATGCTCCATTGATACAAAGGTCAGTAATCCATATAAAAGAAGTGTCAGTTCCTTCTCCTCCAGCGGTTGGTCTAAATGACCCTTGGGATTCCTCCCAACTCTACAGTTCCTTCTGACACACCTTCCCCTTCTACCCATCCACCTGGGCTCTCACCCAGCGCCTAAGCTAAATCACAAATCACCCACAGACTTCCCACAAAGAGGAAGGTTCCTTGAACCTGTGGACGTTGCCTTAGTCTCTCTGTGAATCTTTCACACAGAAAGAGACCCAGGAAGTCAAGCCAATGGATCACCAACATGACTCTTCCCTCGGTTTCAGAGTCTGCTGCCCTGGCTTCCAGCAGCCACCAGGTCCACCCTCTTCTCCTTACCTGCCATTGTTGGATTCAGGATGGACTCCTGCTGTTGCCTTGTGGGAGAGATCTCGCTCTGCTCTGCTTCAGAGACCTTCTGGGAAGCCGAATCCTGGAAAGCTCAGATGGCAAAGCTGGCAGAAGGCGGCAGCTTGCTCTGTTTCAACAAGTTGCTCAGAAAACCTGGACTGCTTTCTCTCTTCAACTCGCTCTTCAAGTCTGCCAGGCTCCTCTGTGGACTTGTTTGTGGACTGCAGCACCCATCTGCCACCGATCTAGCTGGGCACACCCGTCTCCCATCTGCTTTGCCTCGGAGGACCAAGGCAAAATGCCACCTGGTTCGGTGGCAGGCCAGACCTGTGTCCTGCACTGCTGAGGGGGTCAAACGCTTCTCCTTTGGCACTACGGAGAACCGGAAGAACAGGGTGCCACGTGCAAAAGTCTGGGCTGCAGAGGTGGGAGGCTTCTTGGGCCCACGGCAGTGTGCATGCCACCGTGCCCAGCTGGGAGGAGGCTGGTGGACGGAGTTCCTTTGTCAAGCCACGTTCCTCCCTAGACTCCCGACACCCACCTGCTTCCTCGCGGGCTGCCCACTGCTGTTTCCATGGACACGGGTAGCAGCAGCTGTCAGTGCCAGCAGGGTCTCGGCGACACGAGGAACCCAGTCATCCGAGCAGTGAATCCACGGCGGAAGGCCATCTCCCGCAGGCTCGGATTCTGCTCCGCAGGGGGAGAGAGGGGTTCAACGGGAGCAGGCCATGTCCCCTGCTTCGTCTGCCGGCGATGGAGAAATGAGAGGCACATGCACCAGGAGTAAACTTTGGGGAAAGGTGCTGGCGAGTCAGTTCCGATTCCTCCAGACCGGCTGCCTCCCTTGCTCAGAGAAAAAAATGGAAGAGGGAGGCAGAGCATCCAAGATATCGAATGCAGGTTTATTCTTAGAACAAGGGGACGTCGAAGACATGCTGTCAGCCAACGCTCTCCAGCTGTCCCCGTGGGTGGCGTGACGTTGGAGGTATTTGGAAGCAGAAGAAGGAGAGATAGAGAGGTGGCGTTTTGGACTCGGGCTCCTCTGTTTTAGGGAAGGGCCATAGCTCAGTGGTAGGGCATCTGCTTGGCAGGCGGAAGGTACTCTTGCCTGAGAACCTGGAGGGCTGCTGCCAGTCCAGGTTGACAGTACTAAGCTAGAGGGACTAGTGGTCAGTTTAAGCTGCTGTCAGTGTTTCTGAAGTTTTCTTCCTCGTCTCACCAGCAATTGTGACCCAGCAAGGGACAGGGAAATTCAAACAACAACAACAACAACAATTTATTATTTTTACCCGGCCCATCTGGGCGGCTTCCAACAAAATATTAAAATACCGTAATATATCAAACATTAAAAGCTTCCCTAAACAGGGCTGCCTTCAGATGTCTTCTAAAAGTCTGGTAGTTGTTGTTCTCTTTGACACATGGTGGGAGGGTGTGCCACAGGGCGGGTGCCACTACCAAGAAGGCCCTCTGCCTGGTTCCCTGTAACCTCACTTCTCACAGGGAGGGAACCACTAGAAGGTCCTCGGAGCTGGACCTCAGTGTCCGGGCAGAATGATGGGGGTGGAGATGCTCCTTCAGGTATACTGGACTGAGGCCATTTAGGGCTTTCAAGGTCAGCACCAACACTTTGAATTGTGCTCGGAAACAAACTGAAGCCAATGTAGATCTTTCAAGACCGGTGTTATGTGGTCTCGGCGGCTGCTCCCAGTCACCAGTCTAGCTTCCGCATTCTGGATTAGTTGTAATTTCCGGGTCACCTTCAAAGGTAGCCCCACGTAGAGTGCATTGCAGTAGTCCAAGCGGGAGATAACCAGAGCATGAACCAATCTGGCGAGACAGTCTGTGGGCAGGAAGGGTCTCATCCTGCGTACCAGATGGAGTTGGTGGACAGCCGCCCTGGACACAGAATTGACCTGCGCCTCCATGGACAGCTGTGAGTCCAAAATGACTCCCAGGCTGCTCACCTGGTCCTTCAGGGGCACAGTTATCCCATTCAAGACCAGGGAGTCCCCCACACCTGCTCGCCTCCTGTCTCCCAAAAACAGTACTTCTGTCTTGTCAGGATTCAACCTCAATTCCAGAGTTGGAAGGGACCTCCAAGGGACATCCAGTCCAACCCCCTGCAATGCAGCTGAAGAATCCCTGGAAGCAGGGGCGAAGCTGCTGTTGGAGATAAGCAGTGTCCAGTGCACAGCGGAATGATGAAAAGTACGTGCCAACATGCTCTATATTACTTTATTTACACTTCAAAGCTGGTAATTTACAGAAAAACATTTTCCCTCTGCCGGAGCAGAGAAAGGCATCCTCTCTCCTCTAAAGCACGGAGAGAATCACACCACTGAACTGCAAAGAACAGTGAAAAACAGGAAACCAGTGTACGTCACATCCAGTCACCTTTCCCGTGAGAAAACCCAACTGCACTTGACTGTTGAATGTAAACATTGTCTTGTGACAAGCACTTCGCTGCTCAGTGAAGGAAGCAGAAACCAACATCCTCCCCCTTTCTGTGAACATCACTGGGCAGCGTGTTCGTACAATATTAGTACAAACCCAACTTCTGCACATAGGTACAGTGTTGATCCCTTGATACAATCTTGGACAATACATCAGCAGGAATTTCATTACCTGGCATATAGGACACCGTTACGAGTCCCTTTTGAATACGTTCCCTAGCATGTTGCAACTTCAATTGCAAGTGCTTCGTGCTTTGCTTACAACCTTCAGAATTCAGCAAAGCCAAACATGCTTTGTTGTCCTGGTAAACCTGGATTGGACATTTGACAGGAATTTTCATGTCTTTGCACAATTGTAACAACCATTCACAATCCTTAAGTGAATAAGACAGTGCATTCAGTTCAGCTTCACAAGTACTTAAGCTAACTGTTGTTTGCTTCTTGCATGACCAATCAAATAGACCCTGATTGTACTTATAGCAAACTCCAGACGTACTTTTCCTGTCTGTAGTGTCACTTCCAAAACTTGCATCTGCAAATATCTCAAGACCACCAGACTTCTGATTGTTAAATCTCAGTCTGTAATGCATAGTGCCTTTCAAATACCGCGCTATGCGTTTCAGAGCTTTCCAATCCTTAACAGTAGGATTGTTGACTTGTCTGCTTAGCAAATTACAGCTAACAGCAATGTCAGGTCTTGAACATCTGGCAATGAAGTTTAGCTTGCCTAGCACACTTCTGTACAGTGTAGTGTCAGAAAATGCTTCTTCAGTGTCATCTACCTGATAACCTGTTATCATCGGTGTGTCCACAGGGTTAGCATCCATCAGGTTTAGTTTGCTTAACACATCAGCAATTTTACGTGACTGGTGTACTAGAATGTTACCATCTTGATCTCTCTCTATTTCCAGAGATAGGTAGTTGTTTACCTCACCAAGATCTTTCATGTCAAAGTGCTCTTTCAATTGAGCTAGGGCATTATTGTACATTGTGATATCCTTCCAAAAGAATAAAAGATCATCAACATAAAACAAACAATACAGTTTCTTTTGCCCCTCCTCTTTGACAAATACACATGGATCAGCTTTCCCTTGCTTAAAACCTAGAGAAAACAATACTTCAGTGAGTTTTGTGTGCCAACACCGTGCACTTTGTTTGAGACCATAAAGGGACTTCTTCAGAGCACAAACAAATCCCTGTTTTACCTGTACGCCATCAGGTGGAAGCATATAAAGTGATTCATCTAGAGATCCGTACAGAAAAGCTGTATTCACATCATGGTGACTAATGTGTAGATTCTCCTCTGCAGCTAGCTTGAGCATAAGCCTAATGCTCTCATACCTCACGGTGGGTGAGTAGGTCTCGTGATAGTCTTCACCTGGTACCTGTGCAAAACCTCTGGCTACCAATCTGGCTTTGTGTCTGACTATCTTGCCATTTTGATCTGTCTTCGCTTTGAAGACCCATTTGCTTCCAAGCAGTTTCATTCCTGGAACTACTGGAACAAGGTCCCATGTTTTGTTCCTTTCCAAGGAATCAAGCTCAGCCTTCATGGCATTTAACCATGGCTCAGCTTCCTTTGAATCCAAATCCTGGATTTCTTGGAAACTTGAAGGTTCAAACACCTTCTTGGTGCTTTTAACAGCTGTTACTGCTATCTTAGCAAACTCATCAGCAAATCTCTTTGGAGGTTTGCCTTTTGTCGCTCTCTGTGACCTACGAATTAGCCTTAAGTCTTCAATACTCTCCTCTTCCTTCTTAGGAGAAAAGTGACCTATTGTGAACAATGGTTCCTCTAATTCTTGATCAGAGCTTTCAGAGGGTCGCATAGAGGCTTTCGCACTCTTGAAATCCTCTGAATCACCCGATTCAGTTTCAGACTCAGAATCAGAACCTTCATCAGTGGGTGTGGGTTGTTGCGGTTGCTTTTGACTATCCTCAGTCTCATCACTGTCATCAGGATAACATTGGAAAATTCCCACATTCTCCCCCCACTTGGCATTGTACTCAACACTTCTTGTGAGCTTAATTTCCTTAGAGTCAGTCATCATTATTCTGTAAGACCCTTTCTGATAACCTAGAAAGATACCATGCAATCCACGCTTGTCTAACTTGGAGCTTTGTGGTGAGTGAACCCACATGTCAGAACCAAAAATTTTCATGTGTTTGATGTATGGCTTCTTGCCAAACATCTTCTCATAGGGGGTACAACCAATCGCTGAAGATAACCTGCGATTATAACTGTAAGTGAAACATGAGAGAGCTTCGGCCCAATAACTCTCTGGAAGATTGGCATCATGCAGCAAGGTTTTTAACCCTTGAAGCAATGTCTGATTTGCTCGTTCTGCAAGTCCATTCTGCCATGGCGAGCGAGGACTAGACAAATCGTGTTGAATTCCTTTCTCAGTCAGAAAAGCTTCAAACTGCTGAGAAGTGAATTCTCCCCCGCGATCACTGAAAAGAGTTTTTACCTTCTTACCATGCACATTTCCCAACCAAGCACAGAATTCCTTGAACCTTGGAAAAGCCTCTGATTTCTGCTTGAGATTGTACACATAAATATACCTGGAAAATGCATCAATGAGAACCATGAAGTACCTGTTTCCACCCAAAGAGGGCGCTAGTGGTCCAACCAAATCAGCATGAACAACCTGGTATGGTTCTGTAGCTTGCCTACTAGACACCTTACCTTTCGCAGCCATTTTTACCTTGTTTGCTGCGCATGCCTTGCACTTCATGTGGTACCTGCAGGGTTTAATAGTCATACCTTCAACCAAGGCAGGCATTTTAGATACTGCCTCAAAATGCAAATGACCAAATTTTCGATGAAAATCGTGAATACATTCTGCATGCAAACTTTTGTTAGAACCTGCAATGCAACAAGTGTCATCCTGCACAACATCATCAAAATACAAAACATACAAACGATCAACATATTCAGCATGCAATACATAATCATTTTTCTTTGTGATGATGCACCTTTTGTTCTTAAAGGAAACGTCAATTTTCCGCTCATTCAGCTGTCCAACGCTGAGCAGATTATGCTTGGCATCTGGCACATAAAGCACATCCTGTATCGATAAGTCCAAACTGTGAAGAACAACAGTTCCGTAGCCTTTACTGGGAATTGTGTGGTCATCCGCCTGGTGAATCGCACCTTCCTGCGGTGTAAAAGACACGAACAGTCGCTTATCGCTGCACATGTGGTGGGTCGCCGCTGAATCAACAACGAAGAAAGATCTAGACGTCTTCTGGACCTCTGCAACCTTTGGAGTGAAGCGTGAGACCATTGCCTTGTGCTGCGTTGTCCTGGACACCGGACCTTTGCCTTTGCCTCGGCCTTTTCCACGCGATGAGCTTTCGCTGCGCTGCTCTGTCTTGGCCCTGGGATATCTGCATTCCCTCTTCATATGGCCTAGACGTCCACACGAGTAGCATTTCACTGCCTTCAAAGCTTTGGCGCCATCTGGTGGTTCCACTGCACTATGGGATGACGTCTGTGAAGACTCCCCCTTGTTGATGCAGCTATCACCCTGGCGGTCTGCTTCATTCTGAATCATGGCAGTTTCACTGGCTACTGTGAGTTGAGCATTTGGCTGATTGGCATCAAATTCCCCACTTGCCTCATCCAGCCTTCTGCAGCTAGCCATCATGACTTTGGCATTAGCCTTCTGCGTCATCTCTGCTGCTTTAAATCAAGCTGCTTTATACATGCTGCGTCTGTGTACAGCTGCTTCAATCCAAAAGCAAATTCAAAAGTACTTTCAATTTCCAGCCTCTGCCTGTGAGCCTGTGCCTTTCTGCTTAACTGCTTTGCTTATCTGCAGCTGCTTCAAACCGCATTCCAAAAGCAAGTTCAAAAGTGAAAGTTCTCTCTGCTGTCTTAAATTCATGCTGCGACACTGCTGCAGCTGCTTTACTTTCGATTTCCCCCAGCATAGGAAAAATTTATCCTTCTAGCCTTTTGCCTGTGCCACGGCAAAACCGGCTATAAAAGTTCAAAGTCCAGCCATAAAGCCATTAATTAGAAGCTGGCAGGCTGCCCGGAGCAGTAGCACATACCTCATCAAATCATCTTGACGCGCAGAGATATCGTCCGATCCGGCCCTCTGCATTCCGATCCTTTGCCGGCACTCCAATTCTTTGCTCCTTTGTTCCTTTGCCAGGAGCCCGACTTCTGGAGTCCATTCTCAAAACACTGCGTTTTTCTGGGCCCATAACCAAATGTTGGAGATAAGCAGTGTCCAGTGCACAGCGGAATGATGAAAAGTACGTGCCAACATGCTCTATATTACTTTATTTACACTTCAAAGCTGGTAATTTACAGAAAAACATTTTCCCTCTGCCGGAGCAGAGAAAGGCATCCTCTCTCCTCTAAAGCACGGAGAGAATCACACCACTGAACTGCAAAGAACAGTGAAAAACAGGAAACCAGTGTACGTCACATCCAGTCACCTTTCCCGTGAGAAAACCCAACTGCACTTGACTGTTGAATGTAAACATTGTCTTGTGACAAGCACTTCGCTGCTCAGTGAAGGAAGCAGAAACCAACAGCTGCATGCTCCGGCATCGGGGGCGGAGAGCTGGCATGGCGTGGCTGGCGTGCATCGGGGGGGGGGCGCATGGCGCCGGCATGGTGGGGTGTGTGTGCGGCGCATGTCTGGGGGGTGGCCATGATGGTACCCCCTCCCCGATGGTGCCAGGGGCAGTGCGCTCCCCGTCCCCCCTCCCCGTTCCTCCACCAGTGCCTTGAAGATAGCAGCAAAACTCTGCTTAAAAACCTCCGAGAAAGGAGTACACCATCTTTTAAGGGAGTTCGTTCCACTGTCAAAATGCTCTGACCGTCAGAAAGTTCTTCCAGATGTTTCTTCAGAATCTTCCTTCTTGTAAATCAAATCCATTGGTTCAGGTCCTCCTCCCTGGAGCAGCAGAAAGCAAGCTTGCTCACTCCTCTGTGGGCCAGCACTTCAGATATTTGAAGATGGCTCTCATATCTCCTTTAAGTCTCCTCTTTTCCAGGCTAAACATACCCAATTCCTTCAACCATTCCTCATCAGGTTTGGTTTACAGTCCAAGATGGTCCTGGTCTTCTTGGTTCCCCTCCTCTGCACACCTTCCAGCTTGTCAACATCCTTCTTAAATGGTGGCACTCAGAACAGGACAAAGGACTCCAGGTGTGGTCTAAGGAAGAATAGAGCAGTACCATGACTTCCCTTGATCTAGACACTATATTTCTGTTGATGAAGCCTAGAATAGCATTCACCTTTTTCCATGCAGCATCACACTGTTGACTCATAGAATCATAGAATGATAGAGTTGGAAGAGACCACAAGGGCCATCGAGTCCAACCCCCTGCCAAGCAGGAAACACCATCAGAGCACTCCTGACATATGGTTGTCAAGCCTCTGCTTAAAGACCTCCAAAGAAGGAGACTCCACCACACTCCTTGGCAGCAAATTCCACTGTCAAACAGCTCTTACTGTCAGGACGTTCTTCCTAATGTTTAGGTGGAATCTTCTTTCTTGTAGTTTGGATCCATTGCTCCGTGTCCGCTTCTCTGGAGCAGCAGAAAACAACCTTTCTCCCTCCTCTATGTGACATCCTTTTATATATTTGAACATGGCTATCATATCACCCCTTAACCTCCTCTTCTCCAGGCTAAACATGCCCAGCTCCCTTAGCCGTTCCTCCTAAGGCATCGTTTCCAGGCCTTTGACCATTTTGGTTGCCCTCCTCTGGACACGTTCCAGTTTGTCAGTGTCCTTCTTGAACTGTGGTGCCCAGAACTGGACACAGTACTCCAGGTGAGGTCTGACCAGAGCAGAATACAGTGGCACTATTACTTCCCTTGATCTAGATGCTATACTCCTATTGATGCAGCCCAGAATTGCATTGGCTTTTTTAGCTGCCGCGTCACACTGTTGGCTCATGTCAAGTTTGTGGTCAACCAAGACTCCTAGATCCTTTTCACATGTACTGCTCTCAAGCCAGGTGTCACCCATCTTGTATTTGTGCCTCTCATTTTTTTTGCCCAAGTGCAATACTTTACATTTCTCCCTGTTAAAATTCATCTTGTTTGTTTTGGCCCAGTTCTCCAATCTGTCAAGGTCGTTTTGAAGTGTGATCCTGTCCTCTGGGGTGTTAGCCACCCCTCCCAGTTTGGTGTCATCTGCAAATTTGAGGGTGACCAAGATGAACAAGGTTCTGGAAATGAAGCCATATGAGGAATGGTTGAGGGAGCTGGGTAGGTTTAGCCTGGAGAAGAGGAGACTGAGAGGAGATATGATATTCATCTTCAAATATATTATGGGTTGTCATGTGGAAGATGGAGCAAGCTAGTTTTCTCCTGCTCTGGGGGGTAGGGCCCAAACCAATGGATTCAAGTCCCATGAATGGAGATTCTGACTGAACATTAGGAAGATCTTTTTGAAGGAAAGAGTTATTTGACAGTGGAATGGACTCCCTGAGAAGGTGGTGGACTCTCCTTCAGTGAAGGTTTTTGGATGGCCACCTGTTAGGGATTCTTTGGCTTGGACTAGTTGACCCTCAGGGTCCCTTCCAACTCTATAATTGTTGGATTCTATAATGATAATTGCAATTTTGCTCCATTTCGACCTGGAAGGGGATGTGTCTACCATTGCTCCCCTCCCCCACCAACTGCTCCCCTGAACCTTCTTCAGAACTGGATCAATTCCCAATTCCTCTGTGTTTCACGGAAGCAGTTGCCTGTTACTTCACACACCTTTGCTGCCTGTGGACATTCACTGATCATGGAGCAATATTTGTCTACCGTGGAGCCAGACATGGTGAGGAAACAGAACTCAGCGGTGAGACCACAGGCTCCCCACCTTGCCTGCTGCATCTTGCACTTCAGCCTCTCAGGAAAGGATGCTGAAGCACATGCCAGTTACTCCAAAACCAAAGGAAAGTCACAGTATGGAGAGGAACTGGCAGAGCCCCGACCCCAACCCAGCGCCCCTTTTCATACAAGGCACCACCACACAGAGGTTTCCAATGCTTGCATTTATTGAAAGGAAAAGCTAAAGCAAATAAGCAGGCGTATCCAATCCTAAACCCATTTACAAAGATGCCAGCCTCACTGAGCACAGCAGGACCTGCTCTGGAGTAAACGGGAAGAAAGGATTGGGCTGTGACGGATCCTTCCCAGAAGCGCCTTCAGCAGCAGCAGCAGTGAGCAAAGAGGTTTCTGCAGAGGTGCAGTCAAGGCAGCTGCATCTCCAGAGAAGAAATGGGGTGGTCTTCCTTTCATCAGAGGTGATGCGTGATGGGTCTGCTGTAGAGTGAAATGAAAAAGAGAGAAAACACTGTGAATATCGGGGGTGCTCAAAACAGGCCAGGGACCCCCTGAAGACCAAAGAGCCAAATGCTATCTGAATTGGGATTTCACATGGTGAAGGAGTGGGGTTCAGCTCAAACTTTCTGCTGGATGTCGGGAGAGGTTTCCATCCCAAACCCAAACTGCTCCATGCACTTTCTGGAGCTGATGGGAGATATACTCCAAAACATCTGGTTGCCACCTGGTTGACCAAGGTGCCCTCCAGGCTTTTAAAAGCCTTTTTTCACATGCGGCTCAGTTATCCTACTCCTATTCTCTAAGCTGCTAGAGTCAAGTGACTCCAAATGTCATCAGGGAATGTTCAAGGTCCAAACTCAAAACAATGAATTTAGCATTCAGGGGAATCTAGCAAGTGCCACCCCTCCGCTCCGTGGTTGTTAAGGGTCAAAGACAGAGGGAAGAAGCAGAGCTGTAACTCTGCCACCATGAATATCGGAGGTGCTCAAAACACGCCAGGGACCCCCTGAAGACCAAAGAGCTGGATGCTATCAGAGTTGGGAGTTCATGGGGGTTGTGGTGGTTAGAGTTGTTTAGAGTGTGACCTTCTGCTGAATGTGCAGAGGTCAGGAGACTTCTCTATCCTGAACCCAAATGCCTCCTTACACAGTCTGGGGCTGATAATCCAAAACATCTGGTGGTCACCTGATGGACAAAGGCTGCCCTCTACGCTATCAATAACTTTGTTTCACATGGGGCTTGTTCTCAAGCTCCTGTTTTCCAAGCACCAAGTGGCTCCCAATGCCATTAGGGAATTCTCAAGGTCCAAACCAAAAACAGTCATTTGGGAGAATCTAGCAAGTGCACCCCCTTGTGGCTGTTAAGGGTCAAAGACAGGGGGAAGAAGCAGAGATGTCACTCTCCGGCCTTTGGGGTCCTGTCTCTTTGAGATGCCACAGACGTATTTCCAGGCACAGGCATGGTTTTGCCTATAACTCACCTTAGCTGCGCTTGCAGCAACGCCTGTCTCCCGAACACTTCCCAATCTCTTTCTCGCCTTTGTTGCAGGTTTTTCTGCAGCTGCCCCCATTGTTCTGGCAATCCTGAGTGGGACGTTGAGCTCCGGTGAAATCTGTAAGGGAAAGCGAAGAGAAAAGCAAACTAAGAGAGGAAAGTGCAACTACCAAGGAGAGGATCTACCTGGGAAGGCTCCTCCATCTCCCAGGACTGGCCTTCTACACCTTCCATCCTTTGTTTCTCAACAATCCTGCTAGCCAGGACATCTGGAGGGCACCAGGTTGGGGGAGGCTGGGGCAGGATGAAAGGGGCTGGGATGGAGAGTGAGACCCTCCCCCTCCCCCTGCACTTTCAGAAGGAGGGCTGACCTAAGGCAATCACTGGTGTCCTTGCGGCCACTGGAAACCTGGGAGAGAGAAGTTCTCTTGCCCAGGAAACTGGCCCACTCTCTTCCCCACCACAAAGCTGAATCTACTGAAATGTGTCATTACAAATTCTATAGCAGCAGCTTCTTTGGATCAGATTCCATATTTTAGGATTGGAATGGCAATCAGATCACAAGACCTTGCCTGCTGGGATCAGGCCAAAGGGGCCCCATCTAGTCCATCCACCTGGTCTCACAGTGGCCATCCAGATGCCCCATTTGGGAAGCTCTCAAGGGGGATAGAGGGGCAAGAGAATTCCCCACCCATCCCATTGGGATTCCCTGCATGTGGGATTCAGAGGCAGGTTTAAAAGGAATAAAGCAGGGAGCTGTGGAGCTCAGAGAAGAAGCATCTGAGAAGAAGGCCCTACCTGGAGCCACCAGCATCAGGAGGAGGAAGGCAAGAGAGAGGAAGCAGAAGATCTTCATGGCTGGAGGTTGGTGGGAATCCTGGAGATGCCTGAAGCCAAGTGGAAGAGCAGTTGTCTGGGGAAGGAGAGGTCCCTCTACTTATAGGAGGATGGAGGACTGTTGAAACCTTGTGGGAAACTAAATGTCTTTTACAGGATAGATGTCACAATCCCTGTGGGGCAGAAGAAGATGAGAATTGCTCTCTGAATTTGAGTAATGCTCTTGTGCAAAACCACATACGGAAGAATGACCACAAACCTGGGTAGCGTCAATGACTGTCAAAGAGAGGGAATTGGGTTGTTTCTAAAATGTTTCCCTCGATGAATGAATTTTCCAAGAATGTATTGAGATTACAAATATTTTTTTCAGTTCATTGCGATCAAACTTTTTGCAGCCGTGGTTGCATATAAAAAGATTTCTCTTACGTTCTTTGGTATCTCACTGCCTAGAATTCACAGTAAGAAGGCCTCAGGTTTTGGGTTGGGTTTTTTTAAAGTTAATTTTAATTTTTCTTTTTTAGGGAGAGGATTCTTATGAAACTAGACTGGCAGAATAAATTATTAGAGTTTGCTGAAATGGCACAAATGACAAACAGACTGAGAAGAAACTCAAATCAAAGCTTTATTTTAAAAAATGGGACATGTTCAAGAATATAACACTGGTGCGTCATCTATGGTAGCATTTGAATGATTTCTGTGTATATTAATAACCAAAACAAAGTAACAAGAAACAAAAGATGTAAGAAAATATAAGATACTATAAATAGAACAGTGAGAGATTTTAATAGACAGTGAGAGATTTTACTTTCTTGGGCTCCATGATCATTGCAGATGGTGGCAGCAGTCACAAAATTAAAAGACACCTGCTTCTTGGGAGAAAAGCAGCGACAAACCTCTGGTTTTCCAAGTAGTGATGTATGGAAGTGAGAGCTGGACCATAAAGAAGGCTGATCGCCAAAGAATGGATGCTTTTGAATTATGGTGCTGGAGGAGACTCTTGAGAGTCCCATGGACTGCAAGAAGATCAAACCACTCCATTCTGAAGGAAATCAGCCCTGAGTGCTCACTGGAAGGACAGATCCCGAAGCTGAGGCTCCAATACTTTGGCCACCTCATGAGAAGAGAAGACTCCCTGGAAAAGACCCTGATATTGGGAAAGATGGAGGGCATAAGGAGAAGGGGACGACAGAGGACGAGATGGTTGGACAGTGTTCTCGAAGCTACCAGCATGAGTTTGACCAAACTGCGGGAGGCTGTGGAAGACAGAAGTGCCTGGCGTGCTCTGGTCCAGGGGGTCACGAAGAGTAGGACATGACTAAATGACTAAACAGCAGCAACATAAATAGAACAAAGTAATAACTATTTGCACAATTGAAAAACAGTAATGCTAAATACATGGGGGGGGGGGCAGGGAGTCCTGCGTAGTCAAGCAAGAATATATGGTGAAATGAATTGTATATGGAATATTAGACTGTTATCCTTTTCCTAATGATCCCTTGCATGGAGTCCATCTTTTTCACAGCTGGGCCCACATCTTCTTGGAGCTCTTTACTATGACTCCAAGGCCTCATTGCTAGTCAGTCACTACCAGTTCACACTCCATGAGGGTATACCAAGAACCTGCAGGCTCTGCACCCCAACACTCTGTTGACACTTGAGGGCCTATCCAGTTTTCCATCAGTAATCCTCATGTGTGTTAATGAAGTCATAGTCCCGCTCTCTTCTGACTTGGTCAGACCCCACCTAAAGTCCTGTGCCCAGTTCTGGTCATCACCATTTAAGAAGGATGTTGTCAAGCTGGAAGGTGTGCAGAAGAGGGCGACCAAGAGGATCCAGGGTCTGGGAGTGAAGCCTGATGAGGAATGGTGGAATGGAGGAATGGGGTAGGTTATGCTTAGCTTGGATGAAATGAGATCTGAGAGCCATCTTCAAATATCTCAAGGGATGTCTCATGAAATATAGAGCAGACCTGCTTTATGCCTCTCTGGAAGGTAGGGCCCAAACCAATGCATTCAAATTCCATGAATGAAGATTCTGATTGAACATTAGGAAGATCTTTCTGAGGGTAAGAATTGTTTGACAGTTGAATGGACTCCATCAAAAGGTGGTGGACTCTTCTTCAGTGGAGGTTATCAAGCAGAGATTCAACCTCTCATGGATTCTTTAGCTTGGACTAGATGACTCTCAGGGTCCCTTCCAACTCTACAATTCCAGGATTCTATGATAAATGCCATTTTGCTCCATTTTGACCTGCCATTGCTGTCTCCAACTCTCACCAAACTCCCCCCCCCCATCCCACCTCCTTCTGATCTGGGCCAATTCCCAATTCCACTGTGTTTCACGGAAGCAATTGCCTGTTACTTCACACACCTTTGTTGCCTGTGGACATTCGCTGATCATGGAGCAATATTTGTCTGCCTTGGAGCCAGACATGGTGAGGAAACAGAACTCAGCCGTGAGACCACAGGCTGCTGCATCTTGCACTTCAGTCTCTTGGGAAAGGATGCTGAAGACGTCCCATGTCTGTGTAGGTTGCAAAAGATGAGCAGATGCCCTGGAAGTTTCACAGGACAAGACACAGCACAGACCAACAGCTCACGGCCGGCACTAATACTCCTCCCCCAGAATAATATGGGAATGTGACCCTGACTTTTGAGCCCCCATCTCTCTCCCACGGACACATAAATTCACAACAGTGCACACAATTTTATACCAATGCCTGCCATTGCCAACACAATCAAAACCAAGTGTTGCTTCAGCACTACAAGTAAAATGCAAACAGCACAACACACACTTTCAGGCAATTCAGAAAAGGAGGGTTAAACCTTCCCTTTCTTTGGAAAATTGGATATGGAGTCTGATTGAGGGCTTGGAAGGGAAATGGCACAGTTTGGTGCTGGAAAAATTGGGTTGTTTCCAAGGCTGCTGTCCTGTTCAGGCAAGAGATTTCTGCTTGGTATAGGACATTTCCCTCCTCTCCCCTGAAGACTCCCCCCAGGCACCCTCCAAATCTGCTCTAAAGTTTGGAATGATTCTCCAGATCAGATTTTGGTGGTTCCTGGGGCAGAGATGGGTTTAGGGGAGTGTTTTCCCACATGAGGTGCATGGAGGCTGCTGAGTTTTGTCCTTGCACCTGGCGCCACTGAAATGTGAAAGACCAACATCCACCACTGTCCAGGGAGAGGAGAGGAATCAGGAGTCAATTTGTGAATTTGGAGACAAGCCATTGAGTTGCAGATGGTGGAGAGAAAGCCCAGGTGGAAATGATGGTATGTGATGTTGATCTGAAGGACTTTGCATGAGATGAGCCCTGAAACTGACCAGCCCAAAGGCCTGTCTAGTCCAGCACCCCTTGCTCTCTCCCCCAAGCTCACACTCTCTTTTGTAAACCAAGGAGAGGCTGTTTTCACAAACAAGCAGCATAGAATGGCAAAAGCTCCCAGCAGCCAAAGCCTCACATGGTCCTGCATGGGGCAATGGGAGTAGTCTTCCCAAACATCTGGAGGGCACTAGGTTGGTGAAGGCTGTGATGCGACCTCTGTCCAGATCTCTCGTCTTCCCCCTTTGGTCCCCATCCCAACAAGGACTGCGAGACTTGCATTCTTGCTCTATGCCCAATGGACATTTCTTTTATTGTCCACCATCATTACACTTTCATTATAAAGTTGGGAATAGAGTAGTCGCTTTGTTTTTGTTTTTTTTTAAAGTAATATTTATTGAAGTTTCAAAAGATTACAAAAATAAAGAAAAAGAAAAAAAACAGAAAAATAAAAACAATTAAAAAACAAACCAATCTTTCCATAACCTATCTTTCATTTGCTTGTTTCCTTGACCTCCTCACACTTCCCTTTTTTGTATTCTAGTCCAATTAGCTATTTCAGCAAATCCTTTCCATCTTTGTTTTTGTCTTAATAATTTGTCTTAATATAATGTAACTTTACATTCTCACCAATTAACAATCCATTTTTACTTAATCCTTTATAACATTTCTGCTAAAACCACATAACTTCATTCCAGCATCCTTCTAGCATTCCTTAATTTTACTATGTTTCTGTAAATAAACTTTAAATTTCTTCCAATCTTCTTCCACCGACTCTTCTCCCTGGTCTCGGATTCTGCCAGTCAATTCCGCCAGTTCCATGTAGTCCATCACCTTCATCTGCCATTCTTCCCGGGTGGGTAGATCTTGTGTCTTCCAATACTTTGCAATAAGTATTCTTGCTGCTGTTGTAGCATACATAAAAAAAAATCTGTCCTTCTTTAATACCGATTGGCTGACCATGCACAGGAGAAAGGCCTCTGGTTTCTTCAGAAAGGTATATTTAAATACCTTTTTCATTTCATTATAGATCATCTCCCAGAAAGTCTTAATCCTTGGGCATGTCCACCAAAGGTGAAATAATATACCTTCAGTTTCTTTACATTTCCAGCATTTATTATCAGGCAAATGATATATTTTTGCAAGCTTGACTGGTGTCATGTACCACCTGTAAATAATTTTCATTATATTCTCTCTTAAGGCATTACATGCCGTGAACTTCATACTTGGGAATAGAGTAGTCGCTTTGGAATACGATAATCATCTAAACCTCATGACCAGTCCAACAAGGTTGATGTTGAAGAATCATTGCTTCAACACTGATGAGGGGGCAATAGCAAAGAACCTTCAGCATCCAAAATAAACCAAAAATGGGAAGTAGAAGAACGACATATGGATATTAATTTATTTACAAAAAAGCCCATTGTTCTTTGGCCCTCATTGAAAGGCAAAGTTGAAGCAAACTGTAAGAATCTCTAAGAAGATATGCCTTTCATTTCTCCTGCTATTTGTCCTCCAAATATGGAAAAGAAAAGGCATGACCTCAAAAGGTTGCTAAGAAATCACTCTTCTTCAATGGATAGCTTGCCAGTGGGGTCCTGTTTGTGTTTTTGCCAGGTAAATGGGAGACATTAAATTCAGCTGGCAGTTGAAGTCCTTCATCCTTCCAAACTTTGAATTTTCCTTCTTTTTTGGAAATAATATTTATCTTAATAATTTATCTTAATATATTGTAACTTTACATTCTCACCTATTCATAATCCAATTTTACTTAATTCTATAACATTACTGCTAAAACCACATAACTTCATTCCAGCATCCTTCTAACATTCCTTAATTTTACAATGTTTCTGTTAGTAGTCTTTAAATTTCTTCCAATCTTCTTCTACCGACTCTTCTCCCTGGTCTCGGATTCTGCCAGTCATTTCCGCCAGTTCCATGTAGTCCATCACCTTCATCTACCATTCTTCCCGGGTGGGTAGATCTTGTGTCTTCCAATACTTTGCGATAAGTATTCTTGCTGCTGTTGTAGCATACATAAAAAAAGTTCTATCCTTCTTTAACACCAACTGGCCGACCATGCCCAGGAGAAAGGCCTCTGGTTTCTTCAGAAAGGTGTATTTAAATACTTTTTTCATTATAGATCATCTCCCAGAAAGCCTTGATCCTTGGGCACGTCCACCAAAGGTGATAGAATGTACCTTCAGTCTCTTTACATTTCCAGCATTTATTGTCAGGCAAATGATATATTTTTGCGAGCTTGACTGGTGTCATGTACCACCTGTATATCATTTTCATAATACAGATAGGTAGCCGTGTTGGTCTGCCATAGTCAAAACAAAAAAAATTCCTTCCAGTAGCACCTTAAAGACCAACTAAGTCAGTTCTTGGTATGAGCTTTCGTGTGCATGCACACTTCTTCAGATACACTGATACAAAGCTCATACCAAGAACTGACTTAGTTGGTCTTTAAGGTGCTACTGGAAGGAATTTTTTTTATTTTCATAATATTCTCTCTTAAGGCATTACATGCCGTGAACTTCATACCTGTGGTCCATAACTGTTCCCAGTCAGCCAACATAATGTTGTGTCCAACATCTTGTGCCCATTTAATCATAGCAGATTTCACCATTTCATCCTGAGTGTTCCATTTCAACAGCAAGTTATACATTCTTGACAGAATCTTGGTTTTGGGATCTAACAGTTCTGTTTCCAATTTTGATTTTTCCACCCGGAAGCCAATTTTCTTGTCCAAATTGTATGCCTCCATTATTTGATAATAATGAAGCCAATCTCACACTTTGTTTTTTAACTTTTCAAAGCTCTGCAATTTTAATTTATCTCCCTCTTGTTCTAAAATTTCCCAATATTTGGCCTCCATATTGAGCTTTTTCTGAGCCCAAACTTTGAATTTTCCAAGGCGGTTCTCCAGTCACATAACTGGTACCCAAACCCATAAAGTGGAGTACCAGTAGCCATTGATAACCCACAATTAACAGCTTTTCAAAACCATCTAATTTGGTGGCACTATCTGTAGGGACAAACCTAGACAGCATCATAAAAAGCAGAGACATCACCTTGCCAACAAAGGTCCATATAGTTAAAGCTCTGGTTTTCCCAGTAGTGATGTATGAAAGTGAAAGCTGGACCATCAAAAAGGCTGATCGCCGAAGAATGGATGCTTTTGAATTATGGTGCTGGAGGAGACTTTTGAAAGTCCCATGGACTGCAAGAAGATGAAGCCTCTCCATTCTGAAAGAAATCAGCCCTGAGTGCTCACTGGAAGGACAGATCCTGAAGCTGAGGCTCCAATACTTTGGCCACCACATGAGAAGCGAAGACTCCCTGGAAAAGACCCTGATGTTGGGAAAGATGGAGGGCACAAGGAGAAGGGGACCACAGAGGACGGGATGGTGGGACAGTGTTCTCGAAGCTACCAGCATGAGTTTGACCAAACTGTGGGAGGTGGTGGAAGACAGGAGTGCCTGGCGTGCTCTGGTCCAGGGGGTCACAAAGAGTCAGACACAACTTAACGACTAAACAACCACAATCTCCTGTAGGAGCAAACTGTATCCTTTAACTATGTGCTGTGAAGGATCTTTTTCAAATGCATTATCTGAAGAAACCTTAATTCTGCAAAGGGCATAAGGAGATCCCTGCTGGATCAGACCAGCAGCCTACAAGAGTCAACCATTCTTGGGAATGGTAACAAGAAGGCTACTAGAAACACACATATGAGAAACAGCCTTCCCCCGCTTGTGATTGTGAGCAACTGGAGTTCAGAGACTGAAGCAGTGGAAGGAAAATTGCCCTGGGAGCCGGGAGCCCTGATAGCCTTCTCCTCCAAGAACGTGCTTTTCCTCTATTAACTTCATGGTAAACTCAATGCATAGCTGGGAAATTAATTCTCCAATGCCATAATTTCAGAAACAACTCTCTCTGCTTCTCTTTGTCAGTCAGTGACACTAGCCTGGTTTGTGGTCATTCATCCATATGTGGTTTTGCACAAGAGCATTACTCAAATCTAGACAGCAATTCTCATCTTCTTCTGCCCCACAGGGATTGTGACATCTATCCTGTAAAAGACATTTGGCTTCCCACAAGGTTTCAACAGTCCTCCATCCACCTATAAGTAGAGGGACCTCTCCTTCCACTGTCAACTGCTCTTCCACTTGGCTTCAGGCATCTCCAGGACCCCACCAATCTCCAGCCATGAAGATCTTCTGCCTCCTCTCTCTCGCCTTCCTCCTCCTGATGCTGGTGGCTCCAGGTATGGCCTTCTTCTCAGATCATTCTTCTCTGAGCTCCACAGCTCTCCACTTTATTCCTTTTAAACCTGCCTCTGAATACCATTTGCAGGGAATCCCAAAGGGATGGGTGGGGAATTCTCTTGACCCTCTGTCCCCCTTTAGAACTTCTCAAATTGGGCATCTGGATGGCCACTGTGAAACCAGGTTGATGGACTTGATTCCAGCAGCCAGGCTCTTAGCTGCATCTCCCTCTCTTAGTTTGCTTTTCTCTTCGCTTTCCCTTACAGATTTCACTGGAGCTCAACGTCCCACCCAGGATTGCCAGAACAATGGAGGCAGCTGCAGAAAAACGTGCAACAAAGGCGAGAAGGAGATTGGGAAGTGTTCGGGAGACAGGCGTTGCTGCAAGCGCAGCTAAGGTGAGTTATAGGCAAAACCATACCTGTGCCTGGAAATACGTCTGTGGCATCTCAAAGAGACAGGACCCCAAAGGCCGGAGAGTTACAGCTCTGCTTCTTCTCCCTGTCTTTGACCCTTAACAGCACTTGCTAGATTCTCCCTAAGGCTAAATTCACTGTTTGGGGATCTTGAGAATTCCCTGATGACATTTGGAGCTACTTGACTCTAGGAACTTGGAAAAGAGAAGCCAGAGAACTGTGCCCAATGTAAAATATGTTATTCGGAAGCCTAGAGGGCAGCCTTTGTCAACCAGGTGCTGACTGGATGTTTTGGGTTATATCTATCATCAGCCCTAGACAGTGCAGCGAGGCATTTGGGTTTGGGATGGATACCTCTCCCAACCTCTTCACATTCAGAAGCTCACACTCTAACCAAATCTAACCAGCTGAGCTAAGGTCTGAGCCAACTCTCCAACCCCATGAAATTCCAACTCTTATAGCATCCAGCTCTTTGGTCTTCAGGGGGTCCCTGGCCTGTTTTGAGCACCCTCCCAGCCGTATTCATGGTGTTTCCTCTCTTTATTGTTCAACTCTACAGCAGACCCATCATGCATCATCTCTGACGAAAGGAAGACCACCCCGCTTCATTTCTGGAGATGCAGCTGCCTTGACTGCACCTCTGCAGAAACCTCTTTGCTCACTGCTGCTGCTGCTGCTGCTGCTGCTGCTGAAGGCGCTTCTGGGAAGGATCTGTCACAGCCCAACCCTTTCTGCCTATTTACTCCAGAACAAGTCCTGCTGTGCTCAGTGAGGCTGGCATCTTTGTAACTGGGTTGAGGATGGGATTTGCCTGCCTATTTGCTTTAGCTTTTCCTTTCAATAAATGCAAGCATTGGAAACCTCTGTGTGGTGGTGCCTTGTATGAAAAGGGGCACCAGCTTGGGTTGGGGTCTCTACCATTTCATCTCCATACTGTGACTTTGATTTGATTTGGGAGTAACTGACAGGTGCTTCTGTACACCAACACAGTAGAATTGGGAATTGGCCCAGTTCTGAAGGAGGTTGAGAGGGGCCATTGGTGGGAGGGGGGAGAAGCACTGCTAGACACATCCCCTTCTGGGTCAAAATGGAGCAAAATCGCAATTATCATCATAAAATCCTACAATTATAGAGTTGGAAGGGACCCTGAGGGTCAACTCATCCAAGTTAAAGACAGATGGCCATCCATTCTCTGCTTAAAATTCTCCACTGAAGGAGAGTCCACCACCTTCTGAGGGAGTCCATTCCATGGTCAAACATCTCTTTCCATCAAAAAATCTTCCTAATGTCCAGTTGGACAAAATTCAGCACCCCTCCCCCACACGTCATGTGGGAAAACACTGCCCTAAACCCATCTCTGCCCCAGGAACCACCAAAATCTGATCTGGAGAGTCATTCTAATCTTTAGAGCAGATTTTGAGGTGCCTGGGGGAGTCTTCAGGGGAGAGGAGGGAAATGTCCTATACCAAGCAGAATTCTCTTTCCTGAACAGGACAGCAGCCTTGGAAACAGCCCAATCATTCCAGCCCCTAACTGTGCCATTGCCCTTCCATGCCCTCGATCAGACTCCATATCCATTTTTCCAAAGAAAGGGAAGGTTTTACTCTCTTTTTCCAAATGGTCTTGTAATGGATCTAGGGGTTGCTCGTGCGTAAGTTGCTGCCACTCCTGGCTAGGTTACCTGGTTGAACCCTTTCTGTCTGGACAGCCCTTCACTTCGTGGCTGTCTCAGTCGCTGGCAGAATCCGTCAGTGGGCATTTCTTGAACTTCTTCCAGCAAAGAAGTTCTTTGACGCCAAGTCTCCTCCTACTCTCCCTGCGCGGAAGTCTTCTGCACAGGGAGGGTGTGGGCAGCGGAGGACCCGTGCTCTCCCCGCTGGTCTCCGGTGAAGAGTCCTGGAGCCTCCTCTCCCATTCCCCCATCTGCCCCCCTTCTCCACTGGTGTTACGCTGATTTCCTTCCCCAGCAGATGGGCTGCCTCTCTCCCTTCTGGGACCCTCTCCGGCATCCCTCTGGAGCCTTCCCTCCGCCTCTGGCTCCGATGGCAGTTCCCTGACAGGTCTGAATGTGTGTGTTATGCTGTTTGCATTTTACTTGTAGTGCTGAATCAACACTTGGTTTTGATGTTGTTGGCAATGGCAAGCATTGGTATGAAATTGTGTGCACTGTTGTGAATTTATGGGTCCAAGGGAGAGAGATGGGGGCTCAAAAGTGAGGGTCATACTCTCATGTTATTCTGGGGGAGGAGTATTAGTGCCAGCCATGAGCTGTTGGTCTGTGCTGTGTCCTGTCCTGTGAAACTTCCAGGGCATCTGCTCATCTTTTGCAACCTACACAGACATGGGACGTCTTCAACCCTTTCCCAAGAGACTGAAGTGCAAGATGCAGCAGGCAAGGTGGGGAGCCTGTGGTCTCACGGCTGAGTTCTGTTTCCTCACCATATCTGGCTCCAAGTCAGACAAATATTGCTCCATGATCAGCGAATGTCCACAGGGTGAAAAGGTGTGTGAAGTAACAGGCAACTGCTTCCGTGAAACACAGAGGAATTGGGAATTGGCCCAGATCAGAAGGACTTTGGGGGGGGGGGGGAGAGGTGAGTGAGAGTTGGGAACAGCAATGCCAGGTCAAAATGGAGCAAAATGGCATTTATCATAGAATCCTGGAATAGTAGAGTTGGAAAGGTCCATGGGTGGCTCAAAATATGTATAGAAACATCAAAACACATTAAAAATTAAACTTTTAAAACTTCCCTATACAAGACTGCATGTTTCATAAACAGGAATCGAGCGCCTCACCTTCAAGGAAACTGAATTCTGGGCAAACACTGGAACTCCTGGGTTTTCTCAATGCTCAGAAATTTGGGTGTTGCATAACAATATTATCAAGGAATCCTCACATGTGTTATTTCCCCCCCCTTTCTCCAGCTCCATCTCTGAATATGTTTGCATGGCAAGGGAGGTCTTTGGCATTGCTGCTCCCCAATCCCATGCACTGTCCCCCAATATCACCTTCTGATCTGGGCTCATTCCCAAGTTCACTGTTCTGCATCTGGCAGTTGCTTCACCCAACTTTGCTGCCTGTGGGCATCCGATGGAGCAACACTTGTCCGTTAACTTGAAGCAAGACCAGGTGGGGAAATGGGACTTAGCCTTGTGACCACAGGTTCCCCATCTTCCCTATTGGGTTGGCACTTCAGGCTCTTGGGAAAGGATGCTGAAGACATCTCATGGGCCCCATCTCTGTGGAGATTGCAAAAGACCAGCAACTGCTTCCATATGATACAGGCACTGCCCAGACGAACAGCTCACAACTGGCACTGATACTTCTCCCCTTCTCCAAAATTAAATTAAAAAGCCTTGCCATCACCTTTGGGTGCCCATTTTTTGAAGCTGAAGTTGGATGGGCTGAAGAGATTCCTGCATTGCAGGGGTTTGACTAGATGACACTTGGGGTATCTTCCAATGCTGAAGCTCAGAACCTCATGAACCTCAGAGCGCATGAACCTCAGGGCTTGCCACATGCATCTTGCAAATGACGGTTGGCAATCCACTAGATTTCAACAGTCCTCGAGGCACCTATAATTTGTATCATCCTTCCTTCCCCAGTCCACTTGGCTTCTGGCATCTCCAGGATTCCCACCAACCTCCAGCCATGAAGATCTTCTGCCTCCTCTCTGTGGCTGTCCTCTTCTTGATGCTGGTGGCTCCAGGTAAAGCCTTCTTCTCACATGCTTCTTCTCTGAGCAGCTTCCCAGCTCTCAGCTTTATTCAATTTAAACCTGCCTTTGAACATCACTTGCTGTGACTCCCAAAGAGGTGGGATCTTGCTCCTCTGTCCTGGTGGAGAGTTTCCCAAATGGGACTTTAGGTTGGACATTGTGAGAAGAGGCTACTGGACTAGATGGGCCCCCTTTGGGCAGATCCACCAGTCAGTCTCTTCTGATTACATCCTTTATAAGATCCACGGAAGCTTTCAAACTTGTAATAATGCGCTTCAGCACACTCAGCTTTGCCTTTTGTAAAAGAAAAGGCCAGTGAGTAAAAGAAAAGGCCAGTTTCCTGGGCAAGGGGGCTTCTCTCTCCCAGTTTGCCAGTGGCCGCCCAGGGAAGCCAGTGACTCTGACGCAGCCTTCCCTACCACCTTGCCTCGACCCTGTCCTGAAGGTGCAGGGAGGCAGCAGAAGGGACTGACTCTCTGCTCCAGCCCTGCATTCTTCCTGCACCAGATTTCCCCAACCTGGTGCCCTCCAGGTGTCCAAGCCAGCAGGGCCATGGTGGAAGAAGTTGTGGAAGTTGTGGAAGGACACTCCTGTGAGACAGAGCCTTCAAAGTCTTCTTTTTCTTCCTCCAGATTTCACCAGAGCCAAAGTTGCTGTTCCGATATGTGAACGTATCGGTGGGAAATGCATAAGATGGTGCCCGAAGCCACTTTTTATGTGTTCATCTGTCCTAATGTGTTGCCGTTAAGGTGAGCTAAATCCAGTCTTAGCTGTGACAAAACATTAGTCTCATGAACCCAAATGCATGAGACTCATCGCTCTGTCCCCTGCCTCCACCTCCCTCTCTTAACCTTTCCAGCCAGTTTAAGGGGAACAATATTAATGTGTGCACAGGGGGTTGAAAACCCTTTCCTCTCCCCTTGTTGTCCCCATGAAAGGTCTCCAACCCTTTCAGCCACAACTCCCCTTAGCCTGCCTTGGCTGAAAGAACAGCTCTTCGTGGCATGAGAGGGTGGGGACTCAGTCGCTGACCCTCCTCAAATAGCAAAGGCAACCTGTGTGAAATGTCCCTGTGAAGGTGGTTACTGAATCACAGAATCGTAGAGTTGGAAGAGAAATTCCATTGGCTGGGAGGGAAAGGGTTAAATGCACACCAGCACACAAACAATGATCTCCTCAAATGTGTCTTCTCTTGGGGTTGCTGTTCGCATAAAGAAGAAGGAAAAGAACCACATTAGAAAATAGTGTGTATGGCAGCCATGCCCCACTCAGACCCCCCCCCCAAAGTGCATACAGGAAATGCCCAGAGGTCTCTCTTACAATCACAGAATAGAAATGTAGGGTTGGGAGGGACTGAAGGGGTCATCTAGTCCAACCCTCTGCAAAACAGACCCTCTGTGTGCAGTTTGAATTGTGACAGCAGCAGCTCTTCTGTCTCCCAGTTGGAGTCACTGGCTGGGGATTTCAGAACCACCACCAACACACATTTTAACAGTGTCTCATCCTCTCACAGGTGGGGGGGGGGTAACTCTGCCGATCTCCGGTGCAAGACCTCTGGGGAAAGGAAGACCACCCTGCTCTCCTCTGATGTGCAGCTGCCTCGACTGCACCCCCATCTCTGCTGGGGAAGAAACCGCTTTGCTTGATGCTGCTGAAGGCGATGCTGGGAAGGAGTCAAGAGGGAGCCATCCTGTCTGCCTGTCTACTCATGAGTAAGCCCCACTGTGAACAGGGAGGCCTGACTCCTGAGTAAATGGGTTCGGGATTGGAGCTTGGATTTGGTTTGCCTGTGAAAATGCTTTATCTTTTTCTTTTTAATAAATGCAAGCATTTGAAACCTTTGTGTTGGTTCATGTTGTGAAAAGGTGTGCTGGGTTGAGGGGATATTTGAGCCAATGGACAAATATCAACAGGGAGCCACCACAGAAAAGTCCTCTTCTCTCATTTCCACCCTCCAAACCTCTTGCGAAGGAGGCACACGAAGAAGGGCTTCTGACGATCATCTCAGGGTCCAAGTCAGCTCATACGGAGAGGCCGTCCTTGAGATATTTTGCTCCTGAGCCCATGAGCTGTGTGAGAGCTGAGTTGGAAGCAGCCTGGAAGCTGGAGACACAGATTCCTGTTTGCTGTGTAGGGGACCCAAAGCTGTGATAAACTGAGAAGGATGATTTGGGGGTGTTAATGTTGTGATCTCATCCATTTTATGCTCAGCCTCTCTCTGTATGTTCATTAAAAATCTTATCACCTAAATACACCAAAGTCTCCACTCACCTTCAAGGAAACCAAGCTCTGGGCAACACTGAAACTCCTGGGTTTTCCCCAAGCTCAGCAATTTGGGTGCAGTGTAAGAATATTTTCAAGGAATCCTCACGTCTGCTTTTTGCCCCTTTTCTCCATCCCTGAATCTGTTTGCATTGCAAGGGATGTCTTTGGCATTGCTGCTCCCCAATCCCATGCACTGTCCCCCAATATTACCTTCTGATCTGGCCTCATTCCCAAGTTCATTGGGCTGAATCTGGCAGTTGCTTCACCCAACTTTGCTGCCTGTGGGCATCCGATGGAGCAAGGCTTGTCCGTTTACTTGAAGCAAGACCAGGTGGGGAAATGGGACTTAGCCCTGTGACCACAGGTTCCCCACCTTGCCTGCTGGGTTTGAACTTCAGGCTCTTGGGAAAGGATGCTGAAGACATCTCCTGGGGCCCATCTCTGTGGAGATTGCAAAAGACCAGCAACTGCCTTCTAAATGTTACAGGCACAGCCCAGACCAACAGCTCACGACTGGCACTGATACTTCTCCCCCATCTCCAAATTTTAATATAAAAGCCTTGCTTTTAGGTGCCCACGTTTTGTAGTTCCCCCCATATATTCTCAATAATGCACAGAGGTTTAAACCAGTGTCAACCAGAAATATTAAAATGAAGCATCAAGCAACACAAATACCATAAAATCAGCACAACACACAAACACACAAACAGAGAGCAGGACAGTGCTCAAACAGTGTCCGGAAAAAGATGAAGATAGGAGTTGCCTTTGAGTGATATTTTGGGATGGCCACCAGCATTGACCAGAAAAGGGCAGCAGTGGCAGTTGGGAGACAAATTCAATGGGGGGAATCTGTAGCCAGTGTGGTGGCCTCCACCAGATGCTGTTGACACACAACACCCACCTCACCCCCCTTTCTCTTCCTGCTGCTTTCCCCTATGTGAAGCCATTTCAAGTTAGCACACCTCTCCACAAAGGTGGGAATTTGGGACTCATCATGAGAAAGTGAGAAGCCAAGGTGACTTAAGGGTTTCTGTGAAAGTCCCAGAATTTTGAGGGCAGTTGGAAACAATGTCTTTGGAAATGTGATGAAGAGACAGAGGGGCAAGAACACATAACAATAGTAATAGCAGCATGATTTGTGGGAATGGTCAGGGATGCAGGAGAGGATATATTGTTTTATTTGGTTTAACAAGTTCACAATTTAGCAGAGTAAGATTCCCCTTTTCCCTTTTTAAACTCACATTGGATGTGTTTGCTCAGGCTCGCTAAAGCCTCTATAATAACGTACAGTATTTTCTCCTTATTCCCTCATAAAATATAAGACATGGCACAGTCTTCTATAAAAGTATAAAAAGAGTTTACTCACTCACATTCTAAACAAAAAATTCCTTCCAGTAGCACCTTAAAGACCAACTAAGTTAGTTCTAGGTATGAGCTTTCGTGTGCATGCACACTTCTTCAGATACACTGAAACAGAAGTCACCAGACCCTTCTATATAGTGAGAAGGTGGGGGAGGGGTATTACTCAGAAGGGTGGTGGGAATGAGTGATTGGCAGATAGCTGTGATGAGCCTGTTGACGACTCTTAACGACTGTAATAGGTCTTACAGGAAAAAGCAAGGGGTGAGAAGGTGAAAAATGGCTTTGTCATGTATAATGAGATAAGAATCCAATGTCTTTGTTCAGACCAGGTTTCTCTATGGTTTTAAGTTTGGTAATAAGTTGCAATTCAGCAGCTTCTCTTTCCAGTCTATTTCTGAAATTCCTTTGTAAAAGAACAGCTACTTTGAGATCTTGTCTAGAATGTCCTGGGAGATTGAAGTGTTCTCCTACTGGTTTCTCAGTCTTGTGATTCCTGATGTCAGATTTATGTCCGTTTATCCTTTGGCGTAAGGTTTGGCCTGTTTGTCCAATATAGAGAGCTGAAGGACACTGTTGGCATTTGATGGCATACACAATGTTAGATGATGAGCAATTAAATAGTCCCGAGATGGTATGTGTGATGTTGTTGGGGCCAGTAATGGTGTTGTCCGGGTGTATGTGGCAGCACACCACATTGTGTAAATCTCCCAGGACATTCTAGACAAGATCTCAAAGTAGCTGTTCTATTACAAAGGTGTCCAAGGCAGCAGGGCCATTGTGGAAGAAGTTGTGGAAGGTGTAGAAGGACAGTCCTGAGAGACAGAGCCTTCAAAGCCTTCTTTTTCTTACTCCAGATTTCACCAGAGGCCAACGTTCTTGCCGTCAGAGATGTCAACAGCAGGGAGGGATAGTGCAAACTGTTTGGTGCCGTCCGCCCCTAACACTACTATTTCATTGTACTATTCGTCCCTGGGTGTGCTGCCGTAGTTAGTTCTTAGTTTTCCTGGAAAATAAGTCAGCTATGTTTCATGCATGTGACTCATCTCTCTGCCCCCCCCACTCCACTTCTCTCTTAATCTTTACATCCACTGTGAGCTGGAATAATATTAGTGTGCACACTGGGGGGTGACAACCCTTTCCCCTCCCCTTGCCATCCCCATGAAAGCTCTCTGAGCCCTCAGCCACAACTCCCCTTAGCCTCCCTTGGCTGAAAAGGCAGCTCTTCCTGGTGTGAGAGGGTGGGGGCTCAGTCGCTGACCCTCCTCAAATAGCAAAGGAAACCTGTGTGAAACATCCCTGTGAAGGTGGTTATTGAATCACAGAATTGCAGAGTTGGAAGGAAAGAGTTTGGTGCAAAGTTTTGAGAAGCTAAAAGGGAAAGTAAGAGATTGGCTTCATTACTATCAGATAATGGAAGTTTTTAAAATAGACAGGAAAATCGGCTTCCAGGTGGAAAAATCAAAATTAGAAACTGAACTGTTAGAGCCCAGCACTAAGAATTTGTCAAGAATGTATAATTTGCTGTCGAAATGGAATACACAAGATGAAACGGTTAAATCTGCAATGATTAAGTGGGCACAGGATATTATGTTTGTTGACTGGGAAAAGCTATGGACCACCGGGATGAAATTCACGGCATGTAATGCCTTGAGAGAAAATATTATGAAAATGATTTACAGGTGGTACATGACCCCAGCCAACCTTGCAAAAATCTATCATTTGCCCGATAATAAATGTTGGAAATGTAAAGAAACTGAAGGAACATTCTTTCATCTTTGGTGGACGTGCCCAAGGATTAAGGTCTTTTGGGAAAGGATCTATAATGAACTGAAAAAGGTACTTAAGTACACCTTCCCTAAAAAACCAGAGGCCTTTCTCCTGGGCATAGTCGGCCAATTGGTGTTAAAGAAGGACAGAACATTTTTTATGTATGCTACAACAGCAGCAAGAATACTCATCGCAAAGTACTGGAAGACACAAGATCTACCCACCGTGGAAGAATGGCAGATGAAGGTGATGGACTATATGGGTTTGGCAGAGATGACGAGCAGAATCCGAGACCAGGGAAGAGAAACGGCAGAAGAGGACTGTAAAAAATTTAAAGACTATCTAAAGAAATATTCAAAAATTAGTGAATGTTAGATTGATGCTGGATGAGAAAATTAGGGGTTAACAGCGGTAATGGTCAAGTTAAAAGAAAATGAGTGTTATTAAAATTAAGTTGAAAGTAAGGGAGGGATTTGTTGAACAATTAATTAGACATGAGAATGCAGAAAGGGGAGGTATGAGGAAGTCGGGAAAGTAAGTTACAAGAAATTAAGAGTCGAAATTATATGTGTTGTATGTTTTTATTGTTATGTTTTTATGTTTTGTTTGTTCTGATAAAAATTTGTGGAAACTTTAATTAAAATTATTTTTTTTAAAAAAAGGAAAGAGTTTGGTGCACACCAACACAATGATCTCCTCAAATGTGTCCTCTCCCGGGGTTGCTGTTTGCATAAAGAAGAAGAAAAAGGAACCTGATTAGAAAAAAAGTGTGTGTGTCAGCCAAGCCCCACTCAAATTCCCCCAAGTGCATATATGAAATGCTCAGAGGTCTCTCCTACTATCATAGAATAGAAATGTAGCATTGGGAGGGACTGAAGGGGTCATCTAGTCCAACCCTCTGCAAAACAGACCCTTTGTGTGCAATTTGAACTCCGACAACAGGAGCTCTTCTGCCCCCAGTTGGAGTCACTGGTCTGGGTTTTCAAAACCACCACCAACACCCATTTTAACAGTGTCCCATCCTCTCACAGGGGGCGGGTAACTCTGCAGATCTCCGGTGCAAGACCTCTGGGGAAAGGAAGACCACCCTGCTCTCCTCTGAGGTGCAGCTGCCTCGACTGCACCCCCATCTCTGTTGGGGAAGAAACCGCTTTGCTTGATGCTGCTGAAGGCGATGCTGGGAAGGAGTCAAGAGGGAGGCGTCCTGTCTGCCTGTCTACTCATGAGGAAGCCCCTCTGTGGCCAGTGGGGCCTGACTCCTTAGTAAGTGGGCTCGGGATTGGAGCTTGGATTTGGTTTGCCTGCAAAAATGCTTTAGCTTCTTCTTTTTAATAAATGCAAACATTGGAAAACTTTGTGTAGGTCCATGTTCTGAAAAGGTGTGCTGGGTCTTGTTTTCTGTTGGACTGTAATATATGATATGCGAAGCTCATAAATACAAAAAGCAGAGATAACAAGAAAGGATATGTGGTTAGGATTCCATGGAGACATGAGATTCCTCCATGTGTGTAATATCCTGAAACAGGGCAGGTGAAGGTCTGAGCTCCTCCCAACTTCCTTGGCTGTTCTGAAAGTGGCCAACCAGATGCCCACAAACAGGACCACAGCCCAAGAGTGCTCCTTCTTCCCACAGTCTCCTGCTATGACAATGGAGGGGGGGACAAAGGCATTGGGATGAGTAGCCATAGGTATCTTCCACATTGTCTGGAGAACCTCCAGGATCCCCATCCCTGTCTTATAGAATTATGGATTTGTAGAGTTGGAAGGGACTGTGAGGGTCATCTAGTTGGGTCCCCTGCAATGCAGGAATTTCTGCTGAAGCACTGTCCAAATAGCTCCTACTGTCAGAAAGTTTTTCCGAATGTTTAGCCAGAATCTCCTTTCTTGTAACTTGAAGACATTGGTCCGGGTCCCACCTTCCAGAGTAGCAGAAAACAAGCTTGCTTCATCTTCTGTGTGAAAGCCCTTTAGATATTTGAAGGTGGCTCTCATAGGATCCCCATCCCTGTCTTATAGAATTATGGGTTTGTAGAGTTGGAAGGGACTGTGAGGGTCAGCAAGTCGGGTCCCCTGCAATCCAGGAATCTCAGCTGAAGCATCCATGACAGATGGCCATCCAACCTCTGCTTACAAACCTCCAAGGAAGGAGAGACTACAACCTCCTGAGATAGACTGTTCCACTGTCAAATAACTCCTACTGTTATAAAGTTTTCCCGAATGTTTAGTCCCGAATGTGTGAAAGCCCTTTAAATATTTGAAGGTGGCTATCGTATCTTCTTAAGGAAAGGTGGATTGGAAGCTGCCCAAACCTTGTGATCATCCCTGGACAGGTGATGCCCCTCAGGTGAGTTCTTCTACCCCATCATCTGGGTGACATTCACATTACTCTCAAGATTTGATGCATCTGATACTCTCCTCCCCCTCCTTTCTTTCTTACATTTCATCATACCTCAATTCCTCAAGGAGCCCCTCACCCCATGTGAACCTACTGAGACCCTGAAATCATCATTTGAGGCCATTCTTTGTGTTCCTCCTCCCCAAGATGTCCAGAGGGTGGCAACACAGGCATGGGCATTTTCTGTGATTGGATGATGTCCCCTGCGGGTTTGGGGAGATATGGATTTGCTTTTGTTTTATTATGATGCATTTTGTGTTTTTTATCTTTTTTTTATGTTGTGAACTGCCCCGTAATCTACAAATGAAGGATGTTAAACAAATCAGAAGCAGAAGCAGAAGCAGAATCATACCACCACGGACCAGGGACTAAAATACAATATCCATTATAAGTCAATACCTTTACTTGACTGACTACAGGTCACCAAACAATGCACAAGCTTTTGAGTTCTGCAGAATACTTCTTTGGGCTGGATATTAAGCAAATGAGGCTGTGGGTGGAGGGCAAAAATATGGTCTAGGGTTAAAATTTGCCTTGGTGTGAGTCTTAAGGTGCAAAGCATGAAGAAGGGTCAGACCGCTTGATACAGATGTTGCTTGCATAACAACTCTGGATCCCAGCCCTGACCATTGGCCACTGGTGGGAATTGGATCTGGAAGGCCAGAGCTTCCCAGACATGACGTGATACTGGAGATTCCAGGTTTCATGCTGGGAGAAGTAGAACAGCCCGTTCCCCATATTTGAAAGGATCAACTACAGCTGTTCCCTAGATTAAGGTTACCAGATTATTATTTTTTCCTATGAATCTGGGACACTTTAAATAAATAAATAATGTGATTGTGTTGTGTTCTGTTGAAATTGCTAATAATAAAAAAATTAAATGAATAAATACTCCATGTTTGGGACATTGATGCTGTACCAGTGGCAGTGGCAGAGAGGCCGCCGCTGCCTTGACCTCAACCGCCACGTTTCCCCTTCCTCCAAGGCTTCTATCTCCTCTTTCGATGAGATTGGGCAGCCCCTGAGTTGTTGGTTCTTCGGTGGTGGTGGTGAGGAAGCAGTGCGCAGTGGGTCAGGCATGGAAGGCAGAGAAGGAGGGCCGAGAGCAGCGGTGGTGAGGCCATCGGGGCATCCCCAATCTCATTCCTACTTGCGTGCATTCAGGAGGGGGCAGGGATCCCTCAGTTGGGAAGGGAGAGATCCCCTCCCCGCTCCTGTTTGCACGCAAGTAGGAGTTGGGCGGCTGCTCCGATAGGCAGCATGAAGCCTCCCTTCACAGCTGAGTTGCTGGGGTCAGGGAAGGTGGGGGCAGCCCGGAAGCTGCATCTTGGAGCCCCTGCACCACCATCCTATGGGGACTTCCCAGCAGCTCCTGAAGCCAGCCAGAGCCAACTGCTCCGGGCTGCTGAGACTGCCGCTGCTGAGTTTCCCGGGGACATTGGATGAAATCCGGGGACATTCCGGGGATGGAATTTGTTTGGGGACTTATGCACAAATCTGGGGACTGTCCCCGGGAAACGGGGACATCTCGTAACCCTACCCTAGATCCAGCTCTGGCCTTAAATGAAATGTTATCAGGTTCCCGGTGGTCTAAGGTATTAAAGAGACAGTCATATTTAGGAATGGGAGACAGGACTTAAATTCCCAGCCAGCCATGAAGCTCACTGGGTTACCCTGGGCCAGTCACTACCTTTCAGTCTAGCCTATCTCACAGGGTTGTTGCCAGGAAGAAATGAAGAGGGGGAGAACTGGGTGCCCCATCTTGAGCTCCCTGGCAGTTCGGACCCCTTGAGGGTACACCAAGAATCTGCAGACTCTGCACCCCTACAATCTGTTGACAATTGGGGGCCTTGGCACCAGGTGATTCAACCCCCCCTTAGTAATCCTCATGTATGTTAATTTAGCAATGGTTCCACCTTTTTCTGTGGCACCACAATTTAGGGAGGATATTGACAAGGCGTGCAAAGGAGGGTGTTCAAGATGATCAAGGCTCTGGAAATGAAGCCGTATGAGGAATGGTTGAGGGAGCTGGGTAGGTTTAGCCTGGAGAAGAGGAGACTGAGAGGAGATATGATATTCATCTTCAAATATATTATGGGTTGTCATATGGAAGATGGAGCAAGCTAGTTTTCTCCTGCTCTGGGAAGTAGGGCCCAAACCAATGGATTCAAATTCCATGAATGGAGATTCCAACTGAACATTAGGAAGATCTTTTTGAGGGAAAGAGTTATTTGACAGTGGAATGGACTCCCTGAGAAGGTGGTGGACTCTCCTTCAGTGGAGACTTTTAAGCAGAGATTGGGTGGCCAAATGTCAGAGATTCTTTAGCTTGGACTAGTTGACCCTCAGTCAACCTTCCAACTCTATAATTCTAGGATTCTCTGATGGTAAATACAATCTTTCTCCATTTTGACCTGAAAGGGGATGTGTCTAGCATTGCTTTCCCCCACTGCCACCAACTACCCCCCTGAACCTTCTTCTGATCTGGGCCAATTCCCAGTTCCACTGGTTTGCACAGAAACACCTGCCAGTTACTCCCAAATCAAGTAAAAGTCACAGTATGGAGAGGAACTGGCAGAGCCCCCACCCCAACCCAGCGTCCCTTTTCATACAAGGCACCACCACACAGAGGTTTCCAATGCTTGCATTTATTGAAAGGAAAAGCTTAAGCAAATGAGCAGGGGAATCCAATCCTAAACCCAGTTACAAAGATGTCAGCCTCACTGAGCACTGCAGGATTTGCTCTGGAGTAAACGGGCAGAAAGGATTGGGCTGTGATGGATCCTTCCCAGAAGCGCCTTCAGCAGCAGCAGCAGTGAGCAAAGAGGTTTCTGCAGAGGTGCAGTCAAGGCATCTCCAGCTGCATCTCCGGAGATGAAGCGGGGTGGTCTTCCTTTCATCAGAGGTGATGCGTGATGGGTCTGCTGTAGAGTTAAATGATAAAGAGAGGAAACACCATGGATATTGGTGGGAGGGTGCTCAAAACAGACCAGGGACCCCCTGAAGACCAAAGAGCTGGATGCTATCAGAATTGGGAGTTCATGGTGGTTGTGGTGGTTTGAGTTGGTTAGAGTGTGACTTTCTGCTGAATGTGCAGAGGTTGGGAGAGTTCTCCATCCCAAACTCAAATTCCTCCTTACATAGTCTGGTGCTGATAATCCAAAACATCTGGTGGCCACCTGTTTGACAAAGGCTGCCCTCTATGCTTTCAAAAACCTTTTTTCACATGGGGCTTGTTCTCAAGCTCCTGTTTTCAAGTCCAAGTGGCTCCAAATGTCTTTAGGGAATTCTCAAGGTCCAAACCAAAAACAGTCATTTGGGAGAATTTAGTGAGTGCCCCCCCCCCCCCGTGGCAGTTTAGGGTCATTGACAGGGGGAAGAAGCAGAGCTGAAACTCTCCGGCCTTTGTGGTCGTGTCTTTTTGAGATGCCACAGAGTAATTTCCAGACACAGGTATGGTTTTGCATATAACTCACCTTAGCTGCGCTTGCAGCAACGCCTGTCTCCCGAACACTTCCCAATCTCTTTCTCGCCTTTGTTGCAGGTTTTTCTGCAGCTGCCACCATTGTTCTGGCAATCCTGGGTGGGACGTTGAGCTCCGGTGAAATCTGCAGGGGAAAGGAAAGAGAAAAGCAAACTAAGAGAGGAAGGAGCAACTACCAAGGAGAGGATCAACCTGGGAAGGCTGCTCCATCTCCCAGGACTGGCCTTCTAGACCTTCCACCCTTTGTTCCTCAACAATCATAGAATCATAGAATCATAGAATTGGAAGAGACCACAAGGGCCATCGAGTCCAACCCCCTGCAAAGCAGGAAACACCATCAGAGCACTCCTGACATATGGTTGTCAAGCCAGGATGTCTGGAGGGCACCAGGTTGGGGGAGGCTGGTGCAGGATGAATGCAGGAAAGGGGACTGGTATAGATAGTGAGACCCTCCCCTTCCCCCCTGCACCTTCAGAAGGAGGGCTGACCCAAGGCAATCACTGGTGTCCTTGGGGCACTGGAAATCTTGGAGAGAGAAGTTCTTTTGCCCAGGAAACTGACCCACTCTCTTCTCCACCACAAAGCTGAATCCATGCCTCCTTTAGCAATCTTCACAGAACTTCAGCCTAATGGTTGCCATGAATTTGAGTTGAATTAATTTTAATGAAATGATTTTAGAATGTTGTATTATTTTATTGCTGTTAGCCGCCCTGAGCCCGGCTTCGGCTGGGGAGGGCGGGATATAAATAAAATTCATTATCATTATCATTATTATGTGTTATTGCAGATTTTATAGCAACAGCTTCTTTGGTTCAGATTCCATATTTTAGGATTGCAATGACAATCAGATCCCAAGAGCTTGGCTGCTGGAACAGGTCAAAGGGGCCCCATCTAGTCCATCAACCTGGAGTCACAGTGGCCATTCAGATGCCCCATTTGGGAAGTTCTAAATGGGGACAGAGGGTCAAGAGAATTCCCCACCCATCCCGTTGGGATTCACTGCAAGTGGTATTCAGAGGCAGGTTTAAAAGGAATAAAGCGGGGAGCTGTGGAGCTCAGAGAAGGAGCATCTGAGAAGAAGGCCATACCTGGAGCCACCAGCATCAGGAGGAGAAAGGCAAGAGAGAGGAGGCAGAAGATCTTCATGGCTGGAGGTTGGTGGGAATCCTGGAGATGCCTGAAGCCAAGTGGAAGAGCAGTTGACAGTGGAAGGAGAGGTCCCTCTACTTATGGGTGCCTGGAGGGCTGTTGAAATCTTGTGGGAAACCAAATGTCTTTTGCAGCATAGATGTCACAATCCCTGTGGGGCAGAAGAAGATGAGAATTGCTGTCTAGATTTGAGTAATGCTCTTGTGCAAAACCACATATGGATGAATGACCACAAACCTGGGTAGCCTCACTGACAGTCAAAGAGAGGGAATTGGGTTGTTTCTAAAATGGTGCCCTTAATGAAGGAATTTCCCAAGAATGCCTTGAGATTACAGATATTTTATTTCTTGGAGGAGAGCGCTATCCGGGCTACTGGCCATCATGGCTACGTTCTCCCTCTGTTCTTGGCCTCTGAACTCCATTTCTCAGAATCAGAAGCAAGGGGGTTGCTGTTGCTACCAAATTTTGTTTCCGTTGGCTTCTGGCTATTCCTGTGAGAACAAGATACTTGAATCTTGCAGGCCATTGGCCTGATCCAGCAAAGTTCTTCTAATGCCCTTTGCAGAGTTAAAATTCATTCAGATGATGCATTTGTAAAAGAGGTCCTTCACAGCACACTGTTAAAGTATTTACTTTGCTCCTTCAAACATAGTGGTAGCTTCCACCTTAGATGAGTTTGTAAAGGCCTTCCTTGTAGGATACGGGTGGCTGCTGGTCACAACTGTGGCCGTAAGGGCCATTTCCAGGAAGAGGCAGGAAGAAGCCATCCTGGCAAGTTGCCATTGAAAGGCATATCGAGTCATGAGTTTGCCCAATCTGCTTTGAAAGCCATGCAACTGGCTGGTCATCACTGCCTCTTGTTGGAGTGAGTTCCGTAGTTTAACTATATGCTGAATGAAAAGGTCCATTCTTTTATCTCTCCTGAATCTCCTGACACTCAGCTCCACCCGATGTCCCCATCAAACTCCTCTATGAATCCACCTTACCTCCCATAATGAAACACCTGTGTCTCTTCCACCTTTCCCCACCCAGTTCTGGGCACCACCATTTAAGAAGGATGTTGATGACCTGGGTGACCAAGAGTATCCAGCCTGGTGAGGAATGGTGGAATGGAGGAATGGGGTAGGTCATGCTTAGCTTGGATAAAATGAGATCTGAGAACCATCTTCAAATATCTCAAGGGCTGCCTCATGAAAGATAGAGCAGACTTCCTTCCGTCGGGCCTGTAAGACAGAGCTATTCCGCCTGGCTTTCAATTTGAATTAGTTGATCTTTTATTCCCCTTCCTTCCCTCCCCCTCCCCTTTTTATGATGATTACCTGCTCTGGGATCCCACAGCTAATTCTCCCCTGGTCTCCTCGCTGACCGAACTAGGACTAATTTAGCCACTAGCCCTGGTGATCATCTAATGTTTATTGGATGGATTTCCCCCCTAAATTGATTTTTGAATTTATTGTTATTCACATTTTATACTGTATTTTATGCTTTTGTTGTTGTTGTTGCATCAGTTAAGTGTTATAGATTTGTTGCTAGCCGCCCAGAGCCCGGTTTTCTGACATGGGACGGACGGGGTATAAATAAAATTATTATTATTATTATTATTATTATTATTATTATTATTATTATTATTACCCTGCTCCGGAAGGTAGGGACCAAACCAATGGATTCAAATTCCACGAATGGAGATTTTGACTGAACATTAGAAAGATCTTTCTGAGGGTAAGACTTGTTTGACTGTGGAATGGACTCCCTCAGAAGGTGGTGAACTCTGTAAAGAAAAGGAAGGTACATTCTTTCACATGTTGTGGAATTGTAAAATAATTAAAAAATATTGGGTTGCGATCTGTAATGAAATGAAAAGAACGTTTAAGATAACCTTTGTTGAAAGAGGAGAAACTTTTTATAAGGCATTACAGGTCAGGATTTGCCAAAAGACAAGAAGAAATTATTTATGTATGCTACAACAGCAGCTAGAACTTTATTAGCTCAAAGGCGGAAAAGCCAAGAAATGCCAACAGAAGAACAATGGCAAGAAAAACAGATGGAATATGCTGAAATGTCAAAGCTGACTTAAAGATAAGGACAATAGAGATTTTTAAAAAGACTGGGAACCTTTTGTGATGTATTTAAAGAAACAATGTAAGGAAATGGACTCACTTGCAGGGTTTGACTAAACACTTACAACCAACAAAATATAAATAGAAAACATGAATATGTGGTTAAAATAGTAAGAAGATAATTATAATGTATAATTGTTCATTTTATTACATTAGGGATTAGATGATAAGTAGAAGAAATGAATGTGTTATAAACCAGAAGGGGAAGTTGGGGAAAATCATGGGGGAGGGGGTAAGTGGGGATTTATATTGTGATTATTTTACCAGCAGTGATTATGTCAAAATTTGCTGTAAAACCTAATAATTATTTTTTTTTAAAAAAAGATGGTGGTAGACTCTTATTCAGTGGAGGTAATCAAGCAGAGACAGAATTGTCACCTATCAGGGATTCTTTAGCTTGGACTAGATGACCCTCGGGGTCCCTTTCAACTCTAAGATTCTATGATAAATGCCATTTTGCTCCATTTTGACCTGGCATTGCTGTCCCCCATTCTCACACACCTCTCTCTCCCCCTCCCACAACCTCCTTCTGATCTGGGCCAATTCCCAATTCTACTGTGTTACTCAGAAGCAGCTGCCTCTTACTTCACACACCTTTGCTGTCTGTGGACATTTGCTGATCATGGAGCAATATTTGTCTGATTGGAGCCAGACATGGTGAGGAAACAGAACTCAGCGGTGAGACCACAGGCTGGTGCATCTTGCAATTCAGTCTTTCTGGAAAGGATGCTGAAGACATCACATGTCTGTGTAGGTTGCAAAAGATGAGCAGATGCCCCATAGGTTTCACAGGACAGGACACAGCACACACCAACAGCTCACAACCGGCCCTAATACTCCTCCCCCAGAATAACATGAGAGTGTGACCCTCACTTTTGAGCCCCCAGCTCCCTCCCACGGACGCATAACTTCACAACAGTGCACACAATTTCATACCAATGCCTGCAATTGCCAACAATATCAGATTCAGCGCTACAAGTAAAATGCAAACAGCATAACACACACATTCAGAAAATTTGGGAAAAAGAGGGTTTAACTTGCCCTTCCTTTGGAAAAATGGATATAGAGTCTGATCGAGGGCATGGAAGGGCAATGGAACAGTTTGGTGCTGGAATGACTGGGCTGTTTCCAAGGCTGCTGTCCTGTTCAGGAAAGAGATTTCTGCTTGGTATAGGACATTTCCCTCCTCTCTCCTGAAGACTCCCCCCAGGCACCTCAAAATCTGCTCTAAAGATTAGAATGACTCTCCAGATCAGATTTTGGTGGTTCCTGGGGCAGAGATGGGTTTAGGGCAGTGTTTTCCCACATGAGGTGTGGGGGGAGGGGTGCTGAATTTTGTCCTTGCACCAGGCGCCACTGAAATGTGAAAGACCAATTTCCACCACTGTCCAGGGAGAGGAGAGGAATCAGGAGTCAATTTGTGAATCTGGAGACAAGCCATTGAGTTGCAGATGATGGAGAGAAAGCCCAGGTGGACATGATGGTATGAGATGTGGATTTGATGGACTTTGCAGGAGAAGAGCCCTGAAACGGACCAGCCCAAAGGCCTGTGTAGTCCAGCACCCCTTGCTCTTTCCCACAAGCTCACACTCTCTTTTGTAAACCAAGGAGAGGCTCTTTTCACAAACAAGTGGCATTGAAATCCCAAAGCTCCCAGCAGCCTCAGCCTCACATGGTCCTGCATAGGGAGATGGGAGCAGTAGTCCTTAACATCTGGAGGGCACCAGTTTAGCGAAGGCTGCGATGCAACCTGTGTCCAGATCTCCCATCTTCCCCCTTTGGTCCCCATCCCAACAAGGACTTGGGAATGACAAGGACTGGCGTTCTCGCTCTCTGCCACAGTGGACATTTCTTTTGTTGTCCACCATCATTATGTTTTCCATTGTGAAGTTGGGAATGGAGTACCGTAGTTGCTTTGGAAGACGATAATCAGGCATCTAAACCACATGACCAGTCCAACAAAGTAGATGTTGAAGAATAATTGCTCGTCACTGATGAGGGGGCAATAACCTTCAGCATCCAAAAAACCAAAAAAATGGGAAATAGAAGAACGACATATGGATAATAATTTATTTACTAATAAGCCCAGGGGAGGGGGTTGGCACTCATCAAACATTGAAATGCAAAGTTGAAACAAACTGTAAGAATCTCTAAGAACTGTCATTCTTCAATGGATTGCCTGCCAGTGGGGTCCTCCTTGTGTTTTTGCCAGGGAAATGGGAGACATTCAATTCAGCTGGCTGTTAAAGGCCTGCCCAGATAATTTGCAGTTTCCACAACAGTATGCGAACCAGAACAGAATCATCCTTCCAAACTGACTCTTTTCCAAGGCGGTTCCCCAGTCACATGAAGGAAACCCAAACCCATACAGTGGGATACCAGTAGCCATTGATAACCCACAAATAAGAGCCTTTCAAAACCATCTAATTTGGTGGGACTATCTCCTGTAGGAGCAAACTCCATTCTTTAACTGTGTGCTGTGAAGGATCTTTTTCAAATGCATTATCTGAAGAAACCTTAACTCTGCAAAGGGCATAAGGAGATCCCTGCTTGATCAGACCAGCAGCCTACAAGAGTCAACCATTGTTGGGAATGGTAACAAGAAGGCTACTAGAAACACACATATGAGAAACAGCCATGCCCTCGCTTGTGATTGTGAGCAACTGGAGTTCAGAGACTGAAACAGTGGAAGGAAAATTGTCCTGGGAGCCGGGAGCCCTGATAGCCTTCTCCTCTAAGAACGTGCTTTTCCTCTATTAACTTCATGGTAAACTCAATGCATAGCTGGGAAATTAATTCTCCAAAGCCCTAGTTTCAGAAACAACTCTCTCAGCTTCTCTTTATCAGTCAGTGACACTAGCCTGGTTTGTGGTCATTCATCCATATGTGGTTTTGCACAAGAGCATTACTGAAATCCAGAAAGCAATTCTCATCTTCTTCTGCCCCACAGGGATTGTGACATCTATGCTGTAAAAGACATTTGGTTTCCCACAAGGTTTCAACAGTCCTCCATCCACCTTTAAGTAGAGGGACCTCTCCTTCCACTGTCAACTGCTCTTCCACTTGGCTTCAGGCATCTCCAGGACTCCCACCAACCTCCAGCCATGAAGATCTTCTGCCTCCTCTCTCTTGCCTTCCTCCTCCTGATGCTGGTGGCTCCAGGTATGGCCTTCTTCTCAGATGCTTCTTCTCTGAGCTCCACAGCTCTTCACTTTATTCCATTTAAACCTGCATCTGAATCCCACTTGCAGGGAATCCCAAAGGGATGGGTGGGGAATTCTCTTGCCCCTCTGTCCCCCTTGAGAGCTTCCCAAATGGGGCATCTGATTGGCCACTGTGAGACCAGGTTGATGGACATGATGAGTCCCCTTTGGACTGATCCAGCAGCCAAGCTCTTGGGATCTGATTGTCATCCCAATCCCAAAATATGGAATCTGATCCAAAGAAGCTGCTGCTATAGAATCTGTAATGACACATTTCAGTAGATTCAGCTTTGTGGTGGGGAAGAGAGTGGAACAGTTTCCTGGGCAAAAGGGCTTCTCTCTCCAAGGTTGCTAGCGGCCCCCAGGGAAGCCAGTGAATGCCTTGGGTGAGCCCCCCTGCTGAAGGTGCAGGAGGGAGGAGGTTCTAACTCTCCATCCCAGCTCCTTTCCTGCATTCATCTTGCACCAGCCTCCCCCAACCTGGTGCCCTCCAGATGTCCTGGCTAAGGGGATTGTTGAGGAACAAAGGGTGGAAGGTGTAGAAGGCCAGTCCTGGGAGATGGAGTAGCCTTCTCAGGTAGATCCTCTCCTTGGTAGTTGCATCTGACTCTTTTAGTTTACAATAATAATAATAATAATAATAATAATAATAATAAATTATTTATACCCGCCCACATCTGGCTGGGCTTCACCAGCCACTCTGTGCAGCATCCGAAAAAATATTAAAATACAGTAATACATCAAACATTAAAAGCTTCCCGAAACAGGGCTGCCTTCAGATGTCTTCTAAAAGTCTGGTAGTTGTTGTTCTCTTTGACATCTGGTGGGAGGGTGTTCCACAGGGCGGGTGCCACTACCGAGAAGGCCCTCTGCCTGGTTCCCTGTAACTTGGCTTCTCCCAGTGAGGGAACAGCCAGAAGGCCCTCGGTGCTGGACCTCAGTGTCCGGACAGAACGATGGAGGTGGAGATGCTCCTTCAGATATACTGGACTTTTCTCTTCGCTTTCCCCTGCAGATTTCACCGGAGCTCAACGTCCCACCCAGGATTGCCAGAACAATGGGGGCAGCTGCAGAAAAACCTGCAACAAAGGCGAGAAAGAGATTGGGAAGTGTTCGGGAGACAGGCGTTGCTGCAAGCGCAGCTAAGGTGAGTTATATGCAAAACCATACCTGTGTCTGGAAATTACTCTGTGGCATCTCAAAGAGACATGACCACAAAGGCCAGAGAGTTACACCTCTGCTTCTTCTCCCTGTCTTTGACCCTAAACCACCACAGGGGGGGCACTCACTAAATTCTCCCAAATGACTGTTTTTGGTTTGGACCTTGAGAATTCCCTAAAGACATTTGGAGCCACTTGGACTTGAAAACAGGAGCTTGAGAACAAGCTCCATGTGAAAAAAGGTTTTTGAAAGCATAGAGGGCAGCCTTTGTCAAACAGGTGGCCACCAGATGTTTTGGATTATCAGCACCAGACCATGTAAGGAGGAATTTGAGTTTGGGATGGAGAACTCTCCCAACCTCTGCACATTCAGCAGAAAGTCACACTCTAACCAACTCAAACTACCACAACCACCATGAACTCCCAATTCAGATAGCATTTGGCTCTTTGGTCTTCAGGGGGTCCCTGGCCTGTTTTGAGCACCCTCCCACCCATATTCATGGTGTTTCCTCTCTTTATCATTTAACTCTACAGCAGACCCATCACGCATCACCTCTGATGAAAGGAAGACCACCCCATTTCTTCTATGGAGATGCAGCTGCCTTGACTGCACCTCTGCAGAAACCTCTCTGCTCACTGCTGCTGCTGCTGCTGAAGGCGCTTCTAGGAAGGATCCATCCCTGCCCAATCCTTTCTGCCCCTTTAATCCAGAACAAGTCCTGCTGTGCTCAGTGAGGCTGGCATCTTTGTAACTGGGTTTAGGATGGGATTTGACTGCTCATTTGCTTTAGCTTTTCCTTTCAATAAATGCAAGCATTGGAAACCTCTGTGTGGTGGTGCCTTGTATAAAAAGGGGCGCTGGGTTGGGGTGGGGGCTCTGCCAGTTCCTCTCCATACTGTGACTTTTACTTGATTTGGGAGTAACTGGCAGGTGTTTCTGTGCAAACCAGTGGAATTGGCCCAGATCAGAAGGAGGTTCAGGGGGGCAGTTGGTGGCAGTGGGGGAAAGCAATGCTAGACACATCCCCTTTCAGGTCAAAATGGAGAAAGATTGTATTTACCATCAGAGAATCCTAGAATTATAGAGTTGGAAGGTTGACTGAGGGTCAACTAGTCCAAGCTAAAGAATCTCTGACATTTGGCCACCCAATCTCTGCTTAAAATTCTCCACTGAAGGAGGGTCCACCACCTTCTCAGGGAGTCCATTCCACTGTCAAATAACTCTTTCCTTCAAAAAGATCTTCCTAATGTTCAGTTGGAATCTCCATTCATGGAATTTGAATCCATTGGTTTGGGCCCTACTTCCCAGAGCAGGAGAAAACTAGCTTGCTCCATCTTCCACATGACAACCCATAAGATATTTGAAGATGAATATCATATCTCCTCTCAGTCTCCTCTTCTCCAGGCTAAACCTACCCAGCTCCCTCAACCATTCCTCATACGGCTTCATTTCCAGGACCTTGATCATCTTGAACACCCTCCTTTGCACGCCTTGTCAATATCCTCCCTAAATTGTGGTGCCACAGAAAAAGGTGGAACCATTGCTAAATTAACATACATGAGGATTACTAAGGGGGTGAATCACCTGGTTCAAAGGCCCCCAATTGTCAACAGATTGTAGGGGTGCAGAGTCTGCAGCTTCTTGGTGTACCCTCAAGGGGTCCGAACTGCCAGGGAACTCAAGATGGGGCACCCAGTTCTCCCCCTCTTCATTTCTTCCTGGCAACAACCCTGTGAGATAGGCTAGACTGAAAGGTAGTGACTGGCCCAGGGTAACCCAGTGAGCTTCATGGCTGGCTGGGAATTTAAGTCCTGTCTCCCATTCCTAAATATGACTGTCTCTTTAATACCTTAGACCACCGGGAACCTGATAACATTTCATTTAAGGCCAGAGCTGGATCTAGGGTAGGGTTACGAGATGTCCCCGTTTCCCGGGGACAGCCCCCAGATTTGTGCATAAGTCCCCAAACAAATTCCATCCCCGGAATGTCCCCGGATTTCATCCAATGTCCCCGGGAAACTCAGCAGCGGCAGTCTCAGCAGCCCGGAGCAGTTGGCTCTGGCTGGCTTCAGGAGCTGCTGGGAAGTCCCCATAGGATGGTGGTGCAGGGGCTCCAAGATGCAGCTTCCGGGCTGCCCCCACCTTCCCTGACCCCAGCAACTCAGCTGTGAAGGGAGGCTTCATGCTGCCTATCGGAGCAGCCGCCCAACTCCTACTTGCGTGCAAACAGGAGCGGGGAGGGGATCTCTCCCTTCCCAACTGAGGGATCCCTGCCCCCTCCTGAATGCACGCAAGTAGGAATGAGATTGGGGATGCCCCGATGGCCTCACCACCGCTGCTCTCGGCCCTCCTTCTCTGCCTTCCATGCCTGACCCACTGCGCACTGCTTCCTCACCACCACCACCGAAGAACCAACAACTCAGGGGCTGCCCAGGCTCATCGGAAAAGGAGATAGAAGTCTTGGAGGAAGGGGAAACGTGGCGGTTGAGGTCAAGGCAGCGGCGGCCTCTCTGCCACTGCCACTGGTACAGCATCAATGTCCCAAACATGGAGTATTTATTCATTTAATTTTTTTATTATTAGCAATTTCAACAGAACACAACACAATCACATTATTTATTTATTTAAAGTGTCCCAGATTCATAGGAAAAAATAATAATCTGGTAACCTTAATCTAGGGAACAGCTGTAGTTGATCCTTTCAAATATGGGGAACGGGCTGTTCTACTTCTCCCAGCATGAAACCTGGAATCTCCAGTATCACGTCATGTCTGGGAAGCTCTGACCTTCCAGATCCAATTCCCACCAGTGGCCAATGGTCAGGGCTGGGATCCAGAGTTGTGATCCAAGCAAAATCTGTATCAAGCGGTCTGACCCTTCTTCATGCTTTGCACCTTAAGACTCACACCAAGGCAAAATTTAACCCTAGACCATATTTTTGCCCTCCACCCACAGCCTCATTTGCTTAATATCCAGCCCAAAGAAGTATTCCGCAGAACTCAAAAGCTTGTGCATTGTTTGGTGACCTGTAGTCAGTCAAGTAAAGGTATTGACTTATAATGGATATTGTATTTTAGTCCATGGTCCATGGTGGTATGATTCTGCTTCTGATTTGTTTACCATCCTTCATTTGTAGATTACGGGGCAGTTCAAAACATAAAAAAGATAAAAAATACAAAATGCATCATAATAAAACAAAAACAAATCCATATCTCCCCAAACCCCCTGGGGACATCATCCAATCACAGAAAATGCCCATGCCTGTGTTGCCACCCTCTGGACATCTTGGGGAGGAGGAACACAAAGAACGGCCTCAAATGATGATTTCAGGGTCTCAGTAGGTTCACATGGGGTGAGGGGCTCCTTGAGGAATTGAGGTATGATGAAATGTAAGAAAGAAAGGAGGGGGAGGAGAGTATCAGATGCATCAAATCTTGAGAGTAATGTGAATGTCACCCAGATGATGGGGTAGAAGAACTCACCTGAGGGGCATCACCTGTCCAGGGATGATCACAAGGTTTGGGCAGCTTCCAATCCACCTTTCCTTAAGAAGATACGATAGCCACCTTCAAATATCTAAAGGGCTTTCACACATTCGGGACTAAACATTCGGGAAAACTTTATAACAGTAGGAGTTATTTGACAGTGGAACAGTCTATCTCAGGAGGTTGTAGTCTCTCCTTCCTTGGAGGTTTGTAAGCAGAGGTTGGATGGCCATCTGTCATGGATGCTTCAGCTGAGATTCCTGGATTGCAGGGGACCCGACTTGCTGACCCTCACAGTCCCTTCCAACTCTACAAACCCATAATTCTATAAGACAGGGATGGGGATCCTATGAGAGCCACCTTCAAATATCTAAAGGGCTTTCACACAGAAGATGAAGCAAGCTTGTTTTCTGCTACTCTGGAAGGTGGGACCCGGACCAATGTCTTCAAGTTACAAGAAAGGAGATTCTGGCTAAACATTCGGAAAAACTTTCTGACAGTAGGAGCTACTTGGACAGTGCTTCAGCAGAAATTCCTGCATTGCAGGGGACCCAACTAGATGACCCTCACAGTCCCTTCCAACTCTACAAATCCATAATTCTATAAGACAGGGATGGGGATCCTGGAGGTTCTCCAGACAATGTGGAAGATACCTATGGCTACTCATCCCAATGCCTTTGTCCCCCCTCCATTGTCATAGCAGGAGACTGTGGGAAGAAGGAGCACTCTTGGGCTGTGGTCCTGTTTGTGGGCATCTGGTTGGCCACTTTCAGAACAGCCAAGGAAGTTGGGAGGAGCTCAGACCTTCACCTGCCCTGTTTCAGGATATTACACACATGGAGGAATCTCATGTCTCCATGGAATCCTAACCACATATCCTTTCTTGTTATCTCTGCTTTTTGTATTTATGAGCTTCGCATATCATATATTACAGTCCAACAGAAAACAAGACCCAGCACACCTTTTCAGAACATGGACCTACACAAAGTTTTCCAATGTTTGCATTTATTAAAAAGAAGAAGCTAAAGCATTTTTGCAGGCAAACCAAATCCAAGCTCCAATCCCGAGCCCACTTACTAAGGAGTCAGGCCCCACTGGCCACAGAGGGGCTTCCTCATGAGTAGACAGGCAGACAGGACGCCTCCCTCTTGACTCCTTCCCAGCATCGCCTTCAGCAGCATCAAGCAAAGCGGTTTCTTCCCCAACAGAGATGGGGGTGCAGTCGAGGCAGCTGCACCTCAGAGGAGAGCAGGGTGGTCTTCCTTTCCCCAGAGGTCTTGCACCGGAGATCTGCAGAGTTACCCGCCCCCTGTGAGAGGATGGGACACTGTTAAAATGGGTGTTGGTGGTGGTTTTGAAAACCCAGACCAGTGACTCCAACTGGGGGCAGAAGAGCTGCTGTTGTCGGAGTTCAAATTGCACACAAAGGGTCTGTTTTGCAGAGGGTTGGACTAGATGACCCCTTCAGTCCCTCCCAATGCTACATTTCTATTCTATGATAGTAGGAGAGACCTCTGAGCATTTCATATATGCACTTGGGGGAATTTGAGTGGGGCTTGGCTGACACACACACTTTTTTTCTAATCAGGTTCCTTTTTCTTCTTCTTTATGCAAACAGCAACCCCGGGAGAGGACACATTTGAGGAGATCATTGTGTTGGTGTGCACCAAACTCTTTCCTTTTTTAAAAAAAATAATTTTAATTAAAGTTTCCACAAATTTTTATCAGAACAAACAAAACATAAAAACATAACAATAAAAACATACAACACATATAATTTCGACTCTTAATTTCTTGTAACTTACTTTCCCGACTTCCTCATACCTCCCCTTTCTGCATTCTCATGTCTAATTAATTGTTCAACAAATCCCTCCCTTACTTTCAACTTAATTTTAATAACACTCATTTTCTTTTAACTTGACCATTACTGCTGTTAACCCCTAATTTTCTCATCCAGCAGCATCAATCTAACATTCACTAATTTTTGAATATTTCTTTAGATAGTCTTTAAATTTTTTACAGTCCTCTTCCGCCGTTTCTCTTCCCTGGTCTCGGATTCTGCTCGTCATCTCTGCCAAACCCATATAGTCCATCACCTTCATCTGCCATTCTTCCACGGTGGGTAGATCCTGTGTCTTCCAGTACTTTGCGATGAGTATTCTTGCTGCTGTTGTAGCATACATAAAAAATGTTCTGTCCTTCTTTAACACCAATTGGCTGACTATGCCCAGGAGAAAGGCCTCTGGTTTCTTAGGGAAGGTGTACTTAAGTACCTTTTTCAGTTCATTGTAGATCCTTTCCCAAAAGACCTTAATCCTTGGGCACGTCCACCAAAGATGAAAGAATGTTCCTTCAGTTTCTTTACATTTCCAACATTTATTATCGGGCAAATGATAGATTTTTGCAAGGTTGGCTGGGGTCATGTACCACCTGTAAATCATTTTCATAATATTTTCTCTCAAGGCATTACATGCCGTGAATTTCATCCCGGTGGTCCATAGCTTTTCCCAGTCAACAAACATAATATCCTGTGCCCACTTAATCATTGCAGATTTAACCGTTTCATCTTGTGTATTTCATTTCAACAGCAAGTTATACATTCTTGACAAATTCTTAGTGCTGGGCTCTAACAGTTCAGTTTCTAATTTTGATTTTTCCACCTGGAAGCCGATATTTCTGTCTATTTTAAAAACTTCCATTATCTGATAGTAATGAAGCCAATCTCTTACTTTCCCTTTTAGCTTCTCAAAACTTTGCACCAAACTCTTTTCCTTCCAACTCTGCAATTCTGTGATTCAATAACCACCTTCACAGGGATGTTTCACACAGGTTTCCTTTGCTATTTGAGGAGGGTCAGCGACTGAGCCCCCACCCTCTCACACCAGGAAGAGCTGCCTTTTCAGCCAAGGGAGGCTAAGGGGAGTTGTGGCTGAGGGCTCAGAGAGCTTTCATGGGGACGGCAAGGGGAGGGGAAAGGGTTGTCACCCCCTAGTGTGCACACTAATATTATTCCAGCTCACAGTGGATGTAAAGATTAAGAGAGAAGTGGAGTGGGGGGGGGCAGAGAGATGAGTCACATGCATGAAAGATAGCTGACTTATTTTCCAGGAAAACTAAGATTTGATTTAACTCACCTCTACGGCAGCACACCCAGGGACGAATAGTACAATGAAATAGTAGTGTTAGGGGCGGACGGCACAAAACAGTTTGCACTATCCCTCCCTGCTGTTGACATCTCTGGCGACAAGAACGTTGGCCTCTGGTGAAATCTGGAGGAAGAAAAAGAAGACATTGAAGGCTCTGTCTCACAGGACTGTCCTTCTACACCTTCCACAACTTCTTCCACAATGGCCCTGCTGCCTTGGACACCCGGAGGGTACCAGGTTGGGGAAAGCTGGTGCAGGAAGAATGCAGGGCTGGAGCTGAGAGCCAGTCCCTTCTGCTGCCTATCTGCACCTCCAGGACAGGGTCTGAGCCAAGGTGGTAGGAAAGGCTGCATCAGAGTCACTGGTTTCCCTAGGCGGCCACTGGCAGACTGGGAGAGAGATGCCCCCTTGCCCCGGAAACTGGCCCGTTCTTTTACCCACCATAAATCTGAGTTTGCTGAAGTGCATTATTACAGATTTGAAAGGAAGAGCTTCCGTGGATCATATAAATGAGGTAATAAGTAGAGACTGGCTGGTGGATCTTGCCAAATGGGGCTCATCGAGTCCAGCATCCTCTTCTCCCAGGGTCCAACCTGAAGCCCCATTTGGGAAACTCTCCTGGAGGACAGAGGGCTAAGATCACACCTTTTTGGTAGTCACAGCAAGTGGTGCTCAGAGTCAGGTTTAAAGTGAATAAAGCTGAGAAATCTGGAGCTCAGAGAAGAAGCATGTGAGAAGAAGGCCTTACCTGGAGCCAGCAGCATCAAGAGGAGAACGGCCACAGAGAGGAGGCAGAAGATCTTCATGGTTGGAGGTTGTTGGGAATCCTGGAGGTACCAGAAGCCAAGTGGAAGAGCAGTTGTCTGGGGAAGGAGAGGTCCCTCTACTTATCGTGACTGGAGGACTGATGAAATCTTGTGGGATGCCAACCGTTGTTTGCAGGATGGATGTGGCAAGCTCTGAGTTTCATGTGCCAAGGAGCAGCCAAAGACCACAGAATTATAGACTTATAGAGCTTCAGCACTGGAAGGTTACTGCAAGAGTCATCTAGTCCAACCCCTGCAATGCAGGAATCTCTGACTGGTGCCCATCCAACCTCTGCTTCAAATGCTCCTGCAAGGGAGAGAGCCCACCAGCTTTGGAAGGAGTCCATTTCAATGTGGAACAACTCAGTTACAGTGGTGACCCACAAGACGAACGCCTCGCAAGACGGAAAACCCACTAGACGAAAGGGTTTTCCGTTTTGGAGGCGCTTTGCAAAACGAATTTCCCTATGGGCTTGCTTCGCAAGACAAAAATGTCTTGCGAGTTCCTGCGGGTTTTTTCCCCCTCCCCCCTTTTCCTAAGCCGCTAAGCCGCTTATCAGCTGATCTGCTGATAAGCCGCTTAACAGCTGATCGCTAAAAGCTGCTAAACCGCTAATAGCACTAATCCGCTAAGCTGTCAATGGGCTTGCTTCACAAGACGAAAAAACTGCTAGACGAAGAGCCTCACAGAACGGATTAATTTCGTCTTGCGAGGCACCACTGTATTCCTAATGTTCTGAATCCATTGGTTGGGATCCTCCCCTCTGGAGCAGGAAAAAGCAAGCTAGCTCCATTCTCTACTTGGCAGCCTTTGAGATATTGGAAGACGGCTCTCTTTTTTCCTCTCAATCTTCCCAATTCCCTCAATCATGTGGGATGTGAAACACAAGAACAGTCAAGTACAACCTTCCTAGAGTGAACATGTTTACACATGGGGAGGAATGTCTGTCTAGCCAGCAGGTAAACTTCCTGTTTCCTTCTGGGCTGGGACAGACTTCCTCTGAATGTGACTAGAGGTGGGCGTGGCCTCACCTGTGCAGGTAACGACAAAAGCACAGGCAAGGCAGACATCTCTCTCTCTGACTACTTTCGTCGAAGAAGCAACATCTGCTTAGCCAAAGATGCTCTTTTGGCCTCCAGCCAAGAGAGGACAAAGGGACTGTCTCCTTAGGAGATAGTTTCCAGGTGTATGTTACTTTTGTAAGCTAAGTCTGCCTTCTGGGATCCGATTGTGAACAGAATGTGAGTGAGTTACAGATAGGTAGCCGTGTTGGTCTGCCATAGTCAAAACAAAAAATTCCTTCCAGTAGCACCTTAAAGACCAACTAAGTTAGTTCTAAGTATGAGCTTTCGTGTGCATGCACACTTCTTCAGATACACTGAAACAGAAGTCACCAGACCCTTCTAAATAGTGGGAAGGTGGGGAGGGGTATTACTCAGAAGGGTGGTGGGAATGGGTGATTGGCAGATAGCTGTGATGAGCCTGTTGACGACTCTTAACGACTGTAATAGGTCTTACAGGAAAAAGCAAGGGGTGAGAAGGTGAAAAATGGCTTTGTCATGTATAATGAGATAAGAATCCAATGTCTTTGTTCAGACCAGGTTTCTCCATGGTTTTAAGTTTGGTAATAAGTTGCAATTCAGCAGCTTCTCTTTCCAGTCTATTTCTGAAATTCCTTTGTAATAGAACAGCTACTTTGAGATCTTGTCTAGAATGTCCTGGGAGATTTACACAATGTGGTGTGCTGCCACATACACCCGGACAACACCATTACTGGCCCCAACAACATCACACATACCATCTCGGGACTATTTAATTGCTCATCGTCTAACATTGTGTATGCTATCAAATGCCAACAGTGTCCTTCAGCTCTCTATATTGGAGAAACAGGCCAAACCTTACGCCAAAGGATAAACGGACATAAATCTGACATCGGGAATCACAAGACTGAGAAACCAGTAGGAGAACACTTTAATCTCCCAGGACATTCTAGACAAGATCTCAAAGTATGCACACGAAAGCTCATACCTAGAACTAACTTAGTTGGTCTTTAAGGTGCTACTGGAAGCAATTTTTTGTTTAGAATGTGAGTGAGTAAACTCTTTTTATACTTTTTAGAAGACTGTGCCATGTCTTATATTTTATGAGGGAATAAGGGGAAAATACTAGACGTTATTATAGAGGCTTTAGCGAGCCTGAGCAAACACATCCAATGTGAGTTTAAAAAGGGAAAAGGGGAATCTTACTCTGCTAAATTGTGAACTTGTTAACACAAATAAAACAATATATCCTCTCCTGCATCCCTGAACATTCCCACAAATCATGCTGCTATTACTATTGTTATGTGTTCTTGCCCCTCTGTCTCTTCATCACATTTCCAAAGACATTGTTTCCAACTGCCCTCAAAATTCTGGGACTTTCACAGAAACCCTTACGCCACCGTAGCTTCTCACTTTTTCATGATGAGTCCCAAATTCCCACCTTTGTGGAGAGGTGTGCTAACTTGAAATGGCTTCACATAGGGGAAAGCAGCAGGAAGAGAAAGGGGGGTGAGGTGGGTGTTGTGTGTCAACAGCATCTGGTGGAGGCTACCACACTGGCTACAGATTCCCCCCATTGAATTTGTCTCCCAACTGCCACTGCTGCCCTTTTCTGGTCAATGCTGGTGGCAATCCCAAAATATCACTTAAAGGCAACTCCTATCTTCATCCTTTTCTGGACGCTGTTTGATTACTGTCCTGCTCTCTGTTTGTGTTTTTGCGTTGTGCTGCTTTTATGGTATTTGTGTTGCTTGATGCTTCATTTTAATATTTCTGGTTGACACTGGTTTAAACTTCTGTGCATTATTGAGAATATATGGGGGGAACTACAAAAAGTGGGCACCCAAAGTGAGGAGAAGCTTTTATATTTAATTTAAGGGGAGAAGTATCAGTGCCAGTCGTGAGCTGTTGGTCTGGGCTGTGCCTGTAACATTTAGCAGGCAGTTGCTGGTCTTTTGCAATCTCCACAGAGATGGGTCCCAGGAGATGTCTTCAGCATCCTTTCCCAAGAGCCTGAAGTTCAAACCCAGCAGGCAAGGTGGGGAACCTGTGGTCACAGGGCTAAGTCCCATTTCCCCACCTGGTCTTGCTTCAAGTTAACGGACAAGCCTTGCTCCATCGGATGCCCACAGGCAGCAAAGTTGGGTGAAGCAACTTCCAGATGCAGAACAGTGAACTTGGGGATGAGCCCAGATCAGAAGATGATATCGGGGTGTGTGGAATGGTGGGAGTGGGGAGCAGCAATGCCAAAGACATCCCTTTCCATGGAAACAGATTCAGGGATGGAGCTGGATAAAACTAGCAGATAACACATTTGAGGATTCCTTGAAAATATTCTTATACTGCACGCATAAGAGCTTCAGTGTTTACCCAGAGATCTGTTTCCTTGAAGGTGATCAGAGACTTTGGTGTATTTAGGTGATATGTTTTTTTAATGAACATATAGAGAGAGCTTGAGTATAAAATGGATGAGATCACAGCATTAACATCCCCCAAATCAGTCTTCTCAGTTTGTCACAGCTTTGGGTCCCCTGCACAGCAAACAAGAATCTGTGTCTCCAGCTTCCAGGCTCCTTCCAACTCACCTCTCACACACCTCATGGGCTCAGGACCAAAATATCTCACGGACAGCCTCTCCCCATATTAGCTGACCTGGACCCTGAGATAATCATCAGAAGCCCTTCTTCGTGTGCCTCCTTCGCAAGAGGTTTGGAGGGTGGAAATGAGAGAAGAGGACTTTTCTGTGGTGGCGCCCTGTTGATATTTGTCCATTGTCTCAAATATCCCCTCAACCCAGCACACCTTTTCACAACATGAACCAACACAAAGGTTTCCAATGCTTGCATTTATTAAAAAGAAAAAGATAAAGCATTTTTGCAGGCAAACCAAATCCAAGCTCCAATCCCGAGCCCACTTACTAAGGAGTCAGGCCCCACTGGACACAGTGGGGCTTAGTCGTGAGTAGACAGGTAGCCAGAACAGTTCCCTCTTGAACTGGTGGTCTTCCTTTCACCAGAGGTCCTGCACCGGAGATCTGCAGAGTTACCCCCCTCCTGTGAGAAGAGGAAACACTGTTAAAACGGGTGGTGGTGCTGGTTCTGAAAACCCAGACCAGTGACTCCAACTGGGAGGCAGAAGAGCTGCTGTTGTCAGAGTTCAAACTGCACACAGAGGGTCTGTTTTGCAGAGGGTTGGACTAGATGACCCCTTCAGTCCCTCCCAATGCTACATTTCTATTCTATGATTGTAAGAGAGACCTCTGGGCATTTCATATATGCACTTGGGGGAATTTGAGTGGGGCTTGGCTGCCATACACACTTTTTTTTCTAATGAGGTTTTTCTCCTCCTCCTCCTCCTCCTTCTTAGGAAAACAACCCCAGGAGAAGACACATTTGAGAAGATCATTGTTTGTGCGCTGGTGTGCATTTAACCCTTTCCCTCCCAGCCATTGGAATTTCTCTTCCAACCCTACAATTCTGTGGTTCAATAACCACCTTCACAGGGACATTTCACACAGGTTGCCTTTGCTATTTGAGGAGGGTCAGCGACTGAGCCCCCACCCTCTCATGCCACGAAGAGCTGTTTTTTGAGCCAAGGGAGGCTAAGGGGAGTTGTGGCTGAAAGGGTTGGAGACCTTTCATGGGGACAACAAGGGGAGAGGAAAGGGTTTTCAACCCCCCTGTGTAGACATTAATATTGTTCCCCTTAAACTGGCTGGAAAGGTTAAGAGAGGGAGGTGGAGGGAGGGGACAGAGCGATGAGTCTCATGCATTTGGGTTTTTTGGTCACAGCTAAGATTGGATTTAACTCACCATAACGGCAACACATTAGGACAGATGAACACATAAAAAGTGGCTTCGGGCACCATCTTCTGCATTTCCCACCGATACGTTCACATATCGGAACAGCAACTTTGGCTCTGGTGAAATCTGGAGGAGGAAAAAGAAGGCTTTGAAGGCTCTGTCTCTCTGGAGTGACCTTCCACACCTTCCACAACTTCTTCTTTCAGAATGGCCCTGCTGGCTTGGACACCTGGAGGGCACCAGGTTGGGGAAAGCTGGTGTAGGAAGAATGCAGGGCTGGAGCACAGAGTCAGTCCCTTCTGCTGCCTCCCTGCACCTTCAGGACAGGGTCTGAGCCAAGGTGGTAGGGAAGGCTGTGTCAGAGTCACTGGCTTCCCGGGGCGGTCACTGGCAAACTGGGGGAGAGAAGCCGCCTTGCCCAGGAAACTAGCCTTTTCCTTTACCCACCGCAAAGCTGAGTGTGCTGAAGGGCATTATTACAGATTTGAACGCAACAGCTTCCATGGATCTTATAAATGAGGTAATAAGAAGTGTTAGACTGGTGGATCTGCCCAGGGGGCATCCTCTTCTCACAGAAGCCCCATTTGGGATATTCTCCAGGAAGACAGAGGGGCAAGTTCCCACCTCTTTGGGAGTCACAGCAAATGGCTGAGAATAAAGCTGAGAGCTGTGGAGCTGCTCAGAGAAGAAGCATGTGAGAAGAAGACCATACCTGGAGCCAGCAGCATCAAGAGGAGGACGGCAACAGAGAGGAGGCAGAAGATCTTCATGGCTGGAGGTTGGTGGGAATCCTGGAGGTACCAGAAGCCAAGTGGAAGAACTGTTCACTGGGGAAGGAGCAGTCATACAAATTATAGGAGCCTCGAGGACTGTTGAAATCTTGTGGGTTGCCAACCATCGTTTGCAAGATGGATGTGGTAAGCCCTGAGCTTCACGAGGTTCTGAGCTTCAGCATCGGAAGATACCCCAAGTGTCATCTAGTCAAACCCCTGCAATGCAGGAATCTCTGACCGGTGCCCATCCAACTTCAGCTTAAAAAAATGGGCACCCAAAGGTGAGGAAAAGGCTTTTTAATTTAATTTTGGAGAAGGGGGAGAAGTATCAGTGCCAGTCGTGAGCTGTTGGTCTGGGCTGTGTCTGAAACATTTAGCAGGCAGTTGCTGGTCTTTTGCAATTCCCAGGAGCCCAAAGTTCAAACCCAGCAGGCAAGGTGAGGAACCTGTGGTCACAGGGCTAAGTCCCATTTCCCCACCTGGTCTTGCTTCAAGTTAACGGACAAGCCTTGCTCCATCGGATGCACACAGGCAGCAAAGTTGGGTGAAGCTTCCAGAGATATTTCAAGAGGTATTTCAAACAACTGTACACTCAAGGGCCGCAAAATGAGGTTGAAATAGAGCAATTTTTGATAAAGAATGGACTACCAAAACTATCACAGGAAAATAGATCAATCCTGAACTGCAAAATAACACGACAAGAGATTGAACAAGCCATTCAGAATATGCAACTGGGCAAATCTCCAAGGCCAGACGGGCTCACTGCCAAGTACTATAAGACACTGAAAGACTATTTGATACATCCATTGATGGAGGTTGGCAATGAAATTTTGGAGGGGAAGAAGGCGCCGGAATCGTGGAAAGAAGCTTTCATCACACTGATACCTAAATTGGAAATGGAAAAGACACAACTCAAGAACTACCGTCCCATCTCCCTTCTAAATGTGGATTACAAAATATTTGCAGACATTTTAGCAAGTAGATTTAAAAAAGTTTTAAATGAAGTAATTCATAAGGACCAGGCAGGCTTTCTCCCAGGCAGACATTTGTTTGCTAACACAAGGAACATTATTGATATCTTGGAACTTCTACAAACAAATATCAATACAAAAGCTGTGTTAATCTTTATAGATGCAGAGAAGGCCTTTGACAATATTTCCTGGAAATTTATGAAGAAAAATTTGGAAGGGATGGGAGTGGGAAGGGGTTTTGAAAACGGGATAGACGCAATCTACTCAGAACAAAAGGCTAAATTGATAGTCAATAATGTGGTGACAGAAGAGTTTAATATTGAAAAAGGAACACGACAAGGTTGCCCTATCTCTCCCCTGTTATTTATTTCGGTCCTGGAGGTGCTCCTGAACATGATTAGAGGAGACCGGTTGGTTGAAGGAATTCAGGTCAGTACAAACTTAAAGCCTTTGCAGATGACCTAGTTTTGACTTTACAGGAGCCAGAATCTAGCACGAAAAGGGTATTACAATTGATTCAAGAGTTTGGTCGGGTGGCGGGATTTAAATTAAACAAGCAAAAAACTAAGGTACTGGAAAAAAACCTAACAGTTACAGAGTCAGAAAGGTTTCAGAAAGAGACAGAGTTAAATGTGGTTAAAAAAGTAAAATACCTAGGGGTCAACATAACAGCAAAAAATTTGAGTTTATTTAAGGATAATTATGAGAAATGTTGGCTGGAAATTAAGAGAGATTTAGAAGGTTGGTCAAGACTGAAACTTTCCTTGTTAGGCCGAATTGCTGCTATAAAGATGAATGTATTGCCAAAAATGCTGTTTTTGTTTCAAACTTTACAGATTGTGGACAAAACGGAGTGCTTTGGGAAGTGGCAGAGAGATATTTCTAAATTTGTCTGGCAGGGCAAAAAGCCCAGAATCAAGTTTAAGATATTAACTGATGTGAAAGAAAGAGGGGGCTTCGCCCTGCCAGACTTAAGGTTGTACTACGAATCAGCAGCTTTCTGCTGGCTAAAAGATTGGCTGCTTCTCGAAAACACTGATGTACTGGATTTGGAAGGTTTTAACAATGCTTTTGGTTGGCATGCATATTTATGGTATGACAAGGTTAAGATTAACAAGGTTTTCAAGAACCATATTGTCAGAAAAGCAGTGTTTAATGTCTGGACAAAATACAAAGACTTACTGGAAAATAAAACTCCAAGGTGGTGAAACTCAATAAAAAGATTAAAAAAAAAAAGAACATAAAACTCCAAGGTGGCTTTCACCATTGGAAGCTAAGGCCCGGAAAAGACTCAATATGGAGGCCGAATGGCCGAAGTATTGGGAAATATTAGAAAAAGATGGAGATAATTGTAAATTGCAGAGTATGGAAAAAATGAAAGATAAAGTGCGAGATTGGCTACATTATGCTCAGATTAAAGAAGTTTTTAAACTTGATAAAAAGCTAGGATTCCAGGTGGAAAAATCGAAGTTGGAAACAGAACTGTTAGAGCCTAAGACTAAGGTACTTTCAAGAATGTATAACTTGCTGTTAAAATGGAACACACAAGATGAAATGGTCAAATCGGCTATGATAAAGTGGGCACAGGACATTGGGAATAATATCATGTTTGAAGACTGGGAAAGGTTGTGGACTGTTGGGCTGAACTTTACTGCATGTAATGCTTTGAAAGAAAACGTTATGAAAATGATATATAGATGGTACATGACCCCAGTCAAACTTGCAAAAATATACCATTTGTCTGATAATAAGTGTTGGAAATGTAAAGAAAACGAAGGAACTTTCTTTCACCTCTGGTGGACCTGCCCTAGAGTGAAGGTTTTCTGGGAAATGATTTATAATGAGCTGAAAAAGGTATTTAAGTATACCTTCCCTAAGAAACCAGAGGCCTTCCTTCTGGGTATTGTCGACCAGAGGGTGTCAAAGAAGGATCGAACATTTTTTATGTATGCAACAACAGCAGCAAGGATACTCGTTGCCAAGCACTGGAAAACCCAAGATTTACCCACACTGGAAGAATGGCAGATGCAACTGATAGACTACATGGAACTGGCCGAGATGACTGGCAGAATCCGAGACCTGGGAGAGGAGACGGTAGAAGAAGATTGGAAGAAATTCAAGACCTACCTACAGAAACATTGTAAATTGTATGAATGTTAAGAAGGATGCTAGATTACAAATAACTTGGCACCATTAAGCTAGATGAAGTGAAATATGAAGATAAGTTAAATTTAAGAAAAGACAAATTTTGGATAATTATTAGGCTAAATATTAATTTTTCAGGTTTGAATAAATGATATCTAAAACTAGAGATATAACACTGGAAAAATAGATAATAAGAATGGAAATAAGGAGATAAATTGCTGGTTAGATATTTATTAATTAGGAACGCAGGAGCGGGAGACGTGAGGGAGTCCAAAGAAGTTAAGAAAATATGTCATGACATGTGTTATTCTGTTCTTTATTTGTATGGTAACTTAAAAAATCTTCAATAAAAATTTATAAAAAAAAAAAAAGTTGGGTGAAGCAACTGCCAGATTCAGCACAGTGAGCTTGGGAATTGGCCCAGATCAGAAGGTGATATTGGGGTGTGTGAAATGGTGGGAATGGGGAGCAGCAATACCAAAAGCATTGAGGATTCCTTGATAATATTGTTACACAGCACCCAAATTGCTGAGCATGGAGAAATCCCAGGAGTTTCAGTGTTTGCCCAAAATTCACTTTCCTTGAAGGTGAGGCGCTCAATTCCTGTTTATGAAACATGCAGTCTTGTATACAGAAGTTTTTTAAAGTTTGATGTTTAATGTATTATGATGGTTTTATACATATTTTTGAGCCACCCAGGGACCCTTCCAAGTCTACAATTCCAGGATTCTATGATAAATGCCATTTTGCTCCCTTTTGACCTTGCATTGCTGTTCCCAACTTTCACTCACCTCTCCCCCCCCAACCTCCTTCTGATCTGGGCCAATTCCCAATTCCAGTGCGTTTCACGGAAGCAGCTGCCTGTTACTTCACACACCTTTGCTGCCTGTGGACATTCACTGATCATGGAGCAATATTTGTCTGACTTGGAGCCAGGCATGGTGAGGAAACAGAACTCAGTGGTGAGACCACAGGCTCCACACCTTGTCTGCTGCATCTTGCACTTCAGCCTCTCAGGAAAGGATGCTGAAGCACATGCCAGTTACTCCAAAACCAAAGGAAAGTCACAGTATGGAGAGGAACTGGCAGAGCCCCCACCCCAACCCAGCGCCCCTTTTCATACAAGGCACCACCACACAGAGGTTTCCAATGCTTGCATTTATTGAAAGGAAAAACCAAAGCAAATGAGCAGACAAACCCAATCCTAAACCCATTTACAAAGATGCCAGCCTCACTGAGCACAGCAGGACTTGCTCTAGAGTAAACGGGCAGAAAGGATTGGGCTGTGACGGATCCTTCCCAGAAGCGCCTTCAGCAGCAGCAGCAGCAGTGAGCAGAGAGGTTTCTGCAGAGGTGCAGTCAAGGCAGCTGCATCTCCAGAGATGAAGCGGGGTGGTCTTCCTTTTGTCAGAGGTGATGCGTGATGGGTCTGCTGTAGAGTGAAATGAAAAAGAGAGGAAACACTGTGAATATCGGGGGTGCTCAAAAGAGGCCAGGGACCCCCTGAAGACCAAAGAGCCAAATGCTATTGGAAGTCGGATTTCACATGGTGGAGGAGTGGAGTTCAGCTTAAACTTTCTGCTGGATGTAGAGAAGTTGGGAGTGGTCTCCATCCCAAACCCAAACTGCTCCATGCACTTTCTGGAGCTGATGGGAGACGTACTCCAATATATGTGGTGGGCACCTGGTTGACAAAGGCTGCCCTCCAGGCTTTTAAAAGCCTTGTTCCACATGTAGCTCAGTTATCCTACTCCTATTTTTTAAGTTGATGGAGTCAAGTGGCTCCAAATGTCATCAGGGAATTCTCAAGGTCCAAACCAAAAACAGTCAATTTAGCATTCGGGCAAATCTAGCCAGGGCCCCCCATTGTGGCTGTTAAGGGTCAAAGACAGGGGGAAGAAGCAGAGCTGTAACTCTCTGGCCTTTGGAGTCATGTCTCTTTGAGATGCCACAGACGTATTTCCAGGCACAGGTATGGTTTTGCCTATAACTCACCTTAGCTGCGCTTGCAGCAACGCCTGTCTCCCGAACACTTCCCAATCTCCTTCTCGCCTTTGTTGCAGGTTTTTCTGCAGCTGCCCCCATTGTTCTGGCAATCCTGGGTGGGACGTTGAGCTCCGGTGAAATCTGCAGGGGAAAGGGAGGAGAAAAGTAAACTAAGAGAGGGAGATGCAACTACCAAGAAGGGGATCCACCTGGGAAGGCTGCTCCATCTCCCAGGACTGGCCTTCTACACCTTGCACCCTTTGTTCCTCAACAATCCTGCTGGCCAGGACGTCTGGAGGGCACCAGGTTGGGGGAGGCTAGTGCAGGATGAATGCAGGAAAGGGGCTGGGATGGAGAGTGAGGCCCTAACCCTCCTACCTGCGCCTTCAGCAGGAAGTTTGAGCCAAGGTGGTAGGAAAACCTTTGTCAGAGTCACTGGCTTCCCTGGTGGACACTAGCAACCTTGGAGAGAGAGGTTCTCTTGCCCAGGAAACTGGCCCACTTTCTTCCCCATCACAAAGCTGAATGCACTGAAATGTGTTATTACGGATTATATAGCAACAGCTTCTTTGGATCAGATCCCATACTTTAGGATTGGGATGGCAATCAGATCCTAAGAGCCTGGCTGCTGGAATCAAGTCCATCAACCTGGTCTCACAGTGGCCAATCAGATGCCCCATTTGGGAAGTTCTCAAGGGGGACAGAGGGGCAAGAGAATTCCCCACCCATCCCTTTGGGATTCCCTGCATGTGGGATTCAGAGGCAGGTTTAAAAGGAATAAAGCTGAGAACTGTGGAGCTCAGAGAAGAAGCATCTGAGAAGAAGGCCTTACCTGGAGCCACCAGCATCAGGAGGAGGAAGGTGAGAGAGAGGAGGCAGAAGATCTTCATAGCTGGAGGTTGGTGGGAATCCTGGAGATGCCTGAAGCTAAGTGGAAGAGCAGTTGACAGTGGAAGGAGAGGTCCCTCTACTTATGGGTGGATGGAGGACTGCTGAAACCTTGTGGGAAGCCAAATGTCTTTTACAGGATAGATGTCACAATCCCTGTGGGGCAGAAGAAGATGAGAATTGCTGTCTGGATTTGAGTAATGCTCTTGTTCAAAACCAAATATGGATGAATGACCACAAACCAGGCTAGTGTCACTGACTGACAAAGAGAAGCAGAGAGAGTTGTTTCTGAAACTAGGGCTTTGGAGAATTAATTTCCCAGCTATGCATTGAGTTTGCCATGAAGTTAATAGAGGAAAAGCACGTTCTTGGAGGAGAGGGCTATCAGGGCCCTCCCAGGGCTCTCTTTTCCTTCCACTGCTTCACTCTCTGAACTCCAGTTGCTCACAATCACAAGTTATAGATAGGTAGCCGTGTTGGTCTGCCATAGTCAAAACAAAATAAAAAAATTCCTTCCAGTAGCACCTTAAAGACTAACTAAGCTAGTTCTAGGTATGAGCTTTCGTGTATCTGAAGAAGTGTGCATGCACACGAAAGCTCATACCTAGAACTAACTTAGTTGGTCTTTAAGGTGCTACTGGAAGGAATTTTTTTATTTTGCTTTCACAATCACAAGCGAGGCCATGGCTGTTTCTCACATGTGAGTTTCTGGTAGCCTTCTTGTTGCCATTCCCAGCAATGGTTGACTCTTGTAGGCTGCTGGTCTGATCCAGCAGGGAACTCCTTATACCCTTTGCAGAGTTAAGGTTTCTTCAGATAATGCATTTGAAAAAGATCCTTCACAGCACACAGTTAAAGAATGGAGTTTGCTCCTACAGGAGATCGTGCCACCAAATTAGATGGTTTTGGTAGGCTCTTATTTGTGGGTTATCAATGGCTACTGGTACCCCACTGTATGGGTTTGTGTAGCCATTATGTTGAATTTAATTTCTCCCATTTCCCTGGCAAAAACACAAAGAGGACCCCACCGGCAAGCAATCAATTGAAGAATGACAGTGTGATTTCTTAGCATCCTTTTGAGATAATGCCTTTTCTTTTCCATATTTGGAGGACAAATAGCGGGGGAAATGAAAGGCATATCTTCTCAGAGATTCTTACACTTTGCTTCAACTTTGCATTTCAATGTTTGATGAGGGCCAAAAAAGGGGCTTATTTGTAAATAAATTAATGTTCTTCTGCTTCCCATTTTTGGTTTATTTTGGATGCTGAAGGTTCTTTGCTATTGCCCCCTCATCAGTGTTGAAGCAATGATCCTTCAACATCAACTTCGTTGGAGGTTTAAATGACGATAATCATCAGAATGGAAAGTATAATGATGGTAGACCACAAAAGAAATGTCCACTGTGGCAGAGAGCAAGAACACAAGTCTTGAAGTCCTTGTTGGGATGGGGACCAAAGGGGGAAGATGGGAGATCTGGACACAGGTCACATCACAGCCTTCACCAACCTAGTGCCCTCCAGATGTTTGGGTCTCCTACTCCCATCGCCCCATGCAGGACCATGTGAGGCTGTGGCTGCTCGGAGATTTTGCATTTCTATGCTGCTTTTTTGTCTCTTGTTGGTTTACAAAAGAGAGTGTGAGCTTGTGGGAGAGAGCAAGGGGTGCTGGACTAGACAGGCCTTTGGGCTGGTCCGTTTCAGGGCTCTTCTCATGCAAAGTCCTTCAGATCCACATCTCATACCATCATTTCCACCTGGGCTTTCCCTCCAACACCTGCAGCTCAATGGCTTTTCTCCAGATTCACAAATTGACTCCTGATTCCTCTCCTCTCCCTGGAAAGTGGTGGAAATTGATCTTTCAAATTTCAGTGGTGCCTGGTGCAAGGACAAAACTCAGCACACCTCCCCCAGGTGGGAAAACACTTCCCATAACCCATCTCTGCCCCAGGAACCACCAAAATCTGATCTGCAGAATCATTCCAATCTTTAGAGCAGATTTTGAGGTGCCTGGGGGGAGTCTTCAGGGGGAAAGGAGGGAAATGTCCTATACCAAGCAGAAATCTCTTTCCTGAACAGGACAGCAGCCTTGGTAACAACACAATCATTCCAGCACCTAACTGTTCCATTGCCTTTCCAAGCCCTCAATCAGACTCCATATCCATTTTTCCAAAGAAAGGGAAGGTTTTACTCTCTTTTTCCAAATGGTCTGAATGTGTGTGTTGTGCTGTTTGCATTTTACTTGTAGTGCTGAATTAGTTTTGATCTTGTTGTCAATGGCAGGCATTGGTATGAAATTGTGTGCACTGTTGTGTAGTTATGCATCCGTGGGTGAAAGATGGGGGCTAAAAAGTGAGGGTCACACTCCGTGTCAGGTGATCTGAGGCGAGTTGCCGCTGGCGCTGCCGCCCAAACGCCGCCGCTTGCCCAGAGGAGGAGGAGGGCAGAGAGGCGAGGAAAATGCAACATGGCCCAGCTGCTGTGAGGAGGGGCTGCCTGGCGCGCCCTCCGCGGCCCTGATGCGCGGGGACCGCAGCGAGCGCTGAGAACCGCTGCCTGCCGGACGCCTTCAGCCCGGACGCGCGCACAGCTCGTCGGTTCCGCGAGACATGGGGCTCTGCTACAGCCTGCACCCGAGGCTCTTCGGCGACTCCGGAGGCGGCGAGCGGCCCCCCGATGTTGCGCCTGGTGTGGCCGGCCCCCTCTGCACCCCCCACGCTAGGCCACTGCCTGGGGGGAGTCTTCAGGGAAGAGGGAAATGTCCTATACCAAGCAGAAATCTCTTGCCTGAACAGGACAGCAGTCTTGGAAACAGCCCAATCATTCCAGCACCAAACTGTGCCATTGCCCTTCCAAGCCCTCAATCAGACTCCATATCCAATTTTCCAAAGAAAGGGAAGGTTTGACCCTCCTTTTCTGAATTGCCTGAAAGTGTGTGTTGTGCTGTTTGCATTTTACTTGTAGTTGCTGAAGCAACACTTGGTTTTGATTGTGTTGGCAATGGCAGGCATTGGTATAAAATTGTGTGCACTGTTGTGAATTTATGTGTCCGTGGGAGAGAGATGGGGGCTCAAAAGTGAGGGTCACATTCCCATATTATTCTGGGGGAGGAGTATTAATGCCGGCCGTGAGCTGTTGGTCTGTGCTGTGTCTTGTCCTGTGAAACTTCCAGGGCATCTGCTCATCTTTTGCAACCTACACAGACATGGGACGTCTTCAGCATCCTTTCCCAAGAGACTGAAGTGCAAGGTGCAGCAGGCAAGATGCAGCAGCCTGTGGTCTCACCGCTGAGTTCTGTTTCCTCACCATGTCTGGCTCCAAGGCAGACAAATATTGCTCCATGATCAGCGAATGTCCACAGGCAGCAAAGGTGTGTGAAGTAACAGGCAGCTGCTTCCGTGAAACACAGAGGAATTGGGAATTGGCCCAGATCAGAAGGAGGTTGGGGGGAGGAGGAGAGAGAGGTGGGGGAGAGTGGGGGACAGCAATGCCAGGTCAAAATGGAGCAAAATGGCATTTATCATAGAATCCTAGAGTTGAAAGGGACCCCAAGGGTCATCTAGTCCAAGCTAAAGAATCCCTGACAGGTGGCCATTCGATCTCTGCTTGATAACCTCCATTGAAGAAGAGTCCACCACCATACTTAAAAAGAAATAAATTATTAGGTTTTACAACAAATTTTGACACAATCACTGCTGGTAAAATAATCACAAAATAAATTCCCAATTACCCCCTCCCCCAGTACTTCCCCCAACTTCCCCTTCTGGTTTGTAACACATTCATTTCTTCTGCTTATCATCTAATCCCTAATGTAATAAAATGAACAATTATACATTATAATTATCTTCTTAATATTTTAACCACATATTCATGTTTTCTATTTATATTTTGTTGGCTGTAAGTGTTTAGTCAAACCCTGCAAGTGAGTCCATTTCCTTACATTGTTTTTTTTTTAAATACATCACAAAAGGTTCCCAGTCTTTTAAAAAATATGTACAGTGGTACCTCGGGTAAAGTACTTAATTTGTTCCGGAGGTCCGTTCTTAACCTGAAACTGTTCTTAACCTGAAGCACCACTTTAGCTAATGGGGCCTCCTGCTGCCGCCGCCGCACCACAGGAGCACGATTTCTGTTCTCATCCTGAAGCAAAGTTCTTAACCTGAAGCACAATTTCTGGGTTAGCAGAGTGTGTAACCTGAAGCGTATGTAACCTGAAGCAATATGTAATGTAACCTGAGGTACCACTGTACTGTCCTTATCCCTAAGTCTTTCAGTCAGCTTTGACATTTCAGCATATTCTATCAGTTTTTTTGCAACTGTTCTTCTGTTGGCATTTCTTCACTTTTCCGCCTTTGAGCTAATAAAGTTCTAGCCGCTGTTGTAGCATACATAAATAATTCCTTCTTGTCTTTTGGTAAATCTTGACCTGTAATGCCTTATAAAAAAGCTTCTGCTCTTTAAAGAAAGGTTATCTTAAACATTCTTTTCATTTCATTACAGATCACAACCCAATAATTTTTAATTATTTTACAATTCCACAACATGAGAAAGAACGTACCTTCCTTTTCTTTACAGACTCCCCCACCTTCTGAGGGAGTCCATATCACTGTCAAACAAGTCTTACCCTCAGAAAGATCTTCCCAATGTTCAGTCAAAATCTCCATTTGTGGAATTTGAATCCACTGGTTTCGGCTCTACCTTCCGGAGCAGGGTAGTAGTAGTAGTATTAGTAGTAGTAGTAGTAATAATAATAATAATAATAATAATAATAATAATAATAATTTATTTACTCCCCGCTCATCCCAGTTCAGAAAACCGGGCTCAGGGCAGCTAACAGCAAATTTAAAACACTTAATTTTAAATTTAAAACACTCAGTGGATTTGTAACTGGCTGACTGACCGAACCCAAAGGGTGCTCATCAATGGTTCCTCTTCATCCTGGAGAAGAGTGACTAGTGGGGTGCCACAGGGTTCTGTCTTGGGCCCGGTGTTATTCAACATCTTTATCAACGAGTTGGATGATGGACTCAAGGGCATCCTGATCAAATTCGCAGATGACACCAAACTGGGAGGGGTGGCTAACACCCCAGAGGACAGGATCACACTTCAAAACGACCTTGACAGATTAGAGAACTGGGCCAAAACAAACAAGATGAATTTTAACAGGGAGAAATGTAAAGTATTGCACTTGGGCAAAAAAAATGAGAGGCACAAATACAAGATGGGTGACACCTGGCTTGAGAGCAGTACATGTGAAAAGGATCTAGGAGTCTTGGTTGACCACAAACTTGACATGAGCCAACAGTGTGACGTGGCAGCTAAAAAAGCCAATGCAATTCTGGGCTGCATCAATAGGAGTATAGCATCTAGATCAAGGGAAGTAATAGTGCCACTGTATTCTGCTCTGGTCAGACCTCACCTGGAGTACTGTGTCCAGTTCTGGGCACCACAGTTCAAGAAGGACACTGACAAACTGGAACGTGTCCAGAGGAGGGCAACCAAAATGGTCAAAGGCCTGGAAACGATGCCTTATGAGGAATGGCTAAGGGAGCTGGGCATGTTTAGCCTGGAGAAGAGGAGGTTAAGGGGTGATATGATAGCCATGTTCAAATATATAAAAGGATGTCACACGGAGCGGACACGGAGCAATGGATCCAAACTACAAGAAAGAAGATTCCACCTAAACATTAGGAAGAACATCCTGACAGTAAGAGCTGTTCGACAGTGGAATTTGCTGCCAAGGAGTGTGGTGGAGTCTCCTTCTTTGGAGGTCTTTAAGCAGAGGCTTGACAACCATATGTTAAGAGTGCTCTGATGGTGTTTCCTTTTTTTTAAGAATATTTTTTTATTAACCGACCAATCACATCAAATCAAACCAAATTACATAAATTCCAAATTACACAGCCAAATTTTAAATTTTTGTTGGGGGTACCCATATTTCAAGTTCCGAAGGGATCCAATCAACTTCTTGCTTCTTACTGCTGTTTTAATGTCCACAAATCTAACCTTATGGTGTTCACAGTACTATCCAGTCCCTTCTTATTATTTTTCCACATCTCTTGTTGTTATTTTCATATATTTTTCCTTTCTCTTTGTGACCTCTGATAGTCTCCACAAGCTGGTTAGAACAATTTATAATTCTGCGTGGATATATATATATATATATTTATCCAGTAGCCATATCCAGACGTTTTCCATATAACATCACTTCCATACATCAAAACAGTCTTAGCGTCATTAATCTTCACCAATCTGCCTCCTTTCTCAAAACCTCTGAGGAGATTCACTAGGAATGCAGTCTGAAAACCAAGTCCATTCTTCCTCCCGGCTATAAATCCTTTGGCAAGATGGCGACTCCGAATTAATTGCTGTGCCATTCCCAAAAGCTCTTATTGCTTCTCGGTCTCCATAAATCGTACTTTTGGTTAAAGTTTATCTCCACACAGACCTTAATCATCCTGCTTGGGTCAGTTCAACCGACATTTCTAATGAGGAGGGGTTCTTGTAGATCACATAGAAGGAAAGTAAAAAAGGTCCCCCCCATTCAGCCCCGTTGTCAACATACCCCGCCTTTGGTGTATCTTCATCGTAAAATATTCCTGCTTCTCCAGCCCGTCGTCTTCTTTCACAGAGGTCACTTAAATTAGCAGACTTCACTCCCCTTCTTCACTTGAAATATGTGCATTTGCTTCTTTTGTAATTAATTATTCCAAATTGCTGCACCTAGTGCGCGATCAGAGACAGCTTCCAGGAGAGCCGAGGTCCACACGGGGGCATTCTGCCTAGGGCCCTCACCCCCTTCTTTCGAATTAGGGGGTGATTTATGGGCACAGCAGGCAAGGGCAGTGTTCCCCATTTCCTTGGGGCAACAAGGGAGGCTGCCTACTCCCATAACAGCCTCTTAATTAACCCGTGTGGGTTGGAGAGATGGTATTGTCGGTCATCTTCCAATGCGCCCCCTAGTGGCCCCCGCTCTGATGGTGTTTCCTGCTTGGCAGGGGGTTGGACTCAGTGGCCCTTGTGGTCTCTTCCAACTCTATGATTCTATGATTCTATGATTCTAATTGATGCAACAACAAAACAGCATAAAATACAGTATAAAATGTGAATAACAATAAATTCAAAAATCAATTTAGGGGGGAAATCCATCCAATAAACATTAGATGATCACCAGGGCTAGCGGCTAAATTAGTCCCATTGGGTCAGCGAGGAGGCCAGGGGAGAATTAGCTGTGGGATCCCAGAGTGGGTGATCTTCATAAAAAGGAGAGGGGGAGGGAAGGAATGGGAATAAAAGATCAGGCTAAGTTCAGATTGAAAGCCAGGCAGAATAGCTCCATCTTACAGGCCATGCTGAAGGAAGTCTGCTCTATCTTTCACGAGGCAGCCCTTAAGATATTCGAAGTGGCAGAAAGAAGTGGCAGAAAGATATATCTAAATTTGTCTGGCAGGGCAAAAAGAGCCCAGAATAAAATTTAAGATACTTACTGATGTAAAAGAAAGAGGGGGGTTTGCCCTGCCGGACTTAAGATTGTACTATGAATCGGCAGCTTTCTGCTGGCTGAGAGATTGGCTACTTCTTGAGAATGTTGACACGTTGGATTTGGAAGGATTTGACAATAGATTTGGTTGGCATGCATATATATGGTATGACAAGGTTAAAGTTCATAAGGGTTTTAAAAACCATATTGTTAGAAAAGCACTATATAATGTTTGGATGCGATATAAGGATTTGCTGGAAAATAAAACTCCTAGGTGGCTATCACCTATGGAAGCTAAGGAGGTGAAGAAACCCAACATGGAATCTAAATGGCCAAAATATTTTGAAATTTTAGAACAAGAAAGTGGTAAATTTAAACTACAGAGCTATGAGAAAATAAAGTCTAAAGTACGAGATTGGCTCCATTATTATCAAATAATGGAGACTTTTAAACAAGACAGGAAAATTGGTTTCCAGGTGGAGAAATCGAAACTAGAGACAGAATTGTTAGAACCCAATACTAAGAATTTATCAAGAATGTATAACCTATTGCTGAAGTGGAATACAATAGATGAAACTGTAAAGCCAGCTATGATTAAATGGGCTCAGGACATAGGTCATGACATTATGTTTGCGGACTGGGAACAGTTATGGACCACCGGTATTAAATTTACGGCATGTAATGCCTTAAAAGAAAATATTATGAAAATGATTTACAGGTGGTACATGACCCCAGTCAAGCTTGCGAAGAATTACCATCTGCCCAATAATAAATGTTGGAAATGCAATGAAGCCGAAGGTACCTTCTTTCACCTTTGGTGGACCTGCCCAAGGATTAAGGCCTTCTGGGAAATGATCTATAATGAAATTAAGAAGGTATTTAAATATACCTTTCTGAAGAAACCAGAGGCCTTTCTCCTGGGCATGGTCGGCCAATTGGTTTTAAGGAGGGATAAGACTTTCTTTATGTACGCCACTACAGCAGCAAGGATTCTTCTAGCAAAGTATTGGAAGACACAAGAACTACCCACACTGGAAGAATGGCAGACGAAAGTGATTGACTACATGGGACTGGCAGAAATGACCGGCAGAATCCGCGACCAAGAGAAAGAGACAGTGGAGGAAGATTGGAAGAAATTTTAAGTATATCTTAAGAACTGTTGTAAAATAGAGGAGTGATAAAATGTCAAGGGGAAGGAAGATGCAGAATTGCAGCTAAAACTGTCTGATGATTTAAGGTGAAACTGAGAATGACAATGAGTTTAAATTTAATTCGTAAAAAGGGTTGTTGAAAAACTGTAAAATAAGGATGCAAAAAGGGTGAGGTATGGGGAAGTCCGAGAAAAGAGGCGTATGAAAATGAGGTTAAGAAATGATATTTTTGTGTTTGTTTGTATTTGTTGATGTTTGTATGTTGTTGTTGTTTTGTGTTAAAAATTGGAAAATTAATAAAAAATTATATATATATATATATAAAAAGATATTCGAAGATGGCTCTCAGATCTCATTTTATCCAAGCTAAGCATGACCTACCCCATTCCTCTATTCCACCATTCCTCATCAGGCTTCACTCCCAGACCCTGGATCCTCTTGGTCACCCTCTTCTGCACACCTTCCAGGTCATCAACATCCTTCTTAAATGGTGGTGCCCAGAACTGGGTGGGGAAAGGTGGAAGAGACACAGGTGTTTCATTATGGGAGGTAAGGTGGATTCATAGAGGAGTTTGATGGGGACATCGGGTGGAGCTGAGTGTCAGGAGATTCAGGAGAGATAAAAGAATGGACCTTTTCATTCAGCATATAGTTAAACTACGGAACTCACTTCAACAAGAGGCAGTGATGACCAGCCAGTTGCATGGCTTTCAAAGCAGATTGGGCAAACTCATGACTCGATATGCCTTTCAATGGCAACTTGCCAGGATGGCTTCTTCCTGCCTCTTCCTGGAAATGGCACTTAGGGCCACAGTTGTGACCAGCAGCCACCCGTATCCTACAAGGAAGGCCTTTTCAAACCCATCTAAGGTGGAAGCTACCACTATGTTTGAAGGAGCAAAGTAAATACTTTAACAGTGTGCTGTGAAGGACCTCTTTTACAAATGCATCATCTGAATGAATTTTAACTCTGCAAAGGGCATTAGAAGAACTTTGCTGGATCAGGCCAATGGCCTGCAAGATTCAAGTATCTTGTTCTCACATCAATAACCAGAAGCCAACGGAAACAAAATTTGGTAGCAACAGCAACCCCCTTGCTTCTGATTCTGAGAAATGGAGTTCAGAGGCCAATAACAGAGGGAGAATGTAGCCATGAAGGCCAGTAGCCCTGATAGCGCTCTCCTCCAAGAAATAAAATATCTGTAATCTCAAGGCATTCTTGGGAAATTCCTTCATCGATGGCAGCATATTTGAAACCACCCAATTCCCTCTCTTTGACAGTCAGTGACGCTACCCAGGTTTGTGGTCATTCATCCATATGTGGTTTTGAACAAGAGCATTACTCAAATCCAGACAGCAATTCTCATCTTCTTCTGCGCCACAAAGATTGTGACATCTATGCTGTGAAAGACATTTGGCTTCCCACAAGGTTTCATCAGTCCTCCATCCACCCATAAGTAGGGGGACCTCTCCTTCCCCAGACAACTGCTCTTCCACTTGGCTTCAGGCATCTCCAGGACTCCCACCAACCTCCAGCCATGAAGATCTTTTGCCTCCTCTCTATCGCCTTCCTCCTCCTGATGCTGGTGGCTCCAGGTATGGCCTTCTTCTCAGATGCTTCTTCTCGGAGCTCCACAGCTCCCCGCTTTATTCCTTTTAAACCTGCATCTGAATACCATTTGCAGGGAATCCCAAAGGGATGGGTGGGGAATTCTCTTGCCCCTCTATCCCCCTTGAGAGCTTCCCAAATGGGGCATCTGGATGGCCACTGTGAGACCAGGTTGATGGGCTAGATGTGGGCCCTTTGACCTGATCCCGCAGCCAAGCTCTTGGGATCTGATTGTCATTGCAATCCTAAAATATGGAATCTGATCCAAAGAAGCTGTTGCTATAAAATCTGCAATAACACAAAATAATGATAATGATGATAATGATAATAAAATTTATTTATATCCCGCCCTCCCCAGCCAAAGCCGGGCTCAGGGTGGCTAAAAACAATAAAATGATACAACATTCTAAAATCATTTCATTGAAATTAATTCAACTCAAATTGATGGCAACCATTAGGCTGAAGTTCTGTGAAGATTGCCAAAGGAGGCATGGATTCAGCTTTGTGGTGGAGAAGAGAGTGGGTCAGTTTCCTGGGCAAAAGAACTTCTCTCTCCAAGGTTTCCAGTTCCTCAAGGACACCAGTGATTGCCTTGGGTCAGCCCTCCTTCTGAAGGTGCAGGGGGGAAGGGGAGGGTCTCACTATCTATACCAGTCCCCTTTCCTGCATTCATCATGCACCAGCGTCCCCCAACCTGGTGCCCTCCAGGTGTTCTGGACCAACCTTCCCAGGTAGATCCTTGGTAGTTGCATATCTCTCTCTCTCTCTCTCTCTCTCTCTCTCTCTCTCTCTCTCTCTCACACACACACACACACACACACACACACAATTTGCTTTTCTCTTCCCTTTCCCCTGCAGATTTCACCGGAGCTCAACGTCCCACCCAGGATTGCCAGAACAATGGGGGCAGCTGCAGAAAAACCTGCAACAAAGGCGAGAAGGAGATTGGGAAGTGTTCGGGAGACAGGCGTTGCTGCAAGCGCAGCTAAGGTGAGTTATAGGCAAAACCATACCTGTGTCTGGAAATTACTCTGTGGCATCTCAAAAAGACACGACCCCAAAGGCCAGAGAATTGCAGCTCTGCTTCTTCCCCCTGTCTTTGACCCTTAACAGCCACAATGGCTAGATTTGCCCGAATGCTAAATTGACTGTTTTTGGTTTGAACTTTAAGAATTCCCTGATGACATTTGGAGCCACTTGACTCCATCAACTTAGAAAATAGGAGTAGGATAACTGAGCTACATGTGGAACAAGGCTTTTAAAAGCCTGGAGGGCAACTTGGTCAACCAGGTGCCCACCACATGTATTGGAGTACATCTGCCATCAGCTCCCAAAAGTGTATGGAGCATTTGGGTTTGGGATGGAGACCTCTCCCAACTTCTGAACATCCAGCCGAAAATCTCAACTGAACCCCACCCCACTAACATGTGAACTCCCAGTTCCGAAAGCGTTCAGCTCTTTGCTCTTTCAAGGAGTTACTGGCCTCTTTTGAGCACCCTCCCAAACATATTCATGGTGTTTCCACTCTTTTTCATTTAACTCTACAGCAGACCCATCACGCATCATCTCTGATGAAAGGAAGACCACCCAGCTTCTTCTCCGGAGATGCAGCTGCCTTGACTGCACCTCTTCAGAAACCTCTTTGCTCACTGCTGCTGCTGCTGCTGCTGAAAGGCGCTTCTGGGAAGGATCCGTTACAGCCCAATCCTTTCTGCCCGTTTACTCCAGAGCAAGTCCTGCTGTGCTCAGTGAGGCTGGCATCTTTGTAACTGGGTTTAGGATTGGATTCCCCTGCTCATTTGCTTAAGCTTTTCCTTTCAATAAATGCAAGCATTGGAAATTTCTGTGTGGTGGTGCCTTGTATGAAAAGGGGTGCTGGGTTAGGGCTCTGCCAGTTCCTCTCCATCCTGTGACTTTGATTTGATTTGGGAGTAACTGGCAGGTGTTTCTGTGCAAACCAGTGGAACTGGGAATTGGCCCATATCTGAAGGAGGTTCAGGGGCGCAGTTGGTGGGAGGGGGGGCAATGCTAGACACATCCCCTTCCAAGTCAAAATGCAGTAAGATTGCAATTATCATCAGAGAATCCTAGCATTATAGATTTGTAAGGGACCCCGAGGGTCAACTAGTCCAAGCTAAAGAATCTTTGACAGGTGACCATCCAATCTCTGCTTAAAATTCTCCACTGAAGGAGAGTCCACCACCTTCTGAGGTAGACCATTCCACGGTCAAGGACCTCTCCCTACTCCCATTGTTGAGGTTGCTTTTTCTCAGGGGATGGATCCCTTTGTAGGTCTGAGAGCTCATAACTGCCCAGCTTCCTCTGTCCCTAGCTCTGAGCATTCTGGGATTGGTGTCAGCTGCCCTTTGCAAAGGCAGCCTTCAGAAACTTAATGAAGGAGATTGTTTGGAATTCCATCTCCCATAAACAGGGTCATAAGAATTCAAAGGTGTCATAAATAAAAAGAACATTCCTAAGTGCACAAGGTAAGCACACACACATATAAGTAGATAAATCCCATGTCTGGAAGAGTGCAGGAGAGCAATCCAGAAGCCATGTTGAGTCTTAATGACCCCAAATATTTCTCTGCAGAAGGAAGTACTGGTATCTTGGAAAAACCTTCAAATCCTGTTTTAAGGGGATATTTTGTGTAGAGTGCTTCTTTCTGTGATGCTTGCATGATGCTTTTGGGTGGTCTCTGGCTAAGGGGCTGGGCAATTTCTAAAGTCTTTGAAAGCTCCTACACACCTTTTTTTCTGGATCCTCATCTCCTTGCAGCGGGAGAACTTAGTTTGCAACAGAAAAACAAACATCTTCTTTGCTTGCTTTCTACTGCCTTCTCCCTCCATCCGTTCTTCTCCGATCAATAATGGACTTAAGGGACACGGAGTCTCTTGATGGAGAAGTGGGCTGTAAAAGACAACCCCCAATTTTTCTATAATAACAAGCAACAGGATGAGTCATTTCCCAAGAGTCTGAGAGGTGCACTGTGTAACAGTACCATTACTTCCAGCTATGTTCATACATACACATAAGTACATAAGAAGAGTCTGCTGGATCAGAGAATCATAGCATGGTAGAGTTGGAAGGTACCCCCAGGGTCATCTAGTCCAACCCCCTGCAATGTAGGAATGTCAACTGAAGCATCCATGACAGGTGGCCATCCAACCTCTGCTTAACAACCTCCATGGAAGGAGAGTCCACAACTGCCCAAGGGGGGTAGTTCCACAATCCAACATCTCTTACTGTCAGAAGGATTTTCCTGACGTTTAGTCAGAAGCGCCTTCCTTGTAACATGAAGCCATGGGTTCGAGTCCTGCCCCCCAGAGCAGGAGAATGGAAGCTTGATCCCTCCTCCAAGTGACAGCCTTTAATGTATTTGAAGATGGCTCTTATATCTCCTCTCAGTCTCCTTTTTTCCAGGCTAACCAAGCCAAATTCTGTCAAATGGCGGAGTGATGGTGGTGTAATAATAATAATAATAATAAATTTTATTTATACCCTGCCCTCCCCAGCCAAGACCGGGCTCAGGGCTGCTAACACCAAATATAAAAACAATTGATTGAAATACAGCTTTAAACACAAACTTCAACAGGAAGTGGTCAGTCCATGACAGTTTAAATGGGCACAAGATGTTGGACATAACATAATGATGGCTGACTGGGAACAGTTATGGACCACAGGTATGAGGTTTACGGCATGTAATGCCTTAAGAGAGAATATAATGAAAATGATTTACAGGTGGTACATGACACCAGTCAAGCTTGCAAAAAATTATCACCTGCCCGATAATAAATGTTGGAAATGTAAAGAGATTGAAGGTACATTCTTTCACCTTTGGTGGACATGCCCAAAGATTAAGACCTTTTGGGAGATGATCTATAATGAAATGAAAAAGGTATTTAAATATACCTTCCAGAAGAAACCAGAGGCCTTTCTATTGGGCATGGTCGGCCAATTGGTGCTAAAGGAGGATAGAACTTTCTTTATGTACGCCAGAACAGCAGCAAGAATACTTATCGCAAAGTATTGGAAAACACAAGGTCTACCCACCCAGGAAGAATGGCAGATGAAGGTGATGGACTACATGGAACTGGCTGAGATGACTGGCAGAATCCGAGACCAGGGAGAAGAGTCGGTGGAAGAAGATTGGAAGAAATTTAAAGTTTACTTACAGAAATATTGTAAAATTAAGGAATGTTAGAAAAATGTTGGAATAAAATTATGTGGTTTTAGCAGAAAAGATATAAAGGATTAAGCAAAAATGAATTGGTGAAAGAAGAGAATGCAAAATCACAGTATATTAAGATAAATTATTAAGATAAAAACAAAGCTGGAAAGGATTTGCTGAAATTTCTAACTGAACTAGAATACAAAAATGGGAGGTGCGAGGAGGTCAAGGAAGTAAGCGAATGAAAGCAAGTGAATGAAAGCAAGTGATGCTCTGATGGTGTTTCCTGCTTGGCAGGGGGTTGGACTTGATGGCCCTTGTGGTCTCTTCCAACTCTATGATTCTATGACTCTATGATGTAAAGGTTTGACTTGTTTCTTTTCTTTTTTTTCTGTTCTTAGATGATGTTTGTTTTTTATGTATTGTTTTTTTCTTTTTCTTTTTTGATTGTTACTTATATTTTTTTCTTTTTTCCTGTAACCTTTAAAAAAAAATCCTAATAAAAATTTATTCAAAAAAGAAAAAAAGAAAAAAGAAATGCAGCTTTAAAAACAAGATTAAAATACAACATAAAAACATTAAAATGCAGCCTCATTTCAGTGGAAACTCAAATCAAAAACTTTTCTGGGGATGAAAACGTCAAGTCTTCACGAAGCCTAACTGTCCAGACTGGTCTCCCACCTCTGCAGAGAAGGGTTGCCCCTACAAACACAAACTTCAACAGGAAGTGGTCAGTCCATGACAGTGGGATGGTATACACACAACACAACACAACACAACACACACTCCATTCGAAGACCACCTCCATTTCCACTCTGGTCAAAGTTTGGTCTCATCTTAGGGATTCTGCTCTGGCTTTTTTGTCGAGATCCCATCTCACCCAGGATCCTGTTCCCAAAGTGAGCAGCTAGATGCACATGATAGGAAAGTTGAGAGCAGGATCCGAGCACAAGAGCCCTCCTGTCTTTGGCAGCAACTGGGATTCAGAAGCACTGCTGCCTCTGACTATCAGCCATCCATCACCCTCTCTCCCATCCCCTTTTAAAGCCATTCAAGTTGGTTGGGAGTTCCATAGACGAACCGTGGGAAGTAGGACTTTCTCTGTCCTGAAGCTTCCACCATTCAGCTTCATTGGTTGTCCCCAAGTTCTGGCACTCTGACAGTGGTAGGAAAACTTTCCTCAATCTACTTTCATTGGCAGGGGGAAGAGGGGAGAGGAACCTCGCAGAGTGTTTGAGAAAGCCACTGGGTGAAGCACCCACCTCCCTGGAAGGAGGGGGGAAGGTTGGGGTGAACAATGAGAGGAGGGGGAAGGGCTCGGGGGCAAGCTGTGAGTGGAAGGAGTGGGTGAGGCGGGGAGGAAGGGGGTTGGTCTGATATGGGTGAAGGGAGATGAGTTGGGGAGGAAGCTGGGATGGAGCCCAAATGAATTAACATATCAGAGTTGGCACCACCAGTGACTAGAAAAAGAGAGAGGAGGCAGCCGAGGGAGCAAATTTCAACATTTTTGTTATGTACTGAGTTGAATAGGATCCCAAATGCAGCAGTCTGATTGGTCCTAGAACAATAGGATCCAGAATGTAGCAGTCCGATTGTTCCGCAGGAGCCACCCAATCCAACTCTGGGTGGAAGTGAATCTGCAACCTGATTGGCCTACAGGAGAATCCCATAATTAGCCAATCACGTGGGGCCCATTGTGTAAATAATGTATATAAAGCAGACATTTCAGGGGAACTTCCATTCCTCACTACTCTGTTGCTGAATAAAGAGCATGAAATCCACACTCGACTCCGAGTATATTTCAGTTTTAAAACTGCAGGGGGCAGGAACACATCAACATCATCATAGCAACACAGCCTTGGTCTTTGGCTGGTCCTTGGCACATGACCCTCAGAGATTGCAGCATCCATCCTGCAAACAACGGTTAGCATCCCACAAGATTTCAACAGCCCTCCAGGCACCTATAAGTAGAGGGAGCTCTCCGTCCCCAGTCAATTGCACCTCCACTTGGCTTCTGGTATCTCCAGGATTCCCACCAACCTCCAGCCATGAAGATCTTCTGCCTCCTCTCTGTCATCTTCCACCTCCTGCTGCTGGTGGCTCCAGGTATGGCCTTCTTCTCAGACGTTTCTTCTCCGAACTTCACATCTCTCAGCTTTCCTCATTTTAAACCTGCCTCCTAATGTTTAAAGGTAAAGGTAAAGGTACCCCTGCCCGTACGGGCCATTCGTGTCCGACTCTGGGGTTGCACACCCATCTCGCTTAAGAGGCCGGGGGCCAGCGCTGTCCGAAGACACTTCCGGGTCACGTGGCCAGCGTGACAAGCTGCATCTGGCGAGCCAGCGCAGCACACGGAAACGCCGTTTACTGCGGTCCCTATTTATCTACTTGCACCCGGGGGTGCTTTCGAACTGCTAGGTTGGCAGGCGCTGGGACCGAGCAATGGGAGCGCACCCCGCCGCGGGGATTCGAACCGCCGACCTGACGATCGGCAAGTCCTAGGCGCTGAGGTTTTACCCACAGCGCCACCCGCGTCCCTCCTAATGTTTACTTGCAGGGAATCCATAAGGGATGAGCATTGGGTTCTTTTGCCCCTCTGGCCTCCTGGAGAGCTTCCCCAATGGGGCATCTGGCTTGCCCCTGCAAGAAGAGGGAGTAGATGGGATCTCTTTGGCCTGATCCAGCAGCCAGTCTCTTCTTATGATCTTCTTGCCATGCTAATCCTAAAACATGGAATCTAATCCAAAGAAGCGGCTGCTTTAAAATCTTTCATATTTGCAGTGGGGCAGAGAGTGAGCCAGTTTCCTGGGCAAGGGGGCATTTCTCTCCTGTGGCTCCCAGGCAAGCCAGTGGCTCTCAACCAGCCTTCCCTTCCACCTTGGCTGAAACCAGACATGTCCAACAGGCCGATCGCAATCTACCTGTCGATTGCGGGGGTGCCACTGGTCGTTCATGAGACTAAAGAAATTGCCTCCCCTCCAAAAACTTTTTAAATAAAAAGCTCAACAACTTTGGTCACTGCCCCCTAAAATAAGCCCAACAACTCTTGCCAATGATAATGGGTACATCACACCATTTTTTAAAATATTTGGAGTGGATCACAGTCGCTTGGGAGTTTGACATGCCTGGCTTAGACCATCTTCTGGAGGTGCAGGTGGGAGAGGAATGATCTCTGTTTCCAGCCCAGACCCTTTCCCTGCATTCCTCCTGCACCAGCTGTCCCCAACCTGGTGCCCCCAGATATCCCAGGCAGCGGGGACTTCGGGGAAGGTGTGGAAAGTGCAGAAGGCCAGGCCTTAGGAGGAGGGGGCAGAGCAAGTTTCAAAGGGTTTTTTCCCCTTCCAGATTTCACCGAAGCCCAAAATCTCGAACCGCAGTGTGTCCGTAGGGGAGGGCGATGCAAGTATTTCAGCTGCGGAATCAAGGAAAGAGGAATTGGATGGTGTTCGAGAGACAAACTTTGTTGCCGTTGAGGTGAGTTATGTGGAAATGTTCACTGTGCCCAGGGCTGAAGAAAATGGGTTCCAGAACAGTTGAGGGAGCTGGGTATGTTTAGCCTGGAAAAGGAGAGGATGAGACTTTTTTTCTCCTGTTTCAGAGGGTAGGACACAAAGCAAGATTCAGACTCAAGAGGGACTTTCTGAGGGAGGGTAAGAGTTGTTCAACAGATTGAAGGAACATTCTTTCACCTTTGGTGGATGTGCCCAAGGATCAAGGCTTTCTGGGAAATGATCTATAATGAAATGAAAAAGGTTTTTAAATATACCTTTCTGAAGAAACCAGAGGCCTTTCTCCTGGGCATGGTCAGCCAATTGGTGTCAAAGAAGGACAGAACTTTTTTTATGTATGCCACAACAGCAGCAAGAATACTTATTGCAAAATACTGGAAGACACCAGATTTACCCACCCTGGAAGAATGGCAGATGAAGGTGATGGACTATATGGGACTGGCAGAAATGACTGGCAGAATCCGTGACCAGGGAAAAGAATCGGCGGAAGAAGACTGGAAAAAATTTAAAGACTATTTACAGAAATATTGTAAGATTAAGGAATGTTAGAATGATGTTGGACATAAATTAAGTGGTTTCCAGCTGTAATGCTTAAGAGAATATGAAGAAAATGGTTTAGAAATAAGCAAAAACTAATGGTGAGGATTTGCTGAACTAACAATTTGAATTGGAATACAAAAAAGGGAGGTATGAGGAGGTCTGGAAAATAAGTTAAAAGAAAATAAGTAATGGAAATTTTATGTGTTTTTAATTGTTTTTACTTTTGTATTTTTGTTCTTTTTTCTTTTTATTTTACATTGTATTGTTTTTTGAAAACTTTAATAAATATTCTATATATATATAAAAAAGAGTTGTTCAACAGAGGAATGGTATACCTCAAAAGGTGGTGGACTCTCCTTCCTTGGGAGCTTTTAAGCAGAGGTTGGATGGCCATTCATCAAGGATTGTTTAGTTGTGATTCGAACCTTGCCTGGGGTTAGATTAGATGACCCTTTGGGGTCCCTTAACATGCTACAATTCTGCGGTTCTGGGCTATGCACTTTGGGAGGCCTGGTTGGGGCTTTGCAATCTCATCTACCTTTCCTCTGTTTATTTTCCTAACCAAGAGCTGCCCCAACCTCCAAGGAGCATCTGAGACAGCAGCACCCTCTTCATTCCTCCTTTTAAAACAGGCAGGGCTGGGAGAGACCCCTGCTGGGAACCCTGCTGAGATCACTCAGCTTGATGGACCAACGGATGGAAGACAGCTTCCGATGTCAGACGTGGGCCTGTGTCCCAGGGCGCCACCCCCTTCCTTTGGGGCAGGGACCCAAACTGACATTTCTACTCCACTGTGTGCAAAGAAAAAACCTCCATGTTTGCCATTCATAAATATGACAGTGTTTCTCTTTCATACCTTTGACCACCAGGAACCTGACAACGTTTCATTGATGGCCAGAGCTGGATCTAGGGAACAGCTGTAGGTGATCCTTTCAAATATGGGGAATGGGCTGTTGTGCTCCTCACAGCATGAAACCTGTAAACTCCATTATCAAGTCATGTCTGGGAAGCTTTGACCTCCCAGATGCAACTCCCACCAGTGGCCAATGGTCAGGGGTGGGGTCCAGAGTTGTAATCCAAGCAACATCTATATCAAGTAATCTGACCATTCTTCTTCCTTTTAAACCTAGACCAGATTTTCACACACACACCCCCAAGCCACTGCCTCCTTTGCTTATTATCCAGCCCAAAGAAGCATTCTGCAGAATTCAAAAGCTTGCTTATTTTTTGGTGACCTGTGGTCAGTCAAGTAAAGGTATTGGCTTACATTAAATATTGTATTTTAGTGCATGGTGGTATGATTCTGGTTATTCTGATTCTGATTTGTATACCATCCTTTATTTGTAGATTACGGGGCAGTTCACAACATAAAAATACAAGATAAAAAACACAAAATGCATCATAATAAAACAAAAACAAATCCATATCTCCCCAAACCCCCTGGGTACATCATCCAATCACAGAAAATGCCCGTTCTTGTGTTGCCACCCTCTGGACTTCTTGGGGAGGAGGAACACAGAATGGCCTCAGATGATGATTTCAGGGTCTCGGTAGGTTCACATGGGGTGAGGGGGTCCTTGAGGAACAGAGGTATGATGGAATGGAATTAAGAAAAGAGGGGGTGGAGAGCATTAGTTGCATCAAATCTTGAGAGTTTTGTGAGTGTCACCCAGATGATGGGGTGGAAGAACTCACCTGAGGGGCCTCACCTGTCCAGGGATGATCACAAGGTTCAATACCGCTCATAACCTGTAACCAATAAAGTTGTGACCATATTTAGCTCATTAACCTTAAATATCTGTGTCATGTGTCTTTATTTCCATTGGGGGAGGCGGGAACTCGCTATGCAACAAATTTGTTTCCAAAATTCATTAACTAACGGACAATCCCACCACATATGACTGTACGTTCCCATCACTCTGCATTTCCTCCAACAATTCTTACTTCCAGATTTTGTAATGTGATATAACCTTACCGGTGTATAATACAATTTTTGTACCAGCTTCAACCCCTGGAAACCTTTGTGTAGGTCCATGTTGTGAAAAGGTGTGCTGGGTCTTTTTTTCTGTTGGACTCTGATATATGATGTGTGAAACATATAAATGCAAAAAGACAGAGAGGCCGAGACAGAACATATGATTAGGATTCCATGGAGACATGAGTTTTCTCCATGTGTACAATATCCTGAAACAGGGCAGGGGAAGGTCTGAGCTCCTCCCAAATTCCTTGGCTTTTCTGATAGTGGACAACCAGATGCCCACAGACAGGACCACAGCCCAAGAGTGCTCCTTCTTCCCACAGTCTCCTGCCATGACAATGGAGGGAGAACAAAGGCATTGTGGTGAGTAGCCAGAGGTATCTTCCACGTTGTCTGGGGAACCCCAAGGATCCCCATGCCTGTCTTGTAGAATTATGGATTTGTAGAGTTGGAAGGGACTTTGAGGGTCATCTAGTTGGGTCCCCTGCAATGCAGGAATCTCAGCTGAAGCATCCATGAGGTTTCCAATGTTCACATTTATTGAAAGGAAAAGCTAAAGCAAATGAGCAGACAAATACCACCCTAAACTCAGTTACAAAGATGTCAGCCTCACTGAGCACAGCAGGACTTGCTCTGGAGTAAATGGGCAGGGATGGATCCTTCTCAGAATCACCTTCAGCAGCAGCAGCAGCAGTGAGCAAAGAGGTTTCTGCAGAGGTGCAGTCAAGGCAGCTGCATCTCCATAGAAGAAATGGGGTGGTCTTCCTTTCATCAGAGACGGTCTGCTGTAGAGGAAACACTGTGAATATGGGGGGGGGGTATAGAAAGAGACCAGGGGTTCCCCTGGAAGAACAAAGAGCCTAATGCTATCAGAGTTGGGATTTCATGGGGGAGGGGTTGGCTCAGACCTTAGTTCAGCTCTTTAGATTTGGTTTGACTGTGACCTTCTGCCATAGCTGTCAACCTTCCCTTTTTTGTGGGAAATTCCCTTATTCCAGCGCTGTTTCCCACTGCTTCCCGCTGCTATCCCAGATTCTTAGATATCCTGTAGACTTGCCCAAGAATGGAAGATTTGAGACTGGGCGATAGTTGGCCATACTGGCCGGGTCTAAAGATGGTTTTTTAAGAAGCGGTTTAATGACTGCCTCTTTCATCAGGTCTGGGAAGGCTCTCTCACAGAGGGAAGCATTCACCACCCTGCAGAGCCCATCACCCAGCCCCTCCCGGCTTGCTTTTATTAGCCAGGATGGGCAAGATTCAAGGAGACAGGTGGTTGGTTTCACGTGCCCAAGCAGCCTGCCCACATCCTCGGAGGTAACGGATTGGAATCGATTCCATGCAACTCGACCAGACAGGGCTCTAGCACTCTCCCGCCCCGGCCCTGCTCCCACGGTGGTGTCTACCTCCTTCCAAATCTGAACGACTTTATCTGCAATTATCCCCCAAGAGAGTTGAGACTCCTCAGGTGAGCTCTTCCTCCCCATCATCTAAGTGACATTAACATGTCACCAGGTTTGATTCAGGTGATGCTCCCCCCCCCATTTCCATCCCATCATACCACCATGGGCTCAATTCCAATATCCTCTACAAGCCAATCCTTTTACTGGATGGCCCACAGTGGAGTATATATATCTGTTTAGGACATTGTCCAAAAGGAAGTGGGTGACACCTGACCCACAGACAAGTTTATGTGTAAGACGATGACTCTGGCCGGCCACAAGAGTGTCCTTGTGAGCGTCTCAAAAGAACGAGTCAGGTTGCAGGAGCCACAACTGAGTGAAGGGGTCCTTCTGACTAATGGGTGGACCTTCCCTCCACCCCCATCTCGGGACATCTGTTCAAGAAAGTGCATCAAAAAGGGCCTCAGATGATGATCTCAAGATCCAAGTTGGTACATATGGGGAGAGGTGGTATTGGAGGTAAAGAGGTCCTGAGCTAGTTTGAGAGTTTTGCTGGAAGCAGGTTGGAAGTTAGAGACACAGAGATGGGCTTGCTGTGTACCAAATCCAAAGCTGTGATTGAGAAGGAGGATTTTTTTTTGAGTGGGGGTGTTAATTCTTTGAAGCCCAGCATTTTATGCTCAGGCTGTCTATATGTGTAAATACCTCCAGATATCCTAAAGGCAGCACAGCCTCCGCTGACCTTCATTCCAAGGAAACCGAACTCTGGGCAAGCATGGAAACCCCTGGGTTTTCTCACTGCTCAGAGACATGAGCCAACCGTGTGACGCGGCAGCTAAAAAAGCCAATGCAATTCTGGGCTGCATCAATAGGAGTATAGCATCTAGATCAAGGGAAGTAATAGTGCCACTTTATTCTGCTCTGGTCAGACCTCACCTGGAGTACTGTGTCCAGTTCTGGGCACCACAGTTCAAGAAGGACACTGACAAACTGGAACGTGTCCAGAGGAGGGCAACCAAAATGGTCTCATAAGGCCTGGAAATGATGCCTTATGAGGAACGGCTAAGGGAGCTGGGCATGTTTAGCCTGGAGAAGAGGAGGTTAAGGGTGATATGATAGCCATATTCAAATATATAAAAGGATGCCACATAGAGGAGGGAGAAAGGTTGTTTTCTGCTGCTCCAGAGAAGCGGACACGGAGCAATGGTTTCAAACTACAAGAAAAAAGATTCCACCTAAACATTAGGAAGAACTTCCTGACAGTAAGAGCTGTTCGACAGTGGAATCTGCTGCCAAGGAGTGTGGTGGAGTCTCCTTCTTTGGAGGTCTTTAAGCAGAAGCTTGACAACCATATGTCAGGAGTGCTCTGATGGTGTTTCCTGCTTGGCAGGGGGTTGGACTCGATGGCCCTTGTGGTCTCTTCCAATTCTATGATTCTATGATTCTATGATTCTATGATTCTATGATTCTATGATTCTATGATTCTATGACTTGGATGCTGTGTAAAATAGTTTCAAGGAACCTGAAATGTGCTTTTTTGCCCCTTTTCTCCAGCTCCATCCCCGAATCTGTTTGCATGGAAAGGGATCTCTTTGGCATTGCTGCTCCCCATTCCCACCATTTCACACACCCCAATCTCGCCTTCTGATCTGGGCTAATTCCCAAGTTCACTGTTCTGCATCTGGCAGTTGCTTCACCCAACTCTGCTGCCTGTGGGCATCCGATGGAGCAAGGCTTGTCCGTTAACTTGAAGCAAGACCAGGTGGGGAAATGGGACTTAGCCCTGTGACCACAGGTTCCCCACCTTGCCTGCTGGGTTTGAACTTCAGGCTCTTGGGAAAGGATGCTGAAGACATCTCCTGGGGCCCATCTCTGTGGAGATTGCAAAAGACCAGCAACTGCCTTGTAAGTGTTACAGGCACAGCCCAGACCAACAGCTCACGACTGGCACTGATACTTCTCCCCTGTCTCCAAAATTAAATATAAGAGCCTTGTCCTCACTTTGGGTGCCCACTTTTGTAATTCCCCCCATATATTTACAACAATGCACAGAATTTTAAACCAGTGTCAGCCAGAACTGTTGAAACAAAGCATCCAGAAAGCAACACAAATACCATAAAAGCAGCACAACACACACAAACACACACACTCACAAATAGACAGCAGGGCAGTGCTCAGAGAGTGTCCAGGAAAAGAGAAGGTCAAGGCTGCCTTTGCCTGGGAAAGATGGATCTGGAGAGCATGGAAGGGCAACAGAATCATTTGGTGCTAGACCAATGGGGTTGTCCCCAAGGCCACAGACTTCCACTTGTGGATGGGAATCCCAGCTCTTCTCCCATGCAGACCCATTGCATCCTCAAAATCCTTTCCAAAGTATTGGCCAATGTGGGATAATGGCCTCCAGCTCTTGGTGGTGCCCAGGGAGAGGAGAGGATGCACAACTCAGTTTGTGAAGTTGGGGACAACCTGTTGAGTTGGAGAGGGTGGTGAGCAAGCCCAAGCGGAAATGTTTCCATAAGATTCTCAGGACTGAGCCTGAGAAGAGCCCTGTACCTGGGTGAGCCCAAAGGCCCTTCTAGCTGGGCCCCCAAGCAGGTGTGGTGTTGGGAGATTACCTGGCTCTTGGGCATGGACTGCATGAGAACACCTCCATCAGGGCTGGACTATTTATCCAATAAAATGTTTTGTACCTCAGCTGCAGGTGAGGAGGGCAGGTGAGGAGGTAGCACAGCACAGCCCTGTGAACCCTCGGTGCCCCATGCCTGCCTAGCAGTGATGGGGTCTAGAGTTGGGCTAGCGGGAAGTGTTTTGTTCACCCTCTGCACCCAGTCCCTGGTCTCGCCTGCAGAGCGCCCCCCCATCAGGGGAAATCAAAAGATGCCACGGCACTGTGAGCAGAGAGCAAGACACAACCCAACAGATTCACTTTCTGAGTTGTTCAGTGGAAGGGAGCCCTTCAGAAGGTGCCTGATTCTCCTTTGCAGGAGGTTGGATGGGCACCTGTCAGCGATGCTATAGCTGTGATGCCTGCGTTGCAAGGGTTGGACTTGATGATCCTTGGTGTCCCTTCTGTGAACCTATGATTCTGTGGTCTTTGGCTGCTCCTTGGCACATGCCCCTCAGAGCTTGCCACATCCATCCTGCAAACAACGGTTGGCATCCCACAAGATTTCAACAGTCCTCCAGTCACCTATAAGTAGAGGGACCTCTCCTCCCCCTGGCAATTGCTCTTCCACTTGGCTTCTGGTACCTCCAGGATTCCCACCAACCTCCAGCCATGAAGATCTTCTGCCTCCTCTCTGTGGCTGTCCTCTTCTTGATGCTGCTGGCTCCAGGTATGGCCTTCTCGGATGCTTCTCTGAGCAGCCCCACAGCTCTCAGCTTTATTCTCAGCCACTTGCTGTGACTCCCAAAGAGGTGGGATCTTGCCCCTCTGTCTTCCTGGAGAATATCGCAAATGGGCTTCAGGTGGACCCTGGGAGAGGAGGGTGCTGGACTCGATGTGCCCCCTTTGGCCAGATCCACCAGCCACTCTCTTCTTATTACCTCATTTATGTGATCCACGGAAGCTCGTGCTTTCTGCAATAATGTGCTTCAGTAAACTCAGATTTTTGGTGGACAAAAGAACGGGCCCGTTTCCTGGGCAAAGGGGCTTCTCTCTCCCAGTTTACCAGTGGCCGCCCAGGGAAGCCAGTGACTCTGACGCAGCCTTCCCTACCACCTTGGCTCAGACCCTGTCCTGAAGGTGCAGGGAGGCAGCAGAAGGGACTGACTCTCTGCTCCAGCCCTGCATTCTTCCTGCACCAGATTTCCCCAACCTGGTGCCCTCTGGGTGTCCAAGCCAGCAGGGCCATGGTGGAAGAAGTTGTGGAAGGTGTGGAAGGACGGTCCTGAGAGACAAAGCCTTCAGTGTCTTCTTTTTCTTCCTCCAGATTTCACCAGAGCCCAAGCTAATTGCAGGCCAAGATGTCAAAGGCAGAGAGGGGTACTGCGAACTGGTAGGTGCTGGCCACCCCGAAGGCCAATATTCCGGTGTCCTCCCTGGGTGTGTTGCCGTTAAGGTGAGTTAAATCAAATCTTAGTTTTCCTTGAAAAAATGTCAGCGGTGTTTCATGACCCCAAATGCATGTGACTCATGTCTCTGTTTCCCCCCCACTCCACTACTCTCCACTTCTCTTCCAACACTGTGACTTGGAACAATATTAGTGTGTGCACAGGGAATTGACAACCTTTTCCCCTCCCCTTGCTGCCCCCATGAAAGCTCTCTGACCCCTCAGTGACAACTCCCCTTAGCCTGGGAAGGAATGACTCCCTTGGCTGAAAGAACAGCTCTTTGTGGTATGAGAGGGTGGGGGCTCAGTCACTGACCCTCCTCAAATAGCAAAGTCATCCTGCGTGCAACATCCCTGTGAAGGTGGTTATCAAATCACAGAATTGTAGAGTTGTAAGGGAAAGAGTTCAGTGCACACCAATTCACACCAACACAATGATCTCCTCAAATGTGTCCTCTCTTGGGGTTGCTGTTTGCATAAAGAAGAAGAAGGAAAAAGAACCACATTAGAAACAAAGTGTGTATGGCAGCCAAGCTCCGTTCAAATTCCCCCAAGTGCATACATGAAATGCTCAGAGGTCTCTCCTACAATCATAGAATAGAAATGTAGCGTTCGGAGAGACTGAAGGGGTCATCTAGTCCAACCCTCTGCAAAACAGACCCTCTGTGTGCAATTTGAATTCTGACAACAGCAGCTCTTCTGCCTCCCAGTTGGAGTCACTGGTTGGGGTTTTCTGAACCAGCACCAGCAAAGTTTTTAACAGTGTTTCCTCTTCTCACAGGGGGCGGGTAACTCTGCAGATCTCCGGTGCAAGACCTCTGGGGAAAGGAAGACCACCCTGCTCTCCTCTGAGGTGCAGCTGCCTCGACTGCACCCCCATCTCTGCTGGGGAAGAAACCGCTTAGCTTGATGCTGCTGAAGGCGATGCTGGGAAGGAGTCAAGAGGGAGCCATCCTGTCTGCCTGTCTACTCAGGAGTAAGCCCACCCCAGTGGGCCCTGACTCCTGAGTAAATGGGTTAGGGATTGGAGCTTGGATGTGGTTTGCCTGCAAAAATGCTTTAGCTTCTTCTTTTTAATAAATGCACGCATTGGAAACCTTTGTGTTGGTCATGGTGTGAAAACGTGTGCTGGGATGAGGGCATATTTTTGGTCAGCCTCTCAGACCCTTTCTCTCTCTCTCTGCCAGTCAGTGGTGCCATCCAGGCTTTGTGGTTCTTTTCCAAACATGGCTTTGCACAAGGGCATTTCTCACATTGTAGGCCCCCACCTCTCCCTGGGGTCTCCCTGCCCCTCCTCCTGCCCCTTTCTCTGTGTCTCCCCTCCAACTGACCTGCTTCCTTGGGCAGCTGCACAGAGAAGGATGTTTCAGAAACAGGAATTTGCAGAGCTGGAAAAGTTAGGGGACATTCACTGCAACATTTCTCCCATGAAAATAGAGACATTCTTTTCAATAGTAGTAGTAGTAGTAGTAGTAGTAGTAGTAGTAGTAGTAACAACAACAACAGTAATAATAATACTCCACCCATCTGACTGGGTTTCCCCTGCCACTCTGTGTGGCTCAAATATATATACAAAAACATCACAACACATTAAACATTAAAAGACATTCCTATACAGGACTGCCTTCCAATGGCTCAGGGATCACATAACTCCACATTCTCCAACATTTATCTGATGGAAACGGGGAGGCCCTTAGGAAAAGTGGAACATTCTGAGATCAAGTCAGATCAGCTGGGTGAGCTTCTGTAAGTCCAGGACTGTCCCTGGAAGATGGGGACACTTGGAGGGTTGGAGGGGCGTGGAGGAAGAAGAAGGGGGTGATGAAGGAGAAGGGGGAAGAGAGAGCCTTGTGTGCAGGACCAGCCCAAGACATTTGAGCCCCTGGGGCAAACCACAAAATGGTGCTTTCCAGCCCCCACCCAGCCCCTACCCAGGGAAGAAAGGGTGAGCTGAAATCTACATTAGGATCAAGGGGGAGGATATCAGCCTCCGAGTCACCAAGATGCATTTCATCGAGGATGAAACTGATGCCCCTGTGGATCCTGCCACCCAGGTGGGCACTGCCCCTTGCCTCATGAGTGGGCGACCCAGCATGTTGATCTCTGTCCAGCGTGGCAGGGAAGGAAGAGACAGGGGGAGGGTGGGAAGCAGAGCTGAGGGGAAGGAAGGCGATGAGTGGGGGACACCGTGAGGTTTTCCCCAGGCTTCTAGGCAAGGCATGCATTCCCGCCAACATTTCTGCAGTGAAAAGAGGGATGTCCTGTTCCTTCATCATCATCATGAGGTTTTTACTTATAAACCAACCTTTGGATTGGGTTGCTCCAGCCACTCTGGGCTGCTTCCAATATATAGAAAAACACAATAAAAGAGCAAACATTTTTTGAAAAAAAACACCCCTATACAGGACTGCCTTCAGATACCTTCTAAAGGGTGTGATATTTCTTATCTCCTTGACTCGGAGGTCGCATAACTCCATCCCCTCCAGCTTTTCTCCGATGAACATAGAGACATGCTAAGGAAAGGAGCAAAGTTCTACCCTGATTTTGGGACCTCTCCTGCTTGCTAGTGAAATGGCCCCCTGATCCACATCAGCAAACGGCAGGGTGTGGACCTCTGGGGCCTGGGTCTCAGGGTCCTCATATTCTTGAGGAATCCCCGTGTGTGCTAATTGCCACCTTTCTCCAGCTCCCAATAAGTGGGGATGAACAGGGTTGTAGGTGGGCTCAGCATAACACCAAGGGATCAATCCCAATATCCTCTACAAGGCAATCCTTTTACGGTGGAGTATAAATATCTGTTTAGGGCATTGCCCAAAAGCAAGTGGGTGACACCTGACCCACAGACACTTGTCTGACAAGGGTGTGATAGTGATGTCCACCCCCTCTCACATCTACCAACAGTCATCTTCATTGGTTTTGAAAGCCTCTGCAGGACTTGGAGGTAAGGTGGATTCCACATTGAGTTTTGACCTCAATGTGAAACCTCCACAGCTCCTCCTGACGTGTGCTTTGAGCCATCCAACCTCTGCCTTTCACCTTGCACATCCAAGTCATGAAAAGAGGAGGCACAGCATGCGTAGCCCAGAATAGAATCAGAGATCTGAAAGGTACAACCCAAAAGTGCTCTTGAGTGGAGCCCTGGACCTCTGCCCCCAATCCAACCCTGATGGCATCTTTCCTCTTGCTTGCAAGTGAGTTGTGGCATCCAGCTCCACATCAGAAACCTGAAGGGTGTTGACCCCTAGGGTTTGGCAAAAAGGTTATTCATATTGTAGACTGGAGCGTGTCCTGAATTCCCTCTCATTCATGGGGTCCTGTACCTATGGAGGGTTAGAATCTAAGAGAGAAGGTTGCAACCTGGTCAGACAAGGGGTTTCTTTGGAAGGCAACAACTCTGGCTGGCTAGTTGAGTGTCCTCATGAGCATCTCAAAAAAATGAGCCAGGTTTCAAGAGCAGCAAATCAGTGAGGGGGTCTTTCAGATTAATGGGTGGGCCTTCCCTCCACCCCCAACCCCCAGAAGCCTAGTGTTGCCCCTCTCCAGACATCTGGAGGTGCACAAAAAGGGGCCTAAGAGGATGATCTCAGGATCCAGGTTGGTCCATATGGGGAGAGCTGGAATTGGAGATAAAGAAGTCCTGAGCCAGTTTGAGAGCTTTGCAGGTGTTAATGCATTGAAGTCTTGCATTTTATGCTCATACTGTCTATATGTGTAAATACTTCCAGATATCCTAAAGACAGAACAGACTTCACTGACCTTCATTCCAAGGAAACCAAACTCTGGGCAAGCACAGAAACCCCTGGGTTTTCTCACCACTCAAATATTTGGCTGCTGCGTAACAATATTTTCAGGGGAACCTGAAATGTGTTTTTTGCACCTTTTCTCCAGCTCCACCCCTGAATCTATTTGAATGGAAAGGGGTGTCTTTGGCATTGCTGCTCCCCGTTCCCAACCCCAACCCCCCCCCCCCGGTATCGCCTTCTGATCTGGGCTCATTCCCAAGTTCACTGTGCTGCATCTGGCAGTTGCTTCACCCAACTCTGCTGCCTGTGGGCATCTGATGGAGCAAGGCTTGTCCGTTAACTTGAAGCAAGACCAGGTGGGGAAATGGGACTTAGCCCTGTGACCACAGGTTCCCCACCTTGCCTGCTGGGTTTGAACTTCAGGCTCTTGGGAAAGGAGGCTGAAGACATCTCCTGGGGCCCATCTCTGTGGAGATTGCAAAAGACCAGCAACTGCCTTGTAAGTGTTACAGGCACAGCCCAGACCAATAGCTCATGACTGGCACTGATACTTCTCCCCCATCTCCAAATTTTAATATAAAAGCCTTGCTTTTGGGTGCCCACTTTTTGTAGTTACCCCCATATATTCACTACAATGCACAGACGTTTAAACCAGTGTGAGCTAGCAATATTAAAATGAAGCATTAAGGAAGCAACACAAATACTACAAAAGCAGCACAACACAAACATACACATACGAATGGACAGCAAGACAGTGCTCAAAGAGTGTCCAGGAAAAGAGAAGCTTAAGCCTGCCTTCCCTTTGAAAGATGGATCTGGAGAATGAGCAAGGGCATGGAAGAGCAAAAGCATCGTTTGGTGCTGGACCCGGTGGGTTGGCATCGAAGGCCACAGACGTCCACTTGTGGATGGGAATCCCAGCTCTTCTCCCTTGCAGACCCATTGCATCCTCAAAATATTTTCGAAAGTACTGGGCAATATGGGATATCAGGCACCAGATCAGTTTTTGGTGGTGCCCAGGGAGAGGAGAGGATGCAGGACTCAGTTGGTGAAGTTGGGGACCACCTGTTGAGTTGGAGAGGGTGGAGAGCAAGCACAACTGGAAATGTTGGCACAAGAAATGGATCTGCAGGACTGAACCTGAGAAGAGCCCTGCAACTGGGTGAGGCCAAAGGCCCTTCTAGTCTGGCCCCCAAGCAGCTGTGGTGTTGGAAGTGAGAGCGGAGTTGGAGTTCCTGCAGGGCTCCCCATGCTGCGGACAGTAGCCTGCCACCCGACGCGCGGGGCGCCCCTCGCGCCAGGCAGACATCGGCCAGCCCCACAAACTCGGGGGACAGCACCGAGTCCGGGGGACAGCACTCGGGAGGACAGCACTCGGGGAGTGACAGCACTCGGGAGGACAGCACTCGGGGGACAGCACTCGGGAGGCGCAGCACCGCCATCCCACTGTTCTCCGACCTGGTTTGGGGGGGGGGAAATAAGGGGGATAAAAAACCTTTATTTCCCCCCCAAAAAGTAGGTGCGTCCTATGGGACGGAGCGTCCTATGGGACGAAAAATACGGTAGGTAGAATGCAACACAGGTCAATTGGTCAGGCAAGAACACAAGCTCATACTACAAGGTTACCATTAACTGGCAATACTGTTAAATGCATTTAATTTAAAATGTGTTATTTGCCCCTTTTCTCCAGCTCCATCCCTGAATCTGTTTGCATGGCAAGGGATGTCTTTGACCTTGCTGCTCCCCACACCCACCCACTGTCCCCCAATATTACCTTCTGATCTGGCCTCATTCCCAAGTTCACTGTTCTGCATCTGGAAGTTGCTTCACCCAACTTTGCTGCCTGTGGGCATCCAATGGAGTAACGCTTGTCCGTTATCTTGAAGCAAGACGAGGTGGGGAAATGGGACTTAGCCCTGTGAACACAGGTTCCCCACCTTGCTTGCTGGGAAGGAGTCAAGAGGGAACTGTCCTGTCTGCCTGTCTACTCACGAGTAAACCCCTTAGGGTCCCTCCTCACTCTACAATTTTATGAGTTATCCATGATTTTAGAAGGCTCTAAGATGATGATCTCAGGATCCAGGTCTGTACACATGGGGAGAGGTGGCATTGGAGGTAAAGAGGTCCTGAGCCAGTTTGAGAGTTTTGGAGGAAGAAGGTTGGAAGCTAGAGGCAGAGAGATGGGCTTGCTGTCTACCAAATCCAAAGCTCTGACTGAGGAGGATTTTTTGAGGCGTGTGTATGTTAATGCTTTGAAGCCCTGCATTTTATGCTCAGACTGTCTATATGTGTAAATAACACAAGATATCCAAACGACAGCACAGCCTCCGTTGACCTTCATTCCAAGGAAACTCTGGACAAGCACAGAAATGCATGGATTTTCCCCCAACACAGAGATTTGGCTGCTGCATAACAATAGTTTCAAGGAACCTGAAATGTTCTTCTTTGCCCCTTTTCTCCAGCTCCATCCCTGAATCTGTTTGCATGGAAAGGGATGTTTTTGATCTTCCTGCTCCCCAATCCCATGCACTGTCCCCCAATATCACCTTCTGATCTGGGCTCATCCCCAAGTTCACTGTGCTGAATCTGGCAGTTGCTTTAGCCAACTTTGCTGCCTGTGGGCATTTGATGGAGCAACGCTTGTCCGTTAACTTGAAGCAAGACCAGGTGGGGAAATGGGACCTTCCCTGCTGGGTTTGAACTTTGGGCTCTTGGGAAAGGATGCTGAAGACATCTCATGGGGCCCATCTCTGTGGAGATTGCAAAAGACCAGCAACTGCCTGCTAAAGGCCTTCTGATCTGGGCTAATTCCCAAGTTCACTGGGCTGAATCTGGCAGTTGCTTCACCCAACTTTGCTGATTGTGGGCATTAACTTGTCCATTAACTTGAAGCAAGACCAGGTGGGGAAATGGGACTTAGCCCTGTGACCACAGGTTCCCCACCTTGCCTGCTAGGTTTGAACTTCAGGCTCTTGGGAAAGGATGCTGAAGACATCTCCTGGGGCCCATCTCTGTGGAGATTGCAAAAGACCAGCAACTGCCTGCTAAATGTTACAGGCACAGCCCAGACCAACAGCTCACGACTGGCACTGATACTTCTCCCCCATCTCCAAATTCAAATATAAAAGAATTGCCCTGACCTACTAGTTCCCCCCATATATTCACAAGAATGCACAGAAGCTCAAACCAGGGTAACCCAGCAATATTAAAATGAAGCATCAAGCAAGCAACACAAATACCAAAAAAGCAGCACAACACACAAACACACACTCAAACAAGCAAGCAAGCAAGCAAGCAAACAAACAAACAAACAAACAAACAAACAAACAAACAAACAAACAAACAGGACAGTGCTCAAAGAGTGTCCATAAAAAGAGAAGGCTATGCCTGCCTTTCCCTTGGAAAAATGGATCTGGGGAATATTCAAGAGCATGGAAGGGCAACAGAATAGTTTGGTGCAGCACTGATGAGGTTGTATCCAAGGCCACAGACGTCTGCGTGTGCATGGGAATCCCTGCTCTCCCCCCCCCTACAGACCCATTGCACCCCCAAAATCTATTCCAAGGTATTGGGCAATGTGGGATACAAGCCTCTAGATCAGCTTTGGGTGGTGCCCAGGGAGAGGATGCAGAACTCAGTTTGTGAAGTTGGGGACCACCTGCTGAGTTGGAGAGGGTGGTGAGCAAGCCCAAGCGGAAATGTAAACCTGGCTCTTGGGCATAGACTGCATGAGAGCACCTCCATCAGGGCTGGACTGTTTCCCCAAAGAACGTTTTGCACCTCAGCTGCATGTACTTTCCGCAACTATGCATGATTTGGAACAGAGCTGTCCTTCCAAGTGTTCTCCTTCCATGAATTCTGCAAGGCAATTCAATCAAGTAATGTCCACCAAAACGCATAAAGTGGTGTAATATGTATCCATATGGGTGAAAATAGCATGAAAGAATGGGGGGGGGGGACTGCCTTGCAAAAAAAAAGGGTATATTAGATACGATTACATAAAAATGCCTGTGTATTAGGAAAAAATTCACCCCAAAATGCTAATGAGCTTGTGTTTCTAAGCAAACAGATGTGGAATCATGAGTTTGGATTTGATATCCCACCTTTCACTCCCCTTCAGGAGTCTCAAAGTGGCTCACATTCTCCTTTCCCTTCCTGCCCCACAACAATCACTCTGTGAGGTGAGTGAGGCTGAGAGACTTCAAAGAAGTGTGACTGGCCCAAGGTCACCCAGCAGCTGCATGTGGAGGAGCGGGGAAGCGAACCCTGTTCCCCAGATTACGAGACTACCGCTCTTAACCACTACACCACACTGGCTCTGGAAAACGCATGGAGTAATTTGTCAGATGCTGACACACTGCCCTCCAGAATGCCTAGGCTAACAAGCAGCTGGATCAGTGGGGCAGGTTGTGTGTGTGGAAAAGGTGGAAGAGATGCAGGGGTTTCCCAATGGGAGTTAAAATGTTTTCATATAGGAGTGCAATGGAGACATGACGGGAAGCTGAGTGTCCGGAGATTCGGGAGGGATAAAACCAAGGGCTTCTTCATGCAGCTTGTAGTGAAACTATGGAACTCCCTCGCCCAGGAGGCAGGGATGACCACCTACTCTGCTGGCCTGAAATGCAGACCAGGGGCTGCTGGGCATGAGGGAGATGCTTTGCCTCTGCAGTGAGAGGCCACAATGCTTCTTAATGCCGGTTCCTGGGAATCCCATGTGAACCAGGGCCCTTGGTAGCCTGCAAGGAGGACCTGAGTGAACACCACTCTCCCCACTTGCGATTCTGGGCCAATGATGTTCAGAGACCTTCTGTCTCCTGCAGGGGAGGGAGATAGTAGCCATCTTGGCTGGTAGCCATGAACAGCCTTCTGCCCCAAAGATTGGTTTCTCCTTCCTTATCTTTCTTTTCATCAGGAAAACTGAGGTGGGCTCCCCTTCTTCATCCACCAGATGCACAAACACCCCCACACCCCCTTTATATCTGCTTTTAATCCAGAAAGAAACTCTGAAGGGCTGTCACAATGAAAATCATAGAATCATAGAGTTGGAAGAGACCACAAGGGCCATCGGGTCCAACCCCCTGCCAAGCAGGAAACACCAGCAGAGCACTCCTGACATATGGTTGTCAAGCCTCTGCTTAAAGACCTCCAAAGAAGGAGACTCCACCACACTCCTTGGCAGCAAATTCCACTGTCGATCAGGCAGGGGCAACCTTGTTTTCTCCTGCTCATCATGGGGAGGGCCAGGTGGTCTGTAGCCCCGGGAACATGATTTTGAGGGGGCATGAGCCAGATGCCCCCATGCTAGGATCCCTTCCTTGCCTGCTGCTAGGCGTCTCTGCCCATTGGAGCACAGCCTGGCCTTTCTGCCAGGACCCTGGGCTCACGCTAAATGGCCGCCCAGCTAAATTGTTCCCCCCTTGGTGTGGGAAGGTGAGGAGGCAGCACAGCATGGCCCTGTGAACCCTCGGTGCCCCATGCCTGCCCAGCAGCGATGGAGTCTAGAGTTGGGCTAGTGGGAAGTGTTTTGTTCACCCTCTGCACCCAGGCCCTGGTCCCACCTGCAAACCGCCATCAAAAGATGCCATGACACTGTGAGGAGAAAGCAAGACACAAAAGATTCATTTTCTGAGTTGTTCAACAGTGGAACAGAGCCCTTCAGAAGGTGCCTGATTCTCCTTTGCAGGGAGATTTTGAGCAGAGGTTGGATGGGGACCTTTCAGGGATGCTATAGCTGTGATGCCTGCAGTGCAGGAAGATGGACTTGATGATCCTTGGTGTCCCTTCTGTGAACCTATGATTCTGTGGTCTTTGGCTGCTCCTGGGCACGTGCCCCTCAGGGCTTGCCACATCCATCCTGCAAACAACGGTTGGCATCCCACAAGATTTCATCAGTCCTCCAGTCACCTATAAGTAGAGGGACCTTTCCTTCCCCAGTCAATTGCTCTTCCACTTGGCTTCTGGTACCTCCAGGATTCCCACCAACCTCCAGCCATGAAGATCTTCTGCCTCCTCTCTGTTGCCGTCCTCTTCTTGATGCTGCTGGCTCCAGGTATGGCCTTCTTCTCACATGCTTCTTCTCTGAGCAGCTTCACAGCTCTCCACTTTATTCGTTTTTAACTTGCCTTTGAGCACCACTTGCAGTGACTCCCATAGAGGTGGGATCTTGCCCCTCTGTCCTCCTGGAGAGTTTCCCAAATGGGGCTTCAGGTTGGACCCTGGGAGAAGAGGATGCTGGACTCGTTCGGCCCCCTGTGGCCAGATCCACCAGCCAGTCTCTTCTTATTAGCGCATTTATGTGATCCACGGAAGCTCTTCCTTTCAAATCTGCAATAATGCACTTCAGTAAACTAAGCTTCGTGATGGGTAAAAGAACGGGCCGGTTTCCTGGGCAAGGGGGCTTCTCTCCCCCAGTTTGCCAGTGGTCGCCCAGGGAAGCCGGTGACTCTGATGCAGCCTTCCCTACCACCTTGGCTCAGACCCTGTCCTGGAGGTGCAGGGAGGCAGCAGAAGGGACTGACTCTGTGCTCCAGCCCTGCATTTTTCCTGCACCAGATTTCCCCAACCTGGTGCCCTCCGGGTGTCCAAGCAAGCAGGGCCACAGTGGAATAAGTTGTGGAAGTTGTGGAAGGACAGTCCTGTGAGACAGAGCCTTCAATGTCTTCTTATTCTTCCTCCAGATTTCACCAGAGCCCAAGCTAATTGCAGGCCGAGATGTCAAAGGCGGGGAGGGATACTGCAATTTCGTAGGTGCTGGCCGCCCCGAAACACACTTTTTCAGTGTGGTCGCCAATGGTGTTGCCGTAGAGGTGAGTTAAATTAAATCTTAGTTTTCCTCAAAAATTAATTGTGTTTCATGACTCCAAATGCATGTGACGCATCTCTCTGCCCCCCCCCCCACTCCACTTGTTTCTTTATCTTTACATCCGCTGTGAGTTGGAACAATATTAGTGTGCAAACTGGGGGGTGACAACCCTTTCCTCTCCCCTTGCTGCCCCCATGAAAGCTCTCTGACCCCTCAGCCACAACTCCCGTTAACCTCCCTTGGCTGAAAGAACAGCTCTTCATGGCATGAAAGGGTGGGGGCTCAGTCACTGACCCTCCTCAAATAGCAAAGGCAACCTCTGTGAAACATCCCTGTGAAGGTGGTTATTGAATCACAGAATTGCAGAGTTGGAAGGGAAAGAGTTCAGTGCACACCAACACAATGATCTCCTCAAATGTGTCCTCTCCTGTGGTTGCTGTTTGCATAAAGAAGAAGGGAAAGTAATCACATTAGAAAAAGTGTGTGTGGCAGGCAAGCCCCACTCAAATTCCCCCAAGTGCATACATGAAATTGTCAGAGGTCTCTCCTACTGTCATAGAATATAATTGTAGTGTTCGGAGGGACCTAAGGGTCATCTAGTCCAACCCTCCGCAAAACAGACCATCTGTGTGCAATTGGAACTCTGACAATAGTTGGAGTCACTGGTTGGGGTTTTGAGAGCCACCACCAGCACCCGTTTTAATAGTGTTTTCTCTCACAGGATGGTAGTTCTGCCGATCTCCGGTGCAAGACGTCTGGTGAAAGGAAGACCACCCTGCTCTCCTCTGAGGTGCAGCTGCCTCGACTGCACCCCCATCTCTGCTGGGGAAGAAACCGCTTTGCTTGATGCTGCTGAAGGCGATGCTGGGAAGGAGTCAAGAGGGAGCCGTCCTGTCTGCTTGTCTACTCAGGAGTAAGCCCCACTATGGCCCATGGGGCCTGACTCCTTAGTAAATAGGCTCGGGATTGGAGCTTGGATTTGGTTTGCCTGCAAAAATGCTTTAGCTTCTTCTTTTTAATAAATGCAAGCATTGGAAACCTTTGTGTTGGTTCATGTTGTGAAAACGTGTGCTGGGATGAGGGCATATTTTTGGTCAGCCTCTCAGACCCTTTCTCTCTCTCTCTCTCTCTCTCTCTCTCTCTCTCTCTCTCTCTCTGCCAGTCTTTGTGGTTCTTTTCCAAACATGGCTTTGCACAAGGGCATTTCTCAAATTGTAGGCCCCCACCTCTCCCTGGGGTCTCCCTGCCCCTCCTCCTGCCCCTTTCTCTGTGTCTCCCCTCCAACTGACCTGCTTCCTTGGGCAGCTGCACAGAGAAGGATGTTTCACAAACAGGAATTGAGCAGAGATGCAAAACCCAAGGGGACATACCCTGCAACATTTCTCCAATGAAAATAGGGACATTCTATTCAATAGAAGTAGTATTAGTAATAGTAATAATAATAATAATAATAATAATAATAATAATATTCACCCATCTGACTGGGTTTCCCCTGCCACTCTGTGTGGCTCAAATATATATACAAAATCATCACAACACATTAAACATTAAAAAACCTCCCTATACAGGACTGCCTTCTGATGGCTCAGGGGTCACACAACTCCACACTCTCCAACTTTTCTCTGATGGAAATGGGGAGGCCCTTAGGAAAATTGGGACATTCTGAGATCAAGCCAGATGAACTTGGACAGCTTCTGTAAATCCAGGACTGTCCCTGGAAGATGGGGACACTTGGAAGGTTGGAAGGGCGTGGAGGAAGAAGACGGGGGCCATGAAGGAGAGGGTGGGGAAGAGAGAGCCTTGTGGACAGGACCAGCCCAAGACATTTGAGCCTCTGAGGAAAACCACAAAATGATGCTTTCCAGCCCCCACCCAGCCCCCACCCAGGGAAGAAGGGGTGAGTTGAAATCTACATTAGGATCAAGGGGGAGGAAATCAGCAACTCCTCCAAGCCGCCAAGATGCATTTCTTGGGGCTGAAACTGATGCCCCTGTGGATCCTGCCACCCGAGGTGGGCACTGCCCCTTTCCTCATGAGTGGACTGGCCCATCTGTTGACCTCTGTCCTTCATGGCAGGGAAGATAGAGACAGGGGGAGGGTGGGAAGCAGAGCTGGGGGGGAAAGTAAAGCAATGGGTGGGGGACACCGTGGACCACACAGCAAGGTTTTCCCGAGGCTTCTAGGCAAGGCATGCATACCTGCCAACATTTCTCCAGTGAAAAGAGGGTTGTCCTGTTCCTTCATCATCATCATGAGGTTCTTACTTATAACCCACCCTTTGGACTGGGTTGCTCCAGCCACTCTGGGCTGCTTCCAATATATAAAAAACAGAATAAAAGAGCAAACATTTTTTTGGGGGAAAAACACCCCTATACAGGACTGCCTTCAGATGCCTTCCAAAGGGTGTAATATTTCTTACAAATGTTACAGGCACTGCCCAGACCAACAGCTCACAACTGCCCAAGTGGAAATGCTGGCACAAGAAATGGATCTGGAGTACTGTGGTCTGTAGCCCCGAACACATGATTTTGAGGGGGCATGAGCCAGATGCCCCCACGCAAGGATCCCTGCCTTGCCTACTGCTGGGCATCTCTGCCCACTGGAGCCCAGCCTAGCCTTGCTTCCGGGACCCAGACCCCACGCTGAATGGCCACCCAGCCAGTGTTGGGGGGGAGGTTGCACCTGCCAGGAGCTGCCATGGCCAAGCAGGCTCCCCCCTTGGTGTGGGAGTCTAGAGTTGGGCTAGTGGGAACAGTTTTGTTCACCCTCTGCGCCCAGTCCCTGGTCCCGCCTGCAAATCGCCCTCCCCCCCCCCAAATCAAAAGATGCCATGCCACTGTGAGCAGAGAGCAAGACACAAACCAACAGATTCACTTTCTGAGTTGTTCAGCAGTGGAATGGAGCCCTTCAGAAGGTGCCTTATTCTCCTTTGCAAGGAGATTTTGAGCAGAGGTTGGATGGGGACCTTTCAGGGATGCTATAGCTGTGATGCCTGCACTGCAGTGGGTTGGACTTCATGATCTTTGATGTCCCTTCTGTGAACATATGATTCTGTGGTATTTGGCTCATCCTTGGCAAATGCCCCTCAGAGCTTGCCACATCCATCTTGCAAACAACGGTTGGCATCCCGCAAGGTTTCATCAGTCCTCCAGCAACCTATAAGTACTTGGACCTCTTCTTCCCCTGGCTATTGCTCTTCCACTTGGCTTCTGGTACCTCCAGGATTCCCACCAACCTCCAGCCATGAAGATCTTCTGCCTCCTCTCTGTTGCCGTCCTCCTCTTGATGCTGCTGGCTCCAGGTATGGCCTTCTTCTCAGATGCTTCTTATCTGAGCAGCTTCACAGCTCTCCGCTGTATTCCATTTAAACCTGCCTTTGAAATTCACTTACTCTGACTTCCAAAGAGATGGGATCTTCCCCCTCTGTCCTCCTGGAGAATATCCCAAATGGGGCTTCAGTAGGATGCTGGGAGAAGAGGATGCCTCACTCGATGGGCCCCCTTTGGCAGATCCACCAGCCAGTCTCTTCTTATTATCTCACTTATAAGATCCACGGAAGCTCTAGCTTTCAAATTTGCAATAATGCGCTTCAGTTTCCTGGGCAATGGGGCTTCTCTCTCCCAGTTTGCCAGTGGCTGCCCAGTTAAGCCAGTGACTCTGACACAGCCTTCCCTACCACCTTGGCTCAGACCATCTCCTGGAGGTGCAGGGAGGCAGCAGAAGGGACTGGCTCTGTGCTCTAGCCCTGCATTCTTCCTGCACCAGCTTTCCCCAACCTGGTGCCCTCCGGGTGTCCAAGCCAGCAGGGCCATGGTGAAAGAAGTTGTGGAATGTGTAGGAGGTCAGTCCTGTGAGACAGAGCCTTCAAAGTTGTCTTTTTTCCCCTTCAGATTTCACCAGAGCCCAAGGTTACTGCATTCAGAGATGTCGACAGCAGAATGGGATACTGCAATTTCATAGGTGCTGGCCGCCCCGAAACACACTTTTTAGGTGTGGTCGCCAATGGTGTTGCCGTAGAGGTGAGTTAAATCAAATATTAGTTTTCCTCAAAAAATTGTCAGCTGTGTATCATGACCCCAAATGCATGTGACTCATCTCTCTGCCCCCCCCACTCCACTTCTCTCTTAATCTCTACATCCACTGTGAGGGGGAACAATATTAGTGTACACACTGGAGGGTGACAACCCTGTCCTCTCCCCTTGCTGCCCCCATAAATGCTTTCTGACCCCTCAGCCACAACACCCCTTAGCCTCCCTTGGCACAAAGAACAGCTCTTCGTGGCATGAGAGGGTGGTGGCTCAGTCGCTGATCCTCCTCAAATAGCAAAGGAAACCTCTGTGAAACATTCTTGTGCAGGAGGTTACTGAATCACAGAATTGTAGAGTTGGAAGGGAAAGAGTTCAATGCGCACCAACCTGCACCAACAAAATGATCTGGTCAAATTTGTCCTCTCCTGGGTTTGCTGTTCACAAAAAGGAGAAGAAGGAAAAAGAACCACATTAGAAACAAAGTGTGTATGGCAGCCAAGCTCCGTTCAAATTCCCCCAAGTGCATACATGAAATGCTCAGAGGTCTCTCCTACAATCATAGAATAGAAATGTAGCGTTCGGAGAGACTGAAGGGGTCATCTAGTCCAACCCTCTGCAAAACAGACCCTCTGTGTGCAATTTGAACTCCGACAACAGCAGCTCTTCTGCCTCCCAGTTGGAGCCACTGGTTGGGGTTTTCAGAACCAGCACCAGCAAAGTTTTTAACAGTGTTTCCTCCTCTCACAGGGGGTGGGTAACTCTGCCGATCTCCGGTGCAAGACCTCTGGGGAAAGGAAGACCACCCTGCCCTCCTCTGAGGTGCAGCTGCCTCGACTGCACCCCCATCTCTGCTGGGGAAGAAACCGCTTTGCTTGATGCTGCTGAAGGCGATGCTGGGAAGGAGTCAAGAGGGAGCCGTCCTGTCTGCCTGTCTACTCATGAGTAAGCCCCACTGTGGCCAGTGCGGCCTGACTCCTGAGTAAATGGGTTCGGGATTGGAGCTTGGATTTGGTTTGCCTGCAAAAATGCTTTAGCTTTTTCTTTTTAATAAATGCAAGGATTGGAAAACTTTGTGTTGGTTCATGGTATGTAAAAGTGTGCTGGGTTGAGGGGATATTTTTTGGTCAGGCTCTCAGACCCTCTCTCTCTCTCTCTCTCTCTCTCTCTCTCTCTCTCTCTCTCTCTCTGCCTCTCAGTGGTACCATCCAGGCTTTGTGGTTCTTTTCTAAACATGGCTTTGCATAGGGACATTTCTCAAATTGTAGGCCCCCACCTCTCCCTGGGGTCTCCCTGCCCCTCCTCCTGCCCCTTTCTCTGTGTCTCCCCTCCAACTGACCTGCTTCCTTGGGCAGCTGCACAGAGAAGGATGTTTCACAAACAGGAATTGAGCAGAAATGCAAAAACCTAGGGGACATACCTTGCAACATTTCTCCAATGAAAATAGGGACATTCTATTCAATAGTAGTAGTAGTAGTAGTAGTAATAGTAATAGTAATAGTAATAATAATAATAATAATAATAATCCACCCATCTGACTGGGTTTCTCCAGCCACTCTGTTTTTTTTATTTTTTATTTTTTATAAATAATATTTATTAAGGTTTTAAGGCTTACAAAAAGTAAAAGTAAAAACATCATATTAAACACCAACAAAAACGACACATCATAATAAGAAAAAAAGAGGGAAAAAAGAAGAAACAAGGAAAAATAAGACAAAAAAAATCCATTAAAAAAAATAACACTTCGAATCTTCCCATAACTTCCGTTAGCTTGTTTCCTTGACCTCCTCACACCTCCCTTTTTTGTATTCTAGTTCAGTTAACTATTTCAGCAAATCCTTTCCATCTTTTCCAATTTTTGTCCTATAATTTATCTTAATGTAATATAACTTTACTTTCCCTCCTTTCACCAATTACAGTCTATTTTTTTCTAATCCTTTATAACATTTCTGCTAAAACCACATAACTTCATTCCAGCATCCTTCTAACATTCCTTGATTTTACAATGTTTCTGTAAATAAACTTTAAATTTTTTCCAATCTTCTTCCACCGACTCTTCTCCCTGGTCTCGGATTCTGCCAGTCATTTCCGCCAATTCCATATAGTCCATCACCTTCATCTGCCATTCTTCCCTGGTGGGTAGATCTTGTGTCTTCCAGTACTTTGTGATAAGTATTCTTGCTGCTGTTGTAGCATACATAAAGAAAGTTCTATCCTTCTTTGGCACCAATTGGCCGACTATGCCCAGGAGAAAGGCCCCTGGTTTCTTCAGAAAGGTATATTTAAATACCTTTTTCATTTCATTATAGATCATCTCCCAGAAGGTCTTAATCCTTGGGCACGTTCACCAAAGGTGAAAGAATGTGCCTTCAGTCTCTTTACATTTCCAACACTTATTATCGGGCAAATGATAAATTTTTGCAAGCTTGACTGTTGTCATGTACCACCTGTAAATCATTTTCATAATATTCTCTCTTAAGGCATTACATGTCGTAAACATCATACCTGTGGTCCATAACTGTTCCCAGTCAGCCATCATAATGTTATGTCCAACATCTTGTGCCCATTTAATCATAGCAGATTTCACCGTTTCATCCTGTGTATTCCATTTCAACAGCAAGTTATACATTCTTGACAGATTCTTAATTTTAGGATCTAACAATTCTGTTTCCAATTTTGATTTTTCCACCTGGAAGTCATTCTTTTTGTCCAAATTATATGCCTCCATTATCTGATAATAATGAAGCCAATCTCGCACTCTATTTTTTAATTTTCAAAACTCTGCAGTTTTAATCTGCCTCCCTCTTGTTCCAAGATTTCCCAATATTTCGGCCATTTGGCCTCCATATTGAGCTTTTTCTGAGCCTTTGCTTCCATTGGTGACAGCCACCTTATTTTCAAGCAAATCCTTGTATCTTATCCAAACATTAAGCAGTGCTTTTCTGACAATATGGTTTTTAAACGCTTTATGTGCTTTGACCTTGTCATACCACAAATATGCATGCCACCCAAATACATTGTTAAAACCTTCTAAATCCAGCATGTCAGTGTTTTCAAGAAGCAGCCATTCTCTCAGCCAGCAAAAAGCAGCTGATTCATAATAAAGTTTTAAGTCCGGCAGGGCAAATCCACCTCTATCTTTAGCATCAGTTAGTATCTTAAATTTTATTCGAGGCTTCTTGCCCTGCCAGACAAATCTAGACATATCTCTCTGCCAGATATTCCCCAGCCACTCTGTGTGGCTCAAATATATATACAAAAACATCACAACACATTAAACATTAAAAGACATTCATATACAGGACTGCCTTCCGATGGCTCAGGGGTCACATAACTCCACACCCTCCAACATTTCTCTGATGGAAAAATGGGATCATCTTAGGAAAAGTAGGACATTCTGAGATCAAGTCAGATCAACTGGGAGAGCTTCTGTAAGTCCAGGACTGTCCCTGGAAGATGGGGACACTTGGAGGGTTGGAGGGGCGTGGAGAAAGAAGACGGGGGCCATGAAGGAGAAGGGGGAAGAGAGAGCCTTGTGTGCAGGACCAGCCCAAGACCTTTGAGCCCCTGAGGCAAACCACAAAATGGTGCTTTCCAGCACCCACCCAGCCCCTACCCAGGGAAGAAGGGGTAAGTCGAAATCTACATTAGGATCAAGGGGGTGGATATCAGCAATGCCTCCAAGTCGCCAAGATGCATTTCTTGGGGGCTGAATCTGATGCCTGCCACCTGAGGTGGGCACCGCCCCTTGCCTCATGATTGGGCTGGCCCAGAATGTTGATCTCTGTCCTGTGTGGCAGGGTAGGAAGAGACAGGGAGGGTGGGAAGGGGAGCTGTGAAGAAGGAAGGCGATGGGTGGGGGGCAGCTTGGCCCCCACAGCGAGGTTTCCCCCAGGCTTCTAGGCAAGGCATGCATACCCCCCAACATTTCTCCTGTGAAAAGAGGGATGTCCTGTTCCATCATCATCATCATGATGTATATTGTTTATAACCCACCCATTGGACTGGGTTGCTCCAGCCACTCTGGGCAGCTTCCAAGATGTAGAAAACCCTGGTGCTCCTCTTCTCTTGCTTGCTAGCAAGTTGGCATCCTGCTCCACAAGTGCAGCCTGTGAGGTGTTGACACCTGGAGGCTTAGGCAAAAAGGTTTCTCATCTTGCTGGGGATCAGGGAATGCCCTGCACCCCTTCCAATTCTTGGGGTTCTGAAGCCACAGAGGGTTAGAATCTAAGAGAGGAGTTTGCTGAGCTGGTGAGACAACTTTCTTTGTAAGACTAGCACCTTCGCTGTCCATTGGAGTGTCCTCATCAGCATCTCAAAAGAATAAGGCAGGTGGGAAGAGCTGCAACTAAGAGGGATGCTACAGGCTAATAGGTGAGCCATTCCACCATCCTCATCCCCCAGTTGATAGGCAGGGCAACAGTGGTATTATTATTATTATTATTATTATTATTATTATTATTATTATTATTAACAACAATTAGATTTCTAAACAACCCTTCATCTGAGGACCGCAGCACAGTTCCAAATACTAAAACATCAAAATATTAACAAAGTAAACAATAACACCCCAAACACAGTTTGAAAGACAATAGATTTTTTCATTAGCCAAATGCTTTAGAGAAGAGGAATGTATTTCCCTGGTGCCTAAATGAGCAGAATTAGCCTTCTGGGGAAGAGCATTCCACAAACAAACCAGAGAAAATACCTCGTCTCACAGTGCCACCCTCTGGACATTTTGCAAAGGAGGCACATGAAGAAGGGCTTCTGGTGATGATCTCAGATCCAGGTCAGTTCCTACGGGGAGAGGCCGTCCTTGAGATTTTGTGGTCCTGAGCCCATGAGGTGTGTGAGAACTGAGTTGGAAGCAGCCTGGAAGCTGGAGACACAGGACTGCCTTCAGATGCCTTTTAAAGGGTGTTATATTTCTTAACTCCTTGACTTGGAGGTCACATAACTGCATCCCCTCCAGCTTTTCTCCGATGAACAGAGAGACATGCTAAGGAAAAGAGGAAAGTTCTACCCTGATGGTGGGACCTTTTCTGCTTGCTAGTGAAATGGTCCCCCGATCCACATCAGCAAACGGCAGGGTGTGGACCTCTGGGGCCTGGGTCTCAGGGTCCTCATATTCTTAAGGAATCCTCGTGTGTGCTAATTGCCACCTTTCTCCAGCTCCCAATCGGTGAGGATGGTTTTCTCCATGCTCAGCAATTTGGGTGCAGTATAACAATATTTTCAAGGAATCCTCACATGTGCTTTTTTGCCCCTTTTCTCCAGCTCCATCCCTGAATCTGTTTGCATGGAAAGGGGTCTCTGTGGCATTGCTGCTCCCCAATCCCACCCACTGTCCCCCAATATCACCTTCCCAAGTTCACTGTGCTGAATCTGGCTGTTGCTTCACTCAACTTTGCTGCCTGTGGGCATCCGCTTGTCCATTAACTTGAAGCAAGACCAGGTGGGGAAATGGGACTTAGCCCTGTGACCACAGGTTCCCCACCTTGCCTGCTGGGTTAGAACTTCGGGCTCTTGGGAAAGGATGCTGAAGACATCTCTTGGGGCCCATCTCTGTGGAGATTGCAGAAGACCAGCAACTGCCTTCCAGATGTTACAGGCAGTGCCCAGACCAACAGCTCACAACTGCCCAAGCAGAAATGCTGGCAAAAGAAATGGATCTGGAGTACTGTGGTCTGTATCCCTGAACACATGATCCTGAGGTGGCATCAGCCAGATGCCCCCATGCAAGGATCCCTGCCTTGCCTACTGCTGCTCATCTCTACCAATTGGAGCACAGCCTGGCCTTGCTTCCGAGACCCTGATTCCACGCTGAATGGCCACCCAGCCAGTGTTTGCGGGGGGGGGGGGGGTTTGCACCTGCCAGGAGCAGCCATGACCAGGCAGGCTCCCCGCATGGTGTGGGAAGCTGAGAAGGTAACACAGCACGGCCCTGTGCACTCTCTGTGCCCCATGCCACTTGGCTTCTGGTACCTCCAGGATTCCCACCAACCTCCAGCCATGAAGATCTTCTGCCTCCTCTCTGTGGCCGTCCTCCTCTTGATGCTGCTTGATGCAAGTGATGTTCAGAGGCAGGTTTAAATTGAATACACACACAGCGGAGAGCTGTGAAGATGCTCAGAGAAGAAGCAACTGAGAAGAAGGCCATACCTGGAGCCAGCAGCATCACGAAGCAATTGCCAGGAGAAGGAGAGGTCCCTCTACTTATACGTGGCTGGAGGACTGATGAAACCTTGTGGGATGCCAACCGTTGTTTGCAGGATGGATGTGGCAAGCCCTGAAGGGCATGTGCCAAGGACCAGCCAAAGACCATAGAATCATAGGTTCACAGAAGGGACACCAAGGATCATCAAGTCCATCTCCCTGCACTGCAGGCATCACAGCTATAGCATCCCTGAAAGGTCCCCATCCAACCTCTGCTCAAAATCTCCCTGCAAAGGAGAATCAGGCACCTTCTGAAGGGCTCCGTTCCACCATTGAACAAATCAGAAAGTGAATCTGTTGGTTTGGGTCTTGCTCTCTGCTCACAGTGGCATGGCATCTTTTGATTTGGGGGGGGGCGGTTTGCAGGTGGGACCAGGGACTGGGCGCAGAGGGTGAACACTTCCCACTAGCCCAACTTTAGACTCCATTGCTGCTGGGCAGGCATGGGGCACCGAGGGTTCACAGGGCCGTGCTGTGCTCTCTCCTCACCTGCCCACACCAAGGGGGGAGCCTGCCTGGCCATGGCTGCTCCTGGCAGGTGCACCCCCCCCCAACACTGGCTGGGTGGCAATTCAGCCTGGGGCCAGGGTCCTGGCAGCAAGGGCAGGCTGGGCTCCAGTGGGCAGAGACGCCCTGCAGTAGGCAAAGCGAGGATCCTTGCGTGGGGGCATCTGGCTCATGCCCCCTCAAAATCATGTGTCTGGGGCTACAGACCACAGTACTCCAGATCCATTTCTTGTGCCAGCATTTCCGCTTGGATTTACAAAAGCTCTCCAAGTTGATCTGAATTGATCTCAGAATGTCCCACTTTTCCTAAGACCATCCCCATTTCCATCAGAGAAATGTTGGAGAGTGTGGAGTTGTGTGACCCCTGAGCCATCGGAAGGCAGTGCTGTATAGGGAGGTTCTTTATAGTTTAATGTGTTATGATGTTTTAGTATATATATTTGAGCCACACAGAGTGGCTGGGGAAACCCAGTCAGATGGGTGGAGTATAATAATCATAATCACAATCACAATCACAATCACAATCACAATCACAATCACAATCATAATCACAATCACAATCACAATCACAATCACAATCACAATCATAATCATAATCATAATCATAATCATAATTTATTATTTATACCCCACCCATCTGGCTGAGTTTCCCCAGCCCACTATTATTATTATTATTATTATTATTATTATTATTATTATTATTATTATTGCTACTACTATTACTACTACTATTATTGAATAGAACATCAATATTTTTATGGCAGAAATATTGCAGGTATGTCCCCTAGCTTTTCCAGCTCTGTTCAATTCCTGTTTGTGAAACATCCTTCTCTGTGCAGCTGCCCAAGGAAGCAGGACATTTGGAGGGGAGACACAGAGAAAGGGGCAGGAGGAGGGGCAGGGAGACCCCAGGGAGAGGTGGGGGCCTACAATTTGAGAAATGCCCTTGTGCAAAGCCATGTTTGGGAAAGAACCACAAAACCTGGATGGCACCACTGACTGGCAGAGAGAGAGAGAGAGAGAGAGAGAGGGTTTTCACACCATGAACCAACACAAAGGTTTCCAATGCTTGCATTTATTAAAAAAAAAAAAAAGCTAAAGCATTTTTGCAGGCAAACCACATCCAGGCTCCAATCCCGAGCCCATTTACTCAGGAGTCAGGGCCCACTGGCCCCAGTGGGGCTTACTCCTGAGTAGACAGGCAGACAGGACGGCTCCCTCTTGACTCCTTCCCAGCATCGCCTTCAGCAGCATCAAGCAAAGCGGTTTCTTCCCCAGCAGAGATGGGGGTGCAGTCGAGGCAGCTGCACCTCAGAGGAGAGCAGGGTGGTCTTCCTTTCCCCAGAGGTCTTGCACCGGAGATCTGCAGAGTTACCCCCCCCCCCCACCTGTGAGAGGATGAGACACTGTTAAAATGTGTGGTGGTGCTGGTTCAGAAAACCCAGACCAGTGACTCCAACTGGGAGGCAGAAGAGCTGCTGTTGTCAGAGTTCAAACTGCACACAGAGAGTCTGTTTTGCAGAGGGTTGGACTAGATGACCCCTGGTCCCTCCCAATGCTACATTTCTATTCTATGGGTGTAAGAGAGACCTCTGGGCATTTCTTGTATGCACTTGGGGGAATTTGAGCAGGGCTTGGCTGACACACACCCTTTTTTTTAAATGTGGTTCCTTCTTCTTCTTCTTTATGCAAACAGCAACCCCAGGAGAGGACATATTTGAGCAGATCATTGTGTTGGTGTGCACTGAACTCTTTCTCTTCCAACTCTACAATTCTGTGATTTAATAACCACCTTCACAGGGATGTTTCACACAGAGGTTGCCTTCACTATTTGAGGAGGGTCAGCGACTAAGCCCCCACCCTCTCACACCAGGAAGAGCTGTTCTTTCAGCCAAGGGAGGCTAAGGGGAGTTGTGGCTGAGAGGGTTGGGGACCTTTCATGGGGGCAGCAAGGGGAGAGGACAGGGTTGTCACCCCCCAGTGTGCACACTAATATTGTTCCCCCTCACAGTGGATGTAAAGATTAAGAGAGGGAGGTGGAGTGGGGGGCGGACAGGGGGATGAGTCACATGCATTTGGGGCATGATATACAGCTGACAAATTTTTGAAGAAAACTAAGATTTGATTTAACTCACCTTAACGGCAACATAGCAAGGGAGGACACCGAAATATTGGCCTTTGGGGCGGAAGGCACCTAAGAATTTGCAGTACCCCTTTCTGCCTTGCACATCTCAGAATGCAAATACCTTGGGCTCTGGTGAAATCTGGAGGAAGAAAAAGAAGACTGTGAAAGGCTCTGTCTCTCAGGACTGTCCTTCCACACTTTCCACAACTTCTTCCACAACGGCCCTACTGGCTTGGACACCCGGAGGGCACCAGGTTGGGGAAATCTGGTGCAGGAAGAATGCAGGGCTGGAGCAGAGAGTCAGTCCCTTCTGCTGCCTCCCTGCACCTTCAGGACAGGGTCTGAGCCAGGGTGGTAGGGAAGGCTGCGTCAGAGTCACTGGCTTCCCTGGGCGGCCACTGGTAAACTGGGAGAGAGAAGCCCCCTTGCCCAGGAAACTGGCCCGTTCTTTTACCCACCTCAAAGCTGAGTTTACTGAAGCGCATTATTGCAGATTTGAAAGGAAGAGCTTCCGTGGATCACATAAATGCGTTAATAAGAAGAGACCGGCTGGTGGATCTGCCAAAGGGGGCCCATCGAGTCCAGCATCCTCTTCTCCTAGCAACCTACTGAAGCCCCATTTGGGATATTCTCCAGGAAGACAGAGGGGGAAGATCCCACCTCTTTGGGAGTCAGAGCAAGTGATGTTCAGAGTCAGGTTTAAATTGAATACAGCGGAGAGCTGTGAAGCTGCTCAGAGAAGAAGCATCTGAGAAGAAGGCCATACCTGGAGCCAGCAGCATCAAGAAGAGGACGGCCACAGAGAGGAGGCAGAAGAGCTTCATGGCTGGAGGTTGGTGGGAATCCTGGAGGTACCAGAAGCCAAGTGGAAGAGCAATTGCCAGGGGGAGGAGAGGTCCCTCTACTTATAGGTGACTGGAGGACTGATGAAATCTTGTGGGATGCCAACCGTCGTTTGCAAGTTGGATGTGGCAAGCCCTGAGGGGCATGTGCCCAGGAGCAGCCAAAGACCACAGAATCATAGGTTCACAGAAGGGACACCAAGGATCATCAAGTCCATCTCCCTGCACTGCAGGCATCACAGCTATAGCATCCCTGACAGCTGCCCATCCAACCTCTGCTCAAAATCTCCCTGCAAAGGAGAATCAGGCACCTTCTGAAGGGCTCTGTTCCACTGTTGAACAACTCAGAAAGTGATTCTGTTGGTTTGTGTCTTGCTTTCTGCTCACAGTGGCATGGCATCTTTTGATGGTGGTTTGCAGGCGGGACCAGGAACTGGGCTCTGAGGGTGAACAAAACCCTTCCCACTAGCCCAACTCTAGACTCCATCATTGCTGGGCAGGCATGCGGCACCGAGGGTTCACAGGACCGTGCTGTGCTACTTCCTCACCTGCCCACACTAAAGGGGGGGGCGCCTGGCCATGGCAGCTCCTGACAGGTGCACCCCCCAAACACTGGCTGGGCGGCCATTCAGCGTGGGGCCACGTCCCGGCAGCAAGGCTCCCCCCTCCCCATTCTTGCGTGCTATTTTCACCCACATTGATACATATTACACCACTTTATGTGTTTTGGTGGACATTATTTGATTGAACTGCCTTGCGGAATTCATGGAAGGAGAATACTTGGAAGGACAGTTCTGTTCCAATTCATGCATTGTTGCAGAAAGTACATGCAGCTGAGGTACAAAAACATTTTTTGGGGAAATAGTCCAGCCCTGATGGAGGTGCTCTCATGCAGTCCATCTCCCAACACCACACCTGCTTGGGGGCCCAACTAGAAGGGCCTTTGGCCTCACCCAGCTGCAGGGCTCTTCTCAGTCCTGAGAATCTTATGGAAACATTTCCACTTGGGCTTGCTCACCACCCTCTCCAACGCAACAGGTTGTCCCCAACTTCACAAACTGAGTCCTGCATCCTCTCCTCTCCCTGGGCACCACCACATTGCCCAATACCTTGGAATAGATTTTGAGGATACAGTGGGGTGGGGTCTGAAGGGGACAAGAGCTGGGATTACGGACTTCCGGGTTGGCGCCTCCGGCAATGGCGGAGCTCCTCCTTTCGGGAGGAACTTGCTCTGTGGAAAGCAGGGTCTGACCGCCACGGTGAAGGCGGAGACCCACTGAAATCACAAGCGGGAGAAGCTTGTGAACCTGGGATTCGGCTGGCACCTTTTGTGCCTCCCCTACTCGCGGGGAAACCCTGTTTTGGGGATCCGGAGCAACGTGGGGTGAGTGGTGCGGTGCTTCCAATTGACTGCTTCTTCACGGAGTGAAGCCGCATTGCTGTTGCCGGAGAGCGCTGACTTTTTCCTGTGGACAATTGGACTTTAAACAACTACCCGTGAGTAGAACGGAAAGTTGGATCTTTAAATACCTTAATTTGGGACCGAAACGGGAAGGTCTTAAACAGGAAGTCCGCCTTCCTCTTTTGTAAATAGATTGAAGCAAAGACGTTACAAGCTAAAGTCTTTGAAAGCTTTTGGCAAAGGATTAAATTTCCATCGGTTACAATTACAAACCCCCCCTTGGAAGCAGGAGAAGAGGGGGGAAATTTTGAACCTAGCAACCCTGCAGGAGAGAGTGAAAAATCAAATTACCACTGCTCTGAACCTGGAAACGGGCTGCCAGAAAGAGTTCATTAACTGCGAACAGAACGTAATTGACAGCTAGCTAAATAAGAGAAAGATACTGTTTCCATTGTCCTCTTCTGCGTTTAAAAAGTAACTGAAAATTGAAACTATCTGGGGACTTTAATATTACAGGATTTTAATATTTTTTGGGAAGCCGCCCAGAGTGGCTGGGGAAACCCAGCCAGATGGGTGGGGTATAAATAATAAAATTATTACTATTATTATTATTTCCCTTCCAACTCTACAATTTTGTGATTCAATAACCACCTTCACAGGGATGTTTCACATAGGTTGCTATTGCTATTTGAGGAGGGTCAGTGACTGAGCCCCCACCCTCTCACACCAGGAAGAGCTGTTCTTTGAGCCAAGGGAGGCTATGGGGAGTTGTGCCTGAGGGGTCAGTGAGCTTTCATGGGGGCAGTAAGGGGAGAGGAAAGGGTTGTCACCCCCCAATGTGCACACTAATATTGTTCCAACTCACAGTGGATGTAAAGATTAAGAGAGAAGTAGAGTAGGGGGGGGGGCAGAGTGATGAGTCTCATGCATTCGGGGTCATGATACACCACTGACACATTTTCGAAGAAAACTATGATTTGATTTAACTCACCTTAACGGCAACACACCAAGAAACCACACCGAAAGCGTTGCCTTTGGGTTGGCCGGCACCTAAGAATTTGCAGTACGCCTTTCTGCAGTGAACATCTCAGAATACAAAAACGTTGGCCTCTGGTGAAATCTGGAGGAAGAAAAAGAAGACTTTGAAGGCTCTGTCTCTCAGGACTGACATTCTACACTTTCCACAACTTCTTCCACCATGGCCCTGCTGGCTTGGACACCCAGTGGGCACCAGGTTGCGGAAATCTGGTGCAGGAAGAATGCAGGGCTGGAGCAGAGAGTCAGTCCCTTCTGCTGCCTCCCTGCACCTCCAGGACAGGGTCTGAGCCAGGGTGGTAGGGAAGGCTGCGTCAGAGTCACTGGCTTAACTGGGCAGCCACTGGCAAACTGGGAGAGAGAAGCCCCCTTGCCCAGGAAACTGGCCCCTTCTTTTGTCCACTGCAAAGCTGAGTTTGCTGAAGTGCATTATTGCAGATGTGAAATGAAGAGTTTCCGTGGATCACATAAATAAGGTAATAAGAAGAGACTGGCTGGTGGATCTGGCCAAAGGGGACCCTTCAAGACCAGAATCATATTATCTCAGGGCAGGGGGCCCATCGAGTGAAGCATCCTCTTCTCCCAGGGTTCACCTGAAGCCCCATTTGGGATATTCTCCAGGAGGACAGAGGGGCAAGATCCCACCTCTTTGGGAGTCACTGCATGTGGTGCTCAGAGGCAGGTTTAAATGGAATAAAGCAGATAACTGTGAAGGTGCTCAGAGAAGAAGCATGTGAGAAGAAGGCCTTACCTGGAGCCACCAGCATCAAGAAGAGGATGGCAACAGAGAGGAGGCAGAAGATCTTCATGGCTGGAGGTTGGTGGGAATCCTGGAGGTACCAGAAGCCAAGTGGAAGAGCAATTGCCAGGGGAAGGAGAGTTCCCTCTACTTATAGGTGACTGGAGGACTGATGAAATCTTGTGGGATGCCAACCGTTGTTTGCAGGATGGATGTGGCAAGCTCTGAGGGGCATGTGCCCAGGAGCAGCCAAAGACCACAGAATCATAGGTTCACAGAAGGGACACCAAGAGTCACCTAATCCAACCGCTGCAATGCAGGCATCAAAGCTATAGCATCCCTGAAAGGTGCACATCCAACCTCTGCTTAAGTCTTCCTGCAAAGGAGAATCCGGCACCTTCTGAATGGCTCCGTTCCACCGTTGAACAACTCAGAAAGTGAATCTTTTGGCTTGTGTTTTGCTCTCTGCTCACAGTGTCATGGCCCAACTCTAGATGCCATCGCTGCTGGGTAGGCATGGGGCACAGAGGTTTCACGGGCCGTTCTGTACTCCCTCCTCACCTGCCCACACTAAGAGGGGGCACCTGGCCATGGCAGCTCCTGGCAGGTGCACCCCCCAAACACTGGCTGGACGGCCATTCAGCATGGGGCCAAAGTCCTGGCAGCAAGGCTCCCCCCCCCATTCTTGCGTGCTATTTTCACCCATATGGATACATATTACACCACCTTATGCATTTTGGTGCACATTACTTGACCGAACTGCCTTGCGGAATTCATGGAAGGAGAACACTTGGAAGGACAGCTCTGTTCCAAATCCACCATAGTTGCAGAAAGTACATGCAGCTGAGGTACAAAACGTTTTTTGGGGAAATAGTCCAGCCCTGATGGAGGTGCTCTCATGCAGTCTATGCCCAAAAACCAGGTAATCTCCCAACACCACACCTGCTTGGGGGCCCAACTAGAAGGGCCTTTGGCCTCACCCAGCTGCAGGGCTCTTCTCAGGCTCAGTCCTGAGAATCTTGTGGAAACATTTCCGCTTGGGCTTGCTCACCACCATCTCCAACTCAACAGGTTGTCCCCAACTTCACAAACTGAGTTCTGCATCCTCTCCCTGGGCACCACCCAAAGCTGATCTAGAGGCTTGTATCCCACATTGCCTCGGAGAGGAGGGTGCTGGACTCGATTGGCCCCCTTTGGCCAGATCCACCAGACAGTCTCTTCTTATTACCTCATTTATGTGATCCACGGAAGCTCTTGCTTTCAAATCTGTACTAATGCACTTCAGCACATTCAGCTTTGTGGTGGGTAAAAGAATGGGACAGTTTCCTGGGCAAGGGGGCTTCTCTCTCCCAGTTGGCCAGTGGTCACCCAGGGAAGCCAGTGACTCTGACGCAGCCTTCCCAACCACCTTGGCTCAGACCCTGTCCTGAAGGTGCAGGGAGGCAGCAGAAGGGACTGACTCTCTGCTCCAGCCCTGCATTCTTCCTGCACCAGCTTTCCCCAACCTGGTGCCCTCCGGGTGTCCAAGCCAGCAGGGCCATGGTGGAAGAAGTTGTGGATGGTGCAGAAGGTCAGTCGTGAGAGACAGAGCCTTGAAAGTCTTCTTTTTCTTCATACAGATTTCACCAGAGCCCAATGCAATTGCATTCAGAGATGTCGACAGCAGAGAGGGATACTGCAGTTTCGTAGGTTCTGGCCGCCCCGAAGAACACTTTTTCAGTGTGGCCGCCAATGGTGTTGCAGTAGACGTGAGTTAAATCAAATCTTTGTTTTCCTCGAAATTTAGTCAGCGGTGTATCATGACCCCAAATGCATGAGACTCATCTCTCTGTTTCCCCCCCACTCCACTTCTCTCTTAATCTTTACATCCACTGTGAGTTGGAACAATATTAATGTGCACACTGGGGGTTGACAACCCTGTCCTCTCCCCTTGCTGCCCCCATGAAAGGTCTCCAACCCTTTCAGCCATAACTCCCCTTAGCCTCCCTTGGCTGAAAGAACAGCTCTTTGTGGTATGAGAAGGTGGGGGCTCAGTCACTGACCCTCCTCAAATAGCAAAGGCAACCTGCGTGAAACATCCCTGTGAAGGTGGTTATTGAACCACAGAATTGTAGAGTTGGAAAGGAAAGAATAGAATAGAAATGTAGCATTGGGATGCACCAACCCTCTGCAAAACAGACTCTCTGTGTGCAGTTTGAACTCTGACAACAGCAGCTCTTCTGCCTCCCAGTTGGAGTCACTGGTTTGGGTTTTCAGAACCACCACCAACATCCATTTTCACAATGTTTCTTTTTTTTATAAGATATTTATTAAAGTTTCAAAGGTTATAATAAAAACAAAACACAAACACGAAAAATAACAAATATAAAGAAAATACAAACCTGAAAACAATTTAAAAAACAAGTAAAATTTCATTCCCTTATTTTCTTATAACTTACTTCCCAGACTTCCTCATACCTCCCCTTTTTGTATTCCAGTTCTGATTATTAATTCAGCAAATCCTCACCCTTAGTTTTCATTTAATTTTCAACCTTTCTTTTCTTTTTACTTAATCATTACAGCTGAAAACCACTTAATTTCTAAACCAACATCATTCTAACATTCATAAATTTTACAGTGTTTCCCAAGATAGTCCTTAAATTTCTTCCAATCCTCTTCCGCCATCTCTCTTCCCTGGTCTCAGATTCTGCCAGTCATTTCTGCCAGTCCCATATAGTCTATCACCTTCATCTGCCACACAATGTTTCCTCTCACAGACAAATAACTCTGCCGATCTCCGGTGCAGGACCTCTGGTGAAGGAAGACCACCCTGCTCTCCTCTGATGTGCAGCTGCCTCGACTGCACCCCCCATCTCTGCTGGGGAAGAAACCGCTTTGCTTGATGCTGCTGAAGGCGATGCTGGGAAGGAGTCAAGAGGGAGCCGTCCTGTCTGCCTGTCTACTCATGAGTAAGCCCACTTTGGCCAGTGGGGCCTACTCCTTAGTAAATGGGCTCGGGATTGGAGCCTGGATGTGGTTTGCCTGCAAAAATGCTTTAGCTTTTTCTTTTTAATAAATGCAAGCATTTGAAACCTTTGTGTTGGTTCATGGTGTGAAAACGTCTGCTGGGTTGAGGGGATATTTTTCTCAGCCTCACTCACCTCACAGAGTGTTTGTTGTGCGGCAGGAAAGGAGATTGTTAGCTTCTTTGAGGCTCATTAAGGGGAGTGAAAGGTGGGGTATCAAGTCCAAGCTGTTCTTTATCTGAGGACCACAGCTCAGTTAAAAATTCAAAAACTGCAAAATACATATCATATTAACAAACCAAACAAGAACACCCCACACATGTAAAAGATCATAGATTTTTTCATTAGCACAAGGCCTGGGAGAAGAGTCATTTGCCTGGCACCTAAGGGAGCAGAATGAGACTCCCAGGGAAGAGTATTCCACAAACAGGGAGCCACCACAGAAAAAACCTCTTCTTGCAGTGCCGCCCTCCAGACCTCTTGAAAAGGGGGCACATGAAGAAGGGCTTCTGATGATGATCTCAGGGTCCAGGTCAGTTCATATGGGGATGGTCCGTCCTTGAGATTCTGTGGTCCTGAGCCCATGTGGTTTGAGAGAGCTGAGTTGGAAGCAGCCTGGAAGCCGGAGACACAGATTCCTGTTTCCTGTGTAGGTGATCCAAAGGTGTGAGGAACTGAGAAGGATGATTTGGGGGATGCTATGAACCCATCAATTTTATGCTCAGGCTCTCTCTTTATGTTTAAAACAAACCCATATCTCCTAAAGACACCAAAGTCTCTGCTCACCTTCAAAAAACTCAAACTCTGGGCAACACTGAAACTCCTGGGTTTTCTCCATGCTCAGCAATTTGGGTGCAATGTTACAATATTTTCAAGGAATCCTCACATGTGTTAATTGCCCCATTTCTCCAGCTCCATCCCTGAATCTGTTTGCATGGAAAGGGATGTCTTTGGCATTGCTGCTCCCCATTCCAAACATCACCCCCCCCATATCACCTTCTGATCTGGGCTCATCCCCAAGTTCACTGTTCTGCATCTGGCAGTTGCTTCACCCAACTTTGCTGCCTGTGGGCATCCGATGGAGCAAGGCTTGTCCGTTCACTTGAAGCAAGACCAGGTGGGGAAATGGGACTTAGCCCTGTGACCACAGGTTCCCCACCTTGCCTGCTGGGTTTGAACTTCAGGCTCTTGGGAAAGGATGCTGAAGACATCTCCTGGGGCCCATCTCTGTGGAGATTGCAAAAGACCAGCAACTGCCTGCTAAATGTTACAGGCACAGCCCAGACCAACAGCTCACGACTGGCACTGATACTTCTCCCCTTTCTCCAAAATTAAATATAAAAGCCTTGTCCTCACTTTGGGTGCCCACTTTTTGTAGTTCCCCCCATATATTCACAACAGTGCACAGAATTTTAAACCAGTGTCAGCCAGAACTGTTGAAACAAAGCACCTAGAAAGCAACACAAATACCATAAAAGCAGCACAACACACACACACACAGACACACACACATACAAATAGACAGCAGGGCAGTGCTCAAAGAGTGTCCATGGAAAGATAAGGTCAAGGCTGCTTTTTCCTTGGAAAGATGGATCTGGAGAGCATCGAAGGGCAACAGAATCATTTAGTGCTGGACCGATGGGGTTGTATCCAAGGCCATAGATATCCAGTTGTGGATGCGAATCCCAGCTCTTCTCCCCTGCAGACCCCACCCATTGCATCCTCAAAATCCTTTCCAAAGTATTGGGCAAGGTGGGATAATAGCCTCCAGATCAGCTTTGGGTGGTGCCCAGGGAGAGAAGAGGATGCAGGACAGTGAAGTTGGGGACCACCTGTTGAGTTGGAGAGGGTGGTGAGCAAGCCCAAGCGGAAATCTTTCCATAAGATTCTCAGGACTGAGCCTGAGAAGAGCCCTGCAGCTGGGTGAGGCCAAAGGCCCTTCTAGTTGTGGGATGTAAACACAGGAGCAGTCAATGACAACATTCCTAGAGTGTACATGTTAGAACATGGGGAGGGATGTCTGTCCAGCAAGCAGGTGAACTTCCTGGGGACGGACTTCCTCCGCATGTGACCAGAGGTGGGTGTGGCCTCACCTGTGCAGGTAAATGATAAAAGCACAGGGCAGGCAGCCATCTCTCTCTCTTGCCTCTTGCCTCTCTGCCATCTTCCTTCGATGAGGAAGCATCTAAGGATGCTCTCTTGGCTCTCAGCCAAGAGAGGACAGTATACTATCTTCCTATAAGATAGTTTCTAAGTTTATGTAACCTTTTTAAGCCTGCCTACCTTCTGGGATCACATTGTGAACAGAACGTGAGTAAACTCTTTTATACTTTTATAAAGACTGTGTCGTGTCTTGTATTTTAAGAGGGAACAAAGGGGAAATTACCAGAGTAATTATTATAGAGGTTCTAGCAAACCTGTGCACACGTTACCGTTGCAAACTAAAAGGGGAATGTGTATAAACTCTGCTGATATTTTGGGAACTTGTTAGCACAAGTTGGATAAGGATATAATTAGTCAATATATCCTCTCCTGCACCCCAGAACCTTCCCACAAAGGGTTATGGGCCCAGTATTGCATATTTCTGCGTATTTTTGAAGGATTGTGTTGGATTGTGATTTTGAATTGAGTAGTATTTTTCTGAGTTAACTTCCTGGTAAGCACATGGTCCTTTGTTCCATTGTGCAGTGGGGATTAAGCAACCCCCCCCTTCCCTCAGAGTTCACAGTGACCCAAGGCAGTGAAGAACTGTTTTGAATTTTGAGATTTTGATTTTAAAATTTTGAGAAATTTTTGAAGAATTTTCAAATTTTTGGATTTTAAGATGGCTAGAGCAGCTTTTGATAGTGATGCAAAGCTAGGAATGCCTGTGCTGAATGAACACAATTTCATACACTGGAAGCAGCGCTTGATAGCATGTTTAGATTATAAGCACATTTTGGAAGCTTTAAACCCTCAGCCTACGGGATCGTCTGAGGAGGATTTAGCCAAGATAAGTGCTTGGAAACGCATGAACAGCGAAGCTAGACACATAATTTTGAGTGGACTTCGTGATGAGCAGCTATCATTAATAAATAGTACAGATAAAGGTAAAGGTAAAGGTACCCCTGCCCGTACGGGCCAGTCTTGACAGACTCTGGGGTTGTGCGCCCATCTCACTCAAGAGGCCAGGGGCCAGCGCTGTCCGGAGACACTTCTGGGTCACGTGGCCAGCGTGACATCGCTGCTCTGGCGAGCCAGAGCCGCACACGGAAACGCCGTTTACCTTCCCGCTGGTAAGCGGTCCCTATTTATCTACTTGCACCCGGAGGTGCTTTCGAACTGCTAGGTTGGCAGGCGCTGGGACTGAGCAGCGGGAGCGCACCCCGCCGCAGGGATTCGAACCGCCGACCTTTCGATCGGCAAGTCCTAGGCGCTGAGGCTTTAACCCACAGCGCCACCTGCGTCCCTAAATAGTACAGATGATGCATCTCAAATCTTAAGAGATATTGAGCGCGTGTATGGAGAATCTAGCATAAACTGCTTCAGAAACTTGGTGTGTAAATTAACCAGAGTGAGGATGAATTCAAAAGAGGAATTCACAGAGCACATCAACAAGTTTACTGAGATTATTCAAAGAATTGATCTGACTCCCAAAGCTTTTGATGAAGATACAAAGATAGCATTTTTGTTATCATCGCTTGGACCACGCTTTAGCGCATTTGTAAGTTTGATGGATCATAGACAAGGTCTGACTTTTAAAGACTTGATTGGTTATTTAAAAGAAGAATGCAGAGATAGAGCTGAATCTCCAGTGAGAAATGCTAGAAGCAAAGACAGCAGTTATGCATCTAGGCAATGTACAAAGTCCAAAGAGATGCCTAAGAAAGTGATTTGTTTCAATTGTAACAAAGAAGGACACATTGCAAAGAATTGCAGGGCTCCTAAAGCAAAGAAACCCCACCCCTTTCAGCCAAAAGGGGAAAAGAAGGGGAAATGTGAGTGCACATGGCTACTGCAAGAAAGGAATTTAACTGTCCAGAATCGTGGGAATAGATGTAATAAATGGATTTTAGATTCAGGTGCCAGTTCTCATTTTTCATATAAAAAGGACTATTTTAATGAGATTAATGAGATAAATGATGAAGAAGGATCTGAAATTGAGATTGCAGATGGCAACATTGTTAAAGCAAAAGGTGCAGGTTCCACACTACATTCCCACACTAGTTGGGCCCCCAAGCAGGTGTGGTGTTGGGAGATTACCTGGCTCTTAGGCATGGAGTGCATGAGAACACCTCCATCAGGGCTGGACTATTTATACAAAAAACGTTTTGTATATCAGCTGCAGGTGAGGAGGGCAGGTGAGGAGGTACCACAGCACAGCCCTGTGAACCCTCGGTGCCCCATGCCTGCCTAGCAGTGATGGGGTCTAGAGTTGGGCAGGTGGGAAGTGTTTTGTTCACCCTCTGCACCCAGTCCCTGGTCCCACCTGCAGAGCACACACACACCCCCCGGGGACATCAAAAGATGCCACGGCACTGTGAGCAGAGAGCAAGACACAAACCGACAGATTCACTTTCTGAGTTGTTCAATGGTGGAATGGAGCCCTTCAGAAGGTGCCTGATTCTCCTTTGCAGGGAGATTTTCAGCAGAGGTTGGATAGGCACCTGTCAGGGACGCTTGATGATCCTTGGTGTCCCTTCTGTAAACCTATGATTCTGTGGTCTTTGGCTGCTCCTGGGCACGTGCCCCTCAGGGCTTGCCACATCCATCCTGCAAACAACGGTTGGCATCCCACAAGGTTTCATCAGTCCTCCAGTCACCTATAAGTAGGGCGACCTCTCCTTCCCCTGGCAATTGCTCTTCCACTTGGCTTCTGGTACCTCCAGGATTCCCACCAACCTCCAGCCATGAGGATCATCTGCCTCCTCTCTGTGGCCGTCCTCTTCTTGATGCTGCTAGGTCCAGGTATGGCCTTCTTCTCAGATGCTTCTTCTCTGAGCAGCTTCACAGCTCTCAGCTTTATTCAATTTAAACCTGCCTCTGAACACCACTTGCTCTGACTCCCAAAGAGGTGGGATCTTGCCCCTCTGTCCTCCTGGAGAGTTTCCCAAATGGGACTTCAGGTAGACCCTGTGAGAAGAGGATGCTGGACTGGATGGGCCCCCTTTGCCTAGATCCACCAGCCAGTCTCTTCTTATTAGCTCATTTATGTGATCCACAGAAGCTCTTGCTTTCAAATTTGCAATAATGCGCTTCAGCAAACTCAGCTTTGCAGTGGACAAAAGAACGGGCCAGTTTCCTGGGCAAGGGGGCTTCTCTCTCCCAGTTTACCAGTGGTCACCCAGGGAAGGCCTTCTCTACCACCTTGGCCCTTCTCTACCACCTTCTCTACCACCTTGGCCCAGACCCTGTCCTGAAGGTGCAGGGAGGCAGCAGAAGGGACTGACTCTCTGCTCCAGCCCTGCATTCTTCCTGCAAAAGCTTTCCCCAACCTGGTGCCCTCTGGGTGTCCAAGCCAGCGGGGCTGTTGTGGAAGAAGTTGTGGAAGGTGTGGAAGGTGTAGAAAGTCAGGCCTGAGAGACAGAGCCTTCAGTCTTCTTTTTCTTCCTCCAGATTTCACCAGAGCCCAAGCTAATTGCAGGCCGAGATGTCAAAGGCTGAGAGGGATACTGCGATTAAGGTGCCGTCCGTCCGAACGGCCATTATTCCTGTGTCCTCCCTGGGTGTGTTGCCGTGGAGGTGAGTTAAATCGAATCTTAGTTTTCCTCAAAAATTTGTCAGCGGTGTATCATGACCCAAAATGCATGTGACTCATCTCTATGTTTCCCCCCTACTCCACTTCTCTCTTAATCTTTAGAAGGACTGTGAGGGGAAACAATATTAGTGTGCACACTGGAGGGTGACAACCCTTTCCTCTCCCCTGGCTGCCCCCATGAAAGCTCTCTGAGCCCTCAGCCACAACTCCCCTTAGCCTGGCAGGAATGATTCCAAATAGCAACGGCAACCTGTGTTGGCCAATTGGTGCCAAAGAAAGATAGAACCTTTTTTATGTACGCCACCACAGCAGCAAGAATACTCATTGGAAAGTATTGGAAGACACAAGAATTACCCACTCGAGAAGAATGGCAGACGAAAGTGATGGACTATATGGAATTGGCTGAGATGACTGGCAGAATCCGGGACCAAGGGGAAGAGTCGGTGGAAGAAGATTGGAAAAAATTTAAAGTATATCTTCAAATATATTGTAAAATTAAGGACTGTTAGAAAGATGTTGGGAAAAGAAAATTAGGTAGTTTTGGTAGATATGATATAAAGGATTAAATAAAAATGAGTTGACGAAATTGACGAAAGAGAAGACGTTAAATTATAATATATTAAATTAAATTACTAAAATGAAAATAAGGTTGGAAGGATTTGCTGAAAAAACGATTGGAACTAGAATACAAAATTGGGAGGTATGAGGAGGTCAAGGATACAAGTAAAGGAAGAAAATTTGTAAAGGTTTTATCTGTTCTTTTTCTATTTTAAGTGAATGTATTTTTATACCTTTTTCTTTTTTTCTTTTTCTGTTATTGTTGAATTCTTTTTCTTTGTATTTTGTATTGCTTTTTTTCTTTTTTTCTTCTTTGTAACTTTAAACTTTGAATAAATATTATTATTATTTTAAAAAAAGAAAGCTCTCTGACCCCTCAGCCACAAATCCCCTTAGCCTGGGATGAAACATCCCTCTGAGGGGCATGTGCCAAGGACCAGCCAAAGACCACAGAATCATAGGTTCACAGAAGGGACACCAAGGATCACCTAGTCCAACCCCCTGCAGTGCAGGCATCACAGCTATAGCATCCCTGACAGCTGCCCATTCAACCTCCTGCAAAGGAGAACCCGGCACCTTCTGAAGGGCTCCGTTCCACCATTGAACAAATCAGAAAGTGAATCTGTTGGTTTGGGTCTTGCTCTCTGCTCACATTGGCATGGCATCTTTAGATTTCCCCTGGCAGGTGGGTGCTCTGCAGGCGGGACCAGGACCTGGGCACAGAGGGTGAACAAAACACTTCCCACTAGCCCAACTCTAGACTCCATCGTTGCTGGGTAGGCATGGGGCACAGAGAGTTCACAGGGGCTTGCTGTGCTCCCTCCTCACCTGCCCACACCAAGGGGGCAGTCTGCCTGGCCATAGCAGCTCCTGGTAGGTGCACTCCCCCAACACTGACTGGGTGGCCATTCAGAGTGGGGCCAGGGTCCCAGTAGCCAGGCTGGGCTTCAATGGGCAGAGACGCCCAGAAGTAGGCAAGGCGAGGATCCTTGCGTGGGGGCATCTGGCTCATGCCCTCTCAAATCATGTTCCTGGGGCTACAGACCACAGTACTCCAGATCCATTTCTTGTGCCAGCATTTCAGGCAGTCCAGTGTAGGAATGTCTTTTAATGTTTAATGTGTTCTGATGTTTTTGTATATATATTTGAGCCACACAGAGTGGCTGGGGAAACCCAGTCAGATGGCTGGAGTATTACTACTACTACTACTACTAATAATAATGAATAGAATGTCCCTATTTTCATGGCAGAAATGTTGCAGCGTATGTCCCCAAACTTTTCCAGCTCTGCTCAATTCCTGTTTCTGAAACATCCTTCTCTGTGCAGCTACCCAAGGAAGCAGGACATTTGGAGGGGAGACACAGGGAAAGGGGCAGGAGGAGGGGCAGGGGAGACCCCAGGGAGAGGCAGGGGCCTACAATTTGAGAAATGCCCTTGTGCAAAGCCGGGTTTGGAAAAGAACCACAAAGTGTGGATGGCACCACAGACTGGCAGAGAGAGAGCGAGAGAGAGAGAAAGAGAGAGAGAGAGAGAGAGAAATGATATTGGAGTGTGACCAAAAAAATACCCTCAACCCAGCAAACGTTTTTACAATATGAAACAACACAAAGGTTTCCAATGCTTGCATTTATTAAAAAGAAAAAGCTAAAGCATTTTTGCAGAGAAACCATATCCAAGCTCCATTCCTCAGCCCACTTACTAAGGAGTCAGGACCCACAGGCCACAGTGGGGCTTACTCCTGAGTAGACAGGCAGACAGGACGGCTCCCTCTTGACTCCTTCCCAGCATCGCCTTCAGCAGCATCAAGCAAAGCGGTTTCTTCCCCAGCAGAGATGGGGGTGCAGTCGAGGCAGCTGCACATCAGAGGAGAGCAGGGTGGTCTTCCTTTCCCCAGAGGTCTTGCACCGGAGATCGGCAGAGTTAGTATCCTGAGAGAGAAAACACTATTAAAACCGGTGCTGACCAGTGACTCCAACTGGGAGGCAGAAGAGCTGCTGTTGTCGGAGTTCAAACTGCACACAGAAGGCCTGTTTTGCAGAGGGTTGGACTAGATGACCCCTTCAGTCTCTCCGAACGCTACATTTCTATTCTATGATTGTAGGAGAGACCTCTGAGCATTTCATGTATGCAGTTTTGGGAATTTGAGCAGGGCATGGCTGCCATACACACTTTTTTATTTTATTTTTAAATATATTTATTAAAGTTTTCAATATTAATACAATAAAAATCAAAAAGAAAAAAGAAAAAATAACAAAAATACAAAAAATAAAAATAATTAAAAACACACAAAGTTTCCATTACTTATTTTCCATTAACTTATTCCCCAGACCTCCTCATACCTCCCTTTTTTTAATAATATTTTTTATTGAGTTTGTGAAATACAGAAAAAAGAATAAAGAGCATATTATAAAAATAAAGTAGAAAGGTTACAAATTTTCTTGTTCTTTTTTCCAAGTCTACTGGACTTCCCCACATCCTCCCAACCCTGCATTCTCTGTGATACATAACATCAGCAATTTGTTAACTTGTTTCAATACTTGTTGTATCCTTCGTTTTATCATGTTACCCAATTTCAAATGTGTTATAACCCAAATCATGTACATTTTCATTTAAACACAATAAAGTTGTTTCATTATTCTATCTCTGCCTTCTTGTGCCTTAATTTCCGTTTCTTTAGTTTAACATTACTGAAGCTAGAATTTCCTAAAAGGTGCATTTTTTAACATTCATACAGCTTATAATGTTTTTTCAGATAGTCCTTAAATTTTTTCCAGTCCTCCTCAATTGTTTCTTCTCCCAAGTCTCGGATTCTGCCAGTCATTTCGGCCAGTTCCATGTAGTCCATCAACTGCGTGTGCCATTCCTCCAGTGTGGGTAAATCTTGTGTCTTCCAATGCTTTGCAATCAGGATCCTTGCTGCTGTAGTAGCGTACATAAAAAAAGTTCTGTCCTTCTTAAGCACTCTCTGGTCCACCATGCCCAGAAGGAAGGCCTCTGGTTTCTTAGGTAAGGTAAATCTAAGTACCTTTTTTAGTTCATTATGAATCATCTCCCAAAAGGCCTTCACTTTCGGGCAGGTCCACCAGAGGTGAAAAAATGTCCCTTCCGCCTCTTTACATTTCCAACATTTATTATCAGACAGGTGATATATCTTAGCAAGCTTGACTGGGGTCATGTACCACCGGTATATCATTTTCATAATGTTTTCCTTCAAGGCACTACATGCCGTAAATTTCATTCCGGTGTTCCATAACCTTTCCCAGTCTTCAAACATAATGTTATGCCCCAAATCCTGCGCCCACTTTATCATGGCGGATTTGACTGTCTCATCCTGAGTATTCCATTTAAGCAGCAGGTTATACATTCTCGAAAGTAGTTTACTTTTTGGTTCTAACAGTTCTGTCTCTAGTTTCGATTTTTCCACCTGGAATCCAACCTTCTTATCTGCTTTAAAAACCTCTTGAATTTGTGCATAATGCAACCAATCTCGCACCTTGTTTTTTATTTTTTCCAAGCTCTGCAACCTCCAATTGTTTCCAATCTTTTCAATTATTTCCCCATATTTAGGCCATTTGGCCTCCATGTTAAGTCTCTTACGTGCCTTGGCCTCCACCGCGTACCTCCCTTTTTTGTATTCCAATTCAGATTATTAGTTCAGCAAATCCTTATCAATAAATTTTAACCTGCTTCTAAACCTTTTTTTCCATATTCTCTTAAAGCATTACAGCTGGAAACCACTTAATTTCTATCCGACATCGTTCTAACATTCATTAAGTTTGCAATATTTCTGTAAATAGTCTTTAAATTTCTTCCAATCTTCTTCCGCCATCTCTTCTCCCTGCTCTCGGATTCTGCCAGTCATTTCTGCCAATCCCATATAGTCTATCACCTTCATCTGCCATTCTTCCAGAGTGGGTAGATCCTGTGTCTTCCAGTACTTTGCGATGAGTATTCTTGCTGCTGTTGTAGCATACATAAAGAAAGTTCTATCCTTCTTTGGCACCAATTGGCTGACCATGCCCAGGAGAAAGGCCTCTGGTTTCTTCAGGAAGGTATATTTAAATACCTTTTTCATTTCATTATAAATCATTTCCCAGAAAGCCTTAATCCTTGGGCACGTCCACCAAAGGTGAAAAAATGTACCTTCATTTTCTTTGCATTTCCAACATTTATTATCGGGCAAATGATAAATTTTTGCAAGCTTGACTGGGGTCATGTACCACCTGTAAATCATTTTCATAATATTCTCTCTTAAGGCATTACATGCCGTAAACTTCATACCTGTGGTCCATAACTGTTCCCAGTCAGCAAACATAATGTTATGTCCAACATCTTTTGCCCATTTAATCATAGCAGATTTCACCGCTTCATCCTGAGTGTTTCATTTCAACAGCAAGTTATACATCTTTGACAAAAATCTTAGTTTTAGGTTCTAACAGCTCTGTTTCTAATTTTGATTTTTCCACCTGGACTGGAAGCCAATTTTCTTTTCCAATAAATCCTTATATCTTATCCAAACATTAAACAATGCTTTCCTAACAATATGGTTTTTGAATGCTTTATGTGCTTTAACCTTGTTGTACCACAAATATGCATGCCATCCAAAAACATTGTTAAAACCTTCTAAGTCCAAAATGTCTGTGTTCTCAAGAAGCAACCAGTCTTTCAACCAGCAGAATGCTGCTGATTCATAGTAAAGTTTGAAGTCTGGCAGGGCAAATCCACCCCTATCCTTTGCATCAGTTAATATCTTAAATTTTATTCTGGGCTTGTTGCCCTGCCAGTCAAATCTAGAAATATCTTTCTGCCACTTCTTGAAACAGTCCATCTTGTCCACAATTTGCAATGTTTGAAACAAAAACAACATTCTATGCAATACATTCATCTTTATAGCTGCAATTCGACCCAACAAGGAAAGCTTCAAATTTGACCAAATTTCTAAATCTGTTTTCACTTCTGTCCAACATTTTTCATAATTATCTTTAAATAAGTTCCCATTTTTAGCTGTCATGTTAATCCCCAGGTATTTCACTTTCTTAACCACAGTCAAACTTGTCTCATTCTGAAACCTCTCTCTTTCAATCGATGTTAAATTTTTCTCTAAAACCTTAGTTTTTAACTTGTTCAGATTAAATCCTGCCACTTGACCAAATTCTTGAATTAGTTCTAAAACCCTTTTAGTACTAGATTCTGGCTCCTGTAACGTCAATACTAAGTCATCTGCAAATGCTCTCAGTTTGTACTGTTTGGTTCCATCCTGTATACCTTTAACCAACCGGTCCCTTCTAATCATATTCAGCAGAACCTCCAGGACCGATATAAAAAGCAGTGGGGAAATTGGGCACCCCTGTCGTGTCCCTTTTTCTGTCTTAAATTCTTCTGTTACCACATTATTTACAATTAATATAGCCTTTTGTTCCGAGTATATTGCACCTATACCATTTTCAAAACACTTTTTTTTTTAATGAGGTACTTTTTCCTTCGTCTTCTTTATGCAAAGAGCAACCCCAAGAGAGGACACATTTGAGCAGATCATTGTGTTGGTGTGCACTGAACTCTTTCCCTTCCAATTCTACGATTCTGTGATTCAGGAACCACCTTCAAAGGGATGTTTCACACAGGATGCTTTTGCTATTTGAGGAGGGTCAGTGACTGAGCCCCCACCATCTCATACCCCAAAGAGCTGTTCTTTCAGCCAAGGGAGGCTAAGGGGAGTTGTGGCTGAGGGGTCAGAGAGCTTTCATGGGGACGGCAAGGAGAGGGGAAAGGGTTGTAACCCCCCAGTGTGCACACTAATATTGTTCCAGCTCACAGTGGATGTAAAGATTAAGAGAGAAGTGGAGTGGGGGGGACAGAGATATGAGTCACATGCATGAAACATAGCTGACAAATTTTCGAGGAAAACGAAGATTTGATTTAACTCACCTCTACGGCAGCACACCAAGGGACGAATAGGACAATTAAATAGTAGCGTTAGGGGCAGCCGGCACCTAACATTTTGCAGTATCCCTCCCTGCTGTTGACATCTCTGGCGACAAGAACGTTGGCCTCTGGTGAAATCTGGAGGAAGAAAAAGAAGACATTGAAGGCTCTGTCTCACAGGACTGTCCTTCTACACCTTTCACAACTTCTTCCACAACGGCCCTACTGGCTTGGACACCCGGAGGGCACCAGGTTGGGGAAAGATGGTGCAGGAACAATGCAGGGCTGGAGCAGAGAGTCAGTCCCTTCTGCTGCCTCCCTGCACCTCCAGGACAGGGTCTGAGCCAGGGTGGTAGGGAAGGCTGCGTCAGAGTCACTGGCTTCCCTGGGTGGCCACTGACAAACTGGGAGAGAGAAGCCCCCTTGCCCAGGAAACTGGCCCGTTCTTTTGTTCACTGCAAAGCTAAGTGTGTTAAAGCACATTAGTACAGATTTGAAAGCAAGAGCTTCCATGGATCACAAAAGTGAGGAAATAAGAAGAGACTGGCTGGTGGATCTGGCCAAAGGGGGCCCATCAAGTCCAGCATCCTCTTCGCGCAGGGTCTACCTTAAGTCCCATTTGGGATATTCTCCAGGAGGACAGAGGGGCAAGATCCCACCTCTTTGGGATTCACAGCAAGTGATGTTCAGAGGCAGGTTTAAAATGAATACAGAGAAGACCTGAGAAGCTGCTCAGAGAAGAAGCATCTGAGAAGAAGGCCATACCTGGAGCCAGCAGCATCAAGAAGAGGACGGCCACAGAGAGGAGGCAGAAGATCTTCATGGCTGGAGGTTGGTGGGAATCCTGGAGGTACCAGAAGCCAAGTGGAAGAGCAATTGCCAGGGGAAGGAGAGGTCCCTCTACTTATAGGTGACTGGAGGACTGATGAAATCTTGTGGGATGCCAACCGTTGTTTGCAGGATGGATGTGGCAAGCTCTGAGGGGCATGTGCCCAGGAGCAGCCAAAGACCACAGAATCATAGGTTCAGAGAAGGGACACCAAGAGTCACCTAATCCAACCGCTGCAATGCAGGCATCAAAGCTATAGCATCCCTGAAAGGTGCACATCCAACCTCTGCTTAAGTCTTCCTGCAAAGGAGAATCCGGCACCTTCTGAATGACTCCGTTCCACCGTTGAACAACTCAGAAAATGAATCTTTTGGCTTGTGTTTTGCTCTCTGCTCACAGTGTCATGGCCCAACTCTAGATGCCATCGCTGCTGGGTAGGCATGGGGCACAGAGGTTTCACGGGCCGTTCTGTACTCCCTCCTCACCTGCCCACACCAGTGAAACATCCCTGTGAAGGTGGTTATTGAATCACAGAATTGCAGAGTTGGAAGGGAAAGTGTTCCATGCACACCAACACAATGATCTCCTCAAATGTGTCCTCTCCTGGGGTTGCTGTTCACAAAAAGAAGAAGAAGGAAAAAGAACCACATTAGAAAAAAATGTGTGTGGCAGCCAAGCCCCACTCAAATTCCCCCAAGTGCATACATGAAATCATCAGAGGTCTCTCCTACTGTCATAGAATAGAAATGTAGCGTTGGGAGGGACTGAAGGGGTCATCTAGTCCAACCCTCTGCAAAACAGACCCTTTGTGTGCATTTTGAACTCTGACAACAGCAGCTCTTCTGCCTCCCAGCTGGAGTCACTAGTTGGGTTTTCAGAGCCACCACCAGCACGGTTTTAATAGTGTTTTCTCTCTCAGGATACTAACTCTGCAGATCTCCGGTGCAAGACCTCTGGGGAAAGGAAGACCACCCTGCTCCCCTCTGATGTGCAGCTGCCTCGACTGCACCCCCATCTCTGCTGGGGAAGAAACCGCTTTGCTTGATGCTGCTGAAGGCGATGCTGGGAAGGAGTCAAGAGGGAACTGTCCTGTCTGCCTGTCTACTCATGAGGAAGCCCCTCTGTGGCCAGTGGGGCCTGACTCCTTAGTAAGTGGGCTCGGGATTGGAGCTTGGATTTGGTTTGCCGAAAAAAAAGCTTTAGTTTCTTTTTAATAAATGCAAGCATTGGAAACCTTTGTGTTGGTTCATGTTGTGAAAACGTGTGCTGGGTTGAGGGGACATTTTGGTCAGGCTCTCAGACCCTTTCTCTCTCTCTCTCTCCCTCTCTCTCTCTCTGCCAGTCAGTGGTGCCATCCAGGTTTTGTGGTTCTTTTCCAAACATGGCTTTGCACAAGGGCATTTCTTAAATTGTAGGCCCCCACCTCTCCCTGGGGTCTCCCTGCCCCTCCTCCTGCCCCTTTCTCTGTCTCTCTCCTCCAACTGTCCTGCTTCCTTGGGTAGCTGCACAGAGAAGGATGTTTCAGAAACAGGAATTGAGCAGAGACGGAAAAGTTTGGGGACATACGCTGCAACATTTCTGCCATGAAAATAGGGACATTCTATTCATTATTAGTAGTAGCAGTAGTAGTAGTAGTAGCAGTAGTAGTAGTAGTAGTAGTAGTAGTAGTAGTAGTAATAACACGCCACCCATCTGACTGCATTGTCCCAGCCTCTCTGTGTGGCTCAAATATATATACAAAAACATCATAACACATTAAACAATAAAGAACCATCCTACACAGCACTGCGTTCCAATGGCTCAGGGATCACATAACTCCACACTCTCCTAGATTTCTCTGATGGAAATGGGGATGTCCTTGGGAAATCACACCAACTGGGTGAGCTTCTGTAAATCCAGGACTGTCCCTGGAAGATGGGGACACTTGGAAGGTTGGAGGGGCGTGGAGGAAGAAAACGGGGGCGATGAAGGAGAGGGTGGGAAAGGGAGAGCCTTGTGGACAGGACCAGCCCAAGACATTTGAGCCCCTGAGGCAAACCACAAAATGGTGCTTTCCAGCCCCCACCCAGCCCCTACCCGGGAAGAAAGGGTGAGCTGAAATCTACATTAGGATCAAGGAGGAGGATATCAGCCTCCGAGTCACCAAGATGCATTTCATCGAGGATGAAACTGATGCCCCTGCGGATCCTGCCACCCAAGATGGGCACTGCTCATTGCCTCATGAGTGGGCTGGCCTACCTGTTGATCTCCGTCCTTCATGGCAGGGAAGATAGAGACAGGGCTGGTGGGAAGCTGAGCTGAGGGGAAGGAAGGCGATGAGTGGGGGGCAGCTTGGCCCCCACAGCGAGGTTTCCCCCAGGCTTCTAGGCAAGGCATGCATATCCCCCAACATTTCTCCTGTGAAAAGAGGGATGTCCTGTTCCATCATCGTCATCATCATCAAATTATTTATAACCCACCCTTTGGACTGGGTTTCTCCAGCCACTCTTGGCGGCTTCCAGCATATAAAAAAACAGAATAAAAGAGCAAACATTTTTTGAAAAAAACACCCCTATACAGGACTGCCTTCAGATGCCTTCTAAAGGGTGTAATATTTCTGATCTCATTGGCTCAGATGTCGCATAACTGCATCCCCTCCAACATTCCTCCGATGAACATGCAAGAAGAAACGAGCAACATTTCTGGGATCAAGTGAGAAACTGGGATGGTTTCTGGAAATGCAGGACTGTCCCTGGAAAATAGGGACACTTGTAGGCATGGACATAGCCAGTGGGGGCAGGGGGCGGTTCCCCCACCCCAGATCAAGGAAAACAATGGAAATACTTATGTAACTGCCCCCCTAACAAAAGTTCTTTCGTTCCAACAAAGTCTTGACCCCACCCCTGCAAACATTAATCCTGGCTACACCCATGTTTGGGAGAGGGGGTCTGGGGATGCTGCAGAGGATCCTGCCCCCATTCTGGGACATGGTTTCCCTGCTCACACTCTGCCTTCAGAGCTGGTGTATTATCAGATTTTCACAACCTGCGAAAAACAGAAGGAATACAGGAGCCCCACACAGCCCTGGTTGAAGATGGGGGTGCCTTTAAGTAATAGATCAGGGTTGCCACCACCACTGTCCAGAAGAGAGTCTTAAAGGTAAAGGTAAAGGTACCCCTGCCCGTACGGGCCAGTCTTGACAGACTCTGGGGTTGGTGCGCCCATCTCACTCAAGAGGCCGGTGGCCAGCGCTGTCCAGAGACACTTCCGGGTCATGTGGCCAGCGTGACAAAGCTGCATCTGGCGAGCCAGCGCAGCACACGGAAATGCCGTTTACCTTCCCGCTGGTAAGCGGTCCCTATTTATCTACTTGCACCCAGGGGTGCTTTCGAACTGCTAGGTTGGCAGGCGCTGGGACCGAGCAGCAGGAGCGCACCCCGCCGCAGGGATTTGAACCACCGACCTTTCGATCGGCAAGCCCTAGGCGCTGAGGCTTTTACCCACAGCGCCACCTTCGTCCCGAAGAGAGTCTTAGTTCACCTCAAAATGTGGTCAGCCAGCCCTGCTGGTTCTGCTGAGTGTGCTGATGTGGTCCTCAGATAAAGGGCTGTACAGAAATCTAATTGATGATGACGATGACAACAACAACAACAACAACAATGGCTGTTCTCTTCCCTATCAGCTAGGGGATGAGGATGGTGGAATAGCTCACCTATTACCGCAGAGGAGCCCTTCACTTCGTTGCAGCTCTTCCCACCTGCCTTATTCTTTTGAGACGCTGATAAGGACACTCCAGTGGCCAGCGAAGGTCCTATTACTACAAAGAAAGCTGTCTAAACTCCTCTGTTAAATTCAACCCCTCCATGGGTCCAGCCAGAAAACCCTTATGATCCCTCTCCTCTCCTCTTGCTTGCAAGCAACTTGGCACATCTGCAACCTGTGAGGTGTTGACACCTGGAGGCTTAGGCAAAAAGGTTACTCATCTTGTTGTTGACTAGGGAGTTCCCTTCATCCCTTCCAATTCTTGGGGTCCTGAGGGTTAGGATCTAGACTAGGACATTCGCTGGCCACTGGAGTGTCCTCATCAGCATCTCAACATTTCAACAGTCCTCCAGTCACCTATAAGTAGGGGGACCTCTCCTTCCCCTGGCAATTGCTCTTCCACTTGGCTTCTGGTATCTCCAGGATTCCCACCAACCTCCAGCCATGAAGATCCTCTGCCTCCTCTCTGTGGCCGTCCTCTTCTTGATGCTGCTGGCTCCAGGTATGGCCTTCTTCTCAGATGCTTCTTCTCTGAGAAGGATCTTGCCCCGATGTTCTAGCCAGCAGGGCTATTGTGGAATAAATTGTGGAAGGTGTAGAAGGTCAGTCCTGTGAGACAGAGCCTTCACAGTCTTCTTTTTCCTCCTCCAGATTTCACCAGAGGCCAAATTCAATGGTGTACTGCCGAATATCAAAAGCGACGGGGAATAATAGAATGGAGGTGTACTCCGTCCCGAAAGCTGCTTTTATATGTGTGGTTGCTCCGTATGTTACTGTTAAGGTGGGTTAAATCAAATCTTAGCTGTGCCCTAAAAATACGGTAGTCATTGCTGTCTCTTGACCCCAAATATTTGACACTCATCGATCTGTTTCCCACCCCACCCCACCCCACCCCACCTCCCTCTCTTAACCTTTACAATCACTGTGCGTTGGAACAATATTAGCGTGTGCACAGGGGGTTGAAATTCTTTCCTCTCTCTTTGCTGCCCCCATGAAAGTTCCCTGGCCCCTCAGCCACAACTCCCGTTAGCCTCCCTTGGCTCAAAGAATAGCTCTTCCTGGTGTGAGAGAGTGGGGGCTCAGTCACTGACCCTCCTCTAACAGCTAAGGCAACCTGTGTGAAACATCCCTGTGAAGGTGGTTATTGAATCACAAAATTGTAGAGTTGGAAGGGAGAGAGTTCATTGCACACCAATGCACACTAACAATGATCTGCTCAAATGTGTCCTCTCCTGGGGTTGCTGTTTGCATAATGAAGAAGGAAAAAAGAAGCACATTAGAAAAAAAAGTGTGTATGGCAGCCAAGCCCTGCTCAACTCCCCCCAAGTGCATACAAGAAATGCCCAGAGGTCTCTCTTACAATCATAGAATAGAAATGTTGTGATGGGAGGAACAGAAGGGGTCATCTAGTCCAACCCTCTGCAAAACAGACCCTCTGTGTGCAATTTGAACTCTGAAAACAGCAGCTCTTCTGCCTCCCGGTTGGAGTCACTGGCTGGGGATTTCAGAACCACCACCAACACCCGTTTTAACAGCAACAGAGAGGAGACAGAAGATCTTCATGGCTGGAGGTTGGTGGGAATCCTGGAGGTACCAGAAGCCAAGTGGAAGAGCAATTGCCAGGGGAAGGAGAGGTCCCTCTACTTATAGGTGGATGGAGGCCTGTTGAAATCTTGAGGGATGCCAGCTGTTGTTTGAAGGATGGATGTGGCAAGCCCTGAGGGGCATGTGGCAAGGACCAGTCAAAGACCACAGAATCATAGGTTTACAGAAGGGACACCAAGGATCATCAAGTCCATCTCACTGCAACGCAGGCATCACAGCTATAGCATCCCTGAAAGGTCCCCATCCAACCTCCTGCAAAGGAGAATGAGGCACCTTCTGAAGGGCTCCGTTCCACCGTTGAACAACTCACAAAGTGAATCTGTTGGTTTTTGTTTTGCTCTCTGCTCACATTGGCATGGCATCTTTAGATTTCCCCTGGCAGGTGGGTGCTCTGCAGGCGGGACCAGAAACTGGGCACAGAGGGTGAACAAAACCCTTCCCGCTAGCCCAACTCTAGACTCCATCGCTGCTGGGCAGGCATGGGGCACAGAGGGTTCACAGGACCGTGCTGTGCTGCCTCCTCACCTGCCCACATCAAGGGGTGAGCCTGCCTGGCCATGGCAGCTCCTGGCAGGTGCATCCCCCCCAACACTGGCTGGGTGGGCATTCAGCATGGGGCCAGGGTGCCTGCAGCAAGGCCAGACTGGGCTCCAATGGGCAGAGACGCCCAGCAGTAGGCAAAGCGAGGATCTTTGTGTGGGGGCATCTGGCTCATGCCCCCTCAAAATCATGTGTCTGGGGCTACAGACCACAGAACTCCAGATCCATTTCTTGTGCCAGCATTTCCACTTGGATTTACAAAAGCTCTCCAGTTTAATCTGACTTGATCTCGGTGTGGGATGTAAATACAGGAGCAGTCAATGACAACATTCCTAGAGTGTACATGTTAGAACATGGGGAGGGATGTCTGTCCAGCAAGCAGGTGAACTTCCTGGGGACGGACTTCCTCCGCATGTGACCAGAGGTGGGTGTGGCCTCACCTGTGCAGGTAAATGATAAAAGCACAGGGCAGGCAGCCATCTCTCTCTCTGCCATCTTCTTTCGATGAGGAAACATCTAAGGATGCTCTCTTGGCTCCCAGCCAAGAGAGGAGATAAGGACTATCTTGCTACAAGATAGATTCTAAATGTATTTTACCTTTTTAAGCTGTGTGCCTTCTGAGATCATATTGTGAACAGAAGGTGAGTAAACTCTTTTATACTTTTATACAGACTGTGTTGTGTCTTTTATTTTAAGAGGGAACAAAGGGGAAATTACCAGAGTAATTATTATAGAGGTTCTAGCAAACCTGTGCACACATTACCGTTGCAAACTAAAAGAGGAATGTTTATAAACTCTGCTGATATTTTGGGAACTTGTTAGCACAAGTTGGATAAGGATAAAATTAGCCAATATATCCTCTCCTGCACCCCTGAACATTCCCACACTCGGAATGTCCCACTTTTCCTAAGATGATCCCCATTTCCATCAGAGAAATGTTGGAGAGTGTGGAGTTATGTGACCCCTGAGCCATCGGAAGGCAGTCCTGTATAAGGTGGTTCTTTATTGTTTAATGTGTTATGATGATTTTGTATATATATTTGAGCCACACAGAGTGGCTGGGGAAACCCAGTCAGATGGCTGGAGTATTTATTATTTATACCCCACCCATCTGGCTGAGTTTCCCCAGCCCACTATTATTATTATTCTTATTATTGCTACTACTATCACTACTATTATTGAATAGAACATCAATATTTTCATGGCAGAATTGCTGCAGGTATGTCTCCTAGCTTTTCCAGCTCTGCTCAATTCCTGTTTGTGAAACATCCTTCTCTGTGCAGCTGCCCAAGGAAGCAGGTCAGTTGGAGGGGAGACACAGAGAAAGGGGCAGGAGGAGGGGCAGGGAGACCCCAGGGAGAGGTGGGGGCCTACAATGTGAGAAATGCCCTTGTGCAAAGCCATGTTTGGAAAAGAACCACAAAGCCTGGATGGCACCACTGACTGGCAGAGAGAGAGAGAAAGGGTCTGAGAACCTCACACACACACACAAAAATACCCTCAACCCAGCAGACGTTTTCACACCATGAACCAACACAAAGTTTTCCAATCCTTGCATTTATTAAAAAGAAGAAGCTAAAGCATTTTTGCAGGCAAACCAAATCCAAGCTCCAATCCCGAGCCCATTTACTCAGGAGTCAGGCCGCACTGGCCACAGAGGGGCTTACTCATGAGTAGACAGGCAGACAGGACGGCTCCCTCTTGACTCCTTCCCAGCATCGCCTTCAGCAGCACCAAGCAAAGCGGTTTCTTCCCCAGCAGAGATGGGGGTGCAGTCGAGGCAGCTGCACCTCAGAGGAGAGCAGGGTGGTCTTCCTTTCCCCAGAGGTCTTGCACCGGAGATCGGCAGAGTTACCCACCCCCTGTGAGAGGAGGAAACACTGTTAAAAACTTTGCTGGTGCTGGTTCTGAAAACCCCAACCAGTGACTCCAACTGGGAGGCAGAAGAGCTGCTGTTCTCGGAGTTCAAATTGCACACAGAGGGTCTGTTTTGCAGAGGGTTGGACTAGATGACCCCTTCAGTCTCTCCGAACGCTACATTTCTATTCTATGATTGTAGGAGAGACCTCTGAGCATTTCATGTATGCACTTGGGGGAATTTGAACGGAGCTTGGCTGCCATACACACTTTGTTTCTAATGTGGTTCTTTTTCCTTCTTCTTCTTTATGCAAACAGCAACCCCAGAGAGGACACATTTGAGGAGATCATTGTGTTGGTGTGAATTGGTGTGCATTTAGCTCTTTCCCTTCCAAATCTACAATTCTGTGATTCAATAACCACCTTCACAGGGACGTTTCACCCAGGTTGCCTTTGCTATTTGAGGAGGGTCAGTGACTGAGCCCCCACCATCTCATACCACAAAGAGCTGTTCTTTCAGCCAAGGGAGGCTAAGGGGAGTTATGGCTGAAAGGGTTGGAGACCTTTCATGGGGGCAGCAAGGGGAGAGGACAGGGTTGTCAACCCCCAGTGTGCACACTAATATTGTTCCAACTCACAGTGGATGTAAAGATTAAGAGAGGGAGTGGGGAGGGGAGAGCGATGAGTCTCATGTATGTGGGATCATGAGACACCACTGACTTATTTTCCAGACAAACTAAGATTTGATTTAACTCACCTCTACGGCAACACACCACTTGACGATTACACCGAAATAGTTGCATTAGGGGCGGCCGGCACCTAAAAAGTTGCAGTATCCCTCTCTGCCTTTGACATCTTGGCCTGCAATTAAATTGGGCTCTGGTGAAATCTGGAGGAAGAAAAAGAAGACTTTGAAGGCAGTGTCTCACAGGACTGTCCTTCCACAACTTCTTCCACAGTGGCCCCGCTGGCATGGACACCCGGAGGGCACCAGGTTGGGGAAAACTGGTGCAGGAAGAATGCAGGGCTGGAGCAGAGAGTCAGTCCCTTCTGCTGCCTCCCTGCACCTTCAGGACAGGGTCTGAGGCAGGGTGGTAGGGAAGGCTGCGTCAGAGTCACTGGCTTCCCTGGGTGGCCACTGTCAAACTGGGAGAGAGAAGCCCCCTTGCCCAGGAAACTGGCCCGTTCTTTTGTCCACTGCAAAGCTGAGTTTGCTGAAGCGCATTATTGCAGATTTGAAAGCAAGACCTTGTGTGGATCACATAAATGAGCTAATAAGAGACTGGCTGGTGGATCTAGCCAAAGGGGACCCATCCAGTCCAGCATCCTCTTCTCGCAGGGTCTACCTTAAGTCCCATTTGGGATATTCTCCAGGAGGACAGAGGGGCAAGATCCCACCTCTTTGGGAGTCAGAGCAAGTGGTGTTCAGAGGCAGGTTTGAATTGAATAAAGCTGAGAGCAGTGGAGCTGCTCAGAGAAGATGCATCTGAGAAGAAGGCCATACCTGGAGCTAGCAGCATCAAGAAGAGGACGGCCACAGAGAGGAGGCAGAAGATCTTCATGGCTGGAGGTTGGTGGAATCCTGGAGATGCCAGAAGCCAAATGGAAGAGCAATTGCCAGGGGAAGGAGAGGTCCCTCTACTTATAGGTGCCTGGAGGACTGATGAAATCTTGTGGGATGCCAACCGTTGTTTGAAGGATGGATGTGGCAAGCTCTGAGTTTCATGTGCCAAGGACCAGCCAAAGACCACAGAATCATAGGTTTACAGAAGGGACACCAAGGATCATCAAGTCCAACCCCTACAATGCAGGCATCACAGCTATAGCATCGCTGACAAGTGCCCATCCAACAACTGCCCATCCAAACAAAACTAGGCTATTTATGTATGCAACGTCAGCAGCAAGGGTTATAGTGGCAAAACACTGGAAAGATAAAAATACACCCACTAAAGAGGAATGGGTAGTCAAACTGTGCGAGTACTTGGAGCTTGTAAAGCTGACAGATGCAACAAGAGATAAACCTAAAAAATTGGTGAAAGAAGAATGGGAATGTTTAAATAATCATTTAGGGGACAAGGGCTCAGCAAGAAAGATCTGGCTATATTTAGAATGATACCGCAGAGAGAAATGTTCCCTGATACCAAGATGAGGGATTCCTTTGGAATGCAGATAGAGTTAATTGATAAGAGTAATGATCTGTTGTGAGCTTGACGGAAGTGTACAATAGATGAGCTTTCCTGCTTTGGCTCATCTTCCTTTTTCTTTTCTTTTTCTTTTTCATTTTTCTTTTCTTTTATCTTTCCCATAGTTGCTTATGTTCTGTGTCATGTACTTTGATATTTTTTGTAGTTTTTGTAGTTTTTTTTGTCCATTACTATTAAGGAATTTTCCTTTGTAATGTTGGTTGTTTATATTTATATGTACCTGTTTATATGTACCTGTTTAAAGCAAAATAAAAAGAAGTATAGGTTCACAGATGGGACAGCAAGAGTCACCTAGTCCAACCCCTGCAATGCAGGCATCAAAGCTATAGCATCCCGGACAGCTGCCCATCAAACATCCTTCAAAGGAGAATCAGGCACCTTCTGAAGGGCTCCGTTCCACTGTTGAGCAATTCAGAAAGTGAATCTGTTGGTTTGTGTATCTGAAGAAGTGTGCATGCACACAAAAGCTCATACCAAGAACTAACTTAGTTGGTCTTTAAGGTGCTACTGGAAGGATTTTGTTTTGTTTTGTTTTGTTTTGTTTTGTTTTGTTTTGTTTTGTTTTGTTTTGTTTTGTTTTGTTTTGTTTTGTTTTGTTTTGACTGTTGGTTTGTGTCTTGCTCTCTGCTCACAGTGGCATGGTATCTTTTGGGTTCCCTTGGGGGGGGCGGGTGCTCTGCAGGCAAGACCAGGGACTGGGTGCAGAGGGTGAACAAAACACTTTCCATTAGCCAAACTCTAGACCCAATCACTGCTAGGCAGGCATGGGGCACCGAGGGTTCACAGGGCCGTGCTCTACTACCTCCTCACCTGCCCTCCTCACCTGCAGCTGAAGTACAACTAGGCCCAACTAGAAGTTCCTTTGGCCTCACCCAGCTGCAAGGCTCTTCTCAGGATCAGTCCTGAGAATCTTATGGAAACATTTCCACTTGGGCTTGCTCACCACCCTCTCCAACTCAACAGGTTGTCCCCAACTTCACAAACTGAGTTCTGCATCCTCTCCCTGGGCACCACCTAAAGCTGATCTGGAGGCTATTATCCCACATCACCCAATACCTTGGAATAGATTTTGAGGATGCAATGGGTGGGGTCTGCAGGGGAGAAGAGCTGGGATTCCCATCCACAAGTGGAAGTCTGTGGCCTTGGATTCAACCCCATCGGTCCAGCACCAAATGATTCTGTTGCCCTTCCATGCTCTCCAGATCCATCTTTCCCAGGCAAAGGCAGCCTTAAGCTTCTCTTTCCCTGGACACTCTTTGTGCACTGCCCTGCTGTCTATTTGTGTGTGTGTGTGTTGTGCTGCTTTTATGGTATTTGTGTTGCTTTCAAGGTGCTTTATTTCAACAGTTCTGGCTGACACAGGGTTAAAATTCTGTGCATTGTTTTAAATATATGGGGGGAATTACAAAAAAATGGGCACCCAAAGGGAGGACAAGGCTTTTCTATTTAATTTTGGAGAAAGGGGAGAAGTATCAGTGCCAGTCGTGAGCTGTTGGTCTGGGCTGTGCCTGTAACATTTAGCAGGCAGTTGCTGGTCTTTTGCAATCTCCACAGAGATGGGCCCCAGGAGATGTCTTCAGCATCCTTTCCCAAGAGCCTGAAGTTCAAACCCAGCAGGCAAGGTGGGGAACCTGTGGTCACAGGGCTAAGTCCCATTTCCCCACCTGGTCTTGCTTCAAGTTAACGGACAAGTTAATGCCCACAATCAGCAAAGTTGGGTGAAGCAACTGCCAGATTCAGCCCAGTGAACTTGGGCATTAGCCCAGATCAGAAGGTGATATTGGGGTGTGTGAAATGGTGGGAATGGGGAGCAGCAATGCCAAAGACATCCCTTTCCATGCAAACAGATTCGGGGATGGAGCTGGAGAAAAGGGGCAAATAACACATGTGAGGATTCCTTGAAAATATTGTTACACTGCACCCAAATGGCTGAGCATGGAGAAAACCCAGGAGTTTCAGTGTTGCCCAGAGTTGGGTTTCCTTGAATGTGAGCGGAGATATAGATTTTTTTGAACATATAGAGAGAGCCTGAGCATAAAATGGATGGGGTCACAGCATTAACACTCCCCCCCCCCCAAATCATCCTTCTCAGTTCCTGACAGCTTTGGATCCCCTCCTCAGGAAACAGGAATCTGTGTCTCGAGCTTCCAGGCTGCTTCCAACTCAGCTCTCAAACTCCACATGGGCTCAGGACCAAAATATCTCAAGGGACGCCTCTCCCCATATGAACTAACCTGGACCCTGAGATCATCATCAGAAGCCCTTCTTCACATGCCTCCTTTGCAAGAGACATGGAAGTCCGCACTATGAGATGAGGTCTTTTCTGTGGTGGCTCCCTGTTTGTGGATTGCTCTTCCCCGGGAAGCTCACTCTGCTCCTTTAGGTGCCAGGCAAATACATCCCTCTTCTTCCAGCCTTGGACTAATGGAAAAATGGTGTTTTACACTATGTGTGGGTGTTATTGTTTGTTTTCTTAATATGGTATGTATTTTGATGTTTTTGTATTTTAAACTGCGCTGATGACACTCCAGTGGCCAGCGAAGGTCCTAGCCCTACAAAGAAAGTTGTCTGAAGAAGAAGAAGAAGAAGAAGAGTTTGGATTTGATATCCCGCTTTATCACTACCCTAAGGAGTCTCAAAGCGGCTCACATTCTCCTTTCCCTTCCTCCCCCACAACAAACACTCTGTGAGGTGAGTGGGGCTGAGAGACTTCAAAGAAGTGTGACTGGCCCAAGGTCACCCAGCAGCTGCATGTGGAGGAGCGGAGACTCGAACCCGGTTCCCCAGATTACAAGACTACCGCTCTTAACCACTGCACCACACTGACTAGCTCAGCAAACTCCTCTTTGAGATTCTAACCCTCTGTGGGATCAGGACCCCAAGAATTGGAAGAGATGAAGGGCACTCTCTGATCCACAGCAAGATGAGCAAGCTTTTTGCCTAAGCCTCCAGGTGTCAACACCTCACAGGCTGCAGATGTGGAGCAGGATGCCAACTCACTTGCAAGCAAGAGGAGAGGAGAGGGGAGCTGGCATCAGGGTTGGATTGGGGGCAGAGGTCCAGGACTTCACTTAGCAAAAAGAGGAAGAGCAACCCCAGATCCAGCAGGGCTGGCTCAACCACATTTTGAGGGGCTCACTTGCCGTTTTTCCTCTGCTTGCTTCTTATCCGAAGCAACAATTGCTTCTGTGTGCAGACTTTAACATATTTTCTCGCTGTTGACATTTTCTGGCTCTGGGTTCTGGAGCTAATGGAGGCATTTATTGCTAGTTGCCATAGTGCAATTCCCACTTCCTTTTGGTCAGCATCCTAAACTCCACTGTGAGTAACCCAGAAAAAGCATTGGCTTGCGGGGGATATTGGAATTGAGCCCTTGGTGGTATGATGGGATGGAAGCGGGGAGGGAGGAGAAGGAGAGCATCACCAGAACCAAACCTGGTGGCTTAGGTGAGTGTCACTCAGATGATGGGGAGGAGGAGCCCACCTGAGAGGCCTCACCTGTCTTGGATGAAAATGAGGCTTTGGACATCCATCAGACCCCCTTCCTTAAGAAGACAAGGATGAGGAGCCTGGAGTTCTCCAGATAATGTTGAGGACTAACAATGGTGACTCTGTGTTTTTGTGTTTGTATGTGTGACACATTGGATAGTAGAGTCTAACCCCAAAATCCCCCCTCCCCACACACGTTTTCACAACATGGACCTACGCAGATTTTTCCAATGTTTTCATTTATAACTCACCTTAACGCAACATAATAGGCCAATTGAACCCAAAAAACGAGGCCCCCCACACCATTTTTGGCATCTCCCCCCCTAAGACGTTGACATCTCCAATTATCACATTGAGCTCTGGTGAAATCTGCTTCTTCTTTCTCCACCTCCTCCCCGCTTTCTCTGCCCTGGTCAAGTCCTCCTTAGGAAACATCCCGTCCCTCTGTGTGCAACTGCCCAAGGAAGCGCGGCAGTTGGAGAGGAGATATGGAGAAAGAGGCACAAGGAGAAGCAGGGGGTGGGGTGGGCAAGAGGGGTGGGCCCACAATTTGAGAAATGCTCTTGTGCAAAGCCATGTTTGCAAAAACCAACCACGAAACTGGGATGGCACCACTGACTGTCCTCGAAGAATGCATTTTCCGATATGCATTCAGCTAGCAATAAAGATAAGGGAGGGGATACAGGTCCTTGGAGCAGAAGGCTGTCCATGGCTACCAATGGCCATGGATCACATGGGATTCCCAGGAACTGGCATTAAGAAGCATTGTGGCCTCTCCCTGCAGAGGCAGAGCATCTCCCTCATGGCCAGCAGCCCCTGGTCTGCATTTCAGGCCTCCTAGTCAGTGGTCACCCCTGCCTCCTGGGTGAGGAAGTTCCATAGTTTCACTACAAGCTGCACAAAAAAGCCCTTGGTTTTATCTCTCCCGAATCTCCCGACACTCAGCTTCCCGTCATGTCTCCATTGCACTCCTATTTAAATCTGCCTTACCTCCCATTAGGAACCCCCTGCATCTCTTCCACCTTTTCCCCACACGCAACCTGCCCCACTGATCTCGCTGCTTGGTAGTCTTGGCATTCTGGAGGGCAGAGTGTCAGCATCCGACAAAACACTCCCAGGGCAAAGGGTATCTCTGGAGCCATCCATGTCAAAGGATGTTTCGCCCGGAGTTGTGGGTGAGCTGCAGCAATTCCACTCTCATCCAGAATTCCCTGCTGACGATCTTGATGGAAAAGGCCATCAGACGGGAGCTGAAGTCAAGGTGAGCTTGAGGATCTGATCGGTGGTGGCTCCCCTTTGTTGCAAGTTCTTAGAGGAAGAGACGATGCTGTCAACAGCCATTGGAGCTCCTGCCAGAGGGAATGGGGAAACCAAACAGCTGGAGCATCACTCTTTTTTAGACCTGTTCCCCTCCAGATGTTTTGGAATACCAGATGTGGACTTGGAGGGACTTGGAGAAACTTCATTTTTTTTTATAAAGTTCCCCTTAGAAAATCTGCCACCCACCCACTCCCACAGGAAATGATGTTTCTGATCTAATCATTTCAATTCTAAAATGCATGCCCTGCTTCTTCCCTTCCACAAAGGATTTGCTCAAAGCATCAAAGCAAAATTGGTCCACACATTAAAATACAGAGCAATCTGAAAACAGCAGCTAAAAGGGGAGAGAGGTGGGCAATTCGGTCAATTTCAATTTTGCACACAGTTTCATTTTCCCAAACTGCCTTAAAATACAGAAACATTCTTCTGAAAACTAATCAGCATTTTTTGCGAATTTTTCCAAATATGCAGGTACTTCCTTCGGCTACATTACTTGACTGAAGAACTGCATTGCAAAATTCAAAAAAGAGAGGATCTGGAAGGTTAACTTGGTTCCGGCTTGCGTATTGTCCAGAAAGTGCAAAATTCATAGGCTTTTCTGCAATTTGAACTGACTCTATTTCTCCCCCCCCACACACACACACACACTCCTGAGCAACCCCACAGAGAACTCCAGCAACAGTCAAGAAAGAGCAACAGTTTGATTTCATAGCAACTTGAGGGTGTTCCTGCATATTCCTTTTCACATTTGAAAGATCAGGGATGTCAACTGATAGCAAAGGCAGGGAAAGAAATATTTTCTTATGCAAGATTCCTGCACTTTGTTTGAACAATGAATTTGGATGCCTGGTGACGACCACTATTTATATGTGCCAAAGGGATTTGTTGATCAATAAAATTACATCAAGCATCACCTTCTTCCTTTCTTCGGATGCCGGCCATTCCTTGCTATTATCTCCCCATCATTCTATGAGCATAGCTAGACTTAATCTCCCATCATTCCTGGCTGCTAGCCCTTCTGGCTTGTGAGGCGGAAGGGAGCTGGGGGTCCCCATCAACATCTGGAAGGCACCACATTACCTACTTCTGCCATAGCCCTCTAACTCTGAGAAGGAGGGTCTCCCTCTCCACCTTACCTGGTGCTCCTGGGAGCAGGAGGAGGAAGGCAACCGAGAGACCAGGTGAAAGGGCTTCTGGGCTGCATGTCAGAGACTCCAGGGCAGAGCGGAGGTGGGGAGCTTCTCCGTGTTTCTAGGTCACTGGGGGTTGTGACACCTTCAGGGGTCTTTGGAAATCTTGCAGGGGGAGGGGAGGATGAGCACAGCCCACAGGCCTTCCCAACACAGGGTCTCCACCAGTTTCTGCAGAAGAGAAGGAAGCAGAGAGATGTCCACAAAGGCAAAGAGTGAGAACGATAGTCTTGAAGTCCTTGTAGGGATGGGGACCAAAGTCAGAAAACAGGAGATCTGGACACAGGTCACAACTCACACCTGGGTCAAACACAGTCTTCAGAAACCTGGTGCTCTCCAGATGTTTGGGACTACAATTCCCATCGCCCTCAGCCTGCAAGACCATGTGAGGCCAAAGGTGAGAGGAGATTTTGCATTCATATGCTACTTGCCTGTATAAAGATCCAGAGTAGTTTACAAAAGAGCGTGAGAATATGTGTGGGGCAGTTTGAGGCAGCCACACCCAGGGGTTTGGTCACGGATAAATCCACAGGCATAGCTATGATTCTATCCAGAATCTTGAGATGTCTCCCCTTCCCATTTTTGCTCTATTTTGGGGGCTGAGCATTCCTTGCTGTTTCCTTCGCACTTTACTCGAGGGGCAGCTAGTGTTGGGACTGTCAGATATGTGTGGACTGCATCTCTCATTACTCCTGGCCGGTGGCCCTTCTGACTTGTGAGGCAGGGGGAGCTGGAGTTCCCCCTCAACACTGGGAAGTCCCCACATTGGCTCCCAGGAACAGGAGGAAGGGGACAACACAGAGATATTTCATATTTTATTTTGGGGAGGGGAGAGAAATATCAGTGGTAGCTGTAAGCTGTTGGTCTGGGCTGTGCCTGTAACATTTAGCAGGCAGTTGCAGGTCTTTTGCAAATTCCACAGAGATGGGCCCCATGAGATGTCTTCAGCATCCTTTCCCCAGAGCCTGAAGTTCAAACCCAGCAGGCAAGGTGAGGAACCTGTGGTCACAGGGCTAAGTCCCATTTCCCCACCTGGTCTTGCTTCAAGTAAACGGACTAGTGTTGCTCCATCGGATGCCCACAGGGAGCAAAGTTGAGTGAAGCAACTGCCAGATGCAGCGCAGGGAAATTTGGAATTAGCCCAGATCAGAAGGCGATATTGGGGGGCAGTGGGTGGGAGTGGGGAGCAGCAATGTCACTGAGATCCCTTTCCATGCAAACAGATTCAGGGATGCAGCAGAAAGGGGGCAAATAACACATTTCAAGTTCCTTTGAAATAGTGTTACGCAGCAGTCAGTTCCCTGAGTGGTGAGAAAATCCATGAGTTCCCGTGCTTGCCCAGAGTTTGGTTTCCTTGGAATGAAGGTCAGCGGAGGCTGTGCTGTTTTTAGGATATCTGGTGTTATTTACACACATATTTTTTATATAATATATTTATTAAGATTTTTTTTTAAATAAGTAGATTACAAAGTAAATATCAACAGAGAGGAAAAAAAGAAAAGTAAAAAATAGAAAATAGAAAAAACAAGCAGTTAAAAACAAGTCCATCTTTTCATAACTTATACTTCGTTTACTTATTTCCCTGACCCCCTCACACCTCCCTTTTCTGTGTTCCAATTCACATATTTAGTTCAGCAAATCCTTCCCCTCTTTATTTTATTCTTAATCCAATATCTTAATATACTGTAACTTTATATTTTCATCTATTGTCAACCTATTTTTGCGAATTCATTCTAGCCTTATTGCTAAAACCAATTCGTTTCAATCCAACATCATTTTAACTTTCATTAATTTTACAATGTTTCTGCAAATAGTCTTTGAATTTTTTCCAATCTTCTTCCACCGACTCTTCTCCCTGGTCTCGGATTCTGCATACACATATAGACAGCCTGAGCATAAAATGCAGGGCTTCAATGCACCCCCCCCCAAAAAAAAACCACCTCCTTCTCAGTCACAGCTTAGGATTCATCACCTGAGGCCTTTTATCATGATTCTCATCAGCAAGAGTTCTGGAGAGGGGGCAGCACTAGGCAGCTAGGGGCTGGGGGTGGAGGAAAGGCCCACCCATTAGTCAGAAGGATGCCTTCACCCAGTTGCCGCTCTTGCAACCTGACTCGTTCTTTTGAGATGCTCATGAGGACACTCTAGTTGCCGGCCAGAGTCATTGCCTTACACAACAACTTGTCTGACCAGTTCTGACCTCCTCTCTTAGATTCTAACCCTCCGTGGGTACAGGACCGCTGGAATGAGAAGGAACTGAAGGCACCCTCAATATGAATCACCTTTTGGCCAAATCCCCCAGGTGTCAACACCTCACAGGTTGCTGATGTGGAGCAGGATGCCAACTCACTTGCAGGCAAGAGGAGAGAGGCCATCAGGGTTGGATTGGGGGCAGAGGTCCAGGGCTCCACTCCACATAATGAACAGGAGGCTCCCCAGATCCAGCAGAGCTGGCTGACCTCATGTTAAAGTATGTGAAGTAGAACACATCGCCTTCTCAGGAAGACCTCCTGTAAGACCATAGAGGCACAACTTCAGGCTGAGGATTCCTGGGGTGTTGGAATGGGAAGTGGGGAAACCTCCTATCATCTCCACCTTCCCTCATGTCCCAACGGTTCTCACCAGCTTTTATTCCTCTGCTTGCTCCTTATCTGAAGCAAGGACTCCTTCTGAGTACAGCCTTTTAAATGTTTTGTATCTATGGGTTTTTTCTAGCTCTGGGGTTAATGGCCCTAAACATTGCTGGCTGCCATTGTGCAGTCCCAAAGGACAACTCCGTTTGGGTTTCTTTTCAGGCTTGGCATGAAAGTGGGGGCACCACTCCCTTGACTTTTTTCCTCCCCCAAGAGCACATTTGGGTTGTACCTTTCTTAGCTCTGATTCTATCCTGGGCTAGTCATGCTGTGACTCATCTGTTTATTAATTGACTGGGAAGGTGAAAGGCAGAGATTGGATGGCTCAAAGGACCCATCAGGAGGAGCTGAGAAGCAAGACATTGAGGGCAAAACTCCACGTGCGGAGACTTTCAAAATCAATGCAGGATGAATGTGGGTTGGTGTGAGAGGGGGTGGACTTCAAAATCACACCCTTCTCAGGTGTCTGTGGGTCAGGTGTCACCCACTTCCTTTTAGGCAATGCCCTAAACAGATATTTATACTCCACTGTGTGCAATCCACTAGAAGGATTGGCTTGTCGAGAATATTGGAACTGAGCCCATGGTGATGGGATGGAAGCAGGGAGGGAGGGGGAGCATCTCCTGAACTAAACCTGGCGAATGTCACTCAGATGATGGGAAGAAAGAGCTCACCTGAGGGGCCTCACCTTTCCAGGGTGGTAATGCATTGCAGGGGTTGGACTAGATGACTCTTGGGGTACCTTCCAAAGCTGAAGCTCTATAAGTCTATGATTCTGTGGTCTTTGGCTGGTCCTTGGCACATGAAACTCAGAGCTTGCCACATCCATCCTGCAAACAACGGTTGGCATCCCACAAGGTTTCATCAGTCCTCCAGTCACCTATAAGTAGGGGGACCTCTCCTTCCCCTGGCAATTGCTCTTCCACTTGGCTTCTGGTACCTCCAGAATTCCCACCATCCTCCAACCATGAAGATCTTCTGCCTCCTCTCTGTGGCCGTCCTCTTCTTGATGCTGCTGGCTCCAGGTATGGCCTTCTTCTCAGATGCTTCTTCTCTGAGCAGCTCCACAGCTCTCAGCTTTATTCCTGTTAAACCTGACTCTGAGCACTACTTGCTCTGACTCCCAAAGAGGTGGGATCTTGCCCCTCTGAACTCCTGGAGAATATCCCAAATGGGACTTAAGGTAGACCCTGCGAGAAGAGGATGCTGGACTGGATGGGTCCCCTTTGTCCAGATCCACCAGCCAGTCTCTTCTTATTAGCTCATTTATGTGAACCACAGAAGCTCTTGCTTTCAAAGCTGTACTAATGTGCTTCAACACACTTAGCTTTGCAGTGAACAAAAGAATGGGCCAGTTTCCTGGGCAAGGGGGCTTTTCACCCCGATTTTGCCACTGGCCGCCCAGGGAAGCCAGTGACTCTGACGCAGCCTTCCCAACCACCTTGGCTCAGACCCTGTCCTGGAGGTGCAAGGAGGCAACAGAAGGGCCATTGTGGAAGAAGTTGTAGAAGGTGAGTCCTGCAAGAGAGAGCCTTCAAAGTCTTCTTTTTCCTCCTGCAGATTTCACCAGAGCCCAAGCTCAATGTCCTAATCGGAGATGCACACGGCTCGGAGGGAGATGCGTAAGACGGTGCCCTAGGCCAATTGGTAGCTGTACAGGGGGTCGAGTGTGTTGCCGTCACGGTGAGTTAAATCAAATCTTAGCTGTTCCCCCAAAATTAGTCAATGGTGTCTCATGACCCCAAATGTCCCCGGGAAATGCAGCAGCGGCAGTCTCAGCAGCCCGGAGCAGTTGGCTCTGGCTGGCTTCAGGAGCTGCTTGGAAGTCCCCATACAATGGTGGTACGGGGGCTCCAAGATGCAGCTTCCGGGCTGCCTCCACCTTCCCTGAGCCCAGCAACTAAGCTGTGAAGGGAGGCTTCATGCTGCCTATGAGAGCAGCCACCTAACTCCTACTTGCGTGCAAGCAGGAGCAGGGAGGGGATCTCTCAGCTGTGTATGGAGGCTTCACGCTGCCTATCGGATCCTGCCCCCTCCTGCTTGCAGGCAGGTAGGAATGGGATTGGGGCTGCTCCGATGGGAAGGGAGGCATTGCGCTGCCCTCCTTCTCCGCCTTCCATGCCTGGCCCACCGCGCACCACTACTCCATGACCACCACCAGTGAACAACCAACAACTCAGGGGCTGCCCAGGCTCATGGAGAAAGGAGGTAGAAGCCTCAGAGTCTGGTAGATAGAAGAAGACCACTTCTATTTGATGTTTTGAGGGCTACTAGTTGATGTACTATTTCTGTTTTTTTCTTTGGTGGTGATGGAAATGTATTTTCTTTTTCTGTATGGTTTGTTAATGTGATTGGTAACAATACAATTTAATAAAGGGGCGGGGAGAAGACTTGGAGGAAGGGGAAACGTTGCGGTTGAGGTCCAGGTGGTGGCCACCCCTCTGCCACCGCCATCGTTGCAGCATCAACGTCACGGACGTGTAGCATTTAATTAATTAAAGTGTCCCCGGATTTATTGAAAAAAATCTGGTAACCTTACCTTAGCCTGGGGGGAAATGCCTCCATTGGCCCAAAGAACAGCTTTTCGTGGTTTGAGAGGGTGGGGGCTCAGTCGCTGACCCTCCTCAAATAGCAAAGGCAACCTGTGTGAAACATCCCTGTGAAGGTGGTTATTGAACCACAGAATTGTAGAGTTGGAAGGGAAAGTGTTAAATGCACAACAACACACAAACACAAGGATATGCTCAAATGTGTCCTCTCCTGGGGTTGTTGTTTGTAAAAAGAAGAAGGAAAAAGAACCACATTAGGAAAATTATGTCTGTATGGCAGCCAAGCCCACTCAAATTCCCCAAAGTGCATATATGAAATGCCCAGAGGTCTCTCCTATACTCATAGAATAGAAGTGTAGCATTGGGAGTCACCAAGGGGACATCTAGTCCAACCCTCTGCAAAACAGAACCTTTGAGCCTCTGAGCCAGTGTGGTGTAGTGGTGAAGAGCGGTGGACTTGTAATCTGGTGAACCGGGTTCGATTCTCCGCTCCTCCACGTGCAGCTGCTGGGTGACCTTGGGCCAATCACACTTCTCTGAAGTCTCTCAGCCTCACTCACCTCACAGAGTGTTTGTTGTTGGGGAGGAAGGGAAAGGAGAATGTTATCTGCTTTGAGAATCCTTAGGATAGTGATAAAGCGGGATATCAAATCCAAACTACTACTCCTACTCCTCCTCCTCCTCCTCCTCCTCCTCCTCCTCCTCTTCTTCTTCTTCTTCTTCTTCTTCTTCTTCTTCTTCTTCTTCTTCATGCAATTTGAACTCTGACAACAGCAGCTCTTCTGCCTCCCAGTTGGAGTCACTGGTTGTTATGTACTGAGTTGAATAGGATTCAGAATGCAGCAGTCTGATTGGTCCTAGAACAATAGGATCCAGAATGCAGCAGTCTGATTGGTCCGCAGGAGCCACCCAATCCAACTCCAGGTGGAAGTGAATCCGCAACCTGATTGGCCTACAGGTGAATCCCGGAATTTGCCAATCACGTGGGGCCCATTGTGTAAATAATGCAGACATTCTGGGGCAACTTCCATTCCTCCTCACCACTATGATTTGAATAAAGAACATGAAATCCACTATTGACTCCGAGTAAATTTCACTGGTCTGGGTTTTCAGAACCACCACCAACACCCATATTAACAGTGTTTTGTCCTCTCACAGGATACTAACTCTGCAGATCTCTGGTGCAAGACCTCTGGTGAAAGGAAGACCACCCTGCTCTCCTCTGAGGTGCAGCTGCCTCGACTGCACCCCCATCTCTGCTGGGGAAGAAACCGCTTAGCTTGATGCTGCTGAAGGCGATGCTGGGAAGGAGTCAAGAGGGAGCCGTCCTGTCTGCTTGTCTACTCAGGAGTAAGCCCCACTATGGCCCGTGGGGCCTGACTCCTTAGTAAGTGGGCTCAGGATTAGAGCTTGGATTTGGTTTGCCGAAAAAAATGCTTTAGCTTTTTCTTTTTAATAAATGCAAGCATTGGAAACCTTTGTGTTGGTTCATGGTGTGAAAACGTCTGCTGGGTTGAGGGGACTTTTTGGGTCAGGCTGTCAGACCCTTTCTCTCTCTCTCTGCCAGTCAGTGGTGCCATCCAGGCTTTGTGGTTCTTTTCTAAACATGGCTTTGCATAGGGACATTTCTCAAATTGTAGGCCCCCACCTCTCCCTGGGGTCTCCCTGCCCCTCCTCCTGCCCCTTTCTCTGTGTCTCCCCTCCAACTGACCTGCTTCCTTGGGCAGCTGCACAGAGAAGGATGTTTCAGAAACAGGAATTGAGCAGAGATGCAAAACCCAAGGGGACATACCCTGCAACATTTCTCCCATGAAAATAGGGATCTTCTATTCAATAGGAATAGTAATAGTAAATAATAATCATAATACCCAACCTATTTGACTGGGAACACCATCCACTCTGGGTGGCTCAGAAATATATATAAAAACATCATAACACGTTAAACATTTAAAAAACTTCCCTATACAGGACTACCTCCCGATGACTCAGGACTTGCAGAACTCCAACATTTCTCTGATGGAAATGGGGATGCCCTTGGGAAAAGTGGGACATTCTGATATCAAGTCAGATCAACTGGGAGAGCTTCTGTAAGTCCAGGACTGTCCCTGGAAGATGGGGACACTTGGAGGGTTGGAGGGGCGCGGCAAAAGAAGACGGGGGCCATGAAGGAGAAGGGGGGAAGGGAGAGCGTTGTTGACAGAACCGGCCCAAGACATTTGAGCCCCTGGGGCAAATCACAAAATGGTGCTATCCAGCCCCCACCCAGCTTCTACTCAGGGAAGAAGGGTTGAGTTAAAACCTACATTAGGATCAAGGGGGGGTGTGATATCAGCAACTCCTCCGAGTGACCAAGATGCATTTCTTGGGGGCTGAATCTGATGCCCCTGTGGATCCTGCTACCCAAGATGGGCACTGCCCCTTTCCTCATGAGTGGACTGGCCCATCTGTTGATCTCTGCCCTTCATGGCAGGGAAGGAAGAGAAGGGGGAGGAGGATGGGAAGCAGAGCTGTGAAGAAGGAAGGCGATGCGTGGTGGGCAGCAAGGCGAGGTTTCCCCCAGGCTTCTAGGCAAGGCATGCAACATTTCTCCAGTGAAAAGAGCATGCCCTGTTCCTTCTTCTTCTTCTTTTTAAATAATATTTATTGAGGTTTTGAAAAATTACAAAAATAAAGGGGGGGGGGAGAAGAACAAAAAAAAGCAGAAGAATAAAAACAATTAGAAAAAAAAGACAAATCAATCCTTCCATAACTTATCTTTCATTTGCTTGCTTCCTTGACCTCCTCACACCTCCCTTTTTTGTATTCTAGTTCAATTAGCTATTTCAGCAAATCCTTTTTTATCCTAATAATTTATCTTAATATAATGTAACTTTACATTCTCACCAATTAACAATCCATTTTTACTTAATCCTTTATAACATTACTGCTAAAACCACATAACTTCATTCCAGCATCCTTCTAACATTCCTTGATTTTACAATGTTTCTGTAAATAAACTTTAAATTTCTTCCAATCTTCTTCCACCGACTCTTCTCCCTGGTCTCGGATTCTGCCAGTCATCTCAGCCAGTTCCATGTAGTCCATCACCTTCATCTGCCATTCTTCCCTGGTGGGTAGATCTTGTGTCTTCCAATACTTTGCAATAAGTATTCTTGCTGCTGTTGTAGCATGCATAAAGAAGGTTCTGTCCTTTGGCACCGATTGGCCGACCATGCCCAGGAGAAAGGCCTCTGGTTTCTTCAGGAAGGTATATTTAAATACCTTTTTCATTTCATTATAGATCATCTCCCAAAAAGTCTTAATCCTTGGGCATGTCCACCAAAGGTGAAAGAATGTACCTTCAGTCTCATTACATTTCCAGCATTTATTATCAGGCAAGTGATATATTTTCGCAAGCTTGACTGATCCCATGCCCTGTTCCTTCTTCATCATCATGATGCTATTACTTATAACCAGGGGTCAGCAAACTTACTGCGCCTTGGGGCGGTGTCTCCAGCGCCAATTGCCGGTGGGCCGGTGGGCGGGGGAGAGTGTGCCCATACGTGTGCGCACACAATATTTCTGGAAATACTTTTGCAAAAGCTAAGAAATACTTTTACAAAAGATAATAAAGGAAGAAAAAATAAAAGGAATTGTAATTGGAAAAAAATCCTATAAAGTTAGAGCATTTGTGGGCGATTTAATAATAACAACAAAAGACCGAAAAGAAAGCATCCCAGTGGAGTTGGAATTAATTAATACATATGAAAAATTGGCGGGCCTAAAGGTAAAAGGGCCTAAAGGTAAAAGCTTCAGACCATATTTTGCACTCTCCTCTTTCACCCTCCTTAAAAGGTTCTTTAATTCCTCCTTACTTTCTGCCATCAAGGTTGTGTCATCTGACCACTGTATAGGATTCAACAATACAGACTAGCTGGGCTAAGTAAAACCCATTGGAAAGACCCTGCTCTGCATTCCGTTTCCCACATTTCTCAGGATACAGAACACACACCCCATTAAGTGCTAACGGCCTCCGCAAGAACCACAAAACGGCCACGAAGAGTGTTTTATTTTGTTCCTGCTGCAAAAGAAGTATGATGCCAGCCTGCCTTGCAGGAGTTGAGCCACCAGAGGTCGCATCTCTCCATACCTGTCCCTCTCCGCATGGTCCACTTCTTCCAAGAAACTTTTAAGAGACTCCCAGCAACTGGAACCTTTTTCAGAGCAACAACAACAATCCAGCCCTTGGAGCTGCTTCTGACTCTCCCCTTTCTCTGCCTGCCCCCTTCCCACTCCCCTTGGCTTCCCCAGGAGTGGCGAAGGCTAGCTGGAATGCTGCCTGGGTCCTTCACTTTGCCTGGAAAAGGGCTGGCTGCAGAGTTTTGAGAGAACCACAGCTGGCAATCTGAAGCAGAGGAACATCAGGAGAACCACCACCACCACACAAGACCCCTTGTTGCCCATGGAAGGGATGTCTGCCCATGTCTAGAGGGCTCTTCCTTTCCTTCTGGACTGGGAGGAGCTAACTGGCAAGAACTCTGTATTTTGAGATTTCCCTCAACCTTCTCTAACCATCTTGCATGGTGGGGATTAGGAGGGGCTGAAGAATCCAAGGCTGTCAAGAACCCTGCCATCAGGTGAGTAACTTAACTTACACCTTGGTTGTTTCAAGGGCTGAGCAGGAGACACAGTTCTCCAGCAGGGTGGGGGGTGGGGGGTGAGGACCTTTCTGCTGGCACTTGTTGTTGTTGTCTAGTCATTTAGTCGTGTCCGACTCTTCATGACCCCCTGGACCAGAGCACGCCAGGCACTCCTGTCTTCCACTGCCTCCTGCAGTTTGGTCAAACTTATGCTAGTAGCTTCAAGAACACTGTCCCACCATCTCGTCCTCTGTCATCCCCTTCTCCTTGCGCCCTCCATCTTTCCCAACATCAGGGTCTTTTCCAGGGAGTCTTCTCTTCTCATGAGGTGGCCAAAGTCTTGGAGCCTCAGCTTCAGGATCTGTCCTTCCAGTGAGCACTCAGGGCTGATTTCCTTCAGAATGGAGAGGTTTGATCTTCTTGCAGTGATCTAAGGGTCATTTGTTGTTGTTGTTGTTGTTTAGTCATTTAGTTGTGTCCAACTCTTTGTGACCCCCTGGACCAGAGCACGCCAGGCACTCCTGTCTTCCACTGCCTCCCGCAGTTTGGTCAAAGTCATGCTGGTAGCTTTGAGAACACTGTCCCACCATCTCGTCCTCTGTCGTCCCCTTCTCCTTGTGCCCTCCATCTTACCCAACATCAGGGTCTTTTCCAGGGAGTCTTCTCTTCTCATGAGGTGGCCAAAGTACTGAAGCCTCGGCTTCAGGATCTGTCCTTCCAGTGAGCACTCAGGGCTGATTTCCTTCAGAATGGAGAGGTTTGATCTTCTTGCAGTCCATGGGACTCTCAAGACTCTTCTCCAGCACCAGAATTCAAAAGCATCCATTCTTCAGCGATCAGCCTTCTTTGTCCAAATAAATCTCTGCCACTGACTTCTGGAATAGCCTTGGCGAACAGAGTAGTGTTTGCGTCCAGTTTTGGGCACCTGAGTTTGAGAAGGAGATTGCTAAGCTAGAAGGTGTGCAGAGGAGGGCAACCAAGATGATCAAGGGTCTGGAAACCAAGCCTAATGTGGAGCGGTTGAAGGAACTGGGGATGTTTAGCCTGGGAAAGAGGCGACAGAGAGGTGATATGATATCTGAAGGGCTGCCACATGGAAGATGGAGGGAGCTTGTTTTCTCCTTCTCTGGAGGGTAGGACCTCAAACCCATGGCTTCAAGTTGCAAGAAAGGAGATTCCGACTCAACATCAGGAGAAGTGTCTGATGATAAGAACTGTTCAACAGTGGAACAGGCTCCATTGGAAGGCGGTGTGTTCTCCTCCATTGGAGGCTTTTAAGCCGAAGTTGGGTGGAACCTTCAGCTGAGATTCCTGCATTGCAGGGGGTTGGACTAGATGACCCTCAGGGTCCCTTCCAGCTCTACAGTTCTATGATTCTAAAGCATTCTCACTTAACCTATCTGTGAAATGGGAGCAATGTTGATCAACTTCACACTTACTCAAAGGGGATTTTTAATGGAAAACCCGGAGCTTGTCCCTCCAGTGTGCCAGCGTGGTATAGTGGTTAAGAGCAGTAGACTCATAATCTGGGGAACCGGGTTCGCGTCTCCGCTCCTCCACCTGCAGCTGCTGGGTGACCTTGGGCCAGTCACACTTCTCTGAAGTCTCTCAGCCCCACTCACCTCACAGAGTGTTTGTTGTGGGGGAGGAAGGGAAAGGAGAATGTTAGCCGCTTTGAGACTCCTTCGAGTAGTGATAAAAATGGGATATCAAATCCAAACAAAGGATGGTATTCAACTAAGGCCACATTCATGCCATTCTTCTTCTTCTTCTTCTTCTTCTTCTTCTTCTTCTTCTTCTTCTTCTTCTTCTTCTTCTTCTTCTTCTCCTCCTCCTCCTCCTCCTCCTCCTCCTCCTCCTCCTCCTCCTCCTCCTCCTCTTCCTTCTCCTCCTTCTTCTCCTTCTTCTCCAGGCCCCCTTCATGTTTATGATCTTTCAGGGGCAAAAAGGCTTCCCCTCCCCACTTCTAAGGGGACAACCTGCAGCCCAAACTTCCTCTTGGCAAGTGAAGTGCTGTAAGAGAGAGGTGGAGATTTTGCAAACAAAAGGGTTCCTGTCGCCCCCACCCTCCCAGTGCTCAATTTAGCAGAGTGCTGATCTTCGCCCCCTGTGCACCGCTCGAAACGACACCTTTTCCAGGAGAAAATCCAATCCTGTGAAAATTCAGTGCAGCCTCCCATTAAATAGGGAAATATCATTGCAGAGATACAACAGCTCAGATACCCAACAGTGGGTGGGTGATGGTCCAAAGGAAGTTGAGAGATACCCAATATAAGTTTTGTAAGGAGAAATATATGAAATATTGCAAAATAGAGAAAGGGGGAGATTTTAGTTATGAAATTTAAAGGTAATAGTGAAAGTAAGAAAAGTGTATTAAGTGAATAGATTGGGAAAATTTCAGATGTGGTTGATGGAAGTCCAAAATTGTATAAGATGTAGAAGTATGTTTAATTATTTGAAGATAATATGTTAAAAACTAATTTAAAAAATATTTTAAAAAAGAGGGGGGGTATCCAATATATGCATTCATGTGACTTTTGATGTGACTTTCCAATACTTTGGCCACCTCATGAGAAGAGAAGACTCCCTGGAAAAGACCCTGATGTTGGGAAAGATGAAGGGCACAAGGAGAAGGGGATGACAGAGGACGAGATGGTGGGACAGTGTTCTCGAAGCGACCAGCATGAGTTTGACCAAAGTGCGGGAGGCAGTGGAAGACAGAAGGATCTGGCAAGCTCTGGTCCATGGGACACGACTAAACGACTAAAGAAAACAACAAGCTGTGTTGGTCTGATACAATTGAAACAAATAAAAACATTGACCAGTAGCACCTTAGAGACCAGCTAAGTTTGTTCTGGGTATAAGCTTTCATGTGCATGCACACTTCTTCAGATACACTGAAACAGAAGTCACCAGACCCTTTACATATGCAGAAGCTATTTTTTGTGATCCGCATATGTCAGAGTTGCCTCCAGGTCCCAGCTCACAGAGGACCAACGCTAGTCAGTAATAACGTATAAAAGTCTTTATTGAAGATTAGTTTCCATTTCCAAAACCGCAGCGTGCAACTCTACGTCTTAGAACCTAGACCGGCGAAGCTCCATCTGAGTCTCCGCCTCTTAGACACCAGTTTAAGACTCTAGCCTTACTCCACCTCTTCCGTTGTTCTTTCCTCCTCTGGGTCCTTCTGCCCCCTGGGGTTTCCTCCTTTCTGGACTCTTCTGACGCTGACCCCCCTGAGTCTTGCCCCTCCTTCCCCTCCTTCTGGCGGGCTTTAGGACCTGGCTCCCTATCCGGGCTCCCTGCTGTGCCGCTCGCCTGTACATTTGAACTTGGTGCGTGCGCCCAGCCGGTAACTTTCCTCTTGACCGTTTCCCCGCTCTACGATGGAGGCGTGGCCAATCCTGACTCATCTCCTCTCGCTGGTGGTGAAAACACTGGTCCCGATGCCTGGGACTCCTCCCCCCCACTGCGCTCTGGTGGGGAAGCTGGTCCTGATTTCCAACTGCTGCTCTGGGAGTCCCCGCTGGCCCCTTCCTTCTGGGGTTTCCCCCTTGGCACCCCCCTTGCCCTGGCCATCGGCGCTCCCTTCTGTGAATCTTCCGATTCGCTGGAGAGGCTCATGGAATCCCTCTGACCACTGTCACCGCCTACACTCCCTTTGGATTCCTCCCCCTCGCTCTCCATTTCCTCCCTCTCCTGTGCCTCTGCTCCTGAGCCCCTGACAGCATACTATCCCTTGCTTTTTCCTGTAGGACTAATGGCAGTCGTTAACAGCCACAGGTTCACCATACCCACTGAGTCAATCACCCATCTCCTACTACCCTCCTGAGAAAAACTCCACCCTCCCACAGGTTCACCATACCCATTGAGTCAATCACCCATCACCTACTACCCTTCTGGGGGAAAACCCCACCCTACCCTCCCACTATATATAAGGGTCTGGTGACTTCCATTTCAGGGTATCTGAAGAAGTGTGCATGCACACAAAAGCTTATACAGTGGTACCTCAGGTTACAGACGCTTCAGGTTACAGATGCTTCGGGTTACAGACTCCACTAACCCGAAATAGTACCTCGGGTTAAGAACTTTGCTTCAGGTAAAATTAATGAATCTTAGAATGATGTTGGATTGAAATTAAGTGGTTTCTAGCTGTAATGGTATAAAATAATATGAAAAAATGGTTTTTTATAAGTAAAAATTCAAGGTCATAATAATTTAAGATTAAAGATTTGGGTAGAATAAAGAGGGAAAGAAACTGCTGAGCTAATATATTGAATTGGAATACAAAAAAAGGGAGGTACAGGGAGATCCGAGAAACAAGTAAATGAAAAATAATATGATGAGAAGACTGATTGTTTTTAATAATTTTTATTTTGTATTTTTTTTCTTTTCTCTTTTTCTATTTTGTAATGCAAAAATCTTAATAAAAAATTTATATATATATAAAAAAAGAACTTTGCTTCAGGATGAGAACAGAAATTGCACAGCGGCGGCGCAGTGGCAGTGGGAGGCCCCATTAGCTAAAGTGGTGCTTCAGGTTAAGAACAGTTTCAGGCTAAGAATGGACCTCCAGAATGAATTAAGTTCTTAACCCGAGGTTCCACTGTACACAGAACAAACTTAGTTGGTCTCTTAGGTGCTATTGGACAATTGTTTAATTTTTTATTTATTTGGAAATTCAAAGGGTAGCATCTAAAGGTGGAGGACGTTCCTGCATCAGAGGTTTTCAAACCAAGGTCGGTTGGGATTCTTTAGTTGTGATTCCTGCATTGTGGGGGTTGGACTAGATGGCATTTGGAGTGTCCCTTCCAGTTCTACAGTTCCGTGATTTTATGATTCCTGGCTTTCCATTAAAGTTTGGAGAAATGAAAAGAAAAAAAACACCAGTGCCCTTTTGCCCTCCCCCACTCTCCTCCCCGTTCCCCTGCCCCCCCCCCCCCCGTGCCAGGGACAATTAAATTATTTTTGGCTGGCAAAACAGATGAAAGGAGGCTGATCAGAGGCAGGGCACACTGGGCAGGGGGGGGCGTTTTCATCTCGGGGGCGAGAAAGCAACAGCCTCTCAAACATGAGTGTTAGCTGAAGTTGAAAGCAGCCAGGGATGAAAGGAACTTTGAGGTGGGGGAGAAATAGAGAGGGGGGGGGGAGAGCAGAAGAATAAGGAGGAATAAGGGGAGGGGAGTGTGATGGCCTGGGACTCGGGCTTGGACTTGGAACTGGAGGCGTCTCGGTCTGCACCAGATCCTTTGCCTCAGGCATCATCTGAACCAAGTCTGGGGCCTGATCCTGAAGGGTCCCAGTCTGCACAGGTTCCCCTGCAACAAGCACCAGCTGGGCTGAGTCAGGGGCCTGAGCCTGCCCTGGCTCCAGATGCGGGGATGGCCTCGTTGCCTCCAGCTGGGCCATCACTTACAGCTGCTCCACTACCGGTTGGGTCAGGGGAGGCTGAGGCAGCTTCTGGGTCTAGTAACCCACCGACATCTCCCAAGCTGTAGAGACTGAGGTCTGAGAGAAGGAGAGACCTGAGTACTTGCAGGAGGAGTGCTCGCCTTCGGGCGAGACAGGGAGGTGAGTCGCCGGGGGATCAGGACCGGCTTTTACCCCGACAGAGATAAAAGGCTGTCGGACCCCGTCCCAGGTTGCGGGAGCAATGTTGCTAGAACCTGCCTGAGACCCTGTGCCTGACCTAGCCTGGTTTCCTGCCTTGGCCCTGTTGGACTGACGCCTCATGGAATCCTTGGATTCAGGACCAGACCTAGACCGTGTGGTTCGGGTTAACCCCCAGGCCCAGCACAGGGAGGAATAAGGAAAAGTGGGACATTCTGCGATCAAATCAGAAACTGGGACAGCTTCTCTAATTCCAGGACTGTCACTGGAAAACTGGAACACTTGGAGGGTATGCAGAACAGATGTTCTGCCACAGAGATAACCTCCCTGGTCAAGCTATCTCTCACGCTGTCCTATCTGCATCCAGCCACCTGCCTGGAAATCTTCAGGTGTGATTCCTGCATTGCAGGGGGTTGGACTAGATGACCCTTGGGGTACCTCCCAAATCTTCTGAGGTTCTGCCTTCTTACATCACATCAGCTCCCCGCCCCCAAAAACCCCACCCTTTAAAAAAAAATATTTCTAAATACTTTTACAGTGGTACCTCTAGATACGAATGGGATCTGTTCTGGAGCCCCGTTCGCATCTAGAGGTAAACGTAACTAGCGACGGCCCGTCTGCTCATGCGCACGTCGCTTTTCGCCACTTCTGTGCATGCGCGTGATGTCATTTTGAGCATCTACGCATGCGCAAGCGGCAAAACCCGGAAGCAACGCGCTCCCTTACTTCCGGGTTGCTGAGGAGCGTAGCTCGAACACACTCAACTTGAAGCATATTTAACCCGAGGTATAACTGTATTTTGTTTTAAACAAATACAGATAAATATAAACAACCAAAATTACAAAAGAAAAATCCTTAATCGTAATAATGAAAAAAGCTAAAAAATAACCTACAAAAATATTAAAGTACATGGCATAGAACATAAGCCATATGGGAAAGAAAAAAGGAAAGGGAAAGGAGGAGGAGGAGTGAAAAAGAAAAAGAAAAAAGAAAAAGACAAAAACACAAGGAGGCTCATCTATTGTACGCTTCCATCAAGGTCACAACAGGTCATTGTTCTTATCAGTTCTCTCCATCTGCATTCCATAGAATCCCTCATCTTTGGTCTCAGGGAACATTTCCCTATGCAGCATCATTCTAAACATAACCAGATCTTTCTTGATGAACCATTGTCCCCTAGATAATTATTTAAACATTCCCATTCTTCTTTCACCATCTTTTTAGGTTTCTCTCTTATTGCATCTGTCAGCTTTGCGAGCTCCAAGTACCCACACAACTTGACTACCCATCCATCTTAACACTACACTGTCAAAGTGTTGACTGTAAGCTTCCTGGGGCAAAGATCCATTCCACTGTTCTCCATTTGTTTTCCCAAAAAGTGCCTTGCTCCATCGATCACCGCACGTCTTCTGGCCTTGCAGAGAACAGGCCCGTCCCCTGAGATAGGAGAGGAGGGTCTGGGCTCTGGCCTAGTTGGGAGGCATCCAGAGTTGTTATCCATCTGGTCTGAGGCTGGGTTTGGCAGCCCTCCCTCTCTGTCAAAGCAGCTGCCCTTTTGCTAAGTTGGGGGCAGATCAGCAACCAGCCAATTCTGGCATCAGCCGAACAAGCCAAACAAACAGGCAGATCGGTCCATTCCAGTTTCTAGTTTCCTCCCGATTTCAGCAGTTTCCAGTTCACCACATGCATCAAAAAAAGTCGCTGTGGAAATTCCTTAGCATTTGTGTGCAGTTTTGACTAATACACACCTATTTGCAAGCAGTCTCCCCTAATTTGTTTGTGTGTGTTATTTTTAGCCTGCAAACTTCCCCCGATTAATGTATTTCTGTACAGTGGTACCTCGGGTTACATACACTTCAGGTCACATACACTTCAGGTTACAGACTCCACTACCAAAAAATAGTGCTTCAAGTTAAGAATTTTGCTTCAGGATGAGAACAGAAATCATGCTCCGGTGGAGCGGTGGCAGCGGGAGGCCCCATTAGCTAAAGTGGTGCTTCAGGTTAAGAACAGTTTCAGGTTAAGTATGGACCTCCGGAACGAATTACCGTAAGTACTTAACCCGAGGTACCACTGTATATGGTTTTGGTGGGTGTTTTGGCTTTCTGCTTGGAGAGCTTCATTGCAAAATTTTGAGAAGTGCAGACTTTGAGGGAAAGCTGGTTTGTTTTCCAGTCTGCAAATTGTTTTTGCACGTTTGGATTAGGTCGATTCACTTTAAAATTTCTTTCCCCCATCCCTATGCGACTCTGAGTGCTGAGGTGAAGGTAAAAGATAAAGGACCCCTAGATGGTTAAGTCCCGTCAAAGGTGACTATGGGGTTGTGGCGCTCATCTGGCTTTCAGGCCGAGGGAGCTGGCGTTTGTCCGAAGATGGCTTTCTAGGTCTTGTGGCCAGCATGACTATACCAATTCTGGCGCAACGGGACACCATGGTGGAAGCCAGAGCGCACAGAAATGCCGGCTCCCTTGGCCTGAAAGCAAGATGTGCGCCACAACCCCATAGCCACCTGACTGGACTTAACCGGTCCTTTGCCATTTTTTTATCTTAATGAAGGAATCTCAATGAAAGCATTTATGACAGATGGCCATCCAACCTCTGCTTTGAAACCCCCAAGGAAGGAGAGTCCACAATTTCCTGACTGGATTCTTTGGTGTGTCTCCCACAGGTGGAAAGATGGAGAAAAAAGCCATGTACCTCCATACCTTTGGCGAGAGAGAGAATGGATCCGTCTTCGAAGAGCAGTTGGATGGAAAGAGCCTCTCCAAGCTGAACCTCTGCGATGATGGTAAGTGATGGGTCCAAGGCAGTAGGGACCTCCTTGCGAGATCTTCTTTGCTTTGAGGGTTCATGGAACAGGGATGGCTGAATGGGAACGGCTGTGGAAAAGAGATATCAAATTTATGGCATGCTATAATTTAAGAGTGGCGCTGTGGGTTAAACGACAGAGCCTAGGACTTGCTGATCAGAAGGTCGGCGGTTCGAATCCCTGTGACGGGGTGAGCTCCCGTTGCTCGGTCCCTGCTCCTCCCAACATAGCAGTTTGAAAGCACGTCAAAGTGCAAGTAGATAAATAGGTACCACTCCGGCGGGAAGGTAAATGGCGTTTCCGTGCGCTGCTCTGGTTCTCCAGAAGCGGCTTAGTCATGCTGGCCACATGACCCAGAAGCTGTACGCCGGCTCCCTTGGCCAATAAAGCGAGATGAGTGCCGCAGCCCCAGAGTCGGTCACGACTGGACCTAATGGTCAGGGATCCCTTTACCTTTATAATTTAAGAGAGAATGTAATGAAAATGCAATACAGGTGGTACCTGACCCCCGCCAGATTGGCAAAAATGTACAAAAACTGTAGTGATGTCTGCTGGAGATGCAACAAAGGGGCATGAACCTTTCTACATATGTGATGGGAGTGCAAAGAGATAGTGGGATTCTGATAAAATATCAATAACGAACTGAAAAAGATGTTTAGATTTTCATTTGGGGAAAAACCAGAATCCTTTCTCCTAGGCATCACATCAGAGGAAATAAAAAGAACGGTCAGACCAATATTTATGTATGCAACTACGGAGGCAAGGTTGTTGATTGCCAAAAATTGGAAAAGCAGCAGCGTCCCAACTAAAACCGACTGGTTATCTAAAATGCTGGAATACTTCCATATTGCCGAACTAACAGGGAGGATAAGAGGAGATATGGTACAAAAAGTGAATAAGGAGTGGGCTATCTTTAAGGAATACATCAAAGTTTAAGTGGAAAAAGTAGAATTTCTTTTGGATTCTATTGAGTGAATCCAGAAAATGATTAGGGTGAAAGGAGATTGAAGTCAAGATAGAAGAAGAGATTAAAGAAACAATGAAATGTGTTTAAGCTAGTTGGAAAAATAAAGTAGTGTGACAAGAATGGCTGGGAGTCAAGACTCTTGGTGGGTGTCCTTGTGATGGTAGGTGTGTTGCTATGTACAGTATAGGTAGGTATTATATAGAGTAAGGTAGGTATGTTTTATGTTATAAAAATAAAGTAGTGTGTTGGGTACAGTGGTACCTCGGGTTAAGTACTTAATTCGTTCCGGAGGTCCGTCCTTAACCTGAAACTGTTCTTAAACTGAAACACCGCTTTAGCTAATGGGGCCTCCCACTGCCGCTGCGCCGCCAGAGCACGATTTCTGTTCTCATCCTGAAGCAAAGTTCTTAACCTGAAGTACTATTTCTGGGCTAGCGGAGTCTGTAACCTGAAGTGTATGTAACCTGAAGTGTATGTAACCTGAAGCATATGTAACCTGAGGTACCACTGTATGGTGTAAATGTATATGTATGTGTTCTATATGTTAATAAAATTTAAATAATAAAAAAGGAACAAGTAATTCAGTTTTTACAATTCCCAATACAAACTGGCCTGATCCAAGGAAAGTGGTCACATTCCTTCCTTGGAGGTTTTTAAGCAGATGTTGGATGGGCATCTGTCAGGGATTCCTGCATTTCAGGGGGTTGGACTGGACGTCTCTGGGGGTCCCATCCAACTCTATGATTCTATGAAACGTGTGACTCAGAATTTGATTGTCCATCAGGTCACCCTCTTCTCCAACTTTTCTGACACACCTCTAGTCTCACAAAACATATCTCTACTTTTACATTTAAACGTCTGTTGAAATGCAGCTGTGTGTGTGTGTGTGTGTGTGTGTGTGTGTGAGGATTTATAAAAGTCTCACGCAGCACCTCCCACCAGCTTGCCCTGGCTCCCTTTTAGGATTGGTTTAACCACTAAAATAACATCTACGTTAGTGTGATTATCAAAGCAAGAGTTTATTTATTTAGGTGCAAAACGTTTCAACTTCTGCCTTCCTCAACTGCTCTGATTTTTAAAAAATCATTTGTATTGGACCGGCTGATCATAGAATCACAGAACAGTAGAGCTGAGGGACCCTCAGAGATCCTCTAGTCCAACCCCCTGCAATGCAGAGAATCTCTGACTGATGGCCATCCAACCTCTGCTTAAAAACCTCCAATGGGAGAGGGTCCACCACCTTGCGAAGGCAGAAGCTGAAATATATAAATAAATCCATCAATAAAAAAAGAAAAACCCTAATGTTTGTTAATCACAGACGCTAACACTTTAAATGTTGGAACAGAACAGTCTTATCAGCCTGGAAATAAACTGATTTCCCCCATTGACTATATAGGTGTGGACAGATATATCCGAGTCCAATGTGCTCCCAAACTTGGCACATGATTTTGCCTCCTGTGGCAATGAGTTCCATAGTTCAGTCATGAAGAAGTGCTCCCTTCTGTCTCCCCCATTCATCTGCCAACCTGTTTCAGGACTGGTTCTCCTGGCATGGAAATGCCCCCCCATATCTTCCTTGGTATAGGAGGGAGCCTGCCCATCCTGGGGATAGGTAGCAAGTGGAGGTCTCTTGTCCCAGAGCAGATGCCCATTCCAGCTTGCAAACTGAGCTGTGCAGCTCATCCTTATGAGATTGATTGGAAGTTAAGTGACGGTGTGTGTGTGTGTGTGTGTGTGTGTGTGTGTGTACTTCAGGACAAAAGAAAGGCACAAAAACAAAAACTTCACGTACACACTGATCTCCACAATCTGAAGCAGCTGTGGAAGGGGTTTGGGGGTTGACATATACTCGGAGTCGAGAGTGGATTTCCTGCTCTTTATTCAGCTCATAGTGGTGAGGAGGAGGAATGGAAGTTCCCCCAGAATGTATGCTTTATATACATTATTTACACAATGGGCCCCACGTGATTGGCTAATTCCAGGATTCTCCTGTAGGCCAATCAGGTTGCGGATTCACTTCCACCCGGAGCTCGATTGGGTGGCTCCTGTGGACCAATCAGACTGCTGCATTCTGGATCCTATTGTTCTAGGACCAATCAGAGTGTGGCATTTTGGATCCTGTTCAACTCAGTACATAACACCGGTTGGGCTGGACAACTCACTGTAAACATCCCTCTTGTATGCTGTGACAGTGAGGAGTTGTTCAGGATCCCAGAACCCAGCATCTGTTCGTTTTAGAATCTTTCATTTTCTCATTTTTCCTGGGGTTAACTTTGATCTCTTTCCTTGTCCTTTGAATCCACTGGATTGGGGCCTCCCCTCCAGAGCACCAGAAACCAAGTTTGCTCCATCTTCCACGGAGCAGCCCCCAGATATTTGAACATGGCCACATTTGCAGGTTGAAATCTTGCCGCGGTCCCCCACTTTCCGTACGGAAGTGGATAAGTTCCTCTGCACAGCTGCAGCCAGCCTCAGAAAGGGAGCGGCTGTTTCTGGGGTCCACGCCAAGCCCCCTAGCACTCGCCAAGGGCCTGATATAAGTGTTAATGTCAGAAAAAAATAATGTAACTGTCCTTATTATGAAACCTCCTCTTCCATCTGTTTGGCTGGCAAGAGAGACCGAGCGCTGTAAATTGATGCTAAGAACAGGCCAGTAATTAAATGCATATTTGACCAGTGCTGGGGAGAGGCAGTGAGCAGTAATCTCATGGCTTTGCCACCTCTCCAAAAATATAAATAAAAAAGGCATTTATTTTTTTACAGCACTGTGTTTTCTTTGGGGACTCAGCGTTGACTTTGCCAGCCAAAGGGTGAGCTCAATGTTTTATTGCTCCAGAGAGCAGCCACAACCCTCCGTAATGCGGTTGTGTGAACCCGGGTGCCTTTCTCGATTTTTAACCCTTTAGAAGTAGGAAACATTTGTGTGCTGTAAAAGTGGAGACCGGTAGTTTTTCCTAAGGGGGAGGACAAAGGTTTGAGAGGAGGAGGAAACTTTCCAACGAAGGAAGATTGGCAACAAAAACTGATGGAGTATGCAGAAATGGCGAACCTTACCGGAAGATTAAGAAATCAAGGAGAGGGATGTTTTCATATAGAATGGGGAGAATTTATGGGCTATCTGAAGGTTTATTGTAAACAACTTAAATCACTAATATAAAAACGTGCAGTGAGAATAACCTAATTACAACATAAGGATGAACAGTAAATAGATATGAACTGGATATGCAATGTGGAAAGTTATAACATAATTAACCGCGTTGAGTCAATCACCCATCTCCTACTACCCTCCTGAGAAAAACTCCACCCTCCCATTATATTTAAGGATCTGGTGACTTCTGTTTCGGTGTATCTGAAGAAGTGTGCATGCCCACGAAAGCTTATACCAAGAACAAACTTAGTTGGTCTCTAAGGTGCTACTGGACATTTTTTATATATATAAGTACAGTAGTACCTCAGGTTAAGTACTTAATTCATTCCAGAGGTCCATTCTTAACCTGAAACTGTTCTTAACCTGAAGCACCACTCTAGCTAATGGGGCCTCCCGCTGCTGCTGTGCCGCTGGAGTACAATTCCTGTTCTCATCCTGAAGCAAAGTTCTTAACCCGAGGTACTATTTCCGGGTTAGCGGAGTCTGTAATCTGAAGCGTATGTAACCTGAAGCGTATGTAACCCGAGGTACCACTGTAACCGCAGAAAGTGGAGGAGGGGAGTCAATGACTGGATGTCTTAACTGGATGCGTCAATTTAGATTTGTGATTCAACTGTAAAATCTGAAAATGAAAAATAAAATACAGTCATACCTCGGGTTAAATGTGCTTCAGGTTGAGAACTTTCGGGTTGCGCTCCGCAGTGACCTGGAAGTAATGGGACGCGTTACTTCCGGGTTTCGCCGCTTGCGCATGCACAGAAGCTCAAAATAACGTCATGTGCATGCATAGAAGTGGCGAATCGCGGCCCACGCATGCGCAGACACGGGTTGCGTTCGTTTCTGGATGCGAACGGGGCTCCGGAATGGATCCTGTTCGCATCCAGAGGTACCACTGTAACTTTAAAAAGAGAGAGAATAGGAGGAGACTTGGTGGAAGAATGTAAAATCACACACAGCCTGGAGAAAGGGAATGGAGAAATGTGTCACTAGAACTTGTGAACTTCTAGCACTCGAAACTGCAGGACACCATGATGATGATGATGATGATGATGATGATGAATCCACCTTCTTTTTCCTGATGGGGATTCCAGGCAGCGTACCACTAATTTTTTATTTCATCCCATTCATCCATGGAAGGCATTGTACACAACCTCTTGCCTCGCACCTTTTTTCTTCACAACAACCCTGCAAACTAGGCAAGGCAGAGAGGTTCCCGTTGGCTCAGGGTGACCAATGTCAATGTGCAGACAACGTTCAGGAGATCAAAAGAGGAAGGCGCTTCCTGATTTCTCCTGTTTTCATCGGAGGAATGTTAGCAGGGAGCTATCTGGCGCTGATGGGAGTTGTAGTCCAACAGCCCTGGAAGGCGCCAGGTCAGGGAAGGTTTATCTAGAGGAGCCATAAATGAGCAGAGATGGGGGAAGTCTTTGACCTCATGGAAGACTTTGCAGAGCCAGGCAAAATCCAGCAAAAAGAGAGTTGAAACTGGACTGAACAGACTAGTACGCCTCTCATGGAAACTTCCCTGAGCTCTGGTGTAACAACAATGGTCTGCCTCCTAATTAGGTTCCTTGATTTACTCAAAGTGATACACACAGTAATGACTAAGAGTCACAGACTGTAATAATGTTTCTGACCTGTCCCACTACACATATATGCCAAGAGATTAATGTGTCTTCCATCCTTTGCAAGCTGGCATGAACACCAGATAAAGTCTAAATATCCGGGATGAAGCTGGTGAGCTCAGAGTTCCTTTGTATGCTGCAAATATTCGTTCCGGGAGGTTATCTTCTGACTGTTCCTTTCTGAGCACAAACAGTTCTTCCTTATAAAAATGCATTGTTATTGTCATTCTCGTGTTCTGGGTATAAGGACAGGGGTATGGAGTCTATTGGGGGCAGGGAGAGGAATAAAATCTGGTATACAAGATCAAGATAAGATCTCATGTCTGCCCTAGATGTTTCGCTGCCTGAGGCAAAGGGTGAGGTGGAATTTCCCCAAACTGGCCCGTTCCACGTTTAAGAGTGGATCGGACTGCTCTTTAAATCTTAATTTCCAACACCATACCCAAGGACAGCCAATTTTGCAGTGAGTTCAGGGCAGGCCACCCGACTGGTGCAAAGATATGTGTCCCAAAACAGAGGGGAATGCCTGAGGAAAGGACTTCTTCACACACTGTTGTTGTTGTTTAGTCGTTTAGTCATGTCCGCCTCTTCGTGACCCCCTAGACCAGAGCACGCCAGGCCCTCCTGTCTTCCACTGCCTTCCCCAGTTTGGTCAAACTCATGCTGGTAGCTTTGAGAACACTGTCCCACCATCTCGTCCTCTGTCATCCCCTTCTCCTTGTGCCCTCCATGTTTCCCAACATCAGGGTCTTTTCCAGGGAGTCTTCTCTTCTCCTGAGGTGGCCAAAGTCTTGGAGTCTCAGCTTCAGGATCTGTCCTTCCAGTGAGCAATCAGGGCTGATTTCCTTTAGAATGGATAGGTTGGATCTTCTTGCAGTCCATGGGACTCTCAAGAGTCTCCTCCAGCTCCAGAATTCAGTAGCATTTCTCCACACACAGCATAAGTTAAACTATGGAACTCTCTCCCTCTGGAGGCAATGATGGCCAACAACTTAGATGGCTTTCAATGACAATTAGGCAAATTCAAGGAGGAGAGGGCTATCGGTGGCAGCTAGCAATGAGAGCTATGCTATTTCCCCACATTTGGAAGCAATTGTGCTTCTGAATTATAGTTGCCGGTAACAGCAGGATCGGAAAGGGCTCCTGTGCTCAAATCCTGCTTGTGGGTTTGCCAGAGGCATCTGAATGCATGCAGAGGAGGACAACCAAGCAGATCAAGGGTCTGGAAACCAAGCCTCAAGAGGAACGGTTGAAAGAACTGGTTGCATTTAGCCTGGAAAAGAGGAGACTGGTGTGCTAAGCCTGGGGTTAACCTGAGTAACACGGTCCAGGTCTGGTCCAGAATCCAAGGATTCCATGAGGAGTCAGTTCAACAGGGTCAAGGCAGGAAACCAGGCAAGGTCAGGCACAGGATCACAGGCAGGTTCCAACAAGCTGCAATGTTGCTCCCACAACCTGGGACGGGGTCCGACAGCCTTTTATCTTTGTTGGGGTAATGGCCGGTCCTGATCCCCTGGCGACTCACCTCCCTGTCTCGCCCGAAGGGGAGCACTCCTCCTGCGAGTACTCAGGTCTCTCCTTCTCCCAGACCTTAGTCTCTGCAGCTCGGGAGACGTCGGTGGGTGACTAGACCCAAGGGACGCCTCAGCCTCCCCTGACCCAAGCAGTAGTGGAGCAGCTGTAAGTGATGGCCCAGCTGAAGGCAACGAGGTCATCCCCACATCTGGAGCCAGGGCAGGCTCAGGCCCCTGACTTGGCCCAGCTGGTGCTTGTTGCAGGGGAACCTGTGCAGACTGGGGCTCTTCAGGATCAGGCCCCAGACTTGGTTCAGATGATGCCTGAGGCACAGAATCCGGTGTGGACCGAGACTCCTCCGGTTCTGAGTCCGAGCCCGAGTCCTAGGCCATCACAACTGGGAGGAGATACAAGAGCCATCTTCAAAGATCTCAAGGGCTGTCACACAAGGGATGGAGCAAGCTGGTTTTCTTCAGTTCTGGAGGGGAGGACTCGAACCAATGGCTTCAATTCACAAGAAAGGAGATTCTGACTTTCTGACAGTAAGAGCTGTTTGACAGCAAAACAGAGATTTTGGACTCTCCTTCCTTGGAGGTTCTCAAGCAGAGGTTGGATGGCCTCTAGATGACCTTTGGGCACCTCCCATCTCTACAATTCTATGATTCTTTCTGGTTGGGCACTGTGAGGACAGCATGCTGGACAAGACGGGTCACTGGCCTGATCTAGCAGGCTCTTACGTTCTTGTAAGATCTCCGCGGAATCTGGGTCTGAGACAGGTGCCTCACTTTTCCTGATGTCAAATCTTGCCCTGATAAGATCGAAAGGCAAATTAATGTCTATCCGGAAAGCCTTCCCAATCATATCCAATCTCTCCATCTCTGCTTACAAGAATAATTTAGACCTAGCACCTCAAGTTTCACAAGTCGTTTTTTCTTCTAATTGTGCTTGTGAACAATCGTCTAATAGCTGAGAGGTCACTCAGTGGAGAGGAGAGCGGCCGCAATGACGCAGAAAGCGCACTGAGGATTTATGGAACACGCTTGAGCCGGACGCCAGTCCAAATAAACAGCAGAGTGATTTAGAAAGCCATTCCAAATGGGTTTCTGACAGGAAGGCAGAGGCACGGAAAGGGAGAGTCTTCTCCAACCTGGTGCTCAGCAGATGTTTTGAACCACAACTCAAAAAAAACAACAACGAAAAAACCTCTAGAAGACACACCAGTTAGGGAAGACTTTCATTTGGAACAGAACAGGGAAAGACCAAACATTAGGAAGAACTTCCAGACAGCAATAGCTGTTCAACAGTGGAATAGTCTCCTGCAGACCTTCTTATCAGGAGGTTTTCAACCGAGTTTGGATGGCCATCTGCTGGATAGTCTTGAACTGAGATTCCTGCATTGCAGGGGACTGGATGACCCTTTTATATGCCTGTTGTCTTTGTCCATGGAGTTTTCTTGGCAGGGATACTGGAGTGGCTTGCCGGTTCCTGCTCCAGGTAGATCACATTTGGTCAAAACTCTCCATTATAACCTGTCCATCTTGGGTGGCCCTGCACGGCATAGCTCATAGCTTCTCTGAGTTATTCAAGCCCCTTCGTCACGGCAAGGCAGAGACATCACCTTGCCAACAAAGGCCCGCATACTTAAAGCTCTGGTTTTCCCAGTAGTGATGTGTGGAAGTGAGAGATGGACCATAAAGACGGCTGATCACCAAAGAATTGATGCTTTTGAATACTGGTGCTGGAGGAGACTCTTGAGAGTCCCATGGACTGCAAGAAGATCAAACCTCTCCATTCTGAAGGAAATCAGCCCTGAGTGCTCACTGGAAGGACAGATCCTGAAGCTGAGGCTCCAATACTTTGGCCACCTCAGGAGAAGAGAAGACTCCCTGGAAAAGACCCTGATGCTGGAAAAGATGGAGGGCACAAGGAGAAGGGGATGACAGAGGACGAGATGGTGGGACAGTGTTCTCAAAGCTACCAGCATGAGTTTGACCAAACTGCGGGAGGCAGTGGAAGACAGGAGTGCCTGGCGTGCTCTGGTCCAGGGGGTCACAAAGAGTTGGACACGACTAAATAACTAAACAACAACAACAACAAAAGATGACCCTTAGGGTCCCTTCCAACTATATGATTATATTATTTCAGCCATTTCCATTGCCAGCTATTGCCATTCAAAAAGGAACAGCATGTTCGTTAGGAAGGAGGTTATTTTTCCTTTTGGCGTCATTAAGAGACAGTCCCGCATAGAATCACAGAAACGTAGAGTTGGAAGGGACCCTGAGCATCATCTAGTCCACCCCCTGCAATGCAGGAATATGCAGCTGCCCCATAATCAGACCTGAAACCTTGATGTTATCAGCACCATGCTCTAACCAACTGAGCCATCCAAGTTATCCTAAGTGCATGTAAAGCTGCTGGACCAGCCATTCCAATCAAGCATCTTCAATCCTGGTTCCATTAGCATCACGGCAAACATTTTGCTTCTTGATTTTGGGTCATTTCCATTTGATTGGTTCCCACCATTTGGCTATCTTTGCACAAACCTACCCTTTGTAATAGGAAAGAGCCCACCCTTCTAACTAGGCATCCCAACACCATGGAGGAAGGATGTTGGTGATAAATGAACACAGAGCGAGTCCTTTCCGAAGCAGAATGGATCATTGTCAAATGCAACAGCCGTTGAAGCCTTGGGGTTGGTTTGTGTATTTAAAAGCGTTTGTAAACTGCTTAGTATTTTTTCAAGCCATAAAAAATAAATAAACAGCGTCATGAAAATAAAAACACAACATAAAACCAGTAAGGCAGGGAAATAAAAACAGGAATTTGGGGAATTCAAACAAATAAAAACTGGTTTTAAGGGTCAGGGAAAGTCTGGGCTAAATGAGATGTCTTTACAAGACGTTTGAAGTCACTGATGGATGATGCTTTGTGTATGATAGAGGGAAGGGCCTTCCAGAGTCTGTGGGGCAATGGCCGAAAATGCCCATTTTGGGGTCCACTGCCCTGTGATCTTCTGTAGGGTGCTGCGTAATCATGAGCAGGTGACCTAAATGATCTTACAGGTGTGTGCAGGGGCAGGCAGTCTATTAGGTAACGTGGTCCCAAGTTGCTCAGGACCTTGGGTGTCAACAAGGACATCTTCTTCTTAGGCGATCCCTCGTAGCCTAGTAAGATTGTCTTCCATAAACGCGGTCTTAATTATGAGTCCCTAAGTGACTGTGGAGGCCAGTTCTGGACCCACACATCCTTCCACAGTGGGAACATTGGTTTCCAGACGGGAGTTGATCATGGTGAGGGTTTGCCAAGCGTGCCTTCCTCTTTGCACGTTTCTCCCTTATGTCCTGAGTTTGAGCGTCTTCAAAGCCCATGACACCTTTGGTAAAGGCTGTTACCCAACTGGAGCTCTCGCAGGCCAGTGTTTCCCGGTTGTCGGTGCTTATACTACATTTATATATATATATATATATATATGCAGGTTTTGGTGTCCTCGGGTGTCTTCCCGTGTAAAAGTTGGGGTGTCTAGGCGACGTTTCGACGAGGTCTCACTCGTCATCTTCAGGCTGGTGCTTTCGGCTTCTTGTTACTGGAACAGAGCGGGATCTCAATGTTTGAGTTCCTATAAATACTGTAGAGGGGGTGTGGTGTCTAGCCTCCAATGTTCTGGGCAGAGAGGAAGTTCCCAGGCTAGTGTGCCTTTTCTTCTTTTGTTCCTTAATTACTTGAGAGATACCTTGAGTGATTTCTTGAGTGATATCCTGAGTACCACTTAGGTGGGTCATTAGGTGTGGATTAGTTGCTAAAGTCTTTGTGTCTTGACCTCTTGAACTTTGTGAAGAGTTTTCCTGAGAAGATGGCTGTATTGCACTTAGTTGTGCTTTGGCTTGGCTTCGTGTATAGGGGCGAGCTGTGGTTTTGTGGCTTGTGTCAGCCAGATCTGTGTAGGGATTGCAGGGGGGTGCAGCATCCGGAGGTGCCACCATGGATTGGCTACTGGATGGTGTCAGTAATTCATCTGTGGAGAGGGTCTGGGTTTGGGTCTGGTGTGGTTGATTGGTGTTGGCGTTCTGTGTGCCTCTGGATCTGGTGTCAGTTTTTGTGGAGAGGGCTAATTTCCAGATGTCTGGCAAGCGGGATGTGTCGTCACGCTTGTTCATGTTGTGAGGGTGTTTCTCTATCTCGATGGCTTCCATGATTATTCTCTTGTGGTGATGTTCCGTGTTAAAGAGCAATTTGGAATCTGCAAAATTAATTTCGTGTCCTGTTTCTTTCATGTGTTGGAAAAGAGAGGAAGTTTTTTCTTCTTTTTTGACGGCATTCTTGTGTTCTGCGATACGTGCATTTATTCGTCTGTTTGTTTGTCCAATGTACGTGGCTGGGCAGACTTTGCAGGGTATTTCATAGATCCCTTGGTTTTCCAACTGGATTTTATCCTTGGGGTTTCTGAGGATATTGGCTATTTTTTGGTTGGTGCAAAAGGCTGTTTTGATATTGTGTTTATGGAGGATTTTGCTAATTTTATCAAATTATATATATATATATATATATATATCAAATTATATATCAAATTATCAAATTATATATATATATATATATATATATATATATAATTTTATCAAATTATATATATATATATATATATATATATATATATATATATATATATATGCTTTCGTAGATTTTCACGGGTACAGGAATGCAGGTTTTGGTGTCCTCGGGTGTCTTCCCGTGTAAAAGTTGGGGTGTCTAGGCGACGTTTCGACGAGGTCTCACTCGTCATCTTCAGGCTGGTGCTTTCGGCTTCTTGTTACTGGAACAGAGCGGGATCTCAATGTTTGAGTTCCTATAAATACTGTAGAGGGGGTGTGGTGTCTAGCCTCCAATGTTCTGGGCAGAGAGGAAGTTCCCAGGCTAGTGTGCCTTTTCTTCTTTTGTTCCTTAATTACTTGAGAGATACCTTGAGTGATTTCTTGAGTGATATCCTGAGTACCACTTAGGTGGGTCATTAGGTGTGGATTAGTTGCTAAAGTCTTTGTGTCTTGACCTCTTGAACTTTGTGAAGAGTTTTCCTGAGAAGATGGCTGTATTGCACTTAGTTGTGCTTTGGCTTGGCTTCGTGTATAGGGGCGAGCTGTGGTTTTGTGGCTTGTGTCAGCCAGATCTGTGTAGGGATTGCAGGGGGGTGCAGCATCCGGAGGTGGCACCATGGATTGGCTACTGGATGGTGTCAGTAATTCATCTGTGGAGAGGGTCTGGGTTTGGGTCTGGTGTGGTTGATTGGTGTTGGCGTTCTGTGTGCCTCTGGATCTGGTGTCAGTTTTTGTGGGGAGGGCTAATTTCCAGATGTCTGGCAAGCGGGATGTGTCGTCACGCTTGTTCATGTTGTGAGGGTGTTTCTCTATCTCGATGGCTTCCATGATTATTCTCTTGTGGTGATGTTCCGTGTTAAAGAGCAATTTGGAATCTGCAAAATTAATTTCGTGTCCTGTTTCTTTCATGTGTTGGAAAAGAGAGGAAGTTTTTTCTTCTTTTTTGACGGCATTCTTGTGTTCTGCGATACGTGCATTTATTCGTCTGTTTGTTTGTCCAATGTACGTGGCTGGGCAGACTTTGCAGGGTATTTCATAGATCCCTTGGTTTTCCAACTGGATTTTATCCTTGGGGTTTCTGAGGATATTGGCTATTTTTTGGTTGGTGCAAAAGGCTGTTTTGATATTGTGTTTATGGAGGATTTTGCTAATTTTATCTGTAGTGCCCTTGATATAAGGAAGGAGGGCCATGCCATTGTTTTCTTCTGTGTCTTGGTTTTTGGGGGGTGTTTCCTTTTGGATTAGCTTCGTAATCCTGTTTTGCTGGTATCCATTGGCAATTAACACATTTGAGAGATTCTGTAACTCAGTTGTCAAGTGGTCTTTGTCAGCCAGGCGTTTGGTTCTGGAGATGAGAGTCTTGGCTACGGAGTTTATTTGTGCAGGGTGGTGGTGTGATTGTGCATGTAAGTAGCGGTTGGTGTGTGTTTTTTTCTGGTAGATAGTGTGTCCTAGGGAGCCATCAGGTTTTTTGTAGATTAGGACGTCAAGGAAGGGAAGTTGGTTGTTGGCTTCTATTTCCATAGTGAATTGTATTTTGGGGTGTAAGTTGTTGAGATGTGTGAGGAAGCTATCCAGTTTTTCCTTCCCGTGTGGCCAAATTACAAAGGTGTCGTCAACATATCTGAGCCAAAGTTTGGGTTTGTGTTCTGACTTGTCTAAAGCATTGGTTTCAAAGTGTTCCATGTACAGGTTTGCGATGACCGGTGAGAGGGGTGATCCCATAGGTGCTCCTTCTATCTGTTTGTATCTTTGTCCATTGTGGATGAAGTACGTGTTGGTTAGGCAGTGGTTGGTCAGGTCCAAGATGTATTCGGGGGGATTGTATTTGTTTTGAATAGCTGTCAAGGCTTCATTAATGGGCACTTGTGTGAAGAGAGATACAACATCGAAGCTTACAAGTAGGTCATTAGGATGTAGGTTTTGCTTCTTTATTGTTTCTATGAACTGGAAGGAGTTTGGTACGTGTGAAGAGATGGATTCTGCATAGGGCTGAAGTTGCTTGGCGAGAAATTTAGCGAGATTTTGTAGAGGTGAGCCTATGGAGCTGACTATTGGTCTGAGTGGTGTTCCTTCTTTGTGTATCTTGGGGAGGCCGTAGAGTTTGGGGCATCTGGATGATGAGAAAAAACTTCCTCTCTTTTCCAACACATGAAAGAAACAGGACACGAAATTAATTTTGCAGATTCCAAATTGCTCTTTAACACGGAACATCACCACAAGAGAATAATCATGGAAGCCATCGAGATAGAGAAACACCCTCACAACATGAACAAGCGTGACGACACATCCCGCTTGCCAGACATCTGGAAATTAGCCCTCCCCACAAAAACTGACACCAGATCCAGAGGCACACAGAACGCCAACACCAATCAACCACACCAGACCCAAACCCAGACCCTCTCCACAGATGAATTACTGACACCATCCAGTAGCCAATCCATGGTGGCACCTCCGGATGCTGCACCCCCCTGCAATCCCTACACAGATCTGGCTGACACAAGCCACAAAACCACAGCTCGCCCCTATACACGAAGCCAAGCCAAAGCACAACTAAGTGCAATACAGCCATCTTCTCAGGAAAACTCTTCACAAAGTTCAAGAGGTCAAGACACAAAGACTTTAGCAACTAATCCACACCTAATGACCCACCTAAGTGGTACTCAGGATATCACTCAAGAAATCACTCAAGGTATCTCTCAAGTAATTAAGGAACAAAAGAAGAAAAGGCACACTAGCCTGGGAACTTCCTCTCTGCCCAGAACATTGGAGGCTAGACACCACACCCCCTCTACAGTATTTATAGGAACTCAAACATTGAGATCCCGCTCTGTTCCAGTAACAAGAAGCCGAAAGCACCAGCCTGAAGATGACGAGTGAGACCTCGTCGAAACGTCGCCTAGACACCCCAACTTTTACACGGGAAGACACCCGAGGACACCAAAACCATATATATATATATATATATATATATAGGCTTGAGAGAGTCTTTGAACCTCTTTTGTCGACCACCAGCGTTACGCTTTCCATTTTAAAGTTAGGAATAGAGTACAGTGGTACCTCGGGATGTGAATGGGATCCGTTCCAGAGCAGTCAGATGGGCAGGCTATTATTATTATTATTATTATTATTATTATTATTATTATTATTTTATGAGAATGGGAGAGAAACTTTCTTCATGTAATATTTTATAGCTTTCTATCATGTTGCCCCTTACTTTCCTTCATTCTAAACCAGGCATAGGCAAACTCGGCCCTCCAGATGTTTTGGGAATACAACCCCCATCATCCCTAGCTAACAGGACCAGTGGTCAAGGATGATGGGAATTGTAGTCCCAAAACACCTGGAGAGACAGGTTTGCCTATGCCTGCTCTAAACTGTGAAATCCTGAACGCTCCTAAGTTTCTTCAGAGAGCAGTCAATTGGTCATTTTAGTTGCCCTGATTGTCAACAAAAGGATGTTTTTCCAGCTCTCCTGGGCTGCTAAGAGGCATAGAACCAACCAGGCATGGACTTTTCTCTGAAATGAGGATGATCTGGCTTGGTTTCTGCTGCTGTAAGCAAATCCTGGGCTCAGCACATGCCCAGAGGCACCCTGTTCTTTAATTCTAACTGTGGGTTGTATTCAAGGTAAAGATTCCATCAGTGCAAGCAATTCTCTCCTAACACAACAACAGAAGGTTTCCCCCCTCTCTTCTTCTTCTTCTTCTGCACCCCCTAAATCTGTTCTGGGTCTTACCCAACCTTCTGGAACAGATTTGGCGGGTGAGGTGCTTATAGGAGGAAGAGGCGGAGAGGGTCCCATTGTGCAAGCAGAAGTCATTCTGCTCATGCAGCTATTTCGTTAAGTACTGCCCTGTACAACTTAGGCACCTGAGTAAATTTGGCTGGCAAATTCTAGGGTTCGGGAGGGTGGTGGGACCCCCCAAGCCAAATCTGCCCAGCCCTGTGATAGAAGTTGCACAACTTCTCCGCTTCGTTTAGTAGCAACCAAACTGCCATTCCCCAGGAGCAAAGCTTAATTTCCAGCGCTTGTCATCAACGAACATAATTTAGTTCCTAATATCCCCTAAACTATGAGGTCATTATTATTTTTTTGAGAGTTTTAATATCTACAGAGTCAGAATATGAGCTACTTGCTGCAGAAGGGGGTTGCAGGTCGCAGCTGGACTCCTCATTGGGGATAAGCAGGTTGAAGCCTAATAGGAAAGGCGCGTCTCTCATTCTGGTTGCTGGGACATCATGTCAATGGAGGAAGGAGCTGAACAGGGGTGGGCAAGGAGACCCCCCTCCCCTCAGTTTGGCTCTATGGCTCAGCACAGAGGTGGCTGCAGAACAGCAGTAGGCCCAGGTGGTGTTTTGACAAACAGGCAGCAGTAACTAAGTCGGGAGAAGAATCTGAGTCCAGAGGTTGCCAAATGAGGTGAAAATTTGCCCTCTGGGAGAATCTCCCAGTTCTTGCCAGGAAGCCAGAACAGCAGCTGGAGAGGTGGGTTTGGAAATGGGCAGAGAAACAGCCCCCTCCTCCACGCTGCCTGTGGGGTAGCAAGTCGGTCCCTGCTAGGTTTTGCAAAAGGGCTTTCCAGTGTATCAGAGAACTGCGGCTGGCCGGGCAGTTTTGCAGAAAGCCCCTGCAAAATGACCCCCAACCTTTTCCGGTGATTGTTTAGGGATCATTTTAAAGGGGCTTTCAAAGTCTTCATGAGACATGAGGTAAAGGCAAAGGACCCCTGGACGATAAAGTCCAGTCCAAGACGACTATGGGGTTGCGGTGCTCATCTCGCTTTCAGGCTGAAGGAGCCGCCATTTGTCCGCAAAAAGCTTTCTGGGTGGTGGGACAGTGTTCTCGAAGCTACCAGCATGAGTTTGACCAAACTGGGGGAGGCAGTGGAAGACAGGAATGCCTGGCGTGCTCTGGTCCAGGGGGTCACGAAGAGTCGGACACGACTAAACAACAAACAACAATTTGTATGTGCTTTATATGTTAATAAAATTTAAATATTTTTTTAAAAAAAGGAATAGTCTCCGATTGCTTGGGGAGAAGCCTAGAGAAGAGAGGATTTTGGCAGCTTTTGGACCTTCAGTCTCTGCAACTGCTTCATGGGGGCAAGAGCTACCGGCAATGAGTTGCTGTGCAAATTAGGCCTGACACTCCTGTGCAGACTGTGGTTTTGCTCGTGAAGAATGAACTCCAACTCTCAGCGGTGTGGTTGCTAACACCAAGGCAGGTGGGGCAGTGCCCTGCAAAGCCCCAGTGGGCCAGCCTTCACTAGAGCTGCATTTTCAGTGCATCTCATAGAATGTAGAATCATAGAATGATAGAATCATGGAGTTGGAAGAGACCACAAGGGCCAACCCCCTGCCAAGCAGGATACACCATCAGAGCACTCCTGACATATGGTTGTCAAGCCTCTGCTTAAAGACCTCCAAAGAAGGAGACTCCACCACACTCCTTGGCAGCAAATTCCACTGTCAAACAGCTCTTACTGTCAGGAAGTTCTTCCTAATGTTTAGGTGGAATCTTCTTTCTTGTAGTTTGGATCCATTGCTCCGTGTCCGCTTCTCTGGAACAGCAGAAAACAACCTTTCTCCCTCCTCTATGTGACATCCTTTGATATATTTGAACATGGCTATCATATCTCCCCTTAACCTCCTCTTCTCCAGGCTAAACATGCCCAGCTCCCTTAGCCGTTCCTCATAAGGCATCGTTTCCAGGCCTTTGACCATTTTGGTTGCCCTCTTCTGGACACGTTCCAGTTTGTCAGTGTCCTTCTTGAACTGTGGTGCCCAGAACTGGACACAGTACTCCAGGTGAGGTCTGACCAGAGCAGAATACAGTGGCACTATTACTTCCCTTGATCTAGATGCTATACTCCTATTGATGCAGCCCAGAATTGCATTGGCTTTTTTAGCTGCCGTGTCACACTGTTGGCTCATGTCAAGTTTGTGGTCAACCAAGACTCCTAGATCCTTTTCACATGTACTGCTCTCAAGCCAGGTGTCACGCCAGGTAGAGCTGGAGTGTTGCCAGGTGTCAAGCCAGGTAGAGCTGGAGGGGACCCCAAAGGTCCTCTAGTCCAACCCCCTGCAAAGCAGGAGCTGCAGCTAAAGGAGCCCTGTCAGGTGGCTATCTGACCTGTCTAAAAACCTTCAAGAAAAGAGGGTCCAGCATCCTGCTTTTCCTCCAAGACTGACAGACGGAAAATTGACCCGCAAGCCACTCAGAGAGCTTCGTGGCTGAGTGAGGATTTGAACCCGTGTCTCCCAAGTCCTAATCCCAGCACTCTAGCCACTACACCAAGCTGGCAAATCCCTCTCCAGGATGAATCTGCAAAGTTACTACATTGCAGAAAATTGCTTGCAACATCCCTCTGAGCTGCAAATGTCTGAAAATTATTATTTACGAACCTCGTCTTTGGGGGCTTGGATGTCCTTGCAAGCCATTCCAAACTTGTCTCTCCTTTCTTTATTTTATTCCCTGGCTATTTTTAAAGTTGATGTTGCCCAAGAGTCGCATTCTAAGGCAGATCTTGGCTCAGGAGCTCAGCATGAGATTCTTCCTTTTGGCAAATTAAATTGTGAGAAATTCCTCCGGCCAGATTTTATTTTTTTACTCTTGGGGGGTGTGTGTGTGTCTGTTTGTTTTGCAAGAGTTCTTGTTGAACGCTCTTCCTTGTGAGCAAATTTCTTCTTCTTTCTGCCTCAGCCTGAGGGTCTAGCCCCATGGTTCCTCACACGCCTCACAGGTGGGCAATTTGATTTTTAAGTGGGGCAGTTTGAATATGAGTTAGATCATGGGTAGGCAAACTAAGGCCCGGGGGCCGGATCCGGCCCAAACACCTTCTAAATCTGGCCCGCAGACGGTCTGGGAATCAGCGTGTTTTTTACATGAGTAGAATGTGCCCTTTTATTTAAAATGCATCTCTGGCTTATTTGTGGGGCATAGGAATTTGTTCATTTTATTTTTTCCCCCAAAATATAGTCCAGCCCCCACAAGGTCTGAGGGACAGTGGACCAATCCATGGCTGAAAAAGTTTGCTGACCCCTGAGTTAGGCAAAGTTAATGGCCTTTCGGCTTCCTCCATGTAAATAGAAGTTCACTTTTTGAATAATAAGAATTATATGTCACGGGGTGGAGGGGCTTCAGGATTTTAGAGATACTTAGGTGGAGCATGGTCAAAAAAAGGTTGGGAACCACTAATATAGACATTTCTCCCCATCACCCCCAGCAAGTACAGCCAGGCCCCCCCCCCACCTCAACCCCAACACCCTACAGTCCAAAAAAGCTGCAGTCTGCCAAGTTGGGGAAAGGTGAGTCAAACTACCAACTTCCAGAGCCATCTTGTGTCCTGGCTCTCCCTGGGTGAAGAATTCAAATTCGGGTTACATTTCCTTTTCAGGGGCTGCAATAGATGAATGTTGCAGACCCTTCCCGAATCTATTTTTCTGCCTAAACTTGCAGGGGTCAGCAAACGTTTCAGCAGGGGGCCGGTCCACTGTCCCTCAGACCTTGTGGGGGGCCAGACTATATTTGGAAAACTATAATAAACCAATTCCTATGCCCCAGAAATAACCTAGAGGTGCATTTTAAATAAAAGCATACATTCTACTCCTGTAAAAACACCAGGCAGGCCCCACAAATAACCCAGAGGTGCATTTTAAATAAAAGGACACATTCTACTCATGTAAAAACACACTGATTCCTGGACCATCCACGGGCCAGATTTAGAAGGCGATTGGGCCGGATCCGGCCCCGGGCCTTAGGTTGCCTAAAGGTAAAGGTAAAGGTAAAGGTACCCCTGACCATTAGGTCCAGTCGTGGCCGACTCTGGGGTTGCGGCGCTCATCTCGCTTTATTGTCCAAGGGAGCCGGCGTACAGCTTCCGGGTCATGTGGCCAGCATGACTAAGCTGCTTCTGGCAAACCAGAGCAGCGCACGGAAACACCGTTTACCTTCCCACCAGAGCGGTACCTCCTTTTCACCATCGGTTCGTGGAAGCTGTGAGCCACCCCCCAGGCGGGAGAGTCACCACCAACCATGGCCGAGGAAGGCATTGCTGCTGGAGGTGTAATGGATGTCAACACCGCCCTTCAAGAAGTGCTGAAGACCGCACTTATCCACGATGGCTTAGCCCGTGGAATTCGTGAAGCTGCCAAAGCCTTAGACAAACGCCAAGCCCACCTTTGTGTTCTCGCATCCAATTGTGACGAGCCCATGTATGTCAAACTGGTTGAAGCACTTTGTGCTGAACATCAAATCAACCTGATAAAGGTTGATGACAACAAGAAGCTGGGTGAATGGGTAGGTCTCTGCAAGATCGACAGAGAAGGAAAACCCCGTAAAGTTGTGGGCTGCAGTTGTGTCGTTGTCAAAGACTATGGCAAGGAATCTCAGGCCAAAGATGTCATCGAAGAGTACTTCAAGTGCAAGAAATGAACCAATAAAATATATTTGCGCCTGACAAAAAAAATTAATAATATCTACTTGCACTTTGATGTGCTTTTGAACTGCTAGGTTGGCAGGAGCAGGGACCGAGCAACGGAAGCTCACCCCGTCGCGGGGATTCAAACCGCTGACCTTCCAATCGGCAAGCCCTAGGCCCTGTGGTTTAGACCACAGCGCCACCCGCGTCCCATTATCTACATTAAAGGTAAAGGGACCCCTGAGCATTAGGTCCAGTCATGACCGACTTTCGGGTTGCAGCGCTCATCTTGCTTTATTGGCTGAGAGAGCCGGCGTACAGCTTCCGGGTCATGTGGCCAGCATGACTAAGCCGCTTCTGGCGAACCAGAGCAGCGCACGGAAATGCCGTTTACCTTCCCACCAGAACGGTACCTATTGATCTACTTGCACTTTGATGTGCTTTCGAACTGCTAGGTTGGCAGAAGCAGGGACCGAGCAACGGGAGCTCACGCCATCGTGGGGATTTGAACCGCCGACCTTCTGATTGGCAAGTCCTAGGCTCTATGGTTTAACCCACAGCACCACCCGCGTCCCCTTAGACCCCTGGCCTAAAGCAGGGGTCAGCAACCTTTTTCAGCCATGGACCCATCCACCGTCCCTCAGACCATGTGGGGGGCCAGACTATATTTTGAAAAGAAAAACAAAAGAACGAATTCCTATGCCCCAGAAATAACCCAGAGATGCATTTTAAATAAAAGGACACTGGGGCGAAGCAGCCCACCTCCACCTGACCAGCCCTTTCCTTGCTCTTACAGATCCGGGGAGCAAGAAGAGGCCCTCGGGACCCTGCGGACATCTGGGGTCCCTGGCTGCTCTCAAATACGCCGTGTTTGGGCTCTACCTGTTGGTCTTCCTGATCCTCGTGGGCGTTTTCATCCTCGCAGGTAAGGACCACTGGGGGGGGGGATACCCCACATCTCCCCACCACCTTTCACAGGTAAAAACAGCGAGAAATTGCTGGTAGGAATTTAGGGAGCTGCTTTGTACTGTGAGTCTGAACACTGGTCTATCTAACCCAATAGTGCCTGCACGGACTGGCAGCAGCTACATTTATTTATTTATTTATTTATTTATTTATTTATTTAGTTAGTTAGTTAGTTAGTTAGTTAGTTAGTTAGTTATTGCATGACTCTTGGGCACCAACCAGAGGGTTGGTGGTTTGAGTCCAGCCAGGGACTAGATGAGTCTTTTTCCCCACTTTTCTTTTTTATTGGTTTTCACATATTACTTTACAATACAGATGTACCAAAGCCAACACCATTGCCTCCCCATCCCCCCATACAATTACATTTCTATTTCCTCAGTCCATCATATTATCCTTTTCTCCTTCCTCCCACTTCCCTCCACCCCCACTCGATTTCCTCCACGTTATACAATTTACAATAATCTTTGCATTCTACAACCTTCTCAAATCATCTATATATTCTCATTATCTTTCCTTACTAGTTTTTCTTCCATCCAGTAATTCACATTTTTATCTAGGCATATTAGAGTATCTTTTTTTGAGGAATATTTTGCCATATATTCATCAAAACATTTCCACTCCTTTTTAAATTTTTGATTCGACCGGTTTCTTATTATAGCAGTTAATTTTGCCAAGATTAAATATTCATTTAGTTCACAAATCCATTCCTCCTTTGTGGGTATAGTTTGTGACTTCCACCTAGCAGCAATCACTATTCTAGCAGCTGTACTTGCATATAGAAAAAATCATTTTTTCCCCTGTGGTATCTCTTCGTCTATCAATCAAATGGACTAGATGAGTCTTAGGGTCCTTCCATTTCTACAATTTTGTGAATCTAAGTGTTATGTACTGGGTTAAATAGGATTCAGAATGCAGCAGTCTGATTGGTCCTAGAACAATAGGGTCCAAAAGGCAGCAGCCTGATTGGTCCTAGAACAATACGGTCCAAAAGGCAGCAGTCTGATTGGTCTTAGAACAATAGGGTCCAAAAGGCAGCAGTCTGATTGGTCCTAGAACAATAGGGTCCAGAATGCAGCAGTCTGATTGGTCCACAGGAGCCACCCAATCCAGCTCCAGGTGGAAGTGAATCCGCAACCTGATTGGCCTACAGGAGAATCCCGGAATTAGCCAATCACATGGGGCCCATTGTATAAATAATGTATATAAAGCAGACATTTAGGGGGAACATTTAGGGGGAACTTCCATTCCTCCTCACCACTATGAGCTGAATAAAGAGCAGGAAATCCACTCTCGACTCTGAGAATATTTCACTAAGTGTGAAAAGCCAGTGCTACATCTTCCTGGATCTCTGGCTCTGCTGGTTCCCCCCTGGCCAAGATCCACCTTCTTGTGGGTTTGCAAATGCCACCTCCCGGCCTTTTGGGTGTAGCCATGGGAAGACGAGGGCATACAGCAAACACTCGGTGAGTAATCCTTGGCCGGGGGCAGACGTGTCAAACCCAATCCTCTGCATAATGAGCCGAGCGAGGTTTAGTGGGTGGCCGCGAAGAATCCCAGGGAGACTTTGGGCTCTGTCTCTGGGTTTGTGGGTTGGGCAGAGGCCACCGGAGCACGTTCCCAGAATGTCTGCTCGGCTTATGCTGAGTGATTGCTTCTCCTCCGGGACGACAGATCATGGCACCAGAACGTCCAAAAGACTGAAGGCTGTAGGGGAGCCAAGCTGGGACTATCCACCCACACAAACCCAGACTGTGTTTCTCTCCTGATGTCTTTCTCCAAAGGCTCTTTCTGAGAGACACAGTCGGGGGCGTCTGGGTTCGGCTTGTTGTGTTGGAGCAGCAGTGGTCAACGCATTGGCAAGTGTGACACCAAGGGGAGACCAGATTGTATATCCAGAGTACACACCATAGCATCACAGAATTGCAGAGTTGGAAGGGACCCCCAAAGGTCATCCATCCCAGCCCCCTGCAATGCTGGAATCTCAACTAAAAGCATCCATGACAAGTGGCCATCCAACCTGTGCTTAGAAACCTCCAAAGAAGGAAACTCCAAAACCTCCTGAGTGTGATGGCCTGGGACTCAGACTCAGAATTGGAACCAGAGGAGCCTCAGTCTGCACTGGATCCTCTGCCTCAGACGGCATCTGAACCTCGTCTGGGGCCTGATTCTGAACAGCCCCAGTCTGCACAGGTTTCCCTGCAACAAGCACCAGCTGGGCCGAGTCAGGGGCCTGAGCCTGCCCTGGCTCCAGATGCGGGGGTTACCTCGTTGCCTCCAACTGGGCCATCACCTACAGCTGCTCCATTCCTGGTTGGGTCAGGGGAGGCTGAGGCGGCCCCTGGGTCTAGTAACCCACTGATGTCTCCCGGGCTGCAGAGACTCAGGTCTGAGAGAAGGAGAGACCTGAGTACTCGCAGGAGGAGTGTTCATCTTCAGGCAAGACAGGGAGTGAGTCGCCGGGGGATCAGGACTGTTGGACCCTGCCCTATGTTGCGGGAGCAACGTTGCTGTTTGCCAGAACCTGCCTGTGATCCTGTGTGTGACCTTGCCTGGTTTCCTGCCTTGGCCCTGTTGGACTGACTCCTCACGGAACCCTTGGATTCGGGACCGGACCTGGACCGTGTTATTCGGGTTAACCCCGGGCGCAGAACATTGAAGGAGTCCGTTCCACTGTCCAAAAGCTCTTACTGTCAGAAAGATCTTCCTGCTGTTTACTTGCAATCTCCATTCTTGTAACTTGTCAAGCCATTGGCCCGGGTCCTACCCTCCGGAGCAGGAGAAAACAAGCTTGCTCCATCTTCCATGTGATAGCCCTTGAGATATTTGAAGATGGCTCTCCAATCTTCTCTCAGCCTCCTCTTTTCCAGGCTGAACATACCAAACTCCTTCAGACTCCTTTCCAGACTCCCTGGAAAAGACCCTGATGTTGGGAAAGATGGAGGGCACAAGGAGAAGGGGACGACAGAGGACGAGATGGTGGGACAGTGTTCTTGAAGCTACCAGCATGAGTTTGACCAAACTGCGGGAGGCAGTGGAAGACAGGAGTCCCTGGCGTGCTCTGGTCCATGGGGTCACGAAGAGGCGGACATGAGTAAATGACTGAACAACAACAACAATAGTCATCTTCAAATATCTGAAGGTGTTCCATGGAAGGCTGAGCAAGCTTGCTTGATTCTGCTGTGGAGGGCAGGATCCTAACCAATGGATTCAAGTTGCAAGGAAAGAGATTCCGGACTAAACATCAAGAAGAACTTTCTGAAGGTCAGATTTGTGTGATGTTGGAATGGACTCCTCAGAAGGTGGTGGCCTCTTCATCCTTGGAAGCTTCTAAGAACCTCCATTACAGTCCCTTCCAACTGTCCTATTCCATGAGTCTAAGATTTCATGTGTGGCCTTGCTGCACTCCAAAGCCCCTTTTGCCACATCTGATTCCAATCAGAACAAAGAAGGCATTTCATTTCCAAGGAGGGGCTGTCATAATGTCAAATGTTTGTTAGTTTTTCTCTGAATGGGCGGGGGGGAAACATGGCAATTGTTATGATGGATGGACGGATCCTGGACTCTTGTCCTTGCAGAAGGTGGTTGGGGATCATCTATGCTGACATCTGCCTTCCCACCCACGGTAGAAATCTTTCTCCCTGGGTGGAGGATGAAATTGAAATGTGCCTGGAATATAAAGCTCCACAATTCCTAGAGGAAGAACAGGGCGATGAATCACTGGCTAATTAGGCTGACCTTATTTTGGCTGGCTAGTTAAATCTGAAGCATTAACAGCGGAGATCTCTTAGCAGCGACGCCTCTCGCCTCTGAGTCCATCAACTTTACTCTGGCTCTCGGGTTGCTGTGCAGGTGCCAAATCTTTTACTGCCTGCAGAGATGAATGACAGGAGGGCTCGCTGTACCAGTGATGGCTACATTTTCATTCCACCGACGGAAACAGTGATGCCTCTGAATGCCAGTTCCTGGGACAAGTGAGGACAGAGGTGTTGCTCTCAGGTCCGGCTTGCCAGCTTCTCCCATCTGGTTGGCCACTATTAGAGCAGGATGCTGCCTGAGATCTGGCCCCTTTGGCCTGGTCCATCTGCAGGGGGTGAGGTCTTCTGAACTTCCTATGGAGCCTCCAGGTTCAGAGGCAGTCTACCTGCATTCCTATGCTGTTTGGGGAATTTAGCCACTGTGAGAAGAGGATGCTGGACCACATGGGCCTGATCCAGCTACAGGACTCTGTGAGGAGGGAAGGGATCTAGGAGCCTTCATATGCAAGGAGCAAATATAGGTCCTCTTTGTTCAGGAGCAGGATGGGCTCCTCCACACTTACACCTTTTCATAGAATTGTAGAGTTGGAAGGGACCTCAGGGGACATCTAGTCCAACCCCCTGCAATGCAGGAATCCTGTCCACAGCTGTTCCTAGTTGGACTCGGACCATGAACCTTCTGGTTAACAGCCAGACACACTGACCCATTTATATGCTAATAGTAACACATTGAACCTTAACTCCATAAAGATCAGGCAACCTTCCAGTCATCCGGTTTAGGGAACCACCCACTCACAGTGCCTTAGTCTTATCTGGATTGAGTTTCAGTTTGTTGGCTCTCATCCAGTCCATTATTGAGGCAAGACACTGGTCCAGCACCGCCACTGCCCCACCTGCAGATGTAGAGAAATAGAGTGGAGTGTCATCAGCATGCTGCTGACAACGTACTCGAAACCTTGGATGACCCCACCCAGCGGTTTCATGTCTTCTTCTTCTTCTTTGGCAATCCCTTGTAGCCGAGTAAGATTGTTTTCCATAAACACGGTTTTTACAGTGAGTCCATAAGTGACTGTGGAGGCCAATTCTGGATCCACACGTCCTTCCACAGTGGGGACATAGGTTTCCGGGTGGGAGTTGATCACGGTGAGGGTTTGCCAAGCATGCCTTCCTCTTAGCATGTTTCTCTCTTGCGTCCTGAGTTTGAGTGTCTTCAAAGTCCATGACACCTTTGGTAAAGGCTGTTCTCCAACTGGAGCGCTCGCAGGCCAGTGGTTCCCAATTGCTGGTGTTTATACTACATTTTTTTAGATTTGCATTGAGACAGTCTTTAAACCTTTTTTGCTGACCACCAGCATTACACTTTCCATTTTTATGTTCGGAATAGAGTAGTTGCTTTGGAAGACGATCATCAGGCATCCAAACAACATGACCAGTCCAACAAAGTTGATGTTGAAGAATCATTGCTTCAACATTGGTGATCTTTGCTTCTTCCAGTACACTGACATTAGTTCGCCTGTCTTCCCAAGTGATGTGTAAAAAATTTTTGGAGACACCACTAATGGAATCTTTCAAGGAGTTGGAGATGGCAGTTATAAGTGGTCCATGTTTCACAAGCATACAGTAAGGTTGGAAGTACAATAGCTTTGTAAACATGCATTTTGGTTTCCCTGAGAGTGTCCTCAAACACTCTGCACTTCAATTGGAAGAAAGTCACACTCTAAACAATGTAGGGGATGGGATTGAGCCCTGAGGAACCCCACATGGAAGTCTCCATCATGCCAAAGAGCACTCCCAAAGCATGGCCCTCTGGAAACGACCATCCAAGTAGGACTGGAAGCACCACAAAGCAGCGCAGCTCACCCTCAAGTCAGACTGTCGCTCCAGATGGATGTGACAATAAATGGTATCGAAAGCGGCTGAGAGGTCAAGGCGAGTGAAGAAGGACACAATTCTCTTTTTTAAAAAAAGAATATTTATTAAAGTTTTCAATAGTAATACAATAAAAAGAAAAAAGAAAAGAAAAAAAGAGAATAACAAAAATACAAAAATAAAAATATTTAAAAACACATAAAGTTTCCATTACTTATTTTTCATTAACTTATTTCCCAGACCTCCTCATACCTCCCTTTTGTGTATTCCAATTCAAATTGTTGGTTCAGCAAATCCTTATCAATAGATTATAACCCATTTCTAAACCTTTTTTTTCCATATTCTCTTAAAGCATTACAGCTGGAAACCACTTAATTTCTACCAGACATCATTCTAACATTCATTAATTTTGCATGATTTCTGTAAATAGTCTTTAAATTTCTTCCAATCTTCTTCCGCCGACTCTTCTCCCTGGTCTCGGATTCTGCCAGTCATTTCCGCCAATCCCATATAGTACATCACCTTCATCTGCCAGAAGGACACAATTCTCCTTTCTCTCTCCTGACAGAGGTCATTGTAGGGGGCCACCAAGGCAGATTCTGTGCCAAAATTCCCATGATTCACCCGTAACCTTGCAAAACAGGAAGCTGAAGTTGGGTGATTTATGCTACTTGGAACCAGGCGATTTTTTAATATCCTCTGTCTGCAAGGGGCTTGAGAGCGGCTCTCAGCTGTGGCGATGGAGCACATTTAACAGCTCTTGCCTAATCCAACGACACTCCAGGCTAAAAAAACCCTCCAGCCAGGAAGGGAAGGGCAGCTGGCGAAAGCCCAAGAAACATGAAATGTCTCCCATAGTGATTCAGAGACCGATTTATTGGGACCGTGTGGTTTGACCCTCCGAAGATAACGCAGGCTGCATAGCTTAGGCCGGCTGGACTCAAAACCACTCTTGACAGGGCAGCCAGGAGAGAGTTGCAACAGACCGTTGACTGAAGAAGAAGAAGCCACCTGCCCTGAGGAGCTTACATATGTGACCCAGAATCATGAGAAAATATTGAGCAGGGCTGCTGGGGTTCTCCGCCGAAGCAAAACAAAACTCTGCGAAAAATCCGAAATATGCAAGTTTAATCAGTTGAAATGTGGATGCATTTGGATTTCAGGCAGATAGCCAGAAAGAGATGTACACTCTGTGAGTTCTTCGTAGGATTGTCCCAAATTTCAATTTAAATGCTACGTCCTGTATTGATACAGTTTTGGCCTGTATTTCAGGTCTTCTCTCTTTCTCTCTCTCTCTCTCTCTCTCTCTCTCTCTCTCTCTCTCTCTGCCAAGTTAGGGGTTCTCTCCAAATGCCTTTGTTTGAAAGGCTATGTGAAAGGTCCTATATTTAAACTCTGGGTAGCCAAGGACATACAGACTCACAAATTCATCTGTGTTCATCCTCTTAGCCTGCAATAGATCGTAATGGATTGCTTTGAAGTCACTTAAGAAATAGATGGGGCAGGGCATTACCCCCCAACTTCCCTGCCCTGCCCTACCCTGTATTTTGCCCAGGGCTGGATTTAGGCTGGATGAGGCCCTCAGCTCCTGAAGCTAATGGGGCCCTTTATAAGTCCAGCTGTTCTTTGCCAACAACAAATTGTCACTGTTTTTTGTGTGTTGAATATATGCTATATGGTAACTGATTGACCTAATAGGTATCTAAAGCCATTTTATTTGTGTGTGTTTTTTATCTTATATTTTGGAAATGTACATTGAGTTGTTGTTTTTCCTTTATATTTTTTGGGGAGCCCCCAAGAGAGTGGGGCCCTAAGCTATAGCTTGTTTAGCTTATATGTAAATACAGCACTGATTGTGCTTCCAACAACATTAAAAATACATTGAAACATCAGTCATCAAAAACTTCCCTAAACAGGGCTGCCTTCAGATGTCTTCTAAAAGTCTAGTAGTTGTTCTTCTCTTTGACATCTGGTGGGAGGGCATTCCACAGGGCGGGTGCCACCACCGAGAAGGCCCTCTGCCTGGTTCCCTGTAACTTGGCTTCTCGCAGTGAGGGAACCGCCCGAAGGCCCTCGGAGCTGGACCTCAGTGTCCGGGCAGAACAATGGGGGTGGAGACGCTCCTTTAGGTATATTGAGCCAAGGCCGTTTAGGGCTTATGGGCTCTTAAAGGGTTAAAAGGTTCTTAACTTCCAGCAAGTCATAGAACCTCTGCTTGAAAACCTCCAGGGAAGCAGGTCTACAATCTCCCAAGGGAGTCTGTTCCACTGTCAAACAGCTCTTACTACTAGAAAGTTCTTCCTGATATTTAGTCGGAATCTCCTTTCTTGAAACTTGAAGCCATGGCTTTGAGTCCTCTCCTCCAGAGCAGGAGAAAACAAGCTTGTTCCACCTTCCACGTGACAGTCCTTGAGTTATTTGAAGATGGCTCTCGTATCTCCTCTCAGTCTCCTCTTTCCCAGACTAAATATACCCAACTCCTTCAACCGTTCCTCATAAGGCTTAGTTTCCAGACCCTTGATGACCCTCCTCACACTTTCCAGCTTGTCCACATCCTTTTAAACTGAGCTACCCAGAACCTTTCCAGGCTCATTGTCACATTTGGATCAATCCCTCCAGTCACGTTGATCCCCCTTCCTGGAATGATCTCACACAGGGAGAGAGAGAGAGAGAAAGAGAGAGAGAGCAAAAAAAAAGTTGCTACTTTCCCCACAGTGTCTAAATAGAATCAGTTGAGTTGGAAGGTACTCAAAGGTCATCCAATCCAGCCCTTGCAATGTTCATTTTGTATTTTTAGGCTGTGTACCCCCCTGAGATCTTTGGATGAAGAGTGGTATGCAAATCCAGGTGGTGATGATGGAATCTCAGTTTAAAAAACTGCAGTGAGTTTGGCCACTGCTAAAATGCATTCCCTCTGCTCCCAAACCCAGTAAACCTTTTTTGCATACAGACCAGATGCAACCCTCATGGCCCAGGAACTGCACTATGGAAGATAGTAATAGATAATTCTTGCCATTTTCCTGGAGTTCGGAACGATAAAGCCCAAACCCTCTGTTACGTTCCTGCGCCTTTCATGTTTGTTTCCATTGGAACCCCTCAATATACTTTGGACGGTCCACAAAAACACGGGATACAGTTCCATTTCCTCCTCTGCTGAGAGGCCTTTAAAAGATCTCATGAAATTAAATGCAAAGTGAAACCGTACACAGAGAAAAATCTGCAGGACTGTCTCCTTACTAACAGAAATACAGCGGACGTCCTAGGGCCCCCTCGGGGGGGGGGGGAGAGCCACGCATCAACAGAATTTGGGGGCAAACACATGTCTTGTCAGCCTGGGTTGTTGTTTTTCTACATCTGGGAGACTGAAAACATTTTGAGAGGATTAGAACACAAATCTTGGTGCACAATTCTTTCAAAACTGAATCCAACACAGGCCCTAGGTCCCTAGTTCAGTGGCAAAGCACATCTCTGTGTGCACAACTCCCCAGATCCAGTCCGGGATGGAAGAAAAGTTCATTTGCTGCTCATTGCAAAGCAAACTGTCCCAATTTGTACCTCCCGGGTTAATGCACAGGTCAGAGTACAATTCTGTTTTGGATTTCACACATTGCAATGTAGCTCTCTCTTCTCACAAAGAGGCACCAAAATGCAAATTTTGGAAAGAAAGAAAGAAAGTTGATATTATGAGTACAATGGGAGTCTAAGAAGCCGGCCAGATATCACAATGATCCCATTAAAGCTTTTCATAAACTGCTTCAAGAGATGGTCTTCATTTTCCAGCCTCCTTCTTGCAGCCCATTGTTTGGGCACAACAATTTAGTTTAGGTGCAGGGCATTTTATTGGCTGTTACATAGATTCCTACATCGGGGAAGAACTGGTTGTGCAATGGGCTTGGCTTCCCAAAACTCAATTAAGCTGAACAGGATTTGATTAATTTTTAAGCCAAACTGGGACCCAACAGTGGATCAAACTACCCCAAAGAATGCTTTCTCAAAGAAGCCTCTCCCACCTCTTTGAAAATGCAACGCACCGCTTTATAAATGGTTTTCTGCATGTTGTTGTTGTTTAGTCGTGTCTGACTCTTTGTGACCCCCTGGACCAGAGCACGCCAGGCACTCCTGTCTTCCCCTGCCTCCCGCCATCTCGTCCTCTGTCATCCCCTTCTCCTTGTGCCCTCCATCTTTCCCAACATCAGGGTCTTTTCCAGGGAGTCTTCTCTTCTCGTGAGGAGGCCAAAGTCTTGGAGCCTCAGCTTCAGGATCTGTCCTTCCAGTGAGCACTCAGGGCTGATTTCCTTCAGAATGGAGAGGTTGGATCTTCTTGCAGTCCATGGGACTCTCAAGAGTCTCCTCCAGCACTATAATTCAAAAGCATCAATTCTCTGGAGATCAGCCTTCTTGATGGTCCAGCTCTCACTTCCATACATCACTACTGGGAAAACCATAGCTTTAACTGTATGGACCTTTGTCTGCAAGGTGAGATGCTGTCTAGGTTTGTCATTGCCTTTCTCCCAAGAAGCAGACGTCTTTTAATTTCGTGACTGCTGTCTGAACATTGATAGGGTTCTCCTCCATAATCTTCAACTTACATATTCCATTCATGAATTGCTTCCCATAGAATGCCTTAAAGTGATTTAACAAGGAAAACCATTGCAGCCATTCCAAAAAGCAGAATTATTCTAATTATAAAAACAATTTCAGATTTGAGGCAGGCATTAAAAAGACACAATCGTTTTCAACCACAAAAACATGGCAGAAATGTGTTCAGCATCTGGACTTCAGAAGCAGGCTCCCTTATATCCCCACAGTCATGGCGGTGCTTTGATTGACATGGGCTTAAAATGCAAAACGGCACACATATATATTTCCTTTTCTTTCTTTCTTTCTTTTTCCAAATCAAGGTTGGCAAACCTATCTTTGCTTTAACATGCCAGGAATGTTGAAGGAGTTTTAAAGCATGGAATGCCAGCAGACTGCCAGGAGAAAAGAAAGGTTAATTGTGCTGAAGTAATATCCCGTTACACACCACCCCAGTCTCCAAGCAATGGGAGACTCCAGGGGTTCCGGACATTTACCTAGGATTCAGTTTCCTTGGAATGAGGGTCAGTGGAGACTGAGGTGTCTTTAGGATATATGGTTTTATTTACAAGCTAAGCATAAGGCTCAGAAGTTTATCATCCCAACAGATCTGGCTTCTGCGTTAGTCACAGTTTTGGATCCAGCACAAAGCAAGCAGGTCTCTGTGTCTCCAGCATCCAGCTTTGCTAAAACCTAAAACTTCTTCTCCTATCTGGCAGGAGATGAGGGCTGGAGGAATGGCCCATTCATAAGTCTGGAGAGCCCCATCACTTCGTGGTAGATCTTACAACCTTTGCCATACTTTGGGGATGCTGATGAGGACTTTTAAGTAGCCTCACAAAGAAACTTGTCTGACCACTTCAGCAATAGAACTTTCTATAGAGACTTCACCTTGCCAGCAAAGGTCCATATAGTTAAAGCTATGGTTTTCCCAGCAGTGATGTACAGAAGTGAGAGCTGGACCATAAAGAAGGCTGAACGCCGAAGAATGGATGCTTTTGAATTCTGGTGCTGGAGGAGACTCTTGAGAGTCCCATGGACTGCAAGAAGATTAAACCCATCCATTCTGAAGGAAACTAGCCCTGAGTGCTCACTGGAAGGACAGATCCTGAAGCTGAGGCTCCAAGACTTTGGCCACCTCATGAGAAGAGAAGACTCCCTGGAGAAGACCCTGATGTTGGGAAAGATGGAGGGCACAAGGAGAAGGAGAGGACAGAGGATGAGATGGCTGGTCAGTGTTCTCGAAGCTACCAGCATGAGTTTGACCAAACTGTGGGAGGCAGTGGAAGACAGGAGTGCCTGGCGTGCTCTGGTCCATGGGGTCACGAAGAGTCGGACACGACTAAACAACTAAACAACAAAAATTTGATTCTAACTCTCACTGGGCACGGGATCCTGAGAAACAGAAGGGAACTCTGGGCATCATCCAGACTGACCCTCTCCAAACCCACAACAATACATTGCTGTCTAAAGACACTCCCCTCCCAGCAAGACAATAAAGTTCAGAGCCTACAATTACCATGGAGGCTTCATTATTAAAATCAGTTACAATGAAAAATCACCCTCTGGGGTTGGAATTCACACCCAGGACTCAGATGTGCAAGAGATTACATGCTGAGGGTTCAAAAAAGCAGAAGTTCTTCTCAGTGATATCAGAAGTCAAGATGAAGGTAGAAAGTCTACCAGGACTCATTCCTACAATGTCACTATTCCACCGGAAAGTTGACAAATCAAGGCACTGTTTTGGTGGTGCACGAAGCAAGCGCATTCATGTTTCTGCGCTGAGCCAAGGCCTGCTCTGAAGAATTCCTGGCTTCATCTCCAGCGAGTAACTGAGCCAGGCAGATCCAACACACGCTTCGATGGATAAGAAACAAAACAAAACGCCCGTTCTTGGAAAGGGAGGCCCAGGTTGGCCTGTGAATCGTGCGGCCCTAGTAAACAGCCAGAAGCGAGGCTGCCAGCCCGAGTGAGCTCATCTGTTTTTGCCAGGGAGGAAAATGTGAGAGCAAAGGTGTTTGACCACAAGCTGAGGCAAGAGCAGGAAGAACATAAGAAAGTCATAGAATCCTAGAACTGGAGAGTTGGGAGGGATCCCAAAGGTCATCCAGTCCAGCCCCTGCAATGCAGGAATCTCAGCTAAAGCATCCCTGATAGATGGCCCTCCAACCTCTGCTTAAAGGCATCCAAGGAAGCAGAGTCAATTATTATTATTATTATTATTATTATTATTATTATTATTATTATTATTTATTTGTACCCCACAAACCTGGCTGGGTTTCCCCAGCAACTCTGGGTGGCTTCCAACAAACATTAAAAATGCATTAAAATGTCACACATTAAAAACTTCCCTAAAAAGGGCTGCCTTCAGATGTCTTATAAATGTCAGATAGTCGTTTATCTCTTTGACATCTGATAGGAGGGCGTTCCACGTGCAGGAGCCACGTTTGCAACCCGCAGCACCGTGTTTGCGCACGCACAGGCTGCTATTTGGCACTTCTGTGCATGCACAAAGCGTGATTTAGTGCTTCTGCGCATGTGCGAGTGCGAAAACCCGGAAGTAACCCGTTCCAGTACTTCTGGGTTTTGGCACATTCATAACCTGAAAACGCATAACCCGAAGCGTCTGTAACCTGAGGTATGACTGTAATAATAGTAAATTTATACCACACCCATCTGGCTGGGTTCCCCCTTCCACTCTGGGTGAATCCCAACAGAATATTAAAAACACGATAAAACATCAGACATTAAAAACTTCCCTAAACAGGGCTGCCTTCAGGTGGCTTCTAAAAGTCAGATAGTTGTTTATTTCCTTATTTCCTCAATGGGAGGTTGTTCCACAAGGTGGGCGCCACCACTGAGAAGGCCCTCTGCCTGGTTCCCTGTAACCTCACTTCTCACATAGAGGGAACCGCCAGAAAGCCCTCGGCGCTGGACCTCAGTGTCCAGGCAGAACGAAGGGGGTGGAGATGCTCCTTCAGGTATACTGGACCGAGGCTGTTTAGGGCTTTCAAGGTCAGCACCCACACTTTGAATTGTGCTCAGAAATTCTGCAGGAAAGCCTTCAGAGTTCTAGTATAGGCTTGTTTGCGGTCCTTAGGCTTCAGCCACGGAGCGTAGGCAACGAGATTTGTGAATCCAGCCTGTTCTGAATCTTTTCAGAATAACCCCGTTGCCAGGTGTGAGGTCCAAGTGGGGAAAAAACACAGACTAAGGGCAGAAGTGATTCCTCCAGCAGACTTGGTAAGAAGGGACCAGGAGAGGTTTTAAAAAATAAACAGTCTGGTAGAACAGTATGTCCAAAACCACGAAACTTGCAAGGCGATTCCCTCCCCCTGAAACCTCCCAGGACATCAGCCTCTTTGCTGGGCTAGTCAGCCTGGAAGCCCATTTGCAAATGACCCATTCTGCATGGTATGTGTTTGTGCAAACTGAAATATCACAACCTCTGTGGTCACTGCACCCTGTAATGGACATCTGCAAGCAGTCAAGGCTGTTTTTGATACCTGGGAGCCGAGTTACTCCTTTTCCTGCATCAAAAGCATTTTTTAAAAAAACCTACAGGTGCACACATTGTATTCCCATTGGCTCAGTCAGAAAAAGCAGGCAGCTAGGATTAAAAGTAAAACGTCCCGTGATATCTCAATGAAGGTTGGTATATAAATCTAAGAAGTAATATATTATTTATTTACAGTAGTACCTTGGTTCTCAAACTTAATCCGTTCCGGAAGTCCGTTCCAAAACCAAAGCGTTCCAAAACCAAGGCACGCTTTCCCATAGAAACTAATGCAAAACGGATTAATCCGTTCCAGACTTTTAAAAACAACCCTTGAAACAGCAATAAGACATGTATGTTACTATCTAACGAGACCATTGATCCATAAAATGAAAGCAATAAACAATGTACTGCAGTCACACAATCAATCAGTAGCTGAACTGGGTTCCACACAGTCACAAAAACGAAACAAAAAAGCTGCAAAAACAAAAATTCATAATAAATAGCAAAAACAGACCTCAGCGTTACACTCAAAATGGAAGTGTGGCACTCAGATTGGAAGCATAACACTCAAAACAGAGTATGTTTGGCTTCTGAAAAAACGTTCAGAAACTGGAACACTTACTTCCGGGTTTGCAGTGTTTGGGTTCCAAGTTGTTTGAGTACCAAGGTGTTTGAGAACCAAGGTACCACTGTATTTTATAAAATTTATATATTGCTTGATTGTAAAACAAACAAACAAACCTCAAGGTGGTTTACAAAAAAAAAGAGATAAAACAATGAAATTATCCATAATAAAAATTAACAATAATTTATAAATTCCAGAACGTTAAAATAACAGCAGACCGAAAAGAGATGAAAACTCGCATCGATTTTCTGAATATCTGGGTAGGCTTATTCAAACAAGAATGTTTTTAACAGGCTCTAGAAAGAGTACAGGGAAGGCATCAAGTGGCAGGGAGTTCCAAAGGGTAGGATATTGAGTTCTTGCAAATGCAGAACAGGTGTTATGTGACACCTGCAACTTCGGCCGATTGATACGTCAACCGCTTTAGCACCATCTGGGATCGGTTTGACCCAACGGACCAGCAGAATGGATCCCACCTGGTTCTGATCTGGCTCCTGCCTCGGGCCAGCCTCGCCCGACCCTCTTTCCTCTGGGCTTGACAGCTACCCAGGTCTGCTTTCCATCACAGCAACATCACAGCCAGTTCTCGCTATCACGGCTTGGAGGCGGAGGGCTGGGGAAATGTTCCGCTCCATTTCGTCCCTGCCAAATCTAATTGTAGTCGTGTGGAAGCAATTGAATCGGGCCGTGGATTTTATTAGAGAGCAACGGAGCAAACTGAGTGGGTGTGATTTGTTTTCCTGTTCCCTGACCCATCTCGTTTTCTCCTCAAGTTGACTTGCTGATAGAGGGGTGAAATCAAACCTCATTTCACCCAGCTGCGTTGAATGTCCACAAGTTCTAATGTGAGGAGAGAGGGAGAAAAAAATCTTTCTTTTCTCCCCTATCTCCTTGCCCTGCATAATATTAAAGATATTCCATGATTCTGCCGCATAGTAAAAGTAAAGGGACCCCTGACCATTAGGTCCAGTCATGGCTGACTCTGTGGTTGCGGCGCTCATCTCGCTTTATTGGCTGAGGGAGCCGCCGTACAGCTTCCAGGTCACGTGGCCAGCATGACTAAGCCACTTCTGGCGAAACAGAGCAGCACACGGAAACGCCGTTTACCTTCCCACCGGAGCGGTACCTATTTATCTACTTGCACTTTGACGTGCTTTCGAACTGCTAGGTTGGCAGGAGTAGGGACTGAGCGACGGGAGCTCACCCCGTCGTGGGGATTCGAACCGCCGACCTTCTGATCAGCAAGTCCTAGGCTCTGTGATTTAACCCACAGCGAGGTCCCAAATGCTTCAGCCTTTCTTGCTGGTGAGAATAACTCTGCACATGCTCTCCCTCCTTAAGCAGAAGCCCTCTGATCAAAGGAAAGCAACTCTGAGCTTTTCAGAGAAACTTTTCCACCCATCTTTTTATCCTGAATCCAGATCCCAAAGGCGCAATGATTGCCGCATGTCTGAACCAGGAAATGAACCAACCCTGTTACTGCCAGTGGGGGTCCCATTATCAAATAGGTTCCACTAACTTGTCTGGAGCCAGAAATCTACTTTATGTGCCTCTACAAATAGACTTTATTCCCATTTTTTGTTTTTTTTTATGCTTGTCTCCTTTCTGGTCCTGTCCCAGCAAACACTCTGTCAGCTAAACCACCCAAAATTCTTCCAGCCCTGTAGCTCTGCGCCAGGAAGTGTGGAAATTGTGAAACAATTGACATGCTGTGTTTGCAAGCTCAAAGATAGAACTTCTTAATTTTTTTTTTTTAAAAAAATGCAATTGGAGAGATGTTTTTGTTTCTTCAAAAGCTCCGTCTCGCTGCCTGTGCCCTGCCTTGAGACCCGGAGAAACCTCAGAGAAACGCATCCTTGCTTTGGCCTCCTGCAGATGCGATGGCAGCACAAAGAGATGAGATGTGACTGGTGGTTGTGCAAGGACCAGCCACGTGGAGATCTTGCAGAGCGTGCAATACTTTCCCCCTTCCCCTCCCTTTCTTGCAAAGCTGGGGCTCCTTGCCCTGGAAGAGCTCAGGAAGAAACACTGCGTGGAACTAGAAGGCGGTCTCGTGTTTTTAGTCAAATGTTAAGCGGGATAATGACAGGGGGATGCAAGAAGAGCCCTACAGCTGGGTCAAGGCACCATGGCCAAAGTGGGCAGCCAGATGCCCTCAAGGGAAGCTCACAAGAAGGACCTGAGGACAACTGTAGCCCTCTAACAAGAGCAGAAGAAGAGTCTGGTGGATCAGGCCCATGACCCATCTAATCCAGCATCCTGTCCTCACAGTGGCCAACCAGACACTTGTGGGAAACCCACAAGTAGGATATAAGCACAAGAGCACCTCTCGCCTCCTGCGGTTCCCAGTGTAATAATAATAATAATAATAATAATAATAATAGTTTATACAGTGGTGCCCCGCAAGACAAACGCCTCGCAAGACGAAAAACCCGCTAGACGAAAGGGTTTTCCGTTTTTCGATGCGCTTCGCAAGACCAATTTCCCTATGGGCTTGCTTCGCAAGACAAAAACATCTTGCGAGTCTTGCGATTTTTTTCGCTCCCCCCCTTTTTCTAAGCCGCTAAGCCGCTAATAGCCTTTTAGCCGCTAAGCCTTTAATAGCCTTTTAGCCGCTAAACTGCTAATAGCGCTAAGCCGCTAAGCTGTCAATGGGCTTGCTTCACAAGACGAAAAAACCGCTAGACGAAGAGCCTCACGGAATGGATTAATTTCGTCTTGCGAGGCACCACTGTACATACATACATACATACATACATACATACCCCACCCATCTGGCTGAGTTCCCCCAGCTACTCTGGGTGGCTCCCAACAGATTAAAAACAGAATAAAACATCAGACATTAAAAACTTCCCTAAACAGGGCTGCCTCCAGATGTCCTTCTCACAGTGAGGGAACAGATTGAGGTTGAATCCTGACAAGACAGAAGTACTGTTTTGGGGGGACAGAGGACGGGTGGTGTGGGGGACTCCCTGGTCCCAAATGGGTTAACTGTGCCCCCGATCAGGTGTGCAGCCTGGGGGTCATTTTGGACTCGCAGCTGTCCATGGAGGCACAGGTCAGTTCTGTGTCCAGGGCAGCTGTTTACCAGCTCCATCTGGTACCCAGGCTGAGACCCTACCTGCCAGTGGACTGCCTCACCAGAGTGGTGCATGCTCTGGTTATCTCCCGCTTGGACTACTGCAATGTGCTCTACGTGGGGCTACCTTTGAAGGTGACCCGGAAACTGCAACTAATCCAGAATGCAGCAGCTAGACTGGTGACTGGGAGCGGCCGCTGAGACCACATAACACCAGTCCTGAAAGAGACCACATAACACTGGTCCTGAAAGCATGGCTCCCAGCACGTTTCCAAGCACAGTGCAAAGTGTTGGTGCTGACCTTTAAATCCCTAAAGAGCCTCAGTCCAGTATACCTGAAGGAGCGTCTCCACCCCCATCATTCTACCCGGACACTGAGGTCCAGCGCCAGGGGTCTTCTGGCGGTTCCCTCACTGCGAGAAGCAAAGTTACAGGGAACCAGACAGAGGGCCTTCTTGGTGGTGGCACCCTCCCTGTGGAATGCCCTCCCACCAGATGTCAAAGAACAACAACTACCAGACTTTTAGAAGACATCTGAAGGCAGCCCTCTTTAGGGAAGCTTTTAATGTTTGATGCATTACGGTATTTTAATATTTTGTTGGAAGCTGCCCAGAGTGGGGGTGCTATACATTTAAAGCAGCATCAAACCACTTTTTACCGCCATGGCTTCCCTCAAAGAACCATGGGAACTGTAGTTTTCCAAGGGTAGCTAGGAGATCCCCATTTCCCTCAGAGTGCTTTAACAGCCGGCCCCTCTACCCAGGGAATCATGGTTCAGAGAGGGCCAGTTCCTGCTTCTTTCAGTGCAGCTTGTGCAGGAGAATGTCCCCACCAGAGCGGGATTTTCAAATAATAAATAACCCTCCTGGTTGTGGCAACTGCCTCTCCCTTGCCGAAGAATCGCACCCAGCAGCAAGCTCCAGCGCACCATGAGAAAACCAGGCCAGTTTAAACAGCCAGAGCTGTTTTCGCTCTGCGGAGAACGTAATCCCATCTCCAAATCCTCTTTCCCCAAAATCCCCCTGCAGTTCCACCTCCAGTTAGCGACTAGCTCTTCAAATCCCACAGCCTAGCCTGCTTAGCGCAACCTGAAAGCTTGCCGGCTTCGCTCTGTGCTCTAATTTGTACCAAATGTGCTCCATTAATATCCTCTCCTATTCCCCCCACTATAAACAAGCAGTTGCATCACCAGGGGCTCAGGGCCAGGTGGATACTAGGAATATTTCCCCCCCCCCCCCCATTAATGACTATTTTATTATTATTTGCTTGGGTCTGGCTCTCATCCTGCATTGCCCCAGCCTTGCAGAACATGTTTAACCCCCTAGAAGTGAAAAGAAAAACGGGCTTGTATTACTGCATTCCTTTTGCATTTGAGTTTTTCTTTGCTGTGCGTAGAGAGCATGGCTTAGTGGTAGGGTTTTCTGTTTTTTGTTTTGGAAGGGGTGTTAGTTGGACCGGCAAGGCCAAAGTCATGTTTAGATAGATAGATAGATTCTTTATTGTCATTACACAAGTGCAACATTGCACAAGTGCAACGAAATTGGATGCCATCCCTTAAAAACAACAAAAGCAACACAACAACAACAACCAAACAAACCACATTCCAGCCACACCCACACCCACACCCATCAAACTCCCAGGTCACACTATCGAGTTACTGCATTTAAGAAGGCCACAGCTCTTGGATAGAAACTATTTTTCAGTCTATTTGTCCTTGACTTGATGTTTCTGTATCTCCTGCCAGAAGGCAGTAGTACAAACAGACTGTGTCCCGGGTGAGATGCATCCTGCAGGATATTGTTTGCTTTCCTAAGACAGCGGGAACCGTACAGTTCTTCCAAAGATGGGAGGGGATGACCAATAATCCTTTGGGCTGTGGTTATGACCTTCTGGAGCACCTTCCTCTTCCTAGCTGTACAGCTGGAGAACCAGGCACAAATACAGTATGTGAGAATGCTCTCTATGGAGCCTCGGTAGAAGGACACCAGCAGTCTCTCACTCAGATTGTTCTTCTTTAAAAGTCTGAGGAAATAAATTCTCTGCTGGGCCTTCTTCACCAGAGCAGTGGTATTTGCGCTCCAAGTCATGCCCTGATCGATAGTCACTCCCAAAAACCTGAATTCCGCCACCCTCTCCACCCGTTCCCCGTTGATATACAAGGGCTGAATGTCCGCCTTTTTTTCCCTGTAATCCACCACCAATTCCTTGGTCTTAGTCGTATTAAGAGCCAGATTGTTCTCTCCACACCAAGCACAAAGCCGCTCCACCTCGTCCCGATAGGCGGACTCATCCCCTCCTGAAATGAGCCCCACCACCGTAGTGTCATCAGCAAACTTGATGATTTTGTTGCTGGAATAAATGGCTGTACAATCATACGTATAGAGAGTATAGAGCAGGGGACTCAACACACAACCCTGTGGTGAGCCGGTGTTAAGGCTAAGGGCTGTGGACATATGTGACCCTACTCTAACCCTCTGAGAACGTTCTGACAAAAAGGTCTCAGGTCTCAACTTGCAGCCAGTTCTGGAGCCCACAAAGAACGGGGTGCTCCACCCATGTTTTTGGCCTGTGCGTATCCTTTCAAATTCCCTCCCTCCCACGTTGCTGCTCCGGTCCTGGCCAGCTGTGGAACACACAACAGGGGTTGCCTAGCAACCGCATCAGTCCCTCCCAGTAGGGGGGGGGCGCAGAGAAGCAGCAACCACATAGGTTGAAACCTTGAAACCTTGACATTCAGGAGCCCCCAGCTGAATATGGCCTGTCTTCCTTTTCCTCTTTGAAATCATTTTTATTTGATTTTACAATTGCAAGTTTATCTCAGAGAGAATTGCAAAACTATATACAGTGGTACCTCTGGTTGTGAAAGGGATCCATTTCAGAGTCCCGTTCACAACATGAGCAGAATGCAACCCGTGCCTGCGCGGGTCACGATTCGCCACGTCTGCGCACGCGCATGAAGTCATTTTGCGCGTCTGCGCATGCGCGAGCGGTGAAACCCGGAAGTAACCCTTTCCAGTACTTCCGGGTCGCCGTGGGACGCAACCTGAAAAAACGTATCATGAAGCAAACGCAACACGAGGTATGACTGTAAAGAGATTTCTCTGAATCTCCAGACTTCCGCCCCCCCATCCCCTCCATGGGTTCTTATGTCAACATAGGGATGCGGGTTGTGCTGTGGTCTAAACCACTGAGTCTCTTGGACTTGCTGATCGGAAGGTTGGCGGTTCGAATCCCCACGACGGGGTGGACTCCCATTGCTCAGTAGTCCCTGCTCCTGCCTACCTAGCAGTTTGAAAGCACGCTGCTGCAAGCAGATAAATAGGTACCACTGTGGTGGGAAGGTAAACGGTGTTTCCATGCGCTCTGGTTTCTGTCATGGTGTCCTGTTGCACCAGAAGCGGTTTAGCCATGCTGGCCACACAACCCACAAAACTGTCTGCAGACAAACACCGGCCACCTTGGCCTAAAAGCGAGATGAGCGATGCAATGCCATAGTTGTCTTTGACTGGACTTAACCATCCAGGGGTCCTTTACCTTTACCTTTGTTACCTATGTCAACATTTAGAACTGCATATCAATCCATTATCCAAATTTTTGGTCCATCTGAATTATCCTTAGCCTTTGCTACCTTACAAGTGAGATGAAAATCCTGCTAAAGTTTTCATCTGCTTACAATGGTCTCCTGAGTACATTATAAATTGTTCCCATTCTTTTTTTTAAAGTTCTTGTCCTCTGTTGTCTTCCTTTCCCCATCTTTGTGTCCCAACACCCCTGTTTCCAATAAGGAAGCGTGTTTTCATAATGTAGCCTCGCAGACACAAACAGTCTTGTGCAAAATGTTTGCTCTTGGGACCACAACAGAAAGCATTTTAGCCTGAGCTGCAGTTCTTTTCGTGAAAGGTAGCCCTCACGAGGTCCAGTTTTATGCTACCTATTTTTGCATGTCCAATTTTTGCTTGTCCAGTGAACCGTTCAATTTCTCCTTTCCTGTTTTCATTTCTACACTCCTGTCTTGTGTGCTCGCACCTACATTTATCCTTTGCAAGCCACTTTAGTCTAAAAATTGTTGTGCATGGGGCAAGGGAAGGAAGCAAGGTATAAATATGTAAACTGAAAGAACTCATAGCCTCTGGGTGTGACCTCTCAAACTGGGCACCAGAAACAGATGTGGTCTTGTCTAGTGGGGCAGCTGTAGACATCTCATTTGCTGAGGGAGAAACCTCTTTTCTGCAATCAAGCGCTACATTGTTGTTGTTGTTTAGTTGTTTAGTCATGTCCGCCTCTTTGTGACCCCATGGACCAGAGCATGCCAGGCACTCCTGTCTTCCACTGCCCCCCGTAGTTTGGTCAAACTCATGCTGGTAGCTTCGAGAACACTGTCCCACCATCTCATCCTCTGTCATCCCCTTCTCCTTGTGCCCTCCATCTTTCCCAACATCAGGGTCTTTTCCAGGGAGTCTTCTCTTCTCATGAGGTGGCCAAAGTCTTGGAGCCTCAGCTTCAGGATCTGTCCTTCCAGTGAGCACTCAAGGTTGATTTCCTTCAGAATGGAGAGGTTTGATCTTCTTGCAGTTATGGGACTCTCAAGAGTCTCCTCCAGCACCAGAATTCAAAAGCATCAATTCTTCGGTGATCAGCCTTCTTTATGGTCCAGCTTTCACTTCCATACATCACTACTGGGAAAACCAGAGCTTTAACAATACGGCCCTTAAACGCTACATAAATTGTATGAAATAAATAAGTAAAGTCCAAATTGCTTCCTCCTTTCCACTAATGGCCATGGGAAATTAGTGGAGAATCAGTGGCTATTAGCCATGATGAATATGTCCTGCTTTCACTGCCAGAAGTGGTATTCCTCTAAATACCAATTGCTAGGAGTGGGGTTGGACTAGATGACCCCAGGAACCCAACTCTACCATTCTTAAGAAGCAGCTCCTAGGATGCTTTGCAAAACCTTGTTTCCACCTCTCTCCACTTTAAACAAGTGTTTTTCGTCTCCTGCTTTTGATGGGTTGACTAAACTGTTCTCCCTTTCCCCCCGACATACTTTTAAATATTTAAAATACTCAATACTTTCCTTCCCTAGACTAAACATCCCCAGTTCCTTCTGCCTGCCCTCATACCATTTGTGCTCAGTTCTCTGAAAATATCCTTCTGGAATGAAGAGTCAATTCTGCGGCTACTCTGAAGGCCAGGAGATGCCCCCTGGCTTAAATTTGTCTCTGGTTTGGCACTCACTGCTTGTAGGATGAAGCCTTCCATGTTTGCAGTTCCAGATTTGAGCTGGTCTTTGAGCTGGGTCAAGACGTTAGTAGGCTCTGGTGCCTCTGGAAAAGTTTGTAGAGGAGGAACATTTGATAGTGGTCACGAATTCTCTCCATGTCTCATTTCCCCCCGATTCATTTCTACACATTTTTGTGGTGTGTCCATTTATTTGTTGTTGTTGTTGTTGTTTAGTCGTTTAGTCGTGTCCGACTCTTCGTAACCCCCTGGACCAGAGCACACCAGGCACTCCTGTCTTCCACTGCCTCCCGCAGTTTGATCAAACTCATGCTGGTAGCTTCGAGAACACTGTCCCACCATCTCGTTCTCTGTCGTCCCCTTCTCCTTGTGCCCTCCATCTTTCCCAACATCAGGGTCTTTTCCAGGGAGTCTTCTCTTCTCATGAGGTGGCCAAAGTCTTGGAGCCTCAGCTTCAGGATCTGTCCTTCCAGTGAGCACTCAGGGCTGATTTCCTTCAGAATGGAGAGGTTTGATCTTCTTGCAGTCCATGGGACTCTCAAGAGTCTCCCCCATAAGCAGACTCTTATGTTCTCCTAATAAACACATTTTTGTGTGATGTTTTGATTAGGGATGGGTGATCCATCTGTTTTGGTTTTCCCCAGGTTCTCATTTTTCTTATCCCCTCCAGCCAGCTGAGGTAGGAAAAGGCCCACCCACTTGTCTCCACGGCAACAGAGCAACCTCTTCGGATATGTCCATGGTACTTGTCTAGCCAGCCAAAACCATTACCTTGACAAAGCAGCTGATTTAGCAGGCTTCTTCTTATGCATTCTACCCTCACAGAAACAAGATTGCGGGTTTGGAAGGGACCCAGACTCAAGCCCTCCTCCCCCCAAAAATTCATAACAATATGCAATTTTGTCTAAGATGCAAAGTTCAGGAGAACTACATTGCAAAATTCGGAGAAGTGCAAATTTCAAAGGAGAGCTGTGCTCTGCTTCTCTCATTGCATTCAAATGTGTCGATTAAGAAGGTTTGCTTCTCAAGGTGGACTGAATCTTATTCCGTCCCCTTCTCTAGACTTTGGGTTTAAAAGGGTTTGGTGTATCCCTCTTTGGGATCATCTCTTAAAATTCGCTTGCCCTTTAATCTCAGCTTCTTTGCCAGGGTCAATGATTGGCAACTCCAGGGATCTTGCCAGCTTCCCACTCCAGGATGCCCACAAACCTCAGCTGGAGTCAATTACAGTGCAGAGAGTCCAGTCCAGGCTCCAAATTGCCAATCCAGAAAGCAAACCTGATTATTAAGGAATTACAAGGAGGAGGCGGGCAGGACAGACAGTGCAACCTGGTCCTTTTGGCCTTCTTCAAGGATCTGGACATTTTTAAACAGCTGGGCAACAAAAACCCCAAGGAGCTTCCAGCCTTCTGTGATCTTTCCTTCAAACCCCCAGAGAGTCAGAACTTGGGAAGCAAAGAGACCGTCCCCAAACTCTGCTAGAAAGTTAGGCTTGAGATGAATTCATAGATGTGCTTTCCAAATTTCTCTATGCATGCCTCGTAAACGCTTTTATTTTAGCTGAAACCATTTCTAAACTGATGAATGTTTAGAACTCTGCAAGAGGTACTCAACAATGCATGCGAAAACAATGAAACACTACCATAAAAATCAATTTTATAGTGGGTTTTCATTGCGGTTAGCCATCCCAAAAGGCATGGAGATACCAGGGGGGCGGGATATGGATTTTTACATAAATAAATAGCAGGCACTAAATGAAATGAAATAAATGGCAATTCGTGTCATTCATAGCCACGAATAGCCTTGTCCTCCATGAATTTGTCTCATCCTCTTTTAAGTCCATCCAAGTTGGTCTCATTCCTGCTTCCTGTGGCAGGGAGTTCCATAGTTTACCCACATGCTGCAGGAAGAAGGATTTTCTTTTATCAGTCCTGAATCTTCCCACATTTACCGTATTTTTCGCTCCATAAGACACACTTTTTCACTCCTAAAAAGTAAGGGGAAATCTCTGTGCGTCTTATGAAGTGAATGCTGCGCGGAGGAGGGATGTGTAAGCAGCTCCTGTCCGCTTTGCTGCTTTAAAGCGAGCCACAGAGGAGGGAAGGAAGGGGAACCATGGCTCCCATCCGTCCCTCCTCCGTTGGTTAACTTTAAAGCAGCAAAGGGGACAGAAGCTGCCTGCTTTGCTGCTTTAAATAGTTTAGTACAACATTCGATTCAGAATATTTTGTGTGTGTGTTTTCCTCCTCTAAAAACTTGTTGTTGTTTAGTCGTGTCCGACTCTTCGTAACCCCCTGGATCAGAGCACGCCAGGCACTCCTGTCTTCCACTGCCTCCCGCAGTTTGGTCAAACTCATGCTGGTAGCTTTGAGAACACTGTCCCGCCATCTCGTCCTCTGTCGTCCCCTTCTCCTTGTGCCCTCCATCTTTCCCAACATCAGGGTCTTTTCCAGGGAGTCCTCTCTTCTCATGAGGTGGCCAAGGTATTGGAGCCTCTGCCACTGCCCCATGTACAAGGAGACATGTCCTGAGGGATCTATGGTTTTCTCTGTGCCTTGAGATGCCTCCTTCTTCTCTCCCCAGTTTCCAGGCCTCAGAGCTCTCCAGAAGACCTGAAGGCGCTAACGGGGAACGTCAACCGGTTAAACGAAAGCTTCCGGGACCTCCAGCTGAAGGTTCTGCAGCAACCATTCAAAGGGGACTTCCTGGATCACATCTGGCGCCTCCAGGACCTTCTCCAGAACCACTCTGACTCTCTCCTGTTGTTGACCAGCTCCCTTCAGAAGCTGGAAGGGGCCCTCGGAAGCCTGCGGTCCCAAGCGGATCAGACGGACCAGGCGGTCTCCAGCCTACGGGAGGCTTTGAACCAGCAGAGCGACTTGGCACAGATGGAGATCTACAAGGTCTCTGTGGAGGGGAACAGCAGCCGTCTCCTCCTGAGGCACCACGAGGGCTTGCTGACGCAGCTGGCGTCCCGGGTGGAGGGCTTGAGCGACCAGCTGACCATGGTGGGCGGGGAGGTGGGCAGCATGAACCGGACCCTGTCCTACGACGTGGGCATCCATCACACCCGCATCCAGGACCTGCAGGTCCTGATCAGCAACGCCAGCGAGGACGCCCGCCAGATGCGCTTCGTCCACATCGCCATGGAGCAGCAGCTCAAGCACGAGTTGGCCATCCTCAACAACGTGACCGAGGACCTCCGACTCAAGGACTGGGAGCACTCCATCGCCCTGAGGGACATCTCGGTCATACGAGGTAGGGGTGGAGCGGGAAAGGCCGCTATTCTCACAGGGGGATGCTCAACAAATTTGCAGGGAGCAAAATAGAGGGTGGGGGAAGTTATTGGTTTGGTTTGCTTCTATTATGTGTTTTATGTTGGGGCATGTTCAGAGTGCCCATTGCAATGCCAGGAGAGTGTGCCAAAAGAACAAAGCAACACCAAACCGTTCTAGGAAGAGTCAGTTGATTTACTGACAGTATAATACAGTTTTACACAGTTGTAGATGCAGTCTCCTTGCAGCATGTCAACAATGCTCTGAAGCTTGCCTCAAACACATGAGCATTTATACTGTATATTGTGCTGAGTCATTCTCACAAGCTTGCTGACTCGTTCTCACGTGTTTAATGAGCTGCAGGTGCAGGACAAGGCACGGCCAAATTAAATAGCACACCAAAATCAGCCCTCTCTCGTTCCATATAAATTACTGTATTTTTTGCTCTATAGGACACACTTTTCCCCCTCCAAAAATTAAGGGGAAATGTGTGTGCGTCCTATGGAGCGAATGCAGACTCCTTGGCTTCAGCAATAGCAACGCGAAGTCTCCGAAGCGCAGAGGGAGCGCTCCCTCCGCCCTCCGGAGGCTTCCCGTTGCTTTCGCTGAAGCCTGGAGAGCGAGAGGGGTCAGTGAGCAACGTCCCTTCTCGCTCTCCAGGCTTCAGGGATAGCCACCTGAAGCCTTTGGAGCACAGCGGGAACTCGCGCTGCGCTCCAAAGGCTTTGGGTTCCTTTTGCTGAAGCCGGGAGAGCAAGACTCTCCTGGCTTCATCGAAAGGAACCCAAAGCCTTTGGAGCGCAGTGCGAGGTCCCTCTGCACTCCAAAGGCTTTGGGTGGCTATCCATCCTGCTCGCTGTCTTGGCTTCTGCCAAAGCCGCGTGCAGACTCTCCAACCAGGAGAGGTTGTGTGCGGCAAAAGAGGAAGCCAAGACAGCCAGTGAGATGGATCCCGCTCGCTGTCTTGGCTTCTTTGCTCTTTGGGGCTGGGGGGGGGGGGGATAAGATTTTTTTTCTGGTTTTATAGATAGATAGATAGATAGATAGATAGATAGATAGATAGATAGATAGATATAGATAGATAGAGATGATAGATAGATAGATAGATAGATAGATAGATAGATAGATAGATAGATATTAGAGTTTGGAAATTACAGGAAAAAAGAAAAAAGATATAACAGTCAAAAAGAAAAAAGCAAAAGCAATACACATAGAAAAACATCAAAAAAAAGTAAAATGGATAAAAGAAAATAATAATAATAATAATAATAATAATAATAATAATAATAATAAAAATAAATAAATAAATAAATAAATAAATTTTATTTATATCCCGCCCTCCCCAGCTGAAGCTGGGCTCAGGGCGGCTAACAACAATCAAAATAGTTCAACATTCTAAAAACATTCATTATAAAATTAATTAAAATCAAATTAAAATCAAATTGATGGCAACCATCAAGCAAAATTCTGTGCAGATTGCCAGAGGAGGGGGTCAGGCTGCGCCCTGACCAAAGGCCTGGTGGAACAGCTCTGTCTTGCAGGCCCTGCGGAAAGATGTCAGGTCCCGCAGGGCCCTAGTCTCTTGTGACAGAGCGTTCCACCAGATTGGAGCCGCGGCCGAGAAAGCCCTGGCTCTAGTTAAGGCCAGCCTAACCTCTCTGTGGCCTGGGATCTTTAGGATGTTTTTATTTGCAGACCGTAAATTTCTCTGTGGGAGAGGCGGTCCCGTAGGTACGAGGGTCCTAGGCCGTATAGGGCTTTAAAGGTTAAAACCAGCACCTTAAACCTGATCCTGTACTCCACCGGGAGCCAGTGCAGCTGGTATAGTACTGGATGAATATGATCTCTCAGCGAAGACCCCATAAGGAGTCTCGCCGCGGCATTCTGCACCCGCTGGAGTTTCTGGGTCAGTCTCAAGGGCAGCCCCACGTAGAGCGAGTTACAATAATCCAGTCTGGAGGTGACCGTCGCATGGATCACAGTGGGTAGGTCAGGGCGAGAGAGGTAAGGAGCCAACTGCTTAGCTTTGCGGAGATGAAAAAATGCCGCCTTTGTTATAGCTGTAATCTGCGCCTCCATAGAGAGGGAGGTATCGAAGATTACACCCAAACTCTTAACGGATGATGCTGGCACTAATTGCACCCCCGTAAGAGATGGGAGTTGCCCCCTCAATCCCATATCGCTCCGTCCCAGCCAGAGGACCTCTGTCTTCGAAGGATTTAACTTCAACCGGCTCCCACGTAACCATCCAGCCACAGCTTCCAGACATCTGGTCAGTGTATCTGCGGCCGAGTCAGGATGGCCGTCCATCAGCAGATAGAGTTGGGTGTCATCGGCATACTGATGGCAACCCAGCCCAAAACTCCGGACAAGCTGGTCGAGGGGGTATACTATCTTGGTATACTATATTTTTACATTCTCTCTCTCACCAATTCATTTTTACTTAATCCATTAAGTAAGATTTTTTTTTCTTGATTTCCCCCCCTAAAAACTAGGTGCACCTTATGGTCCAGTGCGCCTTATGGAGCAAAAAATACGGTAACATTGTGGCGCTTCCCCAGCCACTCTGGGCGGCTTCCAACAAAATATTAAAATACCATAATACATCAAACATTAAAAACTTCCCTGAACAGGGCTGCCTTCAGATGTCTTCTAAAAGTCTGGTAGTTGTTCTCTTTGACATCTGGTGGGAGGGCGTTCCACAGGGCGGGTGCCACCACCGAGAAGGCCCTCTGCCTGGTTCCCTGTAATCTCACTTCTCGCAGGGAGGGAACCGTCAGAAGGCCCTTGGCGCTGGGCCTCAGTGTCCAGGTAGAACGATGGAGGTGGAGATGCTCCTTCAGGTATACTGGACCGAGGCCGTTTAGGGCTTTAAAGGTCATGTTTTCATCTTGTATTTTTATGCGGCAAACCACCCTATGGATGAAGGGTGGTATACAAATTTAACCAATAATGATAATATGTAAATGGTGGTAATAGATTGGGAGGGGCAGCTAATAACTCAGGAGCTAGAGTCAGGATTCCGGATGACATTAACAGATTGCAGAATTACGCCAAATGAAATTCAGTAGGGGCAAATGTCAGCTTCTACCCATAAGCAGAAAGAACCAGATGTAGAAGTATAAGACAGTGGACACCTGACTTGTCAGTAGTACATGTGAAAAGGATCTAGAGGTCTTGGTGAACCACAACCTGAACATGAGTCAACAGGGTGATGTAGCAGCAAAAGAAAAGGCTAGCACTATTCTAGGGTGCATCAACTGAAGTCTAGGATCCACATCAAGGGAAGTCATAGTCCCACTCTATTCTGCCTTGGTCAGACCACATCTGGAGTCCTGTGTCCAGTTCTGGGCACCACCATTTAAGAAGGATATTGACAAGCTGGGAAATGTACAGAACAATGTGACCAAGATGGTAAAGGACCTGGAAACCAAGCCTGATATGGAATGGTTGAAGGAGCTAAAAAATTGAATTCCTACAAATGCAGAACAGGTATTATTTGGCATCTATAACAGTCCTAGTTCCGCTGATCAAGTGGGCATATATGAGGGTAAGGTAAAAGTAAAAGTAAAGGGACCCCTGACCGTTAAGTCCTGTCGCAAACGACTCTGGGGTTGTGGCGCTCATCTTGCTTTACTGGCCGAGGGAGCCAACGTTTGTCCGCAGACAGTTTTTCCGGGTCATGTGGCCAGCATGACTAAGCCGCTTCTGGCGAAACCAGAGCAGCACACAGAAATGCCGTTTACCTTCCCGCCGGAGCAGTACCTATTTATCTACTTGCACTTTGACTTGCTTTCGAACTGCTACCGTAGGTTGGCAGGAGCTGGGACCGAGCAACAGGAGTTCACCCCATGGCGGGGATTTGAACCGCTGACCTTCCAATCAGCAAGCCCTAGGCTCAGTGGTTTAGACCACAGAGCCACAAAAGGTAAAGGTCCCCTGTACAGTTAAGTCCAGTCAGAGGTGAATACAATGGTACCTCTACTTACATGCCCCTCTTGTTAAGTATCCTTCAGGATACGCACGGAGCAAACCCGGAAGTATATTTCCGTGTTTTGACGCACGCACATGCACAGTAGGGCTCTATCATGTTGCTTGTGTGCACAGAACAGGCACCTCTGATTGCGGAAACCTCGGGATCCAACCGGAGCTCCAGAACGGATCCCGTCCGCAACCGGAGGTATCACTGTATAAAGTTGCGATGCTCATCTCGCTTTCAGGCCGAGGGAGCCAGCGATTGTCCGCAGACAGTTTTCTGGGTCACGTGGCCAGCAGGACTAAACTGCTTCTGATGCAACGGGACACTGTGATGGAAACCAGAGCGCACAGAAATGCCGTTTACCTTCCCGCCATAGCGGTACCTATTTATCTACTTGCACTGGTGTGCTTTCGAACTGCTAGGTTGGTAGGAACTGGGACTGAGCAACGGGAGCTCACCCCGTTGTGGGGATTCGAACCACCGCCCTTCTGAGTGGCAAGCCCAAGAGGCTCAGTGGTTTAGACCACAGCGCCACCCGCTTTATATATGAGGATAAGGCGACCTCGTAGGTGATATGCATTGTGCGCCATCCGCAAACCTTTAAATGATTTCTGAGTGATCAGGGAGAAAGAGTGAGGTGGTCTGAGGTGTCACTTCAGGCAAAGACTTAGTAGAGATTTTCACTGTTGGTATTTGGACCTGTCCCATAAACTCAAGCTGCAAAATCTGCCATCCCAGGCAGCCTAAGTAGGGTGGGATGGGAGCCATTGACGCCACATTTTCCCATCTGGTGGAAACTCATGTGCTCCGTCAATCCAGGAGCTTTCTTTTTGGATGTTGTGCCCAACCCTCTGGATTTGTAATATCGGGATTGGCTTCACCACAAAGGGTTGCCGGAGATTTACTTTAGCAGATGGAGTCAGTGCACTAAATGAGAAGGCCTCTCGCTTGCATTTTGGGGTTCGTTGTGGGGACAGATGGGGGAATTGGACCAGCATCACCCAGAAGCTTGTGCACAGAGTGAATGGCTTGCAGTTCTGTGAAATGGAAGCCTTTTCCGCTTGGGACACCCGGGATCCAGCCATCTGTGAATCGCCCTGAGATCTTATGACGAAGGGCACTATCAATAGTTCAAAGGTGTATACCGGCCCAGTATCCCTGAAGGACCATCTCCACCCCCATTGTTCAGCCCGGACAATGAGGTCCAGTGCCGAGGGCCTTCTGGCGGTTCCCTCCCTGTGAGAAGTGAGGTTACAGGGAACCAGGCAGAGGGCCTTCTTGGTAGTGGCTCCCGCCCTGTGGAACACCCTCCCATCAGATGTCAAGGAAACTATCTGTCAAGGAAACTATCTGAAAACTATCTGAATTTTAGAAGACATCTGAAGGCAGCCCTGTTTAGGGAAGCTTTTAATGTCTGATGTTTTATTGTATTTTTAATATTTTTGGGGAAGCCGCCCATAGTGACTTCCATATTATTATTATTATTATTATTATTATTATTATTATTATTACTGCTACTGCTGCTGCTGCTGCTGCTGCCGCCGCCATGGTAAATGATCGAGTCTTACATATATGGGGTGGGCATGTGCCCCCTGTAAAAGGGCCAATTCCATTCATCTAAGTGGTTGAACAGGCACTTATGGGGCAAGGCGATCTTGTGGGTAAACTGGTGTCCGGAACAAGACGTTTCTGAAAATGAGCATGTGTTTATGTACACATGTACATACTACTACCGTAATTCACTGCATGATCGTCGCCACCGCATAACCATCGCACCCCATTTTTTGGAAATAAAAACAGGCATAAAAAATGTGACGAATATGTGGTGAATTGTGGTACAATGGTGCCTCAGGTTAAGAACTTAATTCGTTCCAGAGGTCCGTTCTTAACCTTAAACAGTTCTTAACCTGAAGCACCACTTTAGCTAATGGGGCCTCCTGCTGCTGCCGCGCCACCACCACACGATTTCTGTTCTCATCCTGAAGCAAAGTTCTTAACCCGAGGTACTATTTCTGGGTTAGGGGAGTCTGTAACCTGAAATGAAACCAGGGCTCATCGCCCTTCTGTCTCTCCATTTTAGGGCCACCTGGACCGAAAGGGGATCAAGGCAACGAAGGGATGGAAGGAGAGCCTGGTCCTCCTGGCTTACCTGGCCTGCAAGGTAAGGCATCATGTGACCCATCAGTGTGCGTCCTGAGTTGGTGCACTGAAGGGGAGGAGAACAGAGCTCAAGTGCAGATTGCACTCCTTCTGACTCACCTAATAATAATATTTTTTTTTTTATACCCCACCTTTCCCAGTTCAGAAAACCGGGCTCAGGGCGGATAAGAACAAATTTAAAACACTTAATTGATACCACAAAAAGCAGCATAAAATACAGTATAAAATGTGAATAGCAATAAATTCAGAATTCAAAAATCAATTTATGGGGGGAAATCCATCCAATAAACATTAGATGATCACCAGGGCTAGCTGGCTAAGATAGTCCTATTTGGGCCAGCGAGGAGTCCAGGGGAGAATTAGCTGTGGGATCCCAGAGCGGGTAATCTTCATAAAAACGAAAGGAAGAGGAATAAAAGATCAGGCTACGTTCAAATTGAAAGCCAGGCAGAATAGCTCTATCTTACAGGCCAGATGGAAAGAGGTTAAATCCTGCAGGGCCCTGGTCTCATGGGACAGAGCATTCCACCAGGTTGGAGCCATCACTGAGAAGGCCCTGGCTCTGGTGGAGGATAGTCTGACTTCCTTAGGGCCCGGGACCTGTAAACTATGGTTATTCATGGACCTTAAGGTCCTCTGTGGGGCATGCCAGGAGAGACGGTCCTGTAAATACGAGGTGCTCTGTTTGCCACAGCTCTGTGTATACTAAATGTCCCAATTCCAGGCATTTTCTTTGGACTTCCTAGAGGAGAGGACTATCGATGACAACTAGCCAACTCTGCCTCCACTGGATAGCAGTGGCTGAAAACTCCTGGAGGTTCTTGAGCTCGTAATCCTGCTTGCAGTTTCCTATAGGCATTTGATTGGCAACTGTAGGAACACTAGCTGAACCACAGACCTGATCCTGCAGGCTCTTTCAATGTCCTTGTTCAAAAGATCTCAGGTAGGAGTTGACAGGCAAGGTGATTCCGCCTGAAACTTTGGAAGGACGTTGATAGCATTGGTCTCCCAGTACGTTTCTGGGCACAATTCAAAGAGTTGGTGCTGACCTTGAAAGCCCTAAATGGCCTCGGTCCAGTATCCCTGAAGGAGCGTCTCTACCCCCATCGTTCTGCCCAGACGCTGAGGTCCAGCTCCGAGGGCCTTCTGGCGGTTCCCTCCCTGCGAGAAGCCAAGTTACAGGGAACCAGGCAGAGGGCCTTCTCAGTGGTGGCACCCGCCCTGTGGAACGCCCTCCCACCAGATGTCAAAGAGAAAAATAAATACCAAACTTTTAGGAGACATCTGAAGGCAGCCCTGTTCAGGGAAGCTTTTAATGTTGAATAGGTTATTGTATTTTAGTGTTGTGTTGGAAGCCGCCCAGAATGGCTGGGGAAACCCAGCCAGATGGGCTGGGTATAAATAATAAATTATTATTATTATAAATTATTATGGTCTAGGTCAGCCTTTCCCAACTTGGTGCCCTGCAGATGTTTGGGGCTACAGAACCCACCGGCCAGCACATCAGAACAAGCATCAGCCATAAGTGCTCAAAAGGTTCTCTCTGAAAGGACCCTGCAAGAGAGTTTATTTTGGCTGCAAAATTCTGCTTGCGGGTTTCTGGTCAGCCGCTGTGAGTGCAGGATGCTAGATTAGATGGACAACCACTGGCCTGATCCTGCTGGATTGCCTTTACACTCTCCTGCTCTTAATGCAGGCTTCACTTTCGCCCTAACAGCTCTTATCCTTTCCGTCTGATCGCAGGCCAGTCGCCCTCCGTGGTTCCATTCAAACAAACAAGAACACTTTCTTCTTCGCTGCCTTCTCCCTTTGCTTGCGGAAGGTCTTGAGTTTACCCTGGCACTGCGTCGCTAACCACTAACCAGATGGCTCCCAGGCAGGAAGCAAAGGGTTAGCCTTAGCAGTGGAGAGGCAGATCTCTCCTCTCGGCTTAAAAGACTTGTGTTGGGGCAGCTATCTCTCTGGGGGGCTCCCTCTCTGGAAGGAAACCTTGGCGCATGCAAAAGGGGGTGCGTGGTGCCGGTATTTTTCAGGGTCTTCTGATCTGTTTTGTGGGTTTGGAGTGAGCCGCTTAAAGTTTCAAGAAACTCCCTTCCCCCCCCCCTCCACCTCCTTCACCGAAACCGCTGTTTGTAGAAGGGAAATTCAATTAAAGCCCTGAAGGAAAACACGATTTTCTAGCTAAGTGGAAGCTTATGTTACGTGCTCTCTGAAAGCTCTTGGCTGGAGGAAAGAGTGCCACCATTAACCACCTGTAATTGCCTGAGATTTCTGGCACGGCGGAGTTATGGGAGAAATGGCCGGGGATGGATTTAGATTTCCTGGGGGCACCCCATTGCCTGGGAGGGGGTGGAACAGAAGAGGATGTCTTGCTGTGGCTGCTTGCTGGGTTTTTATCTTGGGACATGCCCTGTGTGAGGTCCGATTTTAAAGCTGGGATTGGGCTGGGGTGCCCCTGAGCTCTTGCAAAGCTTATCCTGCATTTCCCAGTGTGTCTTCCTCAACTTATGCTCTCGCAGAATTCCAGCGAGCCTGAAGACCATCTAATCCAGCGGTTCTCAACCTGTGGGTCCCCAGATGTTGTTGGACTACAACTCCCATCATCCCTGAGCTCTGACCTTGCTAGCTAGGGGTGATGGGAGTTGTAGGCCAACAACATCTGGGGACCCACAGGCTGAGAAAGGCTGAATCCAACCCCCTGTAATGCAGAAATTTGCAGCTGTTCCATACGGGGACCGAATCTGCATCCTTGGCGTATTCAACATTGCACTCTAACTAACTGAGCTAGTGGTTTGTCTAAGGGCTCAACCACAATTTCCACTTGACCATGCCTAGAAAATATGGCTCTTTAGCGATAAAACAGAACAAACACCAATCTGTGGGAAACCCAAATTCTTCCTTCCTTCCTCCCTCCCTCCCTCCCTTCCTTCCTTCCTTCCTTCCTTCCTTCCTTCCTTCCTTCCTTCCTTATCTGTCATGTTTGTACAGTGGTACCTCTGTTCCGGAGCCCTGTTTGCATCATGAGCAGCATGCAACCTGCGTCTGTGCATCTGCGCATGCGCGGGTCACAATTTGTCGCATCTGAGCATGCGCGTGTTGTCATTCTGAATGTCTGCGCATGCACGAGCAGCGAAACCCAGAAGTAACCCGTTCCGTTACTTCCGGGTCGCCATGGGATGCAACCTGAAAAGATTTAACCCGAAGCGACTTTAACCCGAGGTATGACTGTATTTTGAAAAAAAATATAAAGATTTTTTAAAAGAAAACCCAAATTGTTCGCTCTGAATGAGAGACCACTAAAGATGGGTTGGGGGTGGACAAATGGAAGCAGAGGCAAGATTCAAACTGAGGGCTGGGAAAGACCCCTGCTCCAAACCCTGGATATCTTCTGCCAGGCCCTGGAATGGACAGTTGTGGGGAAAACAGGTCAATGGCCGAGCTCAATTTGAAGCATCTTCCTGTCATCCTTTCAACATTTGACTGGAATCTTCCCTGTTGCCATTGAGATTTTCCCTGTCTGAATGTGTTTCCTGCCACGGATGAGCAGAGCAGAGCCTGGCTTTGATTTAATTTAACTGATTTAATTATCTGTGTGTGGGCTTTGGGGTTTGTTGAATTTTGCAGTCTAGGATTTATCGTTTGTAGGACTGCTTTTATGTTTTTTAACGTTACATTTCCTAGTGCTTGCTCCTAAGATTTTTATGATTGTTATTTTTGTGGCTATTCCACTTAATTCCCGTTAGTATAGTCAGCTTGCCTGTTGGGATTCAGACGGTGCCTGCCGTGCTGCATACCAAATCTTTAAAATGAGAGGTATTTGGAGCCTTTGGGGTTTTGACAATGGCCACCCAAGACCAGTTTAGGTGTAATGAGGCTGACATGAGGCAATTTGACTGCCGGGAGACTGTCATGGAGGAAAAAAGAGCAGTCCTTATGGCTTCCATTGGCCCAAACCCAAGTGCATATTCACCGTATCCTAAGGAAGGTGCAGCTCATCGGCCCATTTAAAGCAAATTTCTCCAAGGCCAAGGCCAGCACAGTTACTGATAAATCCACCACTATATATCCGTGGTAAAATCCATCCACAGTCTGCTAAGGGGCCTCAAGATCAGGAAGGAATCCCCCAAAATGCTGAGAGGCAGCCCGAGCTCCAAGTATCTGGGGAAAGAAGAACAAGCTCGACCAACCTCGTCTCCCTGTTTTAATTCCGGTTTGTTCTTATAACTTTTGAATTTTTTTTGCCATTTTAAAAGTGCTGGATAGATTGTTGTTGTTTAGTCGTTTAGTCGTGTCCGCCTCTTCGTGACTCCCTGGACCAGAGCACGCCAGGCCCTCCTGTCTTCCACTGCCTCCCACAGTTTGGTCAAACTCCTGCTGGCAGTGGCGTAGCGTGGGGGTGCAGGGGGGGCCGGCCGCACTGGGCGCAACATCTGGGGGTTAGGGAAATCCATGGGTTAGGGGCGCAAATCCATGGGTTAGGGGGCGCAAATTACTTGCCTTGCCCCGGGTGCTGATAACCCATGCTACGCCACTGCCTGCTGGTAGCTTCGAAAACTCTGTCCCACCATCTCGTCCTCCGTCGTCCCCTTCTCCTTGTGCCCTCCATCTTTCCCAACATCAGGGTCTTTTCCAGGGAGTCTTCTCTTCTCATGAGGGGGCCAAAGTCTTGGAGCCTCAGCTTCAGGATCTGTCCTTCCAGTGAGCACTCAGGGCTGATTTCCTTCAGAATGGAGAGGTTGGATCTTCTTGCAGTCCATGGGACTCTCAAGAGTCTCCTCCAGCACCAGAATTCGTGGGGTCCATGGGGTCACGAATAGGCGGATATGACTAAACGACTAAACAACAAAGATCCCTCCCTCCTCACAGAGGCCTGTAGCTGGATCCGGCTATGAGGGATCACCAAAGAGAAAAGAGGTCAACTACTCCTGTGCTTCCACCAGCTTCTCCCCAGCAAAAGCCACTACGTATTCCAAGCGGAGCAGACAGGAATCTAGACGAGATTAAAATTTGTACCAGGATTCACTTCGGCTCCTCGCAACTGCCTCTCGGGGGATGAATGTCTCATCTCTCCTCTTAATAGATCGTTGTGCATCTTAGCAGGCCTTGCTCCTGTCAGAAGTGATCTGCCCTAAGGAAAGGATCCTTCCCACGCTCAGGAGATTAAGAGCTGAGTGGCCTTAGCATCTTATCTCATTGACATCCACAGAGCGGGAGGCTCTCCAAGAAACTGTCATCCCCTCGCAATTTAGAGAAAGCCGACATCGATCGTACCTCTGGGCACTGAGTCCGGTAATGTTGTGTTAACGTAAAGTTGGAAAAGAGACTCTAAACTATCCAGATTCCTGGCCGTGCTCTAAATGAGCTGTTACCGCGCGAGGAAAAGGTCTCAAAGCCGCCGCAGGGCTGCCTCATTGAAAACATATGCCTGCCGCCCCCCAGGATCTTGGCAAATGGGACGGCAGGCTGCAGTTAGTGGGTGAGACAGTGTGGCATAGTGGTAGTTGCGCCTGGGCCTTGGAGAGACCAGGGTTTGAATCTCGCCCCTCAGCCATGAAGCTCAGAGAGAGACCTTGGGCCAGGCTCTGCCTCTCAGGCTAACCTACCTGACAGGGTTGTTGTGAGAATTACATGAAGGGGAGGGCGATGCCTGGCACCTTGAGCTCTGCGAGGAAAAAGGCAGGATATAAATGCAATGAAGAAATGCAATGAATGCAATAATAATAATAATAATAATAATAATAATAATAATAATAATAAATAATAGTTTATTATTATTTATACCCCGCCCATCTGGCTGGGTTTCCCCAGCCACTCTGGGCGGCTTCCAACAAAACACTAAAATACAATAACCTATTAAACATTAAAAGCTTCCCTAAACTGGGCTGCCTTCAGATGTCTTCTAAATGTCAGGTAGTTGTTCTTCTCTTTGACATCTGGTGGGAGGGCGTTCCACAGGGCGGGCGCCACCACCGAGAAGGCCCTCTGCCTAGTTCCCTGTAACTTGGCTTCTCGCAGCGAGGGAACCACCAGAAGGCCCTCGGAGCTGGACGTCTGTGTCCGGGCTGAATGATGGGGGTGGAGATGCTCCTTCAGGTATACTGGGCCGAGGCAGTTTAGGGCTTTAAAGGTGAGCACCAACACTTTGAATTGTGCTCGGAAATGTACTGGGAGCCAATGTAGGTCTTTCAAGACCAGTGTTATGTGGTCTCGGCGGCCACTCCCAGTCACCAGTCTAGCTGCCGCATTCTGGATTAGTTGTATTTTTCGGGTCACCTTCAAAGGTAGCCCCACACAGAAAGAAATTAGTGGGGGAGAAGTAAACACCAGAATGCAGTCTCATAACCCCAAGTTTCAACTGCCCCATTTGCGTTGAGGCAGGTGGGCTCCTTCCACCTGGAGAAGGTACTTCTGTAGATGATCTGAAGACAGAACTCAAGTGGGCGTGAGATTCTGGCAGCCAACGTCTCTCGTTATTTATGCTGTTTTAAATGTGCATTTTATATTTGACTTCACTTAGCAATGGTGGGGTTTCCCCAAAAAATATTTAAGATTTTTGGGGGGTTAACTTCGTTTGTGTTGCATATGTATTCTGTAGTTGACTTCCTTTGTAATGTTTTATTTTGAAATCTTTAAGAGAATATTTTAGTTTTCTGTTAATTATGTTGCTTTGACTCTATACTCTATATTTGACTTTCCTCAGATTGTTTTGTTGATGTTTTAATGTGCTGTAAACTGCTTTGAGATTTTTCTTGAATATATAAAGCAGTAAAGAAATGAAATTAATGATGATGATGATGCAGAGAGGCTAAAATGATCCCAGTGATCAGGATACTACATTTACAAGCCAATCTGCTAAGTTTGCAAAATTGATTCTCATGGAATCATAGAATCATGGACTTCTGCTTCTAATATGCAATTATTGTGCCCACGTCTGCTCAGAGGTCAGTCCTGGGACTGCAGCCGCAATTTGCAAATGCAACGAGAAGACTCTCATGACTGACATATGTAACTTGCAAGGTTCCATTTGGATTTTAAAAATAGGGTGAGATAGACCCTCTGCAGGTTTCGCCTGGTTGGGATCCCACTTCTTTTCCTGAGCTTAGCAAAAGGCAGCGTTAGAGTTAGAGTTTGTTTTTCTCATTTGTTTTTCAAACTTGGAGCAAAAATCTTTCTCACAGACTCATGGTTGCATGGCGAGTTTCTACAGCCCCCACCCACCCACCCAGTGGAAATAAAGACTCAAGACACAATTATTAAGGTTAATGGGCTAAAAAAGGCCACAACTTTATTGGTTACAGGTGATCAGCGGTATTAGCTTAGGCATTGGTCCTAACCGACTATATCCGACTTCAGCCCGTCCGCTTGAAGACCGGGAAGGGTTAACCACCAGTAGGGGGAGTCCTGTTGATGCACATCAACTAGGAACTCCTCCGGGGGTCACTGCTGGGGGGCGTGCCTTGGGCCCTCACCTCTATAGGCTTCGGACAGGGCCACGGCCCCCAGAATCCTTTATCGGACTACCCTTCAATATGTGGGACAGGTGATGGCACTGCCTCCCCTCTTCCATCTATAGAACAATACCAATGCCTAACCGCCAATACCCAGAAAGTTGTGACGATTTGCTACAAGGTAGGCGAAAGCCAAGTGGCTGGTGCCAATTTGCCAAGTGGGAAAATTCCTACCAGGTCCCTCAATGGTGACCAACCAAGGTCCATAGCAAGGTCAAGGAACAAAAACCTTATAGGGCGGGAGGGTGGGGAAAGCAGGAACAGCTGGCAGGCGGGAAAAGAGGGAGATTCCCGGCCGCTTCCTGCCTTAAATAGAGCAGGCCACGCCCCCAGATCCAGCTGATTGGCTGGCCAGGAGGTGACGCGGCCGGGGATTCCCCCAATCACACGGGGGTGCCGTGACGCCCGCAACACCACCTCCTCTGCAGGGCGGAAGTGGCTTTGTTTGTCTAGTCATCCCTTAAGTCATAAATTCATGCAGCGATGGGATCCTGCACATTTTCTCTGTCTGGGGCTGAAGAGAGTTGAAGTTCAGCAATATCAGGAAGGTCACAGGCTCTCCATAAGTTTTATAACCTTGGCAGAATTTGGGGTGTGGAGACAGGAGAGCCTCCAGGTTTTGGTTCTTGTTGTTCACCATTGAAACCATAGTGTTAACGGAGAAATCCGAGGGCTCCCTTGGGCAAAAACAAAGACACCAACCAGGATAACTTGGAGCAAAACAGCAGCCTGTAGGCTTGGCCTTTATTGGATACTGTCACAACAGGACTCCCACCCGCAACAAGATGAGGCAAAAGGGAAGTCCAGAACAAAAGAAGACGCCAACTTTTATTAGTTACTAATCCCCCAAACTACACCCCTAAGACTACATCACACCTACATCACAGAAAGGAGGGGTTGAGGGAGGAGTTGTGGAAGTAACCTGAGTATCTTGTCACCTGGCTGGTTCCCTTCTCCCCCCCTCCCCATGAGTCATTTCCAGAGGACAAAAGGGAGTTGGCAGTTTCCTGCCCCCAGAGGGAAGAGCTGATTATTGTCCTTTGTTCCAGTCCTGAATGCACTCCTATATGCAAGTTCTTTGTGATCTTGATGGTCTTCTGTCTAGGACCATCAGGGTTGGCATAGCAACTGGGCAGGGCTCCTGTGGATGTGCTGGTATGCTCAAGGGATTATGGCTGGCCTGTATCAAACCTTCCCCATTTTGTAGTCCTTCCTTCATGGAGTAAATAAAAGTGGAGCGGTGCAGATCCGATGTATGGTTGATTTTCTATGAATTTATAACAGAAGCGTAGCGTATGTCGGGTGGCGCTGTGGGTAAAACCTCAGCGCCTAGGACTTGCCGATCGTCAGGTCGGCGGTTCGAATCCCCGCAGCGGGGTGAGCTCCCATTGCTCGGTCCCATCGCCTGCCAACCTAGCAGTTCGAAAGCACCCCCGGGTGCAAATAGATAAATAGGGACCGCTTACTAGTGGGAAGGTAAACGGCGTTCCGTGTGCTGCGCTGGCTCGCCAGATGCAGCTTGTCACGCTGGCCACGTGACCCGGAAGTGTCTGCGGACAGCGCTGGCCCCCGGCCTCTTAAGCGAGATGGGTGCACAACCCTAGAGTCGGACACGACTGGCCCGTATGGGCAGGGGTACCTTTACCTTGAGAGCCAGTGTGGTGTAGTGGTTAAGAGCGGTAGTCTCTAATCTGGGGAACCGGGTTCACGTCTCCGCTCCTCCCCATGCAGCTGCTGGGTGACCTTGGGCCAGTCACACGTCTCTGAAGTCTCTCAGCCCCACTCACCTCACAGAGTGTTTGTTGTGGGGGAGGAAGGGAAAGGAGAATGTTAGCCGCTTTGAGACTCCTGAAAGGGAGTGAAAGGCGGGATATCAAATCCAAACTCTTCTTCTTCTTCTTCTTTACCTAGCGTATGTTGTGTGTGTGTTGAGTTTCTACAAACTGAATGATTGGAGGGGGGGTTTCCTGCGACAATAGCATGCAATTTCATGAGGAGCGCACCGGATCCTGACTCTTGCGGGCCTGACTTTTCCTTCTTTTCTTTCTGAATCTAGGATTCCCCGGCGAAAGAGGACCTATGGGGCAGCGTGGGCTAAAGGGCGACAAGGGAGACGTTGGCCCACGAGGGATGCCTGGCCCACATGGAGTTGCAGGTACGATGCGCTGTTTCGAAGGGTCCGAATGTCTTCCTCACTTGCATTCAGAGGAATCAGCACAGCAGTGCATGCCAACATTAGAATCTCAGAAGTGTGGAACTGGAAAGGAACCTGAGGGTCATCTAGTCCGACCCCCTCCAAAGCAGGAATCACAGCTCAAGAATCCATGGCCATCCAACCTCTGCTTAAAAACCTCCAGGAAAGGAGGTCTACAACCTCCTAAGGGAGTCTGTTCCACTGTCAAACAGTTCTTAGCGTTAGAAAGTTCTTCCTGATACTTAGTCAGAATCTCCTTTCTTGCAAGCCAGCGGTTCGAGCACAATTCAAAGTGTTGGCGCTGACCTTTAAAGCCCTAAACAGCCTCAGTTCAGTAGACCTGAAGGAGCGTCTCCATTCCCATCATTCTGCCTGGACACTGAGGTCCAGCCCCGAGGGCCTTCTGGCAGTTCCCTCACTGCGAGAAGTGAGGTTGCAAGGAACCAGGCAGAGGGCCTTCTCAGTGGTGGCGCCCGCCCTGTGGAACATCTCCCACACCAGGTGCCAAGGAGATAAACAACTACCAGACTTTTATCATAGAATCATAGAATCATAGAGTTGGAAGAGACCACAAGGGCCATCGAGTCCAACCCCCTGCCAAGCAGGAAACACCATCAGAGCACTCCTGACATATGGTTGTCAAGCCTCTGCTTAAAGACCTCCAAAGAAGGAGACTCCACCACACTCCTGGGCAGCAAATTCCACTGTCAAACAGCTCTTACATCTTTAGAAGACATCTGAAGGCAGCCCTGTTTAAGGAAGCTTTTAATGTTTAATAGGTTATTGTATTTTAGTGTTCTGTTGGAAGCCTCCCAGAGTAGCTGGGGAAACCCAGCCAGATGGGCAGGGTATAAATAATAAATTATTATTATTATTATTATTATTATTATTATTATTATTATTATTACCCTCCAGAGCAGGAGAAAACAAGCTTGCTCCATCTTCCACGTGACAGCCCTTAAGCTATTTGAAGGTGACTCTCCTATCTCCTCTCAGTCTCTTCTTTCTGAGGCTAAAGGTAAAGGTAAAAGTAAAGGGACCCCTGACCGTTACGCCCAGTCATGGATGACTCTGGGGTTGCGGTGCTCATCTCGCTTTACTGGCCGAGGGAGCCGGCGTACAGCTTCCGGGTCATGTGGCCAGCATGACTAAGCCGCTTCTGGCGAACCAGAGCAGTGCACGGAAACTCCATTTACCTTCCCGCCGGAGAGGTACCTACTTATCTACTTGCACTTTGACGTCCTTTCGAACTGCTGGGTTGGCAGGAGCAGGGACCGAGCAACGGGAACTCACTCCGTCGCGGAGATTCAAACCGCTGACCTTCTGATCGGCAAGCGCCACCACAGCGGCACCACAGCGCCACCCGCATCCCCTTTCCCTAGCTAAATATACCCAACTCCTTCAACCATTCCTCATAAGTCTTAGTTTCTAGACCCTTGATCCTCTTGGTTGCCCTCCTCTGCACACCTTCCAGCTTGTCCACATCCTTTGAAACTGGGCTACCCAGAACCTTTTCATTTTCACATTTGGATTTTTGAGTGAGGGGCACGTGCCCCAGTCCCCCCAGTCACTTCAATTCCCCCTTCCAGGAATGATCTCCCACAGAGAAAGAGAAAGTGTGCACAGATGCCATTTCCCCCATGGTGTCTGGGTAGAATAATAGAATTGTAGAGTTGGAAGGGAAACCCCAAGGTCATCTAGTCCAACCCCGTGCCTTGCAGGAATCTCAGATTAAGAGGGCTGGCTAAAAGTCATCTTCCATGGAATTAATTTGACCCTTAAACAAGACAGATGGTACAAAGAGGAGGAAGTGAGAAGGAAGGCTGTTCTTCCAACTTTTTAAGGGAGACACAGGTAACCACCCTCACCAGGTCATAACCAGTTAAAGGGAAAGACCCCAAGGATGCCATGATGGTAGTTTGACAACAAAAAAGCATGTTGACAAGTTGGGTTATGTTCAGAGGAAGGCCTGTGTAGGCATCATAGGTGTTCTCCATCAATTGATACTCTTCTTTTTTTCAAAACAATTTATTCATTTTATAACACAACTAAACAGCACAAACAGAAAAACAAACAATACAAACAAGTTCTTGTCTTATCCTTATTTTTTCTAAACATTAGGTGGGCTTCCCCAAGTCCCCCCTATCTGATTTTCATTTTACCTCTTCTTTAGCAGTTTACATATATCATAATTTCTAACCATTTTCTTTTATCACGCTTACTTTTACCATAAAAATCTTCACATTTTATCACTTACAAATAATACTATTTTAAAATACACTATCTTCTACTTCTAACCCTACAGCCTGTATCCACTTCCAAAGCTATTCTAAGATTTAAATATTAACATATTTTTTTCAAATATTATTTAAACTTCTTCCAATCTTCTTCCACCGTCTCTTCTCTCTGGTCTCGGAGTCTCCCAGTCAGTTTGGCAAGCTCCATAGAGTCCTCCATCAATTTATCTACTCCAATTTTTATCCTCTGTCTCCAGTGGGAATGAGTTCCACAGTCTAACTCTGTTCTGTGTGAAGAAATCTGTCCCAAACCTTCCAAAATTCAGCTTCATTGAATGGCCACAAATTCTAGAGTGAACCCGCCCCTGTTAACCTCTTTGAAAATGCCGCCTCGCTTAAATTTTTGCTCTGAATTATCAGCCCTTTACGTACCAAATGTTTACATGCTTTTTTGCATATGCGCCGCAGATATTGCGGGACCCTTCATTTCCTACCCCCCCCCCAAAGTTCGCCTAAAAAGCACACACACCCCCATGCCCCCTGGCCCAAATTCCTGGCTCCTGTTTCCTGTTGGCTTTGAGCCCGGCATGTATGAGCTGCCTTCACGCTGCGCCTCTCGCCATTTGAGTCTCATTAGCCCCCCTTGCCCCCCAAAGCCCCCTCCTCCTCCAACCTCCCGCATTGCGGCGTTTTGATCCTTGGGCAGCTTGTCGGAATAGTTTAGCGGGATGGGAAACAGCCTTGGTCTGGGGCCTGTCTGTGAGATCTTCCCATAGATACGGGAATAAAAACTATTAGGAAGAGGGGAAGAATCACTTCTCCTTGGGTTGGTGAATTTTAGAGGGGTCCTCCCCTCTCCCTTTGTGCTTTTTCAGAAGCCTTCGCCAATTGTTCCTGTTGTTTATATCACGCTTTTCTTCCAAGGAAAGCCAAGGAGACCTACATAGTTCTCTTTCCCCTCCCCATTCTATCTTCACAACAACCTTGCGAGGTAGGATTCTGCAGAGTTGGGAAAGGCTCAGGAAAGGGCCACCCAAATTATCAAGAAAATGAAGAAAGGTTGAGACTTTTTATAGAAAAGGCAAGTAAGAGGTGCCGTGATAAGAAGTTTATAAAATTATTCTTAGCCTGGGGGAAGCAAAGAGAGAACAATTATTAGCCTGCTCTCAAAACGCTAGGACTTGTGAACATCCCACAGAGGCTGAATGGTGTTAACCTGTGGAACTCACCCCCACAGGATAGCCACCAACTGCGATGGTTTGAAAAGAGGATTTGATAAATTTATGGAGAAGAATCACACAATGGTTATGCTCTGCTTCCACATTGAAAGCAGTGATGCTTCTGAACCCCAGTTACTGGAAACCCCAGAAAGAAAGTTGTCTCTTCTACATAAATCCCACTTGAGGGTTGATGGTCACTGAGAACAGGATGTTGGACTAAATGATCCAAGAGGCTCCTCATATTCAAAACTTGCTTTGAAAGAAATACCAATAGAATGCAGCCTTGTAGCACAATCCTGAGCATAATTACTTGGGAATGTGTCCTGCTGTGTTCGGAAATGGGCAATAATAATAATAATAATAATAATAATAATAATTTAAAAAAATAAAAAATGCTCCCAACGACTGGAGCCTTTACTGTCCTCCTTCTTAAATCCTTGCCTAAATAGGAAGGCTGTGCCCAGTCTTCAGAAAAAGGCTTAAACTCTTAAAGAGGAATAATAATAATAATAATAATAATAATAATAATAATAATAATAATAATAATAATTTATTTGTCCCCCACCCATCTGGCTGGGTCAACCCAGCCACTCTGGGCGGCTTCCAACAACGATTAAAAATACATTAAAATGTCACACATTAAAAGTTTCCCTTAACAGGGCTGCCTTCAGATGTCTTCTAAAAGTCTGGTGGTGGTTGTTCTCTTTGACATCTGATGGGAGGGCGTTCCACAGGGCGGGTTCCACCACCGAGAAGGCCCTCTGCCTGGTTCCCTGTAACTTGGCTTCTCACAGAGAGGGAGCCGCCAGAAGGCCCTCGGAGCTGGACCTCAGTGTCCGGGCAGAACGATTGGGGTGGTGATGCTCCTTCAGGTTTACTGGACTGAGGCCACCAACTCTGATGTCTTTTAAATGGGATCAGAAAAAGTCATGAAGGTGAGGTACCTTCGTCAGTGCTTCTTGTTGATGAATGAACACTTGGTTGCTGGTTTTGTTGTTGTTTAGTCGTTTAATCATGTCCAACTCTTCGTGACCCCCCTGGACCAGAGCACGCCAGGCACTCCTGTCCTCCACTGCCTCCCGCAGTTTGGTCAAACTCATGTTCATGGCTTCAAGAACTCTGTCCCACCATCTCATCCTCTGTCGTCCCCTTCTCCTTGTGCCCTCCGTCTTCCCCAACATCAGGGTCTTTTCCAGGGAGTCTTCTCTTCTCATGAGGTGGCCAAAGTCCTGGAGCCTCAGCTTCACGATCTGTCCTTCCAGTGAGCACTCAGGGCTGATTTCCTTCAGAATGGAGAGGTTTGATCTTCTTGCAGACCATGGGACTCTCCAGAGTCTCCTCCAGCACCATAATTCAAAAGCATCCATACTTCAGCGATCAGCCTTCTTGATGGTCCAGCTCTCACTTCCATACATCACTACTGGGAAAACCAGAGCTTGAACTATACAGACCTTTGTTGGCAAAGTGATGTCTCTCCTTTTTAAGATGCTGTCTAGGTTTGTCATTGCTTTTCTCCCCAGAAGCAGGCGTCCAATACAAATATTAAATCCCTCTAAGATAGAGAACTCTTCACATCTCCCCAGCTAGCTACCTGTATCCACCACAGAGACTGGAGAATTGGTTTCATCAACGCATCCTGGAACAGCGCCAGGGGAAGACATGATTCCCCCCCCCCATATTTTTCTCCTGGACATAAATTGGGGGTCTCCCATTTTGGCAAAACTGTTCACATACATAAATATAACTGGAGACACCTCTCTAGAGTGGTATGCCAGTAGAGTTGTGCCAATCTTCAAGAAAAGTGACCCCTCAGACCCTCACAATTATAGACCTCTTAGCCCTCTGGACTTGTAGCAGCCACTGAGAGCCTTGTGCCCCATGAATTTGTCTCATCCTCTTTTAAAGGCATGAAGGTTGGTGAGCATCACTGCCTCCTGTGGCCAGGAGTTCCATAGTTTAATTCTTGTGCTGTTTGAAGGATGTTCTGTTCTCTGTCCTGAACTTTCCAACATGCAGCTTCCCTGGATGTTCATCTTGTCCCATGGTTCCCAATCTGCCTGACAGGGGGGGCAATTTGATATTTAGGGGCATGGCAATTTGGAAGCTTGTTTAGGTCACGTTAATGGCCTTTTGGCTTCCTCCATGTGAGTAGAAGTTTAATTTTTGAATAATAAGAATTACCATATTTTCCCGTGTATAAGACTAGCGTTTTCCCGCTAAAAAAGAATGTCAAAAATTAGGGGGCGTCTTATACAGTCATACCTTGGGTTAAAGTCGCTTCAGGTTGAGCGTTTTCAGGTTACGCTCCATGGCGACCCAGAAGTAACAGAACGGGTTACCTCCGGGTTTCACCCCTTGCACATGCGCAGATGCTCAAAATGACATCATGTGCATGTGCAGAAGCAGCGAATCGTGACCCGCGCACGCGCAGACATGCAGACACGGGTTGTGTTCTGCTCTGGGTGCTAACGGTGCTCCGGAATGGATCCCATTCGCCTTCCAGAGGTACACGGATACATCTTTTCCCCATTTTCTTAAATCTGAGTACCCCAAAATAGGGTATTTATGAGTACCCCATGTCTTATACATGGGGGCGTCTTATAGACACAAAAATACGGTATATGTCACAAGGGGGGGGGGGAATCAGGATTTTAGAGATGATAGGTTACGAACCACTGATCTAGTCCAACCCCCAGCACAGGTCTCTCCTGAGTGGAAAATGCTGGTGTGCTCATAGCTTCCTCACTTAACCATCATAGCTTCCTCACTTAACCATCAGGCATCAGCTCCTTTGTGTAAATAATTTGGTCTGTTTTGCAGGGAGGGGATTTGTTGTCATCTCATTTTCGGTTGCCCTGCTTTCAAAATGAGAGTATTAGTGTGTTAGCTCACATCCTGTGAGTGTGAACCAGATAAGCGTTTTTGCGCCGTTCGCGGTGATCGAAAACAGCCATCGCTTGGAAAGATGAACTTTCTTTGTAAATCGACCTTGGCTAGCGCCTCCGAGCAAGTTAGAAGGAGCCCCATTCTGTCCATTCCCCATCTAATCTGTCTTGGGGGGATGGAGAAGGAGATAAAGCTTTCTGGAAACGAAAGAGCCTCGCCGACTGCCGGCCCCCCGTGCCAAGGCAAACGGAGACGGGTAGCACCAAGGAGCCAAGATAAACTTTCCTCCTAACAAGGGAATCGAACCGCCTTGGCCACAGAGAGTTTCCCAGGCAAGAGGAGGGAGATGCTGGATGGGCAACAGAGTGGGGAGCCTTGGCAGAGACGATGGCCTGCTTGCCTAGACCAGCCTTCCCCAACCTGGTGCCCTCCAGATGTTTTGAATTCGCCACATGTTTTCTGGGCACCACAATTTAAGAAAAATGTTGGCAAGCTGGAAGGTGTGCAGAGGAGGGAGACCAAGGTGACCAGTTGTCTGGAAGCCAAACATGATGAGGAACGGTTGAAGGATCTGGGGACGTTTAGCCTGGAAAAAACTAGACTGAGAGGAGATAGGAGAGCCTTCTTCAAATATCTCAAACATGGAAGGTAGAACAAGCTTTTTTTCTGCTGCTCTGAAGAGTAGGACTCGAACCCATGGCTTCAAGTTGCAAGAAAGGAGATTCTGACTATACATCAGGAAGTCCTTTCTGAAGGAAAGAGGTTCTTCAGCAGTGGAACAGTCTTCCACAAGCAGTGGTGGACTCTCCTTCCTTGGAGGTTTTTAAGCAGAGATTGGATGGCATTCTGCCATGGATTCTTGAGCTGTGATTCTAGCCTTGAAGGGGGTTGGACTAGATGACCCCTGAGGTCCCCTCCAACTCTACAATTCTATGACAAAAAACTGCAGGGCGCCAGGTTGTGAAAGAGCATCCTAGATGTCCTTCTCAAATTTTGAAACTATTCACTTTTTCATTTCCTGGGATTTTCAATATTTATTTATTCAAAAGTGATCCAATTCATTGTACTTAAGAGTACTTTTCAAGCACTCTGGTCTGTGATAAAGATCCATCCCCTAGCAGGCTGCTTGTGCACTGGAATATGAAACAGATTGGTGGTCCCCAAAACTTCTGAGCCTGCGGCGAGCATTTGGGAAACTGAGAGAACATCGTGGAGTACAGTCATGATCTCAGGGGCCAGCCACGAATCCTCACCACCTCTAGAGGGTTGAGAGAAAGCCCTGAATCCGAAGGCCTGAGGAACTTCTGGCAGTCAGTGCAGACAATATGGAGGTGGGTGGCTGAGCGTCCTATAAAAACACCTGCTTCTTGGAAGAAAAGTGATGACAAACCTAGACAGCATCTTCAAAAGCAGAGACATCACCTTGCCAACAAAGGTCCGTATAGTTCAAGCTATGGTTTTCCCAGTAGTGATGTATGGAAATGAGAGCTGGACCATAAAGAAGGCTGATCATCAAAAAATTGATGCTTTTGAATTATGGTGCTGGAGGAGACTCTTGAGAGTCTCCATTCTGAAGGAAACCAGCCCTGAGTGCTCCCTGGAAGGACAGATCCTGAAGCTGAGGCTCCAATACTTTGGCCACCTCATGAGAAGAGAAGACTCCCTGGAAAAGACCCTGATGTTGGGAAAGATGGAGGGCACAAGGAGAAGGGGATGACAGAGGACGAGATGGTGGGACAGTGTTCTCGAAGCTACCAGCATGAGTTTGACCAAACTGTGGGACGTTTTTCAGTGTATCTGAGGAAGTGTGCATGCACACGAAAGCTCATACCAAGAACTGACTTAGTTGGTCTTTAAGGTGCTACTGGAAGGAATTTTTTTTGTTTTGACTATGGCAGACCAACACGGCTACCTATCTGTAACTCAAACTGTGGGAGGCAGTGGAAGACAGGACGGCCTGACGTGCTCTGGTCCAGGGTGTCACAAAGAGTCAGACACGACTGAACGACTAAACAACAACAATATTTGTATTCCTCTTTCCCAACAATAAATGTTGAGCTCGAAACAGAACATAATAACCACACGAACATCCTGGATCCTAGAATGCCTTGTTTTTTGTGTGCAAGTCAGCTAGCTCCGTGAGAGCTTGGGACCAAAAAACAAATGTCCCCCTTTTGATCAGCGGAATGTTGGAGGGTATGTAATCCAACAAAATAGCATAGAAGGCAAGTAGCAAGAAGTTTATCAGTTAGTTAGAGCGTGGTGCCGATAACGCCAAGGTTGCAGTTTCAATTCCTGTATACGATAGCTGCATATTTCTGCATTGCAAAGGGTTGCGCTAGATGATGTTCAGGGTCCCTTCCAAATCTACAATTCTGTGATTCCATGAAAACAATTAATAGAATTCAATTCATAGTAACTTATACTATTGCCGGGATACTTCTGAACTGAATGTACGTTCAGTACGTTTCCGAGCACGATTCAAAGTGTTGGTGTTGACCTTTAAAGCCCTAAACGGCCTCGGTCCTGTATACCTGAAGGAGCGTCTCCACCCCCATCATTCAGCCCGGACACTGAGATCCAGCGCCAAGGGCCTTCTGGCGGTTCCCTCATTGTGAGAAGTGAGGCTACAGGGAACCAGACAGAGGGCCTTCTCGGCAGTGGCGCCCGCCCTGTGGAACGCCCTCCCATCAGATGTCAAAGAGATAAAGAATTACCTGACATTCAGAAGACATCTGAAGGCAGCCCTGTTCAGGGAAGTTTTTAATATGTAATGCTGTACTGTTTTTAACACTGATTGGGAGCCGCCCAGAGTGGCTGGGGAAACTCAGCCAGATGGGCGGGGTATAAATAATAAATTATTATTATTATTATTATTATGAATGGAACCTTACTCCAAAACAACAAAAATGGATTTGCCACGGGCTGCCAAACGCATTCATTTTCAACACTGCGATGGGTGCAAACCTCACCCACCACACACAAATTATAGAGGACTTCTGAGTGCAAGCAGGGATGCGTAATTTTGTGCGTGCAACTTTTCCTTCAGCACCTGCAAAACTGACTTTCTCCCTGCCAACACCCCCCCCCCAAAAAAAATCCCTGCCCCTCTCCCTTCTTGGCTTGGTCTTGCGAGAGATTTTGCCGATAAGAAGTCCCACACCTTGGAAATGGATGTTGTTCTTAAAAGATGTGTTTCGAATCGGCGCATGAGCCCTTGCGCACCATCCCACCCGCCGGTGTAATGAATGCGTCCAGCTGTTCCATATATTTAATGGCTCTGGCGGGACCCTTTCAGGAAATATTGTGCTTGGAATTCTGGCTTAGGGTCTGGGAGAAGAGCCAGGCCACATGGTCTTCCTTTTTTCCTCAGGCAGAAAGGCGTACCGGGGTAGGGGGGTGCCACCTTCCCCTCTTAAAAACAACACACACAAAAGAAATCTTTTCTGCAACCCTTCCTCTTCCTGCCATCCCCAAAACAGATACCTGGAGACCATCTTCCATCAACATCATGACTCCATCATGATGGAGAGCCAGTGTGGTGTAGTGGTTAAGAGCGGTGGACTCATAATCTGGTGAACCGGGTTCGATTCCCAGCTCCTCCACATGCAGCTGCTGGGTGACCTTGGGCCAGTCACACTTTTCTGAAGTCTCTCAGCTTCACTCACCTCACAAAGTGTTTGTTGTGGGGGAGGAAGGGAAAGGAGAATGTTAGCCGCTTTGAGACTCCTTAAAAGGTAAAGGGACCCCAACCATTAGGTCCAGTCGGGACCGACTCTGGGGTTGCGGCGCTCATCTCGCTTTATTGGCCGAGGGAGCCAATGAGATTGACTGGCAGTTTAGTGCCAAGTGGCGCACTCCAGGGCAAAACAATTGCACGAAAACACTGCTTTTTTAAAAAGTAACTAAAGAGCTCTCCTCAAAGGAGAACACCCTCCCCATCTCCCTCTCTTTATAATTTGATCATGGCCTTAAGCCAAGTGTTGCCATGCTTGGACCACTGGTTGCTAAGGTGATGATGGAAGAAGAAGAAGAAGAAGAAGAAGAAGAAGAAGAAGAAGAAGAAGAAGAAGAGTCTGGACTTGATATCCCACTTTGTCACTCCCCTAAGGAGTCCCTAAGGGACGCAGGTGGCACTGTGGGTTAAACCACAGAGCCTAGGACTTGCCGATCAGAAGGTCGGCGGTTCGAATCCCTGTGACGGGGTGAGCTCCCGTTGCTCGGTCCCTGCTCCTGCCAACCTAGCAGTTCGAAAGCATGTCAAAGTGCAAGTAGATAAATAGGTACTGCTCCGGCGGGAAGGTAAACGGAGTTTCTATGCGTTGCTCTGGTTTCACCAGAAGCGGCTTAGTCCTGCTGGCCACATGACCCAGAAGCTGTAATCCGGCTCCCTCGGCCAATAAAGTGAGATGAGCGCCACAACCCCAGAGTCGGCCACGACTGGACCTAATGAGTTTTTAATCAGAGTTTTTAGGGGGCTAACCAGGTTGGGATAGCTGGGATAGCAGGCTTGTTGGGTTTTGAATGTCTTGTGTAGATTTTTCAATTTCGTTGTTCTGTATGGGACAATGACAATAAAGATTATCGTATCGATCTGGAAACCAAGCCTTATGAGGGATCGTTGAAGGAGCTGGGTATGTTTTGCCAGGGAAAGAGGAGACTGAGAGGAGATACGAGAGACATCTTCAAATATATCAAGGGCGGTCACAGGGAAGATTGGATAAAATTAGGAGATGTCCAGTAGGACTTTGGGATTTTATTTTGGGCCCTATACTTTTTCTCCTAGAATTTTGAGACCGCTGAAAAGACTCCTGTTTGAAAGAGACCCAAGGGATGAATGAATCCATTTGGTCAGATCCAGTAAGATACGTTTTAGGCTTTTCACATGGGATCAGGCCATTCCTGACCCACCAAATCTAGCATATATGTGCAACGACTCTGTCTAAAGCGGCTCGTGAATCCCTGCCAACCACACAAACACTCAGGCTCAGAAAACATATGCTTTTAATTGGCCGAATGGTTAAAAGGGAACAGCTTGGCTGGGAGCGAAAGAAAATTTGATCTGGCCTTGTTTATTGGGACTTGGTGGTCACCTATCAAGTCGCTGGTTGGCAGGAGGCCATGGAGGAGGGGGCGGGGCAGGGAGGAGCCACGGGCCAAACCATCGCAACTCCGCTTGGGCCACCAAAATGCTGGAGAGGGAACCCTTTGACCGGATGCCAGGAAGCTAGAGAACTGGTGCCAATTTCCATGCCTAGTCTGGGCTCGATGCAAAGTCACTTGGCTATGCCACCCAGAACTGGGAAACGTTTGCCAGCAGGTTAGAGAAAGGGGGTGAGGGGGTGGGTGTCCTATTTATGGGGAGGAAAGAATCCAGAGAGCGAAGGAACATCTGGAGGCAACAGCTGGAAAATGTGGAGGCTGGTCCATGAGGGTGAAGGTGGCACTGGCCCACCAGCCTCACTCTGCCCGTAGTCTCACAACCAGTCCAGGAAGTGGCAGCACCTGTCAGTTTCCTCTGCCCCCCAGAGTCTCAGTGTTGCCCTTCTAGGACTCGGCAGGGAGGAGGGCAGGGACAAAACTGTTAGAATTCCTGCTCCGTGATTGCAGTCATGGGATTGTTGTCTATCACAAGATGGTATATGTTTTGACTCCATGGAGTGGGAAGTGACGGAGACAGGGTGTTTGTGTTACTGTGTTCCGTGAAGTGGGAAGTGTCCTTTGTTCTTTTTCTCTTTGCTGTCTGATGCTAGAGAGAGAGGGAGCCATGTTGCAGTGCTCCATGTGGGTTTATATGTAAATAAAGTAAAGGTAAAGGGACCCCTGACCGTTAGGTCCACTCGTGGACGACTCTGGGGTTGCGGCGCTCATCTCACTTTACTGGCCCAGAGAGCCGGCGTAAAGCTTCTGGGTCATGTGGCCAGCATGACTGAGCCGCTTCTGGCAAACCAGAGCAGCGCATGGAAACGCCGTTTACCTTCCCGCCAGAGCTGTACCTATTGATCTACTTGCACTTTGACGTGCTTTCGAACTGCTAGGTTGGCAGGAGCAGGGACCGAGCAACAGGAACTCACCCCGTTGCGGAGATTCGAACCGCTGACCTTCTGATCGGCAAACCCTAGGCTCTGTGGTTTAACGCATAGCATCCTGTAAATAAAGTAGATTAGCCAAAATGATGATTTGCTGAGGTCCGTTACACAACTGCGAATACTCTGCGGATCCCTAAGTGTGCCGATGTCTATTGGCATCGGTCGCTGTGATGTTCAGGCTGAAGAAAGCTTATGAAGCTCTCGAACGATCGACCAGGAGGGAGAGAACATGCCAGTCGGGCATGTGTCTCTGCCAGGGTCCTACTCGAGTGTAGGATGAGCTCCTGACAACTCTGTATAGGAAAATGAGAGACTGAGAGGACTGCAATTAACAGGTGCAGCCATCCCTGGTAGACTCTGATCTCCTCATCATAGAATTGTAGAAGGGACACCAAGAGTCATCTAGTCCAGTATTTCCCAACCTTGGGCCTCCAGCTGTTTTTGGACTACAATTCCCATCATCCCTTGCCACTGGTCTTGCTAGTCAGGGATGATGGGAGTTGTAGTTCAAAAACAGCTGGAGGCCCAAGATTGGGAAACACTGATCTAGTCCACCTTCCCTGACCCCAGCAACTAAGCTGTGAAGGGAGGCTTCATGCTGCCTATTGGAGCAGCCGCCCAACTCCTACTTGCGTGCAAACAGGAGCAGGGCAGGGATCTCTCAGCTGTGAAGGGAGGCTTCACACTGTCTATCAGAGCTTGCGTGCAAGCAGGAGGGGGCAGGGATCTCTCAGTTAGGCAACGGGAAGCCTCCCTTCCCGGTTGAGGGAACCCTGCCCCCTCATGCTTGCACACAGCTAGGAATGGGATTGGGGCTGCTCCGATGGGAAGGGAGGCATTGCGCTGCCCGAGCCTTGCCACCGCCGCTGCTCTCGGCCCTCCTTCTCTGCCTTCCATGCCTGACCCACCACGCACTGCTTCCCCATGACCACCACCACTGAACAAACAACAGCTCAGGGGCTGTCCAGGCTCATGGAGAAAGGGGATAGAAGCCTCGGAGGAAGGGGAAACGTGGCTGTTGAGGTCAAGGCAACGGCCGCCCCTCTGCCACCGCCATCACTGCAGCATCAACGTCCTGAACGTCTAGTATTTAATTAATGAAAGTGTCCCCGGATTCATTGGAAAAAATCTGGTAACCTGGGAAAAGATTTATAATGAATTGGAAAATAATGTTGAAATATACATTTGTTAAGAAACCAGAAACCTTTCTTCTTGGAATAACAGGTTTGGAATTGCCCAAGAAAGATGTCAGATTGTTTTTGTATGCCACAACTGCAGCTAGAATTTTGCCTGCCAAAAACTGGAAATCACAAGAAGTACCAACAGTGGAGGAATGGCAGATGAAGATAATGGATTTTTCGGAACTAGCCGACCTGACCAGAGGAGTCTGCGACCAGAAGGAGGAGGAGTACCAAGAGGAATGGAAGAAATTCAAAGATTATCTCGTTAAATATGTTAAGATAACTTAAACAGAATTACTTGCAAGTACCAAATTGGCCTAGGATTTAAATAGGTGATGTTGTAGAATACCATGGATAAAAGTTAAAATGAAAAGAAAGAAAGATGTAAATGGACTAAGTAAATTTTATGTGAAATCGGTTTTGGAAAACTGCTACAATGATTTATATGGAAACTCAGCCAGGGGGAGTCGAGGAAGTCATCTAACAATGTTAACAAAAGCAGAATTTCTAAAGTTAGGATATATGTTTGTTTGTTTGCTTGTTTTTTGATGTTTTTTTGTTTGTGGATATGTTTGTTATAAAATTGGAAAACTAATAAAAAAAATGGGGGGGGGGGAGAAAAAAATCTGGTAACCTTACCATAAAGCCCACTGGGTGTGACTTTAGGCTGGTCACTGGCTCTCAGCCTAACCTATCTCACAGGGTAGTTGTGATTATTATTATTATTATTAAATAATAATGCAACTTGAGTGTTCCCAGGCACCTCTGTGAGAGCATTCGGTCTGATGCCTTTTTTTCTGCTTTCAGGTGACCGAGGCCCAAAGGGGGAGAAGGGGGAAAGAGGAGACCGAGGCAGAGAACCAGGTAAGACGGGGTTTTGTTTCTCCTCTCTGGGTTGCCACCTTTTGTTCCGGCCAGTGCTCCGATGCCTTTAACTGCCACGTGAGAAAAAGGCATTGAAAGCGTCGTTGACGGGCAAAGCTGCACCTGGTAAATTTCTGCAGGTGTGGCTGCTGTCAAGGGCCCGAGGGCCTCTCCTGGGTTGTATTTATTAGTTTTTAAATACATAGATTTGGGTTCTAATTTTGATGCTGACGGATGCAGGAGATGCTCAGGTCTAGGGAAATGTGGTCCATTCGGGTCTTAAGGATGATAGAAGATGGAGATTTGTTGTGCAGATATACCACAAACAGATAAGCCCAAATAGATTTGGAAACAAAGACCTGGCTAACAGCATGAGTTACAGGATACACATTCGCAACCCGCAGTGTTTGCAACCCGCAGCGGCGCTTCTGTGCATGCACACAGTGCAATTTAGCGCTTCTGTGCATGCACAACCACCGAAACCGGGAAGCAACTTGTTCCGGTACTTCCAGGTTTCGGCAGGTGCGTAGCCCCAAAAAACACAACCTGAAGCAGCTGTAACCCAAGGTATGACTGTATCTGTTCTGATTCCTCCACCAGCCATGTGTTCTAGCCCTATGAAAGAGGGAGGAAAAATTCTCCCTCCCCACTTTCCCATGCTACACATAATCTTATAATATTCCATGATTTCACCTCTTCTTCTCCTTTTCTCTGAACCAAAAAGTCCCAAACGCTGCAAACTTTGTTCGTAGCAGAGTCGCTCCATCTTCTGGATCATTTTGCTTGCCTTTTCCAACTCGACAGTAGCCTGTGAAATGGGCGCAAAATGCTCCCATGCTAGATAGATAGATGATAGATAGATGATAGATAGATAGATGATAGATAGATAGATGATAGATAGATAGATAGAGATAGATAGAGATAGATAGATGATAGATAGATGATAGATGATAGAGATAGATAGATAGATAGATAGATAGATAGATAGATGATAGATAGATAGATAGATAGATAGATAGATAGATAGATAGATAGATATAGATAGATATAGATAGATAGATAGATAGATAGATAGATAGATAGATAGATGATAGATAGATAGATAGATGATAGATAGATAAACTTAAACAAAATGTTATAAGGGGAAAAATTGGAGACATAATAGTTGAAAGGTATAATACAGAATAAGATCTGAAAAAAGGTTAGGTATTGCTGAATATGATTGTGTAAAAAGGGAACACAGAAAAGGGAGATGTGAGGAAGTCAGGAAAGAAGGATATGAAAATAATGGGTAAGAAACTGGATATATATGTTTCTTTTTAGGTCTACTTTCTTGTTTTTCTGTTTTTGATGTCTTGTGTTGTATTTCTCTGTTTTTGCTTGATTGATTGATTGTGATGGTGTTTTTCTTCTATTTTTTTATTTTGGTTTTGAGTGTGAGGTTTGCTGTATTGTTTGAAAACTGCAATAAATATTTTAATAATAATAAAAAGATAGATGATAGATAGATAGATAGATAGATAGATAGAGATAGATAGATAGAAAGATAGATAATAGATAGATAGATAGATAGATGATAGATATAGATAGATAGATAGATAGATAGATAGATAGATGATAGATAGATAGATAGATAGATAGATAGATAGATAGATAGATAGATAGATAGATAGATGATAGATAGATAGAGAGAGAGAGAGAGAGAGAGAGAGAGAGATAGATGATAGATAGATAGATAGATAGATAGATAGATAGATAGATAGATGATAGATAGATAGATAGATGATAGATAGATGATAGATGATAGACAGACAGACAGACAGACAGACAGAGAGAGATAGAGATAGAGATAGAGATAGAGATAGAGATAGAGATAGAGATAGAGATGATAGATGATAGATGATAGATGATAGATGATAGATAGATAGATAGATAGATGATAGATAGATAGATAGATAGATAGATAGATAGATAGATAGATGATAGAGAGATAGAGAGATAGATGATAGATGATAGAGAGATAGAGAGATAGAGATTTTGGATCTTAACAGTTTTGCAGATGTCCGTTCCGCAAACAGAATGAGAAATGGTCGTCTTTTTTTTCTTCTTCCTTCCTTGACCGGGGAGATTCGCAGAGCAGTGCTCTCTCTGCACTAGGGCATAAATCTCCCATTTCCCTAACAGACACATGGTCCCAATTATCCCGGCCGATGATATCTTTGTGCAGCTGCATGGGCTCGCGGGCTTGTTTTCCTAAGCAATCATGTTTATTTCTTTTCCTTATATTTTCCCCTTTTGCTCAAGGCTCGGAGAGGTAATAGGCTCAATAAAAACAAATGCACGGAAGGGGAACAAAGGCCACGGGAAACTCTGGGGTCTCGTGCAAAATGGGGGCCCGGAGGGTGGGAATGAGCATGTAAATCCCTGGGCTACAGATTGTTTTTTTGGGGGGTGCAATCCAGGCATTGCTGGAAAAAAATAAAATCCCAATCCCCAAGGAGGTTCGTATTTACTGTATTTTTCTCTCTATAAGACACACCAGACCACAAGATGCACCTAGTTTTTGGAGGAGGAAAACAAGAAAAAAATATATTCTGAATCTCAGAAGCCAGAACAACAAGAGGGATCGCTGTGCAGTGAAAGCAGCAATCCCTCTTGCTGTTCTGGCTTCTGGGATAGCTGCGCAGCCTGCATTCACTCCATAAGATGCACACATATTTCCCCTTACTTTTTAGGAGGGAAAAAGTGAGTCTTATAGAGCAAAAAATACGGTACTTCCTAAGAGTGAGGGACCCAACTGAGAGAAGGGGGCCTCTTACTGCAAACAATTAACGCCGCTAGCTGGATTGATTTAAAAAGACTTGTAATGTTAATAATTAATACCTTTTTTATATTTATTTAAAATTTATGACGATTGGAATGAACAATATGTAAATTAGAAGAGGCACAAATGCTATAATATAGAAAGGGATTATGAAAACCATGAGGGAAATCAATCGGCTCCTATGAGCAAAAGCCAATGTGAATAACAAGGATGTATTTTAATATTATGAAATGGAAATTTAATAATTAAAAATAATAAAAGAGAGAGAGAAGGGGCCCTCTTGCGGCTGGCCTAAGAAATACTGCAGCAAATATGGCATTCTTGCATGCAGAGGAAGAGAAACAACAGCCGTTAAAAGAACCATAGAAAAGTAGAGTTGGGAGGGACCTCCAGGGGTCATCTAGTCCAACCCCCATCAATGCAGGAATCTCAGCTAAAGCATCCATGACAGGTGGCCATCCACCCTCTGCTTAGAAACCTCTAAGGAAGGAGAGACCACTACCTTCTGAGGGAGTTTGCTCCACTGCCATGCCGCTCTTACTGTCAGAAAGTTCTTCCCGATGTTTAGTCAAGAGGATTGTAGAGGTGGAAGGGACCCCAAGGGTCATCTAGTCCAACCCCCTGCAGTGAAGGAATCTCAGCTACAGCATCCATGACAGGTGGCCACCCAACCTCTACTTAAAAACCTCCAAGGAAGGAGAGTCCACAACCTCCCAGGGGAGTCCGTTCCACTGTCAAACAGCTCTGGTTGTCAGAAAGTTTTTCCATATATTTAGTCGGAATCTCCTCTCTTGTAACTTGAAGCCATGGGTTCAAATCCTACCCTCCGGAGCAGGAGAAAACAAGCTTGCTCCCTCTTCCATGTGACAGCCCTTGAGATATTGGAAGATGGCTATTGTATGGCTCCTCTCAGTCTTGTATGGCTCCTCTCAGTCTCCTCTTTTCCAGGCTAAACATATCCAGCTCCTTCAACCATTCCTCATCAGGCTTTGTCTCCAGACCCTTGATCCTCTGCACACCTTCCAGCTTGTCAACAACCTTCTTAAATTTTGGTGCCCTGAACTGGACACAGGATTCCAAGTGCAGGAATCTCAGCTATAGCATCCGTGGCAGAGGGCCATGAATCTCAACAAGCTTGTCATTAGAGAGGGAGAAACATTTTCTGTCCACTTTCTCCATGCTGTGTATCATTTTATAAACGTGCAGCAGTACCCCCAACCCTCTGACTGGACTGCCCCACTTACTCTACGCAGCTTCCAACAAGATAGAAAAAACACAGTGCTACCGTATTTTTCGCTCTATAAGACACACTTTTCCCCACCTAAAAAGTAAGGGGAAATGTGTGTGCATCTTGTGGAGCAAATGCAGGCGGGAGGCTCTGCTCAGCGCTCCCTTTAAAGAGCCTCATGGAGTGTGTGTGCAGCTCTTGGGGGCTTTTCCTCGAGGAGGGAAGGGCAGCCCTTCTCCCTCCTCGGGGAAAAGCCCCCAAGAGCCACACACACACTCCGCTCGCTCTTCAAAGGGAGCGCAACTCTTGGGGGAGCCTTAGAGTTTCTACCTTGTGGCTTCCATCTTCTGAAAGGATGAGCCATGTGCTGCTGGCTAAGAGCCAGCAGAAGATGGCAAAAGAGCAAAAGATGAAAATGAGTCAAATGGCTGTGTGACCAGTTCTGGACCAGGTGTGACTGTATTTGACTGCTTCAATGAAGGACACATCAAACACAGGTGTGTGGTCCTCCACTTCTTGCTGGACTACAACTCCCATCATCCATGCCCATTGGCCATGCTGGCTCTTGGAGCTGATAGGATCTGGCATCTCCATCCCTAAAGGTACAGCATGAAAATTCCCCTTTCTTTCTTTGAGACACTGCAGGATAACACACACACACACACACACAAACACACACACACACACACACCAATCTAAATGAGAAGCGCAGCCCTGGTCTCCCGCCCAGTCTCCCGGCTCCAGTTAGCGTCCATATATGGGACCTCTCTATTGCGTTCAGAGCAGGTGTGGCTCTTAAACCGGCCCCAGCGATGAAGCCGCCATTCCGGCAGGTGAAATATCCCACCAGGGAGGGATATGTCCACACCCAACAGCTGAGGAGTGCGATGACTAGCTTGGAACGCAACCCAGCCTTCCTCGCAGCAAGTGAGCGGCACGCCTAGGGTGCCCCTTGCTCAAGGAGACAGCCGCAAATGGCTTCAAGATGTCTCTGGGAGCCGGTGGGAGACAGAGATTGCGTTGCCAAGAGCGACAGGCGATGATGGCTTAATGGGTGGGGTCAGGGGCCGTGGAGGATTAGAGGGACCGGCCTCATGCTTTCATGCACAATGACACAATCGGCAAAGAGTCAAGGCCAAAGTGGGTGGGGAGAGCATCAAGGATGCAGCCTCATCCCTTTGCACGCCGCAATCCAAGTTGTTGGCCCCACTTAACCTGGAGAAGGGATGTCTTTTTGTTCCCGGTTTTATGCTGAAAACAATTTGGTCCACTGCCCAGCAGTGGGGGGAAACTGCCTCGCTGGGAGGTGAACTAATCCTTTCCCATTTGCTACTCAGAACTTATCCTTGCATCGAGAAATGCGCACGAGTTTATCCATGATGAAAGGATTGTTGTTGTTGTTTAGTCATTCAGTCGTGTCCGACTCTTCGTGACCCCCTGGACCAGAGCACGCCAGGCACTCCTGTCTTCCACTGCCTCCCGCAATTTGGTCAGACTCATGCTGGTAGCTTCGAGAACACTGTCCCACCATCTCGTCCTCTGTCGTCCCCTTCTCCTTGTGCCCTCCATCTTTCCCAACATCAGGGTCTTTTCCAGGGAGCCTTCTCTTCTCATGAGGTGGCCAAAGTAATGGAGCCTCAGCTTAACGATCTGTCCTTCCAGTGAGCACTCAGGGCTGATTTCCTTCAGAATGGATAGGTTTGATCTTCTTGCAGTCCATGGGACTCTCAAGAGTCTCCTCCAGCACCAGAATTCAAAAGCATCAATTCTTTGGCGATCAGCCTTCTTTATGGTCCAGCTCTCACTTCCATACATCACTAGATGTAAGGATAAGCTGTACAAATAACAGAAAGTCCCTCTTCACAGAGCGCAGGGTTAAACTATGGAACTCTCTCCCACCAGAGGCAGTGATGGCCACAAACCTAGATGACTTTAGACAGATTTATGGAGGAGAAGGCTTTCGATAGCTAATAGCCGTGATGGCTCGGCTGTGTCTCTGCAGTTTGAGGCCGCAGTGCTTCTGATTCCCAGCTGCTGGAAATCTCAGGAGGAGACAGGGCTCTGTGTTCAGATCCTGCTTGTTGTGCTGGGCCTGGGGGTAACCCAAGCAACGCGGTCCAGGTCCAGTCCCGAATCCAAGGGTTCCTTCCGTGAGGAGTCAGTCCAACAGGGCCAAGGCAGGAAACCAGGCAAGGTCAGGCACAGGGTCTCAGGAAGGTTCTAGCAATCAGCAACGTTGCTCTTACAACCTGAGGCGGGGTCTGGCAGGCTTTTATCTCTGTCGGGTAACGGCTGGTCCTGATCCCCCGGTGACTCACCTCCCTGTCTTTCCCAAAGGCGAGCACTCCTCCTGCAAGTACTCAGGTCTCTCCTTCTCTCAGACCTCAGTATCTGCAGCTCAGGAGATGTCGGTGGATGACTAGACCCAGAGGCTGCCTCAGCCTCCCCTGACCCAAGCGGTAGTGGAGCAGCTGTAAGTGATGGCCCAGCTGAAGGCAGCCTCAGGCCCCTGACTCGTCCCAGCTGGTGCTTGTTGCAGGGGAACCTGTGCAAACTGAGACGCTTCAGGGTCAGGACCCAGACTTGGTTCAGATGATGCCTGAAGCAAAGGATCCGGTGCAGACTGAGACTCCTCTGGTTCCGAGTCCGAGCCCAAGTCCCAGGCCATCATACTTGTGGATTTCCTAGAAGTGGCAACCGGAGTTCCATAGTTAGCTTTGCACTGTGTGGAGAAGTCCTCTCTTGTATTCATCCTGAACCTTCCAACATTGATCTTCATTGGGTGTCCATGATTTCTGGTGTCATGAGAGAGGGGGAGAAACATAATTTTATAAACTTCTATCGTGTTGCCTCTTACCTTTTCTCTAAACTAAAAACAGTGCCGTAAGCTAATTTTGCATTGTGCAAAGAAGTACTTGGAACGGTGGTATTCTGACACTAGGTGCATTTCTGTCCTGCTCAAGGGGGTGTCTGGCATTCAGTTCTCCTGTTTAGGGACCGGAAAGAGATGTGGGCATGTCTCCCCTGTGATCTGAGGGTAGAGGGAGCAACATCCCTCAGGAGAGAGTCTAGGAATGGATTTCGACAGTAGAAGAGGATATATTGTGAGATGAGCAGAGAACCATCCTTGGCAGTTTAAACTTGGCAAGGTTAAAGGTTAGGCAAGGTTGATTTAACCTTCTAGAAACAATACTTTCTGCTTTAAGACAGGCTGAGTTTTCCTGGTATTACCTCTTTTCTCCCCTTTAAAAGCAGCAATCACACATACATCGTTTTGTGAAGAAGTAAAAGTAGTATTTACTTACATATATGGTATGGGTCTTGAAGCAGCAATTACAGTAGCAAAATGAAGGCAGGTTTCTAACAATTATCTAAGTTAGGTAAAGGTAAAAGGACCCCTGACCGTTAGGTCCAGTCGCGGACGACTCTGGGGTTGCGGCGCTCATCGCACTTTACTGGCCGAGGGAGCCGGCGTACAGCTTCCGGATCATGTGGTCAGCATGACTAAGCCGCTTCTGGCGAACCAGAGCAGCGCACGGAAACGCCGTTTACCTTCCCGCTGGAGCAGTACCTATTTATCTACTTGCACTTTGACGTGCTTTCAAACTGCTAGGTTGGCAGGAGCAAGGACCGAGCAACGGGAGCTCAACCCATCATGGGGATTCGAACCGGCCACCCACGTCCCTATTATCTAAGTTACAGAAGCACAAAAACTAAGTTCAAAATGGTGTCTGAGTTTCAGAGCTCCGATGTGCACATGTAGTCAGCTTGGAGGCATGATGAAAAAAGAGAAAGATGTCCAGGCAGGTAGGAAGTATGCAACAGCTTCCTGCCAAGGCAGACAAACACGAAAGCTCTGTGAACCTCATCCCCTTCATGTGCTCATCTGGCAAAGCATGAATTCTTGATTTGACAATTTTAATTCCATCTGTGATTTATTCTTTTCCTCCCCTGCCTTACCTTGCAGCCCCTGCTTCCGAGGAGGGCATTATCCGCCTGGTGAACGGCTCAGGGCCCCATGAAGGGCGGGTGGAGGTTTATCACGACCGATCGTGGGGCACCGTTTGTGACGATGGCTGGGACAAGAAAGACGGAGACGTGGTGTGCCGGATGCTGGGCTTCCGAGGCGCAGAAGAGGTTTACAGGATGGCCGTCTTTGGGCAAGGTAAAGGCAGCAACGCCACGAGCCATTGGTGGCTCGAGCATTTGCTCTGCGTGCAGAGGGTACCGGTCTCATTGTCCAGTGGCACCTCTATGTAGGAGCATGAGAAAACCATCGCTGAAACCCTGGAGAACCTTTGCCAACTACTGTGGAAAATGCTAATGTGCTGGTCCTGGGGGGAAGGTTACCGTCGGCGTGGTCAAAGTCCGGTCCTGGGTCACGAGTCTGGAAACAGTTCACAAAGAGCGAGGCGGGGTCCGAAGCAGGAAGCCGGGCGGGGACAGGAACTCTGGAAGGACAGGTCTGGGTCTGGGCAGAAGCAGGTATTCAACGATGTTGCTCCCGCAACCTGGGACCGGGCTGACTGGCCTTTATCTTCTCTGAGGCCAGGGGCGGTCCCGGCCCCCAGGAGACCCGCCTCTCCTGGCCTTAAGGCGAGCACTCCTCCTGGGAGAAACCAGTTCCCTCCGCCTCTCTGCCCTGAGCCTCTGCAGTTCAGGAGAGGCTGGAGGGTTACTGGACCCAGGGGGAGACTCACCTTCCCCTGACAGGGCTGGGAGAGGCGCACCTGTAGGCACTGTGCCCTCAATCACTTTCGGAGCCAGAGTGGAATCACCTGGTGCCTGCTCCTGAGGATCCGGCACAGGTGCAGGCACTTCAGATCCAAGGCCCTGCCGCAGCTCAGCCGGCCCTGGAGGCGGGGACTCCTGTGCAGGCTGGGGTTCCTCCGGTTCAGCCTCTGAATCGGATTCCCAGGCCATCACAGCTAAGCTGCGTGGAACCATAGTCTGAGCTTTCCATTTTCCTCTCCCCATATGAACTGTGATGGCCTGGGAGTCCGATTCAGAGGCTGAACCCGAGGAATCCCAGCCTGCACAGGATTCCCCGCCTCCAGAACCAGCTGAGCCGGGGCTGGGGCCTGAGCCTGAAGGGTCCTCACCTGTGCTGGGTCCTCAGGTGCAGGCACCAGCTGAGTCTGCTCTGGCTCCTGAGGTGATGGAGGACCCATTGCCTGCAGGTGCTCCACTCTCAGCCCCATCAGAGGAAGGTGAGGTTGCCTCTGGGTCCGGTAACCCTCCAGCCTCTCCTGAACTGCAGAGGCTCAGGGCAGAGAGGCGGAGGGAACTAAGTTCCTGCAGGAGGAGTGCTCACCTCCAGGCCTGGAGAGGCGAGTGACCAGAGGATCGGGGCCGCCCTATGCCTTGGGGCAGATAAAAGCCGACCAGCCCCAATCCCAAGTTGTGGGAGCAACATTGTTGGTAGCCAGTTCCTGCTTGAACCCTGTCCTGCTTTCCTGCTTGACCCGCCCTGGATCCCTGCTTGCAAGCCTGTTCCTGACTTCACCCGACTCCCTGCCCTCCACCCAGCTTCAGCTTTGACCACGGACCGGACTTGGACCTCGCCTCTTGGGTAACCCACAGGACCAGCACATGAACCTACCTGGACCCTGGGATCATCATCTGAGACCGTTCTTCCATTAGAGGTCTGGAGCATGGCAGCACAAGAACAGGACTTTTCTGTGGTGGCCCCCCTTTTGCAGAATGCTTTCCCCTGGGTGCCTCACCTGGCGCCTTCATTAGACACCATGTGAAAACATTCCTCTTCAGCCAGGCCTTTGGCTGATGAACATCAGGCTGGAGATGGCTGGATTCGAACCTGGAGCTTTCTGCATGCAGAGCAAATGCTCTCCTACGGAGCCATCATCCTTTCACATTTCAGTCTCTCAGTCTCAGCCACTCCGTGCTGTGCAACACAGGGATAGCGATACCAATAGTGTCGACCTCCCATATCTTTGCAAATTTCCCCGCCTGGGAGAAATGCAGGGGGCGTGTCCCAGAGTCCAAGAACTGGATAAGGAGATCCTTGGCACTTCCGAGCCTTTGATTTCAGTCTCCCATTCAACGCTCACCTCTACGTAATGGCTTTCTTTGTGGTCAAGGGGCTGCAGGACCGCCTCTCCTGGTATGTCCCACAGGGTACCTTACGGTCTTCAAACAAAAACATCTTGGAGGTCCACAGGGAGGTTAGGCTGGCCTCAACCAGAGCCAGGGCTTTTTTGGCTGTGTCCCTGATCTGGTGGAACGCTCTGTCCCAAGAGACTAGGGCCCTGTGGGACTTGACATCTTTCCGCAGGGCCTGCAAGACTTAGCTGTTCCACCAGGCCTTTGGCCAAGGCACAGTCTGACCCCCTCCTTTGGTAATCCTCACAGAACTCTAGCCCAATGGTTGCCATCAATATGATTTGAATTGATTTCATAATGAATTGATTTTAGAACGCTGTATTATTTTACTGTTGTTAGCCACTCTGAGCCCGGCTTCGGCTGGGGAGGGCGGGATATAAATAAATTTTATTTGTTGTTGTTTAGTCATTTAGTCGTCTCCGACTCTTCGTGACCCCCTGGACCAGAGCACGCCAGGCACTCCTGTCTTCCACTGCCTCCTGCAGTTTGGCCAAACTCATGCTGGTAGCTTCGAGAACACTGTCCCACCATCTCGTCCTCCGTCGTCCCCTTCTCCTTGTGCCCTCCATCTTTCCCAACATCAGGGTCTTTTCCAGGGAGTCTTTTCTTCTCATGAGGTGGCCAAAGTCTTGGAGCCTCAGCTTCAGGATCTGTCCTTCCAGGGAGCACTCAGGGCTGATTTCCTTCAGAATGGAGAGGTTTGATCTTCTTGCAGTCTCCTCCAGCACCAGAAATCAAAAACGTCAATTCTTCGGCGATCAGCCTTCTTTATGGTCCAGCTATTATTATATTTATTATTATTGTGTGGTCAGGGGCCACCCAGGCGCTCCTGCCTGGGAAAGAGAGGCAGAGAGATGTGCAATTGACCAGAACCATTTCCAAACAAGCCCCGCTGAGCGGCTGCAGAACCCCAAAGTTATGGGTCAGGAGATCCCCTGGTGTTATCGAAGCCATGGCTGTGTTGGTACCGTTCCAGCATTTCATCACATCTTTTGATCAGGGCAGGGAGAGAGGAAGACTGGACTGCAAATATTTTGAAATTTGCGTGACTGGTTTGTGCAAATATGTCTGGTCCACCCTGATTCTTTCCTTTGCTTCGGTCTTTTCGCACACACAAAGCAGCGCCCTCTGGGGTTTCTGTTTCTGCTGTTTTGCCTTGCGAACGTCTGCCACGGGGTGTCCGTGTAGCAAATAAATGAAATCATAAGTAGAAGGGGTAGGCAGTGAGAGATTTTACTTTCTTGGGCTCCATGATCACTGCAGATGGTGACAGCAGCCACAAAATTAAAAGACGCCTGCTTCTTGGGAGAAAAGCAATGACAAACCTAGACAGCATCTTAAAAAGCAGAGACATCACCTTGCCAACAAAGTTCCGTATAGTAAAAGCTATGGTTTTCCCAGTAGTGATGTATGGAAGTGAGAGCTGGACCATCAAGAAGGCTGATCGCCGAAGAATTGATGCTTTTGAATTCTGGTGCTGGAGGAGACTCTTGAGGGTCCCATGGACTGCAAGAAGATCATACCTCTCCATTCTGAAGGAAACCAGCCCGGAGTGCTCACTGGAAGGACAGATCCTGAAGCTGAGGCTCCAGTACTTTGGCCACCTCAGGAGAAGAGAAGACTCCCTGGAAAAGGAGGACTTCCGGAGGCGGCGCGAACGACAATGGCTGCCTTCTTCTAATTGTGAAGGGGGAGCTCCGCAGAAACGGGTCGTCCGCTACGGCGAAGCGGAGACCCACGTCGGAAAACCACAGGCAGCGAAAGCCTGTGGCCGTGGGACTCGGCAGGCACCAGAAGCGCCCCCCGAAACGCAGAAGAGACCCCGTAAGGGGTCTCGGAACGTGGAAGGGTTGGCGCGGTGCTGTGAGTCGATCGCTCTTTCTGTGGAGTGAAGCCGCGTAGCTGCTGTCGGTGAGCGCTGACATCTTTTCCTGGGAACATCCGATTTGAAAACAACAACCCGTGAGTAAGAAAAGAAAGAAAGATTTGGAGGCTAAATTACTGCTAATTCGGCTAAAAGCGGGAGACGCAACCAGGAAGTCCGTCTCTCGTCTCTGCTTAAGATTCAAAGCAAAGGACTTTGATGTTTGGAGCCTTTGAAGAGGCGCTAAAAGGCAATCAATCTGTACATCTATTGGAGCTGTGTTTAAGGAGACTTAGGACTTAACTCTTTGAGTGATTCACTTCTTAATATGAACTGTGCTTTACCTTTTCTGCTGGAATTACAAATCTACAGAGAAACCCAGGCAGTCGGACTGCCTATTTAACAGAACTGTCAGATTGAAAATTTTGACACTTTGTTGCTTTGTGCTGCTACAAGCTGAGTGCTATTGGAACTGTTATATTGAATCATTTTTTCTGGCACTTGCTGAGATATTGTTATGTTTTTAAGACCAACTCTGCTAACTATAGGGAAACTGAAGGTTCTTTGGAAACTAAAGGCTGTATGGACATTGTTTTAGAAGCATTGGAATTTGGAAAAGTTTGGAGTTTTAAATAATTGATTTTAATAATTTGATTTCCTCCCTCAAAACATAATTGGGCTCCCTCTAGAGGATTTTGGATTTACAATTGCATGTGAGTTTGCTTTCTTTTTCCTTTCCTTCTATTTGGCTGTTTGCCCTCTGGGCTGGTGGTTTCCCATGGGAACATACTCAGTCTGACCTTGACCAGTAGACAGAACTGGAATGAGTGGCACTGGGAGACCAACAAGAAAGCAAAACAAACAACTCTGACTTTAACTTCACAGCCGCATAGATCATCTGTCCCTGCTGTTTTGGAAGTGGAAGAAGGAATTGAGCAACCTTTGTTAGAGGATATGGCAGCAGGAGGATCTGCTTCAGTATTAGATAAAATATTTGAAAAATTGGAAGCTCTAGACAAAAAAGCGGATGAGCAAACGGCAAAGATTGATCAAAATACAGCCAGTGTTAATAAATTAACTGAACAAGTTACTTTGAATGCACAATCAATTGGCAAATTATTTGAAGCCACCGCAGAAAATCGGAAATTGGCAGAGGAAGCTAACCAAAAAACTGAAGAACTGAGGCAGGAGGTAAAACCATTGCACAGGCAGGTTGGAGAACAACAGGCCTATCTGTCTATGATTGAACTATGGGCTCGGGAAAATAATTTGAGATTGAGGTTTATACCAGAACTTCAACAAGGGAACTTAATTGAGTTTCTGACAAAGGAATTTTCCAAGTTTTGGCCTTTGGAGGAAGAAAAGGACTTTAAAATTGTGACTGCTTTTAGACTTGGAAAACTAACAAGGAAAGACAGGCCCAGAGACTGCTTGATTACTTTGAGATCTAAGGAGGAAAGGGATAAAATACTAGGTCTACACTACGAAAAGTCACTTGAAATTTTGGATAGAAGAGCAGAGATTTACAAAGACATCCCAAAACAACTTTTGGACCTTAGATCCACCTATACTGAACTAGCAAAACTGTTGAGGAGCAACTCAATCATTTATAGGTGGGAATTTCCCCAAGGATTATCTTTCACATTCAGAGGGAAGAAAGTGAAAATCAAAACAGCCGAGGATAAAGTAAAATTTCTGAGTACCTACGGAGAGGACCTTCAGAAAGGGACCGAAAGACCTTCAGGGTCTGGACCCTCGCCTGCACCTACACCTACACCTTTGGGGTCTGAAGACCAGGAGAAAAAGATACCACCACAAGAGGAATAACAGATTTGTCCAGGATGTCTCTGCAACTTCTGAGTTGGAACATTAATGGTGCCAATTCTCAGGAAAAAAGGAGAAGAATATTTCATATATTGAAAAAAGAACAATTGGACATTATTTGCTTGCAAGAAACACATGTGACTAGGCTCCACAGAAAAGTGTTAATAAACAAAAGATTAGGCCAAGAATTTATCTCTTTGGACCGAGTTAAGAAAAGAGGAGTGGTGATATATGCAAAGGAGAGCCTGTCACCAAAATTTTTATTTAAAGATGAACAAGGAAGAATTTTAGCAATTGAGATACAAAACCAAGGAGAAAAGTTTTTGATATTAGGAATTTATGCACCAAATGAGGGGAAATCGGAATTTTACAAGAAGCTGCATGAGATAATGCTGGACTACTTGAATTATGACAACATCATTATGATGGGAGACATGAACGGGGTGGCATCAACTAACATGGATAAGTCACATAGCCAAAATGTGACAAAAGATGGCAGACTACCTAAAACATTTTTTGAACTGACTGACAACATGGACTTGATTGACATTTGGAGAACAAAGAACCCCCAGGGAAGAGAAGGAACATTTTTTTTTCTGAAGCCCAACTGACATGGACAAGAATCGACCAAATATGGATAACTAGAGGTCTGGCACCTAAGACAAAAAAAGTGGAAATCTGCCCAAAGACCTGCTCCGACCATAATGCTGTAAAGATGGATATGAGACTAACTCCAACCAGCTCCTTCAGATGGAAGATGAATGACAATTTGTTTAGAGATCAGGAGATTATCAAAAAGGCCCAAAAAGCTTTGAAGGACTACTTTGAGATAAATTTGAACACTATGGTGGAAAAAAGAACCGTCTGGGACGCAAGTAAAGCGGTTATGAGGGGGTTTCTGATACAACAGAACACCATAAAGAAAAGAGCACAGAATGAGAAAAAAGATAAGATCCTGGAGAAAATTAAAGAATGTGAGAAGAAGTTAAGATCGAGACCGAAGTCAAAGGAGATTTTAAGAGAAATTAAACTCTACCAAGCACAATATTCTAAATTGATAAATCAGGAAGTGGAATGGAAAGTTAAGCTAATGAAACAAAGATCTTTTGAATCGGCAAATAAATGTGGAAAGCTGTTAGCATGGCAGCTGAAAAAGAGACAAAAATTGAACACGGTCACAAATTTAGAGATTGAAGGAAGAAATATTCAGAACCCAGTGGAGATCAGAAAGTGTTTCCAGAGATACTTTAAACAACTATATACACAAGGGCCGCAAAACGAGGTGGAGATAGAACAATTTTTGATAAAGAATGGTCTACCAAGGCTGTCTCAGGAAAATAGAACAATCCTGAACTATAAAATAACACAACAAGAGATTGAAGAAGCCATTCAGAACATGCAACTGGGCAAATCTCCAGGGCCAGATGGGCTTACCTCCAAATACTATAAGACATTGAAAGACTATTTGATACATCCATTAATGGAGGTTTGCAATGAAATCATGGAGGGGAAGAAGGCACCAGAGTCGTGGAAAGAAGCTTTCATCACATTGATACCCAAACTAGAAACTGAAAAGACACAACTTAAGAATTACCGCCCCATCTCCCTCCTAAATGTGGACTACAAAATATTTGCAGACATTTTAGCAAGCAGATTTTAAAAAGTTTTAAATGAAGTAATTCATAAGGACCAGGCAGGCTTTCTCCCAGGTAGACATTTGTTTGCTAATACAATATTATTGACATTTTGGAGCTTTTGCAAACAAATATCAATACAAAAGCAGTGTTAATATTTATAGATGCGGAGAAGGCCTTTGATAACATCTCATGGAAGTTTATGAAGAAAAATTTGGAAGGGATGGGAGTGGGACGGGGGTTTGAGAATGGGATAGAGGCAATTTATTCGGAACAAAAGGCTAAATTGATAGTGAACAATGTGGTGACGGAAGAGCTCAAAATTGAAAAAGGAACACGACAAGGTTGCCCTATCTCCCCTTTGCTATTTATTTCGGTCCTGGAGGTGCTCTTGAATATGATTAGAGGAGACCGGTTGGTGGAAGGAATTCAGGTCGGAGCGAAACAGTATAAACTTAAAGCATTTGCACATGACCTAGTTTTGACCCTACAGGAGCCAGAGTCTAGTACGAAAAGGGTATTACAATTGATTCAGGAGTTTGGTCGGGTGGCGGGATTTAAACTTAACAAGCAGAAAACCAAGGTTTTGGAAAAATAATTGACACCTTTAGAATCAGAAAGGTTTCAGAAAGAGACAGAGTTAAATGTGGTTAAAAAAGTAAGATACCTAGGGGTAAACATAACAGCCAAGAATCTGAGCTTATTTAAGGATAATTATGAAAAGTGTTGGTCTGAAATTAAAAGGGATTTAGAAGTTTGGTCAAGATTGAAACTTTCCTTGTCAGGACGAATTGCTGTTATAAAGATGAATGTATTGCCAAAAATGCTGTTTTTATTCCAGACTTTACAGATTGTGGATAAAATGGAGTGTTTTGGGAGGTGGCAAAGAGATATCTCCAAATTTGTCTGGCAGGGCAAAAAGCCCAGAATTAAGTTTAAGATACTAACTGATGCTAAAGAAAGAGGGGGCTTTGCCCTGCCAGACTTAAAGCTGTACTATGAATCAGCAGCTTTCTGCTGGTTGAAAGATTGGCTGCTTCTTGAAAACACTGATGTTTTAGATTTGGAAGGATTTAACGTTTTTGGATGGCATGCATATTTGTGGTATGACAAGGTTAAAATTCATAAGGCTTTCAAGAACCATATTGTCAGGAAAGCAGTGTTCAATGTCTGGATAAAATATAAAGACTTATTGGAAAATAAGACCCCAAGGTGGTTATCACCAATGGAAGCTAAGGCCCGGAAAAGACTCAATATGGAGGCCAAATGGCCGAAATATTGGGAAATAATAGAAAAAGATGGAGATAATTGGAGGTTGCAGAGTTTGGAGAAATTAAAAGATAAAGTGCGAGATTGGTTACATTATGCTCAGATCAAAGAAGTTTTTAAGTTGGATAAAAAGATAGGATTCCAGGTGGAAAAATCAAAGTTAGAAACGGAATTGTTAGAACCTAAGACTAAGGTACTTTCAAGAATGTATAATTTGCTGCTAAAATGGAACACACAAGATGAAACGGTCAAATCGGCTATGATAAAATGGGCACAGGACATAGGGTATAATATCATGTTTGCTGACTGGGAAAGGTTATGGACCACCGGTTTGAAATTCACGGCATGTAATGCCTTGAAAGAAAATATTATGAAAATGATATATAGGTGGTACATGACCCCAGTCAAGCTTGCAAAAATATACCATTTGTCTGATAATAAATGTTGGAAATGTAAAGAAACTGAAGGAACGTTCTTTCACCTCTGGTGAACCTGCCCTAGAGTTAAGGCTTTCTGGGAAATGATATATAACGAGTTGAAAAAGGTATTTAAGTATACCTTCCCTAAGAAACCAGAGGCCTTTCTTTTGGGCATCGTCGGCCAGAGGGTGTTAAAGAAGGACCGAACATTTTTTATGTATGCAACAACAGCAGCAAGGATACTTGTCGCTAAGCACTGGAAAACCCAAGATTTGCCCACACTGGAAGAATGGCAGATGCAACTGATAGACTATATGGAGCTAGCAGAAATGACTGGCAGAATCCAAGACCTGGGAGAAGAGGCTGTGGAGGAGGACTGGAAGAAATTTAAGGACTATTTACAAAAATATTGTAAATTGTATGAATGTTAAGAAAGATGTAAGATTATCAACAATATGGCACCACTAAGTTAGTTAAAAGGAATAGGAAGATAAATGAAAAGATAAGAAAAGATAAATTTTGGATAAATATTATGTTAAAATTAAGCTTTTAAGGTCTGGGTTAAATTATCTAAAATTAGGGATACAATATTAGAAAATTATAATATAAGAATTGAAACAAGGTGATAAATTGCTGGGTAAAGCTCTAAAATTTGGAACGCAGGAGCGAGAGATGCGAGGAAGTCCAAAGAAGTGAAGAAAATGTGGATATTGGAAAAATTATATGTTATTTTGTTTGTTTTTTCTATTGTATTAAGAAAATCTTTAATAAATATTTTTTTTTAAAAAAAAAGAGAAGACTCCCTGGAAAAGACCCTGATGCTGGGAAAGATGGGGGGCACAAGGAGAAGGGGACAACAGAGGACGAGATGGTGGGACAGTGTTCTCGAAGCTATGAACAAGAGTTTGACCAAACTGCGGGAGGCAGTGGAAGACAGGAGTGCTTGGAGTGCTCTGGTCCAGGGGGTCACGAAGAGGCGGACACGACTAAACAACAAAAAAGTAGAAGGGGTATTGAGCAGTTGCTGAAGGGAAAAGCGTCTCTCTGCACAATCCCCTGAATAGCTGTTGTCAGCCAGAGTCAGGTCTGGAGAGACAAATATAGGAAACTTCCTATATTCCTTCTCTGATGTGTCTTCTGTCTCCCTACACTTCAATCCTGCCTAAACAGGATGTTTGCCCAAAGTGTTACTGAAATACAGGCAACAGTCCAGGGATTGTGCCTAAAGCCAAAATTGTGTATAGGTTTCAATGGTGGGTGGGAATGCCAAAGTCTTTATTTCCTGGATGCCTGTCCCCCTTTCACCTAGTTTATATTATATTATTATTATTATTATTATTATTATTATTATTATTATTGCCAAGCACGTAAAGCTGAATGAGCTCAAATTAAATGCATAACTTGCGAGTTACCTATAGCTTTCCCCATAAGGCCCATTGAAGTCTGTGTTTCCTAGGAGGCAAATCAACCCTATTAAAAGTTCAAGTCAGGTATAGAGCTGATCTGTCAATTTCAGTTTTTCTCCATTCCTCATTTTCCCAATCTTAAATTCAGCCCTCTGCTTATTTGCATTGATTTGCAAATTACAATTTTAAACCCCCATGGAAATCTGTCAGCATCTTAGTGATATACACATTTTGTATGTAATTTTACCTAAGATAATGCATTTCCACATTCCGTTTTCGCTAAAATGTGCATATATATTTTTGGCACACTTCCCTCCCATACTTGCAATTTTGTACTTTGGGGGTGTTCAAGAACCACATCACAAAATTCAAAGAAATGTAAATTTTGAAGGACAGCTGCCTTTTTCATTTGCATATCATTCCAGAGAGTGTGAATTTAGATTCATCTACATTGAAATACAGGGATGCGCGGTGGCGCTGTGGGTTAAACCACAGAGCCTAGGACTTGCCAATCGAAGGTTGGCAGTTCGAATCCCCGCGATGGGGTGAGCTCCCATTGCTCGGTCCCTGCTCCTGCCGACCTAGCAGTTCGAAAGCACGTCAAAGTGCAAGTAGATAAATAGGTACCGCTCCGGCGGGAAGGTAAACGGCGTTTCCGTGCGCTGCTGTGGTTTGCCAGAAGCGGCTTAGTCCTGCTGGCCACATGACCCGGAAGCTATACATCAGCTCCCTTGGCCAGTAAAGCCAGATGAGCGGCACAACCCCAGAGTCAGCCACGACTGGACCTAATGGTCAGGGGTCCCTTTACCTTTACCTTACATTGAGCCAAACCAAGTTTCTCCCTTAATATCTGTAAAACCTTCAGGTTTCATGCATGTGGTTACCAGCTCCAGCCTCTGAGAGACAGTGGGGTCCATGCCAAACAAATATACAGGCCCAGCCCAGCTGTGGTTCCAAACATTTCTCTTTGTTCCTGTGGCCTTTCCAAGGAAACCCCCTTCTCCGATGAGTTAGAACCCTCCTTCTAATCTCCACTCGGTTCCTATTAGTCCTAGCAAAGCTAAGCTAGAGCTTTTTCTGGCTCAGATTTTCTTTTTTCTTTTTTAATCTCCATTATCCACTTTGTGGAGGGAATCTTTAGCAGAGTCCTGGGAGCGAAATCTTCTTTATTGCTGTTGATTCACAGGCTGGAAAGGATGAGGCCTGAGTCACCGCTTCCAGCGAGGGAATTTGAGAGGTTGTCATCGAACGGGGGCTGGGAGGGGGGGGGGAGATACACACTTTTGGCCTGTGAATGGACCAGTCCTGCACTCAAAATCCTCCAAGGATGCTCAGGGATGCCAGAGATGGGACTGTGAATGAGCTGTTGATTTTGATCCTGCTTACTCAGCAAAATAAAGGCACTAGCCCTAACTGGCCAGAAGCCAAAGTCGTCTTGACAAGAGGGACTTTCTCAGATCCCAGCTGGTATATCAACAGGCCTCTTTCCCTAGAATTAAAACCTCACAGGGGCTATAACTTCTATCCCCCCCCCTTTTTGCTAAGGCTTTTAAGAAAGCTTTAAAGTGCTGTTCCAAGTAATGCTGCAATCTATAGCCTCTATATATTGTATATCAGTTTACACATGACTTGGGAAGACAGGCGAACTAATCCCAGTGTACTGGAAGAAGCAAAGATCACCAACGTCGAAGCAATGATTCTTCAACATCAACTTCGTTAGACTGGTCGTGTTGTTCCATTTTTAAGTTTGGAATAGAGTAGTTCAGGGGTCAGCAAACTTTTTCAGAAGGGGGCCAGTCCACTGTCCCTCAGACCTTGTGGGGGGCCGGACTATATTTTGAGGGGGGAAATGAACGAATTTCTATGCCCCACAAATCACCCAGAGATGCATTTTAAATAAAAGTACACATTCTACTCCTGTAAAAACACGCTGACTTCTGGACTGTCCGTGGGCCAGATTGAGAAGGCGATTGGGTCGGATCCGGCCACCCGGCCCTTGGTTAGCCTACCCCGATCCAACCTCTGCTAAAAACCTCCAGTAAAGGAGAATCGACCACCTTCTGATGGAGTCCCTTCCACTGTTGAATACAGTGGTACCTCTGGATGCGAACGGGATCTGTTCGCATTCTGAGTAGAATGTAAGGCGCATCTGTGCATCTGCACGTGCGTGGGTCACGTTTTGCCACTTCCGTGCATGCACGTGACGTCCTTTTGAGCATCTGCGCATGCGCGAGTGGCAAAACCCAGAAGTAATGCACTCTGTTACTTCCGGGTCACCGCGGAGCGTAACTTGAAAATGCTCAACCTGAAGCACATTTAACCCGAAGTATGACTGTAGCTCTTACTCTCAGAAAGTTCTTCCTGGTGTTTAGTCCAAATCTCCTTCCCTGACAGCTTTGGCTGGTGGAGGATGTTCTCACAGCGACAGTGACCAGAGGGAGGGGGATGTCTTGGGGTGGTTGGGGGCCAGGAATCCCAGCTGATGACGGTGTTCTCCAATTCTCCCCCAGGGAAAGGACGTATCTGGATGGACGACGTGGCCTGCAAGGGGACAGAAGAAAGCTTGTTCCAGTGCAGCTTTTCCAGCTGGGGGAAAACAAACTGTGGGCACGCCGAGGACGCTGGCGTGAAATGCTTGACGCAGTGAGGAGGGAAGCTGGACGTCCAAAGAGCAAATGGAATATCCTGTTGAAGAGGAACTGGTGGGACCTCAGAGAGGTTGGCCAATAATCACAGGCACCTTTTCTTTCTGCCAGTTCCTGGCTGCCCCTCAGAGGAATTGGGGGGGTAGCGGCATCTCAGCCTTTCTGTCTCTCAGGGCTTGCTTGTAGAGTCTACTGTAATGTTTCTGTCTACCCTGTGAGCGTGCCATCCTTGCTGCCCGCCTTCTCCACTGATCTGTAGCACTATGGGGAGGGGGTACCAGGCTCCCCCCAAATTGTATCGCTCCCCTTTCCTTGTATGTATAGACCAAAGCTCTGGGGGGGCCGGCAATTTAAGGCCTCCCTTTCTCAGCGGAACCGCTGGCACTATAGGGACTTTGAATCGCTGGTGATGTTGATCGCTTTACGGCGAGTGGGATGCAGCCACTGAACCAGCCCCGCAGCTCCCCGAGAAGACATAGAGACATGCCCGGTGAAGGGAGCAGCCGAGCAGCCGTGGACATAATCTGTTTGCTTAGTGAGCTGCTGATGCATTGCTTTCGTAATGATAGAATAAAGGATATTGGTGTGATTCCATAATTGTCTATCTGTGTCGTGCAGCAAATCATAATAATAATAATAAGAAGAAGAAGACATTATTTATACCCTGCCCATCTGGCTGGGTTTCCCCAGCCACTCTGGGCGGCTTCCAACTAAACACTAAAATACAATAACCTATTAAACATTAGAAGCTTCCCTAAACAGGGCTGCCTTCAGATGTCTTCTAAAGGTTTGGTAGTTATTTTTCTTTTTGACATTGGGTGGGAGGGCGTTCCACAGGGCGGGCGCCGCCACCGAGAAGGCCCTCTGCCTGGTTCCCTGTTACTTGGCTTCTCGCAGCGAGGGAACCGCCAGAAGGCCCTGGGAGATGGACCTCAGTGTCTGGGCAGAATGATGGAGGTGGAGATGCTCCTTCAGGTATACTGGACCGAGGCCGTTTAGGGCTTTAAAGGTCAGCACCAACACTTTGAATTGTGCTTGGAAACGTACTGGGAGCCAGTGTAGGTCTTTCAGGACTGGTGTTATGTGGTCTTGGCGGCCACTCCCAGTCACCAGCCTGGATTAGTTGTAGTTTCCGGGTCACCTTCAAAGGTAGCCCCACATAGAGCATGTTGCAGTAGTCCAAGCAGGAGATAACTAAAGCATGCACCACTCTGGCGAGACAGTCTGTGGGTAGGTAGGGTCTCAGCCTGTGTACCAGATGGAGCTGATAAACAGCTGCCCTGGACACAGATTTGACCTGTGCCTCCAAGGACAGCTGTGAGTCCAGAATGACTCCCAGGCTGCACATCTGGTCCTTCAGGGGCACAGTTGCCCCATTCAGGACCAGGGAGTCCTCCACACCCACCCGCCTCCTGTCCCCCAAAAACAGCACTTCTGTCTTGTCAGGATTCAACCTCAATCTGTTAGTCGCCATCCATCCTCCAACCTCCTCCAGACACTCACACAGGATCTTCACTGCCTTCGCTGGTTCTGATTTGAAAGAGAGGTAGAGCTGGATATCATCCGCATACTGATGGACACCCAGCAAAGGTGAGTGTGTCCGTGCCGGATGGAGCAGACAGTGGCGGCGATAGGGGCTTTGGTACCCGGAGGGGGGGGCGTCCCAACGATGTCAAACGTCCCCAGGGATGGGACCTGGGACATCCACCCCACCACCCCCTTCCTACGCCACTGGGAGCAGATTCCTCAAAATGAATACCTGCAGTTCTTATCATAAATGAAGGAGAGTTAAAAGTAACTTTGGCATGACATTGGGAACTGACAAAGACTATTGGTTCATAGTTCAATATTTTTACACGTGATCCCGATCTTTGAGCAATGAGAGACCCCAGGTTCCCAGGCATTTATCCCGGTTCAGTTTCCTTGGAATGAAGGTCAGTGGAGATAATGGCTTAAGGACATGTGGTTTTATTTGCACACATATATATATATTGTATAAGGGACATGGGTGGCGCTGTGGGTTAAATCACAGAGCCTAGGGCTTGCCGATCAGAAGGTTGGTGGTTCGAATCCCCCCAAAGGGGTGAGCTCCCGTTGCTCAGTCCCTGCTCCTGCCAACCTAGCAGTTCAAATGCTCGTCAAAGTGCAAGTAGATAAATAGGTACCACTCTGGCGGGAAGGTAAACAGCGTTTCCGTGCGCTGCTCTGGTTCGCCAGAAGCGGCTTAGTCATGCTGGTCACACGACCCGGAAGCTGTACGACGGCTCCCTTGGCCAATAAAGCAAGATGAGCGCCGCAACCCCAGAGTCGGCCATGACTGGACCTAATGGGCAGGGGTCCCTTTATTATATATATTACAGTCATACCTCGGGATGAATACACTTCAGCTTAAATATTTTCGGGTTGCACTCCGCGGCGACCTGAAAGTAATGGAGCGTGTTACTTCCGGGTTTTGCCACTTGCGCATGCGCAGACGCTCAAAATGACGTCACACGCATGTGCGGAAGCGGCGAAATGCAACCCGCACAGACACTCAGACGTGTCTTACGTTCGCTTCAGGATGCGAACGGGGCTCCGGAATGGAGAAGTGTGCATGCACACAAAAGTTTATACCCAGAACAAACCTAATTGGTCTCTAAGGTGCTACTGGACTTTTTATTTATTTATTCAGTCGCTTCTATAGCTCTGGATATGCACCCCAATCTTGTGCCCAGGGAGCTATTCCCAGGTTCGTCCTCTATGGAACAGATGCAGCAACTGGGGACCACTCTCGCCTCCACTGATTTATGTATCTTCCCCTGGCTGGCTCCGTTCACGCAGTGCCTGCGGGGAAACATCCTCTGCTCCTCCATTTTTAGTCCCCTCCTGGTTCTGGGAGGCAGTGATGCAGGAGGGTAGGGAAGCCCCTGGCTCTTCACTTGCATGGCCTGCCACTACCTCCTCTTCTTCTGACCTCTCCTGCGCTCCACCCTCCATCTCCGAAGCTTCTACTGTCTCCGACTCTTGCCTCCTGGCTGGTACAACTCCCCACAAATCGCTGCCCACCTCTCGTGGGTCAGACTCCAGCCCCACTGCCCCCGGTGCCAGTCCCTGACATTGTGTGTGTGTGTGCAGTTGTAATTCTATTAATGATTAATTGTTTTATTTATCTCCCTTACGTTTTAAGTCATTTTAATTTTTGTCTGTTACCTGCCTTGTGTCCTGGTCAGGGGAAAATGTGGGGATTTGCGTGTCAAAAAGAACATCCCAGCGGAAAATTCGAAAACCAGTTAAAATGTCTGAGGAAACCTGGGCATATGGCGGCCTTATCAGAAGTGTTGATTATTTGGCAGATTTCCCTCAAAGAAGCCAAAAGCTTTACCCAAAGTTTACTGCCAAAGCTCAACAACTTTGCCAACTTTTGTGCCCGGATCATAGCTGTCAATGCTTCCCTTTCTTTAAGGGAAATTCCCTTCTTCCGAATAGGATTCCTCGCAAGAAAAGGAAAAAGTTGATAGCAATGGTCCGGATTTTCACTTCTTGAAACCTGGCAACCCTTGAAATAGAAACTACAATAAGAACAGATAACCAGGTGGGTTCCTTCCAACTTTATGATGCCACGATTCTACAAAATGAGTAAGGAGTCAGCGGCTCAAACATAAATTTTAATTCTGCACAGTGCTCCCGCTATTGACGCTCTACAACGCCAGTCCTCTCTCTCTCTCCTCCCGCCCAGCCATGCTCCTGCCTTCGTTCACTTCCTTCCTTCCTCCCGTCCTCCTCCTTATCGGGTGCTGCTCAGGGTCTCGGGCTCCGAGTGGGGCAGGTCGCTCTGGGTCTCGTGGTGGCTCTGGTGGTCGTGGTGGCCCCTGTGGTGGCTGTGGTGGCCCCGGTGGTCATGGTGGCCTCGGTGGTGCTTGCCCTGGTGGTGGGGGTGGTGCTTGTGGGTCCGGCGGCCTTTGCCTTCGGCCAGGGTGGCCACCTGGATGGCCTCCGCCACCGCCATGGCTTTGCGGGCCTGGGTGCAGTCATACTCCGCCTCGGCAGCCTGTTGGTACGCGAGGGTGGCGATCTTGGAGACGTAGGAGAGGAGGTTGTCCTCCCTGGCCTGGGCCGCCTCCGCCGTCTCCTGGGCCTCTTCTGCCTTCCGCTTGGCCTCCAGCGTCTCCTTCTTGGCCTCAGCAGCCTCAATCTTCGCGTGAGCCACCTCCAGCTTGGCCTGGATGGTCTCGGTGAGGGCTTTTGTCGTCTCCTTCCTGGACTCGGGGTCCTTGTACCTCTGGAAGAAGAAGAGGAGGAGTTTGGATTTGATATCCCGCTTTATCACTACCCAAAGGAGTCTCAAAGCGGCTCACATTCTGCTTTCCCTTCCTCCCCCACAACAAACACTCTGTGAGGTGAGTGGGGCTGAGAGACGTCAGAGAAATGGGACTAGCCCAAGGTCACCCAGCAGCTGCATGTGGAGGAGCGGGGAAGCGAACCCAGTTCACCAGATTACGAGTCCACTGCTCTTAACCACTGCACCACACTGGCTCTCCTGGAATACAAGCAGGAGAGCAAGCGGCTCAGAGGACAGCAAGCACCGCAACCGCAACCGGAACGCGGAACGCCACCCCTTTCGAAATGCGGATTTTGCGACGTGCTTCTCTAAAGAGACGCACACCAAGATGTTCGGACCGGAGGGAGGCATGCGGACTGCAAGAGAGAATGACGCACGCGGACATCTTGCATCAGGGGAAATTGCTTTGCGAAATTTGTAACGTAGGGAGAAATACGCACCGGTAAGCTGCTGCGGAGGTTTGGAAAACGCTAAATGGAGATTAACCTGCTTTCTTCCATTTTTTATGTATTTATTTATTTTCCAAAAAGGAGCTCAAGGTGGCATACACAGTTATTATAATTATAATTATCAGTGCTTTTTCCTTAAAAAAATGTTTAGGGGTACTATCATTTTGATTTAAGAATAATAATCCCTAATAATCCCTAATAATCTTCATCCTTATTTCACCTTATTTCACATTTTTGCAAGGCTATTTCCCCTCATATTCCGGGCGCTTGGATCGTATTTTCATGAAGATATGCAGTTTTAGGCACACTTTACCTCAGTTAAATTGGAAGTGATCCTGTTCCCACCAACACATTTGGTTCAAGGGGGTTTAATCTTCAGCTACTCATAGTGGGATCTGGAGACTTGAGCCACAAATGGAGGGGACGGGGAATACCCTGATCCATGAAACTCACCAGCTGCTCCCGAACTTCATTCAGGAAGGCAATTTCGGTCAAGAGAGACCCAATTTCAGTCATAAGTTTTTCTTTAGCCCTGGAGAAAGGAGTGGAGAAAGAAGACTGTGTCCGGTTCTGGGCAGCCCACTTAAAAAAGGCTATCGATAAGCTAGAAAATGAGCAGGGGATGGTGAAGGTGCCTGGAAACCAAGATTTATGGGGAATGGTTGAGTGAGCTGGGTATATTTAGCCTGAGGAGGCAGAGAGGGGATATGAGCGCCAACTTCAAATATCTGAAGGGCTGTCAAATGGAAGATGGAGCAAGAGTGGTTTTCTGCTACTCCAGAATGTTGGGACCCGAACCAACAGATCCAAATTGCAGGAAATGAGATTCTGACTAAAGCTCAGAGAGATCTTTCTGAGGCTAAGCCATTCAAGAGTGGGAAAGACCCTTTGAGAAGGTTTTGGTCTCTCGTTCCTTGGCAGAATTCGGATGGCCATGTTTCAGGAATCCTTTCACAGGCATTCCTGCGCTGCAGGGAGCTGGACTAGGTGACTCTCAGGGTTGTTCCTTCGAATGCCACAGCTCTATGATTCTCTATAAATATCGTCCATTATTCCACAAGGACCTGGCGATCCCCCGCCGGACATGCGATTGCACTGACCTCTTGCAGTCTTCTGCATTGCAATCTTTTTCTGGAATAGAAAATGGGTCCATCGGTCAAAACTCGCAGCTTCCTTCCCCCTCGTCATTCAATATACACAACAGAGTTGCTATTGTTATTCTTATTATTAAAGGTAAAGGGACCCCTGACCATTAGGTCCAGTTGTGGCCGACTGGGGTTGCAGCGCTCATCTCACTTTACTGGCCGAGGGAGCCGGCGTACAGCTTCCGGGTCATGTGGCCAGCATGACTAAGCCACCTCTGGCAAACCAGAGCAGCACATGGAAACGCCATTTACCTTCCTGCCGGAGTGGTACCTATTTATCTACTTTGACGTGCTTTTGAACTGCTAGGTTGGCAGGAGCAGGGACCGAGCAACGGGAGCTCACCCCGTTGCGGGGATTCGAACCGCCGACCTTCTGATCGGTAAGCCCTAGGCTCTGTGGTGTAACCCACAGTGCCACCCGCATCCCTTTTGTATATATATAGCTCACAATAAATATACTGCACTGCACTGAAGAACTTGGAACTCTGAGCATTTCTGCTAAAGCGCCATGGAGAATTCGCGACAGGTACACCCTTGCCTTAGTGGATTGCACAAGCACGGTGTCGTGGTTAGACTGTAGGACTAGGACCCGGGAGAGAACAGGGTTCGAATCCCCTCTCAGCCATGCTCACTGGGCATGACCCTTTGACCAGTCATAGTCCTTCAGCCTAACCTACCTCACAGGGTTGTCGTGAGGATAAAATCAGAGTTGGAGAACTTATGCTCACTCCCCTGAGCTCCTTGGAAGAAAAGGAAGTATATGAATGTGATAAATAAAGCGTTTAATTGCAGACCGAAAGAGGCTGTAAATATTGGTGTGTGGGTGTGTGCATTTGCTGCAATAAAATTCTATCCAAAATATTTAGAAAACAATGCTGGTCAATTGTCCTGGGAATGAAAAGTAGTAACCTAGGAAGCTGCCTTTGCTTCCTTTAAAAAAAAATATGAACGCATTTTCGTTCACATGCGAACGCACATTCATATTTTTAAAAGGAAGCAAAGAATAACATAAAGAAGATTGGGAAAAGTTTATTTTGAATATATGGGGGAGAATTGTGCATACTTCAAATCGTTGGCAGCATTAAGACAAATTCAACAGTGTGAACAAGTTTTGATGGATGTGATAACGGCATACTGAACGGTTTCGTTTCTGTAAAGTATGCAGGGATTGATGTATGCAGAATGAACCATGGAAAGGAAGTGACTGACATTTTTAGGTTTAAATGAATATTTTAAATTGCAAAACAGAAAATTTAATAAAAATTACACACACACACAAATGAACGTGTTTTCAATTTTCCTGTGTTTTGCCTTGCACTGGTTTCAATGCATGTGTTATTCCTTTATTGTTGTATGCTACTTTTGCAACAACAACTAATAAGTTTCAGAAATGACCCTCATTCTACTGGGTGAGGCCAGTATTGTCCACTCTGACTGGCAGCACCACTCTCCAGGGTGCCAGACAGGGATTCGTATCCCTGCTGCACCTGGAGATACCACTGAGGATTGGAGCTGGGACTTCTGCATGCCAGGCGGGCGGAGAGAGAGAGAGAGAGAGAGAGAGAGAGAGAGAGAGAGAGAGAGAGATCCTACCTTTGTTCTGCTGCTTCAGGAAGTTAACCTGCAAAAGAGAATCCATTCCATTAAGTCCCATGTGGTTTCACTCCCTTGGAAGGGCTCTCCTTCCTTGGAGGTTTTTAAGCAGAGGATGGAAGTCCATCTGCCAGGGATTCTCTACTTGTGATCCCTGCACTGCAGAAGGTTGGGCTAGATGGCATTTAGGGATCCCAGAGTGCTGCATGCTCTGGTTATCTCCCGCTTGGACTACTGCAATGCGCTCTACATGGGGCTACCTTTGAAGGTGACCCGGAAACTGCAATTAATCCAGAATGCGGCAGCTAGACTGGGGACTGGGGCCGGCCGCCGAGACCACATAACACCGGTCTTGAAAGACCTACATTGGCTCCCAGTACATTTCAGAGCACAATTCAAAGTGTTGGTGCTGACCTTGAAAGCCCTAAACGGCCTCAGTCCAGTATACCTGAAGGAGTGTCTCCACCCCCATCATTCTACCTGGACACTGAGGTCCAGCTCTGAGGGCCTTCTGGCGGTTCCCTCATTGCGAGATGCCAAGTTACAGGGAACCAGGCAGAGGGCCTTCTTGATGGTGGTGCCTGCCCTATGGAATACCCTCCCATCAGATGTCAAGGAAATAAGCAGCTGTCTTATCTTTAAAAGACATCTGAAGGCAGCCCTGTTTAGAGAAGTTTTTAATATTGAATGCTGTATTGTTTTAACACTCGATTGGGAGCCGTCCAGACTTTTAGAAGACATCTGAAGGCAGCCCTGTACGGGGAAGTTGTTAATGTCTGATGTTTTATTGTATTTTTAATATTTTGTCATGTTTTTAATATTCTGTTGGGAGCTGCCCAGAGTGGCTGGGGAAACCCAGCCAGATGGGCGGGACATAAATAATAAATTGTTGTTGCTGTTGTTGTTAATGGATGAGAATGCTCAGAGGCTTTGTGAGCCCCAGGGGAAGACCCAAGGCAAAACACACACACACACACACACATACACACACAATAGTGAACTTACAGCACTTTTCAACTGCTGGTTTTCAGCTAGCACCTTCTTCAGCTGAAAGACAATAGAGAAGAGACAAAGAGGGTCACCCAAGGCTTTCGTATTCCCACATTCATCATTTGGGTTGCTCAGGGTTGCTGCGCAACTTCCTTGCATGTGAGAAGCCTCCACACTCTGTTTTCCCAGAGGCATCCATTCCAACGCTATGATTCTCCAAGGTGTGACCGGAAAGTTCGGTGAATGGTCCCAGAAATCGGACAGTGAGAAATATTCGAACATACATGTCTTACAGGCCTTCAAAGCAGCCTTCCACTGATCCAATGCACCGTTGACAACGGTTGCAGAACTGTTAGAAACTTCTGGAGAAGTCCTCTTTTCGTACTGCTTTCAGTTCCCTCATCACAGCAGCTTGGACGTGTGAAATGTTGGGAAATCTGTGCCCTTTCAGTGCAGAATTCAGTTTCAGAAAAAGAATGAAATCTGGTGGGGCCAGATCAGGAGAATATGGAGGGTGGGTGAAATATTATTGGAGTTGAGAGTGGATTTCCTGCTCTTTATTCAGCTCATAGTGGTGAGGAGGAATGGAAGTTCCTCCAGAATATCTGCTTTATATACATTATTTACACAATGGGCCCCACGTGATTGGCTAATTCTGGGATTCACCTGTAGGCCAATCAGGTTGCAGATTCACTTCCACCTGGAGTTGGATTGGGTGGCTCCTGTGGACCAATCAGACTGCTGCATTCCAAATCCTATTGTTCTAGGACCAATCAGACTGCTGCATTTTGGATCCTATTCAACTCAGTACATAACAGTGGGACGACTCAGTAACCTCAGGAACAATTTCATGCGGAATATGCAATTCTTCCGCCATCGTTCAAATGAAGAAATGCCGATCCCACATCAATAACTCATGAACTCTGCCGACATTTGCCACCGTTCTGTTCCTCGGCGGTCTGCCAGACTGAGGGTCATCTTCGATGGTTTGCTGCCCTTCATAGAAACGCTTAAACCACTCGTACGCTGTCTTTTGAGTGACAGCTTCATCGCCATACACAACTGTGAGCATTTTGTGGGTTTCCAATGCCGATTGTATGTTCAAATATTTATCGCTGTCTGATTTCTGTGATCATTCACCAAACTTCCCAGTCACACCTTGTGTGATTGCACTAGAAGAACTAGTCGCGATTCCTGCCTTGCATGTGGCTGGAATTCCGACTCAGGGTCCCTTTCAACTCGACAACTCTGCAATTCTGTGATTCTAAGAGGTCCCAGGTTCAGTCCTGGCCCTGGGCATCTCCAGTTAATGGGATCTATTGGACAGCACAGCTGGAAAAGGCCTGAGACCACGAGGAGCTATTGCTGGACACAGTATATCATCCTTACGACTAGTAATAGTAATTGTATCTGAACTTGGCAGTTGCTTGCTAATGAAAGGTCTCCTTTATAGAACGTTCTTTTAAAGAGAACCAGGGGAGCACAGTGGTTAGGATGCTGGACCAGGACCTGGGAGAGCAGGGTTCAAATCCCCACTTGGCTATGAAACTCAATGGGTGACTTTGGGGGCCATTTGCCTTTCGGCCTAGCCTACCTCTCAGGGTTTTTGTGAGGTTAAATGAGGAAGAGAGAGAAACATGTGCAGCTGGGGACATAGATGCAATCAATCTATCAATTAAATAAGTGAAAACTTATCATGGGGGGGTGGGGAACCCCAACTACACACAGTGCAATTCATAAAAATGCAAATACGAAATAAAAATATTGGGCTAGCTGAGCCAGAGGGAGCTGGATGAGACTGCAGGATTGCACCCTAAAGTTGTTACCATAAGCGAAATCGCTGCTTACCATGCTTTCCATTTTCATCGCTCTCACCCTGCAAAAGAACATTTCAGCTTTTTAAAAAAGGCCACGGGATAATCACAAACCCTGTTCCACCCACCTCCTCCTTCACCCCTTCCGAGGCTCCCATGGCTGTGATCTTTTCCCTCAGAAGCAATTCCTGGCCCATTGCTAATAATGTGCACCTAATGATCAGCTGCACAGGAACAATAAATGTATTGTTATTGTTATTGTTTTCCTGGACACATCCGGGATTTGGGGCTTGAAAATAGGCGATTGGCAAGAATGTCTGGGGAAACCCAGAAGTATGGTAAGGAGGTACGTTTTTGCTGAAATTGGTCAGAAATGCTACAGGTCAGGGTCTGGTCTGAAGCAGATGCCAGAGACTGGTCTGACTCTGAAGATGAAAGAATGCAGGCACAGACAGGGCAATCTCTGACAGAGGGGAGGATTCACCCCCCCCCCATGTTCCTAGAAGCAGAGAGACCAGCAGATTCAGAGGCTGCTCAGTCAGGGGGAAAGAGCTGGACAGTTTGAGATAGTAGCTAGGCAACCAGGAGGGAGGGAGCCTTACAGAGATTTTTCAGTCCAGCGTGGCAGGGAAGTCCCTCCCTCCCCCAGAACTCAGAGGACTGAAATGGTCCAGGAACAACAGAAGTGGAGGGACAGGTGGCCTCAGCTTCTTGCTGAGGAAGGGGAGGGGACTCAGAGTGAGCGACTGCCATCTGTGGGGAGGGTGGCCTGATGCTCCCCTCAATATGATGTTGTAAATAAGAAGGACTACAAACCTGGCAAAGGCTCATTACTTTTTATAGGAAGCTACTGGGGTGGAGGAGGAAACTCCCTTTCCTGCCAGCAAAGCTGACAAGAACTGAGCAGTTTCTAGCTCTAAACTTTTGAGTACAGTCATACATTGGGATAAATACGCTTCCAGATAAGTATTTTCAGGTTGCGCTCCGTGGAGACCCATAAGTAACGGATTGCGTTACTTCCGGGATTTGCCGCTCGCATATGCGCAGATGGTCAAAATGACGTCACATGCACGCGTGGAAGCGGCGAAACACAACCCGCACATGCGCAGACACGCAGTCATGTCTTAAGTTCTGTTCAGGATGCAAATGGGGCTCTGGAATGGATCCCGTTCACATCCCGAGGTACCATTGTATAGGAAAAAATGGTAGGATATGTCTGTCAAAGACACATAAACCACAGACCAAGTGTCTTGACCTAGAACGGCCGCACTTGACAAATGAAATCTGCCCTGTGGGTCTTCTCCACTTACCAAGAAACTCACCTCTCTGAGCTCTTTTCACTCTCGCTAAAGCTCTCATGCTCTTTGCTGATATGGTCCACCTCTGGTTTCGACCTCCTCTCCATATTCTAAGGAACAAAAGAGGTAGCAGACGTTAAAGAGGGTCATCTCTAGTTCAGCTCCCCCAATAAAACGGTGCTTTTCCACCCATGTTTTCCTCCATCACAGGTGACAAAGAGGAAATTGCGTCTGTTGGCAATGCAGAGTGAGGCCCCTGTGTGGGGCGTGCTGCTCTCCCTTGTGGAAAAGATGCACATCGCCACAATTTCTTCAAAAGTTGCCATCGCCACAATTTCTTCCCGTTTGTCAGATGCCTTCTACAGGCCTACCTGAAAAAGCGCAACCCTCTCGGGGCAACGAACAGGACAAAAGGTACAGAAGACTAAAAACAATGCAAAACGTTGAAGAAAATGTTCCATTTAACATTTGTTAAAAAACCCAAGGCATTTTTGTTGGGGATTGTAGGGAAAGACCTGCCAAAAAAGTTGAAAAACATCTTCATGTATGCGACAACGACCGCGAGAGTTCTGGTAGCACAAGGATGGAAGACTGAAGAAACCCCAACTAAAGAATCATGGCAAGAAAAATTGATGGACTGGCAAAACTGACACATAAGCTACAAGACAAGGATAATTGTGACTTTAAAGATGAATGGGAACCCTTTACAAAGTATCTGAAGATGCAACAAAGCGAACTGGACTCCTTGGCAGGTTTTGAATAAACATTCACAAACTTTTTATTGATAATAATCAGCTAAATAGTTTGAGGAGCTATACAACTTTGTAACATGCAGAAAACAGCATTCTTAGAGAAACCAAAGACTGGAACTGAGGGAAGTCGGGGTGGGGGTGGGGGTGGGTGGGTTGTGGGGGGGGGAGGGAGGGAAAATGGGAGGAAGGACAAGGATGATATGTTTTTGGATAATATGTCTTGTTATAATTTTGAATTACAGTGGTGCCCCGCAAGACGAACGCCTCGCAAGACGAAAAACCCGCTAGACGAAAGGGTTTTCCGTTTTGGAGGCGCTTTGCAAAACGAATTCCCCTATGGGGTTGCTTCGCAAGACAAAAAAAATCTTGCATCCTCCCGCGGGTTTTTTTCGCTTTTTTCGCCCTTTTCTTAAGCCGCTAAGCCGCTTATCAGCTGTTCCGCTGATAAGCCGCTTAACAGCTGATTGCTGGAAGCCGCTTGACAGCTGTAGCGCTAATCCGCTAAGCTGTCAATGGGCTTGCTTCGCAAGACGAAAAAACCGCTATACGAAGAGCCTCACGGAACGGATTAATTTCGTCTTGCGAGGCACCACTGTAAAAAAAACAAAAAACCAAAAAAACCAATGCAAAACGTTTTAATAAAACCATAAGCACTAAGAATAATCATAAATGGACAGGATTGATTTCATCTGATAACCATTCGAGCCGCTCAGCTAGGACATTTGTTCCCATTGAAACATGTCGCAATTGGCATGATCCTGCAAATGATGGCAAGTTTCACCACCGAGGCGGCCTACCTCTGTTCTTTTTTCACAAGTCTGCCACTCAGAAGCAGCCATGCGCTTTAGGCATGTCCTGAATGTCCTTTCAGTGCATAGGTGTGGATTGTGGGGAAGCGAAGGCAGCAAAAGTCTGATAGAAAAATTCCCGGTGACGTATGTTCGAATATATATTCTGTCGGGGCCACAAAGGCTGAGGAAGAGGCCCCGCTTATGCTCTACAGACCCTCTTGTCAGCTCATTTGCTTGGAGGTAGCAGTCGAACTGAGCGAGGTAGGTGTCCCATGATTCAGAGGCTGGGGCAAACGGCGGTAGAGGCACAAGTGAAGCCATGGTTCTGATGCCAATGTGGAGGGTGATGGATGGAACACAGTGCTCTAGCCAGAATGGTCAGCTCTAAATTGGTTCTGTTCTGTGATTTTGCTCAGTGTTTCAGCTCAGTGATTCAGCTCAGCTCAGAGGGTAGCTGTGCTCTGATGTCCATCAATCCCATCCTCGTCGCCAGTGTTAAGTTGTGGGTGAACATATCAGACGACACAGCGATTCTTCAAACAGCTCTTGTTTATTCACAGGCCAGAACAGAACTGGAGAGTGTTCTCGAAGCTAACAGCATGAGTTTGACCAAACTGCAGGAGGCAGTGGAAGACAGGAGTGCTAGGCGTGCTCTGGTCCAGGGGGTCACGAAGAGTTGGAAACGACTAAATGACTAAACAACAATACACCAAACAATAAAAGCTTCCCTAAACACGGCTGCCTTCAGATGTCTTCTAAAAGTTTGGTAGTTGACTAGATCAGTGTTTCCCAACCGGTGTTCCGCGGCACACTAGTGTGCCGCGAGACTTTGCCTGGTGTGCCGTGGGAGGGAGGCGGGCTCCATGTGCTTAGAGCAACAGGCTGCCGCCCCAAGCCTCGCGCGCCCGACGGGAGCTCCTGCCGGGCGCGCAAGACTTGCAGACACTCGCCCGAAGCACGGGCAGCCCTCCGTAGGGCTCCCTGTGCTTCGGGCAACAGGCTGCCGCCCCAAGCCTTGCGCGCCTGGCAGGAGCTCCTGCCTGGCGCGCAGGGTTGCAGACACTCGCCCGAAGCACAGGGAGCCCTCCGTAGGGCTCCCTGTGCTTCGGGCAACAGGCTGCCGCCCCAAGCCTTGCGCGCCTGGCAGGAGCTCCTGCCGGGCGCGCAAGGCTTGCAGACACTCGCCCGAAGCACGGGGAGCCCTCCGTAGGGCTCCCTGTGCTTCGGGCAACAGGCTGCCGCCCCAAGCCTTGCCGCCTGGCAGGAGCTCCTGCCGGGCGCGCAGGGTTGCAGACACTCGCCCGAAGCACGGGGAGCCCTCCGTAGGGCTCCCTGTGCTTCGGGCAACAAGCTGCCGCCCCAAGCCTTGCGCGCCTGGCAGGAGCTCCTGCCGGGCGCGCAGGGTTGCAGACACTCGCTGGAAGCACGGGGAGCCCTCCGTAGGGCTCCCTGTGCTTCGGGCAACAGGCTGCCGCCCCAAGCGGCATATAGTCAATATAGGCACAGAGTTAATTTTTTAAACATTTTCTAATGGTGGTGTGCCTCGAGATTTTTTTCATGAAACAAGTGTGCCTTTGCCCAAAAAAGGTTGGGAAACACTGGACTAGATGACCCTCAGGGTCCCTTCCATGAGATGTCCTCTCTGAGCCTGAAGAACCCCATAACCGAGGCTTCATACACGGAACAGGGTTTTCTTCCCCTATTTCTTCTGCTTTGTTTTAGAATGGTGACATGATTCACTGAGAGATCTGAATCATTCCCCACCGCAGCAAGGGCCTTTGCAGTTCCCTTTTCACTTCTGACCTCTTCTCTTTCAGAAGACTATAACGGCCTCCAATCTCCTGCATATTTGGGGAAGATATATTGGTTGTAAGAAAGCAGAGATCACCTCTGTGGACTCGGCTTTGCCTTCTATAATGCCAAATAAGAACCATTATTATTCTGAAAACCCCAGTTGCTCATTGATTGCTTTCTGAGTTATGTGAAGAATAGCCTTCCTGTCCCTAGCAGCAGAAAGAGACTTACATTGCATGCTCTAAGAGGAAAAAGCTAAGACTTTCCTTCTTAACTCCCAAGATGTTTGCTCTAATTCAGGGCAAGGGGAAATTGGAGATGATCAGAGAGCAATTTTTTAGCCTCCTATCTTTTCTTAACCGGAGCCTTGATTCCGGCAGATGTTATTATTACGGAGCCTGGGGTTTATTTGGTTTCTAGGGTGACCGGTTTTCCCACCCTGAGTTCCTCCTCCTCCTCCTCTTCCAACATGCTGCGTAGCAAATGATAAATCCTCTTAAATAGTCTTTTAGTGTGTCCCAGAGGAGAGACGGAGAGATGTTTGTTTCCACAAACATTATGACATGCAACCTCACTCTTGGGATGATGCCTTCACATCTCAGGAGGAAGGTGCTGATTCTCCATGGAGATAACTAGCCTGGAGAAGAGGAGTTTAAGGGGTGATATGATAGCCATGTTCAAATATATAAAAGGATGTCACATAGAGGAAGGAGAAAGGTTGTTTTCTGCTGCTCCAGAGAAGCGGACACGGAGCAATGGATCCAAACTACAAGAAAGAAGATTCCACCTAAACATTAGGAAGAACTTCCTGACACTAAGAGCTGTTTGACAGTGGAATTTGCTGCCAAGGAGTGTGGTGGAGTCTCCTTCTTTGGAGGTCTTTAAGCAGAGGCTTGACAACCATATGTCAGGAGTGCTCTGATGGTGTTTCCTGCTTGGCAGGGGGTTGGACTCAATGGCCCTTGTGGTCTCTTCCAACTCTATGATTCTATAACTTTTGTGGCTCTCCCAGTTCTGAGTTCAAGTAGGATTGGTGCAAGAGCAGAGGCTACAAAGGGGTACAAGCTCTCATTTTTGGACCTGGGCAATAAGTGCAGAGCTAAGCAAAAAAAAAACCAGCACCACCAACAAGAGCACACAAGCCACTCAACCCATGAGGAACTTTCATGGGCCCATGAGAAGAGAGTATATCTTCAGTCTGTTTGGTGGAGCAATCTCCATCACTCCTAGAACAACACGTATCTTTCACAATGTCCACAATAACTGTCCCTAAGTGTCTGAGAAACTTCACTCACACCTAGAACATCTGTTCAGTATGGGGTCCATCAGAGTCTCATTGCTAAAGGATAGCACCTATGCTTTCAGAAAATGTGTCCAAGGTAGACCAGTATGGTGTGGAGTCTGGTGGTGAACAAGTTCTACTAGGAATGGTTGGAAGATCTGTACAACAACAACAACAACAACAACTTATTATTTGTACCCTACCCATCTGGCTGGGTTTCCCCAGTCACTCTGGGCAGCTTCCAACAAAGATTAAAAATACATCAAAATGTCACACATTAAAAACTTCCCTAAACAGGGCTGTCTTCAGATGTCTTCTAAAAGTCAGGTAGTTGTTTTTCTCTTTGACAACTAGTGGGAGGGCATTCCACAGGGTGGGTGTCACCACCGAGAAGGCCCTCTGCCTGGTTCCCTGTAACCTTGCTTCTCGCAATGAGGGAACTGCCAAAAGGCCCTCGGCACTGGATCTCAGTGTCTGGGCTGAACGATGGGGGTGGAGACGCTCCTTCAGGTCTACTGGGCCTTTGAGGCTGTTTAGGGCTTTCAAGGTCAGCACCAACACTTTGAATTGTGCCTGGAAACATACTGGGAGCCAGTGCAGGTTTTTCAAGACCAGTGTTATGTGGTCTTGGCGGCTGCTCCCGATCCCCAGTCTAGCTGCCGCATTCTGGATTAGTTGTAGTTTCCAGTGTGTGTTTAGAGAAGATTAAGGAGATTAAATCTCCTTCCTTGGAGATTTTTAAGCTGAGGTAGGATGGCCATCTGCCATGGATGCTTTAGCTGAGATTCCTGCATTTAAGGGGGCTGGACTGGATGACCCTTGGAGTCCTTTCCAACTCTACAATTCTATGATTTTATGATTTGCCTTCCTTTGTCATTTTTCGGAGACTTCTAAAAATGTTACTTGCAGAATGCTGTCTGCAGAAGAGGGTCAGCACCGAAGGACAGACCGGTGTGATGGAAGAGACATTTTCTCTACCCCCACCCCCACCCTGTCTTATGCATTTATTAAATAAAAGTAAAATAAATAAAATGTACAGCCTGCCTTTCAGCCCTCAAGACGGCCCCCAGGGCAGATTCCACCTGCTAAAAAATGCATATCCAAAAATTCATGCAGAACCACGGGAGACATTAAAACCGAGTTCTCCAGACATTCCAGCGGCGGTTATGAAAGCAGCGTTCCAGGTGCCCCCCCTCCCGGCCTCCCCCGCCCCTTAAACTCGCCTTGGGGCTGAATTTCATTTCATCGTGCAAAAAGGGCAAGCAGATGGGCGTGTAGAAAGTGCAGGAGACGAAGCAGGGCTGGGAGCTACAGTGACGCAGGGAACGCCGCCGCCGGGAGGCCGAGGGAACGCGGGAGAAGTCCTCATAGCTCCTGTAAGGGTTCATTGGCACGGGGCATCTTCGCTTCCAGAGCAGGGTCCAGGTGGCAGTTCGTCTCCCTGGCAACCTCGCAGGGATAACTGAGGCCCCAAGGTTCCATGGATGGGGAGGGCAGGACTGGAGACCAAAGCGAGCGCCATTATCTCCATTTGATTTGATTCCCAGTACGTTTCCGAGCACAATTCAAAGTGTTGGTGCTGACCTTTAAAGCCCTAAATGGCCTCGGTCCAGTATACCTGAAGGAGCGTCTCAACCCCCATCGACACGGAGGTCCAGCTCTGAGGGCCTTCTGGCGGTTCCCTCATTGCGAGAAGCCAAGTTACAGGGAACCAGGCAGAGGGCCTTCTCGGTAGTGGCACCCTCCCTGTGGAAGGTCCTCCAAGCAGATGTCAAAGAGAAGAACAACTGTCAGACATTTAGGAGACATCTGAAGGCAGCCCTGTTTAGGGAAGCTTTTAATGTTTGATGTATTACAGTATTTTAATATTTTTTTGGAAGCCGCCCAGAGTGGCTGGGGAAGCCCAGTCAGATGGGCGGTGTATAAATAATAAATTATTATTATTATTATTATTATTATTATTATTATTATTATTATCGAGTTACTAAAACAAAGAGCTTCAGAAGCTCTGCAAGGCATGGAGGAGACCAAGGGCCAAGAAGGTTGGGCAAATTCATGGAGGAGCAGAGAGCTATCAATGGCGACCAGCCAGGATGGTTGCGAATGAATGAATGAATGAATTTATTAATACGGTCACAGACCAGCGTCAAGGATGGTTGTGTTCTGCCTCCGCACTCGGGAGCAGCCGTGCTTTTGCATACCACTTGCTGGAAACTGCAAGAGTAATCTTACAGCTTCTGGAGGCAGTTGGAGGATGGATGGCGGCTAACAGATTGAGGTACAATCCTGACAAGACAGAGCTACTGTTTTGGGGGGACAGGAGGTGGGCTGGTGTGGAGGACTCCCTGGTCCTCAATGGGGCAACTGTGCCCCTGAAGGAGCAGCTGCGTAGCCTGAGAGTCATTTTGGACTCACAGCTGTCCATGGAGGCACAGGTCAATTCTGTATCCAGGGCAGCTGTCTAACCAGCTCCATCTGGTACGCAGGATGGGAGCCCACCTGCCTGCAGACTGTCTCGCCAGAAGTGGTGCATGCTCTGGTTATCTCCCGCTTGGACTACTGCAATGCACTTTACGTGGGGCTACCTTTGAAGGTGACTCAGAAACTACAACTAATCCAGAATGTGGCAGCTAGACTGGGGACTGGGAGCGGCCGCCGAGACCACATGACACCGGTCTTGAAAGACCTACATTGGCTCCCAGTACGTTTCCAAGCACAATTCAAAGTGTTGGTGTTGACCTTGAAAGCCCTAAAGAGCCTCGGTCCAGTATATCTGAAGGAGCGTCTCCACCCCCATCGTTCTGCCCGGACACGGATTCAGCTCCGAGGGCCTTCTGGCGGTTCCCTCCCTGCGAAAAGCCAAGTTATGGGGAACCAGGCAGAGGGCCTTCTCGGTGGTGGCGCCCGCCCTGTGGAACGCCCTCCCACCAGATGTCAAAGAGAACAACAACTACCAGACTTTTAGAAGACATCTGAAGGCAGCCCTGTTTACAGAAGCTTTTAATGTTTGATGCATTACTGAATTTTAATATTTGGTTGGAAGCTGCCCAGAGTGGCTGGGGAAACCTAGTCGGATGGGCGGGGTATAAATAAATTATTATTATTATTATTATTATTATTATTATTATTATTATTATTATTTATTTCATGTTCAAATTCTGCTCACGGGTTTCCCAGAAGAGGCATCTGGTCAGCCACTGGGAGCAGCGGTGTGACATGGGAGCTGCAGCAGGGGTGATTGCCCCAGGTGCACTGGGGGGGGGCAGGGGTGGCTCACACCACCCTCCCCAAGCCAGCCCCGTGCATCTTTGTGAGGCTGGGATCTGATCAGATCCCAGCTTTGCGAAGTCGCTCAGGGAGGACGGCATGAGACGGACCCCAGCCTCTCAATGGTAAGGCTGGGATCGAAGAGCGCAACATCCTTCTTAATTGTGGTGCCCAGAATTGGACACAGTATTCCAGGTGAGGGTCTGACCAAGGCAGTTTAGAGGTAAAGGTAAAGGGACCCCTGACCATTAGCTCCATTCGTGGCCGACTCTGGGGTTGCAGTGCTCATCTTACTTTACTGGCCGAGGGAGCGGTGTACAGCTTCCGGGTCATGTGGACAGCATGACTAAGCCGCTTCTGGCGAACCAGAGCAGCGCACGGAAACACCGTTTACCTTCCCGCTAGTGTGGTACCTATTTATCTACTTGCACTTTGACGTGCTTTCGAACTGCTAGGTTGGCAGGAGCCGGGACCGAGCAACGGGAGCTCACCCCGTCGCGGGGATTCAAACCGCCTACTTTCTGATCGGCAAGTCCTAGGCCCTGTGGTTTAACCCACAGTCCCATCCACGTCCCACCAAGGCAGGATAGAGGGGGACTAAGACTTCCCTTGACTTCTGCTGATGCAGCCTAGAATAGCATGAACTTCTTCTTCCCTTCTCCCTCTCCTGCTCATTTCCTTCTTTCTCCTTTACATTTCCTTTCGGCCCATGTGTCCTGTACCCGAACACCTCCTTTTGCAAAGTCGCCAGGCACAAGGAAACTCCTGTATGGCTGGGGACTCACAAAGGCCCCTTTCTTCAGAAGCTGAATACACCTTCTCAGGCACACTTGTGTTTGCATGTATTTATCTCTCTCTCCATCTTCACATGTTTCCCACCCACTGATCCCTCCTGCCCCCTTCTCCTCGCTGCTCCATCAGTGCTCAAAACCACACAGGTAGGTAGGTCCCTCCTCCCTGCTCTTTCCTGCCCACCTGGCCAATTGCACGGGCTGCAAACGCAGATCCCAGGAACGTGGTTTTCCACAGGAGGACTGGCTTCTCAGAGGGCGAGAAAGGAGGAAGACTTTGGCTGCCGCTGGAAGCCAGGTAAGCAGGTGAGTCAGTGGAGGGACTTGGGGGGAGGCAGGCAGTTCCTGTTAGTTTCTGTTTGCCAATGTGCAGTGCTTTTGAAGTCACAGGACTCTGTTTACATTCCTGGGATTCCAGACTGTTGGAAATCTCACGGGAGACAGATGTGACGTTACTGGGTTCCTGTTCCTTTGTTTGGTTCAGTTGCTCTCTGCTTTCACAGAGAGAGGATGGTTTCTTTTCTGTCTGCGTAGCTTAGAAGATAAAACTTTGCAATGTAGGCATAAATCTCATCACTTCCGCGTGCTGCTTTGATTCTCATCAAAGGCTCAGGTCGTTAATTACGTCAGAGGCGATTCCGAAGGACTCGGCCAGAGGAAGATGAGCTTTATCAGCTTGGAAGAGCGGAGATCCCGACAGGTCCATGATGGGTGCAAAGGTGACCTTGGAAAGGGACCAGGCTCTCTTGTGCTTCCAATGGCAGCATCAGGGGTGCAACAGGGTCTGAGCTGGGTCCTTGTCGGACAAGAAATGAGCAGGCTTACGGGAGAAAGAATCGTTTTATCCTACGCAGGCTTGGAACTGGGCTCCAAAAACGAAATAAAGCCCAACATTATCTTGCAACTTTAAGTAATAAAGCATTATTAAAGGAAGTCAAATATAAAACACATTATGAGGAAAACAACAACATATTGCCTTAATTAATTAATTAAATCAATGAAATTGTTGAAGTGTGTCTCTGCCTCCATAAACTGTCCAATTTTTTTAAAGACCAATTTTTTTGTCTTTACTTTTTGAACATTACTTATTCGCTATGAAATAAGAGGTCTATTGCTCAGAGGCAACGGATAGATGGATTGATTGATTGAATGTAAGTAAAGGTAAAGGACCCCTGGATGGTTAAGTCCAGCCAAAGGCGACTATGGGGTTGCGGTGCTCATCTCGCTTTCAGGCCAAGGGAGCCAGCTTTCCGGGTCATGTGGCCAGCAGGACTAAACCGCTTCTGGTGCAATGGGACACTATGACAGAAGCCAGAGCGCAGGGAAACGCCATTTACCTTCCCGACACAGCGGTACCTATTTATCTACTTGTGCTGGTGTCTTTCAAACTGCTAGGTTGGCAGGAGCTGGGACAGAGCAAAAGGAGCTCACTCCATTGCGGGGATTCGAACCACTGACCTTCTGATCAGCGAGCCCAAGAGGCTCAGTGGTTTAGACCACAGTGCCACCTGCGTCACAGATATATATATATTGCCTGGGCTGATCTAAGTGTGGAGCCGAGTACTGGCTCCGTAGGGGATGGGAAAAGGAGGAAAGACAGAAAGAAAGGGGGGTGTCTACCAGAGGTGTCTTCTGGTCCAGATCTGGCCGAGAGGCCTCCAGATTGGCCAGAAAAAAAGCCATGAAGCCGTCCCTTGTCCAAAGACTCGAGTGATGTGGCATCTGAAGGTGCGCCCGGCAACCTGTTCCAACTCTGCGTGACATCACACAAAGCGCATCATAAGGAGAGGCTGGAGGGGAAACGGCTTAGCAACCTCTGTGCAAAAGTCAGCGAGGATTTTGCAAATCTGCCTTGAGGGGGAAAGCTGCTCTTCCTTCACCCGATCCCCAAGTTTGACTTTGCAATTGCATGCGCTGCGTCCCCAGTGCTTCCAAAACATTACGATGATCGCTGCTAGAAATGAGATAGTTTTGCAGGAGCCGAGCTACTAACACTGTTCCGCACTCGGTTCTGAAATGCATGGGGTGTGACCTTCAAGCAGCCTAACCTACCTCACAGGGTTCGAATCCCCGCGACGGGGTGAGCTCCCGTTGCTCGGTCCCTGCTCCTGCCAACCTAGCAGTTCGAAAGCATATCAAAGTGCAAGTAGATAAATACTTTTTTATTACTATTTATATTATTGTTGTTGTTATCAACAACAACGGCAAAGTTGGAAAGGAGACTCTACTCAGATTCCCAGCTGGGTTGAATGAATGAATTTTATTATTACGGTCACAGACTACTTCTGGCTCACTTACAATATCAGGAAAATCTTAAAACACAACAGGAATACATTGAATTGCAATTGGGTATAGCAGAGACAATACAGTTAATATATGTATATTAAATCTTGAACACTAAAATATAACCTAAAATTGTCATTTAAAACCCTAATCGTTTTGGTAGTACAGCTTGTTCCCTAAGTTTTATGGCAGCCGCACAGAATTTGGCCACCTTTAGGGTGATCTCTAGATCCTTGTCCTCTACCAGGAGTTTTAGAAATTGAAGTTTGGACCTGTTGTGACGTGGGGTTTGTGATTTCAGCTCTCTTGACATAATATGCTGGAGACAGTTCTCTAGTAACACTTCTTTATTAAAGCAACAAGACCGAAGACTGAGGAGGGGAGAGCTACATTTATAGGGACAGGGAACAAACTAGAAAGGATACATTTTGGAGGGAACAATATCAGGCAATCACAGTCCTGCCTTTTGGAGGCAACCAATAAGACAGAGGATCCAAATACAGCAGCTTAAATGAACCAATAGTAGCTGTACCCTCTGGAACCAAAAGGCAGTTACTTTACCCTAATGCAATACAGACAATAATAATACAGATATAAAATCCTTTGACTCAATACACAACACCCCTCCCCCCCTAGTGAGCACAGCAGACGTAATCTCTCAGGTACTGTGGGGTCCTACAACTTCTACTCGATCTCCTGACAACAGGTGTTGCCGGTTCTGGATTGGGTGTCACCTGTGGTAGGGGGGCTGCTATAGGGGTTTCGTCAGGAACAGAAGGAGTCCCAGACATCTCAGGGTCCCCTACCTGTACCTCGTCATCATTTGCTGAGGCCCCTGGTGACTGCACCTCTGGGCCATTTTCACTCTGGTCTTGCAGCTCTGCGTCGTTAGCCAGGGATGAATTATCAGACTCCTCCCTGCTGAGCGCCCGGCGCCTCAGCTGATCTATATGTCTCTTCCAAACTTGCCCATTTTCCAAGGTCACATAATAGGACACAGGTCCACTAGCCCGGGTGACCACACCAGCCACCCACCGCGAACCTCGTGAATAGTTCCTCACCCAGACCAGATCTTCAGGGGCGAAATACCTTGTTGTGTCAGTCTCAGCCTGGGGGTTTGCTCTTGAATTACGGTTTGGCATTTTATCCGGGTGGACATAATCCAACACCGTTACCAATCTTCTACCCAAGAGCAGCTCAGCTGGCGACTTGCCCGTCGCAGTACACGGCGTCGCATGCTGCAAAAATAACATTTGCGCGATGCGAGCTGACCAGTTACCCTCCATTAAGCGCGCAATGGATTCTTTGGCTGTTCTTACCATGCGCTCCGCCTGCCCATTGGAGGATGGGTGAAAGGGCGCGGATGTGACCCCTCTTATGAAGTTATCAGCCAAGAATGCCCTGAATTCTTGGGATACAAAAGCTGCCCCATTATCTGATACAATGGTCTCAGGTAACCCGTGGGTTGCAAACAGCTGCCTCAACACCTTGATTACGGCAGCTGATGCCATGCTAGGGACCATCGCCACTTCTAACCATTTGGAATATGCATCGACGATAACCAAAAAGACCTTCCCCTGGAATGGCCAAGCAAAATCTAAGTGCAGCCGGCTCCAGGGAGATCTGGACTGCTCCCACCAGTGAACTGGTGCTCTGGCCACTTCTGGCCGCACCTCTTGGCATGCCTTGCATGTTCGTATCCATTGTTCTATGTTCTGGTCCATTCCAGGCCACCACACATAACATCGGGCTAGCGACTTCATCCTGACCATTCCTGGGTGTCCCATGTGAAGTGTCTCAAGAACCCTGTTTCTCAGTGGTGCTGGGATGATCACCCTATCTCCCCACAGGAGACAACCCTTATGCATGGATAACTCATGCTGCCTTGTCGCATAAGGCCTGAATTTGTCTTCATGCGGACCACCAGGCCACCCCCTCCCCACCCAAGTGAGCACACGGGAGAGAACAGCATCTTTCCCCGTTTTCTCAGCAATATCAGTAGCCGTTACAGGAGCCCCAGGAAGTGTTTCCAGCATCATTATGTGCTCCGCTGGAGCAGGATCCTCATTGCTCCCGCCAGGAAGGGGCAATCGACTCAGCGCATCAGCGTGGCACAACCGTTTCCCCGGCACATGGGTCAAGGTGTACTGGAACCCGTTCAGGAATATAGACCAACGCAACATTCTGGGGGAGAGAATTTGTGGCATTTGTTTGTTCGGGTTGAACAACCCCAACAGTGGTTTGTGGTCCGTTTCAATGGAGAAATGACGACCGTACACATAATTATGGAACTTTTTGATTCCTGCCACAATTGCAAGCGCCTCTTTGTCAATTTGAGCATAGTTGCGCTCCGTGGGCGACAACGTACGGGAATAGAAAGAGATGGGCTTTTCCGACCCATCCGGTTCCCTATGACTCAGCACCACCCCCACGCCGTATTGAGAGGCATCACATGCCAGGACCAGCGGCTTCGATTCATCATAATGAGCAAGGACGCTCTTGCTACTCAGCATTCCTCGCAAAGAGTCAAAAGCCTTCTGCTGCTCCTGCCCCCATCGCCACACATTCTTTTTCTGCAACAGTCTATGTAATGGTTCAGCTACCGAAGCTTTCTGGGGTAAGAACGAATGATAAAAGTTAATAAGTCCCAGGAATGACTGCAACTCTGTCTTGTTCTGTGGTCGTGGTGCCTCGATGATGGCCTTAACCTTAGCATCTGTGGGGTGGATGCCTGATGCATCAATTTTAAACCCCAAGAATTCCACAGTTGGCACCCCAAAACTGCATTTTTCCTTTTTTAGTTGCAACCCCACCTCCTTGAACTTGAGCAACACTGCACGGACACGCGCAACCAGTTCCTGTGGGTCTTTTCCAGCAATCAAAACGTCATCAAAAAATGGCAAGACCCCCGGCAGACCTCTTAACAGGCGTTCCATGAGCCCTTGAAAAATCCCTGGGGCCACACAAACTCCAAATTGTAATCTGTTAACTCTGAATGCCCCTTTATGTGTGACAATAGTCTGTGCTTCCGCTGATTGTGGGGTTACTGGCAGCTGTTGGTAAGCTTGTGCCAGGTCAATCTTGGCGAACACCTTGCCCCCAGCCAGTTTAGCCAACAGATGTGATACGACTGGAATGGGGTATGAGTTTCCCCTGAGTGCCTTATTGATAGTACATTTGTAATCAACACAGATCCTGACTTCCCCATTTGCTTTAAGGGGCGTGATGATTGGAGTTTCCCACTTAGCGGAGTCCACGGGTGAGAGAACTCCCTGCTTGACCAATTTATCCAGCTCTGCTTCGATCTTGGGTTGCAGTGCAAATGGCACTCGCCTTGGTTTAAGTCGGATTGGGGCCACCCCAGGGTCCAATTCGAAGTCAACTGGGGGCCCTTTATAATAACCCAGTTTTCCATTAAAGAGACCAGCAAATTCTTTGCATAATGCCTCGCTCATCTCAGGGCAGGTTTGGATTGAATTAAGCCCTGATATACTCAGTCCCAGGGCGGGGAACCAGTCAGTGCCCAGGAGACTGGGGCGACTGCCCTTCGCAATCACCAGTTTGAGTACCGCCTGTTTGTCCTGGAACTGTACTCTCACGGCACACATTCCCATGACATGGATGCGGCCCGCTGAGTATGACTGCAAAGTTGCCGGAAAGGGCTCCAGAGGGGCAACTTACCCCTGGGGAAGAATGTCCTCGCGGTCTGGTCCGACACGATAGTGAATCCAGATCCGGAGTCCACCTCCATGTCACACAGCTGACCCTCAATCTTCACCTTGACGTGTGCCTTGCCTTGTGCTGGAAACTGCACGACCCTCCCGTTGATCTCCGTTACGTAGTGGCAGTCCTTTAGAACATGGTTCGCTGTGGCCGATCTGCGATGCTCCAGTCTAGGTGCTCCTGTCACTCCCAACGCCGCCGATCTACAGACCCTGACGATGTGACCTGTCTTTCCGCACGTCCGGCACATAGCATCCCGGAAACGACAACTCTTCCGCTCATGGTTTCCGCCACAACCAGGGCACCTGCCTCGGTGATCTTTGTGCACTGTGCAGGCCTGACGCACTGATTCGACCCTACGGACTGGGCTCTGGCTCGGAGTAGCCTCTAGCTCGTTCATGGCATGCGCAACTTCTATCTGTGGCTTAGGGACCCTGCGACTGGCATCAAGCTCCTCTCTTTCATAATTCTCCGTGGCGGTGGCCTCCTTCAAGGCTGAAGCAAGGGTAACCTCTTCTTTAGCCACGATGCGTCTTCTGGCTTTCTTGCTGCTCAGACCACCGACAAACCGATCCAGGAGAGTCTCTTCCAGATCTTGGAAGTCGCAGTGCTGAGCGAGCTTCCGCAGTTCAGCTAGAAATGCAGATACAGACTCCCCAGCACGCTGCTGCCTCTTATGAAACTCCATCCGCTGGGCCATCTTGGTCTCAGTAGGCGCTAAATGGCTTGTTAGGCAGGCAAGAATATCTTTGAGAGATGTCTCACTTAGCTTCGCTGGGGCAAGCAATGCCTTGGCCAGCTTGAAGGTCTCAGGCCCACAGTAGCTCAGGAATGTGGCCCTTCTTTTGCTGGCATCAGTGATCCCTTGAGCCACTGCAAAGAACTCGAAGCGTTCGACGTAGTCTTCCCACGTGTGGGGCTCTGATGGCTGGAAGGGCTCCAATACCCTTGGACTCTCCATTGTCCTGTGGGCAGGGTCGTCTTCTCAGCTGGCCAGTGAGTCTTGTTCTTAGCTACAATCCGGACTCTGAGGCAGGGCTGCGTTTAACCGCTCCTCAGCATTCCGGATCCCATCCTCGTTGCCAGTTGTTGTGACGTGGAGTTATTTTATGTGACGTGAATTATTTTATGTATAATTTTTTATGAAATTATTTTATTTTCTATAATTTGTATTAAAATGTTTTATTTTATATATTTAATAATTTTTTATTTTCGATAAAATTTTAATAAAGTTTTATTTAAAAAAAAATATAAAATATTTTTGTGGTTTTATATTTTGATTTTGTTCTGTGAACTGCCCTGAGACCTCCGGGTATAAGGGCGGTATATAAATGCAATTAATAATAAAAATAATAATGCAATACACATTTTACCTTCCTTTAATAATAATAATGCCCACTTAAAGTGGGTTGCGCTATATTTCCCTACGAAGACGCTTCTCCCCTGCAGATATGAATTGCAAGGATCTGTCCCTGCAATGCACCCGGAAGCCGGCGCCGCGCGTCGATCTACTATTCTAGCTCTACGTTCCTAGCTACATTTCTAGCTCTACGATCTACTTTTCTAGCTCTACGATCTACTTTTCTAGTTCTACATTTCTAGCTCTACGTTTCAAGAAGGCAGACGCCAGCACGCACGTGACGTCACGACGCCGCGGCGCGGTCTCCGGTTTCCTAGCGACGGCGTTGCCCTGGCGACGGAGGGCGCCGGGCCTGGTGGGGCGCCGGGATGAGCTCGGAGGGCGAAGGGGGCGCCGGCGGGGCGGAGGGGTCGGAGGAGGGCGGCGAGGGCGCGGGGGGCGGAGGCGCGCGAGCCAAGGCGCCCAACCTCGCCTCCGAGGACCCGCAGGAGCGCATCGCCGCCCGGCGCCTCCGCATCGCCGCCCGCCTCGAGGCCAAGAGGAGGTGGGAACGGGGGTTCGGCTAGATCACCTCTGGGGACGCCTTCCGAGGGGGAAGGGAGGGGGAGGCATCGCGAGGGGGTCGGACTAGAGGACCTCTGGGTGTCCCTTCCGAGGGGAGGGGGAGGGGAGGCATCACGAGGGGGGGTTGGCTAGAGGACCTCTGGGAGACTCTTTCTAGGGGAGGGGGGTGGGGAGGGGAGGCATCACGAGGGGGTCCGGCTAGAGGACATCTGGGTGTCCCTTCCATGGGGAGGGGGAGGCACAATGCTGGCATCACAAGGGGGCCCCAGCTAGAGGACATCTGGGAGACCCTTTCTGGGGGGGGGAGGGGGGAGGGGAGGCATCACGAGGGGGTCCGGCTAGAGGACCTCTGGGTGTCCCTTCCATGGGGAGGGGGAGGCACAATGCTGGCATCACAAGGGGGCCCCAGCTAGAGGACATCTGGGAGACCCTTTCTGGGGGGAAGGGGGGAGGGGAGGCATCACGAGGGGGTCCGGCTAGAGGACCTCTGGGTGTCCCTTCCATGGGGAGGGGGAGGCACAATGCTGGCATCGCAAGGGGGCCCCAGCTAGAGGACATCTGGGAGACCCTTTCTGGGGGGGGGAGGGGGAGGGGAGGCATCACGAGGGGGTCCGGCTAGAGGACCTCTGGGTGTCCCTTCCATGGGGAGGGGGAGGCACAATGCTGGCATCGCAAGGGGGCCCCAGCTAGAGGACATCTGGGAGACCCTTTCTGGGGGGGGGGAGGGGGGAGGGGAGGCATCACGAGGGGGTCCGGCTAGATTACCTCTCGGAGACCCTTCCGAGGATAGGGGGAGGTTGTGACGGAGAGGGGAGGGGAGGCATCACAAGGCGGTCCAGCTAGAGGACCTCTGGGTGTCCCTTCCATGGGGAGGGGGAGACACAATGCTGGCATCACAAGGGGGCCCCAGCTAGAGGACATCTGGGAGACCCTTTCTGGGGGGGGAGGGGGGAGGGGAGGCATCACGAGGGGGTCCGGCTAGAGGACCTCTGGGTGTCCCTTCCATGGGGAGGGGGAGGCACAATGCTGGCATCACAAGGGGGCCCCAGCTAGAGGACATCTGGGAGACCCTTTCTAGGGGGGGGAGGGGGGAGGGGAGGCATCACGAGGGGGTCCGGCTAGAGGACCTCTGGGTGTCCCTTCCATGGGGAGGGGGAGGCACAATGCTGGCATCACAAGGGGGCCCCAGCTAGAGGACATCTGGGAGACCCTTTCTAGGGGGGGGAGGGGGGAGGGGAGGCATCACGAGGGGGTCCGGCTAGAGGACCTCTGGGTGTCCCTTCCATGGGGAGGGGGAGGCACAATGCTGGCATCACAAGGGGGCCCCAGCTAGAGGACATCTGGGAGACCCTTTCTAGGGGGGGAGGGGGGAGGGGAGGCATCACGAGGGGGTCCGGCTAGAGGACCTCTGGGTGTCCCTTCCATGGGGAGGGGGAGGCACAATGCTGGCATCGCAAGGTGGCCCAGCTAGAGGACCTCTGGGAGACCCTTCCGAGGACAGGGGGAGGTTGTGACGGAGAGGGGAGGGGAGGCATCACAAGGCGGTCCAGCTAGAGGACCTCTGGGTGTCCCTTCCATGGGGAGGGGGAGGCACAATGCTGGCATCACAAGGGGGCCCCAGCTAGAGGACATCTGGGAGACCCTTTCTAGGGGGGGAGGGGAGGCATCACGAGGGGGTCCGGCTAGAGGACCTCTGGGTGTCCCTTCCATGGGGAGGGGGAGGCACAATGCTGGCATCGCAAGGGGGCCCAGCTAGAGGACCTCTGGGAGACCCTTTCTAGGGGGGGGGAGGGGAGGCATCACGAGGGGGTCCGGCTAGAGGACCGCTGGGTGTCCCTTCCATGGGGAGGGGGAGGCACAATGCTGGCATCGCAAGGGGGCCCAGCTAGAGGACCTCTGGGAGACCCTTCCGAATGACAGGGGGAGGTTGTGACGGAGAGGGGAGGGGAGGCATCACAAGGCGGTCCAGCTAGAGGACCTCTGGGTGTCCCTTCCATGGGGAGGGGGAGACACAATGCTGGCATCACAAGGGGGCCCCAGCTAGAGGACATCTGGGAGACCCTTTCTGGGGGGGGGAGGGGGGAGGGGAGGCATCACGAGGGGGTCCGGCTAGAGGACCTCTGGGTGTCCCTTCCATGGGGAGGGGGAGGCACAATGCTGGCATCACAAGGGGGCCCCAGCTAGAGGACATCTGGGAGACCCTTTCTGGGGGGGGGGAGGGGAGGCATCATGAGAGGGTCCGGCTATAGGACCTCTGGGTGTCCCTTCCAAGAGGAGGGGGAGGCACAATGCTGGCATCGCAAGGGGGCCCAGCTAGAAGACCTCTGGGAGACCCTTCCGAGGACAGGGGGAGGTTGTGAGGGGGAGGGACGGGGAGGCATCGCGAAGGGGGTCCAGACAGAGGACCTCTGGGTGACCCTTCCTAGGGGTGGGGGTAGGAGAGCGGAGGCATCGCGAGGGGGTCCAGCTAGAGGACCTCTGGGAGACCCTTCCTAGGGGAGGGGGTAGGAGAGGGGAGCCATCCTGAGGGGGGTTTGGCTAGATGCCCTTCCCCAGGGAGGGGGAGGCACAATGCTGGCATCGCAAGGGGGGTCCGGCTAGAGGACATCTGGGAGACCCTTTCTAGGGGAGGGGGGAGGGGAGGGGAAGCATCACGAGGGCGTCCAGCTAGAGGATCTCTGGGTGCCCCTTCCAAGGGGAGGGGGAGGGACGGGGAGGCATCGCGAGGGGGTCTGGCTAGAGGACCTCTGGGAGACCCTTTCTAGGGGAGGGGGAGGCACAATGCTGGCATTGCAAGGGGGGTCCGGCTAGAGGACCTCTGGGAGACCCTTTCTAGGGGAGGGGGGAGGGGAGGGGAGGCATCCTGAGGGGGGTTTGGCTAGATGCCCTTCCCCAGGGAGGGGAAGGCACAATGCTGTCATCGCAAGGGGCGTCCGACTAGAGGACCTCTGGGTGCCCCTTCCAAGGGGAGGGGGACGGACGGGAAGGCATCGGGAGGGGGTCCGGACAGATGACCTCTTGGTGACCCTTCCTAGAGGAGGGGGGAGGGGAGGCATCGCGAGGGGGTCCGGCTGGAGGACCTCTGGGAGACCTTTCCGAGGGCAGGGGGAGGTTGTGAATCCTGACGCACCATTGGTGATCTGGCCACCCAGCTCTGAACCTCTCCAGGATTCCAGGGCGCTTCACAGCAGAAAAATATAAAACGAGTATATAAAATACATGATAAAGCAAAAACAAATCTGGGTCCGGCTAGAGGACCTCTGGGTGTACCTTCTGAGCGGGGAGGGAAGGGGAGGCATCGCAAGGGGGTCAGGCTAGAGGACCTCTGGGAGACCATTCCGAGTGCAGGGGGAGGTTGTGAATCCTGACGCACCTTGGGTGATCTGGCCACCCAACTCTGAACCTCTCCTCCCACAGCCCAACCCCAGACGCAGATATGGTCCCAGCATCCCACTTCTTAAGACCCCCCATGTTTCCCACCCACACCCTTTTGGGATCCCCCACGCACCACTTTCCCCCAGAGCTTCCCATCCAGAGTCACTCTGGTTTCAGGTCTGCAGATCCCCAAACGTTAGTCCAGGCACAGGGTGGGTAGACCAAGGATGAACATGCCCCTTTTTGGCTCTTTTCCAGGGAGGCCCTTGGAGAAGATCCAGATGCACATAAGCTGGTGGAAGAGGAGCAGAGTCGGAGCCACAAACAGATAGAGGACAGCAGACAGGTTAGGACTCAGCAAAGGAATCAGAGCTTTTTTGTGTACGATTTGTCTTTTTTTTATAATATTTTTTATTAATTTTCCAATTTTAACAACGAAACAACACCAAACAATGCAAACAACAACAAACACAAACACATACATACATTTTGCTTTCTTAACCTCATTTTCATAAGCCTCTTTTCTCGGACTTCCCCGTACCTTCCCCTTTTTGCATCCTAGTTTCAAAATTTTTCAGCAACCCTTTTAGCCAATTATAGTTTAACTTATTCTCCTTTCAGTTACCCTTTGAATCAAAAGATATATATAGCTGTAATTATACATCTTCCTTTCCCTTAACACTTTAACACTCCTCAATTTTATAGCAATTTTTAAGATATGCTTTAAACTTCTTCCAATCTTCCTCCACAGTCTCTTTCTCTTGGTCACGGATTCTGCCGGTCATTTCTGCCAGTCCCATAAAGTCGATCACTTTCGCCTGCCACTCTTCCAGCGTGGGTAGCTCTTGTGTCTTCCAATACTTTGCTAGAAGAATCCTTGCTGCCGTTGTGGCGTACATAAAAAAGATCTTATCCCTCCTCGACACCAATTGGCCGACCATACCCAAAAGAAATGCCTCTGGTTTCTTATGAAAAGTACATTTAAGTACTTTCTTAATTTCATTATAAATCAGTTCCCAGAAGGCCTTAATCTTTGGGCAGGTCCACCAAAGGTGGAAAAAGGTACCTTCGGTCTCATTACATTTCCAGCATTTATTATTGGGCAAATGGTAAATCTTCGCGAGCTTGGCTGGGGTCATGTACCACCTGTAAATCATTTTCATAATGTTTTCTCTTAAGGCATTACAAGCCGTAAATTTAATACCTGTGGTCCACAACTGTTCCCAGTCAGCAAACATAATGTCATGACCTAAGTCCTGTGCCCATCTAATCATGGCTGATTTCACTGTCTCATCAATTGTATTCCACTTCAACAGCAAGTTATACATCCTTGATAAATTCTTCGTATTGGGTTCTAGTAATTCAGTTTCTAATTTTGATTTTTCCACCTGGAATCCAATTTTCCTGTCTTGTTTAAAGGCCTCCATTATTTGAAAATAATGGAGCCAATCTCGTACCTTGGACTTTATCTTCTCAAAGCTCTGTAATTTAAATTCACCACTTTCTAGTTCTAAGATCTCAAAATATTTTGGCCAATTAGTTCTCATATTAAGTTTCTTCACCTCTTTAGCCTCCATTGGTGATAGCCACCTGGGCGTTTTGTTTTCCAACAAATCCTTATACCGAATCCAAACATTATATAGTGCTTTCCTGACAATATGGTTTTTAAAACCCTTGTGCACTTTAACCTTGTCATACCAGATATATGCATGCCAACCAAACATATTGTTAAAACCTTCCAAATCCAGAATGTCTGCATTTTCAAGTAGTAGCCAATCTTTCAACCAGCAGAAAGCTGCCGCTTCATAATACAGTCTTAAGTCCGGCAGGGCAAAACCCCCTCTTTCTTTTGCGTCAGTAAGTATCTTAAACTTTATTCTGGGCTTTTTGCCCTGCCAGACAAATTTAGATATATCTTTCTGCAAGTTCTTGAAACAATTTAATTTATCCACAATTTGTAGTGTCTGAAACAAAAATAACATTCTAGGCAACACATTCATTTTAATCACTGCAATTCGGCCTAACAAGGAAAGCTTCAGGCTCGACCATATCTCTAAGTCTTTCTTTATCTCTGTCCAGCACTTATCATAATTGTCTTTAAATAAATTCACATTTTTAGATGTCATATTAATTCCCAGATATTTCACTCTTTTTGCCATAGTTAATCCAGTTTCCTCTTGGAACCTCTCTCTTTCCACATTTGTTAAATTTTTCCCCAAAACCTTAGTTTTTTGCTTATTCAATTTAAATCCTGCAACCTGACCAAAAAATTCGAATTAATTCTAAAACTCTTTTTGTACTAGTGTCTGGCTCTTGTAAAGTCAAAACTAAGTCATCTGCAAAAGCCTTTTGTGTACGATTTGTCAGGACACTGACAAACTGGAACGTGTCCAGAGGAGGGCAACCAAAATGGTCAAAGGCCTGGAAACGATGCCTTATGAGGAACGGCTAAGGGAGCTGGGCATGTTTAGCCTGGAGAAGAGGAGGTTAAGGGGTGATATGATAGCCATGTTCAAATATATAAAAGGATGTCACATAGAGGAGGGAGAAAGGTTGTTTTCTGCTGCTCCAGAGAAGCGGACACGGAGCAGTGGATCCAAACTACAAGAAAGAAGATTCCACCTAAACATTAGGAAGAACTTCCTGACAGTAAGAGCTGTTTGACAGTGGAATTTGCTGCCAAGGAGTGTGGTGGAATCTCCTTCTTTGGAGGTCTTGAAGCAGAGGCTTGACAACCATATGTCAGGAGTGCTCTGGTGCTGTTTCCTGCTTGGCAGGGGGTTGGACTCGATGGCCCTTGTGGTCTCTTCCAACTATGATTCTATGATTCCCTCAAATTGCATTCAATCAGTTCACAGCACATCATGACAAAAAGAAACCCAACCCATCACTATTCAAATGAAAGACGATACAAAACAGTTTCAGAATAGCAAAAAACACATAGTAAGATAACATTGGTATCAATATACAGTGGTGACTTGGTTCTCAAACTTAGTCCGTTCCAAAACCAAAGTGTTCCAAAACCAAGGTGCACTTTCCTATAGAAAGTAATGCAAAATGTGTTAATCCGTTCCAGACTTTTAAAAGCAACCCCTAAAACAGCAATGTACATGAATTTTACTATCTAACAAGACATTGATCCATAAAATGAAAGCAATAAACAATGTACTGCAGTCACAGAATCAATCAATCAATCAGTAGCTAAACTGGGTTCAAAAAGTCACAAAAACAAAACGAAAAAAGCCGCAAAAACAAAAACACAAAATAAATAGCAAAAACAGACCTCAGTGTAACACTCAAAACGGAAGTGTGGTACTCAAGTCGGAAGCATAACACTCAAAGTGGAGCATGTTCAGCTTCCGGAAAAAGTTCGCAAACCGCAACAGTTTCTTCTGGGTTTGCAGTGTTTGGGTTCCATGTTGTTTGAGTACCAAGGCGTTTGAGAACCAGGGTACCGTTGTATCTTGATTTTTCAGTTACCAGCTAGAGCAAAGTGAAATGCCCCCTGGACTAAGTAGCCTAGCTGGCTGAAGTTAGTAGTAGCTGCAACTCTGGAGAAGGAGGTGGGGCAGGCAAGAATTGGCTGAAAAAACCTCAACTTTCAGGAGGGAACTGAACTTCAAGGTGGAAATTACGGTCACTTCATTCCTATTGCCAGGATACATCTGTATAGCACAGCTTCACAATTGCAGACCTTGCAGGGGTTTTTTAAAAAAAATTCCTAGAAGTGGTGCTGTGGGTTAAACCACGGAACCTAGGACTTGCCGATCAGAAGGTCGGCGGTTAGAATCCCCGTGACGGGGTGAGCTCCCCTTGCTCGGTCCCTGCTCCTGCCAACCCAGCAGTTCAAAAGCACGTCAAAGTGCAAGTAGATCAATAGGTACCGCTCCGGCGGGAAGGTCAACGGCATTTCCGTGCGCTGCTCTGGTTCGCCAGAAGCAGTTTAGTCCTGCTGGCCACATGACCCGGAAGCTGTACGCCGGCTCCCTCGGCCAATAAAGCGAGATGAGCACCGCAACCCCAGAGTCGGCCACGACTGGACCTAATGGTCAGGGGTCCCTTTACCTTTGTCCACATAAATCAGTCTGGTTGGTCAAAAGATACCGCCTCAATCATTTCGTGTCTGCGTTAGCTTAGAATAACCCGCTTATAATATGTTCTCTTCTCGGCTCAGAGGCTGACTAAGCTGCTGATCGATGGCACACAGCTAGTGACAAACATCCAGGTGGCAGCTGATTCTCGAGAGACACACAGGAGAGCAGAGGAAGAGGAGCTGAACCGGCAAAGGTAAGCGCTGGGCCAGAGCATCCTCTTTAACTGGGGGATATCTGGGAAAGAGGCACGAGAGATCAGAGGCAGCCAGCGGTTCCCCTTTGACCAAGGGGTCAGAAAAGACATCCACTCCCAGGTTCAACATTCTGATTCAGGCTTGAGAGAACTGCAGGTTCCAGGGTGCGTAACATGAACCTGATAAATTTCTTTGCACTAAATCAGAACGTTGGCCCATACCAAGAAGAAAGGCCTCTGGTTTCTCAATAAATGTATATTTCAACATTTTTTTTCAATTCATGAAATATGAGCAATTATAAACATGGGGTTGATAGAATATTGTATGGCAGCAAGCACCCTTTGCCTCCAGCTTATTCCCACTTTGGCTGAGTTTTCTGAAGGCTGGTTCTCGTTCGGAGGAGGCCCCCACTTCCGTGATTGCACTACCCTCAGTAGTTCAGATGCTCTCCCGCAGTTTGGCTGAGATTCCTTCACTGCAGGAATGAGATACCAGTTAATTGAGAGGGGTGGGTGTTGTGCCACACCCCTTTTGGGGGAGGGGCTTGCCACTTACACTGAACTTCATTTTTTTAAAAAAAAAATTATTGAAGATTTTGTATTACAATAGAAAGAAAGGAAAAAAGAAAAAAGGGAAAAAAACAACATAACAGAGTACAAACAATCTTCCTTCTCTTCATTATTGGACTCCCTCGCGTCTCTCACTCCTACTTTCCAAATTTATAGAACCTTAACCAGCAAATTATCACCTTGTTTCCATTCTTATTGTACACTTTTCCAATATTTTGTCCCTAACTTTGAATAATTTTATCTAGATCTTAAATCTCTAATCTTACCATAATATTTATTCAAAATCTATTTTTCTCATAAAATTCCCTCATTCTCGCAATCTTTTCACCAAGTTTTATGGTGCCCAGTTGTTTTCAAATCTCTCATCCTTCTTAACTCTCGTATAATTTACAGTACTTTTGTAAATAGTCCTTGAATTTCTTCCAGTCCTCTTCCACTGCTTCCTCTCCCAGGTCTCGAATTCTGCCAGTCATTTCTGCTAACTCCATGTAATCCATCAGTTGCATCTGCCATTCTTCCAGTGTGGGCAAATCTTGGGTTTTCCAATATTTAGCCACTTACACTGAACTTCAAAATGTCCAAAGAGCCAATGGACTACTGGGGATCAGGCCTACAGATGCACCTGATCTTCAGGAAAGTGTCTCTTTGGCACTGCTTGGTGCTTGAGCCAAAAAGAAAGACCAAGGAGGGGAGAGCAAATGACTAAGATCAGGGGTCCCCAAACTAAGGCCCGCTGGCTGGATAAGACCCAAGGGACTCGTTTATCCGGCCTGCAGCGACCCCCGCCACCCGCTCTTACTGGCGCTGCACGGCTGCCCACTTTTGGTTCGGAGGAGCACCGGAAATAGCTTGTGCGCATGCGCATGTGTTAATTTCGCATGCGCATGCATTAATTTCGCATGCGCATGCGTTATTTCTGGTGCACATCCGGGGCGGAGAAGGCCCATGCACATGCGCACAAGCTATTTCCAGGGCTCCTCCAACCCAGAAGTGCGCCGGAAATAGTGTGTGTGCACGCGTATAGGCATGCGCTCCCCTGCCCTCCGGCCCGCCACGCAATCGGCACTGGAGACACCGGCCCGAGGTAAGCTTGCCGACCCCCGATTAAGATCATTGATCTGCTGTGACTCACAGCAGCCTGCAATAGCGTCATAGATTTTCAGTCTCAGATCAGAACTGACGAGGGCTCCGCTCAAACTCGCCTTGAAGGGAACTCTCAACATCTCATCTGGCTCTTTGCAGGGTGGAGAAGCTGGAGAATGAATCCAAGGCTAACCAAGACAAGTTTAACGAGATCACTTCCAAGTGGGGAGCTACCAAGGAAAAGATCATCCCCCAGGAGCTCTGGGAAGGGCTCAATGCGCAGCAGATGCTGTGCGCACAGCTGATCGAAGAAAAGAACAAGCTCATCAGTGAGCTGCAACAGGTGGGGTTGCGCACCGGGGGGGGGGGGGAGGAGTGCATGGGGGCAGGTGCAGGTCACGGTAAGTGTGGCTGCAGAACGGTTGCTGCAGGGGCTAACCAAAACGTGTTTTGCCTTTAGAGAAAGGGGGGGATGCTAGCAGTCGACAAATAGGGCAAAGGATCTCATGCAAAAGAGCATTTCAATGTATGTATCTTTCTGCTAGTGATGGGCAAACCTGCCTCAGATCGATTTGGAATTTGTAGCAACGAGAAACGTCCTCAGGAACCATATGAACTGACCCGGATCCTGAGATCATCCTCTGAGTCCCTTTCTTCGTGTGCCTCCTCCACGAGAGGACTGGAGGGTGGCAACACGAAAAGGGGCCTTTTCTGCATTGTCTCCCCATGCTCCCCCTAGGGAGAATCATCTTGCACCTTTGTTACGTATTTTTAGGTGCCAGGCAAGAACTTGCCTCTACAGTGGTACCTCTAGATATGAACGGGATCCGTTCCGGAGCCCCATTCGCATCTAGAAGCAAACATAACTAGCGATGGCACGTCTGCACAGGCGCATCGCTTTTTGCTGCTTTTGCGCATGCGCGTGACGTCATTTTGAGCGTCTGCGATGAGCAAGCGGTGAAACCCAGAAGTAACGAGCTCCATTACTTCCGGGTTGCCATGGAGCGCAACTCGAACACACTCAACTCGAAGCGCATTTCACCCGAGGTATGATTGTATAACCAGGCCTTTGGCCTTTAACCATTTACAGATAAATCTGACCTTATGTGAGGGTTGCGTTCCTGGCTATTGCTCTACCTCTCTTTTAAATCAGAACCAGTGAAGGCGGTGAAGGTCCTGTGTGAGTGCCTGGAGGCGGTTGGAGGATGGATGGCAGCTAACAGATTGAGGTTGAATCCTGACAAGACAGAAGTACTGTTTTGGGGGGGACAGGGGGCAGGCAGGTGTGGGGGACCTCCTGGTCCTGAATGGGGTAACTGTTCCAGGTGCACAGCCAGGGAGTCATTCTGGACTCACAGTTGTCCATGGAGGCGCAGGTCAATTCTGGGTCCAGGGCGGCTGTCTCCCAGCCCCACCTGGTACAGCCTGCGGACTGTCTCGCCAGAGTGGTGCATGCTCTAGTTATCTCCCATTTGGACTACTGCAATGCACTCTACGTGGGGCTACCTTTGAAGGTGACCCAGAAACTGCAATTAATCCAGAATGCGGCAGCTAGACTGGTGACTGGAACTGGCTGCCGAGACCACAGAACACCAGTCTTGAAAGACCTACATTGTCTCCCAGTACGTTTCCGAGCACAATTCAAAGTGTTGGTGTTGACCTTTAAAGCCCTAAACGGCCTCAGTCCAGTATCCCTGAAGGAGCGTCTCCACCCCCATCGTTCAGCCCGGACACTGAGATCCAGCGCTGAGGGCCTTCTGGTGGTTCCCTCCCTGCGAGAAGCGAGGTTACAGGGAACCAGACAGAGGGGCTTCTCAGTAGTGGCTCCCGCCCTGTGGAACGCCCTCCCTTCAGATGTGAAGGAAATAAGCAGCTATCTTATCTTTAAAAGACATCTGAAGGCAGCCCCGTTCAGGGAAGTTTTTAATGTGTGACATTTTAATGTATTTTTAATCTTTGTTGGAAGCTGCCCAGAGTGGCTGGGGAAACTCAGCCAGATTGGCGGGGTATAAATAATAAATATTTTTTTTTTTTTTTCAAAATTTTTATTAGGTTTTTTTAATAAAAGAGATACAAAAATGAAAAACAGCATTGTTTGTGTCTTTACAAAATTTCATAACATCTTTGGACTTCCTCGCGTCATCCGCTCGCACTTACATTGTTCATAAAATTTTTCAAGCAAATTACCATCTTATTTGTAATCTTATAACCAATCATTACAATATAGTCTAATAATACTCATCTAATTTAGTGATGGCCAATTGTTTATAATCAAGCATCCTTCTTAGCATTCCATCAAATTACAATAATTTTGTAAATAAATCTTAAATTTCTTCCAGTCTTCTTCAATCCTTTCTTCTCCCAGGTCTCGATATAAATAATAAATAATAATAATAATTATTGTTGTTGTTATTATTATTATTGCTCAAGACTGCTAGAAGGGCCCTGCGTGAGTATCCCTACCTGTCTGATCCTGGGTTTGAGGAGGCCTATCTCCACCTACCCCACATCTTGCTTAGTGGGCTCTGGGAATGGTTCCAGGGGCCTCGGACCCTGCAGTCGCTGCCCCAGAGGCCTCGTGTGACCTTCCCAGAGCCTGTTAAACAAGGCTTTAAAAGCTCTCCGTGAGTCCCACCCCCTTGCTTTCCCTTTATTCCCTTTATGTAATTTCCCGCAATCTGCGTAATGTTGCAGTTGTGTGCGTAAAATCAGCTTAAGAGGAGTTATCAGTCACAAACCGCCCTGTGGTCTTAGGATGAAGTAAATGAAATCCACCTGCCTTCGTAGTGTGAAGATGACGGGGTGGAATCCAAAAGTAAGGCATGAACCTGGCCTCCTTGCCTGTTTTTTCCCTCCAGGAGCTGAAAAGCAAAGATGACCAGTATGTGAAGGATCTCAGGAAGCAGTCAGAAGACATTAACCTGCTCCTGGAGCGGATGGAGGAGCAGATCAGAAACCTCATAAAAAACTACCGCCGAGAGCTCCTGCAGATTGAGGTACCGGTCTCTCCTCCCGTGCCCTGAAGCTTCTCACCAGCAGAAGGCGATTCTTTCTTGCTTGTGTATATGCAGCAAAGAAAAAAAAAAAGACAGTCAAACTAAGATGAAAGCAGCATTGGGCATCGGCAAGCAAATGTATTTAAATTCTGTTTATCTTTGTTTATTTTATGTATTTCATGTATCCAAGGCAGCTAGCAAAAAAAAAAAATTAGAATTAGACTGACAATATGAAATAAAACAATTTAAAAATGCAGAGCTGAGGATCCTCTTCTTGCTTTCGGCACTGCCTTTGAAAATCCCAATAATTGAACAGTTGCAGACGTTGCTCAACAAATTCGTTTGACAAAACACAATAGCAAGAAACACATCCAAAGAGTTAGTGGCTTTGGAGTCCCAAACCTAAGCTGTTGTGATCAGACTATTAGTCTATTAGCCAGGGAGATACTGTGGTTTGGACATACCCAAGTCTCACAGGGTAGGAGAACGTGGGCGGGCAGGTGTTAAATGAATGGATCTGGGGAAAGAAATCAAAATTCAGTGACTCCAAACTCCGAGAAGTAATGAAGACGATCTGGAGTCTTCTTAGAAGGTCCCTAATTTATCCTCCTCCCCTACTTCGGAGTACTACTCATTTGCTACTTTAGGGGTAAATATGAGCTCTGCAGAATCTGTGATTTTGTTGTGATTCCTGCACTTTCAGGGGTTGGGCTAGATGAGCTTTGGGTGTCCCAGCTTTTCAGCTCTGTGATTCTGAGTCCTGGCTCACGTGGGACTCTGCTGACTTCCCTTCCGCACATAGATTGGGGGCTGCTCAAGCCACATCTCTCTCTTTTCCCCCCTAGAAAGCCTTTGAATTAGAGCGCCGTGAACTCCTCACGAGCAACAAGAAGAAATGGGAACAGGCCATGCAGTTGCTCAACCGCCAAGAGGTAAGGAAGCAGGGCCATGTGCCTGCAGGAAAGGCAGAGAAGCAGCCCCCTCCCAGGAAGGAAAAGAAGGAAAAGTCAGGAACATGCCTGGAGGAGACACACAGCCCTTGAGACAAACCTCTCCGGGTGTTTTCCTTGTGAAGCGCAGCCCGGGATGTTCATAAATCTTCAGTCCCTGTGTGCACCAGCGACACATATCCGAAGATATGTGCACACTCTATATCAGCAGAGTATAGCAGAAATGATGTGGAGCTTAGGTGTGGTGTTCTAAGTAATTTATTAAGCAATATATATATGGGAAGGTACGCGGGTGGCGCTGTGGGTTAAACCACGGAGCCTAGGGCTTGCCGATCGGAAGGTCGGTGGTTTGAATCCCTGTGACGGGGTGAGCTCCCATTGCTCGGTCCTTGCTCCTGCCAACCTAGCAGTTCAAAAAGACTTCCGGCGGGAAGGTAAACGGCGTTTCCGTGCGCTGCTCTGGTTCGCCAGGAGCGGCTTAGTCATGCTGGCCACATGACCCGGAAGCTGTACACCGGCTCCCTCGGCCAATAAAGCGAGATGAGCGCCGCAACCCCAGAGTCATCCGCGACCGGACCTAATGGTCAGGGGTCCCTTTACCTAATATAGAGGAAGATAAACGGCGTTTCCATGCGCTGCTCTGGTTCACCAGAAGCGGATTATTCATTGTAGAGCAGGAAGGTGGCCACCTGACCTGAAGGCCTTAGCTGAGATTCCTGCATTGCAGGGAGTTGGACTAGATGACCCTCAGGGTCCCTTCCCGCTCTACAATTCTATGCTTCTATAATATGCTTCCTTATTTTGTTTTTGTTTTTGGTGGGGTAGAGGGCTGGTTGAGATGGATAACATGAGACCACAACCAAATCTCTCCCTTAGTTTGACTTCCGGGTAGCTGCGACCATCTGCGTTGTGAGCATGCTTTGTGACTGTAATGTTTCTAGGGGTTGCTCGTGCGTAAGTTGCCACCACTCCCGGCTAGGTTGCCTGGTTGAACCCTTTCTGTCTGGACAGCCCTTCACTTCGTGGCTGTCTCAGTCGCTGGCAGAATCCGTCAGTGGGCGTTTCTTGAACTTCTTCCAGCAAAGAAGTTCTTTGACGCCTAGTCTCCTACTCTCCCTGCGCGGAAGTCTTCTGTGCAGGGAGGGTGTGGGCAGCGGAGCACCCGCGCTCTCCCCGCTGGTCTCCGGCGAAGAGTCCTGGAGCCTCCTCTCCGATTCCCCCATCTGCCCCCCTTCTCCACTGGTGTTATGCTGATTTCCTTCCCCAGCAGATGGGCTGCCTCTCTCCCTACTGGGACCCTCTCCGGCATCCCTCTGGAGCCTTCCCTCCGCCTCTGGCTCCGATGGCAGTTCCCTGACAGTGACCATCTATGGTGAAAAGCGGTCTATAAATATTAGAATCATAGAGCCGGAAGGGACCCTGTGGGTCATCTAGTCCAACCCCCTGAAATGCAGGAATCTCAGCTAATGCATCCATGACAAGTGGCCATCCAACCTCTACTCACAAACCTCCAAGGAAGAAGAAATCTATCAGAAGGTGACCACAAGCTTTGCTGGGCTCAGAAATGAGCTTCAGAGTATCCACTTAGCAAAACCAGAGGGACGCATGCTTAAGAGCTGCCCCCTCGGAAGCCGGGAGTGTGGGGCAAAAGCCCACCGTTTCATGGGCCTTGACCCAATCTCTTCAAATGCAGGGAGAAGCAGCCCCTTTGTTTTGCAAGGATATGCTTTGATGGGCTACTCAGAGGGGTTTGGGAGCTGTTTACCGATTCCGGGGCAAAGAGCTGTCTTCGTTTCCAAGCCAGAGCAGCGGAAACAGGGGCCAGTTCCCCCGACTCTTAACTGGGACCTTGGCCACCCTCTCTCTCTCTGCCTTTTGCTCTAGCTGGATTTCATGATGGCCCGCCTGAAGAAGGTGGAGGAATATGAGCGTGAGCTGAACCAGCTGCGGGTGCAAGACGCCGAGGAGTACAACGTGATCAAGATCAAGTTGGAGCATGACGTGCAGGTATGGAGCAAGAATAGGCCCCCTCGTCGGGTGCCAGTGTCGTGGGGACCCTGCGAGCCCTTGCTCTGAGGCACAGTGGGAAGGCAGCGATGTCACTTCTGCAGCGATCCCCTCATGGATTCTCCTCATTTCATTTGGGGCATCTGCAGGAAGCTTAAATGGCAGATTTCAGGGATAATGATAATAATAATTTATTATTTATATACCGCCCACCTGGCTGAGTTTCCCCAACCACTCTGGGCGGCTCACAATCAAGTGTTAAAAACAATACAGCATTAAATATTAAAAACTTCCCTGAACAGGGCTGGCTTCAGATGTCTTTTAAAGGTAAGATAGCTGCTTATTTCCTTGACACCTGGTGGGACGGCGTTCCACAGGGTGGGTGCCACTGCCGAGAAGGCCCTCTGCCTGGTTCCCTGTAACCTCACTTCTTGCAATGAGGGAACTGCCAGAAGGCCCTTGGCGCTGGACCTCAGTGTCCGGGCTGAACGATGTGGATGGAGACGCTCCTTCAGGTATACTGGACCGAGGCTGTTTAGGGCTTTGAAGGTCAGCACCAACACTTTGAATTGTGCTCGGAAACGTACTGGGAGCCAATGCAGATCTCTCAGGACCAGTGTTATATGGTCTCGGCGGCCGCTCCCAGTCCCCAGTCTAGCTGCCGCATTCTGGATTAATTGCAGTTTCCGGGTCACCTTCAAAGGTAGCCCCACGTAGAGCCCATTGCAGTAGTCCAGGGAATGCTAATGTGATTGCAAAGAAGGCTGGGAGACAAAAATCACCTGGGGGCGTACAATTTCGGGGTCCCTTCTTAGCTTCCCAGACCAGGACGAGGGCTGTGATGCCCCAAGTGTTCCTCTTAATTCAAGAACCATTCTGGGGACCATCAAGATCCTTGTTTCAATTGCAACCTGAATGATTTCGTCTCATCCTCTGCACATAATTTCCCCCTCTCCCCGTTCTTGGCTTTTTACCCCTTGCTCAGTGTCAGATGTCGGTGGTGGTTGCTTGTGAGTAACCAGGCAGGACTCCGACCTGTCTTTAACAGGTTTTATTTTGGTGCAAAAACTATTTACAGTGCAGAACCATCAGTTCATGGCTGCCTCAATCGCTAGCAGAATCCGGGAGTGGTCGTTTCCGGTTCCTCCCCCAGCAGAAGAGCTTAGTCACCCCCAGCCTTTTCCTTCCTTCTTTGCGCTTTACACCTCTGTGCAAGGTGGGCGACGGAAGAGGCGTGCTTTCCTCCTGACCGGCTTGGCAAAGAGCGGTGCTGAGGCTCCCAGCAGCATCCTCTTGTCCCTTCCCCTCTTCCCCACTGGAGATGTGGCTTTCCCCACTGCAGAAATAGGAACTGCTTCTCAAGATTTTTAGAGGTTCCCTATATCCCAACTGCCCCTCTGCCTCCCTTCCCTGTTCCAATGGCAGTCCCCTGACACTCGATCCCCCGCCTAGTTTCTTGGTTTCTGATAAGGGACATCAATGGCTGTGTCTGTTTGCTTTGGGGATGGGGGTGTGTGTTAGGGGGTGCCATCTTGATTTGCCGTGAGTGTAGTCAGCAGCTGCCCTGTTCACAAGCGACCCAAAGACAAGATAGGCATGTCATGTCATGTCAAGCCGCAAAGCCGGTCTCCTCTGGAGCAAGTCCACGAGGGGGATTTGCAGCATGGCCTCTGCTTATTCTTCATTTCCTCTCCTCTTTGGGTGCCAGATCCTGGAGCAGCAACTCCAGCAAATGAAAGCCATCTACCAACTGAACCAGGAGAAGCTGGAGTACAACTTCCAGGTCCTGAAGAAACGGGATGAGGAGAACACCATCATCAAATCCCAACAGAAGAGGAAGCTGAATCGGTAAAGGAGCCTTCCCCTTCTTCCCTTCCCACAGCCTGGGATTTAAGCACACCAAATTCTCTGCTGGATCGTGGCCTTAGTATGGATGCTATCCTGCCCCTTGTCCTCAGAGAAGTTTCTGGGCAGTCGATGCAGGATGTGCGACGTGCCTCTGAAGCAAGAGTCAACACCATGAAATACATATATACTGTATTTTTCGCTCTATAAGACTCACCAAACCACAAGGCGCACCTAGTTTTTGGAGGAGGAAAACAAGAAAAAAAATACTCTGAATCTCAGAAGTCAGAACAGCAAGAGGGATCGCTGCGCAGTGAAAGCAGCAATCCCTCTTGCTGTTCTGGCTTCTGGGATAGCTGCGCAGCCTGCATTCGCTCCATAAGGCGCACACACATTTCCCCTTACTTTTTAGGAGGGGAAAAGTGAGTCTTATAGAGCAAAAAATACGGTATATGTGTGTGTGTATCATATATATATCATATTTTTCGCTCCATAAGACGTAGCTGACCATAAGACGCACCTAGTTTTTAGAGGAGGAAAACAAGAAAAAAAATATTCTGAACGAAACAGTAGATGTATGATTTTTGTGGTTCATGCTGTGGCCACAGACATGTGATCTGATGGTGAATTTGGGGTGACCCAATGCAAAAATCCTGGGGATCCATGGGCTTTTACCTCTCCCCTCCCAGGCAGCCTCCACTATCGTCCCTTATCTCTCTTCTGATCCCACTGATCAGCTGTTTCCTTTCAACACTCCCTTCCCTCTTATTTGCCTTAGTGTCTTTTCCTTAGCTGGAGCAGTTTTTTGCTCCTCCTTTTCTTCTAATTTCTGTCCTTATTGCTTTAGTCTTCCTATCTCCTCTCCTTGCAAGTTTGCTGTCTATACCTCAACCCTCCCAGGCAGCCTCCTTTATCTCTAGTGTCCCTTATCTCCCTCCCAATCGCTTGCCGATCAGCAGCTTTGTTTCAACACCCACTTCCCTCTTTAAAAAAAAACAACAACATGATCTGCTTTTCGCTCCTGGGCAGTTCGGCTCCAGGGACCACGCATTCGCTCCATAAGACGCACAGACAGTTCCCCTTACTTTTTAGGAAGAAAAAAGTGTCTCTTACGGAGTGAAAAATACGGTATACACCTTCTCTTCTGCTGGGGCCCTTACCACCCTCAGGTCTCGGTGGGTTCCTGGGTCCGCTCTTCCTTTTCGTAAGCTGAGCTACCCCTCTTCTCTCCGCCTTCAGGTTGCACGATATCCTGAACAACCTGCGCCTCAAGTTTGCCAGGCAGATCAAGCAGTACCGCGAGGAGAACATGGCTCTGACGGCTGACTACAAACGGATTGTGCAGCAGTTCAAGGACCTGCAGAGGACCATGAGGTAGGGCTGCACTGGGGCAGCAGAGCTCGTGTGCAGGCAAAAACTGTTGCCCCTTAGCTGCAACAGTCCGAACCAGGGTTCAGCGGGACCGTTCGCGAGTCAGAAGAAGGGCCGAGGCTCAAAGCAGCTTGGGGGAGGAGGCGGGTTCTGTTTTGAGTCCTTCCTGCTCAGCCCAGGTGCAGACAAAAACGATCCCAGCTCTGAGAGGCTGATTCAAAACTGGGGCGCAGGAAGCTGCCTCCCTGCCAGATTTGGCCTGATCAGGATCTGGCCTGGGGAGCCGAAAGTGTTCCCTGTCAGCTTCGCCTTTGATCCAGTGCCAACGACTGGGCTCAGCCTCTTTAGCCCCGGTGCCCCGATTGGGCCAGGTGAGCTGGGAAGCACTTCCAGACCTTCCACTCAGGAAAAGAGGTCTAAGTGCAACGGACTCGCAACTTTGAGCTGTGAGCACCAAACTCAGCACCGCAGTCAGCAGAGCACAGCTGAGTATGAATCACACAAACGACAGCTCTGAAGCTTAACTTCTTTATTCTGTTGCAGCTACTGCAAACTAAAATAAACTATGCAGTGGTACCTCGGGTTACAGACGCTTCAGGTTACATACACTTCAGGTTACAGACTCCACTAACCCAGAAATAGTACCTTGGGTTAAGAACTTTACTTCAGGATGAGAACAGAAATCGTGTGGTGGCGGCAGCGGGAGGCCCCATTAGCTAAAGTGGTGCTTCAGGTTAAGAACAGTTTCAGGTTAAGAACAGACCTGCGGAACGAATTAAGTACTTAAAAACTAACGGAGGCTACTGGACTGCATGAGTGTTACAGATCGTTATGCAGTCATCTTATCTCTACACAGATAACGCTCAGACTCCCACAGAGTCGGGCAGGAGCGGAAGAAGCAATGAGTAGACTCTGTCCCCTCCTTGCAGAATGATTCTTGCAATGGGAGGGGAGAAATATCCACATTCCCCACCCCTGGCCTACACTGGCAACAGCTCCGCAGGGTTTCAGACAGAGTGTATCTTCCAGCCCTTGCTTAAGATGCCGCTGGAGATTGACCAGGGACCTCCCACATGCGAGGCAGGTGCCTTCTACCATCACAGCGGTTGACTAAAGATGGATAAAGGGAGAATGATTTGCCCAAGGCCACCCCTTGGACTCCACGAGGGAGTGGGAATTTAAGAGGTGGATTTCACATCACTTCCAGGCGTTCCCACCTTGAGTGAGATAGCTCCGGGCTTCACTGACTGATCCAGCACATCAGGAGCCAGAAAGGAAACTTCCTTCATGCTTTGATGCTTTGGCTTGGCTCTGATGTGCTCTAGTCCATGGGTAGGCAACCTAAGGCCCGGGGGCCAGATCCAGCCCAATCGCCTTCTAAATCCGGCCCGCAGATGGTCCAGGAATCAGTGTGTTTTTACATGAGTAGAATGCTTCCTTTTATTTAAAGTGCATCTCTGGGTTATTTGTGGGGCATAGAAATTCGTTCATTTCCCCCCTCAAAATATAGTCCGGCCCCCCACAAGGTCTGAGGGACAGTGGACCGGCCCCCTGCTGAAAAAAGTTTGCTGACCCCTGCTCTAGTCTCTGTCTGGATGATACGTAAGAAAACATTGGTGTGTATTATTATTATTTGAAAAAAAGTATATGACAGGCAATGTACAAAACGCCCTTTTTATGCTGGCTGTTTGTACACATTTAACAACATTGGAAGACAATGCGTAGCCAGAGGGCAGCTGTCAGGGAACTGCCATCGCAACTAGCGGAGGAGGCGAGGCTCCACAGCGATGCTGGAGAGGGGCCAAGCAGGGAGAGAAGCAGGTCTCCAGCTGGGGAAGATAATCAGCGCTACACCAGGGATAGAGGGGGGGCCGATGGGGGAAGCAGAGAGGAGGCTCCAGGACTCTTTGCAGGAGACCAGCGAGGAGAGCACAGGTCCTCTGCTGCCCACACCCACCCTGCGCAGAAGACTTCCGCGCAGGGAAAGTAGGCGGCGACCTGGCGTCAAAGAGCTTCTTTGCTGGAAGAGGTTCAAGAAACGCCCACTGACGGATTCTGCCAGTGACTGAACAGCCACGGAGTGGATGGCTGTCCAGCGAGAAACGGTTTAACCAGGCAACGTAGCCCAGAGAGGCGGTAACTTAGGCACAAGCAACCTCTAAAGCCATTACAGCAGCATAAGTCAACAGACAGGCTGAAACTGAATGCAAAAATATGGAGATGACACTGAAGGATTCTGAGTGTGTAGCGACTCATGTTCTGGACAGTTGCTGATGCATTGCGACGGCTGCTTTGCTGAATATTTGGTGGCTCTTATTGCCCAGGAACCCACAGCGCTCCACACCAAAACAGGCTTGCAAAACCAGCCCTCAGGTTTCGCCCTTGCTAATACATAAGAAGGAACAGAAAGAGCTGTCCGACAGCGAAACAGTCGGGAGGTTGGAAACTCTCCTTCCTCGGGATGTTTTAAAGCAGAGGTTGGATGGCCATCTGCCATGGATGCTTCAGCTGAGATTCCTGCATTGCTGGGGGTTGGACTAGATGACCCTTGGAGGTCCGTTATAACTCTTCCATTCTATGATTCTGTGTGCTAGTATGCAGGCCTGAGCTCAGATCCAGTTTGGAAATCATAGAATGGTAGAGTTGGAAGGGACCGTGGGGGTTATCTAGTCCAACCCCCTGCAATGCAGGAATCATTTTGTCCAACATGGCTTCCAACCCTGAGGTTTAGAATTAACTTGATCCCCTCCCCCTTTTAGAATCACTGGACACAGTATATCATCCTTAAGACTAGTAATAATAATTCTATCTGAACTTGGCAGTTTCTTGCTATATGAAAGGTCTCCCTTATGGAAGGTTCTTTTAAAGAGAGCCAGGGGGGCATAGTGGTTAGGATGCAGGGTTCAAATCCCCACTTGGCTATGAAACTCAATGGGTGACTTTGGGGAAGCCATTTGCCTTTCGGCCTAGCCTACCTCTCAGGGTTGTTGAGAAGGGAAGAGAAACATGTGCAGCTGGGGACATAGATGCAATCAATCTATCAATTAAATAAGTGAAAACATATTATGCGGGGTGGGGAACCCCAACTACACACAGTGCAATTCATAAAAGGCAAATACGAAATAAAAATATTGGGCTAGCTGAGCCAGAGGGAGCTGGATGAGACTGCAGGATTGCACGCTAAAGTTGTTAGCAAAGCTGTTACCATAAGTCATAGAATCATAGAATCATAGAGTTGGAAGAGACCACAAGGGCCATTGAGTCCAACCCCTGCCAAGCAGGAAACACCATCAGAGCACTCCTGACATATGGTTGTCAAGCCTCTGCTTAAAGACCTCCAAAGAAGGAGACTCCACCACACTCCTTGGCAGCAGATTCCACTGTCGAACAGCTCTTACTGTCAGGAAGTTCTTCCTAATGTTTAGGTGGAATCTTCTTTCTTGTAGTTTGGATCCATTGCTCCGTGTCCGCTTCTCTGGAGCAGCAGAAAACAACCTTTCTCCCTCCTCTATGTGACATCCTTTTATATATTTGAACATGGCTATCATATCACCCCTTAACCTCCTCTTCTCCAGGCTAAACATGCCCAGCTCCCTTAGCTCTTCTTTTCCCCTTTCTCCTTCTGTGACGGAACTCCTACTTGGGGACTTCCCTGGCTTTTTCTGGCCCATGTAGGACCAGTCTGGATAGTTAGCCTTGGTGAAGACTTGACATTTTTGAGTTTCTGCTGAAATGAGGCTGCATTTTAATGTTGTGTTTTAACCTTGTTTTTGATTTGTATTTCAATCAACTTGTTTTATATTTGGTGTTAGCCGCCCTGAGCCCACTCTTGGCTGGGGAGGGCGGGGTATAAATATAATAATAATAATAATAATAATAATAATAATAATAATAATAATAATAATAATAATAATGATGATGATGATGATGATGATACTATTGCCTCATGCTCCACCTTTCACCTTCAACGCAGGCACTTTGCCATTGTGGATGCTGAGCACTTCCTGGACGTGTGGCTGATGAACGAGGAGGAGGCCAAGGGCCTGATCCGCAAGGTCTTCAGCGCCGACCGCGTCATCCACGCCCAACAACTGGGGTTACAGTGGATCGAGCCAGACAGCTGGTTCCTGCACAATGTGGGTCCCATCGTGCACAGCAAGAAGATGAAGTCAGCCAGCGAATTGGCCAGGGAGGTGATTGCGCCAGAAAGTAAGCAAGGCTGTCTCTCAACCCCACCCCACCCCCACCCCTCTGCTGCTTGGGAACATAGGCGTAAAGGTAAAGGGACCCCTGACCGTTAGGTCCAGTCGTGGCCGACTCTGGGGTTGCGGCACTCATCTTGCTTTACTGGCCGAGGGAACCGGCAAACAGCTTCCGGGTCATGTGGCCAGGAGGACTAAGCCGCTTCTGGCGAACCAGAGCAGCACACGGAAACGCCGTTTACCTTCCCGCCGGAGTGGTACCTATTTATCTACTTGCACTTTGACGTGCTTTTGAACTGCTAGTTTGGCAGGAGCAGGGACCGAGCAATGGGAGCTCACTCCATCGCAGGGATTCGAACCACCGACCTTCTGATCGGCAAGCACTAGGCTCTGTGGTTTAACCCACAGCGCCACCCGCGTCCCTTAACATAGGCACAGGAAGGTGCCTTAATCAGACCATCAGCCCACCTGGTTCAGTGTTGTCCACACTGACTGTCAGCAGCTGTCCAGAGTTTCAAACAGGGATGCTCTCCCAGCCCCCGGGGATCTGGAGGATGGAATCAGGGTCCTTTTGCCTTGAAGGCTGAGGCTCTGCCCCAGGGCAAGACCCCTTCCCTCTTTTTCCATGTAGGTCTGTATTTTGCTCCAGAGCCCTTGTGGCCAAGCCTACAGCGAGGGAATCCCCGAGTCCTCCGATAGGGGCAAGTTGTGCAGTTTGAAGCCATTGGCATAAAGGTGCTTTTGCACATACAGTGGTACCTCAGGTTACATACGCTTCAGGTTACATACACTTCAGGTTACAGACTCTGCTAACCCAGAAATAGTGCTTCAGGTTAAGAACTTTGCTTCAGGGTGAGAACAGAAATTGTGCTCTGGTGGCACGGCCGCAGCAGGAGGCCCCATTAACTAAAGTGGTGCTTCAGGTTAAGAACAGTTTCAGGTTAAGTACGGACCTCCGGAACGAATTAAGTACTTAACCCGAGGTACCACTGTATAGTTCTTCTTCCATCAGTACAAGTTTTCAACAAATATTAGGATTCCTTTGGCAAGGAACGAACGGGCAGGATGGGAGGCCATTCCATGGTGATTATTTTTTCCTGGAAATAAGGGATAGAAAGTTGCCTTTTTTCAAAAACCAAAGCAGGACCTGGGATTTTGGGAAAGCTGGATTTTCCCATCATGTTATTATTATTTTTTATTTCAAAATATACAAATAATGCATAGATAACAAATACATACATTGATAACTTCTATATGAATCAAATAATAATGACCAAATCAAATAATATCAAACTCAGTGAACAAAAACCTTACATCTCTACATATATTCAAGAAAAGGAAAAAGGAAACAGGAAAGGAAAAAGACCACTAAAATAATGACAAGAACACACACTTTCTAAAAATGAAACAGAAAAACAAAGAACACACACACATGCAAAAATCATTATGTTTCTTTTGTTAGATGTTATTCAGTGATTTTCCCATCCAGTTAATCCCAAATTTGCCCTGTGGAAAACCAAATTAATTGATATGCAGGTTATGAAAATCTATAGATGTGCCCGGTTTTGCACAGTTCATTTTACTGCTAAGCAGTGGGAGGGGCATGGAGTTCTGTTAAGAGCGCTTAAGCCCCTCCATGTGACCAAGCCATCACTAGAAACCATCCTCTGCTCATCCCTGTTTCCTGCCTTGAGTTTGTCAGGTGCTACCCATATGTCTTCATAAAGCAGAATTGTAGAAACATAGAAGGGTACCCCCAAAGGTCATCCAGTCCAACCCCCTGCAATGCAGGAATTTGAACTAAAAAAAATGAGAGGCACAAATACAAGATTGGGCAAAAAAAAATGAGAGGCACAAATACAAGATGGGTGACACCTGGCTTGAGAGCAGTACATGTGAAAAGGATCTAGGAGTCTTGGTTGACCACAAACTTGACATGAGCCAACAGTGTGACGCGGCAGCTAAAAAAGCCAATGCAATTCTGGGCTGCATCAATAGGAGTATAGCATCTAGATCAAGGGAAGTAATAGTGCCACTGTATTCTGCTCTGGTCAGACCTCACCTGGAGTACTGTGTCCAGTTCTGGGCACCACAGTTCAAGAAGGACACTGACAAACTGGAACGTGTCCAGAGGAGGGCAACCAAAATGGTCAAAGGCCTGGAAACGATGCCTTAGGAGGAACGGCTAAGAGAGCTGGGCATGTTTAGCCTGGAGAAGAGGAGGTTAAGGGGTGATATGATAGCCATGTTCAAATATATAAAAGGATGTCACATAGAGGAGGGAGAAAGGTTGTTTTCTGCTGCTCCAGAGAAGCGGACACGGAGCAGTGGATCCAAACTACAAGAAAGAAGATTCCTCCTAAACATTAGGAAGAACTTCCTGACAGTAAGAGCTGTTTGACAGTGGAATTTGCTGCCAAGGAGTGTGGTGGAGTCTCCTTCTTTGGAGGTCTTTAAGCAGAGGCTTGACAACCATATGTCAGGAGTGCGCAGATGGGGTTTCCCTCTTGGCAGGGGGTTGGACTCGATGGCCCTTGTGGTCTCTTCCAACTCTATGATTCTATGATTCTATGATCAATTACAGTTCACCATCCAATGTCTGCTTCAAAACCTCCAAGGAAGGAGAGTCCACAACCTCCCGGGGTAAACCGTTCCATGGCTACAGTAATTACAGTAAAGCAATTAAGAAAATATAATAATTAGGGTAAAGTAATTAAGGCTGAGATAGTGCCTCAGCTCTTTCCAGACAGCTTGCTGTGGGGCTTAGCTGTACCTCTTTGTTGCTTAAATCATTAAGGAACGCACCTCTTTGTTGCCGAAATCAGCGTGCGGAGGGCAATCAGCAATTCTCCTGGGTGGCTGGGTTTGCGCCTCTCTTTTTTATTATTATTTGATTTTAGAAAGTATAAATATACAACAACAAAAAATTCCGAATCGAAATATCGAGATCACTCTGAATCTCCTGACTTCCCGCCATCCCTTCCATAGGTCCTAATGATATTATTTACAACTGCATATCAGTACGTATCCAATTTTTTAATCCTTCTAAACTGTGCATACTTTCCATTACTTTACAAGTGTGGTTAAAATCCTGCTAATGTTTTAACCTGCTTACAGTGGTCTCGTGAGTAAATTATAAATTTCCCCCATTCCTTGCTAAAGTCCTTGTCTTCTTGATTTCTGAGCTTCCCAGTTAGTTTTGTCCATCAACTTGGCTCGCCGTTCGGTTTGCGCCTCTCTTTATCCCCGCTTCCGGGCATCGCTCTTCCCTTCAGCCAGCAAGTCTCTCATGTTGGAGGGCGGCTTCCGAGATGAGAAGGAAAGCGTCCCAGACGAGGACCGCCAGGGGCCTGAAGGCGCAGAGCCAGAGGTCAAGGCGCTTTGGTCCATCTCCACCAAGACGATCAAGCACATCCTGGAGCTCCTGTGCGATGAGTCGGTGAGCTGAAGCGGGGTGGGGGGCAGGCAGGCGGGGTGCCATGGTGGCTGGACTTGCCCTGCCCTGCCAGCAGGGCCTCGCAGAGCCAGGCAGAGGCCTGGGCCAGGTAGATAATGTGTCCCCCGCTTTTTTTTACCCTGAAGTCTTATAAATAAATAAGTATATAACATAATTTTTTTACAATGTATTATAATTTTAAATACATTTTATAATAAATACATTATTCATTTTAAAATGTATTCTACAATTTTCAGTAGTTCAATAATGTATTTAAAAATCTATTTAATTATACCGGTAATTAAAACTTCTCCATCTTCTTATTCTACTCTTAAAAAAGACGTATGCTTGTGAGAAACCCACTATTGCTCATAAGCCACTATTTCTTTAAAAAACATGGTTTCCACCAAATCTTATCCTTATTGAGCTATATATATGTACTCCTCGGGTGTAAGTAATATTCCTGGCCTAGTCAACCAAAATTTAAACAAATGACCACATCATCAATTTTTCATCCTTTTTTAAAAAAAAAAATAGTGATAAGAAAGCCAGCACACTTTAAGGTACGTGTGGTTTAAATTTTTGGCAAACGAGATTTCAAACAAAAACTTGCCAACTTTTAACAGCATGAAAAACGTGGTCCACCATCACGTTTGCGGCGTGCTGGCTGCTGAAGCCTCTGCGGAGCCGATCACAGGTCCCGCCCCGGACACCGGGAAGCTATTCTCTCGCGCTGCTAGCCATGGCCCCAGGGCCACTGCCTTTGCGCCTCTGCGTTCACCCCAGTTCATCCCCTGCGGTTGTGAATATGCTGACCGAGGCCCCCTTTGGAATCGGGGGCCTGGGCCAAGTGGCCCATATGGCCCCCCCTCTGTCTGGGCCTGCCTGCCAGGGACTGAGCTGTGAGGAATCCTTTGCCCCCCCCCCTCTTTTGCCAGGGCTTCCTGATCGAGAGCAAACTGCGAGGTCTCCTCCAGCCCTTGGAAAAGCACGACCGGACCCTCATGAGGCTGGACTCCATCTTCACGGTAAGGTTATGGGCCCATCTGCCCATTTTGGGTTCCTCCCAGTTTCTTTCTCTCTCTCTCTTTTACAATCTGAAGTTCCACATTTTCACACATCAATTTATTTATTTTTTTGGGGGGGGGGGAATCCTCTGTGGAAGTTTGTTTATTTCAGGCATAGGCAAACTCGGCCCTCCAGATGTTTTAGGACTACAACTCCCATCATCCCTGACCACTGATCCTGTTGTAGTCCCGAAACATCTGGAGGGCCGAGTTTCCCTGTGCCTGGTTTATTTGTTTCACAACCTCTTCATACCGCCTGACTGCAAAAGAAAATTCCAAAGCTCTATACAAAAAAAGATAAAACAATAAAATTAGCAATGGGAAGAACTGACAACAATAATGTAAGTTCCCCCCTTCTCTTTTATTCTTTTTTCTATCTCAATATATCTACTTCTTTCTCCCCTCACCCCTCCTCTTCTTTTCATCTGGGTTGGTGTTTTTATCGAGATCAGTATTTCCCAAACTTGGGTCTCAAGCTGCCTTTGGACTACAGTTCCCATCATCCTTGATCGCAGGTCCTGCTAGCTAGGGATGCTGGGATTTGTAGTCCGAATACAACTGGTCTAGATCAGGGGTCGGCAAATGTTTTCAGCAGGGGGCCGGTCCACTGTTCCTCAGACCTTGTGGGGGGCCAGACTATATTTGGGGTGGGGGGGGATGAATGAATTCCCACAAATAACCCAGAGATGCATTTTAAATAAAAGGACACAGCATTCTATACGAGAGCACCAGGCAGGCCCCACAAATAACCCAGAGATGCATTTTTAATAAAAGGACACATTCTGCTCAGGTAAGCCACCCCCCCCCCCCCACGACTCTTCCCTCCCTTCTCCACAGCACCGGACGAGCCCCGGTGGCTGCTTACCTGTGTCTTGCAAGCGGCAGGGGCTGGCGGCAGTGGGATGATGAGCGGCACGCCAAAGGGCTCTGGAGAGGAGCTGGGAGCAACGAAACCCAAATTGAGCCTGCTTACAATGGCGGCTGCTTGAGCGCTCACGCTGCTGCTGGCACCAACAAAACCCAGTCCCCTTCTTCTCAGCTCTAGGCAGGGCAGGGAGAAGCAGGGAGGGGGGAGGCGCCACTGAACGCGCCCGCTGGTGCAGCCCGAACGACCAGATCCACGCCGATCCACTCGGCGATTCCCGGACCGCCAGCAGGCCTGATCCAGAAGCCAACTGGGCCGGATCCGGCCCCCGGACCTTAGTTTGCGTACCCATGGTCTAGATCAGCCTTTCTCAACCTGTGGGTCCCCAGATGTTGTTGGACTACAACTCCCATCACCCCTAGCTAGCAAGGCCAGAGCTCAGGGATGATGGGAGTTGTAGTCCAACAACATCTGGGGACCCACAGGTTGAGAACGGCTGGCCTAGATTGACATTTTAGCTTGGATAAAAAAAAAATTGATAACAATCTTTGCATTTCTCTTTTTGGAAAAAAATAATAATTAAAAAACAATGAGATTTTTCCAAAAGTTCAAATAAACACAGGCAGCCACTTTTCCCACGGTGGGAGGGCCTGCCTGAGCTCTTCCACAAGCTCACCTGGGAGGAGCATCACACGCTAATAATTGTTAGGCTATTTCCGTTCCACCTTAAAAGGGAGCAGGCTTGTGAGTCACAGAGTCTGCGTATTTCCTGTTCACAGGATGTTTATGTTTGCTATTGCTTTCGTTTTCTCTCTCTGTGCCTGAACACGCTAGCAGGCAGTCATGCTTTTCTTTGTTCTGTCCAACGTCGAATAAAACTTCTAAATATGCTCTCCTGCTGTGCAACTTTTGCTGTGTGAATTCTGCTGACAGAGTGTGCACCAGCCTAAGAATGTGGCAATCCATTTCTGAGGCTTCGTGTCGCTAATTGCTGATACTGCACGTCTACGGGGGATCGATGGATGTCCAGAGTCCGGCTGGAGGCAGTGACGGTCGATGTCTCCCTGGCAGTATCCCAACAATACTGGCATTGGTAGCTAACCAGGCTCCTGCTGAGCTTTCCCTTCCTCTCCGCAGGCTCTGTCCATCGTCAGCGAAGACGACGTGTATCACCTGGTGCAGTTCTTCAGGGGCTTCAAGGCTCAGCAGGTGGCTGCTAATCCGGTAAGGCCAGGGTGGGGCTGGAACGTGGCGATGGGTCTAGCTCAGACATAATAAAACATGATAAATCCTTAATTGTTATCCACCTCCTTTTACTTCCTTTGTCACTCGAAAGCTAGCACAGAGTCAAAATTATTATTGTATTTTTGGACATAACTTCTATAACCATCCCATTTCCCCACAAATTTTTGCTGTGAGTTACCTCTGAGTTTAGGGCCACGGGTGGCGCTGTGGGTAAAACCTCAGTGCCTAGGGCTTGCCGATCGCATGGTCGGCGGTTTGAATCCCCGCGGCGGGGTGAGCTCCCGTCTTTCGGTCCCAGCTCCTGCCCGCCTAGCAGTTCGAAAGCACCCTTAAGTGCAAGTAGATAAATAGGTACCGCTTTATAGCGGGAAGGTAAACGGCGTTTCCGTGTGCTGCGCTGGTGCTGGCTCGCCAGAGCAGCTTCGTCACGCTGGCCACGTGACCCGGAAGTGTCTCCGGACAGCGCTGGCCCCCGGCCTCTTAAGTGAGATGGGCGCACAACCCCAGAGTCTGTCAAGACTGGCCCATACGGGCAGGGGTACCTTTACCTTTACCTCTGAGTTTGGACTACATGGAACTGGCGGAGATGACTGGCAGAATCCAAGACCAAGGTGAAGAGTTGGTGGAAGAAGATTGGAGAAAATTTAAAGTTTATCTACAGAAACATTGTAAAATTCAGGAATGTTAGAAGGATGTTGGAATGAAGTAATGTGGTATTAGCAGAAATGATACAAAAGATTAGGTAAAAATTGATTTTTTAACTGTTGAAAGACCAGAATGTAAAATTATACTATATTGGGATAAACTATTAGGATAAAAACCAAGTTGGAAAGGATTTGCTGGAATATTTAATTGAACTAGAATACAAAAAAGGGAGGTGTGAGGAGGTCAGAGAAATAAGTTAATGAAAGATAAGAGGGAAATGTTTTTAATTGCCTTTATTTTTCTGTATTTTGTATCCTTTGGTTTTTTTTCTCTTTTCTTTTTTCTTCTCATGTTTTCTTTCTCATTTTTGTAATTTTTCAAAACTTTAATAACTATTATTAAAAAAAGAAGAAGTTTGCTAGTCAATTGAGCCATCTCCACCAATTCCTGTAATTTGATTTGCCAGTCTGTTATTTTTGGAGCCTCCTGATCTTTCCATCCCTTGGCCACGAGTATTTGAGCCGCTGCAGTTGCATACAAGAATACCTCTCTTAAATTTCTCTCTTCCACTTCTTCACTCAGTGGCATTTTGCGCTGCTTTCTCCCCATAAGTCTCAGCTCCACTGGGCTGCATCAGAACCCCGGGGGACCTGGATAAAGGACGTCCTTCCGTGTCCCCTTGCCTTGTAGGAGTTGGAAGAGTTCCTCGCGGAGCTAGACCCCAAAGAAGAACCTTCAGAGGTCGAGGCGGAGGAGGAGGGCGAGAGGGAGAGGGAGGGCTCTTTGGCCCCGCCAGACGAGGACAAAGCCCCCCCAAGCACGTCTTCGATTCTCTCTGCTTTGTACATGCACCCCAACGACATCCTTAAAGCCCTTAAGGCTTTCGTCCAGGAATTCCAGGAGCCAAGGTGGGTCTGTGCGGAAGAGGATAGGGCTGGTTTGGGATGCTGTGGAGAGGAAGGATGTGTGGGGCTGCTCTAAGAAATAATAATAATTATTATAATTTATTTATTTATTTATTCCTTCCTTCCTTCCTTCCCCAGCCACTCTGGGCGGCTTCCAACAGAATATTAAAATCCAATAACCTATTAAACATTAAAAGCTTCCCTAAACAGGGCTGCCTTCAGATGTCTTCTAAAAGTCTGGTAGTTATTTTTCTCTTTGACATCTGGTGGGAGGGGGTTCCACAGGGCAGGCACCACTACCAAGAAGGCCCGCTGTCTGGTTCCCTGTAACGTGGCTTTTCACAGAGAGGGAACCGCCAGAAGGCCCTCGGCACTGGACCTCAGGGTCCGGGCAGAATGATGAAGGTGGAGACGCTCCTTCAGGTATACTGGACTGAGGCCATTTAGGGCTTTAAAAGTCAGCACCAACCCTTTGAATTGTGCTTGGAAACGTACTGGGAGCCAATGAAGGTCTTTCTGACTGGTGTTATGTGGTTTTGGCGGCTGCTCCCAGTCCCCAGTCTAGCTGCCACATTCTGGATTAGTTGTAGTTTCTGGGTCACCTTCAAAGGTAGCCCCACGTAGAGTGCATTGCAGTAGTCCAAGCGGGAGATAACCAGAGCATGCACCACTCTGGCAAGACAGTCTGTGGGCAGGTAGGGTCTCATCCTGCGTACCAGATGGAGCTTGTAGACAGCTGCCCTGGACACAGAATTGACCTGTGCCTCCATGGACAGCTGTGAGTCCAGAATGACTCCCAGGCTGCGCACCTGGTCTTTCGGGGGACTCACCCCATTGCTGGGATTCGAACCGGCGACCTTCTGATCGGCAAGTCCTAGGCTCTGTGGTTTAACCCACAGCGCCACCCACGTCCCTAATAACTTGTAGAGTCTGCCGTAAATAATAAACACCTCTAAGTAACCAAGTTACTAGTAGCAGTGTCTTGTTCCTGCTTCGTCCATCCTGCCTGAAACTGATTGCTTTCTGGAGCTCTGCGTATGCTCTGCTAAGGTCTGGCTAACGTCCTGCAACAGGTCAAAGTTGCGAAACACCAATAGCCTGTTCATGGGACTCAGCCTTTTTCCTCCTGTGGGTGGTTGCTTTAGATGGAGGGGGTGGCACAAATTATTATTATTATTAGAATTAGAATTTATATACCGCCTGGCTCACAGAACAGAATGAAAATATATAACCACAAAATATATAATAAAAATAACAGCCCAGTAACTCACACCCCCCAAATCCACATTTTAAAAGTAGGCGTGGTATTTGAGTGGGCCGCAAGTGTTGTGGGTGGCCGGAAGGAGCATGTCTGGTTCCGGCTCCCGCTTCCCAGCCATTGACTCTCCCTCCTTCCCACCTCCAGGGAGAAATACCCCCTGGTGAAGAAAGCGCGCGAAGAACGGGACGACTCTAAGGACTCAGAGTATTGGGACGCTCTCGCCCACGCCATCCCAGACGGGAATCTGAAGCTGTGGGATGCCCTGGTCTCTGGCTTGCACAAATACCAGTAAGGCAGGGCTGGGGGTGGGTAGGTCCTATTAAGTCCCTGCACGTCTCCCCAGGAACGGGGGTCATTGAGGTGGGGGCCATTGCAGAGAAGGAGAAGGTGGAGCACATTTGAGCCAGGTGCCCTGCCCTGCGAAGGCCCTTTCCCTGCTGCCAGGAGTGCTCCTGGCCGTCTAGCCTGTGCCTCGGGTGACCCCTGGTGGTGAGAACGTGCCTCTTCCTTGCCTGGCTTTCGTGGTAACAGTTTCCCCTCTCCCTCCCCCACCTGTGTAGCCATATCCTGGACCAGAGGGCAAAGCTGATCTCCGAGACGGACGGGCTGCGCCAGCAGAACGCAGAGCTCAGGATGCTGCTACGGCAGTATCTCCAGTCCCCGGTGAGCAACGGGCTGCGGGACCGAGGGAGGAGGGCATTTTCGGGGCGAAGGGGAGGAGAGGCGCTGCTGCTGCTGTGGGTGGAACTCAGTTCCACAAGGTTCCTTCTCCGCCTGGGGTGTGTATCTGAAGATGTGTGCATGCACACGAAAGCTCATACCAAGAACAAACTTAGTTGGTCTCTAAGGTGCTACTGGAATAATTTTTTTTATTTTGTTTTGACTATGGCAGACCAACACCGCTACCTACCTGTAAATCGAATAAAAAAGAGAGAATCATAGAATTGTCGAGATGGAAAGGACCCCAAGGGTCATCTATTCCACCAGCCTGCATAGAAGGAATTTTAACTTTTAAGCATCACCCACTCTGAGAAGGGTTGAGCTGGGCAGGAGTGGGTGCTATGGATGGTCTTTGCTTCCCTTTCCGCAGGTGAATGCCGAGCTGCTGATCCCTCCGACCCACTTGCTGCACCTGCAGATGAACACCTGACGTCCTGGCACTTTTGCTGCCCCGGCATCTTCCTCAAGGCATCCCTGCGAGCCTTGCTGAACTCCTCAAAGGAGTGTCAGCTGGGGAAAGCAGGCTTGGCCTGTTGTTCCCTCAGCTGCCCTTGAGCTCTGGTTTGGGTCACACCTTGGTGAGTAACCCCTGGCAAAGTACAAGCCACACGGCTGTTCCCCAGCAACTGGGGCATCCCAGGGAAGGTTTGCAAACACTTTTGACATGTGTTGGGATCAGGACCTTTGAGTGTCCTGAAAAATCCCCACCTGATGTGTTTCAGAACCAGCAAAACTCACCACTGTTCCTCCCAAAAAGCTTATTCTTGGGTTTGTTACCCCTTGGGAGAAGATGTTACTCTGAACACAGAGGTTTCTAAGTGTTATTAGGGAGAGGAGGCAAATAAATGGTTAATTGTTGTGGCTGTTCTGTTTCTCTCGTCTTATATTTGCTGCTGTTGCTTGAGGAGAGCGGGGTGGGATCCGTTTCTGTTTTTAAACTGTTCAGTGTGCTTAAAGGTGGACCTCCAGTTCCTCTTGAGACGAGAGGAGGTTGGAACCAAGAGCCAAAATAATTTGATGAATGGGGCTTGTAGGACCCTGGGAGATCACAGACAAAATAAGCGGGGTCAGAGGTCAGAGAGGGCACCTGTGAGGCCAAGTACAGTGGTACCTTGGGTTACAGACACTTCAGGTTACAGACTCCGCTAACCCAGGAATAGTACCTCGGGTTAGGAACTTTGCTTCAGGATGAGAACAGAAATCATGCTCCGGCGGTGTGGCATCAGTGGGAGGCCCCATTAGCTAACGTGGTGCTTCAGGTTAAGTACAGTTTCAGCTTAAGAACGGACCTCCGGAATGAATTAAGATATTAACCCCTTGGTACCACTGTAATTGATGGGACGCAGGTGGCGCTGTGGGTTAAAGCCTCAGCGCCTAGGACTTGCCGATCGAAAGGTCGGCGGTTCGAATCCCTGCGGCGGGGTGCGCTCCCGTTGCTCGGTCCCAGCGCCTGCCAACCTAGCAGTTCGAAAGCACCTCCGGGTGCAAGTAGATAAATAGGTACCGCTTACCAGCGGGAAGGTAAACGGCGTTTCCATGTGGGGCTCTGGCTCGCCAGAGCAGCGATGTCACGCTGGCCACGTGACCCGGAAGTGTCTCCGGACAGCGCTGGCCCCTGGCCTCTTGAGTGAGATGGGCGCACAACCCCAGAGTCTGTCAAGACTGGCCCGTACGGGCAGGGGTACCTTTACCTTTACCTTTTACCACTGTAATTGGAGGTTCCTTGTTTTGCCCAGAGGGTTACTTGTGGCAAGTGCCACCCAAACCAGGTGCCCTCGAGGGTATAAATGGGACCAGATTATGGAGATGGTGGCAAACTGCAAGAGAGGCCCAGCAATGAAGACAGGGGGATGTGGGCAGGACAGATGTGGGTGCACAGAGGCCAAGTGGTAGGCGAACTTTGAGGCACTAAAAATCCTGGATGCATGAGCAGATCTCCAAGAGTCTTAACCTGACAATTCTCTTAAAAGTTCCATGTTCCTAGGATGCTCAGTGTGGTGAAATCACCAGCTGCTGCCAGGTGGTTAGCGGGTAGGCTAAGGTCTCAGGACCCAGGGAACTAGGCATCATGAAGGGAAAGGGGAACCCTGATCTAGACCTCCTGTTTCTCCTGTAGCTCCATTCTGTAGTACTTTTGGGGTTCTCTGAAACACTAGGCACTCACTGGCTAGGTTTATATAAGCCACTAGTTTGTAGGTATTTTCTGTCGGAGGTTCCGTTCGACCGAGTTGTCTTTAATGCAGACCGAGGCTGTTTACCAGCAGCTCTCATCAATCTTCTTGACACACACAGAAGATAAGCTGCATTCCGGTCTGGCGCCCATAACCAAAAATGTGGGAGGTTCCGTTTGACCGAGCTGAAATAGCTCTCCTCCTCTGCGTTCTTTGGAATCCCATCAGGCTCCCCTCCTCCGATGGTGATTAAGGACCTAAGCCTTTGATGAGGCTTCAGGCACGTTCCCCCATTACGCAGAGTATCCAAGCAGCAGAAGGAGAGAGAAATATGTGCTACATTGCTACGTTTATTTCTAACTACCCAGGACAGAAAAGAATATGCATCTGCTCTCTGTGAGAGTCAGTGAACAACTGGACAAAGAAACAGGAAACCAGTAACATCAACATCTGTCTCCCATGAGAATTCCAACAGTCTGGAATGTAAACAGAGTCTTGTGATTCCAAAAACTGCACAGTGGCATAACAGAAACCCAACATTTTCCTTCCTTCCTTCGTCACTCCACAAAAAGCAATCCAGACTCTGTTCCTTTCTGGTGATCTGTTTTTATTAAAGAACTTACAGATTTATCTCCTGATCCGTACAGCAAATCCCAAAGACCCCGTATTAACAGTGCACAGAGAACACCCACCTGCAAAAGAACCCTCCCCGCAACAGTAGAGAAACAGGATCAATCCTTTACACACACCTCAGGAAATCAGGACGAGAAAGACAGGATGAAACACACAAGCCACCAGGTGTGCCAGAGCTGCAGGAGGGAGAGAGGGGCAGAAGGACAGCATTTCCCTGTGCTGGTTTCTCTAGGGCTGCCTTTGCTGATCTGGCACCCTCCAGGTGCTCTGAACTACAACTCCCATCAGCCCTGCCCAGGACTAGGCTGTCAAAGGCCACTCTAGAGACAAGTTGTGCTAGAGCTGGTCCACCTGCCACCTCCATCTGACCCCCTTCCAACACATTGGTCCCCTGTGTCTCTCTCACTCCACGCCACTGCACGAGCCCCATGGCTGCTACGGTTCCCTTGTGGCAGCCTGGTGCGCTAGCCTTGCCCACACGTTTGCCATTATCTGTACCTAGTAGATGCTAAGGGTTGATGGCTTGCCCAAAAATTGCCCACGGCTGCCCGGCGGCTGCTTTTTGGTGATGCGGGATTTGGAGTCAGTGATGTGCTTTGAGGATCTTCAGACCACCCTCCCAGCTTGCTTCTCGAGTGCGGAGAGAGAGAGAGGAGCAGGAAGGGCAGCCTAAGAGTCACGTGGAAGAGGGACCGATAGGATCCTGCAAGAGAGGCAATGCCTCAATATAGCGGAGTGTTGCGTCAAGCCGGTGGGCCCAACACTTTGCGTGACTGCTGTGCTTTTTAAGTCTGCGCCCCCTGCAGACTTTGCAGAAGATGGATTAGATACCGGGCCAGGATAGGGTTCCTTCAAAAAGCCCTTCAAAAACCTATGGGTCTCATGGAGGTGCCGAAACATGCTGGGCGACGGTGATGCTGTACCGGCCACGTGTCACCCGGTCCACCCACCCCTTTGGTCTTTCTAGCTTTGCCTGTCTCAATCAGTGGATTCGCTGTAAGAAGCAAGCTGCATCCTTAAACCTCATCGCCCTACTTGAAGGGTTTCAACAACAATCCCTTGTTTCAAAGGGACGTGCCTTCTCCATGTACCGTCTCAACCCTGAAGAATGTGCTGTATATCCCTTATGTCAGAATAAAAACCGCTTACTGGAACCCTCCACCGACCAAGGAAAGAGGAGGCATGAATATTTCAGTTACATGGGATTGGGGTGTCTTGATCTGGGAAGCAGTTTGTCCCTTACCTTCCCGTTGAGTCACCAGCCACAAAAGGTTGCTTTGGACTCGATCATCAGAAACGTTTGTCGAGCCTGTTTCCTTCTCCCTGCCCCAACCAGGGTTCAAGTGGCTAGGGATCTTGGCTGAAGATCATAGCCAGCCCATCAAAGGGCTGAGGGACTAGAAAATCTGGAGACTGGAGTCTCTCTCCCATCTCCACATGTTATTGCTCTGTGCTCACACACATGTCTGTGTGTGTCCAAGCACCATCCCTGTCGGGATATTCTTGAAGAGCCCAGGACCGAGCGAGAGCTGTCTGTGCTTATCATCCAGTGAATAATGGTCATATTTATCTAGTACTTTTCGAGCTTATCTTGGTGAAATCTGCATGAGAGCCCGGTACGAGGGGTCAGTATTGTTATCCTCAAACTGCAGAGGGGGCCGGCAAAGCGGACTGCCTAAATTGGGAACTCACGGCTTGGGGATTGGTGGATTTGCAGCGCAGTCTTTTATATGTTGCAATCCTCAGCCCACTGATCGGCGAGCAAACCCCAGAGAGCTCAGTGGGACTTGCTTCTGAGCAGATACACATGTACCACTGCACTGTCGGCTGCTACACTTGCTCCCACCTGGGGGAGATACCCCCATATTCTCTCAGCACCTGCAGCTGATGGACTAATCTCCTGATTTGTGCTCACCCTCGGAAAATGTGGGTAGGCATTGCTCCAGCACAGCGAATGCCTCAATACTCCCTACCAGGCTGGGAACCAGCAGGAAGCTGTGCCCATCTGTGGTGTGCCAGGGGGTAGCCTCAATAGAGAAAAGGACAGCATCGGGCGCCAACCAGGGGCGCCAGAATCTCAGTGGATCACGTCACACCTAGCGCAAGGAGAAGGCTCTGGCATTCCTAGAGCCTCGTGCGGAGTTTTGCTGCGGAGGTAAAAACAACAGAAAAGGAGGGAGAGACAGGCGAACATGTCAAATCCACACAGAGCAGAGACTGGGTGGTTCCACCACCTCATGGGTTCATTTGTGAAGGATGCTCCATTTGAGGCAAGACGGGTGCGAGAGAGGAATCCTTAGACTGCGAGGCTCTCCAGCTCCAAAGCCTTAGGCTGGAGAGGCCGAGAAGAATTGCTGAGGATATAGCGCTCATGTCTGGGGGGTTTAAAGAAGACTCCTTTCTCCCCCTTCCCCAACACCGCGGAGCAAATTCCGAGCTCCTGCTGCCCCCATCCCACCCACATATTTCCCAAGAGGAATCACAAGGAAGTCACAAAAAAGAAACACAAACAAGAGCCGGCGATGACCAAGAACGGCAGGCTCAGAAAGTGGGGGGCCCAGAGTGTAGGCGGCTTCCTCCTCATGCTCCGAGGAGCTTTTTGACCATGTAGCCGGGCATGGAGTAGAGGAAAAGGGCCACCATGATGATCAGCAGCAGGGCCAAGACGATCTTGATGATGAGCCACTTGTAGCGGGTGCAGATGAGGTACCGTATGGACTTGAGTGGGTTCAGGAACCAGATGAAGGATGTATCCGGACGACTGTGAGGAGAGAGAGGGTGGGGGGCAGAAAATGTCCAGGGCTGGAGTCAGACGCACGTCAGCACAAAACACGCAGGGCTTCATTGACAGTGAAGCTCATTCTTTGTTCAAGGAAACGGCAGGCAACTCAGCAACGCTCCCCTAAGGAGCAGCTTCCAGGACTGAAGGTCCTTGCCTTCCACCCTCTCTAAGGCTCCACCTCTGCCAGATGTTTCCCTAGCAGTCCCAAACTGCATCTGTGCACCTCTGGCCTCGTTATTCTGCTCATTCAGGGAGGAGGGGAGTTTGTCGCAGCCAGAGAGAGAAACTCCTTAGATTCTCCAGCAGCCTCTTGGACCCCACCCCCCTCCTCTGCTTCAGCCTCAGAGTCTGAACTGCTCCTGTCACCGACTCTCCCTGCTCACTAAACCCTGTTGCCACACCAGCATCTAGCCCCTCCTCCCAATCTCCCCCCTCTGAGCTGTTCTCGGTGTCCCACCACCAACCCCTTGGCTCTGAGCCTTCCTCTGGGGATTCCCTTGGGGGATTTCCCAGCTGGCACCTCCCACCGCTCCTCTTTGCCCAGCCAGTCCCTGACACACGCTTAGCAAGGGCGACAGTTTCCTCGGGGCAGTGGGGAGATGGCTTCCTCAGGTCACGCCTCAGACCCTGCCACCGCACAAGACTTGGCCACCTTCCCACTTGCATTGCTGGCCCGATGACACCAGCAACTTAAGCAGGGGCTGGACGGCAGCAACGTTTGAGGAAGCACATGCAAGGACCCGCCAGGCCCTTGACAACTCTCGTCTCACTGGTGGGTCACCATACACAGCTGTCAACAATTGGGGCCCCAGCTGTTTGCATCTGCCTCGGGAACACCAGCAAACCCTCCCTCCCTTGCAAGGCCTGGCAACCCAGGCGAGGTCGTCAGGGATTCTGGGATGCAGTTCTTGGGAAGGAGCGTGCGGTTCAAGTGGTTTGGGTGGGCAGAGATGGCTGCCCTCCGGCACACCAGCTGCTCTCTGGCTGATCATCTCTGCTCATTATTTCCTAGGATACTTTGCTGAAACTGCAGCTCAGCCACAGGGCCAACGTTCAAGCACAGTCATGTTGGACAGAGTAGGGTGTCTCCGAGTACGTCAGCCCCTCACACACCTGGGGTTAAGGAGCAAGGAATCTAACCTGGGAAACCAGGTGTCTTCTCACCTGTCCCTCCTCTCCCACCTTCTAAAGGTTTTTTGAGGGGGACTCTCCTACTTCTGGGACATGGGTGGTGCTGTGGGTTAAACCACAGAGACTAAGACTTGCCGATCAGAAGGTCGGTGGTTCAAATCCCCGCAACAGGGTGAGCTCCCGTTGCTCAGTCCCTGCTCCTGCCAACCTAGCAGTTCAAAAGCACGTCAACGTGCAAGTAGATAAATAGGTACCACTCCAGCGGGAAGGTGAACAGTGTTTCAGTGCGCTGCTCTGGTTCGCCAGAAGCGGCTTAGTCATGCTTAGTCATGTACGCCGGCTCCCTCGGCCAGTAAAGCGAGATGAGCGCCACAACCCCAGAGTCGGCTATTACTGGACCTAATGGTCAGGGGTCCCTTTACCTTTACCTTTACCTCCTACGTCTATTATCTGTCCCTCCCCACCCTGCCCATGTTTCCCGAAGTGGCCCCCAGGGTGGGCGTTGGGTGGAAAAAAGGAAGGTACCCTGAGGAAAGAGGGGCAGACCCTTTCAGGCCCCGAGCAGCTTCTTGACCATGTAGCCGGGCATGGAGTACAAGAAGAGTCCGACCATAAGGAGCAAGAGAACGAGGAGGAGGATTTTCAGCAGAAGCCAGCGGTACGTGTGCCAGATAAAGTAGCGGATGGACTTGAGAGGGTTCAGGAACCAAATAAAGCTGGTATCTGGGCGGCTGGGGCAGGAGGGCGAGGTGGGGCGAGGAGGAGGAGAGAGACCGAGGACACAGGGGAGAGAGAGACAGGGAGAGATGAACGGAGTCAATGAAGGAGGGAAAGAACAGGAAAGGCACATCAACGGGGTAGTGTGTCCCACCCAAGATGGCCGGCGGCCACTGCTGTTCCCTGGGCGGCTGTGCAGCCCTCAGACCTCCCCTGTTATGCCTCCATCCATGTGGGTGTCTGCTTGGGGACCTCCGCTCCCACCACCCCTCTTCCTCCCCTCTTGCCACTCACTTGGGTTTCTCCAATGGGTCGGGCTCGTTACGAGCCAGCCCGGCCGGACTTTTCTCGGCTTCCTCAGCCGTCAGAAGGTGAAGCTCGGCCTCCACTTTTCCCTGTTGGGGGGGAAGGAGGTTAGAGGTGAGTTTCGAAACCCACGGACATCCAGTGAAGCTGAATGCTGGAAGACTCAGGACGGATAAAAGAAAGGACTTCATCACATAACACAATAGCTGAACCATGAAACTCCTTCCTGCAGGAGGCAGTGATGGCCACCATCTTGGAAGGCTTTAGAAGATTAGACAGATTCATAGAGGAGAGGGCTATCAATGGCTAATAGCCAGGATGACTATGATCTATGATTAAAGTCCAAAACAGCCTCGGTCCTGTATACCTGAAGGAGCGTCTCCACCCCCATCGTTCTGCCCAGACACTGAGGTCCAGCGCCGTGGGCCTTCTGGCGGTTCCCTCATTGTGAGAAATGAGGTTACAGGGAACCAGGCAGAGGGCCTTCTCGGTGGTGGCACCTGCCTTGTGGTACACCCTCCCATCAGATGTCAAGGAAATAAGCAGCTATGCTATTTTTAAAAGACATCTGAAGGCAGCCCTGTTTAGGGAAGTATTTAATATTTAATGCTGTATTGTTTTTAACACTTGATTGGAAGCCACCCAGAGTGGCTGGGGAAATTCAGCCAGATGGGCGGGGTATAAATTATTATTATCACCATCATCATAATCATCTGCCTCCATAGTTGGAAGTATCAGTGCTTCTGAATCCCAGCTGCTGGAAACTGCAGGAGGGGAGAGTTGCTCTTGTGACAGGGGTCCTCCTTGTGGATTTCCCTTGGCGGGCATCTAGTTGGCCACTGTGAGAAGAGGAAGCTAGACTATGTGAGTCATTGGCCTGATCTTACAGCCTCTTCTTACGTTCTGATCACTGCAGGATTTGCCATAGAGGCAGAAGGTGCCATGGAAGCCTGTGCTTTCAATGGGCATCAATCAAGGCAGGCAGGCAGATGTGAACAAGGTGCTTCAGCTCATGAAGGTCCTGTGTGAGTGCCTGGAGGCAGTTGGAGGATGGATGGTGGCTAACAGATTGAGGTTGAATCCTGACAAGACAGGAGTACTATTTTGGGGGCACAGGAGGTTGGCAGGTGTGGGGGACTCCCTGATCCTGAATGGGGTAACTGTGCCCCTGAAGGACCAGCTGCGCAGCCTGGGAGTCATTTTGGACTCACAGCTGTCCATGGAGGTCAATTGTGTGTCCAGGGCAGCTGTCTCCCAGCTCCATCTGGTACGCAGGCTGAGACCCTACCTGCCCACAGACTGTCTCACCAGAGTAGTGCATGCTCTGGTTATCTCCCTCTTAGACAACTGCCATGCGCTCTACAGGGGGCTACCTTTGAAGGTGACCCGGAAACTACAACTAATCCAGAATGTGGCAGCTAGACTGGGGACTGGGAGCGGCCGCCGAGACCATATAACACCAGTCCTGAGAGATCTGCATTGGCTCCCAGTATGTTTCCGAGCACAATTCAAAGTGTTGGTGCTGACATTAAAAGCCCTAAACGGCCTCAGTCCAGTATACCTGAAGGAGTGTCTGTACCCCCATTGTTCAGCCCGGACACTGAGGTCCAACGCCAAGGGCCTTCTGGTGGTTCCCTCACTGTGAGAAGCCAAGTTACAGGGAACCAGGCAGAGGGCCTTCTCGGTAGTGGCACCCACCCTGTGGAACGCCCTCCCACCAGATGTCAAAAAGAACAACAACTACCAGACTTTTAGAAGACATCTGAAGGCAGCCCTCTTGAAGGCAGTAGTAACAGACTACTGTATTTTAATACTTTGTTGGAAGCCGCCCAGAGTGGCTGGGGAAACCCAGCCAGACGGGCGGGGTATAAATTATTATTAGTAGTATTAGTATTATATTTACAGGAACCAAAGAAGATGGCATGATGTTGGGGAAAGTCCTGGCAGCCCTCGCTCCACCTCTGCACATCACACCCAGAGTCAGAAGAAACCAATGGTCAATGCAGAACCCTAGACCACCAACCCATATCTGATGAAGCCCTCTCCATCACTGGAGATTTTAAAACAGTGGTTGGATGGCCATGCTAGCGATAACTTAGCAACGTTGGTTGGGTTGGGTTGGACGAGAGGACCATTGAGGTCCCCTTCGAACTACAATACTATGATTCTAAGCCATCCATCTCCTCTGTCCACCCCATATCCAGGTTTCTCGCTGACTCTTGACCTGCTACTCCACCCCCTTTTCTTGGGCTCCTTCAGGTCTGGGGGGGGGGGTGCCTTTTCCACCCGACCCGACCCGGCCTCCCCTCTAAGCCAAGATGGCAGCCCTCTCCCCGCAGCCCCATTACCGTCATCTCCATTTCGTCGTTCTCGTCTCGTGCCAAGAAGGGCCACCAGCCCTTCACCCTCTTCTGTTTGAAGATAGAGACCATGGGCACCTCAATCTCCCCCGTCCCCAGCTCCATGCTGCACTGCTTGGCGGTCTTAGCGCCACGTGGGAAGCGGTTCAGGTCAAGCTCAATGCCTCCTGGGAAAGGAATATTATTATTATTATTATTATTATTATTATTATTATTATTATTATTATTATTTTATACCATCAGGATTTGATCTAAATTGAAATTTTTCAATCCCGTTTCCCCTTTGTTTTTGTTTAGGTTTAAACCAGTTCACAAGCCAAGAACTTTTACATTGACCACTAATAATGAACCATATTTTGTAGATATCACTGCAAATTTATTATGCTATTTTCTTTTCTTTGTCTTTTTATTATTAGAAAATTTTATTTACAAACAAACACATACCGGTATACACAAAACAAAATTCATATTACCCTACCACATTAGACATTAAAACACCCTTATGATTTCTCTCCACCGTCCCTCACCCTCCTATATATTATAATATAATATTTCACATTGCAATTTTAATCTAAATTTATATTTCTTCACTCTTTTAACTTACTATTTTTTTATTTTATTTTTTAACCAGCTTTGCAAACATTAATCCAAACATCTCAACATGTTAGTTTTTGAGCAGTTAGTTTTTGGACATATCATCTTCAAACCATTTCCACTTTATTTTTATTTTCTGGCTTGATTGGTACCTTATTCCTGCAGTTAATATTGCCAATTCTATAAACTCAATTAGTTTATTTATCCGGTCATCCTTTGTGGGTATATGTTTCCTTTTCCAGTTTTGTGCAAGGAATAGCCTCTCTGATACTGTCGTGTATAAGAATAATATTTTCCTATCTTGTGGTATTTCTTTACCTATTATACTCATTGCGCACAAATGGCATGATTAAAGACAAGGTCTATTTTGTGTGTGTACCATTTATTGTTCCCATGAACAGCGTTGATAAAACCCAATAAAAAGCTATTAAGATAAATAAATAAAGCAATGCAGATAAAATTTAAGAAAATTGCTCCCTATCCCCCATGCTGTAAAGGTAAAAGCTAAAGGGACCCCTGACCATTAGGTCCAGTCGTGGCCGACTGGGGTTGCGGCCCTCATCTCGCTTTACTGGCCTGGTACAGCTTCTGGATCATGTGGCCAGCATGACTAAGCCGCTTCTGGTGAACCAGAGCAGCACACAGAAACGCCGTTTACCTTCCCGCCAGAGCGGTACCTATTTATCTACTTGCACTTTGAGGTGCTTTTGAACTGCTAGGTTGGCAGGAGCAGAGACCGAGCAACGGGAGCTCACCCTGTCGTGGGGATTCGAACCGCCGACCTTCTGATCAGCAAGTCCTAGGCTCTGTGGTTTAACCCACAGCGCCCCCCGCAGCCCTATCCCCCATGCTGACTCTGGGGCAAATACCCTCCCGGCCTCTGTCACTGACCGAGGAAGTCATCGGCAGAAAAGTGGTCGGCATCCCACACTTGTAGCGTGAGTCGGGCCGGAATCTTGTACTCGGTCTCGTCCCAGGAGAACATGGACTCTTTCTTCGAGATAACAATCTTCTCCTCAGCCGCAAGGTAGTCAAAAGGAAAGATGTAGCGCCAGTTGAAGTTGCCCTCGCCGGTCAGCGAGTGGTAGTGGACGTCCGTGTCTTGCTTGTCTTCTTGCTGACCCTTCAGCCACCTGCACGGGGGAAAGAGAGGGGACAGGTGGTGGTCAGCCGGGAGGGGATTTCGAAGGACGGGGATTTCGAACAACAGTTGCGCTCATGCGGGACCAGGAAAAGTCGGTGCTGGAGGGGCCGTGGCAGACTGGAGGGGGGCTTGCTAGCAAAGGGGCGTCATAAGGGGGTGCAGAGTGTTGCTACATTGGAGAGACTGTGCCGGTACCCCCATGGTCTGTTTGATGCCTTCCTGTGTTTTGGATATTCTGTTGGGCTGGGGCATTGCACACTTTAGCTTAGCCTTCGATCTTAGGTCCCCAGGCGTTGTTGGACTACATCTCCCATCATCCCTAGCCAGCATGACCTGTGGTCAGGGATGATGGGAGTTGTAGTCCAACAACATCTGGGGACCCACAGGTTGAGAACCACTGGGATACAGGAAACCAGGCAGAGGGCCTTCTTGGTGGTAGTGCCTGCCCTGTGGAATGCCCTGCCACCAGATCCCTAGCTAGCAGGACCTGTGATCAGGGATGATGGGAGTTGTAGTCGTTCAGCTCGGACACTAAGGTCCAGCGCCGAGGGCCTTCTGGTGGTTCCCTGCCTGCAAGAAGTGAGGCTACAGCAGTGTTTCTAAACCTGTGGGTCCCCAGATGTTGTTGGACTACAACTCCCATCATTCCTAGCCAGCATGACCAGTGGTCAGGGATGATGGGAGTTGTAGTCCAACAACATCTGGGGACCTACAGGGAACCAGGCAGAGGGCTTTCCTGGTGGTAGAGCCTGCCCTGTGGAACGCCCTCCCTTCAGATGTCAAGGAAATAAACAACTATCTGACTTTTAGAAGACATCTGAAGGCAGCCCTGTTTAGGGAAGTTTTTAATGACTGATATTTTAATGTGTTTTCAATCTTTTGTTGGAAGCCGCCCAGAGTGGCTGAGGAAACCCAGCCAGATGGGTGCCATATAAATAAGATTATTATCCCTGCCTGGGACCCCTATATGGAGGAGATGCTGTTTTAAGTACAGTAGGATCACGCCTTGTGCAGGGGGGTATGCTCTGGGGATGGTGCATATACACAAAAATGTGTATACCCAGTGGCGTAGCGTGGGGGGTGCAGGGGGGGGCCGGCCGCACCGGGCGCAACATCTGGGGGTTAGGGTTAGGGGGCGCAAATCCACAGGTTAGGGGGCGTGAATTACTTGCCTTGCCCCGGGTGCTGACAACCCACGCTACGCCACTGTGTATACCCAAGTCACCCCCTTGAGTCTGCCCCTGCAGAAGTATCCCATCTTCTGAACAAGGCAGAGGGCTTTTAATTTCTCTGCCTTTCTTATTAGGCTCTGGGGTGCTCTCACAGGACAGTCTGTGAGTTCTTTATTTTCTTCATTTATTGGCTCCCTGGAGTCTGAAACCAGTATCTGTTCGGTGGGATTTGAAGATCAGATGTGATTTCTGAAGCCCACATTCAGAATTCAGTTTGCAGACATTCCTCCAATCCAGTACAAAAGAAAAAGGACCCAACAATAAATTCTCAGAAGTTGAAAATTGCATGTTTTGAGTTTTGGCTCCAAAGCGTTGGCTTTTGCACAATCGCCAAATGTGTGAAAGTTTTTTGGGGGGGTTGTTTCATTCTAACTTGCTGTTTGCCACCTTCAGCATTTTAAAGGAAAAGGGCATGATAGAACCGTTTTAGGTTATAAATAAAAAAACCTGGGTCAGAATCCAGAAATTATTCTGTAACCCGAGGAGCGGACTTTCCCATGAATTCTGTTTTTGTGTAGCTGAATATGCACCGCTCCTCTGTACGCATCTCACATGAAGGGCAAATGTCCCCAAATTGGCAGTCACTAACCCAGGGGAGGGGCACTGGAATTATCTAAGGGGCATCAGTGGGGCGTGGAGGTCTAAATGCCTGTCAGACTTTGAAAAGCTGGTCTCAACTTCATCCATTTTGTTGAATTGATTAAACTAAATGGTTTCAATCAGCTTTTGAATAAATGGTCCACTGATGGTCCCTATTTTGATTTTTGATTTTTCTTTGACTTAGTGGGTCATGCAAACTGCTATTCTGAATAATGCTTTCTTTAGGGGAAGGGCACTGGGGATGAGTTTAGGGAACCAAGGGAGAGGGCCCCTCCAAAAGTTTGGAAACCACTGGCCTAAAATGTACCCCCCTCTGATACATGCAAGAGGGAACAAAGCAAGCTGTCCCCACAGCTAAACACACCACCATATCTCAAAAAAACCCCAACAAGCACCTTCCCAGCTGCGCCCTTGCAAAAAGGAGACAGCCAAGCACACACACACACACACACAAGGCGTTGGCACGCCTGGAACAACAGCATGCAAAAAGGCAGCAGGACAGCAGCATTCCTCATTCAGAGAAGGGAGAAGAAAACCCCTTGACCCTCATTCCCTTACCTGCTCGGATGCTCGTATTTTCTCAGGCCCCTTATGGGTGACCACCCAGCCCTGCTCCCAGGCAAATGCATAGCTCAGGCTGGGTGGATCGGCAGGGCTGCATCAAATCTGGGGCATGGTGAAGGTAGCCCCTCTGGGGCGCTGGCTCTTGGGGTGTGAAGCTGGCTTAACAACCTGCCCTCCTGTAGTCAGGTCTCTGCAAAGTGACCTGTCTCTTAGATCTACATTGGCTCCCGAGACGTTTCCGGGCACAATTCAACGTGTTGGTGGTGACCTTTAAAGCCCTAAATAGCCTTGGTCCAGTATACCTGAAGGAGTGTCTACACCCCCATCGTCCAGTCCGGACACTGAGGTCCTGCTTTGAGGGTCTTCTGGTGGTTCCCTCACTGCGAGAAGTGAGGTTACAGGGAACCAAGCAGAGGGCCTTCTTGGTAGTGGCACCTGCCCTGTGGAACGCCCTCCCATCAGATGTCAAACACATGCACACCTTATGAAGGCAGCCCTGTATTGGGAAATTTTTAATGTCTGGTATTTTGCTGTGCTCTGTTATGTTGGAAGCTGCCCAGAGAGGCCGGGGCATCCCAGTCAAAAGGGCAGGATACAAGAAAAAAAAATAATAATAATAATAATAATAATAATAATAATAATAATAAACCCCTGGAACCAGTTTCCCCTAAGGCTCTGCCGATGGATTGCCATAAGCTATGGATTTGCAGCGCATCCCACAGTGGGCGAGCAAAGGATTTGCGGGGAGTCTCCCATGCATTCCCCCCACCCTGAACAGCCCTACGCCCCCCAGGAGGGGTCGTGCATGGAGCCTTGGTCAATTACCCCCTGACATAGATGTCTGACATCTTCTCTCCTGTCATGAAAGCATCGTCCTCCAGGACCACCTCATCGGTGTTCCAAATAATAACCCGCAGCTCATACCTAGCTATGGCACAGAGTGGACAGCGGCACAACAACAACAACAACAACAACAACAACACAGAGAGGACAGAAAAGGGGGAGAAAAGAGGCAGAACAGGAGAAGCAAAGTGTCGGTTAGCTGATGCCCACGTGGAGGAGATGCGCCGCCCGAGAAAGGGTCGCCCGTCCTCTGCGGGGAGAGCTACAGAGCGGGGCAGAACCGAAACCAAAACGAGAAGCTCACGCACACAGAGAGAGTAGCCGGCTTTGGGCTTCCCACGTACGTACCCCCGGACAAAAATGTCACTGGATTTCTCGCCAGTGAAGTAATCATCGTCCTCCAGGACTACCTCATCTGTGTTCCACACTATCACTCTAAGCTCGTATCTGATGGGGAGGAAGGGAGAACAAGGGGTGAGCCGGTAGGGAAGGAGGGTTGAGGCGGATCGCATGGGCACGGACACCCCCTAAGAACTGTGCTTCCTCTCCTAAGGCTCTCCAAGGAAGGTATGAGCAGAGGAAAGGAGACCACCACATCCTTCCTCTTGACTTTCCTCCATGGTTGTTACGGGGGCGGAAGAAGTGGCGTGCGGTGGGTGACAAAATGCCGGGTGGCACTCACCGCAAGGACTGCAGTTCACCTGAGCCACATGTCTCTCCTGGGCTTTGGTGCGCACAGGCTCCCCGCTGCCCAAATGGTCCGCCAGCTGCCTCCCCCCAGCTGTAGAAATTGCACAAAACAAATGAAATACCTATAATCCTAGGTATGATAAGAATCGCAATGTTGGGAATCTGAATAGGTGCACCTACACACACAGAGTCAATTAAGGTTTGGCAGACAGCCAAAAGCTCATGTGAAGGAGTAAGTCTGCCTGGTGATACAGAGGCATGGAGACAGCTCCATGATTGGTCAAGCTCTCTCAAGGGAGTGATAATTAATGGCCTACTAACTGTTAGTTCGGGACACGGGTGGCGCTGTGGGTTAAACCACAGAGCCTAGAACTTGCCAATCAGAAGGTCGTTGGTTCGAATCCCCGCGACGGGGTGAGCTCCCGTTGCTCAGTCGCAGCTCCTGCCAACCTAGCAGTTCAAAAGCACGTCAGAGTGCAAGCAGATAAATAGGTACCGCTCCGGCGGGAAGGTAAACGGTGTTTCCATGCGCTGCTCTGGTTCACCAGAAGTGGCTTAGTCATGTTGGCCACATGACCCGGAAATTGTACGCCGGCTCCCTCGGCCAATAAAGCGAGATGAGCGCCGCAACCCCAGAGTCGGCCACGACTGGACCTAATGGTCAGGGGTCCCTTTACCTTTACCTAACTGTTAGTTCAGTGGTTCAGTGTGTCAGTGTAGGAGTTGTGAGTCGCGTATGAGAGAGCTAGTCAAAGATCCGTGTTCTGTTCCTGTAATAATCCACTGTATATAATAAACACCTAACTACAAGTTCCTGGTTCCTGCTTTGTCCATCCTGTCTGCAGCCAAGTTGCCAACTGCTTTCGTAAATTCTGCGTTTACTCTGCTAGGTTTGGCTAAGGTCCTGCAACTAGTCAGAAAGTTGTGAAACACCAAATAGGTTTTGCCAATATATAATCCTACCTCAATCTGGGTAAAGCAAAGCTCCTCTAGGTCGAGCTAGGATTATAATACATCAGAATTTTTGGGGTTCTACCCTTCTTTGAATTTTGGTCATTTAAAGTTTATGATTTTTCTATTTCCTTCTGGGGAAACTGAATTGTTCAGTGAAATGAGGTTTTGTAGCCGGCATCCCATTAAGGCTTTGTTCTACAGTGTTACCTCGGGTTAAGTACTTAATTCGTTCCAGAGGTCCGTATTTAACCTAAAACTGTTCTTAAGCTGAAGCACCACTTTAGCTAATGGGGCCTCCTGCTGCTGCCACGCTGCCAGAGCACGATTTCTGTTCTCATCCTGAAGCAAATTTCTCAACCTGAAGCACTATCTCTGGGTTAGCGGAGTCTGTAACCTGAAGCGGTATGTAACCTGAAGCATATGTAACCCGAGGTACCACTATATTTTAGGTTTTTCTAATTTTTTTCCTTAAGCTTTTTTATTTTTATTATTTACTTGATTTCCACAAGATAATATTTCTAGTCGGTTACTTCTCGTTTCAGGGATTTTCACTGTATTTCATTTGTTTCGTGCAATCCCTCAGTTCTGTGGCTGTCTTTTTCCTATTGGTTCCCCCCCCCCCCAGCGGTAGGGCAGCTAAGTGGGAGGAGGCAGGCAGACTCTGGAAGTCCCATGTTGCGCCCCACACCTATGGGCAACTCGCCCCATCCCTGGGCGCGCAGCCCCATGCACCTGAGTGGTATCTTCCGCCACTGGGTTGTTTCAGGCGTTTTTGGCTGGGAGAGGAGGGGAAATTCCCTGCATTGCAGGGGGTGGACTGGATGACCCTTGGGTCCCTTCCAGTTCTACAGTTCTCTGATTTCTCTCCCCTCTGGAAACTCATCGAAACTCAGCTCCACAGAAATGAGAGCATGCTCTTTGAATTTGAATCGGCTTTGGGCAACCAGGGGCAGGACAAGAAGCAACTTGGTCAACGGACTTTTATGGTCAAATAGCATGGTGACATCCACCCGAGCTATAAATCAAATCCAGTCCATTAGGAAGCTGCCGTAAACGGAGCCAGACCACTGGATTTTGTGTCTGTTGTACACCTCTTAGATGTTTTCTGCATATAAGTACTTTCACAAATAAAATGAATTTCACCCTCCCACCCCAAACCCTCAAAAGTGCTGAACTCCTTAGGCGTCTCTCACAGGAGATACTCAGATGAAGTCCCATTTAACTTTTCAGACTTTTAACCATCCACACAACCAAATATAAACACGACCTACACTAGTAGCCAAAATTGTGGGAACCCTTTGGAGAAAGTGTATTTCCGAGGTCTGATGGCTCCTAACACCACTTTCTTTGGGGCGTAACGGCATAAAATTATATATCAGTGGGAAGATAATCTAATGAAGAATGTAATGCAACAAAGTTGGTTCAATTATCTGTATTCTATCAAAGGTTATAGCCAAATAACCAGAAAAGCGAATGTTTAGAGAGCCAATCAGATGTCGTTTTGGCAATGATGGATCATAACACCACATTTTTGGGGAGTAATACCATAAAATTATATATCAATGGAAAGATAATTTATATTGCCTCTTCTTTCTTTTATTGTCTCATTCGTTCTCTCCCTTACTCTCAGTCTCTTTGCCCTGTTAAACTATCCACCCCTTGATTCACCCACTCATCCTTCCTCCTCCTGAAAGGATTTCATGAAGGATTTCCTCTAGGCCCTCTTGACTAGGGCTGGGCGATATATTGATATCTCGTCCAAAACCAGTTTGAAGACCATTATACCGGTTTCATAATTTTTGACCTGGCGATATATCATGAATCGTGATCTCGTGTGCTATGCAGAAATCACGATGAACCATGAAGCCAGCCCACACTGCTCCATCCTTATTCCAGACATTGTGATGTATTGGTATACCACCATGTTTAGCTAGTGATATATCACGATGTTGAAAACCCAATCTTGCCCAGCCCTGCCCCTGATCCAACCCCGACCCAGAGCAAAACATTACTTCTTTGGCTTTCTCGGTGAGATGTCAATGGCGGGTCCTGGTGCCGGCATGTCCATGGGGAACATGTCCACCCACAACTCCAGTCGTCCCTGCAATGGTGGAGAGAGCCTGTTAGTGGCACCTAAATACTGCTTCTTGGGAGAAAAGCAATGACAAACCTAGACAGAATCTTAAAAAGCAGAGACATCACCTTGCCAACAAAGGTCCGTATAGTTAAAGCTATGGTTTTCCCAGTAGTGATGTATGGAAGTGAGAGCTGGACCATAAAGAAGGCTGATCGCCGAAGAATGGATGCTTTTGAATTCTGGTGCTGGAGGAGACTCTTGAGAGTCCCATGGACTGCAAGAAGATCCAACCTCTCCATTCTTAAGGAAATCAGCCCTGAGTGCTCACTGGAAGGACAGATCCTGAAGCTGAGGCTCCAGGACTTTGGCCACCTCATGAGAAGAGAAGACTCCCTGGAAAAGACCCTGATGTTGGGAAAGATGGAGGGCACAAGGAGAAGGGGGCGACAGAGGACGAGATGGTGGGACAGTGTTCTCAAAGCTGCCAGCATGAGTTTGACCAAAATGTGGGAGGCAGTGGAAGACAGGAGTGCCTGACGTGCTCTGGTCCAGGGGGTCACGAAGAGTCGGACACAACTAAATAACTAAACAACAACAACAAATCCCCCCCAAGTCCCAAATCGCTGGGCCCCACTCAGATCCAATCTGTTTGGGGACGCATAGTGCATGTCATCCAACCTTTTCTCCTGTTGGAGCAGACCCAGGGTGCGGTCGTCCCCTTTCCAAACATGGAGGAGGAGGAGGAGGAGGAGGAGGAGGAGGAGGAGGAGGAGGAGGAGGAGAAGAAGCAGAAGCAGAAGCAGAAGCAGAAGCAGAAGCAGAAGCAGAAGCAGAAGCAGAAGAAGAAGAAGAAGAAGAAGAAGAAGAAGAAGAAATTTTATTTATACCCCGCCCTCTCCAGCCAAGACCGGGCTCAGGGCGGCTAACACCAGGTATAAAAACAATTGATTATTCCTGACAATCAAAGGAAAGTGTTCCTTTATGCAACGGCAGCTGCCAGGATGCTTATAGCCAAAAATTGGAAAGGGAGAAAAATCCCATCAATGAAAGAATGGCAAATTAGATTTTGTGAATATATAAATCTGGCAAGACTCATAGCATTCATAAGGGGACAATCAGACCAGAAATTATTAAAAGAATGGGGATGTGCTAAAGAGTATATGAAAAAAGCATTGTTCTGGAGTAAGCATATCAGTGTGTAATGAATGATGTTTTGCAGAGTTAAAGAAAAAGAAAAATGGTGTAAAAAGTATAAAGATAGAAGTAATCTACATTAGACACAACAATTTAGAAAGAGTAAAATTTTTGAGGTCTTAGAACAAAGGAAGCAAGGGGTTTAAATGGATTGGTTTTGTTTGTTTGGTTTAGGTTTGTCTAGTTTTTTCCTTTTTAAATTATTTTCCTCAGGTATAGACAGAAAGAATGTTGTTTATGCTAACAGTTATAAAAATGTGTTCTTTTTCTATTTTTTCTTTCTTCTTTTTCTTTCTTTTTACTATCTCTTGTAGTATGTGTGAGATGTGGATGTCAACAATAAATAAAAATATTTTTTTAAGAAAAAGATCAACATAAAAACCACAATATATATATAATCAAAATAGAAACAACAACCCAATAACACGCCCCCCCCCTTGGAATCAGAGACATTAGAGACATACAAATACAGTAGTACCTCGGGTTAAGTACTTAATTCATTCCGCAGGTCCGTTCTTAACCTGAAGCACCACTTTAGCTAATGGGGCCTCCTGCTGCTGCCGCACCACTGGAGCACAGTTTCTGTTCTCATCCTGAAGCAGAGTTCTTAACCCGAGGTACTATTTCTGGGTTAGTGGAGTCTGTAACCTGAAGCGTATGTAACCTGAGGTACCACTGTACATGGTTGGGGCACAAGTCCTCCACACCAGCAAGTGCGCAGCCTAGAGTGGCGGCAGGTACCTGCTCAATGCCTGGCTTGTCCGGGTTCAGCAGGGGCCGTGTCTCCACGTGCTCAGGCACCAGTTTGCAGCCCACGCGCGGGATCTCCTCCCAGTGGTGCAAGACAGTCAGTGCAAGATGTTCGTCCGTCTGCTTCTTCTGGCCTGCGGGTGCAGAGAGCGCAGAGGCAATGAGGCAGAAAGAGAAAAGTGCCACCGTTGAAAGAGGAGCAGAAACATTTACTGCTGTCTGCAGCACCCTTGTGGGACCACAGAGCCTAGGACTTGCCGATCAGAAGGTGGGCGGTTCAAATCCCTGAGACGGGGTGAGCTCCCGTTGCTCGGTCCCAGCTCCTGCCAACCTAGCAGTTCGAAAGCATGTCAAAGTGCAAGTAGATAAATAGGTACCGCTCCGGCGGGAAGGTAAACGGCATTTCCGTGTGCTGCTCTGGTTCGCCAGAAGCGGCTTAGTCATGCTGGCCACATGACCCGGAAGCCCGGAAGCTGTACACCGACTTCCTCGGCCAGTAAAGCAAGATGAGCGCCACAACCCCAAAGTCGTCCATGACTGGACCTAATGGTCAGGGGTCCCTTTACCTTTACCTTAAGATGCTACTAAGATGCAGGTGGCGCTGTGGTCTAAACCGCAGAGTCTAGGGCTTGCCGATCAGAAGATCAGCAGTTCGAATCCCCGCAACGGGGTGAGCTCCCGTTGCTTGGTCCCTGCTCCTGCCAACCTAGCAGTTCAAAAGCACCTCAAAGGGCAAGTAGATAAATAGGTATCGCTCCAGCGGGAAGGTAAACGGTGTTTCCATGCGCTGCTCTGGTTCACCAGAAGCGGCTTAGTCATGCTGGCCACATTACCCGGAAGCTGTATGCCGGCTCCCTCGGCCAGTAAAGCGAGATGAGCGCCACAACACCAGAGTCGTCTGCGACTGGACCTAATGGTCAGGGGTCCCTTTACCTTAAGATGCTACTAAGACGCAGGTGGCGCTGTGGTCTAAACCGCAGAGTCTAGGGCTTGCCGGTCAGAAGGTCGGCAGTTTGAATCCCCGCGATGGGGTGAGCTCCCGTTGCTCAGTCCCTGCTTCTGCCAACCTAGCAGTTCGAAAGCACCTCAAAGTACAAGTAGATAAATAGGTACCGCACCGGCGGGAAGGTAAACGGCGTTTCCATGCGCTGCTCTGGTTCGCCAGAAGCGGCTTAGTCATGTTGGCCACATGACCCGGAAATTGTACGCCGGCTCCCTCGGCCAATAAAGCGAGATGAGCGCCGCAACCCCAATGTCTGCCATTGATGATCATTGGGGTCCCTTCCAATTCTACAGTGCTTTTCTCGGCAGAGCTTCAGCGGAACATTGTGGTCAAAGCAAACTCAAGTTGAGCCAAATTCCTTGCTGAGGTTATAGAATTGCAGGGTCTTCTAGTGCAACCCCCTTCAACACAGTTGGACCTTTTGCATCGTCCGTTGACCTGCTTATTTTGCTTCTGCTTCTCCCCTGGAAAGGTAATAAGCTAAACTGGACTCCCAAAGCCTGTCCCAACACTCACAATACCAAATGGCCTTCCCTTTTGTTTCCAATATTTATTGAGTGAATGCAGACACGTGCTCACTTTCTGGAGGGCTGGGGGCTTGCATTTAAAATGAAATATAACAGGTTCTCAGGATGCTGAATTCTGTGCACAGTGCTCAAATGCAGGACTTAAGCTTATAGCACACTCTGGAAGTTTAAAGATCCATCTAGCATCATCTTAGGAACAGATGAATCTAACCCTTACAGTTGTTCTTCACTTTTTATTTTTCCAATCTTCAGTTCTCCACATTTCCAGTATGAGATTTCCCCTAAAAAATCCACCTGCATTTTAGTGCAAATTTCACCCAATACACACATTGCATGCAATTCTGGCTGGTATGCAGCTTTTTTTTATTTTTGCAATGCAATCTCTTCTAAAATAATGCATTTTCAGAAGAATGTGCATTTCTATGGACACTTTGCCACAGTATGTGCCTTTCTGTACAAACTCCTTGGCTAGAAGTCGTCCTTGCAAAACGGCGATGATTGCATTGCAAAATTCAGAGGGCTGCACTGCAGAATTCTGCAAAATTTGAAGTCCAGCTATGTTTCCAGTCTGGTATTGTGCAAATTAGGCAGGTCCGCCTTTCGTTGTGAGCTAAATGGAAATCCTCTCCCTGTCCCCATCTCTCACCATCCTGTACATTCTGACTTCAAAGCAACTGACTTGGGCTGATTCGCTTCCAACGTACCGTTTTCGTCTTCCACTTCTGTGGGTCCTGTGAAGACCCGGTTGGTCACCTTCACTCTGCCGCCAGGGCCATAATGGGGCCCGTCCAGCTTCCCCTCTTTGCATAACTTGGACAAGATCTGGGTGGGCTTCTGAGGGTCTCTCCACATATTGTAACCATGGCTGTGGACAAAAGTGGACTCTCATCAGTTCAAGGTAGGGCTTCGGGGAGCCCAGTCCCTGCAGCCCACTCCTCATGGACCCTCCCAGCTCTATACAGTGGTACTTCAGGTTAAGAACTTAATTTGTTCTGGAGGTCGTTCTTAACCTGAAACTGTTCTTAACCTGAAGCAACACTTTAGCTAATGGGGCCTCCTGCTGCCACTGCGCGATTTCTGTTCTCATCCTGAAGCAAAGTTCTTAACCCGAGGTACTATTTCTGGGTTAGCGGAGTCTGTAACCTGAAGCGTCTGTAACCTGAGGTACCACTGTAGTTGTTTCTCTTTGACATCTGGTGGGAGGGTGTTCCACAGGGTGGGTGCCACCACTGAGAAGGCCCTCTGCCTGCTTCCCTGTAACTTGGCTTCTCTCAGGGAGGGAACCGCCAGAAGGCCCTCGGAGCTGGACCTCAGTGTCCGAGCAGAATGATGGGGGTGGAGACGCTTCTTCAGGTATAATGGACCGAGGCCATTTAGGGCTTTAAAGGTCAGCACCAACACTTTGAATTGTGCTCAGAAACGCACTGGGAGCCAATGTAGGTCTTTCAAGACCGGTATTGTATGGTCTTGGCGGCCGCTTCCAGTCACCAGTTTAGCTCTTAGTATGTTTCTCCCTTGTGTCCTGAGTTCAAGTGTCTTCAAAGCCCAGGACCCCTTTGGTAAAGGCTGCTCTCCAACTGGAGCGCTCGCAAGCCTGTGGAGGCAGAGCTGATTCATAGGGGCTAGTAGTGATCAATAGCCTCTCCTCCATGAATTTGCCTAATCCTGTTTAAAAGCCTTTGGCAGGGAGTTCCATAGTTTAACTGCATGAAGAAGGGCTTTTTAAAAAATCTGTCCTGACTCTTCCGACACTCTTTATCAGATGTTATGAGATCTAGTCTTAGGAGAGGAGAAGAAAAACTTTACATTCTACCCTCCTTTTCCATGCCGCGCATAATTTTAGAAAGCTTGCTCACTTTTTTCTAAATGGAAAGGTCCAGAACGCTGCGACCTTTCCTCCTAAAGGAGCTACTCCAACCTCTGGGTAAGTCTGATTGACCTTTTCTGAATCTTTCCCAACTTGGCAATATCCTTTTCGAGGTGAGGCGACCAGCACACAGTACAGTGGTACCTCAGGTTACATACGCTTCAGGTTACAGACTCCACTAACCCAGAAATAGTACCTCAGGTTAAGAACTTTGCTTCAGGATGAGAACAGAAATCGTGCTCCGGCGGCGTGGCAGCAGCAGGAGGCCCTATTAGCTAAAGTGGTGCTTCAGGTTAAGAACAGTTTCAGGTTAAGAATGGACCTCCAGTGATAATAACCTTGGTTGGCATGCATATCTATGGTATGACAAGGTAAAGGTGCATAAAGGCTTTAAAAACCATATTATTAGGAAAGCTTTGTATAATGTCTGGATTCGATATAAAGATTTGTTGGAAAGTAAAACCCCTAGGTGGCTGTCACCAATGGAAGCCAAGGCGGTGAAAAAATTAAATATGGAACCTAACTGGCCAAAATATTGTGAAATCCTAGAACAAGATGGCAAAAAGTTTAAACTCCAGAGTCATGAGAAGCTAAAGTTTAAAGTTCGAGATTGGTTACATTACCATCAGATAAATGAGACATTTAAGGAGGACAGGAAATTAGGATTTCAGAAGGAGAGGTCAAAGTTAGAAACAGAACTGCTAGAACCCAATACTAAGAATCTATCTAGAATGTATAACTTGCTGTTGAAATGGAATACACAGGAGGAAACGGTTAAATCAGCTATGATTAAATGGGCACAGGATATCGGTCATGACATTATGTTTGCTGACTGGGAACAGTTATGGACCACCGGCATTAAGTTTACGGCATGTAGTGCCTTAAAAGAGAACATAATGAAAATGATCTATAGGTGGTACATGACCCCAGTCAAGCTTGCAAAAATCTACCATTTGCCCAATAATAAATGTTGGAAATGTAATGAGTCTGAAGGTACCTTCTATCATCTTTGGTGGACCTGCCCAAAGATTAAAGTCTTTTGGGAAATGATCTATAATGAAATCAAAAAAGTCCTTAAGTGGACATTTATAAAGAAACCGGAGGCTTTTCTCTTGGGCATGGTTGGCCAGTTGGTGCCAAGGAAGGATAAGACTTTTTTTATGTATGCGACCACAGCAGCAAGGATCCTGTTGGCAAAGTATTGGAAGATGCAAGAACTACCTACTCTGGAAGAATGGCAGACAAAGGTGATTGACTTTATGGGACTGGCAGAGATGACCGGCAGAATCCGTGACCAGGGGAAAGAGACAGTGGAAGAGGACTGGAAGAAATTTAAAATATATCTTAAAAATTGTTGTAAAATTGAGGACTGATAAGATGTCTGGGGGTAAGAAATAGAGAATTACAGCTGTAAACATTAACATTAAGGAAATTTAAAGAAAACTACTAGAGAAATTGACTGAAGGGTTGCTAAAGAGTTGTAAAACAAGGATGCAGTGAAAGGGAGGTATGGGGAAGTCATGTTTTAAATGTTTTTTATATGTTTTTGTTTTGTGTTTTGTTTGTCTTTTTGTTAAAAAACCAATAAAAATTATTATATAAAAAAAAGAATGGACCTCCAGAACGAATTAAGTACTTAACCCGAGGTACCACTGCATATGGGTAAGACTTAATAGGAAGTGTTGCTGAATTCACAGAATCAAAGCGTTGTAGAAGGGACCATGAAGGTCCTCTAGTCCCTGCAACGCGATAATCTTTTGCCCAACATGGGGCTTGAACCCTCAAGCTTGAAATTTGGGATGTGGAACTGCAATGCCATGTGAGTGAGATGAATAAACACCCAGCAATAAAAGATAACGGGAGAGGATTTACCCCAGCAAATTATTTGTCAAAATTACAAATACCCAAATACAGACGGACATTTACCCTTGCAAGATTCTACATGCTGCCTTATTGGAGGGCAGATTCGAGGGTAAACCATAATACGTGGAACGAGTCTGCCCTGTGGCTTGATGGAGGAAGAAACTGTCTCTCATGTCTTGTTACATTGCCGTTTCTACAGGGATAGACGCTCAGCATTTATCACTCCTGTTATACAAAAATCTCCAAATGGGTCCGAACTTCAATGACTAAAACTCCTGGTAGAGGACAAGGATCCAGAGATCACGCTCAGGGTGGTCAAATTCTGTGTGACTGCTGTAAAACTTAGGGAACAAGCTGTACTACCAAAATGATTAGGGTTTTAAATGATAATTTTAGGTTATATTTTAATGATCAAGATTTGTCAGGGAACTGCCATCGGAGCTAGAGGCAGAGGGAAGGCTCCAGAGGGATGCCAGAGAGGGTCCCAGCAGGGAGAGAGGCAGCCCATCTGCTGGGGAAGGAAATCAGCGTAACACCAGTGGAGAAGGGGGGCAGATGGGGGAATCGGAGAGGAGGCTCCAGGACTCCTCGCCGGAGACCAGCGGGGAGAGCACGGGTCCTCCGCTGCCCACACCCTCCCTGCGCAGAAGACTCCCGTGCTTACTAGAAACGACGAGTTCGCCCAAACTAAAATCAGGGAACTCCGGGACGGAAGAGAAAACCATGGGGGGGTTGAGGGAAAGGAAGGGCTACTGTACTATAAGGGGGCACTGTATGTACTTGAGGGGGAAGGTACTCAAACAACTCCACGACAACCCAACAGCTGGGCACTTTGGACAGCACAAAACCATGCTGCTTGTCACCAGGCAGTTCTGGTGGCCAAGGGTGAGGGAAGATGTACGGGAATATGTAGGGGGGTGCGACCGCTGCCAGAGGGCAAAGGGGGAGAGGGCTGCACCCGCAGGGTTACTGGAACCCTTACCCACGCCGGGAAGACCCTGGGAGGTGGTGTCCATTGATTTTATGACAGATTTGCCCAAGTCAAGGGGAAAGACAGCAGTCATGGTAGTAGTCGATCTACTGACGAAGATGTGCCATTTCATAGCTTGCTCACATGCGGTGACGGCAGAGGAGACAGCCAGGTTGTTTGTGGATCACATCTTCAGGCTGCATGGGGCTCCCTCGAGGGTCATCTCAGATCACGGGAAACAATTTACTTCCCGGTTCTGGAGGAAACTCATGAGCTTGCTACAGGTCGAGGTGGGCTTCTTGACGGCGAGACACCCGGAAACCAATGGGCAAGCAGAAAGAGCGAACAGTATACTCCAGCAATACCTATGCTGCTACGTCAGCGAGAGACAGAATGATTGGGTAGAGAAACTAGCGGTGGCTGAATTTGCGTACAATAATGCTGAGCATGTGTCCACGGGAATGAGCCCGTTCATGGCCAATTATGGGTGTCACCCCAGGGCCTTCCCGGGGAGGGGGGAGGAAGGATGGAGTGTACCTGCGGCTGAGCAATTTGTGGAGGAAATGGAGGCCTTGCACCAGCAACTCAGGATGAACTTGGAGCGGGCCAAGGAAGTTTACAAGAGGCAGGCAGGCAAGCACCGTCAGGAGGGGGAGGCCATACGGGTGGGAGACCGAGTGTGGTTGTCAACCCAAGGGTTACCCCTAAAGGGAAGGTGCAAGAAGTTGCAGCCAAGGTGGCTGGGACCTTTTGAGGTAACACAGCAGGTGAACCCTGTGGCATTCAAGCTCAAGTTGCCCGGCAGCATGAAGATACATCCAATGTTTCATAGGTCTCTACTCTCATCGTACAGGGAGGGGCGGGAATTTCCGGGGCAGGAGGGAGAAGTCATCACCCACACGTGGGTAGAGGAGAGGGAACATCACAACCAAGCCACGGAAATACTCGATTCAAGGTGGCGAGGGCGCAAGATGGAGTACTTGGTAGCTTGGGAGGGAGAACGCGAGTCAGAAAACACGTTGGTTCCCGCTGAGGCGGTCAATGAAGGATATCTGGTGGAAGAGTTCCACAGCCTGTTCCCAGATAAACCAGAACCACTAGCGAGATTCTGGGAGGAGGAATTTGGAACCACAGACGAAGAGGACTTTGTGGGTTTTCCTGCCTCCGAAGAGGAGGGAGGGGAGGTGTCCGAGGGAGAAGAATCAGACTGGGAGGCCCACCCCGTGGGAAAAGATAGGAGTGGGTGGGAAGCGGGTTTTGAATCCTCAGAGGAGGACGACAGCTCCTTCAGGGGATTCCCCGCATCATCGGCCGAGGAAAGGAACGAGGTTGGATCAGAAGGTCGGGCCGGGGGTGGAGGGGGTCCTGGGGGGGAGGAGGATGTCAGGGAACTGCCATCGGAGCCAGAGGCGGAGGGAAGGCTCCAGAGGGATGCCGGAGAGGGTCCCAGTAGGGAGAGAGGCAGCCCATCTGCTGGGGAAGGAAATCAGCGTAACACCAGTGGAGACGGGGGGCAGATGGGGGAATGGGAGAGGAGGCTCCAGGACTCTTCACCGGAGACCAGCGGGAAGAGCACGGGTCCTCCGCTGCCCACACCCTCCCTGCGCAGAAGACTCCCGCGCAGGGAGAGTAGGAGGAGACTTGGCATCAAATAACTTCTTTGCTGGAAGAAGTTCAAGAAACGCCCACTGACGGATTCTGCCAGCGACTGAGACAGCCACGAAGTGAAGGGCTGTCCAGACAGAAAGGGTTCAACCAGGCAACCTAGCCAGGAGTGGCGGCAACTTACGCATGAGCAACCCCTAGAACTATTACAAGATTTAATGTATTTTTTAAAATGCCACTATATCTGAATTGTCTCCGTTATACCCAATTGCAATTCAATGTATCCCTGTTGTGTTTTATGATTTTCCTGATAATGTAAGTGAGCCGGAACTGGTCTGTGACCGTAATAATAAAATTCTGAATTAAGAGACCAATGCTCTACTTGCATGCGGTTTCTTTGAATGAAGAGTTGACTTCTCTGGCAAACTCTGCTTCTTGCAGGGACTCCCTCAGAGCTACAAAATTCAGCTGCAAGGATCCGGGATGCTTACATGGAGTAGTTCTGTGTGATCCCACAGGTCGCCCTGTGCTTGCTGTAGTATCGGTTCTCCAGGTCGATCTTGGTCTCGCCAATCAGATCATCGGATCCCACCAGATCCCAGTCGTAAATGGCCACTGTCAACATGGACTCCATGGGAAAAGTGGCCTCGATGTCAAATGACCTGGAGGGGAAGATACAACCATCTGGAATCACGGGGGAAATTGGAAAAGAATGGGACGTGGCAAGCGAGGAGAACGACAGCCCTCAGGGATGGAGAAACATTTACAAAACAATCGTTGCTGGGATAGGTGGAATTATTAGACGGGTGCAAAAACAAGCTAACCAACTAGCTGGTCAGAGTTGACCGAAGGCAGCCTTTTCTTAGCCTTGGGTCCCTAGATGTAATAATAATAATAATAATAATAATAATAATAATAATAATAATATCATATTTATATCCCGCCCATCTGGTTGGATTTCCCCAGCCACTCTGGGCGGCTCCCAACAGAATATTAAAAACACTATAAAACATCAAACATTATAAACTATATAAACATCAAACATGTTTAGGGAAGTTTTTAATATTTAATGCTGTATTGTTTTTAACACTCGATTGGAAGCTGCCCAGAGTGGCTGGGGAAACTCAGCCAGATGGGCAGGGTATAAATAATAAATTATTATTATTATTAACTTCCCTAAACAGGACTGACTTCAGATGTCTTCTAAAAGTCAGATATTTGTTTATTTCCTTGACATCTGTTGGGAAGGCGTTCCACAGGACAGGTGCCACTACCGAGAAGGCCCTCTGCCTGGTTTCCTGTAACCTCACTTCTCGCAATGAGGGAACCGCCAGAAGGCCCTCGGACCTGGACCTCAGTGTGCGGGCTAACGACAACTCCCAGCATCCCTGACCACAGATCCTGCTAGCTAGGGATGATGGGAGATGTAGTCCAACAATACCTGGGGACCTGAGATTGAGGAAGGCTAGCCTAAGGTGTGCAACGCCTGGTTTGGAAAACCCCAGTTCTCCACCCCCATTAATGCATCCCAGTACTAATGGAATTTTGCTGCCTCACAGGTGCCTGCAAATGTCTCTGAGGCTGCTTCCTGGCAGGTCTGGTGTCCACCTGAGCTTTAACAACAACAACAACAACAACAACAACAACAATTTATTATTTATACCCCGCCCATCTGGCTACGTTTCCCCAGCCACTCTGTGTGGCTTCCAACAGAATATTAAAATACAAAACCTATTAAACATTAAAAGCTTCCCTAAACAGGGCTGCCTTCAGATGTCTTCTAAAAGTCAGATAGTTGTTTTTCTCTTCGACATCTGGTGGGAGGGTGTTCCACAGAGTGGGCGCCACCACCAAGAAGGTCCTCTGCCTGGTTCCCTGTAACTTGGCTTCTCGCAGTGAGGGAACTGCCAGAAGGCCCTCAGAGCTGGATCTCAGTGTCCAGGCAGAACGATGGGGGTGGAGACGCTCCTTCAGGTCTACAAGGCCAAGGCACAGTCAGAGAGCTGGAAGAGCCCTCAGTGGTCATCTAGCCTAACCCCCCTGCTGCGTGGCCATCCCTGACCGACGGCCATCCAAACTCTCTTTAAAAAACCTTCAACGAAGGAAAGCCCACCATCATCAGAGAGAATCTGTTCCACCCTTGAATGTATCCTACCCCCAGAAAGTCCTTCCTGATATTTTCTCAGGATCTCCTTCTTTGTCCTTGAAATACATTTTGGGGGGTCCTCGCCTCTAGAGCAGCAGAAAGCAATCTTGCTCCGCCTTCTGGGCGAAAGGACTGCCACGTGGAAGATGGAACAAACTTGTTTTCTGCTGCCCTGGAGGCAAAAGAAAACCCAACCAAGGCAGCGCTGTGCAAAATGGCAGCCTGGCTCAGCGCGGAGTCCCCTTACTTTCCAAAAATGGGGTTCAGCTGTTTGGAGATGTAGTTCTCCTTGTCCTTGATGTCCGTCTTCCCCAACTTGATGACGACGTACGGGTCAGCTTTGCCGTTGATGTCGGCAGGATGCAGATCGGTGGCCTGGAAGAGAAGCCAAGGCTCATTGCAGGATGCAACCCTAAAGTCCCACATTAACAAAAAGGGGTCCCTTCTCTCCAGCTCGCCTGCTATCTATCTTTGAAGAGGCTTGTGATGGCCTGGGACTCGGGCTCGGACTCAGAACCAGAGGAGACTCAGTCCGCACCAGATCCTGTGCCTCAGGCATCATCCGAACCAAGTCTGGGGCCTGATTCTGAAGAGCCCCAGTCTGCACAGGTTCCCCTGCAGCAAACACCAGCTGGGCCGAGTCAGGGGCCTGAGCCTGCCCTGGCTCCAGATGCGGGGATGACCTCGTTGCCTCCAGCTGGGCCATCACTCACAGCTGCTCCACTACCGGTTGGGTCAGGGGAGGCTGAGGCGGCCTCTGGGTCTAGTAACCCACCAACATCTCCAGAGCTACAAAGAGTAAGGTCTGAGAAAAGGAGAGACCTGAGTACTCGCAGGAGGAGTGCTCGTCTTCGGGCGAGGCAGGGAGGTGAGTCGCCGGGGGATCAGGACCGGCTGTTACCCTGACAGAGATAAAAGGCTGTCGGACCCCGCCCCAGGTTGCAGGAGCAACATTACTAGAACCTGCCTGAGACCCTGTGCCTGACCTTGCCTGGTTTCCTGCCTTGGCCCTGTAGGACTAACTTCTCGTGGAACCTTTGGACTCTGGACCGGTCCTGGACGGCGTTTCACGGGTTACCCCTGGGCCCAGCACAAGGCTGACCTTAAGGTACGTACAGGGCCAGATTGAGGTTTGATGAGGCCCTCAGCTCCTGAAGATAATGGGGCCCTTTATATGTCCAGCTGTCCTTTGTCAACAACAAATTGTCACTGTTTTTTGTGCTGAATATATGCTATATGGTAATTGATGGACCTAATAGGTATCTGAAGCCATTTGTACATGTTGCCCTGCAACCAGTCCATGCAGAATGTAGGCACCCTATATATAGAAATGAGCAAACCAGTAATATTTGAGGGAGCAGGCAGGGCCCATGACTTGCATCATCGGAGCCTACACAACACAAAACACTGTTGTTGTCTGTATCTCACTGTTGTTGTATGTATCTCACTGTATATAAGTTGTACAAGTGACAATAAAGTATTTCAATTTCAATTTCTCCTTTTCTCTAGACTAAAAAGTCCCAAACACCACAACCTTTCTTCATACAGGAGCCGCTCCATCCCCTTGATCATTTGGGCGGCTCTTTTCTGAACTTTTCCCAGACCTATAATCTCCTTTTTGAGGCAAGGCAACCAGAACCTGACTGGGGGCAGCTCAATGGAATCAAATGCTTGGAGCTGGAAGGGCTGTAAGAAGAAAGAGAAAACCATGTGTGTCTGTTTGCTTACCCTCACCACGTAGACCCGAACCAGCACATTGATGGGGTCGTTGCTTGGGATGCCCTGGAACATGCCGAAATTTGGGTCGTACCCCGCCTCTTTGGTGATGTCATCAGGGAGTGGCACTTTGTAGACGCACATGGAGCCCTGCAAGAAAAAGGGGGAGGAGGAGGAGATGTTTTAATCTGGTTAAAAGGGAATCCAGGCCTGGGCAAAGCAATAATAATAATAATAATAATAATAATAATAATAATAATATTTTAGTTATACCCCACCCATCTGGCTGGGTTTCCCCAGCCACTCTGGGCGGCTCCCAACAGAATTAAAAGCACAATAAACCATCAAACATTAAAAACAAAAGCAAAACGGGAGCATGACCGAATCACAGGCTCAGAGATTGTGAGGGACTCGCAAGGGTCATCTAGTCCAACCCCTTCTGCAGTGCAGGAATTGCAGCTAAAGAATCCCTGTGGCATGTGGCCTCTTTAAAAAAACAAAAACCTCTCCCTCTTGTGTTTTGGTGCACCAGGATAATGGCTCCAGGAATAACAGACCCCCAGCTCCACATGGAAAATGCAGGTTTGAAATCAGAAAATTGGAAATTTCTAAGCTTCCAGGTTTGTCAGCTTGTTTAAGATAGCTCTATGTATTTTTATTCATTCATTCATTCATTCATTCATTCATTCATTCATTCAGACAAAGTAATAATCATAAATGAATAAGAATAAACAGATGTACCCCACCACTGAGACCATTCCATTGTAACTATCCAACCCAAAATTCAACACCTCTTACAATGGTTTGACCCCTTTCCGTTTTAACAGTACAAATTCTACAAGCACCTTCCATATCTCCTCAAAATCATTTCTCCTGCATATTCCCCGTCTTACCTTAACAGCACATGTAAATTTATCATTAATAGCTATATCCCACACCTCTTTATACCATTCTTCCATTTTATATTCACCTTGCCCCCTTCCACTTTCTAGCTATAATAATTCATGCAGCTGTCAATAAATTTGTGAGCAGCAGAAAAAAAGTCAATAGACTTGATGGCAGGATTTAAATAAACATTCACATTATCAGTACTAGAAAATGTTTAGAAGATAGTGAAATATGATGCTGTATTTACTTTTATTTTATGTTTTTAGGCTTGATGTTATGTTATTAATAACTTTTTCTGTTAGGAGATAGCGAAGTGGGTGAAAAGAGAGACAAACCAGAAGCAGAAGGGGGAAGCCTTGTAGGGGAGGGAGGGAGGAATATATAATAAATGTTAAGAATTTGAGATGTATGTAATGAATGAAAAAGAACAATGAATAATTTTTTTAAATAAATAAATTTGTGAGCAAGTCCTTCACAGCCTGCGAACCTTCTACCCCACCATAAATTGATAATAATGCAACTTCTGGATTTTCAGACAGCTTTAACCCCATGATTTCTGTTATCTCAATAATAATAATAATAATAATAATAATTATTATTTATTGTACCCCGCCCATCTGGCTGGGTTTCCCCAGCCACTCTGGGCTGCTTCCACAGAGACCAAAAATACACTAAAATGTCACACATTAAAAACTTCCCTGAACAGGGCTGCCTTAAACACCCTTTGCCAGAAAAATTGTACATAGTGACACCTCCACCACATGTGAACATAATTCCCTGTTTTCTGGCATCCGTATTTTGAAATCCTATCCAATGTGAGAGCTGGACCATAAAGAAGGCTGATCACCGAAGAATTGATGCTTTTGAATTATGCTGCTAGAGGAGACTCTTGAGAGTCCCATGGACTCCAAGAAGATCCGACCTCTCCATTCTGAAGGAAATCAGCCCTGAGTGCTCACTGGAAGGACAGATCCTGAAGCTGAGGCTCCAAGACTTTGGCCACCTCAGGAGAAGAGAAGACTCCCTGGAAAAGACCCTGACGTTGGGAAAGATGGAGGGCACAAGGAGAAGGGGACAACAGAGGACGAGATGATGGGACAGTGTTCTCGAAGCGACCAGCATGAGTTTGACCAAACTGCGGGAGGCAGTGGAAGACAGGAGGGCCTGGTGTGCTCTGGTCCAGGGGGTCATGAAGAGGCGGACATGACTAAACGATTAAACAACAACAAATCCAATGTGAGAGGAGGGAGGGAGGACCACTACCCATTTCTAGAAGTATAAAGGCATCACATCTCTGAAAAGAGGGCCATAAACTGTTCTGACTCTGCTGTGTGTGGAGGTTTGCAGATGCCAGCCCCCCAACTCACTTTGAACCTGCCCACGATGCGATCCTCGTCGGCTGCGTGGTCATCATCGTCGCCAATCTTCCCCCGAAAGAGGTTGAAAGTGTGCAGCCAGTCCTCAAAGTAGTCAAATTCTGTCTCCAGCTCTTTGGGGAACACCTGGAGAGGAGGTGACAATGAACCCGGGAAAGCAACAGCGAAGCATGCAAAGTAGAAATAATAATAATAATTGCTCTTCGTTGTATTTCTCCGTTTCATAACCTCTTGATGGCAAAAGAAGCCCCCAAACCTCAAAGCAGTTTACAAAAATGATAAAATCAAGCAAAATTTTAGAGCAATGTTTCCAAACATACCAATATTTAAGATTCAGGTAGGAAGCCGTGTTGGTTTGACGCAGTTGAAATATATATATATATTTCCACGTACATTGGACAAACAAACAGACGAATAAATGCACGTATCGCAGAACACAAGAATGCCGTCAAAAAAGAAGAAAAAACTTCCTCTCTTTTCCAACACATGAAAGAAACAGGACACGAAATTAATTTTGCAGATTCCAAATTGCTCTTTAACACGGAACATCACCACAAGAGAATAATCATGGAAGCCATCGAGATAGAGAAACACCCTCACAACATGAACAAGCGTGACGACACATCCCGCTTGCCAGACATCTGGAAATTAGCCCTCTCCACAAAAACTGACACCAGATCCAGAGGCACACAGAACGCCAACACCAATCAACCACACCAGACCCAAACCCAGACCCTCTCCACAGATGAATTACTGACACCATCCAGTAGCCAATCCATGGTGGCACCTCCGGATGCTGCACCCCCCTGCAATCCCTACACAGATCTGGCTGACACAAGCCACAAAACCACAGCTCGCCCCTATACACGAAGCCAAGCCAAAGCACAACTAAGTGCAATACAGCCATCTTCTCAGGAAAACTCTTCACAAAGTTCAAGAGGTCAAGACACAAAGACTTTAGCAACTAATCCACACCTAATGACCCACCTAAGTGGTACTCAGGATATCACTCAAGAAATCACTCAAGGTATCTCTCAAGTAATTAAGGAACAAAAGAAGAAAAGGCACACTAGCCTGGGAACTTCCTCTCTGCCCAGAACATTGGAGGCTAGACACCACACCCCCTCTACAGTATTTATAGGAACTCAAACATTGAGATCCCGCTCTGTTCCAGTAACAAGAAGCCGAAAGCACCAGCCTGAAGATGACGAGTGAGACCTCGTCGAAACGTCGCCTAGACACCCCAACTTTTACACGGGAAGACACCCGAGGACACCAAAACCTGCATATATATATATATATATATATATTGTCCAGGAGCACCTTAGAGACCAACTAAGTTTGTTCTTAGTATAAGCTTTCATGTGCATGCACATTTCTTCAGATACCAAGAAGCAACTATATATATATATATATCGAGCAGAGGATCCATGGTTCCCCTTCATTCCCTCCTCTGTGGCTTGCTTTGAAGCAGCAAAGCGGGAGAGTAAGCGGCTCCTGTCCGGTTGGCAGCTTTAAAGCGAGTGTGCTCTCTTTCCCTCCCTCCTCCCCGCTCAGCTCACTGAAAAGCAGCAAAGCTTCTCCACCCACCCCACACGTGCTCCTTGTCCCTGCAGTGTTTTTCCTTCCCTCCCCACTTAAAACGTGGTTACAAAGCACGGATCCACATGGATCCTCAGGATTTTTGCATTGCATCACCCCAAGTTCATCATCAGATCACATAACGTGTCCATGGCTACAGCCTGCACCGAAAAAATCACGCACCCACTGTTTTGTAGGGCTGCAATGGCGCAAAAACGTGGTTACAAAGCACGGATCCACATGGATCCTCAGGATTTTTGCATTGGGCTAGCCCAAACTCACCGTCAGATCACATGTCTGTGGCCACAGCATGAACCACAAAAATCATACAGCCACTGTTTCGTCAGAATATATTTTTTTCTTGTTTTCCTCCTCTAAAAACTAGGTGCGTCTTATGGTCAGGTGCATCTTATGGAGCGAAAAATATGGTAATTAGGTTAGGATTACCATACGCCTGGAATTTCCCGGATATAACCCTCATAAACAGCATCTCGATGGAAATTGCTGAGATGTCCAGGAAAATGTGGACGTATGGCAGCCCATGTCGGCAGTGTACAGGTGAAGCTCGAAAAATTAGAATATCATGGAAAAGTTCATTTATTTCAGTAATTCAACTTAAAAGGTGAAACCAATATACGAGATAGACTCATATATATAATCATCACAATTATAACAAATAAAGGCTTGACATATCTCGCTTTGCATGTCATGTATTAATTTCACCTTTTAAGCTGAATTACTGAATTCTCCACGATATTCTAATTTTTCGAGTTTCACCTATAGATATTCATTTAAAAAATAGTTTTTAAAAAACTCAACGTTTGCGTCCGGATCTTCACTTTTTGAAATATGGCAACCCTAAATTAGGTTATAGAATACACCTGCAAAGGAAAAAATAAAAACCCCAGTCTGGAGGGGCCCTCAGGATGCAGAGCTAAACCCCCCATAAACCCACGCTTCTGATGCAGCTGGGATCTGGCACAGCTCACCTTAAGCTCATCGATCTTCTGCTTGTTCTTCTTCTCAGGACCCTCGGACGTCGGCGGCTGCCCCTGTTGCTGCTTCTTCTTCTTGTCTTCCTTGGGGGCCTTGATTTTCTCTTTGGTCTTCCCTTGGCCTTTGGAGCCTTTCATGGGAGAGTCATCGAGTCTGATTTCTGAGCCCCCCAAGGGAACCAGTGGCAGATGGCGTATGGGGAGGGCAGGTGCGGCAAAGGCGGGAGACGAGAAACAGAAGGAGCAGCCGTGATGTGCATGAAAGCTGACAGGCAGCCCCTATCAAACCAATTTTTGCCGTTCCTAAACCTTCCCACTGAGGCTTGGGGAGACCACCAGTCCTTGATATTAATGTCTCAGGTACCATGCTGAAAAGGACTGCACAGGTGAGGAATGTCGGAAGCGCCCCCCCCCCCCGCTCCTGATCAGGAGCCTAGAAAAAACCCCACCAAGAACTCTGGCCAATATACCATATTTTTTGCTCTATAAGACTCACTTTTTCCCTCCTAAAAAGTAAGGGGAAATGTGTGTGTGTCTTATGGAGCGAATGCAGGCTGCGCAGCTATCCCAGAAGCCAGAACAGCAAGAGGGGTTGCTGCTTTCACTGCGCAGCGATTCCTCTTGCTGTTCTGGCTTCTGAGATTCAGAATATTTTTTTTCTTGTTTTCCTCCTCCAAAAACTAGGTGCGTCTTGTGGTCTGGTGTGTCTTATGAAGCGAAAAATATGGTAAGTTTCAAAAGTGGGAGTGGTCCCTACTCACAAATAAAACACACAGAAAAGCCCAATATACACGTTGATCTACCCCCATTTAGGTGAGGAATCATATGATTATATGCTGCTTTGGAGTTTTTAATTCGATCCAACACATGTAATTATTAATATTCGTTATTTCCAGGCGTCATCTCTGAGAAACGTAGAAAAATAACAGGATATATTTATACGAATTCTTCAAACTTATACGACCCCTTAAAAATTAGATAAGGAAGCAAATGTTGCGTTTTATAATTTATGATAATTTAGAATTTGAATGTATTTTCATGTAATGTTTGATACTTCCAGCTGATGAAGGTGAATACATCGAAACAGGGCCCTGTCCTGGTTTCTGATCCATAATTGACTTCTGACTTCTGCTCAATGATTGAAACTAAGATCTTCACATGAAATTTTACTATGGACTAACATGAATTTATCTCTACTCATAAACTCTTACCTTTAATACTGTAACGAATTATTGTGTTATACATATCCTTATGAGTTTGAGTTTGTAATCTCTATTTGAGTTTGTAATCCTTGTCAGAATACATACTTTTGAATGGATTAGTTTTTGTTACAACTGACTATTGATTTGCGAGTAGGGACCACTCCCACTTTTGAAACTTATACTGGCCAGAGTTCTTGATGTGCTTTTTTCTTGGTATATTTAATAACAAGAACTCCAATTTATTTAACGTCCCAATCAGGATCCTGACACTTCCCGGGTGCAGTGGAACAGTATAGATTTGGGAAAGCGGTTTGCAGAGGGGCATAGTTCAAAAGACAACAGTTGGGAAGAACTGGGTGGTGAACAGCTAGGAGAAGAAGAACCGGGAGGGAGAGAGTTAACAGACTCCTGTTCGCCAGAAAGTGTCCAGCCGATCAGTCCAAGGTCACGGAGATTAGATAAGGTAGCTGCACAGAAGGCGCAGTGGTTGCGAGATCAGGTTGCAAGATGAGGAAGAGACTCGGGAGGAAAGTGGGGGTATACCTTAATTGGGAGCACCTGCGCTCTGAGAATGGACAATTTTCTCTTCCGCTGTGATCATTAAAATCTCTTTCAATGGTAAGAGACTATTTTTGCTTTGTTCTGCTCAACGGCAGCCAAAGAGAGGGACGAAACTGCTTCCCCAAAGGCAGACAGAATGCTTCGATTCATTGGGAGGGAGGTGTTCGTGGTTTCCCTGGAAGTTTGGGTGCAACTCAGCTTGCAGGAAAAGGGTCTGCACGGGGTCTAAACAGAGTATAGGACCCCCAAATCCCCAAAACTATCCCTGTAGCTTTAACCTCTTTGCTGACCTCTCTATCTCTCCTTCAAGGTTTAGAGGGGTACACATTGGGTTGTGTTCCCTTTACAACTTTCTTCTCCTCCTGAAACTTTCTTGGGGCCTCAAGGCAGGAGGAGGGAACTTTCTGATTCTACATCAGACAGTGTCGGATCACAGAAGTGCCCCCAGCCTTCCCCAAGACATCTGACATGCCCAGCTCCAAAGTCCAATTCTGCCAGCTTTCATCGCCTCTTTGCCAGTGATGGGTTGATGACAGAAAAACTGAGGGAGGTGGGGGGACCATGCAGAGAGGGAGACAGAAAGTGCCCAAACCTTTGCTTTTGGGCAGTTGGCAAAGAGAGAGCGAGGAAGAAATGGAAGGAGGCACAAACACCCTGCAGATGGTACCATGGAAGGGGCCTGTGCTGAACTCTTTTCATATGCATTAAAAAAAAATAAATGTAATAGCACAACAGTTTCCTCGCAGGTGGAAAAGGAGAATTCATTTTCAACAGTTCACAATGTTTCTACAGTTCAGGTACAGTGGTGCCTCGCAAGACGAAATTAATCCGTTTCGTGAGGCTCTTCGTATAGCGGTTTTTTCGTCTTGCGAAGCAAGCCCATTGACAGCTTAGCGGATTAGCGCTATTAGCGGTTTAGCGGCTTATCAGCGGATCAGCTGATAAGCGGCTTAGCGGCTTAGGAAAAGGGGGGAGGGGAAAAAACCTGCAGGAACTCGCAAGACATTTCGTCTTGCGAAGCAAGCCCATAGGGAAATTCGTTTTGCGAAGCGCCTCCAAAACGGAAAACCCTTTCGTCTAGCGGGTTTTCCGTCTTGTGAGGCCTTCGTCTTGCGGGGCACCACTGTACTTGCATTTTGTTTCAGCTCTAGGAGAGGAGCTCATTTTTTTCGGGGGGGGGGAGATTTGGAGAGACCAAATCTCTATGTTTCATAATTTTGGAATAAATACTAATACTACAGCCTTTTATGTGGGTCTGTGGGATGGGAGAGTTGTTTTGTTGTTTTCGTTTTAATTACTGAGTTGTGTTTCTCATCTTGTGTATTGTTTTGTGAACTGCCCTGAGATCTTGTGATGAAGGGTGGCACATAATAATAATAATAATAATAATAATAATAATAATAATGCACCGCTTGATTTAAAAAAAGAACCCAAACAAATCTCAAAGCAATTAAACCCTGGTCTCCTCCTCGCTTACTGGTCCTCTGCTAAACCTGAAGCAGTTTGCAAATATTTTGCATGGAACAAAGCTAATCTCCTTTCAGGAGAGCCCTGGTTTTCACAGCTGCATGGCCGATCAAGTAGCCCAGAGGTGAAGGGCTGCCCATTCCTGAAGCTGCAGTGAGAAGGAAAGCTTGACCTGTTAAATTTCTGCCTGCTCTCCAGCTGTGGAAGCTGCAGGCTCTGTCAGCGAGTGGGGCTTTCCTTGTAGTTTGAATTCCCCAAACATTACAGGGGTTTTTTTTTGGGGGGGGGGTTAACTCTCCTGTCTAATCCACCTTTCGTTTCTTTGAACTCCCGATTTCCAAAAATTTACCCTCAGACAGATCCATCTCATCTTTCTCCTCCGCTTCGGCCGCAGCCGCCTCCTGCTGTCGAAGCAGCTAGAAAAATGGAATAAAGGAAGGTCACACGACAATGTAGGTATTATAGGAATTCTAAGGTCATATATATACAGTGGTGCCTCGCAAGACGAAATTAATCCGTTCCGTGAGGCTCTTCGTATAGCGTTTTTTTCGTCTTGCGAAGCAAGCCCATTGACAGCTTAGCGGATTAGCGCTATTAGCGGTTTAGCGGCTTTTAGCGATCAGCTGCTAAGCGGCTTATCAGCGGATCAGCTGATAAGCGGCTTAGCGGCTTAGGAAAAGGGGGGGGGAAGGGGAAAAACTCCGCAGGAACTCGCAAGACATTTTCGTCTTGCGAAGCAAGCCCATAGGGAAATTCATTTTGCGAAGTGCCTCCAAAACGGAAAACCCTTTCGTCTAGTGGGTTTTCCGTCTTGCGAGGCATTCGTCTTGCGGGGCACCACTGTATATATATAATAAATGTTCATAAATGTACAAGGCAAACGCATACATAAGTATATAAACCACGTGTCTGAAATAGTACAGGAGAACAATTCTAAAGCCATTTTGACTCTTTCAGTGACCTCAAATATTCGTCTGCAGTTTGGATAGAAATGGGAAAAGCCTCACCTGTTGTCTCTGTGCTCACAAATCCTGCCTTAAGGGCACATTTGGGTATAGAATAGGGTGAGCCTGTGACCTGGACTCAGGAATTAAGTATTTATCATTACAAAAGAATGCCACAATCACAGCTAAGGCAGCCTTTCTATATCACAGAATACACCATGGGTAAGCAAACTAAGGTCCAGGGGCTGGATCCGGCCCAATCGCCTTCTCAATCCGGCTCGCAGACAGTCCAGAAATCAACGTGTTTGTACATGAGTAGAATGTGTCCTTTTATTTAAAATGCATCTCTGGGTTATTTATGGGGCATAGGAATTCATTCATTTAAAAAATTTTTTTTCCAAAATATACTCTGGCCCTCACAAGGTCTGAGGGACAGTGGATCGGCCCCCTGCTGAAAAAGTTTGCTGAACCCTGGAATACACAGCCTAGAAGGGCACTGAATTATAGAATCGTAGAATTGTAGAGTTGGAAGGGACCCAGAGGCCATCTAGTCCAACCCCTTGCAATGCATGCTGGGATGAAGTTGTTCCAGCAGCATTAATCGCACAGAAGCCCTGGAGGAATTTGGCGGCACGTGACCAAGCCAGCCTAACAATACGGGAAGAGCAAAGTATATCTCGTCTGGAATTAGAATTCGCTTTGTTTTGCAGAATGGGAGAACGGCTCTTGTGTTGAAGGAATTGGTTTCTGTGCAGTCAGTCTGAAACGGGACCCAAAATCCCCATTTTCCTTCTCCAAGGGAGCATTTCTAAAATGCATTAACTTGAGCACTTGAGTCAATGTATAAACAGAAAGCCAGCTGTATAAACAAGTGCTCAAAGCCCTCTCCTTTATCAGTCCGTGACAGCAATGGATGGCCTTGCCAGTTCCGAGTGGAACAGGGATGGCACATCTGGGTCTTATCTTACATCCTGACCACAAAGACGCACAGACCTCGTCAGGTCTGACAAGAGACCCGGAAATGGGGAACGGGTGGAGAGGGTGGCGGAATTCAGGTTTTTGGGAGTGACTATCGATCAGGGCATGACTTGGAGCGCAAATACTACTGCTCTGGTGAAGAAGGCCCAGCAGAGAATTTATTTCCTCAGACTTTTAAAGAAGAACAATCTGAGTGAGAGACTGCTGGTGTCCTTCTACCGAGGCTCCATAGAGAGCATTCTCACATACTGTATTTGTGCCTGGTTCTCCAGCTGTACAGCTAGGAAGAGGAAGGTGCTCCAGAAGGTCATAACCACAGCCCAAAGGATTATTGGTCATCCCCTCCCATCTTTGGAAGAACTGTACGGTTCCCGCTGTCTTAGGAAAGCAAACAATATCCTGCAGGATGCATCTCACCCGGGACACAGTCTGTTTGTACTACTGCCTTCTGGCAGGAGATACAGAAACATCAAGTCAAGGACAAATAGACTGAAAAATAGTTTCTATCCAAGAGCTGTGGCCTTCTTAAATGCAGTAACTCGATAGTGTGACCTGGGAGTTTGATGGGTGTGGGTGTGGGTGTGGCTGGAATGTGGTTTGTTTGGTTGTTGTTGTTGTGTTGCTTTTGTTGTTTTTAAGGGATGGCATCCAATTTCGTTGCACTTGTGCAATGTTGCACTTGTGTAATGACAATAAAGAATCTATCTATCTATCTATCTAAATGGCGCCAGGAGTTCTCTTAGAGTTGGTGACCTTCTTCTTTCCCCAAGATAAGAGTATAGGAAGAGGAACAGGAACAACCTTTTATGGTCAAGAGTACAGTGGTGCCTCGCAAGACGAAATTAATTCATTCTGCGAGTTGTTTCGTCTTGCGATTTTTTCGTCTTGCGGAGCACGGATTCCCTGGGTATTAACGGTTGTAAGAAAAAGGAAACAAACTTGCAAAAAGTTTTCGTCTTGTGAAGAAAGCCCATAGGGAAAATCGTCTTGCGAAGCAACTCAAAAAACGAAAAACCCTTTCGTCTTGCGCGTTTTTCATCTAGCGAGGCATTCGTCTTGCGAGGTACCTCTGTACCAGAACAAGAACATCTGTTTATGGTCATGGATGTCTACTTACGTGTATAAGCTGACATGATTGGATTCCTGGGGAAGGGGGAAGAGGGTGCCTGGAGGATATATATACTGCATGAAATTTCTCATTTCTTTGGACTTGCTGTGGACTGAACACGCAAGTGCCTTCTGCTATCTGGAGAGCAGAATAAACTCTTTCTCAGAATCAACCTCGGTGTCATTTGACTTCCTTTCTCCCTCCCGGGAGCAATGCAGACCCCACCAGTCGGTAAAGTCTAAGAAGGCTACAGTGTGGCTTCCTGCTCCATATTTTGCACCAGCTTCTCTTGATTGCCACCTGCCATCCACTCACCTCCTTCATCGTCTCGATGGAAGCAAAATACTTGGACCACCAGTCCAGCATGCTCTCGTCAGGCTCATCGTCCTCCTCCTCCTCTGCACCCCCTTTCTTCTTCTTTTTCTTCTTCTTCTCCTTCTCTTCTTCCGACTGCAAAATAATGGGGAAGAGGAGGGTGACATAGGTTCTGGTTTGTGAATGTTTTTTGGAAGCCGAACGTCCAACATCGCTTCCGCGGCTTCTGATTGAGTGCAGGAAGCTCCTGCAGCCAATGGGAAGCTATGTCTTAGTTTTTGAATGGTAACGGGAGTCAAATGGACTCCCAGAATGGATTAAGTTCAGCAACCAAGGTACCACCATATAAGAAATCTCTTTTAAAAGGGTGAAACTGGATATGATGGAAGTTTTAAAACACAATTGTATGTAATCGTGATGATAAGCATTGAAGTTGGGTGAGCGGGGAGTCGTTAGTATTGCAGAACAGGATCATAACCGTTGAGTGATAAAGCGTAACTTTGAATCTTGAAATAAAACAAAACATTAAAAATGAGAACAGATTGCTGGACTATTTGGGCCATTGGCCTGATCCAGCAGGCTTTTCTTATGCCCGTCGTGGGATCATAGTGCTTTAAATGTGTGGCATGACGCTCAGTTTAATTCAGCCCTCGGTGCCCGGGGAGAAAGGCCTTGGATTGACAGCTAGCAAAAGCATGCGCAAGAGCTCTGTCGTCACTATAATGATCTCTGGCAAGCAAGCAGCCGGATAAGCAGCAACAACTCCCCGTCAGTTTTATATACCATATTTTTCCTTCTATAACACGCAGATTTTTTCTCCTAAAAAGGAAGGGGAAATGTCTGTGTTATTGAGCGAATGTGTGGTCCCTGGAGCCAAATGGTGCGAGGGGAGGCAAAAAAAAGCAGGCAAAAATCAAATCGGGAGTCTCCTAGAAGGGAAACCTGAAAAGAGGAAGTGGCTGCTTTCCTGCATTCTGCCTCAGGGTCTTACTGCCCACCCACCTCTGTTTCCTTGCTGTGTTTGCTCAAACGGAACAAAGAGCAGGGAAAGCCCCTCCCCTCCAGGCAAGCAGAGTGAAAACATGCAGGAGGGAGAGAGAGAGAGAGAGAGAGAGAGAGAGAGAGAGAGAGAGAGCTGGCTGGCTTGGGTGGGTAGGTGAGGGAAAACTTTTGCCTTCCTTTCCTCCCTCCCCGTTATACCCCTCTCCTGCATTCTTAGCCAGCTGCTTCTCTGCACACCCCTTTCCTGCTCCTTGTCCCTTCTGTGTTTTTCCTTCCCTCCCCACTTAAAATGTGGTTAAAAAACATGGATCCACATGGATCCTCAGTATCTTTGCATTGGGTCAGCCCAAATTCACCATCAGATCACGCACCCACTGTTGCCTGGGGCTGCAATGGTGCAAAAATGTGGTTAAAAAGCATGGATCCACATGGATCCTCAGGATCTTTGCATTGGGTCAGCCCAAATTCACCATCAGATCACATAGCATGTCCATGGCTACAGCCTGCCCCCCCAAAATCACGCACCCACTGTTGCCTGGGGCTGCAATGGTGCAAAAACGTGGTTAAAAAGCATGGATCTACATGGATCCTCAGAATCTTTGCATGGGTCAGCCCAAATTCACCGTCAGATCACATAGCATGTCCATGGCTACAGCCTGCCCCCCAAAAACCACGCACCCACTGTTGCCTGGGGCTGCAATGGCGCAAAAACGTGGTTAAAAAGCATGGATCTACATGGATCCTCAGGATCTTTGCATTCAGTCACCCCAAATTCACCATCAGATCACATAGCATGTCCATGGTTACAGCCTGCCCCCCAAAAATCACGCACCCACTGTTGCCTGGGGCTGCAATGGTGCAAAAACGTGGTTACAAAGCATGGATCCACAGGGATTCTCAGGATTTTTGCATTGGGTCACCCCAAATTCACCATCAGATCACTTGCCTGTGGCCACAGCATGAAGCACAAAAATGATACATCCACTGTTTCATTCAGAATGTTTTTTCCCTTGTTTTCCTCCTCTAAAAACGATGTGCGTGTTATGGTCAGGTGCGTGTTATAGAGCGAAAAATACGGTAGTTTATTTACAAGGAAAAACACATCCAGAGCATGGCCTTCTTGCCTGCTCTCATTAAGAGAAGTTGCTCAGTCTGACTCTGTTGGGATCCACAGAATGCTGTGTGAGATAGTAAGTCTGCAGGCTTGAGTTTGCTAGTTGATGCAACAGGCTGATGCAATACTTTCTATGGAGCTGCTGGGTCAGAATGACTCACCAGTAATCTGCTTTCAGTTGATTGGTTTAAAAGGGAAACCTGTACAGCAGTAAAGGTGGTGGTGTGGAGGAGTGTGGTCAGAGAGACAGAGCGTCTTCCTATTTGCCTTAAGGTGTAGCCAGGTAATCTGTTTAACTGTATGAACTGCTTCTGTATTATAGCCTGTAGATATTTATATATAGATAAAGGTAAAGGGACCCCTGACCATTAGATCCAGTCGCAGACGACTCTGGGGTTGCGGCGCTCATCTTGCTTTATTGGCCGAGGGAACCGGTGTACAGCTTCCGGGTCATGTGGCCAGCAGGACTAAGTCGCTTCTGGCAAACCAGAGCAGCGCACGGAAATGCTATTTATCTACTTGCACTTTGACGTGCTTTTAAACTTCTAGGTTGGCAGGAGCAGGGACCGAGCAACGGGAGCTCACCCCGTCGCGGGGATTCGAACCACCAACCTTCTGATCGGCAAGTCCTAGGCTCTGTGGTTTAACCCACAGTGCCACCCGCATTCCAGTTGTATATAGATAGCTCACAATAAATATACTGCACTGAAGAACCTGGAACTCTGATCATTTCTGCTAAAGCACGGCAAAGAATTCACGACAGACTCATCGTCCCTCCCCAAACAGGAAGAATGCCAAAACCCCACCTTTCTACTCCTTCCCTTCTGTTTTTCTCCAAGCCTCTCCAACCTCCTTGCTTGGGGATCACATGGCTGGCCTATCTCCAGGGGCATAGCTAGCTGCTCCAGTACCCAGAGCAGTGGGGGCGGGGTGATCCATGCATGGGGACAGGGAGATCCACACATGGGGGTGGCACAGCAATTTGCCCATAGGGGTAGCATGGTGATGTGCCCGGGGGGGGGGGGGGCTGCGTCAATCCGTCCAGAGGGGTCCTGCAGCAATCCGCCCAGGGGGTGCCGTGGCAAGCTGCCCATGGAGTCCACCTGGCAGACGCAAGCCCCAAGCTTCCGTTTCAAGTAGTGCAGGGCCCTGAGCCACTGTATCACTCCCAGGAGAGACGCATGGCTTGGGAATGCTGTAAGCCAGTGCCGCCCCCCGTGGTATGCTATTTTGGCACCCCTTCAGGGATGACACCTGGGGAGGCCCTCCCCCATCGCCTCCACCTTTCTCCGTCACTGCCTGTCTCTTTCCCAAAAGACACAGCCTCCGAACCTAGCTTATCAGCTGGTTGCCTGGCAACGCTTGGACCAACTTCCAACTCTTCCTCTCCTTGGGAGCTAGCAGCTTGTTCCCTGGGAAGGAGGGGGGCCAGACTGTCCTCTCTAAATTCAGACAGCTCCTATCTACAGAGTCAGGCTCTTGCTTGCTCAGCTCAATTTCTGAGGCTGACTCTTTCGCTGCACTCGGGGTGGGGGTGGGGACACACATTCCTGACAGTCACCACAGAGCCAGGCATGGTGCATCAGTCACTTACCACATCCACTTTCACGACCGCATCAGAGTTCTGCCTCCGGGGGAAGGAGAGGAAAAGGGAGAAAAAGAAGCAGAATTACAAAGAGGAAGGCAGGCCTGCAGTTTGCATACACGCCAACATTTCCCAGATAAAAAATAAGGAAATTCCTCACTCTTCCCCGCAACTGACGTTCCTTGATCTTCCATTCCCCCCCACCCAGAGCATTTCCCAACAGAAGGCAGGTCAGTGCCACCACCACTTCCCCAACGGGACACAGCAAATATGCCCTCTCTTGTCCTGAGAAAACCCCTTAATACCGATTTTATTTTATTTTGTGCTCTGTTAAATTTACAAGGAGAAAAGCACTGTTGGAAATTTCCATTCCACCTTTAGTTGCAGACATGGAACTGTTACGTGTCACATGTCTGTTTACATACCAGCACAGTTTGCTGGGAACTTCCGCTGTGTATAGCTTTTGCTTTTGACTCTCTCTCTGAGGAGACGAAAAGAGACGACATGTTTCTTTTGTCCTGATTTATGCTTCATAAATCCGTAGCTTGTTAGTATGTTTCCACAAGCCTCATGCCTCTTCTGTTTGCACAGTATGCTCTGCTGGTGTGCTCAGGCTTTGAAGTCTGAGTCGCTGATTTATGTCGCACCAGAGGTTGGGGGTTCATCACAGCTGGAAGGGCATGATCCAGCTGGGGGCTAGCCAGCTAGCTTCTCGACCCCCGAAGGATGCTGACAAGCACACACCAATAAATATATTTTAGAAAACTTACCGCTTCCAGCTTGACCATGGTTTCCATCTTCTTGATGGGGGCCTCGGGCTCCATGTTAACCACGATTTCCCCTGTGGGGTGAGAGATGGGTCCACCGTTGGCCAGGGCTGCATAGGCACTCATGAGCTTAGCTGGGCAGAGGACAGAGAAAGAGAACCAAGCACAGAAAAAGAGGGAAAGGGAGAGAGAGAGAGAGAGAGAGAGAGAGAGAGAGAGAAAAGAAGAAGAAGAAGAAGAAGAAGAAGAAGAAGAAGAAGAAGAAGAAGAAGAAGAAGAAGAAGAAGAAGAGAATTGTTTTAGGACAGAGGTGGCCAGAAGGCAGAGATTCTGGAGAATTCCAACAGAAACAGAAAGTGTTCGCTTATTTGCCCTGTGTCCGGAATGGAAATCAATCCCGTGGATAGTGTTAGTTTCTGTTTGTGCCACTGTGCAGTGCTTGGAGTCACAAGACTCTGTTTACATTCCTGAGATTCCAGACTGTTGGAGTCTCACGGAAGACAGGAGACGGATGTGATGTTACCAGTTTCCTGTTCCTTTGTTTTTCAGTTGCTCTCTGCTTTCACAGAGAGAGCACGTATATTTCTTTTCTGTCTGCGTAACTAGAAATAAAACTCTTTGCAAGGTAGCTCATATTTTCTCGTTCTTCCCTGCTGCTGGATACTCTGCGTATTGAAGGAACGTGCTTGGAGCCTTATCAGAGGCTCAGGTCATTAATCATCATTGGAGGCGATTCCGAAGCACTCGACCGGAGGATGAGCTTTTCCAGCTCGTAGTGGAGACTCCGACAGAGAGTTGGTGGTTGTTTCAGTCTGTGAACGATACTGTTTCCCTGTGATGTGGCCTTGCCCCAAATATGCCCTCCTGACACCTTCCATCTTACAGGTGCCACATAATACCCATTCCAAATCTTTGGAACCCCCTGCCTATTGACATCAAGCAGGTACATTCCCTGTACTCTTTCCGGAGCCTGATAAACACATTTTTTAAATAAAAAAAATTAATTTGGTTTATCAGATTAAAATTTCGCAGTCACATATCCAGCATACAGCATAGAAACAAGATTCCAAAGAATCTCCTGGACTTTTCTCCTCCCCTTTGTGGGTCCTTTGGTTAATCATTTCCTCCTGCATCTTTTAGGATAACCCAAATCTTCTGCCTCTCCATTGTGTCCAAAATACACCATTAAACTACAAGCGTTTTTCGAATCCTACTAACAATTTTAACTGTTTGCAATGGTTTTTAAGATAAATTATAAATTTTTCCCATTCCTTATTAAATTTTTGGTCTTCCTGGTTTCTGATTCATTTTAGCCATTTTTGTATAATCCATCAACTTGGCCTGCCATGATTCTCTGGTAGGGACATTATCTTCTTTCCATCTCTGGACCAGTGGCATCCGTGAGTAACATTCACGGAAAAACATTTCTGTTTAGACAAGCCTACTCAGACTTCGAGAAAGCTGATGTGTTTTTAGTTTACTGCTTTAAAAAAAAACAATCTTTTAATTCTTTTTACTAATTTTTTTAATTGCTTTGTAATTCACTTTGAGTGTTATATAAATTTTATGTGAAATGAATAAATAAATTACATCCTCCCCTCCCACATTCAAATTGTGTTCCCTTTGCAACGAAACAAATGTTTTGGAAATAATCATGGCATGAATTACGCGGAATCCCCAATTTATGCAGATAGTTATGTGAATTATATCAACGAGTGGACAGCGAGCTGAATAACATAGCACTTGGCAAAAAACAAACTGTTGTGGTTCAGAAAGAGCCCTGATTGTGACCAAGACAGGACAGAGATAGCTGCCTTCTTCTTACATCCCTCCCAGAAGGCGTGATAAAAGGAAGAAAAAAATGAATGGAAAAGTGGAGGGAGAATGCCTCCAAGCTTCAGAGAGAAAACTTGCAGGGATGAGAATAAGCACGCAAAAATGTTGAATGCACAAGAACCTTTGTGTTACGGATGTTCCCAGGCTCAGCTATAATCACAACACTTTGTATTGCATGGAACCATAGAATTGAAATAGAACCACAGACTAGGGTTGGAAGGGACCCTGAGGGTCATCTATCCCAACCCCCTGAGATGCAGGCATCTCAGCTGAAGCATCCATGACAGGTGGTCATCCAACCTCGGCTTAAAAACCTCCAAGGAAGGAGAGTCCACCACCTTCTGAGGGAGACTGTTCCACCGTCGAACAGGTCTTGCCGTCAGAAAGTCCTTTCTAATGTTGGGTCAGAATCTGTTTCCTTGCCATTTGAACCCCTGTGGACCAGTACATTTCCGAGCACAATTCAAAGTGTTGGTGCTGACCTTGAAAGCCTTAAATGGCCTCGGCCCAGTATACCTGAAGGAGCATCTTCACCCCCATTGTTCTGCCTGGACACTGAGGTCCACCTCTGAGGGCCTTCTGGCAGTTCCCTCCCTGCGAGAAGTGAGGTTACAGGGAACCAAACAGAGGGCCTTCTCGGTGGTGGCGCCTGCCCTGCGGAACGCCCTCCCTTTAGATGTGAAGGAAATAAATGGCTATCTTATCTTTAAAAGACATCTGAAGGCAGCCCTGTTCAGGGAAGTTTTTAATGTGTGACATTTTAATGTATTTTTAATTTTCGTTGGAAGCCGCCCAGAGTGGCTGGGGAAACACAGCCAGATGGGCGGGGTACAAATAATAAATTATTATTATTATTATTATTATTATTATTATTATTATTATTATTATTTCCATATAAGGGTGCCACATACATTATCTCAGATTCATTTACTTCTATACCAGCTGTGTAAGTTTGGCCAGTCTTGTGATCTCTTTCTTGTGGGATGTAATCCACTGGGAACAGTAAGTGCAGCATTCTTTGTTTTCCCAGAGTGGATATGCAAGGGGATGTTTGGTCCAGCCAGTTGAAACTTCCTGTTTCCTCCTGGCCTGGAGCATCCTTCCTCTTGCATGTGACTAGAGGTGGGCATGACCTTACCTGTGCAGGTAACAAAAGCACAAGGCACGCTGCTACTCTCTGCCTTTCCCATCTTCTTTCTGTGCTGCGAACCTCCTGATATGAACTGCTGGCTGCCAGCCAAGCAGTCCCCCAGGTCATCACCCTTATGGGGTAAACCTGTTTTTATACATTTGTAACTTTAAGCCTTAAGTCTGCCTTCAGGGATCACACTGTGCTCTGGCCAGTCGTGAGTAAACTTTCTTTTTACTGCTTATGAATAAGACTGTGGTGTCTTTAGTCCTTTAGGAGGGACTCAAGGGGTCCTACCAGGAAAATATTAGAACACATTTCAAGCTGGAGAAGCCAGATGGAATTGCGTATTGTCTTAAGAAACTCACACAAGTTTGCAACTAGTTTTCTGATGTGTAAAGGGGAATGCACTCTGCTAAGTAAAGGAACTTGGCTAGCACAAGATCGGAAGGGTATTAATAAACAATACAGTGGTACCTCGGGTTACGGACACTTCAGGTTACAGACGCTTCAGGTTACAGACTCCGCTAACCCAGAAATAGTACCTCAGGTTAAGAACTTTGCTTCAGGATGAGAACAGAAATCGTGCTCTGGTGGCGCGGTGGGAGCGGGAGGTCCCATTAGCTAAAGTGGTGCTTCAGGTTAAGAACAGTTTCAGGTTCAGAACGGACCTCTGGAATGAATTAAGTGCTTAACCCGTGGTAAAAAGTAAAGGTAAAGGGAGCCCTGACCATTAGGTCCAGTTGTGACCGACTCTGGGGTTGCGGCACTCATCTCGCTTTATTGGCCGAGGGAGCCGGCGTACAGCTTCCAGGTTCATGTGGACAGCAGGACTAAGCCGCTTCTGGCAAACCAGAGCAGCGCATGGAAACCTTCGCGCTGGAGCGGTACCTATTTATCTACTTGCACTGGCATGCTTTCGAACTGCTAGGTTGGCAGGAGCAGGGACCGAGCAACGGGAGCTCACCCCGTCGCAGGGATTCAAACCACCGACCTTCCAATTGGCAAGTCCTAGGCTCTGTGGTTTAACCCACAGCACATATTTATGGGTTAGCGGAGTCTGTAACCTGAAGTGTCTGTAAGCTGAAGCGTATATAACCCAAGGTACCACTGTATATCCTCTCCTGCCACCCTGAACGTCTCCATATTTATTTCAGATGTGGGGTTGTGGGGAGAAGCAACGTCAGAAACAGTGATTTGCTTAAGGTTACCCAAGTGATTTCCTAGGTCCTTTGGGATTTGGACCAGGACCTCTGCTGCTCATGGAGCTCAGTTTCTTAACTACAGAGCGGGCTCATTAAATAGCATTCTGCCCCACACCCTCCTGTCTAGCAAACCAAGACCCTAAAGACTGACCATTTATCACGTACAGTGGTACCTCTGGTTGCGAACAGGATCCGTTCCGGAGCTCCGTTCGCAACCTGAGTAGAACGCAACCTGTGCCTGCGCATGCGCAGGTCGCAATTTGTCTCTTCTGTGCATGTGCGTGACATCACTTTGAGCATCTGCGCATGCGTGAGCGGTGAAACCCGGAAGTAACCCTTTCCGGTACTTCCGGGGCGCTGCAGTACGCAGTATGAAAATGCTCAACCTGAAGCAAATGCAACACGAGGTATGACTGTACAGTGGTACCTCGGGATGTGAACGGGATCCGTTCTGGAGCCCCGTTCGCATCCCGAACGGAACGCAAGACGCGACGGTGTCACGTTTCACTGCTTCCACGCATGCGCGTGATGTCATTTTGAGTGTCTGCATGCGCGAGCGGCAAAACCCGGAAGTAACGCGCTCCATTACTTCCGGGTTGCCGCGGAGCGCAACTCGAATGCGCTCAACCCGAAGTGCATTCAACTCGAGTATGACTGTACTGGTTGTTCCCTGTTCCAAGTTACACACTTAGTTCACACCAGAAGTGCCCCATCTTCTGGACCCCATAACATCACCTTCCCTCCCTCCCTCTACCTGGGACTACCTGCTGTGCTCCAATGTTGGGCTTTCTTATCCGGAGGCCTGTAGATGAATTTCCTCAGGGAGTTCACAGCATGGCTTCCCACGAGGGTGTAACGTCCGAAAGCGCGGCAATCTACAACGCGGATGTTCAGCGGGGGGTGAAGAAGCTCGTTCTCAGGAAGATCCTGCAGGGGACCAGATGCAAAGGTAGGATTTGGCCAGGGGTCTTATGGTGGTTGGGGGAGGGGAGGAATCAACAGATCCCTGGTGTCTTCAGGGTCATCTCAGCCACCCCCTCGTTGTTCCAATGCCCTCATTGGTCCCAAATCTAGAAAGATGAGATCTGATTGGCTGAGCTTACTGCCGCCTTGGGGAAATGTTTTATTTTATTTTATTTTTTTAAAATTATTAGATTTTCCACAATAATAACAAAAACCACAAAGCAGAATAACACACAAAAACAGGAAAAAGAAAAAAAGGAAAAGGAAAATACATCAATGAACGAACAATAACCCTCTTTCATAGAGAGAGGATGTATTTTTCTTTGCTGTCTGCGTAGCGAGAAATAAAACTCTTTAGCCATGTAGCCAAATCTCATCACTTCCGTGTGCTGCTTTGATTCTCTGCTGCATGGGAATGTGCCCGAGACCTCATCAAACGCTCAGGTCATTAATTATCATCGGGGGAGATTCCAGAGAAAGATGAGCTTTATCAGCTTGGCTGAGTGGAGAGCCCGACGGTTGCATGCATGCGCTGTATGTAACAATGCCACATATGCGCTGCACATAGAGGTTTGCCGCCGGGGCCGCTTGAGCGCCCTACGGACAGCGGTGGGATCCCTCTGTCACCGCTACAGCCACATGTAGAGGATCCTCCGTTCGCGGTTGCAGACGTGAGCAGAGGATCCCAGCACTGTCCGTACGGCACTGGAGCAGTGCCGCTGGCAAACCACTATGTACAGTGCATGTGCATCATCGCTACGTATGCCGTACGTAGTGGTGCCGCACATGCGCCCTATGTAGTGACGCCCCACTCCAGATGTCACACGACACCTTCATTCACCCCTGCCTGTGGGCTTCTAAGGATTGGCTCCTGATTGGCCACTGTGGGCTGGATGGACTTTTGGTGCCATCCAAAAGCCAGGAGGGGAGAGGAGTCTTGTGTTCAAATTCTGCTTGCCGGTTTACCACAAGCCTCTGGTTGGCCACTGTGAGAACAGAATGCTGGACCATTGGCCTGATCCAGCAACCTCTTCTCACGTCCTTATGCACCCATCTCTGCTGGGAAAAGATACTCACCACTTCAAACCATTTGACCAAGGTGCTGAAATTGGGGTTTTTCTTGTAATTCTGGATGAGGGACGACTGGACTCCCCTCCCGGCACATTCGATGTCCACTCGAGGCCGATCCACCTGGGCCAAGTTCACGCGCTTCAGGTCTCTCAGTCCCCAGAACAAGATCTAGAATTATAAAAAGGTAAAGGACCCCTGACAGTTAAGTCCAGTCGCAGATGACTCTGGGATTGCAGCGCTCATCTCGCTTTCAGGCCAAGGGAGCCGGCGTTTGTCTGCAGACAGGTTTTCTGGGTCATGTGGCCAGCAGGACTAAGCTGCCTCTGGTGAACCAGAGCAGTGCATGGAAATGCCGTTTACCTTCCTGCTGGAGTGGTACCTATTTATCTACTTGCGCTGGTGTGCTTTTGAACTGCTAGGTTGGCAGGAGCTGGGACCAAGCAACGGGAGCTCACCCCATCGTGGGGATTCGAATCGCCGACCTTCTGATCAGCAAGCCCAAGAGGCTCAGTGGTTTACACCGCAGCACCACCCTCGTCTAGAATTATAAAATTGTAGATCACAGAAGAATTGATGCTTTTCAATTCTGGTGCTGGAGGAGACTCTTGAGAGTCCCAAGGACTGCAAGAAGATCAAACGCATCCATTCTGAAGGAAATCAGCCCTGAGTGCTCACTGGAAGGACAGATCCTGAAGCTGAGGCTCCAAGACTTTGGCCACCTCACGAGAAGAGAAGACTCCCTGGAAAAGACCCTGATGTTGGGAAAGATGGAGGGCACAAGGAGAAGGGGACGACGGAGGACGAGATGGTGGGACAGTGTTCTCGAAGCTGCTAAGATGAGTTTGACCAAACTGTGGGAGGCAGTGGCAGACAGGAGTGCCTGGCATGCTCTGGCCCAGGGGGTCACGAAGAGTCGGACATGACTAAATGATTAAACAACAACAACAACAACAACAACAACAACAACAACAACAAAGAATTGTGGAGTCGGACGAAGGGACCGGTCAGGGACTGGACTGAAGAGGATCACTGGGGATCGCCCTCTCCTTCTCCTCAGCTTCCCTTGGAGGAGGAGAGGGAGTGATGGCGATCGCCCCCCTCCATCAGTTTCAAGAGAAGAGGGAGACAGGATTGAATTACAGCAGAACTCAGAGCTGGAAGAGAAGGAAGGGGAGAGCTGATAGCAGAGACTTCCTTGGTCAGCAGAGAAGAGCCACCACCCCCAAGAACTCATTGCTCAATTAGAGTTCAAGAGCAATGGGCTCAACGGCATTTGACTACTGGGGCCCCCGTAGAGACCCCCCATGCCTGATAGGACTCTGAGGACCACTGTTCCTGTTAGCTAGGGATGATGGGAATTGTAGTCCCAGAACATCTGGAGGCCAAGTTTGGCCATGCCTGATCTAGTCCAACCCCTGCAATGCTGGAATATGCAGCTGTTCCGTACAGGGATCGAAACTGCAACCTTGGCGTTACCAGCACCACGCTCTAACCAACTGAGCTCTCCACCCCCATTGTTCTGCCTGGATGCTGAGGTCCAGCGCTGAGGGCCTTCTGGTGGTTCCCTCCCTACGAGAAGCAAAGCTACAGGGAACCAGGCAGAGGGCCTTCTCGGTGGTGGCACCCACCCATCAGATGTCAAAGAGAAAAACAACTACCTGGAGGGCAGCCCTGTTCAGGGAAGTTTTTAATGTGTGACATTCTAATGTATTTTTAATCTTTGTTGGAAGCTGCCCAGAGTGGCTGGGGAGACCCAGCCAGATGGGCGGGGTACAAATAAATTATTATTATTATTATTATTATTATTACTACTACTACTACTACTTGGAAGCACCAGTCCACCCGCCTGCCATGCAGGAAGCACAGCCCCAAGGTTTTAACTTTACCTCCACTCTGTATTTGCTCAACACAGGGCGGATTCCCAAAGGCACAGGCAGGATGGGGCCCCGATCCATGTCCGTGGGGCCATCAATGGGAGGCAGCTCTGACTTCCCGGCTGGGCCAATCTGCAAGAGAGAAGGACGGCAGGTAGAATCTGTTCCTTTAGCAATCTCTCTCTCACACACAAACAAACACACATTTGCCAACCGCCATGATGCTTTCGTTCACCCTGGGAAGGTTAACCCATCCCGTTCATGCATTGCTAAGTTGGGGAGTTTAGAATCCCTGCTTTGAATAAGGTAAGCCTAAAGTCATGGTTTTGAATAGAGTACGTCAACTCTTCATCCTATACTGCGTGACTTGCCCGAGTCTTTGAAATGAAGACTGGTACTCAAGGAATCATGTAGGGTAGGGGGTTGCCAACTTTTTTGGGGGGGAGCTGAGGGCTCATTTGGAAGGAATGTTGAGAATGTGCCATGGGTGCCAGTTACAAGATGGCTGCCATGGGGTGTGTGGCAATGCCAGTGCTTTTTGTTTTCAAAAAATAATGTTTAGGGGTACTCTCATTTTGACTTAAGAAAAATCACCATTTGATAGTTCACATCGGGGAAAAGAAATACAGTAAATGGACAAAAGTACAAAGATTCAAAAAATGTTTAGGGCTATGTGTACCCCTGTATCTCCCCAGAAAAAAAGCGCTGGGCATTGCACAACGTGGCTGCTGTGGGGAAGCGGAATGATGGATTCCATGTTGGGATGGCTGAGACTACAATTCCCATCATCCCTGACCACTGGTCCTGTTAGCTAGGGATGATGGGAGTTGTAGTCCAAAAACAGCTGGAGACCCAAGTTTGGGAAACCCTGATCTAGTGCATTCCCCGGGGATATTTCCTGAGTCATTTCACAGGTGCCAATGGATGGATTGGCAGCAGCCTGGTACAAACAGGTACCACTCAGGTGAGCCCTGATTCAGGGAGAAGGACTCAGAGCTGAAATGGAAGCCACTTTCCCCAACGCTGTTTCTTTCTGATATTTGAGCAGAAACTACCAACATGGTGCTTTGTGCAGCGCCCAAAAGTCTAATCAACATTAATTCTGTGATCCGGGTGGAAATTTCATGTTGGAAACTGTACATCTCTGAATCACTATTACAACCATGCAGGTTTCTAATAGCTCCAAGAGGCAGGCAGAAAGACTTTGAGCATGCTGCTGATTTCTGAGAGGTGCCAACATTTTGGGGCAGAAAGGGTGATTGGTGGGCTGAGCTGACACTTTCTTCCAGAGGATGTGCAGAACAGCCCCTTTGGAGGTTACCCGCATGCCCAAGGCCCTGTTCCGTGATTTGTGAGCGAGTTACGGATGGAAAAAGTCAAGGGAGAGCGGGCGGGACAGGTGGGTTGTGAGACAAGCAGAACTTGACCTAGTTTGGTTCATGCAGACAAGAGGAAGAGAGCGAGATAATGCAAAGGGCAAAATAAGAATAATAAAAATCAAATCAGGGTATCTTGTAATACAAGGCAAGGCCGCCAGCTAAGAGGAATGAGAACATCACAAAGGGGTTTTCTTTTGGCTGCAGCAATCTGGGAAGCACCTTGATTTGCGGCACGCACGGATCATGGACCGCCAGCAAGGCCCGCCTGATCTCTTCGTCATCGTAAGGAAGCTGAGAAGATGGAGGCAGGGCAGAAAAAGAGACAGACAGACAGACAGACAGACAGACAGACAGACAGAAGGACGGACAGGACAGGACAGGACAAATCCACAGATGTAAAGAAAAGAAAACAAAGTCCACTCTTAAACGGGCAAACAGTGCAGCAGATGGAGAAGACATAGTCTGCTTTCAAAGAGTGAGATGGAAGAAGGAGTTGTGTCTTTGGCAGGTGGGATACTTGGAGATTCCTCCATCCACACAACTTACAGTAGACCTGAAATCTGTGCGCCATTTATTTATGTGATCGCAGCCTTATGTGCTTCATCAATCAATCAATCAATCAATCGATAGAAAGAGGGCCAGAGAACAGGGAAAACCCATCGAAAGGGGCTGACCCATATCTTATGAGAGTTTCCAGGACTCAGAAAGCAAGACAGAGGGCTTAAGAAGCTCTTTCTGCACTAGGTTTTCCTGTGGTTGAAAGAGCTCTTAAATAGCTTTTTACTTACTAATCTCTGGGAAGACCATTTCAGGATCCTGGGATGCTCCTGCAAGAACTTGCAGAGCCATCGTGAGATCTTGAGAGATCTTGGACAGCCCTGCAAGATCTTGCAGAAGCATCTCAGGGCCTTAGCATGAGCGTCCCAAAGGCCAGTAACATACCTTCCAATTGCCCCATTTTAAGCAGGACTGACCTGCTTTCTTTGAAGGAACTCTGGGCTCTGCTTCTGTCCTGGGGTGTCCCAATTTCATGGGGCCTGAGGTTGGGGACCCCAGAAGCAGCTCCCACAGTGGTAGCAGCATTGAGAAACAGGCATGAGAGTTGGAGCCCTTCCTCCTGCTTCCCAAAGCTGAGCAAAGGCATACCAGGCTTTGGGAAGGAAATGTGAGCCTGTGTCCCAATTTGGGCAGATGGGAATTGTGGTGATCACACAGGGTCCCCTGACATTTCACTGTCTATTGATCCCTGTGCCACCACTTATTTCTCACTGCCACCACCCAGGCCCTACCTGGTACAATACTGAGTCCAGTCAGAGTTAAATTGGAACATAAACTGATGTTTATTTATTTCAGTTTAACAAGTGTGTGGTTTCATAAATGGTATCTGTCAATTACAATCATGGGGTGCCTATCCAGACCTATAACTTTCGCTACCTGCTCTCACTCACTAAACCACCTCTCAGATATTTCCTTGTCTTCCTAGCTCCTAGTTGTTCCTGACTCAGCTTATTTCTCTACACTAACTCAACCTACCCACAGACTCTATCCCAATTCACTCCCACTCCAACCAACCACCCAACTCCCAACGAACTTCTCCCAGAGCTGATTTTATAGTCCCTCTGACTCCACCCCCCTGGGTTCTGATTGGGTAACTTGTTTAACTAATTCACCTCCAGCACGCTCATATGTTAACGTCCCAGGAATGGCTTTGAGCAGGTGAGAATGGTTGCAGGGGCACAATTCGGGGGATCTTCCTGGCTTTGCCTTTGTGCACAGACCCCCAAAACATAACCCCAGTGTACCATATTTTTCACTCTATAGGACGCACTTTTCCCCCTCCAAAAATTAAGGGGAAATGTGTGTGTCCTATAGAGCAAATGCAGGCTGTGCGGCTAAGCCCAAAGCTAGAACAGGGAGACGGAGCGTTGCGCAATGCTCCGTCTCGCTGTTCCAGCTTGGGGTTAGCTGCACAAAGCCTCCGCAGGGCAGTGGGGTGAAGGCAATTCCCCCCCCCCCCGTTCTCCCCCTCCTATGGTCCGGTGCGTCCTATGGTCCAGTGCGTCCTATAGAGCGTCCTATGGTCCAGTGCGTCCTACAGTACTAGCTGCCTGGAAACTATAACGGAAAAGTTTGTTAGGTTTTGGCCCAGTTCTCCAACCTGTGACAGTTATCCCAGAACCTGATTCTATCTTCTGTTGATGCAGAATTCGCCTTTTTTGCAGCTCCATCACGCTGTGGACTCATGTTAAACTTGTGGTCCACTAAGACTCCTAAACCCTTTTCACATGTCCTGCTGGCAAGCCAGGTGGCCCCACTCCCAATTCTTATATTTGTGCATCTGGTTCTACCCTACCTGTACTCATTGTACACATATGACTGCATATCACCTGATCCATCCACAGTAATTATTAAGTTTGCAGGTGATACCACCATAACGGGCCTAATTGCAGGCGGAGATGAATCAGCGTACAGGGAAGATTCAAAAAGTATCTACATGGTGCTTAGAGAATAACTTGCACCTAAATATTAGCAAGACAAAGGAGATGGTGTTGGACTACCGGAGGAAGACAGGGGAACCTGCCCCATTGTATATCGGGGGGGGGCTGTGTGGAGAGAGTCGTCTCCTTTAAATTCCTGGGAGTTTACCTTAGTGAGGACCTCACTTGGAAAATCAACACAACTCAGGTGGTCAGAAAGGCCCAACAGAGACTCCATTTCCTCAGGGTCTTGCGAAAGAATAATGTTAAACAACAATTGATGAACTCCTTCTACCGGTCCACAATAGAAAGTGCCCTTTCATATTGTATCACAGTGTGATATGCTGGCTTGACAACCATGGACAGAAAGTCTCTACAGAGGGTGGTGAACACAGCACATGATATCATGGGCTGTCCTTGAGTCCGCTAGATGACATTGCAAGGGATTGTTGCCTTAGGAGAGCGAGAAAAATTCTCAGGGATGACTCACACCTCGGCCATCACCTCTTTAATCTTATACCTTCAGGCAGGAGATATAGAAATATAATCAGCCGTACCAACAGGCTAAAATATAGCTTCTATCCGTGGGCTGTTAGGCTGCTGAATGGAAAATAACATAGCGCAACTGACTTGTGAGGTGGTGTGTTGTTCGATAAGCACACAGAGTGCAATGAGATTGAGTGTTGGGGGGGGGCTCATTTAATTTCATTGTACACAGGTTGTACATTGACAATAAAGGTGTTGTTGTTGTTATCCTGTCTAAGTGTAGAACCTCACATTTGCCAAAATTCATTCAGCCCAGTCCTCCAAGCCCTGAAGGCCACCTCAAAACCTGGTTCTATTCTGAGGCATCAGCTACCCCTCTTAGTCTCATTCAGGGACCTCAGGCTCAGCCAGGTTTGACCCACTTGCCCCATGCATGTGCCCTGGAGACACCATTACCTGGAGAAGTTCAAAGGCAGCCAGCAGGTCCCCGGCGGTGGAGTTGCCCCGGTAGATCTGATAGTACTCTAGCTGGGGTGGGAAGCGGGGCGGACAGTACTCCTCATCCGACATCTTCACCACGGGCTTGGCAAATGTTCGGCCCATGAAGTCAGCCTTTCCCTGGAAGGAGATGGAGAAGGTGGAGAGCTCCGTTGGTCAAGCATGAGACCCTCAATCTCAGGGTTGTGGCTTCTATCCATTCCAAACAAGATCTCAACTAGTCTGCTCTGAATATCTAGCTTGATCCTTGGGTCCTCAAAGCAGCATGGTGGACCACAGACCAAAAATGGTGGGGCAGGGAGGGTGTGCCAGGAGACGTCGCTGTGGGGAGCTCCAGAGGTCCAGAGTCAAAAGATGTGAGCAGTGCTGGATGTGAGCCCTCTTCCACCAGGGACTGGGTAGAGGAGGAATGGTGGAGACCATCTCCCCAGCCTGACCCTTCCAGAGAAGAAGAAGACAGTTCAAAATTACTAGTGGGGTTTGAGGGAGGTCACAGCTCAGAGGAAGATGAGGGGGGAAGTTGGGAAATAATGGGAGAGGAGGAGAAGGCATAGTTGGAATAGCTGGCTGACACTAGAAAGCATTCCAGACCCACCATCTCCCAGAACCCGGCGAGCCTTGAAAGCAGGAGAGCAAAGAGCCTGAAAACAGATAATCGTCAAGGGAGTGGTGCTGTTGGCGAATGAGGAAGTGGGAGAGAAGGGGGATGGAGATTTACTCGGGACAACACCATTATTTGAAAAGGCTGCATTTCCAAGCCTCTCTCTGTAAATATTGAATAAGCAAGCAGGTGGTAAGGACTTTTCCTTGTCTTGTTCGTTCCTGGCAACCTGGGATGGTTCCTCTTCTGCCTGACACAATGCAGGCAAAGAAGTCTGCTATGATTCCCACCACTTCCTTTCCCGGCTCCTTTGTGACGGCTTGGGATTCGGACTGGGATGCTGAACCTGAGGGATCCCAGCCTGCACAGGATTCCCCGCCTTCAGAACCAGCTGAGCCGGGGCTGGGGCATGAGCCTGAAGGGTCCTCACCTGTGCTGGGTCCTCAGGTGCAGGCACCAGCTGAGTCTGCTCTGGCTCCTGAGGTGATGGAGGACCCATTGCCTGCAGGTGCTCCACTCTCAGCCCCATCAGAGGAAGCTGAGGTTGCCTCTGGGTCCGGTAACCCTCCAGCCTCTCCTGAGCTGCAGAGGCTCAGGGCAGAGAGGCGGAGGGAACTAAGTTCCCGCAGGAGGAGTGCTCGCCTCCAGGAGAGGCGAGTTGCCAGAGGATCGGGGCGTCCTATGCCTCGGGGCAGATAAAAGCCGGCCAGCCCCAGTCCCAAGTTGTGGGAGCAACATTGTTGGTAGCCAGTTCCTGCTTGAACCCTGTCCTGCTTTCCTGCTTGACCCGCCCTGGCTCCCTGCTTGCAAGCCTGTTCCTGACTTCACCCGACTCCCTGCCCTCCACCCAGCTTCAGCTGCTAAGGACTGCCTCCATGTTACACCTCTGACCACGGACCGGACTTGGACCTCACCTCTCGGGTAACCCACGGGACCAGCACACACTCTTACCACGGTGTCCTGGTCATAGATCTCGATGACAATGATGGGAGGGTCGTCCCGCATCTCATGGACTTCCCCATATAGCTCCACGTTGTCAAACACCAGCAGCTGGTCCCACGTGGGGCAAAGTGTCTCCTGGAGGACCTGAGAAGAGGAAGAGGAGGAGGAGGAAGGACTCAAGGTGTGCATGAACCTCCGCCTTCAAACCCCATATGCCATTTCTTTCAGTTCCCCCTGAAATCCTGCAGAGCTTTTGCCTACAGCAGGAACTGCTGTTATAACCTTCTGGAATTTCGCATTTGAGGCAACCGCTATCTTTGTCTTTCTAGTCTCCTTTCATTGGTGGGTATCAGAGACGGGGCCTTTTCTACAGGGGCACCTAAATTCTGAAATTCCCTCCCTGGGGAAATGAAGCAAGCAGCCACCTCCACTTCACATTTAAACATACTTTTGTTTTTTTGTTTTTAAATCATTTTTATACAGGACGGCCTTTTGCAAAATTGGCAGGCAAAAAGTTGTTGAACGTGTGTGTCAGGGGTCCTGACAGTGTGTATTAGGAGAAAATCACAATAAAATGCTAGTAGATTTTGAGAACTTTTCTTTTTTTAAAAAAAAAAAAAGGCAGATGCAGAATTGCAGAAAATTGAAGACTGGAATCTACACTTTGGAACTACCTGCCAATTGATATCGGGCAGTTGCCTGCTAAAGCCATTATCGTTTAAACAAGCCCAATCACGTGTTTTAATCCATTTTTGGTCTTTTGTTGTTTTAACTTTTCAGAAGTCTTAAATTACTATTGTTTTCTTGTTTATAATTTTATTGTTTTGGTTTTTTTGCAAACCCGTTTGAGGTTTGTTTTGTTTTACAACCAAGCAGGGTATTAATTTTATGAAATGGATAATAACAACGTGGAACTGGGAGGAAACCGTACTGGAAAGGTTTGGTTGCCCCCAACAGGAGCCATGAGCAATTTGGGCTGCATGGAACATCACTTCCGCTTTTAACAAGCAAGAAATTCAGACAAGGACCAGTCGTCTCTGAATCACACATCTCCTCCTCTTACCTCCGTGCACTGACTCTGCGTGATGAAAAAGACCCGGGCGAAGGGATCGGAGAGGCCACTGCTGTCAGCTGCGAAGAGACTCCTGGCTTGGTACATGTGGACACGAAGCTGGAAGACCTGCTTCACTGCATGGGAGAAAGGAAAGGAAAGAGAGGGAGGTGACGCCGTGTGGATTTGGGGCAGCGACAGAGGACCACAAGTTTAGCTGACACTGTAAACGGAATGTACAAAATTCACACTTTTGCAAACGAATGCACGAACCAAACCGCAGCACTTCTTCGAAATTTGCAGTTCTGCGAAATTTGGGGTTCAGTTCCCCTGCCAGAGATTGCACAGGAGGATGTGTATATTGGGGACAATATTGTATTAAAAATGCATCGTATTTATTGTATTAAAAATGCATTGTATTAGGGAGAAGTGTGTCTGGAGGGAGTGGAATACATTGTAATGGGGGACATTGGGGGGGAATACATTGTATTAGGAGGATATTGTTTTTTGGGGGGAATGCTTTCACTAGTCAAAAGTATGTGCAAAAAATGTGCATAAATATACAGTCATACCTCGGGTTGAAGTTGCTTCGGGATGAACGTTTTTGGGTTGCACTCCACAGTGACCCAGAAGTAAACGAATGCGTTACTTCCAGGTTTCGCCGCTCACACATGTGCAGATGCTCAAAATGACATCACGCGCATGTGCAGAAGTGGTGAGTTGTGACCCTCCCATGCAATTTCTGTTCAGGATGTGAACAGGGCTCTGGAACGGATCCTGTTTGCATCCAGAGGTACCACTGTAAATCCTTTTTAAAAATAAATTGCAGGCGTTTGCAGAAAGCCACTTCTGAGCTAGGGAGGAGGTGGGGTTGTGGGCTTCACACCCCTCCCCACACACGTGGGGGCTGGCTTACAGCCCCCGCGATACTAGGGGAATCCTCGGATCTCCCTCTTTCCTTGCCTCAGCTGATCAGGTTTCCCCTCCCCTCCCACCTGTTAGGCTAGGCTCTCCGACGTTACTATAGACTTCTGTTGGTTGCCGTCAAGGAGCCTGGTAGGAATTGTTTCCAATTGGCGGATTAGCTCCAGCCCCTTGGTTTTCGCCTACCTCGTAGCAAACCGTCACAACTCCCCGGTACTGGCGGTTAGGCATTGGTAGGGGTATTGTTATGCAGATGAAGGGGGGAAGGAGTGCCATCACCTTCCCCCAAATCAAAGGGTAGTCCAGTAAAGGATTCCGGGGGGGCGTGGCCTTGTCCTAAGCCTATGGAGGTGTGGGCCCACTGCACGCCCCCCAGCAGTGACCTCGGGGGAGCTCCTAGTTGATGTGCAGCAGTGGGACTCCCCCTACTGGTGGTTAACCCTCACCGGTCTTCATGCAATCAGGCTGAAGCCGGTTAGTTGATAGGACCAATGCCTAAGCCAATACCGCTCAATTCCTGCAATTAATAAAGCTGTGGCCTAATTTGACCCATTAACTCAAATTCTTGTGTCTCGTGTCTTTATTTCTGAGGGGGGAGGCGGGAACTCGCCACGCAAATGGGATGATCTGAAGAATGGGAAAATGAGAAACAGAGAGCCGCTGAAATTGTTGGATTCATGCACCCCAAAGAGTGATACACATTTGGCATTTGCCTGAGTGTAGCTACTGGGCATCTTTTAAGGTGATCCTTTCATAACACCTTAGGACCTGCCTTCAGTACAGAAGGCTGAGCCTGGGCCAAATTTAACACAGTCAGGAAGACAGTGCCTCTGTGCGTGCTCCGGGTGCCTTAGAGAAGACCTGCCCTGCCACACCTGGGATTACAGGTAGGGCACAAAGGCCAGCCTAGGGGGGTCCCCAAGCCCTCCACAAGCAAGGAAGGGGTTCTCTTACTGTTGTACAGGAGGCTGATGGGTGGGAAGGAAGGGATGTTCTGGCCCTTGGGAAGTTTCTTCTCCTCAAAGCCACAGGGCAGGCCGCTGAGGAAGTCCTTGCGCTGTTTGTTGAGCCCCAGCCACAAATAGATCTCCATCTTGGCTTGCACTGTCCAGCCAGCCGGCCCAAAACCCTTTTTCCCCGGTAACTGAGTGAAGAAAGGCCAAGGAAGAGAGAGAGAGAGAGAGAGAGAGAGAGAGAGCGAGCATTACACATCCATCACTTTTCTCTGAGCACCAGAAGTCCCCTATCTTTTTTATTTTTGTTATTTTGCAATTTAATCTTCATTGTTTTTAATATTGGATCCATTTGCTGCAAAAAGAACCAAAGAAAAGTTGTGGCCCATTAACCTTAATAATTGTGTCTCGTGTCATTATTTCCACTGGGGGGGGGGGGACTTGCCACGCAACGGCTGAAGGCCAGGCAGCCTCTGACACTCTGAGATGACAATGGAGCAGACAAGAGGACTTTGCCTCTTTTCTAAATTGCACCTCTCATGCCCTCACCCTCCCTCCCAGCCTCCCCTCATCCGTCCGCCCATCAAACTGCATCCCAAGAAGGGGGTTAAAAAGCAGCCGCCACGTCACCCTCAGGAAGACGGTCTTCACTTTGGCGCAGTCCTTCCCCGTTTCCTCGTCCACGATGGAGTAGAGGATATCCTTGGAGGGGATGCGGGCGTAGGCGATGCGCTTGTTGTTGCTCATCATCCATATGAAGACGTCCGGGATGCTGTGCTGGGGCTGGGAAGGGAGGAGAGGGAGCAGAGAGAAGGTTCAAGAGCTGAGAAGCACCCAGGAACACTGGAGCTAGCCTCTCCATCCTTCGCTACCAAGTGCACCCAGGAGCAGGCCCAGACAGAGGGGGGGGGGCATATGGGCCACTTGGCCCGGGCCTCCGATTCCAAAGGGGGCCTCGGTCAGCATATTCACAATCACAGGGGATGCACTGGGGTGAACGTGGAGGCACAAAGGTGGTGGCGGGCGGATTCCCTGGGGCCCTGGCTGGCAGCATGAGAGAATAGTTTCCCGGCGTCCGGAGCGGGACCTGCGATCAGCTCCGCAGAGGAGCGCGGAACGGGCGCCAGGTGGCCAAGGCTCCAGCAGCCAGCGTGCCGCGAACGTAATGGCGGACCACGTTTTTCATGCTGTTAAAAGTTGGTGAGTTTTTCTTTGAAATCTCGTTTGCCAAAAATTAAAACCACGCGTATCTTAAAGATAAGTGTGTTGGCTTTCTTATCGCTATTTTTTTTTTTTTTTAAGGATGAAAAATTGATGAAGATGTGGCCATTTGTTTAAAATTTTGTTGACTAGGCCAGGAATATTACTTACACTCGAGGAGTACATATAGCTCAATGAAGATAAAATTGGGTGGAAACCATGTTTTTTAAAGAAATAGTGGCTTAGGAGCAATAGTGGCTTTCTCACAAGCATACGTCTTTTTTAAGAGTAGAATAAGAAGACAGAGAAGTTTTAATTATAATTAATCTACTTAAAAATAGGGGTGATATGATAGCCATGTTCAAATATATAAAAGGATGTCACATAGAGGAGGGAGAAAGGTTGTTTTCTGCTGCTCCAGAGAAGCGGACACGGAGCAATGGTTCCAAACTACAAGAAAGAAGATTCCACCTAAACATTAGGAAGAACTTCCTGACAGTAAGAGCTGTTCGACAGTGGAATTTGCTGCCAAGGAGTGTGGTGGAGTCTCCTTCTTTGGAGGTCTTTAAGCAGAGGCTTGACAACCATATGTCAGGAGTGCTCTGATGGTGTTTCCTGCTTGGCAGGGGGTTGGACTCGATGGCCCTTTGGTCTCTTCCAACTCTATGATTCTATGAGATTTTACCCAGGGTAAAAAAAGGGGGGGCCACATTATCTACCTGGCCTGGTCCTCTACCTGGCTCTGCAAGGCCCTGCCCAGGGGGCAGCAAGTGACCTCACCCAGAAACCCAGGAAATAACACCTGGGGAAGCCACTCCCCATTTTCAAGCACCAGCTCTCACTTCCTGTTCTAAGGGTTTTCCCCAGTCTCTCTCGAACTTGGTTCTCCTGGTCTCTGCCCGATTCTTCTTGCTGCCTTTGGACTCTGCCTGCCTGTGACCTCAGCTCCTCTTGAACTCGGCTCCTGGCCCCCCAAATACTTGCCCCCCTGGCGTAACAGCCTTCCTGCTTCGAGAGGCAATTTGCCCACAATCCGCTGTGCTCCTGCCCTCATGGCTGGATATGCCACCTGGATCCAGTGCAGACTTCATAGAACCACAGAATAATAATAATAATAATAATAATAATAATTTATTATTTATACTCTGCCCATCTGGCTGTGTTTCCCCAGCCACTCTGGGCGGCCTCCAACAAAATATTAAAATACCGTAATGCATCATACATTAAAAGCTTTCCTAAACAGGGCTGCTTTTAGATATCTTCTAAAAGTCAGATAGCTGTTTATCTCCTTGGCATCGGCTGGGAGGGCGCTCCACAGGGCGGGTGCCACCACCGAGAAGGCCCTATGCCTGGTTCCCTGTAACTTGCAGCGAGGGAACTGCCAGAAGGCCCTCGGCGCTGGACCTCAGTGTCTGGGCTGAATGATGGAGGTGGAGACGCTCCTTCAGGTATACTGGACCGAGGCCATTTAGGGCTTTCAAGGTCAGCACCAACACTTTGAATTGTGCTCGGAAACGTACACAGATTAGGAAGGAGATCAAAGGGTCAATCAATCCAGCCCTCTGTGTTTCCCGGTTCCTGCATGTTCGGCTGCTCAAAGCCCAGTACCGAGATTTTAAAGCAAGGCTCAAGTTTCATATGGATGAACCTGGTCGCCTCACCTCATCTGCCAGGAACCGCAGCTTTTGCAAGAAGTTCTGTGCCTGCTTCAGCTTGTCTCTGATGGTGGTTTTCTTGACCTGGGATCTCATGGTCTTGGCCTGCTGGCCCATTGTCTCCTGCATGGTGTTTGATGCAAGGAGAGAGAGAGAGAGAGAGAGAGAGAGAGAGAGAGAGAGAGAGAGACGTCATGGGGGTGAAAGAGGAGGAAGCATTGGACTGCAAAAATGACATGAATTTAGGAAATGGAAGGGGGTGAGACTCAACCTCCCTGTCTACTTCGGTGGTGAGAGAGGTTGGGGTTGGCCTGGAGTGTGGCTGTTCATTTGTGGTTGCGTGTGGTGGTCTTTGTTTTCGTGTGTGAGTGGGGTGGGTGGGTGGGTGTTTTGGGTCAGGTTAGCCATATTGATTTGTATGCTGTTGGTGGATTTTTGTCATTTTGTTGGGCTGTGTATGTGATAAAGGGGAGCCATCCTGGGGTGAAGGCGTCTTCTTTTATTTGTCCCCGTGTCAGTTTCAGTTTATTGGTTAATTTTTCTAGTAAGGCTGTTTCCCATACTATTTGGTACCATTGGTCCAGGCTTACTCATAGAATCATAGAGTTGGAAGAGACCACAAGGGCCATCGAGTCCAACCCCCTCTTGACAGGTCTCTCCAGTGTCTGGTTATGATGTTTCTGGCTGCTGAAAGTAGGTGGGTTATGAGTTCTTTGCGGTGTAAATGGGCATTACAGTGGTACCTCAGGTTAAGTACTTAATTCGTTCCAGAGGTCCATACTTAACCTGAAACTGTTCTTAACCTGAAGCACCACTTTAGCTAATGGGGCCTCCTGCTGCCACCGCGCCGCCGGAGCACAATTTCTGTTCTCATCCTGAAGCAAAGTTCTTAACCCGAAGCACTATTTCTGGGTTAGCGGAGTCTGTAACCTGAAGCGTCTGTAACCTGAAGCGTATGTAACCTGAGGTACCACTGTATTGTCTTGGAAGATGTTTAGTAGGGCCAATTCTGGGGTGATTTCTAATACTTGCTTGGTTATTTTGCTTATTTTTCGTATGGTTGTTGTCCAAAAGAACACAAGCGAACAGCAAAGAACCTGCACAAACAACACTGACACCAAACCCTTCATATAATAAGTAAAATAGAAACATCGCCACCCAACCCCACCCCCACCCATCTTCCCCCCCCCCTCCACCTCTCTCCCACTTTTCTTCCTAATATCGCAACAAATGAAACTGATTTGTAAAAATGTTACATGGAGGGGAAAAATACGAGAGAGAGACATTGCAAACTTTTGTAAATCAAGAAAATCTTTAATAAAATAATAATAATAGTAATAATAATCCTTGTCTACTAAACTGGGGTCATTGCAGGCTCTGCTGGTGTCTGTTGCTATCTTACTTTATAAAATGTGATTGTTCAAACAGGTGGTCTTGGAGAAAGGGATGTTGGCAAACACCAAAGCAGTGGGGATTTTCGACATTTGCTGGCTCATCCAATGTCCAGAAATCAATCAAGCCAGCAAATGCAATAGTACTTCTTGTTCCTGTTTTTGAGCCCACAAATGATCCACAATCAATTGCATTCCCTTCCCCACAATTGCACCCTATTTCCTTGGCACTGAAATGTAACGGCCCATTGGTCAGCAAGGTTTGGAAGTCCCTCCCTCCGAAGACAATGGAGACAGTCTTTAAAAGAGCCTGCCTGCAGTTGTGTTCGCTCTCACCATCCGGGATGCAGACCTGATTTTGGGCGAAGATGACTTTCCTCGCTGCTTACTTGTGTGGGTCATTCTTGCAGTCCAAACTAACCATTCATGTTTTGCCTGATAGGCACATGAAAAGGCCGAGGGTCACAGAACTTTCCTGTAAAAATTGCTAGAAAGAACTCCAAGCAGACACATGGGTGTCTGAGCTCCATAGCTCAGACACAATTTTGAACTTAGATTCTGTACTTTTGTACCGTATTTTTTGCTCTATAAGACTCACTTTTCCCCTCCTAAAAAGTAAGGGGAAATGTGTGTGCGTCTTATGGAGCGAATGCAGGCTGCGCAGCTATCCCAGAAGCCAGAACAGCAAGAGGGATTGCTGCTTTAACTACATAGCGATCCCTTTGCTGTTCTGGCTTCTGAGATTCAGAATATTTTTTTTCTTGTTTTCCTCCTCCAAAAACTAGGTGCGTCTTGTGGTCTGGTGCGTCTTATAGAGCGAAAAATACGGTAATTCAGATGGTAGATATAAACCCACCTTCTTTTCGCTACTGCAATTGCTGCTTCGATACCCACTTAGGTAAGTAAACGCTACTTTTACTTTTTTACGAAACAATGTATGTGTGATTGTTATTTTTAAGGGGGAGAAAATGGGTAATACCAGGAGAATCTAGTCTGCCTTTAGAGCACCCCAGATTATTGTTTGTAGAAGCTAAGATATAGCTTGTCTCAGCTTCCAAGTTTAAGCTGCAAAGGATGATACTCCGCTGATCTCACAAGCATGAGCGAGGAAGGATAATAACTGGCGTCTAAATGCATTCCCACAATGGGCAACAGCTATAGTGTCAGGAATAGGTTAGGATTAGTTCAATTTTAGAGCCACAATGCTCTGGTTTATTTTGTATTCTGTTTTGACCCTCTGCTTGCTTTTCCTCCACCTTTTATTTTTAATAACATTTCATAATTTGACCATTGACGTGTGTGTGTGAATTTTAGAATCCTCCACGTCACTTGGAATTCATGCTACTGGAAGTTTAGGATGAGGACTGTAAGAGACCACCATCTCTGCCTTTACACTCTGAGTAACTCATAAGCAGAGTGCATTGCTCTGTGTCCCTATGCCCTTTTAAAATGTGGTTTGGGGCGGGGGTATTGGGTTGTTCTTTTTATTTTGATTATATATTTTGTGGTTTTATATTTCGTTCTGTGAACCGCCCTGAGACTTCCGGGTATAGGGGGGTATATAAATTCAGTAAATAATAACAACAATATTTTAGGCATATACCGTATTTTTCACTCTATAAGATGCACCAGACCACAAGACGCACCTAGTTTTTGAAGGTGGAAAACAAGAAAAAAATTATTCGGAATCTCAGAAGCCAGAACAGCAAGAGGGATCGCTGTCCCTCTTGCTGTTCTGGCTTCTGGGATAGCTGTGCAGCCTGCATTCGCTCCATAAGACGCACACACATTTCCCCTTATTTTTTAGGAGGGAAAAAGTGAGGCTTATAGAGCAAAAAATGCAGTATATATATTGTCCAGTTGCACCTTAGAGACCAACTAAGTTTGTTCTTGGTATAAGCTCTGTGCATGCACACTTCAGATATTTTAGGACGTTTAGGTGGGGGAGTCCACCAGGGAAACGATCCAGCTGCTTTGCTGTTGGACTAGGATATGGGAGGATGGGGCAGGAATGACCAGAGAATCGTGCCCACTGGCAACACTGCAGGGCTGTTGTGTTGCAATCAGGTTAGGAAAAGAGTGTGGAAAAGGCTATCTTGGGCACCTCCGCCTTCATAGCGGGCACCATGCCCATTGAACCCCCTGCCCATTCCCTTTTCCTTTTTCTTCCCCAGCTGGGGGCTCCCAACCTGGAGAGACACTCACCAGTTCCCGCATGCAGGATTTCAGCCTCTCCCGGTCCAGCCGCGTCCGGGAGGAATGGTTCTGGTCCTTGTTGGAGAGGGTCACAAACCGCCTGTTGGGACAGGTCAAAGGGTAGGGCAGAGAATAGAGACTTAAGCTGGTGCCAACAAGAAAGGGCAGCAAAGATGGTCTTGGAGGGTGTGTGGGTGTGCCCAGACTTGATACAGTTTGGCAGTGGGCTGAATCTCATGGCCCTTCCCTTGCAACTTCCTGATATTTTGAGGGTCCTTCTCCCCCCAGTTGTGGCTGACTCACAGGCATGCACTGCTCAGCTCTTCCAGGACCCCGCGGAGGCGCCGTTCCGGGTGGGGCTTCTCAGTCTTCATCATCTCATGAACGTCATTCAAGCCTTCTTCCTGGAAGGTCAGAAACAACCGTCAATGTAGCAGGGCTACCAGGCAGGGTGGGGCTCAGGAAGACAGGCGAACTAATGCCAGTGTAGTGGAAGAAGCAAAGATACCCAGTGTTGAAGCAATGATTCTTCAACATCAACTTCGTTGGACTGGTCATGTTGTGCAGATGCCTGATGATCGTCTTCCAAAGCAACTACTCTATTCCGAACTTTAAAATTGTAAGCATAATGCTGGTGGTCAACAAAAGAGGTTTAAAGACTCTCTCAAAGCAAATTTTTAAATATGTAATATAAAGGTAAAGGTAAAGGGACCCCTGGCCGTTAGGTCCAGTCGTGACCAACTCTGGGGTTGCGGTGCTCATCTCATTTTATTGGCCGAGGGAGCCAGCGTACAGCTTCCAGGTCCTGTGGCCAGCATGACTAAGCCGCTTCTGGCGAACCAGAGCAGCGCACGGAAACTCCGTTTACCTTCCCGCCGGAGCGGTACCTATTTATCTACTTGCACTTTGACGTGCTTTCGAACTGCTAGGTTGGCAGGAGCAGGGACTGAGCAACGGGAGCTCACCCCATCGCGGGGATTCAAACCACCGATCTTCTGATTGGCAAGTCCTAGGTTCCGTGGTTTAACCCACAGCGCCACCCGCGTCCCTCAGAAATGTAGTATAAACACCAACAATTGGGAAACACTGGCCTGTGAGTGCTCCAATTGGAGAACAGCCTTTACCAAAGGTGTCATGGGCTTTGAAGATGCTCAAACTCAGGATGCAAGGGAGAGATGTGCTAGGAGGAAGGCACGCTTGGCAAACCCTCACCGTGATCAACTCCCACCTGGAAACCTATGTCCCCACTGTGGAAGGATGTGTGGATCCAGAATTGGCCTCCACGGTCAATTACAGACTCATTATTTAAACCATGTTTATGGAAGACAATCTTACTCAGCTACGAGGGATCGCTGAAGAAGAAGAAGATAGAATTGCAGAGTTGGAAGGGGCCGAGGGTCATCTAGCAACTGGAGCCATGGGTCACCCCAGGGTTTCCCTCCCCACCCCACACCTCCCCCAGACCCCCTTGGGTACCCACCAGCTTGTCCGCAATCTTGTCCATGATGTTGGAGTTGTACAGACGCCTTCGCTGATCCTGCCACCAGCTCTTGATGTAGATGCAAGGCTTCTTCTCAAAATACGGCAGGTGGAAGTAGTTCCTGGGAGCAGGGGGAGGAAGGAGCAGGCAGTAAACCTCAGGAGCTGGAAGGGGCTGCGGTGGGGCAGCAGCTGTTCAGAACTTACGGAACTCCCTGACACAAGATGCGGAGACGGTACTGGCTTAGCTGGCTTTCGGAGAACTTATCACAGGCTGTTAGCTATGATACGTTCTCAAAGAAGCAGCTAAGTTCAGAGGCAGCATGCCGCCAAATGGTCTCTGCCACCATGAAACCCTCCCTGTAGACTTCTTACAAATAATTGGCTAGCCATGGTTAGATGGGCCATTGTATGGGCAATCTATCCGGAAGATAAATTGTATTTCGAAGAGTTAGTGATTTGATCTGGTTATCCATTCTGCCTCTGTTCCTTCCCCATCCGTGTCTCTTGTTAAGTTCTTGGATGGCTGTAATGCCTTAATCAGCTGGAAGGAAGTGATATTGCTGGGGACCTTCTTTGATAATAAATTAATAATAATAATAATAATAATAATAAAATAATAATAATAATAATAATAATAATAATAATAATAATAATAATAATAATAATTTATTTATTTATACCCCGCCCATCTGGCTGGGTTTCCCCAGCCACTCTGGGGGGCTTCCAACAGGACACTAAAATACAATAACTGATTAAACATTAAAAGCTTCCCTAAACAGGGCTGCCTTCAGATGTCTTCTAAAACTCTGGCACGGGTGCCACCACCGAGAAGGCCCTCTGCCTGGTTCCCTGTAACCTCATTTCTCACAGTTAGGGAACCGCCAGAAAGCCCTCAGCGCTGGACCTCAGTGTCCGGGCAGAACGATGGAGGTGGAGCTGCTCCTTCAGGTATACTGGACCGAGGCCGTTGAGGGCTTTCAAGGTCAGCACCAACACTTTGAATTGTGCTCGGAAATGTACTGGGAGCCAGTGTAGGTCTTTCAAGACCGGTGTTATATGGTCTCGGCGGCCGCTCCCTGTCACCAGTCTAGCTGCCGCATTCTGGATTCGTTGTAGTTTCCGGGTCACCTTCAAAGGTAGCCCCATGTAGAGCGCATTGCAGTAGCCCAAGCGGGAGATAACCAGAGCATGTACCACTCTGGCGAGACAGTCTGCAGGCAGATAGGGTCTCAGCCTACGTACCAGATGGAGCTGGTACACAGCTGCCCTGGATACAGATTTGACCTGTGCCTCCATGGACAGCTGTGAGTTCAAAATGACTCCCAGGCTGCGCACCTGGTCCTTCAGGGGCACAGTTACCCCATTTATGGATCAATGGTCCCGTTAGATAGTAAAATTCATGTTAAATCACTGTTTTAGGGGTTGTTTTTAAAAGTCTGGAACAGATTAATCCATTTTGCATTACTTTCTATGGGAAAGCGTGCCTTGGTTTTGGAACACTTTGGTTTTGAAACAGACTTCCGGAACGGATTAAGTATGAGAACCAAGGTACCACTGTAATGAATGATCGGGACGTAGCCACTCGGGCAAGCTATACAGTCCTAAGGACATAAGGAGGCAAGAAGAAATTCTGGGACCTCTCTCCATCACCCTTTCCAACAAGATTTTTCACGTCAACCGGACCGGCCAAAGTTTCGCTTGCCTGTCGGTGATCAAAGGCCTCAAAGGTGGAGAAGAGGAAATGGAGACAAACTCCCCATCGTCTGTGCTTTCCTCGTCACTCTCGTTCTCCAGCAGCTGAGACTCTTCCTCGTTTCCATCTCCTCCACTATCTTTCTTCTTCTTGATCATGGGCTTGGACATCCCGTCGATTTCATTGCCATAATTGCCTGGGGGAAACGGAAGGGATAGAATCACCATGGAACGGCAGAGTCAGAGGGAACTAGGGTTGCCATACAGCCGGAATTTCCCGGACGTAGTCGGTATTTACCCCTCACAACTTTTGTGGTTTTTTTTAAAATGATATTTATTAAAATTTAACAATAAAAACATACACAAACAAAAAACAAAAAGAAACAAGTATAATTTCCATCCTTATTTTCTTAAACCTAATTTCCCCGACCTCCTCATACCGCCCCCTTCTGTATTCCAATTTCATAATCTAATCAGCAAATCCCTTCCCTTACTTCCCATATTTTTTAATAATTTTATTATTTTTCCATAGTCAACACCCCTGAAAACCACATAATTTTTAAACCCATGTCAATTCTAACCTTCATTAATTTTATAATATTTTATAATATTTATCAAGATAGTCTTTAAATTTCTTCCAATCTTCTTCCACTGTCTCTTTCTCCTGGTCTTGGATTCTGCCAGTCATCTCTGCCAGTCCCATATAGTCTGTCATCTTCATCTGCCATTCTTCCAGAGTGGGTAGATCTGGTGTCTTCCAATACTTTGCGATGAGTATCCTTGCTGCTGTTGTAGCATGCATAAAAAACGTTCCATCCTTCTTTAGCACCACATGGCTAACCATACCCCTCACAACTTTTGTGTCTGGATCTACACTTTTTGAACTATGCAATCCTAGGATCTTGTGAGACACGGTTCAGGAATATTCTGAGTCAAGGGCAGCACGTCAACAAAAGAGGTTTAAAGACTGTCTCAAGGCAAATCTAAGAAAATGTAGCATAAACACTGACAACTGGGAAACACTGGCCTGTGAGAGCTCCAGTTGGAGAACAGCCTTTCCCAAAGGTGTCATGGGCTTTGAAGACACTCGAACTCAGGATGCAAGGAAGAAACGTGCTAAGAGGAAGGCATGCTTGGCAAACCCTCACCGTGATTAACTCCCGCCCGGAAACCTATGTCCCCACTGTGGAAGGACGTGTGGATCCAGAATTGGCCACCATAGTCACTTATGGATTCACTGTTAAGACCGTGTTTATGGAAGACGATCTTACTTGGCTACGAGGGGTCACCAAAGAAGAAGCCTCAGATTCGATTTCTGATACCATTTTGTGGGAGTGATGCTCCACTGGTGCTGAGGCACACCTCGCACCTGGCATACCACAGCGTGCCAAGGAGCCTTGCGGCCACTCTCCCTGAACTCTAGCCTCTTGGCCAGAAGACAGGGTTTTCCCCCTGACCGTTTGTCCTCTCACAGATTTGGTTACTAGACATAACCCATGGCTGGAGCATGACCGGGGATGCAGATGTAATCAAGTACTGGGGAAAACATTTTAGGGAAACGCCTGCTGACCCGTGTATTTGACAACGCCGGAAATGTGCTTAGATAGAGATACATCATGTTCAGAGTGGTTTCACTACTGTATCCAATTGTTGACTTGTTGTTTTGTTATTTGCTTTCTAAATAAAACCCTTGATGTTACTATTCCAACCACAGTTGATTCTGCTGCATTCTGCTGTAAAGGACTGAGTTTATTTGCTGCAAACAGGATTTACCGTATTTTTCGCTCTATAAAACGCTTCAGACCACAGGACGCACCTAGTTTTTGGAGGAGGAAAACAAGAAGAAAAATATTCTGAATCTCAGAAGTCAGAACAGCAAGGGGGATTGCTGTGCAGTGAAAGCAGCAATCCCTCTTGCTGTTCTGGCTTCTGGGATAGCTGCGCAGCCTGCATTCGCCCCATAAGATGCACACACATTTCCCCTTACTTTTTAGGAGGGAAAAAGTGAGTCTTACAGAGCAAAAAATACGGTAAATGCTCACAGTTCTGTGCGCACAGCACCCCAGAAGGCTAATGCCCGTCCTTGGTGGGGCTGCTCACCCCATCCCTTAATGAAGCCATACCAACCTATGGTGACCTCAAAGTTGATGGGCTTGTCTCCATTCTTCCTGTCAATCATGGTGGCCTCCAGGAAGGATCCAAAGAGAAAAAATTCCTCCATCTTGCCCGTGCAGTTCTGTGGGGTGGGAGAAGGACATAAGAAGAACTTAGGAATTTGGAGATTTGGGGTAGAATGAATTTATCATTCTGGGGAAGAATATCAGTGATTCAAATGATTGTCTTGCTAAGAATGTTATTTTTATTCCAATCGATCCTGGTGATAGGCGGTACTGGAAGCTTTAAAGAATGGCAAAAATATATATATTTCCAGATTCATCTGGCAGAGGAAGAAAACAAGGATAAAATATAAATTGCTATCAGATGTTAAAGAGAGACGGGGTTTCGCCCTGCCAGACTTAAAACTATATTATGAGGCATCCTGTATTTGCTGGATCTGGGATGGGATAATATTGAGAAATGGGGATATTTTAGATTCAGAAGAACATGATAACACATTTGGATGGCATGCATATTTATGGTATGAAAAAGCAAAGGTTTTCAGAATCATATAATGAGGAAATCAATTTTAGGGTATGGGGAAAATATAAAAAAAATATAAGAACAAAGGGAGATAAGAAGAACTTGCTGCATCTGGCTAGAGGGAACCCTGAAGCAGTCAACGCAAGTTCGGCAGATGTGTGACGAGAAGGTATAGAATCAGAGAACTATAGAGTTGGAAGGGACCCCGGAAGCCATCTAGTCCAGCCCCTTGCAATGGAAGAAGTAAGTATGGCCCATTTATATAACTAAAGCAACTGAGAGAAATAAGGGTGTTGCTTCTAGGGTTCAAATCCTGCAATAACTCACAAGTCAGGAGCTAAATCCTAGGGGGAAGGAAGTCTATAGAGAAGCTAGTGTTCCCTGCTACCCTTGCGGGGGAGCTTAAGGAATCAGAATCATAGAGTTGGGAGAGACCACAAGGGCCATTGAGTCCCACCCCCTGCCAAGCAGGAAACACCATCAGAGCACTCCTGACATATGGTTGTCAAGCCTCTGCTTCAAGACCTCCAAAGAAGGAGACTCCACCACACTCCTGGGCAGCAAATTCCACTGTCGAACAGCTCTTACTGTTAGGAAGTTCTTCCTAATGTTTAGGTGGAATCTTCTTTCTTGTAGTTTGGATTCATTGCTCCGTGTCCGCTTCTCTGGAGCAGCAGAAAACAACCTTTCTCCCTCCTCTATGTGACATCCTTTTATATATTTGAACATGGCTATCATATCACCCCTTAACTTCCTCTTCTCCAGGCTAAACATGCCCAGCTCCCTTAGCGGTTCCTCCTAAGGCATCGTTTCCAGGCCTTTGACCATTTTGGTTGCCCTCCTCTGGACACGTTCCAGTTTGTCAGTGTCCTTCTTGAACTGTGGTGCCCAGAACTGGACACCACAGTATAAACAAGAACTAGCAAGGAATAGATGATAATAACGATAATTTTATTATTTATACCACACCCATCTGGCTGGGTTGGGCCAGGATCAGAGGCTTACGTCGGCAACTGCCGTGGCCATCTCAACTTGGACTTCGGTGGAGCTGGTGAGCTCTGGGTTGCTGGTATCCAAGATTTCCACGGCCAAGCTGAGCAGGAGGCGGGCACGGAAGGAGACCCCTTCGCCCAGGCCCTCGTTCAAGTCCTGGTGCTCATCCATCAGGGTGTAGTTGCGCGTGGAGCCGTACATGTTCACCCAGGCAGGGCCAAACGTGGGCAGGAAGCCTGGTCAAGAACAGCAGAGCAAAGGGAAGAAGGTCAGTGTTGAGGTAGCACATTGTTAACCTGTGGAACTCGCTCCAGCAGGAGGCAATAGCAGACACCAAATAAAATAATAATAATAATAATAATAATAATAATAATAATAATAATAATAATTTATTATTTATACCCTGCCCATCTGACTGGGCTTCCCTAGCCACTCTGGGCAGCTTCCAAAAAAATATTAAAATACTGCAATACATCAAACATTAAAAGCTTCCCTGAACAGGGCTGCCTTCAGATGTCTTCTTAAAGTCTGGTAGTTGTTCTTCTCTTTGACATCTGGTGGGAGGGCGTTCCACAGGGCGGGTGCCACCACTGAGAAGGCCCTCTGCCTGGTTCCCTGTAGCTTTGCTTCTCGCAATGAGGGAACCGCCAGAAGGCCCTCAGCGCTGGACCTCAGTGTCTGGGCAGAACAATGGGGGTGGAGATGCTCCTTCAGATATACAGGACCGAGGCTGTTTAGGGCTTTCAAGGTCAGCACCAACACTTTGAATTGTGCTTGGAAATGTACTGGGAGCCAATGTAGGGCTTTCAAGACCGGTGTTATATGGTCTCGGCGGCCGCTCCCAGTCACCAGTCTGGCTGCTGTGTTCTGGATTAGTTGTAGTTTCCGGGTCACCTTCAAAGGTAGCCCCACGTAGAGTGCATTGCAGTAGACCAAGTGAGAGATAACCAGAGCATGCACCACTCTGGCGAGACAGTCTGCAGGCAGATAGGGTCTCAGCCTACGTACCAGATGGAGCTGGTCAACAGCTGCCCTGGACATTTGATCTGTGCCTCCATGGACAGTTGTGAGTCCAAAATGACTCCCAGGCTGCGCACCTGGTCCTTCAGGGGCACAGTTACCCCATTCAGGACCAGGGAATTGGATGACTTTAAAAGAAAATTTGACCAAACTAATATTAAGTCTATCCCGGATATGCTGTGCCGGTTTTGTTTTGGTTTTTTTTTTTTGCAAAATAATGGCACTCGGTTCGTGCTTCACCTCACCTTTGTCTCCTTCGTTGGAGATCTTCCTGAGGTCGATGAAATGGGTCCCAATGGCCACGTCGTTGACCTTGTCAGAATCGCGGATCTGGACCTTGATCCGCTTGCACAGTGGGGGGAACATTTCCGTGAAGACAATCTGCTCGTTCCAGGTGGGCTCGTAGCTGCTTTTCTGGACCGAGGTTTTCCCCTGAGAAAGACATAAGGAGATAAGGACACCAGAAGAACCTCAACGGGCCGAAACCTGAAGGTTTGTCTAGCCCAGCATCCTGTCTCCAAGAGTGGAGAGGCAGATGTTCCCAGGAAGCCTACAGACAACCATGTTCTCCCACTGTAGTTTGCCAGCAACTAGCATTCAAAGGTATGCTGGTCCTGGTGCTGGAGGCTCCATATAGCCCTCAGGAACTGCATCCCTTGATAGGGATCTTCTGGGAATGATCTAATAGAAGCCAGTAGCCATCTAAGGCTGATCAAAGATCCCAGGCCATATTGGTAAAACCTATTGGTGTTTCGCAACTTTCAGACCAGTTGCAGGACCTTAGCCAACCTAGCAGAGTACACGCAGAATCCATGGAAGCAATTGGCGACTTGGCTGCAGACAGGATAGACGAAGCAGGAACCAGGAACTTGTAGTTAGGTGTTTATTACATACAGTGGACTATTTACAGGAACAGAACATGGATCTTTAGCTAGTTCTCTCTGACACAACTCACAACTCCTTCACTGACACAGAACTCTGAACTCCAAACTCTGAACTAACACATTCCAGCTAGTAGGCCATTAATTATCACTCCCTTGAGAGAGCTTGACCAATCAGGGAGCTGTCTCCATGCCTCTGTATCACCAGGCAGACTTACTCCTTCACATGAGCTTTTGGCTGTCTGCCAAAACTTAATTGACTCTGTGTGAGTAGCTGCACATACACAGTTTCCCAACAGGCCACAACCAGATTGAGCCATGCAGCAAGAGATTACAATTTCACAGAATAATAGATTTGTAGAGTTAGATATTAGCCCCAAGCTCCATCTCATCCAACCCCCTGCAATTCAGGAATCAAAGCTGAAGAATCCGTGGCAGGTGGCCGTCCAACCTGTGCTTAAAAACCTCCAAGGAAGGTGAAATATACTCTGAGTCGAGAGTGGATTTCATGCTCTTTATTCAGCTCATAGTGGTGAGGAGGAATGGAGGTTCCCCCAGATTGTCTGCTTTATAAACATTATTTACACAATGGGTCCCACGTGGTTGGCTAATTCTGGGATTCACCTATAGGCCAATCAGGCTGCAGATTCACTTCCACCTGGAGCTGGATCAGATGGCTCCTGTGGACCAATCAGACTGCTGCATTCTGGGTCCTATTGTTCCAGGACCAATCAGACTGCTGCCTTTTGGATCCTATTCAACTTAGTACATAACAGAAGGAGAGTCCACCATCACCCAAAGGAGACTGTTCCACTGTCGAACAGCTCTTCCTAAGATTTAGTGGGAATCTCTCTTTTAATTTGGATCCAGTGGTTCAGGTCCTCCGGAGCAGCAGAAAACAAGAGTCAGCTCTTAGCAGATATTTGAAGATGGCTCTCCTATCTTATCTCAGTGTCCTCTTTTCCAGGCTAAACATACCCAGTTCCTTCAACCGTTCCTCATAAGGCTTGGTTTTCAGACCCTTGATCCTCTTGGTCTCCCTCCTCTGCACACCTTCCAACTTGTCAACACCCTCCTTAAATTGTGGTGCCCAGAATTGGACACAGTATTCCAGGTGGGGGTCTGACCAACAGGAAATAGCATGGGACTATTCCTTCCTTTAAAAGAATAGTCCTTTAAAGGAATAGACGCAGGTGGCGCTGTGGGTTAAACCACAGAGCCCAGGACTTGCCGATCAGAAGTTCGGCTGTTCAAATCCCCATGACAGGGTGAGCTGGCGTTGCTCAGTCCCTGCTCCTGCCAACCCAGCAGTTCAAAAGCACGTCAAAGTGCAAGTAGATAAATAGGTACCACTCTGGCGGGAAGGTAAACGGCGTTTCCGTGTGCTGCTCTGGTTCGCCAGAAGCGGCTTAGTCCTCCTGGCCACATGACCTGGAAGCTGTACGCCGGCTCCCTCGGCCAGTAAAGCGAGATGAGCGCCGCAACCCGAGAGTCGGCCACGACTGGACGTAATGGTCAGGAGTCCCTTTACCTTTACCTATTCCTTCCTTTGATCTGGACATTAAACTTCTGCTGATGCAGCCTAGAATAGCATTCGCCTTTTTTGCTGCTGCATCACCCTGTTGACTCCTGTTAAGCTTGTGGTCCACCAAGACCCCTCGATCCTTTTCACGTGTGTGTGTGTGTGTGTGTGTGTGTAGGGGGCACACAGGGAGGTGTCAATGGCACATAATTTCCCCATTGGATGTCTTAATTAACTCTCTGAAGGGGAATAATGGACTATTTATTTCCCATCTGCACATTGCTGGAAGTAGATAGTCTCACATATTCAAATCATAGAAGTGCAGAACTAGAGGGGATCCCAAGAGGTCATCTAGTCCTACCCCCCCCTGCAAAGCAGGAATCACAACTAAAGCATCCTGGCAAATGGTCTGAAAGCAGATTCTGGGGCTAAACTCCCAGGCCTTCACCAACTTGCAAGTATTTGAGGTGACAACTCCTGTTAGGTCCCACCAGATTGGCCATTGTATATTATTATATTATATTATATTATATTATATTATATTATATTATATTATATTATATTATATTATATTATATTATATTATATTATATTATATATTATTATTGCATTGCATTGCACTGCATTGCATTGCATTAATATAATTTTATTTAATTAATAGAAGAAAAGACTGCAACATGATAACGGACAACCGGTAATACTACGTTGTAACATCCTGGTGGTTTGAAATTTGACAAGCAAAGATATTTTTCTTTTTTTTTAAAGAATATTTATTAAAGTTTTCAATAATAATACAATAAAAATCAAAAAGAAAAAAAAGATAACAAAAATACAAAAATAAAAATAATTAAAAACACGTAAAGTTGCCATTTCTTATTTTTCATTGACTTATTTCCTAGACCTCCTCATACCTCCTTTTTTTGTATTCCAATTCAAATTGTTAGTTCAGCAAATCCTTATCAATAAATTTTAACCTATTTCTAACCCCCCCCCATATTCTCTTAAAGCATTACAGCTGGAAACCACTTAATTTCTGTCCGTATTTTTCTCAGCACCTTTTGATATCTACACCAATATAATAATAATTCAATTTTTTTCTATTTATTGAATGGCCATTGCAGTCTAACTGATTAGAGTGATGGTCCAAAGGATGCACATCATTAAACAAAAGCCAGCTGTCTCTCTGCAAGTGAGGGGGACTCTCAGGTTGGCCGAGTCCCGGGGCTCTCTTAACATGCCCACGTACCTTTTGTCCTGCAAAGAGGACCTGGACGTAGGGGTCCACCAGGTCCTTGTTTTCTCCAATGAGGGCCTTCTTGACGTTGGCCATGATGCTGGTGTTCATGCGAGGGAGACCCTCTGCCCGGTAGATCTTGATGTAGAAGCGCGCCCACTGCCTCTCCGGAGGGACACCGTCGGGAAGGAGCAGGTTCCTGCAAGACACAGTCAACACCGTTTTGGGAAACAATATACAATGACACCTTAAAGACCAACTAAGTCAGTTCTTGGTATGAGCTTTCGTGTGCATGCACACTTCTTCAGATACCATCGTATCTGAAGAAGTGTGCATGCACACGAAAGCTCATACCAAGAACTGACTTAGTTGGTCTTTAAGGTGCTACTGGAAGGAATTTTTTTTGTTTTGACTATGGCAGACCAACACGGCAACCTATCTGTAACTGGATATACAATGAGTTGAAGAAAATGTTCCATCTAACATTTGTTAATAAACCTGAAGCACTCTTGCCACCGTTGTTGCGTACATGAAAATGTTCTTCAATTTCCTTGGCAGGTTTTTTCCTACAATCCCTAACAAAAATGCTTCAGGCTTTCTTACAAATGTTAATTGGAACATTTTCTTCAACTCATTGTATATCATTTCCCATTTTTTTAAAATCTTACTACAGTCCCACCACATATGGTAAAAAGTCCCTTCTTTTTCCTTACATTTCCGGCATATATTTGAAGCAGTTTTATACATTCTTCCTATCTGCACTGGTGTTATACACCATCTATACATCATTTTCATGTAATTTTCTTTCAGCAAAGAACAATCTGTAAAAGAGTGGTGTAGTGGTTAAGAGCGGTGGACTCGAAATCTGGGGAATCGGGTTCGCTTCCCCGCTCCTCCACATGCAGCTGCTGGGTGACCTTGGGCTAGTCACACTTCTCTGAAGTCTCTCAGCCCCACTCACCTCACAGAGTGTTTGTTGTGGGGAAGGAAGGGAAAGGAGATTGAGACGCCACTTTAAGGCAGGGGTCAGCAACCTAAGGCCCATGGGCCACAAATGGCCCACGGGGATCGTTTAGCTGGCCCACGAGCTGCCCCCAAACCAAGTCCCCATGCGCTGCATTAAACCGGCACAGTGCGACACACGGACTCGCTTCTGTGGCCAAAAATTGCATTTCTGTAGCGTCTCCGCTGGAATGAACTGGCCAATTTGAGGTAAACCTTGCCAACCCCTGACTTAAGGGGAGTGAAAGGTGGGATATCAAGTTCAAACTCTTCTTCTTCTTCTCTCTCTCTCTCTCCTCCCCCCTTTCCCCCTCCCTCTGCTCTTCTCTCCTTCCTCGCCCTCTCCCCTCCTCACCCCTCAATGTCGTCCTCGTCCGTCTCGTTGGCCTTGTGGGGCGTCTTGATGTTGTCCCCTTTGCCCACCACCGCGATGTCCACCTTCACATAACCCTTCAGCCCCGCGGTGATGTCCTCTGGGTCCGAGAGGAGCGCCCACTTGTGGTAGAACTGGTGCTCTGCAAGGAGAAGACAAGGAGCCACCATGAGACCCTGTGAGGTGGGCTGGGGAGAGGGCAGGATTGCCCACAAGTTGAACATCTCAGCAGAGCCTGGCGCCTTCGTTCCCCCAGGTGGACTGGTGCAGGAACGGCGGCTTCGTTAGGCTCCCATTGTTGCATGGGAAACAGTCCTTGGGACTTTCCACATTGGATCCCGGGATGCCAGGGGGAACACCAGCCCGCAATGGCGCCCACCAAAGAGGATGGGCAGACTTCTGTGAAACCCATTATCAGTGAGGACCATGTCACTCTGCAAAGCGTGTGGCTGGACCACAAAAGTGGCAAGAACTAGTTTAGGAGGAGCCTAGCAACTGAATGTTAGAGTGAAAAACTGTGGGATGTAATCCACTGGGAGCAGTCAAGTACAACATTCCTTGTTTTCCTAGAGTGGACATGAGAGAGAATGTTTGGTCCAGCCAGTCGAAACTTCCTGTTCCTCCTGGCTGGAGCACCCTTCCTTTTGCATGTGATAGAAGGTGGGCGTGACCTTACCTGCCCAGGTAATAAAAGGACGGGTCACGCAGCACACCTCTCTCTCTTTGACTCCCTTCTTCGTTTGACCAGCTTTTAGCTAGGACTGCTCTGCTAGCTCTCAGCTTGCAAAAGCACTGGGATTATTCTCCCACATGGAGTAGATCTACATTTACATACAGTTATACCTCAGGTTGTGGTTTTTTTGGGTTACGGACCGCCAAAACCCAGAAGTACCAGAACGGGTTACTTCCAGGTTTCAGTAGTCACACATGTGCGGAAGCACTTCATCGCCCTTTGCTCATGCACAGAAGCACAAATCACAACCCGCATGTGCAGAGACACGCTGCTGCAGGTTGCGGATGCTGCAGGTTGCGAGCGTGCATCCTGCACGGATCACGTTCGCAACCCGAGCATCCGCTGTATTGTAACTAAGTCTGCCTTCAGGGATCCAACCGTAACTGATGTAAGTAAACTTCTTTTATTGACTTTGAATAAGATAGTGACATCTTTATTCTTTCAAGAGGCATTTAAGGGAACTTACCAGGAACGTACAATTCAATCTGAGACAGACTGAGTTGTATACTAGTGAGAGGCTCACACGAGCCTGCAACCAGTCTGTAAACTCTGCTAAGTAAAGGAACTTGCTAGCGCAAGTTTGGAAGGATATTAATAAACAACATATCCTCTCCTGCCACCCTGAACATTCCCACAAAAAGAATGTCAGATAAAGTGCAGAGAGGGCTTTGCACGCACAGGAAAAAAATGGTTTGAGTGAGTGTTTCCCAGGACTGTGGTTGGATGAAGAGAGGGTGAGGTACGGGGGTGACAGAGGGTGGTTGACTAGAGAAATGAACAGCTAAAATGATGCCCTGCATTCTTGCATTACAGAGGATCAGACTAGGAAACCCTCAGGGTCCCTTGTAGCTCTTTTATTCTAACTGGCTAACTGGAAATTTGGTGCCAGCCACTGTATTGAACCACCAAGGAGAATTTTCTCCCACAGCTACTGCCGCAATCCTGACAGCACAAGAACAGCCTTCCACACCAGGGGGAAAAAAACCTTTTGCCACCTACCTGGCTGGGTGTAAACGGTTCCGACGTCCATTTTGAAGGAGCCGACTAAGGTTCCACTGCGCAGGAGGTTTTTGGAATGAATCACCTTCAGGATAAAGGGGGGGGGGAGAGTCGGAGGAGAGGTTTAGCAAGGATCCTACCTTGTGCTTCACAGCAGACGTTTCTGAGGAATACGATAAACGGGCACCTACTGAACCCTAAATGCTATAGAAATGTTAGTTAGCTTGTTTGTTTTAACTGATAGGATGGATGTAAATGAAGGAATTCACTTCGGTTAGCAAGGTGGCCCGTTAGTCCAATGCTGTTTCTAAACGGTGGGTATTACCGTATTTTTCGCTCCATAAGATGCACTTTCCCCCTCCTAAATAGTAAGGGGAAATGTCTGTGTGTCTTATGGAGCAAATGTGTGGTCAGTCGCTGGCTCTCTTTCCGCCCCCTTGCCCAGGCCTCCATTGTTGAATGTTCTGCGGATAGGGGCTTTTTGTTTCCCCATCGACATGGGACTGGCTGATTAGATTATCTGTCTGGAAACTGTAGAAATGGCTCCCTTTCCTTTCCTAAAGAAGCTGCAGAACTGTGAGTTGAACCCCATAAAAACAGGATTTTTTTCCCTTTGCAAAGTAAGCTCAACAACTTTGAGCTGGTCCTCAAAAAAAGGGGGGCTTTCTCCCTTTGCAAAAGAAGCTGCACAACTTTGAGCTGATCCCCCCAAATACAGAGCTTCCCCCCTTTATGTCCCTTAAAAACTAGGTGCGTCTTATGGAGCAAAAAATACGGTAAATTACCCACTGAGGAAAGTCAAATCCCACAAGCCATCCGTACCCAGTGCAGTACCGTATTGGCCTGAATATAAGCCGCACCCCAATATGAACTGCACCTTTAAAATTGGAGGGGGGGAGAGAAAAGAGAGAGAACCCCCCCCCCCGAATATAAGCCGCTCCCTTCCTCGCTGCTCCTGGCTGCATCCTGGGTGCAAGAGGAGGAGCTGTGCTGTGTTGTTGGCGGCCTCTCCCCTTCCTCGCTGTCTCCCTTCCCGGCCTTGGGGGAGAGTGGGAGGGTCTATGCAGTGGGCAGGCTTCGCTTTGCCATGCTCCTAGAGCTGTTTGCCCAGCGCTCCTGGCTGCATACCATAAGGTCATGAATATGTCGCACTTTAACTTTTCACGCTTGGCATTTGGGGAAAAGTGGGACTTATATTCAGGCCAATACGGTATATCTTACATGCAGGTTTGGTGCCAAAGATTACATGTACACCCGAAAATTGCATATATCCAAACCTTCGTGCAGTGGTTCTCAACCTGTGGGTCCCCAGATGTTGTTGGACTACAACTCCCAACATCCCTGAGCACTAGCTAGGGACGATGGGAGTTGCAGTCCAACAACATCTGGGGACCCACAGGTTGAGAACTGCTGCCTTAGTGGGTGAGGCAGAGAAAGAGAAAATTTCCCATACTCCCAGCAAGCAATGCTGGGAGCTTAAAAACTCTTTTTGTGCCAGGTAACCTAAGCATATGGGACGCAGGTGGCGCTGTGGGTTAAACCACAGAGCCTAGGGCTTGCCAATCAGAAGGTCGGCGGTTCAAATCCCTGCGACGGGGTGAGCTCCCGTTGCTCAGTCCCTGCTCCTGCCAATCTAGCAGTTCGAAAGCATGTCAAAGTGCAAGTAGATAAATAGGCACCGCTCCGGCGGGAAGGTAAATGGCATTTCCGTGCACTGCTCTGGTTCGCCGGAAGCAGCTTAGTCCTGCTGGCCACATGACCTGGAAGCTATACACCGGCTCCCTCGACCAGTAAAGCCAGATGAGCGACACAACCCAGGAGTCATCCGCGACTGGACCTAATGGTCAGGGGTCCCTTTACCTTTACCTAACCTAAGCACAAAAGATATTTTAAGCTCTCTGCCTTGCTTGCTGGGCAAAGCTTGCTCGACATGTGCATTCTGAGAGGCTAAAGGATGCTTGCAGAAGTTCCAGCAGGAACCCAGATGGTCCCATGAAATCTCATACACAGAGCCAGTGCACAGCCCTTTGAGATTCACAGTTCTCTGAATTTTGCGACAGCAATTCTCGACCAAAACAATGTAGAACAGAAACGCACACATTGGAGAGAAGCACGCATGATGCTATATCAGTGGAAGAAACATACAGGAATGCCATGCTGCAGAGGAAATGTTTTGCAAAAATATGTGTGTTAGACAAAACGGTGTTTGAACCCATTTCTTGGGGCATAGATCTCTAGCCTCATGTGCCCTAGACTTGATTCACACGCTGGTTTGGAGCATCAGGTATTTCTCTTAAATGGCACCCAATTTCTTCATCTGCATCTGTTCCAGCTCTGCAGGTTGCCTTCTCCTAAGCTGTTCATCTCAAAACTGGCCAGTTTACAAGAATTCTCCAATGGAGACAGAGGAACAGGCAGAGAGTCTTGCTCACCGATATCTTGACGATTTTGTCGAACATGACATCTGGAGGAACGTGGAAGTCGAAGACAAAATACTGGGAGCAGGGAGGAAGGAGAGAGAAAAGGAGGGTCAGGGATTAGCCAGAAAGAACATTCTAGAAAGCCACTTCCGACGTAGAAGGAGGTGGGGTTGCGGGCTTCACCCTCCCACCATGCGCGGGGGGGGCTGGCTCTCAGCCTCTGCGCGATTGAGAGAATCCCGATCGCCTCATCCCCTGGCCAGCCAATCGACTAGCCTGGGGGGCGTGGCCTGCTCCATTTAATGCAGGGGCGGCCTCGGATCTCCCTCTTTGTGGTCGCCATTGAGGGGCCTGGTAGGAATTTTGCCACTTGGCAAATTGGCACCAGCCACTTGGTTTTTCGCCTACCTCATAGCCAATCGTCACAACTTCCTTGGTATTGGCGGTTCGGCATTGGTATTGGTATTTTTATGTAGATGGGAGGGGGGAGGAAGTGCCATCACCTGCCCCGCATATTGAGGGTAGTCCGATAAAGGATTCCAGGGGGCGTGGTCCTGTCCGAAGCCTAGGGAGGTGAGGGCCTAAGGCACGCCCCCTAGTGGTGACCCCGGGGGAGTTCCTAGTTGATGTCATCAGCAGGACTCCCCCTACTGGTGGTTAACCCTTCCCGGTCTTCAAGCGGACGGGCTGAAGCCGGATATAGTTGGTTAGGACCAATGCCTAAGCCAATACCGCTCATCACCTGTAACCAATAATGTTGTGGCCATATTTAGCCCATTAACCTTAAATATCTGTGCCATGTGTCTTTATTTCCACTGGGGAGGAGGCGGGAACTCGCCACGCAACAGCCTTTCTCAACCTTAGGTTCCCAGATGTAGTTGGACTACAACTCCCATCATTCCTAGCCAGCATGACCAGTGGTCAGGGATGATGGGAGCTGTAGTTCTAGCACATCTGGGGACCTAAGGCTGAGAAAGGCTGTTCTAGAATCTCGATGTTCCACGGCCAAGGCAGAAGTAATGGTGAAAGTCTACAATTCCCTCAAAATATGAAGGGGGGGGGGATTCTTGAATTTTGAAAAAGTGGTGGGTTTTTAAAATCATTTTTTTCTTAGCAAGACATTCAAATATCAGCATTCAGGGATAAGAGCACTCTTTGGGTCCTTTGCTGCATTGCTGCACTGAAACATTCCTTTTGCAGAGTTTTTAACTTAAATTAAAATTGTCTTTATGCAGAGGAGGGATGGATCAGTCCCGCCCAGCCCAGCCTCTTGCAGAGGTGACACAGGGCTTATCCACACAGCCCCAGGCAGAGACCTCACCTCATTGTAGTAGGGGCAGTTGGTCGATTCTTTCATTGATGTGTATTTCTTCTCGTCCCCCACCTCCACGCAGACCACGGGGTCCATGTTGAGCCCCACCAGCTGCCGCGCCTCAATGACCGTGACGCTGACCTAGTCGGAGAAGAGGTGGTTAGCAGTGACCTAGGCCACTCAGAGTTTGGCGCCATCTTCCTTTATTCCCTCTCCTCGCTCTTGTCCCTAAAGGGAGCTGTGGGGCATTATTGCAGTCAAACCAGCAATTCATGTATTGCCAGATGGGCTCACAAAGGGGCTGAGGCTCAGAGAGCTTTCCCGACAAATTTGCTAGAGAGAACTCTGTGACATCATTTCCTTTGTCTGCTGTAACACTACATACTTCCTTCCTGCCTGGTCAGCCTCTTCTTTCTTCATCATGTTTCCAAGCTGACCACACAGGCATGTCTGAGCTTTGCAGTTCAGACACCATTTTTGAACGGAGATGAAGAAGAAGACGAAATAAAAATTTGTAATAATATGTGTACTCTGCCCATCTGACTGGGTTGCCCCAGCCACTCTATTATACACACACACACACACACACACACAATAAAACACTGCACAATAAAAAGCTTCCCTATACAGCGCTGCCTATTTTTTACTTTTAGAACTTAGTTATAAACTTGCCTTCATTTAGCTACTGTAATTGCTGCTTCAAGACCCAGATTATGTAAGTAAATACTACTTTTACTTCTTCACCAAACAATATGTGTGTGTCAAAATTTAAAAAAAATAAAAAATAAAAAGTCCAGTAGCACCTTAGAGACCAAGTATTTGTTTGTTCTGGGTATAAGCTTTTGTGTGCATGCACACTTCTTCAGATCATAGAATCATAGAGTTAGAAGAGACCACAAGGGCCATTGAGTCCAACCCCCTGCCAAGCAGGAAACACCATCAGAGCACTCCTGACCTATGGTTGTCAAGCCTCTGCTTCAAGACCTCCAAAGAAGGAGACTCCACCACACTCCTTGGCAGCAAATTCCACTGTCAAACAGCTCTTACTGTCAGGAAGTTCTTCCTAATGTTTAGGTGGAATCTTCTTTCTTGTAGTTTGGATCCATTGCTCTGTGTCCGCTTCTCTGGAGCAGCAGAAAACAACCTTTCTCCCTCCTCTATGTGACATCCTTTTATATATTTGAACATGGCTATCATATCTCCCCTTAACCTCCTCTTCTCCAGGCTAAACATGCCCAGCTCCCTTAGCCGTTCCTCATAAGGCATCGTTTCCAGGCCTTTGACCATTTTGGTTGCCCTCCTCTGGACACGTTCCAGTTTGTCAGTGTCCTTCTTGAACTGTGGTGCCCAGAACTGGACACAGTACTCCAGGTGAGGTCTGACCAGAGCAGAGTACAGTGGCACTATTACTTCCCTTGATCTAGATGCTATACTCCTATTGATGCAGCCCAGAATTGCATTGGCTTTTTTAGCTGCTGCGTCACACTGTGTGTGTGTGTGTTAAGATACGTGTGTGTGTGTGTGTGTGTGTGTGTGTGTGTGTTAAGGTGGAGAGTGCACCAGGGATGGTTCCCCATGAAAGGGAGATGGGAATCAGCTTACCTGGTAGTCCATAGGCCTCCCAGCACTGGGCTCCATTTTAATATCTGGCTTGGATCTGGAAAAGGGAATGATCACAGTCAGAAAAGTGCTCAGCACAGTTCACAAACACTATCTCAGTAAGCTGCACAAGAGCCCGAGAAGGTAGGTCAGCACTATGTTTGCCAGATGGAAGTCGAGGGTGAAAAGCTTTCCCCTCGACATCAGAATTCCATATGTGAATTGTGGCCTGCTTAGCAGGCTCTGGAAAAGAGAAGATCTTTTGCCCCTAGTGATGCACATCCTACTTCTCCTGGAGCAAGCTTGTTTTCTCTTGCTTTGGAGTGTAGGACTCGAACCCATGGCTTCAAGTTACAAGAAAGGAGTTCCCACTAAACATCAGGAAGAACATTATTATTATTATTATTATTATTATTATTATTATTATTATTATTCATAATTATTACAAAATACAAGCAAAATACATACAAATACATATATACATATATTTTTTCAGATAAGCACACATATATAAAAAAGAACAAAAAAGGAAAAAAGGAAGAAAAGAAAAAATAAGAAGAAAAATTGGAAGAAGAAAAATAGGAAGAACTTCTTCCAAATTTATTCTACAAATACCTCAATAATAAAATTTCATTGATTGACTTCCATCACTTACGCTGCACTCCCTATATACATTTTAAGCAAATTTGTATCTGTTATTCCATATTTTCCCCATATAATCTCATACAAATATTCTAATCAATAAGTTTTCTAAGTCTTTCATAAATCTATTCTAAACACAACCAAGACTTTACACTTAATCTTTGTCTACATAAATGACCATATAAACATTTCCATTGTTTCTGGATCCTTTGAGGAAGAACTTTCTGACGTTAAGAGCTGTTCGACCGTGGAACAGACTGCCACAAGAGGTGGTAGACTCTCCTTCCTGGGAGGTTTTCAAGCAAAGGTTGGATGGCCATCCGCCATTGATACTTTAGCTGAGATTTCTGCAATGCAGGTGGTTGGACTAGATGCCTCTGGGGGTCCCTTCCAGCTCTACAATTCTATGATACCTAACTTGGATCCATCCATGTTTATTTTATTATTATTATTATTATTATTATTATTATTATTATCCCGCCCTCCCCTGCTGAAGCCGGGCTCAGGGCGGCTAACAACAATAAAATAGTGCAACATTCTTGTCAGGACTGCCTCTAGGTCCCAGCTCACAGAGGACCAACGCCCGGTTGATGTAATGTACAAAAGTCTTTATTGAAGTTTAGTTTCCATTTCAAACCCCAGAGCGCGTAACCCTACGTCTAGACTCTAGATCGGCGAAGTCCCCTCTGAGTCACTATCCCTTCCGCACCAGTTCAAGATCCTAGCCCGGCTCCACCTCCTGCGCTGTTCCTTCCTCCTCTGGGTCCTTCTGCCCCCTGGGGTTTCCTCCTTCCTGGACTCTTCTGATGCTGGCCCCCCTGAGTCTTGCCCTTCCTTCCGGTGGGCTTTAGGACCTGGCTCCCTATCCGGGCTCCCTGCTGTGCTGCTCGCCTGTACATTTGAACTTGGCGCACGCGCCCAGCCGGTAACCTTCCTCCTGACCGTTTCCCCGCTCTCCGATGTGGGCGTGGTCAAACCTGACTCATCTCCTCTCGCTGGTGGTGAGAACACTGGTCCCGATTCCTGGGACTCCCCCTCCCTACTGCGCTCTGGTGGGGAAGCTGGTCCTGATTTCCAACTGCTGCTCTGGGAGTCCCCGCTGGCCCCTTCCTCCTGGGGTTTTCCCCCTGGAGCCCCCCTTGCCCTGGCCATCGGCGCTCCCTTCTGTGAATCTTCCGATTCGCTGGAGAGGCTCGTGGAATGACTCTGGCCACTGTCACTGCCTCCACCCCACTCGGATTCCTCCTCCTCACTCTCCATTTGCTCCCCCTCCTGTGTCTCTGCTCCTGAACCCCTGACATCCATCCCCCTCTCGAAGCCCCCCCTGCCCCCTCCCCCGCTTCAGGTGCAGGTTCCGGGTGCTCCAGTGTTGTGGGGGTGAGTTCAGGATACAGTTCGTCCCCCGAGGCGTGCAGCCATCGGGACAAGTCCGGGAAGTCCTCCATGGGCTCGTCGACGGCGATCTCCTCTGCTTCCATCTCCCGGGCGGTGTGTTCGAAATCCGAGGCCGCCCCCAAATCACCCAAGACCCCCTCTCCCCCTGTCGTCTGAGGTGACACCACGTCCCAGGGTCCCTTCGGCAGGTCTCTGCGCCAGCCCACTTCGCGTTGGTCCTCCCACCAATAAGATCCCCCCGTGCCAAACCCTGAGAGCGATCCCTCTGGGGAACTGCCTCCCGGGGCCGATTCCTCAGCTGAAGAGAAACCCTGGAAAGTGTTGGCTGAGGTGTGGGTGTGAACAGACAGTCGTCGAAAAAGTCCGCTGGAATGGGCTTGTGCGGGAAAAGTGTATGGAATTCTTCCTTGAGCCACTGCTCCTCCAATGCATAATCCGGCACCCACCTGTTGGCGCTGGCCGGGGTGTCCTCTGTGGCGAGGAGATATTCAATCCCTTCCTCCCCCCACCTTGAGTCTAAAATCTCTGTGGCTTCATTAAGTGGCCCCCCTCTCGGCGACCCCCCCTTCGTGGGCGCTTCCCTGAACGGGCTCGGTGCTGTCCCTGGTGCCTGAAACCGGTGAGGTGCCTTGTAGGGCGTGAGCACTGATCTATGAAAGACCGGGTGCATTCTGGCCCCCCCGGGAGTGTTAACCGGAAGGCCACTGGGTTGATCTGCGCCTCGACTTGGTAAGGCCCTAGCTGCTTGTGTCCGAGCTTCTTCTTGGCCAACGATCTGGCCGGAACTGCCTGGGCTGCTAACCAGACCCAGTCTCCCACCCGGATGTCCTCCCCAACTCTCCTGTGTCGGTCTGCCTGCACTTTGTAAGCCTGTTTTGCTAGCTCTAACTGCCTCCTGAGCTGCTCGTGGACCTCCTGCAACTCCGCTGCCACGGCCTCTGCTCCCTGCGGCTCCCCCTCCCTCACTTTCTCCAAACCCGGGAAGGTTCTGGGATGCCGCCCATTGTTGGCGAAAAACAGTGTCACCCCTGTGGACACGTGCTTCGTGTTGTTGTAGGCAAACTCGGCCAGCGGTAGGTAGTCCACCCAGGTCGAGGGCTGCTGGTTCGCGTAGCATCTCAGGTACTGCTGCATGATGGCGTTGACCCTCTCCGCCTGTCCGTTAGTCTGCGGGTGTCTCGCCGACGCCAGGCTGACCTTGACGTTCAGGATGCCCATTAGCTTCTGCCAGAAGTTGGAGATGAACTGGCGCCCCCGGTCGGATAAGATAGACCGTGGCAGGCCGTGCACCTTGAACACGTGGTCTATGAACAGCTTAGCGGTCTGCTCCGCCGTGGCCACCTTCGCGCAAGGAATGAAGTGGGCCATCTTGGTGAACAAGTCTACTACCATGAGTACTGCTGTCTTGCCTCTCGAACTGGGCAGATCTGTGACAAAGTCCAGGGCCACCCTCTCCCACGGTTCGAACGGTGTCTGTAGCGGTTCCAACAGGCCCGCCGGCGGCCTGTGTACTGGCTTGGCCCTTTGGCAGGTGTCGCACCTATTGACGTAGTCCGCGATGTCCCCCCGCATCTTGGGCCACCAAAAGTCTCTGGCTACCAAGTCCACCGTCTTCTCTTTGCCGAAGTGCCCCGCGCTGGGCGCGTCGTGGAGCTGTTGCAGTACTTTCGCGCGGAGGTCGTCTCCCGGTACGTAGAGGGCCCCTTTGCGGATGAGCAGGCCGTCGCGTATTTGGAAGTCTTCGTCCCTCGCCATGCCGCTGCGCACCTCCTCCATCTTGGCTCGAGCGAAGGAGTCCGTCTGCAGCGCGCGACGTACCGTGTCCAGGTCCACCGTGGCTGAAGCGCATGCCCATGCCTTTGTTGTGAAAATGTGCTTGGCCGCCGCCGGCGCCTCTTCCTCCAGATACTGCGGTTTCCTGGACAGCGCGTCTGCCATGATGTTGTTGTTTCCTGGGATGTATTCTATCCTGAAGTCGAAATCGGCAAAGAACTCCGCCCAGCGGATATGTCTCTGGTTCAGGAACCTCGCCGTGCGCCAGTACTCCAAGTTCTTATGGTCCGTGCGGACCTGCACCGTGTGTTTGGCTCCGACGAGGAAGTGCCGCCACGCCTTGAAGGCTGCATGTATGGCCAGCAACTCCCTGTCCCAGATGGTGTAGTTCTGCTCCGACTTGCTGAGTTTTCTGGAGTAGAAAGCGCACGGCCTCCAGTCCCCCTGGTGGTCTTGCTGCAATAGGACGGCCCCCACGGCCCTGTCTGAGGCGTCCGTCTCCACTCTCATGGGCCTGCTGGGGTTCACGTGTAGCAGGTGTTCTTCGGACGCGAAGAGACGCTTGAGCTTCTGAAAGGACTGCTCCGCCTGCTCCGTCCAGATGAACTTCTTCTTCTTGGAACTGAGGGTGTCGGTGATGGCCGCTGTCTGCATAGCGAAACCCTTGATGAATTTGCGATAAAAGTTGGCAAAGCCGACAAACCTCTGGACTTCCTTCCGATTTCGCGGGCTTTTCCAGTCCAGCACTGAATGTACCTTGGCGCTGTCCATGGCGAGTCCCTTGTCAGACAGCTTGTAGCCCAGGAAATCCACCTCCGTCCTGTCGAACTGGCACTTCTCCAGCTTGGCGTAAAGCCTGTGCTCCCGCAGCCACTGCAGGACTTCCTTGACATCTCTTTCGTGAGCCTCCTGCGACTCCGAGAAGATCAGGATGTCGTCCAGGAAGCAGACGCACTTCTTGTAGAGAAGACCCGCCAAGACATGGTGCATGAAGGCCTGAAAACAGTGGGAACCATTTTGTAATTCAAAAGGCATAACTCTATATTCATAGGTGCCCAGCGGCGTAAACATGGCCGTTTTCCACTCGTCACCTTCCCGCACGCGAATGAGATTGTACGCTCCACGCAGATCCAACTTGGTAAAGATGCGACCCTTCCTCACCGTCGCCAGCAGGTCATCGATCTTGGGCATAGGGAAGGCTGAGGGCTTAGTTTTCGCATTTAAGACGCGGTAATCAACCACCAGCCTCTTCTGGGGCGTGTCCCACTTCTTCACAAAAAACACAGGACTGCCCCCTACCGCCTTGGACTCTCGGATGAAACCCCGCTTCAAGTTGTGATCTATGAACTCCCTGAGTTCCTGCAGTTCATCTTCAGACATGGAATACAGTTTCCCCGTTGGCAGCGTCGCCCCCGGCAGGAGGTCAATCTTGCAGTCGTAGGGTCTATGGGGAGGCAGCTTGTCCGCTTCCTTCTCGCAGAAGACCTCCAAAAACTCTTTGTACTTGTTGGGTACAGCTTGCAACATGCCCAAGTTCAGCTGTGGTCCATCCTCACGCCCCTCATCTTCCTGGTTAGCTAGGATGCAGTGTTCTGCGCAGTAGGAGGAGCAGAAGGTCAGTTGACGCTGGTACCATGCCAATGCCGGGCTGTGCCTGTCCAGCCAACTCATGCCCAACACAATGGGCGTGTCTGACAGGCGGGTGACGTTGAAGCTGATGACTTCGTGGTGGTTGCCAATTCGCATCACCATTGGCGGCGTCTGCTGCAGCATCTGCCCTCCCAGTAGCTCTCTGCCGTCCACCATGACGACGTTCAGGGGCACTGCCGCTGGCAGAAGCGCTATGCTATGTTGCTGGATGAAATCCACGCCTATAAAATCTGCATTGCTTCCAGAATCAATGGTAATGGGGACTTCCATGGTGAGCCCATTGGGAAGTTGGAGGGATGCGGTGAGCTGCACTACTGGTTTGGGTGGGAGGGGGTCCGTGGGCTGCAATATTCCTGGGGACTGCTTCACTGACTTGTCTGGCTGGGCCCCAGTGGCTCCGATTCCAGCCAGACATTGTCGTTTCCCTGCTGTGATTCACTCTGCTGAACTGCTCCTGTTACTGTCACTGAGGCTGCAGTGTGCTTGTGAATCCTCTGGGGACACTCTTTCGCCATGTGCTGAGCACTGTTGCAGATGTAGCATTTCCTGTTCCCTCTAGGAGGTTTCATTTTGACTGCTCCCGGCGTTAGGGCTCTGGCTGCTGACTGAGCCTTGGCACCACCTATCTCCATCGGCTCCTCACCTCCTCCCAGCGGAGGCATGGATTGAGCGCGCGCCACTTCCTTGGGAAAGGGGGGCGGTGCTCTTGCTGGCGTGCGTCCCCAACGCCCTTCCTCCTTGCCCCAAGGGCGTTCTTCCAGCCACACTCCAATCGTGAGCGCCCTCTCCACCACGTCTTTGGTGGTCTGGGGTCTTTCCCCCCTTGCAATTTCGTCTTTCACAGCTCCGTTCAGCCCCTCCCAGAACAGGTCTCTGACGACAGCTGACTCTCTCTCCCACCCCAGCGCGTTCACCAGTGCAAAAAAGCGGGAGTGATATTGTCTTACAGTGGCTCTGCCTTGTCTTAGTCCGTGAACCTCCCTCCTGGCGATATCCACATCAATCTCTGACAAAAAACACGCATCCATCGCTTTAATGAAGGCAGCCGCATTTTGGAGGGCTGGATCCTTATCTCTCCAAAGATTGCGCAGCCATGCTTTAGCTTCTCCATGGAGATGAGATACTATAAAGCCCACTTTCTCCTCCTCCCTTCTAAAGTCCTTCTCCAGCAACTGTAGTGCATAAATCACGTCTGCTCTGAAGTTAGGATACTGCTGCAGGTTCCCATCGAAATGAGACACAAGGCTCCCTCCTCTCTTCCCCAGCCCAATGCCCTCTGGTCTGGGTGCCGGTAGCCCCTGTGTAGTCAACACGTCTAACCTGGTTCGCAGATCCTGGCAGGCAGCAGCTGCTTCCTCTTCCTTCTTTTTGGATGCCAAAACTTCTGCGGTCAGTCGTGTCACTGCATTTTGCAGGCTTTCTATTTGCTCTTCGGTAGTCATTTTGCCTGGTATTCGTGAGCTCGCGAAGCACCAATCTTCGCCCCTCGCTGCGTTCCCTCATGTCGCGAGGTTGTAAACCGGAGAGGGGACTTACTGTCAGGACTGCCTCTAGGTCCCAGCTCACAGAGGACCAACGCCCGGTTGATGTAATGTACAAAAGTCTTTATTGAAGTTTAGTTTCCATTTCAAACCCCAGAGCGCGCAACCCTACGTCTAGACTCTAGATCGGCGAAGTCCCCTCTGAGTCACTATCCCTTCCGCACCAGTTCAAGATCCTAGCCCGGCTCCACCTCCTGCGCTGTTCCTTCCTCCTCTGGGTCCTTCTGCCCCCTGGGGTTTCCTCCTTCCTGGACTCTTCTGATGCTGGCCCCCCTGAGTCTTGCCCTTCCTTCCGGCGGGCTTTAGGACCTGGCTCCCTATCCGGGCTCCCTGCTGTGCCGCTCGCCTGTACATTTGAACTTGGCGCGCGCGCCCAGCCGGTAACCTTCCTCCTGACCGTTTCCCCGCTCTCCGATGTGGGCGTGGTCAAACCTGACTCATCTCCTCTCGCTGGTGGTGAGAACACTGGTCCCGATTCCTGGGACTCCCCCTCCCTACTGCGCTCTGGTGGGGAAGCTGGTCCTGATTTCCAACTGCTGCTCAGGGAGTCCCCGCTGGCCCCTTCCTCCTGGGGTTTTCCCCCTGGAGCCCCCCTTGCCCTGGCCATCGGCGCTCCCTTCTGTGAATCTTCCGATTCGCTGGAGAGGCTCGTGGAATGACTCTGGCCACTGTCACTGCCTCCACCCCACTCGGATTCCTCCTCCTCACTCTCCATTTGCTCCCCCTCCTGTGTCTCTGCTCCTGAACCCCTGACAATTCTAAAAACATTTCATTATAAAAAATAATTAAAATCAAATTGATGGCAACCATAAGCTTAAGTTCTGTAAAGATTGCCAGAGGAGGGAGTCAGACTGCGCCCTGGCCAAAGGCCTGGTGGAACAGCTCTGTCTTGCAAGCCTTGCGGAAAGACGTCAAATCCCGCAGGGCCCTTGTCTCTTGTGACAGAGCGTTCCACCAGGTTGGAGCCGCAGCCGAAAAAGCCCTGGCTCTAGTTGAGGCCAGCCTAACCTCTCTGTGGCCTGGGACCTCCAAGGTGTTTTTATTTGCAGACCGTAAATTTCTCTGTGGGACATACCAGGAGAGGCGGTCCCGTAGGTACAAGGGTCCTAGGCTGTATAGGGCTTTAAAGGTTAAAACCAGCACCTTAAACCTGATCCTGTACTCCACCGGGAGCCATTGCAGCTGGTATAGCACCGGGTGAATGTGATCTCACAGCGAAGACCCCATAAGGAGTCTCGCCGCGGCATTCTGCACCCGCTGGAGTTTCTGGGTTAGTCTCAAGGGCAGCCCCCACATAGAGCGAGTTACAATAATCCAGTCTGGAGGTGATCGTCGTCTGGATCACAGTGGCTTGGTCAGGGCGAGAGAGGTAAGGAGCCAACTGCTTAGCTTGGCGGAGATGGAAAAATGCTGCCTTTGTTATAGCTGCAATCTGCGCCTCCATGGAGAGGGAGGTATCAAAGATTGCACCCAAACTCTTAACGGACGGTGCTGGCACTAATTGCGCCCCCGCAAAAGATGGGAGTTGCCCCCCCAATCCCATATCATCCCGACCCAGCCAGCCAAAGGACCTCTGTCTTCGAAGGATTTAACTTCAGCCGGCTCCCACGTAACCATCCAGCCCCAGCTTCCAAACATCTGATCAGTGTGTCTGGGGCCGAGTCAGGATGGCCGTCCATCAACAGATAGAGTTGGGTGTCATCAGCATACTGATGGCAGCCCAGCCCAAAACTCCAGACAAGCTGGGCGAGGGGGCACATCAAGATGTTGAAAAGCATCAGGGAGAGTATCGCACCCTGAGGCACTCCACACACCAAGGATAATAAGCCTAATCTGAGTAAAGGACGATTGACGACAAGCTTTGGACTCCATCCCTCAGCCTGCCTTGCAAGCTTGCTCACCTCTTGTTGGATACATTGGTGGTGACGGCTGTGACCGATGCCAGGGAGATGGTGTCTGGGTCCAGACCGCCTCCCAGCCGCATTGCCTTCCGGTCCAGGTCTTCGGCTTCCAGGACCGCCGGTTCATCTGCCATGGAGAGAGACGCAAATTCATAGTTAAGCCTCTTAATCTGAGCTATCAGTGGCTCCTCCTGGGATCTGTGAAGTATAAAAGGCAGACATGGACTTCTCTGCCATTCCATTCATCCAATAGCTGTTTCTGGGAGGCTGCATCCATAGATGCAAAGAATTCTAGGGATATTTTGTTAAGTGTGATTGTTTAATTGCACGCTGGAATGCCTGTATGTATATTGCCGAAAGGGTTTAACAATTGGAAACTTCTGTTGTGGTGTACTAAAGCTAGAAAGAGCTCTCTAAGCTTCTAGCTGGGTGAATAATTAACTGTTGATGTTCCCTGTTCTTTCACATGGGTGTTTAACCTTAGATCATATGATTAAGGTATTCAGTTGCAAATCTCTGTTTTGAAGGGAGTTGACTTTGGGTCTTTTGTTCCCAGGATAAATGAGAGAAAGATGTGCTAATGATTGTCTTCCAGAAGAAACAGCCTCAGACTAATGAAATGCAGGCTAATGGATTCTGTGTAAGGAGAGAGAGAGAGAGAGAGAGAGAGAGAGAAACCTTTGATTCTTCACTGGACTTAACTGTCCAGGGTTGGTTTTTTTACCTTTACCTTACCGTACCTGTTTAGAGTTATATTATATTTCTAAGAAGATGCTGAGCTTTGATAACCATATATCTTATGGAACTGTTTGGTTGCATCATTGATTGTTTTTGTACCTGTTTTGGAGACGTTCTTGTTAGTAAAGCTTGAATCATATTTATGGGTCTGGACAATATTTTCATCCCACAAGGAGTCAGTTTTTATGCATCCAATTTCTTCAAGCTGCACTATATTAATATCGGCAATATACTTTTCTCCTCGAACTGGACCTGGAGCCCCCCAGACATGCACTGCAAAAGGTCTCAGCGGTCACAATTCCCTGCCGCCCAGAAGACCAGGAGGTGAGGGTGCAAAGGGTTACCTTGCTTCCTGTGGTGGTCATCTTTTTGACCACGTGCTTTGCCCAGCTTCATGGCTGAAAAGACGCCTTTCCCAGCTCTGTAAGAAGAGTAGGCAGAGTGTCAGTGTCGTTGCCCCACTTTACAGTGGGAACCCCCAAATACATACATACATACATATATACATACATACATACACAACAGGTCTTTGCCCCTAGGAGCTTACAATCTGAACTTTGACAGTGGAGAGAGCCAAACAGAGGGAAGAAAGAGTAAGGAAAATGAGAGAGAGAATATAGGGAGATTTATTTATTTATTTGAGCACTTATAAACTGCCAACTCATCTATCTATCATCTATCTATCTATCTATCTATCTATCTATCTATCTATCTATCATCTATCTATCTATCTATCTATCATTCATTCATCTATCATCTATCTATATCTATCATCTATCTATCTATCTATATCTATCTATCTATCTATCTATCTATCTATCTATCTATCTATATCTATCTATCTATCATCTATATCTATCATCTATCTATCTCATGGTGGGATGCAATAAAATAATCAGAACATTTTTTTAAAATGCAGAACAAACGAGCTGTGCTAGTTATGAACCCCCTAAGTTGGGGTCACCTTCAAAGTTTTGCAATCGGTTTGCAGCACAAACCCTGCATTTTGCTGCACGTCCGAGACGGAGTAATTGATACATCAAACCCAGATTCCTAGGCATCACCCCAAAATCCTGCACCGTCCGATTCACTCCAAACCTGTGCCAAAGTTTTGCAGAGCAAACCCATGTTTTGCAGTGCCCCCAAAACTAAGCAATTATCAAACTGGGGTTCCTAGATATCACACACCCCAAATCCAACATTGCCTGATTTGCTCCAAACATGTGCCAAAGTTTTGCAAATGCTTTGCAACTGAATTGCAGGTCAAACCCCAAGTTTGGAAGTGCCCCTCAAAACTGTCTGGCTGACCTAACCAGCATGGGGCAATACTAATCATCCCCAATCCAACACTGTCCAGTTTACTCCAAACCTGTGGCCAAGTGGTGCTGCAGTTTGGATGGTCAGATCAGCCGCACCATTTTGGAGGCTCTGGAAAACATTGCAAAATGGTGGAACAGGGTCCCAGAATTTGGGGCTTGTTGTTAACACAGCTGAACAAATGACCAGTGCTGAACCCAGTGACTTCTCTCTCTATATAAAAAAGCACTTGGTCAAACATACTTTCCCAGCAGAAAGCAAAATAGCAAAAGTGAAGGTGCCCGCTATATTGAATGCCTTCGTTTGTGCAGATACTAAACGAATCTGAGGCCTTCTCCAGTTGATCATAGTGAGCTGGACAGTGGATAAGGGACAAGATGCTTAGACTGTGTTTGGGGTGAAGGCTGGGGAAGAGTTGAATGTGAAAATGATGAAAGGATTTGACAGTTGTGTTTATCCGAGTGGCATGGCAAGATATGGAGCAGAGGTTCCCTAAGGATGTTGGGCTTCCTGCAAGAATTACTTTCCTGTAATGATTTCACAGGTCAGCCATGTCCACACCCAGAGTTTCAGATTCAATGTAATTACTCAAATTCCCGTTGGTATATGACTCTTGGCCTTTGGACATTTATTTCCACTCCTGCTTCATCATCCTCTTGTAAGATACCGTATTTTTCGCTCTGTAAGACTCACTTTTTCCCTCCTAAAAAGTAAGGGGAAATGTGTGTGCGTCTTATGGAGCGAATGCAGGCTGCGCAGCTATCCCAGAAGCCAGAACAGCAAGAGGGATTGCTGCTTTCACTGCACAGCGACCCCTCTTGCTGTTCTGGCTTCTGAGATTCAGAGTATTTTTTTCCTAGTTGTCCTCCTCCAAGAACTAGATGTGTCTTGTTGTCTGGTGCGTCTTATAGAGCGAAAAATACGGTATATCCTGGAGTCTCAGCCCTTAGCTCAGGCTTCCCCAAACATGGGGGCCTGCATGTGTTTCAGATTATACTACAACTCCCACCTGCCTGCTGGTGGGAGTTGTAGTTTGAAACACCTGGAGGCCACCCGGTTGGAGAAGCCTGCCTTACAGAATGGTGCTGTGGCTTGGGTGCGGGGTCAAATCGGATGATGCCTTGAGTCCAATTGTTGGGGTCCTGTACTCAGCGAGGGTTGGAATCTAAAGGAGGACTGCATTGCTGGATAGCTCAGTTGCTTAGAGCATGGTGCTGATAACGGCAGGGTTGCAGGTTCGATCCTTGTATGGGACAGATGCATATTCCTGCATTGCAGGGGGTTGGACTAGAAATCAGGGTTCAGCAAACTTTTTCAGCGGTGGGCTGGTCCACTGTCCCTCAGAACTTGTAGAGGGGCCGGACTATATTTTGATAGGGGGAAAAGAACAAATTCCTATGTCCCACAAATAACCCAGAGATGCATTTTAAATAAAAGCACACATTCGACTCATGTAAAAACACGCTGATTCCCAGTTCATCCGCGGGCTGGATTTAGAAAGCGATTGGGTCAGATCCGGCCCCCGGACCTTAGTTTGCCTACCCATGGACTAGATGCTCCTCAGGGTCCTCTACAATACAGTGGTACCTCTGGATGCGATCAGGATCCGTTCTGGAGCCCCGTTCACATCCAGAGCAGAACACACCCTGCGTCTGCGCATGTGCGTGATGTCAGTTTGAGCGTCTGTGCGAGCGGTGAAACCCGGAAGTAACACATTCCGTTACTTTCAGGTCACCGTGGAGTGCAACCTGGAAACGTTCAACCTGGAGCGACTTTAACCCAAGGTATGATTGCTGAACATGTCAAACAAGTTTATTTGTAAGACAAGACCCTCAGAAGCCCTGTAAGTGCCCACATCAGCTCCCAAAAGAACAAGCTAAGTTGCAGGAGTGCCAGACTCATGGTTGGTTAATAATAATAATAATAATAATAATAATAATAATAATAATAATAATAATAATAATAATAATAATTCTGCCCTGCCCATCTGGCTGGGTTTCCCCAGCCACTCTGGGCAGCTTTCAATAGAACATTAAAAACAGAATAAAACTTCAAACATTCAAAAAAGAAGAGCCAGAGTTTTGGGGTGTGAGCTAAATGCTGGAAGCTGGAGACACAGAGACCTCCTTGCTCTGTGCTGGATTCAAAGCTGTGGCTAATGGAGAAGCAAGATCTTCTGGGGTGTCAATTCTGTGAGCCCCTCCATCCTATGCTCAGGTTGCACATGTGTGTGAATAAAACCATATACAGTGGTACCTTGGTTCTCAAACACCTTGGGACTCAAACGTGTTCCTGTTTTCGAATGTTTTTCAGAAGCCGAACCCCTGATGCGGTTGTCGGCTATTGTTTCTGGAGCGCCTGCACCAATCAGAAGCTGCGCCTTGGTTTCCGAACATTTTGAAAGTCAAACGTACTTCTGGAACGGATTAAGTTTGGCGCTTTTGTTTTTGATATTTATTTTGCATTTTCTAAGGGGAAGGGGAAGAGATGATTTTGTGCAGCCCGGCCCCTACACTCTGGATTTCTTTTTACATAAATAAATAAATGTCCGGAATCTGAAACACGAGACCTGCTTACAGGCACCCGGCTGACGCATAATGAAAAGCTAATTAACGGATGAATAATTAACATTCCTTTTAAATCAGAGAAGTGGGGTGGGGGATCATTTGCCAGGATGAGGGGGGGGGAGAGAGGGAGGAGAGAGGGAGGGTGTCATGAAATAAGGACTCTAGAGTGATGGGTCTGGTTATTCCAGAGGCAAATGGAGAAGAGGGGAAGTTTTGGAAGGTCCCAAATGGTCCAGGCTAAATTCCAGATTTGCTCCCGCGGAAGGGCCATGGAGCATCTCCCTTGTATAGTTCCCTCTTCCTATAAGGCCAGGATGGAGAAGATAGCCATTGTGGCTAGTGGCCACAGATAGCCCACAAGGGCAGAACAGGCGAATGATCACAAGCGGTATGTTACAACAGCTGTGCAGGCGGATGAAGGCTGTAGCAGATAAGAATCTACCCGCCTTCGTGATAATCATGCCACCGAAATAGCACCTCACTGCAAAGACTGCGCGTTGGTCAGTATGCACGGTTCTCCACACATGAAACAAATTCACCCACAGGCGCCTTCTGAAAACCCATCCCTCCTCCATGAAAGGTAAAGGTAAAGGACCCCTGACAGTTAAGTCCAGCCGCGAACGACTCTGGGGTTGCAGCGCTCATCTCGCTTTACTGGCCGAGGGAGCCAGCGTTTGCCCACAGACAGTTTTCCCGGGTCATGTGGTCAGCATGACTAAGCCGCTTCTGGTGAAACCAGAGCAGTGCATGGAAACGCTGTTTACCTTCCTGCCGGAGTGGTACCTATTTATCTACTTGCACTTTGACGTGCTTTCGAACTGCTAGGTTGGCAGGAGCAGGGACCGAGCAATGGGAGCTCACTCCATCGCGGGGATTCGAACCGCTGACCTCCTGATCAGCAAGCCCTAGGCTCAGTGGTTTAACCCACAGCACCACCCGCGTCCCCATGAATTTGTCTAACCCTCTTTAGAAATCCATCGCTGCTTGCACATCACTTATTTCCCTGACATCAGTGGGTAGGGAGACTGGGCACCAGAGGCAGCCGTTGAATGTGTTCAGTATGTGGTATAGTCACCCGAGAAGACTGTACCATGCTTTCTCATGAACAGCTGAGTCCTCTGTTCACACACACACACACACACACACACACACAAGCACAAACACTCAAGGTCAACACTCCAGCAAATACACAACGCCTCCAGCGATGGACACCTTTCCCCTAGGTTTGAGTTCTGGTTTCCTGGGTCAAGAACAGCGATTTGTTGGTATTAAAAGCACTCCCAAGAAACTAGTCCTCTTTAGCACGTTCCTCTTGCATGCCATCTGTTTCTGATGTCCAGACGCTGAATAATAAAAAATGCAATACTCCTGTCCACCCACCCAGACGCGCTAATCTTGCCCATGACTCTGTTATGGGATGGCACCTTGCATTCATTACCTGCCCCCCCCAACAAAAGCTTCCAGAGGTAAACAAACCAATCACCTACCTGTGTCCCAGGTAAGACAGACTCTACCTGTGTCTCGCGACTACCATCCCAGCAGAGGACAGGGGGCTTGGGACGGGGGGACGAGAGAGAGAGAAGGGCAGCTCTTCTCAGGGTGGGGGAACCCGTCGTCCACTCCCACCCTTTCCCCGGCCCCTCGAGCGGCCTCAAACCCAGGCCCCTCTGCCCCCCATTTTCCTCTGGCCAGCAGAGCAGAGTGGCGCTGATGCTCAGCTAGCGGCTCTGGCAGTGAACTGACACCGTCGCCTTCGTGAATATTGGATGAGAACATCCGAGACAGAACAGGACGCTCGGAGCGGCCGCCATACGATGTGCCACTGGAGAGGTTGGTCAGGGTGCCCACTCTAGATGCTGCCCCAAAGGTAGCTTTAGTGATTTGGTCCCTTGGCTAGGCCTCGGGCTCTCTTCCCTTTCCGCTAGCCCTCTGGGCTCACGTTTTCTGGGGTGCAGAGGAAAGAAAGAACCTCTGAGCGCCTCTTTCTCCTGCAATTCCAGATGGACTCGTCCAGGATCCGATTACAGCCTGCGGATGAATTATTCAGGCTTTATCTGCCTTTATAATAGCGGAGAAGGTGTGCGGCAGAGACGAGAGGATGAACACCGAAAAGGCGTACAGTCAAGGGGACAAGGAGTTGGCTCAGAGACCTGCGGCTGGGTATGTTCCCGGTGCTTGGGAAAGAGCCCATAGCTCAGAAGGACCCAGGCTGCTCCGGTGGAAAGAGACTTGTTGGCCGGAGGAGCAGCGAGTCCAAGGCAGCGTGGCAAAAGTTTATGAAATTAAGCACAGCACTCAGATAGTGGGTACAGGGAAGATGGTCTCTCTCTCTCTCTCTGGTCACGCTAGAACCCGTGGTCATTGAAGGAAGCCAAATGTTGGCAGAACCGAGACAGATTTTAGAAAAGGGCTCCAACACGCAGCACAGAGTCGAACTGCGGAACTCACTGCCACAGGGGTGGCCAGCAACTTGAATGGCTTTAAAAGAGAATTAAGCAGATCTGTGGGCTCTCAATGACTATGTTCTGCTTCCACAGCTGGAGACAGTTAATTCTGGAAACCCCAGAAGGGGAGAAGGCTCTTGTGTTTGAATCATAGAATCATGGAATCGTAGAATCATAGAGTTGGAAGAGACCACAAGGGCCATCGAGTCCAACCCCCTGCCAAGCAGGAAACACCATCAGAGCACTCCTGACTTATGGTTGTCAAGCCTCTGCTTAAAGACCTTCAAAGAAGGAGAGTCCACCACACTCCTTGGCAGCAAATTCCACTGTCAAACAGCTCTTACTGTCAGGAAGTTCTTCCTAATGTTTAGGTGGAATCTTCTTTCTTGTAGTTTGGATCCATTGCTCCGTGTCCGCTTCTCTGGAGCAGCAGAAAACAACCTTTCTCCCTCCTCTATGTGACATCCTTTTATATATTTGAACGTGGCTATCATATCACCCCTTAACCTCCTCTTCTCCAGGCTAAGCATGCCCAGCTCCCTTAGCCGTTCCTCATAAGGCATCGTTTCCAGGCCTTTGACCATTTTGGTTGCCCTCCTCTGGACACGTTCCAGTTTGTCAGTGTCCTTCATGAACTGTGGTGCCCTGCTTGCTGGTTTCATATTATGGGCAGAGCATCGCCATCCTGGCTAGTAGCCATCAATAGCCCTCTCTTCCTCCATGAATTTGTTCAATCCTCTTTTAAAGCCATCTAGACTGTGAGCAGTCTCCTGTGGCAGTGAGTTCCATAGTTCAACTATGCACTGCGTGATGAAGTCCTTTGAAGAACGTTTCCAAGCACAATTCAAAGTGTTGGTGTTGACCTTTAAAGCCCTAAATGGCCTTGGCCCAGTATACCTGAAGAAACGTCTCCACCCCCATTGTTCTGACACTGAGGTCCAGCTCCGAGGGCCTTCTGGTGCTTCCCTCCCTGCGAGAAGTGAGGTTAAAGGGAACCAGGCAGAGGGCCTTCTCGGTGGTGGCACCTGCCCTGTGGAACGCCCTCCCACCAGATGTCAAGGCAATAAACAACTATTTTACTTTTAAAAGACAACTGAAGGCGGACTTGTTTAGGGAAGTTTTTAATGTGTGACATTTTAATGTATTTTTAATCTTTGTTGGAAGCTGCCCAGAGTGGCTGGGAATACCAAGCCAGATGGGCGGGGTACAAATATATTATTATTATTATTATTATTATTATTATTATTATTATTATCCATCCTGAATCTTCCAAATTTCCAGCTTTACTGGATATAGCATTGGGGGAGAGAGAGAGAGAGAGAGAGAGAGAGAGAGAGAGAGAGAGAGAGAGAGAAAGCTTAATTTTATAAACTCCTGTCTTCTGCGTCTTCCTCGCCTTTTCTCTAAACTAAAAAGTCCCAAATGCTGCAACCTTCCTTCATAGGGGAAAAAGTTTCTGTCGGAAAGTCGGCTACTTCCGAAGGAAGAAGGCATCGCAGGGACAGAGAGAGAACTGTTAGATAGGAAGAGAAACAGCAGCGATCGCGGCACCTACTTGTTTGATTTATCTTTTCCTTTGCTGAGATGGGTGGACGGCCGTGCGGGATATGCCAAATTAAACACAAGGAAAATGTGAGGGATTGTGCGTAAGTACTAAGAAAATCAACCAAATACACACAATCTTTTCTATTACTTAAAAGAACAAGAAATCCTGCTCTGTGTCCAATGAGATCAAAGGACATGCATAGTTCCACACACACAAATATCCATTTTACCCCCATAACACCCCTGTAAGGAAGGCAAGTTGAGTGGTGATTTGAACCCAGGTCTTCCCAAGGAACATATCCAGGCATGGCAAGGGGTAGCTGGGGGAGACTGCCCCGTCCTCTGCCAACCTTTGCCACTTGCTGGCTTTTCTTAACAACCCATAATACTTTCCGGTGAGGGTTTTCTCCCCACTCCTCATCCTGAAAAGGATATCCCCAGGTTATTCAGAGATGTGGTTGAAAAGCCAGCAAACTGTAGCACTGCAAACCAGGGACTAGAAACTTGAGTCGGGAAAGGGGCAAGTTGCAATACCTGAACAAATGACGATGTTTTTTCTCTTTCCCCTTCGCCTTATCTCTGAAAGGACACAAGCCACATGGTTCAAAAAAAACAAAATTACAAGAACAGAAAGGTTTGCCCAGACACCTGGATTTCCCAAAGTGAACTGTACAATGCGCGCACCCCCCCCCCAAAAAAAACCCATGCCTTGCCCCAGTTGGGAAACCACAGCAAACCCACACACAGCTTGGAGGTAGAACAGCCAGTAGCGAGATCACACAGGGAGAGGCTTGGAGAGACTTTCAGTGACTTTTTAGTGACAAAGGAAGTTGAAACATTCGGATTTCACAGCAAAATCTGGCAGCATCAGCCCTTTGGAACTCCCTGCCTATTGATATCAGGCAAGAACCTTCACTGGACTCCATTTGGCACCTGCTGAAAACATTCTGGTGCAGGAAAGCTTACCCAGACGTCTAGAATGTTGATGTGACTTTTAATCTACCGTATTTTTCGCTCTATAGGACGCACCGGACCATAGGAGGGGGAGAACAGTAAAAAAAAAATCTCAGCGTCCCTTCAGCAAAGCGGCAGGAGAAACGGAGTCCCTTCCATTTCTCCTCCCGCTTCACTGAAGGGGTGCTGTGCAGCTCTCCCTCTCTGCTAAAGCCAGGAAAGTCTTGCTCTCCCAGCTTCAGCAAAAGGAACCCAAAGCCTTCGGAGCACAGTGCGAGGTCCCACTGCGCTCCAAAGGCTTCAGGCGGCTATCCCTGAAGCCTGGAGAGCGAGAGGGGTCGGTGCGCACCAACCCCTCTCGCTCTCCAGGCTTCAGCGAAAGCAACGCGTAGCCTCTGGAGCGCGGAGGGAGCGCTCCCTCTGAGCTTTGGAGGCTTCGCGTTGCTATCGCTGAAGCCAAGGAACCTGTATTCGCTCCATAGGACGCACACACATTTCCCCTTCATTTTTGGAGGGGAAAAAGTGTGTCCTATAGAGCGATAAATAGGGTATTTTTATTTTTACTTTTCAAAGGCCTTGAATCATTGCTGTCAATTTTTCCTATAGTCTCGTCCCTTACTTTTGTAAACAGCTTCGAGTTTTGTGTTGCTTTCCCATTCGAGCGCTGTATAAATTTTATGGAATAATTAAATCAAATACATGAATTACACAAATTAACAATCTTGGCACAGCTTCGCTCATTTTGCCCAATTTATTCTCCATTCTGATCTAGACGGAGCAAGGTTCTCACCTTCTCCTCCTTGTCTATCACATATTTGCTCCCCACATTTGCGATGAGCCGCTGAGCATGGCAGCGCAACTCTCCCTTTGCGCCAGCCACCAGGAGCTGAGGAGGAGGGCAGGGGTTTGCCCCCATAAGTGCCCTGGGGGTTTTGGGAGTCCCGTGAAGCTCTGATTGAGGTCAGAAGCTACCCCCCCCCCAATCATTCTCCCATCAGGACAGCAGGGAGCACAAATGCTGCCTATCTACCCAAGCCAGCCCTAAACATCCAGGGTCCCTAGTCATTAAAATCTCTCCCTAATCGTTTAACCCATGGGTGGGCAACCTAAGGCCCGGGGCCCAGATCCGGCCCAATCGCCTTCTAAATCCAGCCCCCAGATGGTCCGGGAATCAGCGTGTTTTTACACAAGTAGAATGTGTCTTTTTATTTAAAATGCATCTCTGGGTTATTTGTGGGGCATAGGAATTAATTCATTTCACCCCCCCCCCCAAAAAAAATATAGTCTGGCCCCCCACAAGGTCTAAGGGACAGTGGACCGGCCCCCTGCTGAAAAAGTTTGCTGACCCCTGGAACTTTAACCATTTACATCAGTGCATAGCTGTCAACTTTCCCCTTTTCTTGCGAGGAATCCTATTCGGAATAAGGGAATTTCCCTTTAAAAAAGGGAAACATTGACAGCTTTGCATCAGTGTTTCCCAAATGACGGTGGTAGCGCCCCCCCCCAGGGAGGTGGGATTACCTGTGGGATGCTAAGGCACTGGAGGTGCCTATCAGGCTTGGAAAAACTGGTGCCACTGGTTCAAGGCCAGCTTGAGCACGAGACTCTTAATCAGCAGGTTTGAGCCCCACACGGCGTGAAAAATTCCTGCATTGCAGGAGGTTGGACTTTGAGATCTATACAAGATCTCAAAGTAGCTGTTCTATTACAAAGGAATTTCAGAAATAGACTGGAAAGAGAAAAGAGAAGCTGCTGGATTGCTGGAAAGAGAAGCTGCTGAATTGCAACTTATTACCAAACTTAAAACCATGGAGAGACCTGGTCTGAACAAAGACATTGGATTCTTATCTCATTATACATGACAAAGCCATTTTTCACCTTCTCACCCCTTGCTTTTTCCTGTAAGACCTATTGCAGTCGTTAAGAGTCGTCAACAGGCTCATCACAGCTATCTGCCAATCACCCATTCCCACCACCCTTCTGAGTAATACGCCTCCCCACCTTCTCACTATATAGAAGGGTCTGGTGACTTCTCTTTCAGTGTGCATGCACACGAAAGCTCATACCAAGAACTAACTTAGTTGGTCTTTAAGGTGCTACTGGAAGGGAAATTTTTTTTAATTTTGTTTAGAGTCCAGGGGTCAGCAAACTTTTTCAGCAGGGGGCCGGTCCACTGTCCCTCAGACCTTGTGTGGGGGCCGAACTGTATGGGGGGAGGGATGAATTCCTATGCCCCACAAATAACCCAGAGATGCATTTTAAATAAAAGGACACATTCGACTCATGTAAAAACACGCTGATTCCTGGACTGTCCACAGGCCGGATTTAGAAGGCGATTGGGCCGGATCCGGCCCCCGGGCCTTAGTTTGCCTGCCCATGGACTGGATGGTTCTCACAGTCCCTTCCAACTCTACCATTCTATAATTTTGTCAAATTAATTATACGAACCTGTTTAATTTGGGGTGAATGTGCAATTCATCAATACTGTTTCAAATTGTGCTGTGCTCCTCTCTTCCTTGGTGGGGGTTCAAGCTGCTCTTCTTAATGATGCTTTTTGCAGGTTAGGGGGCACTGAGGATGCCTTCATGGGACTAAGGGGGTGGTGTCCCCCTAAAAGGTTTGGGGACCACTGGCGTACCTCAAGGGCAGAGCTGATATCTAGAACGCACATGTGTGTATGGACATGCACACACATGCACACAGAGGCACACACACAATGTTCAGTGCTGAAGAAAGAGAGGGAAGAAGTCACCGCCAATGAAGATTGGCAAAACAAACCAATGAACAATGCGGGATGTAGTACACAATTCATAACCCAAGAAAGATAAGGACATTGTTGTTGTTTTAAAAAAAGGGGGGGGGGAAATGTTTAAGGCATATATTGTAAGCTTTGTGTATATGTTTCCACATTAGTCGAACTTCTAAAGGTCACTTGTAACAACATGAATAAGATTTTAAAATTGGATTGTTAAGAATATAAGATTCCGTAAAGGTAAAGGGACCCCTGACCATTAGGTCCATTCGTGGCCGACTCTCGGGTTGCGGCGCTCATCTCGCTTTACTGGCCGAGGGAGCCGGCGTACAGCTTCTGGGTCATGTGGACAGCAGGACTAAGCCGCTTCTGGTGAACCAGAGCAGCGCATGGAAACGCCGTTTACCTTCCCACTGGAGCGGTACCTATTTATCTACTTGCACTTTGATGTGCTTTTGAACTGCTAGGTGGGCAGGAGCAGGGACCAAGCAACGGGAGCTCACCCCATCGCAGGGATTTGAACCACCGACCTTCTGATCAGCACCCTAGGCTTTGTGGTTTAACCCACAGCACCACCCTATAAGACTCCATAGACGTGCATGAATAAGTATAAAATAATGGAACCAGGAGGGGGAGTGGAGGGAATTCAATTAAGATGTATGAGTTAAATTTTGGATTATGATGTTCTCTCTTTTTTGGTTCATTTTTTGTTATTATAAAATTAATAAATTGTAAGGAAGGAAAGAAGGAAGGAAGGAAGGAAGGAAGGAAGGAAGGAAGGAAGGAAGGAAGGAAGGAAGGAAGAGGAACTGCAGCCCAGAAGACATGCATGTACCTGGGGTCTCCATGCTCATCGCTGTTGCAGAAGAGCAAAAGCAGTTGGCAATTAAATCATGGGAGCCGAAGGCAGAGAAGCTTATTTCCTTCCTGCTCAGAAAAACCACTTAGCCTGACACATGCAAGGGCCGTTTTCCACATTGCAGGGGGTTGGACTAGAGGACCTTTAGGGGTCCCTCCCATCTACCATTCTATGATTCTCTGACCTGGGAAGGTAGACTGTCCACCTTTTGAGGTTTTTAAGCAGAGGTCGGGTGGCCCTCTGTTGGGGATTCGTGAGCTGTGGTCTCTGCATTGCAGAGGGCTGGACTAGATGGCCTTTGGGGGTCCCTCGCAACTTACAGTGCTAGGATTCGAAGGAACCCCTTGACTCCCTTTTTTTGGATTACAACCCATTTTTTTGGTTACAACCAATTTTTTTGGGGGGGGGCGGCCCCATTGGCAAAAGCGCGCCTTGGGCTGCAACCTGCTTTGGTTTACAACTGGACCTCCGGAACTGATTATGTTACGGAAATTACAGGGGGGGGGCACATCTTTAAAGTTAAATGTTACAAATATTATGCCTGAATGTATCCTTTCAACTTGACAGCTCAGGGAAGTTACTTAGCTTTAAAAATAATATAAAATCATCTCCTTTCCAAGTTTCCTCCATTCCAAAGCTATTTTCCCCTTGAAAAAGGACTCCAGGAAGTTCCCAGAGGTGACAATTGCTGGGCTCATTGTTAGCCAAGGGAAGCCAAATCTCATCACCTGACGCGCCTCAGGCTCCAGACATGCAAAGGAACTTCTATTGTACTTTTGGGTGGTGGGTACTTAAGACATATTTGTCTATGCTAATCTTATACCTGGGTCTTGCCCTCCCACGTCTGCTTATGCTAATCTTGTGCCAAGGACTTGTCTGGACATGTTTGCCAAGGTTAAACTAGTGTAACCCCTGTAAAGGTAAAGGGTCCAATCCATTAGGACCATTAGGTCCAGTCGTGACCGACTCTGGGGTTGTGGCGCTCATCTCGCTTTATTGGCCGAGGGAGCCGACATACAGCTTCCGGGTCATGTGGCCAGCATGACTAAGCCGCTTCTGGCGAACCAGAGCAGTGCACGGAAACGCCGTTTACCTTCCCACCAAAGCGGTACCTATTTATCTACTTGCACTTTGACGTGCTTTCGAACTGCTAGGTTGGCAGGAGCAGGGACCGAGCAACAGGAGCTCACCCCGTGGCGGGGATTCGAACCGCCGACCTTCTGATCGGCAAGCCCTAGGCTCTGTGGTTTAACCCACAGTGCCACCCGCGTCCCAAGCCCTGTCTACCCCTCCACTTTTGTGACATGTCAGTGATGTGGCAATGATGTATCAATGATGCTGTACGAACTGTATTCAGGGATATGGTGGGAAACTTTTAAAAGTCCTTGTCACCCCACCCTCGGGGTTCAAAATTCCTCTTTGAACCTGTTGTGCAATAAACTTTGGTCTACAGCTATTTGCTCCGGTTGGCTGGACTCTTTCCTTTATTCCGCAGGGCCCCGCGGGCTCTGCCCAACCAGCTGGGGGACTGAGCAGCCTCACACTTAGATTTTTCCATAACATTTGTAAACCAAGGTATATTTCGAGCCAAAGTCTCCTCTTGCTAGCCCTACCCTGTGCCTGGTCCACTTGTGGTTTACTCTGTGCATGCTCAGAGAGTCTCGGTTGGGCTTTTGTGAGTCTCGGGAACTGGACCCCAGATTTGGGAACCAGTCCTGGGGCTCCATCTTGCCATGGATAAATTTTTTTTGGGGGGGGGAGCCTAGGAGGGGCCTTGGCTCCCAACTGCAAGGAAAGAGGTTACACCAGAGTTTCGCACCGAGTGTAACTACCTGGCCACGGATTGGTACCCATCACGGCTCTTACTCCCGAATCCTGATGGTCTGCTGGATTAGGGAGAGCAGAAACAAGACATCAGATTTAGGATTTAGCGGTCATTCCTGCATTGCAGGGGGCTGGACTAGATGACCCCTGGAGAGCCCTTCCAACTCAACAATGCTATGATTCTATGACTGAGGGGGGATGGGGAATGGTTTTGCTCAACCCAGGAATGCAGGAAGCTTCCTTAAACCTAGTCTGAACATCTAGATCAGCATTTAAAGCCCTAAACAGCCTCGGTTCTGTATACCTGAAGGAGCATCTCCACCCCCATCATTCAGCCCAGACACTGAGGTCCAGCACTGAGGGTCTTCTGGTGGTTCCTTCCTTGTAAGAAATGAAGCTACAGGGAACAAGGCAGAGGGCCTTCTCGGTGGTGGCACCTGCCCTGTGGAATGCCCTCCCATCAGATGTCAAAGAGATAAACAACTACCAGACTTTTAGACGACATCTGAAGGCTGCTGACCAATGGCCGTTCCCTTCCTGCCATTCCCCCATTCATTTCTAGCTACTTTTCTGGTTGCGGGGAGGGGGGTTAGATATAAGCTTCCTTTAGCTGCAGTTCCTGCATTGCAGGGGGGTGGACTAGAGGATCTCAGGGCTCCTCCCAACTCTACAAATCTCCTCTGCTGGGAGAAAAGGAGTTTCAGAAGGGCAGTTTGAGGAGACATAGGGCGGGAGGGATAGGGTTTAAGCATCTTCCCCCTCGCCATCATCCCTTTGATGAAACTGGCAGCCACTCCTGGCTGCTTTTCAGAGTTTATTTTTTTAAAAAATAATAATCAATCAATCCATTGATTTATTAATTGCAAACCCTCCAGTCACAGAGCAGCTTCATGTCGCAAAACAAAGAAACAAGTACAGATTTTTTTTTGGGGGGGAGGAACACACATTGCAGTAAACAAACATCAGAAACATTGCCGTAATTAAGTGGAACGCAGCCATCTATAAGTCAGAAAACAGGCGGCAATAAAAACAGAAGATTAAAAGCCTCTCAGAAAAAGAAACATTTTGAAATTGCAGGGCTGTGGAGGAGAGAGCCGTGCTTGTGCATCTCATATGGCTCTGCTAAAGGGCATCTTGGGGCAAAAGTGTTGGCATGCAGAGGGCCGGTCCCACTGTGAAGACCGTCACCTCTGCTCCGATGTAAATCAGCGACCCGGGCTTCCAATCCAGGGTACACTATCAGCAGATTGAACTGCGCGCACAGAATAGGTGTGAGGCTTGTGGAAGCATAGTATTACAACTACAGATTTATTAATCATAAATCAGGACAAAGAAACATGTCGTCTCTCTCTCTCTCTCTCATCATCTGAGAGAGAATAGCTAAAAGCAAAAGCTATACACAACGGAAGTTCCCAGCAAACTGTGCTGGAATGTAAACAGGCATGTGACAAGCAACAATTCCACACGTCTGCTCCTTAAGGTGGAATGGAAATGTCAACAAAAACGGCCTGCGAGTTGGGATTTGCAGGATGATGAGTAAGTCTGCAGGCTTCAACAGGCTGATGCAATACTCTGTGAAGTGCTGGGTCAGAGTGACTCAGCAGGAGTGTGATTGGCTATCACCTGTTTTAAAAGGAAAGCCTGTTCAACAGTAATGGTGGTTGTGTGGTGGTTGTGCTGTGGTGTGGTGGTGCTGTGGTGGAGAGTATTTGTTTGCCTTAAGGTGCAGGTACTCTGTATGAACTGCTTTTGTAAATACTTGTATATAGCTCACATTAAAAAGACTGCACTAAAAAAAGAAACCTGGGACTCTGAGCGTTTCGCTAAAAGCGCCGCGTGGAATTCGCGACACTCCTGACATCACTCTGGGATCTGGAACCTCCCATTGTGTAGGCAAGACTGGATTGATGCAAGGAGCTCTAGTTGGGGCTTCCCTTGCACTTGACCTGGAGGCTCCAGCGAGTGCAGAATGCTGCAGTATGATTGTTGACGGGAGCAAGGCCTTGTCGGCATAGAACCCCTGTGCTCAGAGACCTGCATAGGTTGCAGTTTTGCTACCGGGAAAGGTTAAAGGGGTATATAAAAGACACCAACCACTTGGCACCAGTTTAGTTGCAGAATTGCATGAACCCATATGTGTCCACTCGACTGGATCGATCTGCAGAAGTGGCCCAGGTACAAGTGCCACATAATACCCGTCCTGCATTTGTAAGAACTCAATCTCTTAGTGAAGCCACATTTACACTTTGGAACTCCCTGCCTATTGATCTCAGGCAGGCGCCTTCACTGGGCATTTTTCGGTGGCTTCTAAAACACCTTTTTGTTCAAGCAAATCCTGTCCAGATTTTTTAGAAACGGATGCATGTTTTACTGTGGTTTTAGTCTGTTGTTATTTTAACCCTTTGAAAGAATTAAACTGTTATTCATTCTCCTGACTGATGATTTTAGTGTTTCATCTTTTTGTGTAAACCGCTTTGAGGGTTTTTTTGGGGGGGGGTTGCAATCGAGCGGTGTCTTTTTTGGAATTAAGTGAAATATGGAATCAGCTCCATGGGGAGCACCTGGAAGACAAGGGAGATGTGAGGCCAGTGGGGTGCTTGACATGAGATGAGCATGGAAGCAGATGCGTCACTGCCAGGCCAAAGAAAAGGAGTGGATCAATAATTCACTGGGGCCAGATTGTGTTCTGCTCCAGAGCTCCATCCCACCCATGAATTTTTAAAAGTAAACAGGGATTATATTTCCCAGGGCCGACCTTCTCCCTTCTCCAGGAACACAAAAGACCAGGCCTGTGACTTGCTTAGAGGATAAAAGCTCAGAGGCAACAGAGCCTCGCTAGTTTGAAAGCTGGGTCTAAAAATATTTAAATGTTTCCACGATGTGGGCACTGCTGGCTTGGGAGCCCTATAACAAGTGGGGCACAGACCCCTAGGGAAAGCTCTCTCCAGGAGGCCTGTTCAACGTTATTTTAATTATTATTTTCTCCGTGGGCCTCAAGGTGGTGTGTGCATGGCTCTCCCCCTCACTTCATCTGCACAACAACCCTATGAGGTGGGTTAGGATGAGAGGCCAAGGTCGCCCAGTGAGCTTAATGGCGGAGTGTGGTTTGGAAGACTGGTCTCTCACAAGCCCCAGTCAGATGCTCTAACCGCTGCAACATGCTGGCTTACTGGAAGTATGCATAGGGGAAAGGCAGTGGAGCTGGGGGTCTTTGCGCATTAAGGTAAAAATAGCTTTTTAGAGCCAAAAGGTTTTCAGGATAAAATGTAAAAAAGAATCCCCAAATTTGAGAGTGTCAGTTTGGGGGCTGGGAGAGATGAGTTCTATTGAGCTCAGTGGGAGTTACTTCTGAGTAGACATGCAAAGGGTTGTACTGTGAGTGGAACTCAGTTCCCAATGAAATCAATGGGATAACTTAGTCACGACTGAGTCCTCTTGTGGTCAGACCTCACCTGGAGTACTGTGTCCAGTTCTGGGCACCACAGTTCAAGAAGGACACTGACAAACTGGAACGTGTCCAGAGGAGGGCAACCAAAATGGTCAAAGGCCTGGAAACGATGCCTTATGAGGAACGGCTAAGGGAGCTGGGCATGTTTAGCCTGGAGAAGAGGAGGTTAAGGGGTGATATGATAGCCATGTTCAAATATATAAAAGGATGTCACATAGAGGAGGGAGAAAGGTTGTTTTCTGCTGCTCCAGAGAAGCGGACATGGAGCAATGGATCCAAACTACAAGAAAGAAGATTCCACCTAAACATTAGGAAGAACTTCCTGACAGTAAGAGCTGTTTGACAGTGGAATTTGCTGCCAAGGAGTGTGGTGGAGTCTCCTTCTTTGGAGGTCTTGAAGCAGAGGCTTGACAACAATATGTCAGGAGTGCTCTGATGGTGTTTCCTGCTTGGCAGGGGGTTGGACTCAATGGCCCTTGTGGTCTCTTCCAACTCTATGATTCTATGATTCTATGGTTTCAATGGGAACTAAATTCAGCCAGCTTAGTGCACATGAACCGCAATGCCTTTGCATTTGAACATCATTTGTGTAAAATAATTGAAAATTACTTCCTCGGAGAGGTAGAACGCTGTAAAATCTCCCAGTGCAAATGAAAAATTGCTGTACGGATGAACGAGGAAATATTGTGAATAATTAAATCCCAACCCTCTGGCTCATGCATCACTGCACACCATATTTACCTTTCAAAGTCATCTCCGTCTTCGCCCAGACTGGTCCATTTACGTGACAAATGGAGAAGCAGAGTTAAAACAAATTGCTCGTGTTTTTTGATGGAGATATTACTTTAACATTAAGAGCCACGTGCAAACATCACGGAATTTCACACAAGCATGCAGCAGAGACAAACTAATCTATGAGAATACAGGTGATAAAAAAACAGCACAGCACTATTAAGAACCCTTCACTGTCCAAACGCCGGTTGGAATAAAACCAATTATGACCGCTGGCGGGTGGTACGCGATGGTGGCAGGGGGTGGTGGCTGGGCACCCACAGGCACCAGAGCAAAACATTTGTGCGTGCCCAGGCCCCTAGGCACCCTTGGAGATGGCACTAGTGGGCTAGGCAAAGGTTAGGTATGTTCTCCCACCTGCTGCTTTTCAGCTATGAACCTCTCCCTCCTTCTCCTCCACCCCCCCCCCCCAGTTTTGCTGCTACTCAGGGCCAAACTGGATTCATCCTCAAATGTCCAGTTCACTCCTCGGAAGCAGAATAAACCGTGCAAAATCTGAACAGCAAAAACTGGTCCTGATCAAAAATGGCATTTCCTCATTCCACATTGTATTCAGAGCCAGCAGCGCAAGACCGAACGCAGTAACGGAAGGCAGTAGGAAATAATATGACTTACTTAATCCCCATTTAATCAAGTGATTAAATGGGCACAGGATGTTGGACATAATATTATGTTTGCTGACTGGGAACAGTTATGGACCACCGGTCTGAAGTTTACGGCATGTAATGCCTTAAGAGAAAATATTATGAAAATGATTTACAGGTGGTACATGACCCCAGTCAAGCTTGCAAAAATTTATCACTTGCCCGATAATAAATGTTGGAAGTGTAAAGAGACTGAAGGTACATTCTTTCACCTTTGGTGGACATGCCCAAGGATTAAGACTTTCTGGGAGATGATCTATAATGAAATGAAAAAGGTATTTAAATATACCTTCTTGAAGAAGCCAGAGGCCTTTCTCCTGGGCATGGTTGGCCAATTGGTGCCAAAGAAGGATAGAACTTTTTTTATGTATGCGACAACAGCAGCAAGAACACTTATCACAAAATATTGGAAGACACAAGATCTACCCACCCTGGAAGAATGGCAGATGAAGATGATCGACTATATGGGATTGGCAGAAATGACCGGCAGAATCCGAGACCAGGGAGAGGAGTCGGCGGAGGAAGATTGGAAGAAGTTTAAAGACTATTTACAGAAATATTGTAAAATTAATGAATGTTAGTATGATGTTGGACAGAAATTAAGTGGTTTCCAGCTGTAAATGCTTAAGAGATATGGAAAATAAGGTTTTGAAATAAGAAAGAAAGAAAAATCTAATGGTGAGGATTTGTTGAACAAACGATCTGAATTGGAATATAAGAAAGGGAGGTATGAGGAGGTCTGGAAAATAAGTTAAAAGAAAATAAGTAAATGGAAACTTTATGTGTTTTTTCTTTTTTTTAGTTGTTTTTATTTTTGTATTTTTTGTATTTTTGTTGTCTTTTTTCTTTTTGTTTTACAATGTATTATTTTTGAAAATTTCAATAAATATCTTATAAAAAAAAAGGAAATAATATGACTTACGGTGATATAATATGGAGACCACCCACAACCAGTAAACAGCTAGACCCCTGGGGTGTTAATAAACAGGACCCCAGTTTCTAGGTACATAAATAGCAACACCCTAGAGGTCCCGGGCCCTAAGGAAGTCAGATTAGCCTCCACCAGGGCCAGGGCCTTTTCAACACTGGCCCCAACTTGGTGGAACGCTCTGTCTCATGAGACCAGGACCCTGCAGGATCTGATTTCTTTCCGCAGGGCCTGCAAGACAGAGTTGTTCCGCCTGGCCTTTGGCTTGGTATCAACTTGATCCCCTTCCCCTCTTTCCTTTTTCCTTTCTTTTTCTGTGATGAAACTCCTATTTGGGGACTTCCCTGCCTTTTCTGGCCCATGTAGGACCAGTCTGGATAGTTGGCCTTGATGAAGACTTGACGTTTTCATTCCCCAAAAAGTTTTTGAGTTTCTGCTGAAATGAGGCTGCATCTTAATGTTGTATTTTAATCTTGTTTTTAAGTCGTATTTTAATCAATTTTATACCTGGTGTTAGCCGCCCTGAAACCCAGTCTTGGCTGGGGAGGGTGGGGTATAAATAAAATTTATTATTACTACTATTAGGAGGATGATTTGAGTGTTGGCTTCGCTGTGTGTAAAGGGGCTGGCTTTGGTCATCTGCAATTATATGGCACCCTGTGCAAGCCCAAAAATTGGCAGCCTCAAATGGATCTTCTCAATTGTGGGTCTTCTCAATTTTGAACCTTTTCAGCTCAGTGCCCTGTCCGGGAGAAACTGCCAACGCTACCCTAAATCTGGCATTCTTTGTGTGTGCATATAAATATAAAGTTGTGAAGGCCTTTCCTCCTCTCCTCCTCCATGAATTTGTCTGATCCTCTTTTAAAGCCATTCATCACTGACTCCTGTGGCAGGGAGTTCCCCAGGTTAACAATGTCCTGTGTGAAGAAGGACTTTCTTTTATCTGTGCTGAATCTCCCGGCAGATGTTTGCATTCTGGTTCTGTCAGCACAGCCCTTTTCCAGAACGGCTTTGGACAGCTGAATTGTGATGAGCTTTTTACAAAAAAAAAACAAAAAAAAACACCCAAAATACGAGGGTGATGAACCAAACAGACAAGGCTGGGCTGCAAAAGCAGCTGATCTGCTGAGGCCTTGGCAGAGCCGTTCATTGATTATTTCCATCCAAGAGAAGGTTTGTTTTCTCCTCCCGGTGGGAACGGAAATTAGCTGACTAATGAGACATCTTTCCCAACTATGTCAAAACGCAGTCGGCAAACGCTTCAGTAATGAAGCCTGCAGGAGCTGCCAAATCTCACCGGAATCGTCAGTGGATTTTTCTCTACTTTCTTGCAGAATGGACAGCGCTGTCAATATAAACCCAGGTAGGAAGGAAGAATAAGGGAAAAGGGGAAGGTAGTGATGTATGGAAGTGAGAGCTGGACCACAAAGAAGGCTGATCGCCGAAGAATGGATGCTTTTGAATTCTGGTGCTGGAGGAGACTCTTGAGAGTCCCATGGACTGCAAGAAGATCAAACCTCTCCATTCTGAAGGAAATCAGCCCTGAGTGCTCACTGTAAGCACAGATCCTGAAGCTGAGGCTCCAATACTTTGGCCACCTCATGAGAAGAGAAGACTCCCTGGAAAAGACCCTGATGTTGGGAAAGATGGAGGGCACAAGGAGAAGTGGACGACAGAGGACGAGATGGTGGGACAGTGTTCTTGAAGCTACCAGCATGAGTTTGACCAAAATGGGGGAGGCAGTGGAAGACAGGACTGCCTGGCGTGCTCTGGTCCATGGGGCCACGAAGAGTCAGACACGACTAAACGACTAAACAACAACAACAACAACAACAGAGCAAGCTTGCTTTGAGCTGCTCTGGACGGGAAGACCAAAACCAATGGATTCAATTCAATCCAATTCAAAGTGTTGTTGCAGACCTTTAAATGTCCTAAATGGCCTCGGCCCAGTAGACCTGAAGGATCGTCTCCACCCCCATCCATAGCTGTCAACTTTTCCCTTTTCTTGCGAGGAATCCTCTTTGAAATAAGGGAATTTTCCCTAAAAAAGGGAAAAGTTGACAGCTATGCCCCCATCGTTCAGCCTGGACACTGAGGTCCAGCTCTGAGGGCCTTCTGGCGGTTCCCTCCCTGCGAGAAGCAAAGTTACAGGGAACCAGGCAGAGGGCCTTCTCGGTGGTGGCACCTGCCCTGTGGAACATGACAAGGAAGATGATCCCGACTAAACATCAGGAAGAACTTTCTGACAGTAAAAGCTGTTCAACGGTGGACCGGTACCCCTCAAGAGCTTGTGGACTCTCCTTCCTTGGCGGTTTTTAAGCAAAGGTTGGGTGGTTGTCTGTAAGAGATGCAGTAGCTGCTGATAGATGCTTTCCATTGCTGGAAGGAAGTGGGATGCTCAGTGCCAAATTGTTCAGGCAGAAGTGCCAAAGGTTTAGTTCCTGCTATCTCCTGTTTTTTTTTTAAGAAAGATCCCAAGACCACAGATGTAGAAATGTCCTCCTTCCCAGAGACGTTGGAGAGCGACAGCTTCAGACCGTTGCACTATTCTGGTCTATTTGCCTCAGCAAACAGAAAGCAGTGGTTTCAAATGTGTTCATTATGTCAGAGAGAGAGAAAGAAGAGGCATGGCTAAGTATTGTCAACCTGTGAAGTTAGGAAAAGAAAAACCTGTGGATTTTTCCTCTCCCCCTCTGGCTCTTTAAAGCTCAGCTGTCAGCACACATTGAACATGAAGGGCAGCTGAGGAAGGATCTGAGCCCTTGGGTACCAGGTTGCTATGGCAGCAGCTGCAATAATTAACGCCACCCACTTTTCTAGCAGCACAGCAATATTCCCATGCTTGGCTTCAGAGGCACGGGGTGGACAAAGCTGCTGAAAGATTGCCAGGAGGAAATCCACCAGCTCGGTGCAAGCACTGCGAGTCAACATGAGCCAGCAGTGTGACGCTGCGGCCAAAAAAGCGAATGCAATTCTAGGCTGCATCAACCGACACCTGGTGCCCGGGTCAAAGGAAGTCATAATCCTATTCTGCCTTGGTCAGACCCCACCTGGTCTGGGGGTTGGATGAGGGGTCTCTTTGGGTCCCTTCCAGTTTTATAATTCTGCGTTAAGACCCTTCAAGTTCTCAAAGACTTAATGACAAGGAACTTTAGACGGGAATTAACAAGGTCATCCTAAAGTTTGATTGAGGACTATGAATTGCAGGTACAGCCAATTGCATAGCAGGGAGACCCTCCTATTTCGGCAAAGAAAAAGTGCTTCATAGTCTAACTATTCATTTCCCTCATGTCTTATTCTGTATAAATCTGTTTCATATGTTCCTATAGATCCGATGATGGGATCTAGTCCACAAAAACGACATTAAGAGATGGAAAGGCTCTTCGATGCTTTTGTGTCGCACGCAAGTTTCCTCTGCCCCAATTGCTTCTCAACATGCAGACAAACCCTGTGTGAAGGGTTGGGGGTTATTGTTTTGTTTTCATTATTTACTTATGTTTATATATTGTATTTTATTCTGAGAACTGCCCTGAGATGTTATGGTGAAGGGCAGTATATAAATCACTGCCAAAAAGCAACAGCCCATAATATGAATAGTTTTAGACCATGTTTTGCCAACCTGGTACCAAGCAAAAGTTTTAGATGAAAAATCCCAGCAGCCCCTGCATTCTCCAGCCATCCTGTCTGGGACACGTGGGAATTGAAGTCCAAAATATCTGGAGAGTCCTAGATTGGCCAAGAGATTTTACTTTCTTGGGCTCCATGATCACTGCAGATGGTGACAGCAGTCACGAAATTAAAAGACGCCTGCTCCTTGGGAGAAAAGCAATGACAAACCTAGACAGCATCTTAAAAAGCAGAGACATCACCTTGCCAACAAGTGGACTATATGGTCCATATAGTCAAAGCTCCAGTACAAAGCACCAGTAGTGATGTATGGAAGTGAGAGCTGGACCATACAGAAGACTGATCGCCGAAGAATTGATGCTTTTGAATTCTGGTGCTGGAGGAGACTCTTGAGAGTCCCATGGACAGCAAGAAGATCAAACCTCTCCATTCTGAAGGAAATCAGCCCTGAGTGCTCACTGGAAGGGCAGATCCTGAAGCTGAGGCTCCAAGACTTTGGCCACCTCATGAGAAGAGAAGACTCCCTGGAAAAGACCCTGATGTTGGGAAAGATGGAGGGCACAAGGAGAAGGGGACGACAGAGGACGAGATGGTGGGACAGTGTTCTCGAAGCTATCAGCATGAGTTTGACCAAAATGGGGGAGGCAGTGGAAGACAGGACTGCCTGGCGTGCTCTGGTTCAGGGGGTCACGAAGATTCGGACACGACTAAATGACTAAACAACAAGATTTGCCAAGGCTGGCAGTGCTCAATGGCAAAGGTTTTCCTGCAAAGGCTCTTCATCCCCTCCCTCTGTGAATGTAAGAACATAGGAAGCACTTTGCTGCATCAAGCCAAGGGCCCATCCAGCATCCTGTGCATTTGGCCAGCCAGATGCCTGTGAGAAAAGACACAAACAGGATACATGCACAGGAGCCCTCTCCCCTCCTGCAAATTCCAGTAATGGGGATTGAGAAGCATTGCTGCCTTCAGCTGTGAAGGCAGAGCAAAGCCATTGTGGCTGCTAGCCACTGGTAGTCCTCCTTCTCCACCCTCTTTTAAAGCCATCCCAGTGGGTGGCCATCACTGCCTCCTGTGGCAGGGAGTTCCACAGTTTAACCATGCACTAAGTCTTGTCTTTTCTCTGTCCTGAAAAACCACTTCTGCCCTTGAAGGAGGTGGAGTTGCGGGCTTCACGAGCCCAGCCCCGTGCGATTGGAGGGATTTCCGGCCGCATCATCCCCTGGCCAGCCAATCGGCTGGCTCTGGGGGCGTGGCTTGCCCTATTTAAGGCAGGACGCGGCCGGGGACCTCCCTCTTTCCCCACCTGCCAGCTGTTCCTGCTTTCCCCACCCTCCCGCCCTATAAGGTTTTCATTCCTTGACCTTGCTATGGACCTCGGTTGGTCACCATTGAGGGGCCTGGTAGGAATTTTTCCACTTGGCAAATTGGCACCAGCCACTTGGTTTCAGCCTACCTCGTAGCAAATCGTCACAACTTTCTGGATATTGGCGGTTAGGCATTGGTATTGTTCTGTAGTTGGAAGAGGGCAGGTAGCGCCATCACCTGCCCCACATATTGAAGGGTAGTCCGATAAAGGATTCCGGGTGGCGTGGCTCTGTCCGAAGCCTGGGGAGGTGAGGGCCTAAGGCACGCCCCCGATCGGTGACCCCGGGGCATTTCCTAGTTGATGTACATCAGCAGGACTTCCCCTACTGGTGGTTAACCCTTCCCGGACTTCAAGTGGACGTGCTGAAGTCAGATATAGTCGGTTAGGACCAATGCCTAAGCCAATACCGCTCATCACCTGTAACCAATAAAGTTGTGGCCTTATTTAGCCCATTAACCTTATTAATTGTGTCATGTGTCTTTATTTCCACTGGGCAGGAACTCGCCACGCAACTTCAAGCGTTCATTGGATGTCCGCAAGTTCTAGCCTTATGACGGAGATGAAATTCCTTTTATTCACCTTCTCCACAGATGGAGGATCCTCGTTGGCCCACAAAGCAACCCCATCACTGTTTGTCCTGCCCCGTCCCAATTCTTCCCCTCATCTACAGAACTACGACCCAGGATGCAAAGACTCACTCACATGCTTTGATATCACACGCCCCACGGCACTCCACGCCCTTGGACAGGTTTGCACAGATCAGAGAAATCGGCACCAGGTGAGATCTCCCTACCATCGTTCCACATTCTCATGTGCCATGCAGGGGAAGAGAGGTGGCGCAACACAGCCTCTCCTGCCTCGTGGCTGCGCTGCATCTTTCATCTTTGCATGAGCATCTATGAGGACCAGGAACGATGGTGGCAATTCTCCACCTTCCCTGCAAGGACAGCTGTTGCCCATTCAGCTTCTGCTCAACTCCACCACAGCAATCCAGAGAGGAGACCCAAGTTTCTCTGGGTTCCTTGTACCTGGCATTGAGAGAGCCCTGGCTGATGGTGTCCCCCTCGCCCAGAAGCTCGTCGTCGCTGTGGTAATACATCTCATCCTCTTCTTGCCTGTGTGGATGGGTGGCAACAACAGGAATGGGATTACCCAAGTTTTACCTGTCTGTTTGAGCACCGGAAGGCAGCAGGGATTGGCGATGGCATTAGAGGTTACCGCCAACACACTTCCGCTGAGCTTTTCTGCTTGTGTGGTGGCACCTCGGTAAAACCACTTCTTACGGTTTGTAGCAGAGTTTTCCCCGGAGGCAGCGGACAAGAACAAGGAGTCATACTCAAATTCACAGTCAAGAGCTTCTTTATTGCTTGACTGGTTGCACAAGCATTTCTGTTCCTATTACATTGGTACCTCTGGTTGCGAACGGGATCCGTTCCGGAGGCCCGTTCGCAACCTGAAAAGACCGCAACCCGCGTCTGCACATCTGCGCATGCGCAGGTCACGATTTGCTGCTTCTGCACATGCGCGTGGTGTCATTTTGCACATCTGCGCATGCGTGAGCGGCGAAACCCAGAAGTAACCCATTCCGTTACTTCCGGGTCACCGCAGGACACAACCTGAAAATGTGCAGCCTGAAGCAAACATAACATGAGGTATGACTGTATATAAAAGCTATTTACATTCCTTCTTTATCTCTCCAGCACGGTATAATCTCAGTCCAGTAATTAACAATCCCGAAACAGCAAAATTCAAAGTATCGGCAGCATACATTGTTTTACTTCCAACCTTGTTGTCAGTGTGTGTGTGTGTGTGTGTGCTTTCTGTGTGTGGAAATTTCAGCCTTCCTCCCTTTATTTACACCTCCAGCTGTCACCAACCAAGCCTAGAGTGCCACTCTTACTCAAGAAAATTCTGGAACCCACTTTAAAGCTTCCAGGAACTTTTATCTGTTTCTTAAAGAATGTTTTCCTGGCAGATGGGGACAAGAGTGGCAACCCTACCAGAACCGGGCTGCGATTCCTGCATTGTCTTCTGGATGCTGAAGGAAACAACTGGCGGGTGACAGTCACGTTTGTGAATATCCACCTTGAGTCGTGCTCTCCTTCCTTGCCATGCATGAAGCATAGCTGTCAACTTACAGATTTGAAAATAAGGGATCAGCAGCCAAAATAAGGGATTTTCCAGGCACAGGTATGTTCAACTTCTTAGCCCCTCTGAGCCAAAGGCAGAAAGCCCAGCCAGCAGCCAAACAAAGCCTCATCAATAAGGGACAGCAGTGGGACATGGTGCTGGGATAAGGGACTGTCCCGCCAAATAAGGGACACTTGACAGCTATGGCATGAAGCAGCCCTCAGCTCAGAACGACACATTGTGAAGCGATCAAAGAGTTCCTGATCCACCATTGGCCTTGAGATATGTGCTGTGGTTGTGAAGGATCTGTGCAGGAGAAATCCAATGGGCGCAGATCCTTTCTCCACCCATGGGTTCTATATACCCAGATAGTTTTTTACCCGCCAAACTTTGAAACCAGAACTACGTCTCAGTGGCAGTGGTGGGTTAGCACTGGCTGTAGCCATATTTGCAGGTGAGAACCTGAGGACATGGGGGAAATTAAGCAAGCCCTCAATGTGTCACTTGCAACATCTCCTCTGAATATGCCCTTCCATTCATGTTGCCTTGGTCAAGATTGCTTTAGGTAAAGGTAAAGGGACCCCTGACCATTAAGTCCAGTCGTGACCGACTCTGGGGTTGCAGCGCTCATCTTGCTTTATTGGCCAAGGGAGCCGGTGTACACCTTCCAAGTCATGTGGCCAGCATGACTAAGCCACTTCTGGTGAACCAGAGCAGCGCACGGAAACGCCGTATACCTTCCCGCTGGAGTGGTACCTATTGATCTACTTGCACTTTGACGTACTTTTGAACTCCTAGGTTGGCAGGAGCAGGGACCGAGCAACGGGAGCTCACCCCGTCGCGGGGATTCGAACCGCTGACCTTCTGATCGGCAAGTCCTAGGCTCTGTGGTTTAACCCACAGTGCCACCCGCATCCCTCAAGATGGCTTTAGGATCTGCCAAAGTAGCTGATATATCCTGATCTTTCCTTGCTCCTCAGTCACCTGTGTTACTGTTGTACTCAAATTACCCACCAGAGGGCATGACATGCAAAACCAACTCGCTGGTTCAGCAGCCTCTTCGATTATTCCTGGAGTTGTACAAAACCTTCAAAGCGCCAGCGTCAATTGAGGAGCGAGGTGCATAATTCTTCTCTAAACACTTTGACTGGGGGAAATGATGATCTCTTCCCTAAGCCATGCACCAGATAACCTCAGCTTGGGAGTTCGCAGAGTTTTATCACCCACGTTGCTCCTGACATATTTTATTTCCCGAGTTACCTGCATCGCTCCACTGTTCTACCAGGCAATGTCACGCCACAGAGATGCAACGTAGCAACCGACCCCAAGGGTCATCCAGTCCAACCCTCTGCAAGGCACGCATCGCGGCTAAAGAATCCCTGACTGGTGAGTCTGTTCTACTGTTGAACAGCTCTAACCGTCGGGAACTGAAGAGGTGACATGCGACCGCCTCTCCTGGTCTGCCCCGCATGAATAACCATAGTTTAGAGGTCACAGGCCCTAAGGAAGTCAGACTATCCTCTGCCAGGGCCAGGGCCTTCTCAGTGATGGCTCCAATCTGGTGGCATGCTCTGTCCCATGAGACCAGGGCCCTGCAGGATTTAACCTCCTTCCGCCTGGCCTTTAATTTGAATTCAGGCTGATCTTTTATTTCCCTTTTCTCCCCCCCTCCCCTTTTATGAAGATTACCTGCTCTGAAACTCCACAGCTAATTCTTCCCTGGCCTCCTCGCTGGACCAAGTAGGACCCATTCAGCCAGCTAGCCCTGGGGATTATCTAACTGATTTTTTATTTTTATTGTTTTTCATGTTTTTATACTGTATTTTATGCTGCTTTTATAATTGTTTTAAATTTGTTGTTAGCTGCCCTGAGCCCGGTTTTTTAACCGGAAAGGGTGGGGTATAAATATAATAAATAATAATGAAGGGTTGTCTCATGGAAGATGGAGCAAGGTTGTTTCCTGCTGCTCCAGAGGGAAGGACCTGAACCGATGGATTCAATTGACAAGTCAGGAGATTCTGGCAAAATATTAGGAAATATTAGGAAGAACTTTCTGACAGAAGGAGCTGTTTGACAGTGGAACAAACTTCCTCAGAAGGTGGCGGGCTCTCCTTCGTTGGTGTTTTTAAGCAGAGGTTATGCTTTTAAGCAGAGGGATGTTTTATCTGTAATTTGCCAGATGACTTTTGGGTTGGGCCAGATGACCTTTGGGGGTCCCTTCCTGTGGGATGTATCTTCACTGTAGCAGTCAAATACAAGGAGTCCAGGAGTGGACACGGAGGGGAATGTTGCTCCAGCCAAGAGGACTTCCTGTCACACCTGGTCTGGAGCATCCTCCCCCTGCTTGTGACCAGGTAGATCAGTGTGACCCTGGAAGACCCTATAAAAGGGCCAGTCACACAGCCATCTTCCTCTTTTGGCTCATTTTCATCTTTTGCTCTTTTGCCATCTTCTGCTGCCTCTTAGCCAGCAGCACATGGCTCATCCTTTCAAAGGATGGAATCCACAAGGTAGAAACTCCAAGGCCTGGCTCAGACTTCTCTTCTCTTACTGATGTACCTGTAACTACAAGCTAAAGCCTGCCTTCAGGGCAATACTGTGAACTGAATGCAAGAAAACTTTATCATTACTTTTAAAGAAGACTGTCACAAATTAAGAATGGATAAATATGAAGAAATCTGGGAGGAATATTTAAGCAATAAGGCGGAGAGCAGTGGGAAGTAGGGGGAGGAGAGGTGGGGAATTATTGTTAAAAAGGTGTAGTCATAGGTCATAGGTATATCAGTACAGTGGTACCTCAGGTTAAGTACTTAATTCGTTCCAGAGGTCCATTCTTAACCTGAAACTGTTCTAAACCTGAAGCACCACTTTAGCCAATGGGGCCTCCTGCTGCTGCCATGCCGCCGGAGCACGATTTCTGTTCTCATCGTGAAGCAAAGCTCTTAACCTGAAGCACTATTTCTGGGTTAGTGGAGTCTGTAACCTGAAGCGTATGTGACCTGAAGCATGTATGTATGTAACCTGAGGTACCACTGTATTCAAATCTGAATTGGCAAATTGTGTTATTAGTGTTATTATGGTTTTTGTTGTATGTGTGTTTTGAAAAAATGATTAAATTAACAGAAGAAGAAGAAGAAGAAGAAGAAGAAGAAGAAGAAGAAGAAGAAGAAGAAGAAGAAGAAGAAGAAGAAGACTGTTGTGTCATTATTGTTTTTAAGAGGGAACTAAAGGGTATATTTTCCAAGAACAACCCAATCTGGTCAAGCCAGACTGGATTGCTTAACTCAAGAGATTCAAACGAATCTACCAACTAGTTTCCTGCCATATACAGGGAATGTGCTTTGCTTCTAACTTACTAGTGTGAGTGAGGAAGGATAATATTTAATCAATATATCCTCTCCCACTATCCTCAACATTCCCACACTTCCAACTCTGCAGTACTCCTGAAATATACTCAGAGTCGCAAAGTGATTTCATGCTCTTTATTCAGCTCATAGTGGTGAGGAGGAATGAATGAAAGTCCCCTCAAAGTATCTGCTTTATATACATTATTTACACAGTGGGCTGCACATGATTGGCTAATTCCGGGATTCTACTGTAGGCCAATCAGGTTGTGGATTCACTTCTATCTGGAGCATGATTGGGTGGTTCCTGCTAACCAATCATACTACTGCATTGTTCTAGGACCAATCAGACTGCTGCATTCTGAATCCTATTGTTCTAGGACCAATCAGACTGCTGCATTCTGGATCCTATTGTTCTAGGACCAATCAGTCTGCTGCATTCTGGATCCTATTGTTCTAGGACCAATCAGACTGCTGCATTCTGGATCCTATTGTTCTAGGACCAATCAGTCTGCTGCATTCTGGATCCTATTGTTCTAGGACCAATCAGTCTGCTGCATTCTGGATCCTATTGTTCTAGGACCAATCAGTCTGCTGCATTCTGAATCCTATTGTTCTAGGACCAATCAGACTGCTGCCTTTTGGAGCCTATTGTTCTAGGACCAATCAGACTGCTGCAGTTTGGATCCTATTCAACTCAGTACATAACAACTCCACTTTGCCTTACTGAACCCAGGGTTTTGCTTTTGCCTGCCTTTGCTCTGCTAGAGTCTGAACTCTGGTGTGAACCCGCTCCTTGCCCCAGAACCCCTCGACCGTCCAGAACAGAACTGTGGCTGAGCGCAACCTGGGCTGGTAGATGTTGAATGGAGAGCTTCTTCTCATCTGGAATGAGAGCAATTAAACAGTGCATCTGACCTCCGAAATGGGGGCCGTCAAAACATGCTCGGGCTGGTGCATGATGCCCATTAAAGCGGCTGCTGGCAACAAGAATTGTTAACGTATTGATCTGGGAAGTTGATCTACAGTTCCAATTAGATGTTTCAGCTCAGTTTTGTACAGCAAATTGGCTGGTTACGGCGTCTTTGCCTCCGTGAGGGTCATCTCTCTGTGGCCTGAAAGAAGGAACACCCGTGATTTGTTTCTTTATTAGTCTGGTCTCCCTTGCACTGGACCACAGCAGGAATCCTTCCTCCTCTGGAGACGAATACAGGACTGACACTTCCAGCAAAATTATGAGAAGGAAGAAAACAGAGCAGGCAGGCAGGCAGGCAGGGTGCCGCTGCCAGGAATGGATGAAAAAGAAATGAAAAAGAAAAGTTCTGCAGAAGTAGAAATGAGTGGTGAAAAGAAAGGAGGAATCTCAAATGCAGATTTCCTCAGATTGGTTTTCTGGCAAACTGGACTGGTGTGAGAAAGGTCCCCCCGTGCCCTACGCATAGGAGCAATTTGGAAAGCACCACGCACGACTTTAGCTGCATGCATGTGGGGCTCTCAGAATTGAACCCCGTGAAAAATGTGCTCGTACTGTACAGTGGACGTTCGGGTTGCGAACGTGATCTGTGTGGGAAGCATGTTCACAACCCGCAGCGTCTGCAACCAGCAGCACCGTGTCCACACATGCACAGGTCGCAATTCGGTGCTTCTGCACATGCACAAGCACCGAAACTTGGAAGTAACCCGTTCCGGTACTTCCGGGTTCAGCACAGTGTACAACCTGAAATCACACAATCGGAAGCTTCTGTAACCCAAGGTATGACTGTGCTGAATAAAATCTGGTGTGAGCCTCTGTCCTGGAACCTGCAAGGGGAATTTCCTCATGAGCAATATGGGCATTTTTTCCACCTCTACAGTTGATTCTATGATTCCTTCCTTCCTTCCTTCCTTCCTTCCTTCCTTCCTTCCTTCCTTCCTTCCTCACTCACAAGAGGTCCTGCTGGTTGATGGTGAAGCCAAACACCCAGCCCCAGGCATTTGGGTTGTTACAGAAATGACAGGGGAGGGGCACATCTTTGAAGTTGTTACAATGTTACATATATTATGCCTGAATGTATCCTTTCGACTTGACAGCTCAGGGGAGAAACCTGGCTTTATATATTCATAGAAAATCCATACTTTAACCGACTCTCCTCATTCCAACGCCATTGTAACCCTTAAAGAAAGGTGAATTTGGGCTCCACCTCCCCCCATGAACCAAGAAGCAGGAAGTCCCGTAGGCAGCAGAAACAGGGCATCCCGCCATAATCCCCCAAGCGTGAGAGCACATAGAGGGCCCCCCACCCAAGGAGTGACCAGGGGGGCAACACTGGACATCCACAGAAGCAGTTGAGCAAGTCAGGTGTTCTGAAAGCCCATCTCCAGTCGAGTCCTGAGGGCAAGAAGATGTCAAAAGCTTTGTTGTTCTTTGGGTGATGGAGACTTAAGAGGTGTTGGGAAAGGGGTCTGATAAAAGGACCTAATGTTGAACTTGTGTAACCCTTGTATAGGTAAAGGTACTCCTGACCATTAGGTCCAGTCGTGGATGACTCTGGGGTTGCGGCACTCATCTCGCTTTATTGGCTGAGAGAGCCGGCATACAGCTTCTGGGTCATGTGGCCAGCATGACTAAGCCGCTTCTGGCGAACCAGAGCAGCGCATGGAAATGCTGTTTACCTTTCCACCAGAGCAGGTAGACCTATTTGTCTACTTGCACTTTGACGTGCTTTCAAACTGCTAGGTGAGCAGGAGCTAGGACCGAGCAACGGGAGCTCACCGCATAGCGGGGATTCGAACCGCCGACCTTCTGATCGGCAAGTCCTAGGCTCAGTGATGATGTCTCAATGATGCTGCTCGAAGTGTATTCTGGGGGAAAGAGGGAAGTTTTAAAAGAGGACATCGCCCCATGCTCAGGGTTCTTACTCCTGGGGGGGACCTGTTGTGCAGCAATAAAGATCGTGGTCTACTGACTGCTGTTTTGCTCCAAATTACTTGGCCGGAGCTTCCTTCTTTTACTGACCACATGGACCCTCAGGGGACTTGCACCCCAACAAGCAGGACTGTTGAGTAGTCTCTCACCCCAGAATCGTTTTCCTTAACAGGGTCCCTGCCTTGCGAGTTGCATTTCAGAAGGTGTGTCTCCTTACCTCCGGAGAGCCCTCTCTGCGGCGCTGGTCTTGCTGGGAGACTGCCGCTGTGGGGGCAGCAGGACGTCCATCTCGTGGGGGTCTCCCTCCGAGGGCGCGTTGGGACTCTCCAAGAACTCATTGTCATTCCAAGCCCCGACGGTGCCATCCATGGCCTGGTACCTGATCTCGAGGGAGATGCTGGTCTGCAACAGAGGAACCGACAACACACTTACTCATGGGTAGGCAAACTAAGGCCCGGGGGCGGATCCAGCCCAATCACCTTCTGAATCCAGCCCACAGACTGGTCCGGGAATCAGTGTGTTTTTACATGAGTAGAATGTGTGCTTTTATTTAAAATGCATCTCTGGGTTATTTGTGGGGCATAGGAATTCGTTCATTTTTTTCTTCTTCAAAGTATAGTCCGGCCCCCCACAAGGTCTGAGGGATAGTGGACCGGCCCCCTGCTGATAAAGTTTGCTGACCCCTGCACTTACTGGTCTGTTTCCCATGTCTTTTTTTAAAAAAATATATATTTATTAAGATTTCAAAAAAGTTACAATAATAAAAAAGAAAAGAAAAAGAAGAGAAAAATACAAAACACAAAAAGATAAAAAACAATTAAAAACAAATCAACCTTTCCATATGTTAACTTTCATTTACTTGTTTCCCTGACCTCCTCGCACCTCCCTTTTTTGTATTCTAGTTCAATTAATTATTTCAGCAAATCCTTTCCATTTTTGCTTTTATCCTAATAGTTTATCTTAATATATTATAACTTTATATATATATATTATATTATATATTATAACTGTCATCCTGCCTCCCTCTTCCTTCTCATGTCTTGTTTTGGCCAGGCAGCTTTCAGCAAGCGCCACCCGAGTTGGACCCGAGAGGGAGTGTTCCTGCCCCATAAGTGCCTTGGGGAGAAGGCCCCGCTCCTCCCCACTTGCTCAACCTTTCTGTAGCTCAGTGACAGGGCAGTGGGCTGGCCTCTTCCAGCAAAGGACAGGAAGGGACTTTCAGTAGGAGACGTTCGGCAGGAGAGGAACTAGCTGCCTCTTACAGTAGCCGACGGCACAAGATATGGGGCATAAGAACATAGGGAGAGACTACAGTCATATCAGGGATGCGGGTGGCGCTGTGGTCTAAACCACAGAGCCTAGGACTTGCCGATCAGAAGGTTGGCGGTTCGAATCCCCATCACGGGGTGAGCTCCCATTGCTTGGTCCCTGCTCCTGCCAACCTAGCTGTTCGAAAGCACGTCAAAGTGCAAGTAGATAAATAGGTACCGCTCCGGTGGGAAGGTAAACGGCGTTTCCATGCACTGATCTGGTTCGCCAGAAGCGGCTTATTCATGCTGGCCACATGACCCGGAAGCTGTACGCTGGCTCCCTCGGCCAATAAAGCAAGATGAGGGCCGCAACCCCAGAGTCAGCCACGACTGGACCTAATGGTCAGGGGTAACCTCGGGTTACAGATGCTTCAGGTTGTGTTTTTTTGGGGGGGGGGTTACAGATGCGCTGAAACCTGGAAGTACCGGAACGGGTTACTTCCGGGTTTTGGCAGTCGCGTATGTGCAGAAGCGCTAAATTGCACTTTGTGCATGCACAGAAGCCCCGAATCGCAACCCCTGCGTATGCAGACGTGGCACTGCGGGTTGCGAACGTACCTCCTCCACGGATCATGTTCGCAACCCGAGCGTCCACTATATGGCCAATAGCCCATCTAGTCAAGCATTCTGTTCTCACAGTGGCCAACTAGGTGCCCATTATGGGAGGAAGCCTACAAACATGTAATGAGGTTGAGGGTACATTTTATCATATGTGGTGCACTTGTAACAGGGTAAAAGTGTATTGGGAAATGATATATAATGAATTGAAAAAGATGTTTAAAAGCTAACTTTCAAAATACAACAACAGAAGCCTTTTTGTTGGGGAAATTCCCAGGTGTCAAATATGTATGCTACAACTGCGGCCCGTGTTCTGTTAGCCCAAAAGTGGAAAACAAGCGAGGTCCCAAACAAAGAAGAATCGCAACTTAAATTGATGGAATTTGCGCTGCTTGCAGATTTAAGATAATGAGAGAACAAGATGAATGCATGTCTAAAGAACACTGGAACATGTTTACTGGATATAAGGGGGGAAATTGTGTTTATTTATAAACACTGGTAACAGTAAGATAAATTCAACAGTGTAGATGGATTACTGAATGGTTTAGTTCATGTAAAATATGCAGGGATGTGGGGTATGCAAAATGAACCATGGAAAGAGAAGGGAAGTCATTGATTTAAGGTTGTTTAAATGAATGGGGACACGGGTGGCGCTGTGGGTTAAACCACAGAGCCTAGGACTTGCCGATCAGAAGGTTGGCAGTTCAAATCCCCATGACGGGGTGAGCTCCTGTTGCTCAGCCCCTGCTCCTGCCAACCTAGCAGTTCGAAAGCACGTCAAAGTGCAAGTAGATAAATAGGTACTGCTCTGGCGGGAAGGTAAATGGCATTTCCGTGCGCTGTTTGGGTTCGGCAGAAGCGGCTTTGTCATGCTGGTCACATGACCCAGAAGCTGTATGCCGGCTCCCTTGGCCAATAAAGCGAGATGAGCGCCGTAACCCCAGAGACGTCTGCGATTAGACCTAATGGTCAGGGATCTCTTTACCTTTACCTTTAAATGAATATTTCGAAATGTAAATTAGAATATAATATTATATATATATGACCTGAGATGCCGAGCAGGGGGCAAAGAGAAGTTTTGGGTGGGGGCTACAGGTCTCACCCACTTTTGGGGGGTTATATTGGGGTCTTGTGGACAAGCACCATTCAATTTATCCGCTCAGCAAAGCATCTCTCCCCGTCCCCCAACCACAGCTAATGAAACCTCGGTTTCTCTGGCGAGCTTAGATGCAGCTCACCTGAGCATTGCCACAAACTGGAAACCAGAAAAACCAAGAAGATTGTGCCTGACGCGCTTTTCCCTTCTTTTGTGTGGTTGCCACGGTTACTGCATCGGGCAACGCAGGCATTTCTGTACAGCTGTACAGAAATAAATAAAAAAATACCCCACACATCTGAATCTGGTCGTTTGCTAAAAGTCCCAGTTGCTGGAATAAGAGAGCTGGTGTCATGGTAGTAGAGAGCTGGGCCCGGACTGGGAGAGATCAGGGTTCGAATTCCTCAATCAGCCTTGCCTCTCCACCTAAATACCTCACAGGGTTGTTGTGGGCATTGAATGAGGAGGGGGTGAACCGTGGTCGCCACCTTGAACTTGAATGGCGGGATATAAATGCAATGAATGACTGAGTGATGGGAACCGCAAGGCGCGTCACTGGAACCAAGTTGCTAGTCCTCAATGTGATGCAGAAAAAAAGTTCATGTGGCAGGGGACCCAGGGGCCATTCCAGCAGCTCAGCAAGACCCACACAGCAATTGTGTGTGTGTGCGTGTGTTTCTTTAAAAGGAACTAAAGGTCGATTTGCACAACGAAAACTTTGTACATGGCAAAGGGACATTTCCCCACAAAGCTGGTGTAAATCCTGTGGTTGTCTGCAATCTCCACATTACCATGTCTTAAACAGCAGGAAACTTGTAAGTGCGGCTAAGACTTGACAGCTTTCTAAGGCTCTTGGCATTCATATTTTTTACCAAGCCGCTAGTCCACATTATAAATGCTTTTTAATGACACTATTTCATTGCACAAGGAGACAGAGTGCCTTGTTTCTGCATATGAACACCAGACAGGTACTTTCGCTGTAATCTGACACCTGCTAAAAACATTTTTGTGTAGGCAAGCCAACCCAGATATGCAGAATGTTAACCTCTTTAGCTTATTGCTGATTTTAATCATTTTTGAATGTCTTGAACAGCTGCTTTTAACTGTTTCCCCTGACCTTTTTATTATTTTAGCAAACCACTTTGCAACTTGTTTTTCCCACCCTTACACTCAAGTGTATCCATTCTTTGAAACAAAAAAAAAAAAAAAATTTGTTCTGGAAAATGAATAACTGTGGTCTCACCATCAGATATGTTGGGGGGGCAGACAAACACTTATCCGTTCACCTTGAAAACTCCCGGGGATTTGCAAGCATTGGTTCGGAGTGCTCAGAAAACCTCAAGGGCTTTGAAAGCGCTCTCAGGAAACCCTTGAAAAGCAAAGCCCCCATTGTTTTCCAAACACATCCTGAAAGCAACAGATAGTCTTGTAAGAGGCAGAAGGAAACAGCCTGCAAGACTGAAAAGGGCTGGGAGGGAAGGAGGTAAATGTCAACCCATAACTGTAAAGCGAGAGGGCGAGAGAATCATAGAAACATAGCACTGTACAACTGGGAGGGAACTCCAGCGGTCATCTAGTCCAACCCCTGCAATACAGGAATCGCAGGTCAAGAATCCCCGGCAGGTGGATACCCAACCTCTGCTGAAAATCCTCCAAGGAAGGAGAATGTACCACCTTTCAAGGAAGTTTTACTGTAATAATAATAATAATAATAATAATAATAATAATAATAATATTTATTACTTATATTCCAGCCACACTGGGCAGCTTCCAACAAGAGATTAAAAATACATTCAAACATCAGTCATTAAAAACTTCCCTAAAAAGGGCTGCCTTCAGATGTCTTCTAAACATCAGATACAGCGGACGCTTGGGTTGCGAACGTGATCCGTGTGGGATGCACGTTTGCAACCCGCAGCGGTGCATTTGCACATGCGCGGGTTGTGATTCGGTGCTTCTGCTCATGCACAAAGTGTGATTTAGCACTTATGTGCATGCGCGACCCCCGAAACCCGGAAGCAACCCCTTCCGGTACTTCCGGGTTTCAGCAGGTCCGTAACCCAAAAAAAACGCAACCTGAAGCGGCTGTAACCCAAGGTATGACTGTAGTTGTTTATTTCTTTGACATCTGATGGGAGGGCATTCCACAGGGCAGGCGCCACCACCGAGAAGGCCCTCTGTCAGAAAGTTCTTCCTAATGTTTAGTCAAAATTTCATTCCTTGGAATTTGAATCCATTGGTTCGGCTACTATATTTGTGCAGCTGGGGCAACCCAGTCAGATGGGTGGGGTACAATTATTATTAATTATCATCGTCGTCATCATTATCTAAGTGCAGAACCCCACATTTGTCCCTGTTGAAATTCAATGGGATCTTCTGAGAGTGTCTCCAGTGGTGAGTTTGAGATTTGCCATTGTCCCCCCACCCAAGGTAAAGTTAAAGGGACCCCTGACCATTAGGTCCAGTTGTGGCCGACTCTGGGGTTGCGGCACTCATCTCGCTTTACTGGCCGAGGGAGCCGGTGTACAGCTTCTGGGTCATGTGGCCAGCATGACTAAGCCACTTCTGGGGAACCAGAGCAGCGCACGGAAACAACATTTACCTTCCCGCCAGAGTGGTACCTATTGATCTACTTGCACTTTGACATGCTTTTGAACTGCTAGGTTGGCAGGAGCAGGGACCGAGCAATGGGAGCTCACCCCGTCGCAGGGATTCGAACCACCGACCTTCTGATGGGCAAGTCCTAGGCTCTGTGGTTTAACCCACAGTGCCACCCGCGTCCCCCACACCCACCCAAAGCACCTTCAATTTTCGGACACATACTGAGGGTCCCAGATCACTTCATGCATCATTTGACCACATTTACCCGGATGGAAGCGTTGTTATCATCGATCAAGGTATCCGTCACCTCCAGCTGCCCTTCCTCCACCACCTTCTGCAAGACCATCTGGAACGTTCCGATGAGCCTAGGAAGCAAGAAGGAAAGGCTGTGAGGATCCTCAGGGTGATGTGGGACTCAAACACCCCACACATTCCCCTTCTGATGGGGTGGGCCGGACAGACCTCAGTGCTGGTTATTTTGCAGATTAGTTGCGCTGCAGAAGGCGTGCTGGGGAGACCACACATTCAAGAAACGCAAAATTCCTTTTGCTAGGTTTTAATAAGTAGTGATGTATGGAAGTGAGAGCTGGACCATAAAGAAGGCTGATCGCCGAAGAATGGGTGCTTTTGAATTCTGGTGCTGGAGGAGACTCTTGAGAGTCCCATGGACTGCAAGAAGATCAAACCTCTCCATTCTTAAGGAAATCAGCCCTGAGTGCTCACTGGAAGGACAGATCCTGAAGCTGAGGCTCCAAGACTTTGGCTACCTCATGAGAAGAGAAGACTCCCTGGAAAAGACCCTGATGTTGGGAAAGATGGAGGGCCCAAGGAGAAGGGGACGACAGAGGACGAGATGGTTGGACAGTGTTCTCGAAGCTACAAACATGAGTCTCACCAAACTGCGGGAGGCAGTGGAAGACAGGAGTGCCTGGCATGCTCTGGTCCAGGGGGTCACGAAGAGTCGGACATGACTAAACAACAAGAACAACAGGTTTTAATAACAAAAACAAAAACTCCTTTTACACTAAATTTGTTGTTGTTGTTTAGTTGTTTAGCCGTGTCCACCGACAGCTTTCCAGGTCATGTAGCCAGCAGGACTAAACCACTACTGGTGCACGGAGGATCATGGCAAGTGCCAGAGCGCATGGAAATGCTGTTTATCTTCCCCCCGGAGTGGTACCTATTTATCTACTTGCACTTTGGCATGCTTTCGAACTGCTAGGTTGGCAGGAGCAGGGACCGAGCAATGGGAGCTCACCCCGTCGTGGGGATTTGAACCGCCAACCTTCTGATCAGCAAGTCCAAGAGGCTCAGTATTTTAGACTACAGTGCCACCCACATCCCTGTGTTGGAATCTACTCTGGATCAATACTGAGTAGGATTCAAGGACACTGAACCTCCAGCGTGGAGAGCCTGAAATTTGGAGCCCTGCGATTCCCAGGCAGGTGTATACACCATACTCTCTTCTCCTCAGGTCCTGAGGCTGAAAAAGAGCACCCAGGAGCCTTCAAAGAGCTGTTCCACACTGCAAATTAGAAAATCAATGGCATTTGGATTAGATGAACCTAAGTTTACACAGTCGGGCAAGAGACAACACCTCTGGGCAACCTCAGTCTTTGGCTGTGATGAGGGAGAAGCAATACCTACTTTACCAGTAGAGGTGTTCTAGTTAGATATAAGCAGTGGTTCAACATGTCTGCAAAGAGAATATGAGGGCATAAGGTGCTGGATCAGGCCCAAAGGATCCCATCTAGTCCAGCATCCTGTTCTTACACTGGCCACCCCAGATGCCCAGCCCCAATGGCCTTCAATTGCAAATGGGTCATTGAGGTTTCTCCTCCTCCTCCTTCTTCTTCATCATCTTCTTCTTCATCATCATCATCTTCTTCAACATCTTCTTCTTCCTCTTCCTCTTCTTATTCGTCATCATCATCTTCTTCCTCTTCTTCTTCTTCATCTTCTTCATCATCATCTTCTTCTTCTTCTTCAACATCATCATCTTCTTCTTCCTCTTCCTCTTCTTCTTCATCATCATCATCTTCTTCTTCTTCTTCAACATCATCATCTTCTTCTTCTTCTTCTTCTTCTTCTTCTTCTTCTTCGATCACTCGTAGCCCAGTAAGATTGTCTTCCATAAACACGGTTTTAACAATGAGTCCGTAAGTGACTGTGGGGGCCAATTCTGGACCCACACGTCCTTCCACAGTGGGGACAATGTGTTGGAATATCTTCCCTTCGGCTGTGGCCCTACACCATTGTCAAATAAGTTGGAGTTCCTGTTATTAAATATACCAAGAAAAAAGCACACCAAGAACTCAGGCCAATGTTAGTTTCAATAGTGGGAGTGGCCCCCAATAGTGGGAGTGGCCCCTAAGTCGATAGTCAATAGTAACAAAAACAAATCCATTCAAAAGTATGTATTCTGACAAGAATTACAAACTCAAGTAGAGATGACAAACTCTAACAGAGATTACAAACTCAAACTCATAAAGATACGTATAATACAATAATTCGTTACAAAGATTTTCTCTTTTTCATTCGACAATAATGTTGATCCTTATAAAACAATCATAAATTATAAAACAGTATTATATACCATTTGGTTTCTTACCTAATTTTTAAAGGGTTTAGTTTTTGTTACTATTGGCTATCTACTTGTGAGTAGGGACCACTCCCACTATTGAAACTTACATTGGCCTACACAGTTGTCAGCAATATCAAGGAAGGACACCTGACCTTTTCATGTCCATTCTCTCTGTACTGGTTCCTGCTTCATGCTAAATCATCTTTTTTTTCTAACTTAATGGAACTTCAGATGTTTTCCTTCCTCCCATAAATATCCAATCCTTTTTAAAATTTAAAAGCATGCAGTTCGCCTTCGCTCTAAATTATCCCCTCTGCGCAGTGCGATCTCTCTGGGTTTCTTAGACATGGTTTTCCTTCCGAAAGGAAAAAGAAAGGGGCGAGTGCATATTAATATTTTAAGAACAACACTGAAGAGCCTGCGTTTTCCTGCTCCTTGTTAAATGTAGGGCAGAAAGGCAGCCCTGAGAGGGGAGTCTTTGAAAGAGCAATGACAGTAAGGAGCAATGGGTGGAAGTACTGTTTGTGGTACAGGAGGTGGGCGGGTGTGGGGGACTCCCTGGTCCAGAATGGGGTAACTGTGCCCTGAAGGACCAGGTGCGCAGCCTGGGAGTCATTTTGGACTCACAGCTGTCCATGGAGGCACAGGTCAATTCTGTGTCCTGGGCGACTGTCTACCAGCTCCATCTGGTACCCAGGCTGAGACCCTCCCTGCCCGCAGACTGTCTCGCCAGATTGGTGCATGCTCTGGTTATCTCCCGCTTGGACTACTGCAATGCGCTCTACGTTGGGCTACCTTTGAAGGTGACCCAGAAACTACAACTAATCCAGAATGCGGCAGCTAGACTGGTGACTGTGGGCAGCTGCCGAGACCCTATAACACCAGTCTTGAAAGACCTACATTGGCTCCCAGTACGTTTCCGAGCAGAATTCAAAGTGTTGGTGCTGACCTTTAAAGCCCTAAACAGCCTCGGTCCAGTAGACCAGAAGGAGCGTCTCCACCCCCATCATTCTGCCTGGACACTGAGGTCCAGCTCCGAGGGCCTTCTGGTGGTTTCCTCCCTGCAAGAAATGAAGCTACAAGGAACCAAGCAGAGGGCCTTCTCGGTGGTGGCGCCCGCCCTGTGGAATGCCCTCCCTTCAGATGTCAAGGAAATAAACAACTGACTTTTAGAAGACATCTGAAGGCAGCTCTGTCTAGGGAAGTTTTTAATGTTTTATTGTGCTTTTAATTCTCTTGAGAGCCAGAAATGTTTTACTGTGCTTTTAATTCTGTTGAAACCCAGCCAGATGGGCGGGGTATAAAATTATTATTATTATTATTATTATTATTATTATTATTATTATTATTATTATTACTGAATTGCAGCTGGAAATTCAGCATTGCACCCGTCAATTTCGAAAGGCCCCTTCAGAAGGGCAGGAGAGACAGGGAGAGAGAACAGAAGCAGGGACTGCTGCATCAAGTCCAGTTCTCACAAATGCAAAGGCAATGCCTCTTCAAAGAAACTCGGAAGCAGCCTTCTCCCCTCCGGTGGTTTCAGAAGGTGGTTGGGCAGATGATGAACAGTTAAGGTGACATATATTTGCTAATAATAATAATAATAATAATAATAATTTACTATTTATACCACGCCCATCTGTCTGGGTTTCCCCAGCCACTCTGGGCGGCTTCCAACAGAATATTAAAATACAATAGTCTATTAAACATTAAAAGCTTCCCTAAACAGGGCTGCCTTCAGATATCTTCTAAAAGTCTGGTAGTTGTTTTTCTCATTGAGAGCCAGCATGGTGCGGTGGTTAAGAGCGGTGGACTCATAATCTGGTGAACCGGGTTCGATTCCCCGCTCCTCCACATGCAGCTGCTGGGTGACCTTGGGCTAGTCACACTTCTCTGAAGTCTCTCAGCCCCGCTCACCTCACAGAGGTGAGGAGGAGGAGGAAGGGAAAGGAGAATGTGAGCCGCTTTGAGACTCCTTTGGGTGGTGATAAAGCAGGATATCAAATCCAAACTCTTCTTCTTCTTCTTCTTCTCATTGGCATCTGGTGGGAGGGTGTTCTACAGGGCAGGTGCCACCACTGAGAAGGCCCTATGCCTGGTTTCCTGTAAATTGGCTTCTCGCAGCGAGGGAACCACCAGAAGGCCCTCAGTGCTGGATCTCAGTGTCCAGGCAGAATGATGGGGTGGTTTTAGTCTAATGCAAATGCTCTTGCAGACTCTTTAGATGCAGTCCTGAATTCCTGAATAAACCACAGTTTGCTGGACAAGTTGAATTCGTTGTTCTTGCTAACGGCGCAAGCGATGCCAACAATTCGAACACAAAGCACTAGGGAGACAGCAGCCCTCCTGGTTTCCCCCTCACCTGAATCTCTGCCTCCTTGCTAGCAAAGGTTAGCAAAGATTTACAGTTCCATTTTGCCTGGAATGCTGGCGGCATTTGACGTCTCACTCCTGAACCAAGGGGGCGAGTGAATGTACGGCTTTCATTAACCTCACTTTCCAGCTAAGGGAGCGTCTGAGAACAGGGAGCTCTCCATCATTAAATGCTGTTTGTGGTTAACAAGCAAAACAATCACAGGTCTGACTTGGGAAAGGGGGAAATCAATGCTTGAAGGCGTAATAGTAAAGAGTGAGGCAGGTCAGAGCGTCCATCCTTCCTGCTTGGAAATAAATTAAAACATGCAGAAATTGCATTTCCACAACTGCTAATCTGAGCCACGACAGAGCGCCTTTTTGAACCTTGTTTTAAACGGTCTTTTCAAAATTAGATCTCCAAGCTGCCTGGTGGAACTTTCTGCCCACATTTTTTTTTTAAAAATAATACCTTTCTTTGCAACCATCTTTAACTGATTCCGTTATTCCTGTACTTCCCAATTAATTTGGAGTCTACAAAGAAAATGGCAATCTTCATTAGCCGCCGGCGTTTTTCACGCATTCTCGTTTCTATTTGGCATTTCACACTTTTTTTTTTATTCGCTTTTGCAGCGCGAAGAACATATTCCTTCCGGCAGGATTGCTGTGCAAGATTCATAGATGCCCACAAAAAAAATGGACTTGAGGAGGATAATGAGGCACATAAATGCTGCAGAATGTCCTCGGCATTCTTCTCTGGGAGAACTTCCTGTCAAGCGATTCTTAAAAGGTGGAGTCTGAAGAGGCCTCCTGAGATTTTCTGTAGCAACCTGTAAGTCTGTTCACTCTGGCACATGGGAGCAGAGGTACTTGGAGTGAATTCCTTCAGGCAGCAGCAGCTGGAAAGCCACACAGGTGATGATTTTTGTGAATCTCCCAGGAATCCAAATGGCCATGCAGGTAGAGCACTGAGTCATCCCCCAGGGAAATCCAGTCTTTATTATTTGTCTTCTATCGCAGTGTTATGATTTTATTTTTATTTTTGTTTAGGGAAACAGGTGGAATTTGATTGAGTTTCCATTTAAAAGCGAACCAACCTCGTTTGGACATTCCAAAAACAAAATGAAAACTCTGGAGCAAGAAAAATCACGCTTCTGCCAATTTTGCAATGCAGTACCTGTGTCACGTAACGCATGGACGAGTGAAAAGTGTGCATGAAAAATTGACCAGCAAGCAGAGATGATAGAATATATGGAACTTGTAAAAAGGACGGGGAGAACAAGAGGAAACTCAAACCAGAAAGTGAGTAAAGATTGGGCAATATTTAAAGGACATCTTCAAAAGTACTGTGACAATGCAAATCTCCTGACAGATTTAGACTGAATCTCGAATAACAAGGAAATTATAAAAGCAAAAATTTCTCTTGATATGTAACGGGGGTGGGGGGGACGGGACAAAAACAAGGAAGTGTGTGTATAGACGAACAATGTGTAAAATGTGCAATGAGGTGAATCAGAAGTCAAAAGCATGTGTGATGTTAAATGATATGTTGTTAGTTAATGTCTAGTTGTTATGTGGGTATGGTGATGGTTTGTTCGTGTTTTTTATGTTTTATGTAAATTGTTTTGCAATAAAGGAAATTTAAAAAATTAAAAGAAAAGTGTGCATGAAAGCAACTCGTACCAAGTGCAAATTGTTACTTTTACATCCTTCAAAAATTATTTACCCTGTTGAATATATCTGAATGCTGCCAGCGTTTTCAGCGGCATACAGTGATTTTCCATATATTCAATAAATGTTTTCCAATCTTCTCTAAAGGTATGTTCTTCTTGCTCTCTTAGGCTACATGTTAAGTCGGCAAGTTGTGCATATTCTGTCAACTTAATTTGCCAATCCTCTTTAGTTGGGACCTCGCTCACTTTCCATTTTGTAGCTAACAAACCCAGGCTGCAGCTGTTGCATACATCAATAACCTTTTCTGACACCTGTGAATTTCAGTCTGGGTTATCCCCAACAAAAAGGACTGCAGTTTCTTTGGAAAAGTAATTTTTAAACCTTTTTTTCAATTCATTATGAATCATTTCCCAATTCCCTTTTACCTTTTTACATGTCCACCACATGTGGAGGAATGTTCCCTCTGCTTCTTCACACTTCCAACACTTATCTGATTCTGTCTTATAAATCTTAGCCAACCTACTCAGAGATAAGTACCATCTACAGCATCCTATTCTCACAGTGGAGAGAAACCTGCCTATTTTTATTTTTTAATAATATTTATTCAGAATTTAAGAATTACAAAAAGAAAAAAGAAAAATACAAAAAACAGAAAAAATACAAGAAAAAATACAATCATTAAAAAAGAAAAAAAAGATTAAACCTTAACTTAACTTTCTTCCTTTACTTATTTCCTTGACCTCCTCACACCTCCCATTTTGGTATTCTAGTTCAAATTGTTATTTCAGCAAATCCTTCCAACCTTGTTTTTAACTTAATAATTTATCTTAATATATTGTTATTTTACGTTCTCTCTTTCATCAATTTCATCAATTCATTTTTACTTAATCCTTTATATCATTTCTACCAAAACCATATAATTTTCTTTTTCCAGCATCTTTCTAACAATCCTTAATTTTACAATATTTTTGAAGATATACTTTAAATTTTTTCCAATCTTCTTCCACCGACTCTTCTCCTTGGTCGAAACCTGCCTATTTTTAGATCAGTCCTGACACAGCAGGAAAGCTCAGTTGGTAGAGCACGAGACCCTTAGAGTTGTGAGTTCGAGTTCCTGAATGGGCAAAAGATTCCTGCATTGTGGGGGGTTGGACTAGATACCTCTTAGGGTCCCTTCCAACTCTACACTTCTATGATTTGTGGATCCTTGACGGCCTCTTCTGTTTCCTTCGTCTAGTCCTGGTCTGAGTACTTTCATCCATTATTCAGCTTATGAATTATATTCATGAGCTGCCTCATGAAATCATCTCTGTAGGTGTCATAAAAAGAGAATGAAAATATTCTAAGATAAAAGAGGACAATAAATATAAAAGACAAGAGGCATAAAAACCTCAAAATATAGTTTTAGACCATACTGTGCCTACCAGGGCTGGATTTAGGCTGGATGAGGCCCTGAGCTCCTGAAGGTAATGGGTCCCTTTATATGTCCAGCTGTCCTTTGTCAACAACAAATTGTCGCTGTTTTGTGTTGAATCTATGCTATATGGTAATTTATGTGCTTATTAGGTCCATACACAACACAAAACACTGTTACTGTATGTAGGTTTTATTTTATTTGTTTTTTATCTTATATTTTGGAAATGTACATCCAGTGTTTCTTTTCCTTTAAAAATTTTTGGGGGGCCCAAGAGAGTGGGGCCCTAAGCTACAGCTTGTTTAGCTTATACGTAAATCCGGCACTGGATATAGGATATAATATAGACCTGAATCTCTGGGGGGAACTTTGGAAGAGCGATCGGAAATTCACAGAATGTTATTCCTTGAAAGAGAACTGAAAATGATTTACAGGTCGTATCTTAACTCCGAGTAGACTTGCTAAAATGTATAAGACTGAATCAGATAAGTGCTGAAGATGCAATGAGACTGAGGGTACGTTCCATCATATGTGGTGGACCTGTAAAAGGGTAAAAGAATATTGGGAAATAATTTATAATGAATTGAAAAAAATGTTTAAAAGTACTTTTCCAAAACAACAACAACCCAGAGTCCTTTTTGTTGGGGATAATTCAGATGGAAATTCCCAGGTATCAAAAAAAAGTTATTTATGTATGCCACTACTGCAGCCTGTGTTTTGTTAGCCCCCAAATGGAAAACGAACAAGGTCTCAACTAAAGAAGAATGGCAGCCTAAACTGATGGAATATGCGCAGCTCGCAGACTTAACTTATAGAAAAAGAGAACAAGAAGAATGCACATTTAAAGAAGACTGGAAAATTTTTATTGAATATAAGGGTGAAAATAGTGTACATTTGAAAACATTGGCAACTTTAAGATAAATTCAACCGCGTAAAATAAATTTTGATGGATGTAAAAATGGAATACTGAATGTTTTAAGGTAAAGGTAAAGGGGCTCCTGACCGTTAGGTCCAGTCGTGGCCGACTCTGGGGTTGCAGCGCTCATCTCGCTTTATTGGCCGAGGGAGCCGGCGTACAGCTTCTGGGTCATGTGGCCAGCATGACTAAGCCGCTTCTGGCGAACCAGAGCAGCGCATAGAAGCGCCGTTTACCTTCCCGTTGGAGCGGTACCTATTTATCTACTTGCACTTTGACGTGCTTTCGAACTTCTAGGTTGGCAGGAGCAGGGACCGAGCAACGGGAGCTCACCCCATCGCGGGGATTCGAACCGCCGACCTTCTGATTGGCAAGCCCTCGGCTTTGTGGTTTAACCCACAGCGCCACCCGCATCCCACTGAATGTTTTAGTTTATGTAAAATATGCAGGGATCTATGGCATGCAAACTGAACCATGGAAACAGAAGGATGGAAGTCATTGATACTTTAAGGTTGTTTAAATGAATATTCTAAAATGTAAAATAGAAAAACAATAAAAATTACACAAAAAAAGAAGCTTTGCGGCAGTGTCGCCCCTTTTCCTTTAGGCAGGGAAATTTCTTCACTCCACGGTTGCTCAGCTGTTTTCCTGCTGCTCAGCAACTGAATAAAAAATAAGGTTGCCCTCGGAATAGGAGGCCTGGTGGCCGGCTGCAGCGGGGCAGAGAGGGGACTCAGATCATATTGCAAGTTAATTAGCCACCAGGCGATCAGCGGCAAATGACGTTCCTCCACAAAGCCACGCGAAAGAACGTTGGTGCATGAATGATTCAGATGGGGATTGTGTGTCACCCCTTTATCTGAAGAGCATCCTGGTAAGCCGATCGCCTTTATCAAGCATCTGTGTGTGTCGCTCATAGACCGTAATAAAACACACACAGGGACACCGGCTCGCTCAACACCTCTAGCCTGCAAGACTTCGGCCCCATTGCAGGAGACATTTTGGACACGTTGGAAGGAAAGCGTGTTCTCCTCCACGGAGAGCACATGTTGTGGTGGGGGCCTCCAGGACACTCCAAAGTTGGGGGCGGGCTAATTGACCGTTGGCCACTGATGCGATTGGGGCTTCCCTTGTTGTTGGGAAGAAGTTAATGTTGCCATTTATTGATTGACAGCCAGAAATGCTAAAACTCCTTGCACGAGGCTAGGGCTTCCTCTTTTCGCCCGTGCATCGGATTGCCCGTCCCTCCCTCCCTAGAATAGGGTTGTTCGCTTTGACCTTGCTATGCCTGTCATGGGGTCGTCTGCTTTGGAGTGGGGGCCTGGTAGGAATTTTGTCCATCTGGCTGATTGGCTGGGGCCATTTGTTTTTGGCCTACTGCGTAGCAAATCGTCACAACTTGTAAGGTTCGCAGTTAGGCATTGGTTTAAGGTTTGGTTGGTTGAGGGGCATGGATTGGCTGTGCCTGCCCCTCTAATGCTGCTGCTGCAAGGGATTCCGTTAAAGGAATTGGGGGCTAACTATTGCTTGTCCACTCTGTCAAGGGGGCCTCGGGCCATAGCAATGAGCTCCTGGTTGCATTTGGGGAGGGCTGAGGGCAGCTTCCCTGCTCCGTCGCTACCCCCAAGTGTATTCCCCTTTTCTGACTTTCGCATCGTGCGGAATGTCAGTCTGTCCCTCATGGGGGGGGGGGGCAGATAGTCGCAACCAATGCCTAAGCAACCACTCACAAATTTGTATTTTAATAAAGTTGTGGCCAAAATTATGCCAAAAATCTTAAACAAAAATTCTGTGTGATGTGTGAGTTATTGGGGTGGCCCTGGGGACCTCAACACGCAAATAAAAGCAAAACCAGCGCTCCCACATTCAAAAAATTGTATGTCTTCTTATTTACCCTGCGCCTTATTGCGCCCAGACTTACTTCCATCCCTTCAACGGTTTTCATATCTCAAATCTTTTCTTACAGTTTCTTATTTACACTCCATCCACATCACAAGATTTACATTAATCCTGCTACAGTTTTTAAATTCTTACAATTACTCAACCAATTTACTCCAATCCTTTTCGAACTTTGCTTCTTTTTGGTTCCGAATCCTATAAGTCAATTTCGCCAATTCTATGCATTCAAACATTTTTGTCTGCCACTCCATTAAAGTTGGGATTTCTTGGGATTTCCATTTCTGAGCCACTAAGATTCTAGCGGCGGCCGTTGCATACATGAATAGTTTGATTACAAACTGCCAGGGATGCTTTAGCTGAGATTCCTGCATTGCTGGGGGTTGGACTAGATGACCCTCGGGGTCCCTTCCAACTCTACCATTCTATGATTCTATTTCTTAATGTGGGTCTACTAGCTAAAGTCCCCTTCGAAGGAGGAAAAATTTGCAAGGTGGAATCAAAGATACGTCGAATTGTGGAGTTGGAAAAAGAAAACAGAGGTTGCAGAAGCATGGCAGAGCATGAGACTCTTAATCTCTATGCGGCTTCGCTCCGTGGAAGAAGCAGTCAATTCGAAGCACCGCGCTGCTCACCCCACGTCGCTCCGGATCCCCGAAACCGGGTTTTCCTCGCGAGTAGGGGAGGCGCAAAAGGTGCCAGCCGAATCCCACGCTCACAGGCTTCACCTGCCTGTGATTTTTAGTGGGTCTCCGCCTTCGCCGTGGCAGCCAGACCCGGATTTCCACGAGGCAAATTCCTCCCGATCAGAGGAATTCCGCCATTACTGGAGGCGCCAACCCGGAAGTCCCTCAGGGTCGTGGGTTTGAGCCCCACGTGGGGTGAAAGATTCCTGCGTTGCAGAGGGTTGGGCCAGATGCCCTTTGGTGGTCCATTCCAAATCTCCAAGTCTGTGATTTTATTATGAAACATTAGGAAGAACGTTATGGCGGTAAGAGCTGATTGAGAGTTGAGAGATGACCTAATCTGGGGAGAAAACAGCAGAGACCTGGTGAAGAGAGCACAGCAGAGGTTATATTTTCTGAGAATCCTCCATTGCATTGCATTCGCCACTGCATTGCCATGGCGAAGGGGCTTGAATAACTCAGAGAAGCTATGAGCTATGCCGTGCAGGGCCACCCAAGATGGACAGGTCGTAGTGGAGAGTTTTGACCAAACATGATCCACCTGGAGCAGGAACCGGCAAGCCACTCCAGTATCCCTGCCAAGAAAACTCCATGGACAAAGACGACAATGTTACAAGTTTCTAAAAATCCCCAGTGCCGTGATCAGGAACTAAGGGGACATCGACCCTCACAAATGCATATTTTCTTGTTCTCCCCTGGACTTCCTTGGCTAAAAGGCCTTGGACAGAATAAGAGGTGATGGCAAAACGGAGCTATTGAGTTACCCAGTGGAGGTAACTGAATCAGCCAGGGCCAAAAGTCAGAGGGGGAAAGGGGAGGTAGAGTGACAATAGGATCAAATGCTTCAAATGCAACGGGGGAAGGCGACTGCAGCTGAGAGATCTGAACAGACGGAGGGCTGCATCATGCCCTCCAACATTTCTCAGTTGAAAACAGGGGCATTCTCTCTCTCCCCTCTAAAATAAAAAAATTAAGGTCTTATGTATATAATAAATGTTCATAAATGTACCAAGCAAACATGTACATAAATATCTAAACCACATGTCTGAAGCAGCACAGGAAAACAGCCCTGGAACCATTTTGACTCCCAAACTGACCAAATGTTTTCTCTGCAAAGTCACAGGAAATTGGAAAAGCCTCCCCATTGTCTTTTCCTTCACAAATCCTGTCTTAAGGGTATGTCTGTGCATGAATAGGGTGTGAGCCTGTGACCTGGCTCAGGAACTAAGTATTTATCATTACAAAAGACTGGGCAGGCTCCCCTGGGTATCCAATCAAGTAAGCATTAACAGGTAACCTGCCAGACAGGAGGTAAACAACGCACTCAGATTTTTAGATGTCCCCTTTCTGTGATGTAGGTATGATGTTTCTGGGGGTGGTCTTGGACTCCAAGACAGGCAATTTAAAATGTCTATGTAAGGGTGGGCACACCTGGGTCCTGGGTCCTCTTCCTTCTCCTGCGTGTGAGGGGAGCACCCTGTTGCAACAGATCAATAAAGATCAGGCTTACTAGCTGCTTTGCTTCTCAATATTCTCTGGTTGGCCTCTGTCATTTTCTCCGACCAATGGAGAACCTACAAAGGACTCTATAAGGGTTCTTGTGTCCCCCATAAGGGAAAAAGGGCAGATTTTCATTTATTACACCTCCAACGAACCCTCCTTAGCCCACCCCACCCCCCATTTTTTTTCTTCCCCACCTGAGCATTTCCTATCAGAAGGAGGACAAGTTTCAACACGCCCAACAACAAGGAGACCCAGCACACACACGTCCTCCACCATCCTGAGAAAACCGCTTAATCCCCATTTTATTTTATTTTATAAAATGAAAAACACAGAAAATAAAAAGGTGCAAAATGAGGCATTGAGGCACAAAGCATTTTTTTGAAAAAATCAAGACTCCTTGGGCTCGCCTCTGCTTCCATTTTCTTCCCACCTGGAGTGGCCCTGACCATTGCCTGCCTTCAGGGCTGGCGCTTCATGTGAGGTCAGGCTGTCCCAGATTTCTATTTCAATTTGTTTTTTAAAAAAGAAGAAGAAGAAGAGTTTGGATTTGATATCCCGCTTTCTCACTACCTGAAGGAGTCTCAAAGCGGCTCACATTCTCCTTTCCCTTCCTCCCCCACAACAAACACTCTGTGAGGTGAGTGGGGCTGAGAGACTTCAGAGAAGTGGGACTGGCCCAAGGTCACCCAGCAGCTGCAGGTGGAGGAGCGGGGAAGTGAACCCGGTTCCCCAGATTACGAGTCTATCACTCTTAACCACTACATAACGCTGGCTCTCACCCACACAATTGCTCAACAGATGTGCAGACTTTCCTCATCTGCTGTGGGGGCACCTTTCTTTCACCCAATGAAACTTGGGAAGGAATTTCACTCTTGGTGCAGGCTCAGATTGCTGTAATTTGTGGCTTGGGTGAAAAAATGCTATTTTCATCTCCTTGGTAAACAAATGTATCAGGCATAGTCCTGCGTGGAAGGCGTTTCTGTGACAAATGGTTTGTGTGTGCTATTGCGCTGCCTTTGAAAATTCTCTAATTTGCTGGGCTCTCCCCCAAACCAGAGGGGGAGAGATGAATGCTAGTATTTGTCAGGCACTAGAGAACGAAACCAAGAGAGAAGGCATTGATTTTCTGCTTATGGTACCAAACCAGTCTTTGGTTTGAAGGAGGGGTCTGTAGGTAGTTCAAGGTGGGATACCAGCCCTGTGGGATGTGATACATAAGTAGCAGTCAAATACAACATTCCATGTTTTCCTAGAGTGGACATGCAGGGGGATGTTTGGTCCAGCCGGTCAAAAACTTCCTGTTTCTTCCTGGCCTGGAGCGCCCTTCCTCTTGCATGTGACTACAGGTGAGCGTGACCTTACCTGTCCAGGTAACAAAAGCACAAGGCATGCAGCACTCTCTCTCTGTCTTTTTAACTTCCTCTCGTCGTTGGAGCAGCTTTTTAGCTAGAGATGCCCTGTTGGTTTTCAGCCAACAGAGGACAAAAAGACTCTCTCCATATGGGATAGACTCACAATCTAAGATAGACTGAATTGTATAATAGTTAGAGGCTTACACGAGCCTGCAGCCAGCTATCTGCTGTGCATGTAAAAAGGGGGATGTAAACTCTGCTAAGTAAAGGAACTTGCTAACGCAAGTTAGGAAAGATATTAATAAACAATATATCCTCTCCTGCCACCCTGAGTATTCCCACCCAATCTAGTCCAGCATCCGGTCCTCACAGTGGCCAACCAGATGCCCATGGAAGACCAGCAAGCAGGATTTGAGCATCTCATCTCCAGCAGTTTCCAGCACCTGGCATTCAGAAGCATTGCTGTCTCCATTTATGGATGCAGAGCATAGTCATCCTGGCTATTAGTCATCTGCAGCCCTCTCCTCCTCCTCCTCCATTAATTTGTCTAATCCTTGAAAGAAGTTGAGAAGAAGCTGCACACATTGCAGGGGCTCTCTTAAGGAAGCCCCAGAGTTGGAGGAACAAAACTCACCCCAGACATGCAGAACGCCACTGACCTGTTGGAGAAGACTTTGCTGTAGTTGAAGACCTGGACCTCCAGCATCTCGTTGACGTCGATGCTGCTTGCAACGGGCCATCGGAAGGTCTGCAGGAAGAGAGGGGAGATGTGAGGGGGTGTGGGATGTGATCCATGAGAGGTAGTCAAGTACAACATTCCTTGTTTTCCTAGAGTAGACATGCAGGGAATGTTTGGTCCAGCCAGTTAAAACTTCCTGTTCCTCCTGGCTGGAGCATCTTTCCTTTTGCCTGTGATCGAAGGTGGGCGTGACCTAACCTGTCCAAGTAACAAAAGGACGAGTCATGCAGAACACCTCTCTCTCTTTTACTTCCTTCTTCGTTGGACCAGCTTCTAGCTAGGACTGCTCTGCTAGCTCTCAGCTATCAGAAGCACTGGGATTATTCCCCCATATGGTGTAGATCCACATGTACATATTTGTAACTAAGTCTGCCTTCAGAGATCCAACTGTGAACTGATGTAAGTAAACTTATTTTATTGACTTTGAATAAGATTGTGGCATCTTTATTCTTTTAAGAGGGATTTAAGGGAACTAACCAGGAACGTACAATTCAATCTGAGACAGACTGAATTGTATACTAGTGAGAGGCTCACACGAGCCTGCAGCCAGCTATCTGCTGTGCATGTAAAAAGGGGAATGTAACTCTGCTAAGTAAAGGAACTTGCTAGCGCAAGTTAGGAAGGATATTAATAAAGAATATATCCTCTCCTGCCACCCTGAACATTCCCACAAGGATGTCCTGCTTTGGCCACAGAACTTATAGATGGAAAAGAAGAGCTCTTCAACCGTGGATTTGAAATTCACCATGTGCTGCATTTTGAAAGAAAAAATTCTGGAGAGCTGCAAAGGGCTGGATGGGCAGAGGTGTGACTTGGATTAAGGCAGCTCCTTATCTTCCTCCGATGGTTTGTTGGTTTTACACACAGCTCCTCCAGAGGAAGGACTGAACCAATGGACTCTTATTATTATTGTTATTATTAATCAAATTTATATACCGCTCTTCATCCAAAGATCTCAGGGTGGTTTGCAAGATAAAAATACAGGATAAAAATGACAATACAGTAAAGGAGATTCCAGCTAAACCTTAGGAATAACTTTTTGACATTAATCGAAATACTTTATTGTTACATTGTACAACTTGTATACTGTGAGGTTACACCAGCACCCCCCACACAGCTTTCTTAGTCTTAATTCCCCTCATTTACTGACGCACCAAACCCGAAAGTCAGTTGCCCTGTTGTTATCTTTTCATTCAGCAGCCTAACAGCCCACGGATAGAAGCTGTTCTTTACCCTGTTGGTGCGACTAATCCTGCTTCTATATCTTCTGCCTGAGGGCAGGAGATCAAGGAAGTGCCGGCCAGGGTGTGAATCATCCCTGAGAATTTTCCTCACTTTTCTGAGGCAACGTTCTTCTGCAATGTCATCCAGCGGATTCACAGGACAGCCCATAATATCTTGTGCTGTATTCCCCACCCTCTGTAGGCACTTCCTATCAGTTGATGTCAAACCAGCGTACCCCACCGTGATGCAGTAGGAAAGGACACTTTCTATTGTGGACCAGTAGAAGGAGATCATCAAATGTTGATTGGCATCGTTCTTCCACAATACTCTGAGGAGATGGAGTTGGGCTTTATTAACCACCTGGGTTGTATTTATTTTCCAAGCAAGGTCTTCACTGAGATAAACTCCATAGCTGTTTGGCTCTGGAATGGACTCCCTCAGAAGGGGGTGGACTCTCCTTCCTTGGAGGTTTTCAAGTAGAGGTTGGGTGGACACCTGTCATGGATTCTTTAGCTGTGATTCCTGCATTGCAGGGGGTTGGACTAGTTGACCCCAGGGACCCTTCCAAATGAATTCTATGATTCTATGCAGTGCTTTTTTGGGGGGATGCAGGGGTACGCATACCCCTAAAAATTAACAGTCATCAACAGGTTTGCCATACCCATTGAGTCAATCACCCATCTCCTACTACCCTCCTGAGAAAAAGCCCACCCCACCCTCCCACTATATATAAGGGTCTGGTGACTTCTGTTTCAGTGTATCTGAAGAAGTGTGCATGCGCATGAAAGCTTATACGAAGAACAAACTAAGTTGGTCTCTAAAGTGCTACAGGACAATTTTTTAAATATATTTCGACTGCGTCAGACCAACACAGCTACCTACTTGAACCCTAAACATTTTGTGAATCTTTGTACTTTTGTCCGTTTACTGTACAGTGGTACCTCGGGTTAAGTACTTAATTCGTCCCGGAGGTCCGTTCTTAACCTGAAACTGTTCTTAACCTGAAGCACCACTTTAGCTAATGGGGCCTCCTGCTGCCGCAGCGCCACCAGAGCACAATTTCTGTTCTCATCCTGAAGCAAAGTTCTTAACCTGAAGCACTATTTCTGGGTTAGCGGAGTCTGTAACCTGAAGCGCCTGTAACCTGAAGCGTATGTAACCCAAGGTACCACTGTATTTATTTTTCCCAATTTGAACTATAAAATGGTGATTTTCTTGAGTCAAAATAAGAGTACAGTGGATGCTCAGGTTGCGAACATGATCCGTGTGGGAGGCACGTTCGCAACCCGCATCGTTCGCAACCTGCAGCACAGCGTCTGCACACGCTCGGGTTGCGATTCGGCGCTTCTGCACATGCACAAAGTGCAATTTAGCACTTCTGCGCATGCGCAAGCACCAGAAGTAACCCATTCTGGTACTTCCGGATTTCGGCGCATCCATAACCCGAAAACACTGAACCTGAGGTGTCTGTAACCCAAGGTATGACCGTACCCCTAGACATTTTTTGAGGAAAAAAAGCACTGATTCTATGAACCCACACTGTCTGCCCACCCCCTGCCCTCCTCGTCCTCCTCTGCTGCCCGTCTTTTGCTCTCAGTTTCCGTGGCCTCTTTGTTCACGCCACTGGTATTTGCTTGCAAGTTCAGGCGTGCGCCCCGCTGGGCGAAAGAATTGCGCAAGGAAGGTTAAGAGACCGTCTCCAATATCCGAGCGCCGTAACGCACGCTCTCCTCCTGTGGGGAACGGCGCAGCAAAACGCTGTTGCTGAACTGCAAGCAATAGATTGGCTGGGAAGGGAGGAAAAGCTTCATGCAAATTCAGTGGAAATGGAAATCTCTCAGGGGCGGGTCAAATGCTAAGGATTCTCCTTCGTTCAAAACGCTATGGGCAAGACAACGATTGAATTCCAGGATGAAAAATGAAGGGCTTCTTTTAAAAAAATCATTCCCATGTTTTATACATTGACATCAGCCGCGAATCCTTTATTACAGAGTTTCACAAGCAAAGGAGAGGTCCATAAGAATATGATGGAATTTTATAAAACAGTGTGAATAAAGGCCCCCGTAGTCTCTCCTAATTCTAGAATTTGTGGACCTCCAGTGAAGCTCAATATTGGAAGATTCAGATCAAAGAAAAGAAAAGCATAGGGTGTTTTTGGAGCAGGAACTCGGGGGAACTGAGTTCCCATACCTTCTTTAAAATTAAATATTTTTTTCCAGTGGCGGGGCTGGAACAGACTTAGATCCAACACCTGAGCCAAAAATCCACCTACAGTGGTACCTCAGGTTAAGAACTTAATTCATTATGGAGGTCTGTTCTTAACCTGAAACTGTTCTTAACCTGAGGTACCACTTGAGCTAATGGGGTGTGATGCCTGGGACATGGACTTGGAACCAGAGGAGTCTCAGTCCACACTGGATCCTTTGCCTCAGGCATCATCTGAGCCAAGTCTGGGGTCTGATCCTGAAGAGCCGCAGTCTGCACAGGTTCCCCTGCAACAAGCACCAGCTGGGCCGAGTCCAGGGCCTGAGCCTGCCCAGGCTCCAGATGCGGGGGATTCCCTTGTTGCCTTCAGCTGGGACATCACTTACAGCTGCTCCACTACCAGTTGGGTCAGGGGAGGCTGAGGCGGCCTCTGGGTCTAGTAACCCAGTGTTTTTCAACCACTGTTCCGTGGCACACTAGTGTGCCGCGAGATGTTGCCTGGTGTGCTGTGGGAAAAATTTGATTCCTATTCAAGAGAGTTACTTTATATATAGTCAATATAGGCACAGAGTTAATTTTTTTAACATTTTCTAATGGTGGTGTGCCTCGTGATTTTTTTCATGAAACAAGTGTGCCTTTGCCCAAAAAAGGTTGAAAAACACTGTAGTAACCTACCGGCGCCTCCCAAGCTGCAGAGACTGAGGTCTGAGAGAAGGAGAATCATAGAATCATAGAGTTGGAAGAGACCACAAGGGCCATCGAGTCCAACCCCCTGCCAAGCAGGAAACACCATCAGAGCACTCCTGACATATGGTTGTCAAGCCTCTGTTTAAATAACTCCAAAGAAGGAGACTCCACCACACTCCTTGGCAGCAAATTCCACTGTCAAACAGCTCTTACTGTCAGGAAGTTCTTCCTAATGTTTAGGTGGAATCTTCTTTCTTGTAGTTTGGATCCATTGCTCCGTGTCCGCTTCTCTGGAGCAGCAGAAAACAATCTTTCTCCCTCCTCTATGTGACATCCTTTTATATATTTGAACATGGCTATCATATCACCCCTTAACCTCCTCTTCTCCAGGCTAAACAGAGACCTGAATACTTGTAGGAGGAGTGCTTGCTTGACGGGCGAGACAGGGAGGTGAGTTGCCGGGGGATCAGGACTGGCTGTTACCCCGACAGAGATAAAAGGCTGTTGGACCTTGCCCCAGGTTGCGGGAGCAACATTGCTGTTTACCAGAACCTGCCTGAGATCCTGGACCTGACCTTGCCTGGTTTGCTGCCTCGTGTCCTGCCTTGGCCCTGTCGGACTGACTCTTCGCGTAACCCTTGGATTTGGGACCGGACCTGGACCGTGTTACTTGGGTTACCCCCAGGCCCAGCACATGGGGCCTCCTGCTGCCGCCGCATGATTTCTGTTCTCATCCTGAAGCAAAGTTCTAAACCCAAGGTACTATTTCTGGGTTAGCGGAGTCTGTAACCTGAATTGTCTGTAACCCGAGGTACCACTGTATATGTGGAATCAATTAAGTTGTGGCCATTTCTGATCCAGATCATTGTCTACTTGAGCTTATTAATCACGTCTTACATTTAGCCACTGCTTGGGGTAGGGCACTGCAATAATCTGGGGGGAACTGAGCCCACAATAAACAATAAACTTCGTGGTCCGTTCCACCACCTTTTTTCCAGAAAAAAAGTACTGCCTGGAAGTTACCAGAACATAGACAACAGAAGTTGGGGTGTCTCTGCCCAAATGGGGTACAGCTGGGCCACCCAGTGGAAAAGAAGATAGAGGAAGAGACATGAATATTGCTCATATTTGATGCTTTTTGGTTTATAACATTAGCAGTTCAGGGCAGCCTGACATCAACCGGGGAAAAGCTTTAAATAGCTGGAGTCGCTGGATTCCTTGGGTGCCACTGCCAGCCAACCGAGGCCAATTTTATTTTAAAAACCACAACGTTCAAAGAGGAGTAGAGATAGCAGATTGGAAAGAAATCAACCTTCTCTGAACCCAAATTAAAAGCAGCAACAGACTTTTTCTCTGCAGCATTATTTTTAAGCTTGTATTGGCACTGTTGCAAAGCGGCGTGGCTCTCTGAGTGCGAAGCGAACAGCTTGGGTACTGTAGCACAGATCAGAACACTGGCAGCAAAAGCTTGCAAATACTAGAGGCACACATTGCCGGCTGCTTAGCAGGGCTGGATGACAACTCCTGATGAGAAAATGTTCCTGGGATAAAGTGGCTTTTGTGTGTAATCTGCACAAGAAAACAATCGTCAACATTGCTCACTGAAAGCATCACCGGGAAAAGCAGCCTGTATAAAGTATACAGATATGAAGAGTAGTTGCTTTGGAGCAACCACTCGATTCTGAACTTAAAAATGGAAAGCGTAATGTTGGTAGTCAACAAAAGAGGTTTAAAGACTGTCTGAAGGCCAAAAAAAAAAAATGTAGTATAAACACCAACAACTGGGAAACACTGGCCTGTGAGTGCTCCAACTGGAGAACAGTCTTTATCAATGGTGTCATGGGCTTTGAAGACACGCAAACTCAGGACGCAAGGGAGAAATGTGCTAAGAGGAAGGCACGCTTGGCAAATCCACACCGTGATCAACTCCCACCCGGAAACCTATGTCCCCACTGTGGAAGGACGTGTGGGTCCAGAAGTGGCCTCCACAGTCACTCACAGACTCATTGTTAAGACTGTGTTCATGGAAGATGATCTTACTTGGCTAAAAGGGGCCACCAAAGAAGAAGAAGAAGGTATCTGAAAAAGTGTGCATGCACACGAAAGCTTATACCCAGACAACCTTAGTTGGTCTCTAAGGTGAATCCCTAGCCGGAATTAAGATTGCCGGAAGAAATATCAACAACCTCAGATATGCAGGTGACACAACCTTGATGGCAAAAAGTGAGGAGGAATTAAAAAACCTTTTAATGAGGGTGAAAGAGGAGAGTGCAAAATATGGTCTGAAGCTCAACATCAAAAAAACTAAGAGCATGACCACTGGTCCCATCACACCCTGGCAAATAGAAGGGGAAGAAATGGAGGCAGTGAGAGATTTTACTTTCTTGGGCTCCATGATCACTGCAGATGGTGACAGCAGCTGCAAAATTAAAAGACGCCTGCTTTTTGGGAGAAAAGCAATGACAAACCTAGACAGCATCTTAAAAAGCAGAGACATCACCTTGCCAACAAAGGCCCATATATTCAAAGCTATGGTTTTCCCAGTAATGATGTATGAAAGTGAGAGCTGGACCATAAAGAAGGCTGATCGCCAAAGAATTGATGCTTTTGAATTATGGTGCTAGAGGAGACTCTGGAGAGTCCCATGGACCGCAAGAAGATCAAACCCATCCATTCTTAAGGAAATCAGCCCTGAGTGCTCACTGGAAGGACAGATCCTGCAGCTGAAGCTCCAATACTTTGGCCACCTCAGGAGAAGAGAAGACTCCCTGGAAAAGACCCTGATCTTGGGGAAGATGGAGGACACAAAGAGAAGGGGACGACGGAGGATGAGATGGGTGGACACTGTTCTCGAAGCTAGTTTGACCAAACTGTGGGAGGCAGTGGAAGACAGGAGTGCCTGGCGTGCTCTGGTCCAGGGGGTCACGAAGAGTCGGACATGACTAAACGACTAAACAACAACAACAGAATGTGTGCTTTTATTTAAAATGCATCTCTGGGTTATTTGTGGGGCCTGCCTGGCGTTTTTACATGAGTAGAATGTGTGCTTTTATTTAAAATGCATCTCTGGGTTATTTGTGGGGCACAGGAATTTGTTCCTTTTTCCCCCTTTAAAATATAGTCCAGCCCCCCACAAGGTCTGAGGGACAGTGGACCAGCCCCCTGCTGAAAATGTTTGCTGACCCCTGTTTTAGTCCAACACTCTAACCACTACACCACACTGTCTTAGCATATTAGAGAAAAATATGGGTGTAATTTCATTCTTGTTCTGATTAACTCATTGGTTCTGATTAACATCCTCTCATTCCGGCATCCTTGTGCCCTCCTGAACTTTGTAAGATCCTGGCCGTCAAAACCTCCCATCTAACAAACTTGACCTTACAGCATTTCATTGATTGTTGCCTATTATCTCACAGAGGCTGTTAAGGGGAAGCATGAAATGTGAGTTTTGCTCTCCTTTGAGCTTTGCTCGTGCTAGTTAACCTCTCTCTGTGTTGCAGCTAATTAGCTGCTTTTGCTCAATGTTTGCAAAACAGGGGTGAGCAAAACAAAATTTTGCCTACTCACACTTCTCCATCTCAGTCTTTCTCGTAAGGATCGAGGGAGGGGAGAAAACAAAAACCACAGCTTTGATAAAAACATAGCATAAGAACTTAAAACCAGTCTGCCAGCGGCCTATCTGGGCCATCATCCTCTTCTCACAGTGGCCAACCAGCTGCCTGAGGGAAAGCAGCAAGGCATGGTTTCGAACACAAGACCCCTCTCCTCTCCTGGGGTTTCCAGCCACTGGCATTCATAAGCATTGTGGAGGCAGAGCATGTGGGAATGTTCAGGGTGGCAGGAGAAGATATATTCTTTATTAATATCCTTCCTAACTTGTGCTAGCAAGTTCCTTTACTTAGCAGAGTTTACATTCCCCTTTTTACATGCACAGCAGATAGCTGGTTGCAGGCTCGTGTGAGCCTCTCACTATTACACAATTCAGTCTTGAATTGTACGTTCCTGGTAAGTTCCCTTGAATCCCTCTTAAAAGAATAAAGACACCACAATCTTATTCAAAGTCAATAAAAGAAGTTTACTTACATCAGTTCACAGTTGGATCCCCGAAGGCAGACTTAGTTACAAATATGTACATGTGGATCTACCCCATATGGGGGAATAATCCCAGTGCTTCTGCTAACTGAGAGCTAACAGAGCAGTCCTAGCTAAAAGCTGGTCAAACGAGGAAGGAAGTCAAAAAAAGAGAGGTGTGCTGCATGACTCATCCTTTAGTTACCTGAACAGGTGAGGTCACGCCCACCTTCTATCACATGCAAAAGGAAGGATGCTCCAGCCAGGAGGAACAGGAAGTTTTGACTGGCTGAACCAAACATCCCCTTGTGTGTCCACTCTAGGAAAACAAGGAATGTTGTACTTGACTGCTCCCAGTGGATTACATCCCACAGAGCTTAGCTGCCCTGGCTAGTAGCTGTTTATAACCTTCACCTCCTCCATTAATCTGTCCCATCCTCTTTTAAAGCCATCAAGGTTGGTAGCCATCACTCCTTCATGGAGTTCCACAGTTTAACTCTCCACTGCAGGAAGAACTTTTCTGTCCTGAATCTTCCAACAGTTGGCTTCCATAGGATGTCCATGGGTATCCATTCCAGGTATAATCCTATAAATTCCTATCATGTTGTCTGCTACTCGCCTTTTCTCTGAATAGCAAAGTACCGAAAGCTGCCAATTTCCTTCATATGGGAGTTGTTTCTCCCCTTGACTTTTTCTGAACCTTTTCCTCAACATTTTCCAGCTCAACACTATTTGAGGTAAGGCTACCCAAACTGTACACCGTATTCCAAACACAGCAGCACTATAGATTTGTACAGCAGAATTATTGGCAGAAAAGCAAATTAGCTAGCAAAAACAGTAGCGGAGGTAATACTCTTATGGTGCTGAAGTGAAGGAAGATGTAAGGAAATTAATTCTTGTTTGTGGACATGTTTTGAGTTTTTTTGGAAAAAACGCATGACATGAAATTTAAACAAACATAAGCTGGTGCTTAAATAGTTTGTTGCTAAGAGACTGGGGTTCAGGAACCCTATTGATGCGAGGTTTTCCTGCAGTCAGTTTGCAGGCTTACGTGCCGTCCTCTTCAACGATCAAATATCTCGTGGGAATTTCGTTCATCCTCCCAGTCTCTGCTCTCGGCAGGAACCGAATCTCTCTTCTCAATGCGCTTGCTGAGCTTGCAAGTTGCTTGTTGTGAAGGAGAAAGTGGAGCAAGACTTTCGGGGCTGAGGTTGGCTTAGCTCCAGGGCTCTCCCCCTTTTGCAGCTTTCCTGTAATCGCACTCAAGGAAGAGAAGTTGGATCTGTCATTGCCTGGAGTGTGAACAGCAAGGAGGAAAAGGATCCAAGCTGCTGGGAGGATGGGGGATGTGTGTGTGTGTCCTCTGCAGCACAACTCAGATGAAAACAACCAGTGTGGTGTAATGGTTGAAGTGCTGGTTTATGACCCGGGAGACCTGAGTTTGACTCCCCACTTGGTCATGAAACTCACTGGGTGTGATCTGGGGGCCTACCTCACAGGGTTGTTGTGGGGTGAAATGGGGAGGAGGAGGAGGAGGAGACCCATGTATGTTACCTTGAGGTTCTCGGGGGGGAAAGGTGATGCATAAAGGTAACAAAATGAGTAAGTAAATAAAGCAAAAAAGTCATTCCCTTCTCAAGTACTCTTGCCAGATTGAATGTATCTTCTTCTTTTCTTTGGCAATGCCTCATAGCCGAGTAAGATTGTCCTCCATAAACAGGGTTTTAATAATAATAATAATAATAATAATAATAATAATAATAATAATAATAATAATAATTTATTTATACCCCCCCCCATCTTGCTGGGCTTCCCCAGCCACTCTGGGCGGCTTCCAACAAAATATTAAAATACCGTAATGCATCAAACATTAAAAGCTTCCCTAAACAGGGCTGCCTTCAGATGTCTTCTAAAAGTCTGGTAGTTGTTGTTCTCTTTGATATCTGGTGGGAGGGTGTTCCACAGGGCAGGCGCCACCACCGAGAAGGCCCTCTGCCTGGTTCCCTGTAGCTTTGCTTCTTGCAGTGAGGGAACCTCCAGAAGGCCCTTGGCGGCGGACCTCAGTGTCTGGGCAGAACGATGGGGGTGGAGATGCTCCTTCAGATATGAATCCGTAAGTGACTGTGGAGGCCAATTCTGGACCCACACATCCCTCCACAGTGGAGACATTGGTTTCTGGGTGGGAGTTGATCACGGTGAGGGTTTGCCAATTGTGCCTTCCTCTTAGCACGTTTCTCCCTTTCGTTCTGAGTTCAAGCGTCTTCAAAGCCCAGGACACCTTTGGTAAAAGCTGTTCTCCAACTGGAGCGCTCGTAGGCAAGTTTTTCCCAATTGTTGGCGTTTATACTACATTTTTAAAAATTTGCCTTGATACTGTCTTTAAACCTCTTTTGTTGACCACCAGCATTACGCTTTCCATTTTTAAGTTTGGAATAGAGTAGTTGCTTTGGAAGACGATATCAGGCATCCGCACAACATGACCAGCCCAACGAAGTTGATGTTGAAGAATCATTGATTCAACACAGGTGATCTTTGCTTCTTCCAGTACACTGGCATTAGTTCACCTGTCTTCCCAAGTCATGTATAAAAAATTTCAGAGACACCATTTATAAGTTATTATTATTACTGAATGTATAAAATGATGATGGTAGCCTTAAATGTTGAAAAGAATACTGCAGCATCCCAATTTTGCAACAGAAAGCAGGAGAGACGCTATGATGGAGAAAAGACTGGAACCTCAGGGAGACCAGGGTTCAAATGGCCACTTTGCCACGAAGCTCAACAGGTGAACTTGGGAAAGTGCTTCTTGATGACAACGCAAAAGTGAGAGCATTTGGTGAAAGTGCCAGACCAGCCACACCTCATGTTGTCATTCCCATAGTATGTATGTGATGCATGTATATGATTCATGGGAAAACCAGGTCTTACTGTACTTAGAACCCTAGAATTGTAGAGTTGGCAGGGACCCCCAAAGATCATCTAGTCCAAGCCCTGGTGATACAGGAGTTGGCATTTCAAAAGCAGGGAATCTGGAGTCAACAGCTGACTGTCAGGAGTACGTGCAGGAGCCGGGCCCTGTGACCAGTAGGGCTTCGCAGGACTGGGGCCTTCCTAAGTTTGTTCTGAAGAGGCAAGGCGTGGCCACACAGGTGAGGCCGATTGGTAACTCACAGCACCTGGTGGCAAGAGCATTTCCCTTCAGCTCTTTGCCACAGAAACAGGTTCCCTGCCTTGCTGCGTTTGGCTTCTTGCTTCCTGATCCTTGGACCTCGGCTTCTTGGCTCCTTGCTTACTGACCCTCAACTTCATGACTCCTTGCTTCTCGACCCTCAGACCCTCGACTTCGTGACTCCTTGCTTCTCGACCGCCGGACCCTCGACTTCGTGACTCCTTGCTTCTCGACCCCCGGACCCTCGACTTCGTGACTCCTTGCTTCTCGACCCTCGGACCCTCGACTTCGTGACTCCTTGCTTCTCGACCCTCGGACCCTCGATTTCGTGACTCCTTGCTTCTCGACCCTCAGACCCTCGACTTCGTGACTCCTTGCTTCTTGACCCTCGGACCCTCGACTTCGTGACTCCTTGCTTCTCGACCCTCGAACCCTTGACTTCATGACTCCCTGCTTCCTGACCCTCGGACCCCTGGCCTCTGGACTCTCATTCGTGCTCCCACCCTGCCATCTTGTCCCCGGTCCCCACGTCCTCAACCGGGACTTGGACTGCCCGTAAACCGGTCCATGACACTGACACAGCCAGAAGAACTCATTCATCATAAGCTAAGGAGGAGGAGATGTCGACTTCAGAGGTGGCAGAAACTCCACTCCAGTTATCCCAAGAGACCAGGCCAGCTTTCAGAGGTAATTACATCTTTTCCAAAGCCATTTATGAGTTCTTCATGAATTATTAGGATGATGCAATTCTGTTCACAACCCACTGATTGTGAAACAGCTACGTTGTTGGCTGGGAAATATCCATCCATTTCGGAAATGACAGAAATGTTGGCCAGTGATCCTTCAGCATAACACTTCTCTGATCGGATGGGGCCAGAATCTGAAGCCCTGGACAGAGATAATGGAACATGTACAGGTTGGTGGAGTCATAGAATGAGAGGACTGTAGAGATTGAAGGGACCCCACAGGGTCATCTATTCCAACCCCCTGCAATGCAGGAATCTCAACTCAAGCATCCAAGACCCAACCTCTGCTAAGAAACCTACCATGACATTAGAACTCATGGCCATCCATGAACGGTAGACGATTCCTCCTTCACATAGCATGTAGCTAAACTATGGAACTCCCTGCCACAGGAGGCAGGGATGGAAGGCTTTGAAAAGAGGACTGGGCAAATTCATTGAGGAGGGGACCAGGCCCTGCTTCCATAGTTGGAGGTAGCAATGCCCCACAGGAGGGGAGAGGACTCCTCTGGTCAGATCCTGCATGCATGGTCCCCAATGGGGCATCAGCTTGGACTAGCTGAGCCATTGGCCTGATCCAGTCGGCTCTCTTTATGATAAGGTACCAGTTGGGTTGGTACCTTATCATTAGTGATTTATCCACAGACAGTTCTTCCGGGTCATGTGGCTCGTATGATAAGGTAGCAGTTGGGATGGGCTGGCATATGTCTGCCAGGCGTTTCATTCTCTCTCGTGCTGCAGAATATGTGACTGCTAGATCACATGCTCTCTGTGTTGATATTCCATTCTTTGGAAGTGTGGGAATGGAAGGAACTGTATGCCACTTCCGTCTTCTTTGTTCCTTGTTCTGCTGTTGTGCTCTCTTGCCATGACTGCTCTGTTCTTTATTTTGATCCTGTAAATAAATCACTAGGGACACGGGTGGCGCTGTGGGTTAAACCGCTGATCAGAAGGTCAGCGGTTCAAATCCCCGTGACGGGGTGAGCTCCTGTTGCTCGGTCCTTGCTCCTGCCAACCTAGCAGTTCGAAAGCACGTCAAAGTGCAAGTAGATAAATAGGTACCACTCCGGTGGGAAGGTAAACGGCATTTCCGTGCGCTGCTCTGGTTCGCCAGAAGCGGCTTAGTCATGCTGGCCACATGACCCAGAAGCTGCACGCCGGCTCCCTCGGCCAGTAAAGCGAGATGAGCGCCGCAACCCCAGAGTCGGCCACAACTGGACCTAATGGTCAGGGGTCCCTTTACCTTTAAATAAATCACTAAACTCAGATGCTACATATACTCAGTCTCGGCTTCTGCTAAGCTCTGCTGCTTGCTTGAACATCCAGAGGGGTGAATGCTCTGCTCTGCTGTGCTATGCGTTCCAGATCGGTGCCAGGAGAAGGCCATCTGCCACCCAAAAGCACCAACAATGTCTTCACCTGCCTTCTGCCTTTAAGGATGGGACAGACTTTAGAGCGAGCTCCCACCTACCAGTTTACTCTTATTATTCTGGAACTGTTAACTGCTGCAAAGGCCCCCAAGTCTCTGGTGTTGTGGCTGGCACAGTAGGCTGGCATGGTGCCCTCCTGCCCAAGCCAAAGCACAACACAGAAAAGCAGTTGGCATCTCCTGTGGAAACCACTCCTGCCTCCCAAAAGAGAGGTCCAGGCTTTACTCTTTGGAAATCAGAATTGTGTTTTGTTTTGTGTTGGGTTTGTTCAGGTCAGACTTTTCATTGTGGGTTGTCAGCCCTTGCTAGTGGAAGCCTGTTGCCAGAAACTGCAGGAGAGGAGAGAGCTTTTGTGCTCGAATCCTGCTTGCGACTTTTCCATAATGTGGTAACAGGATGCTGGACTAGGAGGGCTGCTGGCCTGATCCAGCAGGTGATTATGTTCTTACCTCGCAATTGCCAGCCTGAGCAAAAGCTAATAAATACTAAGGATTCCTTGCCAACAAAGGTCCGTATAGTTAAAGCTCTGGTTTTCCCAGTAGTGATGTATGGAAGTGAGAGCTGGACCATAAAGAAGGCTGATCGCCAAAGAATTGATGCTTTTGAATTGTGGTGCTGGAGGAGACTCTTGAGAGTCCCATGGACTGCAAGAAGATCAGACCTCTCCATTCTGAAGGAAATCAGCCCTGAGTGCTCACTGGAAGGACAGATCCTGAAGCTGAGGCTCCAAGACTTTGGCCACCTCATGAGAAGAGAAGACTCCCTGGAAAAGACCCTGGTGCTGGGAAAGATGGAGGGCACAAGGAGAAGGGGACGACAGAGGACGAGATGGTGGGACAGTGTTCTCGAAGCTACCAGCATGAGTCTGACCAAACTGCGGGAGGCAGTGGAAGACAGGAGTGCCTGGCGGGCTCTGGTCCAGGGGTCACGAAGAGTTGGACACGACTAGACGACAACAACACTAAGGCTGCCCAAACAGTGAAGCCTAGCAGCTGAAAAACACAGCCCAAAGTACCTTTACTGGGAAGGACGAGAAAGACCCACCAATTCCATGTGATGAGAGCTGCAGCCACTGCCTGCCTTTTCAAAATAAACACGGTCCCTGGGGAAATTATTATTTTTTATTGCAGCCAATTAAAAACAGCCATTAGGATCTTCTTCCTGGGGAGAAGCATGCTCCATTAGCATTGTGTTAATAAAGCAGACTTCGTGTAGCTCACGTTTTTGTTGCCGTGTTCAGAGGCAAGAGTCGAGGTGCAGGGCAAAGAACATTTTGGCCTGGAGAAAGCAGCGGCTTGAGTTTTCTGAAACTGAAATTTCTCCCCAAAGCAAATGAGGCTGATTTGCAGAGGACAATCTGAACATTTTCTGGTGCCTTAAGACCTGGCAAGGGGAAGCTGAAGCAGTTTCCATCAACCTGGATGCCTTTATAGGAGGATGAGACACATTCTTTTGATGGCTATTGATGTCTTCTTGCCAGGATGGCTGTGTTCTGCTTGCATAGCCGGAGGCAACAATTCTTCTGAATGCCAGTTACTGGAAACTGCAGGAAGACAGAGGGCTCCTGTGTTCGGATCCTGCTTGTGGGTTTCCCATAATGAGCATCTAGTTGGCCACTTTGAGAACTGTGGGAATGTTCAGGGTGGCAGGAGAGGATATATTGTTTATTAATATCCTTCCTAACAAGCACTAGCAAGTTCCTTTACTTAGCAGAGTTACATTCCCCTTTTTGCACGCACAGCAGATAGCTGGTTGCAGGCTCGTGTGAGCCTCTCTCTATTACACAATTCAGTCTGTCTCAGATTGAATTGTATAGTTCCTGGTATGTTCCCTTGAATCCCTCATAATAGAATAAAGACGCCACAATCTTATTCAAAGTCAATAAAAGAAGTTTACTCACATCAGTTCACTGTTGGATTCCTGAAGGCAGACTTAGTTACAAATATGTACATGTGGATCTGCCCCATATGGGGGAATAATACCAGTGCTTCTGATAGCTGAGAGCTAACAGAGCAGTCCTAGCTAAAAGCTGGTCCAATGAAGAAGGGAGTCTAAAAGACAGAGGTGTGTTGCGTGACTCGTCATTTTGTTACCTGCACAGGTAAGGTCACGCCCACCTTCTATCACATGCAAAAGGAAGGATGCTCCAGCCAGGAGGAACAGGAAGTTTTAACTGGCTGGACCAAACATCCCCCTGCATGTCCACTCTAGGAAAACAAGGAATGTTGTACTTGACTGCTCCCAGTGGATTACATCCCACAAGAAAAGGATGCTGGGACTAGATGGGCCCACAGGCTTAATCCAGCAAGCTCTTCTTCTATTCTGAGTTTGATGTGAGGATTGGTGCTCTTTCTTCCCAGGTTTCTGCTATCTGGTTGAATGTTTTGGGTGCCAAGGAACAAGGGGAGGCAACAGCAAATGACAGACATTCTTATTTTTGGCCACCCTGAGCCATGCCCCACAGGTCCCTCATTCTTAACAGAGTGGAGAGGGCCCTCCAAAAGTGGCCAGGTTGCAACCCATTGGATGGAGGGAAGTCTCCAGCTTGGGTCTCCTTGCCTTTGATGTGCTGGGCTGTACTAGAGTCAAAGAATCGTAGGGCTGGAAGGGAACCAGGGGTCATCTAGTCCAACCCCCTTCCCAGCAGGAATAACCCCCTGAAATCCTCCCATCACAGGCTTGACTACTTTTTGCTTTTCCAGAAGGAGGGAGAGGAGACTTAAATTGGCCTCCTGAATGAATGTGAGGCAGCTGCTTCTGTTCATCTGTTCATCCATCTGGGCTTTGGCGGCCTGCTGGTTGCCGGGCAACCCAGAATTGACTTTCAGGAGGCTCTTTTTGGCGTTTGAGCAAACCCAGAAGTCTGTCAAAACTTTGCCGACGGCCTCTCCAAGGCATTCTAGTTTGGAAGGGGGAATCACTCTGCTTGGTAAGAACGGACCCTCCCTCTCCAAACGTGAAATTACGGTGCATAGCTTTTGCCATTTCACCACCGCCCAATGAGCAAAAGGTAAAGGTAAAGGGACCCCTGACCATTAGGACCTGTCGTGGCCGACTCTGGGGTTGTGGCGCTCATCTCGCTTTACTGGCCAAGGGAGCCGGATTACAGCTTCTGGGTCATGTGGCCAGCATGACTAAGCCGCTTCTGGAGAACCAGAGCAGCGCACAGAAACGCCATTTACTTTCCCGCCAGAGCGGTACCTATTTATCTACTTGCACTTTGACATGCTTTCAACTTCTAGGTTGGTAGGAGCAGGGACCGAGCAAAGGGAGTTCACCTCGTTGTGGGATTCGAAGTGCTGACCTTCTGATCGGCAGGTCCTAGGCTCTGTGGTTTAACCCGCAGCACCACCCGGGTCTCATCCAATGAGCAAAGGAACCTCTTAATCAAGCATGGCTGGCCAACCACATATTGCAACAGGCTTTTATCTATTTCGTTTTGTCAATTTTGCTCCAGAGGAGAATAACCTGGTTTTCTGTAACTGTAACTCCATTTTAGCAAACTCCTATTGCATGAACTCTGTGTGGTCTCAGATCATCCTAAGCACTCTGACACCGAGAGCTTGAACATCAATCTACCAAATGAGGCTTCAGAGAAACCTGGGGAACCTTTGGAGGCTGTTTGATACGTGGCAGGAATGTGGGGGTGGGAATTCGGCTTTCTTTGAGTAACTCAACTGGGAACAGGAGGATAGGGAGCTTGGGGTGGCTAGGATGTGACCATGTCATTCTGCAAATGTTACCCTTTCTGGCCCAGCAGAAGACCCCTTAGGGCGCTGGTGCCAATTAAGATGAGCATGCAAGATAAACGAGAATGTGAAAGTGATCAAACACATCGTTACAAAAGTCCAATTAAGATGGGGCTTTGGAACAAAGGCAACTTCAATACTACAGGCTCAGCTCCGATAAATGATAAGGCATGTGTCTTCCTTTCTGCTTTCATCTGGGTTGTAAGGGATTTTCTGCAAGCCTCACTCAAAGAAAATGACCTGTGGGCAGTTCAGACTTCCTGGTAGGGTTTTCCCAGCAAGAACCCAGCTGAAATTTTCTTAATTCTACATTAGTCAAACTTGTAACCAAAAAAAATCAGGGGTGACTCAGCCTGAGAACTGGAGGCAGTTTCAGTTTCTTATTTTTCCAGTCTTTCAGTGCTCCCCATTTCTACATCAGTCTGTGATTTTTTTAAGAAGTCCTCATCAAAATACACCCATATTTGTGTGTGCATTTCACTTCGCAAATACTTTTTTGTGTGGAAAATATATGCCTTTTTGCAATGAGATTTCCCCTAACATAATGCATTTTTGTGCATTGCTTTCACCAACACAAATATTTCCTGCTCATGTTCTCCCTAACATGCACTTTAGGGGGGACACCTGCTTTGCTCGAGGAAACTGTGTTGCAGATGAAAAAAAAAATTAAGGCCTTATATATATATAATAAATGTTTATGGATGTGCCAGGCAAACATGTACATAAATGTATGGGCCACATGTCTGAGGCAGCAAAGGAAAATAGCCCTGGAGCCATTTTGGCTCCCAAACTGACCGAATGTTTTCTCCGCAAGGTCAAAGGAAAATGGGAAAGCCTCCCCATTGTCTTGTCATTCACAAAACCAGTCTTAAGGGTATATCTGTGTATGAATAGGGTGAGCCTGTGACCTGGCTCAGGAACTAAGTATTTGTCACTACAGGACTGATCAGGCTTAACAGGGTATCCAATCAAGTGAGCATTAATAGGTAACCTGCCAGATGGGAGATAAACAACGCACTCAGATTTCTGTTGTAGACCGCCCCTTCTGTGATGTATGTATGATTTTTCTGGGGGTGGTCTTGGACTCCAGGGCAGGCACACCTTGGTTTGGGATCCTCCTTCTCCTGCGTGCGAAGGGGGCACCCTGTTGTAACCGTTCAATAAAGATCAGCCTTCCTAGCTGCTTTGCTTCTCAATATTCTCTGGCTGGCCTCTGTTATTTTCTCCGACCGATGGAGAACCTGTAAAGGACTCTATAAGGGCTCTTGTGTCCCCCATAAGGGAATAAGGGCAGATTTTCATTTATTACACAGAAAATTCAGGAAAGCACAGATTTTCAAAGGGCAGCTGTTGAATTCTGGTTTGCACACGTCGGTTTGGGGAGTGCAAATAGGGGAATGAATTTCTGCCCCCTCGTTGCCGGTTCCAAACCTCAAAGTGGCATTGAGGCAAGGAGCAACCCCCTCGCCTCCTTCAACACTGACACCTCTGCATACAACTGACTGGCTCTGAAGGTTGCAAGCGAAAAAGAGCTTTTTGCAGCAGAGGAGAATTCGGATCTGCTGCAAAGTGGCAGGAGGAGGAGAGAGAGAGAGAGAGAGGGAGAGAAAAGAGGTGGAAGAAGGGAAAACCAGGGGGACCCATCTCCTGCAACCTGAGTGTTTTTAAGAACTTGGCAAGCGGAGCTGTGAGGGAGGCCGTTATGTAAGGTTTGCAGCACCGGAGGTTTATGTAACGAGAGGAGGAAAATCAGCTTTGCAGACGCAAAACTCGGCAGAGAAACTTTGGGAGCAACAGCAGAGGAATTAGCCACTATCTCACAGGTGTGTCAGGGTCAGTGGCGTAGCGTGGGTTGTCAGCACCCGGGGCAAGGCAAGTAATTTGCGCCCCCTAACCCGTGGATTTGCGCCCCCTAACCCTAACCCCCAGATGTTGCGCCCGGTGCGGCCGGCCCCCCCTGCACCCCCCACGCTACGCCACTGGTCAGGGTCAGGGAGCATGCGCAGAGTGCCCATTACTCATCCCCTCCATGGAACCCCAACCGGCCCACACAGACGTGGCATGAAAAAGGGCAGAAGTACAATTCCCTAGAGGGACGCGGGTGGCGCTTTGGGTTAAACCACAGAGCCTAGGACTTGCCAATCAGAAGGTAGGCAGTTCGAATCCCCGTGACGGGGTGAGCTCCCGTTGCTCGGTCCCTTCTCCTGCCAACCTAGCAGTTCGAAAGCACATCAAGTGCAAGTAGATAAATAGGTACCACTCCGGCGGGAAGATAAATGGCATTTCCGTGCATTGCTCTGGTTCGCCAGAAGCGGCTTAGTCATGCTGGCCACATGACCCGGAAGCTGGACGCTGGCTCCCTCGGCCAATAAAGCGAGATGAGCGCCGCAACCCCAGATTCGGCCACGACTGGACCTAACGGTCAGGGGTCCCTTTACCTTTACAATTCCCTAGCTATTTGAGATGGTAAGAAGGGCCTGCAGGATCAGGCCAGCGGCCCACCTAGTCCAGCGTCCTGTTCTCACAGTGGCCAACCAGATGCCCTAATGCAGCGGTTCTCAACCTGTGGGTTCCCAGATGTTGTTGGACTACAACTCCCATCATCCCTGAGCTCTGGTCTTGCTAGCGAGGGGTGATGGGAGTTGTAGTCCAACAACATCTGGAGACCCACAGGTTGAGAAAGGCTGCCCTAATGGGAAACCCCTTAGGAAAGGCTGTCATGGACGCTTTACCTGAGATTCCTGCATTGCAGGGGGTTGGACTAGATGACCCTCAGGGTCCCTTCCTCCTATACAAATGATTCTGCGACCTGAGCACCAGAGCTCTCTTCCCTCCTGCAGTTTCCAGCAAATGAGATTCAGACGTGTTGCTGCCTCCGACGGTGGAGCCACAGCAAACCAGCCCTCCATGAAATTGTCCAGTCCTCATTTAAAGCCATCGAAGTTGTTGGCCATGACTGCCTCCTGTGGCAGGGAGTTCCACAGGTTAACTATGCACTGCATGGGAAAGTCCTTTCTTTTCTCTGCTCTGGATCTTCAAACATTTAGCTTCCCAAGATGCCCGCGAGTGAGAGAGAGAGAGAGACAAAAGCCTTCCTCCATCCTCTTTCTCCATGCAAGGCATCATTTTAGAAACCTCTTTTTTTGCAAACTTTTCTACCCAGCTGCTGCGGCTCTGTTGCCTCTTTAGAAACCAGCAGCTGGTTCAAATATTCAGTACATTTTCCTCTCCAGCTTTCAAAACCTGTAAAAAAGGGAGGTTTCAAAAATCTGTCTGACACATCATTTCTACATCCGAAGGATGCACACAGATATTTTCTCAGCCCACAGAACATCTGGGCAATCATCCTGCCTGAAAAGTGTTGCGTTGCTTCCTGATATTTCATACTTTCTCCCTTCCACACACCAAGGATGCAAGGATAGGACTGAACTTTCTGGGAAATGGGAATATCTTTGCAGGGACTCTTCTGAGCACATTACCTGTGATACACCTGCCAGGTGAAACATCATAGAATCATAGAATTGTAGGGTTCGAAGGGACCAGAACGGTCATCTGGTTCAATTCAGGTGTGTCCTTACTTCTTCCTAGATGACCCATTGGATCCCTTCCCATTCTAAGATTCTCTGAAATTTGTGCCAAGGGGAAAGGCAGGCATTGTATAACTCGACATTGTTTTTAAAACTGTACACTCTAGCCTTCCCACAACAAAGCGGATGGTGCAAGTCAAACGATCCATTCCAGAAAAGAAAAAGCACTGATATTTGCACACACTATAAAATAGAATTTTTTAAAAAATGCAGAATTGCAAAGAAGAAAACAACTCCCTAGAGATCTCTGTCCCTCTTACCTTCAACCCTACCAAGACACACTAAGAATGTTTTTAAAGTCCCATTAAAATAAAGGTTGAGTGTTCTCCCCTGGCAAGATGATTCCAAAGTCTTGGTGCCACCACGCCAAAGGCCCTGTCCTGCTCCTATTTGCCGCCAGCCTCACTTTGGATGGTAAGAGTCAGGCAACCATCTCACTTGATGGACAGGAGTGGGTGGTTCTTTTGGCATCCTAATTCCAAACGGTTTAGGGTGTTCCAAACCAGCACTTTAAACCATGCCCAACATCGTCCAGTGGTTCCCAAATATTCGTCCAGTGGTTCCCAAATATTTTGGAGCTGCCAGTGGCTTGGTTCCTGTACCCTATAAAAAGCATTATTCAGAATAGCAGTTTGCACAACCCACTAAGGAAGAGAACCACATCATAAAATCCAAAACAGTAACAATTAATTGCATGATGATGATCCTATCCAATCAGAACTATCTAGTTTAATTAACTCCGCAAAACGGATTAATTGGTCCAGCGATACCAGCTTTTCAAAGTCAGAGAAGTCATTCACACCTCCATCAACCCCCTGCCACTCCATTTGCCTCTTAGCACCCCCCCCCAATTGCCCCCTAGAAAGCTGTACCACCCATTGTGGGAACTTTAGTCTGAGGCAGGGGTGTTCCCAAACACTCCTTGCTGCAGATTTTAAAAACTCTCCTTCCTTACCTCATCAAATGGAGCTTCATCCTCGCAGTTCTCGATTACTCGGGTGTAGAAGGAAAGGCCTGCAAGAGCCAAGGAGAAAAACAGACATTTAGCTTTTGCAGAACAGCACAGAACCCAGAAGAAACGTGTTGATTGTAGCACTCATTTCGATTTACTGGCCGAGGGAGCCGGCGTACAGCTTCCGGGTCATGTGGCCAGCATGGCAAAGCCGCTTCTGGCAAACCAAAACAGTGCACGGAAACGGCGTTTACCTTCCCACCAGAATGGTACCTATTTATCTACTTGCACTTTGATGTGCTTTCGAACTGCTAGGTGGGCAGGAGCAGGGACCAAGCAATGGGAGCTCACTCCGTCGCGGGGATTCGAACCGCTGACCAGCAAGTCATAGGCTCTGTGGTTTAACCCACAGTGCCACCCGCATCCCTTAGCGCCTTAGAGACCAACCAAGTCTGGACCATAAAGAAGGCTGATTACCGAAGAATTGATGCTTTTGAATTCTGGTGCTGGAGGAGACTCTTGAGAGTCCCATGGACTGCAAGAAGATCAAACCTCTCCATTCTGAAGGAAATCTGCCCTGAGTGCTCACTGGAAGGACAGATCCTGAAGCTGAGGCTCCAAGACTTTGGCCCCCTCATGAGAAGAGAAGACTCCCTGGAAAAGATCCTGATGTTGGGAAAGATGGAGGGCACAAGGAGAAGGGGATGACAGAGGACGAGACCGTGGGACAGTGTTCTCGAAGCTACCAGCATGAGTTTGACCAAACTGCGGGAGGCAGTGGAAGACAGGAGTGCCTGGCATGCTCTGGTCCAGGGGATCACAAAGAGTTGGACACAACTAAATGACTAAACAACAACAACAAGCCGAGCTGGTCTGACACAATCAAAACAATTTAAAAATTGTCCAGTAGCACCTTAGAGACCCGCTAATTTGTTCGGGGTATAAGCTTTTGTGTGTATGCACACTTCTTCAGATACAGTGGTACCTCGGGTCCACTGTAATTCGTTCCGGAGGTCTGTTCTTAACCTGAAACTGTTCTTAACCTGAAGCACCACTTTAGCTAATGGAGCCTCCCGCTGCCGCTGCACCGCCGCCACGCAATTTCTGGTCTCATCCTGAAGCAAAGTTCTTAACCCGAGGTACTAATTCTGGGTTAGCGGAGTCTGTTACCTGAAGTGTCTGTAACCTGAGGCATCTGTAACCCGATGTACCACTGTACACTGAAACAGAATTCACCAGACCCTTATATATAGTGGGAGGGTGGGGAGGGGTTTTTCTCAGGAGGGTAGTAGGAGATGGGTGATTGACTCAATAGGCATGGTAAACCTGTTGACGACTGTTAACGACTGCAATTAGTCCTACAGGACAAAGCCAGGGATAGTATGCAGATGACCAAAAATAGCTTTAGCATGTGCAATGAGACAAGAATCCAATATCTCTATTCAGACCAGGTTTCTCCATAGTTTTCAGTTTAGTCAAACATGTTCAGACTCTCTCTCCAACTTGTTGCTTTTTCTCTGGCCCAAGTCACTGTCAAACTCACCTCTGGCTTTGTCTACTGAGAAAGCAGGTCCCATCCATTCGCTGTCTCACACCTGAATGGCCCATCACCCAAGCGATCATCTCTCCAGAAGCCAGACCGGCTTATATTTTAACACTTGCTGCATCCAGGGGTTAGAAGAGTCTGGCATGCAGCTTAAAACCTAAACTCTTACACACACGCACACACAAATATATATATATATAACAAAAATAAAGAAATATACAAGAAAGCATATCACCAAGCTTATCCCCTGGAACATTGGTGCAGGTAAGCCCTTAAAAGAGCATTGTTACATATTTATAAATGTTCTCTCTTTTTATTTTTATTAATGTATTAATCTGGCCTGATTGTGACTCATCTATGCAGATAACAAACAGAGAGTGAGGCAATTGTCAAAAGTCTGTGTTGTCTCTGGCATCCATAGAGATATATCTATTTCTAGCAAATAGATGTGTGTACTGTATTTTGAGCCATGGTTCATGGAATCATATCCTACCCAACTGCACAGAAACCTTTGCGGTTTTGCTTTAGCCTGTATCAGTCTCAGACTGAACATAACCTTTTCTGAAATTGCAATAGGCCAAATAGATTGTGTCCTAGCGCAAAACACTTGATATTGCTTTACATGTATTAACAATGGAATAACATGACATTTTTGAATGAGAGCAGTGTGCTCTTGTGGCGTTTGTTGAGATTTAAGTTGTCTGTTGACGCGGGTGGCGCTGTGGGTTAAACCACAGAGCCTAGGGCTTGCCGATCAGAAGGTCGGCGGTTCGAATCCCCACGACGGGGTGAGCTCCCGTTGCTCGGTCCCTGCTCCTGCCCACCTAGCAGTTTGAAAGCACGTCAAAGTGCAAGTAGACAAATAGGTACCGCTCCGGCGGGAAGGTAAACAGCATTTCCATGCGCTCCTCTGGTTTGCCAGAAGTGGCTTAGTCATGCTGGCCACATGACTCAGAAGCTGTACACCGGCTCCCTTGGCCAGTAAAGCGAGAGTCAGTCACGACTGGACCTAATGGTCAGGGGTCCCTTTACCTTTACCTTTAAGTTGTCTGTTGTTGCTTTCATTTTCTTTATACCACTTAGAGATGTATATATATTAAGTGGAATAGAAATATTGTGAATCAATAAATCCCTGTATGGAAATCCCATAAAAACATTTTTTGCATTACATCTCATCCTTGAACAATTTTATTCTGTGAAACACCCTGAGACCTCTGGGTATAGGGCAGTATATAAATTCAATAAATAATAAATAATAATAATAATTTGATCAGACTCGTTTGCTATAAATACATCAAAGCCTGGGACCCAAAGAGACGGGTGAGTACCATCGAGGTAGCCGGCTGATGAATCAAACCCATCAGACATGCTAAGGAGAGAAGCTGTTAACCGTGGGCAGGTATATAAATCTGCATTCGCTTTTTATTGCTCCGTCGCAGAGACTCCTCTTTGAACGCAACTTTTACGACATGGCAGGGGATGAGAAACGTTATTAAAATGTTAAGACCATCTACCGCCAAATCGAAATCAACCCTCTTCTCAAAGCCGTTAGGCTTTGGAGGTTATTAAATGTGTCTGCCTCCAGCTGGAGAATCCTGTTTGCAGTTTCTGCTTTTAATATTGCTGTGAGCTGCCCCCGATTTGCATCCGGAATGGCGGAGACTTAGAAGGTTCTTCCTGTCGGTGTGGGAATGTTCAGGGTGGCAGGAGAGGATATATTGTTTATTAATATCCTTCCTAACACGCACTAGCAAGTTCCTTTACTTAGCAGAGTTACATTCCCCTTTTTGCGTGCACAGCAGATAGCTGGTTGCAGGCTCGTGTGAGCTTCTCACTATTACACAATTCAGCCTGTGTCAGATTTAATTGTATGTTCCTGGTAAGTTCTCTTGAATCCCTCGTAAAACAATAAAGATGCCACAATCTTATACTCACATCAGTTCACAGTTGGAATCCTGAAGGCAGACTTAGTTACAAATATGTACATGTGGATCTACCCCATATGGAGGAATAATCCCAGTGCTGCTCCTAGCTGAGAGCTAGCAGAGCAGTCCTAGCTAGAAGCTGGTCCAACGAAGGAGGGAGTCAAAAAGAGGGAGGGTGCTGTGCGACTCATTCTTTTGTTACCTGGGCAGGTAAGGTCACGCCCACTTTCTATCACAGGCAAAAGGAAGGATGCTCCAGCCAGGAGGAACAGGAAGTTTCGACTGGCTGGACCAAACATCCCCTTGTGTGTCCACTCTAGGAAAACAAGGAATGTTGTATTTGACTGCTCTGTGTTTCACACCCCACAGTGCAGAGGAAGATGACTAAAATGATTAAGGGTCTGGAAGCCAAGCCTTATGAGGAACGGTTGAAGAAGCTGGGGATGTTTAGCCCGGAAAAGAGGAGACTGAGACGAGACCGGAGAGCTATCTTCAAATATCTCAAGGGCTGTGACATGGAAGATGAAAGAAGATTGTTTTCTCCTGCTCTGGAGGGTAGGACTCGAACCCATGGCTTCAAGTTACAAGGAAGAAGCTTCTGAGTAAACATACATAGAAACTTTCTGACAGCAAGAGCTGTTGGATAGTGGATTGGTCTCCCTCGGGAGGTTGTGGACTGTCCTTCCTTGGAGGCTTTTAAGCAGAGGTCGGATGACCACCCATCATGTTTGATCTAGTTGAGAACCTGCATGGCAAGGGGTTGGACTGGATGACCTTTGGGGGTCCCTTCATGCTATGATTCTCCCATTCTGTGATTCTATGATTAATTGGAGTAAGTACCCCAATTGGCAGGCGATGAAAAATAGGGAGAAGCTGCATGCGCTTTCAGTGATAGGGGCCAGGATTCCAAATGGCCGCAGTAAATCCAAGAGCAGAAGTCATGGCAGAGAAGATAAAGTATAAGAATAAGAATAAGAATAAGAATAAGAATTTATTATTTATACCCCGCCCATCTGGCTGGGTCTCCCCAGACACTCTGGGCGCCTTCCAACAAAGTATTAAAATACAATGGTCTGTTAAACATTAAAAGCTTCCCTAAACAGGGCTGCCTTCAGATGTCTTCTAAAAGTCTGGTAGTTGTTCTTCTCTTTGACATCTGCTGGGAGGGCGTTCCACAGGGCGGGCGCCACCACCAAGAAGGCCCTCTGCCTGGTTCCCTGTAACTTGGCTTCTCGCAGCGAGGGAACAGCCAGAAGGCCCTCGGAGCTGGACGTCTGTGTCCAGGCAGAATGATGGGAGTGGAGATACTCCTTCAGGTACACTGGACCAAGGCTTTAAAGGTCAGCACCAACACTTTGAATTGTGCTCAGAAACAGACTTCCTGTCATTTCGCATTAGCAAGTACATCTTCAGCTCATCGTGATTTCTCCAGATGCAGTTCTGGCACATTACAACCAGCCAGCGTAAGAATTCAAAAGCTACTTAATGCTGATATGATGAATTGCCCCAGGAAAACAGCTGATATCACTGGGATTTGCCGCCCATGGACTATTTTGGCAGAGTGGGATCTCTGCCCTCGGTCCCCGCAGGATCAGACCGAAGGAGCAGCTCATTTCACATCCTGATGCGGCTAACAAAAGCCCAGAAACAAAACCTGGAGGCAAGAGCGCTCTTCCATCCTTGCTCCCCGCAATGGATAGTGCGGAAACATGCCAAATGGCCAAGGCTCAGTTGCAGAGTGCCAGATTCACATGGAGAAGGTTCCTGCTTCAGCTCCCAGTGTGGGAATGTTGTGGACGGTAGGAGAGGATATATTAAATAAATATTATCCTTCCTCACTCACACTAGTAAGTTAGAAGCAAAGCACATTCCCTGTGTATGGCAGGAAACTAGTCGGTAGATTCGTTTGAATCTCTTTAGTTAAGCAATCCAGTCTGGCTTGTCCAGATTGGATTGTTCCTGGAAAATTTCCCCTTTAGTTCCCTCTTAAAAACAATAATGACACAACAGTCTTCTTCTTTTTAAAAAATATTTCGACTCATGACATGCAAAGTGAGATCTGCTTCTACTTCTCAAAGGCCCAATCTTGCTCGATTTGCAATCCTTGTTTTGCCGATTTCTTTGAATATTCTAATTTTCTGAGATTGTTAATTTGTGGTTTTCATCAGCTGTACGCCATGATCATCGCAATGATAACAAATCAAGGCTTGCCATATCTCGCTTTGCATGTCACAAGTCTATCTCATATATTAGTTTCACCTTCTAAGTTGGATTACGGAAAGAAAGGAACTTTTCCACGATATTCTAATTCTTCGAGTTTCACCTGTAGAACAAATCAAGGCTTGATATATCTCGCTTTGCATATCATGAGTCGATCTCATATATTAGGTTCACCTTTGAAGTTGAATTAGTGAAAGAAAGGAACTTTCCCACGATATTCTAATTTTTCGAGTCTCACCTGTATACACGTGGAACTACCCCATATGGGTGTTAGTCCCAAGTGACTGCAGACAGCCACTTGCTGCCACTCACTCGTCGAAAGCAAGATGGAGAAGAGAGAAAGAGAAGGTGTGCTCCCTGCCTTGCCCTTTTGTTACCTGGGCAGGTACGGCCACGCCCACCTCTAGTCACATGCAGAGGAAGTTTGTCCCAACCCAGAAGAAAAGAGGAAGTTTTCTACTGGCTGGTACAAAGCATCCCCTTTGCATGTCCCCTCTAGGAATGTTGTAAAGGTAAAGGGACCCCTGACCGTTAGGTCCAGTCATGGCTGACTCTGAGGTTGCGGCGCTCATCTCGCTTTAATGGCCGAGGGAGCTGGCGTACAACTTCCGGGTCATGTGGCCAGAATGACTAAGCCACTTCTGGCTAACCAGAGCAACGCACGGAAACGCCGTTTACCTTCCCGCCAGAGTGGTACCTATTTATCTACTTGCACTTTGACATGCTTTCGAACTGCTAAGTTGGCAGGAGCAGGGATCGAGCAACGGGAGCTCACCCCGTCGTGGGGATTCGAACCGCCGACCTTCTGATCGGCAAGCCCTAGGCTCTGTGGTCCAATAGTCATGTTATACTTGACTGCTATAAGAAGAAGAAGAAGAAGAAGAAGAAGAAGAAGAAGAAGAAGAAGAAGAAGAAGAAGAAGAAGTTTTATTTATACCCCACCCTCCCCAGCCTAGACCAGGCTCAGGGCGGCTAACACCAGATATAAAAACAATGGATTAAAATACAACTTAAAAACAAGATTAAAGTACAACATTAAAATGATTAAAATGCAGCCTCATTTCAGTAGAAACTCAAATCAAAAACTTTAGGGGGATGAAAACGCCAAATCTTCACCAAGGCCAACTATCCAGACTGGTCCTATGTGGGCCAGAAAAAAGCCAGGGAAGTCCACAAATAGGAGTTCCATCACAGAAGGAGAAAGGAAAAAGGAAAGAGGGGAAGGGGACCAAGTTGATTCCAAGCCAAAGGCTAGGTGGAACTTACAGGCCCTGCAGAAAGAAATCTAGTTCTATGATTCTCCCTCTGGCAGACCCCCCAAAGAGTGACCCAGTAGGTCAGGGAAGCAACCCATGGCAAGATTTGGGTTGTGTAAAGCTGTGGTGTAGCCTCCAGATGTTGCCTTCCGGCCCCTGCATCCCTCCCATGTGGCCCTCGCAGCCTTTGCAGAAAACACGTGCAGGGCAGGTCTTTTAAGCTCGGCAGGAATGTGACACCCTCAAGGAGTGAGTGAGGAGGCACCCCAGGGAGACAGTCCCCAATTCCCAGACCTGCTTGTGACGCACAGACGTCTGTGAACAAATCCCAGAGAAACTGTGAACCAAGTGAGAGGACCTATAAATAGGTGGATCTCATGGGGAATGAAGGATATTGAGCAGAGTCAGGATTGGCTGAGCCGGAGAGAGTGAGAGAAGAGCCAGGAAATGGGTGGGAGACAGAAGCATAGAATTGCAGGGTTGGCAAGGACACCAAGGGTCATCTAGTCCAACCCAGAGGTTGGACAAACACAGCTGGGTCTGGGTTCAACACACACATGGTCAAGGAGCTTTCCTCACCAAGGGCCCTGCAAGGTAGGCCAGCAGTATTGTGACGCCCGCCCTGTGGAACGCCCTCCCATCAGATGTCAAAGAAATAAACAACTACCTGACATTTAGAAGACATCTGAAGGCAGCCCTGTTCAGGGGAGTTTTTAATGACTGATGTTTTAACGTATTTTTAATCTCTTGTTGGAAGCCCCCCAGAGTGGCTGGGGAAACCCAGCTAGATGGGTGGGGTATAAATTTATTATTATTATTATTATTATTATTATTATTATTATTATTATTATTATTTTATTTTATTTTATTTTATTTTATTTTATTTTATTTTATTTTATTTTATTTTATTTTATTTTATTTTATTTATTTTATTTTATTTTATTTTATTTTATTTTTAAATATATTTTTATTAAGATTTTAAAACATGAATGCACATATGATGATCAATGTAACATATATCATAACATAGTTTCTTAACATCTTTGGACTCCCTCACGTCTCCCGCTCCCACTTGCATCATTGTCAATTCTTGCCCGCAATTTATCATCTTATTTACATTATTATGTCTCATTCATTTAGAATATAATCTAGTAATTCTCCCAAAGGTTTATGATTTTTCCTCAACCACATTTAACGTCCTAATTGCATCTGATTTAGTGGTGGCCAATTATTTATGATCTAGCCTCCATCTTAACATTCAACCAAATTACAATGCTTTTTAAAATAAATCTTAAATTTCTTCCAATCTTCTTCAACCTTCTCTTCTCCCAGGTCTCGGATTCTGCCGGTCATCTCGGCTAGTTCCATATAGTCTATCAGCTGCATCTGCCACTCTTCCAGTGTGGGTAGATCTTGAGTTTTCCAGTGCTTAGCGATGAGTATCCTTGCTGCCATTGTTGCATACATAAAAAATGTTCGGTCCTTCTTTAACACCTTCTGGCCGACAATACCCAAAAGGAAGGCCTCTGGTTTCTTAGTAAAGGTATACTTAAATACCTTTTTCAGCTCATTATATATCATTTCCCAGAAGGCCTTCACCCTAGGGCAGGTCCACCAGAGGTGAAAGAATGTTCCATCATTTTCTTTACATTTCCAACATTTGTTATCAGACAAATGATATATTTTGGCAAGTTTAACTGGGGTCATGTACCATCTATATATCATTTTCATTACATTTTCCTTCAAAGCATCACATGCAGTGAAGTTCAGCCCGTTGGTCCACAACCTTTCCCAATCCTCAAACATGATATTATGCCCAATGTCCTGTGCCCACTTTATCATAGCCGATTTAACCATTTCATCTTGTGTATTCCATTTTAACAGCAAGTTATACATTCTTGAAAGTACCTTAGTCTTAGGTTCTAACAGTTCTGTTTCCAATTTCAATTTCTCCACCTGGAACCCTAACTTTTTGTCATTTTTAAAAACTTCATTAATCTGAGCGTAGTGTAACCAGTCTCGCACTTTATCCTTCATTTTCTCCAAACTCTGCAATTTCCAATTGTCTCCATCTTTTTCTAATATTTTCCAATATTTTGGCCTATTTTATTTTATTATTATTAATCTCCTTGGCTCAGGGGTCTCATAACTTCTTACCCTCCAATGAAAATAGGGGTGTCCCATACCCTCCAACATTTCTCCAGTGAAAATAGGGACGTCCTAATGAAAAGCGGTTGGGACACGGGTGGTGCTGTGGGTGAAACCACAGAGCCTAGGACTTGCCGATCAGAAGGTCGGCGGTTCAAATCCCTGCGACGGGGTAAGCTCCCGTTGCTCGGTCCCTGCTCCTGCCAACCTAGCAGTTCGAAAGCACGTCAAAGTGCAAGTAGATAAATAGGTACCGCTCTGGCGGGAAAGTAAATGGCGTTTCCGTGCGCTGCTCTGGTTCGCCAGAAGTGGCTTAGTCATGCTGGCCACATGACCTGGAAGCTGTACACCGGCTCCCTCAGCCAATAAAGCGAGATGAGCACCACAACCCCAGAGTCGGTCACGACTGGACCTAATGGTCAGGGGTCTCTTTACCTTTACCTTTACCTTTAAGGAAAAGTGGAACATTCAAATCAGAAAGCGGGATGGCACTGTCCCTGGAAAACAGGGGCACTCGGAGGGTCTCTGAAACAGCCAGAACGTGAAATGACATGAGCGTGAAAAAGGCTCAAGGCAGGTTGATCTTGTGGCATGCAGCTTTGCCCAGTGTTACTGTGGCTGCTCTTGAAGCTTCATCAGCAAGCGGAGATGTGAAGCTTGTAGGCGACAGAGATGAAGAGCACACTTTGAACCCAGCTCCTTTGCTCAAAGGCTGCTCTCTCCTCTGCTGAAGGCTCCCTGTTACAACACAGAAACCGACAGGGCTGATCTGTGGTTCCCAGACTTTTCCCTCTGGGCCACACTCACAGAATAAAAATTCACTTTTTATCGATAGGAAGTCCATTGGAAAGCAAAAAAGAAACAACTCCTTGATTTATAACCCAATGATTTGGGTTATAATACCATCACATGACATACAGAAAGTATAAGACAGGAATCATTCCCGAAGTACAATTATAAATCAGCCTTTTGCATATGTACCATTAGTATATATACAAATTCAGTGAGAGGGATGAGCTTGCAGTATCACATTTAAACATGCATAGTACAGTGGTCTCTTGGTTCTTAAAATGCCTTGGTATTCAAACAACTTAGAACCCAAACACTGCAAACCCAGAAGTAAGTGTTCCAGCTTGCGAACTTTTTTCGGAAGCCGAATGTGCTCCATTGTGAGTGTTATGCTTCTGATCGGAGTGCCACACTTCTTCTATTTTGAGTGTTACACTGAGGTATAACAAAAAAAAAATCCTTCCAGTAGCACCTTAAAGACCAACTAAGTCAGTTCTAGGTATGAGCTTTCGTGTGCATGCACACTTCTTCAGCATGCACACTTCTTCAGGTATCTGAAGAAGTGTGCATGCACACGAAAGCTCATACCAAGAACTGACTTAGTTGGTCTTTAAGGTGCTACTGGAAGGAATTTTTTTTTTGTTTTGACTATGGCAGACCAACACGGCTACCTATCTGTAACTGGAACACTGAGGTATGTCTGTTTTTGCTATTTATTTTGCTTTTTTGTTTTTGCAGCTCTTTTTGTTTTGTTTTTGTGACTATGTGGAACCCAGTTCAGCTACCGATTGATTGATTGTGCAACTGTAGTACATTGTTTATTGCTTTCATTTTATGGATCAATGCTCTCGTTAGATCTTGAAATTCATGTTCAATCGCTGTTTTAGGGGTTGTTTTTAAAAGTCTGGAACGGATTAATCCATTTTGCATTGCTTCCTATGGGAAAGCGCGCCTTGGTTTTGGAATGGACTTCTGGAACAGGTGAAGTTTGAGAACAAAGGTAGAATAGCAGCAATGATGTCTAACAACAAGAAGCTCAACAACTCTGCCCCCTCCCCTAAAAAAAGCTCAACAACTGCCAGTAGATCACTGCCAGTGTTTTTATACTGGGAGTAGATCATAGTCTCTTGGGAGTTGGACGTGCCTGTAGTATAGTATCAAAATTAATCCACTCCACCCCCAAGAATAGGAATAGAGATCTTTTCCAAAAGACGTTCTTGCCCCCTGGAAGTGGGGAACACCCTGGAGAGTCCTTGCGGTTCACGAGGTGACCCAGGGAGGGTCTCCTCGGGAGCAGGAGGGACAGCAGGGCTTTGCTGAGGTTGCTCAGACTCAGCACCAAACAGCTGATGTGCGGAATAGATGCTCAGCTAGGCATCTTGCAGTCTGCGGTTCAAGGTGTAGCAGGAACCCCCCTCCCCAATCATTCAGTTTGTATAAACTTCACACACACTCACACACTCCATACGCTACACTTCTGTTATAAATTCATAGAAAATCAACCGTACATCGGATTTGCACTGTTCCACTTTTATTTTACTCCATGAAGGAAGGACTACAAAATGGGGAAGGTTTGATACAGGCCAGCCATAATCCCTTGAGCATACCAGCACATCCACAGGAGCCCTGCCCAGTTGCCATGCCAACCCTGATGGTCCTAGACAGAAGACCATCAAGATCACAAAGAACTTGCATATGGGAGTAGATTCAGCACAGACTGGAACAAAGGACAATAATCAGCTCTTCCCTCTGGGGGCAGGAAACTGCAAACTCCCCTCTGTCACCTGGAAAGTACTCATGGGGAGGGGGAAAGGGGGAACCAGCCAGGTGACAGGACACTCAGGTTACCACCACAACTCCTCCCTCAACCCTTCCTTTCTGTGATGTATGCATGATGTTTCTGGGGGTGGGCTTGATCTACAGGGTGGGAATTTCAAAAGTTTTTATAAGACCTTGCACACTATTTTTCTGTGTCTTTCCTCTGACCTGCAAGTGAGGGGAGCACCCTGTTGCAACAGATCAATAAAGGCCAAGCCTATAGGCTGCTGTTTTGCTCCAAGGTTATCCTGGTTGGTGTCTTTGTTTTTGTCCAAGGGAGCCCTCGGATTTTTCCGTTAACATAGGGAAACAGTGCAACGCTTCCTCTGTCAGCAGCAAACGAAATCTGTAGCTCCAGGCAAGCAGGTACCTCTCTGTGTTTTTTTGCAGGTGGATTTCACAGCAAGGCGCTCAGCTCAGCTGGCCTGCAGGCTTCACTTCTCGGCTGAAAACCTTGGCAGGGAGCCGCTTGAGCAAGGGTTGGTTGTAAATTCAGTGGGTTGTGTCTGTCCGTCCTTCCCCGGCCATCCAGCTAACCAGATCGCGCATGGACACAGCTGCAGCAGAGAGGCCCCCCCCCCTTCCAACCTGCCTCCCCTTTCCATGAATTATTCTTGAACCATTCAATGATTTGGGTTGAATTGTTATTAAGATGTTCAGTAAATTCTCTGTAGGCGCAGACCATCCCCCGACTCAAACTAGTTCGTGAAGAAAATCCCCAAACTCAGTTCCATGGGTGACTCTGGGTCATATCTATGCAGTAGCTTAGCTTAAAGTTTTAAGAATCTATATGCTTATCGCATAGAGGACCATAAATAAGGCTGATCGCCGAAGAATGGATGCTTTGGAATTCTGGTGCTGGAGGAGACTCTTGAGAGTCCCATGGACTGCAAGAAGATCAAACCTCTCCATTCTGAAGGAAATCAGCCCTGAGTGCTCACTGGAAGGACAGATCCTGAAGCTGAGGCTCCAGTACTTTGGCCACCTCATGAGAAGAGAAGACTCCCTGGAAAAGACCCTGATGTTGGGAAAGATGGAGGGCACAAGGAGAAGGGGACGACAGAGGATGAGATTGTGGGACTGTGTTCTCGAAGCTACCAGCATGAGTTTGACCAAACTGCGGGAGGCAGTGGAAGACAGGAGGGCCTGGTCCATGGGGTTACGAAGAGGCGGACACAACTAAATGAGTAAACAACATGCTTGTTGCATTTATAAAATTTAAATTTATTGTTGTACATTGTTTGAACTGTTTGTTTTCTTTCTGGGAATGTACCAAGTGTGTTTTATAAGCTGGTCCCTGACCGTAATCAATTACCTATCTCTTTTCAGTAAATTCATTCATTCATTTATATCCCACCTTTCACCCCGATAGGGACCCGAGGCAACTTACAGATAAAACAGAAAAAGCTAAAGACATAGTCGGGGGAATCATTTAAAAGATCATAACAATAACTTCCAGGGGAAGAACATGGTGGATTGAACGTCTTTTGTTGGCAGACTGCTGACGGAAATAATTACATGAAGATAGATGGTGGTCAGACTTAAATCTTAGCTATTGATCAGGAGATTAACCTCTGGTTCTCTGGAAAAAAAACAGTTTGTGCATCGGGAGACCAAGAAGCTATCCATTTCTGGGCACCCTGCTGGGGTTAAGCGACTTGTGAGCAGAGGAATCAACATCATGCCCAAACGTTTAGTGTTTCTAAGGATGTTTTTAAAGGTAAAGGGACCCCTGACCATTAGGTCCAGTCGTGACCGACTCTGGGGTTGCGGCGCTCATCTTGCTTTATTTATTGTTTTGGGGGAACAGGAGGCGGGTGGGTGTGCGGGACTCCCTGGTCCTGAATGGGGTAACTCTGCCCCGGAGGACCAGGTGCACAGTTTGGGAGTCATTCTGGACACACAGCTGTCCATGGAGGCACAGGTCAGTTCTGTGTCCAGGGCAGCTGTTTACCAGCTCCATCTGGTACGCAGGCTGAGACCCCTTCTGCCCACGGACTGTCTCGCCAGAGTGGTGCATGCTCTGGTTATCTCCCACTTGGACTACTGCAATGCGCTCTACGTGGGGCTACCTTTGAAGGTGACCCAGAAACTACAACTGATCCAGAATATGGCAGCTAGACTGGAGACTGGGAGTGGCCACCAAGACCACATAACACCAGTCCTGAGAGATCTGCATTGGCTCCCATTACGTTTCCGAGCACAATTCAAAGTGTTGGTGTTGACCTTTAAAGCCCTAAACGGCCTCGGTCCAGTAGACCTGAAGGAGCGTCTCCACCCCCATCGTTCTACCTGGACACTGAGGTCCAGCGCCGAGGGCCTTCTGGCGGTTCCCTCATTGCGAGAAGCCAAGTTACAGGGAACCAGGCAGAGGGCCTTCTCGGTAGTGGCATCCACCTGTGGAACTCCCTCCCACCAGATGTCAAAGAGAAGAACAACTACCAGACTTTTAGAAGACATCTGAAGGCAGCCCTGTTTAGGGAAGCTTTTAATGTTTAACAGACCACTGTATTTTAATACGTTGTTGGAAGCCACCCAGAGTTGCTGGGGAGACCCAGCCAGATGGGCGGGGTATAAATAAATTATTATTATTATTATTATTATTATTATTATTATTATTATTATTATTAGAGCAAGCTTGTTTTCTCATGCTCTGGAGAGTAGGACTCCAACCAATGTCTCGAACAAAGGGGTTCAAGTTAGACGAAAATAGATTCCAACTAAACATAAAGAAGAACTTTCTGACAGTAGGAGTTGTTTGGCAGTGGAATGGTCTCCCTCAAGAGTCTGTGGGCTCTCCTTCATTGGAGGTTTTCAAGCCGAGGTTGGAGGGCCACCTGTCAGGATCTCTTCCATTAAGATTCCTGCATTGCAGGGGGGTTGACAAGATGACCCCTGTGACAAGATGACAACCCTATGATTGTATTATTCTGTCGACCCAAGAGAAGGGTTTCCTGCTCAGAGCCACTAAATTTACAGCCGCTGCACAGAGACTGAGATGAGAAGCATGTTCGAAGCACCAGTGAAAGTCACATAAATTGAATTTCACTCTTATCTCTGCAGCTTTCTTGTACGACGTTATTTAACTTCTTCTGAAATTACTCCGCTGTCTCCTTTTAATCAGAGTTCTATAACAGCCCTGCTGGTTATACGTGATTTCATTTTATTATGTGCAAAACAGAGGCACGCAGGGAGAGAGCTCCTAGATTTATTTCCGGGTCGGATTCAGTCACATGCCAGGATGCAGAACTAAAGGGCTTTTGGAACACCTGCAAAGCAGACTTGCTGGTCTTTTTTTTTTTTTAATATAAGGGGTGTGGTGTGGAGATGAAGTGGTCAGTGTGGGGCTTGAATCAGTGTCATTTAAGGTCCCCTCACTTCCTCCCAAAGGAGCCCAGGACAGGAAATAAAAAAGGCAATGTAACTTTAAAATAAAATTTAAAAAAGCATTAAGAACAGGGGTCCTCAAACTTCTTAAACTTCTTAAAAGGGGCACCAGTTCACTCTCCCTCAAGCACTGTTGGGGGGCAGACTATAGTTTGAAAAAAATATGAACGAATTCCTATGCATACTGTGCATACCCCCCCCCTTTATTTATTTTTGGGGCCTAAATCCTACACTGTTGTCTTTGTCCATGGAGTTTTGACAAACCTAGACAGCATCTTAAAAAGCAGAGACATCACCTTGCTGACAAAGGTCCGTATACTTAAAGCTCTGGTTTTCCCAGTAGTGATGTATGGAAGTGAGAGCTGGACCATAAAGAAGGCTGATCGCCGAAGAATGGATGCTTTTGAATTCTGGTGCTGGAGGAGACTCTTGAGAGTCCCATGGACTGCAAGAAGATCAAACCTCTCCATTCTTAAGGAAATCAGCCCTGAGTGCTCACTGGAAGGACAGATCCTGAAGCTGAGGCTCCAATACTTTGGCCACCTCATGAGAAGAGAAGACTCCCTAGGAAAGACCCTGATATTGGGAAAGATGGAGGGCACAAGGAGAAGGGGACAGCACAGGACGAGATGGTGGGACAGTGTTCTCAAAGCTACTAACATGAGTTTGACCCAACTGCGGAAGGCAGTGGAAGACAAGAGTGCCTGGCGTTCTCTGGTCCAGGGGGTCACAAAGAGTCAGACACGACTAAACGACTAAACAACAACAAAATCCATTGAAGTTGAAAAGTGTCCCTGGATTCATTGAAAAAATCTGGAGTGAAAATGCACTTCAGAATATGCCTCTCTTCCACTTGTTCAGAGTCACAAGTGGCGCATTCTGGGCTGCAGCCCTAGGCACGTTTCCCCAGGGGAGTGGTTGGTTGGTTGGTTGATTGATTGATTGATTGATTGATTGATGATTGATTTGGTACCCTGTAATCCCTGCATGGCTCATGCACAGTCAGAGCAAAACAGTCCCTAACCCACAGGCTATCAAGTCACCTCTCAGACTTCTCTTCTCCAGGCTAACCATATCCAACTCCCTGAAACCTGGGAATGCAGAAAGCTGTCTTGCACAAAGCCAGACCAGGGCGCTCATTTAGGTCAATCCCGCCTGTTCTGACTGACAGGGTTTCAAGCTGGGCTCTCTTGCAGCCCTACTTGCAGATCATGGGGACTGAACCTGAAATGGGTGTGCAAATCTACTTTCTGTGTGCCCCTTGGGCACGCAAGAGGTAGGCTTGTGTAGTGGTTAGAGAGCTACCAGGTAACTGGGGATTTTAGCCCTTCCCATTCCCTTAATGGGACACGGGTGGCACTGTGGGTTAAACCACAGAGCCTTGGACTTGCTGATCAGAAGGTCAGCGGTTCGAATCTCCGCGACGGGGTGAGCTCCCGTTGCTCGGTCCCTGCTCCTGCCAACCTAGCAGTTCGAAAGCACGTCAAAGTGCAAGTAGATAAATAGGTACCAGGAAGGTAGGAAGGTACCTTCTGGCAGGAAGGTAAACGGCGTTTCCGTGCTTCGCCAGAAGCAGCTTAGTCATGCTGGCCACATGACTCGGAAGCTGTACACCGGCTCCCTCAGCCAGTAAAGCGAGATGAGCGCCACAACCCCAGAATCATCCGCAACTGGACCTAACAGTATGAGGTTGCTGTTAATAATAATACTACTAATAATAATAATAATACCCTGCACATCTGGCTCGGTTTCCCCAGCCACTCTGGGTGGCTTCCAACAAAAGATTAAAAACACAATCAAACATTAAAAGCTTTCCTAAACAGGGCTGCCTTCAGATGTCATCTAAACGTCAGATAGCTGTTTTTTTCCTTGACATCTGATGGGAGGGCATTCCACAGGGCGGGCGTCACAAGACTGCTGGCCTACCTCACAGGTGAGGATTGCCGATGCAATGGCTGCAGAATTAAAAGCTCAAATTATCGCTCCATGCAGTGGATGCCTGGAGCATCTTGCTAGAGTAGGCGATGTGTTTGGAACATGTGCGCATGCCGTCGGATGCAATAGCTGCGTGATGAAATCTACACACATTCATGCACAAAGGTTGTGTTAGAGGAGATGTCACAAGAAAGGGGCAGAGCGGAGGCTGTGCCTGCAGAGAGTTGGAGATTATGTGTATTGCACCTCCCCAGGTAAGGCTGGACTTTGAACTTTGGGCTGGAGTTGGAAAAAAGGGACAAGGTACCTTTTCCACCTAGTTCTCTTAGAGTCTAGATTTAAGCACTGGGGAGCAGGGATGCCTCATAAAAGCAGAGAAGCAAAGAATAATAGACTCTCAGAGCTGGAAGGGACCCTGAAGGACATCTAGCCCAACCCCCTACAATCTCTGGGATCTCAACTAAAGCATCCATGACAGATGGCCATCCAACCTCTGCCGAAAAACCTCCAGGGAAGGGGAGTCCACAAGCTCCCAAGGGAGTCCGTTCCACTGTCTTACAGCTCTTACTGTCAGAAAGTCCCCCACCCCCGTATGTTTAGTCGGAATCTCCTTCCTTGTAACATGAAGCCATGAGTTCGAGTCCTACCCCCAGAGCAGGAGAAAGCAAGCTTGCTCCATCTTCCATGCGATAGCCCTTGAGATATTTGAAGATGGCTCTCCTATCTCCACTCAGTCTCCTCTTTTCCAGGCTAAACATACCCAGCTCCTTCAACCGTTCCTCATAAGGCTTAGTTTCCAGACCCTTGACCACCTTGGTTGCCCTCATCTGCACAACTTCCAGCTTGTCAACATCCTTCTTAAATTGTGTTTCACCAGCCTGGGCTCTGCTATTTATTTGTTTGCTTACTTAAAACATTTTTAAGGCCCTACCCATACACCAATTAAGACAGCGTCGAAAACAACAGTAAAACCCCCACAAAAATACAAAAAGCAGCACCACGATCAACACAAAACACTGGTTTTATTGCACTGATCTCCTCTCCAAAGAGTCCTCGGTTCACCCCTCTCCTCAGTTAATCTGTACAACGACCCGGCAAGCTAGGGTAAGAGGCTGTTACTGTCATCCTGTGAGCTTCAAGACTGAGTGGGGATTTGAACCCAGGTCTCCCAGGTCCTAGTCCAGCGCTCTAACCACTACACCACGCTGACTCTTCGCTGGGTCCAAGAGGCCAGCTGGAACAAACGGCATTGCTTAATGACTGCAGAAATGAGGGAGGAGGTGATGGGAGGAGTCCACTAGGACTGGAGAGACTGTAGGAAAAAGGCCGGATTCCGGAGGCTAATAGGGGAAGGGGCGTAAGCTCAGTGGTTGGAGCGGCAGCTCTGAATGCACAAAGATCCAGTCCTCAGTGGCATCTCTGGTTAGGACAGGGGTCAGCAAACTTTTTCAGCAGGGGGCCGGTTCACTGTCCCTCAGACCTTGTGTGGGGCCGGACTATATTTGGGGGTAGGGGGAATGAACAAATTCCTATGCCCCACAAATAACCCAGAGATGCATTTAAAATAAAAGGACACATTCTACTCATGTAAAAATATGCTGATTCCCAGACCGTCCATGGGCCGGATTGAGAAGACAATTAGGCCTTAGTTTGCCTACCCATGGGTTAGGGCTTGGAAAAGATCCCAACTTGAAACCTTGGAGACTTTCACTGCTGCCAGGCTGTGCAGAAAAGGAGACAGAGCGAAGGTCTGACTCAGTATCAAATCGCTTCCTTCCTCTGTTCCTTGCTTGCTGCTTTTTTTCGGGAAAGCAGTTTCGGCGGAAGAATGTGAAGCCAGGCAGAGCACTCTTCTGACGTCTTCTCCCGCACCCCAGTTGTGGTACAGGATGCGACTCTGAACAGTCTGCTCCGCAAGGACCAAGCTGGCTCCTTCAGCAAATGCGACTTCCTCCATATGGGAATAGCCAGTGTAGTGGTGAGGGTGTCGGACTAGGACCTGGAGGAGAACTGGGTTTGAATCCCCACTTGGCTCATAGAGCTTGCTGAGGATCACCTTGGGCTGGCCAGTCACTCTCAGCCTAACCTACCTCACAGGGATGTTGTGGAGATTAAATGAGGAATGCAATCCACCTCAAGCTCCACGGAGGAAAAGGTGCGGCAGCAATAGAATGAATACGTAATAAATAAGAGCTTTTGCAAAGGGTCTCGCAAGAATCAGGAAAAAGTCTTCCCTCCTCCATCTGTCTCAATTTATATAAGCCACTTGGGCAACATGACTACCACACAATAGCTCAGTCGGTAGAGGATGAGACTTAGGGTCAGGGGTTCAAACTCCAATTTGGGCAAACAAATTCCTGCTTCACAGGGGGTTGGAATAGATGACTCTGGGGGTCCCTCCCAACTGTGCAATTCTATGATTCTTTGGGAGGATGTGGCCACACAGCCAGGACTAACTGGAGCCACCAGAATCCTCCCCTTTTAAAAAAAGAAAATCAACTCCAGCCAACTTTGGCACGCGCAAAATGATGGCGGGAGCCCCCCAGTTTCTCAGGTTGGAGCTGCCCCGGTGGCAGGCAGGTGAGAGAGTATCCCCTCTCACCTGGGCCCTGTCCTTGCGCCTGCAGCCCAAAAGCGACTCCCCTACGGAGAACTTTTTGCTGCCATCCGAGGACCCTCGACCCTGTGCCCGCAGCCCAGCGCCCCCTACGTACCAGCCCCGCTTCCCACATGCGGACATACCTCTGAAAGCGACTTTGGCAATCCTGTCTCCTTTGCCCCGCAGGTCAGTGACCGTCTTCAGGTGCACCACCAAAGCCATGTTGCCGGTGGGGATGCTGAACCAGCCCAGTAGCTACGACAGACTGGCAGGGTTGGACAGTGGCGGCGGCGGTGGTCTTGATCCTTGGGGCTCAGAGCTCTGCCATCCTCTGCTGGTCTCTGCCGGGCCAGTCAGGGCGCATCTCCTCCGCCGTCGGCGTCTCCTCCCTCCCTGGACCAGGAGGAGAGGCGACCCGGAGCCGTGTGACGGTTCAGCTGCCTCGCAAAGCGCTGCAAGCCGCTCGCTTGCCTCAATTATTCAGGAGCTGTCGCAGAAAAGTACCGCTTGGCTTTCTCTCTCTCTCTCTCTCTGGGCACAACCCTCCGGCTGGTATCCTGGCTCACCGGCAAAGCTCTCCTCTGCCCTGGGGCCCCCCGCCGCCACCCCCTCCTCCCTCCTCCATCCTTTGCTACTGCAGCAGCAGCAGCAGCAGCCGCGCTCCTTCGCAGCCTCTCCAGCCGCGCGCAACTTGGCGGATGGCTCAGGGATAACGGAGGAGCATCTTCTCCACGTTGCCTTCATCCAGCGGCGGCTGAAGCTACAGCTGGCTGCGGTTAACCGCTTAGCTGCTGCACCCTAGGAAGAAGGGGGGAGAGGGGGGGTTGTCTGGTCCAGCTGCTGCTTCTGATGCTCTGGAGATTTCGGGAATGGGGTGCATATATTACAGGCCAGCTCCGTCAGGCTGCAGCACACACTGGCGCGTCGGAGGGAGGAGGGTCCCCAAATTCTGAGGCTGAGCCTTGTTTGCCGTATTGGGGTCCCCCCCCTCAAAGCACAGGGGATTCGCCGCTGCCGGCTTCATTTCTGTAGGCGCCTGGGTCGGTGGGGATGACTTGCTCTTATGGAGCCCTGCGGAATGATCAGGTCCACCCTGGTTTCGCAGCAATGCTTCGAGGGATCCCTCAAGCCAGGCTTAAGTTTCTTATATATTTCCTTGCATTTAAATCCCACCTTTCGCCCAAGGAGCTCAAGGCGGTATACATGCCCCCCAACGTCCTCCTCATTTAACCCTCACAACACCCCTGCGAGGTAGGCTGGGCTGAGAGGAAGTGACTTAAACCCGCGCCTTTGATTTATTTGATTTGATTGACATCCTATGCCCTTTTCAAATGTGGGGGTTTTTTTGGGGGGGTTATTGAGGGGCACAAATTACTTGCCTTGCCCCGGGTGTTGACAACCCACGCTACGCCACTGCTTTTAACACCATCCAAGGAAGTGGCCATCATATTCTTATGTTTTTAACTTGGTAGTTTGAGTAATCTAAATTGGTTGCATGTTATAGGCTGGTGTGCATTAATGCTTCTCCCAGAGACATAGAACTGTCGAACTGTAAAGTCATCTAGTCCACCCTTCAATGAAGGAATCACTGGTAAAGATTCCTATCCAAAATTGTTGTTGTTGTTGTTTATATCCTACCCATCTGGCTGGGTTTTCCCAGCCACTCTGGGCAGCTTCCAGCAGCATATTAAAAGCACAATAAAATATCAAACATTAAAAACTTCCCAAAACAGGGCTGCCTTCAGATGTCTTCTAAAAGTCAGTTGTTTATTTCCTTGACATCTGATGGGAGGGCCTTCCACAGGGAGGGCGCCACCACCGAGAAGGCCCTCCGCCTGGTTCCCTGTAACCCCACTTCTCGCAATGAGGGAACCGCCAGAAGGCCCTCGGAGCTGGACCTCAGTGTCCAGGCTGAATGATGGAGGGGGAGACGCTCCTTCAGGTCTACTGAGCCGAGGCCATTTAGAGCTTTCTGCTTAATTAGATGACCTTTTGAGTTTGTGCAGGTAGCAAACACTTTTCATGCGCCTCGTTGCAGAGGATGACTCAATGCGCCTCCGCTCCAGAGAGCACCTTTTGGAGCTAGCCCCAAATGCTTCTTCATTTTAATGAGGCCATTTTTCAGCTCGTGGGCCTGGCGACAGATAGGCGAAGGAGCAAGCAGCCTTGGACGGCCAGGAGATCCGTCTCCCTGCTGGGCTGGAGAGGCTATGAGGTGAGGTAGAGCAGCTGGCAGCGACTGAGGATTCTAAGAAAAATTTCCTCTCTCTCTCTTCCGAAGGTGTTTCAGATGCACTGCAAATACTATCGATTAGCAGGTCTACTGCTTGGGAGAATCTGGGAGGTTGAGTAATCCAGACTGGTTAGAGCAGGGGTCAGCAACCCGCGGCTCTGGAGCCGCATGTGGCTCTTTTACACCTTTGCCGCGGCTCCGGGGCGGATACTAGCGAGGGGAGGAGGCGCATTGTGCGCCCCGACATTCCCCACTGTGGCGGGCGCTGTACTGGCTGTGACGTCGCATGGGGGCGATGCGTGCGTTAGTCATGCACCGTCCTGACGTCACCTTCCTGCCCGCCCACCCGCTACATTGTAAGGGGCATGTACGCTGGTCACTGTTTTGAAGGGGAGTGAAGAACACACACACACAAAAAGGTGTGTTAATTTAACGTTTATTTCCATGAGGAGGAGTAATTCTGAGGAGTCAAACAAAGAAATAATAAAAAAGTGACAAAAAAGTTATTTTTATAATGATGAGTTTTGCGGCTCCCAGTTTTTTTTTTCTTTGGAAACGGGTCCAAATGGCTCTTTTTGTCTTAAAGGTTGCAGACCCCTGGGTTAGAGGATGATGTGGATTAATGCTTCTGTCAGGCCCATTGCTGAGTGATTCCTGGTGCTCAATCAAAGCTCCATGTGGTCCAGTCAGGTCTGGCATCCAAACAGGCTCAGCATGTTGCTTCTCACATAGGATGGCTAGAAGCTTCTCCCCCTCACCTCCAAAACATAAAAGCTTATTCCCAGTAATAATAATTTAGGTATAATAATAATAATAATAATAATAATAATAATAATAATAATAATTTATTATTTATACCCCACCCATCTGGCTGAGTTTCCCCAGCCACTCTGGGCGGCTTCCAATCAAGTGTTAAAAACAATACAGCATTAAACATTCAAAACTTCCCTAAACAGGGCTGCCTTCAGATGTCTTTTAAAGATAAGATAGCTGCTTATTTCCTTCACATCTGAAGGGAGGGTATTCCACAGGGCGGGTGCCACTACTGAGAAGGCCCTCTGCCTGGTTCCCTGTAACCTCACAATGAGGGAACCACCAGAAGGCCCTCGGTGCTGGATCTCAGTGTCTGGGCTGAATGATGGGGGTGGAGACGCTCCTTCAGGTATACAGGACCGAGGCCGTTTAGGGCTTTAAAGGTAAGCACCAACACTTTGAATTGTGATCGGAAACGTACTGGGAGCCAATGCAGATCTCTCAGGACTGGTGTTATGTGGTTCCGGTGGCCTCCCCAGTCACCAGTCTAGCTGCCATATTCTGGATTAGTTATAGTTTCCTGCTCACCTTCAAAGGTAGCCCCATGTAGAGCACGTTGCAGTAGTCCAAGTGGGAGATAACCAGAGCATGCACCACTCTGGCAAGACAGTCCATGGGCAGGTAGGGTCTCATCCTGTGTACCAGATGGAGCTGGTAGACAGCTGCCCTGGACACAGAATTGACCTGCGTCTCCATGGACAGCTGTGAGTCCAAAATGACTCCCAGGCTGCGCACCTGGTCCTTCGGGGGCACAGTTACCGCATTCAGGACCAGGGATTACAGTCAAAGACTAGCTCACATAACATAACACAATAAAAACAGCTTTCTTAAATATAAAATACACAATCAGAGCAGATTGCAGCAAAAGCTCATGAGTTAAAATTGAGATATATACATACACCCTTACAATTGAGATTTGGGCTACCCTAAAAAATTGACCCTGAGGCACCCCAAAGGGCGACTTCAGCATTTCCCTAGTAAGCTATTTTATTCTAGAGCATGACCTGTGCCTACAAATCTGGACGCAGAATCTGGCTACCAGCCAGGTCGTCTTATGATCTTTGCCTAAGAGGAGGGAATTAAGTTTAGACTTGTCTGAAAGATCGGCGAGCCTCTTCAGCAAAGGATCAATGGTGTCTCTACGAATCTCAACAGTAAAAGGACATCTAAAAAATATATGTTTGAGGCTGCCCTATTTCCCCTAATGGGCAGGCGCAAAGTCTCTGTGTGTACGGGACCCAGTATCTGGACCCTTGTTTCCATTGTCTGATGCCTCCCCATAAGCTAGGGGTGTGCTGGAAATCAATGGGGGCACTGCACCTCACATATAATGTCATGCTCTCCAACATATTGAGTCTCCAAACTGGGATGTGAGTCTTCCTGCCTGGGGGGCCTATGTGAGTCACGTGACCTGAGTGAGATTAAGGAGCTGAGATCTGCTTTTTTCAGGGCTGTGCTCATGTAGGGCCCTAAAACACATGTTTTTGGGCACTGTTCACAATCGCAGCTTTGAAAAATGCATTTTCAGGGAGGGTAGAATTATCCTGGAGAAGAGAAGACATGAGAGCCCTCCTGAAATATCTGAAGGGCTGCCCCATGGAAGATGGAGCCAGCTTGTTTTCTGCTGCTCTGGAAGGTAGGACCCAAACTGATGGATTCAAAGGACAAGACAGGAGGTGTCAACTAAACATCAGGAAGGACTTTCTGACAGTGTTTGACAGTGGAATGGTCTCCCTTGGAAGGCGGTGGACTCTCCTTCCTTGGGGTTCTGAAGCAGAGGTTGGATGGACACCTGTCAGGGATACTTGAGCTGAGATTCTGGCACTGCAAGGGGTTGGACTAAATGATCCTTGGGGTGCATCCCAACTTCTATGGTTCCATGTGCCTGAGAGAAGCATCAATGCCCATTGTCCTGTAACATGTAACCAGTTTAGATTACTCAAACCATCTAGATTGGTGGCCATCAATGCATAATATAACAACAACAACAACAACAACAACAACAACAATTTATTTATACCCCACCCATCTGGCTGGATTTCGGCAGCCACTCTGGGTGGCTTCCAACAAAGTATTAAAATACAGTGGTCTGTTAAACATTAAAAGCTTCCCTGAACAGGGCTGCCTTCAGATGTCTTCTAAAAGTCTGGTAGTTGTTGTTCTTTTTGACATCTGATGCAAGGGCATTCCACAGGGCAGGGGCCACCATGGAGAAGGCCCTCTGCCTGGTTCCCTGTAATTTGGCTTCTCGTAGCGAGGGAACCGGTAGAACAGTGTTTCCCAACCTTGTGCCTCCAGATGTTTTTGGCCTACAACTCCCATCATCCCTGACCACTGGTCTTGCTAGCTAGGGATGATGGGAGTTGTAGGCCAAAAACATCTGGAGGCACAAGGTTGGGAAACACTGCGGTAGAAGACCCTCGGAGCTGGACCTCAGTGTCTGGGCTGAATGATGGGGGTGGAGACGCTCCTTCGGGTCTACTGGGACGAGCTCGTTTAGGGCTTTAAAGGTCAGCACCAACACTTTGAATTGTACTCGGAAACGTACTGGGAGCCAATGTAGGTCTTTCAAGACCGGTGTCATGTGGTCTCGGCAGCCGCTCCCAGTCACTAGTCTAGCTGCCTCATTCTGGATTAGTTGCAGTTTCTGGGTCACCTTCTAAGGTAGACCCACATAGAGCGCATTGCAGTAGTCCAAGCGAGAGATAACTAGAGCATGCCCCACTCTGGCAAGACAGTGCACGGGCAGATAGGGTCTCATCCTGTGTACCACATGGAGCTGGTAAACAGCTGCCCTGGACACAGAATTAACCTGCCCGTCCCTGGACAGCTGTGAGTCCAAAATGACTCCCAGGCTGTGCACCTGGTCCTTCAGGGGCACAGTTACCCATTCAGGGGTACAGCGTTCTGTACAAAATTTGGAACTGAATCAGGACTCCGTAAGCATCCTTTCCATTCCTGATGCAAAAAAAAAGCTATATGATTTGAAACTCAAAATCCGAAGGGAATATTCCAAAGAAATGGGAAGGCTCTCAAGCTGCAACTGTTTTTAGCATGTGTGAACAATGAGCTCCGGGGGGGGGGGGTTCCCCCACGCTTGCTTCCCCCCTGATAATTTAGCAGCTTAGGGTGGGTGAGCGTGTGGGAAGGGTGTTGCATTCTCATTCAGTGTCAGAAATCACCTCCCACCTCTGCTCAGGCAGGCTGCTGAATGCCTGCGATTTGCAAAACACGGCTGTGTGTGCACGAGAGAGTTGTGAAAGTAGAAGCATTGCAATGCTCTTCGCGGCGGGTTATCTGGAGAAAACATCCCTCTCACTTGGCACTTGAGCGCCAGTCATTCTCCTAATATCTCCTCCTAACAGTGACCAGCAGGTATCTTTATGCAGCGACTCCAGCAAAGACGGCGACGGAGAATGTTTTCTCAATTCATAGCTGACTAGAAATTAGCACCTGCCACGATAAGAGCAAACCATGTTCGTTTTCCATTAGGATCCCACTGCCAGCCTGGACACCTCGGAGAGCAAAAGCTGGGCAGTAATTTCACAGTCTAAATAAGAATACACAGAGAAGGGTTAAGCCTTTCTAAACACCAGGAAGGCTGGAGCTTCTTGAAAAATTGCATTGTACTGTAATGAGCATCCCAATCTTACAGTGGGTGAGAATTTTCAGGCATTGCAACCTTATAACTGTTGTTCGGTTTCCTTTTGGGGGAGGCAGCTGGAGGCTCGTTGCATTTTCTAATATTTAAGAACATAAGGCAAGCTTGCTGGATCAGGCTAATGGCCCATCTGCAGGATGTAACAATAAGAAGTTTACTCACATTCAGTTCACAGTTGGATCCCTGAAGGCAGGCTTTAGCTTACAGTTATAGAAGAGCAGTAAGGATGCAGGTGGCGCGGTGGGTTAAACCACAGAGCCTAGGGTGTGCCGATCAGAAGGTTGGCGGTTCGAATTCCCGCGACGGGGTGAGCTCCCGTTGCTTGGTCCCTGCTCCTGCCAACCTAGCAGTTCGAAAGCATGTCAAAGTGCAAGTAGATAAATAGGTACCACTCCGGTGGGAAGGTAAATGACGTTTCTGTGCGCTGCTCTGGTTCGCCAGAAGCGGCTTAGTCCTGCCGGCCACATGACCCAGAAGCTGTACGCTGGCTCCCTCGGCCAATAAAGCGAGATGAGCGCCGCAATCCCAGAGTCGGCCAAGACTGGACCTAACGGCCAGGGGTCCCTTTACCTTTACATTAGGTGAAAACCAAGTAGCTGGTGCCAGTTTGCCAAGTGGAAAAAAATCCTACCAGGCCCCTCAATGGTGACCAACCAAGGTCCATAGCAAGGTCAAGGAACGAAAACCTTAAAGGGTGGAAGGGTGGGAAACAGGAGCAGCTGGTAGGCGGTAAAAGAGGGAGATCCCCGGCCGCATCCTGCTTTAAATAAGGCAGGCCACACCCCCAGAGCCAGCTGATTGGCTGGCCAGGAGGTGATGCAGCTGGGAATCCCCCCAATCGTGCGGGGGCTGGAGCCGTGAAGCCCGCAACTCCACCTTCTCCGAAGGGCGGAGGTGGCTTTTGGGAACCTCTGACACAAAGCCTTTTGGAGGCAGTGACACTTCTGAATCCCAATTGCTGGAAACCAAAGGAGGGAAGAGTTGGTCCTGAGTTCAAACCCTGCTTGCTGGTATCCCAGAGGTTGGCCACTGTGAGAACAGGATGCTGGACTTGATGGGTCATTTGCCGGATCCAGCAGGGATCTTCTCAGCTTCTTATATTGGCTGGTTTGACTTTTCTGATATGATGCTATTTTTCCCCCCTTTTATTAATCTGGATGCTCTTTGAAGTGTTACATAACATGACTGTATTGTGTGATGCATCATAGCTGCTAAGTGGGAAGGGTTTCTTTTGTTGCAGAGGTGCTGTTGTTGCTCAACCTTAAAATGAAAAAGAAAAAAGCCACTCCAACTCACTGGTCCTACTCCAGTGTTGCAATGGAGTGCCCTGGTCTCCCTCATTCTGAGGAATCTGAGGAGAGAGAAAGTGCAAGAACGGATCTGTTTACGCCGCTCGGAAAATTAATGCAAACTAGGTCATTGCAGGACACCAAACGCTTTTCCAGGACCTCTGGTGTAACCAGGTAGTGCTTTGGGAGGTTTTGTTACAAGAAGGTAGATTCCATAGCTGATGTAGACATTTAACCTTTTCTCTGGTAGCTGTGTGCCCAGCACTGTGCCCCTGGGTTGGGGTGCTGGGAAGGCGGCCCCTCATTCCAGCATAGAAAGCTGCCATATGCATAATAATAATATTATAATTTATTATACCCCACCCAACTGGCTGGGTTTCCCCAGCCGCTCTGGGCGGATTCCAACAGGAGATTAAAAATACATTAAAACATAGGCAGAGCTGAATCTCCTCCGGCTCGCAGTGGATCCCCCAGAAGGCTCTGGCATGGGTCTTCCCCAGCCCAGCTAAATAATAATAATAATAATAATAATAATAATAATAATAATAATAATTTATTATTTATACCCTGCCCGTCTGGCTGGGCTTCCCCAGCCACTCTGGGCGGCTTCCAACAAAACACTAAAATACAATAACCTATTAAACATTAAAAGCTTCCCTAAACAGGGCTGCCTTCAGATGTCTTCTAAAAGTTTGGTAGTTATTTTTCTCTTTGACATCTGGTGGGAGGGCGTTCCACAGGGCGGGAGCCACCACCGAGAAGGCCCTCGTTCCCTATAACTTGGCTTCTTGCAGTGAGGGAACCACCAGAAGGCCCTCAAAGGAAGACTTCAGTGAGTGATGGGGGTTGAGACGCTCCTTCAGGTATACTGGACAGAGGCCATTTAGGGCTTTCAAGGTCAGCACCAACACTTTGAACTGTGCTCGGAAACGTACTGGGAGCCAGTGTAGGTCTTTCAAGACCGGTGTTATGTGGTCTCGGCAGCCGCTCCCAGTCACCAGTCTAGCTGCCGCATTCTGGATTAGTTGTAGTTTCTGGGTCATCTTCAAAGGGAGCCCCATATAGAGGGCATTGCAGTAGTCCAAGCGAGAGATAACCAGAGCATGCATCACTCTGGCGAGACAGTCTGCAGGCAGGTAGGGTCTCAGCCTACATACCAGATGGAGCTGGTAAACAGCTGCCCTGGACACAGAATTGACCTGTGCCTCCATGGACAGCTGTGAGTACAGAATGACTCCCAGGCTGCACACCTGCTCCTTCAGGGGCACAGTTACCCCATTCAGGACCAGGGAGCCCTCCACACCCGCCCGCCCCCTGTCCCCCAAGAACAGTTGCTCTGTCTTGTCAGAGATAATGAGATCCCTTTTCACTGGAGATTGAGCCATGGACCTTCTGCTTGGAGGAAACACCCAACCCTATGTGAGCTTTGCCAGGTTGCACACTCTTCCATCTCTGAGCTTGGTTGCAGAATGCAACTGAGCAGCACTGCAGAATGAACATATTGTTATGGTTCAGACTGAGTCACTGGCACCAACTATAGGGGCCCTGGGAGCCCGGGAACCCACCAAAAAAAAAATCTGTATAAGGCAGATTTCTCAGCAGCAGAGAAATCTGCCTTATACAGAATTTTTTGTGTGAACAATCTTCAAGGGCAGCACCTGGAAGAAGGCATTACAGTTGCCTAGCCTTGTGCTTCACTGCAGATGGTGACAGCAGTCACGAAATGAAAAGACGCCTGCTTCTTGGGAGGAAAGCAATGACAAACCTAGACAGCATCTTAAAAAGCAGAGACATCACCTTGCCCACAAAGGTCCATATAGTAAAAGCTATGGTGTTCCCAGTAGTGATGTATGGAAGTGAGAGCCGGACCATCAAGAAGGCTGATCGCCAGAGAATGGATGCTTTTGAATTCTGGTGCTGGAGGAGACTCTTGTGAGTCCCATGGACTGCAAGAAGATCAAACCTCTCCATTCTGAAGGAAATCAGCCCTGAGTGCTCACTGGAAGGACAGATCCTGAAGCTGAGGCTCCAAGACTTTGGCCACCTCATGAGAAGAGAAGACTCCCTGGAAAAGACCCTGATGTTGGGAAAGATGGAGAGCACAAGGAGAAGGGGACGGTAGAGGACGAGATGGTGGAACAGTGTTCTCAAAGCTACAAACATGAGTTTGACCAAACTGGGGGTGGCAGTGGAAGACAGGAGGGCCTGGCGTGCTCTGGTCCAGGGGGTCACGAAGAGTCGGACATGACTAAACAACTAAGCAACAACAACAAAGCCTTGTGCTTTGGTGCCGAATGTGTCCCAATCCGCAAGGGAATCCCAGGTGGGCTGGCGGCCGGGGGAAACACAGCAGCCAGCCCATTTATCATGGTTTCCAAACCATGATGTGCTCAGTGGCGGAGTAAACCGGGATAATGAAGAGGAATAGGGTGAGTGGCAAGGAAATGGGTCTGTCAGCATCTGCCTCATTGAGTCCCAAAGGAGTCCCAAAATGCTCATCACGTCCGACGCCAAAGACTTAATGAGACGCGAAGGAGAGCCTTTTGCGAGCTGTTGTTCTCCTCATGATTATTATCTCTTTTAATGCAGTGAGTGTCTGCCTGGGGAAGAAAGAACCAGTGGAATACAGGATTTTTTTTAAAAAAAACCCATTATTTATTCCTACGTGATCGAGGCTGAATTGGGGTGGGGGAGGAAGAGGGAAGCTGTTTGCAGAGGCACCCAAAGCAATTGCAGAAGAGCAACTTCACCTCTCACTCGCCCACAAATTGTCTCCAGTGAAGCTCAGCTACTCTTTCGATCGCCCGCTTTTGCTTCTCAAAACAAAGGCTCCCAATTACCTTTTCGACTCCCACCTCGCATTAGCACATTTGTGCTGGGGAACAGAAGCTCCCGGAGGTTTTGCACCTGTTTCGATTGTCGGTAGAGCATTGTTGGCGTCGACTTATTCATTAAGTGATGCTGTGGGTTTGTGGGGAGGGGGGTCAGTTTGGATGGCGCCCCGAGTTCCCTTCTGCTTCTTGGGGTCCTGAACCCAAAGAGGGTTGGGATGTAACAGAGGACGGCGACAAAAATTGATGGCAAAAATTAGGGACCAGGAGGAGTCGTCGCTGATGGAAGAGTCAAATCCATTTGAAGGAGTGTCTCCACCCCCATCGTTCTGCCTGAGGTCCAGCTTCGAGGGCCTTCTGGTGGTTCCCTCCCTGCAAGATGTGAGGTTATAGGGAACCAGACAGAGGGCCTTTTCGGTGGTGGCGCCCGCCCTGTGGAACGCCCTCCCATCAGATGTCAAGGAAATAAACAACTACCTGACTTTTAGAAGACATCTGAAGGCAGCCCTGTTCAGGGAAGTTTTTAATGTGTGACATTTTAATGAATTTTTAATCTCTGTTGGAAGCTGCCCTGAGTGGCTGGCGGGAGGTACAAATAAATTATTATTATTATTATTATTATTATTATTATTATTATTATTAAACTATTTGAAGATATGCTGGGTCCAAAGCTTCCAGAAGCAAGATCTGGTGAGGTTTCGATGCTGAAAGCCCCTCCATCCTATGCTCAGGTTGTAAATAAAACCCTATATCCTACAGTTATGGTGCTGGAGGAGACTCTTGAGAGTCCCAGGGACTGCAAGAAGATCAAACCTAACCATTCTGAAGGAAATCAGTTTTGTAAGCAGAAATATACGGCATGTTACAAAGTAGAAAAAGATAGAGATATTGGTTAGGAGTTTTGAAATGTAATAGGGAAGATAAGAAAGGCATACTAAGAGATTAGATTGGAAATTTTTTAGATAGGGCTGTTGAAAGTCAAAAAAATTGAATAAGATGTAAAAGTATGTATCACCTCCTGGCAAATAGAAGGTGAAGAAATGGAGGCAGTGAGAGATTTTACTTTCTTGGGCTCCATGATCACTGCAGATGGTGACAGCAGCCACGAAATTAAAAGACACCTGTTTCTTGGGAGAAAGGCGATGGCAAACCTAGACAGCATCTTAAAAAGCAGAGACATCACCTTGCCAACAAAGGTCCGTATAGTTAAAGCTCTGGTTTTCCCAGTAGTGATGTATGGAAGTGAGATCTGGACCATAAAGAAGGCTGATCGCCAAATAATGGTTGCTTTTGAATTCTGGTGCTGGAGGAGACTCTTGAGAGTCCCATGGACTGCAAGAAGATCAAACCAATCCATTCTGAAGGAAATCAGCCCTGAGTGCTCACTGGAAGGACAGATCCTGAAGCTGAGGCTCCAATACTTTGGCCACCTCATGAGAAGAGAAGACTCCCTGGAAAAGACCCTGATGTTGGGAAAGATGGAGGGTGCAAGGAGAAGGGGACGACAGAGAACGAGATGGTTTGATAGTGTTCTTGAAGCTACCAGCATGAGTTTGACCAGACTGCGGGAGGCAGTGGAAGACAGGAGTGCCTGGCGTGCTCTGGTCCAGGGGGTCACGAAGAGTCGGACACAACTAAACGACTAAACAACAGCAACAAAAGTCTGTATTTTAAAAAACTTTTATATATATTCCTTTTTAAACTAGGCCTTTAGTTGATCTTATTGACATCCAACACCCTTTTAGAATGTAGTTCTTTGGTGTGTGTGTTTTTATTGGGTTATTGTTTTTGGTTTGATCTTACACGTTTTTGGTTTGATGTTATATGTTGTGTTCTTGTTTGTGAACCGCCCTGAGACCTCTGGGTATAGGTGGTGGAGGAATTGAATCAATCAATCAGTCAGTCAATCATTATTCCAAGGAAACTAAACTTAGGAAAGGGCCTGGAACCCCTGGGGTCTCCCATCGCACAGAAATTGGGGTGGCATAGAACTGTACTTAGAGGGATGGAAAAACCTTCTCGATAGGGCAGCTGGCGAAAGAAAGAAAGAAAGAAAGAAAGAAAGAAAGAAAGAAAGAAAGAAAGAAAGAAAGAAAGAAAGAAAGAAAGAAAATGTGTTTGTGTGTGTGTGGAAAGCTGCTTCTAGCCTCTTATCTTGCTTGGTCACGGAACGTATTGGATTGCGCACCATGCAATATTTATTGACGAAAGATGCTCTGCTGCTTTCTTCCAGATCAACGACGACGAGTTCTTGAAAAACGGCCCAAGATCCAGGATAGGGAGATGAGCCTTTTGTGTTATTTTTAAAAAGGCACATGCACTGCCATAAGCAACTTGGAAAGAAGGCTTCAGGGCCACTAGATGAATTAATACTGCTGCCCAAACACAGACACACCCAGAGGCGTAGGCGTAGGTGGTACCCGGTGCGGAAAATTCTTGTCACCCCCCTCCCCACATTGATTTTTATTTTTTATTTTTTGCCTGCGAAAATGGTTTTACGATTTTTCCTATTTTCTTACAAAGGAATGTGGATTCTGAGCCTCTGATAACAAGTAGGCAGCTATGGACAGATACTTAATCTACAGGACGGATTGTGTTTCGGCTTGTGTTATTTTATTTATATTAATTGTTTATTTATTTAATAAAATCTATTTCAAAAAAACCTGCAAAGTGGTTTACCAAAACAAAAAACAAACACCCCAGCAGTAAAATCAAGAAAAATTAACAATCCTACTTTAAAACATACAGAAGCTAAAATATTAAGATTAAAATTACTTCAACTTCCTAAGCATCTAGGTATGGTTGCCTAAAGAAGAATGCTTTTAGCAGGTGCCCAAAAACAGTCTAGCAAAGGCATGGGCTTTGCTGAAATTTCAGCCTTCACGACATAGGAAAACGGCCAAGGAAACAGCTGTTTTTGTGGAGGAGGGTCAAGATATTAACTGATATGCATAAAATTTCATGTGTAGCTATATAATCCCTAGTGTACTAAGATAAGACCTTTGGAACAGGCATTTTTTTTAAAAAAAAAGTTTTTAATGGACTGCCCTAAAAAGCTGAGACATCACCTTGCCAACAAAGGTCCATATAGTTAAAGCTCTGGTTTTCCCAGATGTATGGAAGTGAGAGCTGGACCATAAAGAAGGCTGATCTTCTTGCAGTCCATGGGACTCTCCAGAGTCTCCTCCAGCACCAGAATTCAAAAGCATCCATTCTTTGGCGACCAGCCTTCTTGATGGTCCAGCTCTCACTTCCATACATCACTACAGTGGTACCTCTGGTTACGTACTTAATTCGTTCCGGAGGTCCGTTCTTAACCTGAAACTGTTCTTAACCTGAAGCACCACTTTAGCTAATGGTGTCTCCTGCTGCTGCTGTGCCACTGCCATGCGATTTCTGTTCTCATCCTGAAGCAAAGTTCTTAATCTGAGGTACGATTTCTGGGTTAGAGGAGTCTGTAACCTGAAGCGTATGTAACCCGAGGTACCACTGTTGTTGTTTAGTCTTTTAGTCGTGTCCGACTCTTCGTGACCCCCTGGACCAGAGCACGCCAGGCACTCCTGTCTTCCACCACTTGCTCCATAGTGGGTCCAAAGCTGTGACTATTGAAGTCCGTTTGACTTCCAAAATGTTCGAAAACCAAGGCACGGCTTCTGATTGGTGCAGGCACCCCAGAAACAATAATCGACAGCCCCATCAGATGTTTGGCTCCCGAAAAACGTCCAGAAACCGCAACACTTCTGGGTTTTCTGGGTTTCAGAACCAAGGCATTTGAGAACCAAGTTACCACTGTATAGCTGTGATATATTTCTGAGAAGGGCCGGAGAAGAGAAGAGGAAAGGAAGTCTTCAGCCCCCAGTTATATCTAGGTCTCATCCAGAAAGTATAACCGGAGATTTTAGGGCAAATTATAAAAACCCACCTGGAAATTTTACCCCTGGAAAAGAGGATGTGTCCTGGAAAAAGAGGACAGACGGCAACCCTGAATAAGTAACGAGAAAGGCAAGGAGGACTGATTGGTATGAAACTCCTTGCAAAAAAATCGTATGGATTTATCACACTGGGAAATCAACTCCCCAAAGTGAGTGATTATATTATTGATATTATCTTTGCTGCCTCTCCCCAAAAGATTTTAATCTGAAGGCAGCCGTGTTTAGGGAAGCTTTTTTGGAAGCCACCCAGAGTAGCTGGGGTACAAATAATATCCGCCTGTCCCATATCCGCCTCCCAACAGCCGTATCGCCATCATTTTCCGTCAGAGGCAATGTCAATTTTACTTAGTCTTTGTGGAATCGTGTACTATAGAATCGTAGAACTATAAAAGGGACCCAAGGGTCATCTAGTCCAACCCCCAGAAATGAAGGAATTTCCAGAGCAGTTTGGAATGATTTTCACGAATGTCGACACAAAGAGATTAGGTCGGTTCCCAAGTTTTAAAAAAGTTCTTTATTTTTCTTTAGAAATTGGTCTGCGTATTATTTTTTACCCATTTTCTCTTAAAGCGTGAGCCCAAATGTGATTTCAAAGCATCCAGGAAAACATATATTTTGGATAGAATCCCTCTTTGGATATTTCTTCGAAACATGATAGTAGCCCTCTCTTTATATCATATTCTATATAACTTCTCAGTTCTCTGTATTGAAACCTTTGCAGGATTGGACCCCTTCCCTTCATGGTTTTGCAACGACAGATATTTGCAATTTCTTTCTTTATTGTTTATCCTATTTGGCCTGCAATCTTAAAATCTCTGTTAAAAATTGCTTTTTAGAAATGCATGTGGATATATCTTAGGGGTTAATAGCATCTGTCAGCTGTTCCACACATCTAGGATTCCATCTATACAAGGGTTACATTTTGAAAAAAATAAAAATAAAAATCCATTGTCCTTTCTCTTTTTACTGTACCATGGAATAATTGCTAGCGGGATTTTAACACAGCTCTCTCATATATACCTGTGAGAAATTCAGCCATTGGGTTATTACTTCTACATGTCTAGCTTTATGATGATATGTTATGTTCAGAAATTTTTTTCCATTGTACCTTTTCCCCAAGGTTGCCATGGGAACAGGAGCATTTTTTTTAATGCATTCCACATAAAGTTTGCAAGTAGTTTTTGCCTGTTCAATAATACCCAAGAGAGTCCAATTTGGGACCGTTTTTAAAACAGTTATTTCCTCACTGCAACCACCACCGGTTCATAATTTAATTTAAACAGCTCTTCTGTGTTTGATGACAACCAGATTCCTCGATATTCATCAGCTTAACTGTCCAATTCATTCCGCTTGCTCTCATCAAATTTGCTCTAATTTATTCCCATAATTTTGGGATTTCTCGGGTTCCTCTTGTATGCAAAGACTTCACCAAACTCCTCTATTAAGCACTTTTTAAGGGAGTAGTTAATGAAAGCATTTCATCACCATGATAGAAAACCGCCCCAAAACCCAGACATTTTGCCAATTTCCCCGTAAAAAAAAAATCCACCAGGTGCTAATCCTGTCATTAAAATTAATTAAAATTAAAATTAATTAATTAAATTCAAAATTAAAAATCTCCTTTGATGTCTTATCTCAAGACTCGAATCCAAGACCCTGAGATGGAGGATCATGCTCTGAGTGCGCTATTTTAATTATTATTATTTTTAAATACTTTTAATTGCTTTTCCCATGTATACATCCTCTAACAATATCTCTCTAACAATTTTCCATATTTTCCACCTCCTCCCCTGGACTTCCCCTATTTTAATTATTATTTTTTTTAAAAAAATCTATGCTGGCTGCACCTTTCGTTGCAATTAAAGTATTGATTTTCAAATTTTTGTTTTACACTCGTTATTGATAGCAATCGTTCAAAATACAGTACCTGGTTATGCTTTATTAAGAATATGCAAAATATTTTTTTAAAAAAATATATATATTTATTACTTTTAAAGCTTACAAGAAAAAAAGAGAAGAAAAAAGACGAGAAGAAAAAACAAAAGAGAAAAAAACAATACAATACAATATATAAACAATACAAAACGCAACCTTAACACATTAAACTAAACAAAAAGGAATATGCAAAATAAATCAACAAACCAACAAACAAATGTTGTTGCTTTGGCCTCTGTATGGCAAATATGTCAATAAAGTAAAAATAGAAAATAAAGAAATGCAATAGATAACTGTTGTTGCTTTTGGCAGCCTTGCTACAAATATATAAATGAAATGAAGTAATTTTGAAATGCAACAAATAATTGGTGCTATTGGCATCCTTTATTGCAAATGTAGAAATAAAATTTTTAAAAATGCAATAACTATTATTTGCTGTGGGCATCTGTATACTTTATTGCGAATGAAGAAATGCCAATAATAATAATAATAATAATAATAATAATATTGATTTGATTTAATGTATTTCTGTTGCTTTTCATTCAAATGAATCCCAAATTGGCTTACAAACAATAAATAACAACGTGAGGAACTATAATACTATATCACACATACAGCAATAATAATAATAATAATAATAATTTGATTTATTGTATTTCTGTGCTGCTTTTCATTCAAATGAATCCCAGATTGGCTTACAAACAATAAATAACAATGTGAGGAACTATAATACTATATCACAAATGCAGTAATAATAATAATATTGATTTGATTTGATTTGTTGTATTTCTGTGCTGCTTTTCATTCAAGCGAATCCCAAATTGGCTTACAAACAATAAATAACAACGTGAGGAACTATAATACTATATCACACATACAGCAATAATAATAATAATAATAATAATAATAATAATAATTTGATTTATTGTATTTCTGTGCTGCTTTTCATTCAAATGAATCCCAGATAGGCTTACAAACAATAAATAACAACGTGAGGAACTATAATACTATATCACACATACAGCAATAATAATAATAATAATAATAATAATAATAATAATAATAATAATAATAATAATTTGATTTATTGTATTTCTGTGCTGCTTTTCATTCAAGTGAATCCCAAATTGGCTTACAAACAATAAATAACAACGTGAGGAACTATAATAGTATATCACACATATAATAATAATAATAATAACCATTATTATTATTATTCCCATTGGGAAACCAGCAGCTGTGACTCTCGAGCGCATTTCTCTCCCTTCTGCGTCTGCGCGGCTCCTCGGCCTCCCGCCCCTCCCTCCCCGTTGCCATGGCGACGGGTTTGTGACCGCCGCGGCCTACGGCCCTCATTGAAGCCTCGGCCTCGCCTGGGCGCCTCGCCTGCCTCCCCGCTTCCCTGCTCGGCCGACGAAGGAGCAGCGCGGCCATGGCTTCGCGCAGCGCCGGGACCCTCCTGACCCAGTACAACGCGGCCTACGTGCCGCCGGGGCTCATGCCCGGGTGGGTCGCTGGGCGGGGGGCGCCTTTTGGGGACCGGGGGGGGGCAAGGAGAATTTTTTTTCTGGGGGTAGATGGAGAGAAAGAAAATGCTGATTAATGGCTTGCTTCTTCGGGGGAAAAAAAGGAAAAAGGGTTTGGCGCCAACATTGCAGTCGGGGTTGGGCTGGATGACCTCTGGGGGTCCCGCCCAGCTCTGAGGTCCCTTAGTGTGGCAACACAGGAGCTTTGGAACTCCCTGCCACTTGATATCAGGCAGGCACCTTCGCTGCGCTTAGGTACATCCTTGTTTTGTCCGCATTGCAGTCGGGGTTGGGCTGGATGACCCCTGGGGGTCCCGCCCAGCTCTGAGGTCCCTTAGTGTGGCAGCACAGGAGCTTTGGAACTCCCTGCCACTTGATATCAGGCAGGCACCTTCGCTGCGCTTAGGTACATCCTTGTTTTGTCCGCATTGCAGTCGGGGTTGGGCTGGATGACCCCTGGGGGTCCCGCCCAGCTCTGAGGTCCCTTAGTGTGGCAGCACAGGAGCTTTGGAACTCCCTGCCACTTGATATCAGGCAGGCACCTTCGCTGCTCTTCAGCACATCCTTGTTTAGTCCACATTGCAGTTGGGGTTGGGCTGAGGGACTTTGGAACTCCCTGCCACTTGATATCAGGCAGGCACCTTCGCTGCTCTTCAGCACATCCTTGTTTAGTCCGCATTGCAGTTGGGGTTGGGCTGAGGAACTTTGGATCCCCCTGCCACTTGATATCAGGCAGGCACCTTCGCTGCGCTTCAGAACATCCGTGTTTAGTCCACATTGCAGTCGGGGTTGGGCTGGATGACCTCTGGTGGTCCCGCCCAGCCTTGTGGTTCCTTAGTGTGGCAGCACAGGAACCTTGGAACTCCCTGCCATTTATTATCAGGCAGGTTTCAGCACATCCTTGTTTAGTCCGCACTGCAGTCGGGACTAGATGGCCCTTGGGGGTCCCATCCAACTCTACCATTTTATGATTTTATGATTCAAGACATTGGGCACCAGCTTGGCTGCTGGCAGGGCATTTTTTCAGCTGGACTTCACTGGAACCTCTCAGGTGGGTGCCATTGCCATTCTATGAGAACAAAGTTCATGGCGAGATCCGGCACTTCATTTTTCTACAAAAATAGCACCGGCTGCAGGAGTTGCTGGAAGGAAGCATACAAGGCGCAACTCCAGATTTGTGCAGGGTTCACTCCTTAGCCTTTTCTTCTCCCGAAAATAATAATAATAATAATAATAATAATAATAATAATAATAATAATAATAATAATAATTTATTATTTGTACCCCGCCCATCTGGCTGGGTTTCCCCAGCCACTCTGGGCGGCTTCCAACAAAGATGAAAGATACACTAAAATGTCACATATTAAAAACTTCCCTAAAAGATTTAGGGTCAGAGTTTCCTTCTCTTATATGGGCCCCCTTCCCAGGTTCACTGTTGCATTTGCAAAGTAAAGGAAGGATTGGACCCTGATTAATAAGAATACACACAGAGACTTGAACCAGCAAGACTCTGGGAAGGGTGCATATAATCGTGTCTCTCTGTGCTTGTCCGAGTCCGCAGCCCCCTGGCCCCGGCCGTTTTATTCACAAAAAAACCTTTTGCAGAGTGTTCAAAAGATTCAGTGTTCAGATTTCTTCTGAGCAATTCCACAAACCCATGTGGGGAGAAAGTTAACCTATAAACACTAGTTATCCATGCATACTTTTGGGGTAAATAAGTTGAGAACTACAAAGAAGAGTATCTGGCAACCCCGGAGGTAATAAACAAGCAATACATATGATAAGGAGGATCTACCCAGATCTACCCACCCAGAAAGAATGGCAGATGAAGGTGATGGCTGAGATGACTGGCAGAATCCGAGACCAGGGAGAAGAGTCGGCGGAAGAAGAGTGGAAGAAATATTGTAAAATTAAGGAATGTTAGAAAGATGTTGGAATTAAACTATGTGGTTTTAGCAGAAAAGATATAAAGGATTAAGTAAAGAGAAATTGATAACAGGTGAAAATGTAAAGTTACAAGATATTAAGGTAAAATATTAAGATAAAAGCAAAAAGGGTAAGGATTTGCTGAAACAACTACTGAACTAGAATACAAAAAAGGGAGGTGAGAGGAGGTCAGGGAAATAAGTAAATGAAAGGTAAGAGATGGAAAGACTGATTTGTTTTTAACTGTTTTTATTTTTCTGTATTTTGTATTTTTTGTCCTTTTTATTTTTTCTTTTCTTTTTCCTATTTTTGTAATTTCTTTGAAATTTTAATAAATATTATTCAAAAAAAAAAAAAAAAGATAAGGAGGATGGCCAGGAGGACAGTGACCGTTATCACCTTAATGTGAGATCTGCTTCCTGGCCCTAAGATTAAGATCCTGCATCAAATAAATTTGCCCACTGTCTTTGATGACCCAGGACGCCTGCCTGTCTAAGTGTGTACGTGATTCGCGAAGAGCAGGGAGAAATGGGCAGGAGAGGCAAGAGGGAATCAAAAGGGCATGAATGTAGAATCTTATGGGATTTACCGTATTTTTTGCTCTATAAGATTCACTTTTTTGCCTCCTAAAAAGTAAGGGGAAATGTGTGTGCGTCTTATGGAGCGAATGCGGGCTGCGCAGCTATCCCAGAAGCCAGAACAGCAAGAGGGATTGCTGCTTTCACTGCGCAGCGATCCCTCTTGCTGTTCTGGCTTCTGAGATTCAGATTTTTTCTTCTTCTTGTTTTCCTCCTCCAAAAACTAGGTGCGTCTTGTGGTCTGGTGCGTCTTATAGAGCGAAAAATACGGTAATCAGAAATTATTGTCAATATATCAAACTCAGTCAACACAATGCTTTCAGCGTGGACACGATGGCTTGATGTATATTTCATAATTCCTCATGGTAATCCCATCTGACCCCTACAGTTCACGAGCCCCAGCTGCCCCTCATTTCCCCCTCCAGCACATGCAGAATCAATAACATACATATTTTCAAAAAAAACCCAATATCTTTTGAGGAGTTCGGCCATTTGGAATATCGGCAACAGCCCCTTCTGGGTGCACGGCCGTTCTTAGTTTGCCCCTCGTTGCCTCTTCCTTAGGGAGAAAGATCTTTTCCGCAAGTATAGAAATTGCCTGTTACAGCATTGATCCGATTGCCGCACTAGAAGCAGCGCTTTCTTTCAATTCTGCATCATTACTTGCGGCGATGATTGCAAAGCGCTGCGCTTATTAGGAGAGCTGGGAAAGTGATTTCTCAAAAAAAGATGATGGCAATTGTTTGGGCTCTTCTTCCCCAGTTTCGCTGACCCTCCACCTTTCCCCTCCACCTCCAGGTATCGCGGCCATGTCCCCAACGTGGCCTTTTCCTTTGGAGATACCTATGGCAACACCACCATGAAGTACTTCCAAGATTTCCGAAGTGCCGCCATGGAAACCTGCGGCGGCCCCTACAGCAAAGGGGGCCAGTTCCCCACCCTCTTCTCTCCGGACCCCGGCCTGGTGATTGGGGCGAGGGCCAGGGGGTGGGACCGCTGGCTGCACACCCCCAACTACACTCGCTTCAATTTGGACATCAACCGCACAGCGGAGCTGAAGGAGTTCTACAAGGTAAGGCAGGAGGTCTGGACCCGCCGTCACCCCATGTGGCCATTGAACCCGCACCGGAAACCATAGTATTGTAGGGTTGGGAGGGACCACCATCTAGTCCACCCCCCTGCCGTGCAGGAATCGTTTGCCCAGCATGGGACTCGAACCCACAGCCTTGACATTCAGAGTCTCATGCTCTGCTTGTCACAGAGGATTCTGGCCGGATTTATCACCAGTCCTTTTGCCCTCTTGTTTCACCCGTAGTGAACTGAGACTCTGCCCTAGAATACACCCCACACTCTTGCAGGGAACATTGCCATGGCAGGCAGGTCTTCATTTGGGGAAGATCGGCTGTGCCACTCACATAATAATAATAATAATAATAATAATAATAATAATAATAATTATTATTATTATTATTTTATTTATATCCCGCCCTCCCCAGCCAAAGCCAGGCTCAGAGCAGCTAACAACAGTAAAATAATATAGCATTCTAAAATCAATTCATTATAAAATCAGTTCAAATCAAATTATTCATGGCAACCATTGGGCTAGAGTTCTGTGAAGAATTACTAAAGGAAGGGGTCAGGCTGTGCCTTGGCCAAAGGCCTGATGGAACAGCTCTGTCTTGCAGGCCCTGTGGAAAGATGTCAAGTCCCGCAGGGCCCAAGTCTCTTATGAGAGCAAATTCCACCAGATCGGGGCCACGGCCGAAAAAGCCCTGGCTCTGGTTGAGGCCAGCCTAACCTCCCTGTGGCCTGGGATCTCCAAGATGTTTTATTTGAAGACTGTAAGGTCCTCCGTGGGAAATACCAGGAGAAGGGGTCCCGTAGGTACGAGGGTCCTAGGCCGTATAGGGCTTTAAAGGTTAAAACCATCACCTTAAACCTGATCCTGTACTCCACCGGGAGCCAGTGCAGCTGGTATAGCACCGGGTGAATGTGATCTCGCAGCGAAGACCCCGTAAGGAGTCTCGCTGCAGCATTCTGCACCCGCTGGAGTTTCTGGGTCAGTCTCAAGGGCAGCCCCACGTAGAGCGAGTTACAATAATCCAGTCTGGAGGTGACCGTCGTGTGGATCACAGTGGCTAGGTCAGGGCGAGAGAGGTAAGGAGCCAACTGCTTAGCTTGGCGGAGATGGAAAAATGCCGCCTTTGTTATAGCTGCAATCTGCGCCTCCATGGAAAGAGGGCGTCGAAGCTTACACCCAAACCCTTAACGGACGATGCTGGCACTAATTGCACCTGCACAAGAGATGGGAATTGCCCCCCCAATCCCATATCGTCCCGTCCCAGCCAGAGGACCTCTGTCTTCGAAGGATTTAACTTCAACCGGCTCCCACGTAACCATCCAGCCACAGCTTCCAAACATCTGATCAGTGTGTCTGGGGCCGAGTCAGGATGGCTGTCCATCATCAGATAGAGTTGGGTGTCATCAGCATATTGATGGCAGCCCAACCCAAGACATATCCCCATGGAACCCCTGATAAGCTTCCGAGAGATTTCTCCCCAGGGTCCCCTGCAAACTCACTTTGCAAACGGCGTGACCAGCTGATCCACTCTACTGCTTAAGAATGGAAGAAGAGCCCCGCTGGATCATGCCCAGGACCCACCCAGGCCAGCATCCTCTTTGCCATTGGCACCCCCTGGAGGCCAACAAGGCACCCTCCCTGACTATGGGCTCATCCACACTTTTGCCCTGCGCTTTCTAGGCACATGTCTGCGCTTTAAAGATCTGTCTCCAAGCACTTGTTTTTGTGTGTTTTTTGCCCCGGCACCCTCCCCGCAAAAACCCATTCTTTAACGCTGCACCGAAACAAGCGGCAATTCGGAATTTTCTGCAGGTTGCTGTTTGCTCTGGCTCAGCAGCGAAGAGTGGGTTTTCATGGGGAAAACACGGGGGCATTTCTTTATTTTTCTTTTTAGAAGTGCTTTAAAGCGCACACCTGTGGCTAGAGAAACGCAACCCAGAAAGAAGTCCCGCTGAGCCCTCTCTCTTGCGTGTCGCTCCTTGTTGTTTCATGTTTGCAAAGGAATCAACAGCAACAGAAGGGCTGCGTCTTGTCTGTGCAGCGAGCGAGAGGGCGTGTGGGTGGTCCTGGTGGATTTGTGGAAAGTCTGCTGGTGGGTCGTGCCGCCTTCTGGAATCCAGGAGCCAGACACCCCTCCCTCCCTCCCTCCCTCCCTCCCTCCCTCCCTGCCTCCCGTGCCAAGCTCAGCTGTGTTATCTCTGTCTCTCGAACCCGGAGCAGAGTCTCTCTCTCCTTTCCCCAGCGTTAAGCAAGTCCACAGCAGTTACGCAAGCTATAAATAATCAAGAGTGGGTAGCCAGAATTAAGGAGCTGAGAACAGACACTATTTATTCAGATCCTCCTTTTATTTGTTGGAGCTGGTCGGGATAGGTGGGTGGGGAAGTGGATCCAGCCAGGCTGGGCCAGAACTTTATTTCCACACAGTCCTCATGTCACAACGACCTCATTGCACAGTTTGGGAGTGATGGTTTCTCCTCCTGCTCAGCATCCGGGATGAACAATTAAATGGGGCCTTGGAAAGCTGTGATTTTGACTAGAGCAGGTAGGGGTGCTTTCCTTGAAGACTGTATCTCCTTCTCCCAATCACCCAGTGCCAGATTTACGTATAAGCTAAACAAGCTATAGCTTAGGGCCCCACTTTCTTGCCCCCCCCCAAAAAAAAATAAAGGGAAAAAACACCTAGATGTACATTTCCAAAATATAAGATAAGTTCAACAATTACCGTATTTTTCGCTCTATAAGACGCACCAGACCACAAGACGCACCTAGTTTTTGGAGGAAGAAAACAAGAAAAAAAATATTCTGAATCCCAGAAGCCAGAACAGCAAGAGGGATTGCTGCGCAGTGAAAGGCGTGATCCCTCTTGCTGTTCTGGCTTCTGGGATAGCTGCGCAGCCTGCATTCATTCCATAAGACGCACACACATTTCCCCTTACTTTTTAGGAGGGAAAAAGTGAGTCTTATAGAGCAAAAAATACGGTACTTTGATAAAATACATATGTTGTTATGTGCAAGTGGCTTTAGATAACTATTAGGTCCGTAACTTCGCATATAGCATACAGTGATAACTCTGGATGCGAACGGGATCCATTCCGGAGCCCCGCTCGCATCGTGAAGCGAACGCAACCCGCATCTGTGCATGCACGGGTCGCGATTTGCTGCTTCCGCGCGTGACGTCATTTTGACCGTCTGTGCATGCGCAAGCGGCGAAACCCAGAAGTAACGCTCTCCGTTACTTCCGGGTCGCTGCAGTGCGCAACCCAAAAATACTTATCCCGAAGCTACTTCAACCCGAGGTATGATTGTATATGCAGCACAAAAAACAGTGGCAATTTGTTGTTGGCAAAGGAGAGCTGGACATACAAAGGGCCCCATTACCTTCAGGAGCTTAGGGCCTCATCCAGCCTCAATCCGGCCCTGCAATCACCCTTCCCTGAGCTGCTGCTTCGCCTTGAAGCGTTTTTGCATATCTACCCATTTGTAGCCGAGGCCTGCTTTTCAAGGGTGCCCCCTCGCCTTTTCCCTTAATGCCCCCCCCCTTTTTGCAGAATTACAGGTGGTGAACATCGAAAATTCCCATGTCCGGTTTACCTTTCTGATGTGCAGAGTATCCCAGTGTACTCTTAGGAGTTTGAAGGGGGAAAGCAGGCTGTACGCTGAGCCAGGCCAGCTTCCTAATGAGGTGATTGCCTGGGTGATGGGCCATTAAGGGGAACAAGGGAAAGAGGCTCTGTGCGAGACAGCAAATGGGTGGCCACTTGCAGTTAGTTAGAAGGACAAAGCCAGGGTTCAGAGTTGCAGTGGTGAGGGGGAAACAGCAAGTTGGAGAGAGTGTCCAGTATATCTGAAGGAGCGTCTCCACCCCCATCATTCTACCCAGACACTGAGGTTCAGCACTCAGGGCCTTGTGGTAGTTCCCTCCCTGCGAGAAGCCAAGTTACAGGGAACCAGGCAGAGGGCCTTCTCGGTGGTGGCACCTGCCCTGAGGAACGCCCTCCCACTAGATGTCAAAGAGATAAACAACTACCAGACTTTTTAAGACATCTGAAGGCAGCCCTGTTTCGGGAAGTTTTTAATGTTTCATGTATTACAGTATTTTAATATTTTGTTGGAAGCAGCCCAGAGTGACTGGGGAAGCCTAGCCAGATGGGCAGGGTATAAATAAATAAATTATTATTATTATTATTATAGTGTCAGAGCAACGTTTGAATCCAAGGCCTCAGCTATGAGAGAGACAAGACACTTTTGGGGTGTTAATGCTGTGAGCCCCTCCATCGTAGGCTCAGGTTGTTGTTGTTGTTTAGTCATTTAGTCGTGTCCACCTCTTCGTGACCCCCTGGACCAGAGCACGCCAGGCACTCCTGTCTTCCACTGCCTCCCGCAGTTTGGTCAAACTCATGCTGGTGGCTTCGAGAACACCATCTCATCCTCTGTCGTCCCCTTCTCCTTGGGCCCATCTTTCCCAACATCAGAGTCTTTTCCAGGGAGTCTTCTCTTCTCCTGAGGTGGCCAAAGTCTTGGAGCCTCAGCTTCAGGATCTGTCCTTCCAGTGAGCACTCAGGGCTGATTTCCTTCAGAATGGAGAGGTTTGATCTTCTTGCAGTCCATGGGACTCTCAAGAGTCTCCTCAGGTTGTAGTTATGTGCAAATAAACCATGGATCCTAAAGGCACCAAAGTCTCCGCTAAGCCTCATTCCAAAAGGAATCACCAACCCCTGGAATCTCCCGCCGCTCGGAGCCTGGGGGGGCGTGCAACTGCACGTTCCCTATTCTGCTTCAGTCGCTCACCTGCTTCACATTTCCCTCCCTTGTGCGCACAAATCCATTTACGCCATCCACCTGAAATGCAGTGCTGCTTCCTTCTCTCACACACTCCCTAACAGTTCCATCGGTGCCAGCAGGCTTTTTCACAACTTCAAAGCCACCATCAAAACAAAAAAAATTCCTTCCAGTAGCAAAGCCACCAGAATGCCCACTAACACACCAGCAGCTGAAACAATAGCTGAACAGGACTCAATTCTGTCTGCTGAATCCAAATTCTCACAACCGATTGCAGAGGAAACTTCAAAAGACCACAGAGCAAAAGACCAGCAGCCTTCCCCCTTTCGTAGAGCAAATCAGAAAATATCTGGTTGTTCCTTTGGTTTTTAGTGCATCTGCATCCTCTTGTCTTTTAACGGACTATCTCATTTCTCCATGACGTGGCGGATTATGCAAAGCTGGCTTTGCCTGCGGGAAAAGATGGGGGAGCAGGAAGGCAGCAAACCTTGCTGTCTAGTTGATGCACACCTAGCCTAAAAAGAGGACCACCTGTCTGCTGGCCAACAGACTACCCGGTGCCACCTGTGTCCTGACTGACCACAGGCACATCGCTCAGAAGCACCCATCACAGCCCACCGGTCTTGGATCTGGCTGCCTGGAATAAGCAAAGAAGGATAGTTTCCACTGAAATGAGGCTGCATTGTAATGTTTTAATGTTGTATTTTAATCTCAATTTTTAAGCTGCATCTCAATCAATTTTTCTTATATTTGGTGTTAGCCGCCCTGAACCCAGTCTTGGCTGGGGAGGGCGGGGTATAAATAACATTTTATTATTACAGTGGTGCCTCGCAAGACGAAAAGAATCCGTTCCGCGAGTCTCTTCGTCTTGCGGTTTTTTCGTCTTGCGAAGCAACCCCATTAGCAGCTTAGCGGATTAGCGCTATTAGCGGCTTAGTGGGCTTAGCGGATCAGCTGATAAGCGGTTTAGCGGCTTAGCGGATCAGCGGCTTAGCGGATCAGCTGTTAAGCGGCTTAGCGGATCAGCTGTTAAGCCGCTTAGCGGATCAGCTGTTAAGCCGCTTAGCGGATCAGCTGTTAAACGGCTTAGTGGATCAGCTGATAAGTGGCTTAGCGGCTTGGGGAAAAGGGGAGGGGGGGGGAAACGCAGGAACTCGCAAGACATTTTCGTCTTGCAAAGCAAGCCCATAGGAAATTCGTTTTGCGAAGCACCTCCAAAACGGAAAACCCTTTTGTCTAGCGGGTTTTCCGTCATGCGAGGCATTCGTCTTGCGGGGCACCACTGTATTGTTATTGTTGTTATTATCCTGGTTGCAGCGTAATTCAGTCTCTCGCCCGTGGCCTGACCCTCATAACCTGTTGGTGTTTCACCTGCAGCTTGCTCAGATGCATCGCGAGCATTACATGGACAAGACCGGGACGGTGCACCGCGTTCCGTATTTCGTGATCCCCGTGAAGGAGAAGGACGAGTACCCTCACCCTCTCGACCTGTGAGTCTAGTGGGCAAGAATCAGGGTGGCTTGGGGAGGCCTCTGTTTGCCACCATAAGCTCATATAAGGGAACCCTTTTGCACAGGTGATTTCCTTTGAAAAAAATGGTGTTCTATGTTCACATATGACCTAACTTCCACTGAAACAAACTGGGGTTTCTCAGAGGACGTAAACGGCGTCATGGAATTCTACTCAGTAGTGATCCAGAACAGAACTCTGGTGCATAGTTAGCAGAGCCAAAACTTAATAACGTTGCAGGATTCCCAAAAAATAGACCAGAGGCCATTGTATTTCATCCAGCAGAGCTTTGCTGCTACTGAAGGCAAGTGAGCATAATGGTCACAAATCCAATACATTCAGGATTGGCACTGTCCATAAGAAATCTGGTTGCAGCAGACTTAAACTTACAATAACTTATAATAAGTCTAAACCATGACGCTAAGCATACTGTGTACAGAACACCACATCAGAAGGGGGGGGGGGGAGAGAGAGAGACCCAGGCTTCTTCTGGCCTCACTATAGTGGTACCTCTGGTTGAGAACAGGATCCGTTCCAGAGGCCCGGAAAAGAGCGCAACCCGCAGCGGCGCATCTGTGCATGCGCGAGTTGTGATTCGCCGCTTCTGCTCATGCAAGTGACGTCATTTTGCGCTTCTACGTGAGTGGCGAAACCCGGAAGTAACCCTTTCCAGTCACCGCGGGACATAACCTGAAAGAACGTAACATGAAGCGGATGTAACCAGAGGTATGACTATATTATAGTCAGCATGACCTTGGCTGAAGAGATAGCAGGACCAGTTTAATGCAGCTGTACTCATCTTCTCGGAAGAAATAACCCAAACATCAGGAACCTTCTTCTTGTTTCTTTCACACAGAGAAGCTTCCAGAAGCCTCTTGAATCAATTGGAATAGGAAAGATCTCTACACATCAGATCCGTACTTTCTGCACTAAGAAATGCAAACCGACAGATCAACAAAAGACCTTCAGGGTTGGCACAGAACCCTGTAGTCTTACTGAACCTCTTTCACAAAAGGATCCTTCCGGCTGAGATCAGCTGGAAGCAGGCACTCCTTACCCCCCCCCCCCAGCACTGCGTAATACACCTGCAAATTTCTGGTTCGAATTCTGCCACCTCTCATGGAAGGAAACTCATTGAGAGGCTTTCAAGTGTGGGGAGGAAGTGACGGGGGTCCCTATTTTCATTTTGGAAGCGGGGTGTTTTGTTCCATTTCATTCTTTGCTCTTGTCCTTGTTTGGAATGTAATTTTGCTCTTTGTTTCGCCATAGGTCTTGATCCCTCTTAGCTCTTTTCAAAATGCAAAACGTCCTACGGCCCTCCCGCCCACCCTGAATTCTTCCCTCTGATCTCCAGGAAGACCCTCCCCTTCTCCCCACATCTCCTGTCCTCCCTCGAGGTTGCTGCTTAACCCTGGTCTGGATCTCTCCAACGGAGAAATGGCGGGTTTCCATCAGTGGTGGATGAAGCAACCCGGAGATATTTACGCTTGGAAACCGGGGGGGGGGGGCAATCTGTGCGCCTGTGTGAGTGTGTGTAAGAGAGAGAGGCAGATTAATTAGGAGAAGAGAAGGCTGATAAAAAAAAAATAGTGTGTAAAGATTTGCATAGGGGCAGGGCAGATAGGAGTGCAGCCTGGAACACAGGATCTGTCTGGAGAGAGCTAGCAGGAAGTCACACCGTTCAAGTGGGAGTTAGCTCTTTATTAGCAAGGACATGTTCTGACTTGGCTGAGTGACAGGCCTAATGAGCATAGTAGCTCCTCCCTGGTAGGTCTTTCCCCATGGATCAGTTGTCAAGACTGAAAGTCCCTGTCCTCTCCAGGGTTTCCCCCCAAGCAATCGGAGACTGTGCCTGTGTGAAGCTGACTTCTCCGCCCTCTTCATACCGCTTCTGGTTCTGGGAGAGAAGCGGGAAGGGGAGCTTGTCACAGCAGGAGGGGGAGACCCCCGCGACTCTTCACCAGCCTGACTCATCTCTGCTTCCTGGCCTCCCTCTTCTGCTTCATCTTCTGCCTCCGATTCCGGACTTCTGTCTGCCACAGACTCTCCCAGCTCACTAAGCCCTGTTGCCTCTCCAGGTTCCAACGCCTCCTCTTCCAGCCTTCTCCTCCTTCTCCCTCTGACCACCCATCATTTCCCAGCTGATTCATCCAGCTGTTCCTCTGCATCCAACCAATCCATGACAGAATCATAGAATTGTAGAGTTAGAAGGGACCTCCAGAGGCCATCTAGTCCAACCCCCTGCAGTGCAGGATTCACAACCAAAGCATCTGTATGAAGCTATGTTACTGGGCCATCATCTCAGCTACATCTCCTCCGACAGGCAGCAGTCCTCCAGGGTCTCAGTCAGGGCAAAATCTCTCCTAAGTCCTCTGGGGACTTCTGCATGTACAGCAGGTGTTCTGTCCCTGAGCTGAGATCTTTTCCCTCTGCATATTGTGCCACGTATTCAAGCGTCATGATCCGGGCTCACCGGCCTAGAATAACTCCATCTTCTTGGTTCTGTGCACAAAATCATTGAAGCAGAATGGGATTCCCCTTTCGCCAAAGCAGTGAACTGAAACGGAGAAATCCCGTCTCTCGCCCTGTGCTTAAAAGGTGTTAATGGACGGCGCTGTAGGTTAAACCACAGAGCCTAGGGCTTGCTGATCAGAAGGTTGGCGGTTCGAATCCCCACGACGGGGTGAGCTCCTGTTGCTCGGTCCCTGCTCCTGCCAACCTAGCAGTTCGAAAGCACGTCAGAGTGCAAGTAGATAAATAGGTACCACTCCGGCGGGAAGGTAAATGGCGTTTCCATGCACTGCTCTGGTTTGCAAGAAGCAGCTTAGTCATGCTGGCCACATGACCCGGAAGTTCCCTCGGCCAATAATGCGAGATGAGCGCTGCAACCCCAGAGTCAGTCATGACTGGACCTAATGGTCAGGGGTCCCTTTACCTTTAACTCACCTTACCTGATCTTAAGTAGGTGGCCTTTTAGATTAAAATGGGCCAGCTCATGGGTTCTAGCTCAGCTCCCTCAACATACAATGCTGGCTTTCCTGAAAAACTTTCAGACACTTTAATTTTATTCACACACAAACACGCCATTCAAATGCCCCCACATTTAATCCCTTGAGCTCAGAGGGTGTTGGATCTGTAGTTCTGGCGCTTGTCCAGGGTCCGTGTTTCCTTTGAATGAGGAACAGCAGAGACCGTAGGATATATAGTTATCTCCCGCTTGGGCTACTGCAATGCGCTTTACGTCGGGCTACCTTTGAAGGTGACCTGGAAACTACAACTAATCCAGAATGCGGCAGCTATACTGATGACTGGGAGCGGACACCGAGACCATATAACACCGGTCCCGAAATACCTACATTGGCTCCCAGTACGTTTCTGAGCACAATTCAAAGTGTTGGTGCTGACCTTGAAAGCCCTAAACGGCCTTGGTCCGTTTAGAAGGAGGAGAAGGCTGGAAGAGGAGGTGTTGGAGCGTCTCCACCCCCATGGTTCAGCCCAGACACTGAGGTCCAGCGCCGAGGGCCTTCTGGCGGTTCCCTCCCTGCGAGAAGCAAAGCTACACGGAACCAGGCAGAGGGCCTTCTTGGTGGTGGCACCCGCCCTCTGGAACGCCCTCCCATCAGATGTCAAAGAGATAAACAACTACCTGACATTTAGAAGACATCTGAAGGCAGCCCTGTTCAGGGAAGCTTTTAACATGCGGCATTTTAATGTATTTTTAATCTTTGTTGGAAGCTGCCCAGAGTGGCTGGGGAGACCCAGCCAAATGGGCGGGGTACAAATAATAAATTATTATTATTATGTTTATTTACAAATGTATACAACCCAAGCATACGATGGAAGTGCCCCAGACTTGCTTCTCCCGTGGACACAGCCTTGAGTTCCAGCAGAAATCAAGCACGACTCTGTCTCTCTTGGTTTGCAGCCTACTGCTTTGCTTCTCGCTCACATCACTTCAGACCCTCTGCTCTGAACTCTGGCTTTGTCTTTCCAGTGGCTTCACCCATTTGGCATCTCGCATAGAGCTCCTTCCTTTCTTCCCCTTGACGCCCCATCATCTCACCAGAAAGCTAGCTTGACTTATTCCAGGAATCCGAAGGGAGTCTAGACTTTCAGCCTAACCCACTGCCCCATAAACTCATAACACTGTGGTTCTGGGAGTCCCCCACTTTCTCATCTTGCTTCCGTTTGCAGCGGGGAACAGGGTCTTCTCTCCCCACACACAATCAACTTCGTTTTGAGATGCCTCTAGGCCACCCCTAGAAAATGTAGTTCAGCTCTCAGCTGTGTGTTGTGCTCGAATGCATCGTTTGAAGGCAGCATTTACGGTTTTTATTGCAATTGTATCTTTGTAATTCATTGTGAATGTAATCTGATTAAAATTATGGTGTGATTTTGTTGTACCCACTGGGAGTGGGCGGCCGAACAGTTGTAGGAGAACAGCCGTAGGTGGTGTGCAAGTCTTTTGAGTTAGCAAGTAAATATCCCCTGGTCGATATGAAGAAATGTCCCACTGTCTATTTGATGAGGCTTCTTGTTCTCAGGACACTCTCCTCATTTGTATTTGTCGTGCATTCCTCTCTGAGACGATAGTCTGTTTCCTGAACTCTCATGCATGTCATTTTCATTCATAACCTGAAGCTGATTCATGTAAGTCTAAAGGAATTACAAAAGCCTGTTTAAAAATCCATTCCCCCTTCTGCTCCTGGCTTATCTCCTTGCACTGCTTTGAATAAAGCTCACCAGCCTTTGCCAGCAATGCCTTCCATCTCTCTGTGTGTCCTTATTTAAGGAGGGCGGCCTGAAAAGACGAGGTGGGGAGCGATCCTGCGCAAACGGCAAAACAAGCAGTGAAAACCTCTGGCCCTGGCGCTTGCCCTGAGCCTACGGCGTTCTCCATGTGCTAAATGATCTGTGAAAGTGGCCTTTGTCCTCCAAGATGCTGTGCACTTCTTCACTCAGCGGATAGTGGAACAGTGGAACTCTCTGCCACAGGAGACAGTGATGGCCACTGTTATGTACTGAGTTGAATAGGATCCAAAATGCAGCAGTCTGATTGGTCCTAGAACAATAGGATTCAGAATGCAGCAGTCTGATTGGTCTTAGAACAATAGGACCCAGAATGCAGCAGTCTGATTGGCCCACAGGAGCCACCCAATCCAGCGCCAGGTGAAAGTGAATCCGCAACCTGATTGGCCTACAGGTGAATCCCGGAATTAGCCAATCATGTGGGGCCCATTGTGTAAATAATGTATATAAAGCAGACATTCTGGGGGAACTTCCATTCCTCCTCACCACTATGAGCTGAATAAAGAGCATGAAATCCACTCTCGACTCCGAGTACAGTATATTTCAGCCACCAACTTAGATGGCTTTAGAAGAGCTTTAGGCAAATCCATGGAGGAAGAGAGGGCTACCAAGGGCGACTACTTTTGATGGCTCTGCTCTGCCTCCACAGTTGCAGACAGCAATGCTTCTGAATCTCAGTTAATAATAATAATAATAATAATAATAATAATAATAATAATAATAATAATTTATTTATACCTTGCCCTCCCCAGCCAAGACCGGGCTCAGGGCGGCTAAAACCAGATATAAAAACAATTAATTGAAATACAACTTAAAAAACAAGATTAAAATACAACATTAAAATGCAGCCTCATTTCAGCAGAAACTCAAAAACCTTTTTGGGGGGATGATAACGTCAAGTCTTCACCAAGGCCAACTATCCAGACTGGTCCTACGTGGGCCAGAAAAAGCCAGGGAAGTCTCCAAGTAGGAGTTCCAGCACAGAAGGAGAAAGGAAAAAAAGAAAGCGGTCGCTACATACCCCTGGCACTATGTCCCATCACCGGCACAGCATTGCAAGGTTGTTTTCCCTGCCTCAGTGTCGGAGGGTGGGAAGGAGGAAGGTTCAGCGGACTGTCTGGTTATCAATTTTATTCCATAAAATGGTGCCCTCCCCCCAAAAAACTCTGCTCACTCTCCCCTCCCAAAAAAGCTCAACAGCTATGAGCAATGACAAAATCACTGTCAGTTTTATTATACTGGGAGCAGATCGCAGTCGCTAGAGAGTTGGACGTCCCTGATCTCGTCCAGCCCCTTGCAATGCAAGACTATGCAGCTGTCGCGCACAGGGATCGAACCTGCAACCTTTATCGGCACCACACTCTATCCAGCTGAGCTCTCCAGGTGCCATTTGTCAGAATGCAAGTGACTGTGCCAAGTGCACTTGGCGTCAAGTGTCAGGGAGGCCTGCTGAATTGAAGTCCCCCTTCTTCAGCAAATAAAGGCAAGCAGCCGAGGCCTCTGAGTCAGGTGCACTTATGGAAGATGGAGTGGGTGCTTCTCATCGCTGTCGGTGCCTCGATGTGCAGCAGGTCAGCTCTGAGTGTTCCAGGACCCGCCCTTGGCAAACACCTGCGCCATTCACTGACCGGCGCATGGCTTTCTGTACTTTGTGCTCCGACACCAAAGCCTTTGGCCTGGCAGATGGCAGGCAGGGGTCTCTCTCGGCCTTGGAAAGACAAACTGGGAAGGCTTCGTAGCCCAGGGCTTGTGGGTTGCCAGGGATGTTGGGATGTGTCCGGGGAGACGGGGGCATTTGGTAGGCCCCCAGCTGGCTCCAGCCACCAGCCGGCAGTCGGGCGAACTCCGGTTCCCGGTACAGCATCACTCAGCGACACAAGCCTCAGAGATGTTTAGAGAACTGGCACACGCTAATCAGCAGAGTGAGTAACTTCTCACAAAGGAAGTGGCCCGTAAAGAAGGCTGATTGCCGAAGAATGGATGCTTTTGAATTCTGGTGCTGGAGGAGACTCTTGAGAGTCCCATGGACTGCAAGAAGATCAAACCTCTCCATTCTGAAGGAAATCAGCCCTGAGTGCTCACTGGAAGGACAGATCGTGAAGCTGAGGCTCCAGGATTTTGGCCACCTCATGAGAAGAGAAGACTCCCTGGAAAAGACCCTGATGTTGGGAAAGATGGAGGGCACCAGGAGAAGGGGACGACGGAAGACGAGATGGTGGGACAGTGTTCTCGAGGCTAGCAGCATGAGTCTGATCAAACTGCGGGAGGCAGTGGAAGACAGGAGAGCCTGGCGTGCTCTGGTCCTGGGGGTCACAAAGAGTCGGACATGACTAAGCGACTAAACAACAATCAGCCGAGTGAGTAACTTCTCACAACGGCAGTGGTGGACAGAGACACGTGTAAGCGTTATTTACAGGCGTGTATTCAGCATGTATTCACGGGTGGCGCTGTGGATTAAACCACAGAGCCTAGGACTTTCCGATCAGGTCGGCGGTTCGAATCCCCATGACGGGGTGAGCTCCCGTTGCTCTGTCCCTGCTCCTGCCAACCTAGCAGTTCAAAAGCACGTCAAAGTGCAAGTAGATAAATAGGTACCGCTCTGGCGGGAAGGTAAACGGCATTTCCGTGCGCTGCTCTGGTTCGCCAGAAGCGGCTTAGTCATGCTGGCCACATGACCCGGAAGCTGTACGCCGGCTCCCTCAGCCAATAAAGCGAGATGAGCGCTGCAACCCCAGAGTCCGCCACGACTGGACCTAATGGTCGGGGGTCCCTTTACCTTTACTATTCAGCATAGTTCAGGAACAAAGAAAAAACATGTCTGCTTCCCTTCGTGTCCAGCATAACAGCAAGATGGCAAAAGCAATATACAAACGGAAGTTCCCAGCAAGCCTGTGCTGTAAGTAAACAGGCAGGTGACACACAACCGTCTTGCATGTTCCTTTTAAGGTGGAACAGAACTATATCCTAACAGAAACAAAGCCTATTGCCTTGGGTGCAAGGAGATGGCTATTGCAGTGCAGTGACAAAGATTAAGAACATCAGAAGAGTCCTGTTGCTGGATCAGGCCAGAGGGAGCCCACCTAGTCCAGCCTCCTGTTGTCACAGTGAGCAGGCAGATGCCCCAAAGCAGGAAACCCGAAAGAAGGATTCGAGTGCTTTACAGCAACTGGCCTTGCTGCCTCTGACTTTGGAGGCAAAGCAGAGCCATTGTGGCTAGGAGCCATTGAAAGCTTTCTCCTCCGTGAATTTGTCCTCTTTGAAAGCCATGCAGGTTGGTGGCCATCACTCCCTCCTGAGGCAGGGAGTTCCATAGGTTATGTGTTGCTTGAAGAAGTCCTACAATTTATCTGTTCTCTCTTTTTTTTAAAAAAAAAGATATTTATTAAAGTTTTAAGAGGTACAAAAAGAAAAAGAAAAAAACATCATTTTAAACAAAAAACAATACAACACATCCCAACAGATAAAAGAAAGAGAGAGAAAAAAGAAAAAAGAAAAATAATAGAGAAAAAGCAGAGAATTAAAATCCATTCATCAAAAAAGAAAAAAAAGAAAGAAACATACAGCAAATCTTCCCATTACTTATCTTTCATTAGCTTATTTCCCAGACCTCCTCACACCTCCCTTTTTTGTATTCTAGATTGATTATCCATTTCAGCAAATCCTTTCCCTCTTTTCAAATTTTTGTCCTGTAATTTATCTTGGTATTAATATAGCTTTACTTTCCCTCCTTTCACCAATTAACAGCATGATTTTTCCTAAACCTTTGTAACATTTCTGCTAAAATCACATAAATTCATTCCAACCAATTTATCCGTTCTCAGTCTCCCAACATTCAGCTTCACGAGTTCTAGTGTTAAGAGAGAGGGAGGAAAAACCTCTCTGGGTTGTTGATCTGACTGAGGATTGTCAACCTGGACCCTGAGATCATCTTCTGAGACCCTTCTTTGTGTGCCTCTTCCACAAGAGCTCCAGAGCGTGGCAAAAATGCTCCTCTCCAATCAGGCCTTTGGCTGGTTGACATCTTTTATATGTGTTGTGGATATTGGTTTGTCTCTGTTCTTATTTCTTATCATGTATTTTTGTGTTTTCTCTATCGTAATTTTATGGTGCGAACATACTGCCCTGAGATCATGGCAGTATGCAAATTTGACAAATCATTAAATAATCGTAGCAACTTTATTTTCTGGCAACGCTCCTGTGGCAGCTGCTGGGGGAAACTGAGCAGGGTACCGCTTGTCTCGCTGCTCTGTCGCCACAAAGAGCAGCGTTTATGTCACACAGCTGTTGAAGGTTTAACCAAACCCTGCCGGAAAAAGCACTGGCAATCCTGAACCGAACGGCTGTGCCGAAACAGCAGACTGGCATTATGAGAGCACGATGTGCCAGTGGCACAAACATTCCTGCTTGTAAACCACCCCCTGCTCCCAGAAAAATAATGCCTATTTTATGTGCCTGTCTGGGAGAGCTAAATGGCGCATTCAGTATTGCCAGTCAGCCTGCCGTTGCAAAGCGACCTCTCTGGGGCAGGCTGGCATTACTCATGAATGATTGGCTCTCAGAAGCATTTTCTAGGGCACGCTGCTCTGCCAGAGAACATAGGTTACCCTTGTGGATTTGTGCTGGCAGGAAACGAGCTGTGTATTTTCGGGTCTCCGTAATCCAGAGAGGGCAGCGTTTCTCGGGCTTCCGCAGCCAATAGATGTAGCCGTCGTTTTGCCTGCTGTCTTGGGGCGAGGAGATGTGTTCCTCTTGAATGGCAGGCGAGCAAAAGAGGGGAGGGAACATCAGCCCTGTAGCTGGATAAGGCCAAGGGGGGCCAACCTAGCCCAGCATCCTCTTCTCAGTCCTGCCAATCAGATGCCTCTGGGAAACCCACAAACAGATTGCGAACACAAGAGCAGACCTTTTCCCTCTCAGGGTTTCCAGTAATGGGGTTTCAGAAGCACTGCTGACTCCAACTTTGGAGACAGCGCAGAGCCATCATGATTTGTTGTTGTTGTTGTCTAGTCATTTAGTCGTGTCCGATTCTTCGTGACCCCCTGGACCAGAGCACGCCAGGCACTCCTGTCTTCCACTGCCTCCCGCAGTTTGGTCCAACTCATGCTGGTAGCTTCGAGAACACTGTCCCACCATCTCGTCCTCTGCCGTCCCCTTCTCCTTGCGCCCTCCAACTTTCCCAACATCAGGGTCTTTTCCAGGGAGTCTTCTCTTCTCATGAGGTGGCCAAAGTCTTGGAGCCTCAGCTTCAGGATCTGTCCTTCCAGTGAGCACTCAGGGCTGATATCCTTCCAAATTGAGAGGTTTGATCTTCTTGCAGTCCTTGGGACTCTCAAGAATCTCCTCCAGCACCATAATTCAAAAGCATCTATTCTTCAGCAATCAGCCTTCTTTATGGTTCATCTCTCACTTCCATACATCACTACTGGGAAAACCACCTAATGAGAAGAGAAGACTGCCTGGAAAAGACCCTGATGTTGGGGAAGATGGAGGGCCCAAGGAGAAGGGAACGACAGAGGATCAGATGGTGGGACCTTGTTCTCGAAGCTACGAACATGAGTTTGACCAAACTGCGGGAGGCAGTGGAAGACAGGAGTCCCTGGCGTGCTCTGGTCCAGGGGGTCACGAAGAGGCGGACACAACTAAACGACTAAACAGGGAAGTGAGTGCCTTTTGAGTTTATTTGTGTGAGTCTTCCAGTGCTGGCTTTGACCACAACGCTTCTCCCTGTGGCCGCTGCTGTGAGAATGACTTCTGGATGCGACCTGCCAATTCGCACTCTGAACCGTCTTGTGCTTCGTGACTGCCCTCTGGTGGTGCAGCGTGGCAGTTCCACCACACTGCGTCCTCGAGGTTTTCTGGAAAACATAGGAGCTAATGGACACCAGATGGGCAGAAAACATTTATTAGTGCGCAGTTATGTGTGCCTAGTGACCAGCTTCTGAGGGGGGCAGCATTGAGGCTCCAGCGTGGCTTTTCTTCATCCACTGACGCACAGATCCTGCACATATCACAGAGAATGGCACATGGGTTGGGAGTAGGTAGCAATATTAATTTATAATTAGGGTGGTGGTTTTGGATTCTGTGCCCCACCCTTCTGTCCGTTATTGTTGAAGGGTGAGCTGTAGATTAATTAACTTAACCCTTTAAACAGGGCCCATCAATCCAGGCTCCCTTCCTCGGTCACGTTGCCTTAGGATCGTAAGAAGTTGCCTGACTGCACTGCACCTACATTGACTGGCAGCTGCTGTTGCCATTTGCCTGTCTTGAAAAAACCATGGAGGGAGCCCTGAAGTCAAACGGCTGGCGGGTACTCCCGTCTGCAATTGCTGCCCTCCAGATGGGGCTCATTCACCTGGGGAAAGCGGCCCATGTAGGAGCAGGAAAACTTTGATCCTAAAGCTCTGCTGCCTTGTGGGATATCTTTGGGAGAAGGGAAGGCTCAACGGCAAACCCTACAGCAAGGGATGTCCTACCTTTTTCCTTTTACCTTTGCGGGGGGGGGGGAGAGGATCCTGCCCTCTTTCCCCCTCAGCCCGTCCTCCATTCGCACTGTTAACGGAGAAATCTGAGGGCTCCTTGGACAAAAAACAAGGACACCAGCCAGGAATACCAGAGCAAAAGAGCAGCCAGTAGTCTTGGTCTTGAATGAAGACAGTCGTGACAGGACTCCCACCTGCCACCAGGTGGAACAAGATGGAAGTCCCGAGCACGAGAGAACCCAAACTTTTATTAGCTGCTAACCCCCATGTTACACCCCCCCCAACTACATCACGGTTATACCATGAAAGGGGAGGTCTGGTGGCAGGAATCCTGGATCCTGCCCCATGGTTCCCCTTGCCCTCCACCAAGCACCCATCAAGTGGAACAAAAGAGATATTTACATTTCCCTGTTTCCCAGCCAAGTTCATCACACCCTTTTGTCTCCATCTGGGTTTGTTATTTCTGGACTGGCTACCTGTCTGGCACTCAGGTATCAGGAGGCCAGGGATTATCCCTCAGGCAGAGGGGCTGCTGAGGAGCTGAGCTCACAGGTCTAGGAATTTCTGAAGTTTTCCCAGGGAGCCAGTACACAGAGACATTGATCAGTGAATTCTTACATTTCTATCGTGCAGCAGAGGCCCTTTGAATAGATAGGAAGAAACTGTGATGAAGTGTTTTGTGGGGACAAATCACAAAAGTCACAAAAGCAATTGTGCTGGTTTTGGTAGTGGGCTGCATTTGCATGATATCTGCTGGAGGAACCACGCCCCCCCCCAACTATACATAAATTCCTGCAGAAGTGCATGATCATTAGAATGGAAGACATAGTTTGCGCTGTGAGGCTGTTTGTTCCCTGATCATTCTTTTGGTGAGCGACTCATTCCTTTTCTCCCTAAAGAAAGCTCAACATTTTAGACCTGCGCTGTAAAGAAGGGTCAACAACTATGACCTGATCACTGCCATTTTCTTCTTCTGTGAGTAGATCACAGTCTCTCGGGAGTTGGATATCCCTGCCCTACAGAAATCTGGAGCGGAGTCCCTAAGGCTGTTGGATGGCGCCTTGCATGCCTCCTTCCGGCAATTCCTGCAGCCAAGCTGGTGGCAAATGTCTTGTCCTGCTTTCCTTTGGAGCACATCAGCCAGGCCGAGGGGAAGGGGGGGTCTTTTCGTTTGGGCAGCCCATGCCCTCCATGCACGCTGCCCAGGCTTGCGCCCCGGGGAAGTCACTTTGGTGCTGCAACTGCAGCAAAAACAACATGGGAGGCAGCAGCTGCAAGTTAATGTTCTCTGCAGCCACAGCGAGTGCTGTGATTCTTTTTTTTTAAAAAAAAATATTTATTACTTTTAAAACTTGCAAAAAAGAAAGAGAAGAAAGAGAAGAAAAAAAACAAAAAGAGAAAAAAACAAGAAAGGGAAAAAACAATATAATATAATATATAAACGATACAAAACACAACATTGACACATTAAACTAAACAAAACAAAGTAAAAACAATTTAAAAACATACATCATACTGTGCTGTGATTCTCTAGCAGTTTAACTCCTGGGATTGCACTCTGTTGTCTCTCGAGACAGATGGACGGGGTATAAATAATATTTTTTATTATTATTAACGAAAGATCCCAGCTATGCTCTGGAACCTCTCCACTGGCCAGGTTCCACAGAGGGTCTGTCTGCAGGGAATATCTTGTGTCCTTGCTCTGTCCTTTCTCCCATCCGCAGAGGCAAATGCTGACCCTTTCTCTCCACTCTTTTTCTCTAAAAACGAAAAGAAAAAGCCTTCTCTGAGCCAGAAGCATTCATGCACAAAGCAGGTTCTGAAAAGCAATTTTCAGGAAAGCAAAACAGATCAGAAAGGCAGCCCCAAACAGTTGTGGCTGTAGGTTTGGATCTATAAGACAAGAAATTGGAATTAAAGGGGCCTGCCTGGACCCCTTTGATTCCATCTGGAAGACACAGACAGAGTTGGGAAGACGCAAGAAATGCGGATCGATAGCAGATGAGCGAAGTAAAGGAAAAGGTAGAAGGTGTTTGTTTTTCTCTGGCTGGTGAAATGTGAGCTGATCTTGGGAAATTCGGCTTGTCTGTTTTGTTTATTGGATTGCGTTTGTATTTTGCTTCTTGTTTGGCAAACAGGAAAGAGGGAGAAATTCGGCCCAGTTCACATTTTAACGTGATCCTACCTGTTCCATTCTTTCCAAAACAAGACATGCCCCCAAGATACAGCCATCCTTTGACATTTGCACCCTCCCAATTTTGCAGGGCAGTTCTCCAGCCAAATTAAATTATTATTATTATTATTATTATTATTATTATTATTATTATTATTAATTATTCATACCCCACCCATCTGGCTGGGTTTCCTCAGCCACTCTGGGTGGCTTCCAACAAAACACTAAAATTCAATAACCTATTAAACATTAAAAGCTTCCCTAAACAGGGCTGCCTTCAGATGTCTTCTAAAAGTCTGGTAGTTGTTCTTCTCTTTGACATCTGATGGGAGGGCATTCCACAGGGCGGGCGCCACCACCTAGAAGGCCCTCTGCCTAGTTCCCTGTAACTTGGCTTCTCGCAGCTAGGGAACCGCCAGAAGGCCCTCGGAGCTGGAACTCAGTGTCCGGGCAGAATGATGGGGGTGGAGACACTCCTTCAGGTATACTGGACCGAGGCTGTTTAAGGCTTTCAAGGTCACCACCAACACTTTGAATTGTGCTTGGAAACGTACTGGGAGCCAGTGTAGGTCTTTCAAGACCGGTGTTATATGGTCTCGGCGGCCGCTCCCAGTCACCAGTCTAGCTGCCGCATTCTGGATTAGTTGTAGTTTCCGGGTCACCTTCAAAGGTAGCCCCACGTAGAGCGCATTGCAGTAGTCCAAGCGGGAGATAACTAGAGCATGCACAGAAACATATTTGGGGAACGTTCCCCCCCCCCATAAAGATGTGTATATATTCACAAAAATAACATACAATAATGCATTTTATTTGGAGAGATCACTTGCACATCGTGCAAAATTACTCCGAAAGACTTGCATGTAAGGAGAAATGCAAGCTTAAATGATGGCAGATGCTTGTGAATACTTTTAAAGATAATCACAAACTGTGGTGGCAGTGTGAAGAGGTGAATTTAAGCCGGAATGAGAAACCAAAATGGAAGTTGGCAAACTTACCCATCTGCAGCTTGAGCCTATTAGCCTGATAATCCATTTTGAATCCAGTTGCACATTTTGTGTTCCCCAGCCTTAATTTTAAGTGCCCTGAAGTTTAGGGAGCTCCAACTGCGGTCTTTCTTTCTTTCTTTTCTTTTTTTCAGAGCATACAAGATTTATTTCAGATATTTACGTCCTGCTTTTCAATTTGAGAACGAGAACTTCCGTGGCACGTTTTGTTTTCTCCCTAGGGAATCTGTTCTTTATTAGTATTTCTTTGCATTTATACCACCAAGGGAACTCAGGGCAGCTTTAGGCAATCCTTCCTCAATAAATCTTTTCCAAGTTATGAATTGAAACACTATGAAAAAGTTTGATTTCTGCAGACTCTGATAATCTCTAGGAAAGAGGCATCCTAAACTACTATGGTATTAAAAAGGGCATGCTGTCAATAGAAAGGTTGATTTATTTACTTTGTTAGAAAAATCACAGTTTTCTTATGGGGGTGTTGACCATTTTCCCCGCCCCACCCCAGTTGTGTGTGTGTGTTTGTGTATGTGTATGTGTGTTGGTCTTTCTTAACATGAGTGATATAGGTACGCAAAAACTAAAAATCCAAGGCTGGAATGAATATTCCACCATAACCTCCAGGGGCACAGATGAAGTTCTTATCTGGGATTCCCATTGTTATAAGAAAAAACTGCTCATTTTTCCTTTATGGGGTATCCAAGAGCCCACATAGAGTCCTTTTTTAGGTTCCCTATTGGAAGGAGAAAACAACAGAGGCCAACCAGCGAGGGCGTCTTATCCATAAAGGCTAGTGGTGTAGGGCGCCAGGGCACCAAGTTCTGGAGGGCACCAGGAAAGAGGCAGAGGCTGGATGCTGCACCTCCCGGCATCAGCTTGCCGCCCACCCCCACCTCCGCCATGCTGCGCCGAAGCAGTGTAGCACCCAGAGCCTCCGTCTGCCGTGGCCACCGCGGCACAAAGCGGCCAGCTGAGCCGGGAGGCGCCATGTCCAGTCTCTGCCCCTTCCCCGCCGGAGGAGCTGCCCTCCAGCCGCTGCCCGCCTCCTCCAGCCCCGCCAGCAGCACTGTCCTCCCTAAAAAAACTCTGGGAAACCGGAGGGTGTGTGGGTGTGCCAGAGGGAGCTTTGCACCATGGCGCTGGATATGCTTAAGATGGCCCTGCCAACCAGAGTATGTTGTTGTTGTTGTTTAGTCATTTATTCGTGTCCGACTCTTCGTGACCCCCTGGACCAGAGCACACCAGGCACTCCTGTCTTCTACTGCCTCCTGCAGTTTGGTCAAACTCTTGCTGGTAGCTTTAAGAACACTGTCCAGCCATCTCGTCCTCTGTCATCCCCTTCTCCTTGTGCCCTCCATCTTTCCCAGCATCAGGGTCTTTTCCAGGGAGTCTTCTCTTCTCGTGAGGTGGCCAAAGTCTTGGAGCCTCAGCTTCAGGATCTGTCCTTCCAGTGAGCACTCAAGGCTGATTTCCTTCAGAATGGAGAGGTTTGATCTTCTTGCAGTCCATGGGACTCTCAAGAGTCTCCTCCAGCCCCAGAATTCAAAAGCATCCATTCTTCGGCGATCAGCCTTCTTTATGGTCCAGCTCTCACTCCCATGCTTCACTGCTGGGAAAACCATAGCTTTAACTATATGGACCTTTGTTGGCAAGGAGATGTCTCTGCTTTTTAAGATGCTGTCTAGGTTTGTCATTGCTTTTCTCCCAAGAACCAGAGTATATTGAGAAACAAAGCAGCTAGTAAGCCTGATCTTTATTAAACCGTTGCAACAGGGTCCTCACTCACCACACGCAGGAGGGAGGAGGAACCCAGAACAATGGCGCGCAAGCCGTTATATAGACTATTGAAATTGCCTCCCCTGAAGCTCAAGACTGCCCCCAAAAACATCATACATACATCACAGAAGGAGGTGTTCCCCAGCAGAAATTTGAGTGTGTTGCTTCTTTCCTGTCTGCCAGGATACCTGATCATGCCTTATCTGATTGCCTTTTCTTGCCTGGCCATTCCTTGGAGATGGTCAATACTTCCTGAATCTCTATTTGAGGTTATGAAGACATCTGAAGGCAGCCCTACTTAGGGAAGTTTTTAATGTCTGATGTTTTAATGTGTTTTTAATATTCTGTGGGAAACCCAGCCAGATTGGCGGGGAATAAATAATAAATGAATTATTATTCTTATTATTCTTATTCTTATTACTACTATTATATCTCTTACGCACATTGATAGTGTGAACAAATACTTACCAGACTGTATTTGCAGGGAGGCGTAAGCCCCTAAGTACAGTGGTGCCCCGCAAGACGAACGCCTCGCAAGACGGAAAACCCGCCAGACGAAAGGGTTTTCCGTTTTGGAGGCGCTAAGCAAAACGAATTTCCCTGGGCTTGCTTCACAAGAAGAAAGCCCATAGGGAAATCTCCGGGGACCTCTTTTAAATGCTAGCGGTGGGGAGCAAAGCCTTCCCCCCCCCTCCGGCCTTCAGAAGAGGTCCAGGAAGGCCGGCGGGGGCCGAAAGGCTTTGCTCCCCACCGCCAGCATTTTAAAAGCAGTCCGGGATAGCAGGGAAGCGCTTCCCGCTATCCCGGATGGCTTTTGAAGGCAGGCGGGGGGGAGCAAAGACTTTTGCCCCCCGCCCGCCTTCAGAAGAGGTCCAGGACCTCTTCCGAAGGTGGGCGGGGGACAAAAGTCTTTGTCCCCCCTGCCTGCCTTCCCGGGAGAGCGGAGAAACGCAGCGCTGCGTTTCTCCGCTCTCCCGGGAAGGCAGGCGGGGGGGAAGCAAAGACTTTCGCCCCCCGCCAGCCTTCAGAAGAGGTCGGGGGACAGACTGTCCCCGGACCTGGTCTGAAGGCGGTTTCCATAGGAACGCATTAATTGATTTTTAATGCATTCCTATGGGAAACCGTGCTTCGCAAGACGAAAAACTCGCAAGACGAAAAGACTTGCGGAACGAATTAATTTCGTCTTGCGAGGCACCACTGTAAGTCCAAAGACAATTGGAAAGCTTTCCCCATTTCCTTCCTCCTTGCAGAAAAACATTTGAGGTCACTTTGGGTGAGTCAAAATGGCTTCAGGATTGTCCTCCTGTACTGTTTCAGACACGTGGCTTATATGCTTATGTATGCGTTTGCCTTGAACATTTATGAACATTCATTTTATATACGTAAGACATTAGAATTCCTATGACACCATCATCAGACTTGATCATTGTAACTCACTCTACGTGGGGCTGCCCTTGAGACTGACCCAGAAACTCCAGTGGGTGCAGAATGCTGCGGCGAGACCTTAGGGTCCACAAATGACAACACCTTGGAGGTCCCAGGTCACAAGGTGGTTAGATTGGTCTCAACTAGGGCCAGGGTCTTTTCAATACTGGCCCCGACTTGGTGGAACGCTCTGTCACAAGAGACTAGGGCCCTGCGGGACTTGACATCTTTCCGCAGGGCCTGCAAGACAGAGCTGTTCCACCTGGCCTTTGGCCAAGGCACAGTCTGCCCCCCTCCTTCTGTGATCCTCACAGAACTCTAGCCCAATGGTTGCCATTAATTTGATTTGAACTGATTTTAGAATGAATTGATTTTAGAATGCTGTGTTGCTTTTATTGTTGTTAGCCGCTCTGAGCCCGGCTTCGGCTGGGGAGGGTGGGATATAAATAAATTATTATTATTATTATTATTATTATTATTATTATTATTATTATTATTTTATTTATTATTATTATTTATTATTATTTATTATTATTATTATCCCTTCTGTGTTCAACTCTCAGCCATCAGCCATGTAACCCATCTCTCCCATTGTGTGCTTGTTCTCCCCCTGACCTCCAGCCCGCCGCTGAGCGCCAAAACATTGTGGCACCTCCATCGCGTGTCTCCGGAGAACCTGCGGACATACCAGACTTTCCCCTCAGGGAAGAGGGTGACCTCGCAAGAGAGAGAAGTCCGAGACAGCTATTTCGAATACAGGGCCTGAGCAGAGACCGCCACATCGCCGTTGTCAGCCTTTGTTGGTACCGACGTCAGAGTTGGGCAACGGGAGATCATAAGAGCTGGGTTTTCTCTTCCTGTCCTCCCATATCATGTTGCCCCAGGAATACCTGGGGGAAGTTGCATCCCATAAAAAATGAACTTCTGGGGCATAGCCCAGTGATTAAATTCCCCCACCCACCATCCCTCAGACACACTATGCAAGCCTCCATTTTTGTACGGTCTGCTGTGTTGTTTGCATCGCATACAATCCCAGACACGGCAAATAGTTGAACGGCGGGATTGACTAGCAGAAGATTCCAGACCCTCCAGGTGCCCCTGTTTTCCAGGGACAGCCCTGGAATTACAGAAGCCATCCCGGTTTCTGATTTGATCCCAGAAAACCTCACTTTCGCTTAAAGGTAAAGGGACCACTGTCCGTGAGGTCCAGTCGCGGCTGACTCTGGGGTTGCGGCTCTCATTTCGCTTTACTGGCTGAGGGAGCCGGCGTACAGCTTCTGGGTCATGTGGCCAGCAGGACTAAGCCACTTCTGGCGAACCAGAGCAGTGCACGTAAACGCCGTTTACTTTCCCGCCAGAGTGGTACCTATTTATCTACTTGCACTTTGACATGCTTTCGAACTGCTAGGTTGGCAGGAGCAGGGACCGAGCAAAGTGAGCTCACCCCATTGTGGGGATTTGAACTGCTGACCTTCTGATTGGCAAGTCCTAGGCTCTGTGGTTTAACCCCACAGCACCACCTGCATCACTTTTGCTTAGGACGTCCCTATTTTCATCAGGGAAAAACGTTGGCGGGTGTGAGATGAGACTATGAAACAACGACTTGGATGCCATTAAAGAGGAATTAGACCGATTCCTGAAGGAATTGGCTAGACGCTATCGGTGGCCTCTGGTCACAAGGGCTATATGAAGATCAGCTTCTGGGAAACAAAAACGGGAGTGCGCTCCTGTGAGCATGTCTTGTGTGTGACAACCAGAGGCCTTTGCTCGGCCACCGTGGGGAAGAGGATGCTGGACCAGATGGGCCTTTGGTCTGATCCAGCTGCAGGGCTCTTCTGATCTTAGAATGGTAGAGTTGGATGGGACCCCCAAAGGTCCTCTAGTCTGAGAGTCCCCCAGAAAAACAATCTCTCATTATTTCCCATTGTACTGTTGAGGTTGTATTAACTTATGGTCTGTGTGTGTGGTATGGGAGCTGCACGGTCAGGGAAAAAACCAATGCTGTCCAGGGTTGTCAAGACTGCGGAGAGAATAATTGGGTGCACTCTTCCCACCTTGGATCAAATTCTACGCTTCCAGGTGCCATAAGAAAGCTGCAGAGATAGCGCAGGATAGTGCGCACCCCGGAAATGATCTCTTTCAGCTTCTGCCTTCTGGAAGAAGGTCCAGGGTTATAAAGACTAGGACTAGCCGCCTGAGAAACAGTTTTTACCCAAATGAGATTTTGGTTTTAAACGCAGTGTAAGGTAGTCTCTATGGAAGTATATTGTATTTAATTATGGGGTATCAGAGTTTTTAGGGGGCTAACCAGGCTGGGATACCTGGGATGGCAGGCTTGTTGGTTTTTAAATGTCTGATCTAGACTTTATCAATTTCGTTGTTCTGTATGGGACAATGACAATAAAGATTACCGTATCGCAGTCCAACCCCCTGCGATGCAGGAAGCACAGCTAAAGAATCCCCAACAGATGGCCACCCGACCTCTGTTGAAAAACCTCCATCAAAGGACAGTCCGCTCCCGAGGGTGTCCGTTCCCCTTATGCACCAATCAGCAAAACACCACCTCATCTCCACTTTCCAGAATGGGCACTATCCAGTCCAGACAAGTGCCTGGCGGGCAGGGGCACTGAGCTTGCAAAGATTTAGCTGAGTTGCTTTCCTGGAACCCTGCGCACTCTGAATCCTCGTGGAGATAGATAATCTTGTGTGAATGGCTGAACTGCCTTCCTTCTGGGTTAATGAGACCACCAGTCGATAATAACTTAACGCTAGGCATTCTGTCTGCTGTAAAAGTTATCGTAAGAGAGGGCTCATCCACACTTCCTTTTTGCCTCACACTTTGAGTTTTCTGCAAATGGCTGTTTGCTCCAATTTGGCGGGAAAGTCCTGGGGGAAATCCCTGGGGCCAAAAAAAAAATAAGTGTTTGGACACGATGCTTTAAAGCACAGACCTATGGCTAGAATCATTGCACAAAAGGAAGTCTGGGTGAGGCCTTTCCTGGATATTGCAGCCAAACATGATTCTGTGCAGCCCAAAGAACCAAGATGGCGGGGGAATGAGATGGGGCCAATCTTACTATAGGGTTAGGGTTACTATAGGGTTAGAGTTGCAGTGCCTTGCTGGAAAAACCAGCTAATAAGCTGAGAGTCTTTGGGAGCTAAATGAAAATGGATTATTTCATACTTGTTTGGCCTGATTTTATTTCTTTTGTAAGTAAAGAAGAACAAGGACTTCGCTCGGCCCATAATCAAATATGGCTGATATAGCGAATCAGGGCATTGGAATATGTTAATTCCTTTCCCTTGGTATAATAGGATCCATGTTTTGTCACCTTGTCTTGTTTAACCATTACGTCGATGCAAAAATAGCTCCTGTCGCTACCTTCCTCGCATTCACATGCCTGCGGTTTATTTATTTGGGTTTCGTTATATGTCTGCATTTCTTCGACAGTGATCTGTAATTGTACACGGACTCAGTATATTGCCATCAGATCCCTTTTGGGAACACTGTATTTTGCAGAATTTTGTATCTTTTTTTAAAAAAAGTAATAAAAATCATTTAAAAGGAAAACAGAACTGGAATAGGGGGTCGGGGAGCATAACCAGGAACGCTTGATCTGCAGAACAGATTTTGCTGTGCAGAGAATTAAGGGTGCAAATGGGTGTGGAGGAATTCCCACCCTCTGGGATCTCACAAGAAAAATCACCGCCCTGCCCTGCCTTGCATTTTGCCAGCACTAAGGCGGCAACCCTACCATTCCCCCCTCCCTTTTGTAAGCAGGAGCCAGTGTATTTGGCACCCCCTTCCCCAGTGGCCCACTCTGAACTGAAAACGCAGCTGCTTTCCAAGACTGCCGTGGGGAGGAAAAGATGGAGATATGAGAAACTGTGGGATGTGAAACACACGAGCAGTCAAGTACAACATTCCTAGAGTGTGTTAATGGAAAAATCTGAGGGCTCCCTTGGACAAAAACAAAGACACCAACCAGGATAACTTGGAGCAAAACAGCAGCCTGTAGGCTTGGCCTTTATTGAACTGTTGCAACAGGGTGCTCCCCTCACCTGCAGGAGAGAGGAAGGACCCAGAAAAAATGGTGTGCAAGGCCTTATGAAGACTTTTGAAATTGCCATCCTGTAAGTCAAGCCCACCCCCAGAAACATCATGCATACATCACAGAAAGGAGGGGTTGAGGGAGGAGTTGTGGTGGTAACCTGAGTGGCCTGTCACCTGGCTGGTTCCCCCTTTCCCCCTCCCCATGAGTACTTTCCAGGTGACAGAGGGGAGTTGGCAGTTTCCTGCCCCCAGAGGGAAGAGCTGATTATTGTCCTTTGTTCCAGTCCGTGCTGAATCCACTCCCATATTCAAGTTCTTTGTGATCTTGATGGTCTTCTGTCTAGGACCATCAGGGTTGGCATAGCAACTGGGCAGGGCTCCTGTGGATGTGCTGGTATGCTCAAGGGATTATGGCTGGCCTGTATCAAACCTTCCCCATTTTGTAGTCCTTCCTTCATGGAGTAAAATAAAAGTGGAACGGTGCAAATCCGATGTATGGTTGATTTTCTATGAATTTATAACAGAAGCGTAGCGCATGGAGTGTGTGAGTGTGTGTGTGAAGTTTGTACAAACTGAATGATTGGGGGGGGGGGTTCCTGCTACAAGTGAACATGTTTACACATGGAGAGGAATATTTGTTCAGCTTGCAGGTAAACTTCCTGTTTCCTTCTGGGCTGGGACAGACTTCCTCTGCATGTGACTAGAGGTGGGTGTGGCCTCACCTGTGCAGGTAACGACAAAAGCACAGGGCAGGGCAGCCATCTCTCTCTCTCTCTGACTACATGCATCGAAGAAGCAACATCTGCTTAGCCAAAGATGCTTCCAGCCAAGAGAGGACAAAGGGACTGTTTCCTTATGAGATAGTTTCCAAGTGTATGTTACTTTTCTAGGCTAAGTCTGCCTTCTGGGATCCAATTGTGAACAGAATGTGCATAAACTCTTTTTATATTTTTATAGAAGACTGTGTCGTGTCTTATCTTTTACGAGGGAATAAGTGGGAAATACCAAAACAGTTATTATAGAGGCTTTAGTGAGCCTGAGCAAACGCATCCGCTGCGAGTTTAAAAAGGGGAATATTACTCTGCTAAATTGTGAACTTGTTAACAAAAGTTGGAAAGGCTATAATCAAGCAGTATATCCTCTCCTGCATCCCTGAACATTCCCACAGAAACTCCATGCTCTTTGCCTTTCCTCAACAGTCAAATTTTATTCTCCTGCAAAATATACAGACAGGTCTGGTGCCTGGGTTCCTTCCCTACAAAAATATCTGTGATGGAAGCGTTCCTCTGGAAGAGTTGATTTTGTGCATCTTGGCTTGTGTGCCGTCTGGATATCGTGCCCTGCCATCTTGCCACCGCTTCCTTAGAAGTAGAGACTAAAAGAGCTGCGGGGGAAGGGTGCGCAATAAATCTATTATATCCTTATAATAGGCAAGGAATAGTGGGGATGGGCTTAATAGCTCTGTCCCCTGGCAATTGTCACCGCCACCCTCAAGTTGGAGGGTGACTGTCATGGAAAGCTTGCCCTACTCAGTTTTTAAAAGTTTGGGGTGGGGACTAAGGTACGGGAGGGGGATTTTGGAGCTGGGCCCGTGGGGAAGAGGGTTGGATGGCTCGGGTGAGTTTTTGACAGGGCTCTTACTGTAGGAAGTCTGGAGACTTGGTCATGGCATGTTCGAACTCCACCAGGGAGAGCATCTTGTCGTTATCCAAGTCGGCCTCCTCCAGGACCTGCATGGAACGGAAATGTCTGCCTTGAAGACCATTTGCCCCTTCCTGACACAGGTGTCCCGGCCAACAGGAATGCCCTGTGTGAGAGACCTACACCCCAAACCATCTGGCTCTGAACATGAGATCAGGATCTCCTGTTTGCTAGCCAAAGGATGGAGCAAGCCAGCTGTCCCCAACCTAGTGCCCTCCAATTTTTTAAAAAAATGTAAGATCTCAGAGCCTGGGTGAGTTCATAGGAGAATATATATAGCATCACAGTTTTGAGATTGGAACATCCCTCCCAACACTGCCCTCAAAGCACATAGAAATCATGCACTGAGGACCACACCTAAAGTTCTCCCAGTTGGCCTCCTTCATCTTGTTCTGCACCTCCATCTTCTTAATCAGCAACTCAAGGACCACCTGCATCTTCTTGGTCAGAAATGGACTACAACTCCCAACAGCCCCTGGGGCCATGGTGTTGGGTGCAATAGTGACTGGCGCTGGTGGGGGAGAAGACAAGGAGCCCAGTTGACTCAGACTGATGGGAGTTGTGGTGCCAAACATCTGGAGGGTACCAGGTTGAGGAAGGATGAAACAAGCTTGCTCTGCTCTAGCACTGCACTAGGAATTGGTGTCCTCCATCCCCCCTTGGCCTGCTTTGGCCATTGCGGGACATCCCAACATGGCCAACGTCTTGTCCCAAGGTCTCTGGAGATCTCATAAAAGGAAGGGCATGCTGGGAAGTGGGGCAAGACGCACATGGTTGGCCAGAGATGCGATCTCTTCCTCGCTGAGGTTGTTCCTGTTGATCGATCTGCGGATGACGTTCTGGAGGTCTTCCTTGTCAACAAAGCCGTCGTCATTGAAATCTGCTCAAGGGAAGTGTTGCAAAATGTGCGGGTGGAATGGGTCACAATGTAGGAACATCGGAAGAGCATGCAGGATCAGGCCAATGGCCCACCTAGTCCAGCACCCTGTACTCACAGTGGCCGACCAGATGCCCGTTATGGGAAACCCACAAGCAGGATTTGTACCCAAAGCCAACCATCTCCCATCCTGTGGTTTCCAGCATTCAGAAGCATGGCTACCCCTGGCCGTGCAGGCAAACAGGTGCCCATTAGGATTGGGCGATACCTGGTTTTCAAAATAGTGATGTATCACCAGCTAAACATTGCAATGTACTGATACATCGCGATGTCTGACATAAGGATGGAGGCAGGTAGAGGCATGGGCTGGCTTCACGGTTTTCCCTGCATTGTAATTTTTGCACATACACAAATCTTGATTAAAGGAATAATCCGGGAGCCATTTTTTCGCCTTTCTGATCTTAAATGCATCAATCAAGCGCTGGTTTCACGAATCATGATGTTAGGGCTGGGCAATATATTGTCCCAAACTGGGTTGAGTCCATATTGTGATATTGGTTTCATAATTGTCGACCTGGAGAATCAACATGTGCAAATGGCTTGAGATACCTGTTAGGTCCATAAATCACCATATAGCTTATTTCTAGTTACAGGTAGGTAGCCGTGTTGGTCTGCCGTAGTCGAAACAAAATAAAAAAAAATCCTTCCAGTAGCACCTTAGAAACCAACTAAGTTTGTCATTGGTATCTGAAAAAGTGTGCATGCACACAAAAGCTCATACCGATAACAAACTTAGTTGGTCTCTAAGGTGCTACTGGAAGGAATTTTCATATAGCATATATTCAATACACAAAAACAGCGACAATTTGTTGTTGAAAAAGGACAGCTGGAAATATAAAGGGCCCCATTACCTTCAGGAGGTTAGGGCCTCATCAAAACTAAATCCGACCCTGACCCCACCCAAAAGGCGATGACCGCATTCCTCGGACCTCGGTTGCCGCAAGGAGAATTTGGGGGGAAACACCCTACCGTATATCAGAAAAGCATACTCCATCTTAATGCTCTGGCACGCTCGGTCGCTGAAGACGGACGCCATCCCAAGGATGTCCTCAAAGGTGAAGTAGCCGTCGGTGGAGAAGACCTTGCAGATTCGGTCCCGGAATGGATTCACCTGTGTGGACAGATGAAGAGGGATTGGCATAAACTGAAACCCACATCCCAAGGGCAAGGGAGCAGCTGGTGAAGGAGGCAGTGGGTCCTTCTTGAGAAGTTCAGAACTCAACTATGTGGAAATGGCAAAACTGATTGTTAAAAGAAAAGGACATTGCGATGGATTGTTTAAGGAAGAATGGTGACCATTGATGGACTAGGTAAAAGGTAAAGGTAAAGGACCCCTAGTCGGTTAACTCCAGTCAAAGGCGACTATGGGTTTGCGGCGCTCATCTCGTTTTCAGGCCGAGGGAGCCAGCTAATGTCCGCAGACGGCTTTTCTGGGTCATGTGGCCAGCAGGACACTTCTAGTGCAACGGTACACTGTGATGGAAACCAGAGCGCACAGAAACGCCGTTTACCTTCCCACCACAGCAGTACCTATTTATCTACTCGCACTGGTGTGCTTTTGAGCTGCTAGGTTGGCAGGATCTGGGACAGAGCAACGGGAGCTCACGCTGCTGCATGGATTCGAACCAGTGACCTTCTGATCGGCAAGCCCAAGAGGCTCAGTGGTTTAGACCACAAAGTTAAAAGGTAAAGGATGCCTGGATGGTTAGGTCCAGTCAAAGGTGACTATGGGGGTGCGGCGCTCATCTCACTTTTAGGCCGAGGGAGCCAGCATTTGTCCACAGTCAGTTTTCCAGGTCATGTGGCCAGCAGAACTAAACCACGTCTGGTGCAACGGGACACCGTGACAAAAACCAGAGCGCATGGAAATCTCGTTTACCTTCCTGCCAGAGCAGTACCTATTTATCTACTTGCACTTTGTGCTTTCAAACTGCTCGGTTGGCAGGAGCTAGGACCGAGCAACGGGAGCTCACCACCATCACAGGGATTTGAACACCTGACCTTTGGATCAGTGAACCCAAGAGGCTCAGTGGTTTAGACCACAGCGCCACTGGCATCCCACCACCTATCAAACTATTATTCATACATGAAGTCACAGGCAGGATTTGAAATATAAGCAATGGGTTATTGAAAGAATTGACAATATCAGGGCTTAGATAATAAATACATATTTGTTCTAAAAGAGAGTCTCATGCTCTATCAAGTGAGCTAAAGCAAGCAGATTATCAATCAATAATGGTTGTAATTTTTTTTATATTGAATGTGGAACTTGGATTTCTCATGCGGGGTTTTGTTTTGTTGAGATTTGCAAGCTGCTAGCAGATCCCTGTTGAAATCTGAAGCAGCGTCTTCATTAATTAGTTAATTGATTAACTGAACGAAGGCCTCTGACTTCCCCTCCCCCATCCCAAGCAGTACCCCTCTTCTACCATGGGGAGGCAGTAGGGAGCTTCTTCTCCCTGCCTCCTTTTGTCCAAAGGAGATTAAATTTCCACTCTGGGTAATATGATAATCTCCAAATGCAGACTTATCGCTCGCAGTCTATGAAATGCCCTTTGGAAACCAGCGCTCGATTGATGCATTTAAGATCGGAAAGGCGAATAAATGGCTCTTGGATAATTCCTTTAAGCCGCAGAAGAGTCCGACGATAACCGTTGCCTGGTGCTGGGAGCAAAGTGAGGGGGTCTGCAACCCACCTCAGCCCCACCAACGTCCACCACCGCTGCCCCCTCCTTCGGCTGCCCCAGATGCTTGCTATAGGGCAAGAGCATGTCTGTGGGTGCTCCCCCCAGCTCCCAGTGGGGTGTCCTTTCACACTGACATTTGGGACTGAAACTCCCAGATTTCATAATGGAACCTGTGGACCTCATAGACCCTGGTATCCTCTTCACATGTACCTGGCTTGACAGCAGCACATGTGAAAAGAATCCAGGGGTCTTAGGTCCAGATCCGAGGGCCTTCTGGTGGTTCCCTCCCTGCAAGAAGTCAAGTTACAGGGAACCAGGCAGAGGGCCTTGTCGGTGGTGGCACCCGCCCTGTGGAGCACCCACCCACCAGATGTCAAAGAGATAAACAACTACCTGACATTTAGAAGACATCTGAAGGCAGCCCTGTTCAGGGAAGCTTTTAATGTTTAATAGACTATTGGAAGCCGCCCAGAGAGGCTGGGGAAACCCAGCCAGATGGATGGGGTATAAATAATAAATTATTGTTATTGTTATTGTTATTGTTATTGTTATTGTTTGCCAGAGGCATATCCAGGTCAGGTGGTACCCTGTGTGAAAAACTGCAAATTTTGAGAACGTTGGCCAGAGTTGTTGAGCTTTTTTTTAGGGAGGGTTCGCTGTGAAACAGATACGCCCTACGCTCACCGATCGCAAAAATCCACCAAGAGGTGCCAGGATGATTGCCGGGAATATTTGCGCAATCAGCGGGTGGATTTTCACCACGACGATTGTGCCAATCATGGAAATCCACCCGCTGGAAGTGCGAGCATCACCACACCGATCCACCTGGGGGGGGATTTTCACCCCCCACACATGACACCCGGGGCAGACCGCACCCCCTTGAGATGCCCCTGGTCTTAGCAGACCACAAGCTTAACATGAGCCCACAGTGTGATGCATTAGCAAAAGAAGAAGAAGCAAATACTATTCTAGGCTGCAGCAACAGAAGTCCAGGGTCCAGATTTAAGGAAGTCGTAAAGGTAAAGGGACCCCTGAACATTAGGTCCAGTTGTGGCTAACTCTGGGGTTGCAGCGCTCATATCGTTTTATTAGCCGAGGGAGCCGGCGTGCAGCTTCCAGGTCATGTGGCCAGCATGACTAAGCCGCTTCTGGCGAACTAGAGCAGCGCATGGAAACGCTGTTTACCTTCCCGCCGGAGCAGTACCTCTTTATCTACTTGCACTTTGACATGCTTTCAAACTTCTAGGTGGGCAGGAGCAGGGACCGAGCAACGGGAGCTCACCCCATCGTGGGGATTCGAACCACCGACCTTCTGATCGGCAAGCCCTAGGCTCTGTGGATTAACCCACAGCGCCACCCGTGTCCCAAAGGAAGATAATAGACCTGCTCTGTTCTGCCTTGGTGAGTCCACATCTGAAATACTGAAATACCAGTTCTGGGCACCACAATTTAAGAAGGATGTTGACAAGCTGGAAGGTGTGCAGAGGAAGGCGACCGAGAGGATCAAGGGTCTGAAAACCAAGCCTCTCTAAAATAGATCCCACCCCGTAGCCCAGAACAGTCAGGAGCGGCAAAAGAGAGAGGGAGAGAGAGAGAAAAATATATCCATTGTTCCTCCTGAAAGGAAAATAAGTGCTTTCAAAAGAGTCGTGGACAGTGTGTTGTGCGTGCATTACTTTCGCTGGAATGGATGGCTGTGCTGTTAGAAAAAAGAGAGGCATTTATTTTGGGGAGGAAGCAAAGCGTCAGAGGCTCAGTAGAGAATGGAAAGCCACTCAGCCCAACCCACCAATTTAGCCAAGGTGCATCATCAGGTGCTGAGCATAAGCGCAGAAGAAGAGGCTGCTGGATGAGGTCAACATCCTGTGCTCACAGGTGACAGCTGTCTTCCTGTGGGGAAACTGAGAAGCAGGAAATCGAACACCAGAGCAACTCTCCCCTCCTGTCTTTTCCACAACTGGGATTCTTACGCACTGCTGCCTCTTGACCACAGAGGCAGAACAGAGACCTCCCAGCTAGGAGCCACCGAGAGTCCTCTTGTCCTCCAAGAATTCATCTTTTCTTTTCTTTTGCCTTTGTTGCTTCTTCTATTTTTAAAAAAATATATATTTGGAATTTCAACATAACAACTTATCAAAAATACATCATCCTCACCCCCCCCATTTTCCCCCTCTCCCCCTAAAAAAGAAAAAAAGAGTTTTGCAAACTTCTGTCATGTCGCCTCTTTGAAATGCCTCTTTCTCAGGCGCCCCACAAGAACTGGCATGGCTCTCGCCCAGCCTTTGTCAGTCTGGGCCCCCTCCAGAAATTTGGGGCGACTCTGTGTTGCCTGGGGCGGGCGGGAGTTGTGGTCCCACGATGCTGGTCGAAGCCCCTGGAAGCCAACTGAGATGGCAACATGTTTCCTGAAGATGGCAGCCCTCCATCAGCAAAGAGGTTTCCTCCAGCCCATCTCACATCGCCCAGAGAAAACCAACTCCAACACAGTGGTCCCTCGGTTCTCAAATGCCTTGGAATAATTATAACTATAGGGGTAGGGGTTGGAAGTAAGTGTTCTGGTTTGTGAACCCTTTTCAGGAGCCGAACATGCTCTGTTTTGAGTGTTACGCTGAGGTCTGTCTGTTTTTGCTATTTATTTTGCATTTTTGTTTTCACAGCTTTATTTGTTTTGTTTTTGTGACTGTGTGGAACCCAGTTCAGCTACTGACTGATTGTGTGACTGCAGTACATTGTTTATTGCTTTCATTTTATGGATCAATGGTCTCGTAAGATAGTAAAATTCATGTTAAATCACTGTTTTAGGGATTGCTTTTAAAAGTCTGGAATGGATTAATCCGTTTTGCATTACTTTCTATGGGAAAGCGCCCCTTGGTTTTGGAACGCTTTGGTTTTGGAATGGACTAAGTTTGAGAACCAAGGGACCACTGTGCAGCCGAAAAATAAAACTCCTTTATGCCCCAAGATCAGTCCTCAATGTTGTTATGACAATTTTCTGCTTACTGAGGGTGTTTTCACCCCTCCCACCAGCAATTTGTTATTTTGAAAAGAGTACAGAAAGCAAATATCAAGAGGACATTTTGTCTCCGTTGCTGTAAATGGAAATAGTTTTGTTTCTGGAGCCAAGACTGGACATTGGCCCCCTGGGCAGAGGGAAGCAAAAGTTACATCTGAGGTCACCAATAAGCCGTCCTTGATTTGAGATTCTGGGTTCAACCTCTGACAGCATCTCTGGGTTGGGCTTGAAATCCTGATGTGCTACTGCCAGTCAGTGTAGACAAAACTAAACTAAATGTAATGGTGATCTGACTCAGTACAGTCATACCTCTTGTTACGTTCGGTTCAGGTTATGTCTTTTCAGGTTGCGTTCCGCACGACCCGGAAGTACTGGAAAGGGTTACTTCCGGGTTTCGCCGCTCGCGCATGCGCAGAAGTGTGAAATGACATCACGCGCATGCGCAGAAGTGGCGAATCACAACCCGTGCGTGCGCAGATGCGCCGCTGCGGGGTGCACTCTGTTCATGTTGCGAACGGGGCTCCGGAACAGATCCCGTTGCCAACCAGAGGTACCACTGTACAAGGATGGAAAGATGGGTTAAAAGAGACATCATCATCATCATCATGGCGCTCGGGGGGGGGAATTGTCATCCCGCCACTCCTTGGTGTGTGGAGTGCCTCAGGGTGCGATTCTCTCCCCGATGCTTTTTAACATCTTTATGCGCCCCCTCGACCAGCTTGTCCGGAGTTTTGGGCTGGGTTGCCATCAGTATGCTAATGACACCCAACTCTTTCTGTTGATGGACGGCCATCCTGACTCGGCCGCAGATACACTGACCAGATGTCTGGAAGCTGTGGCTGGATGGTTACGTGGGAGCCGGTTGAAGTTAAATCCCTCGAAGACAGAGGTCCTCTGGCTGGGACGGAGCGATATGGGATTGAGGGAGCAACTCCCATCTCTTGCGGGGGTGCAATTAGTGCCAGCATCGTCCGTTAAGAGTTTGGGTGTAATCTTCGATACCTCCCTCTCTATGGAGGCGCAGATTGCAGCTATAACAAAGGCTGCATTTTTTCATCTCCGCCAAGCTAAGCAGTTGGCTCCTTACCTCTCTCGCCCTGACCTAGCCACTGTGATCCACGCGACGGTCACCTCCAGACTGGATTATTGTAACTCGCTCTACATGGGGCTGCCCTTGAGACTGACCCAGAAACTCCAGCGGGTGCAAAATGCCGCAGCGAGACTCCTTACGGGGTCTTCGCTTAGAGATCACATTCATCCGGTGCTATACCAGCTGCACTGACTCCCGGTGGAGTACAGGATCAGGTTTAAGGTGCTGGTTTTAACCTTCAAAGCCCTATACGGCCTAGGGCCCTCGTACCTACGGGACCGCCTCTCCTGGTATGCCCCACAGAGAAACCTACGGTCTGCAAACAATAACATCCTCAAGGTCCCAGGCCTCAGAGAGGTTAGGCTGGCCTCAACTAGAGCCAGGGCCTTCTCGGCTGCGGCTCCAATCTGGTGGAACGCTCTGTCTCAAGAGACTAGGGCCCTGTGGGACCTGACATCTTTCCGCAGGGCCTGCAAGACAGAGCTGTTCCACCAGGCCTTTGGTCAGGGCGCAGCCTGACCCCCTCCTCTGGCAATCTGCACAGAATTTTGCTTAATTGGTTGCCATCAATTTGATTTTGATTTGATTTTAATTAATTTTATAATGAATGTTTTTAGAATGTTGGATTATTTTGATTGTTGTTAGCTGCCCTGAGCCCAGCTTCGGCTGGGGAGGGTGGGATATAAATAAAATTTATTATCATCATCATCATTTATTATTTATACCCCACCCATCAGACATTAAAAACTTCCCTAAACAGGGCTGCCTTCAGATGTCTTCTAAAAGTCAGAAAGTTGTTTATTTCCTTGACATCTGGTGGGAGGACGTTCCACTGGGCAGGTGCCACTGTTGGAAAACAGGCCTTCTCGGGAGAGTCTGGCCCCTCCCCCAGGTTCCCGACTTGTTTACCGGTGACTTCCCTGGCTGCAATCTCCGCAAGTCCAGGATAAGTCTCAATAGGCGACATCTCCCAGCGTGGGAAAATGCACACCCCCTCGCTCCTTGCTTCCCTAGCAGGGAAAGGAGATAGCCAGAAATCTATTTACATCTCTTTATTTCTGACTTTGCAGCACTACACAAAACATGTCCGATCAGTTCAGACTTCAGCAAGCAAGTGACAAAGACTTCCTTTACAAACACAACAGGAAGGTCTCATATTACACACTGAGCAAATTCCGGTGACTCGCCCTGTGAACGGACTGTAACATTGTTTCCCACTGTCAGCCCCATCATGTGATGTTTTCACCGAGCTGGTTTGCAGCTGCGTTGCATTCATATCGTAACAGCCATCACCGAGAAGGCCCTCTGCCTGGTTGCCTGTAACCTCACTTCTCTTAGAGAGGGAACCACCAGAAGGCCCTCGGAGCTGGACCTCAGTGTCTGGACTGAACGATGGAGGTGGAGACGCTCCTTCAAGTCTACTGGGACGAGGCCGTTTAGGGCTTTAAAGGTCAGCACCAACACTTTGAATTGTGCCCAGGAACATACCGGGAGCCAATGCAGATCTCTCAGGACCAGTGTTATGTGGTCCCAGCGGCCGCTCCCAGTCACCAGTCTTGCTGCCGCATTCTGGATTAGTTGTAGTTTCTGGGTCACCTTCAAAGGTAGCCCCACGTAGAGCGCATTGCAGTAGTCCAAGCGAGAGATAACCAGAGCATGCACTACTCTGGCGAGACAGTCCTCGGGCAGGTAGGGTCTCATCCTGGGTACCAGATGGAGCTGGTAGACAGCTCCCCTGGACACAGAATTAACCTGCGCCTCCATGGACAGCTGTGACTCCAGAATGACCCCCAGGCAGCGCACCTGGTCCTTCAGGGGCACAGTTACCCCATTCAGGACCAGGGAGCCCCCCACATCAGCCCGCTCCCTGTCCCCACAAAACAGTACTTCTGTCTTGTCAGGATTCAACCTCAATCGTTCTTCTTTTTAGATGAAAAAAACCCTTCTCTCTTTTGGTACAGGCTCCCACTCCACCACTGAAAAGCAGGAGGGTATTATTATTAGTAGTGATGTATGGAAGTGAGAGCTGGACCATCAAAAAGGCTGATTGCCGAAGAATGGATGCTTTTGAATTCTGATGCTGGAGGAGACTCTGGAGAGTCCCATGGACTGCAAGAAGATTCAACCGATTCATTCTTGAGGAAATCAGCCCTGAGTGCTCACTGGAAGGACAGATCCTGAAGCTGAGGCTCCAAGACTTTGGCCACCTCACGAGAAGAGAAGACTCCCTGGAAAAGACCCTGATGTTGGGAAAGATGGAGGGCACAAGGAGAAGGGGACGACGGAGGACGAGATGGTGGGACAGTGTTCTCGAAGCTACCAGCATGAGTTTGACCAAACTGCGGGAGGCAGTGGAAGACAGGAGTGCCTGGCGTGCTCTGGTCCAGGGGGTCATGAAGAGTCAGACATGACTAAACGACTAGACAACAACAACAACAACTATCATCATCATCATCATCATGCCTGTTACCTGCCAGACCACAGAGCCCCTTCCTTTTAAAGGCTAGTTTAGGCAGCTCTGGGGAGGGAGGGAATTTTCTCCCCGTCTGGCAGAAAAAAGGAGCATCTCACTTCAGAGCCAATGCATTTTCCCACCTCAGCAGGAAATCAAGCAAAATGGGATGAAGTTCAAAGCAAAATAACCTTTACAATTTATTTATTTTTAAAGGAAAGTGCCTCAACCCCAAAATGCTGAAAAATAGCCTCATGCAATTCTAGCAAAAGCACATTCCCCCCCCCCCACACCCTGGGGAGTAACTGGATGTTCCCTGACAGTTTAAATAGCTTCGGCACAGAGAGATCTGCAGAAAGCATCCAAGGGGAGAGGCAGGGAATGGAGGAGACCTTCCCTGGTTGTGCCGCAACCACGCACATTTCCCTCCCCGCTTTCGTTGAAGGGCTGAAGGGCAGAAGAACCTCCTGGAAGAGACACCAGGGATCACATCTATTGTTAATTTTGTGGGTTGGTGGGGGGGTCAGTCTGGATGATGCCCTGAGATCCCTTCCAATTCTGTGAGTCCTGCACCCAGTAAGGGTCAGAACCTAAGAGAGGAGGCTGCTGAACTGGTCAGGTGAGTTTCTTCACAAGACAGTGACCTTAGCTGGCCACTCAAATGTCCTCATCGGCATCCCAAAAGGAAGGAACCAGGTTGCAAGAGCTACAACTAAAGGATGGGGTCCTCCAGGTCAGGCATAGGCAAAGTCTGTTAGGATATTTCCGTTCCACCTTTAGAAGGGAGCAGGTTGTTGTGTCACAGCCTGCGTATTTCCTGTTCACAGGAAGTTTATGTTTTGTACATTGCTTTCGTTCTCTCTCTGTGCCTGAACACGCAAGCAGGCAGTCATGTTTTTTCTTTGTTCTGATCAACGCTGAATAAAGTTGTAAATAATGCTCTCCTGAATGTACCTTTCGTTGTACGAACTCTGCTGATAGAGCATGCACGAGCTCTGGAATGTGGCAAGCTATTTCTTGAGGCTCGTGTTGCTAATTGACTGATACTGTATCTACAGGAGATCGATGGATCGTCCGGAATCAACGTGGGGGTCATGATGGCCTTTGTCTCCCTGGCAGTATCCCAACAAAGTCAGCCCTCCAGATGTTTTTGGGACTACAACTCCCATGACCCCTAGCTAGCAGGACCAGTGGTCAGCGATGATGGGAGTTGTAGTTACTTCTGGGTTTCGCCGCTCACGCATGTGCAGAAGCACAAAATGACGTCACATGCATGCGCAGATGCGCCATTGCGGGTTGCGTTCTTTTCATGTTGCAAACCAGCCTCCGGAACGGATCCCATTCGCTGTACTGGTTTGTGTTTTCATCTGTTTTTAGTTTATCAGTGATTTTAACTGTTTTTGAACATTTTAAATGTTTTTAAAATTGCTTCCCCTTCCTTTTTTCCCCCTTCTTTTTTTTTTTGGAAACTGCTTTAAGGTTTTGTTTTGTCTTTACCATGAAGAAATGCCAGACTAGGACCCGGGAGAGAGCAGGGATAACTTATGCATGGCAACTTGTACGGTGTTGGAAGCCACCCAGAGTGGGGCAACCCAGCCAAGATGGGTGGGGTATAAATAATGAAATTATTATTATTATTATTATTATTATTATTGTTGTTGTTGTTGTGAACAAGCAGGTGGGATGTAAATGCAGCAAATAGAAATTCCGACTAAAGAAGAATGGCAGATAAAATTAATGGACTATGCAGAATGGGATAAAATGACAGGAAGGATTCGAAACCTACGGGACCAGAGATTTACAGAAGATTGGAAGAAGTACGTGAACTATCTGAAGAGCAATTGTAACCAACAAATTATGCTAGTCGGACTACAAGAAGTTTCGTAAGGAGAAATATATGAAACGTTACAACGTAGACAAAGAATAGAGATACTAGTTATGAGTTTTAAATGTAATAGAGAAAGTAAGAAATGTATACTAAGAGATTAGATTGGAAAATTTTCAGACAGGACTGATGGAAGTCAAAAAATTGTATCAGATGTAAACGTATGTTTAATTACTGTCAAAATGATATGTTAAAAAATTAATAAAAATGTATATATATAAAAAGTAAATGCAGCAAATGAATAAATAACATGTTACACAAAAAATCAATAACTTGCCTAACTTTTGCGCACTTAAAAAACGATAGTGATGCTTTCATTCACTTGCCCTCTAACAAACATGAGAATCGTGGGAACTTCCACAACGGTTTTGCTTTTTTTAACAGATCTCTGCAACATCCCGAACCCGGAATCTGTAAGGAGCTTTTTTAAGAAGAAGAAGAAGAAGAAGAAGAAGAAGAAGAAGAAGAAGAAGAAGAAGAAGAAGAAGAAGAAGAAGAAAACCCAGCTGACTTTCAACAGTTTTTAAATCTCCAGCCCAGTGTTGCTAAGTGACTTGCAATTGAGATGGAAATCCTCACCCTACTAGAGAGACTGGCGATGGTTCAGATTCAACTCCTGATGAGAAAAAGAGAAGCAGCTATTTGCCAGAGCACGGGCTGCATCCCAAAAAGCTGTCGCAGAAGCTCTCTCGGCCCATTTGATCAATGCAAAGTTCTGCATTTGGTATTCCGGGGAAATGGCTTTTTGCCTGCGGGGGAAATTCTTCATTTAAGTACAGAGGCAGGGAGGTGGGCTGAAATGGCTACAGAAGGGACCTTGAAATAAGGAGAGTTTGTGTTTTTCAGTTGGTGGGGTTGAGGGGACAGACAAGAGGGGCTCTCCAGGGAGCTGCTGAATAAAATAATTTGGAGGTGAGGAATGTTCCTACTTCATTTTTTTAAAAAAAGGAACAGGTTTTAAGAGAAGTTTTGGAAAACTACACTTGGGGGAGAGAGTGTTCAGGGGAGATAACGATAATTCAATAAATGCAAAATTGTAAGACCATAGCAGTCTCAAGGAATGGGGGCAATGAGATGTTCAGAAAATAATAATAATAATAATAATAATAATAATAATAATAATAATAATAATAATAATAAATTTATACCCCACCATCTGGCTGGAACCAGAAAAGACCCTGAGGTTGGGAAAGATGGAGGGCACAAGGAGAAGGGGACGACAGAGGACGAGATGGTGGGACAGTGTTCTCGAAGCTACCAGCATGAGTTTGACCAAACTGCAGGAAGCAGTGGAAGACAGGAGTGCCTGGCGTGCTCTGGTCCAGGGGGTCACAAAGAGGCGGACACGACTAAATGACTAAACAACAACAACAACCTACGGGACCGCCTCTCCTGGTATGCCCCACGGAGAGCCTCAAGGTCCATAAATAGCAACACCCTAGTGGTCCCGGGCCCTAAGGAAGTTAGATTGGCTTCGACCAGAGCCAGGGCCTTTTCAACTCTGGCCCCGGCCTGGTGGAACGCTCTGTCTCATGAGACCAGGGCCCTGCAGGATCTGATTTCTTTCCGCAGGGCCTGTAAGACAGAGTTGTTCCGCCTGGCCTTTGGCTTGGAGCCAATTTGATTCCCTCTCTCTCTCTCTCTCTCTCTCTCTCTTTTTTTCCCCCTCCTCTTTCTTTCTTTTCCTTCTCCTGCGATCAGGCTACATTTTAATATTTTAATGTTCCATTATTTTAATGTTGTATTTTATTTTTGTTTTTAAGTTGTAATCATTCATCTTGTTTTTATTATTGCTTGTAAGCCGCTCTGAGCCCGGCCTTGGCTGGGGAGGGCGGGGTATAAATAAAAAATTATTATTATTATTATTAATAAAAGCTATGCAGTTATTTAGATGACTATTGCTCCTTCTTACTCCTCCAAAGGCTTCAGCCGGCTGACACTCCATACGTAGATTGAGGATTTAAATTTATACCTGCCCTGTAACAAACTCACCCTCTAATTTTCAGAGCAGGCACTGTTTGGCCCATTACTGTGCCAGGATTCGGCAGCGAAAAAAGCAGGCTCATTAAGATGCGGCTGTTTCCCTTTCCGAAAACATTGCAAAGCGTCTTCCTTGCTTTTGTACAGAACCTCCCTCCCTAATTAGGCTGCGTCGCAGAAGGCAGCTATTTTCAGTGTCGCCTTTTGACACTCGCGAGCCATGTCAACAAACACAAATAGGCTTTGGGCTTCTTGTTTTTTTTTTTTTTTTAATAAATAGAATCGTAGAATGGCAGAGTTGGAAGAGACCCAAAATGTTCATCTAGTCTAACCTCCTGCATTGCAGGAATCTCAGCTAAAGAATCTCCAATGGATAGTCAGTCAACCTCTGTTTAACAACCTTCTGTGATGGAACCTAGGGCTTTCCAATCAGAAGGTTGGCGGTTCAAATCCCCGCAATGGGGTGAGCTCCCGTTGCTCGGTCCCTGCTCCTGCCAACCTAGCAGTTCGAAAGCACATCAAAGTGCAAGTAGATAAATAGGCACCGCTCCGGCGGGAAGGTAAACGTTGTTTCCGTGCGCTGCTCTGGTTCTCCAGAAGCGGCTTAGTCATGCTGGCCACATGACCCGGAAGCTGTACGCCGGCTCCCTTGGCCAATAAAGTGAGATGAGCGCCGCAACCCCAGAGTCGGCCACAACTGGACCTAATGGTCAGGGGTCCCTTTACCTTTACCTATGATGGAGAGTCTGAAGACGTCTGTTCAGCTGTCAAACAGCTCTTGCCCTCAGAATATTCTTCCTGATGTTTAGTTGGGATAATAATAATAATAATAATTTATTTATATCCCGCCCATCTGGGATATATTCCATCCACTTTTGTGCTTGGTTCCTGCTCACAGATTTGCACAGGCATATGTTTGGTGCTGGAGGAGACTCTTGAGAGTCCCATGGACTGCAAGAAGATCAAACGTATCCTTTCTTAAGGATATCAGCCCTGAGTTCTCACTGGAAGGACAGATCCTCATGAGAAGACTCCCTGGAAAAGACCCTGATGTTGGGAAAGACTGAGGACACAAAGAGAAGGAGACGACAGAGGACGAGATGGTGGGACAGTGTTCTTGAAGCTACCAGCATGAGTTTGACCAAACTGCGGAAGGCAGTGGAAGACAGGAGTGCCTGGCGTGCTCTGGTCCAGGGGGTCACAAAGAGGCAGACACGACTAAACGACTAAACAACAACAAGTAAATAGTATACAATTTAGTTTATTCAGCTGTCAGTGATCCAATGCCTTTTCCCACTGCACAGGAATGTGGAACAATCTGAGGTCATTGCAGAGATGTCATATTGTAGAATCATAGAATTGTAGAAGAAGAGGAGGAGGAGGAGGAGGAGGAGGAGGAGGAGTCTGGATTTGATATCCCGCTTTATCACTACCCGAAGGAGTCTCAAAGCAGCTCACATTCTCCTTTGCCTTCCTCCCCCCACAACAAACACTCTGTGAGGTAAGTGGGGCTGAGAGACTTCAAAGAAGTGGGACTGGCCCAAGGTCACCCAGCAGCTGCATGTGGAGGAGCAGGGAAGCGAACCCAGTTCACCAGATTACGAGTCTACCGCTCTTAACCACTACACCACACTGGCTCCAACTATGGAGGTTGAAAACAGTCACTGTGGGTGTCCCTGATCCTGCAAGCTCTTCTCAAGTTCTTATGTAACAGGATGCTGGGCTAGAGATCTGCCATGGACCTGATCCAGCAGGCTCTCATGTCCTTCTATCTCCCTCTGTGCTGCCAGAAACCTCCAGAAGCTGCAAGGCAAAGGCAGTGGTAAGCGCCACAGTTAAATTTGCCAGCTCCTCAAGAGCTCCCTGGGATTATCTGCGCATCTGAGCGAACGCAGCGGCACTCTCCTGATAGTGCAGCGCAGGGATCCCGACAAGGCTGTCCGTTGCCAAATGGCACCATGTCGAACATCGCTTGCCGGATCTCGCATGGAGCTCTTTGCAAGGCAGCCCTCGAGAAGAGGGAATTAATCATCCCGGCCATGTTCAGCATCCCTGCGTGCCATCATTTCTCTCCCTGACAGCCACGTCTCTTAGCGGTGGCCAAAAACATCCCAGTGATCCTTATTTAGAAATTCAGCAGCGAGCATTGGGTTGGAAAGCAGCGAGCTTAAAGGCTTCTGAACTGTGCAACAAAAGCAAACTCTCTTTTGTGTCGGTTGCTTTGCAAATACAAGGTGACATTCCTCTCTCTCTCTCTGCAAAAGCAGAACAATTGCAGCCCTCCCTCTCCCCTCTGCCCTGCCTCCAAATTAAGGTGCTATTTCTGCCAGCAATGTTTTCGGGTGCTACAGATGCTTAGCGAATGTCTCACACCCCCATGACGACCTCAGATGGACCCACACTTCTGTGCTATCAGAGGCAGCATCAAATATCTCTAGGCTGCATCAAGAGTACGGCAGTCACACAAAGTGACGTAAAACTACCGCTCTATTCTGCCTTGGTCAGACCCCACCTGGAGTCCTGTGTCCACCACAATTTAAGAAAGATATTGGCAAAGTGTGCAGAGGAGGGCAGCAAGGGTGACCAGGGGTCTAGAAACCAAGCCTGGTGAGGAACAGTTGAAGGAGCTGGGGATGTTTAGCCTGGGGAAAAGGAGATTGAGAGAAGATAATGAGAGCAATCTTCAAATATCTGACCCATGGAAGAGGGGACAAGCTTGTTTTCTCCTGCTCTGAAGAGTAGGATCCAAGACAATGGCTTCAAGTTACAATAAAGGTAAAGGGACCCCTGACCATTAGGTCCAGTCATGGCTGACTCTGGGGTTGCGGAGCTCATCTCGCTTTATTGGCCAAGGGAGCCTGCGTACAGCTTCCAGGTCATGTGACCAGCATGACTAAGCCGCTTCTGGCGAACCAGAGCAGCACACGGAAACGCCATTTAGCTTCCCGCCAGAACGGTACCTATTTATCTACTTGCACTGGTGTGCTTTCGAACTGCTAGGTTGGCAGGAGCAGGGACCGAGCAACGGGAGCTAACCTCGTCGTGCAGATTCGAACCGCCGACCTTCTGATTGGCAAGTCCTGGGCTCTATGGTTTAACCCACAGTGCCACCTGCATCCCTAAGTTACAATAAAAGTGATCCCAAGAACTTTCTGATGGTAAGAGCTGTTCAACAGTGGAACAAACTCTTTCTGGACTCTGGTGGTGGACTCTCCTTCCTTGGAAGTATTTAAGAGAGGGGTCAGCAAACTTTTTCAGCAGGGGCCGGTCCACTGTCCCTCAGACCTTGCGGGGGGCCAGACTATATTTTGATGAAAAAAATGAGCGAATTCCTATGCCCCACAAATAACCCAGAGATGTATTTTAAATAAAAGGACACATTCTACTCATGTAAAAACACACTGATTCCTGGACCATCCACGGGTCGGATTGAGAAGGCGATTGGGCCAGATCTGGCCCCCGGGCCTTAGTTTGCCCACCCCTGGCCTAAAGCAGGGGTCAGCAAACTTTTTCAGCAGGGGGCCGGTCCACTGTCCCTCAGACCATGTGGTGGGCCAGACTATATTTTGAAGGGAAAAAATGAACAAATTCCTATGCACCACAAATTACCCAGAGATGCATTTTAAATAAAAGGACACATTATTTGTTGTTTAGTTGTTTAGTCATGTCCGACTCTTCGTGACCCCATGGACGAGAGCACGCCAGGCACTCCTGTCTTCCACTGCCTCCCGCAGTTTGGTCAAACTCATGCTGGTCGCTTTGAGAACACTGTCCCACCATCTCGTCCTCTGTCGTCCCCTTCTCCTTGTGCCCTCCATCTTTCTCAACATCAGGGTCTTTTCCAGGGAGTCTTCTCTTTTCATGAGGTGGCCAAAGTCTTGGAGCCTCAGCTTCAGGATCTGTCCTTCCAGTGAGCACTCAGGGCTGATTTCCTTCAGAATGGAGAGGTTGGATCTTCTTGCTGTCCATGGGACTCTCCAGAGTCTCCTCCAGCACCATTCTACTCATGTAAAAACACCAGGCAGGCCCCACAAATAACCCAGAGATGCATTTTAAATAAAAGCACACAGTCTACTCATGTAAAAACACGCTGATTCTCGGACTGTTCACGGGCTGGATTGAGAAGGTGATTGGACCGGATCTGGCCCACAGGCCTTAGGTTGCCTACCCCTGATTTAAGCAGAGGTTGGAGGCCCATCTCTCATGGCTGCTTTAGCTGTGATTCCTGCAGTGCAGAGAGTTGGACTAGATGACCCTTGGGGTCCCTTCCCAGTGGCCAGCCAGATGCCTCAATGGGAAACTGGCAAGCAAGACTCAAACACAAGAGCAACTCTCACCTCCTGAAGTTTCCAGCAATTTTCAGAAGCATCGCTGCCTCTGTGAATCTGTCTAATCCTCTTTTGTTCTCACATTCTTGGTTCTTAAGTGCCATCAAGACATAGCAATGGTGTTTCTGGAGTTCTCTCTCTCTCTGTGTGTGTGTGTGTGTGTGTGTGTGTGTTTGTGTGTGCATGGGGGGGGGAGCGGCTTTAAATTGTCCCTTTGCACCAACTATCCTAAATATCACCACAGCCCTGTGATATTTTCAGAGGAGTGGGATCGCATTTCCCAGTTGCGAGGAGTCCGCTTCAACAAATGCCGATCGCCTCCTCCTGCGTCCTCCTATGCAAATAGCGTTAATTAAATGTGCAAAAAAATGTAAACATGCTCGCTGTAATCCAAATTGACAGTGTGGCTAAATATATTTATTTCCCGGGTTTTAATTAAACCCCGCAGTGCCTGAATCTTTAAACATGACTTGCATGAGCTCTGGTGAAACAGGCCTGAGTTGTGGATCAGGAGGCTGATCCATGCTGGCCGCAATTAGCACTCGCTGCCTGAGTGGCCGTCTCAGCTATTGTCTTGCAGGGGAGAGGCTTGCCTTAAATGCAAAGATATTATTTTGCCGACAAAGGTCCGTATAGTTAAAGCTCTGGTTTTCCCAGTAGTGATGTATGGAAGTGAGAGCTGGACCATCAAGAAGGCTGATCGCCGAAGAATGGATGCTTTTGAATTCTGGTGCTGGAGGAGACTCTTGAGAGTCCCATGGACTGCAAGAAGATCCAACCTCTCCATTCTGAAGGAAATCAGCCCTGAGTGCTCACTGGAAGGACAGATCGTGAAGCTGAGGCTCCAATACTTTGGCCACCTCATGAGAAGAAAAGGCTCCCTGGAAAAGACCCTGATGTTGGGAAAGATGGAGGGCGCAAGGAGAAGGGGACGACGGAGGACGAGATGGTGGGACAATGTTCTTGAGGCTACCAGCATGAGTTTGACCAAACTGCGGGAGGCAGTGGAAGACAGGAGGGCCTGGTGTGCTCTGGTCCAGGGGGTCACGAAGAATCAGACATGACTAAAAAACTAAACAACAACAACATTATTGGGGGGGGGAGTGTTGCATCCTAGCAGAGGTTCAGCTGCATTTCCTGATGCTGCAGAAAAGTTTCTGGAGACTTTGCTTTCCTTCCCTGGCTTGTCATGTTGAACCAAATCCCTTGCCTAGGATGTCATAGAATCATAGAATCCTAGAGTTGGAAGAGACCACAAGGGCCATCGAGTCCAACCCCCTGCCAAGCAGGAAACACCATCAGAGCACTCCTGACATATGGTTGTCAAGCCTCTGCTTAAAGACCTCCAAAGAAGGAGACTTCACCACACTCCTTGGCAGCAAATTCCACTGTCGAACAGCTCTTACTGTCAGGAAGTTCTTCCTAATGTTTAGGTAGAATCTTCTTTCTTGTAGTTTGGATCCATTGCTCCGTGTCCGCTTCTCTGGAGCAGCAGAAAACAACCTTTCTCCCTCCTCTATGTGACATCCTTTTATATATTGGAACATGGCTATCATATCATATGTCCTTTTTGGGCTAGAACCCCATGGGACTGGGACAGAACAACCACCAATGCATTGCAAGGGGTGGACTAGAAACTTCAGCTGGTGCAAAATTCAGCAGCTAGATTGCTCAGCGGAGCAAGACAGTTTGAGCATATGACACAGATCCTGGTCCAACTGCACTGGCTACCGATTAGTTTCCAGGTCCAATTCAAAGTGATGGTTTTGACCTATAAAGCCTTAAATGGCTCAGAACCCCAATACCTCAAGGACCACCTCTTGCCATATGAATCTACCCAGACCCTGAGATCATCTTCTGAGGCCCTCCTTCGCGTGCCTCCTCCTCGAGAGGTCTGGAGGGTGGCAACACGAGAGCAGGGCCTTCTCTGCAGTGGCTCCCTGGAATGTTCTACCCAGGGAAGTTCGCCTGGCGCCTTCATTATACACCTTTAGGCGCTAGGCAAAAACGTTCCTTTTTAACCAGGCCTTTGTTTGACTGATCAACATCTTATACCCTTGGATTATTTTCATTTTTGATGTTATATATTGTGATTTTTATTGTACCTCTGGGTATAGGGCGGTAAATAAATTCAATAAATATAATAAATAATAATAAGGACCTTTTGGGTCCCTTCCAACTCTACAGTTTTATGATTCTATTCCAGGGGTCGGCAAACTATGGCCCCCGGGCTGGATCAGGCCCACCTGGGTCCTAAATCCAGCCCACACCGTGAAGCTGCAACTAGCCGCAAAGCCAAGACAATGGCGGCAGAAGGAAGAGGCTGAGTGGCAGCGGCTCTGCTAATCAAACGCCACTGAGGTAAACCAGTCGCGGTGTTTGAGTGGCAGAGCCGCCGCCACTTGGTATCTTCCTCCCATCGCTGTCACCGACTGTCTGGCCAGAGTGGTGCATGCTCTGGTTATCTCCCACTTGGACTACTGCCATGCGCTCTACGTGGGGCTACCTTTGAAGGTGACCCAGAAACTGCAACTAATCCAGAATACGGCAGCTAGACTGGTGACTGGGAGCAGCCGCTGAGACCATATAACACCGGTCTTGAAAGACCTACATTGGCTCCCAGTACGTTTCAGAGCACAATTCAAAGTGTTGGTGCTGACCTTGAAAGTCCTAAACGGCCTTGGTCCAGTATATCTGAAGGAGCGTCTCCACCCCCATTGTTCTGCCCGGACACTGAGGTCCAGCACGGAGGGCCTTCTGGCTGTTTCCTCCATGCGAGAAGTGAGGTTACAGAGAACCAGGCAGAGGGTCTTCTTGGTAGTGGCACCCGCCCTGTGGAACGCCCTCCCACCATATGTCAAGGAAATACAGTGGTACCTCTGGTTAAGAACTTAATTTGTTCCGGAGGTTCGTTCTTAACCTTAACTGTTCTTAACCTGAAGCACCACTTTAGCTAATGTAGCCTCCTGCTGCCGCAGCGCCGCTGGAGCCCGATTTCTGTTCTCATCCTGAAGCAAAGTTCTCAACCCGAGGTACTATTTCTGGGTTAGCGGAGTCTGTAACCTGAAGCGTCTGTAACCTGAAGCGTATGTAACCCAAAGTACCACTGTAAACAACTACCTGACTTTTAGAAGACATCTGAAGGTAGCCCTGTTTAGGGAAATTTGTAATGTTTGATATTTTATTGTGCTTTTAATATTCTGTTGGGAGCTGCCCAGAATGGTGGGGAAACCCAGCCAGATGAATGGGGTATAAATAAATTATTATTATTATTATTATTATTATTATTATTATTATTATTATTATTACCTGCAACTATCAGTTTAGAAAAATCTGCATTTAAATCTGCATTCTGAAAGCTTTTTTAAAAACATTATTTTTCTGACACGTTTCTAGGTATATTTTCCTCTGAAAAGTACACCTTTCAGAGCTTACAGTATTTTGATATGCTTAAACATTCGAGGAGTGCATTGCAACATACAGAGAATCTACGAGGAGGTCAGTTTGTAGCAGGGCAGGCAAATGCCAGGTCCCAATTCAGAGGATGGGCAAATGAATGGAAAGGTTTGCTTAGCAGACCTGCCCCATCCCCAAATTGCCTTCCGGGGCTGCTCTGTGCACCGAGGAGAAAGTAATGAAGTGAGAGTTCGTTAAGAAGAAGGCACAGGCTCCTTCTTATTTGTGCAGTCACCCCAGGATGGCTGGGAGCTTCAAGTTAATTAAAAGTGTTGGATTTTTGAAGGAAGTTGGGGTTTGCACATGAGCGCTCGGGTTGGGAGGCAGCAAATGAAAAGAAGCCGTTGCAACCAATGTAAACATTGCATAATGTCTGGGAACTAATAATAATAATTTGTTATTTGTACCCCACCCATCTGGCTGGGTTTCCCCAGCCAATCTGGGTGGCTTCCAACAAAGATTAAAAATACATTAAAATGTCACACATTATAAACTTCCCTGACCAGGGCTGCCTTCAGATGTCTTCTGAATGTCAGGTAATTGTTTATTTCCTTGACATCTGATTTGATATCCCGCTTTATCACTACCTTGAGGCGTCTCAAAGCGGCTCACATTCTCCTTTCCCTTCCTCCCCCACAACAAACACTCTGTGAGGTGAGTGGGGCTGAGAGACTTCAGAGAAGTGGGACTGGCCCAAGGTCACCCAGCAGCTGCATGTGGAGGAGCGGAGACGCGAACCCGGTTCCCCAGATTACGAGTCCACTGCTCTTAACCACCGCACCATGCTGGGCAGGTCACCCTCTCATCTCGCTGGTAGGCTTACCTTCAGTTGGGGCCAGGTGGAGACCTGATCTGAGGTAAGTTTCTCCTGTCTATAATCCTTTCCTTGAGGGCAGTCACTGCAGAAAGCATCATAGATTCTGAAAGCGAAGGAAAAGGGCAGGCTGTTGGCTGGGCTGGGCTTGCACCATCAAGGCTCCTTAAGAAAATACAGTAGTACCTTGGTTCTCAAACAACTTGGAACCAAAACACTGCAAACCCAGAAGTAAGTGTTCTGGTTTGTGAGCTTTTTTCAGAAGCTGATTGTGCTCCATTTTTAGTGTTACACTTCCAATTTGAGCGCTACACTTCTGCTTTGATTGTTATTTGATATTTATTTTGCGTTTTTGTTTTTGCAGCTCCTTTTGTTTTGTTTTCGTGACTGTGTGGAACCCAGTTCTGCTACTGATTGATTGATTGATTGATTGATTGATGGTGTGACTGCAGTACACTGTTTGTTGCTTTCATTTTATGGCTCAATGGTCTCGTTAGATAGTAAAATTCATGTTGCATTGTTGTTTTAGGGGTTGTTTTAAAATGGAAGGGATTAATCCATTGTGCCTTACTTTCTATGGGAAAGCACGCCTTGGTTTTGGAACGCTTTGGTTTTTAACGGACTTCCGGAACGGATTAAGTTTGAGAACCAAGGTACCACTGTACCATAATAGCTTAAGAAGGGCCTGTTGGGTCAGGCCAGTCGCCCATCTAATATAGCATCCTGTTCTCACAGTGGCCCAACCGGATGCCTCTGGGAAGCCCACTTTTTAGGAGGACTCAAATAACACTTGTAATGTAACAAGGACTTTGGATATAATGGACAATCAAATAATTGGAGTGACATATAAAAAAGGACAAGTACTGAACCCATGGAGTGGTGAAGTCAAAAGATTCAAGAGAATCTTGTGTGTCTGTTTTTATTTGTGATTTGGAATGTAAACATTAATTTGTAAAACAAAATAAAAATTAATATTTTTTAAAAAGGAAATTGTAGCTCTGCAAGGGGAATAAGGGTCGCGGGTGGCGCTGTGGGTTAAACCATAGAGCCTAGGACTTGCCGATCAGAAGGTCGGTGGTTCGAATCCCTGCAATGGGGTGAGCTCCCGTTGCTTGGTCGCAGCTCCTGCCAACCTAGCAGCTTAAAAGCACATCAAAGTACAAGTAGATAAATAGGGAAGGTAAACGGCGTTTCCAGCGGGAAGGTAAACGGCATTTCCGTGCGCTGCTCTGCTTCGCCAGAAGCGGCTTAGACATGCTGGCCACATGGCCGGCTCCCTCGGCCAATAAAGCGAGATGAGTGCTGCAACCTCAGAATCGTTTGTGACTGGACTTAACGGTCAGGGGTCCTTTACCTTTTTAACAACTCTCAGTACCCTTAACAAACTACAATTCTTGGGATTCTTTGGAGAAAGTCATCCCTGTTTAAATGTATGGGGTGAACTCAAGATGCCTGTACGTAAATAGCAGGTAGGAGCCAAAATAGAGATGCACCTACCGTAGGATCTCCCCCTTGGTAAGAAATGTCAGCACCTGCAGGAGAGATAATGCAACAACATGAACCATATATTGGACTTTTTATTAGGAATTGTGCAGTAGGTGCAGAAATACTGAAGGAGCAGAAAATACTGTTATATGTCTTTACGTGAGCACGCAGCTCATGTTATAAAATACACATTTCAAGAACATAAGAAGGTAACAAGAGAACATCCCTCAATAGGAAACCCAAAAGCAGGATTCGATCATAAGATCACCCTCCCCTTCAGTGATTTCTAGCTACTGGTATTTAGAAGTGTTGTCTATTTACAGTTTAGTAGCGCTGCAGAGAGCTTGCTGGGAAGACCATGCATTAAAAAGGGACTAAAAAAAAAAGCTGCTGCTTCTTCTTCTTCTTCTTCTTCTTCTTCTTCTTCTTCATCTTCTTCTTCTTCTTCTTCGTCTTCTTCTTCTTCTTCTTCTTCGGCAATCACTCATAGCCCAGTAAGATTGTCTTCAATAATAATAATAAAAAAATAATAATAAAATTTTATTTATATCCCGCCCTCCCCAGCCAAAGTCGGGCTCAGAGTGGCTAACAACAATAAAAGTAAGACAGCATTCTAATATCAATTCTTTTTAAAATCAATTCAAAATCAAATTAATGGCAACCATTGGGCTAGAGTTCTGTGAAGAATTACTAAAGGAGGGGGTCAGGCTGTGCCTTGGCCAAAGGCCTGGTGGAACAGCTCCGTCTTGCAGGCCCTGCGGAAAGATGTCAAGTCCCGCAGGGCCCAAGTCTCTTATGAGAGCAAATTCCACCAGATCGGGGCCACGGGGCCGAAAAAGCCCTGGCTCTGGTTGAGGCCAGCCTAACCTCCCTGTGGCCCGGGACCTCCAAGATGTTTTTGTTTGAAGACCGTAAGGTCCTCCGTGGGACATACCAGGAGAGGCGGTCCCGTAGGTACGGGGGTCCTAGGCTGGTTTTAACAATGAGGGTTGTGTACAGCTATTAACCAAATGAAATACTGTACAACAAAGCCAGTGGACCTGATGGGATACCTGTTGAAGTCTTCAGAGTGGGTGGGATTTCAAAACATTGCTGCCTCCAGCCGTGGATCCAGGGCTTAGGCATCGTGGCTAGTATTCATCTCCACCCCCGTCGTTCTGCCTGGACACTGAGGTCCAGCTCCGAGGGCCTTCTGGCAGTTCCCTCACTGTGAGTAGCAAAGCTACAGGGAACCAGGCAGAGGGCCTTCTCGGTGGTGGCACCCACCCTATGGAACGTCCTCCCATCAGATGTAAAGGAAATAAACCACTGTCTGACTTTTAGATGACATCTGAAGGTATAGGGAAGTTTTTAATGTTTGTTGGTTAATTGTGTTTTTAGTATTCTGTTGGGACGCGGGTGGCGCTGTGGGTTAAACCACTGAGCCTAGGACTTGCCGATCAGAAGGTCGGTGGTTTGAATCCCTGTGACGGGGTGAGCTCCCGTTGCTCAGTCCCTGTTCCTGCTAACCTAGCAGTTCAAAAGCACGTCAAAGTGCAAGTAGATAAACAGGTATTGCTTCGGCGGGAAGGTAAACGGCGTTTCCGTGCGCTGCTCTGGTTCGCCAGAAGTGGCTTAGTCCTGCTGGCCACATGACCTGGAAGCTGTATGCCGGCTCCCTCGGCCAGTAAAGCAAGATGAGCACCGCAACCCCAGAGTTGGTCACAACTGGTCCTAATGGTCGGGGGTCCCTTTACCTTTACCTAATATTCTGTTGGGAGCTGCCCAGGGTGGCTGGGGAAACCCAGCCAGATGGGAGTGGTATAAATATTCTTAGTATCATTAGTATTAGTATTAGTATTAGTATTAGTATTAGTATTAGTATTAGTATTATTACCATATAGGTTGGTGGTCATCCCTGCCTCCAGTGGCAGTGAGTTCCATCATTTAACTCCACATGCCATGAATAAGTCCTTCCTTTTACAGTCGTACCTTGGAAGTCAAACGGAATCCGCTCTGGAAGCCCATTCGACTCCCAATACGTTCGGAAACCAAAGTGCAGCTTCTGATTGGCTGTAGGAATCTCCTGCAGCCAATCAGAAGCCCTGTTGGACATTCAGGTTCCAAAGAACGTTCACAAACCGGAACAGACATTTCCGGATTTGCAGCGTTCGGGAGCCAAGGTACAACTGTATCTGTCCTGAATCTTTCAACATTCAGCTTCATTGAGTGTCTACAAGTTCCAAGTGTTATGGGAGAATTTTTTATCTATCCACTCCCTCCATGCCATGCCTAATTTTACGAACTTCTATCATGTCACCTTCTTACTCGCCTTTCCTCTAAAGTCTCAAATGCTGCAAACTTTCTTCATTCGAGAATGATGAATATCTAGCGTAAAAAAAAATTCCCAGTGGTTGCAGAGCTGACATAAAATGCAATGTTTAAAACTCCAGAATTGAGTCATGGCCTGCATCAACCAAAATGACAATAACTGCATTACCCTGCTGTGGATTTTGGAATTGTTTTAAATTTGGATCAAGATGGCTTACCTTTGCTTTTAATATTTTTAAAGCTGCTATGTCCTGGTGAGTTGTTTTTTCCCAGTGTTAAAGAATGAAGAAAGAAATACTAGACAGTGCTTTCTTTCCAACTCTGAGTGATAGCTTTGGTTTATTGGACAGTACATCAATTCACACTTTCTTGAATATCTCAGAAGGGAGCCTACATTGAAGTTTTCACAGCCTGCAAGCTTAATTACACGCAGGCAATGAATTAACCAATTAAGGCAGCTGACTAATCAGCTAAGGTGATTAATGGGTGGAAACTGCCTCATTCCCCACCCCCAAGACAAATGTGAGACTAATTTAGGGGCTTTTGTGAGATCAATACTCCCGTACATTTTTCAGGGGAGTTAAAATAGAATCATTGAACTGTGGAGGAACCCACGGGATCATCTAGTCCAACCCGCTGCAAATGCAGGAATCTCAACTAAAGCACCCACAATACTTTTGAGACCTGTAGATATTGCTTGGGGGGACTTGAAGGGTCTCTATTGAAGAGTTAGCAAAAAGTCAGGTGGCGCAAGGTAGTGCGCACAAGGTAGCGCATGAGGTGTCAAGAAAAGCAAGAAAACATCCATGTTGCTGTTGCCATGGACCACCACTATAGCTGTCAAGTGTCCCTTATTTGGCGGGAAAGTCCCTTATCCCAGCGCCGTGTCCCGCTGCTGTCCCTTATTGATGACGTCCCTTAAATTTCCCGGGTTTCAAAGAAAGCAGCTCCTCTCCCTCCCTCCCTGACAACCAGACAGGAGGGAGGCTCCAACTTTGTTGCTTGGCTGCGTTGCTCACCCAATAAGGAGTCTAAGAACGACTGGGGGGTGGAGCTTGCATGCCTTGTGCTGATCAAATCGGCCGTGTTGCCTGGGGACTCGCCTTTGCTCAGCGCTTCCCAGCGGAGAGGTGACGGTGGTTTCCCTTGCTGCATCCCCTTTGCCGGGTTGCTGCGCTGTAGGAATCACCACTTGAGGCTTCGTTTGGCTGCTGCCTGAGCTTTCTGTCTTTGGCTCGGAGGGGCCTTAGAAGTCGAACATACCTGTGCCTGGGAAATCCCTTATTTTGGCTGCTGATCCCTTATTTTCAAATCTGCAAGTTGACAGCTATGACCACCACTAACTCCCATCCGATCACAATCTCTAACCACTATGCCACACCACTGATGGGAGTGGTGGTCCAAAATGCCTGGAGGGCACCAGCTTGGGGAAGGTTGCTCAAAGGCCTGGATGCGACCCACATTCACAGACAGGACCTATCCTGCCTGTTTCAGCCATCTTCATCCCAGGCCACTGGGGTTTCCCATCAGCCAGACATAGGGTGCAATTCTTCACTTTTGGCCAGGTTCATGGCTGGCATAAGCAGTGCGGCATAGCGGTTAGAGACCTGGGAGACCAGGCTGCAAGTCCCCATTCAACAAGGAAGCTCATGGGGCCAGTCGCTGCCTCTCTTGTCCTCACAGGGTCGTTGTGAGGATAAACTGGAGAGGAAGGGAGCCATGTATATAAATATGGTAGTGGACCAAATATAACAACACAGACCACAGGGGTGTTATTTTGCTTCACGGACGACACCGAATATCTGTCTGGGACAAGTGACGATAATAAATATTAAATTTTTTTATTTATACCCCGCCCTTCCCAGTTCAAAAACTGGGCAAAGGGCAGCTAACAACAAATTTAAAACACTTAATTATAAAATACAGTATAAAAACATGAATAACAATAAAATTCCAAATTCAAAAATCAATTAGATAATCCCCAGGGCTAGCTGGCTGAATTGATCCTACTTGGGGCAGTGAGGAGGCCAGGGGAGAATGAGCTGTGGGGTCTCAGAGTGGGTGATCTTCATAAAAAGGCGAGGGGAAGGGAAGGAATATAAAAGATCAGGCTGAATTCAAATTAAAGGCCAGGCGGAATAGCTATCTCTTACAGGCCTGATGGAAGGAGGTTAAATCCTGAAGGGCCCTGGTCTCATGGGACAGAGCATTCCACCAGGTTGGAGCCATCACTGAGAAGGCCCTGGCCCTGGTGGAGGATGGTCTGACTTCCTTAGGGCCCAGGACCTCTAAACTATGGTTATTCATGGACCTTAAGGTCCTCTGCGAGGCAGACCAGGAGAGGCGATCCGTATAGTTAAAGCTATGGTTTCCATGATCACTGCAGATGGTGACAGCAGCCACGAAATTAAAAGACGCCTGCTTCTTAGGAGAAAGGTGATGGCAAACCTAGGCAGCATCTTAAAAAGTAGAGACATCACCTTGCCAACAAAGGTCCGTATAGTAAAAGCTCTGGTTTTCCCAGTAATGATGTATGGAAGTGAGAGCTGGACCATCAAGAAGGCTGATCGCCAGAGAATGGATGCTTTTGAATTATGGTGCTGGAGGAGACTCTTGAGAGTCCCATGGACTGCAAGAAGATCAAACCTCTCCATTCTGAAGGAAATCAGCTCTGAGTGCTCCCTGGAAGGACAGATCCTGAAGCTGAGGCTCCAAGACTTTGGCCACCTCATGAGAAGAGAAGACTCCCTGGAAAAGACCCCGATGTTGGGAAAGATGGAGGGCACAAGGAGAAGGGGACGACAGAGGACGAGATGGTGGGACAGTGTTCTCAAAGCGACCAGCATGAGTTTGACCAAACTGCGGGAGGCAGTGGAAGACAGGAGTGCCTGGCCTGCTCTGGTCCAGGGGGTCACAAAGAGTCGGACACGATTAAACAACTAAACAACAACAATAACAACAAAGGTCCTCTGCAGGGCATACCAGGAGATGCGGTCCCATAAATATGAGGGACCTCTCAACTATGGTTATTCATGGACCTTAAGGTCCTCTGCGGGGCAGACCAGGAGAGGCGGAAATACGAGGGCCCTAAGCCACCAACAGGAGGGTTTGGGGATCGTCTGTCCCTCTGCTCACCTGATATTCTTCCAGATCCTTTTTCTTCATGGAGTGACTTAAACACTGACCCATTCTCCTGCCCAGAATGTCAACCCTGGGGAGACGAATGGAATGAGGGACCCAGTAACCATTGGTGACAGAATGTGCGCCATGGATCCAGGCCTGCTTCTGTCATAGGTGCCAATCGAATCTTCCCATAAAATGGGCGTAGGGACACCCTGTTGCCTTCAGAGAGCTGGAGGCTTGTAGGATCTCTCCTTTGTCTTCATTGTGATGATCCGCATGCTTTCATAAGATGTGTGTGTGTTTAATTTTAAAAATATGATTAACAGCTATGTTTTTAGCTGTTTCTGTTTTAGATGTGAGCCACTTTGCATATTTGATGAAGGGTAAAGGTAGGATTATTAATATTATTATTATCAGTGGGGGTTTTTCAGGGGGTACTCAAAGGTACGCGATGCTGGCACGTCTTTTGTTTTGTTGTTAATAAGTGTGGCACGTACTGTAACAACTTCATGGTGAGTATCGGCACCTATTTTCCTAGAAAAAAAGCTATTATTATTATTATTATTATTATTATTATTATCTACTTGATTATTATCTACCAGACTTGATTATTGTAACTCACTCTATGTGGGGCTGCTGTTGAGACTGACCCAGAAACTCCAGCGGGTGCAGAATGCTGTGGCGAGACTCCTTACGGGGTCCTCACCACGAGATCATATTCACCCGGTGCTATACCAGCTGCACTGGCTCCCGGTGGAGTACAGGATCAGGTTTAAGGTGCTGGTTTTAACCTTTTAAGCCCTATACGGCCTAGGACCCTTGCACCTACGGGACCGCCTCTTCTGGTATGTCCCATGGAGGACCTTAAGGTCCACAAATGACAACATTTTGGAGGTCCCAGGTCGCAAGGTGGTTAGCTTGGTCTCAACTAGGGCCAGGGCTTTTTCGGCCGTGGCCCCGATCCGGTGGAACGCTCTGTCCCAAGAGACTAGGGCCCTGCGGGACTTGACATCTTTCCGCAGGGCCTGCAAGACAGAGCTGTTCCGCAAGGCCTTTGGCCAAGGCACAGTCTGACCCCCTCCTTCTGTAATCCTCATAGAACTCTAACCCAATAGTTGCCATTAATTTGACTCTGAATTGATTTTAGAATGAATTGATTTTAGAATGCATTTCAATTAATTGATTGTGATTTTATGTAAACTGTGTTACTTTTACTGTTGTTAGCCACTCTGAGCCTGGCTTCGGCTGGGGAGGGTGGGATATAAATAAAAATTTGTTGTTATTATTATTATTATTACTACTACTACTACTACTACTATAACCTTGAGGGGCAATTGGAAAAGGGTGTGGTTGCTCCATGGAGGGCAGGTTAGCGTAAAGAGGGGTGAGGAAAAGGCAACTATGCCCATTCTGGTTTCCCTCATTTTCTCAATCTTAAGTTCTCCACATTCCCACATCAGTCTGTGATTGATTGATTTAAAAAATCGAGTGTCCTGATCTGGGCACTTCAGTTTAAGGAAGATATGGACAAGCTGGAAGGTGTGCAGCCAAGATGATCCAAGGTCTGGAAACCAAGCCTTATGAAGAATGGTTGAAGAAGCTGGGTATGTTTAGCCTGGAAAACAGGAAAAGAGATGCGAGTGCTGCCTTCAAATATCCAAAGGGCTGTCACATGGAGATGTTAGGATATAATTCCGTTTCACCTTAAAAGGGTACAGGCCTGACTGTTGTGTGTCACATGCCTGTTTACTTCAAGCACTGTCTCGCTGGGAACTTCCGTTTGTATAGAGCTTTTGTTTTCAGTTGTTTTGTTGGAGACGAAGGGAAGCCAACATGTTTTCCTTTGTTCCTGAACTATGCTGAATAAAATACCTGTAAATACTGCTTACACATGTCTCTGTCCGCCTCTTCTGTTGCAAAGAGTTCTTATCTCTGCTGGTTTGCCTGCTCAGAGTCTCTCAAGGTATCTGAGGCTTGGGTTGCAGTTTTGATGCTGTTCTGAGAACCGGAGTATCGCCCGGCTGCCGGCTGGTGGGTGGAGCCAGCTGGGGGCCTGAATTGCCCCCGTCTCCCGGCAGCATCCCAACAGAAAGATGGAGGAAGCTTGTTTTCTGCTGCCCCGGACAGTAGGATTTGAACCTTGGCTTCCGGTTACCAGGCAGGAGATTCTGACTAAACATCAGGAATACCTTTCTGGTGGTAAGAGCTGTATGACAGTGGTATGGACAACCTCAGAAGGTGATGGACTCTCTTTCATTGGAGGTGAAAGCAGCAGTTTAGTGGCCACCTGTCAAAGTCTCTTTAGCTGTGATTCCTGCATTGCAGAGGGTTGGACTAGATGACCCTTGAGGTCCCGTCCATCGCTACAATTCTATGATTCTAAATGGTTTATATTTCAAATAGAATGAATGAACAGCCCATCTTCCTGTTGTGCATGTTGGCAACCATGCTGATCTATCAGCTACTTTAAAATAAGCCTGCATTTTGAATTGCATTTTAACCTGTATTTTAAATTGGTTTCCCCCCCCCTTTTTGCTCCCCCCTCTCTTTCCCCCCATTATGTTTTTACTGTGATTTTATTAGTGTTAGCCACCCTGAGCCCAGCTCTGGCTGGGGAGGGCGGGGTATAAATAAAATTTATGATGATGATGATGATGACGATGTTTGATTCACTCTGTATTCAAATGTGAAATTTGCGCTTTCCGAACCAAAACAGAGTTATCCCATTCATCTGAATTTTGCAATGCAGTTCATTAGGAGGCTGTGTTCATAAAAAAAAATATTATATGAATGAAAGCAGCTTATATAGATGCATGATCAGATTAGGGGCCATATCTGTGGGGAGCCAGCAATCAGGATTCGAACTCAAGAGCAACACACTCCCCTCCTTGCTTTCCAGCAACTGGTATTCAGAAGTGTTGCTGCCTCGAACTATATTATGGGATAGCTCAACTCAAATGTGTTATGTAATGTACAGAGAAATGTCATTGCATGTTGTCAGAGCTGCCTCTAGGTCCCAGCTCACAGAGGACCAATGCTAGGCTGTCGTAATGTACAAAAGTCTTTATTGAAGTTCAATTTCCATTTCAAAGCCGCAGCGTGCAGCCCTACGTCTTAAACCCTAGATCGGCGAAGTCCCGTCTGAGTCTCCTCCCCTCTGACACCAGTTTAAGATCCTAGCCCTGCTCCACCTTTTCCGCTGCTCTCTCCTCCTCTGGGTCCTCCTGCCCGCTGGGGCATTGCCCTTTCTGGACTCTTCCGACGCTGAGTCGCTTAGCTCCTCCCCCTGCCTCCGGCGGGCTTTAGGACCCGGTTCCCAATCCTCATTCTCCGTTGTCCCGCGCTCCTGTACATTTGAACTTGCCTCTCGCGCCAACCCAGTGACCTTTCTCCTAACCGTTACACTACTTCTGTCACTGCTTCCCTCTTCCGGGATGCTGGCCGGATCTGACCTTCCCTCCGTTGTCCGACTCTCCGATGGAGGCGTGGTCAGCCCTGCCTCGTCTTCTCTCCCTGGTGGGGAGTGCACTGGCCCCGATACTTGGGACCCTTCCCCCCCACTCTGCTCTGGTGGGGAGGCTGGTCCTGATTTCCAACTACTGCTCTGGGAGTCCCTGCTGCCCCCTTGCTCCTGGGGCGTTCCCCTTGGGAACCCCCTACCTCTGGCCACTGGCGCCCCCTTCTGTGAATCTTCCGATTCGCTGGAGAGGCTCATGGAATCCCTTGGCCCACTGTCCTCTTCTCCTACGCTCCCCTCGGATTCTTCCCCTTCGCTCTCCATTCCCTCTCTTCCCTGTGCCTCTGCCCCTGAGCCCCTGACACATGTGAATATGTTCAGAGTGCTCAAAATGTTGCTGACATATTTGCAAACCGTTGTCGTTTGTGAAAAACAAGCAAATGTGTGTATGCTTCCATTTGCAGAACAAAGTGGGGTAAAATACTTTGTATGTGCTCAGAAGTTAATTGCACTGTGTGTGAGCTGTGAGGGGGTGTTGGGAATCTGAATACATGCAGCTACCCACACAGAGTCAATTAGGGTTTGGCAGACAGCCAAGGCAATGTGAAGGAGTAAGTCTGCCTGGTGATAACAGAGGCATGGAGACAGCTCCCTGATTGGTCAAGCTCTCTCATGGGAATAATGATTAATGGCCTACTAACCTGAAGGTGTTGGTTTCAGTAGTACAAGTTTCAGTTCAGGTGTAGGAGTTGTGAGTCGTGCATGAGAGATCTAGTTAAAGATCTGTGTTCTGTTCTGTTCTGGTAAATAGTCCACTGTATATAGTCCACTGTATAAAAAGCAGAGACATCACCTTGCCAACAAAGGTCTGTATAGTTCAAGCTCTGGTTTCCCCCGTAGTGATGTATGGAAGTGAGAGCTGGACCATAAAGAAGGCTGATCACCGAAGAATTGATGCTTTGGAATTCTGGTGCTGGAGGAGACTCTTGAGAGTCCCATGGACTGCAAGAAGATCAGACCTCCCCATTCTGAAGGAAATCAGCCCTGAGTGCTCACTGGAAGGACAGATCCTGAAGCTGAGGCTCCAAGACTTTGGCCACCTCATGAGAAGAGAAGACTCCCTGGAAAAGACCCTGATGTTGGGAAAGATGGAGGGCCCAAGGAGAAGGGGACGACAGAGGACGAGATGGTGGGACAGTGTTCTTGAAGCTACAAACATGAGTCTGACCAAACTGCGGGAGGCAGGGGAAGACAGGAGTGCCTGGCGTGCTCTGGTCCAGGGGGTCACGAAGAGTCGGACACGACTAAATGACTAAACAAACAACAAATTCCTGATTCCTGCTTTGTCCATCCTGTCTGCAGCCAAGCTGCCACTTGCTTTCGTGAACTCTGTGTTTACTCTGCGAGGTCTGGCTAAGGTCCTGCAACTAGAAGAAGAAGAAGAAGAGTTTGGATTTGATATCCCGCCTTTCACTCCCCTTCAGGAGTCTCAGAGCGGCTAACAACCTCCTTTCCCTTCCTCCCCCACAACAAACACTCTGTGAGGTGAGTGGGGCTGAGAGACTTCAAAGAAGTGTGACTGGCCCAAGGTCACCCAGCAGCTGCATGTGGAGGAGCGGAGACACGAACCCGGTTCCCCAGATTATGTGACTGCCGCTCTTAACCACTACACCACACTGGCTCTCAAACTAGCCAGAAAGTTGCAAAACAACAATAGGTTATGCCAATACATGTGACTCTTAATCTCAGGGTTGTGAGTTCAAGACCCGCATTGGACAAAAGATTCCTGCATTGCATTGGGTCGGACTAGACGGCCCTCCCAACTCTACAATTCTATGAAACTGTGGAGGGCATTGCTTAGCTATCATGGCCCCCCTCCTCTATGCATTTTTCTAAACCTCTTTCAAGGCCATCTGGGTTGGTGCCCATCGTGCCCACGGGGATCCCAAAATCAAGACCTTGTCCTTCCAGCGTCTTCAAAATCTTAGCTTGACACTGAAAATGCGCCACGAGGTTTTGTACGTAGCATCTGCCTCTTATTCCTAGGGGAGGGAGGGGCAGATTTGAGGAGCCTGTTCCCCAGAGCCGCACCACACTTTAAATCCAATGCCTTGCGGAATATCCGCTACCTTTGGAAGCCTGGCGTCAGCCAATTTCGCAAGCGTACATTTGATCCAAAGGCATGAAAAACCGGCTCGAAAAGGGCTTAACGAAGAAAATAACGGCAATGCCCCATGCTGGGTGCACGTCATTGCTTTCAAGTGAAGTTTCATCCATTGTTTGTTAGCAGAAGCCGTGGATGGAAGTCGGTTCCAGGGTGGGGGGGGGGATGGAGAGAGAATTTGGATTGACAGAAGGAAGCTTGCTGTGCAGAGAAAATCCAGGACCACAGTTCAAAGTTTTTCCATCACTAAAACATAAACAAACAAATATAATGTTACACACCTCCCGAATTTTGAGGCGGTGAGGGAATCCAGGGATTTCTGTGCTAACCCATGGTTCTGTTTCAATAATAATAATAATAATAATAATAATAATAATAATAATAATAATAAATTATACCCCGCCCATCTGGCTGAGTATCCCCAGCCATTCTGGGCGGCTCCCAATCAAGTGTTAAAAACAGTACAGCGTTAAATATTAAAAACTTCCCTGAACAGGGCTGCCTTAAGATGTCTTCTGGATGTCAGGTAGTTGTTTATCTCTTTGACATCTGAAGGGAGGGTGTTCCACAGGGCGGGCGCCACTACCGAGAAGGCCATAATAATAATAATAATAATAATAATAATAATAATAATACCCCACCCTCCCCAGCCAGAGCTGGGCTCAGTACGGCTAACACCAGTAAAATTACAGTAAAAACATAACAGGGGGGGAAAAAAACCCAATTTAAAATACAGGTTAAAATGCAATTTAAAATGTAGCCTCATTTTATAAGTAGCCCATAGATCAAGACCATAAGGGGAGGGAAACATAAGAGTCAGACTGGGTCCAGACAAAAGGCCAGGCGGAACAGCTCCGTCTTGCAGGCCCTGCGGAAAGACGTCAAGTCCTTGGAATGAATGGAGATCAACAGAGATTGTGGTGTTTGGGCTGGGGAGGGCGGGGTATAAATAAAATTATTATTATTATTATTATTATTATTATTATTATTATTATTATTATTATTATTATTATAAAGCAACTGTACCAAAAGGCATTACAGTGGTACCTCAGGTTACAGACACATCAGGTTACAGACTCCACTAACCCAGAAATAGTACCTCGGTTTAAGAACTTTGCTTCAGGATGAGAACAGAAATCGGGCTCCGGCAGCGCGGCGGCAGCAGGAGGCCCCATAAAGTGGTGCTTCAGGTTAAGAACAGTTTCAGGTTAAGAACAGACCTCAGGAACGAATTAAGTACTTAACCCTTATTGTTGAAATAAGACATTGCAGGGGGATTTTTGTCTCGCTCAGGGTGCCCTATTACCAAAATCTGCCCTACTTCCAATTTTTCCTTTGCATCCACAGCCTTAGCTGCGGAGAGTTTTATCACCCAATTTGGAGATTTGTGAAACTGGAAAGCTTGCATATTTCTACACCAACCCAGGTTGGCGCCTTTTTCCGCCAATATCTCCATGTAGGAAGAAAACTGAGAGTAAGGCAGACTCATTCCTCACGGCACTTGGAAACTGTCACACGTGCTTTGCCAAAGCCATTCCCGATCTCAGGAGGGGGGGGTGTTGCGGGCTCACGACCCCATCCACATTCTCGCGGGGCTGGCGCCAGCCCCGTGGGATTTTGGATTTCTCATTAGTATGCACCTTTCCCAGCGTCGGCCAATCGGCGGGCTGAAGGGGCGGGCCTACCTAAGGGCACTTAAGGTCAGGGCAGCCCTGGCTCGCCCCTTTTCCTTCTTCGCAGCAGCCGCGGTTTCCCACCCACCTGCCCTTTAGGTTTGCCTTGGACTTTGCTATGGGCTTCGGCTGGTCCCACCGCAAGGGGCCTGGTAGGAGTTTTTCCATTTGGCTAATTGGCTGAATTTCGAAGCCACTTGGTTTTTTCGCCTACCTCGTAGCAAAACGTCACAACTCCTTGGTTTTGGCGGTTAGGCATTGGCAGGGGTATTGTTATGCAAATGAGATTGGGGGGGAGGAGCGCCATCACCTCCCCCAATTCTTGATGGGTAGTTCGTTAAAGGACTCCGAGGGGCGTCGCCTCATCCGAAACCTACGGAGGCTAGGGCCTAAAGCGCGCCCCCGAGCGGTAACCCCTTGGGGAGCGCCAAGGGATGTGCATCTCGGGGGCTCCCCCTGTTGGTGGTTAACCCTTCCCGGTTAGACCGGATAGTCCAGGGGTCTGCAACCTTTAAGACAAAAAGAGCCACTTGGACCCGTTTCCGAAGAAAAAACAACAACTGGGAGCCGCAAAACCATTGCAACATTTAAAACAAATATAACACTGCATACATTGTTTCTTAGCCCAATGTTATCCTCGTCATTATAAAAATAACTTTTTTGACACTTTTTAATTATTTTTTGTTTGACCCCTCAGAATTACTCCTCCTCATAGAAATAAACGTTATATTAACAAGTTACCTTTTTTTGAGTGTGTGTTCTTCACTCCCCTTCAAAACAGTAGCTGCAAATTGCAAAGCAATAGCAGCAAATCAGCCAGCAACAAAGACATGCTATATACCGTATTTTTCGCTCCATAGGACGCACTTTTCCCCTCCAAAAATGAAGGGGAAATCTGTGTGCGTCCTATGGTGCGAATGCAGGCTTTCGCTGAAGCCTGGAGAGCGAGAGGCATCGGTGCGCACCGACCCCTCTCGCTCTCCAGGCTTCAGGAAGCTATCCGCAAGCCTTGCAAGCCCGGCGGGAGTTCCCACAGGCTCACAAGGCTTGCGGGCAGCAGCCTGCAGCCCCAGCGAGTGTCCGCAAGCCTTGCGCGCCTGGCGGGAGCTCCCGCCAGGCGCGCGAGGCTTGGGGCGGCAGCCTGTTGCCCGAAGCACGGGGAGCCCTCCGGAGGGCTCCCCGTGCTTCAGGCGAGTGTCTGCAAGCCTTGCGCGCCCGGCAGGAGCTCCCGTCGGGCGCGCAAGGCTTGGGGCGGCAGCCTGTTGCCCGAAGCACAGGGAGCCCTCCGGAGGGCTCCCCGTGCTTCGGGCGAGTGTCTGCAAGCCTTGCGCGCCCGGCAGGAGCTCCCGTCGGGCGCGCGAGGCTTGGGGCGGCAGCCTGCCGCCCGAAGCACAGGGAGCCCTCCGGAGGGCTCCCCGTGCTTCGGGCGAGTGTCTGCAAGCCTTGCGCGCCCGGCAGGAGCTCCCGTCGGGCGCGCGAGGCTTGGGGCGGCAGCCTGCCGCCCGAAGCACAGGGAGCCCTCCGGAGGGCTCCCCGTGCTTCGGGCGAGTGTCTGCAAGCCTTGCGCGCCTGGCAGGAGCTCCCGTCGGGCGCGCGAGGCTTGGGGCGGCAGCCTGCCGCCCGAAGCACAGGGAGCCCTCCGGAGGGCTCCCCGTGCTTCGGGCGAGTGTCTGCAAGCCTTGCGCACCCTGCAGGAGCTCCCGCCGGGAGCTGCTGCTGCTGGGAGCCCCCACAACCCCCGAAAGAGGACTCGCTCCAGAGATCCTGGCGGCTCCCAACCCGGGGTCGCTTCACCGCGCGGGGCAACAATGAGTGAAAGGAGGCGCACTAAAAACAATGGCTCACGGGGAAGGCGGGCGCGTGCCGCTCGGCCCTTGGGGAGCCTTCCTGCTGCCGCTGCCCTGCGCCCAACTCGCGAGGAGAGTGGCGCTGCCTTCTGCTCTCCGCCGCCGTCTCACAGATGACAGCGACTGCACGGGAACAAAGGAAAATGCGCCTCCTCCCCTCGCCTCCACCCCGGAGCCGCGGCAAAGGCGTTAAAGAGCCGCATGCGGCTCCGGAGCCGCAGGTTGCCGACCCCTGGGATAGTCTGTTAGGGCCAATGCCTAAGGCCAATACCGCTCTTACCTGTAATCAATAAAGTTGTGCCATTTTCGCCCATTAACCTTAATATTGGTGTCCGGTGTCTTTATTTACTACATCTGGGGATGGGGTGGGAATTGCCACGCAAATGGCTTTGCCTTGCAAAATGGGCTCCTCCTTTTTTTACAAAAAAACACAAACCCACTAAACTCTGCTCCTGCTTCTCTGTGTTTGTAGGGAAAAAAGATCTTCACCCCCTTTTTAAAAACCAGGCCTGGTCTGGGTTGTCTTTTGAGGCCTGGCCTGTCGCTTTCCAGCTGAGTAGACATATGGTCTTCATAGATAATTCAAAGTTTAACCACATTAGAGAGTCTAAAAATAAACTCTCCTGGAAGTGTGAGCCTTTGTCGTCGTCCTCAGAGAGGACCACGTGGTCGGGGCAGCCATGCCAGCTCAAGGAAGACTCAAGGCAGGCGCTCCCGTTCGGACTTCTGCTCGCCCGAAGGACGGTTTGTTAAATGAATTGTTTGGGAAATTATGGGGGGGCACATCTTTAAAGTTAAATATTACAATGCGGGTGGCGCTGTGGGTTAAAGCTTCAGCGCCTAGGGCTTGCCGATCGAAAGGTCGGTGGTTCAAATCCCCGTGGCGGGGTGCGCTCCCGTTGCTCGGTCCCAGCGCCTGCCAACCTAGCAGTTCGAAAGCACCCCCAGGTGCAAGTAGATAAATAGGGACCGCTTACTGGCGGGAAGGTAAACGGCGTTTCCGTGTGCTGCGCTGGCTCACCAGATGCAGCTTTGTCACGCTGGCCACGTGACCCGGAAGTGTCTCCAGACAGCGCTGGCCCCTGGCCTCTTAAGTGAGATGGGCGCACAACCCCAGAGTCTGTCAAGACTGGCCCATACGGGCAGGGGTACCTTTACCTTTACCTTTTTATTACAAATATTATGCCTGAATGTATCCTTTCAACTTGACAGCTCAGGGAAGTTACCTAGCTTTAAAAATAATATAAAATCATCTCCTTTCCAAGTTTCCTCCATTCCAAAGCTATTTTCCCCTTGAAAAAGGACTCCAGGAAGTTCCCAGAGGTGACAATTGCTGGGCTCATTGTTAGCCAAGGGAAGCCAAATCTCATCACCTGACTTGCCTCAGGCTCCAGACATGCAAAGGAACTTCTATTGTACTTTTGGGTGGTGGGTACTTAAGACATATTTGTCTATCCTAATCTTATACCTGGGTCTTGCCCTCCCACGTCTGCTTATGCTAATCTTGTGCCAAGGACTTGTCTGGACATAACAAAAAAAATTCCTTCCAGTAGCACCTTAAAGACCAACTAAGTTAGTTCTTGGTATGAGCTTTCGTGTACATGCACACTTCTTCTTGTCTGGACATGTTTGCCAAGGTTAACCCCACCCCTTTTGTGACATGTCAGTGTCGGAAATCAAGCCTTTATCAAGAGAAACTGGCAACTCTCCCAGGCACCCGGCATGATTCCCTGTTGACCTCCCTGGCTGCATTCCCCAGCAAGTTCCAGGCGAGGTCTCGATAGGCGATTCTTCTCAAACGTGAGAAGAACACACCCCCTCTTTCCTGCCCCCTGGCAGGGGAAAGAGATAGACAGAAACATATTTACATGCCTTTATTTCTGTCTTTGCAGCATTACAAAAAACATGACTGTTCTCTTCAAGCTCCAGCAGTCAAGTGACAAACACTTCCTGGACAGGAATAAACGGAAGAGCTCATATTACACTCTGAGCTAATTTCGGTGCTTCGCACTGTGAATTGACTGTCCCTCTGTTTCCCACGGACAGTCCCAACATTCCCATTATGTTTTGCTTTCAAGCTAGCAGTTTGCAGCTGCATTGCTTCAATATCGTAACAGTCAGTGATGTAGCAATGATGTAGCAATGATGCTGTACGAACTATATTCTGGGATATGGTGGGAAACTTTCAAAAGTCCTTCTCACGCCATCCTTGGGGTTCAAAATTCCTCTTTGAACCTGTTGCAAAATAAACTTTGGTCTACAGCTATTTGCTCCAGTTGGTGGCTGGACTCCTTCCTTTATTCTGCAGGGACCCGCGGGCTCTGCCCGACCAGCTGGGGGACTGAGCAGCCTCGCACCTAGAGTTTTCCATAACAGAATGAAGAACTAGCTGACCTTGGGAGTAGATTGCTGCGTCTTAAAGGCCCCGATTTGCTCAGGGTGTGGTCTTAGAAGCACAGAGTTGTAGATGGCAAGGGACCCCGAGGGTCATCCAGTCCAACCCCCCTGCAGTGCAGGAATAGAACCGTAACCACTGCCCCCTTCCTGAAGATGAGGAGGTCTGGCTCCGGTCAGTGCTTGAATGAGTCGTTTTCTGGGAGTCATTTGGACACGGCCTTGGGTTCCATGATGGAAGAAAGAGGAGACAAATGGATGGGAGAGAAAGAGAGAGAGAGAGAGAGAGAGAGAGAGAGAGAGAGAGAGAGAAAGAAAGAAAGAAAGAAAGAAAGAAAGAAAGAAAGAAAGAAAGAAAAGAGAAGAGATGGATTACAGTGAGCTTGTTGTTGTTTAGTCGTTTAGTCGTGTCCACCTCTTTGTGACCCCCTGGACCAGAGGACGCCAGGCCCTCCTGTCTTCCACTGCCTCCCGCAGTTTGGTCAAACTCATGCTGGTAGCTTTGAGAACACTGTCCCACCATCTCGTCCTCTGTCGTCCCCTTCTCCTTGTGCCCTCCATCTTCCCCAACATCAGGGTTTTTTCCACGGAGTCTTCTCTTCTCATGAGGTGGCCAAAGTCTTGGAGCCTCAGCTTCAGGATCTGTCCTTCCAGTGAGCACTCAGGGCTGATTTCCTTCAGAATGGAGAGGTTGGATCATCTTGCAGTCTGTGGGACTCTCAAGAGTCTCCTCCAACACCAGAATTCAAAAGCATCCATTCTTCGGCGATCAGCCTTCTTGATGGTCCAGCTCTCACTTCCATACATCACGACTGGGAAAACCAGAGCTTTTACTATGCTGACCTTAGAGGAGGAAATTGCACCTTGGAAGCCAAATTTACTGCTTGGGGCAGTAAAGGCAAGTGATGGACAGGAATGCTGTGGCCTTCCAGATGTTGTTGGGCTCCAGATGTTGTTGGGCTCCAACTCTCACCAGCCCCAGCTAGCATGACCAATGGTCACAGATTGTGAGAGCCACACCTGCTGGGCCACTGGATTAAACCAATCCAAGTCCCTGGAGGGCTAGTAAGGTGCAGTGGTTTTGGTGTCTGGCTATGACCTGGACAACCAGGAGTTCAAATCCCCACTCAGCCATGAAACCCACTGGGTGACCTTGGGACCAGTCACTCACTCTCAGCCTACCCTGCCTCACAGGGTTGTTGTGAGAATAAAATGGGCAGGAGGAGAACTATGTACACCCCCTCACTGGAGGAAAGGTGGGATGGAAATGCAATCCACCCATCCATCAATTGAGTCCAAGTGCAGCATGATGCTTAGAGCATCAGCATACTGGGACCCAGAAGAGACCAAAGTTTGAATCTCTGCTCAGTCGTGCGACTCACCAGGTGACCCTGAGGCCCGTCATTGCCTCTCTCAGCCTAATATAGCTTGCAAGGTTGCTGTTGTGAGGATAACATGAAGGGGGGGATAGATAGATAGATAGATAGATAGATAGATAGATAGATAGATAGATATAGATAGATAGATGATAGATAGATAGATAGATGATAGATAGATAGATAGATAGATAGATAGATAGATAGATAGATGATAGATAGATAGATAGATAGATAGATAGATAGATAGATAGATGACAGATATACAGTGGTACCTTGGGTTAAGTACTTAACTCTTTCCGGAGGTCCGTTCTTAACCTGAAGCACCACTTTACCTAATGGGGCCTCCTGCTGCCGCCGTGCCACTGGAGCACAATTTCTGTTCGCATCCTGAAGCAAAGTTCTTAACCCAAGGTACTATTTCTGGGTTAGCGGAGTCTGTAACCTGAAACATCAGTAACCCGAGGTACCACTGTAGATGATAGAGATAGATAGATGTAGATGATAGAGATGATGATAGATAGATAGATAGATAGATAGATAGATAGATAGATAGATAGATGATAGATAGATAGATAGATAGATAGATAGATAGATAGATAGATAATAGATAGATAGATGATAGATAGATAGATAGATAGATAGATAGATAGATAGATAGATAGATAGATATAGAAAGATAGAGATAGATAGATAGATAGATAGATAGATGATAGATAGATAGAGAGATAGATAGATAGATAGATAGATAGATAGATAGATAGATAGAGATAGATAGATGATAGATAGATAGATAGATAGATAGATATAGATAGATAGATAGATGATAGATAGATAGATAGATAGATGATAGATAGATAGATTAGATAGATAGATAGATAGATAGATAGATAGATGATAGATAGATAGATAGATAGATAGATAGATAGATAGATAGATAGATAGATAGATATAGATGATAGATAGATAGATAGATAGATAGATAGATAGATAGATAGATAGATAGATAGATAGATAGATAGATATGAGAGAGAGAGAGAGAGAGAGATGGATGTCAAGGAAATAAACAACTATCTGACTTTTAGAAGACATCTGAAGGCAACCCTTCATGTTTGATGGTTTACCATGTTTTTAATATTTTGTTGGCAGCTGCCCAGAGTGGCTGTGCGTGGGGTCATTATTATTATTATTATTATTATTATTATTATTATTATTAGGACCAGTCCTCCTATTATGGAAAGTGAGATGACCCCCACCTCAGGCTGAAAATTTGGAGGTACAGTCATACCTCGGGTTGAAGTTGCTTCAGATTGAGCGCTTTCTGGTTGCGCTCTGCGGCGACCCGGAAGTAACAGAACGCATTACTTCCGGGTTTCACCACTCGCGCATGCGCAGACGGTCAAAGTGATGTCACGCGCATGTGCGGAAGTGGCAAATCGCGACCTGCGCATGTGCAGATGCGCAGTCACGGGTTGCGTTCACTTCAGGATGCGGGGCTCTGGAACGGATCCCATTTGCATCCTGAGATACCACTGTACCATTAAGAATGAAGCATTAATTCATGATTCTCTGTTGTTTAATCCTTGTCGGCAGGCCAGTCTTGGGATCCTCCACCTCAGGCGCAGAAATATCATGGCCACCTCTGCATTTACACCTCTATGCGTTGCTCATCAAAACCCATGGATTCCTCCCCCTCATTTTGCATGCATGCAACGGATGCTGCTCCTGTCAGGTGAGAGAGCCCCCCGCCCGGATCTTGCCGCCCTCGCTCAGGATGCTGCAGAGGTGCCACCACCGGAGGCTGCGCTTGCAACTTGGCTGCCTCGGTAATTGAATTAAGCTTCTTAATAAAGCTACTTGCTATTTCCCTAATTCCTCTCCAGACACTCTAATGCTATTACCCCAAACAGAGCGCCATTTAAACTGCTTAGTTTTGATTGCTTTGCAAGCGCAGCCTGCAGGGTGAAAGCACCACACGCCCAGTCTGAAATCCAGGAGGACCACGGAGGCACAGAACTGGAGGGTGGGAAGGGGTCAGTCATCTAGTCCAACCCCCTGCAATCTCAGGGATCTCAACTGAAGCACCCAAGACAGATGGCCTTCCAAACTCTGCTTAAAAACCTCCAAGGAAGAAGAGTCCAATACTTTCTGAGGTTGTCCACTCCACTGTCAGAAAGTTCTTCCTGATGTTTAGTCTGAATCTCCTTCCTGGTAACTTGAAGCCATGGGTTCAGGTCCTACCCACCAGAGCAGGAGAAAACAAGCTTGCACCTTCTTCCATGGGATAGACCTTGAGATATTCGAAGGTGGCTTCCATATCTAGCCACTGTGATCCACGCGACGGTCACCTCCAGACTTGATTACTGTAACTCGCTCTATGTGGGCTGCCCTTGAGACTGACCCAGAAACTCCAGCGGGTGCAGAATGTCGCAGCAAGGCTCCTTACAGGGTCCTTGCCATGGGATCGCATTCATCCAGTGCTTTACCAGCTGCACTGGCTTCCAGTGGGGTACAGGATCAGGTTTAAGGTGCTGGTTTTAACCTTTAAAGCTCTATACGGCCTAGGACCCACGTACGTATGGGACCGCCTCTCCTGGTATGTCCCACAGAGGACCTTACGGTCTTCAAACAAAAACAACTTGGAGATCCCGGGCCACAGGGAGGTTAGGCTGGCCTCAACCCGAGCCAGGGCCTTTTCGGCCGTGGTCCCGATCTGGTGGAACGCTCTGTCACAAGAAACTAGGGCCCTGAGGGACTTGACATCTTTCTGTGATGTATGTAAGATGTTTCTGGGAGTGGTCTTGATCTACAGGGTGGCAATTTCAAAAGTCCATATAAGACCTTGCACATCATTGTTCTGGGTTCCTCCTTCTTTCCTGCAGGTGAGGGGAGCACTGTTGCAACAGATCAGTAAAGATCAGGCTTACTAGCTGCTTTGCTTCTCAATATTCTCTGGCTGGCCTCTGTTATTTTCTCCTACCAATAGAGAACCCACATAAGGACTCTACATGGGCACTTGGATACCCCATAAGGGGAAAGGGGCAGATTTTGTTTACAACAGTTTCCAAACTTTTATGGGCCACTTTCACAGTGCCCCCTGCCCTGTGCTATAAAAAGCATTATTTGGAATTACAGTTTACACAACCCACTAAGAATCATAGAATTATAGAGCTGGAACGGAGCCCAAGGGTCATCTACTCCAACCTCCTGCAGGAATTATTAATGTATATATTACATTATAGACCACCTTTATCTTCCAAGGAGCTCCAGGTGGCCTCCATGGTACTCCTACACACACACCCCATTCCATCCCCACAACAACCTTGTGAGGTAGGTTAGGCTGAGAGATGGCAACTGGCCCGAGGTCACCCAGTGAGTTTCATGGCGGATTCGAACCTTGGTCTCCCAAGTCATAGTGCAGCACTCTAACCTTTAGGCCAGACGATAGCACAACAAAAATCAAAGCAGTGGCAATTAATTGCGCATTTATTCTAAATCAAAATATTTGGTTTAATTATGTGATCAAAGCCGATGGACTAGATCCCATGACACCAGCCTTTCAGAGTCTGGAGGTCATTTACACCTCCAGCGCTTGAGGCACCTGATAACGGAGCAATCTATCTCTAAGGCAGGGCCTACGTGCTTCTTCTTACTAGGAAGAGATGATCTTGAGGACCTTCTGAAATGTAAATGAAAGGGAAAGCAGAAGAATATTAGTAGTCATCTGTCTGGACCCATCAAGCAAAAAGCGTAATAATAGTCTAGCAGAGTTTTGTAAAGGCCAGTGGTTAATAAACAGAAACTGTACCCTAGACACATTGAGAATGGAGCATTGGAGCATTTGTGAACATGTTGTTAAAAAGCATAGGCTCCAACAGTGATCTCACTTTCGAAACCCGTCCATTGGGAGAATTGCCCGATTATTCCTCCTCTCTGCTTCCTGTTTCTTCACTTGCCATGGGATCCATAAAAGGCCCTCTCCTCTTCTTCCGAGGGAGAGGGGAGAAATTAGTTCACTTCGCACTTCCTGAACTCAAGCACAGCTTCCTTCCAAATACACGCTTGGGCGAATTTTAAAATGAGGTTTTTCGACCCCAAATTGTACATCAGAATACTTTATCAGTGACCGCAGTGCACAATGCACTGCAGAAGAGGAGACTGAGAGGTGAGGAGATTATTATCTTCCAATATAATAATAATAATAATAATAATAATAATAATAATAATAATAATAATAATAATAATTTATTATTTATACCCTGCTCATCTGACTGGGCTTCCCCAGCCACTCTGGGCAGCTTCCAAAAAAATATTAAAATACTGTAATACATCAAACGTTAAAAGGTTCCCTAAACAGGGCTGCTTTCAGATATCTTCTAAAAGTCTGGTAGTCGTTGTTCTCTTTGACATCTGGTGTGAGGGAGTTCCACAGGGAGGGCGCCACCACCAAGAAGGCCCTCTGCCTGGTTCCCTGTAACTTGGCTTCTTGCAGTGAGGGAAACGCCAGAAGGCCCTCAGAGCTGGACCTCAGGCTGAATGATGGAGGTGGAGATGCTCCTTCAGATATATTGGACCGAGGTCGTTTAAGCCATTTCTCAAGGGCTGTTACATAGAAGATGGAGTGATCTGGTTTTCTGCTGCTCTGGAGGGTAGGACTCGAACCCATGGCTTCAAGTTACAAGAATGGAGATTGCAACTAAACAACAGGAAGAACTTTCTAATGGTAAGGTGCAGTTCAACAGTGGAACAAACTCCCTTGGGAGGTTGTGGACTCTCCCTCTTTAAAAAAATTTGGGTGGCCATCTGTTTTGGGTGCCTTAGCTAAGATCCCTGCGTTACAGGGGGCTGAACTAGATGACCTCTGGGGGTCCCTTCCACCTGTACAATTCTAAGGTTTTATTATTCTGTCTGGACCTGTGACCAGCCCAGGCTCTGTTCAAGACCCAGAGTGATCAATCAGAGCTCTGTTCTTAGAATCTCTTAGAATCTTAGAATCTCTAGAATTGGTAGGGTTCTGGAGGGTCATCTAGCCCAACCCCTTGCAGTGCTGGGTCCTTTCCCACTCTACAATTTGATGATTCTGTGATTATACTTGCAAAATTCACACGTGGTCCCTTTCTTGCAAAAGTGCATATACAGTTGTTGGAAATGTAAAGAAAAAGAAGGTACCTTTTTTCATATGTGGTGGACGTGCCCCAAGGTGAAAGACTTCAGGGGAAAGATTTATAATGAGTTGAAAAAAAGTTGAAATATACATTTATTAAGAAACCAGAAGCCTTTCTACTTGGAATACTAGGACTGGAGTTGCTCAAAAAGGATGTTAGACTGTTTTTGTATGCCACTACAGCGGCAAGACTTTTATTAGCTAAAAATTGGAAATCGCAAGAAATACCAACAATAGAAGAGTGGCAGATGAAGATGTTGGACTTTTTGGAGCTGGCCAACCTGACTGGAAGAATTGCGACCAGAAAGAAGAGGATATACAAGAGGATTGGCAGAAATTTAAAGAATATTTAGCTAAATATTGTGATATAAGATAAATAGAAAATTCTTGGAAGTAATAAATAGGCTTAGGGATAGAATAAAAATACGTGGTGGTAAATATTAAGGATTAGAATACTAATAAAGGAGAAGAGGTTAGTTAATGAAAGGAATCAACATAATTAGAAATATGAATTTGGAGAACTGTTATATAGGTGATATAATGAAATTCAGTCAGAGGGGATTCGAGGAAGTCAGTTATCAATGTAATGAGAATTAGGTATTTGAAGAAATAATTTTTCTTTGTGTTGAATTTTATTGTAGTGTAGTGTGTTTTTCTTTGTTGTGTGTTTTGTTATGTCATTTTGTGATAAATGTGGAAAATCAATTTTTAAAAATGGAAAAAAGTGCATATGCAAGTCATACCTCAGCTTACGAATGTTGCAGACTGCAGAAGTACTGGAACGGGTTACTTCCAGGTTTCGGCGCATGCACATGTGCAGAGGCACAAAATGACGTCACACGCATGTGCAGAAGCACCAAATTGCATCACACGCGTGTGCAGACTTGGCGCTTCAGGCTGCGAACACTGCCGGTTGCAAATGAGCATCTCGCACAGATCACATTCACAACCCGAGGTATGACTGTATCAGGAAAAATGTGTGCAAAAATGTTAGTGAGTCTTCATGAACATTTTCAGGAGGGTGGTTGCAAACGGATGTGGAAATGGTGTGAACTGAATTATACAATGGGGAAAATGAGAGATGGGGAGAAAGACTCTCCTCCCTGAAAGAGAGGGGAGTGGTTGTGGGCGGGAGCCCGAGCACCGCCCAGCAGGGGGCGTTGCCCCCTGCCTCCAGCTCACCTGGCTGGCGCTCACGCCCCCCCCCGGTGGCCACCCAACCAGGTGCCGCGGTGGGGGCGTGTTCAGCAGCCTTTTGCTGCAGCGCCAGCCTTTCCCTGGCCTCATTCCTCCTCCTCGTCCCGTCACGAGTCACCCACCCTCCACTCCCTTTGAGTTAGGGCTTAGGTCATTGGCCTTGCTATGGACCTTAGGTTGGTCGCCCTGGTTGTCCGGGGGGCCTGGTAGGAGTTTTTCCATTTTGCAATAGGCCTTTTGGTTTTTTCGCCTACCTCGTAGCAATCGTCACAACTTTTGTGGTATTGGTGGGTAGGTTAGGCATTGGAATAATGTGTTGTGGTGTGTCGAAGTGCTAGGTGTGGCCATCGCCTATGCCTTCAATTTTTAGGGGTATTCCATTAAAGGAATCTGGCGGTCGTGTATTCTGTCCGATGCCTGCTTGGCGGGAGGCCATGGCCCGACCCTCGGTGACAGCAGGGGTGAGCCTATAGTTGGATTAGCATCAACAGGTGATGAACCCCTGGTGAATAAACCCACTTGTTTCGATCCAATGCCTAAGCCAATACCTTTTCATTGCTGTAATCAATAAAGTTGTGGCCTTTTCTAGCCCATTAACCTTATATCACGTGTCCTTGTGTCTTCATTTCACTTCGCGGGGGTCGGGCCCTCGAACCACAAACTGAAATTGACAGATACCCCCATTCCCAACCCATCCATCTAGACCCACGGGGCTTAGCACTGCTCCATTTGCCAAAAAAATGTTTTCCCCCTCAAAGACAACAGGGAACTGTCCAGCAAAAGCAGCTCCTGAAGAAGCAGAGAGTTTGGCACTTCTGCTGCTGATTCTTGCTGATTTCCTCCTAGCAATGTGATTCTCTAGAGCAACGGTTCTCAACCTGTGGGTCCCCAGATGTTGTTGGACTACAACTCCCATCACTCCTAGAAGGCCAGAACTCAGGGATGATGGGAGTTGTAGTCCAACAACATCTGGGGACCCACAGGTTGAGATCCGCTGATCTAGAGCATGGGTAGGCAACCTAAGGACTGGGGGCCAGATGCGGCCCAATAGCCTTCTCGATCCAGCCGGTGTATGGTCCGGGAATCAGCGTGTTTTACATGTGTAGAATGCGTCCTTCTATTTAAAATGCATCTCTGGGTGATTAGTGGGGAATTTGTTCATTTTTTTCTTCAAAATATAGTCCGGCCCTCCACATGGTCTGAGGGATGGTGGACCGGCCCCCGGCTGAAAAAGGTTGCTGACCCCTGCTCTTGAGCAATCGGGACATGTGGGGAAGAATTTCCTTCCTCCTGGTGGCCAGGTCCATTGCTGTATGGTACAGGTACTGTAAAGCTAAAGGTAAAGGGAGCCCTGACCATTAGGTCCAGTCGCGGACGACTCTGGGGTTGCAGCACTCATCTCGCTTTACTGGCCAAGGGAGCCGGCGTACTTCTTCTGGGTCATGTGGCCAGTATGACTAAGCTGCTTCTGGAGAAACAGAGCAGCGCACGGAAACGCTGTTTACCTTCTCGCCACAGAGATACCTATTTATCTACTTGCACTTTGACGTGCTATCAAACTTCTAGGTTGGCAGGAGCTGGGACTGAGGAACGGGAGCTCACCCCGTCGCAGGGATTCGAACCTCTGACCATCTGATCGGCAAGCCCTAGGCTCTGTGGTTTAACCCACAGCGCCACCCACGTCCCAATGAGGAGGTGATAGCTATCTTCAAATATAACAAGGGTTGTCCCGTGGAAGATGGAGCAAGCTTGTTTTCTCCTGTTCCAGAGGGTAGTACCTGAACCAATGGATTCATGTGACAAGAGATTCCGACTAAACATCAGGAACAGTTTTCTGATGGTGAGAGCTCTTCTAAAGTGCTGTGCTTGTCATCAGCTCCCAAGCCAGCCCTCCGCTGACCTCCCAAGATCTCTGTTTCTCCTGATTCAGCGAGAGCCTCTCTGACGCAGATGGCACTGTGACGTGGCACAACCGACAGCAGCTTCTCCCCGAGCCCCAGAAACACAAATCTCCTTGAACTGAGAGAGACATCCAGGCCTGGAAGCCAGCTCAGAAGTTTGCTCACAACAGTTAGTGACCCGAAGCATGGCGAGTTGAACAGAGCGTTAAAATAGAAGAGGCTGCCACGTAGACCGACTGCTAATTGGGCTCAAGGAAAAGGTTTCGGGGGGGAAATGTGCCCACATTTCCCTGGGCAGTTTGAGAATGTGGGGGGGGGGGAGAGGCTGCTGCACCCCCAGGAAGGATCTGGGTCACAGCTGTGAGGAATCTGACCCCTGAGCAAGGTGCATCTCTGATTCTGATGCTGCTGCTCCAGCCATCACTCTTTGCAAATTGCAGGCACCCGGGACAGAAGCATGAGTGTGAACCTGTGGGATGTGAAACACAAGAGCAGTCAAGTACAACATCCCTAGAGTGGACATAAAAGGGGGTGTCTGGACCAGCCAGTCAGAACTTCCTGTTTCTCCTAGGCTGAGACAGACTTCCTCTGCATGTGACTAGAGGTAGGCGTGACCTCACCTGCCCAGGTAACAAAAGAGCAGGACTGGTCAGCCATCTCTCTCTCTCTCTCTCTGACTATATTCGTTGAAGAAGCAACATCTACTTAGCCTAAGATGCGATGCTCTGTAGCCATGAGAGGACAAAGGGACTGTCTCCTTATGGGATAGATTCCAAGTGTATACAGTGGTACCTCGGGTTACAGACGCTTCAGGTTACAAACTCCGCTAACCCAGGAATAGTACCTTGGGTTAAGAACTTTGCTTCAGGAAGAGAACAGAAATCATGCAGCGACAGTGTGGCAGCAGTGGGAGGTGCCATTAGCTAAAGTGGTACCTCAGGTTAAGAACAGTTTTAGGTTAAGAACGGACCTCCAGAACGAATTAAGTTCGTAACCCGAGGTACCACTGTATTATTTTTGTAATTTAAGTCTGCTTTCTAGGCTAAGTCTGCCTTCTAGGATCCGACTGTGAACAGAATGTGAGTAAACTCATATGAGGGCAGCCATCTCTCTCTCTCTTTGACTACTTTCGTTGAAGAAGTAACATCTGCTTAGCCAAAAATGCTCTCTTGGCTCCAGCCAAGAGAGGACAAAGAGACTGTCTCCTTATGAGATAGTTTCCAGATGTATGTTACTTTTGTAACTTAAGTCTGCCTTCTGGGATTCATCTGTGAACAGAATGTGAGTGAGTAAACTCTTTTTATACTTTTATAGAAGACTGTGTCGTGTCTATCTTTTTATGAGGGACTAAATGGGGAATTACCAATGAAACGTATTTTAGAGGCTTTAGCAAGCCTGAGCAGATGCATCCGCTGTGCAAGTTTAGAAAGGGGAATGTTACTCTGCTAAATTGTGGAACTTGATAACACAAGTTGGAAAGGCTATAATCAAACAAGATATCCTCTCCTGCATCCCTGAACATTCGTACAGAACCAGCATTGAAATGGCACCGGGTGAAAGCTAGATAAAGGTTTGGAATCTGTTCCCAGTGCCAGAATTCACTCATAGAAATGTTAAGTATAGTAATTGTAATTGTAAATGTAAATGTTTGCGTGCATTACCATGTGTTTAAATTTGATTGAATTCTAAGCAGTTCTCTAGTAGTTCTCATGTGACTGGCTAATGTTGGTCACACAGGAGCTATCTAGTGAAGGAGAGACTCTATTTTATGTGAAGCAAGATGACTGTGTTCTAGAATCCACTGTGAACACTGCTAAGTTGAATAGAGTGTTGCAGTGCTTCTTCTCGGCTTGAAAGAAAGAGAACAAAGCCGTAGGAGAAGGCGAAAGTGGAAATCTCTCCTAGGCATAGCCTACGTAATTGAGATACAGGAGATTGCTAAGCTCTGGAAAGAGAGGAAAATAGAGTTGTTTGGAAGCTGGAAGAAGGGACTGTAGGCCCATGCTTGGACAACCATGTGACTGTAAATATTACATTTCAATTCATCTGTAACTAAGTTTCTGCAAGGTTTTGAAGGTTGGACATTGGTTTAATTTCCAAAGAAGAGTATCAGTCAGATATATGATTTGAGCTTCTTAGCTGCCATATCGCTGCTCTTACTTCAACAGGAACAAAGGAGGTAAGAGTGAAATACAGAGCGCCCCTGAGCATGTGTAGAACACGGGGTGTTCAGTTATTTAATTTAGGATACTGGGGAATCAGCAGACATTTATTCCATGCTAAAGCTGTACAAAACCAAGAGAAGCTTCAGGACAGAGAATAGAAAGTTCATCTTCACAAAGCACATATTTAAACTATGGAACTCAATGGCAGAAATGACATTTTCTTGGTATGCTTTGCACATGGTGTATCTTCAACGGGGTTCCAACCTGCCTTGAGTCCCTGGGAAAGGCCAGGGCTGTAAACAGAGGCTCCTTCTCTCTCCCAGACACACCCCTTCAAGCATCATATTGGCCTCCTGGTGGTCAATTCCTGGCTCCTCCAGAGTCCCACTCCAGCCCTCCAAACTTGGGTGGCTCTTTCTGGCTTGCTGCAGAGCAACAGAACAGCCTGAAACGGCATGCTTCGTTCCGTGGGAAAAGTCCACCGGCAAGAAGCAAGAACAGACCCTTCTCATTAGCAGATCTTCATGTCTGACGAAAGGAAAAACAAACAGTTTCCAAACTCATCGGGGACGCCTCGGAGCTGTGGCAGAAGCGGGGCCCAGAGGTTACTTTCTGGCTTTGTGGCAACTCGGAAGGCCGGCATGCTCCTTGTTCCATTCTCAGGACCCCGCTGCCCCCCTGCCGCCTCCGCAGCCCACCTCTCAGCCCCTCAGGACGCCCTCTGTTCCAGGCACATTCCTGACAAGCAGCTGTTCCCAGTTTCTCTGTCAAGGGACTATGAGGAGTTATGACCCCACCACCCCAGCTGTGGAACACGTTCCAAAACAAGCACCATACCCATTGGTGGTAATGCACGCCCAGTTTCAGGGAAGGCTAGCATCAGATGCAGTTGACGCTCTGAATGAATGGTTCCCAAAGCAGGCAGTCGTCATCTTCTTCTTCCTCCTCCACCACCTCCTCCTCCACCTCCTCCTCCTCTTCTTCTTCCTCTTCTTCTTCCTCTTCTTCTTCTGTGATCCCTCATAGCCAAGTAAGATTGACTTCCATCAACACGGTTTTAACAATGAGTCTGTAAGTGACAGTGAAAGCCAATTCTGGATCCACACTTCCTTCCACAGTGGGGACATTGTTTTCCGGGCGGGAGTTGATCACGGTGTGGATTTGCCAAGCGTGTCTTCCTCTTAGCACACAAAGGTGTCCTGGGCTTTGAAGACACTCGAACTCAGGACGCAAGGGAGAAATGTGCTAAGAGGAAGGCACGCTTGGCAAACCCTCACCGTGAAAAACTCCCGCCTGGAAACCAATGTCCCCACTGTGGAAGGACGTGTGGATCCAAAATTGGCCCCCACAGTCACTTACGGACTCATTGTTAATAATAATAATAATAATTTATTATTTATACCCTGCACATCTGGCTGGGCCCGGCCTCCAACACAATATTAAAATATTGTAATGCCTCAAACATTTAAAGCTTCCTGAAACAGGGCTGCCTTCAGATATAATCTAAATGTCTGGTAGTAGTTGTTCTCTCTGACATCTGGTGGGAGGGAGTTCCACAGGGAGGGCGCCACCACCGAGAAGGCCCTCTGCCTGGTTCCCTGTAACCTCACTTCTCGCAGGGAGGGAACCGCCAGAAGGCCCTCGGTGCTGGACCTCAGTGTCCGGGTAGAACAATGGGGGTGGAGACTCTGGGTCATCTTGTCCAACCCCCTGCAATGTAGGAATCTCAGCTAAAGCATTCGTGACACATGGCCATCTAACCTCTATTTGAGCACCCAGTCTCGGTTTAAAAAAAACCCTGATAAAGGAGAGCCCACCGTCTCCCGAGGGAATCTGTTTCACTCTTACCATCAAAAAGTTATTCCTAATGTTTAATCAGAATAACTCTTCTTATCGTTTGAATCCGTTGGTTCGGGTCCCCCCCTCTGCAGCAGCGGAAAACAAGCTTTCTCCATCGTCCATGGAACAGCCATTTAGATATTTGAAGATGGCTCGCATATACCTTCTCTGTCTCTTCTTCTTCAGATCTCCATGCGCGTCTGGAGCATGGAAAAATGGCCTGGTTCTGCAGATGGAGAGAGGGCGAAAGTGATGTAATTCCTCACCCCAATGGAAGAGAAAGATATGTGGATGGACTCCAGGATAGAGATATCCCATCTCATTCTCATGTGGAATGTGGGCAAAACAATTTCCATAAGAGCTGGGATTCCTTAAAAAAAATATAGAGCATTCAAACAGCATAATTTGACCATTGGATTCCAATTTTGATGTTGAAATTTTGAAAGCAAAATGTGACATAGGAACTGGAGAGGTTCCCCTCTCCCTGTTCACATAATTTGATTTAATGACTGGTTTGCAGAACGGTGAGCCTGGTTTTCAAATAAAGAAGTAAATAAATAAAAACTTAAAATCGAATTTAGATTAAAATACAGAACTGAAACTACGACTGAAAATAGACAAGTAATAAACACAATAAAGCACAAAAGAAACATTACCTTTCAAGTACCAGGGACATGATGGAACAATGCAGAGCAAAGGCACAGAGGAAGAGAAGAAAACGTTGGAAGGAAGGTCATCCAAAATTCATCTGGGGCTGTTGAAGAAAAGGCCCTGCTAGTTTGGGGAAATAAATCCGGACTCCACAACCATTTGAATCTGCTGCATCAGCTGGCCTTAAATGTTGAGGCAATTCACAATAATATTTGGGAATAGACTAAATTCAACTGAATAATTGAATATAATTAATAGTATGAAACTGACTAGGAGATATTGCAAGATTTGCAAAGCAGCGATTGGATACTGTGAAACTTCACATCTTTGAAGTGTGTAATTTATTCATACATTCACTTAGAAAAATGTATGGACCATTTCCATCATAAGAATCTCTATGTGGGATACGCAAAAAGGGAATTATGAACAAAACATGGATAAAATCAGCAACACTTGAAAAGCAAAAATTTGCAAAGTAATTATATCAAGAAAACTGTTAGTAGACATCTGGGATTATAAAAAAAAAATTGCATTACATATATGGCACAATTTCTTCCTCCTCTCTCTGATACAGGATATTGCCATTTCTTTTCACATTTGCTGATATGCTAAAGCTTTGCAGTAGAGAAACCTATATGCTGCTGCATGTCTGTAGGCAAGATCCTGCACGGTGTTGCTTGCTGCCGGGAGGAAGCATTGCATGTCAAACATTGACGTTGAATATCAAATATTGGCCAAATATCCAGCCATTTGGAAAATTGGAACAAGTCTGCCCCTGTGGCTTGATGGAGGTAGAAACGGTCTCTCTTGTCTTGTTACACTGCCGTTTCTACAGGGATCTACGCTCGGCATTTATCACTCCCGTTATACAAAAATCTCCAAATGGGTCCGAACTTCAATGTCTAAAACTCCTGGTAGAGGACAAGGATCTAGAGACCACGCTCAGGGTGGCCAAATTCTGTGCGACTGCCATAAAACTTAGGGAACACGCTGTACTACCAAAATGATTAAGGTTTTAAATGACAATTTTAGGTTTTATTTTAGTGATCAAGATTTTAACTGCCTCTATATCTGTATTAGGGACGCAGGTGGCGCTGTGGGTTAAAGCCTCAGCGCCTAGGACTTGCCGATCGAAAGGTCGGCGGTTCGAATCCCTGCGGCGGGGTGCGCTCCCGCTGCTCGGTCCCAGCGCCTGCCAACCTAGCAGTTCGAAAGCACCTCCGGGTGCAAGTAGATAAATAGGGACCGCTTTCTAGCGGGAAGGTAAACGGCGTTTCCGTGTGCAGCTCTGGCTCGCCAGAGCAGCGATGTCACGCTGGCCACGTGACCCGGAAGTGTCTCCGGACAGCGCTGGCCCCTGGCCTCTTAAGTGAGATGGGCGCACAACCCCAGAGTCTGTCAAGACTGGCCCGTATGGGCAGGGGTACCTTTACCTTTACCTATATCTGTATTGTCTCTGTTATACCCAATTGCAATTCAATGTATTTCTGTGGTGTTTTATGATTTTCCTGATATTGTAAGTGAGCCGGAACTGGTCTGTGACCGTAATAATAAAATTCAATTCAACCAATTTCAGCGTACAGGACTCTGCTATCCTACTCAGAGAAGTGGGTCTGTTTCCCAGCACACCTGAGCTTCAGCAATAACCCACAAAGGCAGCACATCTCAGATGTCTAGAAAGGGAGACTGGTTCAAAGAACGGAGGGAGACAGCCGATCTTGAATTCAGACTTTATTTTGTTTCTAAAATGAAAGTAAAAGAGCAGTACAAATATGCTTTGGCATGAGAAAAAGAGAAGATTTGTCCAGGAGCATTTTATTCCACCCCACCCCCACCCCCAACTCTTTATTTTTCTATGGGTGAAAAAAACCCCAGCTAAGAATAAAATTCTCCCCAATTGCTCGGAAGCAAATTTCCCCCTGCAATACCCTTGCAAAGAGATCACGTCTACATCGATATGGTGTGTACATAGCATCATTTATAATAAATAGCTCTTCTTTAAAATCCCATATCTAATATTATATACAATGTTGTCAAGTATTAGAAATTGGGGAGGGGGGGTTAAATCTTCTTCGCCTGTGAAAAAATAGCAAAATGCAGGGTCAGCTTTGCAACTTTGCAAGCCGAAACACCGGCTTGATCCATTTCCCCCGTGACCTTTGAATTCTGCCCCCCAACCCCCAAAATACCCTAATAGTCCAAGTGGGCTGGCCCATAAAATGAATAGGAAGAGGAAGGAATATTGCCGCAGGGCTCAGTCCTAGTCTTGAGCATCTCCCCAACCTGATTCCCAGCATCTTGCTGCATCGGTCACGCAGCTGCAGCATAGAATGATAGGACTGCAGAGTTGGAAGGGAACCCTGAAGGTCATCCAAACCAACCCCAATTTGCAATGCATCTGGCGCTTAGGTTAGTTAGGCTGAGATTTCTTTCCTCCCTGACTTGAGCCACCGCCTTTGGTGCGCAGCGTTAGCCGGAAAAGGAAAGCAGAGCGGCTCTTTGGCAAAGCAGAGGCGTAGCAATGGGCAGGAGCAGCGTGCCAGTGCCAGCACAGGAGGCTACGGGTTCGAGTTCCGACCAGGGACACGTCCGGAGGCTTCACCTTTTTGCGTTTGGCAGGCTTCATTCTTTCGCAGCAGAGTCTTGCAACAGAGTAGAAGGCCAGCTTTTTGCGTTTTGAATTTCTGGATTTATTTTGCAACAAAGCATTTCTCTTTGATCGGTGTTTTGGGATCGGTTTGCCCATCAGAGCAATGGGGCAGTGCACCTGTGAAGAAACAGCGGGCACCTCCCTTTGGCTTGCTTAGTGGCCTTGGCCCTCCCAGTTGCATGTCAGCCAGGGATTCTTTCGCTGAGGTCCCTGCATTGCAGGGGGTTAGACTGGATGATCCTTGAGGGTCCCTCCCAACATTATGATTCAATGATTCTGTCTACCCTCTTCCCACCCCAGTTGCACCATAAACCACTCACCCAGTCTCAATGATTTCTCCCAACTGGTTGTGGGAGAATCACTGCAGCTCTTAAGCTGTAAGAATCATAGAACTGTTGAGTTGGGGGTGGGGCTACCAAGGGTCATCCAGCCTGACCCCTTTGCCATGCAGGAATCTCAGCTAATGCACACCTCCTTGTTCACACGTACATTTCCTCCACTCTTTCCAGGCATGGCTCACTCTTTATGTGGGATGTGAAACACAGGAGCAGTCAAGTACAATATTCCTAGAGTGTACATGTTTACACATAGGGAGGAATGTTTGTCCAGCCAGCAGGTAAACTTCCTGTTTCCTTCTGGGCTGGGACAGACTTCCTCTGTGTGTGACTAGAGGTGGGTGTGGCCTCACCTGTGCAGGTAACAACAAAAGCACAGGGCAAGGCAGCCATCTCTCTCTCTCTTTGACTACATGCATTGAAGAAGCAACATCTGTTTAGCCAAAGATGCTCTCAGCCAAGAGAGGACAAAGGGACTGACTCCTTATGAGATAGTTCCCAGGTGTATGTTACTTTTCTAGGCTAAGTCTGCCTTCTGGGATCCGACTGTGAACAGAATGTGAGTAAACTCATATGAGGGCCGCCATCTCTCTCTCTCTTTGACTACTTTCGTTGAAGAAGCAACATCTGCTTAGCCAAAAATGCTCTCTTGGCTCCAGCCAAGAGAGGACAAAGAGACTGTCTCCTTATGAGATAGTTTCCAGGTGTATGTTACTTTTGTAACTTAAGTCTGCCTTCTGGGATTCATCTGTGAACAGAATGTGAGTGAGTAAACTCTTTTTATATTTTTATAGAAGAATGTGTCGTGTCTTATGAGGGAATAAGGGGAAAATACCAGAACAGTTATTATAGAGGCTTTACCGAGCCTGAGCAAACGCATCTGCTGTGAGTTTAAAAAAGGGGGATGTTACTCTGCTAAAATTGTGAACTTGTTAACACAAGTTGGAAAGGCTATAATCAGACAATATATGCTCTCCTGCATCCCTGAACATTCCCACACTTTAAACCTCAATGTCCGAGCACTGCTCTTCCCCCCCCCCCATGAAAACTCAATCTCTAAAGGTGAATCGGAACAAACAGCAATGCGCAGGAAACCTGAATTGACGTTTGCTCTGATAATGCACTCAAGAGTGGTTTTTCGTGGGGGGGAAAGATGGAGCTTTAAAGCACAGAGCTGTGTCAGGAAAGAGCTGGGTGAAAGGTGCGTGTGGCCAAGCCCCCTGAGACAGCTTTCAAATGCCACTCTCATTCATCGCTTCTGGGTGTTGATTATTATCATTTTTCTGGTTTCTATCTTTATTCCCCCACCAGCAGTGAAGCCCTGCGGAATTCCCCTGCAGTCGAGGAATTCAGCAAAAGTCCCTGACAGGGAAATAACTCTAAAAACACATTTTTCCCCTTAGACTTTAGCTGCCCGGCTAATTCATTGCAGCAGAATCACTTCTGATAGCTCAAGGAAAACAGACCGTGAACCCAGATCCGTTGATGGGGCAGGGGGAGGTCTTATTATTCTGAGATAATAACCCTGCAAGTTGCTTCTGTCTCAGAATAATTAGGAGGCTCTGAGTTTAAGACTGGGGGTGACTAGGGGCTCTTGATGTGCCTTGGTTTCGTCTGGCGCCAAGTGAGGAAACTGCACTCATTTCCTTGGATGTGCAAAGGCGGGTGGAATATAGGGTTTCCCCGGAAACAAGCAGTGGATCAAGAATAAGGAGCTTGAATGGAAATAATTTGGGGTTCGCTGCACCCACATTATCGTGTGTGTGTGTGTGTGTGTGTGTGTGTGTGTGTGTGTCCTGCTGTCTGAACATGGACAACCTCCAACTACCACAAAATGACCCCGGCATGGGTCACTCATGTTGCACGTAACTCAATGTTAAGTCCTGTTGAGCTCAATAGGACTTAGAAGCATAGAGTTGCAGAGTTGCAAGGGACACCCAAAGCTCACCTAGTCGAACCCGTGCGACGCAGGGATCGGGGCTTGTAAATTGAGACTCATTTCTCCCTGCGCAGCTCAGGTGTGTGTGACTAATTGCCTCTAGGGTGTGGGATGTGATAGATAAGGAGCAGTCAAGTACAACATTCCTCGTTTTCCTAGAGTGGACATGCAGGAGGATGTTTGGTCCAGCCAGTTGAATACTTCCTGTTTCCTCCTGGCTGGAGCATCCTTCCTTTGCTTCCAGCCAACAGAGGACACTGGGATTATCCCCATATGGGGTACATCCACATGTACATATTTGTAACTAAGTCTGCCTTCAGGGATCCAACTGTGAACAGAATGTGAGTAAACTACTTTACACAAGATTGTGGCGTGTTTATTCTTTTAAGAGGGGTATAAGGGAACTTACCAGGAACCTAATAGTGAGATGCTCACACGAGCCTGCAACCAGCTACCCGCTGTGTGTTTGGAAAGGGGAAAGTGAAGCTCTGCTAAGTTATAGAACTTGCTAGCACAAGTTAGGAAGGATATTAATAAACAATATATCCTCTCCTGCCTCCCTGAACATTTCCACGAAGCAAACCATAGTGATCAACACACATTTGAGGTTCACATAATATATTGCAGGGTTACTGGTATAACCATAAAATTGGTTGCAAGGGACCCTCAAAGGTCATCCAGCCCAACCCCCTGAGATGCAGGAATCGCAGCAAACTGATGGTATTCAGGATAATTTTATAATACGACTTTTCTCGTGGTTGTGCTGTTTAGCCTATTTGTTAAGTTGTTTCGTTAACAGTGCTTTATCGAAGAAGGTTGTTTTACCGATGATTTGTTAATTATTTTACATGATTTATGTTGTGATTGTGGTGTTCTGCTATGGTATTATTTATTGTACGTAAGCCGCTTTGTGACTCGGGTGAGTTAAAAGCGGTAAACAAATTTAAAAATGAAATGAAATGGATGAAAGTGCATCAGGGGAGCCTTGCTGGAACAGAACAAAAAACTCATCTTGCCTCCTGCAGACAAACAGATATTCCCAGGCATCAATCAGGGATTTTCCAAGGGGATGGGGGCAAAGGAAAACACAGGAAGAGAGAGAGCAAGTTAACAGTCCCCAAAAAATTAGAAAAGCACCTGTACGTTGTGCCTCCTATCTCAGGTTCTACAAAGGCTAGAAACTTATTCTTGATTTTTTGAATGAAAAATGGGGATCTGGAGATTATGGTTCATATGGAGAGGGTGGGAACTGTCCTCTTTGTCACCCTGGGGGCACCCATATTTTCAGGGTCTCATGAAGAAGGGTATTCCTGAGGGATTAGAACAGGCTACCTCAACCTCGGCCCTCCAGGTGGTTTGGGACTACAACTCCCATGATCCCTAGCTAGCAGGACCAGTGGTCAGGGATGATGGGAATTGTAGTCTCAAAACATCTGGAGGGCCGAGGTTGAGGCAGCCTGGATTAGAACCGCAGAATCGTTGAATTGTGGAGCTGGAAGAGACTTCCATGGGAGTTGTTCACACAACACGTAGATTCAAAGTCACCCAGGTACGTGTTGCCGGGTGCATGCAGTTCTCTGTTGTGAAATGTTCCTTAAAAAGGCAAGGAATTAATGAGGAATGCTGGGAAGAACACAGATAGGCGAAAATGCTATATGACTACAGCTCCCATAATCCCCAGCAGCTGACCGGGAGCGATCGGAACTCTAGACCGGCATTATCAGGAGAGCAGCATGTTGGTTCAAAGGCCAGGGACACAGGAGGGGCGCAAGACCTCCCTGCCATGTTTCAGTTTCAGTAAATGCCATCTTTGAGGTCCTGAGCCAGGGCTTCATTGTGTTCCCAATGCTGAATCTGAATTGCGAAAGAAGTGCATCTGAGCATGTGCAGAGCGCCTGTCCGGAACTCATCCCTGGAACCCTGGACAGCCACTGCTAGGCAGCATAAGGGCTCCTGTGCTGGGCTGAACCCTGTTGTGTCTTGGTACCAGAATCCTGACTTCCTGGGATCCTGCAACCCAGACTTTGCTCCTCTTGGATCAGGGTTTCCAGGGACAATTGATCCTCTGCTTGAGAAACTGTGGCTCATTTAAGCCAGCCGGCAGATATTGCTTTCTCGCCTCCCTTCTTACTCCCAGGTAATGAAATGCGTGAGGGAAGATCTCATTCGCTCAGTGCCTCCACTCCCCTCCCCCTCCCCGTTAAGCCACTATTGCTTAACGACGCGGGATGGGCATGATTGACAGTGGCGAGAGCAATATGCTCGCTTAATGCTTCCTGGCCTAATTCTGCCTCCTAAGAGGCCTGTACAGCTTTGCCAAAATGGACGGATCAGAAAAGGGGTTTTTATCGAGCGGGGCCGTGAATTGCACACATGCACACACGCATGCAGAAAGATGCATTTCTCCTTCCGAAAAGAGCCCAGGGATTGTTTCTCCTCCATCGACCCATCCACCTTCCCCCTCCATGCTTTGCCGCTCTGGAACCAGCCACAGGGCACAGGGCGGCATCCCAGAGGGTTCGTCTGCAACCCAGCCGGCCTCGACTTCCTCCTTTGCCTACGTGACACTTCGCGGGTTGCCTCTGCCACCGCGGCCGGGGTCACATGGGCAGAAATATAAAAAGCTTTCGCCTAAGACCGTCTTAGCCTAATTTGCTCGCTGGTGCGTGAGCCTGTTTTACTTGGGAAGCAGAGCTGGACTGTGATTCTCTCTCCCTCCCTCTCTCTCTCTCTCTCTCTCTGTGTGTGTGTGTGTGTGTACTTTCCTCCCAATTCCCTCCGCTGCACGGCACACAGAGTGCTCTGCACACCGATGTTCAGCAAATGTGCAGAAGGAGAAGCAACGGATGCTCGGGAGGAAGTTTAATGCTCTTAGCTCCAGAGCAGGCCACGGACGGAGGGCGAGGTCAGTGGAACTTGCCCCAGGAAGGGAGAGAATGGGGACAGGGGTTCTCCACCACCACCATCACTCAGAAAGAACAGCGGCCTCTAAGGCCAGCCCCAAACATTGTGCTGCCCAAAGGGGGTGGCAAGATGGCGTCCGCTCCCAGACTGACCTAGGACGTTGGAGATGGAAGAGAAGTGCCAGGACCCCCCCTCCTCCTTTGAAATCCCTCGCCCACTGCCACAACTTCCACCATCTGAAACAACGACAGTGGTACCTTGGTTCTCAAACGGAATCCATTCCAAAAGTCCGTTCGACTTCCGAAAATGTCCAACAACCAAGGCGCAGCTTCTGATTGGCTGCAGGAACTTCCTGCACTCAACTGGAAGCAGCGTTGAAGGTTCAGCTTCCGAAAAACGTTCACAAACCGGAACATTCATGTCTGGGTTTGCGGCGTTCAGGAGCCAAAACGGACGAGTACCAAGGCGTTTGACAACCAAGGTACGACTGTAATATAAGGTGGGGGACACATCCTGCGCAACTGTCCTGTTTTAAGTGGGACATTCTGAATCTACAGAAGTCGCCCCGGCTTCTGATCCCAACCTCTAAAATAGATGTCCTATTTTAGCTCCAGTGCTCTGGCCGCCCCAGAGTGTTGGGCCAAAAGCCACACTTTTGGGGTCCCACACGGTGGCAGCGCAAGTCTGTTGGCTCACACCAGAGGCTGGCATCAACTCTACAGTCCTATGATTCTAAGAACCAGAGGCCACTCCAGGAAGCCCCATCTCTGTGCCGCTTTTAAAATTCTGCTCCAGTAAGGCAGGTAAATAGTATCACAAACTGGTGTGGAATCATGGAGAACTGAACTGGAAAAGATGAGAAACCAGAATGGGCAGATCGGATGCTTCTCTGATCATGTGTTTCAGCTCTTGGGGAGAGTTGGCAGAGGGAGGGGGCCACTGGTCTGGCTGACCCCACACCATTCTAGCATGCCCTCATTGGCTTTGCAGGTTCTTTCCAAGGCCCTTGGCCAACATCAATGGCGGAGAGGTGGCTGGTTTTCCAACAGGAGCAACTGGCTGGTGGGGTCAATGGACTTCTCACTGGCTCATTTTTGCCTGCTAAATACCCCTCTTTTGTATGGCTACTGCATTTTTGCAGGAAAACAGCCGTTCCTAGAAAAGTGGGAATTTCTTGGGTGCAGGGGTGATGGGTCGGAGCTTGCCCCCACAAGTCAGGACGTTAATGGCATGATCCTGCGCTGTGCCTAAAGAAAAGAGCAATGCAACCGCGATCCAAAACAGAGACGGATTTGAGAGGAAGCTGTGGGGGCTGAGGACAAAAAGAGGGAGGGGTGGGTCAAGACTGGGGTTATATGGGGCACAGCTCTGAGCCCCATGGAGCAGGACGTGGGTGTTTCACGGGCTTCATGTACTCTTGCATAAAAGGTCTTCTCTGCAAGGAGGGGCGAGTTCATTCGCGTTGCAGAAAGCACACAAGCCCAGAGGTGCGCGACCCAGGAGCTGCTTTGCATGGCCTTGTCCCCTGGAGTGGAGATCGCCCCGAAGGAACGGGACGCAGCACATCAGTGGCCGCCTTTGGCCACCCAAGCGCCAACATGCACCATTCGTAACTGAAGAAATTTGTACACTTAGGGTCAGAGATCCCTGCCCCGTATCCGATGCACAAACCCCTCCACACAGGGGAGAAAGGAGCTAACTCTCCCCTAAAATGAAGGGAATGAAATGAATGGCGTGGGGTGACCCAGAACTTAATTTCCCCCCATTTATTGGCCAGGGGTGAAGAGAGATGCTATGTCCTTCCATCAGTCTACGCAGAGGTATAAATCACACTCAGCCAGGAGATCCGCCGCCACCACCCCACTTTATCCCATACCCCACTCCCATGGGGTCGGGGGATCCCAATTTTCAAGTTTCACATTTTTGCGGAGCTGCTGCAACTGGGAGCATTCAGAAGTGCGGCCAGCAGGACTCTCTTCCAGGGAAGAAAGGGCTTGAAGCAGCTGACCCCTCTGGAGCAGCTTGACCTCCATATCTCACCCCCCTTTCTGCAGCTGAGCCCCCTCGGAGCTCTCCATGACTCGGTTTCCCCGTGACCCAGGGAGCCAACCCATCTCTTGCTTTGTCCTCCTAGGCTCACACCCACGACTCCCGGCCCAGCTGCTGACTCTTCCCTTCCCTTTAGATTGTCACCTGTATGGATTTTCGGTTATGGTGGGCACCGTTCCTTCCCTTCCTGGGGTCTCTGCATGCCTATCTCCCCACCCACCCCCACTGCTCTCCTCCTCCCCTTCCTCTGCCATGTAGGACAGTCCCGGAGAGGGTCTCGCTAGCCTTCAGACCGAGCTACGCCGCTTCATGAGTCCCTGGAAGGCGGAGAGGCTGTGCAGGCCCGTGGAGACAGAACTGATGGCCGATCGCTGGGCGTTGCAGAAGCACCGGTTGGGCGGCGTCTCGGGGTACCGCCCCGGAGACGAGTGGCTCTGTTCCATGCAGGTGTCCGAGGTGGAGAGGTCCCTGGGGATGATCATGGGAATGGAGTACTGCAACTTCTCCCGGCTCTTGTACCAGAGGCAGGAGCACATGGACTGGAAGTGCAAGACCTCGGCATAGACGTTCCGGAGGCCCCCACGCCCCCCGGCCCCACCGCCCACCCCCACGCCCCCCAGTGCGGCGGCCGTGGAGGACGCCGTGGTGTCCGTAGTGTGGACGCTGCTGGCTTGGCCGTTGCGGCTGAGCAGCGCCCGGTGCTCGGCGTCCCTCTTCTCATCCTCGGCGTTCATGGTCATGAAGCGCAGCACCACCAGGTTGAGGAAGGCGCCGATCACGGTCAGGCCGGTGAGGATGTAGATGAAGCTGAAGGCCACGTACTGGGGCTGAGTCTGCAGGGCCTGCTCCTTCTGCAGGGCCACATAGTCTCCGAAGCCGATGGTGGTGAGCGTGATGAAGCAGTAGTAGTAGGCCTGGAAGAAGGTCCAGTTTTCATAGTAGGAGAAGGCGGCGGCCCCGATGCAGAGGGTGCTGATGCAGGAGAAGAACCCGATGGTCACCATGTTGGCCATCGAGACCTCTGGCCGCCTCATCCCAAGGCACTTCTTGATGCGGTGGAGGAGGTATCTCACCAGCGTGTTAATCCTCTCCCCGAGGCTCTGGAACATGACCAGGGTGAGCGGGATCCCCAGCAGGGCGTAGAACATGCAGAAGACCTTCCCGCCATCGGTGCTCGGGGCCGCGTGGCCGTACCCTGCGGAACAAAGACACAAAGCAGAGGCAAGCCCGGTCAGTAGCGCCTCGCAGGTTACGGGGACCGGTCGCTGGTGGGGAGGAAGGTGGAGAGATGGGCCTCCAACCTCCTCGTCTGGGCTCGGCAGGCAGGCGTGCTGGGAGTTGCCTCCTCCTCCTCATCCAAAATGGCAGCCGGAGAGAAGGGAGGGGAGTCGGGATGGGCGCCGCTCTGGCCTGCAAACTCGGTGGTGGTGTGTCTGGGCCACGGTCCTCCTCTTCCGGTCCATGTGCTCCTGCTTCTGGTACAAGAGCCCGGAGAAGCCACAAGGCTCCATCGCCATGATGATGTTGTTGCCGCCAATGCCGCCACCCCAATCCCTTCAGCCTGGGCACGCAGCAGAGCCACACCACCAAGTCTGCAGGCAGGAGCAGCGCCCACCTCAAGCAAAGCGAGGGGGCAAAGGGGGGAATGGGGGGGTCAGGACACGGGGGGGTTGAGCTTGTCGTAGGACTCACCGTATGGGGCATGGAGGGCTGTGTGGGGAGGAGAAAGGGATGGGCAAACGGAAACTTGGAAGGGTGGAGGGGGGAATCGGAGGGGAACAAAGTCACGGAGTGTGGTGTGGCTATGCAAAGTGCCCGAGGTGTGCTTCCCCCGTAGAATCACATATTTAGTTATTTATTGTTAAGTACAGGCATACCTCACGTTAAGTCTGCTTCAGGTTGTGTTTTTTCGGGTTGTGGACCGCCGAAACACGTAAGTACCAGAACGGGTTTACTTCCGGGTTTCGGCAGTCGTGCATGCGCAGAAGCGCCGAATTGCATCCCGTGCGTGTTGCAGACGTTTCGGGTTGCGAACGTGCATCCCACACAGATCGCGTTCGCAACCCGAGCACCCACTGTACCCTTCACCTTAAAGTCCAACTGTCAGGGAGCTGACAAGGAGAGCAGGTCGTTCACAGATCAGGGAAAGACAGGGAACCACCAGCTAACTTACAATTAATTCATGTGTTTTTTTCCATTAAGGAAGCAGAACGGAGACTTCTCAGGGTTGATCCTGTCTAGATGAAGCGGTTGCCCGATCTGGCTTGTAACGCCGCCGCCCCCTCCTCTCCTTATCCCTCTGAGTCCGGCACTTCACTCTGTCTACGCAACTCCCAAGGGACCCTCTCTGTGTCTGCCTGGCTCTCCGGCTCTGCAACATGCATCAGACACCTTGTTCTGGGAGTGGAGGGGGCTTGCCGGCTGTCAGAACAGAAGCTGTCAGGGTGGCTCTGTGGTGGAGCTGCCAGGTCAGATTCCTGTCTCTGCCTTGCGCTGGGCCACCTGCCTGTTTCCTCCTCTTTCTCCTTCTCCAAGATAATAATAATAATAATAATAATAATAATAATAATAATAACAACAACAACAACAACAATAACAATAATTTGTTATTTGTACCCCACCCATCTGGCTGGGTTTCCCCAGCCACTCTGGGCGGCTTCCAACAAAGATGAAAGATACACTAAAATGTCACATATTAAAAACTTCCCTGAACAGGGCTGCCTTCAGATGTCTTCTGAATGTCAGGTAGATGTTAATCGCTTTGACATCTGATGGGAGGGCGTTCCACAGGACAGGCGCCACTACCGAGAAGGCCCTCACCCTAGTTCCCTGTAACTTGGCTTCTCGCAGTGAGGGAACGGCCAGAAGGCCCTCGGAGCTGGACCTCAGTGTCCGGGTAGAACGATGGGGGTGGAGACGCTCCTTCAGATATACTGGATCCCAGCCTCCAGCACTTCTCAGCTCTTCCCCTCCTCTGGGGTGTGGGCCTAAACCTCTATTCCCACCGCTAGGATCCAGAATCCAAATTATCTCCCTCTGTGCTTTCCCTGGGTTTCGTTCTTCCACCATTCCTCTTCATCCAGCCAGTGCCTGACACTAGGGCAGATTACAGTATTTAATAATAATAATAATAATTTATTATTTGTACTCCGCCCATCTGGCTGGGTTTCTCCAGCCACTCTGGGCTGCTTCCAACAAAGATTAAAAATACATCGAAATGTCACACATTAAAAACTTCCCTGAGCAGGGCTGCCTTCAGGTGTCTTCTAAATGTCAGGTAGTTGTTTATCTCTTTGACATTACAAAACAACATTAAAAATAAACAACAGCAACAACAACAACAACAACAACAATGTATCCCACCCATCTGGGCGATTCCCAACAGAATTAAAAGCACAATAAAACATTAAACATTAAAAAAGTTCCCTAAACAGATGTCTTCTAAAAGTCAGATAGTTGTTTATTTCCTTGACATCTGATGGGAGGTGTTCCGCAGGGCGGCCGCCACCACCGATAAGGCCCTCTGCCTGGTTCCCTGTAAGATCACTTCTCACAGGGAGGGAACCGCCAGAAGGCCCTTGGTTAAGGTTACCAGACAACCCCGTTTCCCCGGATTTACTCATCAGTCCCCTGACAAAATCCATATATTTAGTAGGAAGTTGAAAAGCATCCCCGGATTCATTGAAAAAAATTTGGTAACCTTACCCTTGGCGCTGGACCTCAGTATCCTGGCTGAACAATTGGGATGGAGATGCTCCTTCGGGTATACTAGGCCATGGCCGTTTAGGGCTTTCAAGGTCAGCACCAACACTTTGAATTGTGCTCGGAAACATACTGGGAGCCATTGTAGGTCTTTCAAGACCGGTGTTATGTGGTCTCGGCAGCCGCTCCCAGTCACCAGTCTAGCTGCCACATTCTGGACTAGTTGTAGTTTCCGAGTCACCTTCAAAGGGAGCCCCATGTAGAGCACATGGCAGTAGTCCAAGCAGGAGATAACCAGAGCATGCACCACTCTGGCAAGACAGGCTGCGGGGAGGGAGGGTCTCATCCTGCGTACCAGATGGAGCTGGTAGACAGCTGTCCTGGACACAGAATGGACCTGTGCCTCCAGGGACAGCCGTGAGTCCAAAATGACTCCCAGGCTGCGCACCTGTTCCTTCAGGGGCACAGTTACCCCATTCAGGACCGGGGAGTCCTCCACACCAGCCGGCCCCCTGTCCCCCCCCCCCAAATAGTACTTCTGTCTTGTCAGGATTCAACCTCAATCTGTTGGCCGCCATCCATCCTCCAACCGCCTTTCGACAGCTGAAACAACTTTCGACCCTAAAAACAAGGTGGGTTCTAAGAACATACTACTCCAGTGTCAAGAGCAAAGAGGTGTTTCTTCCACAACCTTCAGAAGCCATACAACGAAGGTGCCATAGCTTAGGGGCCACCACTGAGAAGACCATATCCTGCTGGACCAGAACCACCCCTGAGCCTCTGAGGATGGAGGAACTACAAAGAGAGCCCCCTCTGCTGATTTCAGCACCCACTGCAGGGAAGGAGGCAAACCTCTTGATATTTCACCTTCTGGTTTTCCCTCACAAAGCGTGGTTGATTTGCCAGCTGGGATGTACGGAACTGGAAAGCAAAAACTCTCGTTCCAGTTTCGGACAAAGGCTTTAAAGGTCAGGTTTTCCAGGGGGCTTGCATGACAGGCTACTGCCATTGGGGGTGGGGGCACAGTTTCTGCCCCCCCTTTCAATTTGGAAGACTGCTTGATGCTTGCACCCAAACAGAAATTTCAGGCAGTCGAATCTAGGAGTGGAGGAGAAATCCAATGCAGAACATGTTTAAAAGCAGCTCTACCCAGTCCACACTTTCCAAGGCGATATGCAGATTGAAATTCAGACATCCTTCAAAATTTGCACATAGCCGAATTTTGCAATGCAGTGCTCCAACCAAGCAATAAATGCAAATATTACGGAAGCATGTGCATAAGAATGAAGATATTAGTGCAAATAACGTACCAAAAAAATAGGGGAAATGGCTTGCAGAAAATGATAAGGCTGCATATAAATCTGTGTTTATCAGGACAGATTTGCACTGAAATCCTGACAAATTTTCATTGGTAATCACAAATCGCCACCAGGTGCAGAGGACTGTGTTTAAGACTGGGGGGAAATGAGAAAGTGAGAGATCATGAATTGACAGGTCCTTTCATCCCTGGTTAAATCGGATACAAGAAATGACAATATCCATAAATCTCAGCAGCCATGGTTGTTACTGGGCAGGAGAAGCCAGGCCTTCGAGACAAAGTAGACAGCTAGGTTGCTCCCCATTGCTGGCCCTTTGCAGTCCCGGATTTATGTGGGGGCCCCAAAAAAATCTAAAGGGGAAAAAACTGGATGTATATTTCCAAAATATAAGATGAAAAAACAAATGAAATAAAACCCACATACAGCAACAGTGTTTTGTGTTGTGTAGGCTCCTAAGATGTAAGTCATTGGCCCTGCCTGCCAGCCACTCCCTCAAATATCCCTGGTTTGCTCCTTTCTATATATAGGGCCCCCACATTCTGCATGGACTGGTTGCAGGGTAACATGCGCAAATGGCTTGAGATACCTATGAGGTCCACAAATGACCATAGAGCATATACAAAACAGAGACAATTTGTTGTTGACAAAGGACAGCTGGACATAGAAAGGGCCCCATTCCCTTCAGGAGCTGAGGGCCACATCCAGCCTAAGGAGATCAGACAAATTTATGGAAGACAGTAAGGCCGTCCATGAGTATAAAGGACAAAAGAGAAACAGCATATAAATTTGCACGCCACCCAGCTTGCCCTTCTCAGAAGTAAGCTGCATTCAATTCAATTGGACCTCCTGGTGGCCAGGTCAGGATGTAGACTTGTAGGAGCTAATAATCATAAAATCATAGAGTTGGAAGGGCCCCTGAGGGTCATCTAGTCCAACCCTCTGCAATGCAGGAATCTCAGCTAAAGAATCCATGACAGGTGGCCCTCCAACCTCTGCTTAAGTGCCTCCAAGGAAGGAGAGTCCAGCCACTTTTGAGAGAGTCTGTTCCATAATCAAACAGCTCCTATTGTGAGAAAGTTCTTCCTACTGTTTAGTAGGAATCTCCTTTCTTGTCCCTTGAAGCCATGGGTTCAAGTCCTACACACTGGAACAGGAGGAAGCAAGCTTGCTCCATCTTGAATGTATCATTTCATCATCATCATCATCATTATTACCACCATCATCTTTATTATTATTTATATTTTCACAACTTCATTCAAGACAGGTAAGAGAAGGATCCCTCAATTGGGCACACACTTCATTCCATTAAAAAAGAAAAAAATCATTTGAATTTCATGATGTTTGAGGAAGCTCCCCAATAACTCTGCTGCTGGCTTCGGCAGGCAGGGAAGTCGCCGAAAGATGTTTCTCAATTTAATTTGCTCGGAAGCGGTGGTTGATCTATGGGCTACTTTTAAATTGAGGCTGCATTTTAAATTGCATTTTAACCTGTATTTTAAATTGGGGTTTTTTCCTATTATCTTTTTACTGAAATTTTATTGGTGTTAGCCACCCTGAGCCTGGCTCTGGCTGGGGAGGGCGGGGTATAAATAAAAGAATATATTTATTATTATTATTATTATTATTATTATTATTATTATTATTATTAACAATAAGCCCCCCCCCGAGTCTTAGTGCTCCACGTCTCTATATCTGCCGCCACAGACTTCTCCAGCCAGCTCTCATTTTTTGAAGCACAACATTGTGTCTTCTCATTGTGGAGCTTTCCGTTCTGACGTTTCAATTTCAAAGTTGGATGGATTTATATGATGGGCGCTCCTATTTTAAGATTTGCATAATGGGTGTTGTTGTTTTTTACACTTTGTACACTGCTTAGAAGGCATTAAGCAGCATGTACATTAAATAGTTACAACTCATGGAAGAAAATGGGCCAAGGAGGGCGACCAAGACTGATCAAGGAAGCCAAGCCTTATGAGGACGCTTGAGGAAGCTGGAGAAAAATTGGTTTAATTTGCACTGACGTGGAAGTGCCTATGTACGATGAAAAGGCCATAACTTGGAGGCTTTCCACAGGGCTATATAAAAAGCAAGAAGAACTCTCTCTTTTTGGAGGTTGAAAATTAACTGTCGTGGATGCTTTAGCTGAGATTCCTGCATTGCAGGGGGTTGGACTAGATGACCCTCGGGGTCCCTTCCAATTCAATAATAATAATAAAAATTCATTTGTACCCCCACCCATCTGGCTGGGTTTCCCCAGCCACTCTGAAGCTACCAGCATGAGTTTGACCCAACTGCAGGAGGCAGTGGAAGACAGGAGTGCCTGGCGTGCTCTGGTCCAGGGGGTCACAAAGAGTCAGACACGACTAAATGACTAAACAACATGATCCCACCATCTGGGAAACAAGAGACTGTGGCCAGAACTCTGGCCAGGTCTGTGCTGGTCCACCCTGCTGCTCCCTGTTCCCTGGCCAGTCCAAGGCCCCTGTGTACCTTTCCCTGAGACTCGTACCAGGCAATTCTTCAAGTAGAGGACTATCTCTTGCAAAAGTGGGACACTTCCCACCTCTATTCCCTCGGCACGTGTGTGAAAAACAAGCCGGCGGGTGCCATTTTGATAAATAATGCATAAACGGCGCAGAATTCAAGTTTTCTTGGCAGAGACTCTTGACATATTTATGCACGGAGTCCTGAATTATGCATGGCGTGGAGAAAGTGGAGGAAGAAAAGTGTTTCTCCATCTCTCGTCACGTTAGAACTTCTGGGCATCCAGGGAAGCTGAGCGTTGGAAGATTTGAGGCAGGCAAAAGGGATTTTCTTCTTCTGCGCAGCGCATGGAGTTCAACTGTGGAACTCCCTGCCACAAGAGGGAGTGATGGTTGTGAACCGGGGTGGGTTTAAAAGAGGGCTGGACAAACCCCCCCTTTTTTCAGCTGGACCTCGCCGGAACTAAGTTCTGGCACCTCTCAGATGGGTACCATTGCCATTCCAAGAGAACCAGGGAGAGGTTCATTGTGATGATGATGATGATGATGATGATGATGATGATGAATCTATGCCCCGCCTTTTCAGCTGACAGGGCATCAAGGTAGCTTACAGATAAAGTAAGAACAGCCTGCATCCTCACCACGCTCTGAGAATGGTTACTCTGGCATCTCTGTCAGGAAAGGAGTAACCGAATGTTACCTCGATGAGCATATGCTGGGAAGGAGTTTTGTGGGCCATTGTGTGGGATGTGAAACACAAGAGCAGTCAAGTACAACCTTCCTAGAGTGAACATGTTTACACATGAGGAGGAATGTTTGTCCAGCCAGCAGGTCAACTACCTGTTTCCTTCTGGGCTGGGACAGACTTCCTCTGCATGTGAGTAGAGGTGGGTGTGGCCTCACCTGTGCAGGTAACAACAAGAGCACAGGGCAGGGCAGCCATCTCTCTCTCTCTTTGACTACTTTCGTCGAAGATGCAACATCTGCTTAGCCAAAAATGCTCTCTTGGCTCCAGCCAAGAGAGAACAAAGAGACTGTCTCCTTATGAGATAGTTTCCAGGTGTATATTACTTTTGTAACTTAAGTCTGCCTTCTGGGATTCATCTGTGAACAGAATGTGAGTGAGTAAACTCTTTTTATACTTTTTATACTTTTATAGAAGACTGTGTTGTGTCTTATCTTTTATGAGGGAATGAGGGGGAAACACCAGAACAGTTATTATAGAGGCTTTAGCGAGCCTGAGCAAACGCATCCGCTGTGATTTTAAAAAGGGAAATGTTACTATGCTAAATTGTGAACTTGTTTACACAAGTTGGAAAGGCTATAATGAGACAATATATCCTCTCCTGCATCCCTGAACATTCCCACACATTGGCATTTGGGCATCACTTGCCAGATTTACACCAAGTGAAATTGTTCCCTTCTCCTCTAATTTGGACAAGCAGACCTCTTCACAAAGACAAAAATGGGCTCCAAAACAGAGGTCTTCCTAAGACAAGTGAAAGTTAAGAGGCCCCCCACTGTCAGCATTGCCCTCGTCATCTGTGACCAAAGAATTACCCATGATCCTCCTCTTGGCAGCCATCTTTGCTGGTCCCCCCAAAATGCAACTGGTTCCCACTAGAGGGCTCCAAAGATGCTTGCTGAGCCCCGAAAGGTGGTGGCCTGTCTACTAACCCTCTTGGAGCTTCCCGAGTGGATGATGGGAAATTTCCTCGTTGACTGATCTCCGCAGCGGTGAAAATGAAAACTGGGCAGTGAAATCAGCTTTCAACTTGCCCTGGAGTTGCAAGGCATAATTACAGATGGTTCTAAAGCCTTAAGAGGATAATATGACCAGAGAGAGAGAGAGAGAGAGAGAGAGAGAGAGAGAGAGAGAGAGAGAGAGAGAGATGTAGTGATGATGTGATGATGGTGGCAGCAGCAGGAACATCAGTGGCGCAGCAGGGTAGTGTTGTGAACAAAAATCTGCCCATTTTCCCTTATGGGGTATCCAAGAGCCCATATAGATTCCTTACGTAGGTTCCCTATTGGTAGGAGAAAATAACAGAGGCCAACCAGAGAATATTGAGAAGCAAAGCAGCTAGTAAGCCTGATCTTTATTGATCTGTTGCAACAGGGTGCTCCCCTCACACGCAGGAGAGAGAAGGAGGAACCCAGAACAATGGCGCACAAGGCCTTATATGGACTTTTGAAATTGCCACCCTGTAGATCAAGACCACCCCAAGAAACATCATACCTACATCACAGAAAAGGCGGTCTAAAACAGAAATTTGAATGTTGTTTTTCCTGTTTGCCAGGTTATCTGCTTGCTTTTCCTAATAGTCTTCACCCATTAAAATGCTAATTACTGTACTCAATTCCTGAGGCCATGGGAAGGCTCTCTGACCCCCCTCCCTCCTTGCAGGGAAAACATTTGGTCATTTTGGGAATCAAAATGGTTTCAGCTCGGTCTTCCTGCGCTGATCTATGTACGTGCTTGGCTGGTACACTTATGAACATTTAACATATATCTAAGACCTCAAAATTCCTATCGCAATATCACGACAAAGATAAAAAGGTGTTCCTTGTGGTTTGCAGGGTAACAAAGATTAGGGGGTTACTTCTGGGCTTTCATGATTTCTGAGTGAATTTCAAGCAAATTCCAGGTTGCAGAATCAAAATGGATTTGAAGGTCTCGTGCAACAAGCTCGTCTCTCCAAAAGATTAGACTTTCCACCATAAAGGGAGCAGAAAACGGCTAAGGGAGCTGGGCATGTTTAGCCTGGAGAAGAGGAGGTTAAGGGGTGATATGATAGCCATGTTCAAATATATAAAAGAATGTCACATAGAGGAGGGAGAAAGGTTGTTTTCTGCTGCTCCAGAGAAGCGGACACGGAGCAATGGATCCAAACTACAAGAAAGAAGATTCCACCTAAGCATTAGGAAGAACTTCCTGACAGTAAGAGCTGTTCGACAGTGGAATTTGCTGCCAAGGAGTGTGGTGGAGTCTCCTTCTTTGGAGGTCTTTAAGCAGAGGCTTGACAACCAGATGTCAGGAGTGCTCTGATGGTGTTTCCTGCTTGGCAGGGGGTTGGACTCGATGGCCCTTGTGGTCTCTTCCAACTCTAGGATTCTATGATTCTATGAAAAGATTATTTGTGTCTGCAACGACAGCAGCGCGGATACTATTGGCCCAGAGATGGAAAGAAGACCAGAGACGAATGGTTGATGAAGATGATGACGAAATGGGAAAATGGACTGGAAAATCAGGAACCAGGAAGAGAAGAACTTTAAGAGGGAATGGGGGGGGTTAGAATGTATTTAAGAGAACACTGTAAACAACTAAAAACTTGGGCAGGATTTGAGTAACGCTTCTAATGTACTAAGAAACATGGTAAAAATGGATTATTTAAGAAAAATAAGAGAAGCAGTTGGAAAAAGATTGATAGTGGTAATCGTGGAAGGGAATCAAAAGATTCAGACAATCCTTAATGTCGATGTTGATGTTTAATGTTTGAATGTAAATCTGCTATGTAAAACGTAATAAAAAAGATTTGACCCAAAAAAAAGACTTTCTTCCACAAAGAGCTAGGAGGGGAAGTTCACTGGAAAGTTTGGAATAATTTTGTGCCATAATGTTGTCTAATCCAGCTATTGTTCTAGAAAAAGAGGTGCCGAACTCACCATGAACACCTCCCTCGTTCTCTTGGAATGGCAACGGCACACATCTGAGAGGTGTCAGAACTGATTTCTGGCAAGTTCCAGCTGGGGGAAAAGCCCTGGTCTGACCCCCCTGCAAACAAACCAGGATGAACGCATTGCATAGACTGGAAAGAGAAGCTGCTGAATTGCAACTTATTACCAAACTTAAAACCATGGAGAGACCTGGTCTGAACAGAGACATTGGATTCTTATCTCATTATACACGACAAAGCCATTTTTCACCTTCTCACCCCTTGCTTTTTCCTGTAAGACCTATTGCAGTCGTTAAGAGTCGTCAACAGGCTCATCACAGCTATGTGCCAATCACCCATTCCCACCACCCTTCTGAGTAATACCCCTCCCCACCTTCTCACTATATAGAAGGGTCTGGAAACTTCTGTTTCAGTGTATCTGAAGAAGTGTGCATGCACACGAAAGCTCATACCAAGAACTAACTTAGTTGGTCTTTAAGGTGCTGCTGGAAGGAATTTTTTTTGTTTTGACTATGGCAGACCAACACGGCTACCTATCTGTAACTGCATTGCAGAGGGTTGGTTTAGATGACCCTTAAGTTCCCTCCAGCTCTACAGTGCTATGAAAATTCAATAAACCAGTCATCAGGAAGCTACCTAAGAGGACCTCAAGAGGGAGCCTGTGCCAGCCTCAGGCTAGATTCGTTTCCTTCGAAGAGCCCCAGGGAAAAACATTTCTGCTGCTTAGCTTTCCCTTTCCCTGAATCACAGCAACTCAATCCCCTAATTATTTGTTCCTGATAATACAATAATTGACACTGACACCAAGTGGGATGATCTAGAATCAATTTGCCATAGGTGGGCGAGTCAAGAGTTGTGCAAACCCTACGCCTGACGGTTCTGCTGAACAGACCGGGATTATTTTGCTGGGCCTTGAAATTCCTACAGATGTTTTGCCTGAGCAAAAGGCAGCCCATTTAATCACCAGCACCACCGTCTGTCTTACCCCACCCCCCTCCCCTCCACAAATCAAGAGATTTCAATAATTGCTCTCATTTGCAGCTGATCTGACTGCTGGGATACATGCCTGAATTGCCTCTCGCTTAAATTACCACCATGCACTCTTCATTGCTTTCTGGAGTGAGCTTTGCTTACTACATTACACGGGTCCTGCATCAATTGCATTGGCTTTCTGTTTGTTTCCTGGTGTGCCTTCAATGCGCCGGCAAGCAAAATACAAATTCTCCCCCAGCTGAGTTTACATGGCCTCCAATTGGGAGAAAAGTGAGTACAGTTGTACCTCTGGTTGCGAATGGGATCCGTTCTGGAGGCCCGTTCGCAACATGAGCAGAACACAACCCACATCTGTGCATTTGTGGGTCGCGATTTGCTGCTTCTGCGCATGTGCATGACGTCATTTTACACGTCTGCACATGCGCAAGCGGCAAAACCTGGAAGTAACCCTTTCTGGTACTTCCGGGTCACCGTGGGACACAACCTGAAAATGTTCAACCTGAAGCAAACGTAACATGAGGCATGACAGTATGCATAGTGTGTTTGCACTCCCCAGGGACACTGTCCCTATTTTCGTCACACCTAGGCACACCCCGTCCTTGTGGGAATGGCTGTCCTATGCACTTTGGGGAAGGACTCTCTAGCTCAGGGGTAGACCTTCTGCCCTGCATGAAAAGGTCCCAGGTTAAACATCTGATGGCATCTCCAGGGCAGGTTGAGGGAGACGCCTGTCTGACCAGCTGCACAAACATAAGATGGGGAACATCAGGCTTACCAGTGGTACATGTGAAAAGGATCTATGGGTCTTGGTGGACCACAAGCTTAACATGACTCAATCAACTTTGTTGGACTGGTCCTGTTGTGCGGATGCCTGATGATCACCTTCCAAAGCAGCTACTCTATTCTGAACTTAAAAATGGAAAGCGGAATGCTGGTGGTCAACAAAAGAGGTTTAAACACCCTCTCAAATCTTAAAAAATGTAGTATGAACACCAACAACTGGGAAACACTGGCCTACGAGCACTCCAGTTGGAGAACAGCCTTTACCAAAGGTGTCCTGGGCTTTGAAGATGCTCAAACTCAGGACGAAAGAGAGAAGCATGCTAAGAGGAAGGCACGCTTGGCAAATCCACACTGTGAACAACTCCCACCCGGAAACCTGTGTCCCCACTGTGGAAGGACGTGTGGATCCAGAATTGGCCTCCAGAGTCACTTATGGACTCAGTGTTAAGACCGTGTTCATGGAAGACAATCTTACTCGGCTACAAGTGGTGAAGAAGAAGAAGAAGAAGAAGAAGAAGAAGAAGAAGAAGAAGAAGAAGAAGAAGAAGAAGAAGAAGAAATGGGTGCTCTTCTAGGCTGCATCCACAGAAGTCTAGTGTCCAAATCAAGGGAAGTGATAGTCCCACTCGATTCTGCCTTGGTCAGACCACACCTGGAATTCTGTGTCCAGTTCTGGGCACCATAACTTAAGAAGCATGTTAACAAAAAAGGATACGGGAAATGCAACACTAAGAGGAGACGTGGTAGCCAAGTATCTCAAGGGCTGTTACATGGAAGATGGAGCAAACAAGCAAGAGATTACTACCAAACATTAGGAAGACAGTAAGAGCTGTTAGCCAGTGGAATAGACTTCCTTGGAAAGTGGTGGACTCTCCTTTGTGGAGGCTTTTAAGCAGAGGTTGGATGGTCACCAGTTTGGGATTCTTTAGCTGGGATTCCTGCCTTGGACTAGATGACTTGGCTTGGGTCCCTTCCAATTCTACAACTCCAAGATGCTATGATAAGGACACTGGTGACCTCTAACCTCTACAATTCCCAGTGCTGAGAACCACATACCATTGGTACATTTTAGAAAGGGAGTTTCAGAGCTAAACAGTCCTAGCTGTTGCAATCTACAAGTGCAAACTATATGGTCATGATGCACCAGAAATCCTGAATGTGGGTCCCCCCAAAAAATAACCCTGTGTGCCCTCCATGTGAGGAGGCTCTTCTCCCAGTAAGGCTATGTCTCTAGGTTTCAAAACAGCCATGGGGCTGGAGATGCCCCACAAGCTCTTTGCTGACCTGGCCGATTCCATTAGACACAGATGCAGATAATCCCCCAGGAAATATAAGGAATAAGCCCTTTTAACATAATTTAACATGTGGTTTGGGACAGGCCAGATGGAGATTAATTGAAATCCTGCTTCAGGCATGAACCCTGCTCTCTGGGAGAGGGCTTTTCAGCCATTCCCAGCCATGCACCCCCAAATGACATGGGGGGTTCCTAGTTTTCCTGTTCCCCTTCCTAAAAGCTCAGTAGGTCTCACTTTGGTGGCTGGTGAGGAGGTGGAGTCCTCTGTGTGAGAGCGCCATGGAGGACGCTGCAATAGAAGGGGAGGAAATGGAGGCAGTGAGAGATTTTACTTTCTTGGGCTCCATGATCACTGCAGATGGTGACAGCAGTCACGAAATTAAAAGACGCCTGCTTCTTGGGAGAAAAGCAATGACAGACCTAGACAGCATCTTAAAAAGCAGAGACATCACCTTGCCAACAAAGGTCCGTATAGTTCAAGCTCTGGTTTTCCCAGTAATGATGTATGGAAATGAGAGCTGGACTATAAAGAAGTCTGATCACCAGAGAATGGATGCTTTTGAATGATGGTGCTGGAGGAGACTCTTGAGAGTCCCATGGACTGCAAGAAGATCAAACCTCTCCATCCTGAAGGAAATCAGCCCTGAGTGCTCACTGGAAGGACGGATCCTGAAGCTGAGGCTCCAAGACTTTGGCCACCTCATGGGAAGAGAAGACTCCCTGGAAAAGACCCTGATGCTGGGAAAGATGGAGGGCACAAGGAGAAGGGGACGACAGAGGAGGAGATGGTGGACAGTGTTCTCGAAGCGACCAGCATGAGTCTGACCAAACTGCTGGAGGCAGTGGAAGACAGGAGGGCCTGGCGTGCTCTGGTCCAGGGGATCACGGAGAGGCGGACACGGCTAAACGACTGAACAACAATGACATAGGGTGAGCCCCCCAGCGGGATCAGGCCATTGCCCATCTAGACCAGCCCCTCGTTCTCCCAGGGGCCAATTAGATGCCTGAATCCCAAAAGCAACACTCTGCTGGCCTGCGATTCCCAGGAACTGTGAGCCAGACTCTTAGAATCATAACCTTGGAAGGGACCCAGAGGATAATCTAGTCCAGGAACGCAGGACTAGGCAGATGTCCCATATGGAGATTTGAACCTGCAACCTTAGTAGTAACAGCACCATGCTCCAACCAATGGAGCTACCCAGGCTGGCCAGCATGACTGCCTCTGATCATAGGGAAAAACTTTCTGACAGTAAGAGCTGTCGTGCAGGAATTTCAGCTAAAGTACCCATGGTGTCCAAACTCTGCTTAAATACCTCCAAGGTAGGAGAGTCCATTGCCTTCTGGAAGAGTCCGTTCCACTGCTGAGCAGCTCCTGCTGTCAGAAAGTTTCCCCCTATGTTTAGTCGGAATCTCCTTTCTCGTCACTTGAAGTCATGTGTTCGAGTCCTACCCTCCAGAGCAGGAGAAAGCAAGCTTGCCGCACCTTCCATGTAGTAACCAAACAATTAAACCCCTGTGTTGCAAACAATTATCAGTAATATCCAAGGCAACACGATGACCCAGTACAACAATGCAATATCAATATAAACTCTGTATATAATCTATATGGAACATAGAACAGGATGAAATATGCACTCTCTGCAAACCCAATAAACAGAAACCTTATAAATCTCTGAAAGTCGCAAAATGTGCACTCTTGATGGATTCTTTTGAAAATGTAGAACCAAATAAACATAAGTCTTATAAGTCTCCGAAAGTCTTTGTAGACTATGCAAGTCTCTGAAAGAAGCAACGGGTCAGATTCTTATCTGGTGAAGACAAGCCATAAAGCTTTGTTTTATGACGTCCAACACTGCCAAAGTGGTCCACAAACAGACGTAGTGAACAGTGATTCCGGATATACCCACTTTTTCATAGAATTCTTCTTCAGCACAGCAGAAGGATACAGAAATGCTTCACAAACCCATTTATATGGTGAATGGAATTGTATAACAACAATAGCTATGGAGCAGTGGCCATTACAGTTATGTAACTGCTCCATAGCTATTGTTGTTATACAATTCCATTCACCATATAGATGGGTTTGTGAAGCGTTTCTGTATCCACTTTCCATGTGACAGCCCTTCGGAGATTTGAAGATGCTCTCACCTAACAGGTGGACACCCAACCTCTGCTTAAAAACCTCCAACAAAGGAGAATGTGCCACTTTCCAAGGAAGTCTGTTCCACTGGCTAACAGCTCTTACCACCTTCCTAATGTTGGGTCGGAATCTCTTGCTTGCTTATTCCACCTTCCATGTAAGAGCCCTTGAGATATTTGGCTATCGTATCCCATGGACTGCAAGAAGATCCAACCTCTCCATTCTGAAGGAAATCAGTCCTGAGTGCTCACTAGAAGGACAGATCCTGAAGCTGAGGCTCCAAGACTTTGGCCACCTCCTGAGAAGAGAAGACTCCCTGGAAAAGACCCTGATGTTGGGAAAGATGGAGGACACAAGGAGAAGGGGACGACAGAGGACGAGATGGTGGGACAGTGTTCTCGAAGAGACCAGCATGAGTTTTACCAAACTGCGGGAGGCAGTGGAAGACAGGAGTGCCTGGTGTGCTCTGGTCCAGGGGGTCACAAAGAGTCGGACACGACTAAAGGACTCAACAACAACAAAAAGAATTGCATTAGCTTCTTTTGCTGCTGCATCACCCTGTTGACTCATATTAAGCCTATAGTTAAATCATTGGAGGTTAAGTCTTTTTCGGCCGCTCATGGTCCTCCCTGGACCATGCAAGGCAGGCAGGTATAGGCATCAGACATAGGAAAACACCTTATACCCAATCAGAGCCTTCGTCTATCTCGCTCAGTATCTCGCTGGCAGCATCTCTCTGGGATTTCAGGCAGGGATCTCTCCCAGCCTTACCTGCAAAGGTCAGGATTTGAACCTAGGACCTTCTGAATGCAAGGCAGCTGCTCTACCTGTTGAGCTACGACCTGTTCCCAATCAATGTCCAGCCCGTATCTCCTGCCATAATCCACCAGAGTGATATTTATGTTAGTTTGTGGCCAAAACCTTCCAGTAACAAATTGCAAGCATTAGGTTTCATTCTGCAAATTTTCTTCTGTCTCAGGGCCATCGCCAGGCAAAATCTATTCTTAATCTTCAGATTAAGGATATCGATGCAAAGCACCCGGCTCGCGAAACCTCCTCTCTGTTGCATCTTGGTCTTTGCCTATTGATTAGTCTAAGAGTCGTGCCAATTATTTAGACAGCTTGACTCTTTCCAAATATTGGCTGCCCTTTTGTAGGGTCAGATTTAATTGCTTTCCTGGAGGGGGATTGGAGTATTCCCCAGAGTGGATGGCACTGTCTCTGCGATGGCAGAAACGGCCAGAAATTTAGCATGCGCTTTCTCTAAATGAGATTTTCTATGGTGATGAGCAAAACTCCTGCAGTATCAAAATATCCAGCAACGGGTTGAGTGGTACTTGGCTTAATTATTTAAAATAATGGATGATAGAGTTGGAAGGAGCCCTGTCGGAAGGGACCCCGAGGGTCATCTAGTCCAACCCCATGCAATGCAGGAATCTCAGCTAAAGCATTCATGGCAGATGGCGATCCCACCTCTGCTTAAAAACCTCCAAGGAGGTCGGTCCCAATGTCGAACAGCTCATACCGTGCCAGAAAGTTATTCCGTATGTTTAGTCGGAATCTCCTGTCTTGTAACCTGAAGCCATGGGTTCAAGTCCTACCCTCCAGAGCAGGCGAAAACAAGCTTGCTCCATCCTTGAGATATTTGAAGTTGGCTCTCATTTCTCCTCTCAGTCTCCTCTTTTCTGAGCTAAACATACCCAACTCCTTCAACCATTCCTTTTTGGCAACTCTCCCCACACCGCATGCCATTTCCACAGTGTCCTCTTTCTGCTGATGGTCTCCTCTCAGCCTTGTTCCCGATGTTCAACTTCCCCCCACTCCAGTTCCTGATGTAGAACTTCACTCACCCCTTTTTCCTGGGCTGGGGCCACCCATTTGTCCTTCTGATCCTGAATGGGGTAACTGTGCCCCTGAAGGACCAGATGTGCAGCCTGGGAGTCATTTTGGACTCACAGCTGTCCATGGAGGTGCAGGTCAATTCTGTGTCCAGGGCAGCTGTCTCCCAGCTCCATCTGGTACGCAGGATGAGACCCTCCCTGCCCGTGGACTGTCTCGCCAGAGTGGTGCATGCTCTGGTTATCTCCCGCTTGGACTACTGCCATGTGCTCTACGTGGGGCTACCTTTGAAGGTGACCCGGAAGCTGCAATTAATCCAGAATGCGGCACCTAGACTGGGGACTGGGAGCGGCCGCCAGGACCACATAACACCGGTCTTGAAAGACCTACACTGGCTCCCAGTACGTTTCCGAGCACAATTCAAAGTGTTGGTGCTGACCTTGAAAGCCCTAAACAGCCTCGGTCCAGTAGACCTGAAGGAGCATCTCCACCCCCATCGTTCTGCCTGGACGCTGAGGTCCAGCTCCGAGGGCCTTCTGGCAGTTCCCTCCCTGCGAGAAGCCAAGTTACAGGGAACCAGGCAGAGGGCCTTCTGAGTGGTGGCGTCCGCCCTGTGGAACACCCTCCCATCAGATGTCAAGGAAATAAACAATTATTTTACTTTTAAAAGACAACTGAAGGCAGCCCTGTTTAGGGAAGTTTTAATGTCTGATGCTGTATTGTTTTTAACATTCAGTTGGAAGCCGCCCAGAGTGGCTGGGGAAACCCAGCCAGGTGGGCGGGGTATAAATAATAAATTATTAGTATTATTATTAGTATTATTAGTAGTAGTATTATTATTAGTATTAGTATTAGTATTAGTATTAGTATTAGTATTAGTATTATTATTAGTATTATTATTATTATTCTCCGGTGGCAAAATGTCCTGGGCTGGCTAGCCCGCTGCTTCAATCAGCAAAACTTGTCCTGTTCCACACAACACCTGTTCTGCATTTGCAAGAACTCAATATTTTCACATGGCAGGACCTACCCTTTGGAACTCACTGCCTCTTGAGGTTGCATTCTTTTTGGCTTCTGCTAAAAGCATCCTTGTTTAGACCAGCTTACGAAGGTGTTTAGAAAACTGATGCGAGCTTCAGCCTGCGGGAAAGCTTAAACCATTGTCATTATTTATTTTTTCTTATTGGCAGTTTTGTCTCTTTTCGTAAACTGCTTCGAGGCTGCTTTTTCACAACCAAGCGCTGCAAACAATTTTTGTTGTTGTTTTTATTTAGTCATTTTGTCATGTCTGACACTTCGTGACCCCCTGGACCAGAGCACACCAGGCACTCCTGTCTTCCACTGCCTCCCACAGTCTGGTCAAAATCATGCTAGTGGCTTTGAGAACACTGTCCAACCATCTTGTCCTCTGTCGTCCCCTTCTCCTTGCGCCCTCCATCTTTCCCAACATCAGGGTGTTTTCCAGGGAGTCTTCTCTTCTCATGAGGTGGCCAAAGTATTGGAGCCTCAGTTTCATGATCCGTCCTTCCAGTGAGCACTCAGGGCTGATTTCCTTCAGAATGGATCGGTTGGATCTTCTTGCAGTCCATGGGACTCTCAAGAGTCTCCTCCAGCACCAGAATTCAAAAGCATCCATTCTTCGGCGATCAGCCTTCTTGGTGGTCCAGCTCTCACTTCCACACATCACTAGCACTTTTACAAAGTAAAACACTTTTACAAAGTAAAAAAAAGGGAAAAATAAAGAGAATAGGAAGTGTTCCTGGGCATGCGCAAAGCACAAAAGTCCTGGCTTCCTTCTGCAGGGACCTTGCTGCCCTAGAGGTCAGTCCAGCCCCCAAAGGCTGCATTCCATGCTCTTTTCCTGTCCTCGCTTGACCTGCGCAGAGGACGGCACATGTTTTTAGAAGTTGCCGGGGAGAGAAAATGCTTCCTGCTGGATTGCATCTCCTTGCGGATGCAAGTATGAGGCCTGCCAGGGGTGTTCTGGGCATGGGGCACAGAGTTTCCTCCTCCCCAATTTATCAGGACACCCCCCTCTCCTGCAGGCTGCCTGTCCTCACAGTGCCCCTGCCTTCAGGGAGGGAGAGACCCATCGCATTCGCTTAAGCGCAAGAGCGCAGAGACAGCTCATCTCACCAGGCAGGGATGCAGAGGAGGCTATAAAAAGCACGAAAGGGAGTCTGGGTCGTGCGTTGCTCATCTCCCCGGTCTGACTCAGCACCCTTTAGCCCGCTGCAAAAGAAAAATTAAAAATTCCAAAGCCAGCGAGCGTCAGCCCCAAATGTCCCCCCTGGGCGAAACCCCAAAGCCGTCTCAGGCCAAGGGTTTTGAGCAAAGGACTTTGGCCCCAGAGCTTTAAATGCAGCCCTGGAAACAGAGAAGCATTAATAGAAAAGCCTGCCTCTGGGCATGTACGGAGTGCCTTTGGCTTGGAGTCAATTTGATTCCCTCCCCCTCTTTCTTTTTCCTTTTTCCTCCTGTAATGAGGCTGCATTTTAATGTTTTAATGTTGTGTTTTAATCTTGTTTTTAAGTTGTATTCATTCTATTTGTTTTTCTTATTGCTTCTTAGCCGCCCTGAGCCTGGCCTTGGCTGGGGAGGGCGGGGTATAAATAAAATTTATTATAATTATTATTATTAGCCGCAGTGAGCAAATCAGGGAACATGCAGAGGGCCGAAGTGAATGCTTCTCATCTCTGACAGTTTGTGCACCTAATCGACACAGTGCAAGATGGTTTTGGATAAACGTTAGGCAGCCCCGTCCTCTATGTACTGTGACGTGCACAGATTGGGCTGCAGGGAACTGCTCTATTCAATTTTTAAAACTCATTTTTATTGATTTCCCAATAAAAAAAATCCAATTAAATATCCAATCATAATACTTCATTTAAAAAAATAAAATAAAAAAGATCACATTATAGTCCAAATTGTATTTATTTATTTATTTATTTATTTATTTATTTATTTATATTTAAATATATATAATATATAATAAATAAAATTATATATAATATAATAAAATAAATGAATTTAAATAAAAGAAAACTGCTATATTCAACAATGCTTTACTCAGAGTTGACCTACTCCAAGTAACAGACCTAACATAGTCTACTCTGTGGGAAACCACCCTGCGTTTTGGAAAGTTGTTGGTTTCCTAGGCATTTGGGCACCTCTTAAGACACTTTAAAGGGACGCGGGTGGTGCTGTGGGTTAAACCACAGAGCCTAGGGCTTGCCGATCAGAAGGTCGGCGGTTCGAATCCCCGCAACAGGGTGAGCTCCCACTGCTCGGTCCCTGCTCCTGCCAACCTAGCAGTTCGAAAGCACCTCAAAAGTGCAAGCAGATAAATAGCGAGAAGGTAAACGGTGTTTCCGTGCGCTGCTCTGGTTCGCCAGAAGCGACTTAGTCCTGCTGGCCACATGACCCGGAAGCTGTACGCCGGCTCCCTCGGCCAGTAAAGCGAGATAAACGCCGCAACCCCAGAGGCGGCCACGACTGGACCTAATGGTCAGAGGTCCCTTTACCTTTACCTTAAGACACTGTAACTGAATCTTGAAGGATTGTATAGAATTCTGGATTTGGAAGGAACCCCAAGGTCATATAGCCCAACCCCTTCCAACACAAGAATCGCAGATAAAAAATCCCCCACAAGGGGCCATCCCACCTTTCTTTAAAAACCTACAACATAGGAAAGTACAACATCTTCTGAGGTAGTCTATGGAACTCGCTCCCACAGGGCCATTGGCCTGACGGTGCAGTCTCCTCTTCCATCTGCATGTCCTTATGTATTCTAAAATATGAGTCATGGGCCCCACCTGCTCGCTGCTCCCTAAAATATCGCTGGTTTGCTCCTTTCTATATATAGGATGCCAACATCCTGCAGGGACTGGTTGCAGGGCAATATGTGCAAACATCTTGAGATACCTGTTAGGTCCATAAATTATCATATAGCGTCCAGTCATACCTCATGTTACGTTTGCTTCATGTTACGTTCTTTCAGGTTATGTCCCGCAGTGACCCGGAAGTACCGGAAAGGGTTACTTCCGGGTTTCGATGCTCGCACATGCGCAAAAGTGCAAAATGACATCATGTGCATGCGCAGAAGCGGTGAATTGCAACCCGCGCATGCACAGACGCACCACTGCAGGTTGCGCTCTTTTCATGTTGCTAATGGGCCTCCGGAATGGATCCCGTTTGCAACCAGAGGTACCGCTGTATATTCAACACAAAGAAACAGCAACAAGTGAGAGCTGGACCATAAAGGAAGCTGATCGCCAAAGAATTGATGCTTTTGAATTCTGGTGCTGGAGGAGACTCTTGAGAGTCCCATGGACTGCAAGAAGATCAAACCTATCCCTTCTGAAGGAAATCAGCCCTGAGTGCTCACTGGAAGGACAGATCCTGAAGCTGAGGCTCCAAGACTTTGGCCACCTCATGAGAAGAGAAGACTCCCTGGAAAAGACCCTGATGTTGGGAAAGATGGAGGGCACAAGGAGAAGGGGAGGACACAGGACGAGATGGTTGGATAGTGTTCTTGAAGCTACCAGCATGAGTTTGACCAAACTGCGGGAGGCAGGGGAAGACAGGAGGGCCTGGCGTGCTCTGGTCCAGGGGGTCACGAAGAGGCGGACACGACTAAACGACTAAACAACAACAACAAAGGACTGCTGGACGTATAAAGGGCCCCATTACCTTCAGGAGCTGAGGGCCTCATCAGACCTAAATCTGGGCCTGCTTGACATGTTGGGGTCTTTTCTCCTAATGGGAAGAACGCAAAAGTTCTCTGGAGATGCCCCTTATCTCCAAACTCTCCTGGGAAGAGGAACGAGCGACTGAGTACATGTTGTGGGAACGTTGATCTGACATCTGATCTCAGAGTCTCCTCCAGGATCATCGTTCTCTTCTTCCCTAATCCCTCTCAGTTTAATAGACTTTTGAGATGGTTTGGAGGAGAGGAGCAGGTTCCTGCTGAGATTTTCGCCCGCCCGCCCGCCCCCGCCCCCCCACCAGCTCCCATCCCAAAAGATCTCCGCCCCGGGGGTCTGCCAGCTCCTCACCCCAACTATCTCCAACAAACAGGTGATGGGGTGGGTGGAGACGAGCAAATCCATCCATTTCACTTGATCTCACTTCCCCTGTTTTAAGTTCATAGGAGGCAGTGTGGTGCAGTGGTTAGAGCACTGGCCTATGACCTGGGAGAAACAAAGGTTCAATAATAATAATAATTTATTATTTATACCTCGCCCATTTCGCTTGATCTCACTTCCCCTGTTTTGAGTTCAGCTCTGCCTATTTCATACGCTGCATAGGAGGCAGTGTGGTGCAGTGGTTAGAGTGCTGGCCTATGACCAGGGTGAGACAGGGTTTCAATAATAATAATAATTTATTATTTATACCCCGCCCATCGGGCTGGGTTTCCACAGCCACTCTAGGCGGCTCCCAACTGAATATTAAAACACAATACAGCATTAAGCATTAAGAACTTCCCTAAACAGGAATAATAATAATAATTCAAATCCCAATGGGCCATGAAGCTCACGGGATGTGTCTTTGGGGGCCAGCCACTACCCCTCAGCCTCACCTCTCTCACAAGGTGGTTCTGGGGACTAAATGAGAAGGGAGATAATCTTGCGCAACACCTCGATTGAGCTCCTTAGAGAAAAAGGTGGGACTATAAATGCAATAAATAAACAAACATTTTGACATCAAACTGATTTTTTAAAAAAATGAAAATTCACCAGCCATTTAGTGCGAACTTCTCCTAATAAGCAGATCATTTTCACAAAGCAGTTTCCCCTCATGTGGTCCATCTTTAGCTGTTATTTTCACTGATACTTGCATTTATTGCACACTTTGCCTTAGACTGTGCCTTTTCGTACACATCACTTGGGTGGAAAACTACATTGCAAAATTCAGAGAAGTGCAAATTTCAAAGAATGTCTGAGTTTCAGTTTTCAGGTTGTTTCAGAAAGTGCAAATTAGGCAGGTTCACCCTTGAAATATTCTCGGAGTCGAGAGTGGATTTCATGCTCTTTATTCAGCTCATAGTGGTGAGGAATGGAAGTTCCCCCAGAATGTCTGCTTTATATACATTATTTACACAATGGGCTGCACATGATTGGCTAATTCCGGGATTCTCCTGTAGGCCAATCAGGTTGCAGATTCACTTCCACCTGGAGCTGGATTGGGTGGCTCCTGCAGACCAATCAGACTGCTGCATTCTGGATCCTTTTGTTCTAGGACCAATCAGACGGTTAAATCCCTGACTCTGGGGTTGCGGCGCTCATCTCGCTTTACTGGCCAAGGGAGCCAGCGTACAGCTTCCGGGTCATGTGGCCAGCAGGACTAAGCCGCTTCTGGCGAACCAGAGCAGCGCACAGAAACACCGTTTACCTTCCCGCTGGAGCGGTACCTATTTTTCTACTTGCACTTTCACGTGCATTCGAACTGCTAGGTTGGCAGGAGCTGGGACCAAGCAACGGGAGCTCACCCCGTTGCAGGGATTGGAACTGCCGACCTTCTGATCGGCAAGTCCTAGGCTCTGTGGTTTAACCCACAGCGCCACAGATGCAGTAAATTTAATCTTAAAGATGGAATGCATGGACAGAGGGAAGCAGGTCTAAGGGTTCCAAAGTACTCTGTATTTTGATGTTTGAAATGGTTTTGTTTTGTATGTATATATTTTTAAAAAACTTAATCTCATATATACACACACACACACACACACACAGAGACACACATAGTGGTACCTCGGGTTACATACGCTTCAGGTTACAAACACTTCAGGTTACAGACTCCGCTAACCCATAAATAGTGCTTCAGGTTAAGAACTTTGCTTCAGGATGAGAACAGAAATCGTGCTCTGGCGGCACGGCAGCAGCAGGAGGCCCCATTAGCTAAAGTGGTGCTTCAGGTTAAGAACAGTTTCAGGTTAAGTACGGACCTCCGGAATGAATTAAGTACTTAACCCGAGATACCACTGTATATGGAAACATTTAGTGTAAGAGAAGTCACGCAGACATCGTCTAGACGCGAGTGGTCTAAAAAGCAGAAGTCAAATGGTTTGAGATGGGCCTGCGGTCGAGAAAAGCCACAGAAAGCCTGTCTGCCTGATTTAAATCTGCATGGAAAAGGTCACGGAGAACAGCGAGATCATTATCAGGAATATCACAATGCCCTTATCCCAATTTACAGTGCAACCGCATTTGGGATAATGTGTGCAGTTCTGGCTGCCTCACCTGGAAAAGAATATTGTAGAGTTGGGGAGAGCCGCCCCCCCAAATAAATTGATTAAGGGGATGGAGAGACACACCTGTGAAGGCAGCCTGCAGCCTTTGGGACTAGAGATAAAGTGAGGCACGATAAGAGTTTATAAAATTATGCCTGGCTTGGGGAGAGTGGATAGAGGAAAGTTTCCCTTGCTCTCTCATAACACTAGAACTCATGAAGCATGATGTACAGGGCCTTTTTGGCCATGGCCCCGATCTGGTGGAACGCTCTGTCACAAGAGACTAGGGCTCTGCATGACTTGACATCTTTCCACAGGGCCTGCAAGACAGAGCTGTTCCACCTGGTCTTTGGCCAAGGCACAGTCTGACCCCCTCTCTGTAATCCTCACAGAACTCTAGCCCAATGGTTGCAATTAATTTGATTCTGAACTGATTTTAGAATGTATTTCAATTAATTGACTGTGGTTTTATGTAAACTGTGCCAATTTTACTGTTGTTAGCCGCTCTGAGCCTGGCTTCGGCTGGGGAGGGTCAGATATGAATAAAAATTATTTTACTTTCTTGGGCTCCATAATCACTGCAGATGCTGACAGCAGTCTCGAAATTAAAAGATGCTTGTTTCTTGGGAGAGATGCAATGACAAACCTAGACAGCATCTAGGTGTGTATCTGAAGAAGTGTGCATGCACACGAAAGCTCATACCAAGAACTAACTTAGTTGGTCTTTAAGGTGCTACTGGAAGGAATTTTTTTTGTTTTGAGCATCTCAAAAGGAAGAGATGTCACCTTGCCAACAAAGGTCTGTATAGTTAAAGCTCTGGTTTTCCCAGTAGTAATGTATGGAAGTGAGAGCTGAACCACAAAGAAGGCTGATCGCCAAAGAATGGATGCTTTTGAATGATGGTGCTGGAGGAGACTCTTGAGAGTCCCATGGACTGCAAGATCAAACCTCTCCATTCCAAAGGAAATCAGCCCTGAGTGCTCACTGGAAGGACAGATCCTGAAGCTGAGGCTCCAAGACTTTGGCCACCTCATGAGAAGAGAAGACTCCCTGGAAAAGACCCTGATGTTGGGAAAGATGGAGGGCACAAGGAGAAGGGGACGACAGAGGACGAGATGGTGGGACAGTGTTCTCGAAGAGACCAGCATGAGTTTGACCAAACTGGGGGAGGCAGTGGAAGACAGGAGTGCCTGGCGTGCTCTGGTCCAGGGGGTCACGGAGAGGCGGACACGACTAAACAACAAATTATTATTATTACCAACTTGGGGCCAATTTACCAAACAGGCCCTGCATAGAGTGCATTGCAGTCATCCCATCTGGAAGCAGTCGACAAACACATACACAACAAGGTTGTATGAATCCTTTCCATCTCCTGGGATGGATCTTCTGTTTGAAGAAAGCTTTTGTTCCCTGCCAAAGCAACAACAAGATTTCGGTGGCCAAGTGACCTTCTGCCGGACATTCGCGGAGCATTTGGGAGCTAGCAGATGACAGCCCAATTGGCGCGGACGCCATCGGAGAGGAAGGACGCCTTGCCAAGGGGAGGCCGCTGTTGCCAAGTATGCCTGCCTCTACCATCCCAGCTGTTGCCAGCGAAGACAAAAGTATCCCCCAGGGGATGGAGATTTATGAAATAAGCCCTCGAGGGCACAATGAGGTCGAATCTCAGCTGCCCTACTTTTTAAAAGAACAAGTGCTTAACCCTCATCGTTTGGGAGGGACGCAGGAGAGCTTTCGCACTCAAGGCCGAGAAATCTGGTGGTGGGATTCCAGGGATCAGGATGCGGCCGTGGGAGGCGCTGGGTTTCGGTCTCCTTTGTGTTACGTGCCCATTTCCCACAAGCATCTAGTGCAGGGCTGTTACGTACTGAGTTGAATAGGATCCAAAATGCAGCAGTCTGATTGGTCCTAGAACAATAGGGTCCAGAATGCAGCAGTCTGATTGGTCCTAGAACAATAGGATTCAGAATGCAGCAGCCTGATTGGTCCTAGAACAATAGGATCCAGAATGCAGCAGTCTGATTGGTCCACAGGAGCCACCCAATCCAGCTCCAAGTGGAAGTGAATCCGCGACCTGATTGGCCTACAGAAGAATTCCGGAATTAGCCAATCACATGGAGCCCATTGTGTAAAGAATGTATATAAAGCAGACATTCTGGGGGAACTTCCATTCCTCCTCCTCACCACTATGAGCTGAATAAAGAGCATGAAATCCACTCTCGACTCCGAGTATATTTCAAGGGGTCAGCAAACTTTTTCAGCAGGGGGCCGGTCCACTGTCCCTCAGACCTTGTGGGGGGCTGGACTATAATTTGGAGGGGGAAAATGAATGAATTCCTATGCCCCACAAATAACCCAGAGATGCATTTTACGTAAAAGCACACATTCTACTCATGTAAAAACACCAGGCAGGCCCCACAAATAACCCAGAAATGCATTTTAAATAAAAGGACACATTCTACTCATGTAAAAACACCAGGCAGGCCCCACAAATAACCCAGAGATGCATTTTAAATAAAAGGACACATTCTACTCATGTAAAAACGCGCTGATTCCCGGACCATTCGTGGGCCAGATTTAGAAGGCGATTGAGCCGGATCCGGCCCCTGGGGCTTAGTTTGCCTACTCATGATCTAGTGGAAGAAGCCAATGCAAGGAACGTTCTGACAGCCTGTCTGCATCAGAAGATGCAGTGCTGTGCAGTGGTTAGAGGGCTGGTGTCAGAGGGGGAAGAGGCAGGTTCACACCAGAACAGAGGAATGTACGATGTAGCGGCAAACCTGACGCAATTCTAGGCCGTGCCAACAGAAGGATAGCGTCTAGATCAAGGGAAAGAATGGAAAGGCTTTATTCTGCCTGCCGGGGGTCCTGTGTCCAGTTCTGGGTGCCACAGTTAAAGAAGGATATTGACAAGCTGGAAGGGGTGCAGAGGAGGGCGACCAAGATGATCAAGGGTCTGGCAACCAAGCCTGATGAGGAATGGTTGAAGGAGCTGGATATGTTTAGCCTGGAAAAGAGGAGACTGGGAGGAGATATGAGCGGTGCTTTTTTTCTTTAAAAAAAATGTTTAGGGGTACTCTCATTTTGACTCAAGAAAATCACCGGGAAAGGAAAGGAAGCTGCCATCGGAGGTGGTAACAACGAAACTGACCAATCACCGTGCTAGATTCCAATTCCTACTTCACACATTAAACGCCCGCTTCCGTCTGAGACTCAGGAAACACCGTGACAGGAATTGAAGCCGCCATCAGGAGTAGCAACAGAATGGACGGTTCACCGTACTAGAGAAGATTCACAAAATGTTTAGGGGTATGCATACACCCTGCGTTCCCCCAGAAAAAGAAGCACTGGATATGAGAGTCACCTTAAAATACCTTAAGGGCTGTCCCATGGAAGAGGGAGCAAGCTTGTAGGACTTGAACCCATGACTTTAAGTTGGAACAAAGGAGGTTCCCCTGAGGTCCCTTCCAACTCCATAATTCTATTGTTATATGATTCTCATACCAGGTCAGAGCATTATTCAGTCCTTCTAGCTCAATATGGCCTGCACTGAGTAGGAGCAGCTTTCCAGATTTCTAGTCAGGGCACAAGCCCCAGCCGTATTTGGAGTATCCGGGGATTGGATCTGGGACATTCTGGTGGATCTAGTGGAGTATCGGGTCAGGTTTAAGGTGCTGGTTTTGACCTTTAAAGCCCTTTGTGGCTTAGGGCCCTCGTACTTATGGGACCGCCTCTCCTGGTCTGCCCTGCAGAGGACCTTAAGGTCCATGAATAATCATAGTTGAGAGGTTCTTCATATTTACGGGACCGCCTCTCCTGGTCTGTCCTGCAGAGGACCTTAAGGTCCATAGATAATCATAGTTTAGAGCAGTGTTTCCCAACCTTGTGCCTCCAGATGTTTTTGGCCTACAACTCCCATCATCCCTGACCACTGGTCTTGCTAGCTAGGGATGATGGGAGTTGTAGGCCAAAAACATCTGGAGGCACAAGGTTGGGAAACACTGGTTTAGAGGTCCCGGGCCCTAAGGAGGTCAGATTACCCTCCACCAGGGCCAGGGCCTTCTCAGTGATGGGTCCCACCTGGCGGAATGCTCTGTCCCATGAGACCAGGGCCCTGCAGGATTTAACCTCCTTCCGCAGGGCCTGTAAGACAGAGCTATTCCACCTGGCTTTTAATTTTAATTCAGCCTGATCTTTTATTTCCCTTCTCTTCTCCCCCCTCCCCTTTTCATGAAGATCACCCACTCTGGGATCCCACAGTTAATTCTCCCCTGGTCTCCTCGCTGGCCCAAATAGGACTAATTTTGCCAGCTAGCCCTGGTGATCATCTAATGTTTATTGGATGGATTTCCCCCCTAAATTGATTTTTGAATCCTGAAATTGAATCCTGAATTGTTATTCACGTTTTATACTGTATTTTATACTGCTTTCTGTTGCATCAATTAAGTGTTGTAAATTTGTTGTTAGCCGCCCTGAGCCCGGTTTTCTGAACCGGGAAGGGTGGGGTATAAATAAAAATTTATTGTTATTTATTATTATTCTGCATGCCAGGCTGCTGAGCCCTTCCCCCATCTCAACCAAACCTCAACACACACGCAACGAGCTTGGAAATGTCACTGTGTCCCACCCTAAGCTACCTTCTAGTGTTGCTCTGAGGGTAAAAAGGACGGAGGGAACAGTTTGTGCCACCCGTGAGCTCCTTGTTGCAAAGGTGGGATAAAAAGGCACTCTAAATAAAGAGACGCGGATGGCAGGTGTTTCTGGGAAGTCAGCAAGCAGGGCATGGTGCCAACATCCACTTTGTTTACATGCAGAAAGATGCAGGCTGATATTTACAGGCTCTGTGCAGAGTCCATGAAGCAAGCACTGTTAGATATCCACAAATACGATCATTCCTTTTCCCTGCTTTACCATCACGCGGTCACGAAATTAAAAGATGCCTGCTTCTTGGGAGAAAAGCAATGACAAACCTAGACAGCATCTTAAAAAGCAGAGACATCACCTTGCCAACAAAGGTCCGTATAGTTAAAGCTATGGTTTTCCCAGTAGTGATGTATAGAAGTGAGAGCTGGACCATCAAGAAGGCTGATCGCCGAAGAATGGATGCTTTTGAATTCTGGTGCTGGAGGAGACTCTTGAGAGTCCCATGGACTGCAAGAAGATCCAACCTCTCCATTCTGAAGGAAATCAGCCCTGAGTGCTCACTGGAAGGACAGATCCTGAAGCTGAGGCTCCAAGACTTTGGCCACCTGATGAGAAGAGAAGACTCCCTGGAAAAGACCCTGATGTTGGGAAAAATGGAGCGCGCAAGGAGAAGGGGACGACAGAGGACGAGATGGTGGGACAGTGTTCTCGAAGCTACGAACATGAGTTTGACCAAACTGTGGGAGGCAGTGGAAGACAGGAGTGCCTGGCGTGCTCTGGTCCACAGCGTCACAAAGAGTCGGACACGACTAAACGACTTAACAAACCATCATGCAAGTCTATACTTCATACTTTCTGGGTGTCCCATGAGCATGTTATAAAGAACTTGTGTTCTGTGTTATAAATCGAGCACTGCTAAGAGTTGCTTCTTTTTGTTTCCCAAAGTATAAAGAAAATTCAGCAAGGTGTGAGCAAGCTTTTATTCTATAAAGGTGGCCCGGAGTGAAAAGTTTGAGAACCAGGCTTAAAACCCATCGTCAGCAGCTGGACAGCAGAATGAGCAGTGGTACAAGTCACTTTGGCGATATGCATTTCTATTTAAATTGCAGCGACAATTTTTCAGTTTGCATCTAGTTGTATAAGTGAGCATAGGCGCATATTTATGCAATTATGTGCCCACCTTGTTTTGGGAGAGGGACGGGTGCATTTGCTCTTTGGGGGCAATGGATTAAGTGTCTCCCCATCTCTGCTGAGCACAGGCCTGCAGCAAGCTTTTTCCTAGAGACAAGGAGGTGAAGTCTGCCCTGTGATTGATCTCAATGGGCGGAGGAACTTCACGAAGCCTGGGTACCACATCCACCCCCAGCGCATGAAGACAAAACATTGCCTCTTCCTAATCATCCCCTTCTTCGGGTTACAGTGACTCCTTTTCTGTGCAGGATAGATATGAAGTCAAAAGACAGAAGAAAGGTCCCTCGCCGGGGCATCTTTTCCCAGGAGAGTAAATCAACAAGAGCTTGATCTTTCCCTGGCAGATGGATGACCGCGACTCGGTTCAGAGAAAGCGTCTTCCTTTCATCTCGGAATCTCACCATGCTCTGGACGACAACATCCAGCCAAAGAAAGGATGTTGTTTGAATTAGAGAGACAGAAAGCTGGCAGGCGAGGCTCTTTTACCCCCGGAGAATAAACTCCGACGAGATGTTAATGGGAATCTCAGCACAAGAGTTTGGGGATTTGGTTCAGAGAGGTTCGGCACAGAGCAGGCTTCCTCAACCTCAGCCCTCCAGATGTTTTTGGCGTACAACAGCTGTCCATGGAGGTGCAGGTCAATTCTGTGTCCAGGGCAGCTGTTTATCAGCTCTATACGGTACGCAGAATGAGACCCTCCCTGCCCACAGACTGTCTCGCCAGAGTGGTGCATGCTCTAGTTATCTCCCGCTTGGACTACTGCAATGCGCTCTATGTGGGGCTACCTTTGAAGGTGACCCGGAAACTGCAACTAATCCAGAATGTGGCAGCTAGACTGGTGACTGGGAGTGGCTGCCGGGACCACATAACACCAGTCCTGAGAGATCTACATTGGCTCCCAGTACGTTTCCAAGCACAATTTAAAGTGTTGGGGCTGACCTTTAAAGCCCTAAACAGCCTCGGCCCTGTATACCTGAAGGAGCGTCTCCACCCCTGTCATCCAGCCCGGACACTGAGATCCAGGGCTGAGGGCCTTCTGCGGGTTCCCTCATTGTGAGAAGTGAGGTTACAGTGAACCAGACAGAGGGCCTCCTCGGTGGTGGCGCCCGCCCTGTGGAACGCCCTCCCACCAGATGTGAAGGAAATAAGCAGCTGTCCTATTTTTAAAAGACATCTGAAGGCAGCCCTGTTTAGGGAAGTTTTTAATATTTAATGCTGTCTTGTTTTTAATACTCGATTGGGAGCCGCCCAGAGTGGCTGGGGAAACTCAGCCAGATGGGCGGGGTATCAATAAACTGTTGTTGTTGAGCTGGAAAAGGGGAAGAGAAGTGATCAGTAAGGCAGAGCGCTGCTGCTCCAAGGACAGGCTAAAACTTTGGGACTTTTCCGTTCAGAAAACAAAAGTTAGGAGGAGTGTTAGAGGTTTGTGAAATTATGCATGGGGAGGAGAAAGTGACGGGGGACGAGGCGCAAAAGGGCAAGGCTGTTGGCAGGCATCCCTCCCTTCCTGGCAACTGAGCCAGAGCGAGGGCAAAGCCATTGTGCCTTTGACATGTTTGGCCAGCACATTGCCTCATTTACTAGAACTCTTCTCTTCCCATTCTCTGAAATGCCGGGAGTCATTATCATGTGCTGTGATCTCAGACATCCAAGATCTACCCAACCTCCCAAAAAAATATTGTGCCCCTGCTTTGGTATGATGCAATAGCTTCGCAAAAGTCTCTTTTTTTGACGCTCGTTTTCTTGCTGTGCTTTATCAAACCAAGAGGGATGAGTTCTGCTGCCCGGTGGATTGCAGCAATCTGCCTGGTGCTTGCTAGGCCAGCTGACCTTACATTGCTGACATTCCTATTATTTTATTTTCTCCCGGTTCTCGTCCCCAGCTGTCACCCTTCGTTAGCGTTTTCTCCAAAGAGCTGTTTACCCTCAAAGTGGCACCGAAACCTCACAACTCCGGGGGAGAAAATAGAGCATATGCTATTAATAAGGAAACGGGCTCACATGCTAAAGTCTCGGCCGAGAAGGATCCGTCAACGGAAGAGGAGTCAGCGGAGGCGGAAGAGGAGACCCCCACCCCAGCTCCTCTTCATTGCTTGGCCAGATATGACTTGGCCTTGGCTGGGTCTTAAGCACCGCACCGTGGGTGGGCTTCTGGATGCAGATATCAACCCAGCTGCTGAAACAGCTGGATTTGTCTTGGGTGAACAGGGCAGCGACTCTGGCCGGCACAGCCAAAGGGCACCCACGAGGTGGCCTGCCAGGAATCATAGAACTGTAGTGCTGGAAGGGATGCCAGAGGTCATCTAGGCCAACCGTCTGTAGTCCAACAACAGAACACAATAAAATTGTACATGGTATGAAGAAAGCAGGTGGAGAAACCATAGTATACCTAAAGGAGCGTCTCCACCCCCATTGTTCTGCCCGGACGCTGAGGGCCTTCTGGTGGTTCCCTCATTGCGAGAAGCAAAGCTACAGGGAACCAGGCAGAGGGCCTTCTCGGTGGTGGCACCTGCCCTGTGGAACGCCCTCCCACCAGATGTCAAAGAGATAAACAACTACCTGACATTCAGAAGACATCTGAAGGCAGGCGTGTTCAGGGAAGTTTTTAATGCGTGACATTTTAGTGTATTTTTGGTCTTTGTTGGAAGCCGCCCAGAGTGGCTAGGGAAACCCAGCCAGATGGGCAGGGTACAAATAATAAATTAGTAGTAGTAGTAGTAGTAGTAGCTTGAGGATGATGTAGTGGCTGTTAAAGGGACCCGTGACCATTAGGTCCAGTCGCTGACAACTCTGAGGTTGCGGCACTCATCTCGCTTTACTGGCCAAGGGAGCCGGCGTACAGCTTCAGGGTCATGTGTCCAGCATGACAAAGCCGCTTCTGGCGAACCAGAGCAGCACACGGAAACGCCGTTTACCTTCCCGCCGGAGCGGTACCTATTTATCTACTTGCACTTTGAGGTGCTTTCGATCTGCTAGGTTGGCAGGAGCAGGGACCGAGCAATGGGAGCTCACCCCATCACGGGGATTCGAACCCCCGACCTTCTGATCGGCAAGTCCTAGGCTCTGTGGTTTAACCCACAGCGCCACCCGCGTCCCAATAATAATAATAATAATAATAATTATAGTGGGTAGCTTGAGGAAGATGTAGTGGCTGTGGGGAAAGGCAAATTCTGTGGGATGTAACATAAGCAGTCAAGTACATTTCCTGTTTGCCCAGAGTAGATACGCAGGGGAATGTTGCTCCAGCCAGGAGGACTTCCTGTCACACCTGGTCTGGAGCTTCCTCACCCTACGTGTGACCAGGTAGATAAGCATGAGCCTGGTGGACCCCATAAAAGGACTGGTCACACAGCCATCTTCCTCTCTCATTCCTTCTTCTATCTTGATGGTTTTGCTGTCTGCTGGCCCTCAGCCAGCAGCACATGGGCTCAATCCCCACATGGAATAAACTAACACTCTCTTCTGTAACTACAAGCTAAAGCCTGCCTTCAGGGATCATACTGTGAAATGAATGTGAGTAAACTTCTTGTTACTTTTAAGAGAAGACTAAAAGGGGAATTTGCCAGGAACAAAGCCAATCTGAACAAAGCCAGACTGGATTGCTTAACTCAAGAGATTCAAACGAATCTACCAACTAGCTTATAAAGGACGTGGGTGGCGCTGTGGGTTAAACCACAGAGCCTAGGGCTTGCCGATCAGAAGGTCAGCGGTTCGAATCCCCGCGACAGGGTGAGCTGCCGTAGCTTGGTCCCTGCTCCTGCCAACCTAGCAGTTCGAAAGCACGTCAGAGTGCAAGTAGATAAATAGGTACCGCTCCAGCGGGAAGGTAAACGGCGTTTCCATGCGCTGCTCTGGTTTGCCAGAAGCGGCTTAGTCATGCTGGCCACATGACCTGGAAGCTGTACGCCGGCTCCCTTGGCCAGTAAAACAAGATGAGCGCCGCAACCCCAGAGGCGGCCACGACTGGACCTAATGGTCAGGGGTCTCTTTACCTTTACCAACTAGCTTCCTGCAATATATATACAGGGGAATGTGCTCTGCTACCAGCTCACCAGCATGAGTGAGGAAGGATAATATTCAATCAATATATCCTCTCCTACTATCCACAACATCCTCACAAATTCCATGCTAGGGATCATCAGGAAAAGGACGGAAACTAAAACTGTCAGTATCACAACGCCATTATATAAATCTATACAAATTATACAAATCTATGGCAGGACCGCATTTTGAATACTGTGTGCTGTTCTGGTAGCCTTACCCGGGAGAGGATATTGCCAAGTTGGGAAAGATTCAGAAAAGGTCCATCAGACTTACCCAGAGGTTGGAGTAGCTCCTTTAGGAGGAAAGGTCGCAGTGTTCTGGACCTTTCCGTTTAGAAAAAAGGTGAGCAAGCCTTCTAAAATTATGCGCGGCATGGAAAAGGAGGGTAGAATGAACAGTTTTTCTTCTCCTCTCCTAAGACTAGATCTCATAACATCTGATAAAGAATGTCGGAAGATTCAGGACAGATTTTTAAAAAGCCCTTCTTCATGCAGTTAAACTATGGAACTCCTTGCCACAGGAGGCGGGGATGGCCACCCACTTAGATGGTCTTTAAACCGGATTAGGCAAATTCATGGAGGAGAGGCTATTGATCACTACTAGCCCCTATAGATCAGCTCTGCCTCCACAGGTGAAGGCAGAAATGCTTCTCAATACCAGTTGTTGGAAACCACAGGAGGGGAGATGGTTGGCTTTGGGTGCAAATCCTACTTGTGGGTTTCCCATAATGGGCATCTGGTCGGCCACTGTGAGAACAGGATGCTGGACGAGAACAGGGGGCCCTGGCCTGATCCAGCACACTCTTCTTATGTTCTTCGGCTTAGGTTTTCCTCCAGAAAACCAGAAAACTCAGATCAATCTGGAGAAAACCCAATTGACATCGTTTGCAAATGGTCAAAGGCCTGGAAACGATGCCTTATGAGGAACGGCTAAGGGAGCTGGGCATGTTTAGCCTGGAGAAGAGGAGGTTAAGGGGTGATATGATAGCCATGTTCAAATATATAAAAGGATGTCACATAGAGGAGGGAGAAAGGTTGTTTTCTGCTGCTCCAGAGAAGCGGACACGGAGCAATGGATCCAAACTACAAGAAAGAAGATTCCACCTAAACATTAGGAAGAACTTCCTAACAGTAAGAGCTGTTTGACAGTGGAATTTGCTGCCAAGGAGTGTGGTGGAGTCTCCTTCTTTGGAGGTCTTTAAGCAGAGGCTTGACAACCATATGTCAGGAGTGCTCTGATGGTGTTTCCTGCTTGGCAGGGGGTTGGACTCGATGGCCCTTGTGGTCTCTTCCAACTCTATGATTCTATGACAAAATGTAGCTCAGTTGGTTAGAGTGTCGTGCAGGGTCAGATTGAGGCTGGATGAGGCCCTCAGCTCCTAAAGGTAATGGGGCGCTTTATATGTCCAGCTGTCAACAACAAATTTTCGCTGTTTTTTGTGTTGAATGTTAAATTGCTGTTTGAGGGGTTGTTTTTAAAAGTCTGGAACAGATTAATCCATTTTACATTACTTTCTATGGGAAAGTGCACCTTGGTTCTGGAACGCTTTGGTTTTGGAACAGACTTCCGGAACAGATTAAGTTTGAGAACCAAGGTACCACTGTATATAGAATGAGCAAACCAGTGATATTTTAGGGAGGAGGCTAGCAGGCAGGACCCATGACTAACATCATGGGAGCCTACACAACACAAAACACTCTTGCTGTATGTAGGTTTTATTTCATTTGTTTTTATCTTATATTTTGGAAATGTACATCCAGGTTTTTTTCCCTTTAATTTTTTTGGGGGGGCCGCAGAGAGTGGGGCCCTAAGCTAGAGCTTGTTTAGCTTATACTTAAATCCGGCACTGGTGTCGTGCCAATAATGCCAAGGTTGCAAGTTCGATCTCCTAATGTGACAGCGGCATATTCCTTCATTGCAGGGGGTTGGACTAAATAATAAAAAGTTGTTGTTGTTGTTGTTGTTGTTGTTGTTGTTGTTGTTGTTGTTGTTGTTATTATTATTATTATTATTATTATTATTATTTATTACTTATACCCCTGCCCATCTGTCCGGGCCTCCCCAGCCACTCTGGGCGGCTTCCAACAGAACATTACAAACACAATAAAACATCAAACGTTAAAAACTTCCCTGGTCCATAGTTCTGCTTGACTGGGGTTACTAGAGATTAGTGTTTGTTCCAATTCAGCGGTAAACAGTAGGGGAAAGCAGCAGGGCAAAATGGTAGAATTGTAGAGTTGGAAGGGACAGCCAAGGGTCATCTAGCCCAACCCCCTGAGATGCAGGAATCGCAGCATATTCTGTGCCTTCTGCACCCAGCTCTGCATTGCTTCCCTTCCAGCTCTACAATTCTACGACATTTGCACCGATTTGGTGGTAAAATCAGGTTTCCACAGGGGGAAGTGGTGAGAGGCTAGATGAGCCCTGAGTGTTTGGATGAGGGTCATTTATGAATTATTTGGGGCACCTCGGCAGCTGGGGCCAGCGGCGTAGCGTGGGTTGTCAGCACCCGGGGCAAGGCAAGTAATTTGTGCCCCCTAACCCCTAACCTGTCGCCGCTGCCAACTTCTTCTTGCTGCTGCCTGGTCTGGTCTGGTGTGGTTCTCTCCCGCACTCAGCGCTGTGCTGGGCGGCCGCTGCACTGTCCCTCCCCCAGATAGTTCCTGCTCTCTCTCCGCACTGCACGCCTGGCACCCCCCCACACACAGTGGGCGGCGACCCGGCAGCTCGGATCGGATTCGCACAGCCAGCACTGCAGTGAGAGAGAGTGAGTGAGCCAGGTAAGGGCAGAGAGCTGCGAGTGCGAGTGCGCCCCCCCAGATGTTGCGCCTGGTGTGGCCAGCCCCCCCTGCACCCCCCACGCTACGCCACTGGCTGGGGCCAATTGCCAGAAAGGAGGGTCTGTGGACCCCAACAATGAAATGGAAATGGGAAGGGCTGGGGACTTTTGCCACACAGGGGAGGGAGCAGCAGGCAGCCTGGTAATCCAGGCAGTGGAACACCTGATTCCTGACTAATCCCTCATTTCCCTGAGAGGTGGGGGCAGGAAGCCGAGGCCTCTGACAGGAGAGATTTAGGACAATCGGCCCTAGAGACCCAGCTGTTCTCTGCCTGGGCATTTGGAAAGTCAGATGCAAAGGGACGACATTGTGTGTTTGTGTGTGTGCTTTGCTCCTGGCCGTAGATCTGCAACCTGGACGTAGATCTGCAACGTTTCTGAGCACAATTCAAAGTGTTGGTGCTGACCTTGAAAGCCTTAAACAGCCTCGGTCCAGTAGACTTGAAAGAGCGTCTCCACCCCCATCGTTCTGCCCGGACACTGAGGTCCAGCTCCGAGGGCCTTCTGGCGGTTCCCTCGCTGCAAGAAGCCAAGTTACAGGGAACCAGGCAGAGGGCCTTCTCGGTGGTGGCACCTGCCCTGTGGAACGCCCTCCCAGCAGATATCAAAGGCATAAACATTCAGAAGACATCTGAAGGCAGCCCTGTTTAGGGAAGCTTTTAACGTTTGATGCATTACTGTATTTTAATATTGTGTTGGAAGCTGCCCAGAGCGTGGTATAAATAAGATATTATTATTATTATTATTATTATTATTATTATTATTATTATTATTATTAATATTATTATTATTATTATCCTGTCCCAGACTTGGTTTGGAAGGGCGAGGTCTCCAAAGAGAGAATGCTTGGGACACATGAAGTCTGCACGCACTCAGAGAAACTCTTTCCCGCAGCAAGGCTTCGCGTGTTCCAGCGCTGAGCCCAAGCTAAAGGTGGCCAACTAGGCGTCACCAAAAAGAGAAGGCAAAAGAGGAGCCAGAGTTTTACCAAGTTTGCAGAAGCTGGTTTTAGTGCGTTAAGGAGAGGGTCTGGATCAGGCCAATGGTCCATCTTGGTCCAGCATCCTCTTGGAGGGTATGCAGTTATCTGAACCCCAAGCTAAGGAGATAAGTAGATACAACCTTTAGAAGACATCTGATGGCAGCCCTGGATAGGGAAGGTTTTTGTTTTTTAAAATGTTTCATGTTTTATTCTGTTTTTATATATGTTGGAAGCTGCTCAGGGTGGCTAGAGCAACCTAGTCAGATGGGTAGGGTGTAAATAACAGAATTATTATTATTATTATTATTAGGCACATGACGGGGCTGGTGGGTCACAGAGCTTTCCTGTAAAATCTGCTAGACAGAACTCTATGAGATCACTTCCTTTGCCTGCCTTGGCAAGAAGCTATATCCAAGTCGTGTCTTGGATCTCAAACGCCTTGGTTCCCGAACAATCGAAACCCGGAAGTGAGTGTTCCGGTTTTTGAACAATTTTCAGAAGCCCAACATCTGGCATGGCTTCCACAGCTTCTGATTGGCTGCAGGAGCTTCCTGCAGCCAATCAGAAGGTGCATTTTGGTTTCCGAACATTATGGAAGCCGAATAGACTTCTGGAACGGATTCCGTTCGACTTCCAAGGTCCAACTGCACTTCCTTCTGCCTCCTCTTTCTTTTACCTGCTTACCGGCTGACCACACATGCAAGTCTGAACCATCCTGAACCTAGATTTATTATTGTTATTGTTCCTGTTGAATAGAAACACCCCCTATTTTCATTGGAGAAATGTTGGAGAGTATGCTGTAGTTTCCAGCAATTGGTTCCAGAAGCATCACTGCCTCTGAGAGATCAGAGCCATCAAATGAGCTTCATTCTCCTACATGAATTTGCCTAACCATCTTTTAAAACCATCCCAGTTGGCGGCCATTGCTGCTTCCTGTGGAAGGGAGTTCCACAGGTTAACTCTGCACTGGGCAAATACGAAATCTCATCTGTCCTGTATAATGAGATGACAAAGATGTTGAAATATACATTTTTTTAAAAAAAACCAGAAGCATTTTTACTTGGTATTATAGGTCAGGACATTAATAGGCAAGATGTTAAATTGTTCTTATATGCAACAACTGCGGCAAGAGCATTGTTAGCTCAGAAATGGAAACAAGAAGAAATTCCGATGAAAGAAGAATGGCAGACGAAATTAATGGACTACGCAGAATTAAACAAAATGACAGGAAGGATTCGAAACCTGTGGGAACAGAGATTTACAGAAGATTGGAAGAAGTATATGAATTATTTGAAGAGCAACTGTAATCAACAAATTATGCTAGTAGGACTACAAGAAGTTTTGTAAGGAGAAAAGTACAAAGTAGAAAAAGATAGAGATATTGGTTATGAGTTTGAAATGTAATAGGGAAGATAAGAAATGCATACTAAGAGATTAGATTGGAAAATTTCCAGACAAGATTGATGGAAGTAAAAAAAAATGAAAAAGATGTAAAAGTATGTTTAATTACTGTTGAAAATGATATGTTAAAAAACATATATACACTGGTACCTCAGGTTAAGTACTTAATTCGTTCTGGAGGTCTGTACTTAACCTGAAACTGTTCTTAACCTGAAGCACCACTTTAGCTAATGGGGCCTCCTGCTGCTGCCGCGCCGCCGGAGCATGATTTCTGTCCTTATCCTGAAGCAAAGTTCTTAACCCGAAGCACTATTTCTGGGTTAGCAGAGTCTGTATGTAACCCGAGGTACCACTGTATATACATACATACATATTTGCTTTCGTAGATTTTCACGGGTACAGGAATGCAGGTTTTGGTGTCCTCGGGTGTCTTCCCGTGTAAAAGTTGGGGTGTCTAGGCGACGTTTCGACGAGGTCTCACTCGTCATCTTCAGGCTGGTGCTTTCGGCTTCTTGTTACTGGAGCCGAAAGCACCAGCCTGAAGATGACGAGTGAGACCTCGTCGAAACGTCGCCTAGACACCCCAACTTTTACACGGGAAGACACCCGAGGACACCAAAACCTGCATACATACATATATATATATATATATATATATATATATATATATATATAGGGACGCAGGTGGCACTGTGGGTTAAACCACAGAGCCTAGGAATTGCCGATCAGAAGGTCAGTGGTTCGAATCTCCGCATCGGGGTGAGCTCCCATTGCTCAGTCCCTGCTCCTGCCAACCTAGCAGTTCAAAAGCACGTCAAAGTGCAAGTAGATAAATAGGTACCGCTCCGGCGGGAAGGTAAACGGCGTTTCCATGCGCTCTGGTTCGCCAGAAGCGGCTTAGTCCTGCTGTCCACATGATCTGGAAGCTGTACACCAGCTCCCTTGGGCAGTAAAGCGAGATGAGCGCCGCAACCCCAGAGTCAGCCACGACTGGACCTAATGGTCAGGAGTCCCTTTACCAGGGGTCCCTTTACCTTTATATATATATATATATATAAGAAGCCTCATCTGTCCTGACCCTGCCCACATTCGGCTTTTTCTCTGCATGTCCGCGAGATCCGGCAATGCAAGAAAGGGAGATACGGCCGGCTGTATCCCAGGAAGGTCCAGCCAGCATGCAGACCTGTCAGGTCAAATTTGTCATCCTTGCCTGCCTCCCCCCCCCCCCCAAGATCTCTGGTGCTGCTGCTCAGCTGGGAGGGACCTCAGCCCTCCATCGGAGCTGATGGTGTCATGGAAAATGCTGCAGCCAGCCAAAGGGAGTGTTTGTGCCGACAGAATCAGGCAATTTCTCTGCTTTTTTCTGCTTTCTCCTTGGCGCCTGGCCAGGCGCAGCCAAGTTCTTTCCGCAGAGGATCAAGGCAGAAGGAGAGAGAGAGAGCGCTCCGTCTTCTTCCCTCCCCTTCCCCACACCCAGGCCTGGAGGGAGAAATGCTTTTTCCCCCCTCCAGTGACCACAACCTCCCTCCCCAGAAGCAGCTTGCTTTTGCCAGCCAGAGGGAAGGAGGGTTTCAGAGGAAGGAGCAGGAAAAGAAGAAGAAGATGATGTAGCCATGCTCTGCTTCCATGGCCACAGGCAGGTTCTGAACCTCCTAGTTGCTCTAAACTGCAGGAGGGGAAAAAGAGATCCTGCTTGCGGGTTTCTGGGTGGCTACTGCAAGAACAAGATGCTCAACTAGATCGTTGTTGTTTAGTCATTTAGTCGTGTCCGCCTCTTTGTGACCCCCTGGACCAGAGCACACCAGGCCCTCCTGTCTTCCACTGCCTCCTGCAGTTTGGTCAAACTCATGCTGGTAGCTTCGAGAACACTGTCCCACCATCTCGTCCTCTGTCCTCCCCTTCTCCTTGTGCCCTCCATCTTTCCCAACATCAGAGTCTTCTCCAGGGAGTCTTCTCTTCTCCTGAGGTGGCCAAAGTCTTGGAGCCTCAGCTTCAGGATCTGTCCTTCCAGTGAGCACTCAGGGCTGATTTCCTTCAGAATGGAGAGGTTGGATCTTCTTGCAGTCCATGGGACTCTCCAGAGTCTCCTCCAGCACCAGAAATCAAAAGCATCAATTATTTGGCAATCAGCCTTCTTGATGGTCCAGCTCTCACTTCCACACATCACTACTGGGAAAACCATGGCTTTAACTATACAGCTCAACTAGATAGTAATACTAATAATAATAATAATAACGAAAAAAGAATGCAATGAAGGTGCCTACTAACCTCAAGAGGCAGGGAGTTCCAAAGGGCAGGTGCTGCCGCATGAAAAGATAGAGTTCTTGCAAATGCAGAATGGGTGTTTTGTGAAACAGGGCAAGTTTTGCCGATTGAAGCAGAAGGCTAGCCAGCCCAGGACATTTTGGCACATAATAATAATAATAATAATAATAATAATAATAATAATAATTTATTATTTATACCCTGCCCATCTGGCTGGGCTTCCCCAGCCACTCTGGGCGGCTTCCAACAGAACACTAAAATACAATAACCTATGCATCACCTTGCCAACAAAGGTCCATATAGTTAAAGCTCTGGTTTTCCCAGTAGTGATGTGTGGAAGTGAGAGCTGGACCATAAAGAAGGCTGATCGCCAAAGAATGGATGCTTTTGAATTATGGTGCTGGAGGAGACTCTTGAGAGTCCCATCGACTGCAAGAAGATCAAAAATTCGTAAGGAAATCAGCCCTGAAATCAGTCCCATGGACTGCAAGAAGATCAAACCGATCCATTCTGAAGGAAATCAGCCCTGAGTGCCCGGACTCTGAGGTCCAGCTCCGAGAGCCTTCTGGTGGTTCCCTCGCTGCGAGAAGCCAAGTTACAGGGAACCAGGCAGAGGGCCTTCTCAGTGGTGGCACCCGCCCTGTGGAACGCCCTCCCACCAGATGTCAAAGAGAAAAATAACTACCAAACTTTTAGAAGACATCTGAAGGCAGCCCTTTTTAGGGAAGCTTTTAATGTTTAATAGGTTATTGTATTTTAGTGTTTTGTTGGAAGCTGCCCAGAGTGGCTGGAGAAGCCCAGCCAGATTGGCGGGGTATAAATAATAAATTATTATTAGTAGTAGTAATAGTGGTAGTAGCAGTAGTATCATCATCATCATCATCATCACACAGTTAAACTATGGAACTCCTTCCCACAGGACACAATGAAGGCCACCAACACGGGTGGCTTTTAGAGGACTGGAGAAATTCGTGGAGGAGGAGAGAGTTATCGGTGGCTAGTGCTAGTCAGCTCTGCCTTCACAGCTGGCGGCTTCTGAATCCCAGTTGGTTGCTGGAAGCCGCAGGAGAACAGAATTGTTCTTGGGTTCTTTCAAGAGGGGTTTCCTGACTTTTGGGTTTGGTGGGTGTGCGTCAGTAAACGAGGGGAATTAAGACTAAGAGAGCTGGGTGAGGGTGCGCTTGTGTAATCTCACTGTATACAAGTTGTACAAGTGACAAGAAAGTATTTCAATTTTCAATTTCAATTTCTCAGGTGCCTGCCAGCTTTCAGAACTGCAAAAGCTGAGAATATGCAGAGTAGCCTCTTTTTCTGGAGAAAAAAAAATAGCACTGGGTTCAAGGCATTCCCTGGCCTGATTCTCCCCCCACAATATTAAAAGCCAACTCCTTTTGCAACTTATTCAGAATGAGCTTCTGAGCACATCCTCAACGAAACTTGTGCCTTGCATTGTGTTATTTTAACTAAAACATTTTCTTTTTCATGCTGTTCTCCATTGCTATTTGACCCATTTAAGGTGGGCCATTTTATTCCCTCCCTCCTTTGGTTCCTGCAATGAAGGGGGTTGGACTAGATGTCCTTTGGGTACCTTCCAACTCTTCGATTCATTGATCCTATGATTCTATATCGCAGCTGTTGTTATCGCACTATACTTGGGGTTTTTTTAAGCTTTTTAAAAAGGGGGGTTATTTATAAATAATAATAAAAAATCAGCAGAGGCTTGTTTTAGAGCAAAGTTCCATCCTGTGTCAGCAACACCGCTATAGATGCTACGAGAGATTAAAAAAAGAAAGGAGTCACAGCAAATGTTCTTAAAATAAACTGCTCCTTTGCAACCTGGGTGAGCAGCAGCTTCCATTCTGCACCCTTCCCAGTCGTGCGGAGGAGGCGGTGCCACTAGGCGCCGCTGTCTTTCGATGCTGACAGAGCATCTTTGCACTCGGGAAACCTTGGATTTTCTTGATATAGACCAATGGTAGAGCACAGTTTGGCAAACAGCCTTGCTGAAAAGATTATCACACAAATTAAAAGTGTCTCACGCAACTGGCAACATTATGCTTCTGGCATAATGGGACACCGTGACGGAAACCAGAGCGCACGGAAACATCGTTTACCTTTCCGCCACAATGGTACCTATTTATCTACTTGCACTTTGTGCTTTCGAACTGCTAGGTTGGCAGGAGCAGGGACTGAGCAATGGGAGCTCACCCCGTCGTGGGGATTCGAACCGGCAACTTTCTGATCAACAAGCCCAAGAGGCTCGGTGGTTTAGACCACAGCGCCACCCGCGTCTTTTACCTTTGCATCGGGTTAACCACTGTGAGGATAGGATGCTAGGCTATATGGTCTGCTGCACTGATCCTGCAAGCTCATCTAATGTTCTTAATGAAGTGGCTTCATGTATGTATGTATGTATGTATGTATGTATGTGTCGGGGTGTGCATGATCCAAACAGGCACCAGAAGAAGAAGAGTTTGGATTTGATATCCTGCTTTATCCCTACCCATAGGAGTCTCAAAGGGGTTAACAATCTCCTTTCCCTTCCTCCCCCACAGCAAACACTCTGTGAGGTGAGTGGGGCTGAGAGACTTCAGATAAGTGGGACTGGCCCAGGGTCACCCAGCAGCTGCAGGTGGAGGAGCAGGGAAGCAAACCCGGTTCACCAGATTACGAGTCTACCACTCTTCACCACTAAACCACACTGGCTCTCAGGGGGAAAGGGCAGAGATTCTGATTCAGCAGGAGACCCTTGGCTGGCAGAGGGCGATGGAACTAGAGAACGAAGACCCCAAGCAGGTTTGGGATGGGGGTATAAGGACATCAAACCGCCGGTCTTCCGATCGGCAAGCCCATGGGGCTCATGGTTTAGACCACAGTGCCACCCACTCCCATAGTCGCCTTTGGCTGGACTTAACCGTCCAGGGTCCTTTACTGTTTACCTTTAGGAGTCTCCAGGAGTACACAGAGAAAGGTAGAAGGCAGAGCAGAGGTGGGTTTGCAACTGCTTGGGAAGCAAATGCAATAAGCAAAATGCTGCAACATTAATGGTAAGTGTATTATAATTTGCCTGGTTCACCATCAGTTCCTAATACTGAAAATAGATTTAAAAAAAAAAATTCAGGGGGGGGGGGTTTAATGAGTTCATAGATCCTAATGGTTTCAATTTACTTTAGTTTTTGTACACCCAAAACACTTCCTTTTTCCTTTTGCTGTCCATTAATATTTTGAAATTCCATTTTAAAAAGCAACTTGGGTTGGAGGGAATTCCACTTACATCTTAACTGGAACCTGCCTGAACAGAGCATCCTCAAGAAAACAAATATATGCATCGGGTCAGAGCTATCCTTCAAAATTTGCGCTTTTCCAGATTTTGCAAGGCGGTTTTCTAACCAATAAAGAGCACCTGAAAACATACATAATGTTGGATAGTGCGCAGAGGGAAAAACTCTGTGAGGTTTCCTACAACTGAGCGGTATGTGAATTTTGTGCAATAAATAAGTAGATCAGGCTCTAACCACTGCACCGCATTGCTGCCTCTGCCTCTGAGCCTCCCCTCCTCCCTAGCATCGCTTGAGTCTCCCCCCACACAATACTTTCCCACTTGCCCTTACCAAATTTCATTGTGTCGCTCTAGAGGCCCCTTTGCCAAGGTCAGGGGAAGTCCTCTAATCCTCTCCTCTCGAGGGTATCATCCTACTTTGATGTCCTGCTGTGCAGCCTGCGAAAATCCTGCTCCATGCCCAGAATTGCAGGCATGTGTGTGTGTGATTTAGCCAAGCCAAGGCCAGATCTCAATATTAATAACCTACTTGGATGTTGGACCAGCTTTGCTAAATGTCTGAAAGGCCAGATGATGCGTCAGGCGAGGCACAATTGCTGTCCTTATACCCCCATCGCAAGCCTGCTTGGGGTCTTTGCTCTCCCGCTCTACCACCCTCTGCCAGCCAAGGGTCTCCTGCTGCATCAGAATTTCTGCCTTTTCCCCCTGGTGCCTGTTTGGGTCATGCACACCCCGACACATACATACATGAAGCCACTTCATTAAGAACATTAGATGAGCTTTCAGGACCAGGGCAGCAGACCATATATATAGTCTAGCATCCTAGCCTCATAGAGGTTAACCCAATGCAAAGGTAAAAGACGCGGGTGGCACTGTGGTCTAAACCCCTGAGCCTCTTGGGCTTGCAGATCAGAAGGTTGATGGTTTGAATCCCCGCGACGGGGTGAGCTCCCATTGCTCTGTCCCAGCTCCTGCCAACCTAGCAGTTCGAAAGCACACCAGTGCAAGTAGATAAATAGGTACCGCTGTGGGGGTAAGGTAAATGGCATTTCCATGCGCTCTGGCTTCTGTCACGGTGTCCTGTTGCGCCAGAAGTGGTTTAGTCCTGCTGGCCACATGACCCAGAAAGCTGTCTGTGGACAAACGCCAGCTCCCTCGGTCTGAAAACGAGATGAGCGCCGCAACCCCATACAGTGGTACCTCTGGCTGCAAACAGGATCCGTTCCGGAGGCCCATTCGCAACCTGAAAAGAATGCAACCCGTGTCTGCGCATCTGCACATGTGCGGGTCACAATTCACCGCTTCTGCACATGCATGTTAATGTCATTTTGTGCATCTGTGCATGCGTGAGCGGCGAAACCCAGAAGTAACCTGTTCCGTTACTTCCAGGTCGCCGCGGGACGTAACCTGAAAACGTACAACCTGAAGCAAACATAACATGAGGTATGACTGTAGTCACCTTCCAAGGGGGGGGGGGGGGCAAAGCACAGCCCTCCCTCAAACACTTTAGCTTTTCTCCAAAGGAAAACTCCAAGAACTCGGAGGAGCTGCAGGGACACGGCCCTCGGAAGTTGTGTACCTGCCACCTGATCTGCCTGAAAAGGTGATTTGATGTTCTTTATTGCACTCCGACATACGAGGATCCTCTGAAAAGCAGTAGAGGAGGGAAATTGCTTGTTTATTGTTCAAAACCTGCCGATTTTGTCCAGGGAAAGCCGTCTTCGAAGAGTAGGCAAAGCGAGCGGGGCATGAATCGGCACGTCGGTCATAAAACTGACCTGGGAGAAGCAAGGCACGCCTGTGTTAATTAAATCAAAGGCCAGGTGGGCCTTCTTTCTATTGGTTTTGTCACCTGGGGTTTCATGAGCATTGCTCTCTGACCTTGAGATGATGATGCTCGTAAATCCAAGAATGGAACAGCCTTGGCTTATCTCTGCATCTCTCTCTCTCTCTCTCTCTCTCTCTCTCTCTCTCTCTCTCTCGGGTTTGGTTTCCAGGGACCGGGATGACACATTGATGGCCCCGTCCTCCTGACGCCATCTCAAAGAGCAGGACAAAAGAGCAGCAAACAAACCATGTGCAGCACCTGTTGAGTTGACATCTCAAGGCCAGGTCAGTAGAGGGTTCCATGCCTTGCCACATGTGGGGTGGGCGGAAAGGAAAAGCCCCCACCCTGCGCCCTAGGATAAGGGAGGGTTTCATTTCTGTTCGCATTTAAAGGCCAGCCTCCCAAGTTCACATTGTTCTGGAACGACACGTGGAACATAACGCAAAGCCACCCTTCAGAAATTTGCAATGTCGTTCTCCAGCCAAGCAGTGCACGTCAAAATGCTTTAATAACTCATGCACATAGATGCATATATTAGTGGGGGGGGGGAGTAAAGGGACCCCTGACCATTAGGTCCAGTCGTGGCTGACTCTGGGGTTGCAGCGCTCATCTGGCTTTATTGGCCGAGGGAGCCGGCGTACAGCTTCCGGGTCATGTGGCCAGCAAACCAGAGCAGCGCACGGAAATGCCGTTGGCCTTCCCACCGGAGTGGTACCTATTTATCTACTTGCACTCTGACGTGCTTTCGAACTGGCAGGAGCTGGGACCCAGCAACAGGAGCTCACCCCGTCGTGGGGATTCGAACTGCTGACCTTCTGATCAGCAAGTCTTAGGCTCTGTGGTTTAACCCACAGCACCAACCACATCCCTATATTAGTGAAACTACCATGCAAAAAAGTGCATCATGTTGGGGAAATCTGTGTTGTAGAAAGTTCATTTTGGACAAAATTTCACTTGGAGATGTGTGCGGTCGGAGAAATTCGCACCGAAAGGCTGGCGAACTTTCGTGAGGACTTTCAAAAAAGATCTTCAGCTGATTCAGAAGTGTTGGGAACAGAAGTTAAGATTCGAAAAATGAGAAACTGAGAGGTTCACTCATTCCTACAGACAACAAGACAGCCCTCTTACTAACATATACTACATGTGCTCAGAGATCTGCATTAGCAAGTGATTTTCTACCAAGCAGGTTTAGATTTAGCAACGCTTATCATTGAGCATCTTGCAAGAGCTGGATCTGAGAGAACAAGGACCTCAGGTGTAGCAAATCATGTTAATCTGGTTGGAAAGGAGTGGGAACCTTGTAAGGAGCTCTGATTTAAGTCGGGCAGGATGGGCTTGCAGGTATCATTTGCAAAACGGTTTGGCTCCACCGTAAGCTAATTAAAACAAGGACCTGAAGTGCCTAGGTATACTCCGCTGTAAGCTGATTAAAATGAGAACATGAACCAGGTGGCGCTTTTAATTGGCTTGCAAACAAACTGCCTTGCCTGGCGCAGTGTTTTCCTGTGATCTGAAAAGCAGCTCATCGCTAAGAGATAATTGACTCTAATTGCCACGGACCTTGTTCAAGAAACAAGATTGAAAGGAAACACAAGGAACAAGAGAAGAGGTGCAGAAACGGAAGGGAAGGGAGTCGGCAATAGAGTGCAGTGTCTCCATTGAGATTGGCACATGCCACCTTCGCCATCCTGCAGCCAACTTTGTGGGTGTTGTGGGTGGTGCCTGATTCCAGGACCACAAAGACCTTAAGCGCTTATGAGCAGAAGGAAATACCACAATTTTTGCTCTATAAGACTCACTTTTTCCCTCCTAAAAAGTAAGGGGAAATATGTGTGCGTCTTATGGACTGAATGCAGGCTGCACAGCTATTCTAGAAGCCAGAACAGCAAGAGGGATTGCTGCTTTCACTGCGCAGCGATCCCTCTTGCTGATCTGGCTTCTGAGATTCAGAATATTTCTTTTCTTGTTTTCCTCCTCCAAAAACTAAGTGCGTCTTGTGGTCTGGTGCGTCTTATAGAGCGAAAAATACGGTAAGTGGCTTGCCTTTGCATCCTTCAAAAATTGTGCCAGAAGAGTCGCCAAGTCCCTGCTCATTCACAAAGTTGTGGGATTGGTTGCGGCTTAATTTCAAGAACACAAGCATTGCAGGGGGTGGGACTGCATGACCCTCCAAGTCTTGGATTCTATGATTCTAAACTCCTTTCATGAAGGGACTGCAACCAAGCAGCCTATAAATGTTATGAAACAGACATGCAGCAATTTGACGGCAGAGAAATCCTTAATCCTCGTATAATAAATCCCACAGACCGTGGGGTGAAATTTGCACTTGCAAATCGAGGGTGAGGTGACCACAGCTTGCTACAGAACAGCATGAAGTGTTCTTGCACTCAGGCAAAGCTTTTCACAGAGGGGTCTTAATCAAAGGCAGCCACTCCCAGCTCAAAGGCCTCCGGTTAATCGTAGAATCCCGTCTGGCTGCCAAGTGCAAGAGCGAGCTGGGAGAAATAATCTCCCCCACTTTCTTTCTCTAGCAGTTAAGTGAGACTGAAATTTCATGCCTCAGATGCAACAGCTGAACGCTCTCTAAGAAACAGGCATGCCAAAGATTGCCAGCCAGCTTCCCAGTTAACCACCCTTTTTCTGTTGCGCTGTGCCGCTCTGCACCCCATTGCAGCAGAGCCAAGCCAATTCGGCTGCTCTGATCTTTGCTCAGGAACCTACAGAAAGCTGTCCTAGGACCCACATACCTGTGGGACCGCCTCTCCTGGTATGCCCCGCGGAGGACCTTAAGGTCCACAAATGACAACACTTTGGAGGTCCCAGGTCGCAAGGTGGTTAGATTGGTCTCAACTAGGGCCAGGGCCTTTTCAGTACTGGCCCCGACTTGGTGGAACGCTCTGTCCCAAGAGACTAGGGCCCTGCGGGACTTGACATCTTTATGCAGGGCCTGCAAGACAGAGCTGTTCCGCCTGGCCTTTGGTTTGGACTCAGTCTGACCCTTATGTTGCCCTTCCCTTGTGGTTTTAGTCTATGGGCTACTTTTAAAACGAGGCTGCATTTTAAATTGCATTTTAACCTGTATTTTAAATTGGTGGGGGTTATTCCTACTATGTTTTTATTGTAATTTTACTGGTGTTAGCCACCCTGAGCTGGGGAGGGTGGAGTATAAATAAAAAATATTAGTAGTAATAATATTAGTAGTAGTAGTAGTTGTTGTAGTAGTAGTAGTAGCATGTACTGGATAAAAGTAGATTCAGGTAGGTAGCTGTGTTGGTCTGCTGCAGTCGAAATAAATAAAAAATTGTCCAGTAGCACCTTTTGTTGTTGTTGTTTAGTCGTTTAGTCGTGTCCAACTCTTCATGACCCCATGGACCAGAGCCCCTTCATGGATCACTGCCTTGCCGTGGTGAAGGGGTTTGAATAACTCAGAGAAGCTATGAGCTATGCCGCGCAGGGCCACCCAAGATGGACAGGTCATAGTGGAGAGTTTTGACCAAACGTGATCCACCTGGAGCAGGAACCAGCAAGCCAGTCCAGTATCCCTGCCAAGAAAACCCCATGGACAAAGACAACAGTAGCACGTTAGAGACCAGCTAAGTTTATTCTGGGTATAAGCTTTCGTGTGCATGCATAAAATCTGAAGAAGAAGGTTTCTGAAGAAGTGTGCGTGCACATGAGAGCTTATACCCAGAACAAACTTAGTTGGCCTCTAAGGTTCTACTGGACATCATCATTATTATTATTATTATTATTATTATTATTATTATTATTTGGATAAAAACAGTCACCCAGGCACCAACAGCGAGCTGAAGATCCCGGAAGTTCGTGCCGTAACAAAATGGTTAGGTTGTCAGGTGCCGCAGAAGACTTCGCCATATTTGATACGACACGCTGATTCTGGGGAAGACAGGGAGCTCAAAACAGGCCAAGGGTGCAAACAGGGGTGGAGCACCTTCCTTGCAAGGAAGTGTTAAAGTAGTCATTTGCAAAGTGGGTGGTAGCCCCCTCTGGGGGTGGCAGGATTGCCTGGGGGTTCTGTGAGGAAAGGGGGTGCAAAATGACTATCAGACCTTGAAAAGCTGGTGTCCCTGGATCACCCCTTCTGTTGAGTTAAACTAAATGGTTTTCATTGGGTTTTGAGGAAATGTGCAGTTAGCGGAGAAATGGTTGTTGCAGAGAGATAAAAACTATGCTATGAATAAGGTAAATGTTATGTACTGAGTTGAATAGGATCCAAAATGCAGCAGTCTGATTGGTCCTAGAACAATAGGATTCAGAATGCAGCAGTATGATTGGTCTGCAGGAGCCACCCAATCCAGCTCCAGGTGGAAGTGAATCTGCAACCTGATTGGCCTACAGGAGAATCCCAGAATTAGCCAATCATGTGGGGCCCATTGTGTAAATAATGTATATAAAGCAGATATTGTGGGGGAACTTTCATTCCTCACTACTATGAGCTGAATAAAGAGCATGAAATCCACACTCGACTCCGAGTATAATTCAGTAAAGGTAAAGGACCCCTGGATGGTTAAGTCCAGTCAAAGGCGACTATGGGGTTGCGAGGGAGCTGGCATTTGTCCACAGACAGCTTTCTGGGTCACATGGCCAGCAGGACTAAACCGCTTCTGGCGCAATGAGACACCGTGACGGAAACCAGAGCGCACAGAAACGCTGTTTAGCTTCCCACTACAGTGGTACCTATTTATCTACTTGCACTGGCATGCTTTCGAACAGCTAGGTTGGCAGGAGCAGGGACCGAGCAACGGGAGCTCACTCCATCGCAGGGATTCGAACCGCTGACCTTCCGATCAGCAAGTCCAAGAGGCTCAGTGGTTTAGACCACAGCGCCACCCGGATCATGATTCCACAGAAGCACAATGGAGCAATCAATAACAAGTTCCAGAATACAGTCAAATCCAGATAAAGTCATCCTTTGCTAGGCATGAGTTTGTCTTTTGACGTAAATCATGAACGGCTACCATATGGTTGCACAATTCATAGGTTTGGCTATACCCCTGGAAACTTGTAAAAGAATGATTGAGTTTGTCAGGCACTGCAATAAAGGCCTGCTTGCACTTTCGAAAAAGTCTTTGCAAAAATGCATCAGCATATTAGTGTGGACTTCTTCTAATACTTTATTATTATTATTACTACTACTGCTACTACCAGATCTGCTCCCCTCTGTTTCCCTTGATGGGACTCAAGATGGCTTACAGATAAAAACAAGAAAAGCCTGAATCAATCATTAAAATACAATTAAGCACTGATGGAATTAAAACTATATATATATATATATATATATATATATATATATATATATATATATATTCCGTTAAAAGCACACCAATAATTACAATAAAAATAGCATGGCACCAGCCTGTTCATTAAAAGCAGGAAGTTCCCAAAGGCCTGTTAGAATAGAAAGGTCTTCACCGGCTCAGTCGGCACAACATGAGACACTTAATCCCAGGGATGTGGGTTCGAGTTCCACAATGGGCAAAACATTCTTCCATTGCAGGGGGTTGAGCTAGATGACCGCCATGGTCCCTTTCCAGTTCTACAGTTCTATGATCCTGTGCTGATTCTGTGATTCTGTGCTGGTGGAAGGACAGCAAGGAGGGAGGCAGTCTGGCTTATCTAAAAAAGGGACAAAATTTTGGTGTTGCACAGGGCACCACTGAGAATTTAAAGCCCAATTTCCACCGCCGGCCTCCTCCAAATATCCCCAAACGTGGGCACTCCAAAATTTGTAGAAGTGCAGATTTTGAAGGATGGTTCTGTGTTTCGGTTTGAGCAGCGTTTCGGAAAGTGTGAAATGGGCAGGTTCGCCTTTTGCTGAGAATGGTATCAAATCCACTCCCCCGTTACTAGTTGAGATCTACGGAGCTGTAGCTGGGGCAGATGAATGCTAGGACATCTCTGCATTTTTTCCTCTCTCATTCCCCCCCCAAAGGTCTGTCCCAAGAAGCCATTGGGCAGCACAGGGCATCTGGACTGTCTTGCCAGAGTGGTGCGTGCTCTGGTTATCTCTTGCTTGGACTACGGCAGTGCGCTCTACGTGGGGCTACCTTTGAACTTGACCCGGAAACTACAACTAATCCAGAATGTGGCAGCCAGATTGGTGACTGGGGGCGGCCGCCGAGACCACATAACACCGGTCTTGAAAGACCTACATTGGCTCCCAGTACATTTCCGAGCACAGTTCAAAGTGTTGGTGCTGACCTTGAAAGCCCTAAATGGCCTCGGTCCAGCATATCTGAAGGAGTGTCTCCACCCCCATCGTTCTGCCCGGACACTGAGGTCCAGCTCCGAGGGCCTTCTGGCGGTTCCCTCCCTGCAAGAAGCCAAGTTACAGGGAACCAGGCAGAGGGCCTTCTGGGTGGTGGCACCCACCCTGTGGAACGCCCTCCCACCAGATGTCAAGGAGAAAAACAACTACCAGACCTTTAGAAGACATCTGAAGGCAGCCCTGTTTAGGGAAGCTTTTAATGTTTGGTGCATTACTGCATTTTAATATTGTGTTGGAAGCCGCCCAGAGTGGCTGGGGAGGCCCAGCCAGATGGGTGGGGTATAAATAATAAATTATTATTATTATTATTATTATTATTATTATTATTATCATCATCATCATCATCATCATCATCATCATCATCATCTGCCCTGCAATGGTGTGGAGCCTTGGCCCCCTTTCAGATAAAGTGTGGAAATCAAGCCTTATGAGGAATGGTTGTACTTCGCTTGAGAAAGAGGAGACTGATATGTGCGGGAGGCACATTTGTAACCCGTAGTGTTCGCAACCCGCAACCTGCGCGTCTGCGCATGCGCAAAGCACAATTTAGCGCATCTGCACATGCTCAAGCGCCGAAACCCGGAAGTAACCCGTTCCGATGCTTCCGGGTTCGGCACAGTGCGCAACCCGAAATCGCACAACCCAAAGCGTCTGTAACCCGAGGTATGACTGTATTTCAAAGGCTGTCACATGGAGCGTAGAGCAAGCTGGTTTTCTGCTGCTCCAGAGTAGAGGACACAAACCAAATGATTCAAATGAGATTCCGACAAAACATCAGGAAGGGCTTTCTGACAGCAAGAGCTGTTCAGCAGTGGAACAGTCTCCTTGGAGGTTTTTCAGCAGAGCTTGGATGCCAGCCTGTCAGGGATTCTTTAGCTGTGATTCCTGCATCACAGGGGGTTGGACTAGATGACCTTTGGAGTTCCCTTCCAACTCTACAATTCTGCTTCTATTATCTCTCCTCGGTTCGGAGGCCCAGACCTCACCATCCACCCACCCACCTCCGAAACACCTCCCTTGCCACAAGGAGCTAGTAAGCCCATTGGTTTCTAAGCACATTTTCCTTTCAGTGTGTTTAGCAAACATTAATCATCATATCCCTCCAGGGAGGTCAATTGGCAAATATTTTCTCTCTCGTGTGCAGATAATTAATCAAATAAAAATATGACAGGGTGTTTCAAAGGACCTTAGCAACTGCTCTAGCCTTCAATTTTCTGGGCAAACAAAATGAGGGGGGGTGGGGAAGGATCCACAGAATTTAGCAAAAGGTCACACATTTAAGGATATATGTATTCCGCTTCTGACGACTTCTTTAAAAAACAGAAATGAATATTGTCATTAAAAAAGATCAGAGTTAGCCAAGGAAAACCAAAGCCATGGAACAGGCCACCACTAATGAATGGCTTTGATTTGATTAAAGCCTTTTTACTGGATTAAATAACCATAGAACTATAGTCTTCAAAGGAACCCTTTTAAAATTAGAGGCAGGATGTCCTATTCCTAATAAACCCAAGTAGTTTCCATACCAACTATTATTTCTGGACACTGTTTGAGAGACGGCGTGGCATAGCGGTTGACAGCGTGAGCTATGAGCTAGGAAACTGCCAGGTTCAAATCTTGCTCAGGTGTGAAAACATGTCATGTAGCACAGGGGCGTTATCCAGACTCAAACCATTTGTCCCTTTCAATGTAGGAACATAAGAAGAGGCTGCTGGATGAGGCCCATGTCCCATCTAGTCCAGCATCCTGGTCTCACAGGGGCCAACCAGTTGGGGAAACCCAAAAACGAGATCTGAGCACATGAACCCTCTCTCCTCCTGGGGTTTCCAGCAAAGGGGACTCAGAGATTTTTCCGCCTCTGGCAGGCGAGGCAGAGCAGAGCAATCCTGGCCATTAGTCATCCATAGCCCTCTCCTCTTCCATGAATTTGTCCAATCCTCATTCAAAGTCATCTAGATTGGTGGCCATCACTGTGCTCCAGCGACAGAAAGGTAAAGATAAAGGGACCCCTGACCATTAGGTCCAGTCGTGGCCGACTCTGCGGTTGTGGCGCTCATCTCGCTTTACTGGCCGAGGGAGCTGGCATACAGCTTCCGGGTCATGTGGCCAGCAGGACTAAGCCGCTTCTTAGAATCGTAGAATCATAGAATCATAGAGTTGGAAGAGACCACAAGGGCCATTGGGTCCAACCCCCTGCCAAGCAGGAAACACCATCAGAGCACTCCTGACATATGGTTGTCAAGCCTCTGCTTAAAGACCTCCAAAGAAGGAGACTCCACCACACTCCTTGGCAGCAAATTCCACTGTCAAACAGCTCTTACTGTCAGGAAGTTCTTCCTAATGTTTAGGTGGAATCTTCTTTCTTGTAGTTTGGATCCATTGCTCCGTGTCCGCTTCTCTGGAGCAGCAGAAAACAACCGTTCCCCCTCCTCTATGTGACATCCTTTTATATATTTGAACATGGCTGTCATATCACCCCTTAACCTCCTCTTCTCCAGGCTGAACATGCCCAGCTCCCTTAGCCGTTCCTCATAAGGCATCGTTTCCAGGCCTTTGACCATTTTGGTTGCCCTCCTCTGGACACGTTCCAGTTTGTCAGTGTCCTTCTTGAACTGTGGTGCCCAGAACTGGACACAGTACTCCAGGTGAGGTCTGACCAGAGCAGAATACAGTGGCACTGGTGAACCAGAGCTGCACATGGAAACGCGTTTACCCTCCCGCTGGAGTGGTACCTATTTATCTACTTGCACTTTGAAGTGCTTTCGAACTGCTAGGTTGGCAGGAGCAGGGACCGAGCAACAGGAGCTCACCCCGTCGCGGGGATTCGAACCGCTGATCAGCAAGACCTAGGCTCTGTGGTTTAACCCACAGCACCACCTGCGTCCCTTCCAATGACAGAGGAAGTCAAAAAGACAGAGGGTGCTGTGTGCCTTGTCCTTTTTGTTACTTAATCAGGTAAGGCCACGCCCACCTCTAGTCACATGCAAAGGAAGTACCGGTATGTCCCAGTCCAGGAGGAAACAGGAAGTTCTGACTGGCTGGACCAAACATCCCCTTGCATGTCCACTCTAGGAAAACAAGGAATGTTGTACTTGACTGCTGCTTATGTATCACATCCCACACCAGGGTCATCTAGGAATTGCACCTGAAGAGAACCCTGACAGGTGGCCATCCAATCTCTGGTTTAAAAACCCCAAGGAAGGAGAGTCCACCACATTCTACAGTAGTCCATTCCACTGTCAAACGACTCTTACCATTAGAAGGATCTTCCTATGGTTAAGTCAGAACCTCCTTTCTTGTCATTTGGATGGGTTCAGGTGGTCCTCCTTTCGAGGCAGCAGTAAACATGCTTATTCCATCCATCTATTATTTTATTTATTTATTTATTTATTTATTTATTTATTTATTTATACCCCGCCCATCTGGCTGAGTCTCCCCAGCCACTCTGGGCGGCTCCCAATCAAATGTTAAAAACAGTACAACATTAAATGTTAAAAACTTCCCTGAACAGGGCTGCCTTCAGATGTCTTTTAAAGATAGGATAGCTGCTTATTTCCTTCACATCTGATGGGAGGGCGTTCCACAGGCCGGGTGCCTCCACCGAGAAGGCCCTCTGTCTGGTTCCCTGTAACCTCGCAATGAGGGAACTGCCAGAAGGCCCTCGGAGCTGGACCTCTGTGTCCGGGCTGAACGATGGGGGTGTAGACGCTCCTTCAGATATACTGGACCGAGGCCGTTTAGGGCTTTAAAGGTCAGCACCAACACTTTGAATTCTGCTTGGAAATGTGCTGGGAGCCAATGCAGATCTCTCAGGACCGGTGTTATGTGGTCCTGACGGCCAGTTCCAGTCACCAGTCTAGCTGCCGCATTCTGGTATTAGTTGTAGTTTCTGGGTCACCTTCAAAGGTAGCCCCAAGTAGTCCAAGCGGGAGATAACTAGAGCATGCACCACTCTGGTGAGACAGTCTGCAGGCAGGTAGGGTCTCAGCCTGCGCACCAGTTGGAGATGATAAACAGCTGCCCTGGACACAGAATTGACCTGCGCCGCCATGGATAGCTGTGAGTCCAGAATGACTCCCAGGCTGCGCACCTGGTCCTTCAGGGGCACAGTTACCCCATTCAGGACCAGGGAATCCTCCACACCTGCCCACCTCCTGTCCCCCCAAAAACAGTACTTCTGTCTTGTCAGGATTCAACCTCAATCTGTTAGCCGCCATCCATCCTCCAACCTCCTCCAGGCACTCACACAGGACCTTCGCCGCCTTCCCTGGTTCCATGGGACAGCCCTTCAGATATTTGAAGATGGGTGTCTTGTCGCCTCCCAGTCTCGACTCCTTCCCAGGCTAACCATCCCCGACTCCTTCGACCGTTCCTCACAAGGCTTGGTTTCCAGACCCTCATCATCCTGGCTGCACACCTTCCCACGATGCACTAGTTCAGGATCCCTTCCTGCAATCTGCATGTGGAGGGAAACACTTGGGGGGAGAGCGGCAGCAGCCGTCTTCTGGCAACCCTTTGTGAGCCGGGGGGGGGCGGGCACAGGCCATGCTCCTTTGCCACCGGGCCTGCTCCCCCTCACTCAAATTGCCAGCTCCTCTCTCCCCGCCGGGACCTGCACCATGAATGATTCATTGGCCGAGTCAGCGCCTCGCCATATCCAGACGCCAGCAGTCACTCCAGAGCGAAAGTCATTTGATAAATATTTAATTGAACCCATCAATCCGGCAGCCGAGGCAGCAGCACCAGGTGCTAAAAATATTCGCTTTGCCTATAGGACTCTGCCAGGAGGGGCAAGGTGGCACGGGTGGCTCCAGGGGGCAAGGCTGGGTGGGGGAGATGCCAATCTCTCTTGTACAAGATGCTGTCAGGTGCCCTCTGGCTTTGCTACCCTGTTTTGGGGATAGAATCCTAGAATTGTAGAATTGGGAGGGATCCCCAAAGGCCATCTAGTCCAACCCACTGCAATGCAGGAATCTCAGCTGAAGGATCCACGGCAGTTTGGTGTGCTTAAAAAATCTGTGTTTGATAACTTCCAAGGAAGGAGAGTCCAAATACCAGAAGGGTTCCTATCATGAGTCACAAGAACATCAGAGGGACCCAATGGCCTCTCCGAAAATCTCAAAACCAGGAGAGGTTCGTATGGGGGAATGTGCTCTTTCAGAAAGCTTGGCTGCAAGTCATTTAAAGGGCATAATCAATGGTCACTCTCAAGTGTCCCAGGACAGGGCCGTTTTTGGTGGCTGTGATCTCACACGATTTCATGCCGAGATCTCGCCCTGAAATAGGTGCTTTGATCAAGGCTGTGTTAAAGCTATGGTTTTCCCAGTAGTGATGTATGGAAGTGAGAGCTGGACCATAAAGAAGGCTGATCGCCGAAGAATGGATGCTTTTGAATTATGGTGCTGGAGGAGACTCTTGAGAGTCCCATGGACTGCAAGAAGATCAAAAATTCGTAAGGAAATCAGCCCTGAGTGCTCACTGGAAGGACAAATCCTGAAGCTGAGGCTCCAAGACTTTGGCCACCTCATGAGAAGAGAAGACTCCCTGGGAAAGACCCTGATGTTGGGAAAGATGGAGGGCGCAAGGAGAAGGGGACAACAGAGGACGAGATGGTGGGACAGTGTTCTCGAAGCTGCTAACATGAGTTTGATCAAACTGTGGGAGGCAGTGGAAGACAGGAGTGCCTGGCGTTCTCTGGTCCATGGGGTCACGAAGAGTCGGACACGACTAAACGACTAAACAACAACAACAACAATCAAGGCTGTGATCTCTTGCAGTGCTCCAAAATGTGTCATGGGCAGGCCAGCAACAGCCTGATCTGTTCTCTGGGTGAAGCTTGCCCACCGAAGAGTCACCCACTTACGTCTCGCATTAACTGGGCCATTGGTCCACCCAGCTCGATACTGCCTGATTTTTAGCATCTCCAAAGAGGAATAACAGACTCATAGATCTGGAGACTTGGAAGGGAACCCAAAGGTCAACTAGTCCAGCCCCCCTTGCGATGCAGGAATCGCAGCTAAAGAAGTCTCAAAGCATCAGCTCAGTTGCTTAGAGCATGGTGTTGATAATGCCAATGTTGCAGGTTCGATCCCCGTATAGGACAGCTGTCTTGCAGGGGGTTGGCCTAGGAGTGGCCAACTCCCAAGAGACTGTGATCTACGCACAGAGTTAAAAACTGACAGTGATCTTTTTTTAGGAACGAGGAAGGCCTGCTTTTTAGGGGAGTCAAAGTTATTGAGCTTCTTGGGGAGAACCAGTGATCTACCAGTGATCTACCTTACCTTTCTTGCCCTGATCTGGCCACAGTGATCCATGTGACGGTCACCTCCATGCTTGATTATTGTAACTTGCTCTATGTGGGGCTGCCCTTGAAGCTGACCCAGAAACTCCAGCGGGTGCAGAACACCGTGGCAAGACTCCTTACAGGGTCCTTGCCGTGGGATCACATTCATCCAGTGCTTTACCAACTGCATTGGCTTCCAGTGGAGTCCAGGGTCAGGTTTAAGGTGCTGGTTTTGACCTTTAAAGCCCTAGGACCCACGTACCATGGGACTACCTCTCCTGGTATGCCCTGCAGAGGACCTTAAGGTCCACAAATGACAACACTTTGGAGGTCCCAAGACGCAAGGTGGTTAGATTGGTCTCAGCTAGGGCCAGGGCCTTTTCAGCACTGGCCCCGACTTGGTGGAACGCTCCGTCACAAGAGACCAGGGCCCTGCAAGACAGAGCTGTTCCACCTGGCCTTTGGTCTGGACTCAGTCTGACCCTTATGTTTCCCTCCCCTTACGGTCTTGATCTATGGGCTACTTTTAAAATGAGGCTGCATTTTTAATTGCATTTTAACCTGTATTTTAAATTGCCCCCCCCCCATTATGTTTTTACTGTGATTTTATTGGTGTTAGCTGCCCTGAGCCCGGCTCTGGCTGGGGAGCGCAGTGTATAAATAAAATTTATTATTATTATTATTATTATTATTATTATTATTATTATTATTATTTATTATTATTATTACCACAATTCACGATCTACCTATTGAACGTGCCTCAACTAGATCCTCAAGGTCTCTTCCTACAATTCTTTGGCCTGGGGGTTGTGCAAAGTATTTGCTTTCCCAGCTCAGTTATTCTACCTCTTCCTCTTGGGGTTGAGAATCGTTGCCCCAGCTCTATGCCCTTCAAAGTTGTGCAGCAGACAGAAATTCAACAGGTTCAGCTCTCTCTCTCTCTCTCTCTCTCTCTCTCTCTCTCTACCTCCTTGCTGTAGAGATAAAGAGGACTTCACCTGTTTGATTTCTGCAGCAGCCCTGCCAGACAGAAAGGTGGAAACCCTTTCCCCCTAACACAAGCGGAAGATAGCCGGGGAGTTATGAGGGTGGGGCAGTGCAAGGGTGGGAGAGCAGGCAGGAATCTGACTGCAGCTGTTCCGCTTGGCAGTTGGGGAGAAGGTCACCCGGCAGATAATTTTTCCGTTTGGGCAGGGAGAGAGGGAGAGAGGGGGAACGTGACACACGCGAACATTGTTCTTGGATCCCTTCAAACCCTCCCCGCTGCGCTTCTCCCATCCAGCCTCGAGACGATTTTGCTCATCGTTAATTAATGTATCCCTAAACATAGCCATTAAAATAATATCGGAGCAACATGGTCCATTTCCTTTTGTGCATTGCAGACCCAGAGTTTTATTTCTCTCTGTGTATAAATCATAAATGCATATATATATATATACACACACACACACACACACACACACACACACACACACACAGATACTGGTTAAGAGAACTTTTGTTCTGCAAGCATAGATCCACATTCCTGGCAGCTGCTGGGAATACTTCCAAGGCCCTTTTTAGCATGCCAGGGAGAGGCTCCTTCCATTGCACATGTGAGTTGGTCGGCTCAGCAAATCTAGGAAGAGAGCAGGCCTTGGATCTTTCAAGAGCCAGTGTGGTGTGGGATACTCAGAGTGCCAGACCAGGGGTTCAAATCCCCCCTTGGCCACCCTGAAGCTCACCAGGCGCGATCTTGGGCCAGTGGCCTGCCTCACAAGGTCGTCGTGAGCATGAAATGGAAAGGAGGAAAAGCTGCACTCCTTGGAGGATGGCAGGCAGGGTGCAAATGGCCATGAATAGAAGTGCAGAACTGAAGGGAACCCCAAAAGGTCTTCTAGTCCAACCCCTGCGGTGCATGAATCGCAGCTACAGTCCCTGGAAACAGCTATCCCACACATGAGCCCTGAACAGCCCAACCCATAAGGGAGGCGGTCAAAATCAGCAAGTCGCACGGGGGTGGTATCAGGGTCGTCTCAGTGGTGCCTCCTTTTCTGTGGGATGCACAAATTTACACTGTTTTTGGTTTTTTTAAAAAAAGAATTTTGTTACCTCTACTGCTTTTGAATTTGGAATCTTATGTTGTTTCATTATAGCAGTGGTAGTATTTTAAACCTGTTTTTCGAGTAACTGTCCCGAGTATATTTAGTGGAGGTCAGGGTGCAAAATACTCTTCAGGAACATCCAACAGGTAGATAGTGATCTACCCCCAAAGAAGCTCAACATGATTTTGGCCCTGCTTTCCTCCTTCTTAAAAAAAAAGCTCAACAATTTTGACCTGTATCCCCCAAAAGGGGGTAGATCACTGCCAGTTTTTAACTATGTGAGTAGATCGCAGTCTCTTGGGAGCTGGCCACCCCTACTCTAAATGAATTAGCAGTATCTCACCTGAGCTATGAACTCATCTGGTGGGAGTCAGGCTTCCACAACTACCTGACCTGATGGATCAGTTATCTGTCGCTGCAAGATTATTAAGAAAAGCCAGCATTGCAGACCTTCCTAGTGTCCCTGTTTTCCAAGGACGTCCCTGATTTAGAGAAGCCATCCTGGTTTCTGATTCGATCCCGGAATGCCTTGCTTTTCCTTGTTGTTGTTTAGTCGTTTAGTTGTGTCCACCTCTTCGTGACCCCCTGGACCAGAGCACACCAGGCCCTCCTGTCTTCCACTGCCTCTCGCAGTTTGGTCAGACTCATGCTGGTGGCTTCGAGAACACTGTCCCACCATCTCGTCCTCTGTCGTCCCCTTCTCCTTGTGCCCTCCATATTTCCCAACATCAGGGTCTTTTCCAGGGAGTCTTCTCTTCTCATGAGGTGGCCAAAGTCTTGCAGCCTCAGCTTCAGGATCCGTCCTTCCAGTGAGCACTCAGGGCTGATTTCCTTCAGAATGGATCGGTAGGATCTTTTTGCAGTCCATGGGACTCTCAAGAGTCTCCTCCAGCACCAGAATTCAAAAGCATCCATTCTTCGGTGATCAGCCTTCCTTATGGTTCAGCTCTCACTTCCAGACATCACTACTGGAAAAACCATGGCTTTAACTATACAGACCTTTTCCTTAAAGGTAAAGGGACCCCTGACCATTAGGTCCAGTCGTGACCGACTCCAGGGTTGCAGTGCTCATCTCGCTTTATTGGCCAAGGGAGCCGACGTACAGTTTCCGGGTCATGTGGCCAGCAGGACTAAGCCGCTTCTGGCGAACCAGAGCAGCGCATGGAAACGCCGTTTACCTTCCCGCCAGAGCGGTTCCTATTTATCTACTTGCACTCTGACGTGCTTTCGAACTGCTAGGTTGGCAGGAGCAGGGACCGAGCGACGGGAGCTCACCCCGTCGTGGGGATTCGAACCGCCAAACTTCTGATCGGCAAGTCCTAGGCTCTGTGGTTTAACCCACAGCGCCACCCATGTTCCACAACCTTTTCCTTAGGACATCCCTATTTTCATTTGAGAAATGTTGGAGTTATCCAACCCCTGAACTGTTCTGAAGGCAATTCTGTATAGGGGAGGGCTTTTAAAAAAATGTTTAATGTTTTATTATTATTATTTTTAATATGTTGGAAGCCGCCCAGAGTAGCTGGGGCAACCCAGTAAGATGTTTGTGGGGTATAAATAATAAAAAATATCATTGTGGAATGGGATGTCCCTATTTCAATCGGAGAAATGTCGGAGGGTATCGGATTGTGCAGCGGCTGCAGCGTCGAACTAAGACCTCGGAGACCAGGGTTCGAATCTGCACCCAGCCGTGAAGCTCATGGGTGACCCTGGTCCAGTCGGCCGAGCCTACCTCCCAGGGTTGTTGTGGTGGGGATTAAATGAAGAGGGGAAGAAGTATGGCAGAGCTTAGCCATCATGGCTAGTAACTCTTCTGTTCACACAGCGGCCGGATGCATCTTCTGGGAAATCTCCAAGCAACAGCAACCCTTGCCCACATACACACACACCCACACACCCTGGCTGTTCGGCTTGGAATCAACTTGATCCCCTCCCCATTTTTCATTTTTCCTTTCTCCTTCTGTGATGGAACTCCTATTTGGGGACTTCCCTGGCTTTTTCTGGCCCGTGTAGGACCAGTCTGGATAGTTAGCCTTGGTGAAGACTTGACGTTTTCATCCCCCAAAATGTTTTTGATTTGAGTTTCTACTGAAATGAGGCTGCATCTTAATGTTGTATTTTAATCTTGTTTTAAAGTTGTATTTCAATCAATTTGTTTTTATATCGGGTGTTAGTAGCCCTGGGCCCGGTCTTGGCTGGGGAGGGCGGGCTATAAATATTTTTTTTTTTTTGGTATAATTTTTATTAAAGATTTATACAAAACATATTATCCAAAAGATGTCATCCTTAATTTCCCCCCTCAGTTCCAGTCTTTGGTTTCTTGGTGAATGCTGTTGTCTGCATGTTACAAAGTTGTATAAATCCTTAAATTGTTTAACTGATTATTGTCAATAAAAACTTGGTGAGTGTTTATTCAAAGCCTGCCAAGAAGTCCAGTTCACTTTGTTGCCTTTGCGAAGGGTTCCCATTCATCTTTAAAGTCACAGTTATCCTTGTCCCGTAGCTTGTGTGTCAATAATTATTATTATTCACAGCAACTGGAATTCAGAACTGTGCTGCCACCGCCAATATCACGAGGGTGGGCTGCTAGATTCCCTTCCCGCCAGGACCCAGCCTTTTCTTCTCCTTAGGAATCAGCCGCACCCAGCCAATGCCGCTGGCGAAAAGAGGCTTCCCACGTACGGCCCATCTGGCCGCATCCAGAGCCCTAGACGGCTGTCCACTCAGCCTCTCTGCTGGGTTCAGTTCAAGCCGAGGTCCACATTGACGTCAGTGGCATTAGCGGCCGCACTCCGGCGAGAAAATCTTCTTAGCCCCGGGCAGCAGGCAGGGAAACGTGCCACACCTGCTGTGGCAAGAGAGGAACGAGGGTGGGCAGGTATCGTCCCCACGCGCCCCAAACATACTGCCACCATGGGGCCAGGAAGGCCGGAGGGAAGGGGGAAGCGGGAGAGATGTCCAGCAAAGGCTCCGCTGAAACTAAAATTCTCATTGTAAATAAGAGATTTCTCTCTCTCTCTCATCAGGAGAGAGGGGCTTCCCCATGCAACTCAGAAAAGAGCAGAATTTACAGCGGCAATTCTTTCATTGGCCTCTCGTCAGGATAATAATAATAATAATTTTTAATTATACCCCGCCCTTCCTGGTTTAAAAACCGGGCTCAGGGCGGATAACGGCAAATATAAAACATGGATTAAAATGTGACTTAAAAACAGCATAAAATGCAGCATCAATATCAATAAAGTTCAAAAATTCAGGGGTCATTTTTTTTTGGGGGGGGGGGGGAACCAAGTCAATAGACATCAAATGATCACCAGGGCTAACTGGTCATGTTGGTCCTACTAGGGCCAGCAAGGAGACCAGGGAAGAGTTTAAATGTGGGGTCCCAGAAAGGGTTTCTTCTTAGAAGAGGGAAGGGAAAAGGGAATAGAGGATCAGGCTAATTCAAATTGAAGGCCAGGCAGAATAGCTCTGTCCTACAGACCCTGTGGAAGGAGATCAGGTCCTGAAGGGCCCTAGTCTCGTGGGACAGAGCATTCCACCAGGTCGGAGCTGTCACTGAAAAAGCCCTGGCCCTGGTGGAGGATAGTCTGGCTTCCTTAGGGCCCGGGACCTTCAAGCTATTATTAGGGTCCTCTGCGGGACATACCAGGAGAGGTGGTCCCATAAATACGAAGGCCATAAGCCACAAAGGGCTTTAAAGGTCAAAACCAGCACCTTAAACCTGACCCTATACAGTCATACCTCTTGTTACGTTTGCTTCAGGTTGCATCCCGCCGCGACCCAGAAGTACCAGAAGGGGTTACTTCCGGGTTTCGCCGCTCACACATGCGCAGACACGCAAAATGACATCACGTGCATGCGCAGAAGCAGCAAATCGCAACCTGTGCAGACACGCAGACACGGGTTGCATTCCTTTCATGTTGCAAATGGGGCTCCGGAACGGATCCTGTTCGCAACCAGAGGTACCACTGTACTCCACCGGGAGCCAGTGCAACTGGTAAAGCACTGGGTGAATATGCTCCCATGGCAGGGACCCCGTGAGGAGCCTCACTGCAGCATTCTGTACCCGCTGGAGTTTCTGGGACAGCTTCAAGGGCAGCCCCGCATAGAGCGAATTACAGTAGTCAAGCCTGGAGATGACCGTCGCATGGATCACTGTGGCCAGGTCGGGGCGGGAAAGGTAAGGGACCAACTACTTGATACAGCGAAGATGGAAAAATGTTGCCTTGGCTGTTGCTGCAACCTGCGCCTCCACAGAAAGGGAGGCGTCAAGGATTACACCCAAACTCTTAACGGAAGGCAATGGCACTAATTGGGCCCCCGCAAGAGAAGGGAGTTGGCCCCCCAACCCCATGTCATCCCAACCCAGCCAGAGGACCTCTGTCTTTGAAGGATTTAATTTCAGTCGGCTCCCACGCAGCCATCCAGCCACAGCTTCCAAGCATCTGGTCAGTGTGTCCGGGGCCGAGTCGGTGTGGCCGTCCATCAGCAGATAGAGCTGAGTGCCAGCTCCGGACAATCTGGGCGAGGGGGCGCATAAAGATGCTGTCAGCATCGACATTGCTTCCTCTCTCTCTTCGACGGAAAGAAGCACCCGAAATGTGGCAATGGGGGTATTTGTCATTTAAGAGCAGAGAGATAGATTGACTGATTGTGTATCGATCGGGTTTTTATATCATCTTTAGATGTTGGGTTGCTGGGGAAGTTTGTAGACTCAGCACGAAACAGCAATTAAGCATTACAGTGGACGCTCAGGTTGCGAACATGATCCATGCGGGAGGCATGTTCGCAACCTGCAGTGTTCACAACCCATGACCCGCACGTCTGCACATGCGTAGGTCATGATTTGGTGCTTCTGCGCATGCGCAAGTGCCGAGATCCAGAAGTAACCCATTCCGGTACTTCCGGGTTCAGCACAGTGTGCAACCCGAAATCGCACAACCCAAAGCATCTGTAACCCGAGGTATGACTGTATGTTACATGTCACCCCACTCTCCAGGGGGTGAGAGATCTCTGGGGTTCCAGGGCTCAGTTGGGTTCAGTTTCCTTGGAATTAAGGTCAGCAGAAGATATAGTGTCTTTAGGGAAATGGTTTTAACTACCCATATATACAAGCTAAGCCTAGGATGGAAAGGCTCACAGCCTTGACAGCCCAACCAATCTTGCTTCTCTCTCTTTTTTTTTTTAAATGATATTTATTAAAGTTTCAATTAATACACATAAACACAAACAACAACACAAACATACACAAACAAAAACAAGTATAATTTAAACCTTATTTTCTTAAACCTTGTTTCCCCGACCTCCTCATACCTCCCCCTTCTGTATTCTAATTTCTAATTGTCAAATCAGCAAATCCTCTCCCTTATTTTCCATATTTTTTTGATCTTTCTTTTCCTTTTCCTTATTCAATACCGCTGAAAACCACTTGAGTTTTAAACCCACGTCATTCTAGCATTCATTAATTTTACAATGTTTGTTAAGATAGTCCTTGAATTTCTCCCAATCTTCTTCCACTGTCTCTTTCTCCTGATACCGGATTCTGCCAGTCATCTCTGCCAATCCCATATAGTCTATCATCTTCATCTGCCATTCTTCCAAGGTGGGTAAATCTTGTGTCTTCCAATACTTTGCGATAAGTATCCTTGCTGCTGTTGTAGCGTACATAAAGAAAGTTCTGTCCTTCTTTAACACCACTTGGCTAACCATACCCAGGAGAAAGGCCTCTGGTTTCTTCAAGAAGGTATACTTAAATACCTTTTTCATTTCATTATATATCATCTCCCAGAAAGCCTTAATCCTTGGGCATGTCCACCAAAGGTGAAAGAATGTACCTTCATTCTCTTTACATTTCCAACATTTATTATCTGATAAGTGGTAAATTTTTGCAAGCTTGACTGGGGTCATGTACCACCTATAAATCAATTTCATAATATTCTCTCTCAAGGCATTACATGCCGTGAATTCCACAACCTTTCCCAGTCAGCAAACATAATGTTATGACCAATATGCTTCTCCATTAGTCATGACTTCGAATCCAGCACAGAGCAAGCAGGTCTCTGTGTCTCCAGCTTCCAGTTCATCTCACATCCACTCTGGCAAATGTCCTCCTACTTGGCAGCTAGGTGAGCGGGTGGAGGAAAGGCCCACCCATTACCCAGGAGAGCCCCAGGACTTAGTTGCAGCTCTTGCAAGCTGGCTCATTCTTTGGAGATGTTGATGAGGACACCTGAGCGACCAGCTAAGGTCGTTGTCTTACAAAGAAACTTGTCTGATTCATTGAGCAATATTTATTAGATGCTAAACTTCCCTGGGTACAGGACCCCCAAGAATTGGAACAGTTACTCAGGGCATCATCCAGACTGACGCCTCCAAATCCACAACTTCACAATAAACCTCCAATAGTCCTTGCAACAGAGACATCATCACACAACAATCAAAAGAGGCAGAAGTTCGAAACACATCAGATGGTAAACACTTGGCAGAAGAAGGAGGTATTAAAATACATTAAAATTCACAGCCTAGGACCCTCATACCCACGGGACTGCCTCTTCTGGTATGCCCCACGGAGGACCTTAAGGTTCCATAAATAGCAGCACCCTAGAGGTCCCGGGCCCTAAGGAACTTAGATTAGTTTCAGCCAGAGCCAGGGCCTTTTCAGCACTGGCCCCATCCTGGTAGAACACTCTGTCTCATGAGACCAGGGCCGTGCGGGATCTGATTTCTTTCTGCAGGGCCTGTAAGACAGAGTTGTTCCACCTGGCCTTTGGCTTGGAGTCAATTTGATTCCCTCCCCATCTTTCCTTTTTCCTTTCTCCTCCTGTGATGAGGCTGCATTTTAATGTTTTAATGTTGTATTTTAATCTTGTTTTAAAGTTGTATTCATTCAACTTCTTTTTATTATTGCTTGGTAGCCACCCTGAGGCTGGCCTTGGCCGGGGAGGGCGGGGTATAAAAAATTATTATTATTATTATTATTATTATTGGTGCCAGATGAATATTCCCATGTGGAGAGAATTCCACAGGGAGCCACAACCAAGGAGACTTTTTCAGCATCTAGGTTTCAAAAACATTGTGCCACTCCGAGTTCCCTGCTGGACGAAACGTTGGGTGTCAGTCCCCCTTGATTCCTTTACAGCCACTTTTGTCCAAATAGAAGCACCTCATCATTGTTGATTTATTCCTGGAGCAGTTCCTAAAACACCTACAAAGTATAGAATCGCAGAATAGTAGAGTTGAACTGGCGGCTAACAGACTGAGGCTGAATCCTGACAAGACAGAAGGACTGTTTTGGGGGGACAGGGGGCAGGCAGGTGTGGGGGACTCCCTGGTCCTGAATGGGGTAACTGTGTCCCTGAAGGACCAGGTGCGCAGCCTGGGAGTCATTCTGGACTCACAGCTGTCCATGGAGGTGCAGGTTAATTTGGTGTCCAGGGCGGCTGTCTACCAGCTCCATCTGGTACGCAGGATGAGACCCTATCTGCCTGCAGACTGCCTCGCCAGAGTGGTGCATGGTCTCACTTGGTCTACTGCAATGCCCTCTATGTGGGGCTATCTAGGAAGGTGACCTGGAAACTACAACTAATCCAGAATGTGGCAGATGGACTGATGACTGGAAGCAGGCCGCCAAGACCACATAACACCGGTCAGAAAGACTTACATTGGCTCCCAGTATGTTTCTGAGTACAATTCAAAGTGTTGTGCTGACCTTTAAAGCCCTAAATGGCCTCAGTCCAGTATACCTGAAGGAGTGTCTCCACCCCCATCATTCTGCCCGGACACTGAGGTCCAGCCCCGAGGGCCTTCTGGTGGTTCCCACATTGTGAGAAGCAAAGCTACAGGGAACCAGGCAGAGGGCCTTTTCGGTGGTGGCGCCCACCCTGTGGAACGCCCTCCCACCAGATGTCAAAGAGAAGAACAACTACCAGACTTTTAGGAGACACCTGAAGGCAGCCCTGTTTAGGGAAGCTTTTAATGTTTAATAGGTTATTGTATTTTAATATTCTGTTGGAAGCCGCCCAGAATGTCTGGGAAATCCGAGCCAGAGAGGCGGGGTATAAATAATATGTTGTTGTTGTTGTTGTTGTTGTTGTTGTTGTTATGAAAGGGACCCCAAGGGTCCTCTAGTCCAACCCGCTGTAATGCAGGAACCTCAACGAAAGCATCCATGACAGATTGGCCACCCAACCTCTGCTTAAAAACCTCCAATGACTTTTGATCAAATGAAAGGTTAAGGGGGGAACCACGTGGATGCACTAAGACTTTCACTTTGCCGGGGGCTGGACTAGATGACCCATGGCGCCCCTCCCAACTCTGCAATTCGGTTCATATCCACACCATCCATGCCACAAAACCCATGGCTACTTTTCAGACTACGCGAGAGGTCCCATCAGCCCCACCCTTGCCGGCTGCCAGCTTCCAAATCCCTTAACAGCCCTGGGGATCATGACAGCTTCTAATCCTCCCCTGTAACTCAGCAAAAGAGGGCAGGATTTGGGGGCCGGCTAAAGCCCCAGGATCCGGCCTCTGAAGGGCGGCAGCAGCTGCCTGCCTGGCACACCAGCTGGGTTAACAGCACCACATGGATGTCCGTGTTTGAGCTGCGGCTGGGGCTAAAATTAAGCCAAGCTGTGTGCCACTTGGCAAGGCTCTCTGCAGCTATGACCGAAGGGCACCCCCTGGCCTCTCTCCTGCCTGTGCCCCCAAGGACCTCAAGTCTCAAAAGAGGCACCAAGGCTCACCAACAGCTGACAATAGCACTCTCACTCTCTCTGAACTGGCAGCTGCCCTCTGAGTAGCGGTTGCCATTTTGGGCCACTCTCCCCTCCTGTGGCTTCCAGGAAGTGGAATTCAGAAGCACGGCGGCCTCTAAATGTGAAAGCAGAACCATCATGGCTAGTGGAGACAGCTAGCACTCTCTTCTGCCATGAATTTGACTCATCGCCTTGCCACAGAATCAGAGAACCTTAGAGTTGGAAGGGACCCCCAAAGGTCATCCACCTAGCAGTTCGAAAGCACGTCAAAGTGCAAGTAGATCAATTGGTACCACTCCAGCGGGAAGGTAAACGGCATTTCCATGTGCTGCTCTGGTTCACCAGAAGCGGCTTAGTCATGCTGGCCACATGACAGGAGGGAGAAAGGTTGTTTTCTGCTGCTCCAGAGAAGCGGACACGGAGCAATGGATCCAAACTACAAGAAAGAAGATTCCACCTAAACATTAGGAAGAACTTCCTGACAGTAAGAGCTGTTCGACAGTGGAATTTGCTGCCAAGGAGTGTGGTGGAGTCTCCTTCTTTGGAGGTCTTTAAGCAGAGGCTTGACAACCATATGTCAGGAGTGCTCTGATGGTGTTTCCTGCTTGGCAGGGGGTTGGACTCGATGGCCCTTGTGGTCTCTTCCAACTCTATGATTCTATGATTCTATGACCTGGAAGCTGTACGCCAGCTCCCTCAGCCAATAAAGCAAGATGAGCACCGCAATCCAGAATTGGTCACGACTGAACCTAATGGTCAGGGGTCCCTTTACCTTTATTCTGCATTGACCAAACTGCGGGAGGCAGTGGAAGACAGCAGAGCCTGGTGTGCTCTGGTCCATGCGGTTACGAAGAGACAGACACAACTAAACGACTAAACAACAACAACAATTCCCCATGAAGTTGTTACACTTTTAACCAGTGCTTTTCTTCCAGGGAAAAAAAGGCAACGGTTACTGCATATCCTTGAGTATCCCAGAATAAGAGCACTGCTAAAAAAAACCAGGCGTCTACACACACAGGAAAATAGGTCTTGGTCCAAGTACCCTGTTCTGTGACTTTGCAAACTGCAGGACCAAATGAGTCTTGGGTGTTTATGATTAAATGGTCCTGGGTCTCCCCAGGGTGAACAAGAGGCTTCAAGAAGCACCTACAGCATCAAGAGTCCACAAAGAACAAGGTCAGCCAGGGTTACCACTTACTTGGACGAAGCAAAGGGAGCACAGCTGAATTCCTTGGAGGTTTTTAGAAAGTTATTAAAGCAATGCTTCCCTCCGCATCGTGGAGAAGGGCATGTGTCCATCTGGACATCTTGGCCTGGGGGCTCCTCTCTATCTGAAGTTTTCTGGTGAACATCTGGAGAACCTGCCAGGCTGATTTGTGGAGCCCTTCCTCTCCTCTCGGGGTCTGTCCCAGGGAACAGGATAGCTGGGCAGAAATATTTCACGTTGTCCTTGGGCCGGAGGATGGGTAGCTTGGCTGACTCAGTAGAACAGCTCAAAAACCAGACTGCCGGCTCTCCTCAGGGTCTCATCCTGGCATTGCTCACACATATAAGCAGTTTGAGGCCTCTATCCTGGGTTGCATCTCAACTAGAAGGGCTCAGCCATGCTCTGTATCTTTTTACATAACTTTGATGGAGGCGTTGGGGGAGGGCTCATCAAATTCGCAGATGACACCCAGCTGGGACAGGTAGCTAATATTGCAGAAGACAGAATTGGGATTCAAGGTCACCTTAACAGATTGGAGCCCAAACTACCAAAGTGAATTTCAATGGGGACAAATGTAAGTTTCCACACTTAGACACGAAGAACCAGCCGTACAAATATAAGATGGGGAACACCTGGCTTACAAGGGGGAAAACAATGCTGTCCAGGGTTGTAAAGACTGCAGAGAGAATAATTGGGTGCACTCTTCCCACCTTGGATCAAATCTACGCTTCCAGGTGCCATAAGAAAGCTGCAGAGATAGCGCAGGATAGTGCGCACCCTGGAAACGATCTCATTCAGCTACTGCCTTCTGGAAGAGGGTCCAGGGTTATAAAGGCTAGGACTAGCCGCCTGAGAAACAGTTTCTGCCCAAATACAATTTTGGTTTTAAACACAGTGTAAAGTAGTCTCTATGGGAGTATATTGTATTTAAAAATGGGTTTTCAGAGTTTTTAGGGGGCTAACCAGGTTGGGACAGCTGGGATAGCAGGCTTGTTGGGTGTTGAATGTCTTATGTAGATCTTTTTCAATTGCATTGTTCTGTATGGGACAATGACAATAAAGATTATCGTATTGTATCGTACATGTGAAAAGGATGAAGGGGTCTCCGTGGACCACAATCTTAACATGAGTCCACAGTGTGGCACAGAAGCAAAAAAAGGGGGGGGGAAGAGCACATGCTATTCTAGGCTGCATCAATATGATAAAGGTCTGGAAACCAAGCCTTATGAAGAAGAAGAGTTTGGATTTGATATCCCGCTTTATCACTACCCAAAGGAGTCTCAAAGTGGCTAACATTCTCCTTTCCCTTCCTCCCCCACAACAAACACTCTGTGAGGTGAGTGGGGCTGAGAGACTTCAGAGAAGTGGGACTGGCCCAAGGTCACCCAGCAGCTGCATGTAGAGGAGCCGGGAAGCGAACCCAGTTCACCAGATTACGAGTCCACCGCTCTTAACCACTACACCACACTGGCTCTCTTATGAGGAATGTTGAGGATGTTTAGCCTGGATAAAAGGCGACTGAGAGGAGATGTGATAGCCTTCTTCAAAAGGGCTGTCACGTGGAAGATGAAGCAAGCTTGTTTTCTCCTGCTCTGGAGGGCAGGACCCGAACCCATAGCTTCAAGTTACAAGGAAGGAGATTCCAACTAAACATCAAGAAGAACTTTCTGACAGTAAGGGGCGTTTGACAGACTCCCTCAGGAGGCTGTGGACTCTCCTTCCTTGGAGGTTTTTAAGCAGACGTTCGGTGGCCATCTGTCAAGGACGCTTTAGCTGTGATTCCTGCATTTTAGGGGGTTGGACTAGATGACCTTTGGAGTTCCCTTCCAACCCTACAATTCTATGATTCTATGCCCAGGCTTTGCATGGTTAAGTCTGCCTCTGTTGTGTGGCTCAGCTTTTACTGGCGGGTGGCAGAACGCGTCCTTGTGTTGTTGAAGGAGCATTTTAGGAATTTTGTTTTGCACACTGTTTGCAACTTGATTGTTGAATTGATTTTATCTGCTTATATTTTGTCTTGCTGCTATGTCACTCTGACATTTTATTATTATGACTTTGTGTAAAACAACTGACAAATGTAAACCGGCATCACTGCTGGAAGGTTCCAAAATTCTTAGGCAAATTCGGGAAGCAGGAGGAGAACTCTGTTAGCCCACAACTTTGGGACCCATGGGGCAAGGTAACTATGAGCAATTCCATGCAGCAGCAAAAAAACAAAACACCCTTTTTCTCCTGCTTTGGAGGGTAGGACTCGAACCCATGGCTTCAATCTACAAGGAATGAGATTCTGACTAAACATCAGGAAGAACTTTCTGAGGGTGATAACTGTTTGACAGGGAACGGTCTACGATTCTATGACAAAGTTGAAAGAAGGGCTGTGCAAACTGAATCAGCCAAAAAGCAGACAAGATGATAGATTTTCCGTGGAAATCCCCTGCTCAGAACTTACACAGAAATGAAATTAAGCTTGCGGGGTCTACGACATAGGCTTTACTCATGCCCTGTTTTTAGGATTTCTGCGGCGGAGGAGGGAAACTGAAAGCCCACAAGCACACACTTCAAAACCACCAAAATTTTCGGCATGGGTAAGTAACGCTGAGTGTACATGTGCTGATTCCTCAATGCTGACATTGCAAAGCTCACGGAGGTATATGCCCTTAAATTAGAAAGTACATGTGATGGAAACCGACATGGCCAGAAATAGGAGTTCAAAAAAAGGAATGAACTTGCTTTCCTCCACTACAGTAGCATGACAAACTCTTCCTGTTTCTCTGTTGAAAGATAATTTGAGGGCAGAAGAGGGTGCCTATTAACTTATTGCATCACTCTCTGCTTTGCCAGCTTCCGCTGCCTGTGAATCGGGGCCTCCACCAACCAGGCATGCTGTGAATTATGTTGTCAGGAAAGGATGTGTCCTTGCACTGAAACAGTTGGAAAAGAATCCCACTAATTATTTTTCTCAATGTCTCAGTTGGTCATGGAGGCCTTAGCTGGTCCTTTCTGGTGAGGAGGAGGAAGAGGAGAAGAAGAGAGTGGGATGTGGAACACAAGAGCAGTCAAGTACAACATTCCTAGAGTGAACATGTTTACACATGGGGAGGAATGTTTGTCCAGCCAGCAGGTAAACTTCCTGTTTCCTTCTGGGCTGGGACAGACTTCCTCTGCATGGGACTAGAGGTGGGCATGGCCTCACCTGTGCAGGTAATGACAAAAGCACAGGGCAGGACAGCCTTCTCTCTCTCTTTTGACTACATGCATCGAAGAAGCAACATCTGCTTAGCCAAAGATGCTCTCTTGGCTTCCAGAAAAAAGAGGACAAAGGGACTGTCTCATTATGAGATAGTTTCCAGGTGTATATTACTTTTGTAACTTAAGTCTGCCTTCTGGGATCCGATTGTGAACAGAATGTGAGTCAGTAAACGCTTTTATACTTTTATAGAAGACTGTGTTGTGTCTTATCTTTTATGAGGGTATAAGGGGGAAATACCAGAACAGTGGGACACAGGTGGCGCTGTGGGTTAAACCACAGAGCCTAGGACTTGCCGATCAGAAGGTCAGCGGTTTGAATCCCCACGACAGGGTGAGCTCCCGTTGCTCGGTCCCTGCTCCTGCCCACCTAGCAGTTCAAAAGCACATCAAAGTGCAAGTAGATAAATAGGTACCACTCCGGCAGGAAGGTAAACGGCGTTTTCGTGCTCTGCTCTGGTTTCGCCAGAAGCGGCTTAGTCATGCTGGCCACATGACCTGGAAGCTGTACGCTGGCTCCCTCGGCCTATAGAGCGAGATGAGTGTCACAACCCCAGAGTCAGCCACGACTGGACCTAATGGTCAGGGGTCCCTTTACCTTTACCAAAACAGTTATTATAGAGGCTTTAGCGAGCCTAAGCAAATGCATCCGCTGCAAGTTTAAAAAGGGGAATGTTACTCTGTTAAATTGTGAACTTGTTAACACAAGTTGGAAAAAAAAAAAATCCTTCCAGTAGCACCTTAAAGACCAACTAAGTCAGTTCTTGGTATGAGCTTTCGTGTGCATGCACACTTCTTCAGATACACTGAAACAGAAGTTTCCAGACCCTTCTATATAGTGAGAAGGTGGGGAGGGGTATTACTCAGAAGGGTGGTGGGAATGGGTGGTTGGCAGATAGCTGTGATGAGCCTGTTGACGACTCTTAACGACTGCAATAGGTCTTACAGGGAGAAGCAAGGGGTGAAAAGGTGAAAAATGGCTTTGTCATGTATAATGAGATAAGAATCCAAGGTCTTTGTTCAGGCCAGGTTTCTCCATGGTTTTAAGTTTGGTGATAAGTCTGTAACAAGTTGGAAAGGGTGTAATCAAACAATATAACCTCTCCTGCATCCCTGAACATTCCCACAAAGAGGACATTCCATGCCCATTGAACCCCTAAGCTGGACTCCAGCCAGTCTGCCAGGCGGCAGGGGAAGGGTAGCATTGCGCCCCAGCTCTGTCGGAAGGGAAAAGGTATCAGGAAGTGCTTCTGTCCTCTGGCTCAGAGGATGGAACAGCCCGTCCACCTGCCAGCTGTCTGTGCCAACCCGTCACTCCGCCTGAGTCTTAATACCTGCTGTTCTGGGAGCCCCCTTGGTGATCTCATTCCTGCGTATTTATTTAAGCGAGGCAGCTCCCATAAAAAATACCGGCCAATTAAAAATACCTTCTGAAACAGCAGTGGTAAAAGCAGTCAGCGTAAACTCCCGGGAAGAACAGCTACTGAGACAGCAAGCCGTGGCAACGTCCCACTCCCCGGGTGGAGTCCTGTGTCCTGTTCTAGGCACCCGAAATGTAAGAAGGGTATTGAAAGATGGAAGATGTGCAGAAGAGGGATGGCCAAGCGTCTGGGAACCAAGCCCTGCGAGCAACGGTTGAAGGAGCTGAGAACGTTTAGCTTGGAAAAGAGGAGGGTGAAAGATCGCCCGCACTTGTCTTAGTGGACACTTCCACCGCTGAATCGCAGCACATTTCAACTGGGTTTTTCTAAGATTGACATTTGCTATAATTCAGTGGTAAAACTCACTCTACGTGGGGCTGCCCTTGAGACTCCCAGACAACTCCCATCTCTTGCGGGGGTGCAATTAGTGCCAGCACCGTCTGTTAAGAGTTTGGGTGTAATCTTCGATACCTCCCTCTCTATGGAGGCGCAGATTGCAGCTATAACAAAGGCGGCATTTTTCCATCTCCACCAAGCTAAGCAGTTGGCTCCTTACCTCTCTCAGCCTGACCTAGCCACTGTGATCCACGCGACGGTCACCTTCAGACTGGATTATTGTAACTCGCTCTACATGGGGCTGCCCTTGAGACTGACCCAGAAACTCCAGCGGGTGCAGAATGCCGCAGCAAGGCTCCTTACAGGGTCCTCGCCGCAGGATCACATTCATCCAGTGCTATACCAGCTGCACTGGCTCCCGGTGGAGTCCAGGGTCAGGTTCAAGGTGGTGGTTTTGACCTGTAAAGCCCTATGTGGCCTAGGACCCTCGTACCTACGGGACCGCCTCTCCTGGTATGTCCCACGGAGGACCTTACAGTCTTCAAAGAAAAACACCTTGGAGGTCCCAGGCCACAGGGACCAGAGCCAGGGCTTTTTCGGCCGTGGCCCCGATCTGGTGGAACTCTCTGTCCCAAGAGACTAGGGCCCTGTGGGACTTGACATCTTTCCGCAGGGCCTGCAAGACAGAGCTGTTCCGCCTGGCCTTTCACAAAGGCACAGTCTGACCCCCTCTCTGTAATCCTCATAGAACTCCAGCCCAATGGTTGCCATTAATTTGACTCTGAATTGATTTTAGAATGTATTTCAATTAATTGACTGTGATTTTATGTAAACTGTGCTATTTTTACTGTTGTTATGAGCCCGGCTTCGGCTGGGGAGGGCGGGATATAAATAAAATTTTATTATTATTATTAAAGCATGGGTTTTCCTGGGGAAAGCGATGGGACAAGCAAAAAACAAACAAAACCCCTCTCACACCAAGGAGAACCTAAAAAGAACCTTCTGGACCAGGCCAGCAGCCCCTCTAGTCCAGCATCCTATTGTCACAGTGGTGACCAGATGCCCAGTATGGGAACCCTGCAATCAGGATTCGAACACAAGGCCCCTCTTCCCTCCTGTGGTTTCCAGCAACTGGGATTCAGAAGCTTCGCTGGCCGGGAGCCAGCGCTGTCCACAGACACTTCCGAGTCACGTGGCCAGCGTGACAAGCTGCATCTGGCAAGCCAGCGCAGCACACGGAACGCCGTTTACCTTCCCGCTGGTAAGCGGTCCCTATTTATCTACTTGCACCCGAAGGTGCTTTCGAACTGCTAGGTTGGCAGGCACTGGGACCGAGCGACGGGAGCGCACCCCGCCGCGGGGATTCGAACTGCTGACCATGTGATCGGCATGTCCTAGGCGCTGAGGTTTTACCCACAGCGCCACCCGCATCCATCTTGTTAGAAGGTACAGGACCGATAAAAGAGCACTTGTGGAACTCACTGCCACAAGAGGCAGGTATGGCCACTAACCTGGATGGCTTTAAAAGAGGATTAGGCAAATCCATGGAGGAGGAGAGGGCTCTTGATGGCTACTAGCAAGGTCGTCTCTCTGCTCCAGCTCCACTTCTGCTTCTGAAACTCCAGAAAGGGAGGGTGCCTTGCGTTCGAATCCTGCTTGTGGATTTACTGGACTAGATGGACCAGGAGCCTGATCCAGCCTCAGGGCTGTTCTTATGTCCTTACGTTAAGTCAAAGTTTCAAAGGAAGGGGTTCTCAGTGGGATATCGTTTCCCCTCTCGGGCAAGAACAGAGAAAAGCTTGCAGAACTGATGCTGGCACAGAAAGGCAGAAATGCAATGTTGGCAATGGAGATCGTAACTGGCAAGGCAGCGGCAGACTGCAGAAAATCCCTTGCCAGCTTGGGCCGAAAGCAGGTTGGAGGCTGGCAGAGAGGGAGAGGTTCTCAGGCTGGCACAGAAGAAAATGCCAGCTGCCTGCCCCGTACAATGACACGGCTGCCTCGTTGCTCCATGCAGAGTGTTTGTCCTCTCTGCTAAAAGGAGGAGAAACATTTCCTTTAAAATGCTGTTGGTTCAAGCATTGAAATTCTGCAAAGGAGGCGAACCTCATGACCTTTATAAATTGCAGTGGTGAAGCACATTGCATCACATAGAATCATAAAGAGCTGGAAGGGACCCATTGGTCATCTATCCCAACCCCCTGCAATACAGGAGTCACCATGTTTAATAATAATAATAATTTATTATTTATACCCGGCCTATCTGGCTGTGTTTCCCCAGCCATTCTGGGTGGCTTCCAACAAAATATTAAAAATACAATAAAATATCAGACATTAAAAACTTCTTTAAAGAGGGCTGCCTTCAGATTTCTCCTAAAAGTCATATAGCTGTTTGTTTCCTTGACATCTGATGGGAGGACATTACACAGGGCAGGCACCACCACCAAGAAGGCCCTCTGCCTGGTTTTATCATGTTTTTAATATTCTGTTGGGAGCCACCCAGAGTGGCTGGGGAAACCCAGCTAGATGGGCAGGGTATAAATAAATTATCATCATACTGACTACGATATGAAAACTTCAAAACACTCCATAAAGGGATCGCAAGACCATGAGGTCTAGAAACATGGCTAGGATCCCAGATCTCTGACAGCACACCCTGAACAGAAACTACTCTCATCCAATCCGGATTCAGTGGAGGAAGCACACCTATGATCAATGTGCTTCGTTCGCAGGCTGCGTTGCAATGCCGGGTGGCCGGCCGTGTTCCTCAAAGGAGCCGACACAGAGGTGTTGTTCGAAGCTCATCTTCAAATGGAGATTTCCTCGAGGGTTGGAGAATTAGATCAGGAAATGGTTGGGGAGATAAGCACAGCCTCATGAGTGGAGCCAAGAGCCGGCCGCCGAGTCAAGGCCGGAGCAGGGATTCCGGAGATAGCGTACATTCTGTGCGGTTGGGAGGAGGGCGACGTTTCATGCGCCGCAGCGGCCTGGGTGCTTTCAGAGCCGCCGTGGCCTGGGAGCATCACAGAGGAAATAAACCAGAGGGTGAGGAGGCCTTTCCCCTAATTCTCCAACCGCTCTACAGTCCGAGAATCACACTGCAGTCGGAGGCCAGTTGCTGGAAAGCACACGAGGAAAGAGCACTCTTGCGCACAAATGCTGCTTGCGGGTTTCCCACAGGGCTGACTTTAGGTTGGATGAGGCCCTAAGCCACTGAAGGGAACGGGGTCCTTTCTATGTCCAGCTGTTCTTTGCCAACAACAAATGTCACTGTTTTTGTGCTGAATATATGCTATATGGTCATTTATGGACCTAATAGGTCTCTAAAGCCATTTGCAGGGACACGGGTGGCGCTGTGGGTTAAGCCACAGAGCCAAGGACTTGCCAATCAGAAGGTCAGCAGTTCGAATCCCCGCGACGGGGTGAGATCCCGTCACTTGGTCCCTGCTCCTCCCAACCTAGCAGTTCGAAAGCACATCAAAGTGCAAGTAGATTAATAGGTACCGCTCCGGCGGGAAGGTAAACGGCGTTTCCATGTGCTGCTCTGGCTCGCCAGAAGTGGCTTAGTCATGCTGGCCACATGACCCGGAAGCTGTATGCATATTTCATTGTTAACTGACTTCCTCAGATCCCTCCTATCTGAATTTCATTGTATCACCTTATAACAGCTCTCCAATATCATTTTTCTATTAAAATTAATGCCGTCAATTAACTATCTTCTTTTCTTTTCTTAATATACTAAATCCAAAAAAGAAAGATAAATTGGGTTTTACAAGAAATATGTGTTTAATTTTTTTTTGTTTTTCTTGTTTTAGCAATGTAATGTGTTTTGTTTTGTGTGTTGTTTTCTTTTCTATGTTATAATTGTGGAAAACTTAATAAAAAAAAATTGGGGGGGGGGAATCCATATTAGGAGAAATCCTCCGTAAGGTGCTGAAGAATTTTCACGAGGACTTCTAAAAAGAAGAAGAAGAATTCGTAAACTCGTATGGAGAACTGAACTTTAGAGCGAAAAAAATGAGAAACTGAGATCAACCGAAACTGACAGATTCTCCCAGCCCTCACGGCCCTTTTGTCCTTGTGGACCATGAATCAGCCCCTGTAATATTCAATAAAAGAGAGTTCCCGGGGCTTCCCCGGCAGACGCCTCTCACATGACACCTACTACTCGTCTCCCGTGATTTTCATTCCTACAATCACCTCAGGCTCTCCCTTGTAAAAACTAAGCTCTGGACTTGACTCTCCAAGCTCCCCTCCCCGAAGCGGCTGCCTTGCTGCTTGACCTTTCCCTCCCCTCCCCCCATCCTAATTCCACCTAATCTCTCTCTCTTCACATTTGGTTCCAAATCCAGCCTCCCTCAGCTTCCCTGGATTAACCAACTTGAACAATTTGCATGCAAAGCTTGGGGAGCACCGGCCAAAGGGACTCGAAGCAGCCCCAAGCGAAGAAAGATGCTTTTGCACCTGGCTCTCCATTGAGCGCAGTATTGCACGCACTGGCTGGCAGAGGCTCTCCGAGGGTTTCCCCCATTCTGCTTACTCCCCAGCCCTACCTGGATGTGCCCCGGACCAGACCTGCACTTTGAATGAGCTGCCACCTTTCCCATCACATCCACACAGGAATCCACGCAACCCATTCCTATCTTTCCAATTGCTGGCAAGTACAGTCATACCTTATAAGTACAGTTCAAGCTCTGGTTTTCCCAGTAGTGATGTAGGGAAGTGAGAGTTGGACCATCAAGAAGGCTGATCGCCAAAGAATTGATGCTTTTGAATTCCGGTGCTGGAGGAGACTCTTGAGGGTCCCATGGATTGCAAGAAGATCAAACCTCTCCATTCTGAAGGAAATCAGCCCTGAGTGCTCACTGGAAGGACAGACCCTGAAGCTGAGGCTCCAAGACTTTGGCCACCTCAGGAGAAGAGAAGACTCCCTGGAAAAGACCCTGATGTTGGGAAAGATGGAGGGCACAAGGAGAAGGGGACGACAGAGGACGAGATGGTTGGACAGTGTTCTCGAAGCTACCAGCATGAGTTTGACCAAACTGGGAGGCAGTGGAAGACAGGAATGCCTGGCATGCTCTGGTCCAGGGGGTCACGAAGAGTCGGACACGACTAAACAACAACAACAGTCATACCTTGGGTTACAGCCGCTTCAGGTTGCGTTTTTTTGGGTTATGGACCACCAAAACCCGGAAGTATGAGAACGGGTTACTTCCGGGTTTTGGCGGTCGCGCATTCACAGAAGCTTTAATTGCACTTTGTGCATGCATGCCGAATCGCAACCCGTGCATGCAGAGACGCACAGAAATGGGTTGCGAATGCTGCAGGTTGCGAATGTGCATCACACACGGATCACATTCACAACCTGAGCGTCCACTGTAGAAGGCTTGTTATGGGGCAGTCTCAGCAAGACAAGGTGGCTGATGGGAAACTCCCCATGGGGGTCACCTTCATCATGCTGCCTGTCCTAAGAGATGGGCGGATGATGATTACTACCTTGCCCATCAGACTGTGTTTCCTCAGCCATTCTGGGTGGCTCCCAACAGAATATTAAAAACACGATAAAACATTAAACATCAAATGGCAGTGAGAGCTGGACCACAAAGAAGGCTGATCGCCGAAGAATGGATGCTTTTGAATTTTGGTGCTGGAGGAGACTCTTGAGAGTCCCATGGACTGCAAGAAGATCAAACTGATCCATTCTGAAGGAAATCAGCCCTGAGTGCTCACTGGAAGGGCAGATCCTGAAGCTGAGGCTCCAAGACTTTGGCCACCTCATGAGAAGAGAAGACTCCCTGGAAAAGACCCTGATGTTGGGAAAGATGGAGGGCACAAGGAGAAGGGGACGACAGAGGACGAGATGGTTGGACAGTGTTCTCGAAGCTACCAGCATGAGTTTGACCAAACTGGGAGGCAGTGGAAGACAGGAGTGCCTGGCGTGCTCGGTCCATGGGGTCACGAAGAGGCAGACACGACTAAGCGACTAAACAACAAAACATCAAACATTAAAAACGTCCCTAAACAGGGCTGCCTTCAGGTGTCTTCTAAAAGTCAGATAGTTCTTTATTACCTTGACATCTGATGGGAGGGCGTTCCACAGGGCAGGCGCCACCACCGAGAAGGCCCTCTGCCTGGTTCCCTGTAACCTCACTTCTCACAGGGAGGGAACCACCAGAAGAGTCTTGGAGCTGGAACTCAGGATCCAGGCTGTAGGATTTATACCCCGCCCATCTGGCTGGGTTTCTCCAGCCACTCCAGCCGGCTTCAGGCCAGTGACCCATCTAGTCCGGCCTCCTTTTCTCACAGTGGCCAACCCAATGCCCATTATGGGAAACCCACAAGTAGAATTGAAGCACAAGAATGATCTCTCCTCCAGAAACTGGTCTAAACTAAAACTGAAAAGCCCCAAACACGGTACGCTTTTTTCTTAGGGGATTTCGCTCCAGCCCTCTTGAACATTTTGGTTGTCCTTCTCTGCACTGGGATATTGCAGATGACGATTTAGATTTAGTACCCAACAGTCTATAAATTAAACACAAGGGAATTTACAGTCTGGGTCAATATACACACACTTGAATTAAACTCAAGACAATATCAAGTAACTCCCGTAAACAATCTAAAAACTACCGTATTTTTTGCTCTATAATACTCACTTTTCCCCTCCTAAAAAGTAAGGGGAAATGTGTGTGCGTCTTATGGAGCGAATGCAGGCTGCGCAGCTATCCCGGAAGCCAGAACAGCAAGAGGGATTGCTGCTTTCACTGCGCAGCAATCCCTCTTGCTGTTCTGGCTTCCGGGATTCAGAATATTTTTTTTCTTGTTTTCCTTCTCCAAAAACTAGGTGCATCTTATGGTCAGGTGCGTCTTATAGAGCGAAAAATACGGTAGAAAGGTCTTTAAGGCGACAAGATGAAGGAATGGAGCCAAACTTGGCAGAAGAGTTTGAGAGCTGTATCTCTCAAATATCACATCGTTCCACTGATATGAGACGCATCCTCTGGAGTTATTAGAGCAATTGGTTTGGAACTGGGAGCTGGCTTCAAACTTAATTATATCTCCACCCCACTCTTCCACCCTGAGCACAGTTTTTCACCTCCCCCTTTCACCCCCTACAACAACAACCCTGTGAGGTAGGCAAGGCAGAGAGACAATGGATGGCTCAAGATCAGCCGGCGAGCTTCAGAGCTGAGTGGGAATTTGAACCCTGGTCTCTCCCACATCTTACTCCAACACGCTCTCTAACCATTACATCAAACCGGCACTTAATAAAACTTCATTCCTTTTTCTACTATTATTTTCTCATGGGTTTCTATGAGATTTGACCCATTGATATCACACACACACACACACAGAGGAAGGAAGCCATGGAAGAAGACAGAAAGTATCCATCCAGTAGACAGACAGTAGGATTAGAAGCTCAAAGTCCTGGATTCAAAACCTGCCACAGCAACAGACTACTTAAATTTGCTGCCAATGTGCTTCCTGTGACTGTTATGGGCTGTTTCATGTGTACAGGTGTTTGAATTAATTCTTCTAATCGTATGGTATATTTATATTTATGTATTGAAAAGTGATGTGAGCTGCTTGGAGAATTTTGCGTAACATGCAAACATAAATACATTACGGTTCAAGTTTCTTGTATTAATTCACAAAGCCCTGGGGCAACTTAGGTCCAGGGTACTTCAGGGACCACCTGAATTCTCCTATCCCCACTCGGTCATTGAGGTCATCTGCAAAGGCATCATTGGTCATCCCCCAAGTTGCTGGGGCTCAAAGCTAAGCCTTTGGTGTCATTGGCCCTGTCCTCTGGAACTCTCTGCCACTGGAAATTCACCAGACGCCTTCTGTGTCGACTTTTAAAAGCCTGCTGAAAACTTTTGTATTCTGCCAGGCCTCTGACCACATTGGTCCACAACTGTTGTTTGAGGTCTGTTTTTAACTTTTATATGGATGCCATTGTGTGGCTTTTATGTTTTCATTTCTGTAAACTACTTCGGTTTATTTTTTAATGATGCAGCAGTATACAACTATTCTTATAAATAAATAAATGCAACTATCAAGACTAAATGATAATAATCAAGGTTGAACAAGACAATGTCACTCAAAGGCAATTTATGCTATAATTCCAGCACAACCATGCAGTGGGGGAAAACTTGACCTCTTGGTCACAGAAGGGTCACCCCAAAGGTCATCTAGTCCCATCCCCTGCAGTTCAGGAATCACAGCCACCCGACCTTGGTTTGAAAACCTCCAACAAAGAGTCGACCACCTTCCACTGGTACTGGCACATTTGCCATCACTAAAGCCACTGGGATCTTAACAAAGGTTGCAATTTTCCCACAGCCATTGTGCGCCAAAACTGCAGTAGGAATTGAGTCTCGGGCTGAGTTTTCCAACCGATCCAATCCCTTGTAACCTCTGGAATTGGCCTCTGCTTTCCATGGAGCTGGACTTGGCAACTAGTGCAGCCAAATAATAATAATAATAATAATAATAATGTATACCCCGCCCATCTGGCTGGGTTTCCCCAGTCACCCTAGATGGCTCCAACAGTATATTAGGTAAAGGGACCCCTGACCATCAGGTCCAGTCGTGGCCGACTCTGGGGTTGCGGCGCTCATCTCGCTTTATTGGCCGAGGGAGCCAGCGTACAGCTTCCGGGTCATGTGGCCAGCATGACTAAGCTGCTTCTGGCAAACCAGAGCAGCGCACGGAAATGCCGTTTACCTTCCCGCCAGAGTGGTACTTATTTATCTACTTGCACTTTGACGTGCTTTCGAACTGCTAGGTGGGCAGGAGCAGGGACTGAGCAACGGGAGCTCACCCCGTCGCGGGGATTTGAACCGCCAACCTTCTGATCAGCAAGTCCTAGGCTCTGTGGTTTAACCCACAGCGTCACCCGCATCCCTTAAAAGTATATTAAAAACACTATAAAACATTAAACATTAAAAACTTCCCCAGCCATCTCAAGGGATCCTGCGCAGCCTCTTTTACAAGAAGTGCCCTGGTTCTTTCTTGCCAGAGTCAGGAAACTACAAAAGTCAGAGAGGCCTTTTCCCTAACGGACAGTGGCATAGCGTGGGTTTGGCAGCACCCGGGGCAAGGCAAGTAATTTGTGCCCCCTAACCCGTGGATTTTAGTAGGGGCAGAGAGCTGCAAGTGCGAGCGCGCGCCCCCCCCCCCCCAGGTGTTGCGCCCGGTGCAGCCGGGCCCCCCTGCACCCCCCACACTACGCCACTGCTAACGGAGTCCAGCTGCTGTTTACATTCTGTAGCAAGCCCCCCCAGTGCCCTGGGATGTGAAAAGGCCACTGTCAGAGGGTTTAGGGCATGGGCAGGCAAACTAAGGCCCAGGGGCTGGATCCGGCCCAATCGCCTTCTCAATCCGGCCCATGGATGGTCCAGGAATCGGCATGTTTTTACATGAGTAGAATGTGCCCTTTTATTTAAAATGCATCTCTGGGTTATTTGTGGGGCATAGGAATTCGTTCATTTCCCCCAAAAAAATATAGTCCGGCCCCCGCAAGGTCTGAGGGACAGTGGACCGGCCCTCTGCTGAAAAAGTTTTCTGACCCCTGGTTTAGGGACTCTTTCTGTTCTTGTGACTTAGAATTATAGGATTGTGGAGTTGGAAGGGACCTCTGAAGGACATCTAATCCAACCCCCTGCGATGCAGGAATCTCAGCTAAAGCATCCATGATAGAGGGCCATCTGCTTAGAAACCTCCAAGAAAGGAGAGTCCACCACCTTCTGAAAAGTCTGCTCCCCTGTCGAACAGCTCTGACCATCAGAAAGCTCTTCCTGACTTAGTTGAAGTCTCCTGGAAACGATGCCTTATGAGGAACGGCTAAGGGAGCTGGGCATGTTTAGCCTGGAGAAGAGGAGGTTAAGGGGTGATATGATAGCCATGTTCAAATATATAAAAGGATGTCACATAGAGGAGGGAGAAAGGTTGTTTTCTGCTGCTCCAGAGAAGCGGACACGGAGCAATGGATCCAAACTACACGAAAGAAGATTCCACCTAAACATTAGGAAGAACTTCCTGACAGTAAGAGCTGTTCGACAGTGGAATTTGCTGCCAAGGAGTGTGGTGGAATCTCCTTCTTTGGAGGTCTTTAAGCAGAGGCTTGACAACCATATGTCAGGAGTGCTCTGATGGTGTTTCCTGCTTGGCAGGGGGTTGGACTCGATGGCCCTTGTGGTCTCTTCCAACTCTATGATTCTATGATTCTATGATTCCTTTCTTGCAGTTTGAAGTCTTTGGTTTGAGTCCTAACCCTCTGGAGCAGCAGAAAACAAGCTTGCTCCATCTTCAGATATTTGGCTAACGTGTTTATGGAGTGCCAGGGAAACTCAACTGGTCCTTTCATTATATATCTTTAGGTGCCAGGCAAAAACATCCCTCCTTCTCCCAGGCCTTTAACAATCTACGTTCTTTGGAACTGGGGTTTATTGCTTTTGTTTGTTATTATGCTATATATTTTTCCATTGTTATGTTATAAACTACCCTGTGATCTTTGGCTGAAGGGTGGTATAGAAATTTAATAAAGAATAAATATTTCGGAGAAGATAAAAAGCTATCCTTTTCTGGGACACCTGCACTGAGCAACCAATTCCGGTTGTGCTGCTGCTATAGATTCAATTGCATTTATTTCTTTGTTTTATTAATACTCTTTTGGGGCATAAGTATTGCCAACCAGCAACAGCAGTCAGTGTCCTCTCTCAAAAGGGTGTTCTGAACAGGAACGAGAACGAAAAGCCGTAGAAAGATTTTTTCAAAAAGTGAAATAATCCAGCACAGAGGGAAAGCACCAAAAAAATCGAAACCAGGAAGAGAGGGTGTGCGCCATATTTCAAGGAGACTCTGCAGGGAAGCGCTTTTAAGAGCTCGGGATTTGAGAAACAATTTGGAAGCGTTGCAACAGGCTTCAAGGCTGTCTGGCCTCTGGGGGTCTTTGGCCAGAATTCCAGAGCAGCGGCATAAATCAGGAATTAATCTGATTGCAAGCAAGAGTTAGGAGCTTAAACTGATCTCTTCCTCTGCGCGTCAAACTGCGCCCAATTGCATTCGTTTGTCCTTAAAAATGCTCTATTTGTAGCTGGCTTAATACGCCATAAACAGAGGCACATAATTTCTCCTTTTAAAAAGCGTCAAAGGAAAGCCTTCTGTCCCCATTAAGAAGAGAAATGTCGAAAGGGTCAAAGTGAATGCCTGTCCAGTTTACTCAACAGGCAATATGATTCTGTGTTCGCTCCAAAGTTCAATGTGACTTACTCCTAAGTAAAAGTGCGCAGAACTGAAGATGAACTACATCATGCACAGCTAAAGATTTAGACTTTGCAATACAGCTGACCTTTCTCACTTTATTGTATGGAGGCAAGAGAAAATATTGAGGTGCAATTAATACATTTCTGCCTACAGAAGAGTCCTTTTCTCATTTCCCCCATAGAATATCTAATATTGTGCAAATGAACTTTGGGATAATCCAGGGGTTTCTTGCCCACCCACCTCAGATCACATGACGTAGCCCATTGGGGGGGGGCACTTTGAGTACGATGAGGAAACAACAAGTAAACTTCAAGGACGCTAGAGCTTTGGGGCCAAAAAGGCCTGGGATTTAATTTCTCTACCTTCTGACACGGGTTCCCTTCTGCCCACCTCAACTCTCCATCTGTAAAATGGGAACAAGCCCTGGAACGCCAAGCACGCAAAAGGGGTAAGGGGAAAAACATTGCTACGCATTTGGATTATTATTGAAAGCTTGGCAGGTCAGGATCCCACGATTACGGCGAAGTGAGTCCCACTGGGCTCTATGGCGTTTACTCCTTCGTTAGTGTGCTCACGACTGCAGACTGAGCTGAAAGATGCTCTTAAAGATCTGAGGCTCTTGCCTGGCGCAGAGGATCTTCCGAAGCTTAGTGGAAACGAGGGTGGCAAAGAAGATCTCCAACTATAGGACTTCTCTGGGCAAGGGAACCCCCCTTCTATTTTCAACGCTGCCCACTCGCAGGAATCCTGCGCATTGCAGACACGGCGAGACCTCCCCCCCACACACACACACACGCCTTGCCTTCCTGTGTGTTTTGATTCACATGTTTGGAAACTGGCAAAATGACAGGCTGGGTGTTCCCCATAAACAACCCACGAGCCCTGAATCCACGAGCTCGCCTCATCCTTCTGGAAACAGCGGAGGAGCAAAAGAGATCCATTTTTGTTTTACTCGAGAGAAGCGGGAAGAAAAACAAGCTTCCTGAACCTCGGTCGCTTCCTGCACAGGAGGGTAGTTGGGGGGGGGCAACCTTCCTCTTGCTAAGCCCACGCACCCACCCCCAAAAAACACCCCTCTTGAGGGCAGGTAGATAAAGTCAGCTCACGCCTTTTACGACAGATTAATAAATCGCCTGCATCACACGCAGCGTCGGATCTCTCTCCCTACAGGGATTAGGAAGCGGTCACGCACAGATGGCAAGGGGGAGGGGTCCGAAAAGTGCTTCCTAACTCTTGCAGGCCGCGATCCGGCGCGCCTACTCGAGAGTAGACCCCGCGGAATGCAGCTGGGCTTGCTTCTGAGGGACCAGGCGTGGGATTGCACAGTGAATGCATCTGATAAGAACCTCGGTCGCTGCCTTATGACAGTCAGAGAGACTACTGGTTCATCCGACACAATATTGTCGACACGGGCTGGCAGCAGCTGCCCAGGGTTTCAGCCAAGGATCTCTCCCGCTTCTGCCTGGAGATGCCACCGCGGACTGAACCTTCTACAAGCAAAGCAGCTGTTCTGCCTCTGAGCTACTACCTTTCTCATTCCGTGCAAAAGATATCTTTATGGCCCAGCCTATGCATTTTTACTCAGAAGTAAGCCTGATAACTCTTCCCAGTACATTTATATACTCCTATCCGCAGCCCAATAACGCACCCTACGGCATGTTTACTCAGAAGGAACTTCCACTGTGCCCAACAGCATTGACTCTTTGGTAAGCATGCTTCGGAAGACAGTGGAGTCAATAATGCGAGAAATTCCTAATCACCCTAAGCAGCCCCCCCCCCCCATCCCATAATCGACAGCCGCCGCCCTCCCCCACCCCACCCCCAACTCAGCAAAAGATCATTCGGCCACAGCTTCTACCCAGACACACCAACGACCCTCCACGAGAAATTCCGGAGATCCCAGTCGCGCCTCCAAACCCAACCAGTAATCTGGTTTGGTGGTCTTAAATGGGGAGGGGGGAGAGACGAGAGAGGAGGGGTCTGCTTTCCAGGGAAGACCCTTTGTCTTCATTGTTTCTCCGCGCTTTAGCATGCATTTCAAGCTCCCTGCCTCCAGACCTCTCCGCGCCCCTCGCCACTTTTTCCATAGAAGCCTGCTGCGGTGGGGGGGGGGGGTCATTATAAAAACAACCAGTCCCCCACTTTTCCAGAAACAGGTTTGCTTTAGGTCTGGAAGGGTGTTGCTGTTTTTTTTAAGGGAGATTTTTCTTCCGGGCGCCGCTGAGAACGTGCCATCTCCTGCGCACACCCCACCCGGAGACTATACTTTCGGGGCGGGGGGGGGGGGGACAACAGAAGAAGGCAAAGGAGGAAAAGACGAGTGGACGGGGCTCGGGGCGTGAGCCGTGTTCTGAGCTTGGATGATGATGGAGAGAGAGAAAGCGATTATATAGCTGGAAGAGGGGCTTTGTGTGTCTATTGGAGAGTAAAGTAATAAGGGAGGGGAACCCCCCCCCCAAAGAAAACCACTCAGAGCTCAGCGAAAGGTTTCCGAAGCCCGTTCTTAAGTTGCCCAACTCCTCTCCAAACCGGCGTCTCCCTCTCCAAAGTGGGAAAGCGGTTCTGCAACGCAGCAGGCGCGTTTGGGGAGGCAGGTCCGGCCCCAAAGGGGAAACTGAGGACAAAGTATACACGTGGAATGTGGCGGCGGCGGGGTGGGGGGAGACAGGCACGCACGCACACTTTCTGGGGACAGTCCCACCCACCCCCTCCGGGGCTTCGTGCAGCCTCAGGCGGCGCCCCGGGGCGCAGACGGCGGCGGCGACGGGCGCGCGGCGAGGCCGCCTTACCGATGGTGGTGATGACGGTGATGGCGAAGTAGAAGGATCCGGCGAACTTCCACTGGACGCCGGCCTTGTGGGGCTTGAGCTTGAGGACCACCCCCTCCAGCTCGCAGTAGTTGGCCTCGCTCAGGTTGTACTTGCTCTTGAGTTCCAGCTGCTTCTCCTCCAGCGCCGTCCGGTCGGCCGTCTCCGCCTCGGACTCCAGCGCGTCGAAGACGGCGGCGCCCACCAGCAGGTAGGTGAAGGTGCAGATGATCAGCGCCAGCGTCCGCACGTTCTGCCGCTTCATGGTCCCGCCGGGCTGGGGCTGCCGGACGCCGGGGAGCCGCGAGCGGAGGGCGCTTCTGCTGCTGCTGCTGCTGCTACAGCCGATGGAGACGAGGATGGAGAGGAGACGCAAGAAGCGGCCGTTGCCTGGCTCATGGCTGCTGCTCCGGCGCCTGCCTGCTGCCTGCTGCCTCCTGCCGCCGCCGCTGCTGAGGCTCCCGCGGCAGCTGGGCTGGCCAAGGCGACGGCTGCTCCGGGAAGGCGGGCGGGCGGGCGGGCAGCACCCGCCGCCCAGGCTCCCCGGGGGGAGGGAGAGAGCGCCGGAGGGCGGAGGGAGGGAGCCGCGGAGCTGTTCCTTCAGCACCACCTCCAGGAGAGCCCGGGCCACGCCAACTGGGCGGGAGGCCTTGGAGGGGAGAGGGGAGGGGTGCGGTGGGGAGGGGAGGGGTAAGGAGAGAGGACCCCCCCCCCCAGGGAGAAGACCCCGGGCACGCACCAGCGTGGATCCCAGGGGTGCTGTTTCCATGCCCCACGCGCTTTGCTAGCTCGGGAGGGTTGGAAGAGTGGTCCTGTCTAAGGCTCCGCGGGGCAGGGACCTCCGGGAAAGGGTCCTTGAGAGACAGCCGCCCGACCACCTGTGTTTACAAACCTCCGGGGAATTATAGCATTATGGGGTAGTAGCGTTGGAAGGGATCCCAAGGGTCTACTAGTGCAGCGAAAGGATCCTCCAGAGGCGGCCGCACCAACTGTTTTAAAAGCCTCTGTGTGGCAGAATCATGCAATTGTACAGGTGGAGGGAATCCCAAGGGTCATCTAGTCCAACCCCCTGCAATGCAGAGATAACGGCGAAAGGATCCACCATAGATGGCCACCCAACCTCTGTTTTAAAATCCCAATGAATCATAAACATTGCAGGAGTGGAAGGGGCCCCATGAGTCCAGCCCCCTGCACTGCAGGGATCTTATATTAGGGTTACCAGACGTCTCCGGTTCCTGGGGACAGTCCCCGGAATTGCAAATCTGTCCCCAGACAAATTCTGTCCCTGGAATGTCCCCCGATTTCCAAATCTGCCCCCAGGAAGTGTGACGCGGCAGCTAAAAAAGCCAATGCAATTCTGGGCTGCATCATTAGGAGTATAGCATCTAGATCAAGGGAAGTAATAGTGCCACTGTATTCTGCTCTGGTCAGACCTCACCTGGAGTACTGTGTCCAGTTCTGGGCACCACAGTTCAAGAAGGACACTGACAAACTGGAAGGTGTCCAGAGGAGGGCAACCAAAATGGTCAAAGGCCTGGAAACGATGCCTTATGAGGAACGGCTAAGGGAGCTGGGCATGTTTAGCCTGGAGAAGAGGAGGTTAAGGGGTGATATGATAGCCATGTTCAAATATATAAAAGGATGTCACATAGAGGAGGGAGAAAGGTTGTTTTCTGCTGCTCCAGAGAAGCGGACACGGAGCAATGGATCCAAACTACAAGAAAGAAGATTCCACCTAAACATTAGGAAGAACTTCCTGACACTAAGAGCTGTTTGACAGTGGAATTTGCTGCCAAGGAGTGTGGTGGAGTCTCCTTCTTTGGAGGTCTTTAAGCAGAGGCTTGACAACCATATGTCAGGAGTGCTCTGATGGTGTTTCCTGCTTGGCAGGGGGTTGGACTCGATGGCCCTTGTGGTCTCTTCCAACTCTATGATTCTATGATTCTATGATATGAAATGTGGCAGTGGCAGTGGCAGCCTCAGCAGCCCGGAGCCAGCCTGGTAGCACAGTTGGCTCTGGCTGGCTTCAGGAGTTGCTCGCTGCCTGCCATTTTCCCCCATATGATGTGTCCCCATATGATGGGGAAGTCCCCATGTGATGTGTCTTGTGCGCATATTATGTGTCTTGACCCCTTCCCTATTTGTTTTGACTGATCGGGGGAGGCTTGGGAGTTGCAGGCAGGCGGACGTTGCCCAGTTTTTTAAAAACTCTGCGCATTTATGTTTCACAGGGTGCGAAAGAAGGGCTCTACACCTTTATACAACATGCCTGTGTGCTTGGGCCCAGGGTCTTTTGCCTCACCATCCCCACTACTGACTTCCTGTTGCTACTCAGCTTAATTTTTTTTTTTTTAAGTGTCCCTGGATTCATTGAAAAAAATCTGGTAATCATATCTTAGATAAAAGAATTCCTCACAGATGGCTAGTCAAGGAAGGTGAGTCCACCACCTTCTGAGGTCATAGACTCACAGAATTGTAGGGGCTGGTAGGGACCCGCCCCCCCAGGGCCATCGAGCCCAGTCCCTTGCAATTCAGGAACCACAGCTAAAGTGTTAAAGTTAAGCTACAGAACTTCCTCCCACAGCAGGCATTGAAGGCCACCAATCTAGATGGCTTTGGAAGAGGATTGGACAAATTCATGAAGAGGGCTTTCAGTGACTACTAGGCATCATGACCTCCACAATCAGAGGGAACAATGCTTTTGAATACCAGTGGCTAGGAGGGGAGAGGGATCTTGTTTCCCGCAAGTATTTTAAAATTCACCTTCTGTTGTTCTTATTGTTGTTTTGCAATTGTGCTTCAGCTATGTCTTTTACAAGATAAACCAGATCGCCTTGTGAAGGGGGGGTTGGCTGGCCAATGCAAGAACAGGACGCTGGACTAGATGAGCCATTGGCCTGATCCAGCAGAGCTCTTCTCATGTTCTTATTTATTAATCCCCTTATTTATTAATCCCCTGAATTTGCCCAGTCCTCTTTTAAAGCCATCCAGGTTGGTGGCCGTCCCTGGATCTTGTGGGAGTGAGTTCCATAGACTAACTCTGCATTGCATGGAAAAAGTCTTCCTTTCCCCTGTTCTGAATCTTCCACCATTCCACTTCAGTGGATGCCCACGAAGGCTTCTAGTGCCACGAGAGAGGGAGAGAATCTTTCCTGTTACGGGTATTACCGTATTTTTTGCTCTATAAGACTCACTTTTCCCCTCCTAAAAAGTAAGGGGAAATGAGTGTGTGTCTTTTGGAGCGAATGCAGGCTGCGCAGCTATCCCAGAAGCCAGAACAGCAAGAGGAATTGCTGCTTTCACCGCGCAGCGATCCCTCTTGCTGTTCCAGCTTCTGAGATTCAGAATTTTTTTCCCTTGTTTTCCTCCTCCAAAAACTAGGTGCGTCTTGTGGTCTGGTGCGTCTTATAGAGCAAAAAATACGGTAGATTAAAGGGCCCAGACGGAAACGATTACCGCTGTGAATAGGTCACTCCACTCTTTTCTTGTACACGTTTGGGAAGTGCTTAGAAATGTCACGAGCAAAGTGCTCCCTTTATATCTCGTGGCCTTTTAGGACCACAGTTTACAAAAGTTTTCTTCTGTGCTTGTATGCGAGTGTCTATCTGCCAGCTGGAAGCAGGACTTCCTTCGTTTGGTGAAAAGAGGATTCCAGAAGCCACGCTATATCTGTTAGTCTTGGAGGTACCACCAGACTCTCTAGACTCTGCTCTGGTTTGCCAGAAGCGGCTTAGTCCTGCTGGCCACATGACCCGGAAGCTGTACACCGGCTCCCTCAGCCAGTAAAGCGAGATGAGCACCACAACCCCAGAGTCGGCCACGACTGGACCTAACAGTCAGGGGTCCCTTTACCTTTTCCTGGGTTTACCAGGAACAACCCAATCTGGACAAGCCAGACTGGATTGCTTAACTCAAATGATTCTAACAAATCCATCGACTAATTTCCTGCAATGTGCAAGAGAATGTGCTCTGGTTCTGCTTCTTTTTTGGTGATCCCTCGTAGCCAAGTAAGATTGTCTTCCATAAACACGGTTTCAACAATGAATCCGTAAGTGATTGTGGAGGCCAATTCTGGACCCAGACATCCTTCCACAGTGGGGACATAGGCTTCTGGGCGGGAGTTGATCACGGTGAGGGTTTGCCAAGCATGCCTTCCTCTTAGCACATTTCTCCCTTGCGTCCTGAGTTTGAAGAAGAAGAGGAGTTTGGATTTGATATCCCGCCTTTCACTCCCTTTAAGGAGTCTCAAAGTGGCTAACATTCTGCTTTCCCTTCCTCCCCCACAACAAACACTCTGTGAGGTGAGTGGGGCTGAGAGACTTCAGAGAAGTGTGACCAGCCCAAGGTCACCCAGCAGCTGCATGTGGAAGAGCAGAGACGCGAACCCGGTTCACCAGATTACGAATCTATTGCTCTTAACCACTACACCACAGTGGCTCGAGTGTCTTCTTTTTTTATTTATAATAATTTTTATTAATTTTCCAACACAAATTAAAAACAAAACAGCTCACAAAACATAGACAAACAAAACATATAAACATGTATAATTTCAAAATCTCTTTTTCATAAACCTAACTTCCCCTTACCTCCCCTTTTCTGCATCCCTGTTTTAAAATTCCTTCAGCAACCCCTCACTTCAGTTAACTAATTATTTTCTTTTTTTGCCCTCTTCTCTTACTTAATCAATTACAGCTGTAATTTTATTTTTTCCTTTCCCTTGACATTTTAGCACTCATTAATTTGACAACAATTCTTAAGATATACTTTAAATTTCTTCCAATCTTCTTCCACCGTCTCTTTTCCTTGGTCACGGATTCTGCCAGTCATCTCCGCCAGTCCCATGTAGTCAATCACCTTCGTCTGCCATTCTTCCAGCGTGGGTAATTCTTGTGTCTTCCAATACTTTGCTAAAAGAATCCTTGCCCCTGTGGTAGCATACATAAAAAACGTCCTATCCTTCCTTGACACCAATTGGCCGACCATGCCCAGGAGAAATGCCTCTGGTTTCTTATGAAAAGTACATTTAAGTACCTTCTTAATTTCATTATAGATCATTTCCCAGAAGACCTTAATCCTCGGGCAAGTCCACCAAAGGTGATAGAAAGTACCTTCAGTCACATTACATTTCCAGCATTTATTATTGGGCAAATGATAAATTTTTGCAAGCTTGACTGGGGTCATGTACCACCTATAAATCATTTTCATAATATTTTCTCTTAAGGCATTACATGCTGTAAATTTTATACCGGTGGTCCATAACTGTTCCCAGTCAGCAAACATAATGTCATAACCCACTTAATCATAACTTGTGCCCACTTAATCATAACTGATTTAACTGTCTCATCTAGTGTATTCCACTTCAACAGCAGGTTATACATTCTTTTTTTAAAAAAAATAATTTTTTATTGATTTTCCAATTTTGTCAACAAAACAACACCAAACAACACCAACAACAACAAACACAAACAAAAACATAAATTTTACTTTCTTAACCTCATTTTCATAAGCCTCTTTTCATGGACTTCCCCATACCTTCCCCTTTTTGCATCCTAGTTTTACAATTTTCAGCAACTTTTTTAGCCAATTAAGATTTAACTTATTCTCCTTTTCAAAATCGCATTAAAACAAAAAGAATCAATGTAGCTGCAATTAACATCTTCCTTTCCCTTCACACTTTAACACTCCTCAATTTTATAACGGTTTTTAAGATATACTTTAAACTTCTTCCAATCTTCCTCCACAGTTTCTTTCTCCTGGTCACGGATTCTGCCAGTCATTTCTGCCAGTCCCATAAAATCGATCACTTTCGCCTGCCATTCTTCCAGCGTGGGTAGCTCTTGTGTCTTCCAATATTTTGCTAGTAGAATCCTTGCTGCCGTTGTGGCGTACATAAAAAAGATCCTGTCCCTCCTTGGCACCAGTTGGCCCACCATACCCAAAAGAAATGCCTCTGGTTTCTTATGAAAAGTACATTTAAGTACTTTCTTAATTTCATTATAAATCATTTCCCAGAAGGCTTTAATCTTCGGGCAGGTCCACCAAAGGTGATAGAAGGTTCCTTCAGTTTCATTACATTTCCAGCATTTATTATTGGGCAAATGATAAATCTTAGCAAGCTTGACTGGGGTCATGTACCATCTATAAATCATTTTCATAATGTTTTCTCTTAAAGCATTACAAGCCGTAAATTTTATACCTGTAGTCCACAACTGTTCCCAGTCAGCAAACATAATATCATGTCCTAAGTCCTGTGCCCATTTAACCATTGCTGATTTAACAGTTTCGTCAATTGTATTCCACTTCAACAGCAAGTTATACATCTTTGATAAGTTCTTAGTATTGGATTCTAACAGTTCAGTTTCTAATTTCGATTTTTCCACCTGGAACCCAATTTTCCTGTCTTGTTTAAAGGCCTCCATTATTTGATAATAATGGAGCCAATCTCGTACCTTGGACTTTATCTTCTCAAAACTTTGTAATTTAAATTCGCCACTTTTTATTTCTAAAATCTCAGAATATTTTGGCCAATTAGTTCTCATATTAAGTTTCTTCACCTCTTTGGCCTCCATTGGTGATAGCCACCTGGGAGTTTTGTTTTCCAGCAAATCCTTATACCGAGTCCAAACATTATACAGTGCTTTCCTAACAATATGGTTTTTAAAACCCTTGTGCACTTTAACCTTGCCATACCAGATATATGCATGCCAACCAAACATGTTATTAAAACCTTCCAAATCCAGAATGTCTGCATTTTCAAGTAGTAGCCAGTCTTTCAACCAGCAGAAGGCTGCTGATTCATAGTACGGTCTTAAGTCTGGCAGGGCAAATCCCCCTCTTTCTTTTGAATCAGTAAGTATCTTAAAGTTTATTCTGGGCTTTTTGCCCTGCCAGACAAATTTAGATATATCTTTCTGCCACTTCTTGAAACAATTCAGTTTATCTACAATTTGTAATGTCTGAAACAAAAATAACATTCTAGGCAATACATTCATTTTAATCACTGCAATTCGTCCTAGCAAGGTAAGCTTCAGGTTCGACCATATTTCTAGATCTTTCTTAATCTCAGTCCAGCATTTATCATAGTTGTCTTTAAATAGATTCACATTTTTAGATGTCATATCAATTCCCAGATATTTCACTTTTTTTGCCATATGGCAGCAGGTTATACATTCTTGACAAATTCTTAGTATTGGGTGGCTCGAGTGTCTTCAAAGCCCATGACACCTTTGGTGAAGGCTGTTCTCCAACATCCACACCACCCCCAGTGGGGGGGGGCAGGTGAAGCAGGGGAGGGGAACCTTGGGTCCAGTGTCATAGACTGGTTGGACAGAGGAATGGTGGAAGGAACCAGCTGGGGAACCATCAAGGGAAGAAGGCTCAGAGCCCAGGGAGTGGTGGTGGGATGGTGATGAGCGATCAGAGGGAGCAGACTGGGAAGAAAAGGTGTCGGAGGCTGAAGGGGTAACAGGGCTTGGTGAGCTGGGAGAGTTTGTGGCAGAGAGAAGTCAAGAACTAGAAGCTGAAGCAGAGGAAGAGGGAAGCCAAGAGGCAGAGGTGAGCCAGGCTGGTGAAGCCTGCTGCACCAGGCTCCCTTCTTCCCGTGACACCCAGAACCAGAAGAGGCATGAAATGGGAGGAGCAAAGGCAGGCTGCACACAGGCTCAGACTCTGATTGCTTGGAAGAAGCCCTGGGAAGGAGGAGACCTAGATGGCTGTGGGGAGGCAGGGAGTTTTAATCTCTGCAACTGGCTTCGTGGAGTAAGACCTACAAGGCAACAAGCTGCTGTGCTCATGAGGCCTGAAACTCTGTCCAGTCTGTGAAGATCATGTTCTGCTAATAAAGAGTTAACTCCAGTGTTGAACTGTGTGATTTACTGGCTGGCTGGCTGGCTCCTTGACACCCAGGGGCCATATGTAGCCCTCCAGTGCTCTCTCTATGGCCATCCAAACTCTCTTCAGGCCACGCCCTCTATCTCCAGGCCACACCCCCTCGCCAGCCCTGCTTCACAACCCAAGTTACCTGACTGGAATGTATCCTTGAGTTCTAACTGTGGGAATGTTCAGGGATGCACGAGAGGATATATTGTCTGATTATATCCTTATCCAACTTGTGTTAACAAATTCCACAATATCACCAGAGTAACATTCCCCTTTATTTTAAGTTTGCAATGGCTGCATTTGCTCAGGCTTGCTAAAGCCTCTATAATAACTATTCTGGTAATTTCCCCTTATTCCCTCATAAAATACAAGAGACGACACAGTCTTTTACAAAAGTATAAAAAGAGTTTACTCACATTCTGTTTTTTTAAAAAAAAAAAAAATATTTATTAAAGTTTTTTGATACAAATACCCAAATAATAAACAACATTACTTATATCAAAACGTGGTTTCATCACTTCTTTGGACTCCCTCACGTCTCCCGCTCCCACTTACATCGTTAAAAAGTTTTTCCAAGCAAATTATCAACTTGTTTACAATCTTGTATCCACTCATTTAAATACAATCTAGTAATTCTCCAAAAGGTTTGTGTTTTCTTTAACCTCACTTATAATCAAATTCAGATCTAATTTAGTGGTGGCCAATTATTTATAATCTAGCATCCTTCTTAACATTCAAACAAATTACAATGTTTTTGTAAATACATCTTAAATTTCTTCCAGTCTTCCTCAATCCTCTCTTCTCCCAGGTCTCGGATTCTGCCAGTCATCTCGGCCAATTGCATATAGTCCATCAGCTGCATCTGCCACTCTTCCAATGTGGGTAAATCTTGCATTTTCCAGTTCTTGGCGATAAGTATCCTTGCTGCCGTTGTTGCGTACAGAAAAAATGTTCGGTCCTTCTTTAACACCTTCTGGCCGACAATACCCAGAAGGAAGGCCTCTGGTTTCTTAGTGAAGGTATACTTAAATACCTTTTTCAACTCATTATATATCATTTCCCAGAAGGCCTTCACTTTAGGGCAAGTCCACCAGAGATGAAAGAATGTTCCTTCATTTTCCTTACATTTCCAACATTTATTGTCAGACGAATGATATATTTTGGCAAGTTTAACTGGGGTCATGTACCACCTATACATCATTTTCATTACATTTTCCTTCAGAGCATTACATGCGGTGAAGTTCAACCCAGTGGTCCACAACCTTTCCCAGTCCTCAAACATAATGTTATGCCCAATGTCCTGTGCCCATTTTATCATGGCCGATTTAACCGTTTCGTCTTGTGTATTCCATTTTAACAGCAAGTTGTACATTCTAGATAGTACCTTAGTCTTTGGTTCTAGCAATTCTGTTTCCAATTTCGATTTCTCCACCTGGAACCCTAACTTTCTGTCATTTTTAAAAACTTCTTTAATCTGAGCGTAATGTAACCAGTCTCGCACTTTATCCTTCATTTTCTCCAAACTCTGCAATTTCCAATTGTCTCCATCTTTTTCTAATATTTCCCAATATTTTGGCCATTTGGCCTCCATATTGGGTCTTTTTCGGGCCTTAGCTTCCAGAGGCGAAAGCCACCTCGGAGTCTTGTTTTCCAATAAGTCTTTGTATTTTATCCAGACATTAAATACTGCTTTCCTGACAATATGGTTCTTAAAGGCCTTATTGATCTTAACTTTGTCATACCATAAGTATGCATGCCAACCGAAAGCATTGTTAAAACCTTCCAAATCCAACACATCAGTGTCTTCAAGAAGTAGCCAGTCTTTTAGCCAGCAGAAAGCTGCGGCTTCATAATACAGTTTTAAGTCTGGCAGGGCGAAGCCCCCTCTTTCTTTCGCATCAGTTAATATCTTAAACTTAATTCTGGGCTTTTTGCCCTGCCAGACAAATTTAGAAATATCTCTCTGCCACTTCCTGAAACACTCCGTCTTGTCCACAATTTGCAATGTTTGAAACAAAAACAACATCTTAGGCAATACATTCATCTTAATAGCAGCAATTCGGCCTAGCAAAGAAAGCTTCAATTTTGACCAACTGTCCAAGTCTCTCTTAATTTCAGACCAACATTTTTCATAATTATCCTTAAATAGACTCAGATTTTTTGCTGTTATGTTTACCCCTAGGTATTTTACTTTTTTAACCACAGTTAGTTCTGTTTCTCTCTGAAACCGTTCTGACTCTGTATCTGTCAAGTTTTTCCCCAACACCTTGGTTTTCTGTTTATTTAGTTTAAATCCCGCCACCCGACCAAAGTCTTGAATCAGTTGTAATACTCTTTTTGTACTAGATTCTGGCTCCTGCAAGGTCAAAACTAGGTCATCTGCAAAAGCTTTAAGTTTATATTGTTTCGCTCCGACCTGAATCCCTTGCACCAACCGGTCCCCTCTAATCCTATTCAAGAGCACTTCCAGGACCGAAATGAATAGCAGAGGGGAAATCGGGCAGCCTTGTCGTGTACCTTTTTCAATTTTAAACTCTTCTGTAACCACATTGTTAACTATCAATTTTGCCTTCTGCTCTGAATATATTGCATCAATCCCATTCTCAAAACCCCGTCCCACTCCCATTTCTTTTAAATTTCCCTTCATAAATTTCCAAGAGATATTATCAAAGGCCTTCTCCGCGTCTATGAAAATTAAGACTGCTTTTATGTTTATGTCTGTTTGCAAAAGTTCCAAATGTCAATAATGTTTCTTGTATTAGCAAACATGTGTCTACCTGGGAGAAAGCCTGCCTGGTCTTTATGGATTACTTCATTTAGAACTTTTTTAAATCTTCTTGCCAAAACGTCTGCAAATATTTTGTAATCCACATTTAAAAGGGAGATGGGACAATAGTTCTTGAGTTGTGTCTTTTCAGATTCCGATTTGGGTATCAATGTGATAAAAGCTTCTTTCCACGATTCCGGCGCCCTCTTCCCCTCTATAATTTCATTGCTGACCTCCATCAGTGGTTGTATCAGATAGTCTTTTAATGTCTTGTAATACTTGGAGGTCAACCCGTCTGGTCCTGGAGATTTGCCCAATTGCATGTTCTGAATGGCTTGTTCAATCTCTTGTCGTGTTATTTTACTACTCAGGGGTGATCTATTTTCTTGTGAGAATTTTTTAAGTCCATTTTTTTCCAAAAATTGTTTAATCTCTACTTCATCCTGCGGCCCTTGAGTGTATAATTTTTTTAAATATTTCTGAAAACATTTTCTAATCTCCGCGGGGTTCTGGATGTTTCTTCCTTCAATTTCCAAATTCGTAACTGTATTTAATTTTTGTCTCTTCTTCAACTGCCACGCTAGCAGTTTCCCACATTTGTTTGCCGATTCAAAGGTTTTTTGTTTCATTAGTTTAATCTTCCACTCTATTTCCTGATTTATCAGTTTAGAATATTGTGCTTGATGAAGTTTAATTTCTCTCAGAATCGGCTGTGACTTCGGATTTAATCTTAACTTCTTTTCTAATTCTTTGATTTTCTCCAAAATCTTGTCTTTCCTCTCATTTTGTGTCCTTTTCTTTACAGCATTCTGTTGTATCAAGAACCCCCTCATCACGGCTTTGCTTGCGTCCCAAATAGTTCTTTTTTCCACCGTAGTGTTCATATTTATCTCAAAATAGTCCTTCAGAGTTTTTTGGGCCTTCTTAATGATCTCCTGATCTCTAAACAAGTTGTCATTCATCTTCCATCTAAAGGAACCGGTTGGTAATAGTGTCATATCCATTTTCAGTGCATTATGGTCGGAGCAGGTCTTTGGGCAGATTTCCACCTTTCTGACCTTGGGTGCCAGACCTCTAGTTATCCATATTTGGTTGATTCTTGTCCAAGTCAGCTGGGCTTCAGAGAAAAATGTTCCTTCTCTTCCCAAGGGGTTTCTCACTCTCCAGATGTCAATCCAATCCATATTGTCTGTCATTTCAAAGAAGGTCTTTGGTAGTCTTCCGTCTTTTGTGACGTTTTGGCTTTGTGACTTATCCATGTTAGTTGATACAACCCCATTCATATCTCCCATCATTATGATGTTGTTATAGTCCAGATAGTCCAGCATAATCTCATGCAACTTCTTATAAAATTCCGATTTACCTTCATTCGGAGCATAAATTCCTAATATCAGGATTTTCTCTCCTTGATGTTGTATTTCGATTGCCAAAATTCTTCCATGTTCATCTTTAAATAGAAATTTGGGTGAAAGACTCTCTTTTGCATATATCACCACGCCTCTCTTCTTTACTGTGTCCGAAGATATAAATTCCTGGCCGAGCCTTTTATTTATTAATACTTTTCTGTGGAGCCTAGTCACATGTGTTTCTTGTAAACAAATAATGTCCAATTGTTCCTTTTTTAATATGTGAAAAATTTTCCTCCTTTTTTCCGGAATGTTACAGCCATTTATGTTCCAACTTAAAAGTTGCAGAGACATCCTGAATAAATCTGGTTATTTTCCTTGGGGTGGTACTTTGTTCTCCGGGTCTTTAGGGTCCAATGGTGCAGGTACCCCTGGTGGTTCAGGCCCCGCGGGTAGTTCAAGTCCTTTATGAAGGTCCTCTCCGTATGCAGTCAGAAACTTATCTCTATCTTCCAATGTTCTAATTTTGATCTTCTTCCCTCTGAAAGTGAAAGATAATCCTTGGGGAAAGTCCCACCTGAAGATGATTGAGTTGCTCCTCAACAATTTTACTAGTTCCAAATAATCAGATCTAAGGTCCAACAGTTGTTTAGGGATGTCCCTGTAAATTTCAATTCTTTTGTCCGAAATGTCCAGTGACTTTCCGTAATGCAGGCCCAAAATCTTGTCCCTTTCCTCCTTTGATCTCAACGTAATCAAACAGTCTCTGGGCTTCTCTTTTTTTATAAGTCTTCCAAGCCTAAAAGCTGATACAATTTTAAAGTCTTTTTCCTCTAGGTTCCAAAACTTGGAGAATTCTTTAGTCAGAAACTCAGCTAGGTTGCCTTCTTCCACTTCTGGTATCGACCTTATCCTTAAGTTGGTCTCCCTGTTCCGAAGTTCTATCATAGAAAGATAGGTCTGATGTTCACCTACTTGTTTACTGAGTGGTCTTACCTCTTTTTCCAACTCTCCCAGTCTTTGGCTGGTATCCTCAACCAATTTCTGATTTTCACCTGCAGCCTCCTTCAGTTCTCCAATTGCTTGAGCATTCTGTGCAACTTGTCCAGATAGTCTATTTAAACATTCTGTATTTTGATCAATTTTGGCTGTTTGCTGATCAACTTTTCTGTCCAAAGACTCCAATTTTTCAAGAATTCTCTCTAAAATAGAGCCAGTTGCTCCTGAAGCCATATCTTCCAATTGTAATTCCTCAGTTTCTCCCTCCCCTGCCCGTGGCAGAGAAGCAGCTTCTTCCTCCGAAGGCAAAGTAGGCACAGATGATCTACGTGCCTGAGAGGCTGCGGTTAAAGTTGTTAAAGTTGTTTGTCTAGTTCTTGGTCCCTTTTTTCTAGCGCCACTCATTCCAAAGTTATCTAAAAGTCAAGGTCAAGCTGAGTTGTTCCCATGAGAAAACAACGGCCCAGATGGTGGCAGTCAAACAGGAGGCCGGGAAAAGGAAAGTAAAACAATGTCACTGCTGTAAATCCCAAATCCTCTAGGGGGAGCTTAAAATGTCTTTAGGGGGACTTCCGGAGGCGGCGCGAAATAGCAATGGCGGTCCTCTTTGCGCTGTGAAGAGGGGCTCCGCGAAAAAGGGTCGTCCGCTGCGGCAAAGCGGAGACCCATTAAGAAAAACTGCAGGCAGAGCGAGCCTGCGGCCGTGGGACTCGGCGGGCGCCTGGAGCCCCCCCAGAAGCGGGGAAGGAGCCTCGTAAGAGGCTCCGGAACGTGAAAGGGGGAGCGGCGCTGTGAGTTCATCGCTCTTTTCGTGGAAGCAAAGCCGCGCTGCTGCTGCTGATGAGCGCTGACCTTTCTTCTTGAAATTATCGGAATTGGAGCAACATACCCGTGAGTAAGGGACCTAAATTTTCTAACTTAAATTGAAGAAATTCGGCTGAAAGCGGGAGGCGAGTAACAGGAAGTCCGCCTCCCGACTCTGCTAATTAGATCAAAGCAAGGGCTCGAAAACGAGCTGAAGTATTTAAAAAGGGATTATAAAAGTGGAAGAAAGGGTGCATTGAGAGACTCTGCATTTTGAAGATAAAAAGGAAAGAACTGTGTGTTGTATAGACTTTTATTCTTTAGAACTATCCTCCAATTTCTGGGCTAAACGGGGTTGAAAGAGATAACCCCGTCACCGGGCTGCCAGTGCATAGAAAAAGAACTGTCAAACTGCTGTCAAACTGACGACATTGTTGCAGAGATCGAAATTGTTGCATAGACTGAGATACTAACATTAAACATTGTTGCATGGACCTGTATCGATACTTTATGGCTGGATTTTAAGAGATTAGAAGTTCTGGAAACCTTCCTTTTGTGTTTGGGAATTACAAAACTCAATATGGGGAATTGAGGAACTTCAATGGCGGAAAATAGTTCCTTTCTTTTTTGAAACTTTGAAATACTCCCCCTATAGGACTGTGGAAATATAGTGGCATGGGAATTGAGCTTTATTGAAACTTTTTGTGGTTCTTTTTGTTTATATTTGGGACTTGTTTTTCCCATGGGACAAAAGACCACTTGACCTTGAACAGAGGCAGGTGTGGAATGAGCGGCACAGGGAGAACAAGAGCAGCTAAAGCTAAAGATAAAGAAAAAGAGAAAAAATCTGGGCAACTTTTGCAAACAACTTTAACTCATCACTGTAGATCATCTGTCCCAACTGTGCTGACAGCACAGGAGGTGGAACTAGTGCAGCCTGCTGCAGAAGATATGGCAACTGGAGGATCTGAAACAGTTTTAAAACAAATTTTGGAACAATTGGCAGTTTTAAACCAAAAAGTGGACAATCAAACATCAAAGATTGACCAAGCTACATCCTCTATTGGCAAATTAACTGAACAGGTTTCGCAGCACACTCAGGCAATTGAGAAATTGCAAGGAGCTACGGCAGAAAACTACAAATTAGCTGTGGAAGCCAACCAAAAAGCAGAACAGGCGAATTTAAAGGTGGATGAAATTAAAGGAGAGGTAAGACCTCTGAGAAGGCAGGTAGGGGAACAACAAGCCTACCTGGCATTGGTTGAATTGAAAAGTAAAGATAGTAATCTCAGGATAAGGGCTATCCCGGAATTGGAACAAAATAATCTAGAGGGATTTTTGACACTTTTGTTCTCCAAATTCTGGGGAATTGAGGAAGAAAAGGACTTTAAAATTGTGACAGCCTTTAGACTGGGAAAATCAGTAAAGAAAGATAAGCCCAGAGACTGTTTGGTTGCTCTGAGATCAAGAGAAGAAAGGGATAAGATATTAGGCCTACATTTTAAGAAATCTTTGGAGATAGAAGGCAAAAGGGCCGAAATTTACAGAGATATACCCAAATATCTCTTGGAACTTAGGACTACCTATATAGATTTGACCAAATTGTTGAGACACAACGGAATTCCTTACAGGTGGGAGTTTCCACAAGGACTTTCATTTACTTACAAAGGAAGGAAAATAAAGATTAAATCACCTGAAGACCAGCAGAAGTTCCTACACGACCACGAGGAGGACCTGCAAAAAGGAGCTGCAGCTTCTTGGCCTCCACCACCACCGGGACCATCTCCAAGAGTTATACCACCAGGATCAGGACCAGCATTACCTCCCCCGGGATCGGGAGGAAGCTTAGATACCCCATTGTAGAACCCGTCAATTGATTCAGGATGTCTCTGCAGCTTCTTAGTTGGAACATAAATGGCGGAAACTCCCCGGAAAAAAGAAGGAAAGTCTTTCACATTTTGAAAAAGGAACAACTGGACGTTATCTGCCTACAGGAAACACATGTGACAAGGCTCCATAGAAAAGTGTTAATTAACAAAAGACTAGGCCAAGAATTTATTTCTTCGGACAAAGTTAAGAAGAGAGGAGTGGTGATTTACGCAAAGGAGAGCCTGTCACCGAAATTTTTATTCAAAGATGAATGTGGCCGAATTTTGGCGATTGAAATACAGACACAAGGAGAAAAAATTTTGATATTAGGAATATATGCTCCAAATGAGGGAAAGTCGGAATTCTTCAGGAAGCTGCATGAGACTATGCTGGATTATTTGGACTATAGTAACATCATTATGCTGGGTGATATGAATGGGGTTGTGTCTGTAAATATGGATAAGTCACAAAGTGCCAACATATCGAAAGACGGCAGACTACCCAAAACTTTTTTTGAAATGACAGACAATATGGACTTAGTCGACATTTGGAGGGTTAAGAACCCTCTAGGGAAAGAAGGGACTTTCTTTTCTGAAGCTCATCTGACATGGACACGAATCAACCAAATCTGGACAACTAGAGGACTGGCACCTAAGACTAGAAAAGTGGAAATCTGCCCAAAAACCTGCTCCGACCATAGTGCTTTGAAAGTGGAATTGAGACTTAACACAACCGGTTCTTTTAGATGGAAAATGAATGACACTTTATTAAGAGATCAGGAGATTGTGAAGAAGGCCCAAAAAACTTTAAAGGACTATTTTGAGATAAATTTGAATACTACTGTGGAAAAAAGAACAATCTGGGACGCAAGTAAGGCAGTCATGAGGGGGTTTCTAATACAACAAAACACGATTAAGAAAAGGCTCTGGAATGAAAAGAAGGAGAAGATATTGGAGAAAATAAGAGAAGGAGAGAAAAAATTAAGATCTAGGCCTAAGTCGAAGGACGTGTTAAGAGAAGTGAAATTTTTCCAGGCGCAATATTCAAAACTGATAAACCAAGAGGTGTAATGGAAAATTAAACAAATGAAACAAAGATCCTTCGAATCGGCGAATAAGTGTGGGAAACTGCTAGCTTGGCAGTTGAAAAAGAGACAAAAGCTTAATACGGTTACAAATCTAGAGATCGAAGGGAGAATGGTTCAGAAACCCGAGGAAATCAGAAAGTGCTTCCAGAGGTACTTCAAAGAACTTTATACACAAGGGCCGCAAAAAGCCTCAGAGGTGGATCAATTTCTTAAAACTAATGGATTACAAAAAATACCCCTGGAAATGAGAACAAACCTGAACTGTAATATTACACAGCAAGAAATTGAAAGTGCCATTCAAAATCTTCAACTTGGCAAGTCCCCAGGCCCGGACGGCCTAACCTCCAAATATTATAAAGTTTTAAAGGACTATTTGATACAACCTTTGATGGAGGTTTGCAACCAGATAATGGAGGGAAGGAAGGCACCGGAAACGTGGAAAGAAGCTTTCATCACATTGATACTTAAATCAGAGACTGAAAAGACCCAACTTAAGAACTACCGCCCCATTTCACTCCTAAATGTGGATTATAAAATTTTTGCAGATATTTTGGCAAATAGACTTTAAAAAGTACTAAATGAAGTGATTCACAAGGACCAGGCTGGCTTTCTCCCTGGTAGGCATTTGTTTGATAACACAAGAAACATTATTGACATTTTGGAACTTCTACAAACAAATCTGAACACCAGAGCGGTTTTGATTTTTGTTGATGCAGAGAAGGCCTTTGATAATATTTCTTGGATGTTTATGAAGAAAAATTTGGAAGGGATGGGAGTGGGGCGGGGGTTCGAAAATGGTATAGAAGCAATCTATACAGAACAAAAAGCTAAATTGATAGTAAACAATGTGGTGACAGAGGAGTTTAAAATTGAAAAAGGGACACGCCAGGGGTGCCCTCTATCCCCCCTATTGTTCATTTCAGTTCTGGAGGTGTTGCTAAATATGATTAGAAAGGACCGGTTGGTCCAGGGAATTGAGGTCGGAGTGAAACAATATAAATTGAAAGCATTTGCAGATGACTTGGTATTAACACTTCAGGAACCAGTCTCCAGCACTAAAAGAGTGTTAGAATTAATTTCTGATTTTGGTCGGGTGGCGGGGTTTAAGTTAAATAAGCAAAAAACTAAGGTTTTAGCAAAAAATTTGACAGTTACAGAAACAGATGAGTTCTCCAAAGAAACGGAGCTGAATGTGGTTAAAAAAGTAAAATACCTAGGGGTGTACTTGACCTCCAAAAATTTGAATTTGTTTAAAGATAATTATGAGAAATGCTGGTCAGAAATCAAAAGAGACTTGGAAATATGGTCAAGATTGAAACTTTCCTTATTAGGCCGAATAGCTGCTGTAAAGATGAATGTATTGCCGAAAATGTTATTTTTGTTTCAGGCCCTACAGATCGTGGACAAGGTGGAATGTTTTGGAAAGTGGCAGAAGGATATTTCTAAGTTTGTTTGGCAGGGCAAAAAGCCCCGAATAAAGTTTAAAATATTAACTGATGCGAAAGAAAGAGGGGGATTTGCCCTGCCAGACTTGAGGCTATATTATGAATCTGCAGCCTTCTGCTGGTTGAAAGATTGGATTTTATTGGAGAACACTGACGTCCTGGATCTGGAAGGGTTTGACAATGCGTTTGGGTGGCATGCATATTTGTGGTATGACAAGGCTAAAGTGCACAAATTGTTTAAAAACCATATTGTCAGAAGAGCAATTTGGAGGGTCTGGATAAAATACAAAGACTTATTGGAGAGTAAAACTCCGAGGTGGCTCTCACCGGTGGAGGCCAAGGCACGTAAGAGACCCAACATGGAGGCCCACTGGCCTAAATATTGGGAAATAATTGAAAAAACTGGAGACAATTGGAGGTTGCTAAGCTTGGAGAAATTGAAAACTAAGGTACGAGACTGGCTGCACTATGCGCAAATTCAAGAGGTATTTAAAATAGATAAAAAAGTTGGATTCCAGGTGGAAAAATCGAAACTAGAGACTGAATTGTTAGAGCCAAAAAGTAAACTACTTTCGAGAATGTATAACTTGCTGCTTAAGTGGAATACACAGGATGAGACAGTCAAATCCGCTATGATAAAATGGGCTCAGGATGTGGGGCATAACATTATGTTTGCAGACTGGGAAAGGTTATGGAACACCGGTTTGAAATTCACGGCATGCACTGCCTTGAAGGAAAATATTATGAAAATGGTATACCGGTGGTACATGACCCCAGTCAAGTTAGCCAAGATATATCATCTGTCTGACAACAAATGTTGGAAATGTGGAGAGGCGGAAGGGACATTCTTTCATCTCTGGTGGACCTGCCCGAAAGTGAAGGCCTTCTGGGAAATGATCCATAATGAACTAAAAAAGGTATTGAGATTTACCTTACCTAAAAAACCAGAGGCCTTCCTTCTGGGCATGGTGGACCAGAGAGTGCTTAAGAAGGACAGAACCTTTTTCATGTATGCTACCACAGCAGCAAGGATCCTGATTGCAAAATACTGGAAGACACAAGATTTACCCACGCTGGAGGAATGGCAATCGCAGTTGATGGACTATATGGAACTGGCTGAAATGACTGGCAGAATCCGAGACGTGGGAGAAGAAACAACTGAGGAGGACTGGGAAAAGTTTAAGGACTATTTGAAAAAACACTATAAGCTGTATGAATGTTAAAAAATGCACCTTTCAGGAAATTCTAGCTTCAGCAAATGTAAGTTAATGAAATGAAAATTAAGACACAAGAATTCAGAGGTAAAATAATGAAATAACTTTATTGTGTTTAATATAAAACATATAAGAATTGAGCTATAGTAAAATTGAAAATAGGGAACATGATAAAATGGAAGTTACAATAAGTTTTGAAATAAGTTAACAAATTGCTGATGCTTTATAAGACAGAGAACGCAAGGTTCGGAGGATGTGGGGAAGTCCTATAGATTAGATGGAAAAAGAATATGGAAATTTGTTATTTATATCTTTTTTTCTTATAACCACTCTTTATTCTTTTTTCTGTATTTCTGTATCTTTAAAAAGCAATAAAAAAATGTTTTAAAAAAAAAGTCTTTAGGGAAGAGATCAATTCCAATAAAGTTAGTAAAATCTAATTTAATGTCCAGGAACCTTCAATAAAGTAGATTTTGCAGAGTTAGTGTTTAAAAAGTCACAATGTTTCAAACAGTGCTTACTGGTATTCCAAGAGGTGCTTCAAAGTATCCAGTTCAAACTCCCTCAGATTGTTTCAAAGTTTAAGTTCAAAGTATCCAACCCTGCAGACTGGCTGCTCAGTTGCTCAGGCAGTTCCAGCACCTGGGTTTCTTGCTTAAGTTGTAATCCAAATAGAAGAAAGGTAACACAGTCCAAATGAAAGTCATAAAATCAATTGCTTAAAATCCTTATTCTGCTTAGAAGTAATTTCCATGGATGCCCAGATCAGTTAAGTAAAAGTTCACTCTTTGCCTCCACTCCTCCAGCTCTTTACTTTCAAGTTCAGTGTTAGCGGAAGACGGACTTCCTGTTTTTCGTCACTCCGCTTTCAGCCAAATTCAATGTTTTTGAGTCTCCAACTTTTGTAAAGTCCTTATTTACTCACGGGTTGTTGTTTTCCGAATCAGCAGTTTCAGGAAGAGAGGTCAGCGCTCACCGGCAACAGCAACACGGCTTCGCTCCTTTGACCGCGAAACGACCCACAGCGCCGCTACCCCCTCCACGATCCGGAGCCCCTTACGAGGTTCCTTCAACGTTTTGGAGGTAGCTCCTGGCGCCCGCCGGGTCCCGAGACCACAGGCTTCTGCCGCCTGTGGTTTTTCAAAGTGGGTCTCCGCTTCGCCGCAGCGGACGACCCTTTCTCAGCGGAGCTTCCCTCTCCCGGTTAGAAGAGGGCAGCCATTGCCATTCGCGCCACCTCCGGAAGTCTCGAGTTTACTCACATTCTGTTCACAATCAGATCCCAGAAGGCAGACTTAGCTTAATGAAGTAACAAACATTTGGAATCTATCTTATAAGAAAACAGTCCCTTTGTCCTCTCTTGGCTGGAAGCCAAGAGGGCATCTTTGGCTCAGTAGATGTTGTTTCTTCGATTCATGTGGTAAAAAAGAGAGAGGTGGCTGCCCTGCCCTGTGCTTTTGTCGTTACCTGCACAGGTGAGGCCACACCCACCTCTAGTCACATGCAGAGGAAGTCTGTCCCAGCCCAGAAGGAAACAGGAAGTTTACCTGCTGGCTGGACAAACATCCCTCCCCATGTGTAAACATGTTCACTCTAGGAATGTTGTACTTGACTGCTCTTGTGTTTCACATCCCACACTAACCACGACCCTTGCTTGTCTGAGTGGAGGATAGAGATTAGCTTACCACTGGCTATACTCATGGAGTACAGTGGTACCTCGCGTTACAGACGCTTCAGGTTACAGACTCCCCTCACCCAAAAATAGTCCTTCAGGTTAAGAACTTTGCTTCAGGATGAGAACCGAAATCGTGCTCCAGTGGCGCGGTGGCAGCAGGAGGCCCCATTAGCTAAAGTGGTGCTTCAGGTTAAGGACAGTTTCAGGTCAAGAACGGAACAAATTAAGTACTTAACCCGAGGTACCACTGTATAACCATTGGCATGAGAAGTAAGGCAACCTTCCAGAGTCCAGTGAGCAAGTGAACCAAAGAGCAAGATGCAGGGAAATAAAGGGGAGATTCAGGACCATGGACAGCGCATGGGATGCTGCTGCAGGTGATCTTGAGGGTTGAGATAGTCCTGAGTGTTGCTTCAGCACTGGTCAGGCGCTCCCCACCACCACAAGGGCTGAAAGACCATCACACCCTAAGTTTTAAGTCAGATTCTCCTTTCTTGCCATGTGAATTCGTTGGTTTGGGTGCTTCATTCTGGAACGGCAGAAAACAAGCTTGCTCCAAGCTCCACATGGCAGCCCTTTAGATATTTGATATTCTGATCCATTTCCTCCTTAATATTGATTTTAGGAGTGGATTCCCTGTAAACCCTAACCTGTAGTGTTAAATCACAAGGCCAGCCAATTGCCTCTCAAACAGCTGATGATGCTTTCTCCTCCCCCCCCCTTTTGCAAACACCATAAAGTCAGGCACAGCTGTGCTGCCCAACAGAGTCAAAAGGAGCTGGGGTTTTATTCGCTAATTAAAAATCTCCTAGCAGCCAAGTCTCTGCTGTCTGGAGGCAGATCAGATGTCTGCAGAGTTACCAAAACCGAGACGGTTCTCTTGGTTCCCAAAGCCCGTCAGCATGGAAAGTTCCATGGCCAGGTGCTCAGAGAACCATCTCACACCCCAGTCCTACTTTCGCTTGATCTGTATTTTGGTAATAATAATAATAATTTATTATTTATAACCCACCCATCTGGCTGGGTTTCCCCAGCCACTCTGGGCGGCTTCCAACACAGTAATGCATCAAACATTAAAAGCTTCCCTAAACAGGGCTGCCTTTAGATGTCTTCTAAAAGTCTGGTAGTTGTTCTTCTCTTTGACATCTGGTGGGAGGGCATTCCACAGGGCGGGCACCACCACTGAGAAGGCCCTCTGCCTTGTTCCCTGTAACTTGGCTTCTCGCAGTGAGGAAACCGCCAGAAGGCCCTCGGCGCTGGACCTCAGTGTCCGGGCAGAACGATGGGGGTAGAGACGCTCCTTCAGGTATACCAGTGTTATATGGTCTCGGCGACTGCTCCCAGTCAGCAGTCTAGCTGCTGCATTCTGGATTAGTTGTAGTTTCCAGGTCACCTTCAAAGGTAGCCCCACATAGAGCGCATTGCAGTAGTCCAAGCAGGAGATAACCAGAACATGCACCACTCTGGCGAGATAGTCTGCGGGCAGGGAGGGTCTCAGCCTGTGTACCAGATGGAGCTGGTAGACAGCCACCCAGGACACAGAATTGACCTGTGCCTCCATGGACAGCTATGAGTCCAGAATGACTCCCAGGCTGAGCACCTGGTCCTTCAGGGGCACAGTTACCCCATTCAGGACCAGGGAGTCCTCCACACCTGCCCGCCTCCTGTCCCCCAAAAACAGTACTTCTGTCTTGTCAGGATTCAACCTGTTAGCCATCATCCATCCTCCAACCACCTCCAGACACTCCAGACACTGGTCGCATTGTGTGCAGATTAATTCCCCTGGGATTTTCTCATTGTCCCGTGGCTGGAGATGCTGAGAGCTGAACTTCCACCTTCTGCTTGTTCTTCCACTGAGCTCTGTTCCCTCCCCACTTTGGCTTTCCAGCGGCAGGAAGTTGTGTTTGCAGAGGCACCAAAATACTTCCTGAAAAACATGGGGAATATTACTCTTCTGTATGCCTGTTTTCAGCCATTACTTTGCCAGACTGCTGCTGCTGAGGCACCATCTAGTTGTCGGCGTGCTCCCAGCCAATCAGGAACCAGTGTTTATGTGGCCAATTGTGTGCTGATGTCATGGGCAGAGTGTGAGCCAAACTTCCTGGACTGGTCCCACTGGGAAGCCGAGTCAGCCAGCAAAGGGAGGGCAACTCTCCATTGGCCTCTGTAAAACAACAGCATCTCCCAGCATGTTCTCCTCTGCAAGCTTCTCAGAAAAGATGAACAGGGAAGAAAGAAGACCTTGCCCAGGAGGATTTCCCAGTAGATGGGACTCTGGGGAGGCTAGGAGATTTTGCACGCTCTCAGAGCCACGCGAGGCATCTGTTGCTGCCTCCGAAACCGGACCTTGATTTGTAACATAGTTAAAAGCAGCAAAATGGAGATTTGATTAAGGGAACATCTGGCGCCTGTTTGTTTAAATGCTCAAAAGTCATTTATCACACTGGAGCTCGCTGTGGCTCTTCTCCAGGGGAGTTGAGACATAGGGACAACGGACAAGTGAGCAGGAGTCTTGCTCTGTGATCGCCTGCCGTTCATGATTCGTTATCTCCATCCAAAACAGACGAAGGCCTCTCATTTCCCAGCGGTGCTCCTTAACTGCTCTGCCATTGCACAGCTGCTCCCAGTCATGTCAATGGGGCTTGTGCGAGAGAAATGGCCAGAGGGCCAAGTCCTTGCATAGTTAATAAAGGTAAAGGGACCCCTGACCATTAGGTCCAGTCGCGGACAACTCTGGGGTTGCAGCGCTCATCTCGCTCTATTGGCCGAGGGAGCCAGCGTACAGCTTCCGGGTCATGTGGCCAGCATGACTAAGCCGCTTCTGGTGAACCAGAGCAGCACACGGAAACACTGTTTACCTTCCCGCCGGAGTGGTACCTATTTATCTACTTGCACTTTGACGTGCTTTCGAACTGCTAGGTTGGCAGGAGCAGGGACCGAGCAGTGGGAGCTCACCCCGTTGCGGGTTGCGGGGATTTGAACCACTGATCTTCTGATCGGCAAGCTCTAGGATCTGTGGTTTAACCCACAGCGCCACCCACCTCCCTTGCTTGCATAGTTAACCTACTCCTATATTCAGAACTTTGGGCTGGCATTTTTTTTGAGGATTATTTTTAGATTGAGAGTCACTTAAAATAAAATTTTAAAAACCCCTAGGGGCATCTTCCATCCTAGCACTGCAGCAGCTACCATTCTGCCTTGGCCAGATCTCCACCTGCAGTTGTGGGCACCACAGTTTGAGAGGATCAGGGGTCTGGAAACCAAGCCAGATGAGGAACAGTTGAAGGAGCTGAATATGTTTAGCCTGGGGAAGAGGAGAGACGGAAAGGTGATGTGGTGGCCATTTTCAAATACAGGCAACTCCCCAGCTATAAACGCGCTCTCCAGATCAAAAATACGGCATCCAAAAATATCCACAACTGGAATGGAAGCTCTGGGGCTGGCAGGAGGTGTTTTAAATATCCCACAGTGCTGATAGGGAGGGGTGTGGTAGGTCAGGTGGGGGGCAGTGACTGGCCCAAAGTCACACCCAATGAGCTTCATGGCCAAGCAGAGATTTGAACCCTGATCTCTCCCAGTTCCTAGTCCAACATTATAACCACTACACCACACTGGTGTAATGGGAGCAATTAAAGACAAACTACCTTGGTTCTCAAATGCCTTGGTACTCAAACAACTTGGAACCCAAACACTGCAAACTCAGAAGTAAGTGTTCCAGTTTGCAAACTTTTTTTGGAAACCGAACGTGCTCCATTTGGAGTGTTATGCTTCCGATTTGAGTGCCACACTTCCACTTTGAGTGTTACACAGATATCTGTCTGTTTTTGCTATTTATTTTGTGTTTTTGTTTTTGCAGCTCTTTTTGTTTTGTTTTTGCGACTGTGTGGAACCCAGTTCAGCTGCCAATTGATTGATTGTGTGACTGCAGTACATTGTTTATTGCTTTCATTTTATGGATCAATGTTCCCGTTAGATAGTAAAATTCATGTTAAATTGCTGATTTAGGGGTTACTTCTTAAAGTCTGGAACAGATTAATCCATTTTGCATTACTTTCTATAGGAAAGCATGCCTTGGTTTTGGAACACTTTGGTTTTGGAACGGACTTCCGGAACAGATGAAGTTTGAGAACCAAGGTACCACTGTAGTTTAAAACAACCATTAAAATACAGCAGAACACATTTAGAACCAGCGATTAAGATACAGTTTGCCTTGTCTGAACCTAGTTTCCAAAGGCCTCTCTGCTGGTGAAATGATAAGGCTTTTAATAATGCTGTATTTCCTCCAGGGTCCTCTGGAACTACACCTGGATGCAGAGGTAGCGTCTGTAGCAAGGATGTCTTAGGCTGATTCACCTGCTATGACCCTTCCTGGAGAGGAATGACCAAGTGATTCATGCCTTAGTCACATCGAGATCGGACCACTATCATGTGCTTCATGAACTCACATAAGCATGCCTTGGGAAACTGCAACTGGCTCAGAAGACAACTGGAAGTCGGGGAGAGCTCAGCCAATGCAGGCTGTTTGAGTTGCAAGTCAGGGAAAAGGGCTGCTCTTGTACTCAGGCCCTGCTTGCAGCCTTCCCGCTGAGACATCTGGCTGACCGCTGTAAGAACACAATGGACAGGATTCAAGCACAAGAGCAAAGTCCCCTCCTATATGTGGGAATGTTCAGGGATGCAGGAGAGGATATATTGTTTGATTATAGCCTTTCCAACTTGTGTTAACAAGTTCACAATTTAGCAGAGTAACATCCCCCTTTTTAAACTGGCAGAGGATGCGTTTGCTCAGGATTGCTAAAGCCTCTATAATAACTGTTCTGGTATTTCCCCCTTATTCCCTTATAAAAGATAAGACATGACACAGTCTTCTATAAAAGTATTAAAAGAGTTTACTCACTTACATTCTGTTCACAATCGGATCCCAGAAGGCAGACTTAGCTTAGAAAAGTTATCTACACCTGGAAAGTATCTCATAAGGAGACAGTCCCTTTGGCTAAGCAGATGTTGCTTCTTTGATGAAAGTAGTCAGAGAGAGAGAGAGAGATGGCTGCCCTGCCCTGTGCTTTTGTCGTTACCTGCACAGGTGAGGCCACACCCACCTCTACTCACATGCAGAGGAAGTCTGTCCCACCCCAGAAGGAAACAGGAAGTTTACCTGCTGGCTGTACAAGCATTCCTCCCCATGTGTAAACATGTTCACTCTAGGAATGTTGTACTTGACTGCTCTTGTGTTTCCCATTCCACACTATATGTAGTTTCCAGTAGCTGGGGTTCAGAAGAATTGCTGTCTCCAACCATGGAAGCAGAAAAAGGTAAAGGTAAAGGTAAAGGCCCCCTGGATAGTTAGGTCCAGTCAAAGGTGACTATGGGGTTGCGGCGCTCATCTCACTTTCAGGCCGAGGGAGCCAGCGTTTGTCCGCAGATGGATGCCTGATTATTGTCTTCCAAAACAACTACTCTATTCTGGACTTAAAAATGGAAAGTGTAATGCTGGTGGTCAACAAAAGAGGTTTAAAGACTGTCTCAAGGCAAATCTAAAAAAATAATGTAGTATAAAAACCAACAAATGGGAAACACTTGCCTGTGAGCGTTGCAGTTGGAGAACAGCCTTTACCAAAGGTGTCATGGGCTTTGAATTACAGGTAAGTAGCCGTCTTGGTCTGCCGTGGTCGAAACAAAATAATAATAAAAATTCCTTCCAGTAGCATGTTAGAGACCAACTAAGTTTTTTATTGGTATGAGCTTTCGTGTGCATGCACACTTCTTCAGAAACACTGAGACACTCAGATTCAGGACACAAGGGAGAAACGGGCTAAGAGGAAAGCATGCTTGGCAAATCCACACTGTGGTCAACTCCCGCCCAGAAACTGATGTCCCCACTGTGGAAGGACATGTGGATCCAGAATTGGCCTCCACAGCCACTTATGGACTCACTGTTAAAACCGTGTTTATGGAAGACAATCTTACTCAGCTACGAGTGATCGCCAAAGAAGTCTGCATGCTTCTTAGTTGTTGTCTAAGGTGCTACTGGAAGGAATTTGTTAATTTTGTTTCAGCCAAGGAAGAAGACAGACAGCTTTCCAGATCATGTGGCCAGCAGGACTAAACCGCTTCTGTTGCAATGGGACACTGTGACGGAAACCAGAGTGCACGGAAATGCCATTTACCTTCCTGCCACAGCAGTACCTATTTATCTACTTGCACTGGCGTGCTTTCGAACTGCTAGGCTGGCAGGAGCTGGGACAGAGCAACAGGAACTCACCCCGTCGTGGGGATTCGAACCCCCAACCTTCTGATTGGCAAGCGCAAGAGGCTCAGTGGTTTGGACTACAGCACACCTGCTAGCCATTGTGGCTAGCAGTCCTTGGTGGCCTTTTCGTCCTCCATTAATTCACCTAATCATCTTTGAAAGCTGCCAATCTAGTTCTCCCTGCAGCCTTGAAACCCGACCAGAGGCGACTCACAGGTGCAGAGAACAGCTGCATTCTCCGGGCTGATGCTGCCTGTGCCATTTGCAGGATTGCAGCTGCTAAAATGCAGCCCTTTCTCGGGCCGAACTTTGTCAACTATTTCGCAGCAAAGAGCAACATGTGCTTATCCATCGCCAAATGTCACGCAGCTGCAAGCAGAGTCTGCTTCCATGCACCTCGGTCCAAAAGAGCAGAGTGTACTGTGATCTGGGTGGCTTCGTCTTGTGGCTCCACAGGCGCCCAAATTCTGCACCCTGGCAAACAGCCTCCCATCAGATGTCAAGGAAACAAACAACTACCGTATTTTTCGCTCTATAACACGCACATAGTTTTTAGAGGAGGAAAACAAGAAAAAAAATATTCGAAACGAAACAGTGGATGTATGATTTTTGTGGTTCATGCTGTGGCCACAGACATGTGATCTGACGGTGAGTTTCGGGTAGCCCAATGCAAAAATCCTGAGGATCCATGTGGATCCATGCTTTGTAACCACGTTTTTGCACCACTGCGGCCCCGGGCAACAGTGGGTGCGTGATTTTTTTTGGTGCAAGATGTAGCCATGGACATGCTATGTGATCTGATGGTGAATTTGGGGTGACCCAGTGCAAAAATCCTGAGGATCCATGTGGATCTGTGCTTTGTAACCACGTTTTAATTGGGGAGGGAAGGAAAAGCACTCAAGGGACAAGGAGAAGGATGCTGCTAATAATGCAGAAGAGGGGTATAAGGGGAGAAGGCTCCTCTCCTCTCCTCTCCCACTTTGCTCCTTTAAAGCAAGCAGGCTCTGCTTTTCTCCCTCCTCCCCGCTCATCCCCAGCTTAGCAAGCTGAAAAACTTTGCTGCTATTTAGCGAGCTGAGTGGGGAGGAGAGAGGGACAGAGAGCCTGCTTACTTTAAAGGAACCAACCGGACAGGAGCCGCTTACACTCGTGTAAGTGGCTCCTCTCCTCTCCCACTTTGCTCCTTTAAAGCAAGCAGGCTCTCTGTCCCTCTCTCCTCCCCACTCAGTGGCTCTTCTCCCGCTTTGCTGTTTCAAAGCGAGCCACGGAGGAGGGAAGGAAGGGGAACCATGGATCCTCTGCTCACGACTGCAGCAGATCCCCCCCCCCCCGCCATTCGCTCCATAACACGCACAGACATTTCCCCTTACTTTCTAGGAGGAAAAAAGTGAGTGTTGTGGTGCAAAAAATACGGTATTTTACTTTTAGAAGACATCTGAAGACAGCCCTGCACAGGGAAGTTTTTTTAAAACGTTTGAGGTTTTATTGTGTTTTTAATATTTTGTTGGGAGCTGCCCAGAGTGGCTGGGGAAACCCAGTCAAATGGCCAGCATATAAATAAAATCATTATTAATAGTATTATTATTAGCCACATTCCATTATCCCAGTTGCCTTTGTCCATGGAGTTTTCTTGGCAGGGATACTGGAGTGGCTTGCCGGTTCCTCCTCCAGGTGGATCACGTTTGGTCAAAACTCTCCACTATGACCTGTCCATCTTGGGTGACCCTGCACGGCATAGCTCATAGCTTCTCTGAGTTATTCAAGCCCCTTTGCCACGGCAAGGCAGTGATCCTAGACAACGTCTTAAAAAGCAGAGACATCACCTTGCCAACAAAGGTCCGTATAATAAAAGCTATGGTTTTCCCAGTAGTGATGTATGGAAGTGAGAGCTGGACCATGAAGAAGGCTGATCGCCAAAGAATGGATGCTTTTGAATTATGGTGCTGGAGGAGACTCTGGAGAGTCCCATCGACTGCAAGAAGATCCAACCTCTCCATTCTGAAGGAAATCAGCCCTGAGTGCTCACTGGAAGGACAGATCCTGAAGCTGAGGCTCCAAGACTTTGGCCACCTCATGAGAAGAGAAGACTCCCTGGAAAAGACCCTGATGTTGGGAAAGATGGAGGGCGCAAGGAGAAAGGGACGACAGAGGGTGAGATGGTGGGACAGTGTTCTTGAAGCTACAAACATGATTCTGACCAAACTGCGGGAGGCAGTGGAAGACAGGAGTGCCTGGCGTGCTCTGGTCCAGGGGGTCACAAAGAGTTGGACATGACTAAACGACTAAACAAACCATCATGCAAGTCTATACTTCATTATCCCATTGGTGTGGTGCTGAGCCGTTCTAATTAGAGCAGAGCTAAGATTTCTCTTTAAAACATTTTATTTTGTTATCCAAAGCTTGGTATTGGCATCCAACCGAAAGCTGGAGGAGGGTGCAAATTGCATGAAAATGCTTTCTACTCCCCTTTTCTTCTCTATCGCATGTCCCGTAGTCCTGCCATTGGCAGCAACTCCTGGCTACAGCTGGGCCCCTTTTTGTTTTTTACCCATCACACTTCAGAGGAAAGGAAGGAAGCACTGACCTCACTGCACTCTTTTCAGCACCTGCTAAAAAAGTGTGCCGCCTCCTCGAGAGGTCCGGAGGGTGGCAACACGAGAGCAGGGCCTTCTCTGCTGTGGCTCCCTGCCTGTGGAATGTTCTCCCCAGGGAAGTCTGCCTGGTGCCTTCACTACATACCTTTAGGCACCAGGCAAAAATGTTCCTTTTTAACCAGGCCTTTGATTGACCTGATTGACATCCTATACCCTTTTAAAATGTGGCTCATGGGGGGAGGGGATGTTATTGGGTTGTTGTTTTTATTCTGATTATATACATTGTGATCTTTTCTGTGATGCGCCCTCAGACCTCCAGGTATAGGGCAGTATATCAATTTAATAAATAAAACAAATAAATAAAAACAGTCTTGTTTCAACAAGCCTACCTAGTTGCTTAGAAAGTTGAGGTGATTTTAATCTGTTTTAGTATTTTAACTTTGGCTAGAAATACAGTTAGGATGGTTGTCTATTGGCTACTTTTTAAATGAGGCTGCATTTTAAATTGCATTTTAACCTGCATTTTAAACTGCATTTTAAATTGGTGGTTTTTTCCTTCACCCTATTATGTTTTTACTGGTTACAGATAGGTAGCCGTGTTGGTCTGCCATAGTCAAAACAAAATAAAAAAATTCCTTCCAGTAGCACCTTAAAGACCAACTAAGTTAGTTCTTGGTATGAGCTTTCGTGTGCATGCACACTTCTTCAGATACACTGAAACAGAAGTTTCCAGACCCTTCTATATAGTGAGAAGGTGGGGAGGGGTATTACTCAGAAGGCTGGTGGGAATGGGTGATTGGCAGATAGCTGTGATGAGCCTGTTGACGACTCTTAACGACTGCAATAGGTCTTACATGTTTTTACTGTGATTTTATTGGTGTCAGCTGCCCTAAGCCCAGCTCTGGCCTGGGAGGGCGGGGTATAAAATAAAATTTATTGTTGTTGTTGTTGTTCTTGTTGTTGTGTTCCCCCCCCCCCCCCGATTTCACTGTTTTTTCTTTTGTAAACTGCTTTGAGTTGCTGTTGTTGTTTTTACAACAAGCAGTGTAAAATTTTCATGAAATAAGTAATAAGAACAATAAGAACCTTCTGGATCAGGGCAAAGACCCATCTAGTCCAGCATCCTCTGTTCACAGTGACCAACTGGACACCCCAGTGGAAAACCCACAAGCAGGATTTGAACACAGGAGCAATTCTCCCCTGCTGTGGTTCCCAGCAATGAGCATTTAGAAGCACCACTGCCTCCAACTGTGGAGGTGGAACAAACCCTAGGACCCTTATACCTACGGGACCGCCTCTCCTGGTATGCCCCGCGGAGGACCTTAAGGTCCACAAATAACAACACTTTGGAGGTCCCAGGTCGCAAGGTGGTTAGATTGGTCTCAACTAGGGCCAGGGCCTTTTCAGCACTGGCCCCGGCTTGGTGGAACGCTCTGTCACAAGAGACCAGGGCCCTGCAGGACTTGACATGTTTCCGCAGGACCTGCAAGACAGAGCTGTTCCGTCTGGCCTTTCGTCTGGACCCAGTGTGACCCTTACGTTTCCCTCCCCTTATGGTTTTGACCTTTAAAATGAGGCTGCATTTTAAATTGCATTTTAACCCGTATTTTAAATGTCCCCCCCTTTCCTATTATGTTTTATTGTAATTTTATTGGGGTTAGCCGCCCTGAGCCCAGTTCTGGCCAGGGAGGGCGGGGTCTAAATAAAAAAGTATTATTATTATTATCATCATCATCATCATCATTTGGGGCTAGGAGTCATTGATGGCTCTCTCCTCTTCCATGAATTTCTCCATCCCCTTGATCGCTGGGGTGGCAGCGAGGCCTCGTAGCCGCTGCTCCCCTCGGAGGGGCAGGGCTCAAATTTGGCTCCCGTGCTCTTCCCAGCCCCGCCACCTGTCAGGCATCTAAATATAGGCACCCGGCTGGCAAATTATTGTGTTTTATTGGCAGGCTAGGGCCTGCCCTGCTCAGATTTCCTCTGGAAAACAGGGACGCAAACAGGCTGAGAATTGTCTGTCCTGTGCCAGCGTCCTGGCCACAAGAGAAGCAGCTGGCTGCCGGAGGGAGGGGGGGCCAGAGAGAAAGCAAAAAATAGCTGCCCCCACCACGCAGGGGGCTGAGGGCTTTCAGCATCCTGGCCAGCTCCCAAAATTTCCATGGAACAAGCCCAGGCTGGTTTCAGGCATGGAAGGGAGACCACAGCACCTGTCGTGGGAAGAGAGCTTTTGTCCCCGAGGCTGTTGCCAAAGAATTGTGCGGAAGGGTTTTCTTTTCCATGGGGGGGCGGCGACTGTGAGCTCCTGGAAGCAGGTTTGCCATCGTCAAGGCCAGCCTGGGGGTGTTTTTTGGGGGGTGGGGAACTGCCTGGGTGCAGAAAAGTCTAACCAGCACTTTCCTAGTGCGCTCTCGCTCTCTCTCGCGCTCTCTCTCGCTCTCGCTCTCTCTCTCTCTCCTCTGTATATAGTGGTACCTCGGGTTACAGATGTTTCAGGTTACAGACACTTCATATTACAGACTCCGCTGACCCAGAAATAGTACCTCAGGTTAAGAACTTTGCTTCAGGATGAGAACAGAAATCGCGGCCCCATTAGCTAAAGTGCTACTTCAGGTTAAGAACAGTTTCAGGTTAAGAACAGACCTCCAGAACGAATTCTTAACCCGAGGTACCACTGTATATATCCACACACACACACATCGAGATAGACAAGATCCATTTATAGCAGACCCTCCAAGTGCTCCTATTTTCCAGAGAAATCCCTGATTTAGAGAAGCCGCCCCGGTTTCTGAATTGATCCCAGAATGTCCCACTTTTCCTTTGTTGTTGTTTAGTCGTTCAGTCGTGTCCGACTCTTTGTGACCCCCTGGACCAGAGCACACCAGGTCCTCCTGTCTTCCACTGCCTCCCGCAGTTTGGTCAAACTCACGTTGGTAGCTTCGAGAACAGCGGTAGGCAACCTAAGGCCCGGGGTGCAGATGTGCCTACCTTCCCGCGGACTGTCTTGCCAGAGTTGTGCATGCTCTAGTTATCTCCAGCTTGGACTACTGCAATGCGCTCTCCGTGGCTCACCTTTGAAGGTGACCCGGAAACTACAACTAATCCAGAATGCAGCAGCTAGACTGGTGACTGGGAGCGGCCACTGAGACCACATAACACCAGTCCTGAAAGACCTGCATTAGCTCCCAGTACGTTTCCGAGCACAATTCAAAGGGTTGGTGCCGACCTTTAAAGCCCTAAACAGCCTCGGTCCAGTATACCTGAAGGAGCGTCTCCACCCCCATCATTCAGCCCGGACACCTGGGTCCAGCTCCGAGGGCCTTCTGGTGGTTCCCTCCCTGCGAGAAGCTAAGTTACAGGGAACCAGGCAGAGGGCCTTCTCGGTGGATCAAGAAGCAAGGAGTCATGAGGTCAGGGGTCTGAGATCAGGAAGCAAGGAGTCACAAAGTCAGGGGCCTGAGGATCCAGAAGCAAGGAGTCATGAGGTCAGGTGTCTGAGATCAAGAAGCAAGGAGTCACAAAGTCAGGGGCCTGAGGATCCAGAAGCAAGGAGTCATGAGGTCAGGGGTCTGAGATCAGGAAGCAAGGCAGGGAACGTGTTGCTGTGGCAAAGAGCCGAAGGGAAATCCTGACCTTATATCCCTTCCCAGCTCTTGCCACCAGGTGCTGTGAGTTAGCAATCAGCCTCACCTGTGAGGCCGTGCTTTGCCTCTTCAGAACAAACTTCTGAAGGCCCCAGTCCTGCAAAGTCCTATTAGTCACAGGGCCTGGCTCCTGCATGCACTCCTGACACGGACTCAACATTGGGGAGAACTTCCTGACACTAAGAGCAGTTCAATGGTGGAATGGCCAACCTTGGAAAATGGCGGACTCTCCTTGCTTGGAGGTTTCTAAACAGAGGTTGGACGGCCACCTATCAGAATGCCAGTGTGTTTTTCAAGTTCATTGCTGGTTTTGATTTTCTTCTTAACGTTTTGAATGCTTTTACTAAATAAGATTATTGTTTTATTCTTTTTGAAAGTGGCTTCGAGGGTGGGTGGGTGTTTTAACAATCAAGTGGTATATAAAATGTATTAAATAAATCAATACGCAGTTCTGGTGTGGTTCCTTCATTGCAAGGGGTCTCTTGCACTTGGGGTCCCATCCAGCTCAACAGTTCTATGTTTTTCCTTCCTCAGTGACATGCTTATGGAGAAGGGGCAGGGCTCTAGTCAAATGTTCCTTGGGGGTGTCTCCCCCACCCTGAACAATAGAATGATAGCGTTGGAACGGATGGAGTTTGTCTGGCACCCAGCCATTATTTTGACCTACCAGTGTCAAGACAGGGCTGTTCAAAGGAAGTGCTCTCCTGCTGGTCATGCATGGTTTCTGCTACTTGTCGACTTGCAGTTTATGGGAAGAATAATCTGCTGGTGATCATCAGGAGATTATTCTTCCCATAAACTGCAAGTCGACAAGTAGCAGAAACAATGCCTTATCTTAAACAGCAGGACTGAAATTGTTTTCCATTTGGTTGTGTGCTTTTTGACGTGCTTTATTTATTGTTTATGACTTTTGTTATGCTGGTAATTACCGTATTTTTTGCACCATAACACTCACTTTTTTCCTCCTAAAAAGTAAGAGGAAATGTCTTTGCATGTTATGGAGGGAATGCCTACGGGTGGATTTTCCTCTAAAAACTACATGCGTGTTATGGTCAGGTGCGTGTTATAGAGCGAAAAATACGGGTATTTAAATCTTGTTACAGGTAGGTAGCCGTGTTGGTCTGCCATAGTCAAAACAAAATAAAAAAAATTCCTTCCAGTAGCACCTTAAAGGACTCCTGACCATTAGGTCCAGTCGTGACCAACTCTGGGGTTGCGGTGCTCATCTTGCTTTATTGACTGAGGGAGCCGGCATACAGCTTCTGGGTCATGTGGCCAGCACGACTAAGCTGCTTCTGGCGAACCAGAGCAGCGCATGGAAACGCCGTTTACCTTCCCGCCAGAGTGGTACCTATTTATCTACTTACACTTTGACGTGCTTTTGAACTGCTAGGTGGGCAGGAGCAGGGACCGAGCAACGGGAGCTCACCCCGTTGCGGGGATTTGAACCACTGATCTTCTGATCGGCAAGCTCTAGGCTCTGTGGTTTAACCCACAGCGCCACCCATGTCCCGATTAGCACCTTAGAGACCAGCTAAGTTTGTTATTGGTATGAGCTTTTGTGTGCATGTACACTTACACAAAAGCTCATACCAATAACAAACTTAGCTGGTCTCTAAGGTGCTACTGGAAGGAATTTTTTTATTTTATGTAAATCTTGTCATGTTGTAAGCCACATTGAGCATTGTTTTAACTAAGGAAAGGCGGCATAGAAATAAAATTATGATGATTATTATTATTTCAATCCTGTTTCACATCATGCCGTTTCTGGAACAGGAGCAAACTTTGCTCAGATCTTTGGCTCCGATTGTTTTCCTAATGGCGCAGCAGGATAAGCTCCCCTCTTGCGCTCGTGAGAAGCATTTGATGTTTGTTCCCGCAACTGGGACTGAGCGGCTGTGCTTGTATGTGTGTCGCACTTTGCTGTGCTACAGGGAGCCGCTGCTGAATTCTGTGCTCTGCACAGGCGAAACTCATTCAGCTGGCTGGCTGCCTCCTTCTGCGCTCTCCTTGATTCCCACAGGTCCAACCATATGCGCAAGCAAGCTTTAGTCAATCTGCACCGTGCCTGATGATCTGCCTTGTAATTACCTGTCTAAAGCAGTCCAGCGTTATGAGATGTTTGCCTGAGCAGGAACATTGTTCTCTTTCCTCTCATTTGCAGGGTTTTTTCCGTACCTAGGACAGTTTGCAGAGGCAGGTCTACCTGTTTGCAAGCGTGCAGATACAGCCGGGAATGTCCTTTGCCGTTGCAGTACAGAACGCTTGCTCTGATACCGTCCCTGCAAAATCAGCTGCTCCTAGAACCTGTTATCATGTGCAAAGCTCAATATTCATTATGAAAAGGGAGGTAATGGGTCAGACTGCACATTTTGCGGTTACAGAGCAGGAAATGGTTATTGCATGAGCCTGTGTTTTGTTTTGTTTTGCTTTTCAGTGGTTTATTCTCCAACAAGCCATTGATGCAATGATAGGGGGGAAGAGAATCATAGAATTGTAGAGTTGGGAGGGACCCTGAGGATCATCTAGTCCAACCCCCTGCAATTATTATTATTATTATTATTATTATTATTATTATTATTATTACCCCACCCACCTGGCTGGGTTTTTAATGAAAGGGCTGACGCTATTTATTGTAATTACTGGTATGTTCTTAATTAGATAGATTAGATAGATAGATAGATAGATAGATAGATAGATAGATAGATAGATAGAGATAGATAGATAGATAGATAGATAGATAGATAGATAGATAGATGATAGATAGATAGATGATAGATAGATAGATAGATAGATAGATAGATAGATAGATAGATATAGATAGATATAGATAGATGATAGATGATAGATGATAGATGATGATAGATAGATAGATAGATATAGATAGATGATAGATGATAGATGATGATAGATAGATAGATAGATAGATAGATAGATAGATAGATAGATAGATAGATAGATAGATGATAGATAGATGATAGATGATTGATAGATAGATATAGATGATAGTTTTAATTCTATTAATGTTTAGTAGTTTTTAAATGGTTGTTACCTTTCCGTGGTTTTAGCTGTTCTGATCTGATCTGTAAGGTGCCTTGTGTCCCTGTCAGGGGAAAAAGCGAGGTATAAAATATATATATAATCATCATCCTGGATCGCTCAGTTCGTTGGAGCGTAGTGCTGATAACATCAAGATTGCAGGTTCAATCCCTGTATGGGACAGCTGCATATTTCTGCATCTTGAAAGACCTACATTGGCTCTATGTACATTTCTGAGCACAATTCAAAGTGTTGGTCCTGTATACCTGAAGGAGCATCTCCACCCCCATCGTTCGGCCCAGACAAGCGAAGTTACAGGCACCCAGGCAGAGGGCATTCTCGGTGGTGGCACCCGCCCTGTGGAACGCCCGCCCATCAGATGTCAAAGAAATAAACAACTACAGTGGTACCTTGGGTTACATACACTTCAGGTTACAGACACCTCAGGTTACAGACTCTGCTAACCCAGAAATAGTACCTCGGGTTAAGAACTTTGCTGCAGGATGAGAACAGAAATCATGCTCCAGCGGCACAGCAGCAGCAGGAGGCCCCATTAGCTAAAGTGGTACCTCAGGTTAAGAACAGTTTCAGGTTAAGAACGGACCTCCAGAACGAATTAAGTTCTTAACCCGAGGTACCACTGTATCTGACTTTGAGAAAACATCTGAAAGCAGCCCTGTTTAAGGAAGTTTTTAATGTTTGATTTTTGTGTGTGTGTTTTTACTACAGTCATACCTCGGGTTGAATGTGCTTCGGGTTGAGCGCGTTCCAGTTGCGCTCTGCAGCAACCCGGAAGTAATGGAGCATGTTACTTCCGGGATTCGCCGCTTGCGCATGCGCAGATGCTCAAAATGATGTCATGCGCATGCTCAGAAGCGACAAAAAGCAACACACGCGTGTGCAGACGTGCCGTCACTGGTTACGTTTGCTTCGAGATGTGAACGGGGCTCTGGAACGGATCCCGTTCGTATCTAGAGGTACCACTGTATTCTGTTGGGAGCCGCCCAGAGTCGCTGGGGAAACCCAGCCAGTGGGAGGGTATAAATAAGTTGTTGTTGTTGTTGTTGTTGTTACTGGTTTGAGTCCTACCTTCCAGAGCAGGAGAGAACAAGCATGCTCCTTCTTCCATCATTGTCAAGCCATGGGATTCCAGCTCCCACCATCCCTGACCATTAGCTATGCTGTTTGGAGCAGCCCTTTGGATGCTTCACGGATGCAGGAGAGGATATATTATCTGATTATATCCTTATCCAACTTGTGTTAACAAGTTCCCAATATCAGCAGAGTAAAACATTCCCCTTTATATTAAGTTTGCAACGGCAGCGTTTGCTCAGGCTCGCTAAAACCTCTATAATAACTATCCTGGTAATTTCCCCTTATTCCCTCATAAAATAGAAGAGACGACACAGTCTTTTACAAAAGTATAAAAAGAGTTTACTCACATTCTGTTCACAATCAGATCCCAGAAGGCAGACTTAAGCTTAATGAAGAAATATACATTTGGAATCTATCTTATAAGAAGACAGTCCCTTTGTCCTCTCTTGGCTGGGAGCTAAGAGGGCATCTTTGGCTAAGCAGATGTTGTTTCTTCGATTCATGTGGTGAAAAAGAGAGAGATGGCTGCCCTGCCCTGTGCTTTTGTCGTTACCTGCACAGGTGAGGCCACACCCACCTCTAGTCAGATGCAGAGGAAGTCTGTCCCAGCCCAGAAGGAAACAGGAAGTTTACCTGCTGGCTGGACAAACATTCCTCCCCATGTGTAACCATGTTCACTCTACGAATGTTGTACCTGACTGCTCTTGTGTTTCACATCCCACAGCTTGGAGATGGCTCTCATATCTCCTCTCAGCCTCCTCTTTTCCAGGCTCAACATCCCTAACTCCTTCAACTGTTCCTCATCAGGCTTGGCTTCTAGCCCCCTGATCATCTTGGTCATTTTTCTCTGTCAATATCTCCTTCATTTGAGGTTTTTTCTGTTTTTGTGTTTTACTTTTCTTTTTTATTGGTTTTCACATATTACTTTACAATACAGATGTACCAAAGCCAACACCATTTCCTCCCCATCCCCCCATACATTTACATTTCTATTTCCTCAGTCCATCATATTATCCTTTTCTCCTTCCTCCCACTTCCCTCCACCCCCACTCGATTTCCTCCACGTTATACAATTTACAATAATCTTTGCATTCTACAACCTTCTCAAATCATCTATATATTCTCATTATCTTTCCTTACTAGTTTTTCTTCCATCTAGTTCTTCACATTTTAATCTAGGCATATTAGCGTATCTTTTTTTGAGGAATATTTTGCCATATATTCATCAAAACATTTCCACTCCTTTTTTAATTTTTGTTTTGACCAGTTTCTTATTATAGCAGTTAATTTTGCCAAGATTAAATATTCATTTAGTTCACAAATCGATTCCTCCTCTGTGGGTATAGTTTGTGACTTCCACCTAGCAGCAATCACTATTCTAGCAGCTGTACTCGCATATAGAAAAATTCTCCCCCCCCCCCCCGTGGTATCTCTTCGTCTATCAATCCAAGGAGATATGTCTCTGGTTTCTTTGTTATTGATATTTTCAATATCGTCTTTAGTTCTTCGTGTACTACTATCCAAAATTTCTTAATTTCCTCCTTCATTTGAGGTTTTTAAACAGGGACTAACATCTTAAAAATCAGAGACATCACCTTGCCGACAAAGGTCCGTATAGTGAAAGCTCTGGTTTTCCCAGTGGTGATGTATGGAAGTGAGAGCTGGACCATAAAGAAGGCTGATCGCCAAAGAATAGATGGTTTTGAATTCTGGTGCTGGAGGAGACCCTTGAGAGTCCCTTGGACTGCAAGAAGATCAAACGTATCCATTCTTAAGGAAATCAGCTCTGAGTGCTCCCTGGAAGGGCAGATCCTGAAGCTGAGGCTCCAAGACTTTGGCCACCTCATGAGAAGAGAAGACTCCCTGGAAAAGACCCTGATGTTGGGAAAGATGGAGGGCGCAAGGAGAAGGGGACGACAGAGGACGAGATGGTTGGATAGTGTTCTCGAAGCTACCAGCATGAGTTTGACCAAACTGGGGGAGGCAGTGGAAGACAGGAGGGCCTGGCGTGCTCTGGTCCAGGGGGTCACAAAGAGGCGGACACGACTAAACGACTAAACAACAACAACAACGAAACAGGGACTGGGTGGCCCCTGCCAGGGATTCTCCAGCTGCAGTTCCTGCATTGCAGGGGGCTGGACTAGATGGCCCTTAGGGGTCCCTTTCAGTTCTGCAGTTCCACAATTCCCTGTCTGGAATGGCATCTGCCATCAGGTCAGGGTAACCCTGGACCCACAGTAGTCCTGACTGATTTGCCTGGCACAGAGTATCATTAACCCTTCTCATATCTATTTTTAGATCTCTAGCTGATGTACCCTAAGCTCTTAAAAGACGATTTCACCCAACATAGTCCGATAGGGTTATTCATAATAACTGGGGGCAACTCTCCAGCTTCTGCAGTCTTGCAGGGACAGGCTGAGGCAAGAGAGGGGCTTTTGCATCGCACGCTGACCTTAAATGCTATAAATGCACACACACTGTGCCCTTGGGGGCAAGCTATTTATATGATCTGCCACGATCACAGTTGATTTCCATTAACATACCAGAGAATGTGTCTTGAAGGCGTCAGCTCTGTCTCATCCCGACCCAACTGGCTGAATGTTGTCATTTCAGTCTCTGAAAAGAAGCTGGGCTTTCGTAATAGTTACAAAAATAGGCTGCTCGTCTTGCTCAAGTGGCAGGGAGTTCCAATGGTGTACATATTTCTTTGACAGGGTCTGCTTCCAGACAGCACGCAAAACATGTGGTTCCTTTGCAATTACCTGTTCAGGTTCCTAATAATAATAATAATAATAATTTATTATTTATACCCCGCCCATCTGGCTGAGTTTCCCCAGCCACACTGGGCAGCTTCTAATCAAGTGTTAAAACAATACAGCATTAAATATTAAAAACCTCCCTAAACAGGATGTCTTTTAAAGATAAGATAGCTGCTTATTTCCTTCACATCTGAAGGGAGAGCGTTCCACAGGGCGGGTGCCACCACCGAGAAGGCCCTCTGCCTGGTTCCCTGTAACTTGGCTTCTCACAGCAAGAGAACCGCCAGAAGGCCCTCGGAGCCTCAGTGTCCGGGTAGAACGATGGGGGTAGAGATGCTCCATCAGGTATACTGGACCGAGGCCGTTTAGGGTTTTAAAGGTCAGCACCAACACTTTGATTTGTGCTCGGAAACGTACTAGTTGTAGTTTCCGGGTCACCTTCAAAGGTAGCCCCATGTAGAGCGCATTGCAGTAGTCCAAGCGGGAGATAACCAGAGCATGCACCACTCTGGCGAGAGTCCGCGGGCAGGTAGAGTGTCATCTTGCATACCAGATGGAGCTGGTAGACAGCCGCCCTGACACAGAATTGACCTGCGCCTCCATGGAGAATTTTAGTCCAAAATGACTCCCAGGCTGCGCACCTGGTCCTTCAGGGGCACAGTTACCCCATTCAGGACCAGGGAGTCCTCCATACTCGCCAGCCCCCTGTCCCATAAAAACAGTACTTCTGTCTTGTCAGGATTCAACCTCAATTTGTTGGCCACCATCCATCCTCCAACCGGAATGCAATGGCAAGCAGGCCTGGCTTGATGCATCTGTAGGCAGACGAAGCTGGTAGACAGCTGCCCTGGACACAGAATTAACCTGTGCGTCCATGTACAGCTGTAAGTCCAGAATGACTCCCAGGCTGCGCACCTGGTCCTTCAGGGGCACAGTTACCCCATTCACAGGGTGTGAAAGAAGGGGTTTGCACCATGCCTGGCAGAGAAACCGTGCACCTTGCACCCCTCCTGGGCAACGGCCACCTGCCTGCGACTCCCACGCCTCCCCCAATCTGTCAAAACAAAGGGGGAAGGGGGCAGGAGATCTGTTCTGCCAGACGTCCCCGGTTCCCCTTCAGCAGTGGCGGTGGCAGCGAACAGCTCCTGAAGCCAGCCAGAGCCAATTGTGCTACCAGGCTGGCTCTGGGCTGCTGAGGCTGCCGCTGCCACATTTCTCTGGGACAGATTTGCAAATCTGGGGACATTCCGGGGATGGAATTTGTCCGGGGAGAGATTTGCAAATCCGGGGACTGTCCCCGGGAACCAGGGACATCTGGTAACCCTAGATTAATGTGATTCCTGCATTCTTTTAGCTGAGATTCATAGAATCATAGAACGGTAGAGTTGGAAGCATGAGAGTCTTCTAGTTCCTCCCCCCCCCCCACCCCAATGCAGGAACTTTTTTGCCCAAGGTGGGGCTCAAACCCACAACCCTATGATTAAGAATCTTCAACATCAACTTCGTTGGAATGGTCATGTTGTTTGGATGCCTGATGATCATCTTCCAAAGCAACTACTGTGGGCCCTGCTCCCCCTCCCGATGCGCAGCCAGTGTACATCGTCTGAAGCTCTGGAAAAAAGGCGAAGAGCTGGACTTTCCTGCTTCCCAGATGGCCTAATGCAATCACAGCTCAACCCCCGCTGCTCCCGAGATGCTGGAGCTCTCTCTGTGTGGCGGTCAGACACACTCTGGCCTCTGCTCTGCTTGGTGGAATCTGATTTCATCTATTAAATCTGGGAAGCAAAACCGGAGGGACACATTTTGCAACCTGCTCTTCAGATGTTCGTTCCGGAGGCAAAGGTCCAGTTTGTCTCAGGCCACAGGCCTGTGAGCAACAAAAAACAAAGACTCTGGTTACAGCAGGGCTGTTTGGAGCCAAAGCACCTTGCTGCCCGCCAGGCACAGGGCATGGCAACCAAGGCTAGCCAAGTTATTTTGGCATCTCATATAATAAGAATAAGAATAAGAATAAGAATAAGAATAAGAATAAGAATAAGAATAATTTATTATTTATACCCCACCCATCTGGCTGGGCTTCCCCAGCCAATCTGGGCGGCTTCCAACACAGTATTAAAATACAGTAGTCTGTTAAACATTAAAAGCTTCCCTAAACAGGGCTGCCTTCAGATGTCTTCTAAAAGTCTGGTAGTTGTTCTTCTCTTTGACATCTGGGGGGAGGACGTTCCACAGGGTGGGTGCCACTACCGAGAAGGCCCTCTGCCTGGTTCCCTGTAACTTGGCTTCTCACAGTGAGAGAACCACCAGAAGGCCCTCGGTGCTGGACCTCTGTGACTGGGCAGAATGATGGAGGTGGAGCCACTCCTTCAGGTATACTGGGCCAAGGCCATTTAGGGCTTTAAAGGTCAGCACCAACCAACACTTTGAATTGTGCTCAGAAACATACTGGGAGCCAATGCAGGTCTTTGAAGGCCGGTGTTATGTGGTCTCGGCAGCCGCTCCCAGTCACCAGTCTAGCTCTTAGCATGTTTCTCCCTTGCGTCCTGAGTTTGAGTGTCTTCAAAGCCCAGGACACCTTTGGTAAAGGCTGCTCTCCAACTGAAGCACTCACAGGCCAGTGTTTCCCAGTTGTCAGTGTTTATAGCATGCACAATCTCACTCACAAACGCACTCGAGATCCTAAGCTCCATCTTGCACCTTCCTTTTCCCCAGCCGAGCTGGAGCTACCGTTCAAGGTTGTTGTGACAGGTAGAAGCTTTGCCCAAGATCTACCATGCATGCCACACAGAGGCAACCCCACACTTCTGCTGCAAGCTCCCAGCAGCCTAGAGTCTTTGCCAATTTGCCTTGGCCGGCTAGCTTGACGGAAGCCGGCGTTCCAATTCCCTGGTGACGTTGTCCTCCTGGTGACATCACCCTTCTCGAAGCTGGGAAGGCTAACGTCGGAGCGCTATTTTAAGGAGAATGACTCCATTGCCCCTAAAAGAACATGCACACATTCCTGTCAAAATACAGGGTGGGGATGGTTCCAGTATTATTTTTAAAAAACAAAACAGCATGGAAAGAGATCTTCTGTATCAAATCAAAATTCGTTCTGGTTCACTGTTTATTTCCAGCGATGGGTAGCCAGATATCTCTGGGAGCTCACGGGTGCAGGAGGCCCTTAGGAACATGAGAAGATCTCTGTAGCTATATGGCCATTGGCAGGGCTTCCGTAAGTCCAGATTTTACCAGGGATTACTGTTAAATTGTGGGTGAACATATCAGACGACACAGCGATTCTTGTTTATTCACAGGCCAGAACAGAACTGAACTGAAGGGTTCAGCCAGCCTGCTTATATGGAGCTCAACTACAAAGCAACAGTAACAACTTTCTGTAACTATCCAATCACTGAACGTCACTTTCAATCCCTTATTTGCATATGTGGACCTGAGTGAAAACTATCTACAGTATCCCCCTGCTGGCCCAGGGTAAGTACATAACAATTACGATTTCGAAGGCAGAATTGATGTCCAGGGGAATTTCCAAAAGGCAGATCCTGGATCTTAGTCAATTGAAAAATCGCCAAGAAAAAATTGGTGTTTATGTAAAAAAAAAACAACTCAACAACTTTCAGGGTGTCTTCCTGGTTTTTACTTTTTGAAATATGGCAACCGTACCACTGGGCCATCTCAGCCAGCATCCTGTTCTCACAGTGGCCAACCAGAAGCCCATTATGGGAAGCCCACAAAGGAATCAAGGACCAGAAAAACACTCTCCCCTCCTGTGGTTTCCAGGAACTGGGGTTCAAAAGCGCGGCTGCCTCCAACTGTGGTGGCAATGCATAGCCAGGAGCCCTCAAGAGCCCTCTCCTCTGTAGGGATGATCGCGGAGTGGGGAGTGGGGTCCGGAGGGAGCACACTCCCCACCAGCAGGCAGCCACAGTCTGCCTGCCTGCACACGTGACCTTGGGGTGCGGAGGAACCCCCCCCCAGACAAGCCACAGCTGTCTGAACATCGTTCCCTCTGTCTAACCTTTTGCGGTCTCAGTAGTCTGCGGTGTCCTGTCTGTAACCTTTGTCCCTGAGACCTTTTGTCTCCTTCGTCATACACTTTGCAAGGGGGAAATGATGTGGTGGAAACAGGTGACAAAATAACTTTGTACCACCCCACGATCTCGGGACCGGAAGATGTGTAAAGGTCACAGCCCAAAATGTATCTGCCTGGTTTGCATATTTGTCTCAATAAAAGGAGGCTCCACAGGGCTGGCCGGCAGCTTGCATGCAGCCCACCTGTGCGCAGCTCACCTGCATTATCAACTCCTGCCTCATGTCCTTCACTTCACTCCTCCTCCATGAATTTCTCTCCTCCTCTTTTAGAGACATCCAAGCTGATGGCAGGCACCAGCTTGGAGGAGCTTTTGCTAGAAGACACCTTCCTTTCCTCCCTCCCCAATAGGATTTACTCTCTGGTATGTTCCTGATGTGTAGGGATGTGGGTGGCGCTGTGGTATAAACAACAGAGCCTAGGGCTTGTCGATCAGAAGGTCGGCGGTTCGAATCCCTGCGACGGGGTGAGCTCTTGTTGCTCAGTCCCAGCTCCTGCCAACCTAGCAGTTCGAAAGCACACCAGCGCAAGTAGATAAACAGGTACCACTCCGGTGGAAAGGTAAACAGCGTTTCCGTGTGCTGCTCTGGTTTCGCCAGAAGCGGCTTAGTCATGCTGGACACATGATGTGGAAAAACCTGTCTGAGGACAAACATCAGCTCCCTCGGCCAGTAAAGCGAGACGAGCACCACAACCCCAGAGTCGTTTGCGACTGGACTTAACTGTCAGGGGTCCTTTACCTTTTTACAGTGGTACCTCGGGTTAAGTACTTAATTCGTTCTGGAGGTCCGTACTTAACCTGAAGCTGTTCTTAACCTGAAGCACCACTTTAGCTAATGGGGCCTCCTGCTGCGCCGCCGGAGCACGATTTCTGTTCTCATCCTGAAGCAAATTTCTTAACCTGAAGCACTATTTCTGGGTTAGCGGAGTCTGTAACCTGAAGCGTATGTAACCCGAGGTACCACTGTATATGTTCCTGATCATTCTCACAGTTTCCATTATTATTATTATTATTATTATTATTATTATTATTATTATTAACTCAAGGCAGCTTACAGCTAACATTCCATTCCATTGACCTCCTGAAGGTGCTTTAAATGATACTTTCCCTCGCCCTTTTTTTTCATTACAACAATCCTGCGGTGCAGGTTAAGCTGAGAGGTTGTGAGTGGCTTGAAGGGACAGATGAACTGCATATGGTTGTATGACATCTATGTCTCCGGTGAGACAGAAGGCGGGAGAAGCTTCCTGGTGTGGAAGAGAATGTCCATGTCTTCCTTGGAGAAACGTTGGAGGGAGAGAAGAGAAAAAGAAATTCAGCAAGTTGTCTGCCTGCAGGTGTAGCAAGCCAACCCAGCTTGCCATTTCACTCCAGTTGGAGGATGGATGGCGGCAACAGATTGAGGTTGAATCCTGACAAGACAGAAGTACTGTTTTTATGGGACAGGGGACGGGCGGGTGTGGAGGACTCCCTGGTCCAGAATGGGGCAACTGGGGAACTTCCGGAGGCGACGCGAAACGGCAATGGCGGTCCTCTTTGCGCTGTGAAGAGGGGCTCCGCGGAAAAGGGTCGTCCGCTGCGGCAAAGCGGAGACCCATCAAGAAAAACCGCAGGCAGAGCGAGCCTGTGGCCGTGGGACTCGGCGGGTGCCCAAAGCCCCCCCAGAAGCGCAGAAGGGACCCCGTAAGGGGCTCCGGAACGTGAAAGGGGGAGCGGCACTGTGAGTTCATCGCTCTTTCCGTGGATGCAAAGCCGCGCAGCTGCTGCCGATGAGCGCCGACCTTTCTTCTTGAAAACATCGGATTGGCAGTAACATACCCGTGAGTAAGGGATACCAAAATCTGAATCTAAAATTTAAAAATTGGAAATTTGGCTGAAAACGGGAGGCGAGTAACAGGAAGTCCGCCTCCCGATCTTGCTAAACAGATCAAAGCAAAGACTCTGAGGAATGCGGAGGAGATTAAAGGGGATCGTAAAAGTGGAACTATTGTGCATTTAAAGATTTATTTGAAGGATAAAGGAGAAGTTACTTTCGAAACTGTGGGATTTGTTCTTGGAACTTTTTTCTTCCTTTACCTTTGTTTTTGGATTTATAAGGGACAACCAAGCCGTCGGGCTGCCAGTGCTTAAGAGAGCTGTCAAACTGCGGATTACTGTTACAAGAGTTTAAACTGTTACATGTATTGAGGTTTCAACACTTAAACATCGTTGTTGCCACTTTTCTTGCTACCTTGTGGCTATTCATTAAGAAATAGAAAGCTTTGGGAACTTTCCTTTTGTCTCGGAACTATAAGGATTCAACACAGGGAATATAGGAACTTCAATGGCGGAAAAACTCTTTCCTTCCTTGAAACTGTGAGCCACCCCCCCTAGTGGATTGTGGAGACATAGAGGCCTGGGAACTACATTTTGTTTGGACTTTCTGAGGTTAATTGTTTACACTCTGGATTTGTCTTTCTCATGGAATAAAAGACAATTTGATCTTGAACAGAGGCTGTTGGGGAATGAGCGGCACAGGGAAAACAAGAGCAGCTAAAGCTAAAGAAAAAGAAAAGAAATCTGCCAAACTAACCCAAACAACCTTAACCCATCAACGTAGATCATCTGTTCCAACTGTGCTGACAGCACAGGAGGTGGAAGTCGAACAGCCTGCTCCAGAAGATATGGCAGCAGGAGGGTCTGAAGCAGCCTTGAAACAAATTTTGGAGCAATTAGCAATTTTGAACCAAAAAGTAGACAATCAATCAACAAAAATTGACCAAGCAACATCCTCCATTAGTAAATTGACTGAAAAGGTTTCTCAGCACACTCAAGCAATTGAGAATTTGCAAGGAGCAACAGCTGAAAATCATAAACTAGCTGAGGAAGCCTATCAAAAAGCAGAGCAAGCGAACAAAAAGGTTGATGAGATTAAGGGAGAAGTTAGGCCTCTGCAAAGACGGGTAGGGGAACAGCAAGCCTACCTGTCAATGGTGGAACTGAAAAGTAAGGAAAATAATCTCAGGCTGAGGGCCATCCCAGAATTGGAGGAAGGTAATTTGGAGGGATTTTTGACACTTTTATTTGCCAAATTCTGGGGAGTAGAAGAAGACAAAGACTTTAAAATCGTGACGGCATTCAGACTGGGTAGATTGGTAAAGAAAAACAAGGCCAGAGACTGTTTGGTCATTTTGAGATCAAAGGAAGAAAGAGACAAGATACTAGGCCTACATTTTAAAAAATCTTTGGAGATACAAGGTAAAAAGGCTGAAATTTACAGAGACATACCCAAACCGCTTTTGGATCTTAGAGCCACATATTTAAAACTGACAAAACTGTTGAGATACAACGCAATCCCTTACAGGTGGGAGTTTCCACAAGGATTATCATTCACATACAAAGGAAGGAAAGTAAGAATCAAAACATCAGAGGATCAGCAGAAGTTCCTGCACGACCACGGGGAAGACCTCCAAAAAGGAGCAGCAGCTTCTTGGCCACCGCCCCCACCGGAACCTACACCTGGAGCCGGACCAGTACTACCACCACCGGGACCGGAGGAAAATCAAGACACCCCATTGTAAGACTTACGAATTGATCCAGGATGTCTCTGCAACTACTTAGTTGGAATATAAATGGCGGAAACTCTCCGGAAAAAAGAAGAAAAGTGTTTCATATTAAAAAAAAAAGAACAATTGGACATTATTTGCCTGCAAGAAACCCATGTGACAAGGCTCCATAGGAAAGTGCTAATTAATAAAAGGTTAGGCCAGGAATTTATTTCCTCGGATAAAGTTAAGAAAAGAGGAGTGGTGATATATGCAAAGGAGAGCCTGTCACCAAAATTTTTATTTAAAGATGAACAAGGCAGAATTCTGGCGATTGAAATTCAAACACAAGGAGAAAAATTTTTGATATTAGGAATCTATGCACCAAACGATGGAAAATCGGAATTTTTCAAGAAGTTGCATGAGACTTTACTGGACTATCTAGACTACAACAATATTATTATGTTGGGAGATATGAATGGAGTTGTGTCTGTACACATGGATAAGTCGCAAAGTGCAAACATAACGAAGGATGGCAGACTACCTAAAACCTTTTTTGAAATGACTGACAATATGGACTTGATTGACATATGGAGGGTTAAGAACCCCCTAGGAAAAGAAGGAACTTTCTTTTCTGAAGCTCATCTGTCATGGACACGAATCGACCAAATATGGATATCTAAAGGACTGGCACCCAAGACTAGAAAAGTGGAAATCTGCCCAAAAACCTGCTCCGACCATAATGCCTTGAAAGTGGAATTGAGATTAAACACAACCGGATCCTTCAGATGGAAAATGAATGACACTTTATTAAGAGATCAGGAGATTGTTAAGAAGGCCCAAAAAACTTTAAAGGACTATTTTGAGATAAATTTAAACACTACGGTAGAAAAAAGAACAATCTGGGACGCAAGTAAAGCAGTTATGAGAGGGTTCCTAATACAACAAAATACGATAAAGAAAAGACTCTGGAATGAAAAGAAGGAGAAGATATTGGAGAAAATAAGAGAAGGAGAGAAAAAATTAAGATCTAGGCCTAAGTTGAAGGAGGTGCTGAGAGAAGTGAAATTTTTCCAAGCACAATACTCGAAACTGATAAATCAAGAAGTGGAATGGAAAATTAAACAAATGAAACAAAGATCTTTTGAATCAGCTAATAAGTGTGGGAAACTGCTAGCATGGCAGTTGAAAAAAAGACAAAAATTAAATACAGTCACAAATCTAGAGATTGAAGGGAGAATTGTTCAGAAACCCGAGGAAATTAGAAAGTGTTTCCAGAGATACTTCAAAGAACTTTATGCACAAGGGCCGCTGAAAGAGTTTGAGGTGGATCAATTCATTAAAACCAATGGATTACAAAAAATACCCCAGGAAATGAGAACAATCCTGAACAGTAAAATTTCACAGCAGGAAATCGAAAGTGCCATACAGAATCTCCAACTAGGCAAATCTCCAGGCCCTGATGGACTTACCTCCAAATATTACAAGGCTTTGAAGGACTATTTGATACAACCCTTGATGGAGGTCTGTAATCAGATAATGGAGGGGAGGAAGGCACCGGAAACGTGGAAAGAAGCCTTCATCACATTGATACCTAAACTAGAAACTGAAAAGACCCAACTTAAGAACTACCGTCCCATCTCACTCCTAAATGTGGATTACAAAATTTTTGCGGACATTTTGGCAAGTAGATTTTAAAAAGTCCTTAATGAAGTGATCCATAAGGACCAGGCAGGCTTTCTCCCTGGTAGGCATTTGTTTGACAACACAAGAAACATCATCGACATTTTGGAACTTTTACAAACAAATTTCAACACTAGAGCGGTGTTAATCTTTATTGATGCGGAGAAAGCCTTTGACAACATTTCTTGGATGTTCATGAAGAAAAATTTGGAAGGGATGGGAGTGGGACGGGGGTTTGAAAATTGAATAGAAGCAATTTATTCAGAACAAAAAGCTAAATTGATAGTAAACAATGTGGTGACAGAGGAATTTAAAATAGAAAAAGGGACACGACAGGGGTGCCCCCTATCACCTCTATTGTTTATCTCAGTCCTGGAGGTGCTATTGAACATGATTAGAAAGGACCGGTTGGTACAAGGAATTGAGGTCGGAGTGAAACAATATAAACTGAAAGCATTTGCAGATGACTTGGTATTAACATTACAGGAGCCAGTCTCTAGTTCTAAAAGAGTTTTAGAAATAATTTCTGATTTTGGTCGAGTGGCGGGATTTAAGCTGAACAAGCAAAAGACTAAGGTTTTAGCAAAAAATTTGGCATCCACAGAAATAGATGAGTTCCAAAAAGAGACAGAATTAAATGTGGTTAAAAAAGTGAAATACCTAGGGGTATATCTGACCTCCAAAAATTTGAATTTATTTAAAGATAATTACGAGAAATGTTGGTCCGAAATTAAAAGAGACATGGAAACTTGGTCAAGATTGAAACTTTCCTTGTTAGGCCGAATAGCAGCTATAAAGATGAATGTATTGCCGAAAATGTTATTTTTGTTTCAGGCCCTACAGATCGTGGACAAGGCGGAATGTTTTGGAAAGTGGCAGAAGGATATTTCTAAGTTTGTTTGGCAGGGCAAAAAGCCCCAAATAAAGTTTAAAATATTAACTGATGCGAAAGAAAGAGGGGGATTTGCCCTGCCAGACTTGAGGTTATATTATGAATCTGCAGCCTTCTGCTGGATGAAAGATTGGTTTTTGCTGGAGAACACTGATGTCCTAGATCTGGAAGGGTTTGATAATGCATTTGGGTGGCATGCATATTTGTGGTATGACAAGGTTAAAGTTCACAAACGGTTTAAAAACCATATTGTCAGAAGAGCAATTTTTATGGTCTGGACTTATTGGAGAGTAAGACCCTGAGGTGGCTTTCACCGGTGGAGGCCAAGGCACGTAAGAGACTTAACATGGAGGCCTATTGGCCAAAATATTGGGAGATAATTGAAAAAATTGGAGACAATTGGAGGTTGCAGAGCTTGGAAAAATTAAAATACAAGGTGCGAGATTGGTTGCATTATGCCCAAATTCAGGAAGTTTTTAAAGTGGACAAAAAGGTGGGATTCCAGGTGGAAAAATCGAAATTAGAGATAGAATTGTTAGAACCAAAAAATAAATTGCTTTCGAGAATGTATAACTTGCTGCTTAAATGGAATACACAGGATGAGACAGTCAAATCCGCCATGATAAAGTGGGCACAGGACATTGGGCACAACATTATGTTTGAAGACTGGGAAAAGTTATGGAACACCGGAATGAAATTCACGGCATGCACTGCCTTGAAGGAAAATATTATGAAAATGATATACCGGTGGTACATGACCCCAGTCAAGCTTGCTAAGATATATCATCTGTCTGATAAAAAATGTTGGAAATGTAAGGAGGCGGAAGGGACATTCTTTCACCTCTGGTGGACCTGCCCGAAAGTGAAGGCCTTCTGGGAGTTGATTTACAATGAGCTAAAAAAGGTATTTAGGTATACCTTACCTAAGAAACCGGAGGCCTTTCTTCTGGGCATGGTAGACCAGAACGTGTTAAAGAAGGATAGTACCTTTTTTATGTATGCTACTACAGCAGCAAGAATCCTCATTGCAAAGTATTGGAAGACACAAGATTTACCCACTCTGGAGGAATGGCAGACGCAGTTGATGGATTACATGGAACTGGCTGAAATGACTGGCAGAATCCGAGACTTGGGAGAAGAAGCAATGGAAGAGGACTGGAAAAAATTTAAGGACTATCTACAAAAACATTATAAGTTGTATGAATGTTAAGAAAATGCGCTCTATAGGAAATTTTAACCCCAGCAATAGCAATTAGGTGAAATGAAAACCAAGGTATAAGAAGTTTGATGTGGAATCAGGAAATAATTTTATTGTGTTTTGATTAAAATATATAAGAATTGGTGTACAACATTTTGAATTTGATAACATGATAAACTGAAAGTTACAATAAGTTATGAAACAAGATGACAAATTGCTGAAGTTTGTATTTTAAATAATGCAAGGTCTGGAGGATGTGGGGAAGTCCAGTAGTCTTGACAAAAGATCTATGAAATCTTTGTATTCTTTTTTCTTCTATCTGTTTTTCTTCTATTCTGTAAAATTAATAAAAATATTTATTAAAAAAAAAACAGAATGGGGCAACTGTGCCCTTGAAGGACCAGGTGCACAGCCTGGGAGTCATTCTGGACTCACAGCTGTCTATGGAGGCGCAGGTCAATTCTGTGTCCAGGGCAGCTGTCTACCAGCTCCACCTGGTACTCAGGATGAGACCCTACCTGACTGCGGACTGTCTGCCCAGAGTGGTGCATGCTCTAGTTATCTCCCGCATGGACTACTGCAATGCGCTCTATGTGGGGCTACCTTTGAAGGTAACCTGGAAACTACAACTAATCCAGAATGCGGCAGCTAGACTGGGGACTGGGAGCGGCCGCCGGGACCACATAACACCAGTCTTGAAAGACCTACATTGGCTCCCAGTACGTTTCTGAGCACAAAGTGTTGGTGCTGACCTTTAAAGCCCTAAACGGCCTCGGTCCTGTATACCTGAAGGAGCGTCTCCACCCCGGACACCGGGGTCCAACTCCAAGGACCTTCTGGCAGTTCCATCACTGCGAGAAGCCAAGTTACAGGGAACCAGGCAGAGGACCTTCTCAGTGGTGGCGCCCGCCCTGTGCAACGTCCTCCCTTCAGATGTGAAGGAAATAAGCAGCTATCTTATCTTTAAGACATCTGAAGGCAGGCCTGTTCAGGGAAGCTTTTAATATTTAATGCTGTATTGTTTTTAATATTCGATTGGAAGCCGCCCAGAGTGGCTGGGGAAACTCAGCCAGATGGGCGGGGTATAAATAATAAATTATTATTATTATTATTATTATTATTATTATTATTATTATTATTATTATTCCAGGCCTTTGCTGCCTTCTGGATTCCGCAAGCAGAGGAGCCCCTTTCAGAGACCGGGAGCATCTATTATTTCCCCTCCAACAGCAGAGGCTGGAAACCCCTTTCTTAAACGAAGCTAAATGGAGCAGCCCCAGGCACCAACCGCTCTCTCTCCTAATGAGCCCAGAAGGCAAGGATGGGGCCCTCTCCTTCCACAGACAGCTGGCAGCATCAACCCATCAATTACCCCGGGCATCAGGGGGTGGGAGGCAATTTGTCCAGGGAAAAGCAGAAAAAGCCCTTCTTCCCCTCCTCCCCTGCTAATGAGCGAGACTAATGAGGTGACGAAGCGCCCATCCATCTCGCTATCTGGAACCGAAAGGCTTTGCCAGCTCTCTGGCACTCCGCAAGACAGGACTGTTTATTATTCCCGGGATTTAAAAAAAAACGCAGCAGCAAAAACTGAAAATTCTGCCTTGACCCAAGGCTTGCAAATATGTTGTTGTTGTCTAGTCGTTTAGTCATGTCCGACTCTTCGTGGCCCCATGGACCAGAGCACACCAGGCACTCCTGTCTTCCACTGCCTCCCATGGTTTGGTCAAACTCATGCTGGTAGCTTCAAGAACACTATCCAACCATCTCGTCCTCGGTTGTCCCCTTCTCCTGGTGCCCTCCATCTTCCCCAACATCAGGGTCTTTTCCAGGGAGTCTTCTCTTCTCATGAGGTGGCCAAAGTCTTGGAGCCTCAGCTTCAGGATCTGTCCTTCCCGTGAGCACTCAGGGCTGATTTCCTTCAGAATGGAGAGGTATGATCTTCTTGCAGTCCATGGGACTCTCAAGAGTCTCCTCCAGCACCAGAATTCAAAAGGATCCATTCTTCGGCGATCAGCCTTCTTGATGGTCCAGCTCCCACTTACATACATCACTACTGGGAAAACCATGGCTTTAACTATACGGACCTTTGTCGGCAAGGTGATGTCTCTGCTTTTTAAGATGCTGTCTAGGTTTGTCATTGCTATTCTCCCAAGAAGCACGCGTCTTTTAATTTCGTGACTGCTGTCCCCATCTGCAGTGATCATGGAGCCCATTAGCTGTGCAGTGATAAGAGGCAACATGGGTTAAGATCCACACTCGGCCATGAAGTTCACTGGGTGACCTTGGGCCACTCACACTCTGCCTAAACTTCCTCGTAGGGTTGTTGTTGTTGCAAGGATAAAATGGGGAGGAGGAGAAGTACATATGCCGCCTGGAGCTCCTTGGGAGAAAGGCAGGATAAAAGGTAAAGGGACCCCTGACCGTTAGGTCCAGTCGTGACCGACTCTGGGGTTGCGGCGCTCATCTTGCTTTACTGGCCAAGGGATCCAGCGTACAGCTTCCAAGTCATATGGCCAGCATGACTGAGCCGCTTCTGGCGAATCAGAGAAGCGCACGGAAACGCCGTTTACCTTCCCGCCAGAGTGGTACCTATTTATCTACTTGCACTGGTGTGCTTTCGAACTGCTAGGTTGGCAAGAGCAGGGAATGAGCAACGGGAGCTCAACCCGTTGTGAGGATTTGAACTGCTGACCTTCTGATCCGCAAGTCCTAGGCTCTGTGGTTTAGACCACAGCGCCACCCACGTCCCAATACAATGAATAAAGGTAAAGGGACCCCTGACCATTAGGTCCAGTCGTGGCTGACTCTGGGGTTGCAGCGCTCATCTCATTTTATTGGCCAAGGGAGCTGGCGTACAGTTTCCGGAACATGTGGCCAGCATGACTGAGCCGCTTCTGGCAAACCAGAGCAGCGCACGGAAATGCTGTTTACCTTCCCGCCGGAGTGGTACCTATTTATCTACTTGCACTTCAATGTGCTTTCGAACTGCTAGGTTGGCAGGAGCAGGGACCGAGCAACGGGAGCTCATCCCGTCGCGGGGAGTTGAACCGCCGAACTTCTGATCGGCAAGTCCTAGGCTCTGTGGTGATAGAAATGCAATAAATAAGAATTGTAAAATTATGCATGGCATGAGGACTTGCAACATGGCTTGCACTCTTACCTGGAAGTACATTTTTTTACAGTAGATGCATGCCTAGGAGTCCATGTTGTCATTTATCTCGCTGGTGGTGCATGGTGGCTTTTCCGATCACAGGAATTCTGGCTCCTAGCTTGGCACAAGCAACGCCTGCGAATCCTGCATTGCAGGGGCTTGGAATGGATGACCCTGTGGGGTCCCTTACAACTCGACATGCCCGTGATTCGATGCTCTCTTGGCAGAACAGTACAGTGGCCCCTTGGTTCTCAAACGCCTTGGTACTCAAACAACTTGGAACCCAAACACTGCAAACCCAGAAGTAAGTGTTCCGGTTTGCGAACTTTTTTTGGAAGTCGAGCATGCTCCGTTTTGAGTGCCACGCTTCCGTTTTGAGTGTTACGCTGAGGTCTGTCTGTTTTTACTATTTATTTTGTGTTTTTGTTCTTGTGGCTCTTTTTCGTTTCGTTTTTGTGACTGTGTGGAACCCAGTTCAGCTACTGGTTTATTGATGATGTGACTGCAGTACATTGTTTATTGCTTTCGTATTATCGATCTATGGTCTTGTTAGATAGTAAAACTCAAGTTAGATTGCTGTTTTAGGGGTTGTCTTTTAAAAGTCTGGAAGGGATTAATCCATTTTGCATTATTTCTATAATAATAATAAATAATAATAATTTTTTATTTATAGCCTGCCCTTCCCGGTTCAAAAACCAGGCTCAGGGTGGCTAACAACAAATTTAAAACACTTTAAAACACTTAATTATAAAAGCAGCATAAAATAAAGTATAAAAACATAAATAAAAAAAAAAATCAGTTAGATTAATCCCCAGGGCTAGCTGGCTGAATTGGTCCTACTTGGGCCAGCGAGGAGGCCAGGGGAGAATTAGCTGTGGGATCCCAGAGCGGGTGATCTTCATAAAAGGGGAAGGAAGGGGAATAAAAGATCAGGCTACATAAGTTTATTTTTTTTATATAAATAAATTTATTGATTTTCATCCAGTTATACATTTTAAACCGAATACAACATATTATACCTGTTTTGAACTTCCTTCAGCGCCTCTGACTATCATCCATATTTATACCTTTGATACACATTCCCTTTTTTCATAAAAAAGGAAAAAAGGAGGGGGGGAAAAACAGGCTACGTAAGTTTAAATTGAAAACCAGGCAGAATAGCTCTGTCTTACAGGCCCTGCGGAAGGAGGTTAAATCCTGCGGGCCCCTGGTCTCATGGGACAGAGCGTTCCACCAGGTCGGAGCCATCACTGAGAAGGCCCTGGCCCTGGCGGAGGATAGTCTGACTTCCTTAGGGCCTGGGACCTAAGGAAGCTCACCTTGGTTTTCGAACGCTTTGGAACGGACTTCCGGAACGGATTACATTTGAGAACCAAGGTACTACTATAATGCAATTGGAAGTCTAGGCCGTACCCAGGAGGAGAGGCAGACCCCTCCGTGAAGTGTCTTTAAAAACCCAATAACACCAGCTCTCCGGCTGCCATCTGTTGTAGCTGCAATACCAAATAATCTTGTTCTTTTTCCGGATGGAAAAGTCACAGCTGCCTGGACACAATGGCTGTCAACCTGCAGGACCTTTCGGGTAACGGAGTATGCGAAAAACCCTGCTTTTCTGCCTCTGCAGAGTTGAAAGTGTTGCCCAGTCGGTGCTACACAAATTCAAAGGTTGCTGCAAAAAAATTCCGAATTCATTTTTGACAGAGCTTATAAATATCACCGAGGAAACTATTCATCCTCATCCGAAATTAATGTGGCTGAGTGTTTTCGATGACTCCAACATAGATAGACCGTCAAAAGAATCGGTCTTACATATGGCTGCAATCGTTTGCAGCAAGCAAAATAGCTGCTCTATAAAGGACGAAAGATGTTTGCCATGAAGGGGTTGAATAATCGTGAGACTGGAGAAGCCACTATAAATTGCATTTTCAGCTGAATTTGGCGGGGGCGGGGGAGGCACTTGAAGCATCCGTTGTACCGAGCCGTTTCAATTGCTTTGATTTGATTTGCTCATTGCAAACAGCCGAAAGTCTGTAAATGTTGATAATAAACCCAATTTGCAATGGGGGGGTTGAATAATTTCAATTGCAACCGTATGATCTTGGCAGCACAACAGTAATCACAACTCAATGGGGAAAAGCCCATACACTTACACACCGGATACTTGGTGGTGCTCGCTCTGGAATAGAGCTATTATGGAGACAATCATGAATCCTCTGAGGTTTCGACAGGGGCTAGAACCTCCAGGCACGTTTAATTCGATTTGGTGTTCCTTTATTGCATGTACAGCAAAAAGCATCATTTTCAAGGCAACCAGGGCACAAGCCTGACAAATCTGAAGCAGTACAATCTGATAAAGTCCAAAGCCTTTGCTATTTTAACCCCTGTGCAAGTGGACTCATTCTACATGCCTATCTTATAGTTCTGTTTTCCCCCTTTTAATTTTTGTCTGGTGGTGTTCTCTCTGTTTCATATGCATCATAACATGAAAGAACAGTGAAAATCCGGACAGAAAAGTTGTTGAGTTTGTTTGTTTGGCCTTGCTGAGCCTTCCCCCCCCCCCTCCAAAATCAGCATTTCTTAGCTTTTTTAAAATGGAAAATTGGCAAACAACATCCAGATTTCCCTGTACTATTTTTTAAAAAACCAACTTTCACCAGAATCCCAGTTTCTGGAAACCACAGGTGGGGCGGTGACTGGCTCTGTGTTCAAATCCTGCTTGCTGGTTCCCCATTGGGGCATCTGGTCGGCCCCTAGATGGGCCACTGGGCCTGATCCACAGCCTCTTCTTCCTTTCTTACATCTCAGCAGCCTTTGCCATCCTTTTCCACCGCAGGGGAGAGAACGGCTGTGCGTTTGGGTGTTCCTGAGGAAATTGAAGTTGATGGACGCGTCTCCCGGAACCGGGGAAGTTGGTGATCTGAAGGCTGATCCCGTCCTTGCGTCAACTGCAATTTTTCAGCTCCGTGTCAAAACGTTGCCTTTTAAAGCCTCTCTCTCCTTCCCCTGCTGTGCTCACCCCCCCCCCCCGCAACACATACAAAACGAAGAGAATAGGCTGCCTCCCTTTTAAACAAAAAGAAGAGACAGCTTTCCAAAATAGGTGTCATGGAAAATCTCCAGGTATCTGCTCATCTCGGCTGCGTGCATAAGCTATTCCGAACCTGGCAAATTCAATTACTCGGGCAAGGGCTGTTTCCTGAGCTGGGAGTTGTTGGGGGGGGGAGCTGGAGAGATAAAAAGGAATTGGATGTTCCATTAACGAACAAGCGGCGGCCACATGCGCTGATTAATTGCGACAGGACGGCGGAACCGCCTCCCGGGATCATAAACAGCCCGGGACATCAAGGCCGTGGCAGAGCTTTTAACTCTAATTCACCAGCACAGACAGGTGTGCAACAGGAGTCCTGTTTGCCATCACCTGGGAATCTGCAGGGAACCGTTTCCCCTTCAGAAAAACAAGCAGGCCCTGGATGGAACAGATGTTGGTAATCAGGGGTTTGGGGTGGGGAGGAAGAGCGGAGAGATCAGAAACATTTCCCCCCCCCCCCAGCTTTTCATCGCATTTCCTCTATGGCTCTGCTGTGGCGTAATCTCATTGCATGCCCAAGGGTGTGGTAAAGGTAAAGGGACCCCTAACCATTAGGTCCAGTCGTGGCTGACTCTGGGGTTGTGGCGCTCAACTCACTTTATTGGCCGAGGGAGCCGGCGTACAGCTTCCGGGTCATGTGGCCAGCAGGACTTAGCCACTTCTGGCGAACCACAGCAGCGCACAGAACGCCATTTACCTTCCTGCCGGAGTGGTACCTATTTATCTACTTGCACATTGAGGTTCTTTCGAACTGCTAGGTTGGCAGGAGCAGGGACCGAGCAACGGGAGCTCACCCTGTCGCGGGGATTTGAACCGCCAACCTTCTGATCGGCAAGTCCAAGGCTCTGTGGTTTAACCCACAGCGCCACCCGCGTCCCTTTATATACACAGGGGTGTGGTAGGCAGCAATAAAAAGGGATATGAGGAGATATGGAAAGCCAGCCGGGACTCCACATTGCGTGATAGTTGGACTAGAGACTCGCGTTTGATCCATGCTGATCAGAAGGTAGGCGGATTGAATCCTCGCAGCGGGGTGAGCTCCCGTTGCTCTGTCCCAGCTCCTGCCAACCTAGAAGTTTGAAAGCACGCCAGCGCAAGTAGATAAATAGGTACCACTGTGGCGGGAAGATAAACGGTGTTTCTATGCGCTCTGGTTTCCATCATGGTGTCCCGTTGCACCAGAAGTGGTTTAGTCATGCTGGCCACATGACCCGGAAAGCTGTCTGTGGACAAACGTTGGCTCCCTCACCCTGGTTGGCCACTGTGAGAACAGGAAGCAGAATGAGGTGAGCCTTTGGCCTGATCCAGCCGGGCTCGTCTTATGTTCTAGTACAGGGGTCAGTCAACTTTTTCAGCAGGGGGCTGGCCCATTGTCCCTCAGACCTTGTGGGGGGCTGGACTATATTTTGGGAAGAAGAAAAAAGAACAAATAACCCCACAAATAACCCAGAGATGCATTTTAAATAAAAGGACACATTCTACTCATGTAAAAACACGCTGATTCTCGGACCATCCGTGGGCTGAATTTAGAAGGCGATTGGGCCAGATCCAGCCCCCAGGCCTTAGTTTGCCAACCCATCATAGCTGTCAACTTTCCCCTTTTTTAAAGGGGAATTTCCTTATTTCGAATAGGATTCCTCGCAAGAAAAGGGAAAAGTTGACAGCTATGCTACCCATGTTCTAGTATGAAGCAAAGCACTATGCAAGGCTGCTCCTCAGCATGCAAAAGAAGATGTGCCTTGCAAAACCTGGACTGCCTTATGCAAAGCTGCTGTTCTGCATGGGAAGATGTGCCTTGCAAAACCTGGATTTACTGCGAATGTTAAGTAGAGCGCTCTCTCTGTGTCTGTCTCTCTGCACTTGAATGTTGCTAAACCTTGGCTGCTCACCAGATTGAAGGTCCTGCAAGTGAACTCTCTAATTTCATAAGACGTTTTCTTTTCTAAAATGGCAATACGAAACCTCTGAACAGATTTCCTTTCAAGATACAGATATTTAAAAGAGCAGCCTTGGCTTGCCTGAATCTGAGCCTGGTCTGGGACCACAGACGGAGGGCAGGCTAAATAAAGATGCAAGGTAAAGGGACCCCTGACCATTAGGTCCAGTCGTGGCCGACTCTGGGGTTGCGGCACTCATCTTGCTTTACTGGCCGAGGGAGCCGGCGTACAGCTTCCGGGTCATGTGGCCAGCATGACTAAGCCGCTTCTGGCGAACCAGAGCAGCGCAAGGAAATGCTGTTTACCTTCCCGCCGGAGCAGTACCTATTTCTCTACTTGCTCTTTGACGTGCTTCCGAACTGCTAGGTTGGCAGGAGCAGGGACTGAGCAACGGGAGCTCACCCCGTCGCTGGGATTCGAACCGCCAACCTTCTGATCGGCAAGTCCTAGGTTCTGCGGTTTAACCCACAACACATAAAGATGTAGTAAGTAAGTAAATAAATAAACGGAGGCCATCATCAAGGCCTCCCCACAAAAAAATAAAACATAGGTGTAGCATCCTGCACACGTTTACCGAGATGTAAACACCACTATAAACACTGGGCTTACTCCCAAGGAATGTCCATCCCCTGGAATTTCACAAATGGGCAAGGAGCTGGATTGGCTGACAAGCTGGTTGAAAGTACAGGAGGACAACCCTTAGAACATAAGAAAAGTTCTGCTGGCTCCAGTCTAAAATCCTGTACTCACAGCGGCCAACACAACAATTTTGGGAAACCTGCAAGCAGAATTCAGGCTGGAAGCTGGAGACACAGAGACCTGTTTGCTCTGTGCTGGCTCCAAAGCTGCGGATAATAGAGAAGCAAGACCTCCTGGGGTGTCGATGCTGTGAGCCCTTCCATCTTATGTGCAGTTTGCACACATGTGCAGATAAAACCATACATCCCAAAGACACCGCGGTCTCTGCTGACGTTCATTCCAAGGAAACCAAACCTGGATAACCTAGAATCTCTCGTTGCTGAGAGACTGGGGTAACAGATGCTTTCTTTAGCGAGGAGGAGGCAGTGGCACTCTGCACGCGTGTAATGACACTCTTTTCTAAATTAGGTTCTGCACAAGTCCTATTGTAATGAAAATTGGAATGTTAAAAATTGCAGCCCCACTAAGTTGAAATATCACCAGCCGCCACTAACAGCGACGTACTGGCAAATATGAACGTAAAAAGGGGCTCCTGGATCAGGCCAATGGCCCGTATAGGCCAGCATCCTGTTCTCACCGTGACCAAACAGAAACCAGCAAGCAGGGTTCGAACTGCTGTCCAGAAGCATCGCTGCCTCTGACTGTGGAGGCAGAGTGCGGCCATTGTGGCAAGTAGCCAGCGATAACGCTCCCCTCCTCCATGAATTTGTCTCCTCCTCTTTTAAAGCCATCTGAGTTGGCGGCCCTCACCACCTCCTGTGGCAAGGAGTTCCGCAGTTTAGCCACGTGCTGCACTAATAAGTGCTTTTAATTTATCTCTCCTAAATCCGGGTGGGAATGGCTGCTGAAAACATCCACAGGGCACCAGGATGGGAAAGGCCGGCACCCCATCCGTCAGACTGACCAGCAGGCAGTGCACGACACATTGAAATAAAAAATTAAGGTCTTATGTATATAATAAAGGTTCATAAATGTACCAAGCAAACGCATACATATATATATAAGCCACGTGTCTGAAGCAGCACAGGAAAACAGCCCTGGAACCATATTTTATTCCCAAACTGACCAAATGATTTCTCTGCAAGGTTAAGGAAAATGGAAAAGCCTCCCCATTGTCTTTTCCTTCACTAATCCTGGCCTAAGGGTATGTCTGTGAATGAATAGGGTGAGCCTGTGACCTGGCTCAGGAATAAAGTATCTATCATTACAAAAGACTAGCCAGGCTCCCCAGGGTATCCAATCAAGTGACCATTAACAGGTAACCTGCCAGACAAGAGGTAAACAATGCACTCAGATTTCTGGTAAACAAAGCACTCAGATTTCTGTTGTAGACCACCCCTTTCTGTGATATATGTATGATGTTTCTGGGGGTGGTCCTGAACTCCAGAGCAGATAATATGAATTGTCTATGTAAGGGCGGGCACACTTGGGTCCTGGGTCCTCTTCCTTCTTCTGCGTGTGAGGGGAGCACCCTCTTGCAACAGTTCAATAAAGATCAGGCTTCTTAGCTGCTTGGCTTCCCAATATTCTCTGGTTGGCCTCTATTATTTTCTCCGACCGATGGAGAACCTGCAAAGGACTCTACAAGGGCTCTTGTGTCCCCCATAAGGGAATAAGGGCAGATTTTCGTTTATTACACACCATTCTCCTTATCCCTCGCTGGGCATGTTTTAGTCGAGGCAAACTTTTGCAGAGCTCAAGCGCAAACAAGCACACAGCACCTCCTTCTCCCCTCTTGGTGTGACTCTCTCTCTCCCTCTCTTCTCTCCCCCCCCCAGCCCCCGGATGTATCCTGCTGGCTGGGCCTGGAGCTGATCTTATCATCTTGTTATTTTCCACTGGTTATAAATCTCCGGACTGCTTGTGTTTGTCTTTGCATCTCGGATGAGGGATTATGAAAAATGAATACATTCTCCGTGTCACCAAAGAAGGAGAAAGTGATGGAGCTTGAAGGAGCTGTGAGAGAAGGCCAGGAGGCGGAGGACTGCCGACTGGAGGGGGCACGATGCGAACTCCGGGCAGGTCCAGCTGCAACTCACCCCCTTGTACCTAATTATTATAGGAACACAGTAAGGAGGGGGTCTTTCGTAGGAGCACCAGCTCCCAGCGGCTGCAAAGGGTCAGGAATTCTGCTTACGTTTTTGTATGCATTGGTCTGGATGCTTAGTCTCTGCTGGAGGTCATATAACCATGCAATCGTAATAATAATAATAATAATAATAATAATAATAATAATAATAATAATGTTTAGTCATGTCCGCCTCTTTGTGACTCCCTGGACCAGAGCACTCCAGCCCCTCCTGTCTTCCACTGCCTCCCACAGTTGGGTCAAACTCATGCTGGTGGCTTCGAGAACACTGTCCCACCATCTCGTCCCCTGTCGTCCCCTTCTCCTTGTGCCCTCCATCTTTCCCAACATCAGGGTCTTTTCCAGGGAGTCTTCTCTTCTCATGAGGTGGCCAAAGTCTCGGAGCCTCAGTTTCAGGACCTGTCCTTCCAGTGAGCACTCAGGGCTGATTTCCTTCAGAATGGAGAGGTCTGATCTTCTTGCAGTCCATGGGACTCTCAAGAGTCTCCTCCAGCACCACAATTCAAAAGCATCAATTCTTCGGTGATCAGCCTTCTTGATGGTCCAGCTCTCACTTCCATACATCACTACTGGGAAAACCATAGCTTTAACTATACGGACCTTTGTCGGCAACGTGATAATAATTTATTATTTATACCCCGCCCATCTGGTTGGCTTTCCCCAGCCACTCTGGGCAGAACATTAAAACAGAACATTAAAAACACAATAAAACATCAAACATTAAAAATGTCCCTAAACAGGGCTGCCTTCAGATGTCTTCTAAAAGTCAGATAGGTAAAGGTAAAGGTACTGCTGCCCGTACGGGCCAGTCTTGACAGATTCTAGGGTTGTGCGCTCATCTCACTTAAGAGGCCGGGGGCCAGCGCTGTCCGCAGAGACTTCCGGGTCACGTGGCCAGCGTGACAAGCTGCATCTGGCGAGCCAGCGCACCACACGGAACGCCGTTTACCTTCCCGCCGGTAAGCGGTCCCTATTTATCTACTTGCACCCGGAGGTGCTTTCGAACTGCTAGGTTGGCAGGCGCTGGGACTGAACGACGGGACGCACTCCGCCGTGTGGATTCGAACTGCCAACCTTTCGATCAGCAATTCCTAGGCGCTGAGGCTTTTACCCACAGCGCCACCCGCGTCCCTAAAAGTCAGATAGTTGAGTTGTTTATTTCCTTTACGTCAGATAAGAGGGCGTTCCACAGGGCTGCCTTCAAATGTCTTCTAAAAGTCTGGTAGTTGTTGTTCTCTTTGACATCTGGTGGGAGGGCGTTCCACAGTTTGGGTGCCACCACCGAGAAGGCCCTCTGCCTGGTTCCCTGTAAGCTCACTTCTTGCAGGGAGGGAACCGCCAGAAGGCCCTCGGAGCTGGACCTCTGTGTCCGGCCTGAACTGTGGGGGTGGAGTTGGAAGGGACCCCCAGGAGTTAATAAAACCATGGAATTGCAGAGTTGAAAGGGACCCCTGAAGGTCATCTGGCCCAACCCCCTGCGAGGCAGGAATCTCAGCTAAAGAATCCCTGACAAATGTCCATCCAACCTCTGCTTAAAAACCTGCAAGGAAGGAGAGCCCAGCCGAGGGAGACTGTTCCATTGCTAAACAGTTCTTGCTGTCAGAAAGTTCTTCCTGATGTTTGGTCAGAATCTTCTTTCTTGTTACTTGACGCCATTGCTTCAGATTCTACTCTCTGAAGCAGCATCCATCTTCCATGTCACAACCCATCAGGTATTTTACTCGTATTTTCTTTAAACCATAAGGTCCCTACTCTCTACAAAAACAACAACAACAACAATAAATTTTATTTATACCCCACCCAGAGCCGGGCTCAGGGCGGCTAACACCAATAAAATCACAGTAAAAACATAATAGGGGGGAAAGGGGGGGGAGAAAAGGGGAAAAAATTAAAATACAGGTTAAAATGCAATTTAAAATGCAGCCTCATTTTAAAGTAGCTGATAAAGCAAACCGTAAGGAGAGGGAAACATAAGGGTCAGACCGAGTCCAAACCTTGCATTTCGTAAGTACTTAAATTCATCTAGCAAGTGTTGGAATGAGAAAGGCTCCATTTTATAGGAACCTGGGAAGCTGCCTTATTCTGAGTAATTGATCCAACCAGCTCAATAATGTCTACACAGGTCAGCAGCTGCTCCCCAGAGTTTCAAGCCGGAGACATTCGCTTAGGATATGGATCATCTCCAAGGTGTCCAGAGGAGGAAAACCAAGACGATCAAGGGTCTGGAAACCAAGCCTTATGAGGAACGGTTGAAGGAGCTGGGTATGTTTAGCCTGGAAAAGAGGAGACTGAGTGGAGATAGGAGAGCCCTCTTCAAATATCTGAAGGTCCATCACATGCAAGATGGGAGCAAGCTTGTCTTTGCTGCTCTGGGGGGTAGGACTCGAACCCATGGCTTCAAGTTACAAGAAAGGAGATTTCCACTAAATATTAGGAAGGACTTTGTGATAGTAACAGCCGGATGTTCTCGGAAGGTAGACTCTCCTCAGTTGGAATTTTTTAAAGCAGAGATTGAATGGTCATCTGCCAGAGATTCTTCAGCTGCCATTCCTGCATTGCAGAGGGTTGGACTAGAGAATCTTCAGGGGTCCCTTCCAACTGTACAATTCTACGATTCCGTGATTCATTCCTACCTGGAAATACAATGAATCATACAAAGCGGATGTTCTGCCCCTTAGCTCTGCCCCCCTTCCCTCTTTCCCCTGTTTTCTCACTCTTTATAGCATCTGCGCCTGGGATGCACACCAGAGTGTGCATACAAGATTCCTGGCATTGTGTCAATGTCTGAAGAAGAAGAGTTTGGATTTGATATCCCGCTTTATCACAACCTGAAGGAGTCTCAAAGCGGCTCACATTCTCCTTTCCCTTCCTCCCCCCCCCCCCCAACAAACACTCTGTGAGGTGAGTGGGGCTGAGAGACTTCAGAGAAGTGGGACTGGCCCAAGGTCACCCAGCAGCTGCATGTGGAGGAGCGGAGACGCGAACCCGGTTCCCCAGATTACGAGTCCACTGCTCTTAACCACTACATCACACTGGCTCTCTTATGATGATGGTCACTGTGGCGTTTTGACCACCTAGGTGTGTGACATCATACTGGGTTCAACAGGAAAGGGTTAACTAATTGTAAAATGACTAACCTATAGGAACCCAGGGGGAGGAGTTAGAGTTAGAGGTGTTAAGAAGTCAGTCTGGAGTTAGAGAAGAGAGAGGGAGGATAAGTCTGTGGGTTGGGCTAGTCTGATGTGGGAGAGTGAGAGAATCTGTTAAGAGGAGTCAAACAGTTGAGATAATCAGGCAGAAGGTATTAGGAAGGTATAGGCCGGTAAACAAACTAAAGTTAAGAAACTGACAATAATATTATCTGAGAAACCATAAACTTGTTATCACTTATAAAATAAACTTGTTTATTTGGTTCAATTTTAACAACTGTCTGGACTCAGTGTGTACCCGAGAGTAATGGGTTGGTGGCAGCGGGGAAGTGGGCACAGTGGTGCACAGGGATCAATAGACCATCAAACGTCCGAGGACCCTGTGTGATCGCCACAGTCACCATTCGGGACATGTCCAGCAGCTGTCAGGGCAACTGCTGAGGCTTCCATACATTATCATCTCCATTTTACACCTCACTTGGGAAGACAGGCGAACTAATGCCAGTGTACTGGAAGAAGCAAAGATCGCCAGTGTTGAAGCAGTGATTCTTGAGCATCAACTTCATTGGACTGGTCATGTTGTGCAGATGGCTGATTGCCGTCTTCCAAAGCAACTACTCTATTCCGAACTTAAAAATGGTAAGCTGGTGGTCAACAAAAGAGGTTCAAAGACTCTCTCAAGGCCAATCTAAAAAAAAGTAGTATAAAGGTAAAGGGACCCCTGACCATTAGGTCCAGTCGTGGCCAACTCTGGGGTTGCTGCGCTCATCTCGCTTTATTGGCCGAGGGAGCTGGCGTACAGCTTCCAGGTCATGTGGCCAACATAACTAAGCCGCTTCTGGCGAACCAGAGCAGCACACAGAAACACCATTTACCTTCCCGCCAGAGTGGTACCTATTTATCTACTTGCACTTTTACATGCTTTCAAACTGCTAGGTTGGCAGGAGCAGAGACCGAGCGACGGGAGCTCACCCCGTCGTGGGGATTCGAACTGCCAACCTTCTGATCGGCAAGTCCTAGGATCTGTGGTTTACCCCACAGCGCCACCCGCAACACCAACAATTAGGAAACACTAGCCTGCGAAGGCTCCAGTTGGAGAACAGCCTTTACCAAAGGGGTCATGGGCTTTGAAGATGCTCAAACTCAGGACACAAGGGAGAAACGTGCTAAGAGGAAGGCACGCTTGGCAAACCCTCACCGTGATCAACGCCCGCCCAGAAGCCTATGTCCCCACTGTGGAAGGATGTCTGGGTCCAGAATTAGCCTCCACAGTCACTTACAGACTCATTGTTTATGGAAGTACGGGTACGAGTGATCGCCAAAGAAGATAGGCATCTCTCACCTGCCAAAGTCAAAACAAAGCTTTTTTTTAAAAAAAATCCTTCCAGTAGCACCTTAAAGACCAACTAAGTTTGTTATTGGTATAAGATTTCGTGTGCATGCACACTTCTTCAGAGTCAAAGTCAAGGTTCTTTATCTGCAGTGCATAGCATGAGAGGTCTCAGTTCATTCAAACCGCTTTCCCTGCTAAAAACAAAACTGTAGCCACAATTTCTTTTTAAAACACATGCAACTGAAAACATACTGGGGTTCTGGAGTCCCTGCCCTGCAAGGATAGGAAGATGAGGCCATTTTAGACAGGATTGTGATAGAAGCTTGTAAAATCAGGAGAGTGGATATTATTTTCCCCTCCTATAATTTGAGGGTCACCCCATAAAATCAACGGGCAGCAATATTTTTGCATTATGGATGGTATCAAATAAATACTTTCTTCATAAGATGTATTGGTTGCCTAATACAAAAAGAGCCTCAAACACTTTCAAAGGCATTCAAAACAGGAGCTGGCGTTCACCCAGGGCTGCAGCCCAGTGCTATGGCCAGAAACTCCAACGGGTGCAGAACACCGTGGCAAGACTCCTTACAGGGTCCTCATCGCGGGATCACATTCACCCAGTGCTTTACCAACTGCACTGGCTCCCAGTGGAGTACAGGGTCAGGTTTAAGGTGCTAGTTTTGACCTTTAAAGCCCTATACAGCCTAGGACCCTCCCTCATACCTATGGGACTGCCTCTCCTGGTCTGCCCCACAGAGGTCCTTAACAAATGACAACATTTTGGAGGTCCCAGGTCGCAAGGTGGTTAGATTGGTCTCAACTTGGGCCAGGGCCTTTTCAGCACTGGCCCCGACTTGGTGGAACACTCTGTCCCAAGAGACCAGGGCCCTGTGGGACTTGACATCTTTCCGCAGGGCCTGCAAGACGGAGCTGTTCCTCCTGGCCTTTGGGTTTGGACTCAGTCTGACCCTTATGTTGCCCTCCCCGTATGGTTTTGATCTATGGGCTACTTTTAAAATGAGGCTGCATTTTAAATCACATTTTAACCTGTATTTTAAATTGGGGTTGCTGTTTTTCCTATTATGATTTTACTGTAATTTTACTGGTGTTAGCTGCCCTGAGCCCGGCTGTAGCCAGGGAGGGCACGGTATAAATAAAAATTATTATTATTATTATTATTATTATTATTATTATTATTATTATCCTGGCACCTTTAAACGTTGTGGCTGCCGACTTAAGTAAGAGCATAACAAACATGAGAAGAGCTTGCTGGATCAGGCCAGTGGCCCATATAGTCCCACATACTGGTCTCACAGTGACCAGCCATGGTGGGAAACCCCTAAGCAGGATTTGAACACAAGAGCAACACTCTCCCCTCCTGTGGTTTCTAGAAATTCAGGAACATTGCTGCCTCCAGCTGTTGAGGCAGAGCAGAGTCATCTTGGCTAATGGCCATCGATAGCCCTTCCCCTTCTCTGTGATTTTGTCTAATCCTCCTTTAAAGCCATCAAGGTTGGCGGCCATCACTGTGGCAGGGAGTTCCACAGTTGAACTCTGCCCTGTGCAAATCACCCTTTTTATCCATCCTGAATCTCCCAACTCTCAGCTTCATCCAATATCCCTGAGTTCTGGTCATCCGCTTTCTCCAATTTTATAAACTTTTGTCCTATTCCTTCTAACTCGCCTCTTCACTAAACTAAAAAAATCCCAAATGCTGCAGCCGTTCCTCACAGGTGAGTCGCCCCATCCCCTTCACCATTTGGTGTGTGCGATTTTCAATTTTATTGATTTGTTAGCCATAGAGCATCACAGCCCAGAAGAACAAAAGTACTAAGATACCCCCCAAAGCGATAATGAAGTATTAACTTATACAAAGATTCCCTTTTCAAACAATACAGATTTATTGATTTGTTCATTTGTTTATTTATTTGTTTATTTTAAAAAATTGCTTGCTCATTTCTCAACCTTTTCCAACCTTTCGATATCCTTTAAGGGATAAGGAAACTGTGCAACTGCACACATTTTGGACTCACAGCTGTCCATGGAAGTGCAGGTTAATTCTGTATCCAGGGCAGCTGTCTACCAGCTCCATCTGGTACGCAGGATGAGACCCTACTTGCCCACGGACTGTCTTACCAGAGTGGTGCATGCTCTGGTTATCTCCTGCTTGGACTACTGCAATGCGCTTTACGTGGGGCTACCTTTGAAGGTGACCCAGAAACTACAACTAATCCAAAATGCGGCAGCTAGACTGGTAACTGGGAGCGGCCGCCGAGACCATATAACACTGGTCTTGAAAGACCTACATTGGCTCCCAGTACGTTTCCGAGCACAATTCAAAGTGTTGGTGTTGACCTTGAAAGCCCTAAACGGCCTCGGCCCAGTAGTCCTGAAGGAGCATATCCACCCCCATTGTTCTGCCCGGACACTGAGGTCCAGTTTCCAAGGGCCTTCTGGCGGTTCCCTCTCTGTGAGAAGCGAAGTTACAGGGAACCAGGCAGAGGGCCTTCTTGGTAGTGGCACCCACCCTGTGGAACACCCTCCCAGCAGATGTCAAAGAGAAAAACAACTACCAGACTTTTAGAAGACATCTGAAGGCAGCCCTGTTTAGGGAAGCTTTTAATGTATAACAGAGTACTGTATTTTAATTCTTTGTTGGAAGCTGCTATTCTATTCTATTCTATTCTATTCTATTCTATTCTATTCTATTCTACCGTATTCATGCTTCCCGTCCTTAATGCAGATGTTTCACTCACAAGCGAGGTGACTCTTGTCTTTGGTGCAGCAGAAGGGGTTAACTGGGACGACCCCCCCTCCAGGTCCAGCGCCCAAGCCTCACTCCTTCCCCTAGCCGCTGATAGAAGGCAGGTTTGAAAATAGCCCTGGCAAAGGCCTTTTAGTGTTTTTCCATCTTTTCCCCCTCTTCTCCCGGCCTCCCACAGGTCACGGCCCAGAGAGAGAGGCTGACGCGGGATGGAAAAACCATTTATCTCCAGGCTGAGCCCTGGAGCGGCTTGTGGCGAGGGGGGTTGGCAGCTGGGAGGAGGGGGGGTGAAGTGTAAGACAGCAGCAGCCGCCCAGCTGACTTCAGCCTTGGCTGGAAACCTCCGACCCAGGTGCAAAAGCAGCCGGTCTGTCGTGCGATGCATCCCTGGGGGACGTCTCCATCACCCATCGCTCCAGGGTGGGAGGGTGGTCCTTTGGCTGCCGGCCTGGAACTCAGTGAGGAGGCCGTCAGCTTACTCTCTGGAAAGAGGGGTGGGCATAGGATGGCTCTGGTGGGAGGCCCTCTATGTGTGGGGCACCGGCAGTCTCAGATGGCCGCTACTACAACAAGGTACTGTTTCTAAGCACAATTCAAAGTGTTGGTGCTGACCTTTAAAGCCCTAAACGGCCTCGGTCCAGTATACTTGAAGGAGCGTCTCCATCTCCATCATTCAGCCCAGACACCAACGTCCAACTTTGAGGGCCTTCTGGCGGTGCCCTCACTGCGAGAAGCCAAGTTATAGGAAACCAGGCAGAGGGCCTTCTTGGTGGTGGCGCCCGCCCTGTGGAACGCCCTCCCACCAGATGTCAAAGAGAACAACAACTACCAGACTTTTAGAAGACATCTGAAGGCAGCCCTGTTTAGGGAAGCTTTTAATGTTTAATAGGTTATTGTATTTTAGAGTTCTGTTGGAAGCCGCCCAGAGTGGCTGGGGAAACCCAGCCAGATGGACGGGGTATAAATAATAAATTATTACTATAAAGGAAAAAACCTGGATGTACATTTCCAAAATACAAAATTTATACAGGGTATAAATAAATTATTATTATTATTATTATTATTATTATTATTATTATTATTATTAAAACATTTTGGGGTGAGAGACTACTCAACAGCCCTGCTCATCGGGGTGCAAGTCCCCTGAGAGTCCATGCGGTCAGTTAAAAAAGGAAGTTCCAACGAAGTAATTTGGAGCAAAACAGCGGTCAGTACACCACAATCTTTATTGTTGCGCAACAGGTCCCCCCAGGAGTAAGAACCCCAAGCATGTGGTGACGTCCTCTTTTAAAACTTTTAAAAACAGAATACACTTTGAGCAGCATCACTGAGACAGCATCACTGAGCTCAGGGCTTGCCGATCAGAAGGTCGACGGTTCGAATCCCTGTGACGCAGTTAGAAAGCATGTCAAAGTGTTTTCGGGGTCGTGTGGCCAGCAGGACTAAACCGCTTCTTGAAGCAACGGGACACCATGACGGATACTAGAGCACACGGAAACGCCATTTACCTCCCCGCAACAGTGGTACCTATTTATCTACTCACACTGGTGTGCTTTCGAACTGCTAGGTTGGCAGGAGCTGGGACAGAGTAATGGGAGCTCACCCTGTCACACGGATTTGAACCGCCAACCTTCCATTTGGCAAGCCCAAGAGGCTCAGTCATTTAGACCACAGCGCCACCCGCGTCCTAGTGTGGCACGTTGGAACTCCCTGCCTATTAAGTGTGCCGTCCATGAAGTAAACAGCCATGCACTGCAGAAGAAAAGGAGCCTCTTGCAAATTCCCAAGAACAGAAGAGACCTGCAGCTGGATCAGGCCAAGGGGGGTCCATCTGACCTTGACAGATGACCCCCCAACCTCTGCTTGAAAACCTCCAAGGAAACAGATTCTACCACCTTCCACAGTCAAACAGCTCTTACTGTCAGAAGGTTTTTCCTTGAAGCCAATGATTTGGAGCAGGAGAAAACAAGCATGCTCTCTCCTCCATGTGAAGCCCTTCAGATATTTGAAGGTATTGAAGAACCTCTTAATGAGGGTGAAAGAGGCGAGCGCAAAATATAGTCTGAAGCTCAACATCAAAAAAACCAGATCATGGCCACTGGGCCCATCACCTCCTGGCAAACAGAAGGGGAAGAAATGGAGGCAGTGAGAGATTTTAATTTCTTGGGCTCCATGATCACTGCAGATGGGGACAGCAGTCATGAAATTAAAAGACGCCTGCTTCTTGGGAGAAAGGCGATGGCAAACCTAGACGGCATCTTAAAAAGCAGAGACATCACCTTGCCAACAAAGGTCCGTATAGTTAAAGCCATGGTTTTCCCAGTAGTGATGTATGGAAGTGAGAGCTGGACCATCAAGAAGGCTGGTCGCCAAAGAATTGATGCTTTTGAATTCTGGTGCTGAAGGAGACTCTTGAGAGTCCCATGGACTGCAAGAAGATCCAACTGATCCATTCTGAAGGAAATCAGCCCTCAGTGCTCACTGGAAGGACAGATCCTGAAGCTGAGGCTCCAAGACTTTGGCCACCTCAGGAGAAGAGAAGACTCCCTGGAAAAGACCCTGATGTTGGGAAAGACGGAGGGCACAAGGAGAAGGGGGCGACAGAGGACGAGATGGTGGGACAGTGTTCTCAAAGCTGCCAGCATGAGTTTGACCAAACTGCGGGAGGCAGTGGAAGACAGGAGGGCCTGGCGTGCTCTGGTCCAGGGGGTCACGAAGAGTCGGACACGACTAAACGACTAAACAAAAACAACAACAAAAAATCATATCACCTCTAAGTCTCCTCTTTTCCAGGCTAAATATACCCAGTTACTTCAACCGTTCCTCATAAGGCTTAGTTTCCTTTTTTAAAAAATATAATTTTTATTAACGGACCAATCAAATCAAATCACATCACATAAATTCCGAATTACAAACCCGAATTTTAAATTTCAAAGGGGGATTCCGATCATCTTCTTGCTACTGCGTTCATATCCAAATCAGTCCAGATAAAGCTCATAATTCTATCCAGTCTTATCTTGCTGTTTCCACATCTCATCTTGTTCGTACATTTAAACTGTGGTGTCCAGAATTGGACACAGTATTCCAGGTGGAATACTTCTGACCAAGGCAGAATAGAGCAGGACTATGGCTTCCCTGGCAGACGCAGGTGGCGCTGTGGGTTAAACCACTGAGCCTAGGGCTTGCTGATCAGAAGGTTGGCGGTTCAAATCCCCACGACAGGGTGAGCTCCCGCTGCTCGGTCCCTGCTCCTGCCAACCTAGCAGTTCGAAAGCACAAAGTGCAGGTAGATAAATAGGTATCGCTCCGGCGGGAAGGTAAACGGTGTTTCCGTGCACTGCTCTGGTTCGCCAGAAGCGGCTTAGTCATGCTGGCCACATGACCCGGAAGCTGTACGCCGTCTCCCTCGGCCAATAAAGCGAGATGAGTGCCGCAACCCCAGAGATGTCTGCGATTGGACCTAATGGTGAGTGGTCCCTTTACCTTTTCTTTCTTTTCTGCCTTATGAGCCACTTTTCTTTTTTGCACTGCTTTCGAGGGACCCAAACTGAGAAGTGGCACAGAGGGTGGCAAAGAATCGGCTTCTTCCAGGGAATTTTGCACTCGCCTGTGTTCTCAGTCTGCAAGGCAGCTCACAGCGGCGCTGCAAGCTCCCCCCCTGCTGGTCCAGCACATCAGCGCAGCCTTGTTTGGCTGCACATTGAGAGTGCATCTAATTGCTTCACCTGAACCAGCTCAGGGGTGGTGCAAGTTGTGTGCACCTGGACATGATGACATCGACAGGAATCCACAACCCACGTTTCAGTGCTGAAGCGAGTGCAACAAGAATTGCAAGGGCTGTCATGACTCTAGGAACGCCTTGCCCTTCTGCAACTTCAAAAAAGTTTTGTATTTGTTTATTGCGCTTTATTTATTCCACCTTTCCTCCAGGGAGTTTGAGGTGGCCGACACGACTTTCCTCCTCCCCAGTTTATCTCTCAACAACCCTATGAGGTAGTTTAGCCTGGGAAGCCAAGGCCAGTCCCAACCAGTGAGCTTCACGGCTGAGTGGGGAATTGAACTCAGATCTCCCAGGTCATAGTCCAACACTCTAACCCAGGCTAAGGCAAACTCGGCCCTCCAGATGTTTTGGGACTACAATTCCCATCATCCCTGATCACTGGTCCTGTTAGCTAGGGATCATGGGAGTTGTAGTCCCAAAACATCTGGAGACCCGAGTTTGCCCATGCCTGCTCTAACCACTGCACCACACTGCCTCCCAAGGAGTTTCTCTTTCATTTCACCCACCTGATTTGTTCCCATCAAGTCCCTTTAATCAGGAGGAAGCCGGTAGAAGCATAATGCAAAATATTAATGGAAAAATTAAATATTTTTCATTCATAGGGTAGGATTGGCTTCCCACCATCACAAGAACACAAGAAGTGCCCTGCCGGATCAGGCCAGCGGCTCATCGAGTCCAGAATCCTGTTCTCACAGTTGCCAACCAGCAGTGGCGTAGCGTGGGGGTGCAGGGGGGGCCGGCCGCACCAGGCGCAACATCTGGGGGGGCGCTCGCCGCCTCCGGAGTCGCCGAAGAGCCTCGGGCGTAGGACGAGCTGTGCACGCATCCGGGCTGAAGGCGTCCGGCAGGCAGCAGCTCTCAGCGCTCGCCGCGGTCCCCGCGTGTCAGGGCCGCGGAGGGCGCACCAGGCAGCCCCTCCTCACAGCCCCCCCCCCCCGCCGCCACCGCTGCTGCTGCAGCTGCTGGGCCATGTTGCATTTTCCTCGCCTCTCTGCCCTCCTCCTCCTTCGGGCTAGCGGCGTCGTTTGGGTGGCAGCGCCAGCAGCAACTCACCTCAGATCACCTGACACAGACCCGCCGCCGCCGCCATGGCTACCTTACCGTAAATACCCCAGTCCAGGCAGCAGCAAGAAGAAGCTGGCAGCGGCGGCAGGTTAGGGGTTAGGGGGCGCAAATTACTTGCCTTGCCCCGGGTGCTGACAACCCACGCTACGCCGCTGCCAACCAGATGCCCATTATAGGAAACCCACAAGCAGGATTCGAACACAAGAGCGACAGTTGTGTCCAGCAATGAGGATTCAGAAGCATCACTTTCTGTTGGAATTCTGGCCCGGTCAGAGGTATGTGCCTATCTATACAGGCACCGGCTGAATTCCTTTGACCTCCCTCCGGCGACTCCCGGCAGGAAAAAACACACAAGGTCCGTTCCGGCGATTTTTCTCAGGCTGTGAGAAAAACACACCAACTGCTTCTCCTCCTCCCTGCATATCCCCAGGGAGGGGAATCAGACACAGACAGAAATGTAACTACATGCTTTTATTCCTGTCTTTAGCAGCCATACAGTATAAGATGTCTGCTCTCTTCAACAAACAGAGAGAAACTCCAAACTCCACCCATGTACATCCTGTACAGGTCGTATAACACACACTGAGCTCACATCCGGTGCTCAATAAGGAGAATGGACTGCCCCTTTGTTTCCATGGCAACAGTCACAAACTTCCTGTTTGGCTTTGCAGCCACAAGCAGCTGACTGAGCTGCTAGAGCCTTTGCTTGCTGCAGCATTGCTGCTTTAGAATAACAGTGGAGGCAGAACACAGCCACCCTGGCTAGTTGCCATCAACAGCCTGTCATGAAAATTCAGCTCAGTGTTGATCCAGAGCAGATTCCAACGTATACCGGTAGTTAGCAGAACAAGAACTTAAACACATTGCAGGATTCCCCAAAAATAGACGAGAGGCCATTGTATTTCATCCAGCAGAGCTTTGCAGCTACTGAAGGCAAATGAGAATAATGGTCAAAAATCCAATGCAATGGTACCTCGGGTTAAGAACTTAATTCGTTCCGGAGGTCCGTTCTTAACCTGAAACTGTTCTTAACCTGAAGCACCACTTTAGCTAATGGGGCCTCCTGCTGCCACCGCCGCACGATTTCTGTTCTCACCCTGAGGTAAAGTTCTTAACCTGAGGTACTATTTTTGGGCTAGCAGAGTCTGTAACCTGAAGCGTTCTGCAATCTGAAGCATCTGTAACCCGAGGTACCACTGTACAGTCATACCTCATGTTATGTCCACTTCATGTTACATTCTTTCAGGTTACGTCCCGTGGCAACCCAGAAGTACCGGAAAGGGTTACTTCCGGGTTTCGCCGCTCGCACATGCGCAGAAGTGCAAAATGATGTCATGCGCAGAAGTGGCGAATCGCAACCTGTGTGTGCGCAGACGCGCCGCTGTGGGTTGCGCTCTTTTCATGTTGCGAAGGGGCCTCCGGAACAGATCCTGTTCGCAACCAGAGGTACCACTGTACATTCAGGATCGACACAGTCCATAAGAAATCCGGTTGCAGCAGACTTAACTTAAACTTACAATAACTTATAATAAGTCTAAACCTTTACGCTAAGCATACTATGTACAGAACACCACACCAGAGGGGAGAGAGAGAGAGGGAAAGTGAAACCCGGGCTCCTTCTGGCCCTAATTTTATAGTCAGCGTGTCCTTGGCAGAAGAGATAGCAGGACCAGTTGAAGGCAGCGGTATTCATCTTCTCGGAAGGAATAACCCAAACATCAGGAACCTTCTGCTTGTTTCTTTCACGCAGAGAAGCTTCCAGAAGCCTCTTGAATTAATTAGAATGGGAAATATCTCTACACATCAGATCCATACTTTCTGCACTGAGAAATGCAAACTGACACAGCCCTCTCTTTCTCCATGAATTTGTCTAATCCTCTTTTAAAGCCATCCAAGTGGCAGGGAGTTCCACAGTTTCAACTCTGCACTGCATGAAGATATCCTTTTGCTTGTTCTTTCTGATAGTCTGATCTTCCCCCAATTCATGCCACTTTATCTATCAAATGATATTATAGTCTGTCTTTAGTTCCTTCCCCCCACACAACCCTGATACCTTGCTGCTTGATTACTTCTATAGCCGTGGTTCCCTGATTGCTTCACTTAGGGCTTATCATGCGATTGCCTCACTTAGGGCTTAAAAACCTCCAGCAAAGGAGAGTCCGCTATCGCCAGAGGAAGTCTGTTCCGCTATCAAACAGCTCTTACCATCAGAAAGTTCTTAATGTTTAATCAAATCTCCTTTCTTGTAACTTGAATCAATTGGTTCAGGTGCTCACCTCCAGAGCAGGAGAAAGCAAGCTTGCTCCATCCTCCATGTGACAGCCCTTGAGATATTTGAATACGGCTCTTATATCTCCTCTCAGTCTCCTCTTTTCCGGGCTAAACATACCCAGCTCCTTCAACCGTTCCTCATAAGGCTTAGTTTCCAGACCCTTGATCCTCTTGGTCGCCCTCATCTGCACACTTTCTTGGCTTGTGGTGCCCAGAATTGGACTCCAGGTGCGGTCTGACCAAGGCAGAATGTTGTTGTTGTTTAGTCGTTTAGTCGTGTCCGACTCTTCATAACCCCCTGGACCAGAGCATGCCAGGCCCTCCTGTCTTCCACTGCCTCCCGCAGTTTGGTCAAACTCATGCTGGTAGCTTTGAGAACACTGTCCCACCATCTCGTCCTCTGTCGTCCCCTTCTCCTTGTGCGCTCCATCTTTCCCAACATCAGGGTCTTTTCCAGGGAGTCTTCTCTTCTCATGAGGTGGCCAAAGTACTGGAGCCTCAGCTTCAGGATCTGTCCTTCCAGTGAGCACTCAGGGCTGATTTCCTTCAGAATGGAGAGGTTTGATCTTCTTGCAGTCCATGGGACTCTCAAGAGTCTCCTCCAGCACCAGAATTCAAAAGCATCCATTCTTCGGTGATCAGCCTTCTTTATGATCCAGCTCTCACTTCCGTACATCTCTACTGGGAAAACCAGAGCTTTAACTATACGGACCTTGGTTGGCAAGGTGATGTCTCTGCTTTTTAAGATGCTGTCTAGGTTTGTCTTCATTACTTCATTTGATCTGGATACTATACTTCTGTTGATACAGCCTAGAATAAAGGTAAAGGGACCCCTGACCATTAGGTCCAGTCGTGGCCGACTCTGGGGTTGCGGCGCTCATCTCACTTTATTGGCTGAGGGAGCCGGCCTACAGCTCCCGGGTCATGTGGCCAGCAGGACTAAGCCACTTCTGGCGAACCAAAGCAGCGCACAGAAACGCCATTTACCTTCCCACCGGAGTGGTACCTATTTATCTACTTGCACTTTGACGTGCTTTCGAACTGATAGGTTGGCAGGAGCAGAGACCGAGCAACGGGAGCTCACCCCGTCACAGGGATTCGAACTGCCGACCTTCTGATTTAGACCAGAGCGCCACCCGCGTCCTAGAGTAGCATTAGTTTTTTTGCTGCGGCATCACACTGCTAACTGATGTTCAGCTTGTGGTCCACCAAGACCATGGGTCAGCAAACCTTTTCAGCAGGGGGCTGGCCCACTGTCCCTCAGACCTTGTGGGGGGCCGGACTATATTTCAGGGAAGAAGAAAAAAGAACAAATTCCTATGCCCCACAAATAACCCAGAGATGCATTTTAAATAAAAGGACACATTTTACTCATGTATAAACACAATGATTTCCGGACCGTCTGCGGGCCAGATTTAGAAGACGATCGGGCTGGATCCAGCCCCCGGGCCTTAGTTTGCCTACCCATAACCAAGACCCCTATCTCCTTTTCACATGTACTACTAGTAAGCCAGGTGCCCCCCCCCTTCCTATATCTGTGCATCTGGTTCTTCCTGCCTAAATGTAGAACCTGACTTGTGTCCCTATTGAAATTCATTTTACTGGTTTGGGCCCAAGCTACGGATGAAGGGCAGTATACAAACATTATTATTATTATTATTATTATTATTATTATTATTATTATCATTCCTGTTGTCTTTGTCCATGGAGTTTTCTTGGCAGGGATACTGGAGTGGCTTGCCGGTTCCTCCTCCAGGTGGATCACGTTTAGTCAAAACTCTCCACTATGACCTGTTCATCTTGGGTGCCCTGCTTGGCATAGCTCATAGCTTCTCTGAGTTATTCAAGCCCCTTGACCACAACAAGGCAGTGATCCATGAAAGGGATCACTTGCCAACAAAGGTCTGTATAGTAAAAGCTCTGGTTTTCCCAGTAGTGATGTATGGAAGTGAGAGCTGGACCAAAAAGAAGGCTGATCTCAGAAGAATGGATCCTTTTGAATTCTGGTGCTGGAGGAGACTCTTGAGAGTCCCATGGACTGCAAGAAGATCAAACCTCTCCATTCTGAAGGAAATCAGCCCTGAGTGCTCACTGGAAGGACAGATCCTGAAGCTGAGGCTCCAAGACTTTGGCCACCTCAGGAGAAGAGAAGACTCCCTGGAAAAGACCCTGATGCTGGGAAAGATGGAGGGCACAAGGAGAAGGGGGCGACAGAGGACGAGATGGTGGGACAGTGTTCTCGAAGCTACTAACATGAGTTGGACCCAACTGCGGGAGGCAGTGGAAGACAAGAGTGCCTGGCGTGCTCTGGTCCACAGCGTCACAAAGAGTCGGACACGACTAAAGGTAAAGGTAAAGGTACCCCTGCCCGTACGGGCCAGTCTTGACAGACTCTGGGGTTGTGCGCCCATCTCACTTAAGAGGCCAGGGGCCAGCGCTGTCCGGAGACACTTCCGGGTCACGTGGCCAGCGTGACAAAGCTGCATCTGGCGAGCCAGAGCCGCACACGGAAACGCCGTTTACCTTCCCGCTGGTAAGCGGTCCCTATTTATCTACTTGCACCCGGAGGTGCTTTCGAACTGCTAGGTTGGCAGGCGCTGGGACCGAGCAGCGGGAGCGCACCCTGCCGCAGGGATTCGAACCGCCGACCTTTCAATCGGCAAGTCCTAGGCGCTGAGGCTTTAACCCACAGCGCCACCCGCGACTAAACAACAACAATTATTATTATCATTATTTTGTGTTATGTACTGAGTTGAATAGGATCCAAACTGCAGCAGTCTGATTGGTCCTAGAACAATAGGATCCAAAATGCAGCAGTCTGATTGGTCCTAGAACAATAGGATTCAGAATGCAGCAATCTGATTGGTCCTAGAACAATAGGATCCAAAATGCAGCAGTCTGATTGTTCCTAGAAGAATGCAGCAGTATGATTGGTCGGCAGGAACCACCCAATCATGCTAGATAGAAGTGAATCCACAACCTGATTGGCTTACAGTAGAATTCCGGAATTAGCCAATCATGTGCAGCCCATTGTGTAAATAATGTATATAAAGCAGATACTTTGAGGGGACTTTCATTCATTCCTCCTCACCACTATGAGCTGAATAAAGAGCATGAAATCACTTTGCGACTCTGAGTATATTTCATTTTGAATCCCAATTTTGTCTTCTGTGGAATTAGCTACCTCTGGAGGCATCACATGGGGCGAAAAACAAGGCTATCTGCACCCCCACCCATAGCTACAGCACTGCCCAGTGGTCACTGACCACTGTCCACCTGTTTCATTGGATGCTTGGAGCTCAAAGCATCACTCGGACCAAACAACACAGACTCCCATTGTCTTCAGAGTCAGACGGATAATAATAATAGTAGTAGTAATAATAGTAACAGTAGGGGGAGGTAAGGGGAAGTCCGAGAAAGAAGGTTCACGAAAAAGAGGATTTGAAATTATACTTGTTTATATGTTTTTGTTTGTCTATGTGTGTATGTTATTTTGTTTTAAATTTGTGTTGGAAAATAATAAAAATTATTATAAAAAATAATAATAATATTAACAGTAATAATTTATTATTTATACCCCGCCCATCTGGCTGGGTTTCCCCAGCCACATTGGGCAGCTCCCAAGAGAATATTAATATTAATATTAATAAAGCAATAAAATATCAAACATTAACAACTTCCCTAAACAGGGCTGCCTTCAGAGGTCTTCTAAAAGTCAGATGGCAACCAAAGCTTACCATTCTAGAAAAGTACACATTGCTACATTTAAAATACATCAGGAGATAAACGAAGTCCATTATTAACTAAAAGCACTCATCCTGCGATAACGTTAACAGGACACAGCCCGCCCGCACCTCTAAAAATATTCATTTAAAGCGAGTTGGGGTGTGTTTTTTTTGCTGCATTCATAGAATGGCAGGAAGAGACACCCCGTTTGCCTTTTGCAAAAATAGGAATTGCAAAAAAAATAAAAATCAGAGTTTGCAAGTGTATGCAGGGGGGAGCTTGGAGGAGTGACCCCCTCCCTCTTGCACGGTGATTGGCACCAGGGGGGCGGACCCCAGATTTGGGAGCCTCCCCCCCGCCCTCCCCCAACCCCCCCGTCAGCTGACTGGCTGCGGTCATGTGACCTGCCTAGGAGGAAACGCGCCCGGGCTGTGGCTGAGCCGAGCAGCTGCTTTGGTGCCGGAGCTGCAAAGCGGATCCGGGGCGGTTTAATTTCATTTTATTTCTGGATCAAGGCTCGGCTGCGGAGCGAGGATGGCCTGGACCAAGTACCAGCTCTTCCTGGCCGGGCTGATGCTGGTCACCGGCTCCATCAACACCCTCTCGGCCAAGTAAGTCCCGGGTCCCCCCCCCCCCCAGCACTGCCTTCTCCTCCTCGTGGGGTGTTCCAGATGGCCTTTGGGGGTCCCTTCCAAGGCAGGGGATGCTGGGGCGAGGGGTCCAGGCGGGCGGGATTTGGGGAAGGAGGAGGTCGGGGGGGGGTGTCTTGTTGCAGTTTTTTGTGTTTTTTTGAATTTGCATTTTATTAGTACAGTGGTACCTCGGGTTACAGACGCTTCAGGTTACAGACGCTTCAGGTTACAGACTCCGCTAACCCAGAAATAGTACCTTGGGTTAAGAACTTTGCTTCAGGATGAGAACAGAAATTGTGCTCCGGCGGCGCGGCAGCAGCAGCAGGAGGCCCCACTAGCTAAAGTGGTGATTCAGGTTAAGAACAGTTTCAGGTTGAGAACAGACCTCCAGAACGAATTAAGTACTTAACCCGCGGTACCACTGTATTAATAATAATAATAATAATAATCTATTATTTATACCCCACCCATCTGGCTAGGTTTCCCCAGCCACTCTGGGCGGCTTCCAACAAAACACTAAAATACAATAACCTATTAAACATTAAAAGCTTCCCTAAACAGGGCTGCCTTCAGATGTCTTCTAAAAGTTTGGTAGTTATTTTTCTCTTTGACATCTGGTGGGAGGGAGTTCCACAGGGCGGGCGCCACTACCGAGAAGGCCCTCTGCCTGGTTCCCTGTAACTTGGCTTCTTGCAGGAGGGACCCGCCAGAAGGCCCTTGGAGCTGGACCTCAGTGTCCGGGTAGAACGATGGGGGAGGAAACGCTCCTTCAGGGATACTGGACCGAGGCCATATATTTGTTAACATTCTTATGTTACATCGATAAACGTTGTCCTATTACATTACAGGACTTACTATAAGATGTATACAAAAATTATATACAAAAGTTATATACACCTAGAAAGAAAATGAAACAAAAATAAAAAGAAAGAGCAAAGAGAAAGAGCAAAAACAATTTCCCCTCCCCAAAATCATATACATACCAATACACTAGACTTCCTGTCTTTCCCGTTGTATATTCCTTTTTTATAATAATTTAAAATAATAATAATTTATTATTTATACCCCGCCCATCTGGCTGGGTCCCCCCAGCCACTTACAACAATACACTAAAATACAGTAACCTATTAAACATTAAAAGTTTCCTTAAACAGGGCTGCCTTTAGATGTCTTCTAAAGTGTCTTCATTCTACAAACGAATGTGCTCTTATTACTGTGTATTTCTTTACATATTATCTAATATGTTCCTATATCAATATGTGCTCTTAGTCTTGTTTCTCAACTCAGTCTCACTCCAACGTCAATCGAACGCTAGCATAGATAGCAAACTAAAGGTTTGTATTTTTGAACATATGTTTTATATTTATCCCACATTTCGATAAATTTTTGTTTTGAGTTGCCCCTCAGGGTATTTGTTAACTGTGCTGTTTCAGCAAATTCTTGTAGCTTGTAATGCCAGTCCGTTATTGTCGGGGCTTCTTGTTCCTTCCACCCTTTTGCCACCAAAGTCCGAGCTGCGGCCGTTGTGTATAAGAACACCTAAGAGGTGAGAATTTGTCCGTGAATTTGTCCAATCCGCTTTTGAAGCCATCCAAGTTGATAATCCTCACTGCCTCCTGTGGCAGGGAGTTCCACAGTTTAACTACGCACTGCTGTATGAAATCTAAAGGCAGCCATCTGAGCAGCAGCAGCAGCAGCAACAGCATCCTTGTCTTTTTAGCTAAGCCAGCAGAATGTGGACCTCTCCTGACGGTGCATCTTTCGCTCGCTTACTCAGCTCCCGATTTTGCAAGAAGCAGCCCCCAGGAACACAAAGATTAGTCATTGCTTTGGTCTGGAGGGAGGGGCAAGAAACCCAGAACGCCACAGGTTTCGAAACCCCTGCAGCCCTACGAACACCGACTCCGTGTTCACAAGCACTAGGAGTGAAGAGGCAAAGTCCAGAGACCACTCCCAGTGCCGGATTTACATATAAGCTAAACAAGCTCTAGCTTAGGGCCCCACTCTCTTAGGGGCCCCCAAAAAAATTAATGGGGAAAAACTGGATGTACATTTCCAAAATTTATTGTTGTTTAGTCGTTTAGTTGTGTCCGACTCTTCATGACCCCATGGACTAAGTTTGTTATTGGTGTCTGAAGAAGTGTACATGCACACGAAAGCTCATACCAATAACAAACTTAGCTGGTCTCTAAGGTGTTGTTGTTGTTGTTGTTCTTTAGTTGTTTAGTCGTGTCTGCCTCTTCGTGACCCCCTGGACCAGAGCACGCCAGGCCCTCCTGTCTTCCACTGCCTCCCACAGTTTGGTCAAACTCATGCTAGTAGTTTCGAAGACACTATCCAACCATCTCGTCCTCTGTCGTCCCCTTCTCCTTATGTCCTCCATCTTTCCCAACATCAGGGTCTTTTCCAGGGAGTCTTCTCTTCTCATGAGGTGGCCAAAGTCTTGGAGCCTCAGCTTCAGGATCTGTCCTTCCAGTGAGCATTCAGGGCTAATTTCCTTCCGAATGGATTGGTTTGATCTTCTTGCAGTCCATGGGACTCTCAAGGGTCTCCTCCAGCACCAGAATTCAAAAGCATCCATTCTTCGGCGATCAGCCTTCTTGATGGTCCAGCTCTCACTTCCATACATCACGACCGGGAAAACCAGAGCTTTAACTATACGGACCTTTGTTGGCAAGGTGATGTCTCTGCTTTTTAAGATGCTGTCTAGGTTTGCCATCGCCTTTCTCCCAAGAAGCAGGCATCTTTTAATTTTGTGGCTGCTGTCACCATCTGCAGTGATCATGGAGCACAAGAAAGTAACATTTCCAAAATATAAGATAAAAAACAAATGAAATAAAACCTACATACAGCAACAGTGTTTTGTGTGTGTGGACCTGTTAGGTCCATAAATTACCATATAGCATATACAGTAGACCAGGGGTCTGCAAGGTTTACCTCGCCTGAGCTGGTTCACTCCAGCGGACATCCCTCCATGGACCGGATTGTGTGTGCACATGAGCGCCCGCGCCTGCAATTTCCAGCATCTGCGCAGACAGGATTTTAGGTGCTGCACTGCGCTGGTTTAGCGCAGCGCATGGGGACTCGCTGAGCGGTCGGCTCAGTTCAGGGGCAGCTCGGGGGCTGGTTAAACGACTCCCGTGGGCTGCTTTGTGGATTTAACCTCCGGATTTAACCTCCTTCCGTCGGGCCTGTAAGACAGAGCTATTCTGCCTGGCCTTTAATTTGAATTCAGCCTGATCTTCCTTCCCCCTCCCCTTTTATGAAGATTACCCACTCTGAGACCCCACAGCTAATTCTCCCCTGGCCTCCTCGCTGGCCCAAGTAGGACCAATTCAGCCAGCTAGCCCTGGGGATTCATGTTATTCATGTTTTTATACTGTATTTTATTCTGCTTTTACAAGTAAGTGTTTTAAATTTGTTGTTAGCTGCCCTGAGCCCGGTTTTTGAACCGGGAAGGGCGGGGTATAAATAAAAATTTATTATTATTATTATTATTATTATTATTATTATTATTATTATTGTGGCCCATGGGCCTTAGGTTGCCTACCCCTGCAGTAGATCCTCAGCTTATGTTACCCTCGGGTAACGTAAACTTCGGGTTGCAAAAGCGGCAAACCCGGAAGTATATTTCCGAGTTTTGCCCCTCACGCATGCGCAGAAGTGTTCTATGCACCGTGCGCATGCACAGAAGCGTTTTCCCATGCCACGCACGTGTGCAGAAGCGGCGCCTCCAGTTGCAGAACTTCGGGATACCGCCGGATCTCCATAACGGATGCCGTCCACAACTGGAGGTACGACTGTGTTCAACACAAAAAAACAGCGACCATTTGTTGTTGGCAAAGGACAGCTGGACATATAAAGGGGCCCATTACCTTCAGGAGCTGAGGGCCTCATCCAGCCTAAATCCAGCCTTGCACCCTCCCCAAACCAGCCTTCAGCAAGCTAGTTACCCACCAATTGTTTTGGACGGCAGTCACTCCGTAGAGGAAGAACGCAGAATCATAGAACTGTTGGAAGGGACCCGAGGGTCATCCAGCCCAACCCCGTACAATGCCGGAATATCGAATTCAGCATCCGTGAGCCGTGTTCTTACAGCTGAGGAACTGCTGTAAGCTTTCCCTGAGAGACGTCTCGAACAGCCTTGTGACGCGGAGCATCTCCTTGCCTTTCATTTCTGGCAGAGATGAGTGGCAGGTTGGACATCCGATCTGCGGCAGACTCTGCCCTCTTTGTTATATTCAGGTCTCCGGTTCCAGGAACCTGGCAAGCGCTTGGCGTGACCTCAGCCGACAGATGCCCCTGCCTTTGCTCCTCGGCTCGGGGGCAAGTCCAGGCATGGAACGAGGAGCCGGCACAGAAACAATTCCATTCCAGGTCACAGGAAGGTGCTTCGTAGGCAAAGGCAAAGCAATGGCCTACGCAACCATCGGCTCAGGATTCTTCACTTGCGATTTCTGCTTTGCAGCGGGTTGGACTAGATGACCCCTGGGACCCCATCCTGCTGGGTTCCATACCTGGGAGGCCTCCAGGTACCCTGCTGCTGTTAGGAACCAACCTTCCCTAACCTGGTGCCCTCCAAACGTTTTGGACTTGTCTGCTCAGTTTCCTTGCTGAAACACTTCCATGTTTTCTCTTTTGGACAGACCTGGTATAGCGCTTGATACTCTAAAATTAATTGATTTTTAAGAAGGTGAGAACAAACTGACCTAAAAAAAAAAAAAATTCAAAAGGCAGCATTTAAAAATATGCATTCTAAAATATTCTAGCAAGGATTATGATGTTTTTAAGATACTGAAATCTGTGAGACCCCAGATTCCACCTTTGGGGGTGGGTCTAGGCCCATTATACCTGAAGGAGCGTCTCCACCCCCATCGTTCTGCCCGGACACTGAGATCCAGCACTGAGGGCCTTCTGGCGGTTCCCTCCTGCGAGAAGTGAGGTTACAGGGAACCAGGCAGAGGGCCTTCTCGGTGGTGGCGCCCACCCCGTGAAATGCCCTCCCACCAGATGTCAAAGAGAAAAACAACTACAGTTGACGCTCGGTTTGCGAACGTGATCCGTGCGAGATGCATGTTCGCAACCCGCAGTGTTCATACTCCGAGTCTGCCCACACACAGGTTGCGATTTGGCACTTTCACGCAAAGCGCGATTTAGTGCTTCTGTGCATGCGCGACCGCCGGAACCCGGAAGTAACCCGTTCCAGTACTTCCAGGTTTCGGCAGTCCACAACCTGAAGCGGCTGTAACCCGAGGTGTGACTGTACCAGACTTTTAGAAGACATCTGAAGGTAGCCCTGTTTAGGGAAGCTTTTAATGTTTGATGTTTTATCATGTTTTTAATATTCTGTTGGGAGCTGCCAAAAGTGGCTGGGGAAACCCAGCCAGGTGGGAGGGGTATAAATAGTAAATGATGATGATGATGATGATGGAAGCCCAAGGAGGTGCATGTGGGGGGTTCTAAACCATGCCCTTCTTTTTCAGGTGGGCAGACAGGCTGAGTGCGCGAGGATGCAATGCCACAAGCGAAGAGCACACCTTCCAACATCCCTTCCTCCAGGTACTGCCAGATGGACTCTGCCTGCTTCCACGTAACGTAGAGGCTTCCATCCTCCTTTGATTGCATATCTGCCCATTTTGGCCCTGAGGTGCTGCCCCCAAATGGCCAGGTTGCTGGCAGGGGCTCCCTTCAGATCCCATAAAACCTGTTTTGAATCAGCTGTGCTGGCCGCTGGTTTCTTTCTACGCACAATTCAGGGGGCTCACGTCAGTGTTCAAAGCCCTAAATGACATAGCTGTCAACTTTTCCTTTTTCTTGCAAGGAATCCTATTCGGAATAAGGGAATTTCACATTAAAAAAGGGAAAAGTTGACAGCTATGTAAATGGATCAGGCCCCACATACCTGAAAGTCTCCTCCCCGACAGACCCTCTCGGGTGCTGAGATCAGCAGAGGGATCCTCTTGGTCAGGGGTCGGCAACGTGCGGCCCATGGGCCGGATGCGGCCCACAAAGAACATTTTACTGGCCCACAAGCCGCCCCTGAACCAAGCCACCTGCTCGGCGAGTCCCAGCGCGCTGCCCTAAACTGGCGCAGTGTGGCGCAGGGACTCGCCGAGTGGCACCGAAAATTGCGTCTGCGCATGTCCAGACACCAAAAATTGCTTCTGTGCATTCGCGATTATCAGCATCTGGGCATGCGCAGAAGCAATTTCCAGCACCGCAGACATGTGCAGATGCAATTTCCGGCGTCATGTTGCAGCAGTCTGGCCCACGGAAACCTTGCTGACCCCTGCTCTTGGTCATGGGTAGGCAAACTAAGGTCTGGGGGCTGGATCCGGCCCATTCGCTTTCTCAATCCGCCCCATAGATGGTCCGGGAATCAGCATGTTTTTACATGAGTAGAAGGTGTGCTTTTATTTAAAATGCATCTCTGGGTTATTTGTGGGGCATAGGAATTTGTTCATTCCCCCCCCCCTCCAAAATACAGTGGTACCTCTCGATATGAACGGGATCCGTTCCGGAGCCCTGTTCGCATCCTGAACTAAACGTAAGACGTGACTGCACGTGCGCGGGTCACGTTTCACCACTTCCGTGCGTGCGCATGACATCATTTTGAGCATCTGCGCATGCGCGAGCGGCGAAACCCAGAAGTAACGTGCTCCGTTACTTCTGGGTCACCGCGGAGCACAACCCGAAAATATTCATCCCGAAGCTACTTCAACCCGAGGTATGACTGCATAGTCCGGCCCCCCACAAGGTCTGAGGGACAGTGGACTGGCCCCCTACTGAAAAAGTTTGCTCAGCCCTGTCCTAGAAGCACATAGCTACAGTGTTTGGAAGCAACCCCCTGGACTGTGGAAATCATGTTGCTTTTCTGCTACTGGTCATGATCCAGAAAGCTCACAGGCCCCCTTTCCTCCCTCCTAGGCCGTGGGCATGTTCCTGGGCGAGTTCTCCTGCTTGGCTGTCTTCTACCTCCTGCTGTGCCATGACCGGCGGAGGCCAGAGCCCACCATGGACCCCCCTCAGTCCTACAACCCTCTCCTTTTCCTGGCTCCAGCCCTGTGCGACATGACAGGGACTAGCCTCATGTATGTGGGTAAGTGATGATTCGGGGTAGCTTTGACCTCTGCAAAAACTTGGGGGTGTGGAGAACCCTGCTGGGAACCTCTCTCTCTCTCACAAACTCATATTTCTCAAGGAAAGGAGGAGCAGAAATGCTTGCAATACGTCTCTTAATATTTGGAGTATTTACAGAAGTACTGTTTCTGGAGGACAGGGGGCGGGCGGGTGTGGAGGACTCCCTGGTCCTGAATGGGGTAACTGTGCCCCTGAAGGACCAGGTGCGCAGCCTGGGAGTCATTTTGGACTCACCGCTGTCCATGGAGGCGCAGGTCAGTTCTGTATCCATGGCAGCTGTCTAACCAGCTCCATCTGGTACGCAGGCCGAGACCCTACCTGCTTGCAGACTGTCTCGCCAGAGTGGTGCATGCTCTAGTCCTCTCCCGCTTGGACTACTGCAATGCGCTCTACATGGGGCTACCTTTGAAGGTGACCCGGAAACTGCAACTAATCTAGAATGCAGCAGCCAGACTGGTGACTGGGAGCGGCCGCCGAGACCACATAACACCAGTCTTGAAAGACCTATACTGGCTCCCAGTACGTTTCCGAGCACAATTCAAAGTGTTGGTGCTGACCTTGAAAGCCCTAAATGGCCTCGGTCAGTATAGCTGAAGAGGCGTCTCCACCCCCATCGTTCTGCCCGGACACTGAGGTCCAGCTCCTAGGGCCTTCTGGCGGTTCCCTCATTGCGAGAAGCGAGGTTACAGGGAACCAGACAGAGGGCCTTCTTGGTAGTGGCTCCCGCCCTGTGGAACGCCCTCCCTTCAGATGTCAAGCAAATAAGCAGCTCTCTTATCTTTAAAAGACATCTGAAGGCAGCCCTGCTTAGGGAAGTTTTTAATATTTAATGCTGTATTGTTTCTAACCTTTGATTGAAAGCCGCCCAGAGTGGCTGGGGAGACTCAGCCAGATGGGCGGGGTATAAATAATAAATTATTATTATTACTATTATTATTATCACTGCAATTTCCTATGCCTGGACTGGGTGAGGAAGCGTAAAACCAGCCTGTCCTGACACTGTTCTTTCCTTGCTAAGCAAACACAAGCTCTGCAGATCTTTAAATTTAAAAGGGGGCCAGATGTTGCTGCAGCAATTGAAAAACTAGGGGTCAGCACAGTTTTCCCAGTAGTTTTAGAGTAGTTTTACTCAGGATAGGTCTTCTGTCTGTTTCCCACTGCATGCCCCCATGGCCCCCTTCTATTTCCCCTCCCCTCTCATCCTTTTATATATTTCTATTAATTTTTATATAAAAAGATGAGAGGGGAGGGGAAATTTCAAATTTATTTACTTTGGTACCTTGGTTCTCAAAAGTAATCCGTTTCGGAAGTCCGTTCCAAAACCAAAGTGTTCCAAAACCAAGGCATGCTTTCCCATAGAAAGTAATGCAAAAGGAATTAATCTGTTCCAGACTTAAAAACAACCCCTATTGAACAGCAGTATAACATGAATAATTCATCAAACATTAAAAGCTTCCCTGAACAGGGTTGCCTTCAGATGTCTTCTAAAAGTCAGATAGCTGTTTATTTCTTTGACACCTGGTGGGAGGGCGTTCCACAGGGTGGGCACCACCACCGAAAAGGCCCTCTGAATGGTTCCCTGTAACTTGGCTTCTCGCAGTGAGGGAACCGCCAGAAGGCCCTCGGAGCTGGACCTCAGTGTCCGGGCTGAACGATGGAGGTCTACTGGGCTGAGGCCATGTAGGTCTTTCAAGACCGGTGTTATATGGTCTCAGTGGCCGCTCCCAGTCACCAGTCTAGCTGCCGCATTCTGGATTAGTTGTAGTCTCTGGGTCACCTTCAAAGGTAGCCCCACATAGAGCACATTGCAGTAGTCCAAGCGGGAGATAACCAGAGCATGCACCACTCTGGGGAGACAGTCTGCGGGCAGGTAGGGTCTCATTCTGTGTACCGTATAGAGCTGATAAACAGCTGCCCTGGACACAGAATTGACCTGTGCCTCCATGGACAGCTGTGAGTCCAAAATGATCCCCAGGCTGTGCACCTGGTCCTTCAGGGGCACAGTTACCCCATTCAGGACCAGGGAGTCCTCCACACCTGCCCGCCCCTTGTCCCCCCAAAACAGTACTTCTGTCTTGTCAGGATTCAACCTCAATCTGTTAGCCGCCATCCATCCTCCAAAACAATCCAGAGCAAACTCTTCCCGTGTGTGTGTCTGGTACTAAATATCCTTGAATTATTTCTTATTTCCTCCTCCGCCCCTCTTTCCCCCCCGTCCAGCTCTGAACATGACCAGCGCGTCCAGCTTCCAGATGCTGCGAGGAGCCGTGATCATCTTCACTGGCCTTCTCTCGGTGGCCTTCCTTGGACAGAAGCTGGTGCTCAGCCAGTGGCTGGGCATCCTGATCACCATTGTGGGGCTGGTGGTGGTCGGCTTGGCAGACCTGATGAGCAACGGAGATCACGAGCACAAGCTCAGCGAGGTCATCACAGGTAGGGCAGGGCGGGGAGAATATTCAGCCACTCATGACTGAGGGGAAGTGCGTGGAACAGGTCTCAGTGTTTCGATTTCTGGGAATGGAGTTGAGAGACGACCTAACCTGGGGAGAAAACAGCAAAGACCTGGTGAAGAGAACACAGCAGAGGTTATATTTTCTGAAAATCCTCCGGAAAAACAATCTCTCAAAGGACCTGTTGATGGCATTTTACCATTACACTGTGGAGAGCGTACTAACTTATGGTCTGTGTGTGTGGTTTGGGAGCTGCACGGCCAGGGAAAAAACAATGCTGTCCAGAGATGTAAAGACTGCGGAGAGAATAATTGGGTGCACTCTTCCCACCTTGCATCAAATCTATGCTTCCAGGTGCCATAAGAAAGCGGCAGAGATAGCACATGATAGTACGCACCCCGGAAATGATCTCTTTCAGCTTCTGCCTTCTGGAAGAAGGTATAGGGTTATAAAGGCCAGGACTAGCCGCCTGAAAAACAGTTTCTACACTAATGCAATTCTGGTTCTAAACGCAGCATAAGGGGTCTCTGTAGTATAGTGTATTTTAAAGTGGGGTTTTAGAGTTTTTTTAGGGGTTTTTGAATGTTTTATGTAGTTTTTTTGTAGTTTTTTTGTAGTTTTTTTGTAGTTTTATGTAGTTTTATGTAGTTTTTCAATTTCATTGTTCCGCAAGGGACAATGACAATAAAGATAGTGTATCGTATCGAGAGCCAAAGGGGGGGGTCCCCAATACCAGGAGGACGGCTCTGGTGGCCTCCTGCAGCGCTCCTTTCCTTCGGGGTCCTTGCTTCTCTCTCCCGCTCCTAATTCTGTCGTTCTCAAATTGGTGGGTACAAACAGAACTTCACATCTTATACAATATTTTTTGGACTTCCATCAACGCCTCTGATGATTTTCCGTTCTCATCGCTTATTGTGCATTTCTTAATTTCATATTACCTTATCTTTAACTAATAATTCTCCTCGTTGTCTTTTTTGCAATATTTCAAATAATTCACTTTACAAAACGTATTGCAGACTAGCGTAAATCTGTCCATCACAATTACTTTTCAAATAGTCTGTAAATTTACTCCAGTCTTCCGGTGAATCTCTGGTCCCGCAGGTTTTGAATCCAGGGTCAAATAAATTCATCTCCTCTACAGTTGGGGGCTACCTTGGCTATGTAATTTGTTCTGATTTTCCTAGTGGCAGTCGCAAAGAGTGCTACATGCCAGGTCACATACTTATCTGTGTCTGCGAGGGTTAAGGTTAGGGGGAGTGGGGGCGCCAGGCCCTTTCAGAACTGCCCAGACTCCCCTTTTTTTCTCTCCTGCAGGGGACCTTCTGATCATCATGGCCCAAGTGATTGTCGCCATTCAAATGGTGCTGGAACAGAAGTTTGTCTACAAGCACAACGTCCACCCCTTGCAGGCTGTGGGCACGGAAGGTGAGCAAGCAAACAGGTGCTGGGGGAGCGGATCGGGGGCTTTGTCTTTTATTTCTAGGACTTCGCTCCCTTCTCCATCGTTCTGCCCGGACACTCAGGTCCTGCTCTGAGGGCCTTCTGGTGGTTCCCTCGGTGCGAAAAGCCAAGTTACAGGGAACCAGGCAGAGGGCCTTCTCGGTGGTGGCGCCCGCCCTGTGGAACGCCCTCCCACCAGATGTCAAAGAGAAAAATAACTACCAGTCACACAGTCAATCATTCGGTAGCTGAACTGGGTTCCACACAGTAACAAAAACAAAACAAATAGAGCCGTAAAAACAAATACGCAAAATAAATAGCAAAAACAGACAGACCTCAGAGTAACACTCAAAACGGAAGTGTGGCACTCAAGTTGGAAGCGTAACTCTCAAAAGGGAGCACATTCAGCTTCCGAAAAAAGTTGGCAAACAGGAACACTTACAGTGGATGCTCGGGTTGCAAACGTGATCCATGCGGGATGCACGTTCGCAACTCGCAGCGGCGCTTTTGCGCACGCACAGGTTGCAATTCGGCACTTCTGCACATGCACTTCTGCGCAATTTAGTGTTTCTGCGCATGCGCAACCCCTGGAAGTAACCCGTTCCGGTACTTCCGGGTTTTGGCAGGTCCGTAACCCAAAAAAATGTAGCCTGAAGCATCTGTAACCCGAGGTACGACTGTACTTCCGGGTTTGCAGTGTTTGGGTTCCAAGTTGTTTGAGTACCAAGGCATTTGAGAAGCAAGATACCACTGTTCTGGCTATGTGCAGATCATTCATTACTGGCTACATGCAGCTCATTCAATAGCCACCCTCTTCCAGTGCCTCACTTTCTCAAAACTACGTCCAACATCAAAGAAGGTCCCCAGCCCTATCACTTCCTCCTAACTAACTGATTAGGACATTAAAGGCTGTTCTCATGCCATCAAAGAACTTACCGTATTTTTCGTCTATAAGACGCACTTTTTCCCTCCTAAAAAGTAAGGGGAAATGTGTGTGCGTCTTACGGAGCGAATGCAGGCTGCGCAGCTATCCCAGAAGCCAGAACAGCAAGAGGGATTGCTGCTTTCACTGCACAGAGATCCCTCTTGCTGTTCTGGCTTCTGGGATTCAGAATATTTTTTTTCTTGTTTTCCTCCTCCAAAAACTAGTTGCGTCTTACCGTCTGGTGCATCTTATAGAGCGAAAAATACGATAACAAGAGACATGGAGGGGGAAGGAATAGAAGCAGGAAGGATAACCGTGTCAGATCACTAACTCCTCAAAATACAATTTATCTTCCGGATAGATCGCCCATACAGTGGGAGGGTCATTGTTTCAGTCTACACCTCTCGTTCGGTTAGTTGACGGAAAGCCATGGCCCACGTCCCCCTTTCTGAGCACCTCTCTCTCCTCCCTGCTCAGGGTTTTTCGGCTTCCTCATCCTCTCCCTCCTGCTGGTCCCCATGTACTTCATCCCAGCGGGCAGTTTTGGGAGCGGACCGCGCCGCGTCCTGGAGGACGCCCTGGACGCCTTCTGCCAGATCGGCCGGGCGCCGCTCATCGCCGTGGCTCTGCTGGGCAACATCAGCAGCATCGCCTTCTTCAACTTTGCCGGCATCAGCGTCACCAAGGAGATCAGCGCTACCACCAGGATGGTGCTAGACAGCCTGCGCACCGTGGTCATCTGGGCCGTCAGCCTGGCTGTGGGCTGGGAGGTCTTCCATGCCCTCCAGATCCTCGGGTTCTTCATCCTCCTGCTGGGCGCCGCCATCTACAACGGCCTCCACCAGCCCTTACTGGCACGGCTGCCCTGGCGGAGGGCGGCAGATGCAGATGCGGATAGGGAGGGCCTCTTGGCCGCGGATGGAGCCTCCATCAATGGGGACAGCTGACCGCCAAGCAGCGCCCTTGCCCACTCCAGAGCTTGGCCAGACCTCTGCTGGGCGGACTGGCCAGCTTCTCAGGCTGGAGCACGAGACTGGTTTGGGGGTCTGCGTTGCCGTGAAATGTCGGGACGTTGCTCTGCCACCTGGCTCCTTGAGCAACTGCCAAGGACATGCCCTCTGCTTTTGCTTGACCACATCTCTCATCGTCCCTGGCCGTGATGGGAGCGGGAGACCCAATGTGAGCTCGACATTGCCTGCTTTAAGCAATTGGTTGAGGGTTTCCTGTCGCTGGTAGGCCCTCAGCAATCGGCCTGTGAGACATCTCTGGGCAGCTCGACTCCCAGACTGAATCGGCTTGCTTTGTGGGGACCCCTAACACCACTTTCCAGGACTTTCCCCCAACTTCCTTCACCCAAAGGTGATAAGGGAGGTTTCCTAACAACCCTTCCCAGTAAGCAATTCCCTCTTTCCGCCCCTTCTGCTAAACAAAATATTTCTATTTGCTCTCATCCCCGCCCAAAAGGATGCCCAGAGTGGTACAGATGCCCAGAGTCCAGAAATATTTCCCAGAATCCCCTCTGATGCGGCAACGAAGTCTAACCTCTCCCTGGCTGGCCACCTTCAAGGTGTTTCAGATAGCAGCACCATCTGGGCTGTGGCGGGTGGAAGTTGTCGCCCCGAACATCTCAAAAGGGGGTCCCAGGCTGATGAAGTCTGCTCTAACTTGGCAGTTCGATGTTGTTTTTCCCCACTGGGTCTGTTCCAAACCTCCCTAAGAAAAGCAAATGAGCATCTTTTTCTTAGGCCTCCCCTGTTTCTATTACACTTGGGGTTCTGCAGGAGGCGGCGCCTCAGATCGGGCCCCTTGAGGCTAGAGTTCGAATCGGTGGCATGGGAATCACTTCACAACCCTCACACCAGTGGCAGTGGGTGAAGTTGTGGGTGACCTGAGAGTCCTTTGCCCTGTGGCACGGTGGGTCTCTGGGCCTTGCCTATTAGATCAGCTTTGGGCTGCCAAAATTACTGGGGGTACCCATTGATAGAGGCTCCTTCCCCGACGGATCACGTAGCTGCGATTGGGAGCTGTGGGGAAGGGAACACCCCAGGAATGCCCCCACGTATGACGCTGCTGCCGCCTTGTCCACATTTTGGGGGGACAGGGGTGTCTGCTTCTTCCTAAGGCTGGAGCTGAGTGATGGGGATTGAAGGAATCCTCGATGCTCCCTTAGCATACTCAAGAGGAGGCAGCACTCCGGTTCCTTCGTCCGTCATGTGACGGATTATTCCCCCTCGTTCCGAGCATTTTGGAGGGGGCCCAGAGAGCTCACTCCTCAACCCTCTCCTGATTCTGTTCGGAGCCTGCGAAATGTGTTGCCCCCCCCCCAGCTATCGCGAGTCCTGGGACCTTAATTTCCCACTGCTAGCAAGGTGAAGGTGAGAGCTGAAGTCTTGCCCAGTTGTAGGGGACTTAAGAGGGCTCTCTGGTGCCACTTTGGGTTTCGGTCGTATGGAGAGCACCCCTCTCTCTAGCATCCAAGCCACGAACACAGCTGGTCTAAGCTGCGCAGCCAGGATCCGTCTCCTCGACAAAGTTCTCAGGTGCTGAGCAGACCCACTTCGGTGTTATGGGCGATGAGAGGGAGGGATGGGCTTGTCTTTGCCTTGGGACTATGAACAAGAATGCATTTATTCACCAATAAAAACTGTCTGATCTTAAGGCTGTTTCTAAAAAAACAAGACTGGCTGAACCTCTCTTTTTTAACATGTGGGCTTTTGATGGCATGTATGAGCCCAGGGCTCTCTTTTTGGGGGTTGGGACAAGGGGGAGTGGCAAGATTAAAAGGTTCTTTAATTCCTCCTCACTTTCTGCCATCAAGGTTGTGTCATCTGCATATCTGAGGTTGTTGATATTTCTTCCAGCAAACTTAATTCCGGCTTGGGATTCATCCAGCCCAGCCTTTCGCATGTTGAATTCTGCATATGAGTTAAATAAGCAGGGAGACAATATACAGCCTTGCCGTACTCCTTTCCCAATTTTGAACCAATCAGTTGTTCCATATCCAGTTCTAATTGGAGTGGCTTGTCGGTTCCTGCTCCAGGTGGATCATGTTTGGTCAAAACTCTCCACTATGACCTGTCCATCTTGGGTGGCCCTGCACGGCATAGCTCATAGCTTCTCTGAGTTATTCAAGCCCCTTCGCCACTGCAAGGCAGTGATCCAGGAAGGGCTTTAAAACTATAATACATTATAAAAAAATTACTTTATATACTTATTTATAAGACTTCAGTTATCCCCAGGGTAAAAAAAAGGGGGGCGCACATTATCTACCTGGTCCGGGACCTCTGCCTGGCTCTGCAAGGTCCTGCTCCCAGGCACCAGAATTTGTCCAATGCGCAAAGCCAGCAAAGTAAGGAGAAGGATGGATCTATGGGGCGAGAGACCTCTAGGGGGCGGCGAAAGAGACCAGCTGCAGCGGATCTTCCTCCGCGGGACTTTCGCTTTCCTTTTCCGCGGTGCGCGCAGCAGCCGGGAACCGTGCGCGCTCAAGGCCGTGGAGAGGGGCGAGGGCTTCCACCCAGGGGGTCCCAACACCCCAAATCCCGGATTGAGAGCCGCGCCCCGGGGGTCCCAGCCGGGGAGAAGCCGACTTCCAATTCCCCCTGCAGCGCGTTCCGCAGGTTAACTCCTCGGACCTTGGCCGGCCAGAGGAGAGATCCAGCCCGGAGGGCGCGGCTCTTTCCGGGGATCGGGGCCCTGGGCGCTGCGGAGCAGACAGGGTCGGGGATCGACTGAGCGCCGGATCCAACCCCACCGAGTTATGTCCGGGAGGTGGGAAGACCAGAGCAAGGCAGAGAAGCTCCGCCAACAGGCATCCCATAGCCAGGTGAGATGGAGGGAGGCGAGGGATGGGCGAGGCACTCTGCACATGCTCGGTAGCGGCGGCTTCAGGTCAGGGGAGACGCCTCTCCTCCCGTGCAGAGAGCCCCACCCAATGCAGAAATTGGGGGAAGGCAAAGCTTCCTTTGCTGGTGACGGGACCCGGGGGGCGGGGCGCGTTCCTGAACCAGAGCAAAGTTCGTAAAGGGGGGTACCTCACCCACCTTGCAGGGCTGTCTTGGGCATAAAATGGGGAGAACCATTTCGGCCCCAGCATCACGCGCCTTAATTGGGACGCGGGTGGCGCTGTGGGTTAAACCACAGAGCCTAGGACTTGCCAATCAGAAGGTTGGCAGTTCAAATCTCCGCGATGGGGTGAGCTCCCATTGTTTGGATGGAAATAGGGAAAACCTCGCCATTGTCCCTGTGCTCACAAATCCTGCCTTAAGAGCACATTTGGGTATGTGGGACATGGGTGGCGCTGTGGGTTAAACCACAGAGCCTAGGACTTGCTGATCAGAAGGTCGGCAGTTTGAATCCCCACAACCAGGTGAGCTCCCGTTGCTCGGTCCCAGCTCCTGCCAACCTAGCAGTTCGAAAGCACACAGTGCAAGTAGATAAGTAGGTACCGCTCCGGTGGGAAGGTAAACGGCGTTTCCGTGTGCTGCTCTGGTTCGCCAGAAGTGGCTTAGTCATGCTGGCCACATGACCCGGAAGCTGCACGCCGGCTCCCTCGGCCAGTAAAGCGAGATGAGCGCTGCAACCCCAGAGTCGGCCACGACTGGACCTAATGGTCAGGGGTCCGTTTACCTTTACCTATCACACACCTTAAAACCCAGGCCAAAATGGGATGGTTACAGAAGATACATTCAGAAATACATTAATATTTTTTTCTCCGTGCTAGCATTTGAGTGATAAAAGAACTAAAAGGAGGTGGACAAGTAAGGATTTATTATATCTTCAGAATGCATTGGAAAATTTGTATAGAAAGGTTTATTGTTTTGCGCACATTCGATTGTAAGATAAAATATATGCAAAGGGACTTGACAGGAAGTCAAAATTGAAGAAAAGATTTTGGAAGATGAAAGGGGGGGAAATATTTACTTTTATTATTATCATTTTGGGTGTGTGGGTGTCTGCACATATGTGTGTTTTTGTATGGGATGTTTGGGAGGAAATAAGACAGTAAATAACAAACGAAATATTGATGTATGTAATTTTTATTTCTTAATTATATTTAGTGGTAGTATGGTTGTATTGTTTTTTGTAACATAAAACCATTCAATAAAAATTATTTTTAAAAAATAAAATAAAACCTAGGCCAAAATCTAGGGGGGGGGGTGCCAGGAATCATAGTTTTGCAAGCTCCCTCCCGGCGTCTCACGCTATAACTCCCATCAGCCTTGGACAGCATGGCCAGTACTCATGGGCTACAAAGTTCAGCAATACCTGTTTGTGCTGTTTTTGAGGGGCACCCTCTGTGTTCGCAGCACCGAGAGCAAGGCCAGGCAGAGAGCAGAGCTGGTTCACTGTCAAAGCAAACATCGAGTCGGGCAGAAAAAGGCTCTCTGGACTCAGAGCCGCAGGCAAGTAACAGAGTCATCTTCTTAAGCTGCTGATGGGAAGTTCATTAATTCTTTTTCAATATTGTGCTTTTATATCATTGCAATTTGCTGTGGGACCTCGTGCCGAGGGGCAGGTGAGAAACCAATAAGATAGGAATGGTGATTATATCAATCATCAAAGATGGAGGGGTTGTTACTGGCATCAGTCTCTGTCTTGAGAGACAATGGAGTGTGCCTCCGGGGGTGAAGACAAAGCACTGTGTTTGCAGCGCCGAAGTGACCACCCTGGGGTGCAAGCCTCCATCAAGGTCCTGGGCTTCCCAGGTGGCAAGACTTCTTCGGGTTCTTGGCCTCGCTGAGTGTTGCGTTCCGAAGGCAAAGGAAGGATTGGACCCTGATTAATAAAATACACACAAGGTTTGGCCAGCAAGACTCTGGGAGGAAGTGCCAATAATAATCGGCCACACCCTGGCCCAGGTCCCTTTTATTAACAAAAGAACTCTTAACACAGAGCTTGTAAGAACCAATCTGATTTCCTCTGAGCATTTCAAAAAAATCACCATGTGGGGACAAAGTTAAAACTACAAAGAGCTAATTTGAGCATGCATACATTTTGGATGGCGCTGTGGGTTAAACCACAGAGCCTAGGACTTGCCGATTAGAAGGACAGCAGTTCAAATCCCTGCGATGGGGTGAGCTGCCGTTGCTCGGTCCCTGCTCCTGCCAACCTTACAGTTCGAAAGCACGTCAAAGTACAAGTAGATAAATAGGTACCACTCCGGCGGGAAGGTAAACGGCGTTTCCGTGCGCTGCTCTGGTGTCATGCTGGCCACATGACCCGGAAGCTGTACGCCGGATCCCTCAGCCAGTAAAGCGAGATGAGCGCCGCAAACCCAGAGTCGGCCACGACTGGACCTAACAGTCAGGGGTCCCTTTACCTTTACATTTTGGGTAAATAAAACAGGAATCAAGGAGGAATGGATTTAGCAAACCCCAGAGGTCATAAGGAAAGGAAGGACAGGCAAGGAAAGATAGTATTTACCATCTCCTTGTGAACTCTCTTCCTGGCCCTTGTTGTTTAGGCATTTAGTCATGTCCGACTCTTCCAATTCCACTGAGAGCCAGTATGATGTAGTGGTTAAGAGCGATAGACTCGTAATCTGGGGAACCGGGTTCGCTTCCCTGCTCCTCCACCTGCAGCTGCTGGGTGACCTTGGGCCAGTCCCACTTCTCTGAAGTCTCTCAGCCCCACTCACCTCACAGAGTGTTTGTTGTGGGGGAGGAAGGGAACGGAGAATGTGGGCCGCTTTGAGACTCCTTTGGGTAGTGATAAAGCGGGATATCAAATCCAAACTCTTCTCCCCACCTTGAAAACCTGCACACACCCCTTTTCAGCCAGCCCCCAAAAAAGTACAGGGATGGAGCCTGCCTAGTGTCAATTGGCAGGGAGTTCCAAAGGGCAGGTGCTGTCTCAGAAAAGTAATCTCTGCTTCAGAGTGGAGAAACCCAGGTTCAAGATCCCAGCTTGGCCACAAACTTCCCATGTGAAGTGGAGCCTGTCCCTAGGCCGCTGCTTGGCCACCTCACAGGGCTGTTGTTAGGATTAGAGGCTGGATGAAAGTTGCATCTTCCTAGGTAGTGGCTGGGAATCTGGGGTCCTGCTTGCAAGCTTCTTCCCATGGGGGCATCTGGGCAGTGAAATAAAAAAAAATAAGGTCATATATATATGACCTTATATCTATCTATATCTATATCTATATCTATATCTATATCTATATCTATATCTATATATATCTATATCTATATCTATATCTATATCTATATCTATATCATCTATATCTATATCTATATCTATATCTATCTATCTATCTATCTATCTATCTATCTATCCGATGATAAATGTTCATAACTGCATATATAAACCACATGTCTGAAACCCCACAGAAAAAGTCCTGAAACCATTTTGTCCCTCCCAAATTGACCTCAAATATTTTTCTGCAAAGTCGAAAGAAAATGGAAAAGCCTCCCCATTGTCTTTTCCTTCACAAATCCTGTCTTAAGGGTATGTCTGTGTTTAAATAGGGTGTGAACCTGTGACCTGACTCAGGAACTAAGTATTTATCATTGCAAAAAACTGGCCAGGCTCCCCAGGGTGTCCAATCAAGTGGCCATTAACAGGTAACCTGCCAGACAGGAGATAAACAAGGCACTCTGATTTCTGTTGTAGACCGCCTTTTCTGTGATGCATGTATGATATTTCTGGGGGTGGTCTTGGACTCCAGGGTGGGCAATTTAAAATGTCTATATAAATGTGCTTGCACGCATGCCTTGGGTTCCTCCTCCTTTCCTGCGTGTGGTGAGTGAGCACCCTGTTGCAACAGTTAATAAAGATCAGCCTTACACGCTGCTTTGCTTCTCAATATTCTCTGGTTGGCCTCTGCTATTTTCCCCGACCGATGGAGAACCTGCAAAGGACTCTACAAGGGCTCTTGTGTCCCCCATAAGGGAACAAGGGCAGATTTCCGTTTATTACAGCAGACACTGTGGGAAAAGGATGCTGTGCTACATGGGGCCCCCTTGGCTCTTTAATCCACCTGCAGTGTTCATGCATGAGCAAGGTGAGACTCCTGCCTTGCAGGGGGTTGGACTAGATGACCGCTGGGTTCCCTTCGATTCTCCTCCAAGGCAGCATTCCCAGTGCGTGGCTATTGTCTCCTTAGTGAGGCTGGTCTTCTCTCTTGCTTGCTTTATGTTCGTTCTGCTTTTAAGAGGCTTCTTCTCGTGCCTACAGCCTTCGAAATCGAACAGCCACTATTATTCACCAATGGGAGGAACCTCAAGCCAGACGAAAACCAACCCTCCACAGTCAGAGATGCAGGCAAGTCCTAAAATCAACGCCAGGAAACCCCGGGGCTGGTTTTAACTTCCAGGCACCCCCTCAGTGGGGGTCTTTGGGCTGCTTCGTTATCATGGATGCTTAAGTTGAGATTCCTGCCTTTTAGGGGGTTGGACTAGATGACCCGAGGGTCCCATCCAACGCTACAATTCTATTATTCCTCATGTCACTTGCCTCCTTGGAATCGCAGGATTGCCAAGTTGGAAGGGACCTCAAAGGGGCATCTAGTCCAACCCCACTGCAATGCAAGAATGTCATCATCATCATCATTTTTTCTTTGTACACCGCCTTTCCAGAGTTAAAACAATGGTCAAGGTTGCTTACAATATGAAAACAAAATATGTAATTACAAACATTGCAAAGTAGTCATAAAAACAAACAAAACACATTAAAAACTACATAGCCAATCTGAACAATTTCCACCAAAAAATAAAGATACAAAAAGTTAATATCAGTAAAAACAGCAAAAACTCCCCACTAAATGTGAGAAGCTTTGCTGCTATTACTGGTCATTATTGCTATTATTACTCTGCTGTTGCATGTGGGGGAAACGGAGTCCAGGGCAGGAAGGCAGCTCTGTCTGGTATGCAGGATGAGACCCTCCCTGCCCACAGACTGTCTTGCCAGACTGGTGCATGCTCTGGTTATCTCCCGCTTGGACTACTGCAATGCGCTCTACGTGGGGCTACCTTTGAAGTTGACCTGGAAACTACAACTAATCCAGAACTCAGCAGCTAGACTGGTGACTTGGAGCGGCTGCCAGGACCACATGACACCGGTCCTGAAAGACCTTCATTGGCTTCCAGGACGTTTCTGGGCACAATTCAAAGTGTTGGTGTTGACCTTTAAAGCCCTAAACGTCCTTGGTCCTGTATACCTGAAGGAGCGTCTCCACCCCCATCGTTCTGCCCGGACACTGAGGTCCAGTGCCAAGGGCCTTCTGGCGGTTCCCTCATTGCGAGAAGCCAAGTTACAGGGAACCAGGCAGAGGGCCTTCTCGATAGTGGCACCCACCCTGTGGAACACCCACAGATGTCAAAGAGAACAACAACTACCAAACTTTTAGAAGACATCTGAAGGCAGCCCTGTTTAGGGAAGCTTTTAACATTTGATGCATTATTGTATGTTAATATTTTGTTAAAAGCCGCCCAGAGTGGCTGGGGAAGTCCAGCCAGATGGGCAGGGTATAAATAACTTATTATTATTATTATTATTATTATTATTATTATTATTATTATTATTATTATTGCCCAACACAATAGTATAGTACAACCTGGCACCCTCCCGGCGTCTCACACTACAACTCCCATCAGCCCTGGACAGCATGGCCAGTGTTCATGGGCGATGAAGTTCAGTGATACCTGTTTGTGCTGTTTTTAAGGGGCACCCTCTGTGTTCGCAGTGCTGGGAGCAAGGTCAGACAGAGAGCAGAGGTGGTTCACCGTCAAAGCGAACATCGAGTTGGGCAGAAAAAGACTCTCTGGACTCAGAGCCGCAGGCAAGTAACAGACTCATCTTATTAAGCTACTGATGAGAAGTTCATTAATTTTTTTCAATATTGTGCTTTTATATCATTGCAATTTGCCATGGGAACCTCGTGCTGAGGGGCAGGTGAGAAACCAATAAGATAGCAATGGTGATTATATTAATCATCAAAGATGGAGGGGTTGTTGCTGGCATCCGTCTCTATCGAGGGACAATGGCGTGTGCTTCCAGGTTGAGACTCAAGTTGAGACTCCTGCCTTGCAGGGGGTTGGACTAGATGACCGCTGGGTTCCCTTCAATTCTCTTCCAAGGCAGCATTCCCAGTGCGTGGCTATTGTCTCCTTAGTGAGGCTGGTCTTCTCTCTTGCTTGCTTTATATTCGTTCTGCTTTTAAGAGGCTTCTTCTCGTGTCTACAGCCTTCGAAATCGAACAGCCGCTATTCTTCACCAATGGGAGGAACCTCAAGCCAGACGAAAACCGACCCTCCACAGTCAGAGCTGCAGGCAAGTCCTAAAATCAACGCCAGGAAACCCCAGGGCTGGTTTTAACTTCCAGGCACCCCCTCAGTGGGGGTCTTTGGGCTGCTTCGCTGTCATGGAGGGTTAAGCTGAGATTCCTGCCTTTTAGGGGGTTGGACTAGATGACCCGAGGGTCCCATCCAACGCTACGATTCTATTATTCCTCATGTCACTTGCCTCCTTGGAATCGCAGGATTGCAAAGTTGGAAGGGACCTCAAAGGGGCATCTAGTCCAACCCCACTGCAATGCAGGAATCTTATCATCATTATTTTTTCTTTGCACGCCGCCTTTCCAGAGTTAAAACAATGCTCAAGGTGGCTTACAGTACGAAAAGATTTACATAATTGCAAGCAAAGCAAAGTAGTCATAAAAATAAAACACTTTAAAAACTACATAGCCAAACTGAACAATTTCCACCTAAAAATAAAGATACGAAAAGTCAATATCAGTAACAACAGCAAAAACTCCCAACAAAATGTGAGAAGCTTTGCTGCTATTACTGGTCATTATGACTATTATTACTCTGTTGTTGCATGTGGGGGAAACGGAGTCCAGTGCAGGAAGGCTGATTGCCCGACGCAATAGTATAGTACAACCTGGCGCCCTCCTGGCGTCTCATCAGCCTTGGACAGCATAGCCAGTACTCATGGGCGATGAAGTTCAGCGATGCCTGTTTGTGCTGTTTTTAAGGGGCACTGGGAGCGAGGTGAGGCAGAGAGCAGAGGTGGTTCACCGTCAAAGCGAACATCGAGTCGGGCAGAAAAAGGCTCTCTGGACTCAGAGCCGCAGGCAAGTAACAGACTCATCTTCTTAAGCTGCTGATGGGAAGTTTCAATATTGTGCTTTTATATCATTGCAATTTGCCATGGGAATCTCCTGCTGAGGGGCAGGTGAGAAACCAATAAAATAGCAATGGTGATTATATTAATCATCAAGATGGAGGGGTTGTTGCTTGCATCCGTCTCCGTCTCAAGAGACAATGGAGTGTGCCTCCGGGGGTGAAGACAAAGCACTGTATTTGCAGCACCAAAGTGACCACCCTGGGGTGCAAGCCTCCATCAAGGTCCTGGGCTTCACAGGTAGCAAGACTACTTCTTTTTTTTTTTAATGAATATTTATTGCCATTTTCAAAAAGCATATACAAAACAAAAAGCAAAAATTAACAAAAAACATACAAAAATACAAAACAATTAAAAACACATAAAATTTCAATTACTTATTTTCTTTTACCTTATTTCTCAGACCTCCTCTCACCTCCCCTTCTAGTATTCCCATTTAAAAATTATCAGCACAGCAAATCCTTAACATATATCTCCACTTTAGTTTAATAATTTAATCCAACATAATATTATTTTACTTTACTTCTTTCTTCCATTTTATCTTTACAAACCTTATTTTTATTTAATTTAAACCCCAATTTTAACTTAACTAAATTTACACATAAATACTTATACCTCATTAATTCATCTTAAACCTTTTTCCTAAAGTTGATCAAAATTTCCCTTCCACGATTTTCCCAATTTCCATACAAATAACCAAATAAAAAATAAAAACAAGACTTCTGGCGGTTCTTGGCCTAGCTGAGGGGTTTCAAAGGAAAGCACAGCAAGACATTTGACACCTGTTTGGCTGCAGGAGTGCCGGAAGGAGGCTTACAAAGTGCCAGCCAACCATCTTAGGAGGCTCCCACAGCCCCAGGGGGGCGAGAATAATAAGATCTGGAGCTCAGCAAACAGGGATGAGACTCTTAAAAGCAGCATGAACCTGTTTGGGCTCACCTGTCCGGAGTTTTGGTTTGGGGTGCCATCAGTATGTTGATGACACCCAACTCTTTCTGTTGATGAACGGCCACCCAGACTCGGCCCCAGACACACTGATCAGATGTTTGGAAGCTGTGGCTGGATGGTTACGTGGGAGCCAGTTGAAGTTAAATCCTTCGAAGACAGAGGTCCTTTGGCTGAGGCAGGACAATATGGGATGGGGGGCAACTCCCATCTCTTGCGGGGGTGCAATTAGTGCCAGCACCGTCCGATAAGGGTTTGGGTGTAAGCTTCGACGCCCTCTTTCCATGGAGGCGCAGATTGCAGTTACAACAAAGGTGGCATTTTTTCATCTCCGCCAAGCTAAGCAGTTGGCTCCTTACCTCTCTTGCCCTGACCTAGCCACTGTGATCCACGCGACGGTCACCTCCAGACTGGATTATTGTAACTCGCTCTACGTGGGGCTGCCCTTGAGACTGACCTAGAAACTCCAGCAGGTGCAGAATGTCGCAGTGAGACTCCTTACGGGGTCCTCTCCACGGGACCACATTCACCCGGTGCTATACCAGCTGCACTGGCTCCCGGTGGAGTACAGGATCAGGTTTAAGGTGCTGGTTTGAACCTTCAAAGCCCTATACGGCCTAGGACACTCGTACCTACGGGACTGCCTCTCCTGGTATGCCCCACAGAGGAACTTACGGTCTGCAAATAAAAACATCTTGGAGGTCCCAGGCCACAGAGAAGTTAGGCTGGCCTCAACCAGAGCCAGGGCTTTTTCGGCCATGGTCCCGAACCGGTAGAACGCTCTGTCCCAAGAGACTAGGACCCTGCGGGACTTGACATCTTTCTGCAGGGCCAGCAAGACAGAGCTGTTCCACCAGGCCTTTGGCCAAGGCACAGTCTGACCCACCTCCTTTGGAAATCCTCACAGAACTCTAGCCCAATGGTTGCCATTAATTTGATTTTGAACTGATTTTAGAACAAATTGATTTTAGAATGCTGTGTTACTTTTATTGTTGTTAGCCACTCTGAGCCTGGCTTCCGCTAGGGAGAGCGAGATATAAATAAATAAAAAGTTTTGTTGTTGTTGTTGTTATCTCTATTCACAGGACCAGGTTCAAGACACAGCAGAGAGTGGAAGTTGCTCCACGGCAAACGGAGCATCGCGTCAGACAGAGGCGGACTCTCTGGAGTCACAGCTGCAGGCAAGTAACTGAGAGACATCATAGACTTGTAGCATTGGAAGGGACCCCAAGGGGCATCTAGTCCAACCCCCTGCAGTACTGGAATAATAGCCTGATGACATTCAAAACAGGAAAAGTTAACTGCATCTTTTTCTTCTTTTTCAAAACTCAATTAAAATGACTTTGTTTAATTAATTGGTCATAACACCAGAAAGTACAATACGATACAATAATCTTTATTGTCATTGTCCCATACAGAACAACGAAATTGAAAAAATCTACATCAGACATTCAGAAACCAACAAGCCTGCTATCCCAGCTATCCTAACCTGGTTATCCCCCTAAAAACTCTGATACCCCATTCTTAAAATACAATATACTCCTGTAGAGACTCCTTATACTGCGTTTAAAACCAGAATTGCATTTGGGTAGAAACCGTTTCTCAGGCAGCTAGTCCTAGTCTTTATAACCCTGTACCAAGGTGGGAAGAGCACACCCAATTATTCTCTCTGCAGTTTTTACAACCCTGGGTGGCATTGTTTTTTCCCTGGCCGTGCAGCTCCCAAACCACACACACAGACCATAGGTTAATACACTCTCCACACTACAATGGTAAAATGCCATCAACAGGTCCTTTGAGAGATTGTTTTTCTGGAGGATTCTCAGAAAATATAACCTCTGCTGTGCTCTCTTCATCAGGTCTTTGCTGTTTTCTCCCCAGGTTAGGTCGTCTCTCAACTCCATTCCCAGAAATCGAAACACTGAGACCTGTTCCACGCACTTCCCCTCAGTCATGAGTGGCTGAATATTCAGTTTACATTTCCTAAAGTCCACAATAATCTCTTTTGTTTTCTTTAAGTTAAGGAGTAAGTTATTTTTCCTGTACCACTCCCCCAACTGCTCAACTTCCTTCCTATAGGCCGCCTCCCCCTCTCCAGCTGTGATTAAACTAACCACCGTTGTATCATCTGCAAAGTACACAACCAAATTAATAATAATAAAGATACAAAAATAATACAACACCCAAGAGAAGCCCCCAAACAGCCCAAGAGTTCAGCAACCTCAGCTTAGTGCAGTTGGAGTCAGTCCCACCTCCAAGACTCCTCTTACAAGGCCTGTTATGTAGCTCAAGGAGTTTCCCACAAGTCTCTGGGCTCGCCCCACTTCACTGCTTAGATTGCCTTGACAGCCTGGGACCTTCCCTCTTTTGCAGACTTTGAGGGGTTCCTTGCACCCCTTGGCTTCCCAATTCCTCCAGGCCCAGGAGGTGGTTGTCCGAATCGCTGCCCAGCTGTTGGCCGATGATCAGCCCCCAAGAAGCAGCCTGCCAGCCGCAAAGCCCTACCTGCTGGAAGCCAACTGGCGGCTCCGTCAGCAGCTGAGCGAGCAAAAGGAGCTCGTTTTCCAGCTAAAGGAGAGAAATCGGCAGCTTCAGAGCATCCAGGAAGAGCAAACGGCCCGCAGGCTGGAAGAGAACCAGCAGCTGCAGGAGCAGAAAGAAGAAGTGTCCCGTCTGCTGAAGGAGATGCAACAAGTCCAGGAGAAGTTGGGGGACCAGGAAAAACTGGTGTCCGAGCTACTGGGAAAGAATGGGGAGCTTCAGCAGGAGCTGGAGGAGAAGGACATTCGAGTGTCACACCTGGTGCAAGAGAACGACTGGCTCCGTCAAGAGAATGTGAGACTCCAGAGGGGCCCCGGGTCCCAGAGATGGACGTCTTCCTCCTGGCCCAGTTCAGCTCCCCCACTCACAGGTAAGCACAGCCCAAATGCAGCCATTTTGAGTGTGAGTGCCTGGAGGCGGTTGGAGGATGGATGGTGGCCAACAGATTGAGGTTGAATCCTGACAAGACAGAGGTACAATCATACCTTGGGTTGAAGTAGCTTTGGGATGAATATTTTCGGGTTGTGCTCTGCGGCAATCCATAAGTAACGGAGTGTGTTACTTCCGGGTTTTGCCACTCACGCATGCACAGACGCTCAAAATGATGTCACGCACATGTGTGGAAGTGGCGAATCACGACCCGCACAGATGCAGGTTGCGTTTGCTTCAGGATGTGAATGGGGCTCCGGAATGGATCCCGTTCGCATCCAGAGGTACCACTGTACTGTTTTGGGGGGACAGGGGATGGGTAGGAGTGGGGGACTCCCTGGTCCTGAATGGGGTCACTGTGTCCCTGAAGGACCAGGTGCACAACCTGGGAGTCATTTTGGACTCACAGCTGTCCATGGAGGTGCAGGTCAATTCTGTGTCCAGGGCAGCTGTTTATCAGCTCCATCTGGTGCACAGGATGAGACCCTCCCTGCCTGTAGACTGTCTTGCCAGAGTGGTGCATGCTCTGGTTATCTCTCGCTTGGACTACTGCAATGCGCTCTACATGGGGCTACCTTTGAAGGTGACCTGGAAACTACAACTAATCCAGAATGCAGCAGCTAGACTGGTGACTGGGAGCGGCCGCCGAGACCACATAACACCGGTCCTGAAAGACCTACACTGGCTCCCAGTACGTTTCCGGGCACAATTCAAAGCATTGGTGCTGATCTTTAAAGCCCTAAACAGCCTCGGCCCTGTATACCTGAAGGAGCGTCTCCATCCCAGTCTTTCAGCCTGGGCACAGAGGTCCAGCTCCGAGGGCCTTTTGACAGTTCCCTCCCTGCGCGAAGTGAAGTTACAGGGAACCAGGCAGAGGGCCTTCTCAGTAGTGGCCCAGTGGAACATCCTCCCATCAGTTGATCAAAGAAATAAACAACTGTTTGATTTTTAGAAGACATATGAAAGCAGCCCTGTTTAGGGAAGTTTTTAATGTTTGATGTTTTCTCATGTTTTTAATATTCTGTTGGGAGCCATTCAAGAGTGGCAGGGGAAACTCAGCCACATATTATTATTATTATTATTATTATTATTATTATTATGCTGGGAAGATGGTTTGACTACAACTCCCATCGGCTCCCCTCACCTTGTATAGTCATACCTCGGGTTACAGCCGCTTCAAGTTGCGTTTTTTCGGGTTACGCACTCGCCAAAACCCAGAAGTACCAGAACAGGTTACTTCCGGGTTTGGGCGGTCGCGCATGCACAGAAGCACTAAACCGTGCTTTGCGCATGTGCAGAAGTGCCAAATCACAACCCACACATGCACAAGCGTGCTGCTGCGGGTTGCGAACGTGCATCCCGCACGGATCACGTTTGCAACCTGAGCGTCCACTGTAAATCAATAAATAAAAATAATAATGTAGCCAAGTAGGGGTGGGATTCCAGCCATGAACTGAAAGGGATCTCTCTCTCTCTCTCTCTCTCTCTCTCTCTCTCTCTCTCTCCCTCTCCATTCCCTTCTTCCCTTCCTCCTCTCCCCAGCCTTCCCCGTGCAGCTCTGGACCACTGGGCAGACGGGAGGCTGCGAGAAGGACATTGTCAACGACGTCTCCAAGATCCTGGTGGGCTTCGGCATCTCCCTCCAGCAGGAGGGTTACGAAGAGCAGTCTGACCGCTTCCTCCTCCTCTTCTGCCCTGTCTCCTCGCGCGTGGGCAGCGACACACTCTGTGCCCTGGCAGCGCTGAACAGTGAGTAGCTCTTCCTGGGCAAGCAGGTCTGCGCTCTGCCCCACGCGGACAAACAGCTCGCATTCACGCCCCCCCCCCTTGCAAGCATCCCAGTAAGGGCATCTGGTTGGCCACTGGGGAAACGGGATGCTAGACCAGGTGAGCATCCTCTGGCCTGATCCAGCCAACAGGCTCATGTCATGGGCTTTAAAAAGGTACAGGGTACCTCTGGATGCGAACGGGACCCGTTCCGGAGCCCTGTTCATATCCAGGAGCGAACACAACCCGCGTCCGCGGGTCGCGATTCGCTGCTTCTGCGTATGCACGTGACATCATTTTGACCGTCTGCGCATGCATGAGCAGCGAAACCTGGAAGTAACGTGCTCCACAACCCAAAAAAACGCAACCTGAAGCGGCTGTAACCCGAGGTATGACTGTACAAATTGACTCCAGTCTTTAGAAAATACTCCATCTTCCTGGTTCCTTAATACAGTCATACCTCAGGTTGAAGTAGCTTCGGGTTAAGTATTTTCGGGTTTCACACTGTGGCGACCCAGAAGTAACAGAGGGCGTTACTTCCAGGTTTCACCGCTCGCGCATGCGCAGATGCTCAAAATGACGTCATGCGCAGAAGCAGCAAATTACGACCCGCAGACGCGGGTTGCGTTCGTTTCTGGATGCGAACGGGGCTCCGGAACGGATCCCGTTTGCATCCAGAGGTACCACTGTAATAATAATAATAATAATAATAATAATAATAATATTTTTTCTGCTCCATTTCCCCCCACCCCAGGAATACGAAAGGCCGTCCTGGTCGTCCTTCACCACAAGCCAAAGGGCAGCACCCAAGCGATCTTGGACACCCAGCGGCAGGTCCAGCACGAAGCCCTGGTGCGCACGGTGCATGCCTGCTACAGCATCCAGGACGGATTCTACCCCTGCGAGATGAACGAGGCCGCCGTGGCGTCCGTGGCAAAGGCCATCCAGGAGCAGAGGAGGAGCTGAGCCACAGATCCGGCGCTCCGAATTCTGTAGGGTGTTTGACCGCGGTGGGCATGCAAAATCGAGTTTTCGGGGAATGAGGGTGCTCACTGCAATGCACGTTTTTCAGACTGGCCTGGCCTGGCTCCAGGCTGCCTCCACTCGCCCTGGGATGTCATGGTAACGGGTGCAGAGCTCTCGGAAGAAGGTGTCTTGTCAGAGTCAGAGCCTCGGGTCCATCTAACTCTACACAGTCTACACTGGCTGGCAGGGTTCTCTCCCCCCCCCCTTACCTGGAGATGCCAGTGGAGCGTTTACCTTGGACCTTCTACGGGCCAAGCAGGTGTCCTAGTACTGGCTGCCTTCAGCTGGGGAGAGCGTCACCTTCAAGTTTCCAAAACCCACCGGCCCACTTCCAGCCGTGATGGTACCTGGAGGGAGCTAAAAGCCAGCCTTTTTGCAGGAACTCCGCATTACAAAATCACGGCTGGAACAGCTCTTGAATCTGGTTGCTCCAGAAGAGAAGTGCAAAGTTTTAAAGTTTGAAATCAGGGGGTTTTTTAGAATTGCAATTGGGGTTCAAGTGCCAACGGTGGTGGTTGAGAAATTTGGGTCACCCGTGTTCCCTGCCAGACATCCAAAATCTGCAGCCCGGTTGCAGATGTCTGACCATGTGCATATGTGCTTTTCACACAAGGAGCACATGCAACTGTGTGAAGGTTGTCACAGTTGTTAAACGTTCTGCTGCATTGATGATGGAGACTTGAGCACCCTCTCTAGGCTTCTGCTTGTATGTGTTTGCGTGGCTGGATTTGCATTGGTAACGGGGGTCTTTCGGCTTTCTAAGTCTCTGAGAGGAAGGCATAAAATTAGAGCTACACTTCAGGGGTGGTGTTGGAGACAGAGAAGGCAAATTTGGGTCTGCTCATGCACATGTATCAGCAACTGTTGTGTCCCCAGTGTGAAATATGGAAATAAAGCTAATAAATTGTGCTACTAAGCCACCGACTGCATTTTTGTTCCCTATAAAATCCAGCCTGTGAACAACCCTTTTTATCACAGACCTGAGAGATGAGCCTATGGGTGCTGCAAATTTGTATTGTCAGCGATGTGTCCTAAAATAATTTTCACAACTGCGAGTGACTTTTCAGCCTGAGGAAGAGCAAATAGAGTCCGGGGTTACGGACACGCCATACATTTAAAGCATATTTTTCCTCTGTGGAATCTAGTGGGGGAAAATGTGCTTTATAGTTACGGCATGTTTGCAGGCAGAGACCGTGAAATCTTATTTAGTGAACCTTGTTGTTTGTCTCTATACAGTGGTACCTTCCTTCTCAAACAACTTGGTACTCAAACAACTTGGAACCCAAACACTGCAAACCTGGAAGTAAGTGTTCCAGTTTGCGAACTTTTTTTGGAAGCCGAATGTGCTCCATTTTGAGTGCCACACTTCCATTTTGAGTGTTACGCCGAGGTCTGTTTTTGCTATTTATTTTGCATTTTTGTTTTTTCTTATTTCTTTGTGACTGTGTGGAACCCAGTTCAGCTACTGACTGATTGATTGTGTGACTGCAGTGCATTGTTTATTGCTTTCATTTCATGGATCAATGGTCTTGTTGGATAGTAAAATTCATGTTCAATGTCTGCTTTAGGGGTTGTTTTTAAAAGTCTGGAATGGATTAATCCATTTTGCATTCCTTTCTATGGGAAAGCACACCTTGGTTTTGGAACGCTTTGGTTTTGGAACGGAATTTCCGGAACGGATTAAGTTTGAGAACCAAGGTACCACTGTACAGTGGTGCCTCACAAGACGAAAAGAATCCGTTCTGCGATTCTCTTCGTCTAGCGGTTTTTTCGTCTTGCGAAGCAAGCCCATTGACAGCTTAGCGGATTAGCGCTACAGCGGTCTAGCGGCTTCTAGCGATCAGCTGTTAAGTGGCTTATCAGCGGATCAGCTGTTAAGCGGCTTAGGAAAAGGGGGGGGGAGCGGAAAAAACCCGCGGGGACTCGCAAGATTTTTTCGTCTTACGAAGCAACCCCATAGGGAAATTCGTTTTGCGAAGCGCCTCCAAAACGGAAAACCCTTTCGTTTAGCGGGTTTTCCGTCTTGCAAGGCGTTTGTCTTGCGGGGCACCACTGTCTATTAAAAGTGTGTTAAGGGCCAAGCTACAAGGGCTGGCACATTTTGCAAGGTGGTAATACACATGCACATTAAGTACACAAGCGCCAAGGCCCCAACTCGCATGCCTGCAGTTACTGCTTAATGACTGAAACAGACAGAGGTTCATAGAACTGTAGACTTGGAAGGGACCCTCAGCGGTCATCTATCCCAACCCTCCGCAATGCAAAACTCGCAGCTAATGAACCCCGGCAGTCGGCCATCAGACCTCTGTTTAAAAAGCTCCAGGGAAGTAGCGTCCACTTTCAGAGGAAGTCCAACGGCTCTTAAGTCTCAGAAACTTGTTCCTAAGCTTTCTCCTCTACAAAACCAAACCAAGAGGAAATACACACAGCACCAATGCGTTCCAGAGCGTTGGGCCTAATATAATCTTTTATTTCGGGTTCGGATCGGCAAAGACCCAGCAGCAAAACCAGGGCAGGTGGTACAGTGTAAACTACTAAGACAGACAGACAGCGCTTGGCGGGCGAAGGTCCTCTGAGGTCCTAAGAGAGCATTGGCAGCAGGAACGGCAGAAGGCTATGGCTTCTCTCTCTCTCCCTTGTCGTGGCCTGAGATCCGGGGGGGGGGGGCAGGTGGGGGGGATGGGGAGGCAAAGCTATTCCCTGTTGGAATGGGGGGGAGAGAGAAGGGGGAAAGAGAAAGTTACTTGTTGCGGAAGAACTACCGTATTTTTCGCTCCATAAGACGCACCTTTTTCCTCCTAAACAGTAAGGGGAAACGTCTGTGCGTCTTATAGAACGAATTTGTGGTTGATCGCTGGCTTTCTGCATGGCTGTCAACTTACAGATTTGAAAATAAGGGATCAGCAGTCAAAATAAGGGATTTTGGCTTAGCTTATACAGAAATCCGGCACTAATGGAGGCATGCTGCTTTGGCTGCGACTGACTGTGTTTTGCAGAGGGTTGGACTAGATGATCCTAAGGGTCTACAACTCCAACCAAAGAAGAGGGGCAGACAAAACTGATGAACGACGTCCAGATGGCAAAGCTTACAGGCAGAATTAGAAACCAGGAAGAGGACCTCTTTCATAAAGAATGGGGAAAGTTTATAATTTAGTTGAAAAACTATTGTAAAGAGTTACATACATTGCTGGATTGACAGGAAACTTGTAGTAAAAATTTGAACTATGGATGGACAAATGATTTATAAAAATAGAGTTAGGAAAGGGATGCAGAGGGGGAAATCACTACATTCAGATGCTGCACTGGTTGGAGGGGATGCTAAGCAGCACGTCGGGGCTGCCGTCGTCTTGGAGCGAGGAGTTCCACCAGCCCTTCCCCGCCCAAGAGAGAGGCAGGGAGGGAGGGACAGAGACTCTCGCCCGCACCGCCCGCGAGCCTGGCATGAGGCGGTTGTGGCACAGCCGCGGCCGCTGAAGCGCCGCCCTTCTGCGTCCCTCCCCATCCCCTCCTCTTCCTCCTCCCTCAGGCCACCTCCTCAGCTGCTGCCACCTCCGACTTCCCCTGGCAGCGTGGCGGAAGTGTTGCAAGAGAGGGGCTGACTGCCCGACCGCTGCCACCCGTCTCCTCACAATGCGCCCCTGAGGGGGAAAAGGGAGAGACGGAGACGCGGCAGCTTGTGCTCGCTCTCTTGAGGCGGAGGACCCGGAGCCGGGCGACCATGAAACCCGGGAAATTTAAGGGACATCATCAATAAGGGACAGCAGCGGGACATGGCGCTGGGATAAGGGAGTTTCCCGCCAAATATGGGACGATTGACAGCTATGCGTTTCTGGCCCCGATCCCTTGCCCAGGCCTCCATTTTTGAATGTTCTACAGACGGAGGCTGTTTGTTTCCCCATCGACATGGGACTGGCTGATTAGATTATCTGTCTGGAAACTGTAGAAATGGCTCCCTTTCCTTTCCTAAAGAAGCTGCAGAACTGTGAGTTGAACCCCATAAAAACAGGATTTTTTCCCTTTGCAAAGTAAGCTCAACAACTGTGAGCTGATCCTCAAAAAAAGGGGGCTTTCCCCTTTCCTCCTCTAAAAACTAGGTGCGTCTTATGGTCAGATGCGTCTTATGGAGCGACAATACGGTGAATAGCCAAATACAGCGGCCAAATACCCCATGGAAGCTAGGAATCCAGGTAGAGTGCCCCTGCCCTTGGAAGCTCCATAAGAAGAGCCCATGGAGCCCAGTTCGTTTCTGAGAGGTGGGCACACCGTTTGGAGCCTCCAATTTGAGGCATGGCCTCTTGGGGGAGCCTGAGCCATCTGCCTAGGCTAAAGCTCAAGGGCTCAGTCCCCCCCCCCCAAAAAAAGTTAAGTAGCCCTGTCTCTGGGCTGGACTGGGTCAGATGGGGGGTGTCACGTGATGGAACGCGCCAGTGAGCAAACTCCGATCCCATTCGAGACCCCCTCCCGCGGTCCTGAATGGTAGAGCCCAAAGAGCCGCTATGGAACCGCTTTAAACAGTCACGGCTGTCCCCAAAGAACCCTGGGAACTGTAGTTTTCTCAAGGCATGCAGAGCTACAATGTCCAGAGTTCGCCGTGGAGAAGGAAGGATGGTTAAGCCATAAATCGCTCTGAGAATTGTAGCTCTGCAGGGGGAATAAGGATCTCGGCGCCCTGAAAACTACAGCTCCCAGAATTTTTTTCTGAGAAGCTATTACTGTTTAAAATGCTATCTAGTTAATCTGTTGTTTGGTCTACCGTTATTTTAACTTTTCAAAAGTCTGAAATTTCTGTCAATAATTTTTTAATCTTTTTTTTAAAACCACTTTGCGGTCTTTTTCTCATTTTAAATCAAGCAGTTTTTATAAACTAAATAGTGCTTTAAAGATATGGTGTGAATGTGGCCAAAAGAGTGCTTTAGCAATCAATCATTCACAGGGAACTCTGGGAATTGTACCTGTAGGGGGATAAGAATAATGAATCACGAGTTAGGAGGGACACCCCAGGGTCATCTAGTCTAACCCCCTGCAAGAAAGGAATCTCAGCTAAAAGCATCCATCCCTGGTGGCCATCCAACCCCTGCTTAAAAATGGGACCAGATCTACTCCACAATGCACTCTCTCCAGCTAATTCTGGACTACAATTCCCATCATCCCCTGGTAGCTCAGGATGATGGGAGTTGTAGTCCAAAAAAACGATGTTTGGGAAACCCTGGTCTACACGGATTGGCAGCCATGGCTGTTTGGGGTTTCAGGCAGAGTCTCTCCCCCAGTCCTACCTGGAAGTGCCACCACATTTTGAACCCAGAACCTTTCCCCTGCAAAGCTGATGGCTCTAGCCACTGAGCCACACCACCTTCCGGACACACTTACACTTCATTGGCCTTGAACTGGCGGATGGCCTGCTTGGTCACCAGGTCCATGAATCGGGGGTCTTTCACCTCCAGGTCCCCCGGCACCAACAGGGTCAGCGGCTCAGAGTCAAAGAGCTGGACGGTCACCTGTGTGTCCGACGGCTGGGCTGGGTCCTCAGGGTCAGAAGTTTTGGTCGCCACCTTGAAGAAAAGGGGGAAAAGCAGATCAATGGCTCTTAGCACATGCAAGCGATTCAGAAGGCAGTTCTTGCGGCACACTGGATTCTCCCAGCTGTGACCGGTGTTGCGTTCTGAAGGCAAAGGAAGGACTGGACCCCAATTAATACAATAGACAAGGGGCTTGACCAGCAAGACGCTGGGAGAAAGTGCCCATCCCACTCCCTGGCCCAGGTCATTCTTATTAACAAAAGAACTTTTAAAAAGCGTTTGTAAGAACCAATCAGATTTCCCCTGAGCATTTCAGAAAATCCCCATGTGGGGACAAAGTCCAATCAGAGAAAGCTTCTTAACTACAAAGAACTATTTCCTATTTTGAGCATGCATACATGTTTAGGCTAAATAAAACAGGAACCCAGGAGGAATGCATTTAGCAAACCCCAGAGGTCATAAATAGGCAGTAAAAGGAAAGACAGGCATTTTACCACCTATATGTGAACTCTCTTTCCTGGCCCAAAAATCTACCTAAAGATTAACAAAAGCCACAACTTTTGGGTTGTGGAATGGGTTACTTCCATGTTTCGGCGGTCACGCATGTGCAGAAGCGCTAAATCTTGCTTTGTGTATGCACAGAAGTGCTGAATCACAACCCACGTGTGCGCAGACGCGGGTTGCGAACGCTGTGGGTTGCGTACATGCATCCTGCACGGATCATATCCGCAACCCGAGCGTCCACTGTAAATTACAACAACTAACAACCACGACTAACAACAACAACAAAAAACAACCATGGCTAAGCAAGGTTTTTGTGTTTGGACATAATGCCAAACCACTGTTAAACCATGATCCGTAAGGCAACAAACCATGGTTTGCTGGTAGAAAACAAACCATGGTCAGTGTGCTTGGCTGCATCCACACATGCAAACAAACCATAGTTAGGCTGAGCAAAGCATGGCAGAGCATTATGGGCGGACTAGGCACAGGGGCAAGGAGATACCCACCATGGTGACCTGCAGAAGTTTGTCGCTATTCCGCGTGACGTTGGCCAGGCGGGACACCCAGCCAAACTGCTGGTTGAGCTGGTCCAGGAGACTCGTGGTGTTGAGCATCTCCTCCTGGAAAGCCTTGAGGATTTCGTCGTATCTCCGGGTAAAGCGCTCCGCCAGTCGAAGGGCGTCCTCAAAACGCTCTCTCAGCAGGGTCTGCTCCGGGTCTGTCTGGGAACAATCTGGAGGAGGTTTGGAGGCAGGGAAGCAAAGGTCGAGGGAATCAGAGAATCATAAAATTGTAGAGCACAGAATCTTTGATCAAAGATCATTCTGGAAAGCGATCAATCCAGAGCAAAACACCCTCATCTTTTCCCCCCATATAATTTTTACTGATATTTTAAAATTACAGTCATTCTTTGGGTTACAGATGCTTTAGATGCGTGTTTTCAGGTTACAGACACGCCGAAACCTGGAAGTACCGGAATGGGTTACTTCCGGGTTTTGGCACTCGCGCATGCACAGAATCACACCTTGCACATGCACAGAAGCACTGAATCGCTGCAGGTTGTGAATGCTGCGGGTTGCGAACGTGAATCCCGCAAGGATCACATTCGCAACCCGAGCATCCACTGTATAAGAAAAGAAAAAAATTACAGAAAGAATAGGAGAGAGAAAATATGCCAGGAAAAGAAGTATTATGCAGCCTCATTATGCACAGAACAGGAGTACAGCAGAATATGTTTGAGAATATTCCAAATCTTTGGAAAATAAAAACACCCCGGTAATTACCAATACATTGGCTGGATCAAACAAAAACGTTCATCTTAATTCCCTTGCCGTCTTATCATGTGCACATCGTATGAGCAGAGAGACCATCAGAATAAAATATGATAAAATAAAAGAGCATGGATTTATTGTGTCTTATTGATTGTATTTTCATGAAACCCATATTTTAGCGGGAACGACCATTTGTCCACATGCCTCCTTATTTGTAAAGGATATGAAATCAAGCCATACCGCAATAAATGTGTCCTTTTTTACTAGACACCCCCACACCCAGTGAAAGAAATAAGGAATTGTCAATGAAATATTATTTTCAAAAGCAATTGATCAGTGCAAAATTCAGACTCTATAAGAAAACTGCTTCATTGACTATGCAAAAGCCTTTGACTGTGTCGACCACAGCAAACTATGGCAAGTTCTTAAAGAAATGGGAGTGCCTGATCACCTCATCTGTCTCCTGAGAAATTTCGTATGTGGGACAAGAAGCTACAGTTAGAACTGGATATGGAACAACTGATTGGTTCAAAACTGGGAAAGGAGTATGACAAGGCTGTATATTGTCTCCCTGCTTATTTAACTTATATGCAGAATTTATCATGCGAAAGGCTGGGCTGGATGAATCCCTAGCCAGAATTAAGATTGCCAGAAGAAATATCAACAACCTCAGATATGCAGATGACACAACCTTGATGGCAGAAAGTGAGGAGGAATTAAAGAACCTTTTAATGAGGGTGAAAGAGGAGAGCACAAAATATGGTCTGAAGCTCAATATCAAAAAAAACGAAGATCATGGCCACTGGTCCCATCACCTCCTGGCAAATAGAAGGGGAAGAAATGGAGGCAGTGAGAGATTTTACTTTCTTGGGCTCCATGATCACTGCAGATGGTGACAGCAGTCACAAAATTAAAAGACGTTTGCTTCTTGGGAGAAAAGCGATGACAAACCTAGACAGCATCTTAAAAAGCACAGACATCACCTTGCCAACAAAGGTCCATATAGTTCAAGCTATGGTTTTCCCAGTAGTGATGTACGGAAGTGAGAGCTGGACCATAAAAAAGGCTGATCGCCGAAGAATGGATGCTTTTGAATTCTGGTGCTGGAGGAGACTCTTGAGAGTCCCATGGACTGCAAGAAGATCAAACCTCTCCATGCTTAAGGAAATCAGCCCTGAGTGCTCACTGGAAGGACAGATCCTGAAGCTGAGGCTCCAAGACTTTGGCCACCTCATGAGAAGAGAAGACTCATTGGAAAAGACCCTAATGTTGGGAAAGATTGAGGGCGCAAGGAGAAGGGGACGACAGAGGACGACATGGTGAGACAGTGTTCTCGAAGTGACCAGCATGAGTTTGACCAAACTGCGGGAGGCAAAGGAAGACAGGAGTGCCTGGCGTGCTCTGGTCCATGGGGTCACAAAGAGTTGGACATGACTAAACAACAAGAAAACTGAATGAGAGATGGACAATGTTTTCATGAATCAAGAGGCAGCCTTGACCGACTCACCGACGTCCAAGATGGCCTGGCATTTCTCGCACCTCTCCTTCATCCTCAGGCAGCCGGCAGAATTGCGGCGGATCTCGCGGCACACCAGGCGGTCGTCCGCAGGACTGGGGGCCCCTGGCAGAGAAGGAGAGAGACGGTGACTCTTATGGCGGGGGCTTCTAGTCCCTCCCTGATGCACATGAGGCACAAACTGGCATCATCCATTAAAGCCAAGGGGAACTGCAAGTATCATAATATTTTCCTCACCCCATCCTAATGGGAAAAGCTCAGCACCAAGGCAGCTGCTTTGCAAGCAGAAGGTCGCGGGTTTGATCCCCACTGGAGCTGGGCGTATCTCCTGCCTGAAACCGGAAATAACCGCTGCCAGTCTGTGCAGGCAGTATGGAGCTACATGGACCCACCGACCTGACTCATTGCATAATAGCATCACGATACTGGCAGTTTCATTTCCAGTTCCTTTCCTAATTATTCCTAGCATGGTGTTTGCCACACACAGGGTCAACCTCCTCATCAAACCATCCACTCCAACTGCAAGGTCTCGTTCCTGCTTCATCAGTTCAGACCCCATGAGTGCAGGTGTGAAATTAAGATTTTGTCCCCCTCCGACATGCATCAGTTTACATTTGTCAACATCTAATAGCATTTCCTGTTTTGCCACCCATTCACTCCTTTTGCAACTCTTGGCAACCCCTTTTGGTTCTAACCACCCGGGACTCTAGATAATTTGCAAACGAGTCAAAAAGCACAGGTCCCAATTCTGATCTGGGCTGGGGACTACACTTTCTACTTCTCTCCATTATCCCCAACATAAAGGACTTTGGGGGGGGGGGAGTGCTTTTAAACATTTTTTTCCAATTCATTATGGATCATTTCCCAATACTCTTTTACCCTTTTACAAGTCCACCACATATGAAAGAACATTCCCTCTGCCTCTTTGTATCTCCAGCACCTATCTGATTCAATCTTATACATTTAAGCAAGCCTAGTAAAGGTAAAGGGACCCCTGACCATTAGGTCCAGTCGCAACCGACTCTGGGGTTGCGGTGCTCATCTCGCTTTATTGGCCGAGGGAGCCGGCGTACAGCTTCCGGGTCATGTGGCCAGCATGACTAAGACGCTTCTGGCGAACCAGAGCAGCGCACGGAAACGCCATTTACCTTCCCGCCAGAGTGGTACCTATTTATCTACTTGAACTTTGATGTGCTTTTGAACTGCTAGGTTGGCAAGAGCAGGGACTGAGCAACGGGAGCTCACCCCGTCACGGGGATTCGAACAGCCGACCTTCTGATCAGCAAGTTTAACCCACAGTGCCGCCCACATTGCCTACTCGGAGTTAAATACCATATGTAAATCATTTTCAAGTAGTTCTCCTTCAAAGAATAACATGCTGTAAACTTCAAATCGCTTCTCCAAAGTTTTTCCTAGAGGTTAAATTAACAATTACACCCAGTACGTTTCTGAGCACAATTCAATGTGTTAGTGCTGACCTTGAAAGCCCTAAACAGCCTCGGCCCAGTATACCTGAAGGAGCGTCTCCACCCCCATCATTCTGCCCTGACACTGAGGTCCAGCGCTGAGGGCCTTCTGCCGGTTCCCTCGCTACGAGAAGCCAAATTACAGGGAACCAGGCAGAGGGCCTTCTCGGTGGTGGCACCCGCCCTGTGGAACGCCCTCCCATCAGATGTCAAGGAAATAAGCAACCATCTGACTTTTAGAAGACATCTGAAGGTCTGTTTAACAGACCATTGTATTTTAATACTTTGGAAGCCGCCCAGGATAGCTGGGGAAACCCAGCCAGGTGGGCGGGGGATAAATAAATTGTTATTGTTATTGTTATTGTTATTATTAAAATCTATATTATGTCCTATATAGATTGTCCAGCAGGCAGGCAATTCTGGACAGGTGTCGGAGGCCAGACCTGCTCACCTGCCCGCGATCTCCACTCACCTGTCGGGAACCTCCCCAGGGAAAGCCCCGGCCGTCCCTCTGGCCACTGGCTGTAGGGCCCCTTCTGCACCCCATCCATGAGCTGCTGGGTCATCTGGTGGAGCGACTGGAAGAGCTGGTGGAAGTCCTGGTGGGGTCGGTACTGGCCTGGGAAGGAGGGGAAGGGGGACACATTCCGGGCCAGGCGGGACCCCGGCAGGCGGATGCTGCGGATGGGACCCCAGAACATGTCCCGGAAGCCGCTGAAGGGCGACTGGAAGAAGGGGGCCAGGTGCCCGTAGGCCTGGGTGCTCTCTTGGAAGAGGTCGTCCACGCCGCCCTCGACCAGGCTGTAGCGTTCCTCAAGGTCGTCCAGCCGCTGCCCTTGGTCTTCGTCCGCGTCCTTCAGGGAGTCGATGCGCTCCCCGTTGACCCAGATCGTGAAGGGCGAGGAGTGGTTGAGGAAGTCCTCCAGCTGGAGCAACGAGAGCAGAGAAAAGCCCTGAGCATCCTTTCAGCTTCTACACCTATAAAGCCTTAAACGCCTCAGGACCACCTCTGAAGGGTGGCAACACGAGAGCAGGGCCTTTTCTGCAGTGGCTCCCTGTCTGTGGAATGCTCTCCACAGGGAAGTTCGCCCGGCACTTTCATTATACACCTTTAAAGGTAAAAAGGGACCCTGGACCATTAGGTCCAGTTGCAAACAACTCTGGGGTTGCGGCGCTCATGTCATTTTATTGGCCGAGGGAGCCGGCATACAGCTTCACTCAGTGTGCTAGGAGAGAGAGAAAAAAACTTTTCTCGATCCCCCTTCTCCACACTGTGCATAATTTCATGAACTTGTGGCATGACACCTCGTACTTGCCTTTTCTTTAAATTAAAATGTTAGTGTAGGTTTCTGCACGCAGAGGAAAAGGGAAGAGAAAGGGCTGATTTTGGTGTGCTGTTTAATTTGGCCATGCCTCATCCTGCACCTGCAGCTAGTTAAGCATGTGAGAATGAGTCAGCAAGCATGTGAGAATGAGTCAGCACAATATACAGTATAAATGCTGATGTGTTTGAGGCGAGCTTCAGAGCATCGTCTACATGCTGCAAGGATCTACAACTGTGTGAAACTGCATTATGCTGTCAGCAAAGCAAGTGACTCTTCCTAGAACGGTTTGGTGTTGCCATGTTCTTTCGGAACACTCTGCTGGCATTGCCCCGGCACTCTGCACATGCCCCGGCATAAAATGTCCCCAATGTTGCAGCCTTTCCAGATAATGGATGGATGGCGGCTAACAGATTGAGGTTGAATCCTGACAAGACAGAAGTACTGTTTTTGGGGGACAGGAGGCGGGCGGGTGTGGAGGACTCCCTGGTCCTGAATGGGGTAACTGTGCCCCTGAAGGACCAGGTGCGCAGCCTGGGAGTCATTTTGGACTCACAGCTGTCCATGGAGGCGCAGGTCAGTTCTGTATCCAGGGCAGCTGTCTACCAGCTCCATTTGGTACGCAGGATGAGACCCTCCCTGCCCACGGACTGTCTCGCCAGAGTGGTGCATGCTCTGGTTATCTCCTGCTTGGACTACGGCAGTGCGCTCTACGTTGGGCTACCTTTGAAGGTGACCCAGAAACTACAACTAATCCATAATGTGGCAGCTAGACGGGTGACTGGGAGCGGCCGCCGAGACCATATAACACCGGTCTTGAAAGACCTGCATTGGCTCCCAGTACGTTTCCGAGCACAATTCAAAGGGTTGGTGCCGACCTTTAAAGCCTTAACCGGCCTCGGTCCAGTACATCTGAAGGAGCGTCTCCTCCCCCATCGTCCAGCCCGGACTCTGAGATCCAGCACCAAGGGCCTTCTGGCGGTTCCCTCACTGTAAGAAGCCAAGTTACAGGGAACCAGGCAGAGGGCCTTCTCGGCAGTGGCGCCCGCCCTGTGGAATGCCCTCCCATCAGATGTCAAAGAGAACAACAACTACCAGACTTTTAGAAGACATCTGAAGGCAGTCCTGTTTAGGGAAGCTTTTAATGTTTAATATCCTGTTGGAAGATGCCCAGAGTGGCTGGGGAAACCCAGCCAGATGGGTGGGGTATAAATATTATATTATATTATATTATATTATATTATATTATATTATATTATATTATATTATATTATATTATATTATTAGTATTAGTATTAGTATTAGTAGGGAGCTGCTCCATCCCCGTGAGATCATTCTGGGTGCCCTTTTCCAAACCTTTTCCAACTCTTCGATATTCTTTGTGGGCGAGGCGACCAGAACCTCCAGCCCTAGGCTGCTTCTCCCCTTCAAAACCCAAAACAGTTTGCAGAGTCTGGGTACCTTAAGGACTTTCTTCCATATGCCCACTCCTGGGGACCCCGTTCATCCCCTGAGGTCCTGATCCTTCGCCCCTGGCACAACAAGTGAGGACGAGGGACAGAGCCTTCTCTAGTTACAGATAGGTAGCCGTGTTGGTCTGCCATAGTCAAAACAAAAAAAAATTCCTTCCAGTAGCACCTTAAAGACCAACTAAGTCAGTTCTTGGTATGAGCTTTCGTGTGCATGCACACTTCTTCAGATACACTGAAACAGAAGTTTCCAGACCCTTCTATATAGTGAAGCAAGGAGTGAAAAGGTGAAAAATGTCATGACAAAGCCATTTTTCACCTTTTCACTCCTTGCTTCTCCCTGTAAGACCTATTGCAGTCGTTAAGAGTCCTCAACAGGCTCATCACAGCTATCTGCCAACCACCCATTCCCACCACCCTTCTGAGTAATACCCCTCCCCACCTTCTCACTATATAGAAGGGTCTGGAAACTTCTGTTTCAGTGTATCTGAAGAAGTGTGCATGCACACGAAAGCTCATACCAAGAACTGACTTAGTTGGTCTTTAAGGTGCTACTGGAAGGAATTTTTTTTTGTAGAGCCTTCTCTGGCTGACTTGCCATGCCCGCCCCTGAGGGCCCCGCCTGGCCCCATCCAGTTATTTATCTTTCCGTATCAGATGTTGCCCCGGTTCTCCAGGTGGGTTCTTGGGGTAACCAAATCACATGCTCACCTGCCTGCCGACCAGACCGGCCCCGCTGTGGCACGTCCGGGTGTAGAACCTCATGCAGGTCTGCTTCAAGCAGGGCTTGCATTCTTCCCAGAGGGCCAACATGGTCTCGTTGCAGACCTCCTTCTCGCTCAGCTGTTTCTCAGTCTCCTGGGCAAGGAGGAGAGCTTCCTACAATAATCAATAATAATCAATAATAATAATAATAATAATAATAAATTGTATTTATATCCCGCCCTCCCCAGCCGAAGCCGGGCTCAGGGCGGCTAACAACAATAAAACAGTACAAAAGTACAACACAACACAACACTCTAAAATCATTCATTATAAAATTAATTCAAAAGCCAGACAGGGCTGTTAAGTTCTTTGCAAGAGGGCAAGACAAGTAATAAATGTTGGAAATGTATTGTTTTTTTAAAAAAATAATTAAAAATAAATAAATTTTATTAGTATTTTCCAGACAACAACAAGAAGAAAGATATCAAAAAGTAACAATACACAACGCACAAAAATCAACATTCGAAAACTAAAAACAAACAAACAAATCCATATCTTACAACTTAATATTATAAACACTAAAACAACAACAAGACATTGACTTCCACCCATCCCACAGCACCTCCTTTATCTCTCATTATCTCTCCTTTATCTCTCATTATCTCTCATTTATCTCTCATTATCTCTCATATCTCTCATCTCTCCTAACATCTAGATATAAATCCTTCTTAACTTAACTTAATAATTTTCATTAAGTTTCTTACAGATGTAACACATATCACAACAAAAGAAAAACAGGAAAAAAACAAAAAGGGAAAAGAAAAGATCACAAATATAAACAAAAAAGAGAGTAAAAACAAGGTACCGGTAAATACCTAAACAACCTAAACAACACAAATTAATTAATTATTTAGACTTCTCATAAACATATTTTGGGCTTCCTCTGAGCCTTCCCATCTGAATTTCCTTGAAATTAAAACGCAGCAGTTTTCTGATATCATTTTTTTTAAAAAACCACAATATTCCAATAAAAATAAAATTTCTTAACTTTCCTTAAAGTTCTAAATCTTATTTATTTAATTAAATCTTAATTTAATCCTAGGCCTATTTTGGTACTTTCAAGTAATTTCTAATTTTTAATATCACAGTATTTATTCAACTCTTCTTGGTATTCCTCTTCTTTTTGGTCGCGGATCTTAACATATTTAACTAAATAATCCTTAAATTTCTTCCATTCCTCTTGTACTCCTCCTCCTTCTGGTCGCAGACTCTTCCAGTAAGGTCAGCCAGCTCCATATATTCCATCATTTTCATCTGCCATTCTTCCACAGTTGGTAGTTCTTGTGTTTTCCATTCCTTGGCTATTAAAATTCGAGCAGCAGTTGTGGCATACAAAAATAACTTTACATCTTTCTTGGGCAGTTCAGAACCTATTATTCCAAGGAGAAAGGCCTCTGGTTTGTTTAATAAATGTATATTTCAACATTTTTTAAAATTCATTATAAATCTTTTCCCAGAAGTCTCTCAACTTGGAACATGTCCACCACATGTGATATAAGGTACCTTCCTTTTCTTTACATTGAAAATGTTTTGTTGGAGTGGCACACAAAGGATGAACAAGTTAAATCTGTTATGATAGATTGGGCAAGAGATGTCGGACATAACATAATGTTTGAAGATTGGGAAAGGTTGTGGAGGAAAGGGGTCAGGTTCACTGCATGTACGGCGTTAAAGGAAAATGTTAGGAAAATGATGTATAGATGGTACTTAACCCCTGAAAAACTAGGAAAGATTTACCACCAAAGCGATAATCTATGTTGAAAATGTAAAGAAAAAGAAGGTACCTTTTAAATAATAATAATAATAATAATAATAATAATAATAATAATAGTAGTAGTAGTAGTAGTAGTAGTAGTAGTAGTTATACCCCACCCATCTGGTTGGGCTTCCCCAGCCACTCTGGGCGGCTTCCAAAAAATATTAAAATACTGTAATACATCAAACATTAAAAGCTTCCCTATGTGGTGGACGTGTCCCAAGGTGAAAGACTTCTGGGAAAAGATTTATAATGAATTGGAAAAAAACGTTGAAATACACATTTATTAAGAAACCAGAAGCCTTTCTACTTGGAATAATAAGTTTGAAATTGCCCAAGAAAGATGTCAGATTGTTTTTGTACAGCACAACTGCCGCTAGAATTTTGCTGGCCAAAAACTGGAAATCACAAGAAGTACCAACAGTGGAGGAATGGGAGATGAAGATGATGGATTTTTTTGGAGCTAGCCAACCTGACCGGAAGAGTCTGCGACCAGAAGGAGGAGGAGGAAAAAATAAAGGTCAAAACCAGCATCTTTGGGGGCGAAGTCAAGCTGTTGCAAGGTTGCAGCAATTTGACCTCACCCCAAAGGCGCTGCTGGTCAGCTTTGAGTTGCATCTTTTACAAGAGGTGGGCATTTTGGGGAAAGTTGTGCAGACAGACCTCCTTCTGCTTCTTGGTGTCCTCCAGGGCGTTCAAGATATTCCGGTGGTCCCTGCTGGTCTGGTCCATGAGGACCTTCATCTGCCGGACGCCGTTGATGGCATTCTCCAGCTCCGAGTCGACCAACTTGCTTCCCGTTTCAGACATCTCTGCGGGAAGAAAACTCGCACACTTCAGAAAACGGCCGGCAGAGAGAAATCGCTTCCCGTTCCGTGGGGTCGTCTCACATAAGAACGTCTATCTATCAGACTTCTGCTTGAGGCTCCACGGAAGATGGCCAACAATACCATCGCTCCAGCTCCCACAAGGTAATTAGAGGCTGAGATGGGAGTAATCAGCCTCCCAAATTCTTCCCGGGGTAAGGGAAGATGCAGATTCATCTGCAGATGCCCAATAAACCACCCCCAAAGTTCATAAAGAAGGAGGGCGTGGGGGCACTGGATGGAAAGCCCCCGAGGGAGTTCGGATCTCCTGAACGCTGTCCCCGCGAGCGCACCAAGTTCCATTTCTTAAGATGAAAAATTGGATTTAAGTTTTGGACATGCTTTAAGTGAGGAGGGGGAAATTAATCTGCCAGTTAAGCCAGCCACTGAGCTGCCAAGAGTGACAGAGAGGAAGAAAGAATAACATCTAAGAATAACATCCAAGTCGGTATGTTGGAACGGAATGGAAAAAGGGGGGGTCAAGCTTTTTATTACTATGATTTATTACAATACCTGACAAACCCCCCCACCACCTCCACCCCCCGAAGAACCGTTTACATTATTTACAGCAACTGAGATGGGAAAATATAAACTGAGTGAAAATAACAATACTATATAACTAAAGCTTCTGTTTTTTGAAATGCTTGGAAGAAGATAAAAGACCATCCAAATATTGATATCAGAAAGAAGAAGGATCTCTTTAGCTGCCGGAGAGACTCCAAAAAAACTTTGGAAAGACCGAGTTGGAGAGATAAATAGTCATAGGGGGAGGTGAGCTCTTAATTTGTTATTATATCTGCCCTTCAAGTCCAATTTGGCAAATCTCCCCTGGAAAGGCGAATGTTTGATGCAACCGGTCTGAGAAAATTAATGAGCAAACGCCTAGAATTGATTTTATCGGAACTGAGAGAAGATGACGTCAGCGAAATGACTTTTGGATTGATTCGGCATAAACACCAGTATGTGAGGAGTTACTGCAAAATTCACACAGAAGCACATCATTGCTTACTTCAACTCGCCTGTGGAAACAACTCAGAGGCCATGGAATATTTAATATGATTTGATTGGATTGTTAAAATGGAAAATTTAATAAAAATTATTTTTTTAAAAAAATGTCTATCTATTTATTTCTCTGTTGCATTTGTATCCCACCTTTTTCTCCACGGAGTTTAGGGTTGCGTAAACGGTTCTCCTCATTCAATCCCGACAACAGCCCTGCAAGGCTGAGAGGGCAAGGTCACACCCAGTGACTGGGGGATTCGAACCCTGGTCTCTCCCAGCTCCTGACCACCACGCCATAATGGCTTTCAGAAGAAGAGCCTTGCTGGATCAGGAAAGCGGCCCATCCGGTCCAGCATCCTGTTCTCACAGTGGCCACCCCAATGGCCTTTTGGTAAACCTGCAAGCAGGATTCGAACACAAGACCCCTCTCCCCTCCTGCTATTCAGAAGCACTGCTGCCTCTGGCCATTGAGGCAAAGCATAGCTTTTGTGGCTAGTAGCTATCAATGACCCTCTCTCCCATGAGTTTGTCTCATCCTCTTTTAAAGCCCTGTTTAAACTTTCCAAACGTTTTACGTTATTGTTCATTTTTCTTGTTTTTATTTTTACTTGCTTTGTCATTTTTTTGTATCGGGTCAGGTTCAAGGTGCTGGTTTTGACCTTTAAAGCCCCTTGTGACTTAGGGCCCTCGTACTTACAGGACCACCTCTCCTGGTCTGCCCCGCAGAGGACCTTAAGGTCCATGAATAATCATAGTTTAGAGGTCCCGGGCCCTAAGGAAGTCAGGCTATCCTCCACCAGGGCCAGGGCCTTCTCAGTGATGGCTCCGACCTGGTGGAATGCTCTGTCCCAGGAGACCAGGGCCTGCAGGATTTAACCTCCTTCCACCGGGCCTGTAAGACACAGCTATTCCGCCTGGCCTTTAATTTTAATTCAGCCTGATCTTTTATTTCCCTTCCCTTCCCTTCCCTTCCCTTCCCTTCCCTTCCCCTCGCCTTTTTATGAAGATCACCCACTCTGGGACCCCGCAGCTAATTCTCCCCTGGTCTCCTCGCTGGCCCAAGTAGGACCAATTCAGCCAGCTAGCTCTGGAGATTATCTAATGCTTATTTTCCCTAAATCGATTTTTGAATTTTATTTTTATTCATGTTTCTATATTGTATTTTATGCTGCTTTTATAACTAAGTGTTTTTAAATTTGTTGTTAGCAGCCCTAAGCCTGGTTTTCTGAACCCAGAAGGGCGGAGTATAAATAAATTATTATTATTATTATTATTATTATTATTATTATTATTATTATTATGTTATATTTACAGAATCAATGTAAAGAAATCGACTCCCGTGCAGGGTTTGATGAAACACTTGCAATCAACAAAACAAATGCAGAAATTATTATTATTAGTCTCATTGTTAATTTTATTGTTTTATCCCTGTTTGTAATTTTTTCTTTTTTTACAATCAAGCAGCTCATTCATGCAATTTATAAACATACCATGCATCCCAGAACTTGGGAGAAGTGGGGAATAGCCACTGACTAGTGAATTATTCCTGCCTTTTCCTGCCCTTCTTTTTGCATCCTGTCTGGGGCTTTTCAAGTGCAAACAATCATTCCCAAATCATCTACACACATACAGAAACAGCAGCCTCCGCCCTGAACCCTTGACCGCAACCCTGGCAGTTTGGCAACCCTAGCAAAACACTGCGAACTCGCCAGGCAGAAATGATTCCCCCCACGAGCCCCTGAGTCACAGTTCTGGGAAATGACTTCATGGTGCAGGTGTTGAAATTATGCCCTTGGAGCCTAAAATTGGCAAGAACATTTCTTTTTATCCCTTTTTTTTAAGACTCTGGGCATCTATTATGGATGCCACAGGACAGGTCTGATCAAGCCGCAGTTCCAACACATCCTCTCTCCCTGCCCCCTACCCTTGTCCAAAAATAAAAAGTGCAAAGTTTTGTTTTTTTAGCAAACCTGATTGATTTGTGACTCAAATGCAAAAGCGTTTTCCAGCCCGGGGCTCCTTCGACTGCAATGGAATGAGAAGCACTTCCAGCACAGTCATACCTATTGTTACGTTTGCTTCATGTTACGTTTTTTCAGGTTGCGTCCCGCATGCGCAGACCCACAAAATGACGTCATGCGCAGAAGCGGTGAATTGTGACCCGCGCATGTGCAGACGCACAGACGCGGGTTGCTTTCCTTTCATGTTGCGAACGGGCCTCTGGAACAGATCCCGTTCGCAAGCAGAGGTACCACTGTGCATTATTATTATTAATAATAATAATAATAATAATAATTTTTTATTATTTATACCCCACCCATCTGGTTGGGTTTCCCCAGCCACTCTGGGCGGCTTCCAACAAAGTATTAAAATACAGTAGTCTATTAAACAGGGACACGGGTGGAGCTGTGGGTTAAACCACAGAGCCTAGGACTTGCCGATCAGAAGGTCAGCGGTTTGAATCCCCGCAACGGGTGAGCTCCTATTGCTTGGTCCCTGCTCCTGCCCACCTAGCAGTTCGAAAGCATGTCAAAGTGCAAGTAGATAAATAAGTACCGCTTCGGTGGGAAGGTAAATGGCGTTTCTGTGCGCTGCTCTGATTTGCCAGAAGTGGCTTAGTCATGCTGGCCACATGACCTGGAAGCTGTACGCCAGCTCCCTCAGCCAGTAAAGCGAGATGAGCGCCGCAACCCCAGAGTCGGCCACAACTGGATCTAATGGTCAGGGGTCCCTTTACCTTCTACCTTAGTCGGTTAAACATTAAAAGCTTCCCTAAACAGGGCTGCATCTGTTGGGAGGGCGTTCCACAGGGTGGGTGCCACCACTGAGAAGGCCCTCTGCATGGTTCCCTGTAACTTGGCTTCTCGCAGGGAAGGAACCACCAGAAACAGACTGGGAGCCAGTGTAGGTCTTTCAAGACCGGTGTTATATGGTCTCGGCGGCTGCTCCCAGTCACCAGTCTAGCTGCCGCATTCTGGATTAGTTGTAGTTTCCGGGTCACCTTCAAAGGTAGCCCCACGTAGAGCACATGGCAGTAGTCCAAGCGGGAGATAACCAGAGCATGCACCACTCTGGCGAGGCAGTCTGCAGGCAGGAAGGGTCTCATCCTGTGTACCAGATGGAGCTGGTAGACAGCTGCCCTGGACACACAATTGACCTGCGTCTCCGTGGACAGCTGTGAGTCCAAAATGACTCCCAGGCTGTGCACCTGGTCCTTCATTTAAGACGAATGCAGACATATAGAAGTGCCAGCCTCTCCACCGTTGCTTACTTACGTTTCAGCTCTTCAGGAGGAACAAGGCAGTGTCCGCCATCCCAGAAAAAGAGGAGCCCCAGCAGAGGGAGCCATCCAGAAAGCATCATCTTCTCCGCAGAAACAAAACCAGGTTCTGAAAAGATAAGGAAAGTCGTCAGGAAGACAGGAGGGCCACATCAGACAGCGGGAAGGGTTCAGGTACTGAACTGTTCATGTACAGTCACACCTCATGTTACGTTCTTTCAGGTCATGTCCCGCCGCGTCCCAGAAGTACAGTGGTGCCTCGCAAGACAAAATTAATTCGTTCCGCAAGTTTTTTCTTCTTGCGAGTTTTTCGTCTTGCGAAGCACGGTTTCCCATAGGAATGTATTGAAAATCAATTAATGCGTTCCTAGGGAGACCGCCTTCAGACCAGGTCTGTCCCCGGACCTCCTCTGAAGGCTGACGGGGGAGAAGGACTTTTCTCCCCACCGCCAGCCTTCAGAACAGCCTTCTGAAGGCTGGCGGTGGGAAGAAAAGCCCTTCTCCCGCCGCCAGCCTTCAGAAGAGTTCCCGCAGGGCTGCCTAGGCTGCGGATAGCAGCCTGCTGCCCGGCGCACGGGGCACTCTGAAGCAGAGCGCCCCTCGCGCGGGGCAGACACCTGCAGCTTGGGGAGCCCTGCAGGACTTCCCCGCAGGGCTCTCCAAGCTGCGGATAGCAGCCTGCTGCCCCATATGAGGGGCGCTCTGAAGAAGAGCGCCCCTTGTGCGGGGCAGACATTCGCAGCTTGGGGAGCCCTGCAGGACTTCCCCGCAGGGCTCTCCAAGCTGCGGATAGGGGCAGCAGGCTGCTATCCGCAGCTTGGGGAGCCCTGCGGGGAACTCTTCTGAAGGCTGGCGGGGGAGAAGGGCTTTTCTTCCCACCGCCAGCCTTCAGAACAGCCTTCTGAATGTTGGCGGTGGGGAGGAAAACCTTCCTCCCACCGCAAGCCTTCAGGACAGGTCCGGGAACAGAGGAGAAGGCGCGCTGCGCTTCCCCGCGGTCCCCAGAGATTTCCCTATGGGCTTTCGTCTTGTGAAGCAAGCCCATAGGGAAATTCGTCTTGCGAAGCCGCTAAAAGTCGGAAAACCCTTTCGTCTTGCAGGTTTTTCGTTTAGCGAGGCATTCGTCTTGCGGGACACCACTGTACCAGAAAGGGTTACTTCCGGGTTTCGTCACTCGCGCAGAAGTGCAAAATGACATGACATCACACGCATGCGCAGAAGTGGCGAATCGCAACCCGCGCATGTGCAGACGTGCCACTGCGGGTTGCACTCTTTTTCCCCCCCAAGAATATTTATTAAGGTTTTCAATAATAATACAATAAAAATCAAAAAGTAAAAAATCAAAAATAATAACAAAAATACAAAAATAAAAATAATTTTTTTAAAAAACACATAAAGTTTCCATTACTTATTTTTCATTACCTTATTTCCCAGACCTCCTCATACCTCCCTTTTTTGTATTCCAGTTCAAATTATTAGTTCAGCAAATCCTAATTAATAAATTTTAACCTATTTCTGAGTCTTCTTTTTTTTTTCATATTCTCTTAAAGCATTACAGCTGGAAACCACTTAATTTCCATCCGACATCATTCTAACATTCATTAATTTTGCAATATTTCTGTAAATAGTCTTTAAATTTCTTCTTGCACTCTTTTTATGTTGCAAATGGGCCTCCGGAACGGATCCCGTTCGCAACCAGAGGTACCACTGTATGCTACAACTGCGGTTAGGATATTGCTAGCACAAAGATGCAAAAGTATTGAAACTGAAGAAGAATGGCAAGGAAAGCAGGTGGAATACGCTGAAATGGCAAAACTAACAGAAAGACTTTGAGAGAAAGACAACAGAGATTTCAAGAAGGACTGGGAACCATTTCTGTTCTATTTACAGAAGCAATGTAAAAAAATGGACTCACTCAGCATATTTATCTATATTTTCCATTTTGCCTTTATATGCAGATACGGTTCAAGCCTTGAAATAAAATTATTTGTCAGCATAACTTTTGGGGAAATTATTTATATACTTACTTATTTAAAAGACTTCAGTTATCCCCAGGGTAAAAAAAAAGGGGGGAGCACATTATCAACCTTGCCCGGGCCTCTGCCTGGCTCTGCAAAGCCCTGCTCACAGGGTTTGACTAAACACTTGCAATTAACAAAACAAATGCAGAAATAGAAACAGGGTTTTAAAATGATAAGAGAATAATAATTATTTTTCTTTTTAAAAAAAAAAGAATGAAAAATAACCAATAAGCAGGGAAAGATAATATGGCAAGAAACCCAGAAAATGAAGTTGAGGGAAATCACCGGGGGGGGGGGGGCGTGTTGAGGATTTATAATGTATTTTGTTTTTGAAATAATGATTGTGGTGGTGGTAAAATTCAATAAAAATTATTATTATTATTTTTAAAGGGTTCAGATACTCCAAGGGTGGACAGGAGGGGCACCTCGAAGTGCCGAGATGTTGAAGCGTCCCTCTCCTGCCAAAAAAGCACAAGGAAGCTATGGGAGGCGGCGGAACTCCTTGCTGCTGGAAACCAACCCTGTGTCCTCTCAGTCATTGCATTACTGAAATTGTAACTGCTGGGTTGTGGTTGTTGCTTTTACAAAAAGTTTATTACCAAAAGTTTATTAGCATTCTGTTTCCATGTTTGATCTTGCTTTGGATTTGCCGTGGCTGAATTTCACTGTATAAGCCACTTTTAATTGAATACTTGAAAGGTGAGTTTGATGAGAACACAAGGAGAGCCCACCCATGGCCCATCTAGCCCAGCATCCTGTTCTCACAGCAGCCAACCAGATGCCCCAAAGGGAAACCTGCAAGTGGGATTCGAACTCAGGAGCAACTCTCCCCTCCTGCAGTTTCCAGCAACTGGGATCCAGAAGCATTGCTGCCTTTAACTTTGGAGGCAGAGCAGAACCATCCCGGCTAGGAGCCATTGACAACCATCTGTTCCTCAATGAATTGGTCCAATCTTCTTTCAAAGCCATCCAAGTTGGTGGCCATCACTGTGGCAGGGAGTTCCACAGTTTAACTCTGCACTGTGTGGAGAAGTCCTTCCTTTTAAATAATAATAATAATAATAATTTGGCTGGGTTTCCCCAGGCACTCTGAGCGGCTTCCAACACAATATTAAAATAAAGTAATGCATCAAACATTAAAAGCTTCCCTAAAGAGGGCTGCCTTCAGATATCTTCTAAAAGTCTGGTAGTTGTTCTCTTTGACATCTGGTGGGAGGGCGTTCCGCAGGACGGGCGCCACTACCGAGAAGGCCCTCTGCCTGGTTCCCTGTAACTTGGCTTCTCGCAGTGAGGGAACCACCGGAAGACCCTCAGTGCTGGACCTCAGTGTCTGGGCAGAACGATGGAGGTGGAGACGCTCCTTCAAGTCTACTGGGCCAAGGCTGCTTAGGGCTTTAAAGGTCAGCCCCAACACTTTGAACTGTGCTCGGAAACGTACTGGGAGCCAATGTAGGTCTTTCAAGACCGGTGTTATGTGGTCCCGGCAGCCGCTCCCAGTCACCAGTCTGGCTGCCGCATTCTGGATTAGTTGCAGTTTCCAGTTCATCTTCAAAGGTAGCCCCACGTAGAGCACATTGCAGTAGTCCAAGCGAGAGATAACCAGAGCATGCACCACTCTGGCGAGACAGTCTCGGGCAGGTAGGGTCTCATCCTGCATACCAGATGGAGCTGGTAGACAGCTGCCCTGGACACAGAACTGACCTGCGCCTCCATGGACAGCTATGAGTCCAGAATGACTCCCAGGCTGCGCACCTGGTCCTTCAGGGACACAGTTACCCCATTCAGGACCAGGGAGTCCCCCACACCTGCCCGCCTCCTGTCCCCCCAAAACAGTACTTCTGTCTTGTCAGGATTCAACCTCAATCTGTTAGCCGCCATCCATCCTCCAACTGCCTCCAGACACTCACTTTCTCTGTCCTGAATGTTCCAACATTCAGCTTCATCGCATGTCCACTGCCTCCTTTTTCATCTTTAATTATTACATTTGCATACCGCCCTTGATTTGCAGATCTCAGGACGGTTCAAAACATTTAAGAAAAACCCACAAAATAAGTATTAAAAGCAAAATAAGTATTAAAAGCAACAAACCAATTTTAGAGATTGCCTTCATTGCAGAGGCTGCCGTCATGCTCTCTGAACAGCTGGCGCTCTGGCCGTGTGCATTCTGTGCCTTATCTAGTCCAGCCATTGAAAAACAAACAGGGAACTTGGCCGCAGAGGAGATGACGGCTGAAAAACGCTCCACCTGCGGCTCTTGGAAGCGGCTGGAGTTTTGCATCGTTCTCCCCGTCCCCCTGCTGCCCTAGAGACCAGCTGCAAGACCCTCCAAACAGAAGCCAGCCAAGAGCCACAAAACAGAGGTGAACATGCTCTGAGTACAGAGTGTCTGAAGGGAGAAACACACAGAGAAGTTTCTTGGCCAGCCGCCCTCGTCTCCATGGCCTGGAGCTTCTGGAATCCAGGGGGGTGCGGAAATGGGGGCTTCATTGTGCCAAGGTCCCGCTTTCTGGAAACTCCCTCCCTTGTGCCCATTGGGAGGAAGAGTTGCGTAACAGATGGCACTGCCATCCAAGGCAAGCGGGGCGGGCAGGCAGCTCTCACGGAGAAATAGAACGAGGGGGGAGATTGGCAAGCTGGCTGCGTGTGCCCTCTGAATCAGCAGGCATAATGGGGGGAGGAAAGGAACAGGCTGAGCCTCCCTCCCTCGGAGATTTTGTGCCTGTGCCTTCAGCAAGACTGGCAGATGGATCCCCACCAGGAGAGGAAAGGGGGGGAGAAGTGCTGGGAAACGTTCGGGAAAAAGCCAACCCAAACCACCCAGGGTTTGAGCAAAAAAATCCCCGATGATGGCAGGCTGGAGGGGGGCTGGCAAAGAGAGAATAGACAGGAGGGGAACCTCAGCAGACTTTGGTAATCTTTGGCAACACGGTGCCCTGAGCGAAGCCAACATTTGGAGCCCCCAACCCGATCTTCTCAATTGTGGATCTTCTTGATTTTGAACCCCCTTGGCTAGGTGTCGGTACAGTGGTACCTCTGGATGCAAAGGGGATCCATTCTGGAGCCCCATTCGCACCCAGAAGCGATTGCAACCAGCGTCTGCGCATGCGTGGGTCGCGATTCACCGCTTCTGCACATGCGTGTGACATCATTTTGACCGTCTGCGCATGCGCGAGCGACGGAACCCGGAAGTAACGCGCTCCGCTACTTCCGGGTCGCCTCGGAGCGCAACCAGAAAATACTTATCCCGAAGCTACTTCAACCCGAGGTATAACTGTACAGGCAAACACCACCCAAAATCCAACGCTGCTCTTGCTCCGAACACTAGAACTCGCAATCATCGAAAGAAGCTGAATGTTGGAAGATTCAGGACAGAAAGTGCCGGATTTGCGTATAAGCAAAACAAGCTATAGCTGGGGCCCCACTCTCTTGGAGGCCCCCCCCCAAGATTTAAAGTATACCTGAAGGAGCGTCTCCACCCCCATCGTTCTGCCCGGACACTGAGGTCCAGCGCCGAGGGCCTTCTGGCGGTTCCCTCGCTGCGAGAAGCCAAGTTACAGGGAACCAGGCAGAGGGCCTTCTCGGTGGTGGCGCCCGCCCTGTGGAATGCCCTCCCACCAGATGTGAAAGAGAACAACTGCCAGACTTTTAGAAGACATCTGAAGGCAGCCCTGTTTAGGGAAGCTTTTAATGTTTAATAGGTTATTGTATTTTAGTGTTCTGTTGGAAGCCGCCCAGAGTGGCTGGGGAAACCCAGCCAGATGGGCGGGGTATAAATAACAAATTATTATTAGAAAGGAAAAAACCTGGATGTACATTTCCAAAATACAACATAAAAAACAAGTAAAATACAGCAACAGTGTTTTGTGTTGTGTAGGCTCCTCTGATGTACCGTAAGTCATGGGCCCCGCGTGCTAGCCTGCTCCCGAAAATATCCCATATAAAAAGCCCCATTACCTTCAGTAGCTTAAAGGTAAAGGGACCCCTGACCATTAGGTCCAGTCGTGGCCAACTCTGGGGTTGCGGCGCTCATCTCGCTTTACTGGCCGAGGGAGCCAGCGTACAGCTTCCAGGTCCTGTGGCCAGCATGACAAAGCCGCTTCTGGCGAACCAGAGCAGCACACGGAAACGTCGTTTACCTTCCCACTGGAGTGGTACCTATTTATCTACTTGCACTTTGACGTGCTTTCGAACTGCTAGGTTGGCAGGAGCAGGGACCGAGCAACGGAAGCTCACCCCGTCATGGGCATTCGAACCACCGACATTCTGATCAGCAAGCCCTAGGCTCCGTGGTTTAACCCACAGTGCCACCTGCGTCAGTGGCGTAGCGTGGGTTGTCAGCACCCGGGGCAAGGCAAGTAATTTGTGTCCCCTAACCCGTGGATTTGCGCCCCCTAACCCTAACCCCCAGATGTTGCCCCCGGTGCGGCCGGCACCCCCCTGCACCCCCCACGCTACGCCACTGACCCGCGTCCCTCTTCTGTAGCTTAGGGCCTCATCCAACCTCAATCCGGCCCTGGGGAACTCGCAGCAGCAGGAAACCAACTCCCCATCATGGGGCAGGGAGTAAAATGCACATTCGAAAGGTACCATTTTATCCTTGAGTGCCAGGGGGCTGCCCCACACAGGAGTGACGCCCGGGGCAGCAAGAGGCTGTGTGCTTTGGATTCTTGCAACAAGTAGCCAGTGTATCCCAAGCCGCCCTTGCCCTCCCCAGAGCTCGATGGCGTGGGAATGGAGCAGAAGAGGCATCATGTTGCTCAGACCCACAGCTCAATGGCAAAGCAGCTGCTCAGGGATGCAAGAGGTCCCTGTCTCAGGCCCTGGCACAGACACCTGGGAACGTGTAGCCGGCAAAGAGCATCTCTCTCCCACCCTCCTCGCCTTCCACCTGCTCAGCGGCAGGGCAGGTGCTTGGCATGCAGAAGGCCTCGGGTTCAACACCCCCCCAGCAGCTCCAGTTAAAGGGATCGGGTAGCAGCAGGGGATGGGAAAGACGTGGCCGACTCGGCCCAGGAGGCCCGCCAACAATTCTGGGCTCAATGGACCAGGGTCAGTGCATTACCTCTTTTCAGCGACAAACACAGTTTTCTCTCTAGACAAGAAACGACAAGGGGGACCCTGCAAAAACTCGGCACATCCACACCGTATACTGTGTTTGAAGACACATGTTTGAAGAGACTGCTGGATCAAGGCCATTGCAGGAATTTATGTATAGGTTGGGGGGGTTGCCCCTCCAGCAGATATCATGCACATGCAGCCCACTACCAAAATCAGCACAATCACTTTTGTGACTTCTGTGATTTGTCCCCACAAAACACTTCATCACAGTTTCTTCCTATCTGTTCAAAGGGCTTCTGCTGCACAATACCAAATGTAAGAATTCACTGATAAATGTATCTCTGTACTGGCTCACTGGGAAAACTTCAGAAATTCCTATAGACATGTGAGCTCAGCTACTCAGCAGCCCCTCTGCCTGAGTGATAATCCCTGGCATCCTGATACCTGAGTGCCAGACAGGTAGCCCTTCCAGAAATAACAAACCCAGATGAAGACAAAAGGGTGTGATTAACTTGGCTGGGAAACAGGGAAATGAAATTATCTCTTTTGTTCCACTTGATGGGTGTTTGGTGGAGGGCAAGAGGAACCATGGGGCAGGGTCCAGGATGCTCAGATTATGGCCACCAGACCTCCCCTTTCATGATGTATGAGTGATGTATTAGTGATGTAGTTTCGGGGGGGTGTAACATGGGGATTAAAAGGTAAAGGGACTCCTGACCATTAGGTCCAATTGCTGACATCTCTGGGGTTGCGGCACTCGTCTAGCTTTACTGGCCGAGGGAGCCGGTGTACAGCTTCCGGGTCATGTGGCCAGCATGACTAAGCCGCTTCTGGCGAACCAGAGCAGCGCACGGAAACACCGTTTACCTTCCCACTGGAGCAGAGCCTATTTATCTACTTGCACTTTGACATGCTTTCGAACTGCTAGGTGGGCAGGAGCAGGCACCGAGCAACGGGAGCTTACCTCGTCACGGGGATTCGAACCGCCGACCTTCTGATCGGCAAGTCCTAGGCTCTATGGTTTAACCCACAGCGCCACCCGTGTCCCATAACATGGGGATTAGCAGCTAATAAAAGTTGGGTTCTCTTTTGTTTGGGGCTTCCATCTTGTTCCACCTGGTGGCAGGTGGGAGTCTTGTTGCAACAGTCTTCAATCAAGACCAAACCTACTGGCTGCTGTTTTGCTCTGGTATTCCTGGCTGGTGTCCTTGTCCAAGGGAACCCTCAGATTTCTCCATTAACAGGGGAAAGGCGGCTCATCTAGTCCAGCATTCTGTTCTCACTGTGGCAAACCAGATGCCCTAAGGTAAACCCTGCAAGCAGGATTCAAATACAAGAGCAACTCTCCCCTGCTGTGGTTTCCAGTGAAATAAATATTGTCTTGCTCCCTTTAAAAGCGTCCCAGCCTCGTAGGGAGGACAGGACTCTCAGAGAGAGCACTTTTGCGGAGGCTCTGCACCGGTCGGGAAATATAGTACAGTATAGGAAGTGGGTGTACGACCTTTCAGAAGACATTCAGAAGCCTCGCTGCTTCTGACTGTGGAGGCAGAGAAGAGCCGTAATGGCTAGTAGGCCTGGACAGCCCTCTTCTAATAATTAATAATAATAATAAATATTTATACCCCGCCCTCCCCGACCAGAGCCGGGCTCAGGGCGGCTAACACCAGTAAAAGTACAGTAAAAACATAATGGGGGGGGAACAATTTAAAATACAGGTTATAATGCAATTTAAAATGCAGCCTCATTTTAAAAGTAGCCCATAAATCAAAACCATAAGGGGAGGGAAACGTAAGGGTCAGACTGAGTCCAAACCAAAGGCCAGGCGGAACAGCTCCATCTTGCAGGCCCTGCGGAAAGATGTCAAGTCCCGCAGGGCCCTGGTCTCTTGTGACAGAGCGTTCCACCAAGTCAGGGCCAGTGCTGAAAAGGCCCTGGCCCTAGTAGAGACCAGTCTAACCACCTTGCAACTTGGGACCTCCAAAATATTGTCATTTGTGGACCTTAAGGTCCTCCGCGGGGCGTACCTCTATGAATGTGTCTCGCCCACTTTTAAAGCATCATTCGGAATTGGTTGGAGCCTTTTAGGCAAAATGGCAGTGGAAGGAAACTGGTCCAGCAAGTGAGATCTCAGCACCTGCTTTGTCTCTGTCTTTATTCTCTGGGACCAACGAGGCATCAAAACGAGGGAAAGAGAGAGAAGCTGAAGGGCAGAGAAAGGGGGCTGTGAATGCCAGCAAAGTTGGACTGCTGCCCTTCTGCCCAGGCTGCAAAACAAAAGAAGCAGGGAAACAGCTCTGGGACAAAGTAAATTCCTCCCAGAGATAAGGCGCCAGACAGGGAAGAGGAGGGGGAGGAGGAGGAGGAGGAGGAGGGAATTGTTCCTGCACTTGCAAACAAAAAATAAAAATAGAGAAAGAGAGAGAGAACCTTCTTGATTCAAGCCCTGAGCCCTTCACTGTGCAAACAGACCATAATGATCTTCCATGCCCTTCAAACATACACAGCTGCCCACACCACCTCTCCAATTCCAGGGCCTGAATGAAAAACACGAACGGTGTCGGCTGCGTTTCACAGCGGCCGGCATTTCACGCACGGAAGCCAGCCACACAAATCTGCCGGGATCACGTTCCACAAACTGGCTGTGCATCGCTGGCCCGCTCTCCAACCAGATTGCATCTCAAATGAGAAAAGCCAGCAGCTCAGCCCAGCCTGGAAGCCCTGCCAGGCCACAGGTGCTCAGTGATGGCAGAAATGCTCTCTGCACTGTTCTTCCCATGCTCCTGTGTTGATTTCTAGTGGGCCCTGGCAAATAATAATAATAATAATAATAATAATAATAATAATAATAATAATAATAATAATAATTTATTTATACCCCGCCCATCTGGCTGGGCTTCTCCAGCCACTCTGGGCGGCTTCCAAAAAATATATATATTAAAATACTGTAATGCATCAAACGTTAAAAGCTTCCCCAAACAGGGCTGCCTTCAGATGTCTTCTAAAAGTCTGGTAGTTGTTGTTCTCTTAGTGGGAGAACACTAAGTGGGAGGGCGTTCCACAGGGAGGGAGCCACCACCGAGAAGGCCCTCTGCCTGGTTCCCTGTAACTTGGCTTCTCGCAACAAGGGAACCTCAAATAAAGTCTTATTTTCCAAATGATGGACTGACTGTGATTGATTCTCAGTTAAATATCTGGCTAGTTCAGATGACAACCTTGAGCTTTGAACTTTGAGTAATTAAAGAAGAAAAGCCACTTTTCCCAGGGACAATCCTAATTACTTTTTCTTAATGGTGACACGGACCATTCATAACGTAGGGATATTCTTCACAACTGTGAGGGTTGGGGCAAGCGAAGATGAGCGACGAAAATGAGCTCCAGCGTTTTGCACTGCTTCTGCTCAGGCTGCGCGGAAAAGGCATTTTGGTTCCTGAAATTCATTCTGATTGTGCGGATCAAATAAAACTGCTAGAATGCCACGGGACGCTGCATTAATGTGTGAAAACAGCCTGGGTTCAATGATCCCCAGATGGTGGAGACGTCGGGCACCAATCCTGGCTCCCGGGCCAGGTTGGTTCACTTGGTTGGTTCACTTCACTTGGTTGCAAGTGGTTGATAGCCAGACATTCCACTTTGGTGACTATAACCTTGGTTTAAGGAGCCTTTGGCACCTAGTTCATATACTTTAGTTTCTAACATCTAGTCCAACCCCCTGCAAGGCTGGAATCTCAGCTAAAGCATCCCTGACAGAGAGCCATCCAACCTTCGCTTCAAAACCTCCACCACCTTCCAAGGGAGTCTGTTCCACTGTCAAATGCCTCTTACATGATGCCAGCTTGAGTCCTTCCACCCAAATAACAGGCACAATCTTTGTATTCTTTGATAGCAATAAGCCATCCGCTGCGGCACTCTGAATACAGCAAGCGTTCCTTGTTTGCAGACATGGCAGGCTCCTTTGCAGGGGAGAGAGGAGCAAATTTGGCCAGCCTTTAGGAATACTCTTCCAGGAAACTTTTGACATCTGGGTTAAAAAACCCAAGCAAGTTTCTAGCTCTCATTAACGCAGAAGAATACGCTGCCTGCAAACTTGGGAGAACAGAGGAGGGCCGAAAGCCTTTCAAGGCAAGACCCAGTGTCAAAATGAATGGGGCACCAATTCACGGGGGTGTGCAAGAGAGATATGATCACTATTGTCATCCCTCTAGATGACAATTTGACACTCTTCCCTGCTGCTCTTTGAGCACCAGAGCGCAGCTATCCGGTGCAATCACATTTTAGAGCAGGAACAAAGCCCGTCATGAGAGATCAAACGGATCCATGCCCCGGGTCTTGCACTTAAGGAACAAGCTGCCCCAAATGCCTAAAAATCTGCAACAATTTTCCAGGCACAAGAGGGGGAGAGAGGGAAGAGAAGTATCAAACGCTGCCACAAAGAACTGCAATTGCAGAAAAATATAACGACACGGCTGGTGGGTTGCTATTCGGCTGCAAAAGGCCCGTTTTAGAGCTCACCAGAACCTAAGAGGAGCCCTTTCTGGGAGATGATATATAATGAAATGTAAAAAAAAAATGTTTAAAATAACTTTTGTTAAAAAAACAAAAAACCCAGAAGCTTTTCTATTAGGAATTATAGGTACAGACGTCCCAAAGGAGAGCAGAAAAGACTTTTTATGTACGCGACAACAGCCGCACAGATGCTACTAGCCCAGGGATGGGAAGAAGAAAGAGTTCCCTATGAGGGAGGAATGCCAAGCTGAGCTGATGGACTGTGCAGAGATGGCAAAGTTGACCGGAAAGCGAAGGAACCAAGAGGATGAAAACTTTTAAAAAGAATGGAGGAAATTTATAATCTGTTTGAGAGACGGTTGCAAGAAGATGAAAACAGCAGGGTTTTAATCTCACTTGTAAAACACTATAATTTTATGCTTGTAAAATCAAATAAAAATGATTTCATTAAAAAAAGAACCGAAGGAGAGCCTGCTGGATCAGGTCACCCTTTTTTCAAACCATCCAAGCTGCATGTGGCAGGGAGTTCCATAGTTTCTGCACTGAGTGAATCTGTCCTGAATCTTCTAACCTTCAGCTTCATTAAAGGTAAAGGGACCCCTGACCATTAGATCCAGTCGTGGCCGACTCTGGGGTTGCGGCGCTCATCTCACTTTATTGGCCGAGGGAGTCGGCGTACAGCTTCCGGGTCATGTGGCCAGCGGGACTAAGCCGCTTCTAGCGAACCAGAGCAGCGCACGGAAACGCCGTTTACCTTCCCGCTGGAGTGGTACCTATTTATCTACTTGCACTTTGACATGCTTTCGAACTGTTAGATTGGCAGGAGCAGGGACCGAACAACGGGAGCTCACCCTGTTGCGGGGATTCGAACCGCCGACCTTCTGATCGGCAAGTCCTAGGCTCTGTGGTTGAACCCACAGCGCCACCAGCACCCACAAATTCTAGAGTTATGAGAGAGTTATGAGGCATCCTCTATCCACTACCTCCATAATTTTTTATCCTCTTCCTCATAGCTGAAAGCTGTTTGACAGTGATACAGACTCCCTCGGAAGGCGACGCACTCTCCATCGCAGAAACATAGAGTTGGAGGGGACCTCAAAGGTCATCCAGACCAACCCCTGCATGGCAGGAATCTCAACTGTAGCATCCATGAGGTTGGAGGCTTTCAAGCAAAGGTTGGGTGGCCATCTGTCAAGGATGCTTTAGTTGCGATTCCTGCATTGCGGGGGTTGAGCTGGATGACCTTTGGGGTTCCCTCCCTCCTCCAGAGTTCTGTTTCTGCTTGCCTTTTCTCTGAACTAAAAGGCCCCAAAGGCTGCAACCTTTCTTCATGGAGTCGTTCCATCCCTTCAATTTTGCGTGCAGTTTTCTAAACTTCTCCCACCTCTACAATATCCTTTTTGAGCAGGATGAAGGCTGCAACTCGGGCGAGGGGAGAGGGTGCTGGAAGGGATTAGGGTACCCTCCCTCTTGCAATTTGGGGTGGTGCAGGGCCCCCACCCTCAAGCTCCACCCTGCCCTCCCCTTCCTCGGTTTCCCCCATGTTGGCATCTAGACTGGCCAGGACCTGCACACTTCCTCCCTCTGCCAAAGCCCCAGATAGGAATTCAGAGGCGTGTTTTGAACGGTCATGAGGTCTAGAAACCTTGCCAGGCGAAAGCCCGCTGCTGATGCGTCAACAACTCTCTGCCCGAGTACCATTCCGGGGTCAGCAAAGCATTGTTTCCCAAAGGCAGCCACAGAGCCAGAAACTGCATCAGGGACACGAAAGGAACACGGTGTACCTGGTCTGCTTAATCTGACCCAACTCAGCTGCGGCGACAAAGCCATGCCCATCCTCAAGGCCGTGGGCGATTCTGCATGGCAACAAGGGTGGGGCTCAGGGCACAGGATCTGCACCGACGGCCCCCCTTGCAGCCTCCCACATCTCCAGGGAGGGCAGCTGAAGGGTCCCTTGTCTGAATTCCCAAGAGAGATGCTGCCAGTCAGTGCAGGGAGAGGTGGGACAACGGTTTGACTCGGGATAAGGAAGCTCCCAACTCCGTTCAGTATAAGGAAGTGAAACACTCTTAATTGAAGGGGGGGACTCTCACCACTATACGGCACTTCCCTCCAGCGTATCCCCTGGAGCCAGGTTCCCAACCACTAGGCGACACAGCCTGCCCTCCTTCCCATCAATGTGCCACACTACGGCAACCCGCACGCTCCGTCTCGGGGGCGTACCCAGCCCATCCTCTCCCCCACACCCCACGCCGAGCACGCGCGCACAGACCAACCCACGCGCGTGCGCGCACACAGACACACACACCCCTCCAACAACGCAAGACGTCCCAGCCCGAGTTCTCCCGCAAAGACCCGCTCCTTTCCCACCATCCCCAAAAAGGCCGTTTTCTAACCGCGTCCTTGATGGAAAGCGTTCACACGTGACGCGTGTGCCCGCGCAGGTCAGACTAGGGCTTTTCCCGCATCCACCTACACAGCAGATGTACGGCGGTCGCTTCTTGAATCCACCACCCCTTCCCCGCCCCACTTGCCCTACTCCGAAGCAGCTGCGCCCTGCAGAGCTCTCCTCTCCGGCTCCGCGCACGTGTGGATGCGCTGCTCCGGAAAGGAAAGGGGGATCCTGCCTTTGCAAATATTAAGCATCATCGCCTCCCCTTTTGCGCGCGCCCTTCCCAGCCCTTTGCAAACCCTGCCCGGCCTGCGCAGATATTCGCAGCCGCTGTTTGCAGGCGGGGGCGCAAAATCCAGCTGACTTTGCGCGCTGCCTCCACTTTTGCTGCAAAAGCGCCGCAGCTGCATCACCTCTCGAGTCGCTCTCGGCTTGTCCTCCTCGCCCGGTCGATCCGTGGCGCAGTGGCCGCTCTGCGCTTTTATAGGCGGGCGCCTCCCCCCCTTCTCTCCCCCCCCCCCTCAGCTGCTCTGAGCTCATCGCAGACAGAAATCAACCTCCAGCCCCCCCCCCCGGCCGCCCGCCCTGGATGGAGCCTGGGAAAGCAGCAAGCCAGGGCGCAGCTCCCCGACCTGCCGCCAGGGGTAGCTCCCGCTCCATCGCCGACGGGGCGCCCCCAAACCGGTTCTGGTTCCCCCAGACTCCCGCTGTTTGGGTCCATTCGTAAAAGGGGAGCCAGAGCGACCCCGCCCAGGCCTCCTCACCGTCCCCCATCGCCGCAAAGCCCCTTTCTCCAAAGCCTTCTTCATGCACATGAAGAAGAAGAAGAGTTTGGATTTGATATCCCGCTTTATCACTACCCGAAGGAGTCTCAAAGCGGCTCACAATCTCCTTTCCCTTCCTGCCCCACAACAAACACTCTGTGAGGTGAGTGGGGCTGAGAGACTTCAGAGAAGGTCACCCAGCAGCTGCAGGTGGAGGAGCGGAGACGTGAACCCGGTTCCCCAGATTAAGAGACTACCGATCTTTAACCACTACACCACACTGGCTCTCTGAATTATTTGTTGTTTAGTCGTGTCCGCCTTAGTCGTTTAGTCGTGTCCGCCTCTTTGTGACCCCCTGGACCAGAGCACGCCAGGCACTCCTGTCTTCCACTGCCTCCCACAGTTTGGTCAAACTCATGCTGGTAGCTTCAAGAACACTGTCCCACCATCTCGTCCTCCGTCGTCCCCTTCTCCTTGCACCCTCCATCTTTCCCAACATCAGGGTCTTTTCCAGGGAGTCTTCTCTTCTCATGAGGTGGCCAAAGTCTTGGAGCCTCAGCTTCAGGATCTGTCCTTCCAGTGAGCACTCAGGGCTGATTTCCTTCAGAATGGAGAGGTTGGATCTTCTTGCAGTCCATGGGACTCTCAAGAGTCTCCTCCAGCATCAGAATTCAAAAGCATCCATTCTTTGGCGTTCAGCCTTCTTTAGATATTTGAAGATGGCTACCATATTTCCTCTCAGTCTCCTCTTTTCCAGGCAAAACGGAACCGCCTCACCTGGTCTGCCCCACGGAGGACCTTAAGGTCCATGAATAATCATAGTTTAGAGGTCCCGGGCCCTAAGGAAGTCAGACTATCCTCCACCAGGGCCAGGGCCTTCTCAGTGATGGCTCTGACCTGCTGGAATGCTCTGTCCCAGGAGACCAGGGCCCTGCAGGATTTAACTTCCTTCCACAGGGCCTGTAAGACAGAGCTATTCTGCCTGGCTTTCAGTTTGAACTTAGCCTGATCTTTTATTCCCCTTCCTTCCCTCCTCTTCCCATTTTATGAAGATCACCCGCTCTGGGATTCCACAGCTAATTCTGCCCTGGTCTCCTCACTGACCCAAATAGGACTAATTTAGCCAGCTAGCTTTGGTGATCATCTAATGTTTATTGGATGGATTTCCCCCCTAAATTGATTTTTGAATCCTGAATTTATTGTTATTCACGTTTTTTATGCTGTTTTTTGTTGCATCAATTAAGTGTTTTAAATTTGTTGTTAGCCACCCTGAGCCCAGTTTTCGGAACCCGGAAGGGTAGGGTATAAATAAAAAAATATTATTATTTATTATTAAATGTACCCAGCTCCTTCAACCATTCCTCATCAGGCTTGGCTTCTAGACCCTTGATCATCTTAGTTGCACTCTTTGGGTTTGGTCTGCCAACCAGCTGCAAATCCACCTAACGGTTGCCTCATCCAGTTCACATTTTGCCTACTTCTCCACAAGAATATCATGCGGGACTTTGTCAAAATCAATTTCAATAGGAGCTTTGCAACCATGTTTTTCTTCCAAGGAGCTCAGAGAGGTCTCGGACATGGTTCTCCCCATTTCACCCTCACACCAACCCTGTGAGGTGGGTTAGGCTAAGAGACGAGGACGGGCACAAAATCACCCAGTGAGCTTCATGGCTGAGCGGGAATTTGAACCCGGGTAAACTGCTCCCAAGTTGTTAGGGCTTTATATACCATTAGTAGTAGTTGTGGTTGTTGTTCAGTCGTTTAGTCGTGTCCAGCTCTTCATGACCCCCTGGACCAGAGCACGCCAGGCACTCCTGTCTTCCACTGCCTCCCGCAGTTTGGTCAAACTCATGTTCATAGCTTCGAGAACACTGTCCCACCATTTCGTCCTCTGTCGCCCCCTTCTCCTTGGGCCCTCCATCTTTCCCAACATCAGGGTCTTTTCCAGGGAGTCTTCTCTTCTCATGAGGTGGCCAAAGTCTTGGAGCCTCAGCTTCAGGATCTGTCCTTCTAGTGAGCACTCAGGGCTGATTTCCTTCAGAATGGATTGGTTTGATCTTCTTGCAGTCCATGGGACTCTCAAGAGTCTCCTCCAGCACCAGAATTCAAAAGCAACCATTATTTGGCGATCAGCCTTCTTTATGGTCCAGATCTCACTTCCATACAGCACTACTGGGAAAACCAGAGCTTTAACTATACGGACCTTTGTTGGCAAGGTGATGTCTCTGCTTTTTAAGATGCTGTCTAGGTTTGTCATTGCTTTTCTCCCAAGAAGCAGGCGTCTTTTAATTTCGTGACTGCTGTCACCATCTGCAGTGATCATGGAGCCCAAGAAATTAAAATCTCTCACATACCATTAGTAACCCTAATCATAATGATAATAATACCATCTCCACAAGAACCTGTGATAACCCAAGGATTGGGTTGTGGGTGAGAGTCTGGGTCAGTTCAAAGGGACAGCAGTGGTTGTGGCTGCAGCAGTCGGGCAGCTGTGGGGATGCTGACGTCCACACGTCCAGTGGTGGAAGTGAAACTGGGGCAGAGGGCTAAAAATAAAAGAAATCCTTGCTCAGCTGTGGCAACTGATCTCTTGCCAAATCACAAGATCTGTCTGGCTTTGGGGTTTGTCAGATCTGAGAGAGGGGAGTTCTGCAGAAGGGAACACACATATACACCTTAGAAACCTCCCTGGATAGCATCATAAGATTCTATAGTGGTGAAATATACTCAGAGTCGCAAAGTGATTTCATGCTCTTTATTCAGCTCATAGTGGTGAGGAGGAATGAATGAAAGTCCCCTCAAAGTATCTGCTTTATATACATTATTTACACAATGGGCTGACCATGATTGGCTAATTCTGGAATTCTACTGTAAGCCAATCAGGTTGTGGATTCACTTCTATCTGGAGCATGATTGGGTGGTTCCTGCTAACCAATCATACTGCTGCATTGTTCTAGGACCAATCAGACTGCTGCATTCTGAATCCTATTGTTCTAGGACCAATCAGACTGCTGCCTTTTGGAGCCTATTGTTCTAGGACCAATCAGACTGCTGCAGTTTGGATCCTATTCAATTCAGTACATAACAAGTGGGGATAGACCCCAATGTGGGGATGTTGAGGGTGACAGGAGAGGATATATTGTTTATTAATATCCTTCCTAACTTGTGCTGTTGTCTTTGTCCATGGAGTCATCACCTTGCCAACAAAGTTCTGTATAGTTCAAGCTATGGTTTCCCAGTAGTGATGTATGGAAGTGAGAGCTGGACCATAAGGAAGGCTGATCGCCGAAGAATTGATGCTTTTGAATTCTGGTGCTGGAGGAGACTCTGGAGAGTCCCATGGACTGCAAGAAGATCCAACCTCTCCATTCTGAAGGAAATCAGCCCTGAGTGCTCACGGGAAGGACAGATCCTGAAGCTGAGGCTCCAAGACTTTGGCCACCTCATGAGAAGAGAAGACTCCCTGGAAAAGACCCTGATGTTGGGGAAGATGGAGGGCGCAAGGAGAAGGGGACGACAGAGGACGAGATGGTGGGACAGTGTTCTCAAAGCGACCAGCATGAGTTTGACCAAACTGTGGGAGGCAGTAGAAGACAGGAGTGCCTGGAGTGCTCTGGTCCAGGGAGTCACGAAGAGGCGGACACGACTAAACAACAACAACAACTTGTGCTAGCAAGTTCCTTTACTTAGCAGAGTTTACATTCCCCTTTTTGCATGCACAACAGATAGCTGGTTGCAGGCTCGTGTGAGCCTCTCACTATTACACAATTCAGTCTGTCTCAGGTTGAATTGTATAGTTTCTAGTAAGTTCCCTTGAATCCCTCTTAAAAGAATACATTGGTACCTCGGGTTAAGAGCTTAATTCGTTCCAGAGGTCCGTTCTTAACCTGAAACTGTTCTTAACCTGAAGCACCACTTTAGCTAATGGGGCCTCCCGCTGCCACCGCGTGATTTCTGTTCTCATCCTGAAACAAAGTTCTTAACCCAAGGTACTATTCCTGGGTTAGCGGAGTCTGTAACCTGAAGCGTCTGTGTGCTGGTCCAGGGGGGAGGTTACCGTGGGGCGAGGTCCAGGACCTGAGTTGAGGGTCGACAGACAGTCCTCCTCGGGCAAAGCAGGGTCCACAGCGGGAAACCGGGCAAGGACAGGAACTCTGGGGGAAACAAGACTGGATGCTGGTCGAAACAGCTCATCAACGACGTTGCTCCCGCAACCTGGGACCGGGCTGACTGGCCTTTATCTTCTCTGAGGCCAGGGGCGGCCCCGGCCCCCAGGAGACCCGCCTCTCCTGGCCTTAAGGTGAGCACTCCTCCTAGGAGAAACCAGTTCCCTTCGCCTCTCTGCCCTGAGCCTCTGCAGTTCAGGAGAGGCTGGAGGGTTACTGGGCCCAGGGGGGAGACTCACCTGTAGGCACTGAGTCCTCAACCACCTCTGGAGCCAGAGTGGATTCACCTGGTGCCTGCTCCTGAGGATCCGGCACAGGTGCAGGCGCTTCAGATCCAAGGCCCTGCCCCAGTTCAGCCGGCCCTGGAGGCGGGGACTCCTGTGCAGGCTGGGATTCCTCCGGTTCAGCCTCTGAATCGGATTCCCAGGCCATCACACCCTGTAACCCGAGGTACCACTGTAAAGACACAGCAATCTTATTCAAAGTCAATAAAAGAAGTTTACTCACATCAGTCCACAGTTGGATTCCTGAAGGCAGACTTAGTTACAAATATGTACATGTGGATCTACCCCATATGGAGGAATAATCCCAGTGCTGCTAGCTGAGAGCTAGCAGAGCAGTCCTAGTTAAAAACTGGTCCAACGAAGAAGGGAGTCAAAAAGAGAGAGTGTGCTGCTCGCCTTGTCCTTTTTGTTACCTGGACAGGTAAGGACACGCCCACCTCTAGTCACATGCAAGAGGAAGGATGCTCCAACCCAGGAGGAACAAGAAGTTTCCACTGGCTGGACCAAACATCCCCTTGCATGTCCACTCTAGGAAAACAAGGAATGTTGTACTTGACTGCTCCCAGTGGATTATATCCCACACCCAAAGGGCCATCTCGTTCAACCCCTTGCAATGTGTTGCTCTTCTTAGATGCAAAGTGGGGCATCACCAAAGACTGCCCTCTGGAGCCAGGGGCAGCTATTATTGTGGTGGGCATCTGTCTCTCTCGGCAGACAGTGGAGGAGTGTGCCTTTACAGGTAAAAGCAAACCGTTGGAGAGTTTCTGCGCCTGCTGTGGCTGTAGAGGCCGATACAGGAGAGACATGTTTCGTTGTAGGCGGGGCAGATGAAGGCGTCCAGTTTCACTACTGCAGATGCACCAGGGTGTTTCTTCTTTCACCACCCCTTCTCTCGTGTGTGTGTCTCAGGAAGAAAATCCAAAAGAGAGGAGAGCTTTTGGCCTAGCTGGGGCCACTCACAGAATTGTAGATTTGTAGGGCGGTCATCTAGTCCGACCCCCTGAAATGCACAAGATGTGTCCAGCAGCTGACAAGGTGGCTGTGTGGCTGTGCGGCTGTTGAATTCAGTAATCACCTGAAAGGGGGCAGGACCACAGAGGCTGGGGTTGTGGGGAGAGGAGGAAAAGACTGAGCAAGGTTTGGGGGGGGGGGCTTGAAAGTGAGTCTCCAATTCCTGATGGGCCTCCCTTCTGTCAGCAGAGGGCAGCAGCCCCAAGCGCTCAAGCCCTCTGTGGGAAAGAGGGTCTCTTGTTAGCCTGTTGCAAGAAAGATCACCAGGAGAGCACTGCAGCCACTGGGTCAGCCAAAGGGGGTCCCAAAAGTCTGGCTTCCTGTCCTCCCAGAGGGCAACCAGATGCCCATTAATAGAAATAGAAATACTTTATTGTCACTGTACAACTTGTTTAAAGGTAAAGGGACCCCTGACTGTTAGGTCCAGTCGTGGCCGACTCTGGGGTTGCGGCGCTCATCTCGCTTTAATGGCCAAGGGAGCCGGCGTACAGCTTCCGGGTCATGTGGCCAGCAGGACTAAGCCGCTTCTGGCGAACCACAGCAGCGCACGGAAACACCGTTTGCCTTCCCGCCGGAGTGGTACCTATTTATCTACTTGCACTTCATGCTTTCGAACTGCTAGGTTAGCAGGAGCAGGGACCGAGCAACGGGAGCTCACCCTGTCAAGCGGATTCGAATCGCCTACCTTCTGATCGGCAAGTCCTAGGCTCTGTGGTTTAACCCACTGCGCCACCTGCGTCCCTCATATGATTTGTTTACAGTGAGATTAAACAAGCCCCCACCCCCACAATCTCTCTGCCCTTGTTACACTCTGTGTGCTGTCCTACAACCACCAACCCTGAACATCAGCTGCAATGTTGCTGTCTTCTATTCAGCAGCCTCACAGCCCATGGGTAAAAACTGTTATTTAACCTGTTGGTGCAGCTTATCATGCTTCTACATTTCTTGCCTGAGGGCAGGAGATTTAAAAGGTGCTGGCCAGGGTGTGAGTCATCGCTGAGAATGTTCCTCGCTCTTCTGAGGCAATGGTCTCCTGCGATGACATCTAGAGCAGTGTTTCCCAACCTTTGGCCTCCAGCTGTTTTTGGACTACAACTCCCATCATCCCTAGCTAGCAAGACCAGTGGTCAGGGATGATGGGAATTGTACTCCAAAAACAGCTGGAGACCAAAGGTTGTGAAACACTGATCTAGAGGACTCAGGGGACAGCCCATGATATCATGCGCTGTCTTCACCACCCTCTTTAGGGACTTTCTGTCTGTGGCTGTCAAACCAGCGCACCACACCATAATACAGTATGAAAGAACACTTTCTATCATGGACCAAAAGAAGGAATTCATCAGTTGCTGTCTAATATATATATATCAGATATCTATGTCAGATATATATATATATCAGATTTCTTCTAAAAGTCTGGTAGTTGTTTTTCTCATTGACATCTGGTGGGAGGGCATTCCACAGGGCGGGTGCCACCACCGAGAAGGCCCTCTGCCTGGTTCCCTGTAACTTGGCTTCTTGCAGTGAGGGAACCCTTGGCACTGGACCTCAGTGTCCCGGCAGAACGATGGAGGTGGAGACACTCCCAGTCCCCAGTCTGGCTGCCGTATTCTGGATTAGGTAGCCCCACATAGAGCACATTGCAGTAGTCCAAGCGGGAGATAACTAAAGCATGCACCACTCTGGCAAGACAGTCTGTATTGTATGCTCTTTCTTCCCAGAAGTCCTAGGTCAGAGGTCAGCAACCTAAGGCCCATGGGCCAGAAGCGGACCAAGCCACCCACTTGGTGAGTCCCCGTGCGCTGCGCTAAAGCAGCGCAGCACAGCGCAGGGACTCTCTTCTACGGCTCCGGAAATCACTTCTGCACATGCCCAGATGCCGGAAAACACTTCTGTGCAGGTGTCTGGGCATGTGCAGAAGTGATTTCCAGCACCGCGGACATGCGCAGACGCTATTTCCAGCATCACGCTGCGCCAGTCAGGCCCACGGAGGATCTCTGTGGGAATGATCCGGCCCATGTCCGGTAAGCCTTGCCGAACCTTGTCATGGCTGCTACCTGAAATCTGCATGGTCCCACAAAGAGCCTCCTTCGAATGCCTCCTCCCATCTTCCATCTTTTCCCTGCCCCCACCCCCTTCGCTTCATTTACCATCCCAGTGAAGAGTAATGGAGAACTTGAATGCTTGGACACTATTTTGGGATGTTTTGCTTGGCCTAGTAAAGACCAGTTATTGATTTTGAGATTTTCCTTATGGACCTGCAAGGCTGTCTTTGGGTGTGTGTGTGTGTGTGTGTGTGTGTGTGTGTGTGTTCCTTAGAAACCAAAGTTTGTGAAAACAACTTGTAAGGCACAAATCCAGGAAGGACTTCTACAAACTCAACCCCACCGAAGGTCCCTAAGGCTTGAAGTGATGATGGCTGCAGTTTTTAAAAATATGAACATGTTCTCAATCTGTTCCAGAACGTTAGAGCTGGCACCTCTACAAGATTTTAATTCCTTCTTTAAATAAAAGAAATGGGCATTTGGCCACCAGCTCTAGAAATCGCCATTTCAAGAGACTCGGAAAGAGATAAATGTAAAACTGTGATAAATGCACATTTCTATTTACGTATAGGGTCTGTAATGCATCTGCATAAGGGCATTTGTGTGTTTACATGTGTGTGCTGTTGTGTGTCTACACAAGTACATCAGGATGACAGTGAGGTTTTAAAAAGGCTGAGTGGCGTCACTTCCCCCAAAATATGACTTTGTGTGAAGGGACCCCAAACTTTCAATCAACTCAACCAACACACTGTATACCAAGACAGTATCATTTTTCTAAGACCTTGACCTGTCGAAGAAATCACTATTCTATGGGATACAATGCTCCTTATTTCAAAGGAGTCTGCAGCCTCCATTGTGCCGAGCAAGTCACTTTTGCTGCCACTTTACAGAGGGGAAACTGAGGCTCCACACGCAACGTATTTAAAGCAAATTCAATGCACACGGCCCCCAAGAATCCTGGGAACTGCAGTTGGCTAAGAAAGCTGGGAACCGTAGCTGTGTGAAGGGTAAACTACAGTTCCCAATGTTCTTTGGGGAAGTCATGTGCTTTTAAAAGTGTGTTGAGTGTGCTTTGGGTGATAAACAAATGGTCAAAGGCCTGGAAACTTATGAGGAACGGCTAAGGGAGCTGGGCATGTTTAGCCTGGAGAAGAGGAGGTTAAGGGGTGATATGATAGCCATGTTCAAATATATAAAAGGATGTCACATAGAGGAGGGAGAAAGGTTGTTTTCTGCTGCTCCAGAGAAGCGGACACGGAGCAATGGATCCAAACTACAAGAAAGAAGATTCCACCTAAACATTAGGAAGAACTTCCTGACAGTAAGAGCTGTTTGACAGTGGAATTTGCTGCCAAGGAGTGTGGTGGAGTCTCCTTCTTTGGAGGTCTTTAAGCAGAGGCTTGACAACCATATGTCAGGAGTGCTCTGATGGTGTTTCCTGCTTGGCAGGGGGTTGAACTCGATGGCCCTTGTGGTCTCTTCCAACTCTAGGATTCTATGATTCTATGATTCTATGACTGCAAGAAGATCAAACCTCTCCATTCTGAAGGAAATCAGCCCTGAGTGCTCACTGGAAGGACTAAACAGCAACAAGAAGACCTCCATGGTCGAGATGCTTCTGAATCCCAGTTGCTGGGAAGCCACAGGAGGTGAGAGTACAGTATTGCTCTTGAGTTCAAATCCTGCCTGCAGAGTTTTCCACATTAATCTGGTTGGCTCCTATGAGGACAGAATGCTGAACTAGGTAGGCCATTGGCCTAACCCAGCAGGCTATTCTTAGGCCCCTCGAAAGGGCATGCTTGGGGGGTGGGGAGACCCCGGATCCCCACATCAACCCCCCCCCAAAACACTGCCTGCCTCCTGCTTGCCTCTTTCTCTCCCCCTCCTCTCCCCCCTTCCCCGGTGAAGAGGACATTTGTTAGCAATTAGGGCTGGAGGGAGGGGACCCAGCGCATATTTCGGCAAAGCTCCAACGCCGCCTCGCCTCCCTTTCCTCCCCTCCCTCCCCCACCCCCACCCCCTGCTGGATTTGGGGGCAGCGGCCATGGGAGGGAAGGCTCCAGCCAGCCGGAGAGGCGGCTGGCATATAGAGGAGCCACTCGCCCTGTTTTGAAAGCGCGAGGAAGTTTGTCTGGGCAATGGACCAGGGGGAGCACGCAGGAGAGGAGAGAGAGCCGTGCGCCCTCGAGGCAGCAGAGATGCGGCTCTTTGCGCACTGACTGAAGGCCACTCTCTGGGACGAGGGGAGCCAGGCAGGGGGTGGATGTTTAGCCAGGAGGAGGAAGGAAAACCCAGTCACCTTCATGGGGCACTGAAGGGGTGAGTCTCGCCGCCACCTCCCTCGGCGCACCGATGGCCAGGTGAAAAAATGGCCCACTTTTAGCAGCGCTGGATGGAAGCGAGGACCCCCTTCTCCAGGCTGCTGTGGAGCGGGGTGCGGGGAAAGGATGTCCACTCCACGCTCCGGAGCCGCGATGCTCTGTTCCCCGAGCCGCGTCCGGTGTCTCTGGGATGCGCTGCTGGGATGTGGCGCGACCCTCTAAGCTCCATCCTCGAGGACCAGAGACGTCTGGCAAGCTGCGCCTCTTCACCTGCAAGGCCTACTGGAGTCAAACCTCCCTCGCTCGCTTGCTTGTTTCGGTAGAAGCGGCTCGGACTGGGTCGTGGGGGTCGCAGTTCTTCTCAGGGGGAGGATCATGAAAGGTGAGTCGGAGGCAGCGAGGCTGCTGTGTCCACAGAGCTCTTTGTCGCTTCCGCTACAAGAGAAAACGGTGGCGACCCTTCTGGAAATGGAAGAAAGGTCTCCCTTTAGTGATCTGAGGTTTGTTTAGAATTGATGCAGCTCTTCAGAGCCACAGTTATGATCTGTCATCTGCCCTGAGGTTGGCACTGGAGAATGTCCCGGTGGACATTAACGCATCTGGGCAAAGGCATAGTAGATCTGTTTGGATTTTCTCCTTTGCGCGTCCAATTGACTTGGGCTGGCCCAGACTGAACGCATAGCATCCGCTGTGAGAGGAGTCCTGGGTACACTTCCGAGCCTGAAATCTTGTGATTGACTCTACATACATGATGTTAGCCACAGTCAACAGCTTGTAGTGTCCAGGTCAAAGGAAGGAATAGTCCCACTGTGTCCAGTTCTGGGCACCACAATTTAAAGAGGATATTGACAAGCTGGAAGGTGTGCAGAGGAGGGCAAGAGAGATTCTTGGTTCTGAAAACTAAGCCTTACGAGTAATGGTTGGGGGAGTTGGGGATGCTTTAGCTGAGATTCCTGCATTGCAGGGGGGGTTAGGCTAGATGACCCCTGGGGACCCTTCCAACTCCACATTTCTATCATTCATAGCCATCCTGTCATTTCTTACGAAAGGCTGTGTTTTGATGTATTTTCCCCCCTCCCAAAAAAACCCCCAGCTTCGATCCAAACTAGGGCAAAAGAAAACCCCAGCTGCGTTTTTAACTGGTGATGTGCCCACAGCCTAAATCTCCAGGGCGCTTAATTCAAAATGAGCGTCCCCTTTGCAAATGCCGGAGCCCCCGAGATGTTTGTGAGGGAGACTGGGCGAGGAAGGCAGTCGGGAATTGCTACCAGGGGCCTGAAGAAACTCCAGAGGCGGGGGTGGGGAGGGGGAAGTGGGCGGGAGAGGCGGAGCCGGTGTGCGGAGTGAGTCCGGGGTTACGCAGAGGGCTCACAGCTCTGGCTACAACAGCGGCTCATTGCTTGCCTTCCAGTCCTCAGGACACCCACCCACCCCCTCCCACTTTCCCCCCTTTTTGTCTGACTTCAGAGATCAAAAGTACCGCTCAGATTTCAGAGTGCAAATTACCAGAAAAACAGATGGAGGGGACGGGACGGGACGGGACTCTTTCTCGTCCGTGCGCAAGACGCATCATTTAGCGCTGATAGTCATAATTGCGGGCTTGAAACGTGACCCCGCAAATGTCGCTGGGTTCCTGGTGCAGGAAAGCGCCGTTTGAATCTGCTCTTGGCCCAGGCAGCTTCTCGGTCCGGAACACGCCCTGAGGTTTCCTTTTCCCCTCGCTCTCATCCTGCAAGCGCCACCCTCTGGGATTGCTGAGGGCCGGTTCTGCCGCCGTGCAGTCACAGAATTGTAGAGCTGGAAGGGACCTCCAAAGGTCATCCAGTCCAACCCCTGCAGTACAGGAATCACAGCTGTAGAATGTCTTAATCAGAGGTTTTTAATCAGAGGTTGGATGGCCATCTGTCATGGATGCTTCAGCTGAGATTCCTGCATTGCAGAGGGTTGAACTAGATGCCCCTTAGGGGTCCCTTCTAACTCTACAATCACAACCTGACTTGTGGGAAAATAGCAGTGCTAACCCCACATAAAGGTCAAGGGACCCCTGACCGTTAGGTCCAATCGTGGCCGACTCTGGGGTTGCGGCGCTCATCTCGCTTTATCGGCCGAGGGAGGGCGTACAGCTTCTGGGTCATGTGGCCAGCAGGACAAAGCCGCTTCTGGTGAACCAGAGCAGCGCACGGAAACACTGTTTACCTTCCCGCCGGAGCGGTACCTATTTATCTACTTGCACTTTGATGAGCTTTCGAACTGCTAGGTTGGGAGGAGCAGGGACCCAGCAATGGGAGCTCACCCCGTTGTGGGGATTCGAACTGCCGACCTTCTGATCAGCAAGTCCTAGGCTCTGTGGTGTAACCCACAGTGCCACCCACGCCCCCCCTAACCCCACATACCTGGGAGTAAACCTACTGATTTCAATAGGACTTCTGAGTAGAGCAGACATGGTTAGAAGTGCACTGTTAGAGATGTATTTATTGTTGCATTTTGTGGCCTATTTAGGTATGGATTCTGTGTGTGTGTGTGTGTGTGTGTGTGTGTCTGTCTGTCTGTCTGTCTGTCTGTATGTCTTACATACACAAAGACACCCTGACCTACATCCTAGTGTTTAGACATGAATGCGGTGCAGAACTAGGGCATCATCAGATAGCATGGATGGGGCAGTAAGTGGGAACTCCTAGTCATTAGGAAGACAATGGACTCAATTGACTGGGAAGGTCTCATAACGACCCAAGAAGAGCGCTGCTGGATGAGGCCACTGCCCAGCATGGTCTTCTCACAGCGACCAACCTGATGCCTCGATGGGAAGGAGGATCAGAGCCCAAGACCGTGGTGAGACAGGTTAGTTTTACCCTACTGATGATGTGTTGTTGCGATCGTAATCCTGCTCAGTACGAGAGGAACCGCAGGTTCAGACCTTTGGTGTATGTGCTTGGCTGAGGAGCCAATGGGGAGAAGCTACCATCTGTGGGATTATGACGGAACACCTCTAGGTCAGAATCCCCCCTAAACGTAACGATACCGCAGCGCCGTGGAGCCTCGGTTGGCCTCGGATAGCCAGTTTGCCGCGCATCCACGCGGCCTCCCGGTGCGGAGAGCCGTCCGCCCGGGGAGCAGAGCGCGGCCAGAAGGGGGCTGCCTCTCGCCCTTGGCACACCGCACATTCGTGGGGAACCCAGTGCTAAATCATTCGTAGACGACCTGATTCTGGGTCAGGGTTTCGTACGTAGCAGAGCAGCTCCCTCGCTGCGATCTATTGAAAGTCATCCCTCGACACAAGCTTTTGAAATTAAAAAAAAAAAATCAGAGCCCAAGAGCCCCTCTCCCCTTTCCGGCAACTGGGATTCAGAAGCATAACCATGGAAGGCCTCTGTTCTAAACAAAACTTGCCCTTATTCCCTTATGGGGGACACAAGAGCCCATATAGAGTCCTTACGTAGGTTCTCTATTGGGAGGAGAAAATAACAGAGGCCAACCAGAGAATACTGAGAAGCAAAGCAGCTAGTAAGCCTGATCTTTATTGATCTGTTGCAACAGGGTCTCCCCTCACATGCAGGAGGAGGAGGAGGACCCAGAACCAAGGTGTGTCCGCCCTTATATAGACATTTTATATTGCCCGCCCTGGAGCTCAAGAACACCCCTCCATACAACATACATACATCACAGAAGAAGTGTAACCCAAGATCAGCCCCCACATACCTGCATCACAGAAAGGGCGGTCTGCAGCAGAAATCTGAGTGCGTTGTTTATCTCGTCTGCCAGGTTACCTGTTAATGCTCACTTGATTGGATACCTGGGGGAGCCTGGCCAGTCTTTGGTAATGATACATACTTAGTTCCTGAGCCAGGTCACAGGCTCACACCCTATTCATATCTTAAACGTGCCCTTAAGACAGGATTTGTGAAGGAAAAGATCGTAGGGAGGCTTTTCCATTTTCCTTTGACCTTGCAGAGAAAATCTTTGCTAAGTTTGGGAATCAAAACGGTTCCAGGTCAGTCTTCCTGTGCTGATCTATGTACATGCTTGGTTGGTACATTATATATCTAAGACCTTAAAATTCTTATCACAATTTATATCCTCCTCCACAAATCTGCCTAATCCTCTTAGTTTGGCGGCCATCACTGCCTCCTGTGGCAGGGAGTTCCATAGCTTAACAGTGTGCAGTGTGAAGATGAAGTTTCTTTTATCTTTCCCAAATCTTCCAGCATTCAGCTGCATTGGATACCTGCAATGTACCTCCTTTTTGCAAATGAATGGGAGTTGGGCAGCCAGAGCAGACCCTGGGTCATTCTTCCAGATCTGTGGATTCCAGCCCCCTGCCTTAACCCTGCTGATAGGCAGAACAATCCCTGTTTCTTTGGCTTAAAAGCTGCTCCTGCCCAAACAAGAACCGGAGCTCTTTTCGTCTTGCACGCACTGCAGGCTTCATTTTTGGCTAACAGAACCCCCTCATTACCAGATCCCCAACCCGGAGTTTACAATAAATAAATAAATTAAAGGCCTGCATCTCGCAAACCCACCAATCCTGGGAGTTCAAACCAGCAATCATCTCATTTCCAAATGGAGGGCCTGGTCATTCCTTACTCTCCTTCAAAGGCCTCCTGGAGTTCACCCTGATTTTTGTGGACCTCTTCCATGCTATAATCACTCAGAAGAGAGACGATCTGCAATCATGAGTATTGGTCTGGACTTTGATGAGCTTTTGTGCAGATCCCAGACTGGGTCTGGAGCTTATTAATTTGATGATGATGATGATAACTTTGGAAAAATAAAGGGGTATGTGACAAAGGTTTAGAAAACTATGCACAGGCATGGGGAAAGTTGGCAGAGAAACATTTTCCTCTTCTCAGCTCCTAAAACAAGACCGCCGTGAGGATCATCCAGCCAAGCAGGCAGATTCACTTGGACAAAAATATGGTCCTTGGGGGGGTCTCTTCCAACACGGCAGCTCTATGATTCACACAGTGCTTTGGAATTCCACACCACAAATTCCTGTGGCGTCTACTAATTTTTATGGCTTCAAAGTGAGATTAGACAAATTGAATAAGGCTATCAGTTTCTATGCCTCCAGGCAGAGAATCAGCTTGGCCCCTTCCTGAAACAACTCATTTGGTAGGAGGAATAGAATTGTAATTGTAATTGTAATTATTTTTATTTTTATTACTATTATTATTATTATTATTTATAACCCGCCCTCCCCAGCCAAGACCGGGCTCAGGGCCGCTAACACCCGATATAAAAACAAATTGATTCAAATACAACTTAAAAACAAGATTAAAATACAACATTAAAACATTAACACACAGCCTCATTTCAATGGAAACTCAAATCAAAAACTTTTTTGGGGATGAAAACATCAAGTCTTCACCAAGGCCAGCTATCCAGACAGTCCCCAAATAATAGGAGTTCCATCACAGGAAAAAAGAAGAGGGGGAGGGAATCAAATTGCAGCGTTGGCAGGAATCCCCAGAGGTCATCTAGTCCAACCGCAGGAATCACGGTGAAAGAATCCCCAACAGATGTCTATCCAGCCTCTGCTTAAAAACCTCCAAAGAACAATAGTCCATCACCTTAGGAGGGAGTCCGTTCCTTTGTCGAAAAGCTCTTACTGCAGAAAGTTCTTTAGCGTGTGCAAGCAAGCTTTTGAGCTGCACAGGTCTCTTCATCGGGCACAATGGGAAACACAACTAGATCACAGGTACTCTTTTGGCAGAACCTTTCCACAGGGTGCAGCGTACGCCTCTGACTTTTGACCCCAAATCTCCAGGGTGCCCCTCAGCGCTAAGACTTTCACCTGGCAGCCCTCGGTCCTTCAGATGGCAAATATTTGCTTGCCTTCGCCGCAGGAGGATAAACGCAGGTGCCAGGTCTGCTGCTCTGGAAAACAGCCTGCGCCTGGCCGGACAGCTTCTCCCTTCCCCTTGTTGATGTAAGGGAAGGTGGGGGTTTCATAAGCTGTTGACCCAAGGAAGCCCGTCAGATGTTGAAAGGCTCTTTGCAAACCCCTTTGCTGGATTGATTTCGTTCCACATCAAAGGCCGAGCACTCAAGCCCACGGCAACCATGCGAATGCCACGGGGGCGCATGGCCTGGGGGAACACAACGCCCACCCTCTGGGCAGCCACCTGGGTGAGGCTAAGACAGGGGCTCCTGTCTCTCTCAGGTGCGCGGGGCCGCGAGGAGAGCCATCATCTGGCAATCTGGGCCATCTTTCGCAGGGCCTGCAAGACGGAGCTGTTCCGCTTGGCCTTTGGTTTGGACTCAGTCTGACCCTTATGTTTCCCTCCCCTTACAGTCCTGATTTATCGGCTACTTTTAAAACGAGGCTGCATTTTAAATTGCATTTTAACCTGTATTTTAAATTGGTGTATATTTGTTTTTGTTTTCCCTCCTGTTATGTTTTTACTGTGATTTTATTGGTGTTAGCCGCCATAAGCTCGACTCTGGCCGGGGAGGGCAGGGTATAAATAGAATTTATTTATTATTATTATTATTATTATTATTATTATTGGGACGCGAGTGGCGCTGTGGGTTAAACCACAGAGCCTAGGACTTGCCGATCAGAAGGTTGGTGGTTCAAATCCCCGCGACGGGGTGAGCTCCCGTTGCTCGGTCCCTGCTCCTGCCAACCTAGCAGTTCGAAAGCACGTCAAAGTGCAAGTAGATCAATAGGTACCGCTCCAGTGGGAAGGTAAACGGCGTTTCCATGCGCTGCTCTGGTTCGCCAGAAGCCGCTTAGTCCTGCTGGCCAAAGCTGTACGCCAGCTCCCTCGGCCAGTAAAGCGAGATGAGCGCCGCAACCCCAGAGTCGGCCACGACTGGACTTAATGGTCAGGGGTCCCTTTACCTATTATTATCATTATCATCATTATCATCATCATCATCTGCCAGGGCCCAGTATTGATGCCTGCCCCCAACCTCATAAGATCCCGCTGGATCAGGCCAAACGCCCATCTAGTCCAGCATCTCTTCTCAGCATGGCCAACCAGATGCCCCAATGGGGAACTCAGCCTGTTATGTACTGAAGTTCTCACCCTGGGCCAGCAGGGGGATACTGTAGATAGTTCAGGTCCAAATATGCAAATAAGGGATTGAAAGTGACGTTCAGTGATTGGATAGTTACAGAAAGTGGTTACTGTTGCGTTGTAGTGGAGCTCTATATAAGCAGGCTGGCTGACCCCTTCAGTTCAGTTCTGTTCTGGGCCTGTGAATAAACAAGAGCTGTTTGGAGAATCGCTGTGTCGTCTGATATGTTCAGCCACAACTTAACACAGCCAGCAGGATCCGAGCATATCAGCATCACTCTCCCCTCCTGGGGTTTCCAGCAACTGGTATTCAGAAGTCTTTTTGCTTCCGACTATGAAGGACAGGGCACAGCTATCCTGGATAGTAGCCATCAATATCCCTTCCCTCCTCCATGAAATTGTCCAGTCCTCTTTTAAAGCCGTCTAGGTTGGTGGTCCTCCCTGCCTCCTGTGGAAAGGAGTTCCATAGTTTAATAATAATCATAATAATAATAATAATAATAATAAATTTTTAAAAAACATCATTTTATTAAGTTTTCCATTTTAAAAATCCAATCCAATCACACTGAATGTTCCAAATCATACAAATACATATCAAATAGTCCAAATATTCTGCCTAAATTATATTTTTTTTGTTGGGACTTCCCATGTTTCAGGTTCGGAGGGGCTCTGATCATCTCATATCTCTACTGCCTTGAATAGTCTTTCCAATAGCTCCTTTAAATCTTCATGTTGTTAGCCTTCCTTCTTTCATGGCCTCTGAGTTGTTTCCACAAGCGAGTTGAAATAAGCAATGATAATAATAATAATAATTTATTATTTATATCCCGCCCATCTGGCTGGGTTTCCCCAGCCACTCTGGGCGGCTTCCAACAGAACACTAAAAACAGAATAAAACTTCAAACATGAAAAACTTCCCTACACAGGGCTGCCTTCAAAGTCCGGTAGTTGTTTATTTCCTTGACATCTGGTGGGAGGGCGTTCCACAGGGCGGGCGCCACCACCAAGAAGGCCCTCTGCCTGGTTCCCTGTAACTTTGCTTCTCACAGAGAGGGAACCGCCAGAAGGCCCTTGGAGCTGGACCTCAGGGTCCGGGCAGAACGATGGGGGTGGAGACGCTGCTCAGGTTTAATTCTGTGCTGCGTGAAGAAATCCTTTTATCTCTCCTGAAAACCCCAACATTCAATTTCAGTGGATTCCAACTTCACCATCATATGATTCTTTGAGTCTCTTGGTTTGTCCTTTTATTTTTATTTTCTGGTTCAGAAACATCAGCCAGTCTTGCATTGCTGACAGAGCAAGTCAAAACATCTCTTTTTTATTTTTTAACCCTAGCAGGCACTTGGAGGAATGGGTCTGAATTTGTGACCAGTGATGATTAGTTTCCCCCCTCAAACTGAGACATTGGTTTGCTGCTAATGGCTTCCATCTGTCTCCAGCAACCAGGCGCCGTTCAGAATCTTTGAACTACAACTCCCCGGGGCCATCTGTTTTGCACCCAGGTTTATGTATGTATTTATTTCACAAAATTTATACACCACTTAAAAACAACTCTGTAACTCATTCAAAATATAGAATCACCAATCAACTAAAAACAGATTTTTAGAAGTCCTCTTTCTTTCTTTCTTTCTTTCTTTCTTTCTTTCTTTCTTTCTTTCTTTCTTTTATTAAAGTTCTAACGTTATAACTTCAGACATTGTCATATTACATCACAAAACTTATTATACTGTAATTTTCAACCTGTATGTATACTTTATATATATAAAGAAAAAACAAAAAGAAAAAAAAACCAAAAATAAAAAGCTATTCAAAACTTTCTCCGAAATCATATATATACCAACACTTTGGACTTCCTTTCTATCCTGTTGTATATTCCTTTGTTTACAAATGAATGTACTATTATTGTATATTTCTTTACATTTTATCTAAAACATTCCTATATCAATATGTACCCTTGGTCTTATTTCTCAACTCGGTCTCTCTCCAACATCAATCAAATGCTTGCATAGATAGCAAACCTTTACTGTATTTTTGAACATATATCTTATATCTATCCCACTTTTCCATAAATTTTTGTTTTGAGTTGCCTCTCAGGCTATTTGTCAGCTGTGCCATTTCAGCAAATTTTTGTAGCTTGTTATGTCAATCTGTTGTTGTCGGGACTTCTTCTTCCTTCCACCCCTTTGCCACCAAAGTCCAAGGCATTTCTATTAAGTATCATTGGCAGGGACATCCAAAATGCCTTGAAGGAGGTTTTTTTTATATGCTATGGCTGCAGCCCTAGAAGTCCACATTCTACATGCCTGGAGAGGCTTGCCTAAACAAAAATGTTTTTAGCAGGTGCTTGAAAAGAGCACAGGGAGAGCATTTGCCTGGTATCAAGTGGCAGGGAGTTCCAAATTGATTCACTCCCCGCTGGCATCTGCAGGTAGGGCTTGCCTGAGACCCTGGAGAGCCGCTGCCAGCCAGTGTATACAAGACTGACTTAACATAAAGCCGTTTCCACTATTCCTGTACATTCTGGGACCGATCAGATTTGCAGTTCGAAGCATCTGGGAAGCGCCAGGTTGGGGGAGACTGGCTCATGTTGCTTTCAAATATAGGGCGTGAGTTGCATTTCTGATTTGGCTTTGAGGTGTTTCATTGTGTTTTTATGGCCCTATCGCCAGCCACCCTTGGCTTTATGGAGCCATGAGGCAGGATCAAGAGGGAAAGGAAAAGATCAAAAGCAGACGGTGCTGAAATAAACTGTGCCCCGAGCGCCTTTGGAAAGGAAACCTTCCCCCTCATCCATAGCTGCCTTAAACAAGGCCAGATCATTGGTCCATCCAGAATCATAGAAATGTAAAGATGCAAGGGACCCCCAGAGGTCATCCAGTCCAACCCCCGGGAAGGCAGGAATCTCGGCTAGAGCCATCCATGTCAGATGGCCCTCCAACCTCTGCTTAAAAACCTCCAAGGAAGGAGAATTCACAAGGGAGTCTGTGCTACTGTTGAACAGCTCTTACTACCAGAAAGTTTTTTCAGATGTTGAGTCGTAATCTCCTTTCTCGTCACTTGAAGCCATGGGTTCAAGTCCTACCTTCCAAGAGCAGGAGAAAATCTTTATTATTATTTTTTATTATTTATTGAATTTATATAGCACCCAGTACCTGGAGGTCCCTCTTCCATGTGACAGCCCTTGAGATATTGGAAGATGGCTCTCCTATCTCCTCTCAGTCTCCTCTTTTTCCTACTAAAAATACCCAACACCTAATGATGGGAGACTGCTATAATGCCAGCTGCATTTTCCAATTTATTTATTTTTATTTTTTATTTAGTCTTCAGACCAGCAGCGGCTAGTTTATCAAATGTTAGCTATCCTTGTCTTCCCCACCCCCCAGAAGAAGAACTTTACTTTTTTCTTTTTTCTTTCTGCAAATTCTTGTACGCTGTGATGGCGTTGGTGATTTCTTCCTCGTAACAACCCACAAAATTAGGAAAGGGGTCTCTCCCTGCTCCCGCCAAAGCAGCAAAACCCCAACACGTAAACCAACTTTGTCACCAGGGAAACATTTGGTAATTACACATTTCATTTCCTTTTAAAACTTTTTCAGAATAATAATTATATAATAATAATTTATTATTTATACCCCACCTGTCTGGCTGAGTTTCCCCAGCCACTCTGGGTGGCTTCCAATCAAGTGTTAAAAACAATACAGCGTTAAATGTAATTAAGATGTAATTAACTGCAAAACACACAAACAAAGCAATGCAGATTCAGTGTGTGTGTGTGTGTTTTACAGGAAGTTGTAAAAAGAGGTTTAAATGGGTATTTCTGAACTATTAATCAGTTTCATTGGCTGCAGCATATGGCACTGTCTTACCTTAATTCTCCCTAAATTCTGCTTTTGACTAGGCATGAAAAACTAAATTCGCAAATGCAATGCAAACAAACAAACACACCCAATCCCCTCCCCAACCGTTCCTCACACACATGGGCGCCAACTCCTAGGGGCTGAAGTCTGTTCGCCCTCCCCCCCCAAATATTTCAGGTGTCCGGGGGCCCCCAAGACTGATGGACATTGCCGTTCAAATGGTGCGTGTGTCCCGTGTCATGTCCTTGATTATGTGGGGTGGGGTTTGCCTGGGCCCCCCATTTTTTTATTCAAGTTGGCACCCCTGCTCACCCACAATACTGTGCGCCCCTACCTTGCAGCCAGGTGGCATTAGCACGAAGGAGCCCCTCACTTAGTTGCATCTCTCGCATCCTGGCTCCTTCTTTTGAGATGTTGATGAGGACACTCAAGGGGCCAGGAAAGGTCCTTGTTGTGTAATTAAACTTGTCTGACTAACACAGGAATTGGAAGGGGGCACACAGGGCATCATCTAGACTGACCCCCTAGCCCTGCCCACAACAGTGTGTATGTTTGTAAACCATAAGCCTAGCTGCTTTGGGTGAGGAACCCGCTCTGAGGGCTCTTGAAATCTTTCGTCTGTCTTCTTCATCCCTCGATGGCCGACGTCTCTGCCAGCTCTTATTCTCCTTGTCAGAGTGCCCGGCTTGCGGCTGGCAAAGAAATCCCTGGTGCGCCCTCATCTCTTAAATGAACCACAGCGTCCAAGAAACACAGAGCGGGGGTCCAAGAAACTCTTTGCTCTTTCCCCCGAAGCATCCCGGTTGTACTTGGCCATCTAGCGCTTTCGAAAAAGGCTGGAAGCCTCAAGGGAAGTGGGTCAGAAGGAGGTTCCTGACCAAAAATTCAGAGTAGGATGATTGGCATCTGTCTGTCTCAGGAGACAATGAAGGAGTGCACATTCTGGGGCGAAGTCAAACCGTTGGAAGGTTGCAGGACCTGCCGTGGCTGTAGAAAGCGATACAGGAGAGGCATGTTCATCTATGGCGGGGATGTGATAAAATTAAGAAATTTTGGGGAAATATACATGATCGCCGAAGAATGGATGCTTTTGAATTCTGGTCCTGGAGGAGACTCTTGAGAGTCCCATGGACTGCAAGAAGATCAAACCTCTCCATTCTGAAGGAAACCAGCCCTGAGTGCTCACTGGAAGGACAGATCCTGAAGCTGAGGCTCCAAGACTTTGGCCACCTCAGGAGAAGAGAAGACTCCCTGGAAAAGACCCTGATGTTGGGGAAGATGGAGGGCACAAGGAGAAGGGGACGACAGAGGACAAGATGGTCGGACAGTGTTCTTGAAGCTACCAGCATGAGTTTGACCAAACTGTGGGAGGCAGGGGAAGACAGGAGTGCCTGGCGTGCTCCGGTCCAGGGAGTCACGAAGACTCGAACACAACTAAACAACAAGCTAGTGGGGTAGGCACTTTAATGCCACGTGCACAAACTCTCGCTTCATAGGGGATCTGGCAATTCTTCAGCTATGGCCAAGGGCACAGAGTGCAGACGCAGAGCTGGAAAGGCTTTTCTCCATTTGACAATTTCAGTGCTGGTTGCAAAGTGAGGGCGAGGGTCCGAAGGGGTTGTTTGGCATGCCAAGGGCACAGACGGTTTGTTTAAAAAGGTTTAACACCGTACCCCTTTTGTGGTGTAGTGGTTAAGAGCGGTAGTCTCATAATCTGGTGAACCGGGTTCGCGTCTCCGCTCCTCCACATGCAGCTGCTGGGGGACCTTGGGCTAGTCCCACTTCTCTGAAGTCTCTCAGCCCCACTCACCTCACAGAGTGTTTGTTGTGGGGCAGGAAGGGAAAGGAGAATGTTAGCCGCTTTGAGACTCCTTCGGGTAGTGATAAAGCGGGATATCAAATCCAAATTCTTCTTCTTCTTCCATGGAAGCAGCTGATGCCAGCACTTTGTCCTTATTTTTTAACAAACAATGTTTTCATTTTGTATTTCAGAGGAAGACCTCATTGGAGAAGACGACGAGATGCCATCCTTTAGATACAGGCCAAATGGTAAGAGTCGCTGGGCAGAGAGTATGTTAGAGCCCAAAAAGAAGTGTGTGTGTGTGTGTGTGTGTGTGTGTGTGTGTGTGTGTACGCTCGCATGCTTGCAAGCGGTGATGCTAAGAGAAGGAACATACATAAAAGTATTGGGCATTTGAAACATGCCACAGAGTGCGTGCAGAGTAGACCACACAGAAGGAATCACTGAAGAGACGCAAAAATACCTTTGCATGGTTTAATAACAAAACTCCTCTAACACACATCTTGCATCTTCACCCATCCATTCACCAGGGGAGAGTAAGGTACATATTGCACATTATATATCATTCACAATTTCTGACACAGCTAATTACAGTGACTTATCAGCACCTGATACACTGCTAAACAGCTGTGAAAACTAGGTCAGGATATGCACTCCTACATTCAAAGTGGTACACATCCTGCGGAACAATAACAAACCCTAACATTTAAACAAGATATTCAAGAAAAAGTGGCAGCAGCAGCAATGTAATATGAACTAAGACTCCTCACACAGCTTTAATAATAATAACTAATAATAAACTTTATTTATTACCCGCCCGCCCCAGCCAGAGCCGGGCTCAGGGCGGCTAACACCAATAAAATTACAGTAAAAACATAATAGGACAAAACCAATTTAAAATGCAGGTTAAAATGCAATTTAAAATGCAGCCTCATTTTAAAAATAGCCCATAGATCAAAACCATAGGGGGAGGGAAACGAAAGGGTCAGACTGAGTCCAAACCAAAGGCCAGGCGGAACAGCTCCGACTTGCAGGCCCTGCGGAAAGATGTCAAGTCCCGCAGGGCCCTAGTCTCTTGGGACAGAGCGTTCCACCAAGTTGGGGCCAGTGCTGAAAAGGCCCTAGCCCTAGTTGAAACCAATCTAACCACCTTGCGACCTCCAAAGTGTTGTCATTTGTGGACCTTAAGGTCCTCTGTGGGGCATACCAGAGTCCCTCCAGACGTCCTTTTTACTGAACATTAATGATTATTTGTGCCTGTGATAGCATCGGAGCAGTCAGATGAACATGATCAAAAATTATCAAGGGGACAGAGTGATTCCCTTGCGAAGGGAGGCTGCAGCGTTTAGGACTTCTTAGTCTGGAGAAACGGCAAGCAAGAGAAGGCATTGTAGAAGCTTATAAAATAATGCGATACCCAGAATTCTTTGAGGGAAAGAATGTGCTTTAAAGTTATGGTGTGCCCACATCCCGGCATGCACTAAAAGAGGCAACCTGAGCATGGACAGATACAGAGCAGGAAGTCCGCTGTGATAATTAACAGTCATGCTTTAGCTGAGATTCCTGCATTGCTGGGGTTAGACTAGATGCCCCTCAGGGGTCCCTTCCAGTTCTATGATTCTATGATGCCAGCAAGCTTTCTGGATCATCTGGGGGCGGAGTTTTCAGGCCAGGAGAGAAACCTCCAGACAAATGTAAACTCCAGCATTTCTGATTAAGACATTTAAACTTGACACTGATGCACAAACACCTCTGCTAGACACACAATAGTCTCCCATCGAGTGTCCCAAAATCCATCTGTTCTGCAGAACAGCCATACGAGAAATATGTAAAATAACTAAGCAAGTGTTAGAAACCACCCCAGAATTGGCCCTGCTAAACATCTTCCAAGACAACAATGCCCATTTACACCACAAAGAACTCATAACCCACCTATTTTCAGCAGCCAGAAACATCATAGCCAGACACTGGAGAGACCTGTCAGGAGTAAGCATGGACCAATGGTACCAAATAGTATGGGAAACAGCCTTCCTAGAAAAATTAACTAATAAACTGAAACTGACACGGGGACAAACAGAAGAAGACACCTTGACCCCGGTATGGCTCCCCTTTATCACATACACAGCCCAGCAGGACAACGACAAAAATCCACCAACAGCATACAAATCAATATGGCTAACCTGATTCAAAACACCCAACTACCCCACTCACACATGAAAACAAAGACCACCACAGCCAACCACAAATGAACAACCACACCCCAGGCCAACCCCAACCTCTCTCACCACCAAAGGAACACAAGTGAACAACACAGAACCTGCACAAGCAACGCTGATACCAAACCCCACATATATTAAGTAATATAGAAACAGCTTCCTAATGTCTCAACAAATGAAACTGATCTGTAAAAAATGTTACTTGAAAAGAGAGAGAGACAGACATTGCACATACTTTTGTAAACCAAGAAAATCTTTAATACTTTTAAAAACAACAACAATAGTCTCCCATCTCTGCTTTTTGCTCCCTCTCCACTCCAGGCCGGATGAGGACCAACTGCAGTCAGTGCGAGAAGACCCTGACTCTGCAAACGTCCGTGAAAGTCCTGTATGTCTTTGTCGTCTTGCTCATTGTGGCTGTGGTGGTGCTGGCAGCTCTGGGTGAGTAGGAAACACACATCCCTCCTGTCTCTCAGGTTCAGGAAACAGAAACCGAAATCATCAAGGGGGTGGAGTGGCTCCACTCTGCAGGAAGGTTGCAGAACCCTGGGACTTTTTAGTTTAGAGAGAAGACCAAGAAGAGGCAGCATGGTAGAAGTTTATAAAATTATGCATTGCATGGAGAAAGCAGACAGAGAATCATTTTCCTCTCTCAAATAGATAGAACCAGTGAAGATCCAATGATGGTGAATGCTGGAAGATTTGGGACAAGGGAAGGACTTCTTCACAAAGTGCATAGTTGTGGGGATGTTCGGGGATGCAGGAAAGGATATATTGTTTGATTACACCCTTTGCAACTTGCGCTAACAAGTTCTACAATTTAGCAGAGTAACATTCCCCTTTTCAAACTTGCACAGCGGATGCGTTTGCTCAGGCTCGCCAAAGCCCCTATAATAAGTTTCCTTGGTAATTTCCCCTTTAGTCCCTCATAAAAAGATAGACACAACACAGTCTTCTATAAAAGTATAAAAAGAAATTCCTTCCAGTAGCACCTTAAAGACCAACTAAGTCAGTTCTTGGTATGAGCTTTCGTGTGCATGCATACTTCTTCAGATACACTGTGTGCATGCACACGAAAGCTCATACCAAGAACTGACTTAGTTGGTCTTTAAGGTGCTACTGGAAGGAATTTTTTTTGTTTTGACTATGGCAGACCAACACAGCTACCTATCTGTAACTGGAAGTATAAAAAGAGTTTACTCACTCACATTCTGTTCACAGATGGATCCCAGAAGGCAGACTTAAGTTTCAAAAGTAATATACACCTGGAAACTATCCCATAAGGAGATAGTTCCTTTGTTCTCCCTTGGTTGGAAGCAAGAGCATCTTAGGCTAAGCAGATGTTGCTTCTTTGACGAATGTAGTCAGAGAGAGAGATGGCGGCCTCCACTGAGGTATTTTGTTACCTGCACAGGTGATGCCATGCCCACCTCTGGTCACATGTAGAGGAAGTCTGTCCCAGCCCAGGAGGAAACATGAAGTTCTGACTGGCTGGTCCAGACATCCCCTTTTTATGTCCACTCTAGGGATGTTGTACTTGACTGCTCTGTGTTTCACATTCCACAATAGTTAAGTTGTGGAACTCTCTGCCACAGGAAGCAGTGATGGCCACCAACTTGGATGGCTTTAAAAGGCACTTTGAGAAGAAACTTTGGGAAGATCCATTTCAGTCGGGATTTAGGCCTGGTTTTGGCACAGAAACTGCTTTGGTCGCCCTGTATGATGACCTCTGTCAAGAGAGACACAAGGGAAACATGTCCCTGTTAATTCTTCTTGACCTCTTTCAACACCATCGACCATGGCATCGTTCTGGAACGACTCTCCGAACTAGGGTTTGGTGGCACCACTTTGCGGTGGTTCCAGTCCTACTTGGATGGTCGTTGCGGAGGTTGCTCACCAGAGCAAGACGGTCTGAGCATATTACACCAATCCTGGTCTGGCTGCACTGGCTACCAATTAGTTTCCGGGCTCAATACAAAGTGCTGGTTTCGACCTAGAAAGCCTTAAACAGATCAGGACCACAATGTTGGCATACAACCAAGTATCAGGGGGACAATTGGCAGGCCCCCAGCTTGCTCCAGCCCACCGGCCGGTGTGCCGGGCGATCTCCAGTCCTTGTTGCAGCATCTGCGACCCACAGCTTCAGAAGCCGGGGCACGCAACTCAGCAGAGATAACGCGCAAACAGAAGTGGCAAGAGAGGTTATGTAAGCATATTTACAAGCAGTTTATTCTGCATAAAAGGTAAAGGGACCCCTGACCGTTAGGTCCAATCGCGGACGACTCTGGGGTTGCGGCGCTCATCTCGCTTTACTGGCCAAGGGAGCTGGCGTACAGCTTCTGGGTCATGTGGCCTGCATGACAAAGACGCTTCTGGCGAACCAGAGCAGCACACAGAAACGGCGTTTACCTTTCTGCCGGAGCAGTACCTATTTATCTACTTGCACTTTGACGTGCTTTCGAACTGCTAGGTTGGCAGGAGCAGGGACCAAGCAATGGGAGCTCACCCCATCATGGGGATTCGAACTGCTGACCTTCTGATCAGCAAGCCCTAGGCTCTGTGGTTTAACCCAAAGTGTCACCCGCGTCCCGTTATTCAGCATACATCAGGACAAAAGGAAAACATCTCTTCTCCCCTTCGTGTCCAAAGCAAGACAGCATAAGCAAAAGCTATACACAAACAGAAGTTCCTAGCAAGCTGTGCTGGAGTGTAAACAGACATGTGACACACAACAGTTTCATGCCTGTCCCTTAAGGTGGAACGGAATATCTCAACACACAATACCTCAAGGACCATCTCTTTCGATGTGAACCTACCCGGACCCTGAGATCATTCTCTGAGACCCTTCTTTATGTGCCTCCTCCATGAGAGGTCTAGAGGTTGGCAACACAAGAATGGGCCTTCTGTTTTTTTGTCCTTGTTGCAGCACCCCATGTCACACCCTCTTGGCTTGGTGCCCAGCATAGGCAATACAGTTGCGCTTCCCTAAATCCGCTTCTTGAAAAATTCATGGAGGAGGAGAGGTCCTATCGACAGCTGTCATGTGGGATGTCTCTGCTCTGCCTCCACACTCAGAAGCAGCCATGCTTTTGCATGCCACTTCCTGGAAACTGCATGAGTGGAGAGTGGTTCTGTGTTCAAGTCCTGCTTTGGGCATCTGGGTGGCCATTGTAAGAACTGGATGCTGGACTAGATGGGCCGCTGGTCCGATCCAGTAGGCTCTACTTCTTACATCACCTATGAAAAGCCTTCTTGCACATGCAGACAATGTGTCTGTTCCCAGCCGGTCTGCTAGAACAGGGAGGGTGCCACCCTGACACGGTCCGATTCAAAGTCCCGGCTAAGGACGTCGGGACTGGGGACAAGACAGTGGGGTGGGAGAAGGAATGTGAGTCCGGAAGCCAGGAGTTAGGGAGCCAAGAGTCTGAGGGTCAAAAAGCCAGGAGCCAAGAAACCAAAGGTCCGAGGGTCAGGAAGCAAGGAGTCACGAAGTCAGGGGTCTGAGGATCAGGAAGCAATGAGTCACGAGGTCAAGGGTCCGAGGATCAGGAAGCAACGAGTCAAAGAGCCAAACGCAGCAAGGCAGGGAACCTGTTTCTGTGGCAAAGAGCCAAAGGGAAATGCTGACCTTATATCCCTTCCCGGCTCTTGCCACGAGGTGCTGTGAGTTACCAATTGGCCTCACCTGTGTGGCCGTGCCTTGCCTCTCCTGAACAAACTTAGGAAGGCCCCAATCCTGCAAAGTCCTATTAGTCACAGGGCCTGGCTCCTGCACGCACTCCTGAAACACCCCTCTTTCCATCCCAGGCCTCTCTGCCTGGGCGTCTTTCGCTGCATCCAACCTCCTGAAACAGCATCTGGCTCTCCAAGAGAGGAGGCCCTTCTCTCATCTCTGGGTCTCGGCCGAGACCACCCACTGCCTCTTGGCATGGCTGGCGCACCAGGTGGCCTGGGCTGAGAGCCCTTCCTTGGTCTGAGGCAGCAACTTCCCTGCTGCCCCCAGGTGGCCTTCCCTGCCGTGTTGTTTTGGGCAGAGAGAAGCTGCCCTCTCTCTCGAGATCACGTGCCCCAAAGCTGAACTCAACTTGTGGGGCTGGCACACAGCTGAGAGGAGCCTGAGGTTTGGGTCCTGTCCCAGCCCACAGCAGAGCCACGAATTCTGCAGCCCCGGCAGCTGCCTGGGTGGCGAAAGAGCTCTGCGTTCATATATTCATTGGCCTGATCCTCTCCTTACGGTCTTGCAAGAGAATCACAAATCACGCCTAAGGTAGCAGATGCCCGATGCAAATCGTGCAGACTGATGCAAGAGTCCTATTCGCAACTTTCGCTCAGAATGCAGAATTTCAGGTTTGCTTGGTGCAAAATTTCAGGGGTGTTTTTTTTTAGCCAAAGACCACCTTGTTCCAATGAGTCCTGGCCTTGAGCCAGTTTAGTGGCAGGAACATTCAAGGAACTCAGATGGAGACGCAGTTGGCTAAAGAAGTGGGGGTATCAGCTGGCAACCAAAGTTGCCTAGAGGACAGGCAATGGATGGGGCAAGAGAAGGCAAGAGCCAGCCTGAGAAGCCAGGCTGGGGGGTGCAGATGCAATAGCTTTGAGAAGCTGGCCCCCACAGCACCAACAAACTGCCAGTCCAAACCTAAAACTGGCAATACACTCATACCTCAGCTTACAGACGCTTCAGGTTGCGTTTTTTCAGGTTGCAAACTGCCAAAACCCAGAAGTACCGGAATGGGTTACTTCCGGGTTTCGGCAGTCGCACATGCGCAGAAACGCTAAATCGCGCTATGCGCAGAAGCGCCAAATGGCAACCCACATGTGTGCAAACGCAGGGCTGCAGGTTGCGAATGTGCATCCCGCACAGATCGCGTTCGCAACCCAAGCATCCACTGTACAGTCGTACCTTGGATCCTAAACGCCTTGGTACTCAGACGTTTTGGCTCCTGAATGCCGCAAACCCAGAAGTGAATGTTCCAGTTTGAGAATGTTCTTGGGAACCCAAATGTCCAATGGAGCTTCCAATTGGCTGCAGGAGCTTCCTGCAGCCAATCGGAAACCGCGCCTTTGTTTCCGAACATTTCGGAAGTCGAATGGACTTCCGGAATGGATTCCGTTCGACTTTTAAGGTACGACTGTATAAGGATCAGTTGCAGGGCTCAGCTGGCCTGCGTTCTGAAGAAGGCAAGATCTTAGCATCGAGTGGAAGGGAGGAAGGCTGTCAGATTTTTGTGTGTGACTCAAAGCTACACAACTGGTAAAGCTTAACTATTTATTTATTTATTTATTTATTTATTTATTTATTTATTTTCTTTCTTTCATAACGTTTTCACATTGCTTGACTGTAAAAAAACAACAACCCACCTCCAAGCAGTTTCCCCAAAAAATGGTAAACACAATAAAATTATCAATGGAATTGGGAAGCTCCAATTAGTGCAGAATGCTGCAGTACGATTGCTGACCAGAGTGAGGCCTTGCCAGCATACAGCACCTGGGATCAGAGATCTGCACTGCTTACCAGTTTTCTACCGGACCAAGTTAAAGATGTTGCTAATAGTATAATAAAACCCTTAACAACTTGGGACCAGTTTACCTAAGAGATCATAAAACCCTTTCTGCATTTGTAAAAAAAACCTCCCTCATTTAGTATGGCTTTAGTATAGCAGCGTCTACACTTCGGAACTCCCTGCCTATTGATATCACGCCTTTGGTGCACAATTTTCAACGCCTGCTAAAAACATTTTTGTTTAGACCCAGGTGTTTAAAAAGTTGCTGCGAGTTCTTTTCTCAGCGTATTGTTCATTCCACTTTTCAAAAGCCTTAAATTATTGTTGTTAGTTTCTCTTATTGATCATTTTATTGCTTTCCCCTTTTTTTGTAAATCGCTTTGAGGGGCTTTTAAAAAAACCAACAACCCTCAAATGTTGGATGGATTTTATGAAATAAATAAAGCACCAATACTTTTATGAGCACCATACAGAGATTAAAACCTGCATGTTCACAGTCAGAGAATCACAGCACAAAATGAACATGACATGAGGAGGGAAGAGGAAAGCAAAGCCATTCCTTGAAATTAGTAACTGGAAAGGGGGCAGGAGGGGGAAGTTTGAAAGGAAACCAGATCTGGGTCAGGAGTATTTTTAGAAATAAAGAATCCATTTCTGAAAAATGCCGGAAACTTTGGGAACTATGTTGATAGGCTGCACTGTAAGCATTTTCAACATTGCAAGGTTGGTAAACGAAGCTGAGATTGTGCCTAAAATCTGGTTTGACATAAAAAGAAGATTGAAATCCTACACACACACACACACACCTACACACACACTGCGTCAACGAAGCAGCGTCACCATTTTTCCACCTCATTTTCCCCAGGAAAGGAAACCTCAAGGGTACAATACAAAGCGAAAAGCGAGGATCAGATAACCAGCTGGCCGGGAGGACCGGTGGGATACGGTGGACTGCAAGCGAGAAACATGAGTCAGGAAAAGCGAGCGATTGCCAGGAGAAGGGGATGTTTCTTGGGGATGCATTAGCCAAAAGAACGTGAAACAGTTCCGCTCTGCTTAGTCCTTGGCTGCAGCCGGGATCTCCACCCTGGAAGGAGGAGGCGGACAAATTTCAGAGGGTAAAACACAGCAAAACGAAGGGCAGGAGAGCAGGGTGTTCTGCTTGCAGAAAGAAAAAGAGATTGCCCTTGTTGTTGTTGTTGTTTAGTTGTGTCCGACTCTTCGTGACCCCCCGGACCAGAGCATGCCAGGCACTCCTGTCTTCCACTGCCTCCCCCATTTTGGTCAAACTCATGCTGGCAGCTTTGAGAACACTGTCCCACCATCTCGTCCTCTGTTGTCCCCTTCTCCTTTTGCCCTCCATCTTCCCCAACATCAGGGTCTTTTCCAGGGAGTCTTCACTTCTCATGAGGTGGCCAAAGTCTCGGAGCCTCAGCTTCAGGATCCATCCTTCCAGGGAGCACTCAGGGCTGATTTCCTTCAGAATGGAGAGGTTTGATCTTCTTGCAGTCCATGGGACTCTCAAGAGTCTCCTCCAGCAACCATAATTCAAAAGCATCCATTCTTCGGCGATTAGCCTTCTTTGTGGTCCAGCTCTCACTTCCATACATCACTACTGGGAAAACCAGAGCTTGAACTATACAGTCCTTTGTGGGCAAGGTGATGTCTCTGCTTTTTAAGATTCTGTCTAGGTTTGTCATTTCTCCCAAGAAGCAACCCACCCCAGAATTCACAGCAATCAAGGTGAGCTTTTGTGTTCAAAGCCAGGTAGCCCCAGGGATAATGTGCTCACTTTTTGTGTCATCCTTGCAGTCTTCAAGAAGGTGGATTCTATAGCTGACGATGTTAACTCGGCCCAGACGTACTACGAGAAGAAAATCGGGTCGGTCCAGGAGAACCTCCAAGAGCTGGGTAAGTTAGAGGTTTTTCAAGAAAGGTTAGGTGTCCACCTGCCAGGGTTTCCTTGCCTGTGATCCCTGCATTGCAGAGGGTTGGGCTCGATGACCTTTGGGGTCCCCCTCTGATTCTGTGATTCAACTAGCTCAGTATTGATTACAGCAGCTCCCTGTGCTGGGCCTGGGGGTTAACCCGAACCACACGGTCTAGGTCTGGTCCTGAATCCAAGGATTCCACGAGGCGTCAGTCCAACAGGGCCAAGGCAGGAAACCAGGCTAGGTCAGGCACAGGGTCTCAGGCAGGTTCTAGCAACATTGCTCCCGCAACCTGGGACGGGGTCCGACAGCCTTTTATCTCTGTCGGGGTAAAAGCCGGTCCTGATCTCCCGGCGACTCACCTCCCTGCCTTGCCCGAAGGCGAGCACTCCTCCTGCAAGTACTCAGGTCTCTCCTTCTCTCAGACCTCAGTCTCTACAGCTTGGGAGATGTCGGTGGGTGACTAGACCCAGAAGCTGCCTCAGCCTCCCCTGACCCAACCGGTAGTGGAGCAGCTGTAAGTGATGGCCCAGCTGGAGGCAACGAGGTCATCCCCACATCTGGAGCCAGGGCAGGCTCAGGCCCCGGACTCGGCCCAGCTGGTGCTTGTTGCAGGGGAACCTGTGCAGACTGGGGCTCTTCAGAATCAGGCCCCAGACTTGGTTCAGGTGATGCCTGAGGCAAAGGAGCCGGTGCGGACTGAGACTCCTCTGGTTCCGAGTCTGAGTCCATGTCCCAGGCCATCACACTCCCCAGACTGAGGTTGCTCCCAGCCCTGCCTGAACATGACAGGGATTCAAACCAGGACTTTCTGCATGCCAAGCAGGTGTCCTGCCTTTGAACTACGGACCCAGGTAAACCACAGCCAACCTCGGCCTCCTCCGCCAAATCTAGAAAACGCGGCAGCCTCAATGTCACCTCCCAGTTGGCTCTTAGGACAGAGCAGGGAGACTTCCCCAGTCTCCACCTGTCTCTAACTCAGCTCCTTTAACAGGCAATGTTGGAAGGGACATCTCCTCTGAGTTATCCATCTGTAGGTACAGGTGTGATTAAAATTGCCAGGCTGCACAGGGGGTTGGACTAGATGGCCTTAGGGGGTCCCTTCCAACTTGACAATTCCACAGTTTTACACACAGCTAGCTTTCCACGCTGGTATCTGCTGCTGGGATGAGCAGTTTCCAGCCTGGTGACAATATTAATAATAATAATAATAATAATAATAATAATAATAATAATAATAATTTATTATTTATTATTTATACCCCGCCCATCTGGCTGGGCTTCCCCAGCCACTCTGGGCAGCTTCCAACAAAATATGAAAATACCGTAATGCATCAAACATTAAAAGCTTCCCTAAACAGGGCTGCCTTCAGATGTCTTCTAAAAGTCAGATACAGTGGTACCTCGGGATGCGAACGGGATCCGTTCCGGAACTGCGTTCACATCCCGAATGGAACGCAAGACGCAACGGCATGTCTGCGCGTGCGCGGGTCACGTTGCGCTGCTTCCGCACATGCGCATGATGTCATTTTGAGAGTCTGTGCGAGCAGCGAAACCCGGAAGTAACGCACTCCGTTACTTCTGGGTTGCCGCAGAGCGCAACTCGAACGCGCTCAACCCGAAGCACATTCAACTCGAGGTATGACTGTAGTTGTTTATCTCCTTGGCATCTGGTGGGAGGGCGTTCCACAGGGCAGGTGCCACCACCGAGAAGGCCCTCTGCCTGGTTTCCTGTAGCTTTGCTTCTCTCAATGAGGGAACCGCCAGAATGCCCTCAGCACTGGACCTCAGTGTCCGGGCAGAACGATGAGGGTGGAGATGCTCCTTCAGGTCTACTGGGCCGAGGCCATTTAGGGCTTTCAAGGTCAGCACCAACACTTTGAATTGTGCTCGGAAACATACTATAAATGTAAGCTTCTGTCAGGTGCTCAGGAATAGTTCTGCGCTCGGAGGTCTCTGCTTAGCAGGTCTTGCAAGATCTCTGTCGCAGAGGAAATGGATGAGTAAGACTTTGAATCGAGAAGAAGCAACATCTGCTTAATTGCTGAGCAACATGTCTTGTGAGGGAGCGAGAAAGTTTGCTGTCAGTCAGCAAACTGACGGCTGGGTTTTGCAAGCATCTGCAAGCGATTGGGACGTCTCTGACTCACTCCCAGGAACCAGAGGAAACCAGTCTAGCAGCCCCCTCCTAAGCCAAGTTCTCAAGGGTCCAGAGGCTCCCACACTTTTTGTGGGGGTGTCACTGTCCTCATGCTTCCAGCTCGCCCCCAGTGTTATCCCTCCTACCCTATAAAAAGGATTATTCAGAACAGCGGTTTGAACAACCCACTTGAGAAGATAATAACGCAATGGAATTCTAAACAGTAGCAACTAATTGCATGGTTTTTCTTTTTCAAAATCCAGTTAAAACTATTTAGTTTAATGAATTCCACGAAACAGATGAACTTGATCTAGTGAAACCAGCTTTTCAAAGTCTGATTGTCGTTTATACCTCCAGTCCTGCTCAGCCCAGGGAATTTTGGGGCATTGATGCCCCCAACTGCAGAGGCAAAGCAAAGCCATCCTGGCTAAGAGCCACTGAAGGCCGCCTCCTTCTCCAGGACTGGGTCCAATGCATAGCTGTCAACTTACAGTTTTGAAAATAAGGGACCAGCAGCCTTGAAAATAAGGGACCAGCAGCCAAAATAAGGGACCTGCAGCCTCACCTGTTCCAGGCACTCCAGTCTTCCTGTCCTCCTGCAGTCTGGTCAAACTCATGCTGATAGCTCCGAGAACACTGTCCAACCAACTTTGTAACCAGAGGTTCAACTGAATAGAATCTGAATCACATGCACCACAAGGCCTATGCAGCCTCAACTTAAGATGGCTCCCCGGCCTGCCTTTGCACTGCAAAGTTTGCAGCAGCACGTGCAGCAAAATGGCGTCCAGCATTCAAAAACCTCCTCAGCTTGCATTAACTAGCCACACACAAGGCATGCAAGCTCCACCCCCCAGTCGTTCTTAGACTTCTTATTGGGTGAGCAACACAGTTGGAGCCTCCCTCCTCCCTGGCAGGCAGGCAGGGAGGGAGGGAGAGGAGCTGCTTCCTTTGAAATTTAAGGGATATAATTTAAGGGACATTTAAGGGACATCCATCAATAAGGGACAGCAGCGGGACATGGCGCTGGAATAAGGGACACTTGACAGCTATGGTCCAATGCTCTTTCAAAGCCAGTTAGGTTTGTGGCCATCACTGCCTGCTGTGGCAGGGAATTCCACAGTTTGCACTGCATGAAGAAGGACTTAATTTTCTCTGTCCTGAATCCAGCTGCAATGGATGTCTGTGATTGCTAGTCTTATGAGAGAGAGAGAGAGAGAGAGAGAGAGAGAGAGAGAGAGGGAGGGAGAGAGAGAGAGAGAGAGAGAGAGAGAGAGAGAGAGAGAGAGACTGACTTTTCTCTATCTACTTTCTCCATGCCAGGCATACATTTATAAACTTTCCTCTTTCCTTTTTCCTTTCTCCTTCTGTGATGGAACTCCTACTTGGGGACTTCCCTGGCTTTTTTCCGGTCCACGTAGGACCAGTCTGGATAGTTGGCCTTGGTGAAGATTTGACGTTTTCATCCCCAAAAAGTTTCTGATTTGAGTTTCTATTGAAATGAGACTGCATTTTAATGTTGTATTTTAATCTTGTTTTTAAATTGTATCTTAATCAATTGTTTTATATCTGGTGTTAGCTGCCCTGAGCCCAGTCTTGGCTGGGGAGGGCGGGGTATAAATAAAATAAAATAAAATAAAATAAAATAAAATAAAATAAAACACAACACAACACAACACAACACAACACAACACAACACAACACAATACTTCTGTCATATACAAGAAAGCCCCAATGCTGCATCCTTTGTTCATAGGGGACTCGATCGATCTCCTTACCCTTTTTTGTGCCTTTCCCAGCTGTTCGATACCCTTTTTGAGCTGAGGCGACCAGAACGGTGCACAGTAACTGGGCAGATTTGCAGAGTTTTATTTCCGTGGTGCGTTCTGCTGTTTAGCTATGAGGAAGGACAAGGCCTGGTCAGCTGCTGGGTATGTGCTAGAAGCTGTTTAACCAACCTGCTTTCTTTCTGCACCCCGCCCTCCAATCCAGATCAGAAATCCCTGGGCAACTGCTCCTTCTGCCACGATGCAGGCCAGCTGGGACAGGAGATCAGCAGGCTGCAGGAGGAGCTGGAGGGCATTCAGAAGAAGCTCTTGGCGCAGGATGTGTTGCTCGACCGAGCTGGCCAGACCCACCAGCAGCTCTCGTCCGCCAGCAACAAGATCAATGAGGAGGTGGACGGGTGCTTCTCCGCCATCCAGCGGGTCAACCAGAGCCTGGCGCTCTTCCTGGCACAGGTGAGGGGCTGGCAGGGGGCCACTTCCGAGCTGGGCAGCTCGCTGAAGGAGCTGTCGCAAGAGCGCTTTGACATGGAGGCTGCCATGCAACAGATGAACTTCACTGTCGGCCAGACCTCCGACTGGGTGCACATCCTCCAGAGGAAGATGAACGAGGAAACCTTGACGCTGCAGAAGATCGTGTCCGACTGGCAGAACTACACCCGCCTGCTGGGGGGCTTGAGGACCACCTCCTCCAAAACTGGGGAGCTGGTCAAGGGCATCCAGACCAGCCTGGGCATCACCTCGCAGAGGATCGGGCAGAACTCGGAGGGCATGCACGACCTGGTTTTGCAAGTCATGAGCCTACAGTTGCAGTTGGACAACGTCTCCTCCTTCCTGGACGACCACGAGGAGAACATGCATGACCTCCAGTACCACGCCCGCTACACGCAGAACCGGACGGCCGAGCGCTTTGAGACGCTCGAAGGACGCATGACCTCCCACGAGATTGAGATCAGCACCATCTTCACCAACATCAACGCCACCGACAGCCACGTCCACAGCATGCTCAAATACCTGGACGACGTCCGGCTGTCCTGCACGCTGGGCTTCCATGCGCACGCCGAGGAGCTCTACTACCTGAACAGGTCGGTCAGCCTCATGCTCAGCGCCACCGACCTCCTGCGCGAGCGCTTCAGCCTTCTCAGCGCCCGCCTGGACTTTGACATCCGCAATCTCTCCATGGTCATGGAAGAGATGAAGGCAGTGGACACCCGACATGGGCAGATCCTCCGAAACGTCACTGTCTTGCGAGGTGAGAAGCGGCGATGGGGAGGCAAGCGGGAGGCACGGGGTTGTTTTTATCATTACTTGTTAAATTCATTAGCCGCCCTTTTCGTGATGGCAACTCAAAGCGACTTATGAAAAATAAAGCTATAATAGATGCATACATTAAAACCGGGAGACAGGATATACCGTATTTTTCGCTCTATAAGACGCACCTGACCATAAGACGTGCCTAGTTTTTAGAGGGGGAATGAAAGAGAAAAAATATTATTTAAAGGCAGCGCTGAGCAGAGCCTGTATGCATCCCAGGCTCTGCTCAGTGCTCCCTTTCGCAAGCCGCATGGAGCGTGTGTGCGGCGCTTGCAGGCTTTTCCCCGAGGAAGGAGAAGGGACTGACGGGCTGCCCTTCTCGGGGAAAAGCACCCATGAGCCGCACACACATCCAGCAGGATGAGTGCTCCCCCAAGAGCCACGCTCCCTTTAAAGAGCACACAGAGCGTGTGTGTGGTTCTTTCAAGGGAGCGCTGAGCAGAGCCTCCCGCCTGCATTCGCTCCATAAGACGCACACACATTTCCCCTTACTTTTTAGGAGGGGGAAAGTGCATCTTATAGAGTGAAAAATACGGTGCATTAAAGGATCTCACCCACTCTGAAAGGCCATAGATAGTTAAAAGCCTAGTTGAAATTGTTATTACTATGATTATAATTACAGTGGAACCTTGGTTCTCGAACGCCTTGGTACTCAAACATTTCAGCTCCCGAATGCCGAAAACCTGGAAGTAAGTAAGTGTTCCGGTTTTCAAATGTTTTTCGGAAGCTGAACGTCCATGTCAGCTATTGTTTCCGGGGCGCCTGCACCAATCGGAAGCTGCGCCTTGGTTTTTGAATGTTCTGGAAGTCGAACGGACTTCTGGAACAGATTGCGTCCGAGAAGCAAGGTACCACTGTATTTATATCCCAGTTTCTTCCCCGTCCGGGACTCAAGGTGGCTTACACAGATGAAGCAATGTTTTTGCAAAGTGCTTGAAAGTATGCAATGAAGGGGCCAGGCAAGCCTCTCTGGGGAAAGCGTTCCACAAACGGGGAGCCACCACCGAAAAGACCCCTTCTCATATTGCTGCAGGTGCCTTCTGTGCTAACCACTAATCACCTGCAGGAAACATTTCATTTCCACCAGGCCTATGCAGGCAGTTAAATGTACATCCTTCCACTATGGTTAAATGAGGTCTGTTTTTAACTTTTTGTGCTTCTTCTGGCATGCTTTAGGTTTCCATTGCTGGAAACCACTTTGACCTATTTTTCATGCCACTGGGGTATACAAATATTTTAATTAATGAATGAAACAATGAAAGACATCTTCCCTGCTCCCATGGCCAGTGCAAGGGACTCTGTGCCCTTCCTGTGCCAGGGGGTCTCGTGACCCCACGTGACCCAGTTCGGACTCAGGAAGGCCTAGATTCTGACCTGCACACTGTGGATTTCTAGGGAACCACTCTAGCCACCCAGCCACCCATGGAACAGAGTGGTAAGGGCTGCTTTCAATGCATGGCTTTGGATTTTTGCAGCCTCTCCTGAATTTCCAGAGCAGGTTTACTTGGGCTGCAAAACCCAAATAAATAGATGAGTCACAGGCTTGGGCGACAACCTCTAATATTTCTTAAGCTTGTTTTTGCCAATTTGCAGAGCTGTCTTTCCCATCAGCTGCTGGCCAGTCGAAACAAGCTTCATTCAGGGACTAATCAAAGTGGGTGTCCATATAACAAGAGAACGTAAGAAAATCTTTTGGACTCCGAAGCATTGCTGCCTCTGACTGTGATAGCCATCAATAGCCCTTTCCTCCATGGATTTGTCTAATCCTCTTTTGAAGCCATCCAAGTTGGTGGCCATCCCTGCCTCCTGTGGCAGGGAGTTCCATAGGTTAACTGAGCTGCATGAAGTCTTTTCTTCAATCTGTCCTGAATCTTCCAGCTTTCAGCTTCAGTGGATGCCTGGGAGTTCTAGGAGAGAGAGAAATAAAATCCTCCACTTTCTCCATGCCGTGCTTAATTTTGTAAACTTCTATTATGTCATGTCCTCCTTCATATTTCTCTAAGCTAAAAAGCCCCAAACCTTTCTTCAGGAGGGAGTCACTCCAGCCCCTCAATCATTTTTGTTGCCTTATTCCAGATTCACTAATCAGGATAGCTATAAAAACCCTCAGTGTCTGGGCCGAACGATGGAAGTGGAGATGCTCCTTCAGGAGCAGATCACACCAGGCATAATTTTCTAACTTTCTATCATGTCGCCTCCTGCTTGCTTTCCCTATAAACTAAAAAGCCTCCAAACTCTTCAAAAGCACACCAGCACAAATAGATAAATAGGTACCAATGTGGCGGGAAGGTAAACAGCATTTCCATGCGCTCTAATTTCCGTCACGGTGTTCCATTGCTCTAGAAGCGGTTTAGTCCTGCTGGCAACACGACCCGGAAAGCTGTCCGTGGACAAACGCCGGCTCCCTCGGCCTGAAAGTGAGATGAGCGCCACAACCCCATAGTCGCTTTTGACTGGACTTAACCATTGAGGGGTCCTTTAAAGGTAAAGGTAAAGGGACCCCTGACCATCAGGTCCAGTCGTGGTCAATTCTAGGGTTGCAGCGCTCATCTCGTTTTATTGGCCGAGGGAGCCGGCGTACAGCTTCCGGGTCATGTGGCCAGCATGACTAAGCCGCTTCTGGCGAACCAAAGCAGCGCACGGAAACACCGTTTACCTTCCCGCCGGAGTGGTACCTATTTATCTACTTGCACTTTGACGTGCTTTCGAACTGCTAGGTTGGCAGGAGCAGGGACCGAGCAATGGGAGCTCACCCCATCATGGGGATTCAAACCGCTGACCTTCTGATTGGCAAGTCCTAGGCTCTGTGGTTTAGACCACAGCGCCACCCGCGTCCCAACCAAGGGTCCTTTACCTTTACCTTATCTAATCCCTTGAAAATTCTGCCAGGCCACGAGCGAACTAGGCATCAAGTAGGCCACAGGCAAGGCACAAAGCCAGGCTCCCTTCATCTGTTCACACATGAACGCGGTGTTTGGGCGCTGCAGCGTTAAGGACGTAGTCCCCGCAGCTGGTTCCCATTTGACATGCGCTGCAACATGCATCATAAAAACACAGGCTATTGATTGGAAGCAGCTGAGTGTCAGCGCTCTGGCTGTGACTCCGGCCTCCCGGGGTGGAAGGAAGGAGGGTTTGCCTTTTAAGAAGATGCTTCACACATTGCAGCAGGGAGTGAAAGTCTGTGCCGTGTTGGGAGACCCTGCTGCAATGCGGGGATCTGCTCAGACCCCCCAAGGTGCACTGCTGCTGCTGCTATGGCTGCTGTCTCAGCGCATTGGACATTTTGCGCGCCGCCGAAATTCCAGGCCTGAGTCTGTGCATAGTTAAACTGTGGAACTGCCTCCATAGTCAGAAACAGCAAAACTTCTGAAGCTCAGTTGCTGGAAATCACAGGAGGGAAGAGTGAAGGCGGTGAAGGTCCTGTGTGAGTGTCTGGAGGTGGTTAGAGGATGGATGGCAGCTAACAGATTGAGGTTGAATCCTGACAAGACAGGAGTATTGTTTTGGGGGATGGGTGTGGAGGACTCCCTGGTCCTGAATGGGGTAACTGTGCCCCTGAAGGACCAGGTGCACAACCTGGGAGTCATTCTGGACTCACAGCTGTCCATGGAGGTGCAGGTCAGTTCTGGGTCCAGGGCAGCTGTCTACCAGCTCCATCTGGTACACAGGATGAGACCCTCCCTGCCAGCCGACTGTCTCGCCAGAGTGGTGCATGCTCTAGTTATCTCCCGCTTGGACTACTGCAATGCGCTCTACATGGGGCTACCTTTGAAGGTGGCCCAGAATCTAAAACTAATCCAGAATGCGGCAGCTAGACTAGTGACTGGGAGTGGCCGCCGGGACCACATAACACCGGTCCAGTACACCTGAAGGAGCATCTCCACCCTGGACACCAGGGTCCAGCTCCAAGGGCCTTCTGCCGGTTCCCTCCCTGTGAGAAGTGAGGTTACAGGGAACCAGGCAGAGGGCCTTCTTGGTGGTGGCGCCGGCCCTGTGGAATGCCCTCCCATCAGGTGTCAAGGAAATAAACAACTATCTGACTTTTAGAAGACATCTGAAGGCAGCCCTTTTTAGGGAAGTTTTTAATGTTTTATCTTTTATCATGTTTTTAATGTCCTGTTGGGAGCCGCCCAGAGTGGCAGGGGAAACCCAGCCAGATGGGCGGGGTATAAATAAGTTGTTGTTGTTGTTAATGGGTGGGCCATTTCTTCAGCCCCCTCACCCAGCTGCAAGGTGCGAGAACATGAGCCAGAGTTTTGGGCTGTGAGCTGAGGCGGAATCAGGCTGGGAGCTGGAGACACAGAGACCTGCTTGCTCTGTGCTGGGTCCAAAGCTCTTGCCCAACAAACCCACATCCCCCAAAGACTGAAATTCTTTGTGATGAGGAAGGTGATGGCCAATCTCCTGATACCCTGAGGGTGGGAGGAAGGGAAGTGTTGGTCTCCTAGGGTGGGAGGCTGGGAGAAGAAAGGAAATCTCCCAGGTGAGAGCTGGGAGGGGCTACTACCTTTTCAGAGAAACATAGAATCTTAGAGCCGAAGGGAATCCAAGACTCATCTAGACCAACCCCCTTCGAGGAAGGAATCTCCACTAAACTAACTTGTGGGAAGTAGAGAACTAGCTTTAAGAGAGGACGGCATGTTCTGTTTGTACTTTCCGTAGCTGTTCTTGTTTTTTATTAACATTCGTCTCGTCCAGTATTATGGGGGGGAAAACCTTTGTTAAAAATGTTAATAGGCAAGGTAACTGTGGGAATAACCAGTGCCTCTTTTTTTGGAAAAAGGTGCCACACTTTTAACATTTGAGGAAAATGTGATGGTACTGCGTACAACCTTGAGTACCCCCAGAAAAAAAGCACTGCAATGCTGGATCTAATCCAGAATGCGGCAGCTAGACTGGTGACTGGCTGCCGAGACCACATAACACCAGTCTTGAAAGACCTACATTGGCTCTCAGGATGTTTCCGGGCACAATTCAAAGTGTTGGTGCTGACCTTGAAAGCCCTAAATGGCCTTGGCCCACTATACCTAAAGGAGTGTCTCCACCCCCATCATTCTGCCCGGACACTGAGGTCCAGCTCCGAGGGCCTTCTGGCGGTTCCCTCACTGCGAGAAGCAAAGCAACAGGGAACCAGGCAGAGGGCCTTCTCGGTGGTGGCACCTGCCCTGTGAAACACCCTCCCACCAGATGTCAAGGAAATAAACAACTATCTGACATTTAGATGACATCTGAAGGCAGGGAAGTTTTGAATGTGTGACATTTTAATGTATTCTTAATCTTTGTTGGAAGCTGCCCAGAGTGGCTGGGGAAACCTAGCCAGATGGGCGGGGTACAAATAATAAATTATTATGATGATGTTCAAATCCAGCTTGCAGGTTTCCCATAGATATCTGACTGGCTTCTGTGAGAACCGGATGCTGAGTTAGACCGACCATTGGCGTCCTAGAATTGATGCAGTCGACAAAGTCTGATACTGGTCTGAGTCTCCCTAGCTGCCTGGAAGCTGGCAATAGTCAGTGATGAGATTACTCTGCATATGCTCAGAGTCCCCCTTTATTTCTCCCATGCACCTTTCAGGACAAGAGTTCCTGATTTTGGAGCTGAGCCTTGGATCAAACAAAGCCCTAGATTTGGGGTGCCAAGCCGGGACCTTCATCATCCTGCCCGCCTCCCCTAAATTTCGAGCCTCTTAGGAGCTGCCCTGTTGCCGCAGCTTCAGCAAATCTCCCCCACTTCCCTGGCCCAGCTGCTCCGAGTGCTGTTTATCCTTCCTGCTGCTGAGCTCTGTTATTTTAATTTTTTTTTATTGCTATGGAAAAAGAGTGCAATGCACAGCGAGTTGGCGCAAGCCAGAACCACCCCTGGGTACCGCCTCAGACTGGCCAGTTATGTGCGTGGCCTGGCAGGATGGTCTGAGTCAATACAGGATTGCGTCCCAAGCCGGCGGGGCTGTGAGCTTGCAAACGCCAGCTTGGGGAGGCCAAACCTCCTGGAGGTTTTCTTTGGCTTTCTGTGGGTGGGAGCTGAGCACTCGAGGCTGCTGTTGATCTCTCTGCTTGCAGATCCCAGCACATTGAGTTCCCAGACCACTCCCAGCCAGGTAGCCAGATCTAAGCAGTTCTAGGCTGGATCCTCCCCTCTTCACCCTCAGGTTGGCAAGGAGAACATCACACAGTTCCCTGTGACATGTTGCAGAAAGACACCGGCCCAGAGGCGCCTCGGGGCAGTCTCTGGGAGACCTGTTTGTTTGCAAATGTCCCGGCTCAGCTTCCAAATCCTAGAGGTTGAGCAAAAGAGCCAAGAATCTCAGCAAGACTGCTTTGCTTCTGTCGACCCTGTTAACGGAGAAATCTGAGGGCTCCCTTGGACAAAAAAACAAGGACACCAGCCAGGAATACCAGAGCAGTAGGCTTGGTCTTGATTGAAGACTGTCGCGACAGGACTCCCACCTGCCACCAGGTGGAACAAGATGGAAGCCCCAAACAAAAGAGAACCCAAACTTTTATTAGCTGCTAATCTCCATGGGACGTGGGTAGCACTGTGGGTTAAACCACAGAGCCTAGGACTTGCCGATCAGAAGGTCGGCGGTTCGAATCCCTGCGACACGGTGAGCTCTCATTGCTTGGTCCCTGATCCTGCCAACCTAGCAGTTCGAAAGCACTCCAAAAAGTGCAAGTAGATAAATAGGTACTGCTCCGGCGGGAAGGTAAACGGTGTTTCCATGCGCTGCTCTGATTCACCAGAAGCGGCTTAGTCATGCTGGCCACATGACCCAGAAGCTGTACGCCGGCTCCCTCAGCCAATAAAGCGAGATGAGCGGGGCAACCCCAGAGTCAGTCACGACTGGACCTAATGGTCAGGAGCCCCTTTACCTTTTAATGCCCATGTTACACCCCTCCAACTACATCACTCATACATCACGGTTACATCATGAAAGGGGAGGTCTGGAGGCAGTAATCTGAGCATTCTGGACCCTGCCCCATGGTTCCCCTTGCCCTCCACCAAACACCCATCAAATGTAACAAAAAAGATATTTGCATTTCCCTGTTTCCCAGTCATGTGAATCACACCCTTTCGGCTTCATCTGGCTTTGTTATTTCTGGGATGAATACCTGTCTGGCACTCAGGTATCAGGATGCCAGGGATTATCACTCAGGCAGAGGGGCTGCTGAGTAGCTGAGCTCACAGGTCTAGATGGATTTCTGCAGTTTTCCCAGTGAGCCAGTACAGAGATACATTGATCAGTGAATTCTTACATTTGGTATTCTGCAGCAGAGGCCCTTTGCATAGATAGGAAGAAACTGTGATGAAGTGTTTTGTGGGGACAAATCACAAAAGTCACAAAAGTGATTGTTCTGCATTTGGTAGTGGGCTGCATGTGCATGACATCTGCTGGAGGGGCAACCCCCCCCCAAAAAAAAAAACCCTATACATAAATTCCTGCAACAGGAACATAAATTCCTGCCACTGGTGTCACCAGTCGAGCTGCCGCATTCTGGATTAGTTGAAGTTTCCTGGTCATCTTCAAAAGTAGCCCCATGTAGAGCACATTGCAGTAGTCCAAGCAGGAGATAACCAGAGCATGCACCACTCTGGCGAGACAGTCTGTGGGCAAGGAGGGTCTCATCCTGCATTCCAGATGGAGCTGGTAAACAGCCGCCCTGGACACAGAATTGACCTGCACCTCCATGGACAATTGTGAGTCCAAAATGACTCCCAGGTGGCGCACCTGGTTCTTCAGGGGCACAGTTACCCCATTCAGGACCAGGGAGTCCTCCATACCTGCCCGCCCCCTGTCTCCCAAAACAGTACAGTGGTACCTCTGGATGCGAATGGGATCCGTTCTGGAGCCCCGTTCACATCCTGAAGCGAACGCAACCTGCGCGTGCATGGGTCGCAACTCGCCGCTTCCGCACATGCATGTGACGTCATTTTGAGCATCTTCACATGCGCGAGCAACGAAACGTGGAAGTAACGCGCTCCGTTACTTCCGGGTCACCGCGGAGTGCAACCCGAAAACGCTCAACATGAAGCTACTTCAACCCGAGGTGTGACTGTACATCTGTCTTGTCAGAATTCAACCTCAATCTGTTGGCCGCCATCCATCCTTAGTTGTTGCTCTTACAACTCAGATCATTATTTTGGGATGCCGATGAGGATATTCAAGTGGTCATTTTTCTTACAAAGAAACCTGTACGGTTCAGCAAACTCTTCTATAGGATCCCAAGCCTCACTGGGAACAGGAGGCCAAAAATTGGAAAGGAGACCCAGGGCATCATCCAGACTGACCCCCCATCACAATCTCATAGTCGTACACTGCCCTAGATGTTGTTGCATTGTTTACTGTCACTGACCCCATATTTCCCTCTCTTCCTATCCAGGTGTCCCTGGCCCCCCTGGCCCTCGAGGATACAGAGGCGATGTTGGCGTCAAAGGGCCGACCGGAAGCAGAGGAGCGAAAGGCGATTCTGGGAGCCTGGGGCCGCCGGGGCCTCCAGGAGCCCAGGGCCCCCCAGGCAACCCGGGCCCCGCAGGCGAGAGGGGCCTCGTGGGCGCAAAAGGCCTCCCTGGCTTCAAAGGGGCCAAGGGAAGCTTCGGACAAGGGGGCGCCAAAGGACAAGTGGGCCCCAAGGGCGATGTGGGGCCCCCAGGACCTGGGGGACCACCGGGACCAGCTGGACCTCCTGGGCTGCAGGGGAAGCCGGGCATCCCAGGGAAAATGGGGCCGCCGGGCCCAATCGGGCCGACCGGGCCAAAAGGGGACCCCGGGATCCAGGGGCGGCCGGGGTTACCAGGGCCTCCGGGGCCCCCGGGAATGTGAGCGGTTCCTTTGGCCCCCATACAAAAGGTGTGGGGCTAGAAGTGTTGGAGGTGGACAGGCAGACAGACTCTTTTCAACTGCCCCCCACATCCAGTGCAGCCCCACTCCCCGGCTCCTCATTTATTCTGCACAGTTCGGGGCACTGTTTGCAGCAGCTTCGGGGGAACTGGAGAACCATCCAAGGCGAAGAGTTGCAGCTGCTAAACTCCAGCCACCCTCCCGCCTCGTGTTGAGCACCCTCTTTGCCCACCCCCCGACCCAGGACCACTGAGATCGAACCGCTAAACAGATCCCCAGATCCCTGGCTATTTGCCCTTCCAAAGACTCCTTTGGAAGTGAGCCAGTGTGGTGTAGTGGTTAAGAGCGGTGGACTCGTAATCTGGTGAACCGGGTTTGCTTCCCTGCTCCTCCACATGCAGCTGCTGGGTGACCTTGGGCCAGTCCCACTTCTGTGAAGTCTCTCAGCCCCACTCACCTCACAGAGTGTTTGTTGTGGGGAGGAAGGGAAAGGAGAATATTAGCCGCTTTGAGACTCCTTCGGGTAGTGATAAAACGGGATATCAAATTCAAACTCCTCCTCCTCCTCCTCCTCTTCTTCTTCTTCTTCTGTCAACCTACACGTGAGCCAGGGAAAGATGGGAGGGTGTTTTCCACTGCAGTGGAAGAGCAAATTTTGTGCATGTGTGTGCTGGGCCCAGGGGTAGCCCGAGTAACACGGTCCAGGTCCGGTCCCGAATCCAGGGATTCCACAAGGAGTCAGTCTGACAGGGCCAAGGCAGGAAACCAGGTAAGGTCAGGTAAAGGATCTCAGGCAGGTTCCAGCAAGCAGCAATGTTGCTCCCGCAACCTGGGGCAGGGTCTGACAGCATTTTATCTCTGTTGGGGTATCAGCCAGTCCTGATCCCCTGGCGACTCACCTCCCTGTTTCGCCCAAAGGCAAGTGCTTCTCCTGTGAGTACTCAGGTCTCTCCTTCTCTCAGACCTCAGTCTCTGCAGCTCGGGAGACATCGGTGGGTGACTAGACCCAGGGGCTGCCTCGGCCTCCCCTGACCCAACCAGTAGTGGAGCAGCTGTAAGTGATGGCCCAGCTGGAGGCAACGAGGCCATCCCCGCATCTGGAGCCAGGGCAGGCTCAGGCCCCGGACTCGGCCCAGCTGGTGTTTGCTGCAGGGGAACCTGTGCAGACTGGGACCCTTCAGGATCAGGCCCCAGACTAGGTTCAGATGATGCCTGAGGCAAAGGATCCGGTGCGGACTGAGACTCCTCTGGTTCCAAGTCCAAGCCCGAGTCCCAGGCCATCACAATGTGTAGATTTGGGTGTGTGCATATGTTCATGTGAAAGGTTGCCACCTTTTCCCCTTGCCCTGCTCCTGCACCTTTTAGCAGCAGCCCAACACATAAAAATGCATCGTTAAACTATGGAACTCCTCCCCACTGGAGATGGCCACCAACTTGGTTGGCTGCACAGTCAGAGGCAGCGATGCTTCTGAATACCAGTTGCTGGAAGTCGCAGGAGAGGAGAGGGCTCTCATGCTCGGATCCTGCTAACAGCCTTCCCATTAAGGTATCTAATTGGCCACTTTGAGAACAGGATTTTGGACTGACCTGACCCAGCAGGCTCTTCTTAGCTGGATATACTCTTCCTCCCTCCTGCTCCCATGGGAGGAAAAGCCTTAGCTGCTACATTTCCGGATGCGGGTTGTTGCAGAAAGCAGAAGAGCAGGGCTGGCAGCACAGATGTTCAGCGCTCCCGGTAGAACGTCTGCAGGCTGTTTCCCACGATTCTGGTTTCTCCCACAGCAGCAGAAAAGGAGAGATGGTTAGGACAGGCCGTAGTTCATTGGTAGAGCCCAGGCTTTGTGTGCAGAAGAAGGCCTCAAGTTTGACCCCTGGACTCTCCAGTTGAAGGGCAGTAGATCAGGGACGGATATCTTGCTTTGCACAAGACCCTTTTAGGCAGAGCTGCTGGCCGTCAGAGTAGCCAGCCACACTGCAAGGCAGGTTTGGAGATGGCCTCCTCAATCATAAGGGGGCAGAGCAGCTGCCTTGAGTGCAGAAGGGCTCAGGTTGAACCCCCAACAGCATGTCTAGGTAGAGCGGAGAGAGATTCCCACGAACCCAATGGCCTTCCTCCGTTGCCTGGAATCACAGAACTGCAGTTGGAAGGGACCCTCCAAAGGCCATCTAGCTCAACCCCCTATTGCAGCTGAATAATCCCCAACAGGTGGCCCCTGCTTAAAAGCCTCCAGCGATGTCCTGAAGAGGCTGACCTGTGACTCTCCAGGGACTAGGCCAGAGGAGAGTTTTTCCTCCAGAACCTTCTGGAGATCCTGTCAGAGATTGAACCCGGAATCTTTCACGTGGAGAGACTACAGAATTCCATCTGAACTTCTGGGCTGGATCCACAGAATATATACAAGGTGTTCTAGCCTCTCTCACCTTCGCACAGTGAACACCCCCGTTTCAGGAACGGGTGCCCCACCACCTGCAGGTCAGCCAGGCTGAGGAGTGGGCAGCGTGCCAACACGCCAGATCTGGCTGAGGAAGACCTCGGTGGGCTGGAGACAGCTGCAGATACCCCCAAAAAGGTGTGCGTGTGCCCCACAATCCCAAAAGGTGCCCCCACGGTAACCCTCTGCAACGATGCAAAGGACTGTGGGCGCAAGCTCATTCACCCCCCGAAATATTGTGGCCCGTTCTTGCGACAGCCGTGTGTGTGATGTGAGGATCAGTAGCACTGCTTCCCGTTGCATGCTTGTTGTGTTGTTTCTGTGCGCCCGCACGCCCGTTCCATGGTGCAGCTGGTTTGTGTCATCAGTCCCCCGCCGATGTGTAACCCTGGTATCCATGTATCATGTAACAGCAGCCGCATGTATAATTCCAAGACCAATAAAGATACGGATGTACAAGTCTCATCGCTTGACTCCCTTGGGCACAGGGCAGGGGGTGGGCACCCCCCTAAAACCAAGGAGAGACTGAGGGCAAAGGGGTCCCAGCTTGTAGCCTGCATTCAATCAGAAAGCTGTTTAAAGGCTTCATAAAGAGTTTGATATACGGGGGGGGGGGGACGGGGGGACACACACACCCTTTTTCTTACTCGCTGGTAAAGCACGTGTAACATATCCATATTTTCATTCCATTTATTTATATCCCAGCTTTTGCCTCAAGGCAGTTCACACAATTTAAAACAACACAGATAAAACCCAAAACCAGTGGGTAAGATAATAATTACCTTTTTCGCTCCATACGCACTTTTTTCTTCCTAAAAAGTAAGGGGAAATGTCTGTGCCTCTTATGGAGCGAATGCATGGTCCCTGGAACCGAATTGCCCAGGGGTGAAAAGCAGATCATGCTTTTTTTAAAAAAAGAGGGAAGGGGGTGTTGAAACAAAGCCGCTGATCGGCTAGCGATCGGGAGGGAGATAAGGGACACTCGCAATAAAGGAGGCTGCCTGGGAGGGGGGAGGTAAAGACAGTGAACTTGCAAGGAGAGGAGACAGGAAGACTAAAGCAATAAGGAGAGAAATTAGAAGAAAAGGAGCAAAAAACTGTTCCAGCTAAGGAAAAGACACTAAGGCAAACAAGAGGGAAGGGAGTGTTGTAGGAAACAGCTGATCAGCAAGCGATCAGGAGGGAGACAAGGGACGCTAGAGATAAAGGAGGCTGCCTGGGATGGATCCTTGGGATTTTTGCAGTGGGTCACCCCAAATTCACCATCAGATCACATGTCTGTGGCCACAGCATGAACCACAAAAATCATACATCCGCTGTTTCGTTCAGATTTTTTTTTTTCTTGTTTTCCTCCTCTAAAAACTAGGTGCGTCTTATGGTCAGGTGCATCTTATGGAGTGAAAAATACGGCAAACCGTAATTAAGCTCTGATAGATATATTAAAATGCAGACAGTTCTTTGTTTGTCACTATGCTATGCATTTTTTGTGTTTTTATACTGTAAACCGCCCCGTGATCCTTGGATGAAGGACGGTACAGAAATTTAATAAACGATAATAGTAACGATAATAATAGCAGCAGCACAGCGTTGCTCTAAGCCCTTTCCTTAAAAACAAGCCAGTTCCCTAAGGCCAGATGGAAGAAGAAAGTCTTCACCTAGTAGTAGTAGTAGTAATAATAATAATAATAATAATAATAATAATAATAATAATAATAATATTTATACCCTGCCCATCTGGCTGGGCTCCCCCAGCCACTCTGGGCGGCTTCCAACAAAATATTAAAATACAGTAATGCATCACACATTAAAAGCTTCCCTAAGCAGTCTAGCTTCTCTAGGCAGGGAGTTCCAAAGTTGCCTCTCCAACATTTCCACCAAGCAGGCCTGGGAGGCTGGAGAAGATCTCAGAGCCTGGATATGTTCATGCAAGGAATTTATGGCATTTCAGACGGTTGGAGCTAAGCTGTATATAATTCACGCAGCCCCCATTGAAAAGGAAAAATTAAAGTTGCCCTACTCTCATCGAGTTATGGCTCACCATTTTCAAACACAGTTTCTCCCTCCCAGCCCATTTGAGAGCATGCTCTCTCTTTTGCCCCCCAAGTGAAATTGACTAGACCAGAAGCCCCATAATCTGGTCCAGTTAATTTCTCCTGTACAGTGGCAGGGATTCCCCCAAGGCACACACTTAATGGAATTGCCTTTGAGAAGGGCACAGAAACTTCAGAATAGAGAAGCCTGCTTTTCCAATAGTCCGATGTGGATCATCCGATCTCGTTGCACCTTCCTTGGCTCCCAGTGAACTATATGTAAACTCGTGCACCGGCTAAGGTCCTCAGCTGAGGCCTCATTCTGCTTCCAGCTAGGTCAGAAGAGCAGAGCAGGTTAGGAGAGCTCAGAACAAAGAGCTTCCTTCCTTCCTTCCAGCATTTCAGTCTTGCCAAGGATGAGAAAATAATAATAATAATAACTGGGGGACGGAACACAAAGGCATTGCAAAATACATAAATGTTGCAACAGCCAGCAAAGCTGGAAAACCAAAACAAGATAAATAAAACAGAAAAGAGCAATAACACGGAACAGCAGAGCAGAGCAAAAATGAGAAAAACAAAAGCCAGAGATCTTTAATCATAAGAACTGATTAAAGTTCTACAGCTGCCAAAAATAACGCTTTGACCAGGCACCCAAAATCAAAGAAAGAGCCAGCCTGTTTCTTGCACAGAGTTCCAGGGCCTGGGAGCCAACACTGAAAAGGCCTTCCCTTCATACCCTGCCCATTTTAGGGAGTGGCCCTGCCAGAGGTGCCAACTTGAATAAAATATTGGGGCAGAAACAAAATTTAAAAAATTCCTTCCAGTAGCACCTTAGAGACCAACTAAGTTTGTTATTGGTATGAGCTTTCGTGTGCATGCAAATTTATTCAGATATAATACAGTGGTACCTCGGGTTAAGTACTTAATTCATTCTGGAGGTCCGTACTTAACCTGAAATTGTTCTTAACCTGAAGCACCACTTTAGCTAATGGGGCCTCCTGCTGCCGCCGTGCCGCCGAAGCACGATTTCTGTTCTCATCCTGAAGCAAAGTTCTTAACCTGAAGCACTATTTCTGGCTTAGTGGAGTGTGTAACCTGAAGTGTACCACTGTATCTGAATATTCTTCAGATATTGGGGCAGGTAAGCCGCACCCCACATAATCACACACACCATTTGAATGGCAATGCCCATCAATTGGAGCCCCCTCAAATATTTTACTGGGGGAACCAAAGGGACCTCAGCCCCTAGGAGTTGGCTTCTATGGGCCCTGCCAACCTGCTTCCTCCTCCTTCTTCTCTGCGTTGCCCTTGCAGCAGGGAAGATGTGCTGGTCCAGGGGGGAGGTTACCGTGGGGCGAGGTCCAGGACCTGAGTTGAGGGTCGGCAGACAGTCCTCCATGGGCGAAGTGGGGTCCACAGCGGGAAGCCGGGCAAGGACAGGAACTCTGGGGGAAACAGGACTGGGTGCTGGCCGAAACAGCTCTTCAACGACAACGTTGCTCCCGCAACCTGGGACCGGGCTGACTGGCCTTTATCTTCTCTGAGGCCAGGGGCGGTCCCGGCCCCCAGGAGACCCGCCTCTCCTGGCCTTAAGGTGAGCACTCCTCCTGGGAGAAACCAGTTCCCTTCGCCTCTCTGCCCTGAGCCTCTGCAGTTCAGGAGAGGCTGAAGGGTTACTGGACCCAGGGGGAGACTCACCTGTAGGCACTGAGTCCTCAACCACCTCTGGAGCCAGAGTGGATTCACCTGGTGCCTGCTTCTGAGGATCCGGCACAGGTGCAGGCGCTTCAGACTCAAGGCCCTGCCCCAGTTCAGCCGGCCCTGGAGGCGGGGACTCCTGTGCAGGCTGGGATTCCTCCAGTTCAGCCTCTGAATCGGATTCACAGGCCATCACAGAGGAGGAGGATGGGGACCAACCTAGGATTAGAAGGCTGTTGCCTCTAGCGCCATCACAGAGGAGGAGGATGGGGACCAACACAGAGGAGGAGGATGGGGACCAACCTAGGATTAGAAGGCTGTTGCCTCTAGCGCCACCTCCTGTCGGGCTCCCTGCCTTCTGCCCTATGAGTCCCAATGGGTACCAGTCACCAAGGACCCTACAGCCTTGAGCAGGAGCCAAGCCAGATGATTGTGGTGTGGTAACTGGAGAGGGGGGTCTGTTTCCACCTCCTCTGTGTTGACAAAGACATGGGCACACTCCCCCTGTGCCCACACCAGCACGCCTCACGCTAATAACCCCCCCTTTTTTGCAAATCCACATGGCTTCCGTGTACAGACATGGACTCTTCCGCTCAGCAGTTGAAAGGGCGAACGGGCTTCCAGGCGCCTCCTCGCTTGACTCCCAGCTGCGAGCATCTGGAGAACAGCTCCCCAAAGCCCCAGGCTTCCCGGATGGGAAGCGGATGTAGAAAAAAGCAGAGTAGCCGCTGGGCAACAAATGCTTTTCACATCCCCAGAGGAACACTGAGCCTTGTGGACAGGCCTTCGGAGGGTCTGTGCTGGCCAGTGTGAGCCAGAGAGTCATAGAATCATAGTCATGCTCGCTTCGGCAGCACATATACTAAAATTGGAACGATACAGAGAAGATTAGCATGGCCCCTGCAAAGGGATGACACGCAAATTCGTGAAGCGTTCCATATTTAAAAAAAGAAGAAGAATGAATGAAACATAGTGACCCCAAAGGGACACAGGTGCCGTTGTGGTCTAAACCACTGAGCCTCTTGGACTTGCCGATCAGAAGGTCAGCAGTTCGAATCCCCACGATGGAGTGAGCTCCCTTTGCTCTTTCCCAGCTTTTGCCAACCTAGCAGCTCAGAAGCACACCAGTGCAAGTAGATAAATAGGTACCACTGCGGTGGGAAGGTAATCGGCATTTCTGTGCACTCTAGTTTCCATCACAGTGTCCCGTTGCTCCAGAAGCAGTTTAGTCCTGGTGGCCACATGACCCAGAAAACTGTCTGTGGACAAACACCGGCTCCCTTGGCCTGAAAGCGAGATGAGCACCGCAACCCCAGAGTAGTCTGCGACTGGACTTAACCATCCAGGGGGCCTTTACCTTTATTTTTAGTGACCCCAAGGGTCATCTAGTCCAACCCCCTGCAATGCAGGAATCTTTTTGCCCAACATGGGACTCTAACCCACAAGCTTAAGATTAACAGTCGCGTGCTTTACCGACCGAATATATTGGTGAACACAGCACCCAAAAATGCATCACGTTGTTTCCAAAAATGTGTGCATGACTCAAAACTGTGTTTATCAGGGGACGTGCTCACTAAAATGCTGGTGGATTTGCATGAGATTTTCTTTCCTAAAAATTAAAACGAAACCTGCTCCAGAAATGTGCAGACCCAAATGTAAGACTGGGAGAATGAGGAACAGAGACAGCAGTCGTTGACAGATCCTTCCGTCCCTTCTGGAAAGGGCAAAGGCTAAGCCTACAAGGACCGAGGGAGAAGATTGAAAAGCATAACCAGAAATTAATAAACAGCAAAAGAGGGCCCCAGAGGGGTTGTGGTCTGCGCAGGACGGCCTTTCGGCTGCCTTCTTTCCCCATCTGGCTTCATTCAGGAAGTGGGTCATTCTAATCTTTCAACCCGTATCCAATCTGTTGTGTTTTGGTGTGTGTTTTTTAGGCAGAAAATCAAACAATTTAGCCTCTGGAAAATTGGGAGCCCAGGGATGGGGGTGGGAGTGATCACAATGTGTTTATTTATCTGGAAATGCTTTTGTGATGAAACGCAACAAGTTCAGTCCACGATAAAATCACAGCATCCCAACTTCTGACCAGTTCCCAGTTTGGGGGAGGGCCTGGGAATGTCCCAGCGGGAGTTGGGTCTGATTGCCCTGAATTAAGGGGGGGGTTGATGAAGGGAGAATAACAAGACTTATCCCAACAATAGGAATTGATTTCATAATAGGCCGGATCTCTCTTGAAGATGCAGAGCAAGAAGCGTTGAGGCTGCAGTCTTCCACACACTTACCAGTGAGTAATGCCTGCCCGCCCCCCAAATGAGTGGCACTACCTTGTGAGTAAGCATGCAGGGCGTCAGCTGGGTGGTGCGCCCAAATGTTACAAAGGAAGATGATAAAAATGAGCTAAGCATAGCCTGGCAAGTGAAGTTGGGTGTTGATGTATTGCTTTGTTTTATTTATTGGAAATACTTTGTATTTTTATACAGTGCTACCTTTGTATTTTTATACAGTGGGATGCGGGTGGCACTTTGGGTTAAACTACAGAGCCTAGGGCTTGCCGATCAGAAGGTTGGCAGTTTGAATTCCCACCACGGGGTGAGCTCCTGTTGCTCGGTCCCTGCTCCTGCCAACCTAGCAGTTCGAAAGCATGTCAAAGTGCAAGTAGATAAATAGATACCGCTCTGGCGGGAAGGTAAACGACGTTTCCGTACGCTGCTCTGGTTCGCCAGAAGCGGCTTAGTCCTGCTGGCCACATGACCTGGAAGCTGTAGGCCGGCTCCCTCAGCCAGTAAAGCGAGATGAGTGCGCAACCCCAGAGTCGGTCATGACTGGGCCTAATGGTCAGGGGTCCCTTTACCTTTACTTTTACCTTGTGAGTAAGCATGCAGGGCGTCAGCCAGGTGGTGCATCCAAATGTTACAAAGAAAGCTGATAAAAATGAGCTAAGTATAGCCTGGCAAGTGAAGTTGGGGGTTGATGTATTGCTTTGTTTTATTTATTGGAAATATTTTGTATTTGGTTCTCAAACTTAATCCGTTCCGGGAACCCGTTTGACTCCCAAAATCATTCAAAAACCAAAGCGTGGCTTCCAATTGGATGCAGGAGCTTCCTGCACTCAAGCAGAATGTTCAGCTTCCAAAGAACATTTGCAAACTGGAACACACACTTCCGAGTTGCGGCGTTCGGGAGCCGATTTGTTCGGGAGCCAAGCCATTCGAGTACCAAGGTACCACTGTATATTGCATTTTTAAATTGCAGTCTTCTTCTTCATCAGCCTGGCAGAGCTTTTTAAAAAATGAAAGGCAGCCTCAAAAGGCTGCAGTTTTGAGAGGAAGGGCATTAACGGGGCATTTAACTTACCCCCCCCCCCACCACCATCAGGGCTTTTCCTACTCAAAATCCCTCCTGCTTGCATTGCCAACTGTAGTCTCCCATTCCTACTCGCTGGATCATCGCCTTGTCGTGGTGAGTGGGCTTGCACGTTCCTATGACCCTTGTGAGCGAAGCCGTCGGGAATCTCGTACTCCCAGCAGGGTCACCCAAGGCGGTAAGGTCAAAGGGAAGGAGCTAGACAAAGAATGATCCGAGAAGTCCACTTACTGGGCTACGAGTGATCGCCAAAGAAGAAGATGCTGTCTCCCATGAGTGCTTTCCAATGGACACAATGGAGCCCCCTGCTAAAGTCTCCTGTCTCACATCTACTTTGCCCTTTGCTCTGCCACCAGGGCTACTCCAGAGTAAACGTCCATATCCCTACTTACAGGTAGGTAGCCGTGTGGGTCTGCCGTAGTCGAAACAAAAACTTTGAAGTAGCCGTCGTATTACAAAAGAATTTCAGAAATAGACTGGAAAGAGAAGTTGCTGAATTGCAACTTATTACCAAACTTAAAACCATGGTCTGAACAGAGACGTTGAATTCTTATCTCATTGTACATAATAAAGCTATTTTTAGCCATCTCACCCCTTGCTTTTTCCTGTAAGACCAACTGCAGTCGTCAACAGGTTTACCACACCTATCAGCCAATCGCCCATCTCCCACCACCCATCTGAGTAATACCCCTCCCCACCCTCTCAGGATATATAAGGGTCTGCTGACTTCTGTTTCAGTGTATCTGAAGAAGAGTACATGCACACAAAAGCTCATAACAAGAACAAATTTAGTGGTCTCTAAGGTGCTACTGGAAGGAATTTATTTTTTCATATCCCTGCAATTTTTTGAAAGCAACACCTGGGCCCTGATTCTGAAGACTAAGAGATGGAGGCCCAGCCCTTGTCTTAAGATGCTCCTGCAACGTGGGTGAGTGGGGCAAGATCCAAAACGGAAAACAGGCACAAAATATCAAGCCCAACTTTTTCCTTTTTGTGGTCACGTCACACATGTGTTGATCATTTGCTGACCTTCCTTAAATGCACCAGATATTTGCTGACCAACCAAGCCACAGCTGGCCAGCTGGTATGCTATTTAAATCACAGAAATAAATAAATAAAAATTGCACAAGTTCTTGCCCAAGAATTAAACAGGATTTTCTTTTTTTAAACCACCAACACTTCTGTTTCAGATACCTCCTTCTCCAGTTCCTCTTCTGCCAAAATCTTATTTGTTCCGTAGCCCTAAGCATGTGGCAAAATTAAGCAAAGGAAAGGCAGATGCAGAACAGCTGGAGGAAGACCCGTCCGTCCTTCCAGCAAGGATGTAAGAACCAAAGAACCTAAGAAGAACCTGATGGATCAGGCCAATGATGACCCAACTGGTCCAGCACCAGGCGCTTACAGTGGCCAAGCAGATACCCCAAACAGAAACCTACAAGAAGCAGGACCTGGGCACAAGAGAGGCATTCTTCCCTCTTGTGGTTTCCAGCAACTGGTGCTGTATTCAGATGCATTGGTTTCTCCAGCTGTGAAGAGCAGAACTCAACCATCCTGGTTAGCAGCCATCAATAGCCCTCTCCTCCTCCATGAATTTGTCTAATCCTCCTTATGGTGCTGGAGGAGACTCTTGAGAGTCCCATGGACTGCAAGAAGATCCAACCTCTCCATTCTGAATGAAATCAGCCCTGAGTGCTCACTGGAAGGACAGACCCTGAAGCTGAGGCTCCAAGACTTTGGCCACCTCATGAGAAGAGAAGACTCCCTGGAAAAGACCCTGATGTTTGGAAAGATGGAGCGCACAAGGAGAAGGGGACGACAGAGGACGAGATGGTGGGACAGTGTTCTCGAAGCTACCAGCATGAGTTTGACCAAACTGCGGGAGGCAGTGGAAGACAGGAGGGCCTGGCGTGCTCTGGTCCAGGGGGTCACAAAGAGTTGGACACGACTGAACAACTAAACAACAATATCCTAGTTCCTGAGTCCAGGTCACAGGCTCACCCTTTTCATACACAAATACTCCCTTAAGACAGGATTCCCCAGCAAAAAGACCCATTTGCCTCCCTTCCTGCAGAGGAATATTTGAGGTCACTGGGAGAGTTGAAATGGCTCCAGGATTGCTCTATTCCAGACACATGGTTCATATATTTAGATACGTGTGCATTTACGAATATCTATTCTATATTTGAGACCTTAAAATTCTTAGAACAATGGCAAAGATTTGCCCACAGACAAAGGCAGAGAGCAGCAGCAGGGTTCCCAGGGAGGCCAGCGTTTAAGAGGCTGATGGATTAGGCTGGGGGGGGCCCCATCTAGTCCAGCGTCCAGCCAGATACTCCCCTGGAAAACCCACAAGTGGGACTTCAGCAGCTCCCCTGCGGTGTTTTCCAGCAACTGGGATTCCAAAGGATTGTTGCTTCGGACCAGTGGAAGCAGAGCCATCACCATCACCATTTGGAGCGGGAGCCTCAGTCGCCCTCGCCTTCCATGCCTGGCTGCTGGGGGTCCCTGAAATTTAATCCCTGCTTAGCAGAACTATCTCACTTCATCTGCCCACCTCCCCGGCCACATCCACCCCAGGCAGCCTGCCTGGCTCCAGAAAAGCCATGAAGGGCTGAGGAATTAAAACAAAGCTGCTCTCCACCTCCCCTTCTCCAAACATCCCCCCACAAACACACACACATTTTGGGAGCAGCCAACAGCGTGGGAAATAGCCAGGGTGCTGACTGTCTTCAAATCAAATGAAGGGTTGGATAAAACCACAAACCCCCCATCCCACCCCCCGGGACTGGAAGAACTGTTCCAGCAAGTGAGGAGAGAGACCATTGCTGGATTTCCATTCTCCAAAGTAGTAAATTGCCCAGCCTCACGCAATATGGCTTTTCTTTTTTTCTTTTCTTGTACAAATCCTCTCCTAAGGTGCTGGTTTTGACCTTTAAAGCCCTTTGTGGCTTAGGACCCTCGTAGCGCCTCTCCTGGTCTGCCCCGCAGAGCACCTTAAGGTCCATGAATAATCATAGTTTAGAGGTCCCGGGCCCTAAGGAAGTCAGACTATCCTCCCCCAGGGCCAGGGTCTTCTCAGTGATGGCTCTGACCTGGTGGAATGCTCTGTCCCATGAGACCAGGGCCCTGCAGGATTTAACCTCCTTCCGCCGGGCCTGTAAGACAGAGCTATTCTGCCTGGCTTTTAATTTGAATTCAGTCTGATCTTTTATTTCCCTTCCCTTCCTTCACCCGCTCTGAGACCCCACAGCTAATTCTCCCTTGGTCTCCTCACTGGCCCAAATGGGACTAATTTAGCCAGCTAGCCCTGGTGACCATCTAATGTTTATTGGATGGTTCCCCCCCCCCCAATTGATTTTTGAATTCTGAATTTATTGTTGTCCACATTTTATACTGTATTTTAAGCTTCTTCTTTTTTTTGTAGCCTCAATTGTTTTAAATTTGTTTTTAGCTACCCTGAGCCCAGTTTTCTGAACCGGGAAGGGCGGGGTATAAATAAAAAAAAATTTTTTTTAAATTATTATTATTAAACCTGTGAAACCACACTGGTACCACCGTTTGCCCACAGGAGTGGTGTGTGAACATGCCTCCGTAGCTAGCACATCTTGGAGTAATGCATTCTCCCCCTCTCCCCACTCCCTGCCTCTGTGAACTAGAAAGCAAGCTCAGAAAGGAGGTTTCTGTGTCCCGTGACTGGGGAGAAATCATCTCCAGGATCCAAATGCTCAGGCACATTCCGGGGCAGAAGGAATCTCCCCTCCGAGCTACATGGCCTGGTTTGCATTACAGAGAAGTTTGGCCAGGGGCCCTGTTGACAGGCGTCCAGGCGAGGTTTACACGCTACCCTGTGATTGTGGGAGAAAGGGAGCCATTCACAAGAAGAGTCTTGTAGGGGTTGGCATCTGCGGAGAGGAAGAGACGAGCCGCAGAACCACCACTTTGGAGGGCAGCGGGGCTCAGTGGTCATCACCCGGCGTAGCTCTTGAATTCTCCGCAGTTTGGGCATCACAACTGTTATGTACTGAGTTGAGTAGGATTCAGAATGCAGTGGTCTGATTGGTCCTAGAGCAATAAGATTCAGAATGCAGTAGTCTGACTGGTCCTAGAACAATAGGAGTCAGAATGCAGCAGTCTGATTGGTCCTAGAACAATAGGATCCAGAATGCAGCAGTCTGATTGGTCCTAGAACAATAGGATCCAGAATGCAGCAGTCTGATTGGTCCTAGAGCAATAGGATCCAGAATGCAGCAGTCTGATTGGTCCTAGAACAATAAGATTCAGAATGCAGCAATCTGATTGGGCCTAGAACAAAAGGGTCCAGAATGCAGCAATCTGATTGGTCCTAGAACAATAGGATCCAGAATGCAGCAATCTGATTGGTCCTAGAACAATAGGGTCCAGAATGCAGCAGTCTGATTGGTCCTAGAACAATAGGATTCAGAATGCAGCAGTCTGATTGGTCCTAGAACAATAGGATCCAGAATGCAGCAGTCTGATTGGTCCTAGAACAATAAGATTCAGAATGCAGCAATCTGATTGGGCCTAGAACAAAAGGGTCCAGAATGCAGTAATCTGATTGGTCCTAGAACAATAGGATCCAGAATGCAGCAATCTGATTGGTCCTAGAACAATAGGGTCCAGAATGCAGCAGTCTGATTGGTCCTAGAACAATAGGATTCAGAATGCAGCAGTCTGATTGGTCCTAGAACAATAGGATCCAGAATGCAGCAGTCTGATTGGTCCTAGAACAATAGGATCCAGAATGCAGCAGTCTGATTGGTCCTAGAACAATAGGATCCAGAATGCAGCAGTCTGATTGGTCCTAGAACAATAGGACCCAGAATGCAGCAGCCTGATTGGTCCTAGAACAATAGGATCCAGAATGCAGCAGCCTGATTGGGCCTAGAACAATAGGGTCCAGAATGCAGCAGTCTGATTGGTCCTAGAACAATAAGATTCAGAATGCAGCAATCTGATTGGGCCTAGAACAAAAGGGTCCAGAATGCAGCAGTCTGATTGGTCCTAGAACAATAAGATTCAGAATGCAGCAATCTGATTGGTCCTAGAACAATAGGATCCAGAATGCAGCAGTCTGATTGGTCCTAGAACAATAGGACCCAGAATGCAGCAGCCTGATTGGTCCTAGAACAATAGGATTCAGAATGCAGCAGTCTGATTGGTCCTAGAACAATAGGATCCAGAATGCAGCAGTCTGATTGGTCCTAGAACAATAAGATTCAGAATGCAGCAATCTGATTGGGCCTAGAACAAAAGGGTCCAGAATGCAGCAATCTGATTGGTCCTAGAACAATAGGATCCAGAATGCAGCAATCTGATTGGTCCTAGAACAATAGGGTCCAGAATGCAGCAGTCTGATTGGTCCTAGAACAATAGGATCCAGAATGCAGCAGTCTGATTGGTCCTAGAACAATAGGATCCAGAATGCAGCAGTCTGATTGGTCCTAGAACAATAAGATTCAGAATGCAGCAATCTGATTGGGCCTAGAACAAAAGGGTCCAGAATGCAGCAATCTGATTGGTCCTAGAACAATAGGATCCAGAATGCAGCAATCTGATTGGTCCTAGAACAATAGGGTCCAGAATGCAGCAGTCTGATTGGTCCTAGAACAATAGGATTCAGAATGCAGCAGTCTGATTGGTCCTAGAACAATAGGATCCAGAATGCAGCAGTCTGATTGGTCCTAGAACAATAGGATCCAGAATGCAGCAGTCTGATTGGTCCTAGAACAATAGGATCCAGAATGCAGCAGTCTGATTGGTCCTAGAACAATAGGACCCAGAATGCAGCAGCCTGATTGGTCCTAGAACAATAGGATCCAGAATGCAGCAGCCTGATTGGGCCTAGAACAATAGGGTCCAGAATGCAGCAGCCTGATTGGGCCTAGAACAATAGGATCCAGAATGCAGCAGTCTGATTGGTCCTAGAACAATAGGATCCAGAATGCAGCAGTCTGATTGGTCCTAGAACAATAGGATCCAGAATGCAGCAGTCTGATTGGTCCTAGAGCAATAGGATCCAGAATGCAGCAGTCTGATTGGTCCTAGAACAATAGGGTCCAGAATGCAGCAGTCTGATTGGTCCTAGAACAATAGGGTCCAGAATGGAGCAGTCTGATTGGTCCTAGAACAATAGGATCCAGAATGCAGCAGTCTGATTGGTCCTAGAACAATAGGATCCAGAATGCAGCAGTCTGATTGGTCCTAGAACAATAGGGTCCAGAATGCAGCAGCCTGATTGGTCCTAGAACAATAGGATTCAGAATGCAGCAGCCTGATTGGTCCTAGAACAATAGGATCCAGAATGCAGCAGTCTGATTGGTCCTAGAACAATAGGATTCAGAATGCAGCAGCCTGATTGGTCCTAGAACAATAGGATCCAGAATGCAGCAGTCTGATTGGTCCTAGAACAATAGGATTCAGAATGCAGCAGTCTGATTGGTCCTAGAACAATAGGATCCAGAATGCAGCAGTCTGATTGGTCCTAGAACAATAGGATCCAGAATGCAGCAGCCTGATTGGTCCTAGAACAATAGGATCCAGAATGCAGCAGCCTGATTGGTCCTAGAACAATAGGATCCAGAATGCAGCAGTCTGATTGGTCCTAGAAAAATAGGATCCAGAATGCAGCAGTCTGATTGGTCCTAGAACAATAGGATCCAGAATGCAGCAGTCTGATTGGTCCTAGAACAATAGGATCCAGAATGCAGCAGTCTGATTGGTCCTAGAACAATAGGATCCAGAATGCAGCAGTCTGATTGGTCCTAGAGCAATAGGATCCAGAATGCAGCAGTCTGATTGGTCCTAGAACAATAGGATTCAGAATGCAGCAGTCTGATTGGTCCTAGAACAATAGGATCCAGAATGCAGCAGCCTGATTGGTCCTAGAACAATAGGATCCAGAATGCAGCAGTCTGATTGGTCCTAGAACAATAGGATCCAGAATGCAGCAGCCTGATTGGTCCTAGAACAATAGGATCCAGAATGCAGCAGTCTGATTGGTCCTAGAACAATAGGATCCAGAATGCAGCAGTCTGATTGGTCCTAGAACAATAGGATTCAGAATGCAGCAGTCTGATTGGTCCTAGAACAATAGGATCCAGAATGCAGCAGTCTGATTGGTCCTAGAACAATAGGATCCAGAATGCAGCAGTCTGATTGGTCCTAGAGCAATAGGATCCAGAATGCAGCAGTCTGATTGGTCCTAGAACAATAGGATTCAGAATGCAGCAGTCTGATTGGTCCTAGAACAATAGGGTCCAGAATGCAGCAGTCTGATTGGTCCTAGAACAATAGGATTCAGAATGCAGCAGTCTGATTGGTCCTAGAACAATAGGGTCCAGAATGCAGCAGTCTGATTGGTCCGCAGGAGCCACCCAATCCAGCTCCAGGTGGAAGTGAATCCGCAACCTGATTGGCCTACAGGTGAATCCCGGAATTAGCCATTCACATGGGGCCCATTGTGTAAATGATGTATATAAAGCAGACATTCTGGGGGAACTTCCATTCCTCACTACTATGAGCTGAATAAAGAGCATGAAATCCACTCTCAACTCCAAGTATATTTCTGCTCTGTTGGCTTCCAAGGCTGGGCCAGGAGCGGAGAAGGCTTAAGAGCTTGTTTTGGTTGGGTTTGTAAGTGAAGTTTTGGCGCGCAACTGTGGAAAAAAAACGGCAAGAGCGGCCACCTCTCTGGGAAAATAGCCCAGCACCTCGGGGCAACCTAGTGACTCACAGCCATGAGGGGTCCTATTGCAAAATAGGGCAGGGAGAAGAGGACAAATTGCCATCTTGCTTGGGTTACAGAAACGTTGCAGGCCTGTCATGGGACACCAGAGGACATCTGAAGTCAGCAGCGGCAAGTTAGCGCTCCGTTGAAGACCTGTGTCTTGGGAAGCCAAATCACCGCTGTCATAGGCTCTGAGGTCCAGGCGTAGAAGGAGGGAGCTGTGTGCCAGATTTGGTGGGTCAGGGAAGCCTGGGTGGTTGGGAGGCAGACAAGAAGATACAACACAGTGGCATGGAAAATAAAACTGCCAATATCTTCATGGTGCTCCTTGTGGTTCAGCAATAAAAATGGACAGCCCATTTACAAAGCTAAGCAGGGTCAGGTATGGTTTCAAATTGGATGGGAGAATGCGTCCATCTTGGGTGGCCCTGCAAGGCATAGCTCAGAGCCATCACCTTGCCAACAAAGGTCCGTATAGTTAAAGCTCTGGTTTTCCCAATAGTGATGTATGGAAGTGAGAGCTGGACCACAAAGAAGGCTAATCGCCGAAGAATTGATGCTTTTGAATTCTGGTGCTGGAGGAGACTCTTGAGAGTCCCATGGACTGCAAGAAGATCCAACCTCTCCATTCTGAAGGAAATCAGCCCGGAGTGCTCACTGGAAGGACAGATCCTGAAGCTGAGGCTCCGAGACTTTGGCCACCTCGTGAGAAGATAAGACTCCCTGGAAAAGACCCTGATGTTGGGAAAGATGGAGGGCACAAGGAGAAGGGGATGACAGAGGATGAGATTGTGGAACAGTCTTCTCGAAGCTACCAGCATGAGTTTGACCAAACTGCGGGAGGCGGTGGAAGACAGGGGAGCTAGTGTGGTGTAGTGGTTAAGAGTGGTAGTCTCGTAATCTGGGGAACCAGGTTCGCTTCCCCGCTCCTCCACCTGCAGCTGCTGGGTGACCTTGGGCCAGTCCCACTTCTCTGAAGTCTCTCAGCCCCACTCACCTCACAGAGTGTTTGTTGTGGGGAGGAAGGGAAAGGAGAATGTGAGCCGCTTTGAGAATCCTGAAGGGGAGTGGAAGGCGGGATATCAAATCCAAACTCCTCCTCCTCTTCTTCTTCTTCTTCTTCTTCTTCTCTGGTCCAGGGTGTCACAAAGAGTCGGACACGACTAACAACAACAGATTAGAATTCCTGTAACATTACATTGTCAAGAGCTGCTTTGAGTCTGCTTCTGCCATGGAAAAATAAACTCAGGTTGCTGCCTCTGGCTGGCCTTCCCTCGCAGGTGCTTTCGAGTCCGTGTGGCCGTGCCTGCTTCAAGGTCATGCCAGGGCAGAGGAGGGGCGAGCTGGCAAATACCCCAGCCGCTTCCTCTCTCCAAAACAACTGCTCTCCCCACGCAGAGCTGCAGACCAAGCCAGGGGCCTCTTTCCCATGAACTCCTGGACCCCCTCCAGGCTGCAATGGCAGGGAGCGCAAATCTCCGTTGGGAAGGAGAAAGGGGGGGCAGAGGCACTCCAACAACAAACCGTGGGGTGGAAGTAGAAAGAGGGTCTCCAAGCCCTCCCAGAAGAGGACATCAGATCACTGTAGGGCAGCTTGCAGCTGCCTGTCTGACAGGCCACCATTTGCGGACGGCAGCTCCCGACATTTATTTTTTGAAATAACTTTTCTGCGGGGATGGAAATTCTGCTAAGGTAGCACATTATGGTTGTTAATATAGGGAGGAGGAGAGGCTGGCAAGGGAGCAGAGGGACTGCGGAGTAGAATTTCAATCACGTTAGCAGAAAACCTCGAAAAGTCAACTTGTTTTCTGCTGCTCTGGAGGGTAGGACCTGGTCCAGCAGAGTCCGGTTACGAGAAAGGAGGTTCTGACTAATTGTTAGGAAGGTGGTAAAAGCTGTTTTGCAGTGCAATAGTTTGCCTCTGAAGGGGGGGGCCCTCTGGCAGGGGTTCTTCCGCTGTCATTCCTGCATTGCAGGGGGTTGGACAAGATGACCCCTAGGGGTACCTTCTGTGATAGGAATTTTGAGGTCTTAGATATACGTTAAATGTTCATAAGTGTACCGATCAAGCATGTACATAGATCAGCACAGGAAGACCGACCTGAAACCATTTTTGATTCCCAAATGTTTTCTCTGCAAGGTCAAAGGAAAATGGAAAAGCCTCCCCATTGTCTTTTCCTTCACAAATCCAGTCTTAAGGGTACATTTAAGATATGAATCACAAGGAGAAGGGGACGACAGAGGACGAGATGGTGGGACAGTGTTCTCGAAGCTACAAACATGAGTCTGACCAAACTGCGGGAGGCAGTGGAAGACAGGAGTGCCTGGCGTGCTCTGGTCCAGGGGGTCACGAAGAGTCGGACACGACTAAAGGACTAAACAACAACAAGAAGATATGAATAGGGTGTGAGCCTGTGACCTGGCTCAGGAACTAAGTATTTATTACTACAAAAGACTGGCCAGGCTCCCCAGGCAATCCAATCATGTGACCATTAAACAGGTAACCTGGCAAACAGGAGATAAACAAAGCACTCAGATTTCTGCTGCAGACCGCCCTTTCTGTGATGTAGGTATGATGTATCGGGGGGGGGGGTGTCTTGAGGTACATCCCTTCTGTGATGTATGCATGATGTATGGAGGGGTGGTCTTGAGCTCCAGGGCAAGGAATTTAAAATGTCTGTAGAAGGTCTTGTGTGCCATTGTTCTGGGTTCCTCCTCCCTCCTGCGTGTGGTGAGTGATGACCCTGTTGCAACAGGTCAATAAAGATCAGGCTTACTAGCTGCTTTGCTTCTCAATATTCTCTGGTTGGCCTCTGTTATCTTCTCCTACCAATAGGGAACCTATGTAAGGACTCTATATGGGCTCTTGGGTACCCCATAAGGGGGAAAAAGGGCAGATCTTTGTTTACAACACTTCCAGTTCTAGGATTCTGTGATTCTATGAAAAATCAGACAGGAATCATCATCTGACAGCAGGCCAAAGATGGTGGCTGCTGAAGGCTCTGGGCTGGAGCGCTGAGCATCTCAGCGTCACCTCCCAGCCTAGCTGTCAACTTTCCGACTTGAAAATAAGGAATCAGCAGCCTCCCCTGTCCCGGGGACAGTCTACAGGATATCTAACAATCCGGGATAGCAGTGGGAAGCAGCGGGAAACGGTGCTGGAGTAAGGGAATTTCCTGCAAAAAAAAGGGAAGGTTGACAGCTATGCCTCCCAGCTCCAGGCCAACTGATGGAGTGGGCGATCTCCTTGTTTTCCTCCTCTGAGTTGCTGTAGAACAGACTTTCCCCATGCAAAGCCCTCCAGGTGTTTTGGATGCATCGGCCTCGGCCAGTCATTGGCAGCTGCTCTGGAGAGCAACCCAGTTCCAGATGCAGGAACCCACTTGCAGGCTTTTCTTATGTCCTTATGAAGGAGCGTCCACCATCTTCTGAGATCGCCTGTTCCACACGTTTGCCAGTGGGACTAGAAACAAACTGCACATGCTCAGAGAGGCCCAAAATTACTGCACAGCACGGTTCCAGGACTTCAGCTTCAGACTCAGAAACAAGTTTCGGGGCCTAGACCTGCTTCTCCCATGGCCACCTTCTTGTAGGGTTGCCGTATTTAAAAAAGTAAAAACCAGGACACCCCAGGAAATCCCAGACATTTAGCAGCCCTACCCTCTGGCCTCCTTCGCTGCCTTATCCCTGAACCCTCCAGATCCACTTAACCTTTTCTCTCGGCCTCCTCCACTGTTGCTGAAAGGCTCCTTGTGTTTTTGGGAGCCTGGCAAAAGTGCCTCTTGTGGAAAAGTTACTTTGTCATCAGAACCAGGCCTGCCAGCGGCCCCAACAGCTGGGGAAATGTTGACCTTGGCCAGCGAGGCTGGAGCGAATGTAAACGCGAAGAGACCGCGGCCCTCGGCCCTCGGACACCCCTCCCTCCCGCTGAGCCAGCGAGGCAAAGTCTGAGTCGGCTGAAGGAGGGCTGGGCATCACCCGCCGCTCTCTGACCCTGGGATGGGAACCTTTTTTCCCTCCAGGGGTTTTCGTGAAGAGTTGACAGCACACCTGCTTATTGCAGCTAGAACGGCCATCACACAGGTTGGGAGAGATTTAGACACAGTCAACCTTGTTTTTTAGATCCTGTTTGTTTGTAGCGTGATGAGAGGGCTGTGATGTCTTGTTCTATTTTGCTAATTTTTGAGGACGTTTGTTTTTTAGGGAATGCTTTCTCTTTTATGCAAGCTCCTCTGGTGATGACAAACCTAGACAGCATCTTAAAAAGCAGAGATATCACCTTGCCGACAAAGGTCCATACACTTATGAACATCTAAAATATATCTAAGACCTCAAAATTCCTATCACAACATCAATCAGGTTTTTTGCGGACTGACGTTAGTTCCAGTTCATTGGTAAACAACACAGGACAAGTGGAAGTGGAAGGTATAACAAGGGTCCATGTTTTGCAACCTTGTATTGTTTTTTACCATTATGCTTATGCCGTAAATGGTTCCGCTTTGCTACCTTTGACACATTCACATACCTGTGGTTTCTTTATTTTGGTTGCATTGTATGTCTGTATTTGTTCAGTGGTGATCTCCAATTGTTTGTTAGACTTTGGTTGGACGCCACCTCCGATCTCTGCAGGGCTGGCAGAGAATCAAGACACAGCGGAGGAAGCTGTTGTAGGTTTAAGAAATAGGATCAATTCACGCATTCACACCTGAATTTAGATGGAGGTGTTTCAGACCTTGCAGCACACAGAGACAACGTCTTGCGCCTAAGACTGACAGGGCCCAGCATGCGTTGCAGACTCCCCTCTTCCATGTGTTTAATCATTTGTGCATACCAAACTGCATAAAAATTGTCAAGCTTTTTTTTAGGCCCTCACTATATTGCAAGTAACTGTAAGGATTTTCAGGTTCCAGCCATTGCTATCCTAGCAGCTGAAGGCACAAGTCAATTCTGTGACCAGGGCAGCTGTCTACCAGCTCTGTCTGGTGCGCAGGATGAGACTCTCCCTGGCCACAGACTGTGTCACCAGAGTGGTGCATGCTCTAGCTATCTCCCGCTTGGACTACTGCAATGCGCTCTACGTGGGGCTGCCTTTGAAGGTGACCCGGAAACTACAACTAATCCAGAATGCGGCAGCTAGACTGGGGACTGGGAGCGGCCGCCGAGACCACATAACACCAGTCTTGAAAGACCTTCACTGGCTCCCAGTACGTTTCCGAGCACAATTCAAAGTGTTGGTGCTGACCTTGAAAGCCCTAAATGGCCTCAGCCCAGTATACCTGAAGGAGCATCTCCACCCCCATCGTTCAGCCCAGACACTGAGGTCCAACGCCGAGGGCCTTCTGGTGGTTCCCTCACAGTGAGAAGTGAAGATACAGGGAACCAGACAGAGGGCCTTCTCGGTGGTGGCACCCGCCCTGTGGAACGCCCTCCCATCAGATGTCAAGGAAATAAACAACTACAGTCATACCTCGAGTTGAATGTGCTTCGGGTTGAGCGTTTTCAGGTTGTGTCCCGCAGCGACCTGGAATACCGGAAAGGGTTACTTTTGAGTTTCGCCGCTTGCGCAGACGCGCAAAATGACGTCACACGCATGCGCAGAAGCGACAAATCATGACCTGCGCATGTGCAGACGCAGGTTGCGTTCTTTTCAGGTTGCGAACGGGCCTCCAGAACGGATCCTGTTCGCAACCAGATGTACCACTGTATCTGACTTTTAGAAGACATCTGGAGGCAGCCCTCTTTAGGGAAGCTTTTAAGGTTTGGTGTTTTTAATATTCTGTTGGGAGACACCCAGAGTGGCTGGGGAATATATTAGTAGTAGTAGTAGTAGTAGTAGTAGTAGTAGTAGTAGTATTAAACCTGCTCCACTGTTCTGTGATTCTGTGATTCAGTTCAGATTGGCACACACCATCACAGAGCCGCCATGAGGGTCTTGCTCCTGCAGGCAGCTCAGACCGGTCAGGAGGCGATGAAGGCTACAGCTAGGGCTGGACGGAGCCCAGGTGCTGACTCAGCCATCTGAGGGGATGAAGAAGGAAGGAAGGAAAAGCCATGAACTGAAGCATTTGGGTCCAAGACATGAGGCAGAGTAACCTCACTTGGCCCTGAGGAAGAGAGTATGGGGTGGGGAACTGGGACAGATCATGCTGCCTGCCTGATTTTTCATAGAATCATAAAACTGTAGAGGGCTAAGGGATCCCCAGGGGTCATCTAGTCCAACCCCCTGAAATGCAGGAATCTCAACTTAAGCATCCATGGCAGATGGCCATCTAGCCTCATATCTTAGCCTAATCTACCTCAAAGGGTTGTGGGGAGGAGTAGGAGGAGTTTTATATACCTTTTTGAGTTCCTTAGGGGAAAGGTGTGGCCAAAATGCAATAAAATAAATAGCATGTGGACTTTAGGAAATGTAAATATTCAGCCACTCATTATTGAGGGGAAGTGCGTGGAACAGGTCTCGGTGTTTCGATTTCTGGGAATGGAGTTGAGAGATGACCTAACCTGGGGAGAAAACAGCAAAGACCTGATGAAGAGAGCACAGCAGAGGTTATATTTTCTGAGAATCCTCCAGAAAAACAATCTCTCAAAGGACCTGTTGATGGCATGTTACCATTGTACTGTTGAGAGTGTATTAACTTATGGTGTGTGGTTTGGGAGCTGCACGGCCAGGGGAAAAACAATGCTGTCCAGGGTTGTAAAGACTGCGGAGAGAATAATTGGGTGCACTCTTCCCACCTTGGATCAAATCTATGCTTCCAGGTGCCATAAGAAAGCGGCAGAGATAGCACAGGATAGTGTGCACTCCAGAAATGATCTCTTTCAGCTTCTGCCTTCTGGAAGAAGGTACAGGGTTATAAAGATTAGGATTAGCCGCCTGAGAAACAGTTTCTGTCCAAATGCAATTTTGGTTTTAAATGCAGTGTAAGAAATCTCTATGGGAGTATATTGTATTTTTAAAATAGGGTATCAGAGTTTTTAGGGGGCTAACCTTAGGCTGGGATAGCTGGGATAGCAGGCTTGTTGGGTTTTGAATGTCTTATGTAGATTAATTTTTTTTTCAATTTTGTGTTCTGTATGGGACAATGACAATAAAGATTATTGTATCGTCTCTGCAAGGGCGGGCCAGTCTTTGGACCACCGTCCTGCCTTCCGAGCCTCGCAGGCACCTGGTTGGCCACGGTTAGGAGACGGATCATTGGGCCTGATCCAGGAGGCCCTTTTGAGGTCCTGAGGTTATTATGAGGAGGCCCAGCCAAGGACTGACGGAGGCCTCCCACGCCGGCTGGGCAGGAAGCCTCTGAGCGAGCCAGGAGGCATCATGAGACCAGGAAAGACTCACGATGTTCTGCAGATGCCTCCAGAACAAGCAAGAGGAGAAGGCGAGGAAGTCCCCACCCAGCAGTGTCTTCTCTGGGCAGCTGGCGGGCGGGCACTTGCCAGCCAGTCTGGAAAACAAAAACTGCTCCAGGCAGGGACAGCACCCTGCAAGCTCTGAACTGGGGAAAGGAAACAGAGAGGACTGGACTCTCTGCACAACCTTGGGCCATTGGAGACTGTGGCCTCACAAGGCCAGCAGGGACCTGGTGATTTGTCTGCTGCATCAAAGGTGCGCTTGTGTTTCGTTTGTTCCTTAAGAAAGTAAGAAGGCTAGTGGATCAGGCCGGCGGCCCCTCTCGTCCAGTATTTTGTCCTTGCAGTGGCTCAGCAGGCAACTGTCCAAAAGTAGCGTGATAGGAATTTTGAGGTCTTAGATATAGGTTAAATGTTCATAAGTGTACCAATCAAGCATGTACATAGATCAGCACAGGAAGACCGACCTGAAACCATTTTTTATTCCCAAATGTTTTCTCTGCAAGGTCAAAGGAAAGTGGAAAAGATTTCTACTGTAGACCGCCCTTTCTGTGATGTAGGTATGATGTTTGTGGGGGGTGGTCTTAGGTTACACCCCTTCTATGTATGTATGATGTATGGAGGGGTGGTCTTGAGCTCCAGGGCAGGGAATTTAAAATGTCTATATAAGGGTGAAACAAAAAAAATTCCTTCCAGTAGCACCTTAAAGACCAACTAAGTTAGTTCTTGGTATGAGCTTTCGTGTGCATGCACACTTCTTCAGATACACATATATAAGGGTGGGCACACCTTGGTTCTGGGTCCTCCTCCTTTCCTGCGTGTGAGGGGAGCACCCTGTTGCAACAGATCAATAAAGATCAAGCTTACGAGCTGCTTTGCTTCTCAATATTCTCTGCTTGGCCTCTGTTCTTTTCTCCAACTGATGGAGAATCTACAAAGGATTCTATATGGACTCTTGATACCCCATAAGGGGGAAAGGGGCAGATTTATGGTTTACAACAGTAGAAACAGGATGCAAGCACAGAAGCACTCTCCTTACCTGAGTGCAACAGGTGCTCAGAAGCATTGCCTAGCCATCAATAGCCATATCTTCCCTGAAGTTGTCTGATGCTATCTTAAAGCCATCCGAGTTGGTGGCCATTGCTGCCTCTAAATTATTATTATTGAACAGATTCAGTAACAGCAAAATTATTAGGGGGCGGGGAAGAGTCTGATCCGTTTACTGCAAGAGAAGTACACAAATCTGGCGTTTTCCTAGTGGCCTTTTTCTAAGATTTTAAAGATAGATGTAGCTTCACAAAACATTTCATTAGTCCAGATGACTTTTCACAGCATGGTTTTCCTTTGCTGCATGACGTGGCCCCGATTTTGAACTCGGGTTTATGTCTGTGGGCTTATACACGGTGTCTCTGTCTCCCGCTGGCTTTGCAGCAGTAGCCACGGCTGAGTTTATTGCCTTAAAATGTTTTGAGCTTCCTTGTGGCAACAGGATGGGGAAATCTGGATTATTTCATTTTCTAAAGCAGCAGCCAAGCCTGTCTTACCGCATCTCTAGATCTAAGAAAACAAACAGAGCAAAACAAGAGCTTTGTTTGAAGTGATGCAGCCCCAATTATGTGTGATTCATGTTGTGCAATTTATTTTATTTGTGCAGTGAAGAGCCTCAAATGTTGTGGCCTGTGTGTGTTTTTGCAAGTTATGCATACAGCTTCCCTTCAACTGCTAGGAGCTCATGGAAAAACAAACCCTTCCTCGTCTTGCAAAGGATACGGATCTAAGAGTTTACCAAGAGCTCCACCTATGTGGGGCTGGCGCTCTGTACATGCCTCCCAAGCTACTGGATTCCCTTAGGTCCACTCTGTGCAACAGGTAGGAGCTCCGGTGTGGAGTCGTGCGATGGCATCAGAGTGGGACCTGGGAGAGACCACGGTTCGAATTCCCACTCAAGTCAGGATGCTCAGAGGGCAACGTTGACATCAGCAGTGGCCTCTCAGCCTCACCAACCTCACAGGGTTGTCATGAGGATTTAGTGAGGAGGGGGAGAACCAGGACCAGGAGTCGGCAAAGTTTTTGTGGCTTGGGCCGGTTCACAGTTGCGCAGATGCCGCAGTGGGCCAGAGTACGCATGTGCGCGCATGCATGCGGAAACACTGTTTCCGGCACTCCTTCCGGTGAGGAGGAGGAGTGCGCAGCTTCCCATTGGGATATGCATTTATATTTATTCCTCTTACAGGATTGCTAATTGCATGGTGGGAACATCACTGAATAGGGCTAATGTGTTGATAATAAGGAATAGCTTCCTCAAAATTATCCCTTTCTCAATTTGATTCCGTGATGCAGCCTTATAAGATCTCAATAATTGGCACCAGTGGTGTTTGCTTGGTTTTGAGTAAGAGACCATTAACTTCCTTGAATTCTGTAAAAGTTTGTAAAGAAAACACAGGAACTGTGTGCATATTTGAAATGCATGATTCCAATAAATATTACTGTTGACTATTTGCACTCCAGTAAATTTTGCTTACAAAAGAAAATAATAACAATAAATGCAAATGAAAGTGAGCACTGTCTCAGGCCACCACCCATCTCTAGGTATAGAATTGAGAGGAGCGCAAGGCTCCAAATGTGAGCTAATGCCCACTGCCACATTCGCCACCACTGCCACCTTGAGAAGACACTTTTATCCAGCCGTTTATTGGCTGTGGGAGAGAAGAAAGGCCTCTTGTTCAGACCACGCCTGGAATACTGCATCAAAGTTCTGGGCACCCCAATTTTAGAAGGATATTGACAAGCTGGAAGGAGTGCAGAGGAGGGCAGCCAGGGTGGCGGCCTGGAAACCAAGCCCTGCAAGGAACGATTGAGGGAGTTGGGGGTGTTCCGCATGGGGAAACATACTGAGAGGTGGTGTGAAGACAGCCTGCAAATATTCGAAAGGGCTGTCTCATGGAAGATGGAGCAAGCTTGTTCTCTGCTGCTTCGGAGGGTGGGGAGGATGAAGAAGAAGAGCAGGAATAAGAGGAGGAGGAAGACGAAGGGGAAGAAGGAGAAGGGGAAGAGGAAGGAGGAGAGGAGGAAGAGGAAGAGGGAGAAGGGGAAGGGGAAGAGGAAGGAGGAGGAGAGGAAGAAGGAGGAGGAGAAGGGGAAGAGGAATAAGGAGAAGAGGAGGAGGAAGAAGAAGAAGAAGAAGAAGAAGAAGAAGAAGAAGAAGGAGAAGAAGAGGAGGAGGAGGAGGAGGAGGAGGAGGAGTTTGGACTTGATATCCTGCCTTTCACTCCCCTTAAGGAGTCTCAAAGCGGCTAACAATCTCCTTTCCCTTCCTCCCGCACAACAAACACTCTGTGAGGTGAGTGGGGCTGAGAGACTTCAGAGAAGTGGGACTGGCCCAAGGTCACCCAGCAGCTGCATGTGGATTACGAGTCCACCGCTCTTAACCACTGTACCACGCTGGCTCAAGGAAGGAGATTTTGACTCGGCATGAGGAAGAAGTTTCTGATGGCAAGAGCCATTCCGACACTGCAATGGGCTACCTTGGAAGCTGGTGAATCCTCCTTCATTGGAGGTTTTTAGGCATTGGAGGAACACCTGCCGGGGATACCTCAACTGCAATTCCTGCACTGAAGGGAGTTGGGACTAGATAACCAATCCTATGATTCTAAGCAACCATCAGACGTCCTGACTCGAGAGTTGCGAAGAGGATCAAACTGATAAACTGGGTACCAGGAAAGACATGCTTCTCCTCTTTAAGTGTAAACAATGAAGCCTTAATTTATGACACCTTAAAATTAGGAATATGAGACATGTTTTCCCAAAAATGACAATTTCTGCCCTCTTCACCCCAAATTCATCTCACATAGGCAGCAATGGTAATCTGAAGGAACAGACATTAAAACATACACAGTCAAACGACCGGGCAAAAGGGTGAGCTCTCCATAGCCTGACAGCTTGCAGGTTTCAGAGAGAGAGGGGAGAGCCTAGCTCTCAACAAACAGGAGAAATCTTAATCTTTACTCTCGAGTCCTCACTCTCTTCTGGATAAGGTAGAAACCCTGCTATCTTCCTTTTATAATTTCAGGTCTGCAACAAATAGATAAAAGACGGATAAAATGTGTTTTCATGCAGCACAGTTAAGCCATCACTTCCCTGCACGGGAAGCAGGGACGGCCACCAACTTGGCTGGCTTACAAAAAAAAAAGATTAGACTAAATGTCTTGTCAAAAGAACTGGTCTTATATATGATCTGGGCAGCACAAACAGATATTGTAACTCAATGGAAAACAGCCCAAAATCTTACACTAGACACATGGTACCGCTCACTCTGGAAGAGCTGCAATGAAGAAAGCCATGCATAATTTGAGAATGTCCACACTCGTATTTATGTGATCTGGAATTCCTTTATATGACGTATAAAGCGAAACCATCATTTTCAAGACAACCATTGCACAACAGCCTGGCAAATCTGGAACAATACTCTTGTGATCTGATAAAAGTCCAAAGTTTTTACTTGGGCTTTGTGACTTTAACCCATGTGCAACCGGGTTATTTTATTGTTTTGTTTTTCATCCTTAATGTTCGTCTGTTGCTGTAATTGTTCTCCCTGTTTCATATACATAATAACATGAAATAACAGTGGTACCTCGGGTTACAGACGCTTCAGGTTACAGACTCCGCTAACCCAGAAATAATACCTCGGGTTAAGAACTTTGCTTTAGGGTAAGAACAGAAATCACGTGGCGGCAGCAGGAGGCCCCATAAGCATAAGTGGTACCTCAGCTTAAGAACAGTCTCAGGTTAAGAATGGACCTCCAGAATGAATTAAGTTCTTAACCCGAGGTACCACTGTAATGGAAAGGTTTACCCCACCAAAGAGATTAGACAAATTCAGGGAGAAGAGGGCTATCAATGGCTCTTAGCCACAACAGACATTCTCTGCCAGCTCAGGAAGAGGCAGTGGTGCTTCTGGGTACCAGTTGCTAGAAGCCGCAGGACAGGAGGGGTCAGATCCTGCTTTGGGGTTTCCCACAGGCATCTGGTTGGCCACTGTGCGAACAGGATGCTGGGCTCCCTTTGGCCTGACCCAGCAGGCTCTGTTCTTATGAATGTTATGCTCACTTTCTGTTTCTTGGAACTCAGGGATCTGTTGTCTTTAAGCTAGGAATGCGAATGCATCAGTAATAAAACTGCCGCCTGCACCTATATTTGCACTATAAATTACACAATGGATTTTAGCATGCACACTGTCTTGCAATAAACCAATCACTCGTCCATTAGCTCCTGGTGTGCAAGTTTCTTTTTATTAGGCATCAGGGTTGCAGCAACAGGCACACATTCAGGCAATGTGCGTTAAATCTGCGCCAAAGTTCCCATTTCTCACAGAAGGGAATGCTGAGCCTCTCATGAGGACTGCACACATGTGAAGGTTCAGACAGACACACTTAACATCCTCTAGAGTCGTTCTTGAGGTCAGGCAGAGCGCTGATGTGTAGACACGATGGAGGTACTAGGGGAAGCCCTAGGCCAGACTCTCCCCAACCTAACACCCACCCCAAACAAAATTCCAGCTAGTGGAGCTGCGTAACTACAGCCATAATCCAAAACATCAAGAGGGCATCATGTTGGGGAAGGCTGGCCTGGGCTGAGGTTGGCGCTTCTTCCTCTAAGGTCGCTGATGGGGCAGCAGGAGCACGCGGTTGGTCCTGACCCCATGGCAACGTGAAAGGCGTTTTTTGGGAGCTTGGAGTCAGGTCTTGTGGTAGGAACTTCGAGCCTCTGGAGGGGACGAGGGCAGTCCTGACGCTGTTGGAGGAACTGGGAATTAAACCCCCACAATCTGAGGCTCCCCAGTCTGGTCTTAAAAAGCAGCTGCTTCTCCCCTTTGGAAAACTTCAGAGAGGAACTGTGATGCCCCTGCTTGAGAAATTTCAAGGAATGCATCTTGCAACCTTCCCCACAGAGGCGAACCAAACAGCTGTGAGCCCTGCTAGCTTTGCAAACGAGACGCTGGGGACGAGAAGTGGAGGAGAGAGAAAGCCAAAACGCGGGTGGGGTAGGGAAAAGACACAGAGAGACAGACAGATTGCCTAACTGCAGAAAGAAAGCATATTGAGAGAGAATCACATTGCCAGCCTTAAAAAAAAAGAGTGAAAAAGGAGCAGTTAAAGTTTGCTATGGAGGGAACGGTCAAAGGAGAGATTTTCCTGAGCTGCTGCTACTAGGGCAACAGGCAGAAGAGAAGCAAGCAAGGAGTCCCTCACAAGGCAAGTGCTGGTAGCTGAGGGTGGAGAGGTCGAATTCTGCCGCCAGAGCCCTGGGATGATCCCACAGTCGGCCTCGCTCAGGGCACCAGTGGGCTGCACAGAGATCACACAGAAGTCCAGTTTTACTTGAACAGGGGCAGTGAGCTTTGTGGGGTCTGGCATGGAGGTCCCATCCCATCCCTACGGTTACATGACTGCTCAAATGAGTGATGCTCTCGAGATCCAGGCAAGCATTTTACAGCACGGGCGATGCAGCTGTGCGGAGCAGATTCTTACAGAGTTTAAAGAGAGAAGCAGACTCTTGACACAGGTGCACTCGACCAAAGGGAGGAGGGGGACCACAAACCCATCACTTAAGGAAAAAATACCCTAAACCCAAACACTGTGAAATGAAGACTCAGGTCACAGACTCCGATTCTAAGGCCACGGTCTGCTCCCCAGGAGGCTTCCGGCATGAAAAGCCACAGCCGACAGCACCTCCCCAAGTTCCCCTGGAAAGGTGCACGCCTCCTCGCGGCTCTGGAACTGGAAGGTGGCAGCCACAGAGCGTCTGTCCAGGAAGGGGAGGCGCCCACCTCCTCCCGGACGCTGGCCAGAATGATGAAACGGGCACAGAGACTCCCAAGTTCGCTTGCTTATTTTTGGCACCGACAGCGAAGAGCTCAGGTCCGTCTTCATCGTCCAAGAGGAGGGTGCCTTGGTTTACATAAAGTCATCTGAGTCGTTGCCGTCCTGCGGGAGGGGAGGACAGAAAAAGGGCTTTCTAGAGGATGTTTTAAGGGCGGGCAGGCGAGCTTTGCAGGGACTGGGCAACTCTCAGGCTGGACCCCAGAATTAATTCTCCCTCACTGGGTCCACATCTACCTGATCATCACAGAAAGACAAATGCCATCAAAAGCCTTCCCCCCCTCCTGCATGAACTTGTCTAATACTCTTTTGGAGTCATCCAAATTGGTGGCCATCCTGTGGGAGGGAGTTCCACAGGTAAACAATGCCAACCAGCTGGGGACAGGCAGCTTTTCAGGATTAAGTCTTTCCTGCCTCCTCATTCTAGTCACATAACTCTAACCCTTACAGGCAAATGAGTCTGGAGTTCACTTTCTGGCTGAGAAGCCTCTTCTGCCTCCTGCTGCTCACTAGGGCAACAGGCTCCTCGCGAGACGCAGCCTGGACATACCTGGTTGGAGGACATGTTCTCCGCTTTCATTAAGGAAGAGTAACTCCTGCAAAAGGAAAGGCAACAGTGCATTCAGACATTGCTCAGCTAGAGAAAACCTGGCTGGCAAAAAAGCACAGCCCTCTAATGCAGGGGTGAGGACAGAATCCTGTGACTAGCCAGGATGGCTCTGCTCCACTTCCAAAGCGCTTGGAGGCAGCGATGCTTCTGAGTGCCAGTCTCTGGCAGCCACAGGAGCAGAAAAAGCCCTTGCGCTTGGGTCCTGCTTGGGGGAATCTGGTCGGCCGCTGGGAGAACAGGATGCTGGGCCAAATGAGCCACTGGCTCTCCCGATGTTCTTATGGGCCACCTGCCTATCACCTGAAATCAGGTAACCCAATTTCAAAAGGAAAGCAGCAGAAGGGCACTCACAAATCTATCCCTTCTTCCTCTCAAGCTACGAAACCCACAAACAAGGATCCCATACGAAAGCAGGTGACGCCCGAGGGGCTTACTTTAAGCATCAGTGAACAGACTGGCACTTACAGCAAGGATGACTTGCCGAGGAACAACCGTGTTTTCAAGGCTCCTGATTTCTCCTTTGCAGACACGTTTTTACTTGCCCTACACATGTTGTGGGCACGGTTTGGGGGAAAACGGAGCCAAGTTATTATCCCTCCTGGGCGTAACTTGGCCCACAGGCTGCAGCATCCCCACTGTTGCTCTAATAGTTCCTTCAAGAGCTTGCAAGATCAGAAAAGCTGGAAGCCAAAAGAATTCCATTTCCCACAACTGGCAGTCAGCCCCCCAGCTGCAAAGGTCCAGGGACCCCCAGATCAGCACCCCATGAGGCTCAAAGGGCTGCTGCAACCAACTTTATTAATAATAATAATAATAATAATAATAATAATAATAATAATAATAATAATAATTTTTATTTATATCCTGCCCTCCCCAACCGAAGCCGGGATCAGAGCTTCGCACATAGAGAACCACACACCCTTGGTCATCTCTGGACCTTGGCCAAAGTCAAACCCAGGCAGCCCAAACACCAGTTTCCTGACAAATCCATGGAAGAGGAGCCCAGGAGGCAGTGAACTGCAACCAAAGCCTAGCAAGGAGGCAGGGTTCATGGGCAAATACCAGCATGCTTGAAAGCACCCTAGTGGGGCGCTCACATGCTTATGCCACTGGCCAGCACGAACAAGGAAGGGGTGGCATGACACACACTGGCCAAGGAACCAACCACTGTCACGGGGTGGGGGTAGGGTTGTGCCCCCCCAAAAAAACCCTGACAGAAAGTTGCTTGCCTACGTCTGCAGCAAGGCCAAGAGGCATCGCTCCTGCTGCTCGGAGAGCCTCTCGGCTCAACACATTGCTGGCCTGTAGAGTCAGCGGAGGCAGGTCCTAAATCGTGGCATAATATCAAGGTTATTTAAAAGTTATGTGTGAATTTGTCTAGAAAGGGAAGACAAATCTGTGCCTAGCCCTGGGCTGTGTTGCTCAGGAAAGCAGGCCGGCTGCCTTCGTTTTCTGCTTTTTTCTACACCCCCCCACCCCTCCGTTCAACTGGGCCGGGCCCAACCTGACTTCCCAAAGGGGGTCATTGCCTGGCTCACCTGAGCTCTTCCATCTCTTTCTTCTTCTTCACCTCCTCCTTCTCTTTCCGCTTCATCTCCTGGATCTGGGCTTTCTTCTCGTTTCTCTCCTCCCGGTCGCGGGATTCCTTCTCGGCAGCCAGGTCCGGGAACCGCTCCACTTTGGTCTTCTCCAGCCGGTTCAGGATCTCGTTCACCCTCTTCTCCACCGTGACAATCTTCACCTGGGGACAGAAAAAACCGGTGATCAGCATTCGCATGGACCTGCACCCACCTCCTCAAAATCGCTGGAGGCCAAAGCTGTGATTCCTGCACTGCAGAGGGTTGGACCTGATGACCCTTTGGGTCCCTTCCAAATCTTACAATTCCATGTTTCTGGGAAAGGCTGTCGCAAGGAAGGCATCACAGTTGGGGGCACCCTGGACAGCACGAACGGCAACTGAGTTACAGTCAAGCTGGAAGGCACAGCATCCCCGACAAACCTCATCTTTCCCACCCCCACGAAGTCAACACAGGAGGAAAAGCCCAGGGCCCTGCTCTCCTGAGCATCTGTAAAGAGGGAATGAGGCCAGATACAGCTGTGGCTCCTGCCAAGACCAAGTGGAAGGTTGCCATTGTCACCCTTGCACTTCTAATTATTCAGAACTGAGGTTGTTTTGAACAGCTGTCAGACACCACTCTGCCCTTCCATCATGTCGCTAGTTCAAAACATTAAGTCAGCAACTTCCTGCCTTCATTTGGTTAAAAATACATTATTTTAAAAAATTAATCCCATGCTACAGGGCCTCCAGTATCTGATTCAATGTCATTGATGTCATTGGAAAGGTTTCTTTTTTCCAGGCTCAAGAGATTACATCACTCGCCCAGAGTAACACAGGAAGTCTGCGCAACGGCCAAAGCACACCCCCAGGTCAGGCTGGCTGGCTCACCGCATCCATCCCCTCTTGGAGGCCATCGCCACTTCCCACCTCCCCTTGCTATCCCCCTCAATCCTGGCCACACTGCCAGGGCTTGAAGCCCGAGCGACCCTGTGGGGAAGCCTCACACCCTGGAGAGGAGAGGGATGAAACACATCAACAAGTCACAGGCCCATGTAAGTGTTGAAGTCAAAAAATGCACCCCTGAAATGTTCAGCTGGCTGGAGTAGCTCAGGACCTGGAAGGAGGAGGAGAACAAAACAGGGTTTCTCATTCCCAAGTGCAGGCCACTGACTGTGTTTTACAGGTTCGCCTCTGGCTGGTGGCTTTCCTTTCAATTCCAGGCTGAACTTTTCACACACAAAAAGGGGGGAGGGAGGTGATGTGCTTTTGGGCCCTGGGTTTGCAAGGACAATGCTGAACATGGGAGAAGCATGACCTTTGCCAGGGGCCTTGTAAACAAGTCAAGGCATTGGCCCATTTGGCCCAGCCTGGGAGCTCTGGACAGAGTTTCTTCCCAATGGGCTTTGAAGGAGGAGTAGACAAATATCAGTGGTTGCTAGCCATGATGGCTATGCTTTGCCTTCACAGTTCAAGGCTGCTGGAAATCTCAGCAGGGAGGAGTTGCTCTTGTGCTTGAATCCTGCTTGCAGGCTTCCCAATGGGGGCATCTGAGAACAGGATGCTGGACTAGATGGGACACCAGGCTCTTCGTATATTCCCAACCTCATTTTCTAAGGTCTTTTTTATTTTTATTTTTTTTGGGGGGGTGAACCAAAAGTGTCTTGAGGCATCTTAAGGCCCAACACACAAGCACATTCCAGGGTGATGACAAGAAGAATGCAAAGCTCCCAGCTCAATCCCTGTCGTCATCTCCAAGAGCCCTGCACACCTCTGAAAATGAACAGGAAGCAGTGGGGACTCAGCCCCTCCCAACTAAAGGTGATGCAGGTGGGGCTTCACCGGCCTGCCCAGCAAACATGGATCTTGACCCCACCTATGCGCACCTCTGACTCAGCTTAAAAAAAGCTTCAGCACACTTTCCTAACAGTAAGGCCGCAACCAAAACAAAGCACATAAATGAAGTGAGCACTTTGAATTGACCTGAACATAGGAACCAGCAGAAGGTGCCACCAGGTCAGAATAAAAGGTAAAGGTAAAGGTACCCCTGCCCGTACGGGCCAGTCTTGACAGACTCTGGGGTTGTGCGCCCATCTCACTTAAGAGGCCAGGGGCCAGCGCTGTCCGGAGACACTTCCGGGTCACGTGGCCAGCGTGACATCGCTGCTCTGGCGAGCCAGAGCCGCACACGGAAACGCCGTTTACCTTCCCGCCGGTAAGCGGTCCCTATTTATCTACTTGCACCCGGAGGTGCTTTCGAACTGCTAGGTTGGCAGGCGCTGGGACCGAGCAGCGGGAGCGCACCCCGCCGCAGGGATTCGAACCGCCGACCTTTCGATCGGCAAGTCCTAGGCACTGAGGCTTTAACCCACAGCGCCACCTGCGTCCCAGGTCAGAATAGATGAGTGCTAAACAAGTTAAGAACCTAATAAGAGCCTGCAGGATCAAGGCAAGGGCCCATCTTGTCCAGCTTCCTGTTCTAACAGTGGCAAACCAGATGCCCATTATGGGAAACCTGCAGGCAAGAGCCCTCTCCCACTCCCGCAGTGTCCAGCAACGGGCATTTGGAAGCACTGCTGCCTCAAACTGTGGAGGCAGAGCCTAGCCATTCTGGCTAGTAGCCATCAGTAGCCCACTCCCCCTCCAAGATTTTGTCTAATCCTCTTTTAAAGCCATCTAGGTTGGTTGTTGTTGTTTAGACGTTTAGTCGTGTCCGCCTCTTTGTGACCCCCTGGACCAGAGCACGCCAGGCACTCCTGTCTTCCACTGCCTCTCGCAGTTTGGTCAAACTCATGCTGGTAGCTTCGAGAACACTGTCCCACCATCTCGTCCTCTGCCGTCCCCTTCTCCTTGTGCCCTCCATCTTTCCCTTTTCTATGTTGGTAGCTTTGAATTAACTGTGGATATTATTAACATTATTAATTAATCATAACTGTGGATACTGTTGTTGTTTTTTAAGAATAATTTTTTATTAACCGACCAATCACATCAAATCAAACCAAATTACATAAATTCCAAATTACACAGCCGTATTTTGAATTTTACAGTTTTATAATATGCAGAGAATAACATAGGTTGAAAAATCAGAGAGAGGAGCTGAGGGAAGTCTGGGGGGAGGGTTTTTCTTGCGGGGGAGGGGGAAAATGGGAGGGAATGAAGATGATATGTTTTTGGTAATTTGTTATGCTAAAATTCTTAATAAAAATTATTTTTTTTAAAAAAATAAGGTTCAGTTGTGTTTGCAATAAACTACAATATTTGTTGTTAACTTGAAAAAAAATTAACTGTGGATAGAGGCAGGCATTTTTGAATTCTGGTGCTGGAGGAGACTCCTGAGAGTCCCATGGACTGCAAGAAGATCCAACCTCTCCATTCTGAAGGAAATCAGCCCTGAGTGCTCACTGGAAGGACAGATTCTGAAGCTGAGGCTCCAATACTTTGGCCACCTCATGAGAACAGAAGACTCCCTGGAAAAGACCCTGATGTTGGGAAAGATGGAGGGCACAAGGAGAAGGGGACGACAGAGGACGAGATGGTGGGACAGTGTTTTCGAAGCTACCAGCATGAGTTTGACCAAACTGCGGGAGGTAGGGGAAGACAGGAGTGCCTGGCATACTCTGGTCCAGGGGGTCACGAAGAGGCGGACACGACTAAATGACTAAACAACAACAGAGGCAGGCACGCACACACACACACACACACACACACACACAGGAGTGTGGCATACAGCCACTGTCCACTTCAAACCTTACTTAATCATTGTGGCTTCTCACATGAAATCATAAACGGTTGCTTGGCAGAGCATACGCCGTTCCCCCCTGCAAACCAGCCCCCACCAGCAATCCACACACTGCACAGACTGTAATCTCAGTGGGTGAGGAGCCAAAGGGTGCCGTGATGCCTGAAGAATGGCAGCAGGAACTCCCACCCACTCCTTCCTCACTTTATCCATGCAGCAAACCTCCCACTGTTTCCCTGGTGGGCCGGTGCTCTGGAGCCAGGAGGTGGGTATCTGAGAAGATGGGAGCGGGGGCAAGACACTTACGTCCTTCTGGTTGTGAAACCCGATCTGCCCCACGTCCATTTCTGCCGTCTTCTTTAAGTTGGCCCAGGAAGTGTACACAATGTTGACATTATTCATTTTGCAGCCTAAAAGAACAAAGGGGGCCGTTCTGTTCACCAAGCTGATTCTTCTCTCCCGCACACCCCCTGTCAACCCTAATTCCTAACAACTCTTCACATGACTTGGTAAGCCAGCATGGTGTATGGTGGTTAGCGTTGGACTAGGTCCTGGGAGAGATCAGGGTTCGAATCCCCACTTGGTCATGGGGCTCACTGGGTGACCTTAGGGGTCAGTCCCTGTCTCTCATCAGCCTAACCTACTTTACAGGGTTGTCGTGGGAATTAAATTGAGGAACGTGGGAGAGCCACATGCACCACTGAGCTCCTAGGAGGAAAACGGTGCGACAGAAATGAAATAAATATAAAGAATAAGAGTCCTTTAGGTTGGCAACAAGGCAATGTCAGCAGCTGTACCCCAAGAGACTGGGCACCTCTACAGAAATGATATCCATCAGAGAGATGGTTGTTGACTGGGCTGGCAAAGGAGGAAAGGGAGGACGTCTTAAGCAGCTCCTGCGATGCCTGCCCCTTGCGAGGCAACGGGTGGGAGAAGCCACACCATCAGAGCAGCGTCCGCTGGCTCCAGCTGCCCCCAAAGGCCTCATTCTCCACCCATGATTCCTCTCTGAATCCTTGCTGGTTTCTCCAGGCCAGGGCATGCTGGAGAACAGCAACGCCTTACCTTGAATGCTGTTGGCTTTCACCAGGTGGGCGCAATCTATCAAAACCTCCTTTGGGATGTCCTCCATCGTCTGCCCCTGAAAGGAAGCAAGGTAGGAAGTGAGCAGCTCGTGCGGAGGAAGAGGAAAAAGGCATGCTGGGAAGGAAGCGGATTCTGAAGGCAGAGCCGGGGGTCCCTGCGACCAAACTGCAAGCGCAGGGCCACTGTAATTAGTCTGTTACAGCAAAGATAACAACCAAATTAGTCAGAGTAGACTCATCGAAATACAGAGATTCCAACGGGTCTGCTCTCAGTAGAACTTAGTCGGATGCAACCTGAATAGTTTTGCAGCACTTTAAAGACTGAGAAAATCACGGAATAAAAGTTTGCAGGGTAGATACATCCGACACAAAATCATACACCACAATCAGTGGATTTACTGTATTTTTCCATGTATAAGACTATATCCCCCCCCCAAAAAAAAATTAAGTTTAAAATTGGGGGTTGTTTTATACACGGAATGTTGCAGTTAATTATTTCTTAATTTTGGGCTTCAAAAATAGGGGTCGTCTTATACATGGGGGTATCTTATACATGGAAAAATACGGTAGCTTTCAGAGGCTACCAGGTGTTGAAGAAAGCCAGTCTCAGGGGCTTGTTCTTTATGCAAAATATTTTATAGGCTTTGTAATAAAATGGCCTTGATCAACTCCGACAAGACCTGCAGAGTGCTGCAAGCATATGTCAGAGGACCTCTTTTAAACATGATAGTTTTCAGCAGCTGGTGCATTACCTTGGGGGAGGCTGACAGGCCCTGAGAGGAGGGGGTGATGGCTGCAGCCCCCAAAGTGGACAAGGGGCCCTCCCTCCCCACCACTTGGCTGAGTAAGAACCACCGCAGAGGGCAAGAAGCAGAGCAAGGCTGTTTACCTTGTGCAGCCGGAGGTAGACATGGGCAGAGGAGAGCTTGTCCACATGGAACCTGCACACAATACAGCACAGATCTGAGTGAGGAGATGATTCAACCCAAAAGAAATGTTGCCCTACGTACTGCTGCAAGAGGCTGGCCGCCACCTGGCCACCAGCATCTTAAAGCATGCATACTTGATAGTGGGGGAAGGAATTTTTATGGCTTATCACGCTCACATCTCTGCAAAAGTATGCAATGGCCTGAAGAGGAAATTGAAAGGCTGAAGGAAACAGCTGCTAAAACAGCGCCAGTTCCCTCTGAGCCTAGTGCTCCCTCTAGCGATCCCAAGGCCAACAATACAAGATGAATGAGACTAGGCCTTCTTCACACTGCACACACGGAGGAAGAGAGGGCTCTCGATGGCTCAGCTCTGCCTCTGCAGTCAGATCTGCAAAGATTCTGAATAGCAACTGCTGGAAACCACAGGAGGGGAGAGGGCTCTCGTGCTCGAATCCTGCTTGGGGGTTTCTCATTGGGGCATCTGATGTGAGAACAGGATGCTGGGCTGGACGGGCTCCTGGCCTGATCCAGCAAGCCCTGCTTAGGTTCTTATGTGGAGCCAGTGTGGTGTAGTGGTTAAGAGTGGTGTTACTCGTAATCTGGGGAACCGGGTTCGCTTCCCCGCTCCTCCACATGCAGCTGCTGGGTGACCTCGGGCCAGTCCCACTTCTCTGAAGTCTCTCAGCCCCACTCACCTCACAGAGTGTTTGTTGTGGGGGAGGAAGGGAAAGGAGAATGTGAGCCGCTTTGAAACTCCTGAAGGGAAGTGGAAGGCGGGATATCAAATCCAAACTCTTCTTTAGAGCTGGATAAGGAACCTGATGATGTTGTCCGACTCCCAAGTCCTACCAGCCCTGGCCAGGATAGCCGACAGGAACATGGGAAGCTGCCTTATAGAGAGTCTATAAGGCCATTGGTCTACCCAGCTCAGTACTGTCTGCATTGACTGGAAGTTCTCCGGGGCTTCAGGAAGGGGACCTTCCCAGCCCTACCTTGGAGATGCCGCTAGGGACTGAAACAGGGACCTTCTCCAGCATTCAAATCAAATATCTTTAATACGGTCAATGACCTGAAAGCAATTTATAAAAAAATATGACATTATAAGTAGTATTGTGCTACAACATAGCAGGGAAATATGTCCAATTCACAGAATTGGTGCTTATATTTATGACCAGGTTTCGTCTTTTAAGGTTTTAAGAATTCAATTCAAATGTCACTACTGTTTATTATCGTTCCTTCGACGTTTACAATTTGAACTCCATTGCTGACATCATTGCTCGTCTTATTCTTGTTGCAATGTAACAGTACTTTGCCACAGGCCTGTTAATTTCGGGCTCTTTGTCAGCTAAGAGGTGTCTGATATAGGTGCCGTCTGTACTACGGGGTATTTTCCTCAGAATCGGTTCGATCAGCTCTTTACTTGAGTCTCGATATAATGGGCAGTATAAGATGACATGCCCGATGGTTTCGATTTCGTTGCTGTTACAGGGACATAATCTTTGTTCGATCAGTATTTTGTTGTATCTTCCCTCTAGAAGAGCTGAAGGGAGAGCGTTAAAGCGGGCCCTGGAAAATGCCCATCCAGCATTGTCCAAAGGGTGCAGTGTTGCCCTGCTTTACAAAAACCGCTGTAGCCATTTCCCCCTCCAAGGAATAGAGCCAGTCTATGACTCATCCCAATCTGAAGCTTGCATTTACGCTATCTTCCAATGGCTAAGAATTATCAACAAACCTGGGTAGTCTGCCTTGTTGCTCAACGAGACGGGGAGGGGAAGAATTGATTGCTTGGGCCCTAAAAACATTCCAGACACATCAGACACCTTCAAACAGTCACGTCCTGTCACAAGAGATCAGGGCCCTGCGGGATTTGACATCTTTCTGCAGGGCCTGTGTTGTTCCACCAGGCCTTTGGCCAGGGCTCAGCCTGACTCCCCTTCTCTTTTTGTATAAGGACTAGTATGAACCAGTATTCTCACAGGCCCTTATAAGAACAGCGTAAACACTTGGGCCTGATGAACATTTAGTGTTCCCAACCCTAATCCTGCAGAAAGCCATCTAATTAGATTTTAATCTGATCCTGACTTGTTTTTAGGAGGTAATTATTGTTTGATTTTATACCAATATTTGATGTTAGCCGCCCTGAGCCCGGTCTCGGCCGGGGAGGGCAGGATACAAATAAAAGGTTTTTTAAAAAAATCACCATATTTTTCACTCTATAAGACGCACCTAGTTTTTGGAAGAGGAAAACAAGGAAAAAATTATTCTGAATCCCAGAAGCCAGGAAAGCCACCGAGATCGCAGCGCAGCAATCCCACTGGCTGTCCTGGCTTATGGGAGAGCGGCACGCAGCCTCTCCCGGGCAAGGGGAGCCTTCATCCCCTGCCCAGGAGAGGCTGCGTGCGGCTAAGGCTCCCCCAAGAGCTGCGCTCCCTTTAAAGAGTGTGCAGTGTGGGGGGGGGCTCTTGGGGGCTTTTCCCCGAGGAGGGCTGCCCTTCTCCCACCTCCTGCAAAAGCCAGCAAGAGCCACGCGCTCTTCAAAGGGTGCGTGGCTCCTGCGGGCTTTTCTACGAGGTGGGAGAAAGACAGCCCATCAGTGACTGTCCACGCAGACCGTGTGTGCGGCTTTTGGGGGCTTTTCCTGCCTGCCTCCCACCTGCATTCACTCCATAAGACGTACACACATTTCCCCTTACTTTTTCAGAGGGGTAAAGTGTGTCTTATGGGGCGAAAAATACGGTATTATTATTACTTGTCAGGGAACTGCCATCGGAGAGTCAGGTGGTGGAAGGGCTCAAGGAGGCTAGGAGAGCTTCGGATGCGGAGGAAGGAAGCAGTAGGGGGAGAGGGAGAGTTCCTGCAGAAACTCAATCGGAGGAATGGCTCCAAGATGTTTCCAGTGAGAACAGCGGGGAGGGCTCAGGACCTCTGCTGGGGACGCCCACTCCGCGAAGGAAACTGTCACGCAGAGAATCCAGAAGGAGAGTGTCCGTCAAGGAACTCTTATGTTGGCGTAAATTCCGGAAATGCCCACTGACGGATTCTGCCAGCGATTGAGGTAGCCATGCACCCATGGCTCCTCGGACTGGGAAAGTTTAGGAACTGATGGTAAAGTTTGGAGGACCTAAACGCTTACGCACGAGCAGCCCCCTTTTCCCATTACATTACTGAAGGATGAAGCTGACTAGTCCACCCGTCTGACTCGTCCACAAGCCCCTCTCCACTGGCTCAAAGAGGCAGCATCTACAAGAGGAAGGTTACAAGGGAACACGCAGCAGCTCCTAGTTTCTGTTTCATACTCTGCCCTCACCTGCCCTCTGTTCAGCTACTGTCATTGCTTACATTATTCACTGTAGCCCATTGCTTTAACTGCTCATTTCATTCCTCGTATTTTAAATAAACCAAAATAAAAAGCACAGCAACCTTTTGGGGTTAATGCTGGGAAGAGAGAAAGAGAATATGAATTAAATGCTTCGTGGGGTGGTTTATGCTGCATTTGCTTGCTTAATATACAAAATGGCTTGTGTGAAATCTGTTGGTGGATCTACTGAAGTGGAAAAAGATCATCATGTTAACTCCTTTGGATCCTCTCTGCCTTTGGGTGTAACCTAGGCACCGCTTTCTGGGCCAAGGCAGAAGTGCTTTCGTCTGCCAGTAACCCGATCATTCAACGTCCAGTCCTTCACAACGTTTCTTTGTGGCTTCTCACGAAATCATAAATTTACAACATTTCTGTACTGCCTTTGTCAAAACAGATCCCAGGGGACCGTGGAGTTATATATTAGTTAAAGTCCAAAAGAATAAAACACCAGCATTAGCAAATGTAATAAGAGATGGCAGATAAAAATTACAAAGCTAACAAGGGATTGCAGAAATAAAATTGCCAGAAAGATAGCAAAGTGGACATGGAAAGGCCTGGAGCCAGCTGGACTCAGATGAAAGGGAAAATATAAGGAAGGAGACACCAGTAGTACAAAACACTTGGCAGGACAACAGACATCGCAACTGGATGTTGGGAAATTATCACTGGAACCTTTTTGGGATGGGGGGGGGACAGAACAAGACAATCTTGAATCACTGAATGTTGCTGCATTAAAATATATATATATTAAGAACTCACACCTGTTTTGTGGGAAACTATCGAATCAAGGTTCTGGCCCCTGATATATTGGGGGAGCTGAAGCTGAGGCTCCAGTACTTTGGCCACCTCATGAGAAGAGAAGACTCCCTGGAAAAGACCCTGATGTTAGGAAAGATGGAGGACACAAGGAGAAGGGGACGATGGAGGACGAGATGGTTGGATAGACCAAACTGCGGGAGGCAGTGGAGGACAGAGGTGCCTGGCGTGCTCTGGTCCAGGGGGTCACGAAGAGTCGGACACGACTAAACGACTAAACAACAACAACAATACTGGGGGAGGGGGCATGATAAGCACAGGGGGCTTTTCTTTGCATTTAGAGTAAAATTTAAAACTAGGATCCCACCTCCAGTCTTATACAATGCAGAGAAAGAAGGGCTCTAAAATGTGATTTTGCTGTCAGCTTTACTCATTTCACAGACTAATGACCATGACAAGTACAAAAGGAGAGGATCTGCTGGATCAGGCCAATGACCTATCTAGTCCAGCCTCCTCTTCTCACAGTGGTTGACCAGAGGCCCCAATGGTAAACCCGCAAGCGGGATCCGAACACAAGAGCGCCATCACTCTCCCCTCCTGTGGATTCCAGCAACTGGTGTCTGAAGCATTGCTGGCCCTGACTGTGGGGGCAGAGCAGAGCCCTCCTGGCTAATAGTCACTGATAGCCTTATGCAGGGGTCAGCAAACTTTTTCAGCAGGGGGCCGGTCTACTGTCCCTCAGACCTTGTGTGGGGCCGGACTATATTTTGAAGGGGGGGGGGAAGATGCAAGAGCACCACGAATCCCGGTGGAGAGCAGCAGGGGCTGGCGGCGGAGGGATGATGAGCAGCGCGCGAAAGGACTTGCATAGCTGTCAACCTTCCTTTTTTTTGCGGGAAATTCCCTTATTCCAGCACTGTTTCCTGCTGCTTCCTGCTGCTATCCCGGATTGTTAGATATCCCGTAGACTGTCCCCGGGACAGGTGAGGCTGCTGGTCCCTTATCTTCAAATCTGAAAGTTGACAGCTATGCTCTGGAGAGGAGCTGCTTAAAATGGCGGCCACTCGAGCGCTGCTGCTGCTGCTGGCACCAACAAAGCCCAGTCCCCTTCCTCCTTTAGGCAGGGCAGGGAGAAGTCAGGAGGAGGGAGGGAGGAGATGCCGGCGCCACTGCCATGTGTGTGTGAGAGAGAGAGGGAAAGAACGCGTGTGCTGGCAATCCACGTGGCGATTCCCGGACCATACGCGAGCCAGATACAGAAGGCAATTGGGCCTGATCCGGCCCGCGGGCTTTAGTTTGCCGACCCATGGCCTTATGCTCCATGAATGTGTCTAATCCTTTTTAAGCCACCCAAGTTGGTGGCCATCACTGCCTCATGCAGGAGCAACGTCCATAGTCCATCTCTGTGCTGCACAAAGAAGGACTTTATCTTTCCTGGAAGCTCCAACATTCATTTTCATTTGATGTCAACGAGTTCTAACGCTATGAGGAAAAAAATTCTCTATTCGGTTTCTCCACACTATGCACAATTATTTAAATTTTATGTCGCCTCTTGCTTGCCTTTTCTCTAAACTAAAAAGTCCCAAACACTTTAACCTTTCCTCACGGGGGAGGCTGAGATTTCTGAACCTTTTCAAACTCTACGATAACTGTCACTGCCAAACTACATTTGCCATTAGCACCCATTCGCTCAGTTTGGAGGGGTCCTTTTGGAGCTCTTCTTAATCTGTTTCTGTTTTCGCCACCCTGAACAATTTCAGCAAACTCAGCCACCTCACTGCTCACCCCTAAGTCTGGACCATTTAAGAACAAGTTAAAAAGCCAAGGTCCCCCCCAATACAGATCCTTGGGATACGGCACTTTCTACACCCCTCCACTTGGAAAACCATCCATTTATTCCTCCTCTTCTTGCTATTTAAGCAGTTCCTTATCCACATCCCCTCTTATTTCATGTCTGCTAATCTTACTCAGAAGTCCTTGCTACCTTATTGAAACCTTGCACCCAGGGCATTAAGAGAGGCTCAGATCAATACTTACCAAATATCTTCCGGCCAGCCATGTTTTATTAGGTCTTCATCTGCAAGGAAAAAGCCAAGCCAAGCAGTGAGCGGAAATAATTCCCTCTCAGTCCTCCCTGAGAGTCAGGTTACAACTGGACGTTTGGGACAGAGATTATCACTAGAGTCCACTGGGTCACAAACCAAACTGTGAAACAGGAAGATCTCTCTAGAAACAATGGAATTCAGTACTAAACTTTCAAGACAGGAACCATTATTTCAGTTTGAACTATGCTGCAAATTTTGAGTGCTGAAGTTCCTAACTGGATCTGAGCAGATGTGTAGCACTGCTGAACGATTAATGCAACACTAGCAGTTCAAAAAGGTGATGCAGACACACACATTTCCCTTGGTTGTCTCTGCAAGGGAAATGCTTTGTGCACACATTAAGTATCGTGAGACAATAGAGGTCTAACCTTTTATACTTTGGCTTCATCTGGTTAGACGTGCACAGGATTGTGCTGCTAAATGTTTCTTCAGTTTAAAAACACAAACAGATTTCAAGAAAGATATTGGGAGAATAGCTCAGAAATAATCCAGAAGTAGCTGTTTTATTTCAATAAAGGTGCACTAAACAACCACCACTGTACAGCAAATATAAGTAAGTAGGGAAAGGCCCTGTGTAATTAATATTACTAAATATATTTATGTCTGTGAAAATGACCTCATATTTCAGTGCATAAATTTAAGTGACCCTTAACAAAAAGGGACGGATGATTGCTACTTAATCGTATGAAAGACTTCTTAGATTAGCACAATTTGGGACAATTGACTGGTAGAGAGGACATAAATTCAGAGGAGATTTCAAACGTTATTTTAAAGGGACCAAGCTCAAACAACAGTACAATTCTGTAAAACATTTTCCTTAGGATTAAAAATAATGTTGGTATCTGAAAAGTCATGGGTGACCATCAAAGAGTAATTTTAACAGTTGCATGTGCAAAAATAATCAACCAGCTGATGTATTTCAAGGAACTGCTCATTACTTTCTTGAACTCCTACCAACAAAAATTGCTTCCGCAATTTCAGTATTATAACATTGGAAAGTCTGTGACAATGTGAGTAGAAACAGTTTTCCCTTTCTTTTGAAAGTCACGCAACTTTCGGGCTACAAACTAATCAGAAAAAAAGAATCTATGCAATGACTTGCTTTTGAGAAAGTATTTCAAAGCTGTTGCTTCTTGACAAAAATTGGATACAGATACACACCATTTAGCTAAATGCCAGTTTATACATCAGAATTGCCTGACTGGCCTCCTTGGATTCCAATTTTAAGATAAAATCCCCCACCCAATCTCAGTGGGGGTGAGATCACTTGCTCACAGTCCTGTTAGGAAGTTCACTAAAAGCAAGAAAATGCCCTTTTTTTAAAAAATGCTAATTTACATCAGCATTTGGCTCAAACGAGAAACGTTTTACACAGAAATAACATAAACATGTTTATGCCATCAGCCTTTTGCTGAAATGTGGTCTGAGGCACCCAAGAATTGACTCTATCAGTTCCATCCCCAACAGCAGGTCCAGAAGCCATCCAGGATCTCCATGCACACTGCTCAGGTTTGCACCCTAAGGATCACCTTGATGCTGCTAAGGCAGCAGTTTGACTTCACCTCTGGAGGCACACTATTGTCTCTCAAGACAGACAAACACCAACAATGTCTGCATGCTTGTGCAACAAGATTTTGGGTTTCCCTCCCTTCCAGCGCTTGCAGAGCAGATTCTGGGGACACACAGGTGGCTGCAAGCCAGCGAAAATGTGGAACCAGTCAAATTCCCATCCACTGGCTCCTCTACAGGTTGTTGCCTTGTTAAGGGCGGACTTTTTTTTTTTTTGCATGTTTTTATATTAAATTAGTGTTAATGCAGTTGGCTTCCCTCCCGTCCTTAGCTTGCAGAGCAGATTTTGGGGGTACACAGGTGGCTGCAAGCCAGCGAAAATGTGGAACCAGGCAAATTCCCATCCACTGGCTCCTCTAAAGGTTGTTGCTATGTTAAGGGCGGAGGTTTTTTTGCATGTTTTTATATTAAATCAGTGTTGATACAGTTGCCTTTTACTTCAGCATCTCTAAAGGTACTTATGTTTCCCATGAATTTTACTCATGGAAACTGTTTTGTATCAAGCTATCATAAAGTGTCAGGGATTTAATCCTAAAATGGTGTTTGTTTTCTAAAACAATGCTGGGCAGGGGAAACCCCACTGATCAGGATAACGGCTTGTTTTCTGCCATACCAAAGAGCCAATGAGTTCTGACTGAAGATGCACAACTTATCAGAAGGTCTGTTTTAAAATAAAAATGGGGTCAAACACAAAATACATAAAATCGATTCCATCTTGACAGGCATATCCAGAGTGTTGTACTTACTTTCGTATTTATCTTTTCCCATGTAAATTGTGTAAGCAGCGCCAGGAACAACTGAGGGGAAGGAAAAGGGAAACAAAATGAGGCAGAGTTTCGGATCAAACCCCACACAGACACACAGTGTGTCTTCCCCCCCCCCCAACTTATTTGCATCCCACCCACAACAAAATCTGTTGTATAAGATGACAAGGTTCTGCTCTAGCTCAGAGGTTCGGAAGCTCTGTTCCAGGCCAGGACAAGTTCTCCCAGAAGTTCTTTCAGCTGGCCCAGATGTGAAAATGCCAAGAGGCGGCCCTTCTTCAGTCTCACAGGTTTGGCAACGATAAAGAGGGAGGAAACCCCCAATAATTCTAACAACCTACTGCACAGGACTATTGTGAGGATGAAATGGAAGAGTGCGGGATAACTAGGTATGCCACATTTGATTTTTTAACTTTGGCAGATTTCAAAAAAAAAAGTCTTCAATGTTGTGGCCCCAAAGCTGCCAGAGGGGGCTGTAGCTGAAGCATTCAGAGAAGTGGATCAGGATTCTGATGTCCATATCAGCTCCAAAGACTTTGAATTGGCAATGAGCTGCGGACAGGATTTTTGTCAGCGCTTCCTCTGCCCTGAAGTATGTTTCCCAATGAAAGCAGCCAAAGGAAAAACCCCACAGCTAAGGTTGCCTGAAATCTACGAAGCATTTTCCTTCAGAATCTTTTTTTTTAACGAATCAAGGCAGATATGATGCCTGGACAAGCTGCCTTTTGAACCCTCCATGGGATGTATAGAGTCTTTAAACATATATTCTGGTTCTCAGGATTGAGGATGAATTCTGACGTGACAGAAGTACTGTTTTGCGGGAACAGGGAGCGGGTGGGTGAGGGGGACTCCCTGGTTCTGAATGGGGTAACTGTGTCCCTGAAGGACCATGTTCACAACCTGGGAGTCATTTGGACGCACAGCTGTCCGTGGAGGAGCAGGTCCATTCTGTGTCCAGGGTAGCTGTCTACCAGATCCATCTGGTACGCAGGTTGACACCCTACATGCCTGCAGACTGTCTCGCCAGAGGCTCCAGTACTTTGGCCACCTCATGAGAAGAGAAGACTCCCTGGAAAAGACCCTGATGTTGGAAAAGATGGAGGGCACAAGGAGAAGGGGACAACAGAGGACGAGATGGTGGGACAGTGTTCTCGAAGCTACCAGCATGAGTTCGACCCAACTGCGGGAGGCAGTGGAAGACAGGAGGGCCTGGTGTGCTCTGGTCCAGGGGGGTCACGAAATGTCGGACACGACTAAACAACAAAAACCTTTGAAGGTGACCCGGAAACTACAATTAATCCAGAATGCAGCAGCTAAGACTGGTGACTGGGAGCAGCCGCAGAGACCATATAACACTGCTCCTAAAAGACATTGGGTTATAGGACATTTCCGAGCACAATTTAAAGTGTTGGTGCTGACCTTGAAAGCCCTAAACAGCCTTGGCCCAGTATACCTGAAGCAGCATCTCCACCTCCACCATTCAGCCCGGACACTGAGGTCCATCTCTGAAGGCCTTCTGGCAGTTCCCTCCCTGCAAGAAGTGAGGTTACAGGGAACCAGGCAGAGGGCCTTCTCAGTGGTGGCGCCCACCCTGTGGAACGCCCTCCCATCAAGGAATGTCAAGGAAATACACAACTATCTGACTTTTAGAAGACATTTGAAGACAGCCCTGTTTAGGGAAGCTTTTAATGTTTGGTGAATTATTGTATACTGGTACCTCGGGCTACACACGCTTCAGGTTACAGACTCCGCTAACCCAGAAATATAATCTCGGGTTAAGAACTTTGCTTCAGGATGAGAACAGAAATAGTGCTCCAGCGGTGCGGCCGCAGCAGGAGGCCCCATTAGCTAAAGTGGTGCTTCAGGTTAAGAACAGTTTCAGGTTAAGAACAGACCTCTGGAACGAATTAAGTACTTAACCTGAGGTACAACTGTATTTTAATATTTTATAGAGTGTTTGGATTTGATATCCCGCTTTATCACTCCCTTTAAAGAGTCTCAAAGCGGCTAACAATCTCCTTTCCCTTCCTCCCCCACAACAAACACTCTGTGAGGTGAGTGGGGCTGAGAGACTTCAGAGAAGTGTGACTAGCCCAAGGTCACCCATCAGCTGCATGTGGAGGAGCGGGGAAGCGAACCCAGTTCCCCAGATTACGAGTCTATCACTCTTAACCACTGCTCTACACTGGTTCTCCATTTTAATGGAACTTGCCCAGAGTGGCTGGGGAAACCCAGCCAGGTGGGTGGATAAATAATAAATTATTATTATTATCATCATCATCATCATCCTCCCCCCCCCAGTATACTGCTTTTTGCATTTTGAAAAATAAGAAATAAAGAAATTGGAGTGTGTGTCTGTGTGTGTGTCGAACTATGTGTGCGACCCTTCAGCTCCCCTGAGGGAAAGGGAGAGATGCAGATACGATGAAGCAACAGCAGCAACAGCCCCGAACTACCTCGCGAGGTTGTTGTGAGGATGAAACAGTGTGCTTGGGGGGGGGGTCCCCCCCTCCTTGCTCCCCCCCTTCAGCTCCTCTGAGGAAAAGCAGGGGATGCAAATGAAATAATAATGATAATAAATAGATAAAGGTAAAGGTACCCCTGCCCATACAGGCCAGACTCTAGGGTTGCGTGCCCACCTCGCTCAAGAGGCCGTGAGCCGGCGCCGTCCAAAGACACTTCCGGGTCATGTGGCCAGCGTGACGAAGCTGCAGCTGGTGAGCCAGCACCAGCACAGCACACGGAAACGCCGTTTACCTTCCCGCCGGAGCGGTCCCTATTTATCTACTTGCACTTAAGAGTGCTTTCGAACTGCTAGGTTGGCAGGAGCAGGGACCGAGCAACAGAAGCTCACCCTGTCGTAGGGATTCGAACCGCTGACCTTCTGATTGGCAAGTCCTAGGCACTGAGGTTTTACCCACAGCGCCACCCACGTCCCTAATAAATAGATAAAGGGGGAATAAACCGAGGCGAGGACCACCCCCCCCAAAAAAAAACCCTCATGCTGGTAGCTTCGAGAACAATGTCCCACCATCTCGTCCTCCGTCGTCCCCTTCTCCTTGTGCCCTCCATCTTCCCCAACATCAGGGTCTTTTTCAGGGAGTCTTCTCTTCACATGAGGTGGCCAAAGGATTGGAGCCTCAGCTTCAGGATCTGTCCTCCCAGTGAGCACTCAGGGCTGATTTCCTTCAGAATGGAGAGGTTGGATCTTCTTGCTGTCCATGGGACTCTCAAGAGTCTCCTCCAGCACCAGAATTCAAAAGCAACCATTCCTTGGCGATCAGCCTTCTTTATTCTCCTGCTCTCACTTCCGTACATCACTACTGGGAAAACCAGAGCTTTAACTATACGGACCTTTGTGGGCAAGGTGATGTCTCTGCTTTTTAAGATGCTGTCTAGGTTTCTCATTGCTTTACTCCCAAGAAGCAGGCGTCTTTTAATTTTGCAGCTGCTGTCACCATCTGCAGTGATCATGGAGCCCAAGAAAGTAAAATCTCTCACTGCCTCCATTTCTTCCCCTTCTAGTTGTTGTTGTTGTTGTTATCATCATTCTCCCCCACCCCCAGTATACTGCTTTTTGCATTTTGAAAAATAAGAAATAAAGAAATTGGAGTGTGTGTCTGTGTGTAGAACCATGTGTGCGACCCTTCAGCTCCCCTGAGGGAAAGGGAGAGATGCAGATACGATGAAGCAACAGCAGCAACAGCCCCGAACTACCTCGCGGGGTTGTTGTGAGGATGAAACGGTGTGCTTCTTGGGGGGGGGTCCCCCCTCCTTGCTCTCCCCCTTTAGCTCCTCTGAGGAAAAGCGGGGGATGCCAATGAAATAATAATAATGATAATAAAGAGATACAGGGCGAATAAACCGAGGCGAGGACCCCCCCCCCAAAAAAAACCAAGGCCCTACGGAGAGCGGGAGGAGCGCGGTGGGCGTGGCCGGCGGCTCCCCCCTCAAAACAACCCCCGCCCCGAACCGCCTACCGTTGGACGTGAAGTAGAACACCATGGCAACGGGCCGCCGGGCGGGTCTCCTTCGCGTCCGCACCGGGTGGGGGGGGGCAGGAAGGAAGCGGAGCGAGAGCAGAGTTCAGCGACTTCCGGCGGCGACGGCGGCTTCCCGGAAGTGACGTTTCCCCTCACGTTCCATAGAGTTAGGAATAATCGGGAAGGGCCCCTCGGAGGCCGTGCAACCTAGTGGGCTCGTTGAGGAGAGCGCGGCGCCCGGGTGGGAGCCTCGGGTTCAAATCCTCTCACCTCCGGCATGGCCAGTCGCCACCTCTCGCCTCGGGAACGAGGAGGCCGTGTGGGGACCCGTCAGGACTACGACTCCCGTCATGCCCTGACATTGGAGTCGCCGCAGGGGCTGATGGGAGTTGGAGTCCGAAAGTAGATAAGCGGTGGGCGGGAAACGGATTCGCCATTGCGAGGCCTACCTCGCGGGGGTGTTGTGTGAGGGGCGAAGCGCTGAGGAAAGGAGGTCGGGATATAAAATTAATATTAGACTCATAGAATTGTATGTTTGGAAGAGGGCGCAAGGGTCATCTAGTCCGACCCCCCGAAATACGGGGATTTTTTTCGAACCATGACCCTGGGATTCAAAGAATCATGCTCTACTAAATTATTATTATTATTATTATTATTATTATTATTATTATTATTACGCTGCCCTTCCCAGTTCAGGAAACCGGACTCAGGGCGGCTAACAACAAATTTAAAACACTTAAATGATGCAACAAAAAACAGCATAAAATACAGTATAAAACAACAATAAATTCAGAATTCAAAAATCAATTTAGGGGGAAATCCATCCAGTAAACATTAGATGATCACCAGGGCTAGCTGGCTAAATTAGTCCTATTTGGGCCAGTGAGGAGACCAGGGGAGAATTAGCTGTGGGGTCTCAGAGCAGGTGATCATCATAAAAAGGGGAGGGGAAGGGAAGGGAAATAAAAGATCAGACTGAATTCAAATTAAAGGCCAGGCGGAATAGCTCTGTCTTACAGGCCCGATGGAAGGAGGTTAAATCCTGAAGAGCCCTGGTGTCATGGGACAGAGCATTCCACCAGGTCGGAGCCACCACTGAGAAGGCCCTGGCCCTGGGGGAGGATAGTCTGACTTCCTTAGGGCCCGGGACCTCTAAACTATGATTATTTATGGACCTTAAGGTCCTCTGCGGGGCAGACCAGGAGAGGTGGTCCCGTAAATACGAGGGTCCTAGGCCACAAAGGGCTTTAAAGGTCAAAACCAGCACCTTAAACCTGACCTGATACTCCACCAGGAGCCAGAGCAACTGGTAAAGCACTGGGTGAATGTGCTATTTTAATAATTTATAATAAAAAAACAAAAAAAAAACCGCTGGCTGAACCCTTCGTTGCAATTAAAGGATTGTTTTTCCTTTTTTTATTTTACATAAATTATTGGTGGTCATAATTAGAAATTATGATCCCCAAGAAGTGCACAATAAAACAATTATAATAATGCAACAACAGACTCCCATTTCTTCACATGCCCATGCATGGCACATCGCCGCAGAAAATCCTGGGAACTGTAGTTCCCAGAGCTACAATTCCCAGGAAGCTTAACAAACTACAGTACCCATGAGCCTTTCAGAGGGGAAGAGAATCACATGCTTTAAATGTCAAAATATTGGGTTTCGAATCTGCTGGATGCACTTAATCTGCCCCTGGTGGTTGTTGTTGTTTTTTAAAAAAAACCAACAATACCCTAAAACGAGCATATATATGAGAAACAAACACCAGCAGCAATAACAGAAATGAAGATACGATACTAATTCAGGCATGCAAAATATCTTCAGTCCAGCAAGATCCGGAATGGGCTGTAACTAAGATGTCAAAATAGCCTGGGGCCAGCACACTTGCAGGTGTTTAGGGTGAGCTCAGGGTGGCAAAAGTGCCACCGACCTATGCCAGAGCCAGCAGGCTATAGTGATTAGGTGACCTTGGGGGCCAGCTCTGGCCTGCCTCTCAGCCTGGCCTGCCTCACAGGGTCGTTGCCGGGATGAAAGGAGGAGAGGGAGAAACAGGTGCACCTCTTTAGGCTCCTTGGAAGGAAAAGATGGGTTATAAATGCAAGGATTGTACTAGAGTACAGTATTATTATTATTATTATTATTATTATTATTATTATTATTAGTGGGCATCTTTCCGGGCCGTGCTCTGGCGAAGACCAAAACTGAACATCCTGGGATCCAAGCAGAAGCTGGGATGGCTTCTGTAATTCCAGGATGTTTTCCTCAAATTGGGCAGCTGACGGGTCTGGGATGGGGGACTAGAGGGGCCCCCTCTGGAAGATCCAGCCCATCACACACCCTGTAGTTGAACTGTGGAACTCCCTCCCACAAGAGGCGGTGATGGCCACCAACTTGGATGGCTTTAAAAGAGGATTAAACAAATTCATGGAGGAGGAGAGGACTATTAAGGGCTACCAGCCACAGTCAAAAGCAGCAATGCTTCTGAATCCCAGTCACTGGAAACCGCAGAAGGAGAGAGTTGTTCTTGTGCTCAAATCCTTTTTGTAGGTTTCCCAAAAGGGGCGTCTGGTTGGCCACTTTGAGAACAGGATGCTGGTCTAGCTGTCCTCTTTCTCTGCCCCCCTCCCACCAACACCCCTGAAATAAAAAATTAAGGTCTTATATGTATAATCCTGCCAACCTAGCAGTTCGAAAGCACATCAAAGTGCAAGTAGATAACTAGGTACCCACTCCAGTGGGAAGGAAAACTGCATTTCCGTGCGCTGCTCTGGTTCACCAGAAGCAGCTTGGTCATGCTGGCCACATGACCCGGAAGCTGTACACCAGCTCCCTCGGCCAGTAAAGCGAGATGAGCGCCACAACCCCGGAGTCGGTCATGACTGGACCTAATGGTCAGGGGTCCCTTTACCTTTAAAGCACGGGTGTCAAACACAAGGCCCGCAGGCCGAATCCGGCCCGCCAGACCTCGTCATGTGGCCCGTGTAGCCGCCGCCGGCCGCCAGCCTTCACCTTTTATTCTCGCTCTTTTTTTTTTTTTTTTTGACACAAGAAAGCCGCCTCTTCAGCGCATGCGCGGCAGCCTACAAGCCAGAGAACGTCTGCCCTCTAGCGGCGCCGGCCGTTCTACACAGGAAACCTCCACTTTACATGCATTCAGGAAACCTCCACTTGTTTTTATATTGAGCGCATGCCATCCTGTGATGTGACAGATCCAACGGCTGCCTGAACCCTTCTCTCCTGTACTGTAAGTACATATGATGTATGCGGGGGGGGAAGGGGGGTCTGCTTATTATTCTGCTTAAAAGTTTGCTTAAAAGTCCGAGCAGTAAACTTTGGATATACTGACCACTTCCGTGTCACTTTACAGTGGTATAGGGACCATAAACTACAATCAAATGCAGTGACAATAATTTATGATAATAAAGAGTGGACACATAGTCCTACAGATACAACCGGCCCTTTGAGGGTGACCAAACTGAGGAGATTTCACCCCTCCCATATCCAAGAATCTCCTGAGGAGCCTGCTGATTCTACAGAGAGGAGGAGCAATGTTCTGCTTTCTACTTAGTGAGTCAGTCAGTGAGTGTATCAGAGAGAGAGAGAGTGTTAGAGATCGTGTCTAGAGATAAGGTTGCTGCTAAGAGCAGCTGCAGATTCTCAGTGTAGCATTGATTTATGCTTAGATATTTTAGCTCTGTATATAGTTTTGTATCATAGTTGTAGCTATAGAATAAAAGGAAGATATTCTACAGACCTGCTCTCCGAGTGGTTTATACTCTGCAAGACTCTTCAAAACTCTGCTGCACAACGACTGTATTATTGGTCAAGTGAATCCGGTGCTCTCAGCTCTAAGCTGTGAGTCCACAGCACGGTGACCTGTCCCTGTGAGAAAGATGGTCGCTGGCAGTGCTACCCAGCTCGCCTAGCCCAGTCGGGGTTGAAGTGCATGAGTCCACTTGGTGCACTGGCTCAAGGGCGATGCTGACAGATGCGGCCCCCAATGAATTTGAGTTTGACACCCCTGCTTTAAAGGTAAAGGTACCCCTGCCCGTACAGGCCAATCGTGACCAACTCTAGGGTTGTGCGCTCATCTCACTTAAGAGGCCGGGAGCCAGCGCTGTCCGGAGACATTTCCGGGTCACGTGGCCAGCGTGACAAAGCTGCTCTGGCGAGCCAGCATCAGCGCAGCACACGGAAACGCCGTTTACCTTTACCTATGTATAATAAATGTTCATACATGTACCAAGCAAACACGTACATAAATATATAAACCACATGTCTGAAGCAGCACAGGAAAACAGCCATGAAGCCATTTTGGCTCCCAAACTGACCAAATGTTTTCTCTGCAAAGTCAAAGGAAAATGGAAAAGCATCCCCATTGTCTTTTTCTTCACAAATCCTGTCTTAAGGGTATGTCTGTGTATGAAAAGGGTGAGTGTGCTGGTCCAGGGGGGAGGTTACCGTGGGGCGAGGTCCAGGACCTGAGTCGAGCGTCGGCAGACAGTCCTCCATGGGCGAAGCGGGGTCCACAGTGGGGAGCCGGGCAAGGACAGGAACTCTGGAGGAACAGGACTGGGTGCTGGCCGAAACAGCTCATCAACGACGTTGCTCCCACAACCTGGGACCAGGGCTGACTGGCCTTTATCTTCTCTGAGGCCAGGGGCGGTCCCGGCCCCCAGGAGACCCGCCTCTCCTGGCCTTAAGGCGAGCACTCCTGGGAGAAACCAGTTCCCTCTGCCTCTCTGCCCTGAGCCTCTGCAGCTCAGGAGAGGCTGAAGGGTTACTGGACCCAGGGGAAGACTCACCTGTAGGCACTGAGTCCTCAACCACCTCCGGAGCCAGAGTGGATTCACCTGGTGCCTGCTCCTGAGGATCCGGCACAGGTGCAGGCGCTTCAGAATCAAGGCCCTGCCCCAGCTCAGCCGGCCCTGGAGGCGGGGACTCCTGTGCAGGCTGGGATTCCTCCAGTTCAGCCTCTGAATCGGATTCCCAGGCGATCACAGTGAGCCTGTGACCTGGCTCAGGAACTAAGTATTTATCACTACAAAAGACTGGCCAGGCTCCCCAGGGTATCAATCAAGCAAGCATTAACAGGTACCCTGCCAAACGGGAGATAAACAATGCACTCAGATTTCTGTTGTAGACCGCCATTTCTGTGATGTAAGTATGATGTTTCTGGGGGTGGTCTTGGACTCCAGGGCAGGCAATTTAAAATGTGGGCACACCTGGGTTCTGGGTCCTCCTCCTTCTCCTGCGTGTGGGGGGAGCACCCTGTTGCAACAGTTCAATAAAGGTCAGGCTTACGAGCTGCTTTGCTTCTCAAAATTCTCTGGTTGGCCTCTGTTATTTTCTCCAACTGATGGAGAACCTACAAAGGACTCTATAAGGGCTCTTGTGTTCCCCATAAGGGAACAAGGGCAGATTTTTGTTTATTACACCCCCCACCCGCAAGCTCACAGAGAAAGTACAAATGCACCAGCAAGAGGATGGGGGTACAGAGATGTAAACGTCCAGCCAATTTATTTGCAGCCTGGAACGAAGCAACACAGACCAGCTGTGTCCCGCCTGTGTAGGATAAGGAAAGCAAAGGTCCCTGCAGGAGAGTCCCTTCCCCAGCCCTCTGGCCACGGAGCCTTTTCTGCGCCAAGGCAAGCGGGCTGAGCGCCTTTGCTAAGGCCCTTAGGGCGCGCTGCTCCTGTGGGATTTCTGCTTGGACGAGGCCTTCTTGAATTGCACCGGGGAGGGTTGCCTGGGCAATTTCTTCAGCGCCCCAGACTTTTGCGGGCTCCGTGGCGCCTTGGGCGTGCCGAGCTGCAGGGACACCCTCCGGGAACTTTGCCTGGGGCTGGGCTCCAAGGCATTTATATTTGTGAGCAGAGAGTCCTGCCTGTGGAGCAAGATTCCCTCGTGGTTTGGGGGCTTGGAGTCGTCGGGAGAGGACGAAGGGGACCACGGCCTCTCGGGGGACTTGGGCAGGGCAGGCGGGGAGCCCTGCCTCTTGGGGGGCTTGACAGGTTTGCCTCGCACCTTCGCCCAGACATTCTTGATGCAGAGAAGCAGCCGCTTCAGGATGTTGGGGCGCTTCTTGGGGGGCACGGCAAGCACCGTGCTGGGGGCCGGCATTCGGAGTTCTGGCTCGGGCTTCATTTTCGGTGGCGGGATGGGTTTCGGGACGCTTCTGCCGTGGCTTTTAGGCCTCATGTCCAGCCTCTCTGCCGACTGCTGCCTGTGCAGGCGGACAACCTTCTCTGGGTCCCGAGGCTGGGGGGTGGCTGCCTTGTTCTTCCGCCGCTTGCCCTTGCTCCTGTCCAGCTTGGAGGGCAGCCCCTCTTTGCCCGGGCGCGTCCGGGAGGCATCCGGCTTGCACACCAGCCCCCACTCGTTGGCCTCGGACCGCTTGATCTTCAGCAAGAAGCCCAAGCCCATGTGGACCTCGCCTTCGCGCACGCTCAGCCGGGGGTAGACCACCAGGGAAGGGCTGTACCGCGAGGGCGGGTGGGGGCAGTAGGGGGTGCAGCGGCCGCACAGCAGGCAGACGGGGTACTCCACGCACGGCCGGCCGCGCCCCTTCCCCAGCCCCTTGGCTAGGGCCTGGTGCAGGTCCTGCACAGCTTGGTCCTGGTCCAGCGACTCCACCAGCGCGTGGGCCAGGCACGGGGTCTTGCCGGACGGCACAGCAGGCTGGCACACCTCCTGCTGCAGCTTGGCCGGGCCCAGGGCCAAGCAGGGCATCTCCAGCTGCGCCTGGCACATGAATAACGGGTCCAGGACTGGCGGGCGGGTGGCGCTCATTGCGTCGCGGATTGCCAGAGGCCTGGGGGCTTCGGGTGCAGTGGCGTCGGCCCAGCTCAGGCGTCGCACCTTGCGGTCCAGGGTGGCACTGATCTCGATCTCCAGGGGCTTGGCCTTTGGGCTAGCGGCTCTGGCCTTCGGACTGGCAGCTCTGGCCTTCGGACTGGCAGCTCTGGCCTTCGGGCTGGCGGCTCTGGTCTCCTTGGGGTTGCTGTGGGGCCTCCGACTGCCCCCGACATCCCTCTCCTTATCCTTGGGGGTGCCGGGTCTGCTCAGCTCCTTGGCCAGGGGGCCTTTGCCAGGACCGAAGAGGCCAAGTAGGGTCTCCAGGCCCTCCTTGGCAGCCTCGCTGCCCACCTCACCCGCAGCCAGGCCCCGGAGGCTGCTGTGACTCATGGTCTTGCATACAAGGATGGGGGGAGTCAGTAGCTCTTCCCGGGGCGGCGTGGGGGGCCTGGGGCATGGGCTGCGCATGTGGAGGATCTTGGGCGGGCTCTGGCGGCCCGCCGGGTGGGGCAGAGGGGGCGTGCGGCTGCGCGACCTCTGGCATGTGGGCAGCTGCGGGCTGGCGGCCCACTGAGGGACCCCGCCTTTGGGAGCTTCGAGGCTGACCACCCAGGACCTGCCTTTGGGGCTGGGGTCCCTGCGAGAGTGCATTGCCAGCACTGCGTCTTCTTCCTTCTGGCGCTGCTTGGTGTGGACGTGCCAGTTGAGCAGCTCTTGGGACTTGTAGTCCAGGAAGCCGATCCTGTTGGGCGGTTTTGGTGGGTGGGGTGGGCCTCTGGGGTGTTTGTTTGCGGGGTGCCAGGGAGGGGGGGTGCAGATGCGCCTGATGGTGGAGTCCGAGCAGGGTGTGGTACTCCCCCATTGCCCCTGCAGCCGCTTTTGGTACAGGCTGGAGTCCTGCTTGGGGCAGGGGTGGGGCTGGTGGTGGGGTTGGTGGTGGGGCTGGTGGTGGGGCTGGTGGCAGACCACCCTGGGGGGTTTGGGGAGATGAGCTGCTGGGGCTGCCGCTGCTTTGTTCAGGGAGGTAGGAGCCAGGGAGGGGGGCACTGCTGACCAGCTGTAGCAGGTGGTGTCAACTTCGACCTCTTCCTCCTCTACATCTCCTCCTCCTCCTCCTCCTCCTCCTCCTGAGGAATGGCCCCAGCTGCAGATGGAGGTGACGGACCCCATGGAGACATTGGACGGGGTCCGCGAGATCCTGGAGGGGGTCAGGTGGGAGAGGCAGAAAGGCAAAGGAGGTCAGAACAGGCATTTTTTTTGCTTCGTCTTGTTTGTCACCAGCAAAGGAATGTTATAAGAATGTTAAGGTCTCAAATATAGGACAAATACAGTGGTACCTCTCGTTGCAAATGGGATCCCGTTGCGAACGGGGCTGCAAAATGGATCCCATTTGCAACATGAGCAGAATGAAACTCGCATCTGCGCGGGTCACGATTCGCAGCTTCTGCGCATGCGCACGACGTCATTTTGCACTTCTGCGCATGCGCGAGCGGAGAAACCCGGAAGTAACCCTTTCCGGTACTTTCGAGTCGCTGCCGGACGCAACCTGAAAATGCTCAAACTGAAGCAAATGCAACATGAGCTATGACTGTACTCATAATTATATGAGCCATGTGTCTGAAATAGTAAGCCATTTCGACTTTCCCAATGACCTCAAATATTCCCCTACAGGAAGGGAGGCAAATGGGGAAAGCCTTCCCATTATCTTTTTACTTGCAATTCCTGTCTTAAGGGAGTATTTGTGTATGAATAGGGTGATCCTGTGACCTGGACTCAGGAAGTAAAGTATTAACCATCACAAAAGAATAGCCAGGCTGCCCACATAATGCAACCAGTGACCATTATCAGGTATCCTGGCAAGCAGGCGTTCTGCTGTAGACCGCCTCCTCCTGTGATGTATGTATGATGTTTTGGGAGATGGTCTTGGACTACAGGGTGGGCAATTTCAGAAGTCTATATAAGGGCTTGCGCACCATTGTTCAAGGTCCTCCTTCCTACTGCGTGTGGTGAGTAGGGACCCTGTTGCAACAGTGAATGAAGATCTGGCTTACTAGCTGCTTTGCTTCTCAATATACTCTGGTTGGCCTCTGTTGTTTTCTCCTACCGACAGAGAACCTGCAAAAGGACTCTATACGGCAGGGGTCAGCAAACATTTTCAGCAGGGGGCCAGTCCACTGTCCCTCAGACCTTGTGGGGGGCTGGACTATATTTGGGGGGGGGGAATGAAAGAAAAGAGAAGGGTAAAAAGAAATAAACCCTTGCCCAGAGGGACAAAAGTGCAAAGTTAATAAAATATTGTTATGAGTTGGCATTAGGCTGAAAGCCTTGGCATCCTTCTAATTCTCGGAATAGCCAGGCTAGCTTCCTGGTGAGGTAATGGGAACATAGATAGCTGAGCTGGTAGAGCACGAGGCTCTTCATCTCAGGGTTGTGGGTTAGAGTTCCACGTTAGGCAAAAAGTTCCTGCGTTGCAGGGGGTTGGAATGGATGACCTTCGGGGTGCTTGATTTCTGTTTGACTCCAAGGCTGTGGCTTGGCGAAGCAAGGCCCTTTGGGGATGTTAATGCTGTGAAGCCCTCCATCGTAGGCTCAGCTTGTATATACAGTGGTGCCCCGCAAGACGAACGCCTCGGAAGACGAACAACCCGCTAGGCGAAGGAGTTTTTCGTTTTCTTAGCCGCTTCGCAAGACGCATCTCCCTATGGGCTTGCTTCGCAAAACGAAGCTTGCCCCGCAAGCTCCGGGGACAGCGGGGAAGCGCGCGCACCTTCCCCTCTCTCCCCGGACCCCTTTTGAACCAAGGGGCGGCAACGGGGAGAAACGATTCTCCCCGCTGCCCCTTCCCTTGCTTTAAAACAGGTCCGGGGACAGAGGGGAAGGCGCGCGGCGCTTCCCCTCTGTCCCCGGACATTGCGGGGCAGGCAACGGGGAGAAGCAATCTTCTCCCTGCCGCCCCTTGCTTTAAACAGGTCCGGGGACAGAGGGGAAACTGTGCTTCGCAAGACGAAAAACTCGCAAGAAGAAAAAACTTGCGGAACGAATTAATTTCGTCTTGCGAGGCACCACTGTATGTGTGAATAAACCATGTATCTGTGGTGTCTTTATGTGCATCATTTCCAAAAGGAAACAGACCCTGTGCCTGCAACCCCTGGAAAACTGATCCGCTCAGTGCAACAGCAATGAGTCACGGGGTGTAGATAGGTTTGCCATATATCCAAATTTTCCTGGACATACCGGGAATTCTGCAGGCAACAGTAGCATCTGGGTGAAAATTGGGAAAATGTCCGGGAAAAGCCAGGCGTATGTCTGCTCATGTTGGCAATGCTGTTTTTGCCGTTTCCCCCTAAAAATGGCATTTTTAAAAAGCGATTTTGCCCAAAAGGCTCTGTCCAGATTTTCACTGTTTGAAATATTGCAACCCTAGGTGTAGGGAGTGTGTGTATGACCTTAACAGTACTTAGCTTACGTTTTTGGTTGCTATTTTGTTAACATCGTTAACATCGTTCTATAGATTATAAATGCCTTATTGATCTGCTAATCATATAATATGATTTTTGCTGTAATTGTGACGCTGAGGTTATTTTTTTAGTTGCTGTTTCGTTAAGTGTTTTGAGGTTGCAATTGTTTTATTGATGGTTTGTTAATTATTTTATATGATTTATGCTATTTTTGTGCTGTTCCATTATGCTATTGATATTTACTCTTTGTAAGCTGCTTTGAGATGCACCTGAATAAAAAGTGCCATAGAAATACAGTACATCAAATCAAATCAATAGAATCAAACTCCTCCGAATATTCACTTTGCAGATACTAAAGAGATATGAAAACAAAAGTTTTCTCCCCCTCAGACTGCAAGTGCATGGTGTTTTCTAGGATTTCCTTACGTGCCGCTGATGCGTTGCATTTGCCAGGCGAGATACTGGATGTTCTTGTCCAAGGTGTGCAGAGTGCGAGGCAAGCTCAGGATCTCGCACGACCTAAGAAAAACCAGAGAAGCAGGGCAGCATAAGAACATAATAAGAGTGTCAGCAAACTTTTTCAGCAGGGGGCCGGTCCACTGTCCCTCAGACCTGGTGGGGGGCCGGACTATATTTTGGCAAAAAAAATTAATGAACGAATTCCTATTCCCCACAAATAGCCCAGAGATGCATTTTAAATAAAAGGACACATTCTACTCATGTAAAAACATGCTGATTCCCAGACCATCCGTGGGCCCGATTTGGAAGCCCTTAGTTTGCCTACCCATGGATGACTCTCAGTGTCTACACTCCTTTGGGGAACTGGGACAGATGATGCTGCCTGTCTGATTTTTCATAGAATCACAGAATTGTAGAGTTGGAAGGGACCCCCCGGGGTCATCCAGTTCAACCCCCTGCACTGCAGGAATCGAGGCTCACCTCTTTCCCGATTCTGTGCTTGTGTTCCATCTCACTTCCGTGTCTGTGCTGATGTCTCTTGCTCCTTCTAAAGGTGCTGCAAAGAAAGGCAAGGAAGAGCCCGTGAACCGCGTGGCGGCGCAAGCAGCAGAATCCCGGCTGCCCCAGGGATGGGGCAGGAAGGTGGGAGGGCGCCCGCTGCTTACTTATCCATGCTGCTGGGTGCTTGGTCTGCTTCTTCTTGAGACAAGGAGGAACCTGTCGAAGAACAGCAAGGCGAAAAGAACAGAGCTGAAGGCAAAGCAGGGAGGCGGCAACAGAAGCAGGGGAGGAAACGGCGAGCGGGACTGAATCCCTTTCATGGTCTGCTGGGCCTGTCCAAGGCTTTCTGCCACCTGAAGCAAAGTGCAAGGAGTTTCCTCCTCCCAGGCAGACAGCTGAATCTTATTTCAGCATCCTTCCTTACACCCTGAGGACAGCGGCCTGGTTCAGTGGGTGCAGGGCAGGTTGCATGTCACACAGGCAGAGCTCTGTCCCACCCCGATGCCCATCTATGGCCGCTGCTTCACCCTGCCTCATGGTAGCGCCGGCCCCGTTAGTCTTGGTGTGTTTCAGGTTCCCCCAAGGTTTTTTTTTCTTAAGAACATAAGAAGCACCTGCTGGATCATCTTGCCCAGAACCTGCTCTCACAGGGGCCACTCAGATCCCTCTAGGGCAGCGGTTCTCAACCTGTGAGTCCCCAGATCTTGTTGGACTACAACTCCCATCATCCCTGAGCTCTGGCCTTGCTAGCTAAGGGTGATGGGAGTTGTAGTTCAACAACATCTGGGGACCCACAGGTTGAGAAAGACTGCTCTATGGGAAACCTGTAAGCAGGATCTGAGCTCAAGAGCGCCTTTGCTTCCTGTGGATCCCAGCAGCTTGAATTCACAAGCCTTCCTGCCTTTAATAATAATAATAATAATAATAATAATAATAATAATAATAACAACAACATTTATTTATACCCCGCCCTCCCCGGCCAAGACCAGGCTCAGGGTGGCTAACACCTGATATAAAAACAAATTGATTGAAATACAACTTAAAAACAAGATTAAAATACAACATTAAAAGATTAAAATATTAAAATACAGCCTAATTTCAATGGAAACTCAACTCTGAATGTGGAGGCAGAGTAGAGCCAATGTGGCTGGGAGCTATCCATAGCCTCCTCCTCCATGAATTTGTCCAATCCTCTTGTAAAGAATTGGCCTCCACTGCTTCCTCTGAAAGCATCAGAACAGCACAGAGGGAGAGAGGAGAGGGGGGGGGGTCTGCAAAGAGAGTGCAAAGATGGATCTGTCCCTCTGCCTCCACTGCCAGAGGTGATCTGCATTTGAAAGTGCCTTGCAGCTAGGAATCACAAGTGAGGGGATGGCTAGTTTCATAGAACTGTAGAGTTGGGACACCCAAGGGTCCTCTAGTCCAACCCCCTGCGAGGCAGGAATCTCAGCTAAAAGCATCCATGACAGATGGCAACCTCTGCTTAAAAACCTCCAAGGAAGGAGAGTCCACCACAGGGGAGACAACCTGGGTCCCAGGTCATGACATCCCCTCCCCCAGCCTTGGAACCTGACTTCCAGTGGTACCGAAACTCAGCTTCCAAGATCTCGAGAGACCTCAGGCACCCACGGCCCCCCATAGTTGGCGCCCCTGGTCCACCACCTCCCGAGGGAGCTAAACATGTTTAGCCAGGAAAACTAAACTGTTTTTTTAGTCATATTTTCTATGAAGAAAGGTTTTAGCATTTAACATTTGGGACTTTTTTTTAAAGAAAAGGCACATGAGAGGTGCCAGAATAGTTTGCTAAAAGTTTTTTAAAATTATGCACGGCATGGAGAAAGCAGAGGGAGAATCACAGAATCTTAAGAGTTGGAAGAGACCCAAAGGTCATCTATTCTAACCCCCCGCAATGCAGGAATCTTAGCTAAAGCTGAGCAGAGTCCACCAGTTCCACTGTCAAACAGCCATCAATAAGTTTCCCCAAATGTTTTGTCGGAATCTCCTTTCTTGCAACTTGAATTCTATCCCTCTCTCACAATGCTAGAACTCATGGAAACTCAACAACGCTGAATGTTGGAAGATTCAGGGCAGATAAAATGCAGCCCTCATTCATGCAGCGTAGTTAAGACTGTGGAACTCTCTCCCACTTGAGACAGTGAGTCCAGCAGCAACCAGTTTGTAGGCTATGCCGTTCTGGGTGCCAAGAACCAGAACCCCAGATCTCACCTGGCTCCAAAGGCTGAGCCTTACTTACCCAGGATATTCTCACGTTTTCGGCAGCCCAGTTACCGGCGAACAGCAACGAAAGCACCAGCAGCAGCAGCAACAGCAAATGGCAGCTATTTGGGATGGCATCCAGCAGGTTTGCCAGCATGGTCTTGGGGCAAGGCAGCTGCTCTGGCCGGACTCCAGGCAGGGAGTTCACAGGGCCCCTTCTCCCGAGGTAACGCTTGCATCACAAATGTCTTCTGTAGTCCACCCTGGTTGGCTCAGGGCCTCTCTGTGATCAACCAGCCAGCAGCAGAATGGGTGGCATTCATCCAGCCCTCTGAGCTGGGCTGGGCTGAGAGCCAACTAACCCCCAAGAGTGGCTCCTGCCCCACAGCTGAGGTTTCGATCCTGAAATGAGAGGACCTGAAACTCATGTACGCTTGTGCTGTATATTGCAGACCCGCCAAGGCTCCCTCTTTCCCAGATGGACAGAAGCCATCCCAGTTTCTGATCTGAACCTGGAATGTCCCGCTTTTCCTTATCACATTCCTATTTTCACTAGAGAAATGTGGGAGGGTATGACATTGAAGGCGACCCGGAAACAACTCCCTGGTCCTGAATGGGGAACTGTGTCCTTGAAGGACCAGGTGTGCAGCCTGGGAGTCATTCTGGACTCACAGCTGTCCATGGAGGAGCAGGTTAATTCTGTGTCCAGGGCAGCTGTCTACCAGCTCCATCTGGTACGCAGGATGAGACCCTCCCTGCCCGCAGACTGTCTCGCCAGAGTGGTGCATGCTCTGGTTATCTCCCGCTTGGACTACTGCAATGCGCTCTACGTGGGGCTACCTTTGAAGGTGACCCGGAAACTGCAACTAATCTAGAATGCAGCAGCCGGACTGGTGACTGGGAGCGGCCGCCGAGACCACATAACACCGGTCCTGAAAGACCTACACTGGCTCCCAGTACGTTTCTGTGCACAATTCAAAGTGTTGGTGCTGACTTTGAAAGCCCTAAACGGCCTCAGTCCAGTATATCTGAAGGAGTGTCTCCACCCCCATCGTTCAGCCCAGACATGGAGGTCTAGCGCCAAGGGCCTTCGGGCGGTTCCCTCCCTGTGAGAAGAGAGGCTACAGGAACCAGGCAGAGGGCCTTCTCGGTGGTGGCGCCCACGCAGTGGAACGCCCTCCCATCAGATGTCAAAGGCGTAAACAACTATCTGACGTTCAGAAGACGTCTGAAGGCAGCCCTGTTTAGGGAAGCTTTTAATAGCTGATGAATTATTTTATTTTAATATTTTGTTGGAAGCTACCCAGAGAGGCTGGGGAAACCCAATCAGATGGGTGGAGTATAAATAATAAATTATCATCATCATCGTTGTCGTCATTGTACAGCTGGAGAAGGATCAGGAAAGGGCAACCAAAATGATCCAGGGGTGGAGCAGCTCCTCTACGAAGTTGCAGCGTTTGGGGATTTTTAGTTAAGAGAAAAGGCAAGTGAGAGGTGACATGATAGAAGATTATAAAAGTATGTATGGCCAGGGGTACAGCATGGGGGGCGGCAGGGGAGCCTGAGCCCTGGCACACGGGTTTTTTTGGAGTACAACGATCCCCGTTCCATCCTGCCAGCTGTGCTGCGTCCCTCCCTGCACGGGCGGGCAAGGGCACATAATGGCCCCGCTTGGCTCCAGCGGGCAGGCTTGAACCAGTGCGCAGGCTCTGTAAAACCTCTGCACCCCATGGGTCGGTGCCCAGCAGCGTTGGCAGTGAGGACTGGCCTGGCGCGGTGCCCTGGTCTGCGCCACCCCGTCTGGCGCATGCGCAGCTGATTACAGTGGTACCTCGGGTTACATACACTTCAGGTTACATACGCTTCAGGTTACAGACTCCGCTCACCCAGAAATAGTACCTCGGGTTAAGAACTTTGCTTCAGGATGAGAACAGAAATCGTGCTCCGGCGGCAGTGGGAGGCCCCATTAACTGAAGTGGTGCTTCAGGTTAAGAACAGTTTCAGGTTAAGAACGGACCTCTGGAACGAATTAAGTACTTACCCCAAGGTACCACTGTAGTTGTCTACTTTCTTGACATCTGGTGGGAGGGCGTTCCACAGGGCGGGCGCCACCACCGAGAAGGCCCTCTGCCTGGTTCCCTGTAACTTGGCTTCTCGCAGGGAGGGAACCGCCAGAAGGCAGTGGCGTAGCATGGGGGTGCAGGGGGGCTGGCCGCACCGGGCGCAACATCTGGGGGGGCGCGCTCGCCGCCTCTGGAGTCTCTGAAGAGCCTCGGGCGCAGGCTGTAGCAGAGCCCCATGTCTTGCAGAACCGACGAGCTGTGCGCGCGTCCGGGCTGAAGGCGTCTGGCAGGCAGCGGCTCTCAGCGCTTGCCGCGGTCCCTGCGCATCAGGGCCGCGGAGGGCGCGCCAGGCAGCCCCTCCTCACAGCCCCGCTGCCGCTGCTGCTGCTGCAGCTGCTGGGCCATGTTGCATTTTCCTCGCCTCTCTGCCCTCCTCCTCCTTCGGGCAAGCGGCGTCGTTTGGGCAGCAGCGCCAGCGGCAACTCGCCTCAGATCACCTGACACGGACCTGCTGCCGCCGCCGTGGCTACCTTACCGTAAATACCCCAGCCCAGGCAGCAGCAAGAAGCTGGCAGCGGCAGCAGGTTAGGGGTTAGGGGGCGCAAATTACTTGCCTGGCCCCGGGTGCTGACAACCCACGCTACGCCGCTGCCAGAAGGCCCTCGGAGCTGGACCTCAGCGTCTAGGCAGAACAATGGGGGTGGAGATGCTCCTTCAGGTATACTGGACCGAGGCTGTTTAGGGCTTGAAAGGTCAGCACCAACACTTTAGTCGAGGCCCTTTAGTCTAGGCAGGGGTTCAGATCCCCTCCGTGGGGTAGAACGTGGTGCTGATAACACCAAGGTTGCAGCTTCGATCCCCGTATGCATTGCAGCTGCGCTGCAGGGGCTGGACTAGAGAGGATCCTCGTGGAAGAGAGTGACCACCACCCTGAGAAGGGAGCAAAAAACCGCCCACGACCCTAAGTTCTTTTGATAAATCCCAGGAATTCCAATGAGATTATTTGCAGGTAAATCCGGCAGCGATCCAGCGCTGGCTGGGGAGAGGACATTTTTTTTTAACTGTTTTTATTTTTCTGTACTTTGTTTTTTTTCCCTTCTTTTTATTATTCTGTAATCTTTTTTTTTTTTGAACCTTTAATGAATATCTTTTTTAAAAAATGAATTTTAAAAGAGTTTCTATATATATATGATAGCAGGGGTGTAGCTACCAACTGTTTTACTTAAACAAATAATTAGCAAATTGTTTATCACATTGGGCCTTACTGCTATATAATTTTTTAAAAGGTAATTACTATACTACGGAAGTTTTAATTAACAGAAAATCAACTACCAGGAAAATATATGCATGATTGGGGAGAGGACATTTGTTTCTGAGTAAGCAAGCAGAGAAGCAACAGCGACCCTCTCTGAGATCATTTGGAAGGGATCTCCAAGGATCATCTAGCCCAACCCCATGCAATGCAAGAAACTCGGGATCTCCCTGAGCTGCCCTGAGCCTAGCAAGCCACCAGGCGTGCAATTTGATCCCTCCACGATCCGTCGGAATCCGGGCAAGCGCGCTGCCTGCCCCTCCCGTTGCCCCCCTGCATGGATCCAGGGGACGCAACTTACCAAGAAACTACAACCCCCACAATGCCTTGCGACCAAACCCGGGCTTCTCCCATCATCTGATTGGCCAGGACTTGTTGACAGTGAGAGGTTAGCGCTTTCTATTGGTCGGGGAGCCCACGAAAGGCGGGCTTCTTCCTTTAGTCCCGTCTCCAGAGGCTACGCTCTGCACTCGGGCCAATGATCGCCGAGGCAGCGATCGGACTGGCGGCGCGGCTGGCCAATGGGCGTGAAGGCGCGAACGGGGAGAGTTTCGAACGGAGCCGCGGCGCCGTGAGGGGAAAAGAGCGGCGGGAGCTCTGAGGTGGGAAACGTGAGGTAAGAAATGGAGCAAAAGGGCGGCTTTCTGTGAGGGGGAAAGCGGCGGGGGGCGATGTTTTTAGGGTGGTAACGGTGCCCGAAATTTCCCTAGGCTCCCTTCCCGGGCGAAGAAGCCTCGGCGCCGCACTTTGGCGCGGAGCTCCCCGCACGTAGAAAGGGAGCTCCTCAGGGAGGAAGCGCGGAGGCTTGACCTAATAAAGAAAAGATATAGCGATAAATAAAATGAAGGGGGGGGGAGAGAAGAGAGACATAGAAACGGTTCTTGTCCCTCCGGGCGCCGGTGCTTGTGGGGTTCAGGAGAGGCAGGGTGAAGCTGCGGAACTCCCTGCCACCGGAGGCAGCGAGGGCCCCCGACCCCGAGCGGCTTGGGAAGAGGGAGATGGCGGGGGAGCTTCGTGGGAGCAGCCAAAGGCCACGAGACAAAGGGAGGGAAAGAACTAGACGCCCATCTATCTCTATATGGAGAAGCAGAAGCTCTCTCTCCCCCCCCGAGATATATAAAGATAGCTTTAAAAGAGGATTAGACAAATTCACCGGGGAGGGCTGGGGCTGGACTAGATGACCCCTGAGGTCCCCTTCCTGTTGGGTCTGGTTTCAAACCCTGAGCTATCTTTGCAACAGAGAGCCAGTGAATTGCAAAGACAGGGAGGATCCATGGACAGATCTTTATTTTACCTAAGTACATGCACAGAAAGGATGGCCGACCCCGGAGGACTCTTGGAAACAGGCTTTTAAACTTTCATTTATAATAATAATAATAATAATAATAATAATAATAATAATAATAATTTATTTATACCCCGCCCATCTGGCTGGGCCTCCCCAGCCACTCTGGGCGGCTTTCATAAAAACCAAAAATACAGTAAAATATCACACGTTAAAAACTTCCCTGAACAGGGCTGCCTTAAGATGTCTTCTGAATGTCCGGTAGTTGTTTATCTCTTTGACATCTGATGGGAGGGCGTTCCGCAGGGTGGGCGCCACCACCAAGAAGGCCCTCTGCCTGGTTCCCTGTAACTTGGCTTCTCGCAATGAGGGAACCGCCCGAAGGCCCTTGGCGCTAGACCTCCATGTCTGGGCTGAACGATGGGGGTGGAGACGCTCCTTCAGGTATACAGGATCGAGGCCGTTTAGGGCTTTCAAGGTCAGCACCAACACTTTGAATTGTGCTCGGAAACGTACTGGGAGCCAGTGTAGGTCTTTCAAGACCAGTGTTATATGGTCTCGGCGGCCGCTCCCTGTCACCAGTCTAGCTGCCGCATTCTGGATTAATTGCAGTTTCCGGGTCACCTTCAAAGGTAGCCCCATGTGGAGTGCATTGCAGTAGTCCAAGCGGGAGATAACCAGAGCATGCACCACTCTGGCGAGACAGTCTGCGGGCAGGGAGGGTCTCATCCTGCGTACCAGATGGAGCTGGTAAACAGCTGCCCTGGACACAGATTTGACCTGCGCCTCCATGGACAGCTGTGAGTCCAAAATGACTCCCAGGCTGTGCACCTGGTCCTTCAGGGGCACAGTTACCCCATTCAGGACCAGGGAATCCTCCACACCTGCCCGCCTCCTGTCCCCCAAAAACAGTACTTCTGTCTTGTCAGGATTCAACCTCAATCTGTTAGCCGCCATTTTCTCCTTACTCCCCTAATTCCTGTTGGTTTAAGAAATTGCCACAGACAGACTTCCTTGAACGCCTTTTTCCTACCTTACTCCTTGATATGTGCCCCCACCGTTACATACAGTCACATGCATCCCATGTACATTTAAATTAGTAATTTAAGGACAAAGGGTGTGTCTTTTAATATTCATGAGATATTTATGCGTGCGTACTTTCTTAAGTCAGCACCTGCTATTTCTTGTTGTCTTAGATTGTAAATCTTTCACTCTTAGCGCCTCTTGGCTATCTACAGGCCTTGAGCAATAAAATGAGTCCTTAAACCTAACACATTCCAAACAAGAGCTGGTAAGAGGTAATTTAACAAGTAGATGCGGGTGGCGCTGTGGGTTAAACCACTGAGCCTAGGGCATGCCAATCAGAAGGTAGGCGATTCGAATCCGCTTGACAGGGTGAGCTCCCGTTGCTCAGTCCCTGCTCCTGCCAACCTAGCAGTCCGAAAGCACACCAAAAGTGCAAGTAGATAAATAGGTACCACTCCAGCGGGAAGGTAAATGGCGTTTCTGTGCGCTGCTCTGGTTCGCCAGAAGCGGCTTAGTCCTGCTGGCCACATGACCCGGAAGCTGTACGCCGGCTCGCTCGGCCAGTAAAGCGAGATGAGTGCCGCAACCCCAGAGTCGGCCACGACTGGACCTCACGGACAGGGGTCCCTTTACCTTTAACAAATAGACGCAGGTGGCACTGTGGTCTAAACCACAGAGCCTACGGCTTGGATCAGAAGGTCGGCGGTTCGAATCCCCGCAACGGGGTGAGGTCCCATTGCTCTTTCCCAGCTCTTGCCAACCTAGCAGTTCGAAAGCACGTCAGAGTGCAAGTAGATCAATAGGTACCGCTCCGGCAGGAAGGCAAACGGTGTTTGCATGCACTGCTCTGGTTCTCCAAAAGCGGCTTAGTCATGCTGGCCACATGACCCGGAAGCTGTGTGCAGCAACCCCAGAGTCGTCCGTGACTGGACCTAATGGTCAGGGGTTCATTTACCTAACAAATAGACAAAATAAGAAATTCAACTTCAAAAAGCCAAGTTATGGACTGCAAACTGGCTTTCTTTAGCATAACACTTGATAATAATAATAATAATAATAATAATAATAATAATAATAATAATTTATTATTTATACCCCACCCATCTGGCTGAGTTTTCCCCAGCCACTCTGGGCGGCTCCCAATCAGTGTTAAAAACCGTACAGCATTACATATTAAAAACTTCCCTGAACAGATTCCTTCAGCAGGGAAGCATAGACAGCAAGCACAATTTTGTGCAGAAGCAAATATAGCTGGTTATTTTATATAAAAACAGGATCAATAATCATTTCTGACCCCACATTCCCACTCTACAATTCTCTTATTCTGCTCTTGCAAGAGGCAAGGGGTCTCTGTGGTTCTCCCATTAGAGGCAGCAGTGTTTCTGAATAGCAGTTGCTGGAAAGTGTGCTTTTTCTCTAAGCTTCTTGTGGGTTTCTCTGTGGAGCCTCTGGTTAACTGGATGGGGCCCCATTTAGCCTGATCCAGAAAGCATCTCCTTCCTTAAGCATCTGCGCTGCTCTGGCCAAGCCTGTTGATGGAGTCTCCTGGCCTGGGGCTGCCTAAGCCTGCTCCCCCCCCCCCCCCCCAGTGCTTTGCACCGCAGCTCTCCTCAGCTCCAGCCAGAATGCAGAAACTACTCCACTCCCTGATTTTTGGTTGAAGCATGTGAGCTTGTTGGAAGAAGCGAAAAGATCCAGGCTGTTTTATGCTGCTGTCCCAAGGCTAAAGGGTCTACCAGTATAAACTGGCCTGGGGGGGGGGGGCGGATCAGGAATATCAGTGGCTTGCAAAGATAGGCAAGGGATGCAAATATGAGTTCTCATTCTAATCCTGGCTCTGTGGGCAGATAGATCACACCTGTCAACACATAACTGACTAACGCACCTGCCTCTGACTTGTAGGCGCTTTGCTGAGAACATGGCGTTTGTTACTCCAAGGAAGCGAAAACACAGTATTGACAGGTGAGATTGCCGTTGCAAGTTATCCAAGAGCTTTAGCTACTGTTGTGACTTGAAAAATCAGAGGGAATTATTTTACTGTTGGTCTTGGGATGCTACAAAACGATTGGAATGTACAACATCCTGCTCTCTTCCTCTTAGGTACTTTCATTCTTCACTTTCCAAATTAATGATTAAGAGATTTGGTTTAACATTGTCCAAATTGGAGTAAGGTGTATTGCAAGTGTTATGTACTGAAGTTCTCACCCTGGGCCAGCCGGGGGATACTTTAGATAGTTTTTCACTCAGGTCCACATATGCAAATAAGGGATTGAAAGTGATGTTCAGTGATTGGATAGTTACAGAAAGTTGTTACAGTTGTGTTGTACTGGAGCTCTATATATGCAGGCTGGCTGAACCCTTTAGTTCAGTTCTGTTCTGGCCTGTGAATAAACAAGAGCTGTTTGAAGAATTGCTGTGTTGTCTGATATGTTCACCCACAACTTAACAGTAAGAGACACTGTTGTGTTATTTCATTTAGATCCAGTTTGTGATCCAATATTTTGTGTAATGAATTTCCTGTGGTAATACAGGAAACTAATTATGTTTCTTCTGAATTCACTGATTGCTTAACATAATTTAATAGGAAGAACAGAGAAAGGAGTAGGAACCCATATCCTTACCTGTAAATTTTTATAACTTGATTTTTTTTATCATCTTCCAATATGTATTTGTCATCTTACACATCCATCACATGTGGAAATGCACCAAATTTCAGTATCTTCAACTGGCTAATCTAGCTCTTAAAAGATTGCATAGGTTCTTCTAAAGTTAGAATGATGTCATATGCAAAAAGTTTTATCCCCCCCCCTTTAAGTAAAGAGTGAAATATTAACTTTATATTGTTGTAATGGATTACACTTCCTCACACCGGCCAGACCTCAACCCCAGTCCAGTGCCCGAACCATAGAGGATGTAATGACTGTCCCTCAGGAGCCTCTGGGTAATGTAACGGAAATTCTTACTGTGATTTTCTTTTCCCAGAGTCTCCTGAAGGACAGTATCCACCACACTGGGAGAGCCTTCATGGTTCATTAGTTGTATCTGGAGAAGGCAATTTAAACTCAGTGCACTAACTTTTCTTTTATATGGTCTGTGTATGATACTTTGGATATGGAGTCGTCACTGGCTATGGTTGTTGTTTTACTGTTTATGCATAATGAAAACAAACATTAACTTTACATTTTGCAGCTTGTTACTAGTACACAGGAATCCAGCGAAAAAACTGATGATGGAATTCGTTGGGGATCTGCCTGTAACAGATCCTGCAGGACAGCATACTGTATCTCAAATGCTGAGTTTCCAAGATGAAGAAAAAGAAAATCAAAACCTGTCCCAAGCATCAAGAATATCACAGAAGCTTGATAAGTCTCCACTACAAACGGCCAGTGTGCCAAAGGGGATACAAAGGGAGTTTCCACAGAGAACGTCTCCTGAGTGTGGCAGCACATACAGTTCCATTGTACCCCCCAGCTCCTTTTACAACAAAGGGAAGCAATATCTAAACCTGCTGGAGAGGAAACTAGCAAATGAAAGCCATCCTCTGAATCCAAGAAATGATGACGGAAACCTACCTGCGGCCAACAAGACTGAGACAACACAGCTGAAAGTGATGACAAACAGGAGCAGAACTTCAAAAGCATCCAAGCGGCCTGCTGCTTCCAGGCAGGCCAAGGCTTTGCCAAGAAACACCAAAAAAGCCAAGGTAGAGGTGGTGCTTCCCAAGCCTGTGGAGGGGAACAAGGATGCTAACTGTGCTATTCAAAATAAAGTGGAGACTCCTTTTAAAGTATTAAGCATGAAATTCAAACCTGTACCGAAACTCCAGACGGGGGCAGCATTCTTTGCCACTGGAAAGAAATGGCAGCCTGGCTCTAAGAAGATACTTTCATCTCCATCGTCCCCCTGCTCAGTTAGCAAGCCCACAGTAAAAGAGAGACAGGGCAGACACCTGGCTCATTCCAAGCTCCACTTGTCCACTGAAAGCGAAGCAACGGAAGCAGGCAGGAAAGGAAGCCCCAAAGAGAAAAAATACAATCGTGTGGAAGATGGTGTGAAATTGATCTGCAATACAAGGCAGGAGACTCTGTGTGAAGTGGACCTGTTGCAAGATACCAGCCCTCTCCAAACGTCTCATTCTGGTTGCTCAGAGACTCTGGTAGAAAAGGAAGCTGATGCTGGAACTCAGGTATGTAGAATCTATGAAAACTGGTAACCAAAGTTTGCATTTATGGAATTTCTGCTGCGATACACAATTTTGGAGCTTCACCGTGTGTAGACAATGTTTTGTCCATTGAATATTTATTTAATTTGTATACTGCCCTTCGCCCGAAGAGTGATTCAAACATAAAAATACAAAATGAGAACACATAATGCATAATAAAGCAAATAGCAAATACAAACCAATCATCCCCCTCCCACAAACACATTTTAAAAAGCGTGGTAATCAGCCAGATGCCTGGTTGAAGAGAAATGTTTTCACTTGGCACCTAAAGATATGTGTGAGGAATGTGTGTGGTTGCTCACGAAGATAACAGCCAGGACTCCGACCTGTCTTTTACAGGTTTTATTGAGTGCAAAAACTATGTACAGTGCAGAAGTCCAAAATCCATGTCTGCCTCAATCACCAGCAGATTCCGCAAGTGGTTTCTTCTGGTTTGCCCTCCAGCACAAAAGCCTGGGAAAACCCCCTCTCTGCCTCTTCTCCTTACGCTTACTTCCCTGGCGAAAACTACCGTATTTTTCGCCCTGTAGGTCGCACTTTTCCCCCTCCAAAAATGAAGGGGAAATTGTGTGCGTCCTATGGGGCGAATGCAGGCTTTCGCTGAAGCCTGGAGAGCGAGAGGCATCGGTGCGCACCAACACCTCTCGCGCTCCAGGAAGCTATCCATAAGCCTTGCGCGCCCGGGGGGGAGTTCCCCCCGACGCGCAAGGCTTGCTGGCGGCAGCCTGCAGCACGGGGCGCTCTCCGGAGGACGCCCTGTGTTTCGCACAGGTGTCGGCAAGCCTTGCGCACCCGGGGGAACTCCCCTCGGGAGTGCAAGGGTTGCGGGCGGTAGCCTGCAGCGCGGAGCACGGGGCGCCCTCCGGAGGATGCCCCGTGCTCCGCACAAGTGTCGGCAAGCCCCGCGCACCTAGGGGATCTCCCCCCGGGCGTGGAAGGCTTGCGGGCGGCAGCCTGCAACATGGGGCGCCCTCCGGAGGACGCCCCGTGCTTCGCGCAGGTGTCCGCAGTCTGCCGTCCGGCGCGTGGGGCACCCTGAAGCAGAGCGCCCCTCGCGCCGGGCAGACATCCGCAGCATGGGCAGCCCCGCGGGAGTTCCCATAGTGAGCCTTTTTCAGCAACCCCCCCTTCTTTCTTCATCCGTTTCTCCTGCGGGCTCGCCTTAACCACACTCTGACAAAGTGCAGCTGCTCAACAAAGGGGGAGGCTCTCTGTACGTTCCTGCCTCTCTCCCCTCCCCTGATGGCAGCTCCCTGACAATATGTAATGAAGGCTCCAAGTGAGCTTCCCTGTGTGGAGCATTCCACAAACTTGGAGCAGAAAATGTCCTTTCTTGTGTTGTCGCCCTCCGTAAAAAGAAGGACCACAAGAAGACGTAAAAAGAAGGACCACAAATGATGATTGCAGGGTCTGGATCTGTTCATATGGGGAGAGGCGATCCTTCAGGTATTATGGTGTTGAATGCACTGTACATTAGCAGGTTATACACCATCCTTTAATTCTTTTTAAAATCTCACAAGCAAGCAAAGAAAATTTCAATTAATATAACACAGTATAATAAACACTTAATATTAACACAGGTGTCAAAATCAGTAAGATCCAATAAAGCCATAAATTAACACTACTTCAGAAGAAAATACTGAAAGGCCAAAGCCAAAAATTCATAAAATTTGATATCTGAGTAGCCTCTCTGCAGTAGGCTTTCCATGTATGAGATGTCAGAATTGGGTGCGGGGATGAGGACACCTCTAGTCACCACACATTTTACCTTTCAGCAACTTGGAGACTTGAAAAAGGGTTTCATAATGTTCAGCAGTAAAAATGAGGAATTTGCAGAAATCTCTGCCTTCTATTCACAGAATTCACTGGGTCAACAAGCCTGTTAGCATGGCAACAGTTTTAGATATGTTACTATGCCATGGTCACTCTGGCATTCCATGACAGCTAGTGCATCTTATTAAATCCCACCTTTCTTCCATGACATGGAGGGTGCTGTTTGCAGTGGTGGTTTTCTATTAAGCCACTGACCAGACCTAGATCTGTGCTTCTTTTCAGCAAGGTTGCTCCATTGCATTTCTTCATATCATTCCCTCAAACCTTAAATGGAAACTTCTGAAGGGGTAACCAAGTAGCAAAATTTATTATTGGGGCACCTTGAAAATTTGCCTTGTCGAAAAAACATTTGTCTTCTTCATTAGGACCCTGAAGAAATCTTGCAGGGATCACCAAAAAACGTGGACAAGCACGAGACTGCCTCTTCCAGCAAGCTTTCTAGTACGATAATCAAGGATAAGCGTAAGTAACATTGAGAATATATTACAATCTCAGATGCATCTGTTCTGTGTTCATGGAAAGCTTGATAGGCCCACCCTATCATGTTCATCACAATACTCTGAATAGAGAAAGTTCTCCATGTCATTGGGACCTGGCACAAATTGCCAATGGAGGATAGAAATCACATTATTTTTTTTCTCTTTTCCCCAGAGCCATCTTCAGCAAGTGACACCCATCCATTTTTCAGTACGCCTTCCAGCAACAAAAAAAGGTATGGCAATCTTGTTCTGATATTCAGAAGTGATATGTAGGTGAAAGGAGTTCTTCAGTTTTGATACTTTTCTTTATGAACCTGTTTTCCCCGGTGAATATTTACTATATAATCCATTACTACAAGATATAAATTCCTTAAATAAATTTCAGGCCACACAGTCTCTCAGATGAGCAGTCTTCAGCTGTATCGTTCAGTCCAGTAGGACAGAAGGTTCCTGCCATTCTGAGAACCAGCAAGAAGACAAAGGAACTGAGCAAAGATCAGATGATCATTGTAAGTATATTTCTGAATATATTGTTAATGACTGTCAGGTCAACTAATGCCATGCAACTTGGAGCTTCTATTTTAGAATAGAAAAGCCCACCTTAGCTGCTAATCAGCTTTATATGCACTCCTAAAACATTGTACAGTGGTACCTCGGGTTACATACGCTTCAGGTTACAGACTCCGCTAACCCAGAAATAGTGCTTCAGGTTAAGAACTTTGCTTCAGGATGAGAACAGAAATCGTGCTCCGGCGGCAGCGGGAGGCCCCATTAGCTAAAGTGGTGCTTCAGGTTAAGAACAGTTTCAGGTTAAGTATGGACCTCTGGAACAAATTAAGTACTTAACCCGAGGTACCACTGTACATGGAAGTGAGAGCTGGACCATAAAGAAGGCTGATCGCCGAAGAATGGATGCTTTTGAATTCTGGTGCTGGAGGAGACTCTTGAGAGTCCCATGGACTGCAAGAAGATCCAACCTCTCCATTCTTAAGGAAATCAGCCCTGAGTGCTCACTGGAAGGACAGATCCTGAAGCTGAGGCTCCAAGACTTTGGCCACCTCATGAGAAGAGAAGACTCCCTGGAAAAGACCCTGATGTTGGGAAAGATGGAGGGCACCAGGAGAAGGGGACAACCAAGGACGAGATGGTTGGATAGTGTTCTTGAAGCTGCCAGCATGAGTCTGACCAAACTGCGGGAGGCAGTGGAAGACAGGAGGGCCTGGCGTGCTCTGGTCCAGGGGGTCACGAAGAGTCGGACACGACTAAATGACTAAACAACAACAATCACTGTACAGTTTTTTCCTGATGCCTCAGGCCGGTTTGGGCATGGCAACATGGTAACTCCCTCTTTCCCCTGACAGGATGCTGGCCAGAAACATTTTGGTGCCACTGTCTGCAAATCATGTGGTATGGTCTACTCAGCTGCGAGCCCAGAAGATGAAACACAGCATGCCCAGTATCATCAGCGGTTCCTTGAAGGAATAAAATATGTGGTAAGACACAAACTAAATGCACCATGGTATCCTTTGTGAATTGATTTTGTTTTGGACAACAGAATTCCCTAGAGCATACCTTGCTAAATGGAACAGGGAATTCTTAGGAAACTGAGCACAAATGTTATCTGAGCTCAACAATCCAGCACACACTCCAGCATTTTGTGTGAGAAGTACTTCACTTGAGTGTCTTTTGCATGGCTGAGACTCTTCATGGTGCCTTCCAGATGTTTTGGAGTACAACTCCCATTGTTCCTGAATATCGGCCTTGCTGGCTAGGACTGATGGGAGTTGGAGCCCAACATCTGGAGGGCCAGAGGTTGGGGAAGACTACCGTAAAGGAACGTGGAGGTTGTTTTAATCATGACTTTAATATATGTAGTGGTTTACAACTCTCACGAATTAAAGTCTTGGGCATCTACACTTTTTGCCCTCTTCTGTCTTTTTCTCCTTTTGATAGAGCTGGAAGAATGAACATGTTGCTGCAGAATTCTGGGATGGAAAAATTGTCTTGATTCTTCAGGATGATCCAAAATATGCCATCAAAAAGGTGCAGTGCTGACTTTTCTTCTAGTCTTGCTCCTCCAAGTGGGAGTGGTCTGCTACTTGATGCGAAGGAAGAATCTGGAGCATACACTCCTGGTTCTTTTTTCTTTTAGTTGTGGATTGACCCTTCTCACAAAGGTGGGTGTGGTTCACCCCAAACAGCTTGGTAGGCCTGCAGGCTGGAGATTCTCCACAACTGGTGTAAAATATTTGCCCTACCTCCAAGTAAAATGAACTAATTTTAAAGTGTGTACAGTGGTACCTCGGGTTGCATACGCTTCAGGTTACAGACTCCGCTAACCCAGAAATAGTACCTCGGATTAAGAACTTTGCTTCAGGATGAGAACAGAAATCACATGACGACGGCGCGACGGCAGTGGGAGGCCCCATTAGCTAAAGTGGTGCTTCAGGTTAAGAACGGACCTCCGGAATGAATTAAGTACTTAAACCGAGGTACCACTGTATGTATTCTTGTTTATTTATTATTATTATTTTAATTTTTTTTAATAAGGGAAAGTCTCCACCTTCCTCACTGTATCAGTTCTATTTACTTTTTCTGGCTCTTTTCCTTTTTAGTTTGTTAAATTTGAATTTTAAAAAATTAACTTGTTTGGAGCAAAATTAGGGTGTTTTTTTCCAGCCACACTTCTTGTATTGTTACAAAAAAATACACCCGTTGCCTCAGATTTTAGGATTTAATCATGAATTCTTCAGTTGTTTCTGCGGATAACTGCTGGAAGGCGCAGTACCAATGTATTTAGAAAAAAATGTTTGTTGTGACCTGGATTGAGTTTTGTCTAGTTTAGTTGCTGAGCTTTATATATGGCATTTTCCTTGCACAGGCTGAAGCAGTACGGGAGCTTGTAGATAATGAGCTTGGATTTAAACAAGTTGTGTTGCGCTGTCCAACCCAAACATATCTGTTTGTATCCACTGAAAAGAAGATTGTTGGCTGCTTAATTGCTGAGCCGGTCAGACAGGTGAGTAACTTGACAAGTGGAAAGAGCGATAATCTGGATCAGGGCAGACCCTTGATACAGGAGTTCATCCTTAGAGGTGTTTGTGACTTGGCAAAGAGGAGCAGTGCAGTTGACTAGACCTCTTTCAGCCACGTGTCTTGCTGCTTGAATAAAGCAAACCACTTTAGTCCTAAGAACTCGGTCTGCTGGTAACTCTCACTGCACTGAAAGCAGGATTTTGTCACTTGGAGCAAAATCTTTTGACAGTATGGAAACAATTTAAAAACAGTTGGGAGTGTCTGCTGTTCATTCTTAGATGTGAAGGGAAACATATTGCTAGAAATGGGAAGTGAAAGTTCTTCATCAAGTTTGATAAATGTGGACTGGAGCTCTGGCTGCAAGTCTCCACTGTGCCTGGCAACTCCTCTTTCTGCTTGTAGTTCTAAGTCCTTGCTAGATGGGACTCAGTGAGCTTACCTTTCCTTAGCTAATGGATTCTGTTGGGTTAGTTCCCTTTACAGAGAAAGAAGTGTCATCTGCTTAACGAAAGCTGCACAATATACCTCTTCCAGAGCATTAAATCGCTCTTGTCCTAGATAAAGGAAAAAGTAAATGGGGAGGAGAGGCCAATTGCAAGAAAAATGAATATGCACATTTTCTCTGCTGTCTTGTATGTCAGAACAAATCTGTCTTTTAGAGCCTTTTAGCTGGTCCCTTATTCTGATCTAACATCATTCTAAATGAGTTTCTGGGCTGGTATCATTCCAGTGTAGCTCTCCCCTGGAGATGAGCCCACTGACACATTCCCATGCCTAGATGGCTGGCTGTTCATAGCATTTTAATTGTGGCGATTGTTAATCTGTTGCTGTAAAAATAGCTTCTTAAAGGCTAACAAATGTTTTATGGATGACATTTGTAGGTAACTCTGCTTCACCAAGAATAATTGAAGCACTTCTGGCATTTGGTGCAGACACCCCAAACATGGTGCTTTGGACATCGTGGTGTGTCCCATTGAAGCCTTGCATAAAGTGTGCTTTGTTAGAGGCTTGCTGCTGTTTCCCCCACCCCACTGCCTTGTTATAAGCGTATCCTGTTGTTCCTAGGCTTACCAAGTGCTTTCAGAGCCTCCAACAGTGTCAGGGTCTCCTACTAATGACAGTCTGGAGCCTCAGCGTGCCTGGTGCTGCTCAACAAAGCCAGAGAAGGTGTTTTGTGGGATCAGCAGAATCTGGGTGTTCAGCCTGATGCGGAGAAGAGGCATTGCCAGTCGTCTAGTGGATGTGATGAGGTAAGGAAATGTAATATCTGAAATAAAAGTAGACAGTGTTCTCAGATATCAATTTTGATTTTGCCATCAATTTTGATTTTAATTAATTTTATAATTTTTTATAATGTTGCACTGTTTTAGTGTTGTTAGCCGCCCTGAGCCCGGCTTCGGCTGGGGAGGGCGGGATATAAATAAAAATTATTATTATTATTATTATTATTATTATTATTATTATTATTATTATATGACCTTCTGGGATTACAGCCAGTTTTCAGTTTGCTTTAAAGGAGGTTTACCAGCAAGTAATATAATACTTAGGATCTGGTTCCTGCTTAAAGATCTAGTGTATGAACCACATACAGCAGGGTGTTGAGAGAAACTTGGACTTAACTGCCTCTCTGACTCCCAAGCCTGGTGCATATGCTTTGGTCAGTGATAGTTTGGGGCTCTGTATAACAGAAACGAAACAATCTTCGTTCCTCCTCACCCCACCCAAGGCCCACTTTCTGATGCAGATCACAGCCTTGCAAACACCCCATGCATAAAACATTCTTCATGAACCAAGGCTTGTGAGAATATATTACCATACAAGTATGCCCCAGCCATCACCCACAAGAGGTTTGCAGATCCTATACAACACATTGAAGCTTGGTGGGTGTCTTAAGTTTCAGATAACACTAGTTTTTTAAAACAAGCTTTTCCTTCTAATCCAGAAAACTGTGCCCAGTGATTGTGAGTGTTCAGTGATGAGGGAAAAGGCACTCCTTGCATGTCCGGTGTGTTCCCCATTTCTTTAATACTGACAAATTTAAATATACAAACTGACCAAAACTGAAATGAGCATGAAAACAGGACTGGATCCTTGCGTTACATTGATAACTTTTCTTTTCTTTTCTTTTCCAGACGTACATTCTTATTTGGCTCTTTCTTAAACACCAACGAAATTGCTTTTTCTGACCCCACACCAGATGGCAAGCTATTTGCAGCCAAGTATTGCCAAACACCCAACTTCCTTGTTTATAATTTCATTAGTTAAGGTCAGTTGAGGGTGTCTTCCTACGAAGATTCAACAAGCTATTTTGTCATTTTCCGTGTGTTATATTCTGCATTTTAACATTGTAATATAAATTAGGAGCGGCAACAAACCATGTTTGTGTTGCTTTAAAAAGTTTTATTCTGAAAGTTGAAACTTTCAAAGTTGATTGTAAGTTTTAGATGGTACGAAGAGAAGGCCAATTTAGTCTATCTACAGCTGACATCTGCTTGAGCTATTTGTATCCTCTGCCTCCAGCGTTCCGAAACTTTGAACTCCTTCTGTCAAAACTATTACTATAATAGAAGATTGGCTTCTTTGTTTAGGTGAGAGTTTGAAGTCAGGGGCCAGTGTTCCTTCAGATATTGGACCTAATGGTCGGAGATGACTGGAGATGTAGTTCTGCAACATCTAGAAGGTGACTTATTCTCCATTCTTGCTTTAAGCTAAAGAAAGTCACTCTTGACAAAGAGTGAAATCTTCCTCACAGAATGGAGGTAGGAAGAGTCTGAGATGTTCTAATGCTGCTATGGGCCAGTTAAATATTCTTTTTGCACCTGTTGGTGGCTGCACAGCATGAGGCTACTTCTGCAATCCTAAAGCATGGGATTTTGAATCCTGAGCCTGTGTCTGGGAACTGCTGCAATTATTGCACTAAACCTTGTTCGAACAAGTGTGTTCAAATAAAATATTTGTGTAATTTTGTCTCTTTGTGCTCATGTCAATATTGCTGTGTCTGGTGGGGTTTGTTGGCTTCCATCTGTCTTGGGAGACAATGGAAAAGTATGCCTTTGTGGGCGTAGTCTGTTAGAAATATGATAGGGGTGCCAAAAAGTCTGGCTCATAAAGAGAACTTGTAGCAGTCCTCACAAGTTTAAACGGGGTTAAAACAAAAATCACCTATATCCTTTCACTTTTAATGAAAATCATTGATAGCTAACTTACTACACTATTGTCTTTTCTATATGCCCAGATATGCTTTTCTATTCTACGTGCACCAGAAATGTAAAGCCTATAAGGCAGAGAGAGAGAGAGAGAGAGAGAGAGAGAAACTTCCACTTGAATAACAGTGGCTGAAAAGAACCGAAAAGCTCCCTCCCTTTCCGATTAGATTGCTAAAAGAATGTGGGGTGAGAGAGATAGAGAACAGAATCAGGTGTAGATTTTTGTGTGAAAAGAGGTAGGGTTGATTCTGATATTGATCATGTATTACTGGGCTGAGCTTGTGCTTAGTGACACCGTCCGTAATTCTTTGTTGTATCTGTGGTTCCTGCTGCAGGGGTTGGACCACAATCTAACTAGAATTTCCAACTGTACAGTTCTCTGATTCTGCGTCTGCCTGCTTCAGCCATGTCCTTGCACTCTGCTCTAGTTGATATTTTCAGGGTCCTGGGGCAGGCAAGAAACTAGATCCCACAATCTTGGGAGTAGGCCCACCTTTCGTGCATCATTCTATTCATACAACTAGTGGCATCTGTTGTGAGACAATGGAGTCACTTGTATTGAAATGACAGAAGGAAAAGATTCACAATGGGCAAACACATCCTATCAAGCCTCTTGAAAGGGAATGGGGAGTTGATCTCACTGAAATGGAGGTAAAGGTAAAGGGACCCCTGACCATTAGGTCCAGTCATGGCCGACTCTGGGGTTGCAGCGCTCATCTCGCTTTATTGGCCGAGGGAGCCGGCATATAGCTTCCAGGTCATGTGGCCAGCATGACTAAGCCGCTTTTGGCGAACCAGAGCAGCACACAGAAACACCGTTTACCTTCCTGCCAGAGCAGTACCTATTTATCTACTTGCACTTTGACGTGCTTTCGAAGTGCTAGGTTGGCAGGAGCAGGGACCGAGCAACGGCAGCTCACCCCGTCGTGGGGATTCGAACCGCCAACCTTCTGATCGGCAAATCCTAGGCTCTGTGGTTTAACCTACAGTGCCACCTGGAAATGGGGCCTTGCTTTGTTATGTAATTTATCTTTTGTCACCTAAGAGTAAGCTTCCTGGCTATCCCTTTCACTATGGCCTTGAGCTAATTTTCTGCTACACATACAGCCTGTTTGCTGAAAATGGGACTTTTACCAAAGGGTTTAAAACTCCTATCAAGCTGGAGTAGCTTTGATAATCTTTCATTTTCAGGACGTTGGTGCACCAATGCAACTCTTACTTGTTTTACTCCTTTAAGTGGGGGCCAGAGCAATGCCATTGAGGTTATAGAACACTAACATCACAAATACACCTGTTAGAGTGACTAAACAGCTTATGATGAATTTAAGGAGTTTTTTATGTGGGGACATCATCTCTTGTAGCAGTTTGTGTCAGATTCAAATGAAGGAGGCTGCTTCTGGGTAGAAGTAGAATCTCTGAAACAAAACCCTCTTCAGTATCGTGGTCCTAATCCCCACATGGAATCCTTTCAGATGTCTTGTGCATGAGGTGGGATTGTCTTCTATAACCCACGCTGCTTTTATGTCCACTACAGTAGTACCTCGGGTTACATACGCTTCAGGTTACAGACTCCGCTAATCCATAAATAGTGCTTCAGGTTAAGAACTTTGCTTCAGGATGAGAACAGAAATTGTGCTCCAGTAGCATGGCAGCAGCAGGAGGCCCCATTAGCTAAAAGGGTGCTTCAGGTTAAGAACAGTTTCAGGTTAGGAACGGACATTCAGAACGCATTAAGTACTTAACCCGAAGTACCACAGTATTCTGTACCAAACACTACGTAATTTCGCCATCTTGGTTCAGAGCCTTATGGCATCAGCATATAAACAGCTAAATTTTGTGTGCCTGTATGGCTGTCATGCCATTTTGTTTGCGATTGCAGAGTTCTATCCCACCCTACATGAATGATCTGGAATAGGAACACCCCAATATTTGTCCCAGTTTCTCCTCAGTAATTAACAAATCTAAGCCTCAACTCCACCATCTCAGCTGTCCTGTCTAGTTTTGGCCCCCAAGCGTGTTGTAAGAACTGGGAGTATACTAACAAAGGTACTGGATTTCAACTTCCTACCTAACAAGCTCCTTGGAGGTTTGGACTCATCTGGGAATGAAACCCAGACTGTCCTGATCCTTAGCCCAACAAGTACCGTAGTTTTCGCTCCAAAACACGCACTTTTTTGCTCCTAGAAAGTAAGGGAAAATGCCTGTGCGTGTTAAGGAGCGAATGCACGGATCGGAGCCATGGCTGCCGTCAGTCAAGCAGAGCGGAGCCGCTTACACACTCTACGAGGCTCTTTCGCTTTGCTTGCTTTAAAGCGACCTGGAGCCGGGGAGGAGGGAGGGAAGGAGAGCCATGGCAGCAAAGCGGGCAGCAGCCTCTTACGCGGGAGGAGGGACAGACGCTAGCAAAGGTCCGTGCGCTCTCTAAACAGAGCAATGAGGCTGCAGAGGGACGGCAGGAAAGATAAAATTTAAGCAACCAGCAGCAAAATAAAACCAACCTCGAGCTCTGAGCCACGCAGTGAAAACCAGGAAGTTAAAGAAAAAAGGCTGGGGGTGAGGGAGAGGGGAAAACTTCGCAAATCCCCGCGTCTCAGCTGATCCGCTGGGAGGGAGCAGCTTGTTTTCAGGCAGGATAGATTCGAGCATTGTCTGGGTCCTAGTGCCCCTATCACTTTTTTGTGCTCTTCTATTGCTGCTGGTGGCTGCTTATCACTCAGGCTGCAAGGAGGAGCGCTTTTACACAGCTAATGGTGAATCCCCTGCAATCCAAGTCCTCCTCACTTGCTCAAATCTACTCTGCCTCAAAACAAGGAGCGGAAGGAAAAGGCTGCAAACTGTTAAATGGAAAAAAACCCAGGCACAGGGCAAGTACCTTAAGTATACCTTTAAAGCAACAGTGCTCTTTCCCTCCCTCCTCCCCGCTCAGCTCACCGAAAAACTCCTTCTCCACGCGTGCTCCTTGTCCCTTGAGTGCTTTTCCTTCCCTCCCCACTTAAAACGTGGTTACAAAGCACGGATCCACATGGATCCTCAGGATTTTTGCATTGGGCTACCCCAAACTCACCATCAGATCACATGTCTGTGGCCACAGCATGAACCATAAAAATCATGCACCCACTGTTTTGTTCAGAATATTTTTTTCTTGTTTTCCTCCTCTAAAAACTACGTGTGTGTTATGGTCAGATGCGTGTTATAGAGCGAAAAATACGGTAGTTGAATGCAGAGGGACCTGACTTTACATCAGACAGGAGAGCCCAGTTTAAAACCAGCGGCCACAAGAATGAGAACGCGGGTGCATGGGTGGTGCAAAGCCAAAAGATAACCAAGGAACATCACCCCCCCAAAAAAAAATTCCTTCCAGTAGCACCTTAGAGACCAACTAAGTTTGTTATTGGTATGAGCTTTCATGTGCATGCACACTTCTTCAGATACATCAGATACAAGGAACATCACCTCACTGCCAAACCGCCATTTTCTAAACAAGAAAATAAACCACTTTTTGTGCCAAACTGACAAGTTTGAAAGGTTTTATTTCAACAGCCACAAATGTTCTGATATTTACTCATAAGAGAAAAGTACAAGTCAAGATCAAAATGAACAACGCAAACACAACCAGAAGAAGAGGAGGAGCAGGGAAGGGAATTGAAAGACCTGCCCAAGTTGCTTTATATTTACCATACTGAAAAACTAACTACAAGGCTGCTAAGCATCAGCTAAGGGCATGTGTGTGTGTGTGTGTGTGTGTGTGTGTGTGTCACTTAAGACACAACTTTGTGGAATACGGAATATTTACAGTCAGCGTCTAAATAGCTTGAAATGAAACCTTGTTAAAAAACCCCAGTTCTAATATAAAACTATGGGAAGCTAAAAGTCCATATCCCCATGTATGAACACTACACAGAAAGCAATAAAAGAAACTTCTAAAAGAAAATGAAGCTGCCACAGTAGTGCAGGGTTGTAGAAGAGCGCACTTATTGTATGGATCCTTCCGCCTCCAAAACATCCACGATATGTGCAGCGGCAGGGCGCTTTTCCGGCTCCTCCATAGTGCAGAGAGAAAACAGCTCAATGACCTTTTGGTAGGAAGGATCCAGCTCTTCCATGTTGAGTGGTGGCCGAGTCCCAAGGGCAGCGTAATAAGCGTCTTCATCAAAGTCATCTTCATCAAAAGAAGACTCTACGGAGACAAACAGGCCAGAGCAAGCCAGTCACCAGATGAAATAAAGGCCCTCACAGTTGTTATGCTGGTATCGAACGAGGAGGGAAATGGGATAGAAGGAGCATGCTCTAGGAAAGGCACAAAATTAAATCACTTGAGGGTCTTTTTAAAATGCAAAACTCAAGCAGGCTGTATTACACACAAAAGTATTTCTCTTATCCCTTGGAAATGTTAAATAAGTACAACTGAGTAGAAGTTGTCTTACCGTATTTTTCGCTCCATAATACGCACGTTTTTCCTCCTAAAAAGTAAGGGGAAATGTCTGTGCGTCTTATGGAGCTAATGTGTGGTCCCTTGAGCCGAATTGCCCAGGGGCGAAAAGCAGGTGGTGCTTTAAAAGAAAAAAAAGAGGGAAGGGGGTGTTGAAACAAAGCCGCTGAGCAGCTGATCGGCAAGTGAGCGGGAGGGAGATAAGGGACACTAGCGATAAAGGAGGCTGCCTGGGAGGGGGGAGGTAAAAGCACATGGATCCTCAGGATTTTTACATTGGGTTACCCCAAATTCACCATCAGATTACATAGCATGTCCATGGCTACAGCCTGCACCAAAAAAATCACCCACTGTTTCGTGGGGCCGAAATGACGCAAAAACATGGTTAGAAAGCACGGATCCACATGGATTCTCAGGATTTTTTATTTGGGCTACCCCAAACTCGCTGTCAAATCACATATCATGTCTGTGGCCACAGCATGAACCACAAAAATCATACATCCACTGTTTCATTCAGAATATTTTTTTCTTGTTTTCCTCCTCTAAAAACTAGGTGCGTCTTATGGAGCGAAAAATACGGTAAATCTTCAAAGTATTGGGCTGCAAAATAATGCTCAAAAGTCCTTAGCCCAGAGCCTGTTTCCCTAGACCATAGAAAGCTTGGTCCAACAGAAAGCCAGCTTCATGAGTAAGTCTGCACTCGGCTGGACCCAAAAGAAGCCCAAACACACCTTCATCTTCTTCCTCCAGGTTAAGATGAGGTATTGAGAGAGTCATCATTTCCCAGAGTGTAAGCCCAAATGCAAAGATGTCAGCCTTGTCGGTGATGGGGCCATCTCCCTCCAGAGTTTCCTTGGGCTTCCAGGGCTCCGTGCCAATATAATGAGCTTCTGGGTCACTCACTGCATGGAAACATAATCCAAATCAAGATATCAAGAACCATCCTCATGATGTGGTGCACACCTCCCAGTTGGCCAAGAGTAAAGCAGAGCAAAGGCAGGCGCAGAGATGCAGGGGCAGAAAGCAGAAGAGAGGATGCAGCAAAGAGGACTTGGCCATTGAGACAGCAGCCATAGGACATTAAAAGATGCCACACATACCCGTCATATTCTCATCCAGAGGCAGTGAAACGCCCACGTCGCAGATCTTTATTGACTCAAAGTCACCTTTAATGACAACATTGGAAGATTTGATGTCGCCGTGAAGCAAGTTCTTGTCGTTGTGTAGATACTGAAAGGCAGAGGTTAGGATGAGTGCCTTGCTACCAAAGGGAATCAGAACCGAAAGATAATTTCAAGGCAGGTGTGGGCTTTAATGCAAGTCTCTCTTCAGGAAACGCCTCTCAAGTTTTCACTTCAAGTGCCAGGCACTGTTAAGGTGAAGAGTAGAGATTCAAGGCCCCCCTGCTTTTAGGGATCCTGCCCTTATTCACGCAGGATCCTTGGACCACACATCTTGGAAAGGCCTGATCTTTAAGCCAAGTAGATGCTGGTAGACACCCCAATTTAAAATCCTGCAATGTGGTACCTTCAAAGGAGACGCATAGCGTCAGTAAGTGATTTCAGTGAGGTAAAGCAGCTTGCGACGGTGCCAGCATTGCCAAGAGACAGAAATGTTAAAAAGGCATGTGACCAACATAAGGCGACAAGCCAGGTAACTCACCTAGCTAACTGTAAACCCCCCCCCCCCAATGACTTCCTCAGGACACCTCTGCCAAATTCCTCTCCTTCTGTCAAGACATCCCTACTCAACTGTCCTCCTGAAATTCCTGCCCTGGTTCCATGCCACTCTTTGTAAACAGGGGCCACATCGCTTCCATGTGCTATACATACGTTATTACTGCTGAAACTAATTGACTGTGCAACAGACCACCAGCCTTGCAGCAGTGGACATTATATCACCTGTCAGGGAACTGCCGTCGGAAGAGGGGAGGGAGGCAGGGATACAGAGAGCCTCCGAAACTCCTGAGGAGCTGTTCCTCTTCCTGCGGTGGGGAAGAGAGGGAAGTGGCCAGCCAAGCGAGGAAAGGGCTTGAGGATGCTGCTGAGAGCCCCAGCGCCCCACCTCGCCAGGCTGGCCAGGAGGGACGCACGCCACATCCGTCGCCCAGCCTTGCTCAGAGGGGTGAAACGCAAGAAGGGGAGGAGGAGGCTTAGGGTGCCGAAGTTCTTATGTTGGGGGAGAAGCTGGAAGGGGCCACTCCCAGATTCTGCAAGAGACTGAGACAGACATGAACTTGGTAGGATCTGTTGGATAATTAGTGTGACGTCGCTAATTGGTTTACGACCCCAATACTGTAAATACCGTATTTTTCGCTCTATAGGACGCACCAGACCACAAGACACACCTAGTTTTTGGAGGAGGAAATCAAGAAAAAAAACATTCTGAATCTCAGAAGCCAGAACAGCAAGAGGGATCGCTGCACAGTGAAAGCAGCAATCCCTCTTGCTGTTCTGGCTTCTGGAATAGCTGCGCAGCCTGCAATCGCTCCATAAGACGCACACACATTTCCCCTTACTTTTTAGGAGGGGAAAAGTGAGTCTTATAGAGCAAAAAAAATATGGTAGTTTGCGCAATAAAACCTGTAAAAGACAGGTTGGAGTCTTGCCTGGTTACTCACAAGCAACCACCATCAGCATCTGACATCACCACTCTGCATTCTAAGGGGCTTTCCAACCAGTCTCGCCCAGTCCAATTCCGTTTGCCCCCTTCACAGTTTGTTGCTCCCACTTTGAACTGGACCTTCTTATTTGTCTCCCGCGGTCCCTAGGGAGCTCTTATCCCTGGCACTCCAACCTCAGACAGTCACTTCCCTCTGAGAGAGACTCTTCCCTTTGCTTCAGAACCAGAGAAGCCTTTTAGCCAAGCTAGTTTTCTCGAGACCAATGACTCTCCCGTCGCTACAGCATCACATGCCAACCTCCAGAGACCTACCTTCAGGCCCCTTGCCATGTGCAAGGCAACTTTCAGGATGGTGGCAGCTGGAAAGGGCCCCAGATGTTTCGTGTTCCTTTCTTCAATTAGGTCATTGAGAGACTTTTCTCCCCCGTATTCCATGGCCAGGCACAAGCTTCCATCTTTAGCTTCTGCAAACGCACGGTAGCCTTCAAAGACAAGCGCACAGCCATTTGTTTATGGGCCAGAAAAGCCATCTCCATTTAATACCAGCCCACATTGCAGTTATTCCCAGGTTTTATCCTTGTTACACAATTTCCCCCATGTTCAAGTATTCCTTCAAAACACGATAAAAGATAACACATATTTATAATACAGTCGTACCTTGGTTCTCAAATGTAATCCATTCCGGAAGTCTGTTTGACTTCCAAAAACGTTCGAAAACCAAGGCACAGCTTCCAATTGGCTGCAGGAGCTTCCTGCACTCAATCGGAAGCTGCGGAAGTCGCGTTGGACGTCCGCATTCCAAAGAACGCTTTGAAACTGGAATATTTACTTCCAAGTTTTCAGCATTCAGGAGCCAAAACGTACAAGTCCCAAGGCATTTGAGAACCTAGGTAAAACCGTAATGGTATTAAAAGTATACCTTGGATAAAAATAAGGATAAAATAAAAATGATAAAAATTTTCCAACTACATATGCCTCCCTAGGATGCGGGTGGCGCTAGGATGCGGGTGCCGCTGTGGGTTAAACCACAGAGCCTAGGACTTGCCGATCAGAAGGTCGGCAGATCGAATCCTTGCGCCGGGGTGAGCTCCCGTTGCTCGGTCCCTGCTCCTGCCAACCTAGCAGTTCGAAAGCACATCAGAGTGCATGTAGATAAATAGGTACCGCTCCGGCGGGAAGGTAAACGGCGTTTCCGTGCGCTGCTCTGGTTCTCCAGAAGCAGTTTAGTCCTGCTGGCCACATGACCCAGAAGCTGTACGCCGGCTCCCTCGGCCAGTAAAGCAAGATGAGCGCTGCAACCCCAAAGTAGGCCGCAACTGGACCTAATGGTCAGGGGTCCCTTTACCTTTATGCCTCCCTAGGGAGAAAAACGTGGCACCACCATCAAGAAGGCTCTCAGCTCATCACCCATTTTAACTCCGATGGCAGAGAACGTGGAAGAGCATCCAAAGATCACTTCAATAGACAGGCAAGTCGGTAGGGTGGTTTGCAATTCCCAGCCACTAGTTGAGGCAGGTTCCCTATTCACATTTTACAGCTAGGGAACAAAAGCTGTTTGGACATCCCTGAATAATTTAGAAGAGCGACCTCCATCCCGTTGGCACATAAGTCCTCATGGGCTTAAACGCAGGCTTCTTCAACATGCCATAGCCTGGCAGTCCGCAGCTGGTCTACTACCGCCAACCCTGCCCACTGCTACATTCCCATGGGACAGAACAGTGGGCCCTACTCTTCAATGCCAGTTATGTCTGGCCCATATGAGGCTGCAGGCTCCTGCATGTCTGCACATAGGCAAATATCAGCCTGGGAAAACCCACCTCTGGCTAATAGGTCTGAATGAGGACCCCCCATTTCCCCCCATTCAAAGCTTACCCACAATGTTTGGGTGCTGAAGGGTTTTTAGAATCTTGGCTTCTTCATTCAGCCTTTGCTGATATGTACTTCTTTGGCTGGCGTCACATTTGAGATTGATTTTCTTCACAGCCCAGGGAGAGCAAGAAATACCTTTGGGAGACCTGGAAGCAAACTATGGAAATCAGAGAAAGGGATCTGGGCAAACCAGATTTCTTGGACCACAAGAACGTGTTTTCTTCCTACTCTGAGGACGGCCGACGTAGCAGATTGAATCAGTTTTAATCAGAGGCCATATTTTTATGACATTTAGGAGGAAACGGCACATATTACTCTTACCCCAACCCTAGATCAGGTGCTCTGACAAATCCAGAATTAATTTTACTGTAGTATGTCTCTAAATACACCCTCGGTCCAGAAATCCTTTCAGATCCTCAGTCAATCCAGATTGCAGTGCATTGTAAGTACATATTAAGAACCACCAGGAGGCGCCATATGAATCAGCCTGCACAGCAGTTAAGTGTTTCCAGCATCTGAGCCACAGGGAAAGACAACTCACCCAAATAGGCATATTGACCCAGGGGGGACCGCCTTCTCTACCCCAAATCTGGCAGGCGCTTTACTAAACCAAATATTCCTGGCAGCCTTTAAGTTACCGTATTTTTTGCACCACAACACTCACTTTTTTCCTCCTAGAAAGTAAGGGGAAATGTCTGTGCGTGTTATGGAGGTAATGCCTACGGGTGGCAGGGGGGGGGGATCTGCTGCAGTCGTGAGCAGAGGATCCATGGTTCCCCTTCCTTCCCTCCTCCGTGGCTCGCTTTGAAACAGCAAAGCGGGAGAAGAGATGCCGAGTGGGGAGGAGAGAGGGACAGTGAGGAGACGAGCCGCTTACACGAGTGTAAGCGGCTCCTGTCCGGTTGGTTCCTTTAAAGCAAGCAGGCTCTCTGTCCCTCTCTCCTCCCCACTCAGCTCGCTACATAGCAGCAAATTTTTTCAGCTCGCTAAGCCGGGGATGAGCAGGGAGGAGGAAGAAAAGCAGAGCCTGCTTGCTTTAAAGGAGCAAAGTGGGAGAGGAGAGGAGCCTTCTCCCCTTATACCCCTCTTCTTCATTATTAGCAGCATTCTTCTCCACCCACCCCACGCGTGCTCCTTGTCCCTTGAGTGTTTTTCCTTCCCTCCCCACTTAAAACGTGGTTACAAAGCACGGATCCACATGGATCCTCAGGATTTTTACATTGGGTCACCCCAAATTCACCATCAGATCACATAGCATGTCCATGGCTACATCTTGCACCAAAAAAATCATGCACCCACTGTTGCCCGGGGCCGCAGTGGTGCAAAAACGTGGTTACAAAGCATGGATCCACATGGATCCTCAAGATTTTTGCATTGGGCTACTCCAAACTCACTGTCAGATCACATGTCTGTGGCCACAGCATGAACCACAAAAATCATACATCCACTGTTTCGTTTAGAATATTTTTTTTCTTGTTTTCCTCCTCTAAAAACTACGTGCATGTTATGGTCGGGTGCGTGTTATAGAGCGAAAAATACGGGTACTACCCTTGAGAGTATCTGTTTCTAGAAGCAATTGTTTTATTTTTTTAATTGCACTTGTTTTATTTTGAGTTTTTAACTCCAATGTGCCCTGGGCTCCTTCGGGAGGAAGGGGCAAGATAACACATTTAATAAATACATATTCTTTCCCAGCCCCCAGCAACATAAATCCACTCCACTTGGCAATATCAATCTTGCTGCTTGAAGTCCCCACCATCCTTTAAGACAGCTTACCTTTTCATAAGATAAACATTGACTCCAGTTCCATACCCAAGCTTCTGCATGAAGGGAGAGGCCGGAATAGCTATTGAGGGCGAAGAGCCACTCTGCCCTGTATTTCCAAAAACAGAGATGTTGCTTTTGTTATTAGACATGCAAGAAAGATTGCCACCCCATGTAATAAGTAGAAAACCCAAGAATTACCAGCGATAGAAGAATGGCAGATGAAGATGATGGATTTTTCGGAGCTAGCCGACCTAACCGGAAGAGTCCGCGACCAGAAAGAGGAGGAGTATCAGGAAGAGTGGATTAAATTTAATGATTATTTAGTTAAATATGTTAAGTTAAATTAATTGAAAACAGCTTGCAGATACTTAATTGGTTTAGGATTTTATTTATGTTAAGTGATGAATGAATATGCTTAATTTCATAATGTGAAGATTTAAGGGTTTTAATGTTTAAGTTAAATTTTATAAGAACTGTGATTTGGAAAACCGTTAAAAGGATATGCAATGTTTATAATGTTGTGAAAACCAATAAAAAAAAAATTGAAATAGAAAGATCGCCACCCCATGTGTTTTCCATAGACAACGGAACAGTAACACACCTGATACTTTCTTCCTCTTCTTAAGGATAGCAAACCCCCTCCTGTTACAAGTTTTTCAAACAGAGTAGGGTATGGCAAGACTCCATTTGAATCCTTCCAACCAGCTTTCCCCAAACTTGTGCCCTCAGACGGTCTCCACTTCAGCCTCCACCTGCCCCACCCACTATGGCCAATGGTGAAGCATGATGGGACCTGTAGTCCCAATATTTAGAGACCATGCACTCATTGCCCTGGAGAATAGCCGTAGCAGCAAAACAAAAACCTCTCATCTGCTTCTGCCAGGGAGATTTAGCTACAGCAGGGATGGGGGCTCTGTGGCCCTCAAGATGTGGTTGGGTGCCAAATCCCATGAATCCAAGCCAACGGCCTTGGTCCTGTATACCTGAAGGAGCCTCTCCACCCCCATCGTTCAGACCGGACACTGAGGTCCAGCTCCAAGGGCCTTCTGGCGGTTCCCTCCCTGTGAGAAGTGAGGTTACAGGGAACCTGCCCTGTGGAACGCCCTCCCAGCAGATGTAAAGGCAATAAACAACTATTTTACTTTAATAAAACAACTGAAGGCGGCCCTGTTTAGAGAGGTTTTAAATGTCTGGTGCTGTATTGTTTTTAATATTCAGTTGGAAGCTGCCCAGAGTGGCTAGGGAAACCCAGCCAGATGGGAGGAGTATAAATAATAAGTTGTTATTATTATTATTATTATTATTATTATTATTATTATTATTATTAGGTGGCCAGTGCTCTGGGCCACAGATTCCCCATCTCTAACACAGAGGAAAACATCTATAAAGATGTTTAAAGATTCTTTTAAAGACTGTCTTCAGACAAAAAGACTTGATTCTCTTAAGGGAGTTCTTTTTGGATCATCTTTTAATAAAAAAAGTTTTTTTAATCTTTCCTCTTGTTATTTATTATAGAGGGAAGCATTTATAGTTCAAATGAGCACCCAATTTTGCCTGTGTGTTAGGGACAATGTGTGTCCCTAACACACATTGACAAAGCATCGCCTCACCTGATCTCTTCCCCCCAGGTGGCTTGCTAGGGGTCTTGAAAGCAGTTTCCACATCCATGGCTGAGAATTATTCTCTGGGGAGAGAGAGAAGAGTTATTACTGTACAGTCCCAATGGCTTTCCCCCCAGTTATCATCGCCATTATCTACCCACCATTCAACCCTAAGTTCCCAAGATGGGTTAGGGCACTTAAAACCCCACGTTAAAAGCAGTTTTAAACAACTTTCAATCATAAAAATTAAAGGTGATTGTGGTGAGGAGTTTTGGGAGCATTCGGGATGTGGGTGTGTAGGGACCATAGCTGTCAACGTTCCCCTTTTTCAAAGGGAAATTCCCTTATACCGAATAGGATTCCTCGCAAGAAAAGGGATAAGTTGAAAGCTATGGGACACGGGTGGCGCTGTGGGTTAAACCACAGAGCCTAGGACTTGCCGATCAGAAGGTCGGCAGTTCGAATCCCTGCGACTGAGTGAGCTCCCGTTGCTCGGTCCCAGCTCCTGCCAACCTAGCAGTTCGAAAGCACGTCAAAGTGCAAGTAGATAAATAGGTACTGCTCTGGCAGGAAGGTAAACGGCGTTTCCGTGCGCTGCTCTGGTTCGCCAGAAGCGGCTTAGTCCTGCTGGCCACATGACCCGGAAGCTGTACGCCGGCTCCCTCGGCCAGTAAAGCGAGATGAGCGCCGCAACCCCAGAGTTGGCCACGACTGGACCTAATGGTCAGGGGTCCCTTTACCTTTATGTGATAGATAGATAGATTCTTTATTGTCATTACACAAGTGCAACATTGCACAAGTGCAACGAAATTGGATGCCATCCCTTAAAAACAGCAAAAGCAACACAACAACAACAACCAAACAAACCACATTCCAGCCACACCCACACCCACACCCATCAAACTCCCAGGTCACACTATCGAGTTACTGCATTTAAGAAGGCCACAGCTCTTGGATAGAAACTATTTTTCAGTCTATTTGTCCTTGACTTGATGTTTCTGTATCTCCTGCCAGAAGGCAGTAGTACAAACAGACTGTGTCCCGGGTGAGATGCATCCTGCAGGATATTGTTTGCTTTCCTAAGACAACGGGAACCGTACAGTTCTTCCAAAGATGGGAGGGGATGACCAATAATCCTTTGGGCTGTGGTTATGACCTTCTGGAGCACCTTCCTCTTCCTAGCTGTACAGCTGGAGAACCAGGCACAAATACAGTATGTGAGAATGCTCTCTATGGAGCCTCGGTAGAAGGACACCAGCAGTCTCTCACTCAGATTGTTCTTCTTTAAAAGTCTGAGGAAATAAATTCTCTGCTGGGCCTTCTTCACCAGAGCAGTGGTATTTGCGCTCCAAGTCATGCCCTGATCGATAGTCACTCCCAAAAACCTGAATTCCGCCACCCTCTCCACCCGTTCCCCGTTGATATACAAGGGCTGAATGTCCGCCTTTTTTTTCCTGTAATCCACCACCAATTCCTTGGTCTTAGTCGTATTAAGAGCCAGATTGTTCTCTCCACACCAAGCACAAAGCCGCTCCACCTCGTCCCGATAGGCGGACTCATGTGGACTCATGTGGGGTTAGCACAGCTATTTTCCCACAAGTCAGCTTGTGATTGTAGAGTTAGAAGGGACCCCTAAGGGGCATCTAGTCCAACCCTCTGCAATGCAGGAATCTCAGCTGAAGCATCCATGACAGATGGCCATCCAACCTCTGATTAAAAACCTAATGGGGGGTCCCTTTATATGGTAGGGACTGGGGCTCCTGCAAACCCACTGCATCCCACTTCCTCATACATGGCCACCACGACCCCCCAATCCTACGAACCCCCCCCCCGAAGTACCTCTTCTAGGTTTCTAATTTCCACGGGGGCTGGGAGGAAATCCCTAAATGAACTCCCCCCCCCCAGCCAGGGTCCTTTGCAACCCCCAAAATAAAAAGCTGCGGGGGAGGTTTGGGAGGATGGGGGGGACAGTTAGGGGAGGATGGGGGACAGTTAGGGGAGGAGCTGGGTGGGACAGGGCTTGCGAGCCCCCCAAGGCCCTGCGCAATCCAAGAACCCCCCCATCATCACACCCCCTTCCTTGGGAACTTGGGGGGGCGACGTCCCGGGGTCGCTTTTCCTCCCTTTCCTTCCTTTCCTTGTTCGTGCGTTTTGAAGGGGGGGATGTCGCCCGACGCCCCCTCCCTCTGCGACCCCCGCCCCCCCTTGGATCTTCCTCCCCCCACCTGGGAGAGCCGGACGCCGCCCGCTCCCTGCGCAGCTGCCTCCGTTTGAATCTTGGCGGGAGCGGGAGGCGCCGACGGTGGCCGGCGAGGCTCAGGAAGGGGGCGGGGCGGGGGCGGGGCCAGGGAGGAGCTAGAGATAGGAAGGAACTGGGGGGCAAAGTGTTTAGTGGGGGCATTTGCAAGGGGGGGGGTAAGAGATGCTTTATCTTTCGGCGTCAGCGTTGCTTGTGCAGGTTCTTTGCTGTTCACTTGTGTTCCTACATATATTAAGTGAAATAGAAAGGGAGGCAGTGAGAGATTTTACTTTCTTGGGCTCCATGATCACTGCAGATGGTGACAGCAGCCACGAAATTAAGAGACGCCTCCTTCTTGGGAGAAAAGCAATGGCAAACCTAGACAGCATCTTAAAAAGCAGAGACATCACCTTGCCAACAAAGGTCCGTGTAAAAACAAAAAGAATTCCTTCCAGTAGCACCTTAAAGACCAACTAAGTCAGTTCTTGGTATGAGCTTTCGTGTGCATGCACACGTCTTCAGATACACTTCTTCAGGTCCGTGTAGTTCAAGCTATGGTTTTCCCAGTAGTGATGTATGGAAGTGAGAGCCTGTCTTCCACTGCCTCCCGCAGTTTGTTCAAACTCATGCTGGGAGCTTCGAGAACACTGTCCCACCATCTCGTCCTCTGTCGTCCCCTTCTCCTTGGGCCCTCCATCTTTCCCAACATCAGGGTCTTCTCCAGGGAGTCTTCTCTTCTCATGAGGTGGCCAAAATCCTGGAGCCTCAGCTTCAGGATCTGTCCTTCCAGTGAGCACTCAGGGCTGATTTCCTTCAGTATGGAGAGGTTTGACCTTCTTGCAGTCCATGGGACTCTCCAGAGTCTCCTCCAGCACCAGAATTCAAAAGCATCCATTCTTCGGCAATCAGCCTTCTTTATCGTGTATCTGAAGAAGTGTGCATGCACACGAAAGCTCATACCAAGAACTGACTTAGTTGGTCTTTAAGGTGCTACTGGAAGGAATTTTTTTGTTTAGCCTTCTTTATGGTCCAGCTCTCACATCCATACATCACTACTGGGAAAACTATAGCTTTAACTATATGGACCTTTGTTGGCAAGGTGATGTCTCTGCTTTTTAAGATGCTGTCTTCTGCATTACAGTGATGCGAAACACAACACTTTGGTGCCCATTTCTGGCTTTGGAGACATTGTTTACTCCTCTTCAACCATGGAGGCAATCCTACAGCTGCATTGAAACTAGAAACTCTGGCCTGTGTGAGAGAGGCCAAGAGAAACCTAAGGCTCTGAGCCTGGCCACTTCAGTGATATTCTCTTTAGAAGGAAACCTGTCTTCGGTTTCTGGATATACGAGGGCTGGGCCAACATGCAGGCTGAGTAATGGCTCAGTAAGGCATAAATCATTGTTCACTTAGGAACATAGGAATCTTTTTAAGATGCTGTCTAGGCCTGTCATTGCCCTTCTCCCAAGAAGCAGGCGTCTTTTAATTTCGTGGCTGCTGTCACCATCTGCAGTGATCATTGAGCCCAAGAAAGTAAAATCTCTCACTGCCTCCATTTCTTCCCCTTCTGTTTGCCAGGAGGTGATGGGCCCAGTGGCCATGATCTTCGTTTTTTTGATGTTGAGCTTCAGACCATATTTTGTGCTCTCCTCTTTCACCCTCAATAAAAGGTTCTTTAATTCCTCCTCACTTTCTGCCATCAAGGTTGCGTCATCTGCATATCTGAAGTTGTTGATATTTCTTCCGGCGATCTTAATTCCGGCTTGGGATTCATCCAGCCCAGCCTTTCGCATGATGAATTCTGCATATAAGTTAAATGAGCAGGGAGACAAAATACAGCCTTGTCATACTCCTTTCCCAATTTTGAACCAATCAGTTGTTCCATATCCAGTTCTAACAGTTTCAGTTTATTGGTTAATTTTTCTAGAGGGGACAGCTATGTGTTGATGTTCCTAAAGGCTGGCAGGATACAGATGGAGATGCGGGGCAAAGTCCCTGGCATTTCAGCCAGAAGCTCAGCAGCAGAGGAAAGAGGGCAGCGACCAGGGAGAAGAGTTGGTGGAGGAAGATCGGAAGAAATTTAAAGACTATTTACAGAAACATTGTAAAATTAATGAATGTTAGAAGGATGTTGGAATGAAGCTATGTGGTTTTAGCAGAAATGTTATAAAGGATTAGGAAAAAACAGACTGTTAATTGGTGAAAGGAGGGAAAGGAAAGTTACATTATATTAAGATAAATTACAGGACCAAAATTGGAAAAGATGGAAAGGATTTGCTGAAATAGTTAACCGAACTAGAATACAAAAAAGGGAGGTGTGAGGAGGTCAAGGAAACAAGCAAATGAAAGATAACTTATGGGAAGATTCCTTGTGTTTTTTAAAATGGATTTTTTTTTTCTGTTTTCTTCTTTTCCTTTTCCTTCCATTTTAATTTTTTTTCCTTATTGTGATGTGTTGTTTTGTTTTTGTTTAATATGGTGTTTTTACTTTTTCTTTTTGTAACCTTTAAAACTTTAATAAATATTATTTAAAAAAAAAAAGGAAAGAGGGCAGCGGAGGGCAGAGGAAAGCGAAGCCTGGGCAGAAACGGAGGAAGAGCGCCCCTTCCGGCGGAGACAGGAATTGCGCTTAGGGCAGCGGGCGGCGGAATGACGGAGGCAGGGAGGCGGGCGCAAGTAGAGAACAGCGCCTGCAGCCCTCCTGAGGTTTCTCCCGAGTCCCGCCCAATCAGAAGCTTCCAGGCAGAGTGGGTGGGCGGGAGCCGCCCATCAATCAATAGGGAAGGCGGGCACCGGGAAGAATTAAAGGATCCGTATTGGACTCCATGCCAAGAGTGACAGTGCTCGCTACCAATTGGGCGCCGGGGGATCGCGCGCGTCAGAGGATGCCGTACCTTCCGCGTATGCCGGCGACGTCACGGGAGGGCCGATCTCGCGACGCCGTCACGTGCCCAGAGGCGGCGGCGCCCGTTGCCTCTCCCAAGATGGCTCCGCGGGAGCGAGGAGCCGCGGAAGGAGGGAGGGGAGCGCCTTGGTGACGTCACGGGGACCGATCTCGCGACGCCGTCACGTGCCCAGAGGCGTCGTCGTCCTTTGCCTCTCCCAAGATGGCTCCGCGGGAGCGAGGAGCCGCAGAAGGAAGGAAGGAGGGAGGGAGGCGAGCGGCTTGCTGACGTCACGGGTGGGCTGATCTGCCGCGGCGAGCGGGAAGGCGGGGGCGGGGCGAGGTACGGAAGCCGGCGAGGGCGGACCGGGCGCGCGCGCTGTGAGGGAGCTGCCCGGCGGCGCCTGTCACGGCGGCGAGGCGCGTCTCTCTCTCTCTCTCTCTCCCCGACAGCCTCCGCCATGGCCGGCTACGAGTACGTGAGCGCCGAGCAGCTGGCCGGCTTCGACAAGTACAAGGTGGGCGCGCTGAGGGGGCGGCGGGGGACCGGCTGGATGACCTTTGGGGACCCCTTCTCCCTTCCCCCTCGTTCTCCGGGCTGCACGCGGGACCCGCCCTGACTCTCAGGCGCCGGAGGGGCCTCCTGCCTTTCCCCTCACAGGGCCGGCCTTGGAAGGCCCCCTCACCCCTTCTCTGGCCGGGCGCCTGCGGAACTCCCCGCTACTGCTCCCCGCTGGGCAGCGACGCAGAAGGGAGCGAGCGAGCGGCTGCCGCGTGTTTGCCGGTTCTCACGTGCCCGGGCTGCAAGATGGGCAGAGCCGCTTGGGTGGCTCCCTCGTGCAGCCGCTTCCACGCCGGCCCTCCGGGGTCTCTTCGGAAGCCGGCGGGGTGGGGGCGGTTAGGGGGTCCAGCGAGGACCCGGGAGAGACCCTTCGGCTGGACTGCGTAGCTCCTTGGGCCTCGCCGCCCGACCTCCTTCGCAGGGTTGTTGTGAGGGTGGGAGGAGGAGGCTGGAGAATGCCCTGGAGGCCCCCTTGAGCTCCTTGACCCCAGTCAGTTGATAGGGCTGTAGAGTTGGGAAGAGACCCCCTAGGGTCATCTAGTCCAACCCCAGGCAATGCAGGAAATATGCAGTGGTACCTCGGGTTACAGACGCTTCAGGTTACAGACTCTGCTAACCCAGAAATAGTACCCCAGGTTAAGAACTTTGCTTCAGGATGAGAACAGAAATCATGCTCCGGCAGCAGCAGGAGGCCCCATTAGCTAAAGTGGTGCTTCGGGTTAAGAACAGTTTCAGGTTAAGCACGGACCTCCGGAACGAATTAAGGACTTAACCCGAGGTACCACTGTAATGGGACGCGGGTGGCGCTGTGGGTTAAACCACAGAGCCTTGGGCTTGCTGATAGAAGGTCGGCGGTTCAAATCCCCGCGACGGGGTGAGCTCCCGTTGCTCGGTCCTTGTTCCTGCCAACCTAGCAGTTCGAAAGCTCGTCAAAGTGCAAGTAGATAAATAGGTACCACTCTGGCAGGAAGGTAAACGACGTTTCCGTGCGCTGCTCTGGTTCACCAGAAGCGGCTTAGTCATGCTGGCCACATGACCCGGAAACTGTACGCCGGCTCCCTCGGCCAATAAAGCGAGATGAGCGCCCCAACCCCAGAGTCGGCCATGACTGGACCTAATGGTCAGGGGTTCCTTTATCTTACCACTGTAATCAGATAGAATTGTAGGACGGATTCTCATTAATGATTCCCACGTTGGAAGAGAGTGTATGGGGGCAGCTGCAAGCGCATGAGAATCCTCTCCTGCAGTGAGCAAGGGGCAGCCTGCGCATGGTCTCCACCCAGAGGACTTGTGACAACTTTTGGGTTATTCAGGTTTCTCCTTCTTAGCCCTGTGGTGCCGAGGTTCGTGAGGGACCTTACACATCCCCAAAGGGTCAACATTTGTTCTTCTCCTCCGTCCCCATCCCTGCAAAATTTTAATTTTGCCAGACATGTTCTGACTGTCAGGGCTTCATCTGGCGAAAGAGCCATGTGGGAATAAATGGTGGAATTGCGAAATCTCAGTGGCTTAGTTCAAGAAATACCAAATGTTCTTTCCTTTGGCAAGGAGCAGATTGCAGGGCGTGGCTGGTAGTTACAACTCGGTGGCGGAGCAGTCGTGGGTTCAATTCCCATCCTCTCCAAGTCGGGCTCAAAAAGACTCATTGTCCAAAGTCCTGCGAAGCCATCGCCTGTCAGCTAGAGGAACAGTGAGCATGACTCAGTATTTATACTCCTTTTTGGCAAGGAGCACAAAGTGGTGTACCTACTTCGCCTCATGGCAACCCTGTGATATTTAGGGGGGCGGTTATACATCATGGCGAAGTGGGTGTTTGAATCCTGCTCTCCCAGGTCATGGTCTGGCACTCTACCCACTACACCACACTGCCTTTCTTAGCAACGTATGGCCAAACCACTCCTGCCTTTCCTCCCAATCTTGGAGCGGGGTAGAGATGCCTATGAAACTCCAGGACTGATCACCACCAACTTTTGCAGCTCCCAGGCTGCGAAGGAGGCTCATCTCCCCACGCTCCCCAGATGATTATATGAGTCAGGGGAGAACCATGTTTGCCACCTTGAGCTATTTGGAGAGGAAGGTGGGATAAAAATGTCATCCTGAGCATCTCGGAGCTCCTTGGCTGAGTGGTAGCCAAATGGGCGGCTTCATTTTCCCAGTGAAAGGATGACTGGAGTCTTGCCTGAGACACCTGGAGCACATTGCCCAAGAGAGGACCACACAGGCTAGCTGCAGGCCTCCTGCTCTTGTTGGAAAATGAGATTGGGATGGGGCTTCCTTAGGCACAAACTGTGCAGAGGCAAAGGCAGCCTGTCATCCTTTTTTATCTTTGTGAACAAGGCTAGTCAAAAATTGTGCATCCCTGTAGATGAGTGGTTGGAGTGGAGGAAACCATTTCGGTTTGCAAAACAGACCCAGTAGTGGGGTTTTCCTACAAGTGTCTGTTACTCTCCTGATGATATTTTAGGGATTGGGGTTGTTGAAATACAAGGGGGGCATGTAACCAACTGCTTCTCTGTGTCCCCAGTCTGTTCCCCCTTCTCTTTCTCCCCCCCCCCCAACCGCTTACTGTTCTTCCTGTTTCCATCCTCCCTTCTCACAAAGGCGAGGCCCAGCATAAATGTTTGTCCTCAGAGGTGAAAACTCACACTGCCCTATGCGCAGGTGGTTTTGCTCAATGCCCCCTCGCTTTTCTCTCCTGCTGTTGTCCCCTTGAGCAAGCGCATTTATATACTATAAAACCCTTAATTTTTCTGGTGCTTTGGAGGGTCGGAGGAGTGTTTTCTTGTTTTTCTTGTTGTTTTTTACTTCTTTAAATCTTGGGGTAGATAGAATGTCTGTCTTTCCTTTCAGTAGGGCAGTTTTGCAGTCAGAACGGCTGGCCGGTCACCATGGTTCTGCAGTCCGTAGGGACTGTGGTTTTCTGCACAAATCATTCCTCTAAAAATCCACCTCTGCGCCGTCACCCACGTCACGTTCAACTTGCATGGTCGTAGTTGCTGAACCTTAGGCTTAGGAAGGCATCCTGTATTGTCTGTGGTGCAGCTTGCCCCCTTAGGAATAAACCTTTTTGCTTCCATCTGCACATTTCTGCCATATGTGAGACTCAAACGGTCAGACTTCCTTTCTCTAATAGAAGCTGGTTCAATAAGAGACAGAGATTTCCCAGTTTTGAATATTGCTCCGTGGTGCCGACACTCTTATCTGCACGTCTTGCCATTTTTGACGATAGCTGTGGATTTGCAGTGGCCTGATTATTACCAGCTTAACTTGAGGGGGCCAAGTCACTTGAGATTTTTGAATTGCTCTTGAGAGTTATAGGAATGAGCTGATTATCTGAGAGGCAGCCTTTTTTGGGGGGGGGACGCAGCCCCCTTGTCAACAGGGGGAGCTCATGTCTGCATCTTAGAACGTGAGACGAACCCTGCAGGATCACACCAAAGGCCCACCTGGTCCAGAATTCTGTTTTCTTCTGTTATCTGGTATTCAGAGACATTATGAGTACAGTATGAGTACAGTAGTAGCTTTTGATAGGTTTAGCCTCCATGATGCTCTCTAAACTATGGTTACCAGATTTTTTTCAATGAATCCGGGGACACTTTTTTTTTTTTAAAGCTGAGTAGCAACAGGGGTGCAGGTGGCGCTGTGGGTTAAACCACAGAGCCTAGGACTTGCCGATCAGAAGGTTGGTGGTTCGAATCCCCGCGACGGGATGAGCTCCCGTTACTCAGTCCTTGCTCCTGCCAACCTAGCAGTTCGAAAGCACTTCAAAGTGCAAGCAGATAAATAGGTACTGCTCCGGCGGGAAGGTAAACAGCGTTTCCGTGCGCTGCTCTGGTTTGCCAGAAGCGACTTAGTCATGCTGGTCATATGACCCAAAAGCTGTACGCCGGCACCCTCGGCCAATAAAGCGAGATGAGCACCACAACCCCAGAGTCGGCCACGACTGGACCTAATGGTCAGGGGTCCCTTTACCTTTACCTAGCAACAGGGAGTCAGTAGTGGGGATGGTGAGGAAAAAGACCCTGGGCCCAAGCACACATGCATATTGTATAAAGGTGCAAAGCCCTTTCGCACCCTGTGAAACATAAATGCACAGAGTTTTTAAAAAACTGGGCAACGCTCGCCCGCCCACAACTCTTGAGCCTCCCCCCCATCAGTCAAAACAAAGGGGGAAGGAGATCTATACTGCCAGACATCCCCGATTCTCCTTCAGCAGTGGCAGCGGCAGTCAGCAGCCTGGAGCCAGCCTGGTAGTGCAGTTGGCTCTGGCTGGCTTCAGGAGCTGTTCGCTGCTGTGGCGCCCAATACTTTTCCTCGCCAGAAGTCCATATATGACATGTCTTGTGCATAACACATCATATGAGGACTTCCGGTGAGGAAAAATGGGGGGCGCCATGGCAGCGAGCAGCTCCTGAAGCCAGCCAGACCCAACTGCACTACCAGGCTGGCTCTGGGCTGCTGACTGCCACTGCCATGTTTCCCAGGGACAGATTTGCAAATCTGGGGTCATTCCAGAGACGGAATTTGTTCAGGGACATATTTGCTAATCTGTGGACCATCCCCGGGAAACAGGGACATCTGGTAACCCTGCCTTAAATGTCTGTTTAAGCCGTTGAAGTTGATGGTAGTTGCAACATCTAAAGAGTATCAGATTCCATAGTTTAGCCGTGTATATATTATGTGAAGATGGTTTTCTGATCATTTTGGTTGCCTTTTTTTGCTCCTTTCCCACCTTCTATATTCTAATATCCTTCTTAGATGCAAGAGCCAGAATCAGTGAATTGGATCAGAAACAGATTGAAAGGTCTTTTGACTCACAGTGCTACAGCCTGTTAAAATCCTTTTCTCCCTGTCAAAACAGGCTAACCACCTAATTGTAGTTTCTGTGGGGCTTCAGTTTTGATTTCCAAGAAAGCAAATAAGAAACCAAATAACAGGAGACCTAGGAACTTTAAGCTGCCTGAGGACAAAATCAGATATTTTTTTCAGTTAGGAAATTGGAGCTTATAACTGTGATGGTCACCAAGAAAAAACAGATAATGTGTAGGCAATTTCCGTTGAAGGTGAAGGCTGTCCGGATTAAACTTTCATTAGACACACAACACAGTTGTTTGTCCCTCTCTCCTGACCTCATTTTCATTGGTTTCGTTGCCAGGGAAAATACCCAAAAGCCTGTCTAGAAAGATTTATATAGCTCCTGCCCCGACCCATATTGGGGCAGCCGGAATAATACTTTCACAAGGATAAGTCAGTACACATGCACACAGATTTAATAATTCATCCTCTTAACGAAACCTGATTTCTGGAAAATCTGAATATTCTGTAGTGATTATAACAGACCATAATTCAGTCGGCAGAGATATGCATGTTTTTGGAAATTTTGAATAAGACACTTTCTGGAAAATTTTCTAATAATCCTAAATCAATCAGAATCCAACTGGCATGTCTAGATTATTTATAATTTAATGCTTCCCTCATCCAACCTCATCCAACCCCAAGTGTTCACACACATTCATAAAACACATTAGTGCGCATTATATATTGAATGCTTTCAAGGGTTGGTCACCTGGAAAATTGAATCACAACTTTCAGATTGTCCAACTTGACTGCTGCACTCTTTTTTTTATTCATTTAACGGATTAATTTCACAAATTAATTTCTAGAAGTGGAACATGTTATTTGGTAAAACGAGGTACCGGTAATGGGAAAATTTCCAGCCCTTTCACTGGTGCTCAAGTTACTCTGTTGATTTTTTTGCCACTAAATTGCATTGTGGTTTAATGAGTGGTAACAGGATTCCCTCCCCACCAGCTGCCCCCTGTGTCTTCTGTGGGGTAGAAGCTTGCCCCAAGCAGATGGGGCTGTGCAGCTTCCTTCGCAATTGACTCGAACTCTGCAAGATTCAATTAAAGAGTTGATTGCAGGTTTTCCTGTTGGAGCTTAAACTGAATACTCATACGAGGTTATCCTGGGGACACCGATCTGATGGTCTTTAATTGCAATAGCCCCATCGAACTCCACAGCATGGGTGGCAGCCCGGGCTTGCTCTACTCAGAGTACACTCCTTGAAATTAATATACATGACTTTTGTTTATTTATTTAGAGCATTTGGCACCCTGCTCTTCAGCCAAAAAGGCTCCCAATGGAAACAATACAGTCCCTCCCCTCAGGCTTACAATCTAAAACCCACAGCACACAAGGAAAAAGGAAGAAGGAGGGATGAGGAAAATTAAAACTCAGGCACCAGATTCTAAACCAGGGGTCGGCAAAGTTTTTGTGGCTTGGGCCGGTTCACAGTCCTGCAGATGGCGCAGTGGGTTGGAGTGTGTGTGTGTGTGTGTGTGCACGCATGCACAGACGCTATTCCTAGCGTGGAGGAGGCATGCACAGCTTCTCATTGGCTTCAGGAGCTTCCTGCAGCCAATGGGAAGCCGGCCAGTGTCACGGAAGGCAGTCCCCGTGCCAGTTTAGTGCGGCACACGGGAGCTGACCGAGTGGGCGGCGGGGGTCCATGGGCTGGTTAAATGACCCCCACGGGCCGCTTGTGGCCCATGGGCCTTAGGTTGCCGACCCCTGTTCTAAACACTTGCTCCGATAATGATCTGCTGGCATAGTTCAGGGGTAAGAGGTTCCTGATGGAGCGAGCTCTGCTTCTCAGGTCTTCCGCTGTGGCGGATCTGCTCTGGGACTTTGTTGGATACAGCCCTGTGTTTCGGAATACCAGCTGGTGGGAATCACAGGTGGGGAGAGTGCTGCGCTTGGGTTCGAATCCTGCTTGTGGGTTTCCCTTTGGGGCATCTGCTTGGCCGCCGTGAGAACATGATACTAGACTAGATGGTCCATTGACCTGGCCCAGCAAGCTCCTTTTATGTCCTTAAGTGAAACTTCCTGGTAGCAAAACAGCCTTCTAGAGCAGACACCCCAGTGTTTGTCTCTTCGGGAAGCCTTTTTTCCTGTCGGAGCCGAGGTTGGATTGTAGAGCTCTGCTGCCTGTTTTCTTCAGGGGTTCTAGGTAAGCAAGGAATTTTCCTGCCCTCTCACACACGCCTTTGCACACTCCCCAAAACAAAGAGGCATTGTGCGGCAGCCCTGGCTTCTTAACGTTCAGAGTCCAAGCTGACGCTGCCGTCCTGTGACCCTGGCTCGCTCTCTGGATCCTACTTCTTCTCCAGGATGCAAAGTCCTCCACTCTTCCGGCTTCCAGCTCGATGCCTCTGGGTGGAGAGTTTAAGGGGAGCAATCAGTTCGCTTCATTCACTTGGACATGAGAACAAGCTGTTGCTGGAACGAGTGGGAGGTTTCCGAGAAGCCGAAGCAGAACTGAATGCTGTGTTAAACGATGGTTTTTCATGGGGCAGCTTTTGCCTCTTATTATTAGGAAGCATATGGAGAACACCAAGATAAGCATGTGGCAACAATACCTTCATCTTCTCATGCCCTGGTATCTGTGTTCTCCATTCAGTCCGCACCCCAAAATCTGCACCCATTTGTCATGGTTTTATTAGGTTTACTGGAAAGCCGTTTGCTTAAGTCAAGCAATTCCTAAGCAATCAAATAAATATAATGACTAACTTGTAGCAGAGCAAATTCAGTGTATGTCTCCTCACCTTTCCTCCCGAAGGTATGTGCACTTTGGCCCCAGGTATACGAAGCTGGGTATATCACAACAGCTGAAAACCTGTGCGTTGTCAGGGCTCAGAAACCATGCCTCTGTTGAATTGGCACGCCAAGCTTTTGCCTTTTAAGAGCTGGGAATCTTTTAGCAAGAGGAAGGGGTGGAATCGTGGGGCTTTAGAGTTGGAAGGGACCCCAAGGCTCACAAAGTCCGACCCTCTCCTCCTCCATGTATTTGTCTAATGCTCTTTTAAAGCCATCGAGTCTGGTGGCAATGCCTGCCTACAGGAGTGCACTGCTGGAATAAATTCTTTTATCTGTCCTGAGCCTTCCAACATTCAGCTTCTTTGGGGCTGATGGGAGTTAGGAGTCCCAACAACATTTGGAGGGATGCACAGTTCCCTCTTCTGCATTGTTGTTGTTGATTAGTCGCTTAATCATGTCCGCCTCTTCGTGACCCCCTGGACCAGAGTACGCCAGGCCCTCCTGTCTTCCACTGCCTCCCGCAGTTTGGTCAAACTCATGCTGGTAGCTTCAAGAACACTGTCCCACCATCTCATCCTCTGTCTTCCCCTTCTCCTTGTGCCCTCCATCTTTCCCAACATTTTTCCAGGGAGTCTTCTCTTCTCGTGAGGTGGCCAAAGTCTTGGAGCTTCAGGATCTGTCCTTCCAGTGAGCACTCAGGGCTGATTTCCTTCAGAATGGAGAGGTTGGATCTTCTTGCAGTCCATGGGACTCTCAAGAGTCTCCTCCAGCACCACAATTCAAAAGCATCAATTCTTCGGCGATCAGCCTTCTTTATGGTCCAGCTCTCACTTCCATACATCACTACTGGGAAAACTATAGCTTTAACTATATGGACCTTTGTTGGCAAGGTGATGTCTCTGCTTTTTAAGATGCTGTCTTCTGCATTACAGTGATGCGAAACACAACACTTTGGTGCCCATTTCTGGCTTTGGAGACATTGTTTACTCCTCTTCAACCATGGAGGCAATCCTACAGCTGCATTGAAACTAGAAACTTTGGCCTGTGTGAGAAGAGGCCAAGAGAAACCTAAGGCTCTCACCCTGGCCACTTCAGTGATATTCTAGACCTCTTTAGAAGGAAACCTGTCTTCGGTTTCTGGATATACGAGGGCTGGGCCAACATGCAGGCTGAGTAATGGCTCAGTAAGGCATAAATCATTGTTCACTTAGGAACATAGGAATCTGTGCACATGGTGGACGGATGCCAGGGAAAGCAGCACAAAAACAAATTCTGAAACTGCACCGTTTTCGGAGGAACAGGAAGCTGCCATATACAGATGAAGGATATTCCCAGTTCCACCTGGCTTGACCCTGGGACCTTCAGTGAAGCAGATGCTCTCCTGCTACTGCCCTTGGTGAAGGGAAGAAAGGGGCAGGATGACAGTACTTCAGAAAGATACACAGGGACACTTGCCGTCCGGTTGTATTAAAGCCAAAATGTAAACATCAAATTAAGATGCCCATCCCATAATATCAGACATACAGGGCTGGCTTGTGGCTGCTGCATTTCTTACAGTTTACTACTGCAGTCTCATATACGGCACACTTAACATTCCCTTGGGATCTGCAAGACTAAAAATAATTTGCTCCCTTTAGTGTGCTACCTTTATGTTCAGCAAAACAACTGTCAGCTGATTTGAGAAAAGGGCGCATGGGAGGAGGAATCCTCTCCTATCCTGTCCTCTCCAAACCCAGGAAGGTGTTAACGCACATGAAGTCTTGTTGGCTGTAGGATTTCATCTCAGTTTGCAGTTCAGAGAAGGTCATGTGTGCCTCCACCACCAAGCAAGTTATTTTGATGTGGAGCTTATTTTGATGGAGTTATTTTGATGTGGAGCGAATCGTTGTTGTGGGATTTGTAGTTGTTGTAAGGATAAAAGCAGGTGGCGGGGGGAGAGAAGAGAACCACGTAGTCTATGCTGCTGGGATTACTGGAATTCTTGACTCGTGTTTTTAGTGAGAGGAAGGAGGAAATTATAAAGGGGGAAGATGATGCAGCGATGCATAGGTGAGAGTCTTGTGGCGAACGGAGTGAGGATCCCAGGACTGTGGAACTGGCGCACAGTGGCAAATAGAAATTGCTCTTTTTAAAAATAGGCTTGACCTGTGGTGCAAGATTTCCAAGGAGCAGCATCCTTTGGTCTGCAGGAGGGGGAAAGGATGAGACATTGGCAGCCACCCTGGGACCAGGACAGCAGGAAGCTAGGATGGAGATTGCAAGCACAGTTTAAGAACGTATGAACTGCTCTAGGGCAAACATATCACACATTCACATCTGAAAGCAAGGCTGCTGGCTGCTTGGGTGTGGTTCTGTGTTTGGGGGGCAGGAGGGCGAGGTGGCGGTGGATGCGTGGGTAAGCAAGAATCCAAAAGACTTGGGAGGAGGGAAGAGTGATGCAATGGCTGATAGCTGGAGAAGGAGATTGGGTCAGGGACTGCCTCTTTTGTAACTTTTGATTACAGGTAGCTGTTGGCAATGTTGCAGGTGTTTCTTGAAGCTCACTTGGGATTGGAAGCTAGCCAGGAAGGTTGGGCAGGGCCACTTTCTCTGCAACTCAAGGAGCAAGCTGGGGATTGGCATGCGCTATCTTGAGGTTGTAATTGAGGTGTCCCATTCCCACCACCACCAAAAAAATCATAGTTCAGCTGCATTGTGTAATATACCACAGACCCAGGCAGCGGTCAATGTGGGTTTTGAGGGAGGGCAGGGTGGTGGTAGGTGGTGCTGTGGATAAAACCTCAGTGCCTAGGACTTGCCAATCGTATGGTCAGCGGTTCAAATCCCCGCGACAGGGTGAGCTCCCGTCGTTCGGTCCCAGCTCCTGCCCACCTAGCAGTTCGAAAGCACTCTTAAGTGCAAGTAGATAAATAGGTACCGCTCCGGCGGGAAGGTAAACGGCGTTTCCGTGTGCTGCGCTGGTGCTGGCTCACCAGCTGCAGCTTCGTCACGCTGGCCAAGTGACCTGGAAGTGTCTTTGGACGGCGCTGGCTCCCGGCCTCTAGAGTGAGATGAGCACGCAACCCTAGAGTCGGACACGACTGGCTGTACGGGCAGGGGTACCTTTACCCTTTACCTTAGGGTGGTTGTAGAGATGATATGATTGCATCAGCCTATTGACTTGACTTCCTTTTGGTGATTTTATGTGTGTCCTTCTGGTGGTCATGTAGCCACCTGTCATGGGCCCTGTGAGTTAAAGCTGCTTGCAGCCAGCTTCTCCATCCTAGGCCCACACAACATGTGCTAGGAAAGAGTTTAGGCCCTGCAGGGCGATCGGGTGGGTTCTTCTCAGTTGCCCTGCCTGCGCTTTGGAGATGCATTTGTCTCCTTTACTGGTGACATTCCAAGTCGAAGTGCTTTGTCCTGGCAAGCCTTTGGTTGGCTCTTAGAGTCTATTCTTGTTTGACTTTTCTGCCAGCCTGTTTCCTTGACAGTATTTGATTTATATTGTCTGCCTGTCTCCTGGGAATTTTTTGTAGTGTGCCTCTTTATTGACGTGTGTGTGTGTGTATGTGTCATCTTCTTGTGAGCCACCTTGAGTGCCTCACGTGGAGCAGGGATATAAACCAGGAGTGAGGAACCTGTGGCTCTCCAGATAATGCTAGACTACAACTTGTAACAACTCCCACAATGTGTGAAAAGGATCTGGGGGTCTTAGTAGACCACAAGCTTAACATGAGCCAACCATGTGATGCAGCACCAAGAAAAGTGAATGCTATTCTAGGCTGTATCAACAGATGTTGAGTGTCTGTATCAAGGAAAGTAATAGTACCGCTCTCTTCTGCCTTAGCCAGACCCCACCTGGTGTCCTGTGTCCAGTTTTGGGCGCCACAATTTAAGAAGGATGTTGACAAGCTGGAAGGTGTGCAGAGCAGGGCAATCAAGAGGTTCAAGGGTCCGGGAACTAAGCCGTATGAGGAGCGGTTGAAGGAGCTGGGTATGTTTAGGCTGGAAAAGAGGAGACTGAGAGGAGATAGGATAGTCATTCGAAAGGCTTCCCCAGGGAAGATGACGCGAGTTTGTTGTCTCCTGCTCCGGAGGACAGAACCCAAACCAATGGCTAATAATTGCAAGAAGGGAGATTCTGACTAAACACCGGGGATAATTTCCCGACAGTCAGAGCTGTTTGACAGTGGAACGGTCTCCCTCGGGAGGTGGTGGACTCTGTTTCCCTGGAGGTTTTTAAGCAGAGTTCGGATGGTCACCTGCCATGGAAGCTTCAGTTGAGATCCCTGCACTGCAGAGGGTTAGGCTGCACAATTTCATGGTCCTTTGGTGAGCCTGGCTGGGGCTGATGGGAACTGCAGTGCCGCAACGACTGCAGAGGAACAGGCCAGGGAATGTTGGTTGTGGCTTCCCAGGGTTTCTTTCCAGGGACTCTTCTAGCCCTACCTGGATATTGTTCCTACAAAGGTGCCTCGGAAGCTACCTGTTGTTGAGTCAGAGCGCTGGTCCATCTAGCGCAGCACTGATTTGCAGTGGGTCTCTGGGGCTTCAGACAAGGAATCTGCCTGGAGATGGTGTGGGTTGAACCTGGGTGTGATTCAGGCGCTGCACCCACTGAGCAATGCACCTTCCCTGGGGAAGCGTTCTTAGATGAGCAAGCAGGCAGAGGTGCATTGCAGTAAACTGCCCTTTTCTTGCTAAGTGAGCTGTAATTAGCTGGGCAGTCTGGCTGACTTTTAATTTATGAGCAGATCTGCGCAGGTGACCAGCACCTCCCTACCATTCTCCTCTGACTTTCTGGGGGCCCATTTGGGAAATTCCTTTTTGCATGTTGCAAGATTGCTACTTTTCCGAATTGGGTGTAAAGTGTGAAACATCCCGCGTGAAGCAGGATGGATTTTTTCAGGGCTAAGCTACCAGACTGATGATCCTCTTTTGAATGTCTGCAACCAGAGAGGGGTTTTTTATTGGGGGGGGGGGGGTGTTCCGATAATCGGAGAAGGGAGGTGAGTGTGACATTTCTCGCTCTTCTTGTCCATCTCCTTGCCTCTCTTGAGCCCAGCCCACCTGCCTCCGTCTCCTTGGATAGAATAGTACCGGTTTCCGGAATTGATTTTGTACACTAATATCCTCCCTTTTCCTTCTGTCGGCGGTAGCTTGCTGCCTCTTATTTATTACTGTCTAGCCACGGTGTTTGTTCTGTCCTGCCTTTCATTGAATACATGCCCCCAGGAAGGTTTCGCAAAAAGAGCAGGAACAATAAGTGCACAATAAGCAGACTGTGGAACAATAAAATGGTCTGTGGTGTCATTAAGCATGCATAGTTCAAGTTGGTTAACTGCATGCTGGGATAAAGCTGTCTTTGTTGCCCGCCGATAGGCAGGCAGCGAAGGAGCCTGGGTGGGCCCCGTTGTGCTGGGAAGGCAGGCAGGAAGCCTCCATCTCCATCATTCTCCCTCCAGCAAACTTGAAAGAGCAAAAGCAATAAGGAAATTTCATTAGAGAGGGACAAGGGCAGGTATAGGCAAACTCGGCCCTCCAGATGCTTTGGGACTACAACTCTCATCATCCCTGACCACTGGTCCTGTTAGCTAGGGATGATGGGAGTTGTAGTCCCAAAACATCTGGAGGGCTGAGTTTACCTATGCCTGGACAAGGGGAAGGCCACTCTGAAACCAAATTGGACGGGAATGGTAAGTACTGTGTACTGTTCTGGTCTCCTCACCTCAAACAAAGACATTAAAGACCTGGAAAGGCTTCGAAAAGGGGAAGCAAAATGATCAAGGAGATGGAGCAACTGGTGTTGTTGTTGTTGTTGTTTAGTCGTGTCCGCCTCTTCGTGACCCCCTGGGCCAGAGCATGCCAGGCTCTCCTGTCTTCCACTGCCTCCCGCAGTTTGGTCAAACTCATGCTGGCCACTTCGAGATCACTGTCCCACCATCTCGTCCTCTGTCGTCCCCTTCTCCTTGTGCCCTCCATCTTTCCCAACATCAGGGTCTTTTCCAGGGAGTCTTCGCCTCTTCATGACCCCCTGGACCAGAGCACGCCAGGCCCTCCTGTCTTCCACTGCCTCCCGCAGTTTGGTCAAACTCATGCTGGTAGCTTCGAGAACACTGTCCCACCATCTCAGCTTCAGGATCCGTCCTTCCAGTGAGCACTCAGGGCTGATTTCCTTCAGAATGGAGAGGTTGGATCTTCTTGCAGTCCATAGGACTCTCAAGAGTCTTGTCCAGCACCAGAATTCAAAAGCATCAATTCTTCAACGATCAGCCTTCTTTATGGTCCAGCTCTCACTTCCATACATCACTACTGGGAAAACCATAGCTTTAACTATATAGTTAATGCTATAGTTAAAGCAACTGGTGAGGAAATGTTAAAATGTTTGCAGTGGGCCCATGCAGAGTGTTTGGTAAAATTCCTCCCCCAGTTGCAGCCCACAAATAGCGAGAAGAGTTTTGGCTCACCCCTGGTATAAGCTGCTCTTCTTCTGAGAAGTTCCAGGTAGCTGCTCAGCTTGACTATTTCCCTGTAAGGTGCATTATTGTGCTGTGTTTGCTATTTCCACATGCAGCACATTGCAATTGTGTCATTTTTTTATTTGTAGGTTCCTTGCAGGAGGGACCTGTTTTCTTGCTGACCTGTCTTAAGGTCACCTGGTGAGCTCTTGGCTGAGGAGAGGAGGAGAGCCACAGCTTACCCGCATAAAAATCCCAAACTTTGGCATGCCATGCTTGCTCCATCATCAGTTCACCTTTAGGTTGGGAAACAATTTGGGGCATCTCCTGAGGAAGTTGGACCTCAGTGACGTGGGGGGCTGCTAGAACTGCTGTGCGTGCGTGGATGCAAAAAGGAGCCATTAATACAGGAGTTCGACAGAACTGGCGTCCTCCTCAGCTCGCATGTGCAGTCCTTTCCTCCCGGACAAGAGATGCGCCAGGAGCTGTTCAAGGTCTCCTGCTCTGCTTCGCAGCAGTTTGCTCAGGGAAATACCTTTGATCATCGTGGAAACTGAACGATTTCCACGTAGGAACTTCAAATATTTGTTTTATTTCAGTGGCCGACAAAACGGAGATTAAATTTTAACAGTCAGGCATTTCAGCTCCTGCCTCCATCAGGTCCTCTGACGTGAATCAAAGGATGCTGTTGCCAAGGTGATTTTGCTGCAACCTGCCAGAACCCAAACTTGTATGAAGCCCCCAAGCAGGGTGGATTTGATTTAAATGAAATCGATTTAAATCACGATTTAAATCACTAGTCAGTAAGACTTGATTAAATTCATTTTTTTACAGACTGGTTCAACCTTGCTGGTATAATCTTAATATTTACAACCAGATGAAGCTTTTGTTTTTGGAGTCATAAATTTTCAGAGTAGTTTTTACAGTTATATCAAAAATTACTGATTTGGTTATACCATTAAAAATACATAGACAGATAATTGTTATTGTTCATATTTGGACAACTTTTCTGCTGTACTTTATTGGAGAAAAATAACCATTTCCTTAATAACAATTTAAACAATTTATTTAACTAAAACAACCCCTCCTGCCTCTTTTCCAGGAGGCGGCCAGCTCTCTGAGTGTCTGTCCCTTGTATTGGGCTCTGAGAACAGGCTGAGGATTCTGAGTGTCCTTCGCATTCGTCTGCCCATTGGTCTCTCTCTGCCTGAGCAGAAGGAGATTGTCTGGGATGTGGCACTGAGCGCCCCTGAACTGCTGTCCTACGGAACAGGGTGGCACACTTTGTGGCTGCCATGACAACCGTGGCACTGTCCCAATACGTTATCGGCCTGGCGCACGTGACAGGACACGCTATTGATCTGCTTTTTCTCAGGCAGGGAAGAGGGAAGGGTGTTGGAAAGCGGAGAACTTTTAACACGCAGTCCTTTGTCATTGTCAGACCAGCGTCAAGGTTTAGGCTATCAGCAGCCTTTTTCCTCTGCAAGGGGCGCGGGGACTTGTTATGATCCGATGGCTGATGGAGCCAGATGTATCTTAGAGGACTCTGGGCAGGGGATTTTCCATCTGATGTGGCTGGTGCTTATTTCAGAGTTGCCATGTGGGATGTGAAGACGACTGTAGCCGTTGACGTGATTATATATTGCAGTCTATTGCGTTAAAATTTAAGTTCCGTTGAGTTCAAATTCTAACCTCATAATTACAATCTAAGAAATGAAGGAAGCAATAAAAATACAGTTGGAAATAAATATGAATACAATGGTACCGCATGTTGCGTAACCTCCTGGTCACAGAATCTTCGGGTTATGGCTGCGGCAAACCTGGAAGTGTATACTTCCGGCTTTCACCGCATGCGCAGAAGTGCTCTGCATGCCATGTGCATGTGCAGATGCAGCACCTCTAGTTACAGATTTTTTGAGGTGTGCACAGCACCCCGAAACGAATTAAATCCGGAACCAGAGGTACCACTGCAATGCAAGGGATGTGCCCTCTCCTGCCTTCAACTGTGCATCCGCACGCACACCATGGACCACCTGAATGAAACTCACAGGGCACTGGACCACAAATCAGGAAGCCCACGTAATTTTTCTCTTCTCGTCTCACTAATTTTTCTCACACACATGGTTTGCATGTGATCCTAGCACAAATGGCCAGGCATGAGTATGTGGGCACTGCCAGGAAACTGGTGACTGCCTTACCCAAGTGTTTAGGAGCTTGGTGCATTGAGGATATATCCAGTGAGATATGTCCATTCAGCCCTCAGCTGCATCCTGTGACATTTTTGCAAGCTTAATAGAATGTCATTTGCATCTCTTGTGCCAAGTTTCGATTCGATATGATACGGTAATCTTTATTGTCATTGTCCCATACAGAAGAACAAAATTGAAAATCTACATGAGACATTCAGAAACCAACAAGCCTGCTATCCCATCTATCCCAGCCTGGTTAGCCCCCTAAAAACTCTGGTACCCTATAATTAAATGCAATATACTTCCATAGAGACTACCTTACACTGCGTTTAAAACCAAAATCGCATTTGAATAGAAACTGTTTCTCAGGCAGCTAGTCCTAGTCTTTATAACCCTGGACCTTCTTCCAGAAGGCAGAAGCTGAAAGAGATCTTTTCCGTGGTGCGCACTATCCTGTGCTATCTCCTCAGCTTTCTTTTGGCACCTGGAAGCATAAATTTGATCCAAGGTGGGAAGAGGGCACCCAATTTTTCTCTCTGCAGTCTTTACAACCCCGGACAGCATTGTTTTTTCCCTGACCATGCAGCTCCCAAACCACACACCCTCCAGGTTTAGTACAGTTCCATTAGTGGAAGTGTCCTGGTGCTATTTGACCCGGTGCTGTTGGCTGTCTTTCGATTGTTGAGGCCTGAGGATGTGGGAAAGGTAGTTGGACGTGTTTGGCTGGTGGCTACCTGCCAATGACACTTGGACCAGTTGGGTTTTTGCAGCACGTTCTCTGCAAGGTTATCTTTGAAAACAGCTTAGAAACGAGGGCGGTGAGATTGCAACTGGGGAGTGGTAGATATGATCTGCTTGCAGGTTTCCTGTAATGGGCATCTGTGGGCATCATTGCCTGATCCAGCAGATGTTCTTCTTGCGTTCAGCAGGACCTGAACACAAGAACATTCTTGATACCCCACACCCACTGTGATTTCCAGCAACTGGTATTCAGAAGCATTGCTCTTTATGATGTGGTTGCTTCATTTTGTGTTCTGGGGGTTTGGGTTGGGTTTTCATCAATATGCGGATGACACCCAGCTCTACCTCTCTTTCGAATTTGAACCAGTGAAGGTCCTGTGTGAGTGCCTGGAGGTGGTTAGAGGATGGATGGTGGCTAACAGATTGAGGTTGAATCCTGACAAGACAGAAGTACTGTTTTGGGGGGACAAGGGGCGGGCAGGTGTGGAGGACTCCCTGGTCCTGAATGGGGTAACTGTGCCCCTGAAGGACCAGGTGCACAGCCTGGGGGTCATTTTGGACTCACAGCTGTCCATGGAGGCACAGGTCAATTCTGTGTCCAGGGCAGCTGTTTACCAGCTCCATCTGGTACGCAGGATGAGACTCTACCTTTCGCCAGAGTGGTGCATGCTCTGGTTATCTCTCTCTTGGACGACTGCAATGCTCTTTACGTGGGGCTACCTTTGAAGGTGACCCTGAAACTACAACTAATCCAGAATGCGGCAGCTAGACTGGTGACTGGGAGCAGCCGCCGGGACCACATAACACTGGTCTTGAAAGACCTACACTGGTTCCCAGTACGTTTCCAAGCACAATTCAAAGTGTTGGTGTTGACCTTGAAAGCCCTAAACTGCCTCAGTCCAGTATACCTGAAGGAGCATCTCCACCCCCATGGTTCTGCCCGGACAGTGAGGTCCAGCTCCAAGGGCCTTCTGGCGGTTCCCTCACTGAGAGAAGCCAAGTTACAGGGAACCAGGCAGAGGGCCTTCTCGGTAGTGGCACCCACCCTGTGGAACGCCCTCCCAGCAGATGTCAAAGAGAACAACAACTACCAGACTTTTAGAGAAGCTTTAGGGAAGCTTTTAATGTTTAATAGGTTATTGTATTTTAATACTTTGTTGGGTGCTGCCCAGAGTGGCTGGGGAAACCCAGCCAGATGGGTGGGGTATAAATTATTATTATTATTATTGTTATGTGTCCCAGTTGGAAGGATGAAGGGGCGTTTTTTAAAAATAATAATAAAGGGTTTTGGGGAAAGAGCATTATTTTTGAGGGGTTTGTGATTATTTTGGCTCTGTGTGCCATTTAAAACTCTGCAAGCACAATAACATACTATGAAACGCCTTGGGAGCATGTGACTCAACTCAGGGCCCACCAAGCATCTGATACATGAAATACAAGTTCCTCCAGGTTGCTAGCAGTCATACTCAGTAAGATATAAATACTTTCTTGGGCAGTCCCCGACCAGTCAAGCTGCTTCCTTGCAACTGTGGGTTGACTGAGTTCATGTTGCCCCCAGTATCCTCTCCTCTGCTCAGTCTGAGATGTGTTTGTCCACTGGGATAAAAACAAATCTGAACCATTAACAGGATAACGCTCCCTGAGGACAACCAGCTCAAAGCTACAAAGTAGGTAGCAAGCTTTGAAGAACTCATCTCCATTTTATGTTCAGTAAAGATTATTGGGCTTGAGGGCATGGTAAGAAAAAGAAGCTCACAGTATTGGCCAAGGTGTCATTTCAGAAATATAGGAAATGTCATTTCAGAATTAAAATGGAAGATGTTCTTTCTTGGCTCATGACTATGGTCGGCATTCAACTCTAGGTTTTACTTGGAGTATACCAGGCATAGGCAAACTCTGGCCCTCCAGATGTTTGGGACTACAATTCCCATCATCCCTAGCTAACAGAACAAGTGGTCAGGGATGATGGGCATTGTAGTCCCAAACATCTGGAGGGCAGGTTTGCCTGTGCCTGGTGTATACCCACTGACGTTAATGCATCTAGCGAGGGCCTTCCCAGATAGCTCAGACGGCAGAGCATGAGACTCTTAATCTCAGGGTTGCAGGTTCGGGCCCCACATTCAGGGCCAAAATGATTCCTGCACTGCAGGGGGTTGGACAAAGTGACCCTCATGGTCCCTTCCGACTCTACAGTGCTATGATTTCACATTAATTTCAGTGGGTTTATTCTGAGTAAACCTTAGTTGAATACCACCCGTTGTATATATGGGGTGGGAGCCTGATATGCATGTGGGACAGGCTCCATGTAGCAAGCTGGTGCTTGCCTCCCCCTCAAAAAATAAATAAATGAATGGTTGGGTCCTGGCCAGCAAATTCACATTGCATGGTGCTAAACAGCTTCAGCGAGCAGAGTGGTACAGCCATCCACTTCATGAACTCAGGACGCAAGGGAGAAACGTGCTAAGAGGAAGGCACGCTTGGCAAATCCACACCGTGATCAACTCCTGCCCGGAAACCAATGTCCCCACTGTGGAAGGACGTGTGGGTCCAGAACTGGCCTCCACAGTCACTCACAGACTCATTGTTAAAACCATGTTTATGGAAGACAATCTTACTCTGATACTAGGGATTGCCAAAGAAGAAGTATAGCCAAGGTGCTTTTCAGTCCATATTTGTGGCAGACCAGTTTGCGTTGACACTGGCTTGAAGGATCAGTGGCTCTGACTCAGAGCATTCTTCGAAAACACTAAGGATATGAGAATGCTGGCACAGAATTGTATCACGAATCTGAATTGTATCTGAAGAGCTGGTAGGACTTGTCAAGGCTCCCTGTTGAGTGATCCTCTATCTGCGTTGCGTGAAAGTTCAGGCAGACTGCCTAGACGCAGCATCCTTCAGACAAGGGTGAGCTGGGATGCAAGCTCGCCCGCCTATTTCAGGATGAATAACGCTTGGCATTTCTGTGGCGCACTTCAGGTTATTTCTGTAACCCTTAAAACACTTCCGTAAGGCAGAAAAGTGCTCTCAGTCATTTTGAGTGGATACGCAATGGTGGTATACCCGCCTTAGGAGAGAGAACGCAAAAGCACTTCATGTTATGGCAAGTCCTGCTGGGCATGTTCAAACCCTTGAGTCTGCCTGAAGTGGCTCCTTGGATCATGGCCACAGAGAGCTTGCCACATCCAGTAAAAATATTGTCATTTATTCCCTTCCTCCTCCCCCCGCCCCTGTGTGATTGTGAGAGAGATGTGGCAATGTAATTTGTCAGTGGCTTCCATATGAAAGAAATAGCCTGAAATGGTTAAAGGTATGACCTCTCAGTGGAGGTGGTTTTTTTTTGGGGGGGGTGATATAGAGAAATCTACTTCAGGGGTTTTCTGTTTGCAGTTATTTTACTTTTACTTCTTTTACGCCTAGACATTCTGTTGTGCCCATAATCAGGGTTTAAGGTGCCAATTAGCTCCTAGCTACTATATCTCAGAAACTGAGATATAGGGTCCCTTCCAAATCTACAATTCTATGGTTCTATCAGTATGGCTTGAAGGATGAGCAGCAGCAGCCTGGCAATTCTCAGAGGTTGTAACAGAACTACTACTTAAGTTTTCTCACACAGAGGCCTCTAATGAAATCAGTTTGTGGTCTTCTCCTACCTGGGGCAAGGTCCGGACCGCCTTGACTGATCCTGACATAGCTAGAGCTTCAACACAGGGAAAGCAGCCCATGTAGACACCATTCCTTTGCTCTCTGCAGTCCTGGAAAGAAATCTTTGCTTTTGCCTTGTGCAGCTGGATCAAACCAAAGGCCTGTCTAATCTTCCTGCTTCCCACAGTGACTGAGAAGAAGACCACAAGCAGGGCATGAACGCAACAGCACTCAGTGGAAAAGGAGGATTTTGAAGACTCAAACCTTGGCTTTCAAGGCTAAATTAATTTTAATTTAGCATGTTTTTTATGCTGATTTATAAAGCATTTCGAACGGTTGGAAAGCAAAGTTCAGTCCATTAAAAAATGACAAGCAGTGAAATCTAAAACGGTCTGACAGATGGCAAATAAAGAGCAGCAGGTTTCATCCCTGATACGGGCCAGCAAAAAGGGCCTCTTTCTGAAAGATCCAGCAGAGCAAACCTATTTTTGCAGGTCTCTGAAAAAGAGGAGAAACAAAAATGACAGGTAGCCGCAGTGATATGGCACACCTTTTATTAGGACCATCTACATTTTTGCACTATAGTGAGCAAGGTTGAACAAAGGTGACTCTGGAGTGTGAATCTAAATGGAGCCACAATTGAAGCCATTTCCCAGGCAGAGCTTTGAACGGAGGGGATTGGCTCAGCCCAGAATCTGCATTTCAGCGGCGTTGACTGCTCTGCCTGCCCTCCTCCTCTGGGATCCCAGCGGAATGATTAAAGTCTTGCGGCTCAGGCAGTCTGAGGCCTTTGGTGTGCTTCTGCAATGCGCACAAAGGACGGAGAGCTGGGAATGGCTCTCCCTCGAGCTTGCCACTTGGCAGCCACTGCCGCCTCTTGCTGACATGCTAGGAGGCCAGCATCATGTGCTGCAGCCCCAGAGAAAAACGCCACAGGGCTTTGGGCAGGGCTGCTTCACTTGCACGTAGGTGCTGCCTTCTCCCCATCTGGCTCCCTTTGGGAAGAAAGGGAATCCAGCAGTTTCTCCCCTAAGGAGCAGGAGGCCTCCTCTTGGACGTGGGTCAGTTGCATTGCATCAGGTCTGGGTTGCCTCTGTGCAAGCAAATTGAATTATGGTTGCTGGAGGAGACTCTTGAGAGTCCCATGGACTGCAAGAAGATCCAACCTCTCCATTCTGAAGGAAATCAGCCCTGAGTGCTCACTGGAAGGACAGATCCTGAAGCTGAGGCTCCAGTACTTTGGCCACCTCAGGAGAAGAGAAGACTCCCTAGAAAAGACCCTGATGTTGGGAAAGATGGAGGACACAAGGAGAAGGGGACGATGGAGGACGAGATGGTGGGACAGTGTTCTCGAAGCTATGAACATGAGTTTGACCAAACTGCGGGAGGCAGTGGAAGACAGGAGTGCCTGGCGTGCTCTGGTCCAGGGGGTCACGAAGAGTCGGACACGACTAAACGACTCAACAACAACAACAAGGTGCTGGGCTTATTGCACCTCTTCCTTCTTTTTTTACAAAAATTCTGCCGGCAAAAGCCAGTGATGCCTGATGAGGCTATGGGGCAGAGCTGAACCTAGTTGTACCTGGGGAGACCAGAGTGTGGCATCTGGCTGTACAGAGGTGGGCTGGATGTGGGGATGCTTCAGGCAGAACAAATGGCATAAGCTGTGCATCTTCCACAGCAAGCTTTGTACCCCATAATTCCTCCTGCTGCACAAGACTGTCTCCCTCTTCTTTGGAGTACCCTGGCTCCTTGAAATTGTATAATTCAGCAAGCTCTGGCTTCTGAAACTTCCATCAGGCCACACACACATTTCAGTCCCAGGTTTCCATCCAAAGGGACAAGAAACCTGCCTTGGAAATGGGGAGTTTCTTGGAAATCCTGCATCCTAGCCAATGTGCATTGTTTGCCAGCAGCTATAGCAGGGTTGCGTGTATTAATATAGTTCCAAGCAGGTTTAGAATGAAGGCCAGGCCTGGAGCAGTTTCTTTTTTTATATATATATAAATATTTATTAAGGATTTTTATAAGAAAAAAGCATAAATAACAAACAACAATGCTTATGTCATACACAAAATTCCATAACTCCTTTGGACTTCCTCACGTCTCCTGCTCCCACTTACATTGTTAAAAAGTTTTTCCAAGCAAATTATCATCTTGTTTTCAATCTTATATCCACTCATTTAAATATGATCTAATAGTTCTCCCAAAGGATTTGTCTTTTCCTTAATCTCACTTATAGGCCTGGAGCAGTTTCAATTCTGTGTTGGGAAAAGAAAGACTGGAGGCAGTGGGAACTTGTTTTGGGCTGTTTGCAGTGGTCCTCTCTTAAACTCCAGATACACGAGGGGCACAAAGAAGAGGTGTCACTCTTGCAAATGTTGTTTAGTCGTTAGTCGCAAATAGTCTAATTATTTTTACAGGAATAGTGCACATCTGCCACAATCCAGGCCTACTATCAAATGCAAAATGTTTCATAGCTTAGCATCCAGCCCATGAGTACCCCTTTCTAGCTCAGAGCTTGGAGGGTGGGTTGATAGTTTTGATCCTAGGCTGTTGGGTTTTTTTGCTATTATGAATTTTGTGTTTTATGTTGTAAACTGCCCTGTGATCTTTACATGAAGGACAAACTGTGGAACTCGCTTGGGCAGGTGACTGAAAGCCAGAAACCTAGATGGCTTTAAAAGAGGAGTGTAAGTCTATCCATGGACTCTATCCATAATGGCTGGGCTGGGCCTCCACGCTCAGAGGCAGCAGTGTATCTGATTAACACAGGCATAGGCAAACTCGGTCCTCCAGATGTTTTGGGACTACAACTCCCTTTATCCCTAGCTAACAGGACCAGTGCTCAGGGATGATGGGAGTTGTAGTCCCAAAACATCTGGAGGGCCGAGTTTGCCTATGCCTGGACTAACAGTTGCTGATCCTCCTTGCGGGTTTTCCCTGGGCATCTGGTTGGCGCTGTGAGAACAGAATGCTGTACTAGATGGCCCAATGGCCTGACCCAGCAGGTTTTCCTCACATTTTCATTTTTAGCGCAGGGGTCGGCAAGGTTTATCTCGCCTGGGCCGGTTCACTCCCGTGGAGATCGCTCTGTGGGCCAGATCGCATCTGCACAGACGCAATTTCCAGTTTAGTGCAGCTCATGGGGACTCACCAAGTGGGTGGCTTGGTTCGGAGGAGGCTCATGGGCCATTTAAATGAACCCCCATGGGCCGTTTGTGGCCCATAGGCCGCAGGTTGCCGACCCCTGGTTTAGCTCGTGGGTTAACTTTTGCCTGTGTGATGCCATAGCCCAGGGGTCAGCAAACTTTTTCAGCAGGGGGCTGGTCCACTGTCCCTCAGACCTTGTGGGGGGCCGGACTATGTTTTGAAGGGGAAAATGAACAAATTCCTATGCCCCACAAATCACCCAGAGATGCATTTTAAATAAAAGGATTCTACTCATGTAAAGACACGCTGATTCACAGGCCGGATTTGGAAGGCGATTGGGCCAGATCCGTCCACCAGGCCTCAGTTTGCCTACTCCTGCTGTAGCCTCTAGAACAGGCTTCCTCAACCTCAGCCCTCCAGATGTTTTGAGACTACAATTCCCATCATCTCTGACCACTGGTCCTTCTAGCTAGGGATCATGGGAGTTGTAGGCCAAAAACATCTGGAGGGCCGCAGGATGGGGAAGCCTGGTCTAGAAGGAGGAGAGGAGTATCTGTTACCATGTTTTGAATTCAGACATCAGCCCAGGCTCAAGTTAACCTTCCATTTGGCCCTGAGATGCTTCTGGAAACATGAGTCCTTCGAAAGCGTTGCGTAGATCTAACGACAGACTTGTGTTTTTATCCTGACCGAGAGAGGTTTGGTTTTGCTGTCTTCCGGCTAAAGAAAATGTTGCTTCTGGCTGATTTACGATGGGCTTAGTAATTGAACGTGGCTAATTAGGAGGGGCATTATTGCAGGGCAGGCTTAAGCGAGAGACACAGCCTCCTGGCACTTGAGCCTTGAAGCTCTGCCGCGCTCCTAATTCTGCAAAGAGATGATAGCTGGGAGGACGCCTCATCAAAAGGCAGTTTCTGTCGCTTGGCTGTGGAACCGCTATTTGCTGTGCTTTGCTTTATATGGCTGCCCATCAATAAAAATTCTCTCAGAGGCTTGCAAATCAATTCTGCAGTATTTTTAAATACAAATTAATTAAAGAAAAAAAATCGGTAAGAACAATGCCCTATTACAGAGACAGAATAAAACAGTTTGAAGCTCAGCTCAAAGCTGCACTTCGAGAGATTGCATAAGGCTTACTTGAAATTGCATTGAAACAGCAAAGGTCTGCATTTACTGTGAAATATTTGTGGTTTTTCTGCAGGGGAATATAATCCCACCCCACGCCCCCAATAAAATAGACTTGGATTTTTATATTTGCTGTTTTGTAACCAACACTTACTGGGACACGGGTGGCACTGTGGGTTAAACCACAGAACCTAGGATTTGCCGATCAGAAGGTCAGCGGTTCGAATCCCCGCAACAGGGTGAGCTCCCGTTGCTCGGTCCCAGCTCCTGCCAACCTAGCAGTTCGAAAGCACGTCAAAGTGCAAGTAGATAAATAGGTACCGCTTCGGCAGGAAGGTAAATGGCGTTTCTGTGTGCTGCTCTGGTTCACCAGAAGTGGCTTAGTCCTGCTGGCCACATGACCCGGAAGCTGTACGCCAGCTCCCTTGGCCAATAAAGCGAGATGAGCGCCGCAACCCCAGAGTCGGCCACGACTGGACCTAATGGTCAGGGGTCCCTTTACCTTTACCTTTTAACCAACACTTTTATAAAGAAGAGAGGAGATTGGCATGATTTTTCATTGACTTCTAACGAGCCTTACCTCTGTGATGTAATTATTCTTCTGAGTTGCTGTGGACTCTCCTATGCTGGGGGTGATTCGCAAGGTGACTAAGATCGCGGATGATGCTAAATGGTTCAGGGTTCTTAAAGGGAAAAAAGGATTGCGAAAAGCTCCAAAAGGACCTCTCCAAAATGAGTAAATGGGGCAGCAAATTTATTGTAAACAAGTGCACGCAAAAAAAAATCCCAATTTCGCAAACAGGCAACTCCCCATTTTCACAGGGGTTGCGTTCTGGGCACCAATCCTGCCCTGCTCCACCTCCACCCCCTTGCAGTGCCAAAATTGGTGCACACATGCCAGTCTTGCTCAAATGGGGAGTTGCCTGGGCATACTTGTGGGATTTGAAGCAGTGGTGATGGTCCAGGAGCAGGTTCTTGGGGTTGGCGTGACTAGCTGGGTGAAAACATCAACATAGTGTTCAGCAGCTCTGGGAAAAGCAGGCTCCATGCTTGGGAAATAATTTCTTACGAAAACAATGTCAGAATTAACAAATTATACATGCGTACAACAAAGAAGACTGGTGTGTAATTTGTTGAGAACTGGAGAACATTCATTGATGAGAAAAATAAATCATGCTCTTTTATGATGTTTTAGATATTTACTTTCATACTAACACGCGAAATAAACTTAATGGAAAGGAACTGAGGGCCGCACTCAGGTGCTTTCTCTGTAGGCTGGAGTTGCAGGTGTCTTGTTTCTCTTGGCAGTGGCTGGGCTCTGAAACCAGAGCAGGTGCTTCTGTAATGGGACCCGAGGCTACGTGATATGCAGGCTCAAGATTACACCAGTAATTGTGTCCCAAATACCTTCCCCCCTGCCAGGTGAACTTCAGACCATGCCAGCCAGCTCCACCTCCTCCTCCTCCCCCCCCCCCTCATTGCCAGAAAATGTCGCTGCATTGAAAGTCCATTTCTCTGCCAGCCTTGTCCAACCTGGTGCCCTCTAGACATTTTGGACTACAACTCCCATCAGCCTCGACCATCTTAGATCTGCCTGCTAGGGCTGATGGGAGTTGTAGTCCTGAACACCAGGTTAGGCAAGGCTGGCATCTAGACAGTTTAAGTAGCACCATGCTAAAACTCTTTTCTGAAGGGGAAGCAGAAACTTTGGGTTTACGTCTCTAATTGAAGTGTGTCGTTTTCAAACTGCAGCAAAGGACTCTACCTAATCAGTGGTGCTTCTAGAGAAAATGAGCGACTTGGCTGCGATGGAGATGAACTAGTTTATTGTGGTGGCAGTTTTTGTAGGCTGGAAGTTCCTTCACCAAACTGGAACCTTCTGTCCACGAGATCTGCCTTAGTTTCCAGCCAGAAACTGGAGTTAGCATGGTCCCTTGACTCAGTGGTACCTTGGTTGTCGAACGGCTTAGTGTTCGAACAAATCGGCTCCCGAACGTCGCAAACCCGGAAGTGAGTGTTCCGGTTTGTGAACAATTTTGGGGAGCCGAACGTCTTCCGCAGCTTCTGGTTGGCTGCAGGAAACTCCTGCAGCCAATTGGAAGCCGCACCTTGGATTTTGAACTGTTTCGGGATGATACCTTCCCTAGCTTCTGAACTTGGAAAAAGGGCAATATATGTAAGACAAAGGAATTCTGTGTGATTTGGCGTCTTTAGGATTTTGGAGCATGGATATGATTTTTCTGGCCTGGTTCCCTGGCTAGTCTGGGACATTCCTTTGAAATGGTAAATACCTATTGTTACACAAAAGATGCTCATTTGGCAGGTCTGGTTTGAGGTTAACAGAAATTTGCCAGACCAGCTGGAAGGATTTGCCAGTGAAAGAGCTATTGGGAAAGGTTTTCCAAGATGAACAGAGATGGTTTTGGGATTGCTCATCCCAAATAACCAAATGAAGTGTAATTTCCTCAGGGAATATTTCCTAAATTTTGAAGGGCAAAGGATTGGTTTTCTGAGGAGTGTGTGTCTGCTATGTGTCTGCACCCTAAAAAAAAAATTATAACACCCCTCAGCCATGAAGCTTACCTTGGGCCAACCACCACCTCTCAGCTTCAAAGTTTACCTTGTATATCTCTGGAGCTGTCATTGGGGAGAGAGAAGTGGCCACTGCTTCAAATGACCCATTCCGAAGGCAGCCTCAAGCTGCAAAGTGCATTGAGGTGTCAGCTTGCGCATCTGCAGGAGGAAAGGCATGGAGTTTCCTTCACTAAGGCCTGGGCTGATGGCTCAGGTTAGGAGTCGTCGTCATGCACTAACTAACTCTTTGCACCAACCACTTGCAAAATAATAAGTGACCTGATTGTTCGGCTTTGTAAGATGAGTTTAGGGTTATTCTGGAAGGAGTCGTCCTCCTAGGTGATTAAATTGAAACTTAATCTTGATTGCCTTCAGGTTTGAAGATTGATCTTGATTATCTTCTGGTGTGAAGATTGCGCTATCAAGCCAGCCTTCCCTCTAGTATTGCTCTGTCCCAGATCACCCAGCCTTCTTTTCTCCCTCTGCCTCCTATTCAGCACTTCCCATAATAGTAATCTGACTCTCTGGTGCTTAAAAGCCAAACAATTGAGAAATGAATGGTCTGGGGCTGCATCTCAGCAGGAGCTGCCAAGGGAAGAATGAATGGGATTATTATCTTCATCTAGTCCTTGGTGCTGTCCAAAATTACAAATATTAAGGTTGACTGATCTGTGGCAGAGCTTGTTTGTGTGTAAGCACTGGCTGCACTGGTACTCAAAACTCAAACCCAACACCACTATAACCCACATTCTTCTCTAAAGCAAGAAGAATTCTGTGACCTCTTTAAATTACACATATGAAGCAAATTGCTGAGTACTATAGATTTGGATGTCCTGGTTGGGTTTCCCCTCCTCGCTTGCTCCTGATGCTGCCAGGATAGAAACCATGGTCTAGCTCAGCATTACGTCTCAACCTGGGCTGATAGTCTGCTTCTCTCCAAAGAAACCATGAAAAGTAACAGGGCCAGCCCACCCACGAGGCAAGGTGAGGCGATCGCTTCAGGCAGCAGGATCCACAGGGACGGCAGATCCAGCAACCAAGGAATGCATCGCTCGCTGCCACAACAGCGGCTGCAGCAAGCTCCTTGCAGGCCAGATCGGCCGGTTCTCACCAGCCCTAATAATAATAATAATAATAATAATAATAATAATAATAATATATTTATACCCCACCTATCTGGCTGGGGCCTCCAAAGCCACTATACAGCGGCCTCTCAGCAGATAGGAGAAGCTGCTGGTCTCCTCTTCACCAAGAGACCAGTAGCAGCATCTTGGTCACCCAGCCCAAACTGCCTCACAGGCTTGTCGTGTGGGTTAAATGAAGGGAGAACCATGCAATCCACTTTTAGCTCCGTGGAGAAAAAGGTGGACTATAAATAAATAAAGTTAGTAAGTAATAACCAACAAAATAAACTCCCAAGCACAGAGTTGGCTGGTGGTGCTGAATACCTGGGTATACAAACAGCTTTAAGGCCCTAACCCAGCCTTTGCCAACCTGCTGTTGACGGCAACTTTCCTGCTACCTGCGGCTGATGGGTGTTGTAGGTAAATACATCCAGTTGGCAAAGGAGGTCCTCACCTCTCCTTCCTTTACCTGCAGAAAAGAATAGATTTGGGAAGAGAGCTTTGCTCATCTGGAGGTATGAAGCCAACGAGAGCAAAACCTTTTGGCTTTGCAGGCGGGATGCCAAATGTTTGACAGGTTGCCTTCTGGTGTTCTGGTGCTGCTGGTGCTGCTTGTCTGCCACAGCTCAAGGCGCAATGTTTGCAGCCCTTCCTGCAGGGCCACAATACTGGATTTACTACAGTGCAGGCAAAGCAGTCGTCTAGAGTGATCTCTTCCACTGACTCCAAATGCTCAGGAGCAGCCTTTCCCGACTTCCGCAAGAAGGATAGAGATAATGGGATTTGAACAAATCTGCCAAGTACCCCCCCCCCCCTTGCCATTAACTGAAATCTCATTACCTCCTAAATCGCTTGGTAGTGCCGTCCTTGGAGACGGAACGGAGCTGGTGAATCAGGTGCCAGGGAGGCTGATTATATATTGCAGTCTATTGCGTTAAAATTTAAGTTCCGTTGAGTTCAAATTCTAACCTCATAATTACAATCTAAGAAATGAAGGAAGCAATAAAAATACAGTTGGAAATAAATATGAATACAATGGTACCGCATGTTGCGTAACCTCCTGGTCACAGAATCTTCGGGTTATGGCTGCGGCAAACCTGGAAGTGTATACTTCCGGCTTTCACCGCATGCGCAGAAGTGCTCTGCATGCCATGTGCATGTGCAGATGCAGCACCTCTAGTTACAGATTTTTGTAGGTGTGCACAGCACCCAGAAACGAATTAAATCCGGAACCAGAGGTACCACTGCAATGCAAGGGATGTGCCCTCTCCTGCCTTCAACTGTGCATCCGCACGCACACCATGGACCACCTGAATGAAACTCACAGGGCACTGGACCACAAATCAGGAAGCCCACGTAATTTTTCTCTTCTCGTCTCACTAATTTTTCTCACACACATGGTTTGCATGTGATCCTAGCACAAATGGCCAGGCATGAGTATGTGGGCACTGCCAGGAAACTGGTGACTGCCTTACCCAAGTGTTTAGGAGCTTGGTGCATTGAGGATATATCCAGTGAGATATGTCCATTCAGCCCTCAGCTGCATCCTGTGACATTTTTGCAAGCTTAATAGAATGTCATTTGCATCTCTTGTGCCAAGTTTCGATTCGATATGATACGGTAATCTTTATTGTCATTGTCCCATACAGAAGAACAAAATTGAAAATCTACATGAGACATTCAGAAACCAACAAGCCTGCTATCCCATCTATCCCAGCCTGGTTAGCCCCCTAAAAACTCTGGTACCCTATAATTAAATGCAATATACTTCCATAGAGACTACCTTACACTGCGTTTAAAACCAAAATCGCATTTGAATAGAAACTGTTTCTCAGGCAGCTAGTCCTAGTCTTTATAACCCTGGACCTTCTTCCAGAAGGCAGAAGCTGAAAGAGATCTTTTCCGTGGTGCGCACTATCCTGTGCTATCTCCTCAGCTTTCTTTTGGCACCTGGAAGCATAAATTTGATCCAAGGTGGGAAGAGGGCACCCAATTTTTCTCTCCGCAGTCTTTACAACCCCGGACAGCATTGTTTTTTCCCTGACCATGCAGCTCCCAAACCACACACCCTCCAGGTTTAGTACAGTTCCATTAGTGGAAGTGTCCTGGTGCTATTTGACCCGGTGCTGTTGGCTGTCTTTCGATTGTTGAGGCCTGAGGATGTGGGAAAGGTAGTTGGACGTGTTTGGCTGGTGGCTACCTGCCAATGACACTTGGACCAGTTGGGTTTTTGCAGCACGTTCTCTGCAAGGTTATCTTTGAAAACAGCTTAGAAACTAGGGCGGTGAGATTGCAACTGGGGAGTGGTAGATATGATCTGCTTGCAGGTTTCCTGTAATGGGCATCTGTGGGCATCATTGCCTGATCCAGCAGATGTTCTTCTTGCGTTCAGCAGGACCTGAACACAAGAACATTCTTGATACCCCACACCCACTGTGATTTCCAGCAACTGGTATTCAGAAGCATTGCTCTTTATGATGTGGTTGCTTCATTTTGTGTTCTGGGGGTTTGGGTTGGGTTTTCATCAATATGCGGATGACACCCAGCTCTACCTCTCTTTCGAATTTGAACCAGTGAAGGTCCTGTGTGAGTGCCTGGAGGTGGTTAGAGGATGGATGGTGGCTAACAGATTGAGGTTGAATCCTGACAAGACAGAAGTACTGTTTTGGGGGGACAAGGGGCGGGCAGGTGTGGAGGACTCCCTGGTCCTGAATGGGGTAACTGTGCCCCTGAAGGACCAGGTGCACAGCCTGGGGGTCATTTTGGACTCACAGCTGTCCATGGAGGCACAGCTCAATTCTGTGTCCAGGGCAGCTGTTTACCAGCTCCATCTGGTACGCAGGATGAGACTCTACCTTTCGCCAGAGTGGTGCATGCTCTGGTTATCTCTCTCTTGGACGACTGCAATGCTCTTTACGTGGGGCTACCTTTGAAGGTGACCCTGAAACTACAACTAATCCAGAATGCGGCAGCTAGACTGGTGACTGGGAGCAGCCGCCGGGACCACATAACACTGGTCTTGAAAGACCTACACTGGTTCCCAGTACGTTTCCAAGCACAATTCAAAGTGTTGGTGTTGACCTTGAAAGCCCTAAACTGCCTCAGTCCAGTATACCTGAAGGAGCATCTCCACCCCCATGGTTCTGCCCGGACAGTGAGGTCCAGCTCCAAGGACCTTCTGGCGGTTCCCTCACTGAGAGAAGCCAAGTTACGGGGAACCAGGCAGAGGGCCTTCTCGGTAGTGGCACCCACCCTGTGGAACGCCCTCCCAGCAGATGTCAAAGAGAACAACAACTACCAGACTTTTAGAGAAGCTTTAGGGAAGCTTTTAATGTTTAATAGGTTATTGTATTTTAATACTTTGTTGGGTGCCGCCCAGAGTGGCTGGGGAAACCCAGCCAGATGGGTGGGGTATAAATTATTATTATTATTATTGTTATGTGTCCCAGTTGGAAGGATGAAGGGGCGTTTTTTAAAAATAATAATAAAGGGTTTTGGGGAAAGAGCATTATTTTTGAGGGGTTTGTGATTATTTTGGCTCTGTGTGCCATTTAAAACTCTGCAAGCACAATAACATACTATGAAACGCCTTGGGAGCATGTGACTCCTGATGTGGTCAACTCAGGACCCACCAAGCATCTGATACATGAAATACAAGTTCCTCCAGGTTGCTAGCAGTCATACTCAGTAAGATATAAATACTTTCTTGGGCAGTCCCCGACCAGTCAAGCTGCTTCCTTGCAACTGTGGGTTGACTGAGTTCATGTTGCCCCCAGTATCCTCTCCTCTGCTCAGTCTGAGATGTGTTTGTCCACTGGGATAGAAACAAATCTGAACCATTAACAGGATAACGCTCCCTGAGGACAACCAGCTCAAAGCTACAAAGTAGGTAGCAAGCTTTGAAGAACTCATCTCCATTTTATGTTCAGTAAAGATTATTGGGCTTGAGGGCATGGTAAGAAAAAGAAGCTCACAGTATTGGCCAAGGTGTCATTTCAGAAATATAGGAAATGTCATTTCAGAATTAAAATGGAAGATGTTCTTTCTTGGCTCATGACTATGGTCGGCATTCAACTCTAGGTTTTACTTGGAGTATACCAGGCATAGGCAAACTCTGGCCCTCCAGATGTTTGGGACTACAATTCCCATCATCCCTAGCTAACAGAACAAGTGGTCAGGGATGATGGGCATTGTAGTCCCAAACATCTGGAGGGCAGGTTTGCCTGTGCCTGGTGTATACCCACTGACGTTAATGCATCTAGCGAGGGCCTTCCCAGATAGCTCAGACGGCAGAGCATGAGACTCTTAATCTCAGGGTTGCAGGTTCGGGCCCCACATTCAGGGCCAAAATGATTCCTGCACTGCAGGGGGTTGGACAAAGTGACCCTCATGGTCCCTTCCGACTCTACAGTGCTATGATTTCACATTAATTTCAGTGGGTTTATTCTGAGTAAACCTTAGTTGAATACCACCCGTTGTATATGTGGGGTGGGAGCCTGATATGCATGTGGGACAGGCTCCATGTAGCAAGCTGGTGCTTGCCTCCCCCTCAAAAAATAAATAAATGAATGGTTGGGTCCTGGCCAGCAAATTCACATTGCATGGTGCTAAACAGCTTCAGCGAGCAGAGTGGTACAGCCATCCACTTCATGAACTCAGGACGCAAGGGAGAAACGTGCTAAGAGGAAGGCACGCTTGGCAAATCCACACCGTGATCAACTCCTGCCCGGAAACCAATGTCCCCACTGTGGAAGGACGTGTGGGTCCAGAACTGGCCTCCACAGTCAGTCCTTCAATTTAACAATGAGTCATTGTTAAATTGTTAAAACCATGTTTATGGAAGACAATCTTACTCTGATACTAGAGATTGCCAAAGAAGAAGTATAGCCAAGGTGCTTTTCAGTCCATATTTGTGGCAGACCAGTTTGCGTTGACACTGGCTTGAAGGATCAGTGGCTCTGACTCAGAGCATTCTTCGAAAACACTAAGGATATAAGAATGCTGGCACAGAATTGTATCACAAATCTGAATTGTATCTGAAGAGCTGGTAGGACTTGTCAAGGCTCCCTGTTGAGTGATCCTCTATCTGCGTTGCGTGAAAGTTCAGGCAGACTGCCTAGACGCAGCATCCTTCAGACAAGGGTGAGCTGGGATGCAAGCTCGCCCGCCTATTTCAGGATGAATAACGCTTGGCATTTCTGTGGCGCACTTCAGGTTATTTCTGTAACCCTTAAAACACTTCCGTAAGGCAGAAAAGTGCTCTCAGTCATTTTGAGTGGATACGCAATGGTGGTATACCCGCCTTAGGAGAGAGAACGCAAAAGCACTTCATGTTATGGCAAGTCCTGCTGGGCATGTTCAAACCCTTGAGTCTGCCTGAAGTGGCTCCTTGGATCATGGCCACAGAGAGCTTGCCACATCCAGTAAAAATATTGTCATTTATTCCCTTCCTCCTCCCCCCGCCCCTGTGTGATTGTGAGAGAGATGTGGCAATGTAATTTGTCAGTGGCTTCCATATGAAAGAAATAGCCTGAAATGGTTAAAGGTATGACCTCTCAGTGGAGGTGGTTTTTTTTTTGGGGGGGGGGGTGATATAGAGAAATCTACTTCAGGGGTTTTCTGTTTGCAGTTATTTTACTTTTACTTCTTTTACGCCTAGACATTCTGTTGTGCCCATAATCAGGGTTTAAGGTGCCAATTAGCTCCTAGCTACTATATCTCAGAAACTGAGATATAGTACTATATCTCAGAAACTGAGATATAGGGTCCCTTCCAAATCTACAATTCTATGGTTCTATCAGTATGGCTTGAAGGATGAGCAGCAGCAGCCTGGCAATTCTCAGAGGTTGTAACAGAACTACTACTTAAGTTTTCTCACACAGAGGCCTCTAATGAAATCAGTTTGTGGTCTTCTCCTACCTGGGGCAAGGTCCGGACCGCCTTGACTGATCCTGACATAGCTAGAGCTTCAACACAGGGAAAGCAGCCCATGTAGACACCATTCCTTTGCTCTCTGCAGTCCTGGAAAGAAATCTTTGCTTTTGCCTTGTGCAGCTGGATCAAACCAAAGGCCTGTCTAATCTTCCTGCTTCCCACAGTGACTGAGAAGAAGACCACAAGCAGGGCATGAACGCAACAGCACTCAGTGGAAAAGGAGGATTTTGAAGACTCAAACCTTGGCTTTCAAGGCTAAATTAATTTTAATTTAGCATGTTTTTTATGCTGATTTATAAAGCATTTCGAACGGTTGGAAAGCAAAGTTCAGTCCATTAAAAAATGACAAGCAGTGAAATCTAAAACGGTCTGACAGATGGCAAATAAAGAGCAGCAGGTTTCATCCCTGATACGGGCCAGCAAAAAGGGCCTCTTTCTGAAAGATCCAGCAGAGCAAACCTATTTTTGCAGGTCTCTGAAAAAGAGGAGAAACAAAAATGACAGGTAGCCGCAGTGATATGGCACACCTTTTATTAGGACCATCTACATTTTTGCACTATAGTGAGCAAGGTTGAACAAAGGTGACTCTGGAGTGTGAATCTAAATGGAGCCACAATTGAAGCCATTTCCCAGGCAGAGCTTTGAACGGGAGGGGATTGGCTCAGCCCAGAATCTGCATTTCAGCGGCGTTGACTGCTCTGCCTGCCCTCCTCCTCTGGGATCCCAGCGGAATGATTAAAGTCTTGCGGCTCAGGCAGTCTGAGGCCTTTGGTGTGCTTCTGCAATGCGCACAAAGGACGGAGAGCTGGGAATGGCTCTCCCTCGAGCTTGCCGCTTGGCAGCCACTGCCGCCTCTTGCTGACATGCTAGGAGGCCAGCATCATGTGCTGCAGCCCCAGAGAAAAACGCCACAGGGCTTTGGGCAGGGCTGCTTCACTTGCACGTAGGTGCTGCCTTCTCCCCATCTGGCTCCCTTTGGGAAGAAAGGGAATCCAGCAGTTTCTCCCCTAAGGAGCAGGAGGCCTCCTCTTGGACGTGGGTCAGTTGCATTGCATCAGGTCTGGGTTGCCTCTATGCAAGCAAATTGAATTATGGTTGCTGGAGGAGACTCTTGAGAGTCCCATGGACTGCAAGAAGATCCAACCTCTCCATTCTGAAGGAAATCAGCCCTGAGTGCTCACTGGAAGGACAGATCCTGAAGCTGAGGCTCCAGTACTTTGGCCACCTCAGGAGAAGAGAAGACTCCCTAGAAAAGACCCTGATGTTGGGAAAGATGGAGGACACAAGGAGAAGGGGACGATGGAGGACGAGATGGTGGGACAGTGTTCTCGAAGCTATGAACATGAGTTTGACCAAACTGCGGGAGGCAGTGGAAGACAGGAGTGCCTGGCGTGCTCTGGTCCAGGGGGTCACGAAGAGTCGGACACGACTAAACGACTCAACAACAACAACAAGGTGCTGGGCTTATTGCACCTCTTCCTTCTTTTTTTACAAAAATTCTGCCGGCAAAAGCCAGTGATGCCTGATGAGGCTATGGGGCAGAGCTGAACCTAGTTGTACCTGGGGAGACCAGAGTGTGGCATCTGGCTGTACAGAGGTGGGCTGGATGTGGGGATGCTTCAGGCAGAACAAATGGCATAAGCTGTGCATCTTCCACAGCAAGCTTTGTACCCCATAATTCCTCCTGCTGCACAAGACTGTCTCCCTCTTCTTTGGAGTACCCTGGCTCCTTGAAATTGTATAATTCAGCAAGCTCTGGCTTCTGAAACTTCCATCAGGCCACACACACATTTCAGTCCCAGGTTTCCATCCAAAGGGACAAGAAACCTGCCTTGGAAATGGGGAGTTTCTTGGAAATCCTGCATCCTAGCCAATGTGCATTGTTTGCCAGCAGCTATAGCAGGGTTGCGTGTATTAATATAGTTCCAAGCAGGTTTAGAATGAAGGCCAGGCCTGGAGCAGTTTCTTTTTTTTATATATATAAATATTTATTAAGGATTTTTATAAGAAAAAAGCATAAATAACAAACAACAATGCTTATGTCATACACAAAATTCCATAACTCCTTTGGACTTCCTCACGTCTCCTGCTCCCACTTACATTGTTAAAAAGTTTTTCCAAGCAAATTATCATCTTGTTTTCAATCTTATATCCACTCATTTAAATATGATCTAATAGTTCTCCCAAAGGATTTGTCTTTTCCTTAATCTCACTTATAGGCCTGGAGCAGTTTCAATTCTGTGTTGGGAAAAGAAAGACTGGAGGCAGTGGGAACTTGTTTTGGGCTGTTTGCAGTGGTCCTCTCTTAAACTCCAGATACACGAGGGGCACAAAGAAGAGGTGTCACTCTTGCAAATGTTGTTTAGTCGTTAGTCGCAAATAGTCTAATTATTTTTACAGGAATAGTGCACATCTGCCACAATCCAGGCCTACTATCAAATGCAAAATGTTTCATAGCTTAGCATCCAGCCCATGAGTACCCCTTTCTAGCTCAGAGCTTGGAGGGTGGGTTGATAGTTTTGATCCTAGGCTGTTGGGTTTTTTTGCTATTATGAATTTTGTGTTTTATGTTGTAAACTGCCCTGTGATCTTTACATGAAGGACAAACTGTGGAACTCGCTTGGGCAGGTGACTGAAAGCCAGAAACCTAGATGGCTTTAAAAGAGGAGTGTAAGTCTATCCATGGACTCTATCCATAATGGCTGGGCTGGGCCTCCACGCTCAGAGGCAGCAGTGTATCTGATTAACACAGGCATAGGCAAACTCGGTCCTCCAGATGTTTTGGGACTACAACTCCCTTTATCCCTAGCTAACAGGACCAGTGCTCAGGGATGATGGGAGTTGTAGTCCCAAAACATCTGGAGGGCCGAGTTTGCCTATGCCTGGACTAACAGTTGCTGATCCTCCTTGCGGGTTTTCCCTGGGCATCTGGTTGGCGCTGTGAGAACAGAATGCTGTACTAGATGGCCCAATGGCCTGACCCAGCAGGTTTTCCTCACATTTTCATTTTTAGCGCAGGGGTCGGCAAGGTTTATCTCGCCTGGGCCGGTTCACTCCCGTGGAGATCGCTCTGTGGGCCAGATCGCATCTGCACAGACGCAATTTCCAGTTTAGTGCAGCTCATGGGGACTCACCAAGTGGGTGGCTTGGTTTGGAGGAGGCTCATGGGCCATTTAAATGAACCCCCATGGGCCGTTTGTGGCCCATAGGCCGCAGGTTGCCGACCCCTGGTTTAGCTCGTGGGTTAACTTTTGCCTGTGTGATGCCATAGCCCAGGGGTCAGCAAACTTTTTCAGCAGGGGGCTGGTCCACTGTCCCTCAGACCTTGTGGGGGGCCGGACTATGTTTTGAAGGGGAAAATGAACAAATTCCTATGCCCCACAAATCACCCAGAGATGCATTTTAAATAAAAGGATTCTACTCATGTAAAGACACGCTGATTCACAGGCTGGATTTGGAAGGCGATTGGGCCAGATCCGTCCACCAGGCCTCAGTTTGCCTACTCCTGCTGTAGCCTCTAGAACAGGCTTCCTCAACCTCAGCCCTCCAGATGTTTTGAGACTACAATTCCCATCATCTCTGACCACTGGTCCTTCTAGCTAGGGATCATGGGAGTTGTAGGCCAAAAACATCTGGAGGGCCGCAGGATGGGGAAGCCTGGTCTAGAAGGAGGAGAGGAGTATCTGTTACCATGTTTTGAATTCAGACATCAGCCCAGGCTCAAGATAACCTTCCATTTGGCCCTGAGATGCTTCTGGAAACATGAGTCCTTCGAAAGCGTTGCGTAGATCTAACGACAGACTTGTGTTTTTATCCTGACCGAGAGAGGTTTGGTTTTGCTGTCTTCCGGCTAAAGAAAATGTTGCTTCTGGCTGATTTACGATGGGCTTAGTAATTGAACGTGGCTAATTAGGAGGGGCATTATTGCAGGGCAGGCTTAAGCGAGAGACACAGCCTCCTGGCACTTGAGCCTTGAAGCTCTGCCGCGCTCCTAATTCTGCAAAGAGATGATAGCTGGGAGGACGCCTCATCAAAAGGCAGTTTCTGTCGCTTGGCTGTGGAACCGCTATTTGCTGTGCTTTGCTTTATATGGCTGCCCATCAATAAAAATTCTCTCAGAGGCTTGCAAATCAATTCTGCAGTATTTTTAAATACAAATTAATTAAAGAAAAAAAATCGGTAAGAACAATGCCCTATTCAGAGACAGAATAAAACAGTTTGAAGCTCAGCTCAAAGCTGCACTTCGAGAGATTGCATAAGGCTTACTTGAAATTGCATTGAAACAGCAAAGGTCTGCATTTACTGTGAAATATTTGTGGTTTTTCTGCAGGGGAATATAATCCCACCCCACGCCCCCAGTAAAATAGACTTGGATTTTTATATTTGCTGTTTTGTAACCAACACTTACTGGGACACGGGTGGCACTGTGGGTTAAACCACAGAACCTAGGATTTGCCGATCAGAAGGTCAGCGGTTCGAATCCCCGCAACAGGGTGAGCTCCCGTTGCTCGGTCCCAGCTCCTGCCAACCTAGCAGTTCGAAAGCACGTCAAAGTGCAAGTAGATAAATAGGTACCGCTTCGGCAGGAAGGTAAACGGCGTTTCTGTGTGCTGCTCTGGTTCACCAGAAGTGGCTTAGTCCTGCTGGCCACATGACCCGGAAGCTGTACGCCAGCTCCCTTGGCCAATAAAGCGAGATGAGCGCCGCAACCCCAGAGTCGGCCACGACTGGACCTAATGGTCAGGGGTCCCTTTACCTTTACCTTTTAACCAACACTTTTATAAAGAAGAGAGGAGATTGGCATGATTTTTCATTGACTTCTAACAAGCCTTACCTCTGTGATGTAATTATTCTTCTGAGTTGCTGTGGACTCTCCTATGCTGGGGGTGATTCGCAAGGTGACTAAGATCGCGGATGATGCTAAATGGTTCAGGGTTCTTAAAGGGAAAAAAGGATTGCGAAAAGCTCCAAAAGGACCTCTCCAAAATGAGTAAATGGGGCAGCAAATTTATTGTAAACAAGTGCACGCAAAAAAAAATCCCAATTTCGCAAACAGGCAACTCCCCATTTTCACAGGGGTTGCGTTCTGGGCACCAATCCTGCCCTGCTCCACCTCCACCCCCTTGCAGTGCCAAAATTGGTGCACACATGCCAGTCTTGCTCAAATGGGGAGTTGCCTGGGCATACTTGTGGGATTTGAAGCAGTGGTGATGGTCCAGGAGCAGGTTCTTGGGGTTGGCGTGACTAGCTGGGTGAAAACATCAACATAGTGTTCAGCAGCTCTGGGAAAAGCAGGCTCCATGCTTGGGAAATAATTTCTTACGAAAACAATGTCAGAATTAACAAATTATACATGCGTACAACAAAGAAGACTGGTGTGTAATTTGTTGAGAACTGGAGAACATTCATTGATGAGAAAAATAAATCATGCTCTTTTATGATGTTTTAGATATTTACTTTCATACTAACACGCGAAATAAACTTAATGGAAAGGAACTGAGGGCCGCACTCAGGTGCTTTCTCTGTAGGCTGGAGTTGCAGGTGTCTTGTTTCTCTTGGCAGTGGCTGGGCTCTGAAACCAGAGCAGGTGCTTCTGTAATGGGACCCGAGGCTACGTGATATGCAGGCTCAAGATTACACCAGTAATTGTGTCCCAAATACCTTCCCCCCTGCCAGGTGAACTTCAGACCATGCCAGCCAGCTCCACCTCCTCCTCCTCCCCCCCCCCCTCATTGCCAGAAAATGTCACTGCATTGAAAGTCCATTTCTCTGCCAGCCTTGTCCAACCTGGTGCCCTCTAGACATTTTGGACTACAACTCCCATCAGCCTCGACCATCTTAGATCTGCCTGCTAGGGCTGATGGGAGTTGTAGTCCTGAACACCAGGTTAGGCAAGGCTGGCATCTAGACAGTTTAAGTAGCACCATGCTAAAACTCTTTTCTGAAGGGGAAGCAGAAACTTTGGGTTTACGTCTCTAATTGAAGTGTGTCGTTTTCAAACTGCAGCAAAGGACTCTACCTAATCAGTGGTGCTTCTAGAGAAAATGAGCGACTTGGCTGCGATGGAGATGAACTAGTTTATTGTGGTGGCAGTTTTTGTAGGCTGGAAGTTCCTCCACCAAACTGGAACCTTCTGTCCACGAGATCTGCCTTAGTTTCCAGCCAGAAACTGGAGTTAGCATGGTCCCTTGACTCAGTGGTACCTTGGTTGTCGAACGGCTTAGTGTTCGAACAAATCGGCTCCCGAACGTCGCAAACCCGGAAGTGAGTGTTCCGGTTTGTGAACAATTTTGGGGAGCCGAACGTCTTCCGCAGCTTCTGGTTGGCTGCAGGAAACTCCTGCAGCCAATTGGAAGCCGCACCTTGGATTTTGAACTGTTTCGGGATGATACCTTCCCTAGCTTCTGAACTTGGAAAAAGGGCAATATATGTAAGACAAAGGAATTCTGTGTGATTTGGCGTCTTTAGGATTTTGGAGCATGGATATGATTTTTCTGGCCTGGTTCCCTGGCTAGTCTGGGACATTCCTTTGAAATGGTAAATACCTATTGTTACACAAAAGATGCTCATTTGCCAGGTCTGGTTTGAGGTTAACAGAAATTTGCCAGACCAGCTGGAAGGATTTGCAAGTGAAAGAGCTATTGGGAAAGGTTTTCCAAGATGAACAGAGATGGTTTTGGGATTGCTCATCCCAAATAACCAAATGAAGTGTAATTTCCTCAGGGAATATTTCCTAAATTTTGAAGGGCAAAGGATTGGTTTTCTGAGGAGTGTGTGTCTGCTATGTGTCTGCACCCTAAAAAAAAAAATTATAACACCCCTCAGCCATGAAGCTTACCTTGGGCCAACCACCACCTCTCAGCTTCAAAGTTTACCTTGTATATCTCTGGAGCTGTCATTGGGGAGAGAGAAGTGGCCACTGCTTCAAATGACCCATTCCGAAGGCAGCCTCAAGCTGCAAAGTGCATTGAGGTGTCAGCTTGCGCATCTGCAGGAGGAAAGGCATGGAGTTTCCTTCACTAAGGCCTGGGCTGATGGCTCAGGTTAGGAGTCGTCGTCATGCACTAACTAACTCTTTGCACCAACCACTTGCAAAATAATAAGTGACCTGATTGTTCGGCTTTGTAAGATGAGTTTAGGGTTATTCTGGAAGGAGTCGTCCTCCTAGGTGATTAAATTGAAACTTAATCTTGATTGCCTTCAGGTTTGAAGATTGATCTTGATTATCTTCTGGTGTGAAGATTGCGCTATCAAGCCAGCCTTCCCTCTAGTATTGCTCTGTCCCAGATCACCCAGCCTTCTTTTCTCCCTCTGCCTCCTATTCAGCACTTCCCATAATAGTAATCTGACTCTCTGGTGCTTAAAAGCCAAACAATTGAGAAATGAATGGTCTGGGGCTGCATCTCAGCAGGAGCTGCCAAGGGAAGAATGAATGGGATTATTATCTTCATCTAGTCCTTGGTGCTGTCCAAAATTACAAATATTAAGGTTGACTGATCTGTGGCAGAGCTTGTTTGTGTGTAAGCACTGGCTGCACTGGTACTCAAAACTCAAACCCAACACCACTATAACCCACATTCTTCTCTAAAGCAAGAAGAATTCTGTGACCTCTTTAAATTACACATATGAAGCAAATTGCTGAGTACTATAGATTTGGATGTCCTGGTTGGGTTTCCCCTCCTCGCTTGCTCCTGATGCTGCCAGGATAGAAACCATGGTCTAGCTCAGCATTACGTCTCAACCTGGGCTGATAGTCTGCTTCTCTCCAAAGAAACCATGAAAAGTAACAGGGCCAGCCCACCCACGAGGCAAGGTGAGGCGATCGCTTCAGGCAGCAGGATCCACAGGGACGGCAGATCCAGCAACCAAGGAATGCATCGCTCGCTGCCACAACAGCGGCTGCAGCAAGCTCCTTGCAGGCCAGATCGGCCGGTTCTCACCAGCCCTAATAATAATAATAATAATAATAATAATATATTTATACCCCACCTATCTGGCTGGGCCTCCAAAGCCACTCTACAGCGGCCTCTCAGCAGATAGGAGAAGCTGCTGGTCTCCTCTTCACCAAGAGACCAGTAGCAGCATCTTGGTCACCCAGCCCAAACTGCCTCACAGGCTTGTCGTGTGGGTTAAATGAAGGGAGAACCATGCAATCCACTTTTAGCTCCGTGGAGAAAAAGGTGGACTATAAATAAATAAAGTTAGTAAGTAATAACCAACAAAATAAACTCCCAAGCACAGAGTTGGCTGGTGGTGCTGAATACCTGGGTATACAAACAGCTTTAAGGCCCTAACCCAGCCTTTGCCAACCTGCTGTTGACGGCAACTTTCCTGCTACCTGCGGCTGATGGGTGTTGTAGGTAAATACATCCAGTTGGCAAAGGAGGTCCTCACCTCTCCTTCCTTTACCTGCAGAAAAGAATAGATTTGGGAAGAGAGCTTTGCTCATCTGGAGGTATGAAGCCAACGAGAGCAAAACCTTTTGGCTTTGCAGGCGGGATGCCAAATGTTTGACAGGTTGCCTTCTGGTGTTCTGGTGCTGCTGGTGCTGCTTGTCTGCCACAGCTCAAGGCGCAATGTTTGCAGCCCTTCCTGCAGGGCCACAATACTGGATTTACTACAGTGCAGGCAAAGCAGTCGTCTAGAGTGATCTCTTCCACTGACTCCAAATGCTCAGGAGCAGCCTTTCCCGACTTCCGCAAGAAGGATAGAGATAATGGGATTTGAACAAATCTGCCAAGTACCCCCCCCCCCCTGCCATTAACTGAAATCTCATTACCTCCTAAATCGCTTGGTAGTGCCGTCCTTGGAGACGGAACGGAGCTGGTGAATCAGGTGCCAGGGAGGCTGGCCGGACGCCACTCCGGAGACCCAGCGGCGTAGCAAGGCGTCACTCGCCCTGCCAGCCTGAAGCAGGCAGCACAGCAAGACTGACCTTCTGACTGACGGTGCCCGTTTCTCAAGCACTTCTGGGGGACAACATGACATTTGAGAGGGAGGGCGGTTGGAAGCAGAGAGAGAAGCTCCATCATCTGGAATAATTACTCAGGTGGGATTATTGCAGCACCTTGGTGTGTTTGTTGTTATTGTCGTGTCTGACTCTTCAAGACCCCACAGACCAGAGCACGCCAGGCACTCCTGTCTTCCACTGCCCCCCGCAGTTTGGTCAAACTCATGTTCGTACCTTCAAGAACACTGCCCCACCATCTCGTCCTCTGTCGTCCCCTTCTCCTTGTGCCTTCCATCTTTCCCAACATCAGGGTCTTTTCCAGGGAGTCTTCTCTTCTCATGAGGTGGCCAAAGTCTTGGAGCCTCAGCTTCAGGATCTGTCCTTCCAGTGAGCACTCCTCCAGCACCAGAATTCAAAAGCATCAATTCTTCGGGGATCAGCTTTCTTTATGGTCCAGCTCTCACTTGGTGTGTTTAGGAGACTTCTAACGTGCAGTTGTATGTGGCTGAGTTTCTGGCCTGTGGACGCAGGTTGAGCCAGAATTCTCTCCCGAAAGCAACCTCTGCCAAGCTGTTGGGCGTGTGCCCTTGGCACCCTGAACCACCGCAATGGAAGAATTGCAGCATGGCTGTGTTGGCCTGGGCAGTTGGGAGTTGTCATTTTAGAGCACCAGGTTGGGGAAAGCTGGTGTTTGTTGTGCATTTCTCACTATAAGGTCATAAGAGCCTGCTGGATCAGGCCAGTTCCCTAGGAGTGGGGAGTCTGCCATCGTAATGCTTGCTTTCCCCATTACGTTTTGGGGACAGCCTGATCCCTGCATAGATCCAAGAGTGCCTTATTAGACAGCCTGTTCCCTCCAGCTGCATCCTGCCTTGAAACTCGGATCAGAAGCAGACGTGGCATTGCCACCCACTGTGTTTTCCCTCTGTCCCACCCCTTGCTTTGCTTACCATCTAGCCCAGTGGTTCCCAAAACGGGCAGTATCACCCACCCATCCTTTTTTGGGGGGACGGGACAGTGGGATTACCTGGGGGGTTGCTAAGATGCAGGGAGGGGGGACTGGAGGTATAAGAGACGTATCAGACTCTTAAAACCTGGTGTCACTACATCAAGTTATTTTTATTATTTATATAATTCCTATTCCACCCTTCGCCTGAGGACCACAGGGCATTTTACGATATAAATAAGGAAGCAAAAACAATAACCCTCGCTCTCACAATCTTTGTTCTTTATTAAATTTCATCCATTTTGTTGAATTAAATAGTTTCAATTGGATTTTGAATAAGTGTGCAGCTAATTGTCCCTGGACGGGTTTTCATCGGGTTATTGCCTTCCTCGGGGAGTTGTGCAAACCCCTATCCTGAATAAGACCTCCTACAGAACAGGGTGCACTGGGGATGAGTTCGGTCGCTCGAAAACGTTCGGAAACTGCTGCTCCAGCCTGATCGTTCTGGAGAATTCAAAAGCTTGCTGGCAACCTTTATGCCATTTTGGTTGGCCTGATAAATACACATTTAGGTATTTCTCTGTAGCTCTTGCTGGTGGACTTTCTAGAGAATCTTGCTGGGTTAGAAAATCTCCAGCCTAACCTCTCTCTCCTCTCTGTTTCTTTCACAGTACAGTGCTGTGGACAACAACCCCCTCTCCCTGTACGTCATGCATCCCTTCTGGAACACGGTGGTCAAGGTGAGTTGGCCCTCCTGCCTTCCTCCGTGCCCTGTTGAGTGCGCTTTCTGTGCTTGAAGTGGACCTGTTGGCATCCCTGTCAGTGGAGAAGTTGCCAGTCCCCTTTCTGGCTGGCGTGGCCTCTTGCCTGTTCTGGTCTGTGACTCACGCAGGAGCTGCTTCTCCTCCTCTTTGAGGGGGCTTAATTGTCCAGAGATGCACAAGCTACACTCATGCCCTGGACTCCTTTTTGTTTTGCCGCACGAAGGATAAGCAAGAAAGACAAACATCACCCTAACTCTCAAGGAGAGTCCCTTTCTCCTCCTGCCTAAGCGTCACAGAGGGGGCTTGACTGTACATGGCTAATCAATTAATGTGGGTTTTCTGCATGTGTTTTTGCTGCTTTCTCACAGATTTTCCCCATGTGGCTGGCCCCCAACTTGATAACGTTTAGTGGCTTCCTGCTCCTTGTCTTCAACTTCTTCCTCATGGCATACTGTGACCCTGACTTTTATGCATCTGGTAAGACAGTTTTTCTTTAAAGAGGAACAGCAAAAGCTGCATACACATTTACAGGCATGAAAGTGATACGAGCTGAGATGGTGCGTGTTCTTCACTCTGTCTCTGCACATTGATGGCATCTTGACTTCCTTGTTTCTACGGTGACACACTCAAACGTCAGTTCTGGACTGCGGCCGGGGGGGGGGGGAATGGGCCACGACTGTCTCGTCACCCCACACATCTAAAGGGGAGCAGAGTATTGTGTGTGCCTAAAGGCGGCCAAGGGACGCGGGGGGCGCTGTGGGTTAAACCACAGAGCCTAGGACTTGCCGATCAGAAGGTGGGCGGTTCGCGACGGGGTGAGCTCCCATTGCTCGGTCCCTGCTCCTGCCAACCTAGCAATTCGAAAGCATGTCAAAGTGCAAGTAGATAAATAGGTACCACTCTGGCGGGAAGGTAAACAGCGTTTCCGTGCACTGCTCTGGTTCGCCAGAAGCGGCTTAGTCCTGCTGGCCACATGACCCGGAAGCTGGACACCGGCTCCCTTGGCCAATAAAGCGAGATGAGCGCTGCAACCCCAGAGTCGGCCACGACTGGACCTAATGGTCAGGGGTCCCTTTACCTTTAAAGGCGGCCAACACTGCTGGGTACCTTAGGAACAGCTACTGCTCTTGCGCTCAAATCCTGCTTGCAGGTTTCCCATGACGGCCATCTGTGAGAACCGGGCACTGGTCTGGATGAGCCGTTGACCAGATCCAGAAAGCTGTTCTTACGAGGGGGCACCAAGTTGGGAGAGGCTGCCTTGAGCTGCTGCCATAGTCCTAGTCCCCGTCATTGCAGGGGGTTGGGCTAGATGTCCCTTTGGGTCCCTTTGACTCTACAGCTCTAGGATTCTTCCCGGATCGGCTGGGAATGCCAGGGTGGTACCCTATGCCTAGGGAGTTGCCTTCCAGCCTTGGAAACCTGACAGTTGGGAGAAGGCGTTGGTGGCAAACCTCTTTACAACCTGGGTGATAAGCTCCAGGACTCTGCCCTTGACTGAAATGAGCAGGGAGGGAGTTGTCAGTTTGCAGAGGTGATGATCACCAGTTATCTGGATGGCCTTGATCTTTCTGTCGAAACCCTACCTGGAGTGTTGTGGTCCTGTACTGAGCCTCCCCTATCCTTCCTGGAAGTGTCACCTGTTCTTTGGCCCCTGAGCATCATTGGTCATCCCACAAGTTCGTGAGGCTTGATTGACAACAATGACCTTTAACGCCGCTAGAGATCCAGCGAGTGCCTTCTGTGTCAACATTTAAACCCCTGCCCCAAACTTAACTGCCAGGCCGAGGCAGGCAATTAAGAAGACATCCTTCGGCAGTGGTTAACTGGCGTCTGTTTTAAACCTCTTATTGCAAGGTGTTAATGGTTTTATTGCTGCAAACTGCTTTGATATATTATTTTCTGTTCTACAACGGTATACAAATATTATTATAAATAAAACAAATATAAGTCCCATCTCCTGCTGGCTGCTCCTGTTGTTGCTGCTGCTGCTACTACTGCTTGTGTGGCCTCCTCCTCGTCCTTCACAGGGACATCTCGGCGAATCGTCCCAATAAATTTTCCTGGATAGTCCCTGCAGCATCTCTCTGGCATGTTCCCAGTTAACCTGTTTATTGGCCTGACCTTCATTTCCAATGCCTCTTCAGTCTTGGGCAGGGACCATGTCCCTCCCTGTATACCGTATTTTTCACACCATAGGGCGCACCGGACCATAGGGCGCACCCAGTTTTTTTGGGGGGAAATAAAGGGGGGGAAATTATTTCCCCCCCAGGCGCGGGGCTGGGACGGGGGAAGCTCGAGCTTCCCCCGACCCCAGCCCCCAAACAGGCAAGTCTCCGCAAGCAGCGGGAGCCCAGCGCTGTCCCCCGAGTTTGCGGGGCTGGCGACGGGGAGGAGCAGGCTTCTCCCCCCCGGCAGCCTTCTAGCCAAGTCGGGGGACAGCGGGATGGCGGCTGCGCCTCTCCCGCTGTCCCCCAAGTTTGTGGGGCTGGCGACGGGGAGGAGCAGGCTTCTCCCCCCGCCAGCCTTCTAACCAAGTTGGGGGACAGCGGGATGGCAGCGTTCCGCCTCCCGGCTGTCCCCCGAGCTTGTGGGGCTGGCGGTGGGGCTCTCCTGAAGCCTGGAGAGCGAGAGCGGTCGGTGCGCACCGACCCCTCTCGCTCTCCAGGCTTCAGCGAAAGCCTGCATTCGCACCATAGGACGCACACACATTTCCCCTTCATTTTTGGAGGGGAAAAAGTGCGTCCTATGGTGCGAAAAATACGGTATCCCATGCCAGGGGTCAACAAACATTTTCAGCAGGGGGCCAGTCCACTGTCCCTCAGACATTGTGGGGGGCCGGGGGCTGGATCCGGACCAATCGCCTTCTAAATCTGGCCCGTGGACGATCCAGGAATCAGCATGTTTTTACATGAGTAGAATGTGTCCTTTTATTTAAAATGCATCTCTGGGTTATTTGTGGGGCATAGGAATTCGTTCATTTTTTTCTCCAAAATATAGTCTGCCCCCCCCCCCCAAGATCTGAGGGACTGTGGACCAGCCCCTGCTGAAAAAGTTTGCTGACCTCTGCGGACCTGGGTCTTCAGATGAAGGGTATCATACAAATATAATAATAACAATAATGATTATAATAACGATTGTGCAGTCAATAATTCACAATCAATAAAAAGTCAATAATGTCAATAATGATTGTGCAGCAAACATGTCCCTAGAGGTTGTGTTGACTCTCAAAATGATTTTCTTTCCACAGCACCCGATCAGCAGCACGTCCCGAACAAAGTGTGGGTCATGGTGGGCCTCCTCAATTTCATGGCTTACACGCTAGGTAAAAGCTGGTTCTTACTGTATCTTTGTGTCTGTGTAAGAGGCGGTAGAAAGGGGTGTGGGTGGCGCTGTGGGTTGAGCCACAGATCCTAGGACTTGCCGATCAGAAGGTCGACGGTTCCACGCCCCATGACTGGGTGAGCTCCCGTTGCTCGGTCCCTGCTCCTGCCAACCTAGTAGTTCAAAAGCACCTCAAAGTGCTCTGATTCGCCAGAAGCGGCTCAGTCCTGCTGGCCACATGACCCGGAAGCTGTACGCCAGTTTCCTCAGCCAATAAAGCGAGATGAGCGCCGCAACCCCAGAGTCGGCAACGACTGGACCCTTTACCTTTAAGAGGCAGTAGAAGGGGGTATTTGCGACAGTGGTCTCAGCAGTCGTAGGGGCCTAACGACTTGCAAGCAGGAGCCCCCTTCCGTCACCACGGTGTTCATAGCCCTGCTCATAGCCCTGCAAGAGGACTCTCCTTTCCCCTTCGTACTGAAGCTGCTTTTAAAAGCACACCTTGAAAGAAGACTCTGCTCAGTCAGAGGTGGCCAAGGGTTCATCTTCCTTGACTCTTTAAGTGATGCTTTTTAAACAAAATATTTTCCCCCTTTATATTTCCCCCAGAGGATCTCCCCCCCCCAACCTGCATCTATGAACACTGCAGCTTACAACAGCATATATGTGTTAAATATATTCTTATTAACCGATCCACAAGCTCTAACTAAAAATCTTTGGGAGTAGGCTTTGGTTTTCTGGAGTGCTTGTGAATGAAAGAAATCCCCACCGTCCTCCAACAAAGGTCTCTTTGTGCTTTGTTCCCCTTGCCCATCTCAATTTGCGGGTCAGTTTCTCCGTAAGGGCATCGTGCCACCCTCTCTTGTACCAGGCATTCACGTTCACGCCTCCTAAGCCCTCCCAGAACATGGCCGTCAGAGAAATCCCGTTAGCGGTTTATCCACCGAGTCCTGAATCTGTTTAGGAGCACAGGAAGCTATCTTAGAGTCAGACCACTGGTCCCCCTACCTCAGTATTGCAGACACTGAACGACAGCAGTGGCTTCCCAGGGTTTCAGGCAGGAGTCTTTCCCAGCCGCACCTGGAGATGCCAGTGAGATTTGAACCCAGGACCTTCTGCTTGCAAGGCAGACACCCTACCCCTGACAGATAAATACAGATTCTTTAACACAAGCTCTGGCTTTTGGGCTTGTGCCTCTCCTCCCAGCCAGCCACTGGGACTGCAGGGGGTTGACCCGTGCCTCTGACGCCCACCTTTCCTTATCCCCCCCCCCCTTCTAGATGGCGTGGATGGCAAGCAGGCCCGGCGCACGCAGTCCAGCACCCCTCTGGGAGAGCTCTTTGACCACGGCCTGGACAGCTGGGCCTGCATGTTCTTCGTGGTGACGGTCTACTCCACCTTTGGCCGGGGCCCCAACGGCGTCAGCGTCTTCGTCCTCTACATCCTCCTGTGGGTGGTCCTCTTCTCCTTCATCCTCTCCCACTGGGAGAAGTACAACACGGGGGTTCTCTTCCTGCCCTGGGGGTATGACATCAGCCAGGTGGTAAGTGCGGCGCTTCCTGACCCTCCAGTTCCCTCTTCCCACTTTTGCTTTATTCCATTTACAGTGGTACCTTGGTTCTCAAACTCAATCCGTTCGACTCCTGGAACCATTCGAAAACCAAGGCACGGCTTCCGATTGGCTGCAGGAGCTTCCTATGCTCAATCGGAAGCCGTGTTAGACGTTCGGCTTCCAAAAAATGTTAGAAAACCAGAACAGTCACTGTTTGCGGTGTTCGGGAGCCAAAATATATGAGTACCAAAGTGTTTGAGAACCAAGGTATGACTGTATAGGCTGCCTTTTCCTCCCAAGGAAGTCAATATTGTGCGCATAGCTCTCCGGCTTTTGCGTTGGGGGTTTTTAGGATTCAGAAGTTTTACAAATTTGATACGTATTTTCCCAAATCACATTTGTTTCAGTTACAGATAGGTAGCCGTGTTGGTCTGCCATAGTCAAAACAAAAAAATTCCTTCCAGTAGCACCTTAAAGACCAACTAAGTCAGTTCTTGGTATGAGCTTTCGTGTGCATGCACACTTCTTCAGATACACATTTGTTTCAGATTTGACTTCCCCTCCACCCCCTCCATGGTTTTCACATGTTTTCTAAAATTTCTGCGTATTATGGTCATTCTGTGTCCTACCTTCTGCACAATATTCTCCAACAAATATTTTGCCGATGTTCTTCATTCAAATCCTACCTGTGTTTTTACATGTTTACAGTCATGCTTTAACTATTCAACAAAAGGTTTCCAGTCCTCCTTACAGCCTGCCTCTTCTAGCTCTCCTGCTCCCCGTTTTACCCCACAAGAACTCTGTGAGGTATAGGTTAGGCTGAGAGGCAGCAATTGGCCCCCAGAGTCACACCCAGTGGGAGGATTTGAACCCAGGTCCTAGTCCAGCACTCTAACCACTACACCACAGTGGCTGCCTATCACCTTTATCTGCATGTGGATTTGCTTTTATTGGTTTGTTTTTCATGTGCTGTTTTATTCTGACAATTGAGTATTTTTAATTTTTGGTGTTGTGATGCCCATTGTGGGGAAGGCAGTGAAAAACTTAAAACCTCAATTTTTTATTACTACTGCTTGGCCCTCTTACATAGGGCTATGTTTAAAACTTATCATTGAGGTTTTCATACCTTTCTTTAACATCAGCAGTCAGGAGCGCTTCAGCTCTGTTTTTGAGTGTCTGCCCTGTTGTTGAGTTTGTTTGAAACTTAAAACCTCAATTTCTTATTACTACTGCATGATTCTCTTAAATAGGGCTATGTTTAAAACTTGTCATTGAGGTTTTCATACCTTTTTTGTAAACTCGAGGAAGTGTTTCAGCCCTGCTCTTGACTTTGTTTGATATCACTTAAAATCATTTAAGGTTTATAATTTCTTTATTTCCAGGAAACTGATTAGTTCAGTGAAACGAACTTTGTAGCCGGCATCTCATAGAGTCTTTGTTTAATTCTAGGTTAACTTTTCCTTACATATTTTATTTTTGTTATTTAATTCAATTCTATAGTCGGTTACTTCTGGTTTCAGGGATTTTCACGGCAATTCTTTTGTTTTGTGTAACATTGTGGGGAAGGGGCTCGTTTGAGAGGCAGAGGGTGGAAAAGAAACACTTAGCTACTTGAAAACAAGCTCCAGGAAAAAAACCCCTGGCCTGGCTTGCAGGGCTGTGTCCTTATTTCGCCTCCTAGAATGCCTTTCTGCAGTCCGAGTGGGTGGAGAGGGACGGAGTGTTTTTCACAGCAGCACAGAACGCCTCCTCTTAAGGAGGGTTGCCTTGGGCTAGTCAGTGTGACCACAGAATTTCACTGCTGGGAAAGACGTAAGGATCTGCCCCAGGCCAGCTTGAGCAAGCCATGCCTGGAAATGGCAGACTGTTCCCCTCCAAAGATTACAAAACGGTCTTGGAAATCTTTGGAACTCCCTGCCTATTGAGGCCAAGCAGGCGCCCTCACTGTATTATTTCTGGCACCTGCTAAAAGAAACATCCTTGTTTAGACAAGCCTGTCCGGATGCTTAAAAAACTGATGTGGATTTTAACCGGGTTTTAGTATTTTAACTTGTTTGTATGTTTTAAAATGTTTTCCCTTGATTTCCTTGTTTTATCTTTTTGTAAACATTGAGGTTTTTTTGTTTGTTTGTTTTGTTTGCAATCAAGCGGTGTATAAATTTTTATGAAATAAATGGGGAAGAAACATCGCGAGTAAAAGTTAGAGCGGAGGAGTGGAGAAGATCTTTTGCAAGGAATTGCAGTGTTGAGTCAGATGGGTAGCGCTAGGAGGGACCGAACTGCAAAACAACAGGGCTGCAACATTTTATGGAGCAATTGATTTCCCAACAATTTGCATCAGTATTTTATTTGTGCCAGTGATAAGCCAGGCAGCTGAGGAAAGGAATCCAATTTCAAAAGATGCCAGGCAAGAGGCAACATCTTGGAAAGGCTGTTCTGCCTTCCTTCCACCGCAACACAGCAGTCGCTTCTCAGATGGCGCCTGCTGTGACATCTGAGGTTTCCCCCCCTTCCTTCCTTCCTGCTGCTCCACATTTTAATAGATGAGTCTGTCAGCCAAAGCAGTCAACATTCATCGACTAAGATCTGCAGAGTCCTCCCTGACTTAATTACTTGGCAGACGTCATTGCCTTGGAGGGGGGAGGAAGGGGGTCATGTGTTCTGCCACCAGCATCTCAGTCAGCTGCGCTCACGAGAAGAAATTGCTGGGTCAGATCAGTGGCCCATCTAGTCCAGCTTCCTGTTCTCACAGTGGTTGACCAGATAATAATAATAAATTTTCTTTAAACCCCGTCCTCCCCGGCTCAGGGCAGCTAACACCAATAAAATAAAATCACAGTAAAAACATAATACGGGGGGAGGGGGAGAGGGAGAGGAAAAAAACCAAATTAAAATACAGGTTAAAATGCAATTTAAAATGCAGCCTCATTTTAAAATAGCTGATAAATCAAGACCATAAAGGGAGGGTAACTTAAGGGTCAGACCGAGTCCAGACCAAAGGCCAGGTGGAACAGCTCCATCTTGCAGGCCCTGCAGAAAGATGTCAAGTCCCGCAGGGCCCTGGTCTTTTGGGACAGAGCGTTCCACCACGTCAGGGCCACAGCCGAAAAAGCCCTGGCTCTGGTTGAGGCCAGCCTAACTACCCTGTGGCCCGGACCTCCAAGATGTTTTTGTTTGAAGTCCATAAGGTCCTCCGTAGGACATACCAGGAGAGGCAGTCCTATAGGTACAAGGTACAAGGGTCCCAGGCCGTATAGGGCTTTAAAGGTGAAAACCAGCACCTTAAACCTGACCCTGTATTCCACTGGGAGCCAGTGCAGTTGGTGTAGCACTGGATGAATGTGATCCCGCGGCAAGGACGTAAGGAGCCTCGCCGCGGCATTCTGCACCCGCTGGAGTTTCTGGGTCAGCTGGAGTTTGTGGAAAACCAGCGAACAGGACCTGAGCATGAGAGCCCTGACTGGAGGCAGAGCAGAGTCATCCTGGCTAGTCCCCATTGCTAGCCGCCTTCATGGGTTTGCCCAGTCCTCTTTGGACCATCGCTGCCTCCCGTGATCATCTGCAGGTGTGCAGCTTCTGCCTTCTCTCCCTCTTGGCAGGAAAAATACCTCTGGGCAATCATTTCCCGGCTGTCCTTCCCCTCCCCTCCCCAGCCCACGGCCATGGATCGCTTTCTGAACAGCCGTTCACCACGCTGGAGCCTTGGAAGGGCCCTTTGCCCCCGGATGTTTGCCGCCTCACACAGCCAGTCGGAGAGGTTTTGTTGACTTGGACTTGGCTGAGCAGAGACCTCTGTGCAATGCTGTCCCATAAATTGCCCTGGGGGAGAAGAAGGGGGGGGGTTGTACCTGCGTTGGTCAATAGATTTTGCAGGTGGGAACATAAGACTCTTGGGGCAAATTTCGTTCCTGAATCAAAAGGGAAGAAGCAGCTTGAGGTGTCCCTCTTCCTGTCCACCTTTGGTTGTGTGTTTTTGAGACAGTTCATAGTTAAATTATCCTCCCACAAGAGGCAAGGATGGCCACCAACTTGGATGGAGGAGAGGGCTATTGATAGCTCTGTTCTGGAGGCAGCAGTGCTTCCAAATACCAGCTCCTGAGAACTGCAAAAGTTGTTGTTGTTATTATTATTAGAGGAGGAGAGGGCTATTGATAGCTCTGTTCTGGAGGCAGCAGTGCTTCCAAATACCAGCTCCTGAGAACTGCAAAAGTTGTTGTTGTTGTTGTTGTTATTATTATTAATAATAATAATAATACCCTGCCCATCTGCCTGGGTTTCCCCAGCCACTCTGGGCAGCTTCCAACAAAATATTAAAATACCGTAATACATCAAACATTAAAAGCTTCCCTAAAGAGGGCTGCCTTCATATGTCTTCTAAAAAGTCTGGTAGTTGTTTATCTCTTTGACATTTGGTGAGAGGGCGTTCCACAGGGCAGGTGCCACCACCGAGAAGGCCCTCTGCCTGGTTCCCTGCAACTTGGCTTCTCGCAACGAGGGAACTGCCAGAAGGCCCTTGGAGCTGGACCTCAGTGTCTGGGTAGAACGATGGGGATGGAGACGCTCCTTCAGATATGCTGGGAGGGGAGAGTGGGCTGTGGTGCCCTGGTCTTGCTTGCAGATAGATTTCCCTTTGGAGCAGGCACAGGGAAATCCAGCCCTCCAGATGTTTTGAGACATCAACTCCTGCCGAGTTTGCCTAGGCCTGCTTTGGAGCATCTCATTGGCCCCTGTGAGAAGAGGACTCTGGACCAGATGGGCCTGTTTGGGCCTGATCCAACAAAACTCTTATGTTCTTAAGACTCGTGTGAATTCAGATCCCTCCCTCTGTCATGGGAGTTAACATATTTTTCTGTCTATAAGAAGCCCCCATGTATAAGACGCCCCCTATTTTGGGGGACTCAGATTTAAGAAAATGGGGGGGGGGGAGAGAGAGAGATGCATCCTTGTATAAGACACCCCCTAATTTCTGACATTATTTTTTAGGGAAAAACCCTAGTCTTATACATGGGAAAATACGGTAACTTTTACAGGCTGTGCAAATAGCCCACGGGACTTCGCTCCCACAGAGCGCTAATACTTCGGACTCAAATCCCTTCTAAGCAGGAAGACATTTACGCCTTTCTTGGAGGTTTTTAAGCAGAGGTTGGAGGGCCATCTGTCCGGGATGCTTTGCTTGCATTGCAGGGGGTTGGACTGGATGACCCTCGGGGTCCCTTCCAGCTCTATGATCTCTTCCTTCAAAAAGCTCAGGACCAATATATTTTTTTAAAACAATATTTATTAAATTTCCCATTTTAACATTCCAATCAAATCACATAATATATTCCGACTTATACAAATTATTCAATAATTAAGCAATCCAAATTTTATGCCTGATTTTTCAGGGAGACTTCACCATGCTCTGAGGTCGGAGGGGATCTGATCATCTCATACATCTACTACTTCTCATATTCATTTCCGATGGTTCCCATAAGTCGTTCTGATGTTAATCCTCATTATTTTCCGCAGCCTCTGAGTTCTTCCAACAAGCGAGATAAATCAAACAATATGTTTCTGTGTGGTTTTATGTCCAGGATTCCCCTATATAGGTTTGCAGCGTCTCTTCACAGGCTGGTATTTCTGCCAAATCAGTCCAAGAATCCTCCCATTACATGCAGATGCAGATGTCCAGTCCATTCTGTCCAGATAAAATCCAATCAAGGCATCCGCCCCATACTTTTCCCAAACCAGTTGGCATTCAAAAACTAGCCTTTCCAGGGAAGGGTTTTAGTTAAAAATACAAAAATAGAATATTGAAGACTCACCACCCCCGCTCAGGACCAATATAAGTGGTTTTTATCCGCCCCTCCCATGAGGTCAGGGACGCGGGTGGCGCTGTGGGTTAAACCACAGAGCCTAGGACAGGGGTCTGCAACCTTTAAGACAAAAAGAGCCACTTGGACCCATTTCCGAAGAAGAAAAACAACTGGGAGCCGCAAAACCATTGCGACATTTAAAACAAATATATCTCCAGAGCCGTGATCTGACAGCGGGTGGGAAGGTGACGTCGGGACAGTGCGTGACTAACGCACGCACCGCCCCCATGCGACATCACAGCCAGTACAGCGCCCGTCACAGTGGGGAGTGTCAGGGCGCACAATGCGCCTCCTCCCCTCGCTAGTATCCGCCCCGGAGCCGCGGCAAAGGTGTAAAAGAGCCACATGCGGCTCCGGAGCCGCGGGTTGCAGACCCCTGGCCTAGGACTTGCTGATCGGAAGGTCGGCGGTTCGTATCCTCGTGACAGGGTGAGCTCCCGTTGCTCGGTCCCTGCTCCTGCCCACCTAGCAGTTCGAAAGCATGTCCAAGTGCAAGTAGATAAATAGGTACCACTCCAGCGGGAAGGTAAACAGCATTTCCGTGCGCTGCTTAGTCCTGCTGGCCACATGACCCGGAAGCTGTACGCTGGCTCCCTCGGCCAGTAAAGCGAGATGAGCGCCGCAACCCCAGAGTCGGTCACGCCTGGACCTAATGGTCAGGGGTCCCTTTACCTTTACCTTTTTTACCCATGAGGTCGCCAGGGAGTGGGCTTTGTGACTGAGCAGAGATTTGAATCCTAGTTTCCTGCCCCACTTTCTCCCCTCCATGTCTGGTGGTGGAAAGTGGGCTGAATCAGGTTACAAACAACCTCTTACCAAAAGCAAAAACTGAAAGGAGCGGTTGGCTGGTTCCCAGCACCTTTATAAATAAGCATGTGTCTGTCTGCCTGTTCAGAGACCACTTCACGTTGTGTTGCCGGTCTTTGCAAGAGCAAACCTGTGATACAGACCAGTACAATCCCCATCTTCCAGCTGAGGCTGCGGGTGACTCTCCCAGCCGTGGCGAAGCTGGCATCCTCAAGATTTTTCAGGCTTCAGCTCCCACCAGGCTCAGCTGCCACATCCCAGGGGAGCTTCAAGCTGGGCAGGTTTGTGGGTCTGCTGTTTGCAACCAGCAGTTGCCCCTGGGAATGCATTTGTAGGAACAGGGTGGGATGGAGAGGGGGAAATGGCTTTGCAAGGTCTGTTTTTCCACCCCAGGGGCATAAGCCCGGGCTCCTTTGGGCAGTGTCCTAACGTGGCTAAGAGCTTTCTGATCGCTAAGCCATTCTATCCAAACACCAGCTGGCCGGATGAGTCTTTCCAGATGCTGCAATTCTGCCTCTCTCTCTCTCTAATTGCTTTTCAGACCATTTCCATCGTGTACATTGTGACGTCTATTGTGGGAGTGGAGGCCTGGTACAATCCTTTCCTCTTCAATTTCTTGTATAGAGACCTATTCACTGTAATGATCTTTGGTAAGGAGCTTCCTCTGAAAGCCTGTATTTTAAAATTTCCTAATATACAGTGCCATAATCCCATGTTCGCCTTCCTATGTTTTCTTTTGTTTGCCATGTGCTTCCTCCATTCCTTTCTTTGGAGTACACAGACTGGGTCACAATTAGGAACTGCTTGCTCCAGAATTTTAGACCCTATTTAAGATCAATGAGGTATTCTAGATTTGTGGATAGTGGCAAGATTTCATTGAGGCCGGTCTGGGGCAAATTTGTTGTATAATTACAATGTTAGGAAAATATCTGCCTAGCTTTTCATTTGCTGTTTGCTTTTTCTTGGTCTTTCATCTTAAGGTCCTGGGTAAGGTTACATGGAGTGTGTATTGCAGGGGGTTGGACTAGGTGAGGCATCCCCAAACTCAGCCCTCCAGCTGTTTTAGGACTACAACTCCCATCATTCCTAGCTAACAGGACCAGTGTTCAGGGATGATGGGAATTGTAGTCCCAAAACAGCTGGAGGGCCAAGTTTGCCTGAACTAGATGACCATGGGGGTTTCTTCCAACTCTGATTCCTATAAACTAAAATGCAAAATAATGAATAAGCCACAAAGCATAAAATGACGATGATTTAATTTGTACCCTGCTCATCTGGCTGGGTTTCCCCAGCCACTTTGGGCTGCTCCCAACAGAATATTAAAAGCACAATAAAACATTAAACATTAAAAACCTCCCTGAACAGGGCTGCCTTCAGATGTCTTCTAAAAGTCAGATAGTTACTTATTTCCTTGATATATAATGGAAGAGCATTCCACAGGGCGGGCGCCACTACCGAGAAGGCCCTCTGCCTGGTTCCCTGTAACTTGGCTTCTCGCAGGGAGGGAACCTCGGAAGTCAAACATAATCCTTTCCGGAAAGACGTTTGACTTCCAAAACTTTCGAATTCTGAGGCGCAGCTTCCGATTGGCTGACAGCTAGGCTTTTTTGCAGATCAGAAGCTGCGTCGGACATTAGGCTTCCAAGGAACGTTAAAAAACCAGAGCACTTCTGGGTTTTCAACATTCAGGAACCAAAACATTCGAGAACGGAGCGGTTCGAGAACTGAGGTTCCACTGCATTTATTTTTATAGCCTGCCTTTTGTTCCTCAAGACAACTCACCTCTGCACACTGCCCATTAAAGCAGTATTAACAGAACAGAATGAAGCAAATGCATTTTTCCATGAATGATAGAAATGGCCAGCACTGCAGGACGTGCAGCTGTTGAGCCAGTCCACCAAAAGCTTCCTTCTTCACCAGCAGCTGCTCCCCCCTTTCTGGAGACACTCGCATTCCCCTGCCACAAGTTGCTGTTACAAATCCGAGTGAGGGTTGTGGAACAGGCTTTGCTGTGTGGTGGCATCTGTCTTTGTGTGAAGGGAAACGCGTGCTCTGAGTCGTAACATGGCCCTCCTCTCTCTCCCTTAGGTTGCGCGCTGACTGTGACCCTCCCCATGAGCCTGCTGAACTACTACAAGTAAGTCCTGTCTGAGGTCGGTTGTCAGTGCCCCATGGGGTTGGCTGCCCCAGTTCTGCTGGGGTGTCAGCGCCACTCAGTGTCTCCCCCAGTGGGGAGAGTTTTGAGAAAACAAAGTGGGCACGAGTGATGGCAGGGGCAAGCCTTTGCTTTTGAGACTATGGAGCAGAGAGATTGGCTGGGCCCTCTCTCTGAAACAGCTGGGCCAGGCCTCTTGGACAAAGCCTGGCCTCCTATATGTATTTTATTTCATTTATTTTGAGGATTTTGTGCCCCGCTTTTCAGCCAGGAAGGCTCCCATAGTGGCTTAAAGGTAAAGGGACCCCTGACTGTTAGGTCCAGTCGCGGCCGACTCTGGGGTTGCGGCGCTCATCTCGCTTTACTGGCCGAGGGAGCCGGCGTACAGCTTCCGGGTCATGTGGCCAGCAGCACTAAGCCGCTTCTGGCAAACCAGAGCAGCGCACGGAAACACCATTTACCTTCCTGCCGCAGCGGTACCTATTTATCTACTTGCACTTTGGCGTGCTTTCGAACTGCTAGGTTGGCAGGAGCAGGGACCGAGCAACGGGAGCTCACCCCGTCGTGGGGATTCGAACTGCCGACCTTCTGATCGGCAAGCCCTAGGCTCTGTGGTTTAACCCACAGCGCCACCCGCGTCCCTACAGAGTAGCTTACATACTATCAAAATGAGACTGTCTCGCAGAATTATACTGCCCTCCCCAAAAACCCACGACACGCAAGGAGAAAGGGACAGGGAGGGAAGAGGAAAAGGAAAACTGAGGCACCAAATTCTAAATAGTTGTTCCTCTAATGACCAGCTGGCCCAGTTCAGGGGCAAGAGTTACCCAGTGGAGGAAATGGACCTCTGGAAAAGCTGGTCGTATAAGTCCTGCTGCTTTTCTGTCTCTCCCACTGAGGCAGCCCGAGGCACTGGCTGCCCCAGGTAACCTTTGAGGGGAGAGGAGGTCTGATGGGGCTGGCCTGATCCCGGTGGAGGGGGCTCTCCTTCTCAGTCCCAATCTTCCATTTGCTGGCCACACTTCAGCCTTGCAGATGAGACCCCATTGGAAGAACTATATCAGGTTCTGCCTCCTTCAGAGTTAGTCTGATGGTGCTCCCAGCTGCCTTTCAGGACCGCCCCCCTTTTGAAAATTTTATTTATTAAAAGAGTTGTATACCGCTGTGTCATTTTAAAAATCAAAGCGGTACCGCACCAAGTTAAAAACGGACATCAGTTAACCATTGCGGACGGATGCATTTGTGATTGCCTGGCAGAATAGAAAAGTTTTCAGCAGATGTTTAAAAGTTGGCACAGAAGGCTCCTGCTCAGTCTCCAGTGGCAGAGCGTTCCACAGGACTGGGCGGGTGACACTAAAGGCTCAGGTTTTTGTTGTCCAATGAGCCTCACCAACTCTTGACCAGCAAAGCTCCTGCAGGCGACCTCTTGTTGATGCTTTTCCCGTCTTTCAGAGCCTACAGAAGCAACACCCTGAAGCACCACTCCTTCTATGAGGCGATGCTGCCCTTCCTCTCGCCGGTCCTCCTCTTCATCCTCTGCACCATTTGGATCTTCCACTCGCCCACGCAAATCCTGGAGACCCAGCCCCGCCTCTTCTACTTCATGGTCGGCACAGCCTTCGCCAACATTTCCGTAAGTTCCTTCTGCTGCAGAGACGCCTGCGCAGAGGGGCTTGGCGGGGCAGGAGCCAAGCCACTTTGCCTCGGGGTGTGGCCCTCCAGCCCTCTTTACTCGGCCCTCAGCAATCTCTCTTGGCCACGCTCCTCTCTGGCCCTCCTCCAGCATTTCCCCCCTTACGTCTTTGAGCTGTAATCAGTTCCTCCTCCAATGGTGAGATGCGCACATCGAAACCTCTGGCTTCCATGTGGCTGGACTCTAACCTCCTTGCGCAAGAGTTCACCCAGGAGACTGCTTTGCCCTGCATGTGCCACTGATTTGTTCAACGGAATGGGCACTGCTGGAGGCGCCACATGAGACCCACGGAGCATTGAGGGCAGCAGCACCTAACCTTAGGAACTCCCTGCCTGTTGATATCAAGCAGCGCCGTCACTGTACTTTTTGGCACCTGCTAAAAATATTATTGTTTAGACAAGCCTACCTGGATGATAGGCAGGTGGATGTGATTTTTCAACTGTTTCAGTATTTTAAGTTGTTGTTTTTTAAAGCATTGATGTATTTCTCCCCCCCCCCCCCCATTTTACAGTCATACCTCGGGTTAAATACGCTTCAGCTTGAGCGTTTTCAGGTCACGCTTCGCAGCGACCCAGAATTAACGGAACATGTTACTTCCGGGTTTCACCGCATGCGCAGACGCTCCAAATGACGTCACGCGCATGCACAGAAGCTGTGAATTGCGACCCGCGCAGTCACAAGTTGCATTCTACTCAGGATGCGAATGGGGCTCCGGAACGGATCCCGTTCGCATCCAGAGGTACCACTGTATTGGTCTATCTTTTTGTAAACCAACCACTTTGAGGTCTGTCCCACCCTCACCCCCCAAATCAAGCAGTGTCTAATTTTTATGAAATACATAGATAAGAGTCATGTGGTGCAATGGGCCCGGAAGGCTGTCTGCTGAGGATCATGGGATAATAGAATCAGAGAACTGTAGAGTTGGAAGGGACCATGAGTGCCATCTAGTCTGACCCCGCTGCAATGCAGGAATCTTTTTGCGCAACGTGGGGATTGAACCACCCTGAGATTAAGAGTCCCATACTCTGCCGACTGAACTGCTGTGAATCTTTTGTAAAAAAATTAATTTAATTTCTTTTTTTGACAAAGTAATAATCATACATAAATAAGAATAAAAATGTGCACCCACCACCACCAAGACCATTCCACTGTAACTATCCAACCTCCCAAAATTTCAACACCTCTTGCAATGGTTTGTCCCCTTTCCATTTTAACAGTGCAAATTCTACAAACAGCCTCCATATCTCATCAAAATCATTTCTCCTGCATATTCCCCATCTTACTTTAACGGCACATGTTAAGTTATCATTCATAGCTATATTCCAGACCTCTTTATACCATTCTTCCATTTCATATTCCCCTTGCCCCTTCCACTTCCCAGCTACAATAATTCATGGAGCTGTCAATAAATTTGTGAGCAAGTCCTTCACAGCCTGCGAACCTTCCAACCCCTCGTAAATTCAAAATAATGCTACCTCTGGACTTTCGGTCAGCTTTAACCCCGTGAATTCTGTTATCTCTTTGCCAAAACAAATCCCTTTGCCAAATTCCCTTGCCAAAACAAATGTGAATCTTTTTAAGGAAAGAAGCTTTTTTATGAAAAGCCAGCCCCTCTTTTTTTTTTTTTTAAGGAAAAAAACTTCCATATCCCTGGTCTAACTTTCCAGGTTCCCTGAACTGGGGAGTTAGTTCAAGGGGCAAGGAGGAGAGCCTCAAAGCCAGGAGGGTCCCAGAGCCCCCTTGACGACTATATGGGTTTGCATGTGCAGAAAGCAACTCCGTGCCAGCAGGGGTTTGCATTTTGGGCTGCCTGCCCTCCAGCGTTGCTCTTGGATTCCTGCCCACCTGTGGGACTGAGTCTCTGTTAAAGAGGATCCGTCGGCACTGCAGCAGTAGAGTTCTGCCAGAAGCCCTAGAGCGGTGCCTCTGGAGCAGTGAAGTTCTAGAGCGGCTCCCTCAGCGGTGCTCCAGGAAATGGCCCTGGATGGATTGGAGCGGCTGTTGGTGGAGGGCCTCTCCTCCCATCCTGGTCCTTCCTTACCAGCTGTTCCTCCTCTCCCCCCAGTGCCGCCTGATCGTCTGCCAGATGAGCAGCACCCGCTGCCAGCCTCTCAACTGGCTGCTCTTCCCGCTGGCCCTGGTCATCTTCGTGGTGCTCACGGGCGTCTTGCCGGAGAGCGAAACCTTCCTCCTCTACCTGCTCACCACCTTCATCACCGTGGCACACATCCATTATGGAGTCGGCGTGGTAAGTGATCCCGTGGCACGTGTGTGTGTGGCAAAGGTAAACGGACCCCTGACCATTAGGTCCAGTCGCGGATGACTCTGGGGTTGCGGTGCTCATCTCGCTTTATTGGCCGAGGGAACGGGCGTATAGCTTCCGGGTCATGTGGCCAGCATGACTAAGCCGCTTCTGGTGAACCAGAGCAGTGCACGGAAACGCCGTTTACCTTCCTGCCAGAGTGGTACCTATTTATCTACTTGCACTTTGACGTGCTTTCAAACTGCTAGGTTGGCAGGAGCAACGGGAGCTCACCCCATCGCGGGGATTCGAACTGCTGACCTTCTGATCAGCAAGTCCCAGGCTCTGTGGCTTAACCCGCAGCGCCACCCGTGTCCCTGTGTGGCACAGAGCGCCCTGCAAAGGATCCTCACCGCCACCCTTGCCTGCTGCAGTTTGCCACAGAGCCCAGCCAAAGCCTCCCATCTCTTCTCGGCGGCCTGGACTCACCTGAGGTTTGTTCTCCGGGACGAGCCACTTGTAGCAGTGGCACTTCTGAGGCAGGCTGAGCTGGGGGCTGGCCTCATCTGCTGTGGCAGCCCTTCAGCTGAGCCACCACAAAGGACCCAGTGCTGGTTTGGCAGGCAGAGGTCAAAATGCTGCCAGAGTCTTGACGTTTCTGTCGCAACAGACCCTGGGTGGCTTCACCTCTAGACTCAGCCCATCTTCTTTTTTTCTTTTTTTCTTTTCAATTTTTTAATATATAATAATTATTATAAATTTATTTATACCCCGCCCATCTGGCTGGGTTTCCCCAGCCACTCTGGGTGGCTTCCAACAAAATGGTAAAATACAATAGTCGGTCAAGCATTAAAAGCTTCCCTGAAGAGGGCTGCCTTCTAAAAGTCAAATAGTTGTTGTTCTCTTTGACATCTGATGGGAGGGCATTCCACAGGGCAGGTGCCACCACCGAGAAGGTCCTCTGCCTGGTTCCCTGTAGCTTTGCTTCTCGCAGTGAGGGAACTACCAGAAGGCCCTCGGCGCTAAATCTCAGTGTCCAGGCAGAATGATAGGGGTGGAGACGCTCCTTCAGGTTTTATTGGGTTTTACATTTTTGACATAATCACATCTGACAAAATAAATTACCAATTATCCCCTGCCCCCCGACTTCCGCTTCTGGTTTATAACATATTAACTTCTTCTGCTTGCTGTCTTATCCCTTCTTCTTAGCAGTTGAGCAAGAGGGAGGGAAGGTGATAGAAGTGTTAGAATGGGCTGTGGGCCTGATCCAGCATCCTCTTCCTACATTCTGTGTTCTCGGCACTTTCCAAGTGGGAAAGGTTTGGGAGCCACTGATCCAGCTCCAACCATCTCCTCCTCGACGATGTTGCCTCTGCCCCAGGCCCTTTCCATTTTGCAGGCAAGGCAAAGGGGAGGCTATAAAGGAGGAAGACGCACATTCACAGCGAAACTCCCAACATCGGCCCCTGTAGTTCTGCCCATGTAGTTCTGGGCCAACCAATCCGAATCCATCGCTTTCATATTGGCTAGAATCTGCCCCTAGGAGGGAAAAGGGAGAGGAAGAATGATGCCCTTCTCCCTCCTTAGGGAAAAGCCCCCAAGAGCCGCACACACGCTCCGTGCGCTCTTTAAAGGGAGCGCGGCTCTTGGGGGAGCCTTAGCCATACGCAGCCTCTCCCGGCCAGGGGTGAAGGCTCTCCTTGCCCGGGAGAGGCTGTGCACGGCCAAGCAAGAAGCCAGGACACCTAGCGGGATCGCAGCGATCCGCTGGCTGTCCTGGCTTCTTGTTTAGCCACGCGCAGCCTCCGCAGGGGCTATCCCAGAAGCCAGAACAGCAGCTCTGTCCCTTCCCCCACCTCCCAGAAAAGCCCCCAAGAGCCACGCTCCCTTTAAAGAGCTCGCGGCTCTTGAGGGAGGTGGAGGGAAAGCCAGTAGGCTTGCTTTCACTGAAGCCAGGAGGGCAAGAGGGATCAGTGCACGCCATTTCCGCTTGCTCTCCTGGCTTCAGGATTAGCCCTGCAAAACCTCCTGTGCAAAGATGGAGGAGCGCTCCCTCTTAGCTCAGAATGCTTTGCGTTGCTTTCTTGTTTTCCTCCCCTAAAAACTAGGTGCGTCTTATGGTCCGGTGCGTCTAATAGAGCGAAAAATACGGTATATGTAGAACTTGAAGGCAGGCAGAGGAGAAGAAAGGATGGGGCTTGGAGGAGAGGGGACCACGGTCAGGGGTCTGCTTTCCTGCAACAACACCCCCCTCACCTTGCCCGTTCTCTCTACTGCTTTCTCGCCCTCCCAGGTGAGCCAGCTGAGCAAGCACTTCAACATCCGCCCCTTCTCGCTACGAAAGCCCAGCTCCGATTGACTAGACGTGGAGGCGGGAGAGAAGAAATCCGGCCCACCGCCTGCAGGGGCTCTGTGAACGCAGCCCCCTCCCCCATGTAAATACACTTCAGCCATCACCACGGAACTAAAATTTGACCCACTTTGGGTGGCAACGAAGCCTGGCAGCCTTGCAGAGGGACGGACCCCTTCTTGCACCGCCTCTCTCACGGATGCGCAGGTGGCTGGGCAGGGGCTGAACCACCGCAAACGTGTCCTGAACCAGCATGATGCTTCCAGACCAAGCATGGGTCCATGCCACCCAGAACTCTCCAGGGAGACACCCAAAAAACCACAGATGGGCGCCAGGGGCGTCTCTGAAGCCACACAATTGCCGCAACACATCTTCAGGTTACGCTGAGGACAGCGTGGCCTGCTCTCCGTGGACCCAGCCACGCAAGAGGGGTTTTTTGTGTGTGGCTAGAACGAATCAGCTGCTTTAAGTAAGGGGCCTTGGTGGCGGTAATCACACAGTGAAAACACGACTATTCTATGTAGGTTATATTATCCTTCCATTCACTTCCTCCTCCCCTCCCACCCACCCCTGTTCTGGCTTCCACATGGCCAAACCAGATGTTGAAGCAGGCAGATGCTGTCTCCAACGGAGGAGGAGCCTGCTTTCCAGCCCACCCTGTCTGAGCTGCTCTGGAGAGCAAAGCTGCAAAACCTCCTTCACCTTTCCGGCAGGATTACGTTGCGGCAAGCGGCACTCTTCTGTGGGATAACCTTTGGGGTGGGGGACGGAGACCGGCCGTTTCCAAGAACTGTTTTGTCAGGCGTATAACCCTTCCGTGCGGGTCCATTCTGAGTAGCTCTGCTTCCCTCTAGAGGAAATAATCGAGATCTCCTTTCATCGAAACGACAAACGAACTCGGTGTTTGCCTCCATGCTCGGCTTTAGTAGATGAAGGTGGCTTTCCTCTGTGTTTGTTCCCCAATTGGAAATGTTGTGTTCAGCCATCCTAACCCTGCTTGAACTGTGTGGTGGTGAAGTCTGCGCCGATTCCCCCTCCCTTCTTCTCTTTAATTTCATGAACAAGCCTTGTGTTTGGGGTGAGTACGCCTGTGCATCCTGCCATGAAGAGGGCAGCCGAAACCCAGCTTTTTTGGAACGGTGGCACCCGGAGGAGACCCAATCACAGCAAAGGATGTTCCTACGTGATTCCGAGGGCAGGGGCTGCTTATGGCTTCTGCTCCTAAAATGAGAGGGGGCGACCCGCTCTTGTGGATGACACATTCCACTCTGGGGAGAGAGAGAAATGGGAATTGTGAAATGACTATTTAACCTTTCTTTTTGTAGGCTTAAATCATTATGTCAACAAGCAATGTGAAAATCCAGGAGCCAGTGCTCTTTTCTGCCTCCAGCCCCTTCTAAATAGATGCTTTTCTTTTTCTGTTTTCTTCCCACGCTTTAAATGCTTTTTAAAATTTCTTTTGGCGTGTTAATGAGCAAGGGAGGAGCTTGTTCTGACCCTTAGTGAGGCACCTCTCAAAAAACCAGCAGGAAAGAGCACTGGCCTCCGGGCATGGAATGATGAAACAGAAACAGGTTCTCATTCTTCGCTTGTTTGGTGAATGTTTTCATGGCTATAAAAGGTGAACCAGAGATGGGGATTGGGTAAGCTTTTCTCTCACTCACTCACTTTTTTTTTTAATTAAATGATTTTGCACAGAAAAAGTTGGGTGTACAGAGGAAATGAGACGTGCTTTGAATACTTGACGCTATCACAGCCGAAATGAAATGCAGCAATCAGTTGATAATTTTGGTGCACTGAGTTAGACCCACCCCAGAGCCGGTTTCCAATTCTGGAGGCGGCTGAGTCAGAGGGAGGGTCTCCTTTATTTTGTGTGTGTGTGTGTTTGACTAATGAATCATTGTGAGAACATGTGTTCCTCTTTACTTTCTCTCTTTGCTTTGGAAGCAGGGGTTCTCAAATTGACAGTAACTGGTGGCAAACTTGCACAGGCCCTGATGGTATAAGCCGAGATGACGATAATGATGTGACTCACTAAATCATTCCTTGACGTGCTGCCTTGGAAACATCGTCCATGCTCCAAGGCGCACGTCCAGAGGGGGCCAGGCCAGCACTGAGTGGACGAAAGGACAAAAGGTGTTAACTTCCTGGCGTCTCCCAAGGCAGGCTTTGCTTGGCTGTCGTCTCTCTAAAGAAACCTGGTTCTGCTTCCCTTACCTATCTAGGCTTCTTGATAAGGAACCTGGTGCCTTAAGAAGATTTGCCTCAAGTTGGAGAAAAGGTCGGCTGTCTTAAGCAGAATGTTGGAAAAGTAGTTGTCCAAGTTAAAGGGAGTACAGCGTGACATCTTCAGCTGCGGAAACGGGTTTAATTTCTGCTGTTTTGCCATCTTTATTGTTTGAAGCTCATTCGGCAATCTGGGAGGGACTCCGATGCACCATTTAACCATTATTATTTCTGTCTCGGGTTTTGGTGGCATCAGGGGTTTTTTGTGTTCATCTCAAATATTCTTCGAAATAAAGGTATTGCATGTTGAAGAGGTGAATGTGTGCCCGCTGCCACTCTCAGCAGGTGATTGTAAAAACGCTTCGAGGAGTCCTCTCCGAACCCAAACCCGTCTTCTCTTTCCGATATTCCCTCTGCGATTGAAAGGGGCATCTGAGGCAGCGCTCGTGACACTTAAACTACTTGCTCCACATTTTGCAGTTCTTTGTCGCCGTCAGAAATCACTGCCCCGCCTTTTTGCACGTTCTGAGAGCGAAATCTTCCTTTCTCTGCCTTGATTCACTACTGCTGCCTGTGTAGCTGCGGATGCGCTGCTGGTTGGCTCAACCTTTTAAGACGCAGTTCTCCGGAGGCGTGGGCAAAGGAGCTGCGGGGAGCGGCACAGCACCCCACCCCACCCCAAATCAGTGCCCTGCAATCCTGCAAGGTTCAGGCTTTGGTAGTAGCAACCTGTAGTCCAAGCAGTGGGTTGCACAGAGGCACGGCCAGCTTTCCCTGTTGCTCAGAAACTCCCTGGCAGGCAGAGAGGTCTAGATGTAGAAAGTCCCTGTGCTTTGCAGAAGCACCTCTCTTCCCCCACCCCAAACCCAAATGCAGGCTTGAATAAGATGAATCGGAGCTGAATGCAAACAGCTTGGCGGCTGAGTGACAGCTGGCCTTCAACCCAGGCTGCTCCTCGGCTGCCTCCCCCGCCCCCCCGGCCTTGATTTCAGAGCAGGGTGTTCGGCGCATGAGTCTCCACTGCTGTGGGTGTGCAGGTCATGCGTGTCGGGCTGGGCAGCTACTCCCAAGTGCCATTTTCATTTGAAAAGCAACCCTAGGAAATAAGATATTTCGTGATAACTTAGAGCAGGGGTGGGGAATAATTGTGTGCGCCCCCCCCAAAAATCTTGCTGGACTCCTGCTGCCATCAGCCTAGAGTGTCTAGAGTGATGTGAGCAGAAGTCCAGCAAGATACGGGGGCCCCCAAGGTTTCTCGCCCCTAACTTAGATACTCCTGTTTGCAATCTCCCCACTAAACGGGCTCCGCTGCTATCTTGGATTGGTCTGTTTCTCTGCGTAGGACAGACACACGCCCTGCCGGTGTAGTTCAGGCCTTCGTCGCCTTCCCCAGGCAGCAAGTTAGACAGCATCTTTGCGCCCCCTCCCCCAAGAATTGGAAATGGGGCTCTCAGTACAGAGCTCACCCCTTTAGACAGGACTCGAGAGCTCTCACCTGGAAGGCTTCAACAGCATACTTCAGATCTCTTGCGGTTGGGGAGGAAAGTAGCCGAAACCTTTTCTCTGCGTTACAGCCTTACTCTGAAAATGCAGGCAGTTGGGAACGGGGGTGTGCCATGCATGCATTTTGGACCAGTTTACCTTCTGGGTCTCTGTGGCCCTGGTGATTTTTCTTTTTTTAGAAGCTGAATTTTTAAGCTATCAGGTGAAAGGTGAGGTTGGAATCCTTCCTTCTCTCCAATGTATTGCATTGTATTGGGGTAGGGGGTCACATTTTGAATGAGTAGCCTTGCTCGCTGCTTCTTTTGTCCCCCGCTAAATATGAGGGTGAATGTTCAGTCCCTTGGGCCTCGTTGGTGCTCTCTCTGCCAGGAAGGACCGTCCTCGGACAAAAGGGGGGGGGGCGGTCTCTCCGGCCGGTATTCTGCAAAGCACCGGTTGCGCCAGACTGCCAAGGGCTGGGCTGTGTCAAAGCAAACGGACTGTACAGATCGTAATTATTATCAGCGAGAGAAAATTGCAATAGGAAACCTATACATTTCTCGCGGCAGATTTCTCCGCCACCCCTTCTTCACGCTTGCATCAGGATTCATGTCTGTCTCATATGTACATTGTTTGAGGTTGACAGTCTTGCAAATGGATTTGGATTCCATTCCATGAAATGCTATTGGTGAATATTTATTGTATTTAAAAACGGAAACAACAAAGCTTCAAAAAAAGAGAACCTATTATGAAATAAAACTTCAATTAAAAAATTCCCCGTGCTTTTTAACATCTCTGTCTCCTCATCTCTGTGGGTGTTTCTGCTGTGGAAACAGTTTGGGGAGTGGGGTTGCTCTTGCAAATAGTGACTGGAAGCTAGCAAAAGAGCTGCAGCTTCTGCCACCATACCAGGTTGCTAGGGCTGGCTGGGGAGAAAGATGGTGGTGAAGATGAGGATGAGGAGGAGGAGGAGGAGGAAACACCCTCCCATCAGATGTCAAAGAGATAAACAACTACCTGACATTTAGAAGACATCTGAAGGCAGCCCTGTTCAGGGAAGTTTTTAATGTGTGACATTTTAATGTATTTTTAATCTTTGTTGGAAGCCGCCCAGAGTGGCTGGGGAAACCCAGCCAGATGGGCGGGGTATAAATAATAATTATTTTTCCTTTTCCCCAGACGTGGACTCAAGGTCTTAATATTGTTTTAATTCTTCATAGAATTAAAACAATACAAGAAACAAATTTATAGATAATAAAAATTTATAGATAATAAAAACAGCAGTATTAAAAGCTTTTTCCTTTAAAAAAAAACAGTTCCCCAAGAAAGGCCTGTCGGAACAAGATCTTCTCTTGACGGTGGAAAGACAAGGGAATTCCAAAGTTGCCCTGGGAACAGCCACCGAGGCGTCCCTACCAAGTGAGATCTCAAAACTTGGGCTTGTTCATATGGGGGAAATACTGTTTCAGACGGCCTGGTCCTAAGCCACCAGGCAAGATCCTTGCTCCTGTTGTTTTCTGGGCTTGGGGGAAGACAGAGAGAGGGTGGCTCATAGCTTGTCTTGCTGCTTGGAAAGTGTTTGCTATCTCTGTGGCGTGTGTTCCCATAGACCAATGGCAGCTTCAGGTGTTTTCACCTGAAGGAGCGTCTCCACCCCCATCGTTCTGCCCGGACACTGAGGTCCAGCTCCGAGGGCCTTCTGGTGGTTCCCTCATTGCGAGAAGCCAAGTTACAGGGGACCAGGCAGAGGGCCTTCTCAGTAGTGTCACCCACCCTGTGGAACGCCCTCCCATCAGATGTCAAAGAGAAAAATAACTACCAGACTTTTAGAAGACATCTGAAGGCAGCCCTGTTTAGGGAAGTTTTTCATGTTTGATCTTTTATCGTGTTTTTAATATTCTGTTGGGAGCTGCCCGGAGTAGCTAGGGAAACCCAGCCAGATGAGCAGGGTATAAAACTAGTGTAGTTCTTTATCTCCTTGAAATCTGAAGGGAGAGCGTTCCACAGGGTGGGTGCCACCACCAAGAAGGCCCTCTGTCTGGTTCCCTGTAACCTCACTTCTCACAGGGAGGGAACCGCCAGAAGGCCCTCAGAGCTGGACCCAGGTGTCCGGGGTGGAGACGCTCCTTCAGGTCTACTGGGCCGAGGCCATTTAGGGCTTTCAAGGTCAGCACCAAGACTTTGAATTGTGCTCGGAAACATACTTTGGGCCTTTAGAACTGTAGCAGGAAACCCCCCCCCCCCATCGTTCAGTTTGTACAAACTCGACACTCACACTCACACACTACATACGCTACGCTTCTGTTATAAATTCATAGAAAATCAACCATACATCGGATTTGCACCGTTCCACTTTTATTTTACTCCATGAAGGAAGGACTACAAAATGGGGAAGGTTTGATACAGGCCAGCCATAATCCCTTGAGCATACCAGCACATCCACAGGAGCCCTGCCCAGTTGCTATGCCAACCCTGATTGTCCTGGACAGAAGACCATCAAGATCACAAAGAACTTGCGTATGGGAGTGGATTCAGCATGGACTGGAACAAAGGACAATGATCAGATCTTCCCTCTAGGGGCAGGAAACTGCCAACTCCCCTTTGTCTCCTGGAAGTGACTCATGGGGAGGGGGAGAGAAGGGAACCAGCCAGGTGACAGGACACTCAGGTTACCACCACAACCCCTCCCTCAACCCCTCCTTTCTGTGATGTATGCATGATGTTTCTGGGGGTGGGCTTGACTTACAGGATGGGAATTCCAAATGTTTTTATAAGACCTTGCACACCATTTTTCTGTGTCTTTCCTCTCACCTGCAAGTGAGGGGAGCACCCTGTCGCGACAGTCTTTCTTCAATAGAGACCAAGCCTACAGGCTGCTGATTTGCTTCAATTTACTCTGGTTGGTGTCTTTACTTTTTGTCCAAGGGAGCCCTCGGATTTTTCCGGTAACAGAGATTTTTAGGAATCTGAGACCAGCTGCTGCCTAAGTGCTACACAGGGAGTCGATTGCCTCCCAAGGGCTGGCCAAGGAGTCTGAGGATCAGCAGAGTTGGGTTTGAGACCAAAGAGGAATTTGTGAAGGGGCCTTGGTTGGTCCTGGCCAGAGGGGGTGAACTAAATGACCTTTGCGGTCGCTTCCAACTCTGAGTCTATTATTTTAAGTGTGGGGGGTGCCTTTTTAGGCTAGGGGTGCAGAGATGCGAGAAGGCCTTAAATGCAGTGCTGGTTCCTAATTCTAATGTTCTCTGCCTGCTGGTTTCTTTCTCTCGCTCACCACCTTGTGGCTGAACAACTCTCTGCAGTGCAACATCCCAGCTCCAGCAACAGTCCCTGCTGCACACATCAAGCTTGCGAAGATAAAAGAATTTAAACACACAAGGACTCAGCCGCATATATACTAAATCAGGGGTCAGCAAACTTTTTCAGCAGGGAGCCGGTTCACTGTCCCTCAGACCTTGTGGGGGGCTGGACTATATTTTATTGGGGGGGGGGGGTTAAAAAATTAATGAATTCCTATGCCCCACAAATAACCCAGATACGCATTTTAAATAAAAGCCCACATTCTACTCATGTAAAAACACGCTGATTCCCGGACTGTCTGTGGGCCGGATTGAGAAGGCGATTGGGCCGGATCCGGCCCCCGGGCCTTAGTTTGCCTACCCATGTACTAAAGTAATATTTTTATATGGTGCACTGTAATAAAAGGTGATTTAATTTTGCAGGGCAGGAAATAGGTTATGTATCTGTTTTATTTGTAGCATCATACAGTGGTACCTTGGGTTAAGTACTTCATTTGTTCCAGAGGTCCGTTCTTAACCTGAAACTGTTCTTAACCTGAAGCACCACTTTAGCTAATGGGGCCATGATTTCTGTTCTCATCCTGAAGCAAAGTTCTTAACCTGAGGTAATATTTCTGGGTTAGCGGAGTCTGTAACCTGAAGTGTCTATAACCTGAAGCGTCTGTAACCCAAAGTACTACTGTCCTGGGCTTCCGGGAATCAAGTCCTGTTGAATTCAAAATGACAAATACTTTCTCGAATGACAGTTTCGTAGTTTTACGTCTCGGCAAATCAGTCAGACCCCTGGTCCACCTAACTCAGTATGGCCCACTTTGACCTGCAGGATCTCTGCAGGGACCCCCCCCCCCAGCCTGCAGCCCCCAGATGTTGAGCCTCGTACCTTCCGCATGCCTAGCAACATAACTTCCGCTGCTGGGCTGCAACCCTTCCCCATACCTACGAAGCGTGGGCCATCCTCCTCTGACCAGATGTTTGCAGGAGGCTACAGGCATGGGGGGCAGTCCCTTCCCCGAGAAAACCCACATTCTGCCACGAAAGCCTTTGCCCCCGAGGCTGCAAACTGCCACGTCCAAACCCCAAAGCAGCTCCTTCCATTCTGCAGTCCTTGAAGCCTGGTCTGGCACTGGGCTTTGGGCTCCACCGTCCTGCTTGGAGGTCCAGTTGCGGCCAAAGGCTGGCACCAAAGCGTGTTCCTTTTTTTGCATCCCAGACAGAGCTGCTCACTTGACAGCGGGCCTCCCTCGATCACGCTGTGTGTGGAAGAACGGAGAAGGGGTTGTTTAGTTTCCTTCAGAAATATTTCAAGACCGCTAATTAAAACGCTTCCATCGGCGGAACTGGCACTGCTACAGGTGCGATGGACATCCGCTCCGCATTTGTAAGAACTCAGACTTAAATGTGGCAGCACCTGCAATTTGGAACTCCCTGCCAATTGACAATTGACAGAAATGTAAAGTATTGCACTTGGGCAAAAAAAGTGAGAGGCACAAATACAAGATGGGTGACACCTGGCTTGAGAGCAGTACATGTGAAAAGGATCTAGGAGTCTTGGTTGACCACAAACTTGACATGAGCCAACAGTGTGACGTGGCAGCTAAAAAAGCCAATGCAATTCTGGGCTGCATCAATAGGAGTATAGCATCTAGATCAAGGGAAGTAATAGTGCCACTGTATTCTGCTCTGGTCAGACCTCACCTGGAGTACTGTGTCCAGTTCTGGGCACCACAGTTCAAGAAGGACACTGACAAACTGGAACGTGTCCAGAGGAGGGCAACCAAAATGGTCAAAGGCCTGGAAACGATGCCTTATGAGGAACGGCTAAGGGAGCTGGGCATGTTTAGCCTGGAGAAGAAGAGGTTAAGGGGTGATATGATAGCCATGTTCAGATATATAAAAGGATGTCACATAGAGGAGGGAGAAAGGTTGTTTTCTGCTGCTCCAGAGAAGCGGACACGGAGCAATGGATCCAAACTACAAGAAAGAAGATTCCACCTAAACATTAGGAAGAACTTCCTGACAGTAAGAGCTGTTCGACAGTGGAATTTGCTGCCAAGGAGTGTGGTGGAGTCTCCTTCTTTGGAGGTCTTTAAGCAGAGGCTTGACAGCCATATGTCAGGAGTGCTCTGATGGTGTTTCCTGCTTGGCAGGGGGTTGGACTCGATGGCCCTTGTGGTCTCTTCCAGCTCTATGATTCTATGACACCAGACGGGCGCCTTCCCTCTCCTCTTTTCGGCACCCACTAAATAAAACATCTGCCTATCCAGATGCTTAGAAAGTTGATGCGAGTTTTAACCTGTTTGTAGCCTATTGTTATTTAAACTTTCCAAAGTGTTGTTAATCTTTCTAATTGATCATTTCATTGTTTTGTAAGCCCCTTTGAGGGTCTAACAGTGTATCAATTTTATTCCACACCCATGCTTTTATATTTTATCTTATCTTACCACGTTTCATTACAGCTCTATTCCTACGGTTGGACACATGATACAAAAGCAAGGGAATTAAAATTAATGTTTCTGTTTGATCCACCTCACATTCAGCATACAGTGCTGGCAATCACTACAGAATTTTCCTTTCCAAATGTGTATTAAGGCCGGGCAATATTCTGCCGAATTCATGTTCCATGTCTGCACTAACGCTGCAAAATGCTCTCTCTTGTACCCTGGTATCCCCTCTCTCTCTCTCTCTCTCTCTCTCTCTCTCTCTCTCTCTCTGTGTGTGTGTGTGTGTTTTCTTTATTATTTTTCCTTCTGTAATTTCCCCCTTATAACGTTAAAACTTCAATTAAAATTTATTATGTAGGGGTTGTTGCAGGAATTTATGTATAGGTTGGGGGGGGGGTTGCCCCTCCAGCAGATATCATGCACATGCAGCCCACTACCAAAATCAGCACAATCACTTTTGTGACTTTTGTGATTTGTCCTCACGAAACACTTCATCACAGTTTCTTCCTATCTATTCAAAGGGCCTCTGCTGCACGATACCAAATGTAAGAATTCACTGATAAATGTATCTCTGTACTGGCTCACTGGGAAAACTTCAGAAATTCATATAGACACTTGAGCTCAGCTCCTCAGCAGCCCCTCTGCCTGGGTGATAATTCCTGGCCTCCTGATACCTGAGTGCCAGACAGGTAGCCCTTCCAGAAATAACAAACCCAGATGAAGACAAAAGGGTGGGATGAACTTGGCTGGGAAACAGGGAAATGTAAATATCTTTTTTGTTCCACTTGATGGGTGTTTGGTGGAGGGCAAGGGGAACCATGGGGCAGGGTCCAGGATGCTCAGATTCCTGCCACCAGACCTCCCCTTTCATGATGTATGAGTGATGTATGAATGATGTAGTTTTTGGGGGGTGCAACATGGGGATTAGCAGCTAATAAAAGTTTGGGTTCTCTTTTGTTCGGGGCTTCCATCTTGTTCCACCTGGTGGCAGGTGGGAGTCCTGTGGCGACAGTCTTCAATCAAGACCAAGCCCACTGGCTGCTGTTTTGCTCTGGTATTCCTGGCTGGTGTCCTTGCTTTTTGTCCAAGGGAGCCCTCAGATTTCTCCGTTAACAGGAATACATTTTATTAAATCAATGCCCTTGGTCTACCCACCCCCGACCCTACACATTCTGCTTCCGTTCCAGTCCCAGTAAGGACTTTGACAGCACCCAGTAGATGGGGACAGTTATGGGGCACCCGTGCGATTCCCTGCCCGCTTTGGGTGCCCATCCTCACCTCCTGTAATGTCCAGCAAGTCTTTCATCTCCTGCTGAATGCGGAGGTGCAGGACTTCACGCAACAGCTCCTGCCGCAAGCTCCAGGGCGCAACTCCCATGCGCTCCAGCGTCTCGTCCGTCAGGCGCAGCAGGGCCTTTCCGGAGATGGCGTGGCTGTGCGCCGCTTCCAGAAGGGGTTTCCCCTGAGCCCCCAGGGACCCTCGTCTCAGCCAGGAACAAACCTCGGAGACGGTCCACTGGGCCACTGGCCGCCTCACCTGGTCCTCCTCTTCCGAGTCCTCTTCCAAGCCCTGCAGGGCAGAAGTTTGGCAGGCTGATTTCTCTGCCCTCCGCTTTTGAATTCACCCCATCCAACCTCAAGCACGGACATAATAAAGTAAAAAAATCTAGCGTTTGGTTTGGAGCCCTTTAAGATGAGTTGACCAATCCAGAACAGTGGGAGGAGGAGGAAAGGCCTCATTCGGCTCCCTCTTACTCTCCTCCTTTTGGAGAAAATAACGTGTGATTTTGCTCTGTCTCCTTTGGGGTTCTGGGGATCTGGCATGATTCCCAGATCTTTGCAGTTCTTTCTAGTAAGTACCATAATAATTAAGATTATTCGCCGGCAGCTTGCAGAAATCAATTATCTCCAAATGTGGCAGCCTCGAATTTAAGAGTCCAGAGTCTGTGCCATGCAGCAGAAGGCAGCGTTTTGGAGTCTCTCTGCAGCTGCCACCTGGGCTCGCTTGTCAAAAGTTCTGATAATCAAGATGTTTCTCTTCCTTAAATTATAACTAGTATCTTGTAAACTGTGGCTCGACCTTGCGTTTCGCACTGCCAAGCAAAGTGTCCGGCCACCCAAGCTTCATGCAGCCTCACAGTTTAGAGGAGTTAGAACAATAAAACAAATATTAAGGATTAGAATATTAATAAAGGAGAAGAACTTTGAAAATATTAGGAGTCAATTTTATTAGAAATATGAATTTGGAGAACTGTCATACAGGTGATATAATGAAATTCAGTTAGAGGGGATTCGAGGAAGTCAGTTATCAATGTTATGAGAACAAGATATCTAAGAAATAATCCTTTTTGTGTTTAGTTTATTGTATTGTAAAGTGTTTTTCTTTGTTGTGTGTTTTGTAATGTCTTTTTTTGTCATAAATGTGGGGAAAAAAATTAATTTTTTTTGGGAAAAGAGAGGTTGGCGTAGAATGAATGCACTCACCGCGTCTGCAGTTGTGGGCTCTCCCAGTTGAGCTGCCAGGCCGTTCAGGACCCCCGCCAAGCCGCTCCCGGGACTGGTCTCCATGAGGACCCTGCGGTGGAAGAGGCAGGGGTTGGAGGCTGCAAGGTGGCGGCAGCAGGTGAGGGGCTACCTGCAGACAAGGCGGGAAAGAGATCTAAGCAGAGTAAGAGAAAGGGGTGGAAGCAGAGGTGCCTGAGCTGCAGAGGCTGGTGTCCCCATGGACACTTTTTGAGTAAATGCAAAGGGATGTAACAGAGAGAACTAAAAGGGGGGGGGGGGACTCAGCTGCCAAACATTCCCCTCTAAAGCAGCCTCAGCCAGCAAGTGAAATGCTGGCTTATCAGTAGTGGTGGTAATAATAATAATAATAATAATAATAATAATAATAATAATAATAATGCTATTTATACCCTGCCCATCTGGCTGGATTGCCCCAGCCACTCCAGTCCCTTTTTGATGGTTGACATAATCTTCTTTCTTCTTTGGCGATCACTCATAGCCAAAGAAGATCGTCTTCCATAAACACGGTTTTAACAATGAGTCCGTAAGTGACTGCAGAGGCCAATTCTGGATCCACACCTCCTTCCACAGTGGGGACATTGGTTTCCGGGTGGGAGTTGATCATAGTGTAGATTTGCCAAGTGTTCCTTCCTCTTAGCACGTTTCTCCCTTGTGTCCTGGGTTCGAGTGTCTTCAAAAGCCATTACACCGTTGGTAAAGGCTGTTCTCCAACTGGAGCTCTCGCAGGCCAGTGTTTCCCAGTTGTCCGTGTTTATACTACATTTTTAAGATTTACCTTGAGACAGTCTTTAAACCTCTTTTTGTTGACTACCAGCATTACGCTTTCCATTTTTAAGTTTGGAGTAGAGTTGTTGCTTTGGAAGATGATAATCAGGCACAAAAGACCAACGAAGTTGATGTTGAAGAATCAATGCTTCAACACTGGTGATCTTTGCTTCTTCCAGTACTCTGGTTTTAGTTTGCCTGTCTTCCCAGGTGATGTGTAAAGATTTTCAGAGACACCATTGATGGAATCAGGGGCTAACAAAGGCGTCATGACACCCGGGGCGGGGCGTCGCCATGTAGGGTGCGTGTGCAGCGTCGCTACGTACGACACATGCACCCTACATAGCGACACCGCACATGCGCTGTACATAGTGGTTTGTCGGCGCCACCAAGATCCTCTGCTCATGGCTGCAGCCAAGAACAGAAGATTCTCCACATGTGGCTGCGGAAGTGCAATGGTTGTTTGCTCCGCCGTGAGCCCGCGCAGGGTGCCTTCTTGTCACCCCCCCCAGACATGGCACCCAGGGCGCACCGCCTCTCCCCCCCCCCCGTTGTGATGCCACTGGATGGAATCTTTCGAGGAGTTGGAGATGGTGCTTATAACATAATCAGTCCCTGCTGGATCAGTCCAGCCGCCTGTCATCACAGCAGCTGACCAAATGCTCCAATGAGAAACCCCTTAGCAGGATCCGAAGCCAAGAGCAACTCTCCCCTCCTGCAGTTTCCAGACACTGGCATTCAGCAACATTGCTGCCTCTGACCGTGATGGGCAGGGCACAGCCATTGTGGCGAGCAGCCATCAACAGCCCTCTCCTCCTCCATGAATTTGTCCAGTCTCCTTTTAAAGCCATCTAGGCTCCTGTGGCAGAGAGTTCCAAAGTTCAGCTAGGCAGAGTCAAGTTTCTCCTTTCCCCTTCCTGTTTTGTGGAATCTTTTATTAGACCTCCGGCTGGTCCCTGCTTCACACCCAAAACCTTAGTCAAACACGAGCCACTCTGATAAGCACTAAATAGTTGTTTTCCTGCTTTTCCTGTGCTGCCAAAGTTCTACCCACATCCTCTTTTGCCATGCAACCTCCCTCCCTTATGAAACTTCTGGGTATCATCCAGCTGCAGCTTATTTACACACCTCCAGTTTCCAAATGCTGTCACCTTTTGATGCTGAACTCTAAACCCACCCCAGCATTGTATTTTATTGCATTTGAATATTTTGCTGTTATGTTTCTGTGACCTCAGCTGCTTACAGGCTGTTATAAGAAAAACTGCTCCTTTTCCCTTATGGGGTATTCTGGAGCCCGTATAGAGTCCTTACGTGGGTTCTCTATCAGTAGGAGAAAATAAGAGAGGGCAAGCAGAGAATATTGAGAAGCAAAGCAGCTAGGAAGCCTGATCTTCATTAAACTGTTGCAACAGGGTCCTCACTCATCACACGCAGGAGGGAGGAGGAACCCAGAACAATGGTGTGCAAGGCCTTATATAGACTTTTGAAATTGCCCACCCTGTAGCCCAAGACCACCTCCCAAAACATCATACATCCATCCATCACAGAAGGAGGCATCTACAGCAGAACTCCTGTCTGCCAGGATACCTGATAATGGTCACTGGTTGCATTACCTGGGCATCCTGGCCATTCTTTTGTGATGGCAAAAACTCTAGTTCCTGAGTCCAGGTCACAGGCTCACCCTATTCCTACACAAATACTCAAATACTCCCTTAAGAAAGGATTTCCCAGCGAAAAGACAATGAGAAGGCTTTCCCCATTTGCCTCCCTTCCTGCAGAGGAATATTTTAGGTCATTGGGAGAGTCGAAATGGCTTCAGGATTGCTCTCCCGTACTATTTCAGACACGTGGTTCTGTAATAATAATAATAATAACTTCTTCAGGTATCTGAAGAAGTGTGCATGCACACGAAAGCTCATACCAAGAACTGACTTAGTTGGTCTTTAAGGTGCTACTGGAAGGAATTTTTTTTGTTTTGTAATAATAAAATTTAAGGTCTTATATATATATATATATAATAAATGTTCATAGCTGTACCAACCAAGCATGTACATAGATCAGCACAGGAAGACCAACCTGAAACCATTTTGACTCCCAAACTGACCAAATGTTTTCTCTGCAAGGAGGGAGCGGGTGAGGGAACCTTCCCATTGTCTCAGGAATTGGGAAATCACCATCTCAAAGGGTGACAGACTACCAGGAAAGGGAATCAGATAAGGCATTATCAGATAACCTGGCAAACAGGAAAAACAACAACATTCAAATTTCTGCTGTAGACCACCTTTTCTGTGATGTAAGTATGATGTTTGTGGGGGGTGGTCTTGAGCTCCAGGGCAGGGAATTTAAAATGTCTATATAAGGGCAGGCACACCTGGGTTCTGTGTCCTCCTCCTTCTCCTGCGTGTGAGGGGAGCACCCTGTTGCAACAGATCAATAAAGATCAGGCTTACAAGCTGCTTTGCTTCTCAATATTTTCTGGTTGGCCTCTGTTATTTTCTCCGACCGAAGAATGGATGCTTTTGAATTCTGGTGCTGGAGGAGACTCTTGAGAGTCCCATGGACTGCAAGAAGATCAGACCTCTCCATTCTGAAGGAAATCAGCCCTGAGTGCTCACTGGAAGGACAGATCCTGAAGCTGAGGCTCCAAGACTTTGGCCACCTCATGAGAAGAGAAGACTCCCTCAGAAAGACCCTGATGTTGGGAAAGAAGGAGGGCACAAGGAGAAGGGGATGGCAGAGGACGAGATGGTGGGACAGTGTTCTCGAAGCGACCAGCATGAGTTTGACCAATCTGCGGGAGACAGTGGAAGACAGGAGTGCCTGGCGTGCTCTGGTCCAGGGGGTCACGAAGAGGCGGACACGACTAAACGACTAAACAACAAATTGTTATCATGGGGGACTCAGGCTGAGCATCCGGTCGACTCCTGACAGGCTGCAGCCTGTGAACTCACCTGCCTCCCCACTCCAGCTGTCTCATCCGTACCCAGCGAAGGCTCCGGGGGCTTTGTTCGGCTGTGCCCCCCACCACAGAAGATCTCCCCAGTCCTCCTGCCCGTCTCCAGACCTGCCTCGGAAATGATCTCAGCTGTTTTGCCTTCATCTGCATGCTCCTCCCTGGAGTTCAGGCCCAGGCAGGATCGGACTCTGTCTCCTGGCTTGCTGCCAAACCACCGACATGCCCTTTCGTGTTCCTGATAGAGCGAGTGTTGCAGAAATCTCCTAGAAGGCTGCTCTCCGTCTCTTCTACCCCCGGCATGCGAAAGTTTGCCTAATCTGATAAGCACCCGAGTTTCACTTGTGCACAATCTTCAATGCACACACCCAGGTGCGTGGGCACACAATATCACATCCCTTTTAATGACAGGGCAATGTTTAAGTGAATAGCCCAACCGCCATGTCTGTGGATTGCGAAAAGAAAACTTTGCTTCAAATCTCTTGGGGTGTAGGAACAGACGCTGATTAATCCCTGACGAACAGAAGGCCCTTTGCTCATTCACTCTTATTTATTACTGCACTGTATATCCAAAAGCTGCGAGCACTGTTATAAGAATTTTAAGGTCTTAGATATGTAATAAATGTTCATAAATGCAGCAAGCAAACACGTACATAAATATATAAAGCACATGTCTGAAACCCCACAGAAAAAAAGTCCTGAACAAATTGACCTCAAATATTTCTATGCAAGGTCAAAGTGGGAAACCTACCCGTTGTCTCTTTCCTCACAAATCCTGTCTTAAGGGCACATTTAAGATATGAACAGGGTGTGAGCCTGTGACCTGGCTCAGGAACTAAGTATTTATCATTACAAAAGACTGGCCAGGCTCCCCAGGGTATCCAATCAAGTGACCATTAACTGGTAACCTGCCAGACAGGAGGTAAACAATGCACTCAGATTTCTGTTGTAGACCACCCTTTCTGTGATGTAGGTATGATGTATCTGGGGGTGGTCTTGAACTCCAGGGTGGGCAATTTAAAATGTATATATAAGGGCAGGCACACCTTTGTTCTGAGTTCCTCTCCTCCCACCTGCGTGTGAAGGGGGCACCCTGTTGCAACAGTTCAATAAAGATCAGGCTTCCAAGCGGCTTTGCTTCTCAATATTCTCTGCTTGGCCTGTTCTTTTCTCCGACTGATGGAGAACCTGCAAAGGACTCTACAAGGGCTCTTGTGTCCCCCGTAAGGGAATAAGGGCAGTTTTCCATTTATTACAGCGCTGCCATTTAAATGAGTTCTGGTGAACATACGGGGAGCCTGCAGGATCAGGCCAAAGGCGGCCCATCTAGTCCACCATCCTCTTCACACAAGTGGTCAAATGCCCCCAAGAACCTAGGAATCCAGATAGAGTGCCTCTGGACCTGGAGGTTCAGTAAGAACGTAATAAGATTCCACAGGATCACGCCAAGGGAGACCCATCTAGTCCAGCATCCTGTTCTCACAGTGGCTGAGACGTTGCCCGTGGGAAACCAGCAGGCAGGATCCGAGCACAAGAACAACTCTTTCCTCCTGCACTTTCCAGCAATTGGTGTTCAGAAAGATGGAGTGCCTCCAACATTTAAAATGCACCCAGGGATAGCAAAGGTAAATTAAAGAACTGCGTAATGTTTGGAAGACATCTGAAGGCTGCCCCGTATTGGGAAGTTTTTAATGTTTGGTATTTTACTATGTTTTATATATATATATGTTGTGGAGGGACGTGGGTGGCGCTGTGGGTTAAACCACAGAGCCTGGGGCTTGCTGATCAGAAGGTTGGTGGTTCGAATCCCCATCACGGGGTGAGCTCCCGTTGCTCGGTCCCTGCTCCTGCCAACCTAGCAGTTCGAAAGCACGTCAAAGTGCAAGTAGATAAATAGGTACCACTCCAGCGGGAAGGTAAACGGCATTTCCGTATCTGAAGAAGTGTGCATGCACACGAAAGCTCATACCAAGAACTGACTTAGTTGGTCTTTAAGGTGCTACTGGAAGGAATTTTTTTTGGTTTTGACTATGGCAGACCAACACGGCTACCTATCTGTAACTGGCATTTCCGTGCGCTGCTCTGGTTCGCCAAAGTGGCTTAGTCCTGCTGGCCACATGACCCGGAAGCTGTAGGCCGGCTCCCTCGGCCAGTAAAGCGAGATGAGCGCCGCAACCCCAGAGTCGGCCACGACTAGACCTAATGGTCCTAATGGACTGGACCCTTTACCTTTACCCTTTACCTTTACAGGGGTTACACTAGTTTAACCTTGGCAAACATGTCCAGACAAATCCTTGGTACCTTTATTCATTGTATTGGGACGTGGGTGGCGCTGTGGTCTAAACCACAGAACCTTGGACTTGCCGATCAGAAGGTCAGCAGTTCAAATCCTCACAACGGGGTGAGCTCCCGTTGCTCAGTCCCTGCTCCTGCCAACCTAGCAGTTCGAAAGCACACCAGTGCAAGTAGATCAATAGGTACCACTCCGGTGGGAAGGTAAACGGCGTTTCCGTGCGCTGCTCTGCTTCGCCAGAAGCGGCTTAGTCCTGCTGGCCACTTGACCCAGAACCTGTATGTCGGCTCCCTCGGCCAGTAAAGCGAGATGAGCGCCGCAACCCCAGAGACATCTGCGATTGGACCTAATGGTCAGGGGTCCCTTTACCTTTATATATGTTGTGGGACGCGGGTGGCGCTGTAGGTTAAACCACAGAGCCTAGGACTTGCTGATTGGAAGGTCGGCGGTTCGAAAATCTTGTTTCTTCCAATCCTTCGCTAATAATATTCTCTTTTGCCAAGCCTGGCTCCAGTGCCATTGCCCCTCCCCCCCATCACTCACACCTGTGCTCTAGCCCCGCCCACAAGGAGCTCCCACCTTGAGCACACAAGCTTTGGGGCTGCATCCTGCCTGGATCTCGGACACCCAGCACAAACATTTGCATGCCCGATACCAGGTGCAGCCTGCTGGAGACACCTGTTCTGGCCAAGGATGCTCTCCGGCAACCTGGACCACTCAGACATCACCATGGTCCCTTCCCTCTCTGTGCTGCTTGCAAGCTGCCTGTCCCTGGTATTGGGAGTAGCTTGGGATGGAGGTGAAGCCCACAAGGTAAGCCTCTTGCATTCATTCTCCCCCAGGGCATTCTCCTCCCCCTACATTTGGGGGGGGTCCTAAAACTTGAACTGTTATGGGGGGCCCCTTTGCAACCAGTAATGAGGTCTAGCCAACCAGTTACCTTCTTCAGTGGGGTTGTTCCACAATGGATCACCCCAATTCTGTAAAAAAACAAAACAAAAAAACGCTACTGCATCTCAGACTTTGATTAAAATTGCTGTACTTGATGATCTCACATGTCAAAGTCACTGCTGTGAATTGTTGTTGTTGCTGCTGCTGTTATGTTTATGTGCGGCACATACTTCCAGCACATATAAATAATGAAAAGAATGAATTTGATGAATCCCTGAATTGAATTTTATTATCGGTCACAGACCAGTTCCAGCCCACATACGATATCAAGGAAGTCATAAAACATGATAGGGATACTTTTGAATTTGCAATTAGGTATAACAGGGACAATACATATATATATATATATATATATATATATATATATATATATATATATATTAAAACTAAGTCACTAACATATAACCTAAAATTATCATTTAAAACCTTAATCATTATGATAGCACAGCTTGTTCCCTAAGTCATATGGCAATCGCACAGAATTTGGCTACCCAAATTTGAATGATGAATCCCTTATACCGTATGTGTTTGAGAAATTTGTTCTTCTCTCTTTTGTTTTTAATCATGATTTTTATTGAGTTTTCCGTATTTCATTACATTTTAATTACACAAATCCATAACTTAAAACATTGCTCACACAAAGCATCGACCTCCTTCCCTCCCTCTTTCTTTCTTCCAAACATCTTTTACCAATTCCTCACATTTCTATGTTCTTATTTCTTTTGTATTTGTTAATGACTTGGAAATTTGGGGGGTGGGGTGGGGACTGTTAAAAGAAAAAAGAACTGTGCAGGTTCTGGCCAAGGGCTTTGGAGCCGATGGAGGGGAAGCCAAGTTATTCTCACTACAAAGCTTTGAGTCATTTTAACTGGTGTGGCTGTGCCTCCCCAAACATCCTGGGGGGCTGTGGCTTGGTGGTGGGGTGTGCTGAGAGGGATCCCAAATGGGGACCCCTTGATGCAGGCTGGGGGGCTTCACAGAGCATCTGTCCCCAGGATTATGGTGGGCAGAGAAGGGAAGCCTTCAGACCCTTGTGGATAAGCCCAGAGTATCAGGGGAACTGGCCACCTTGCAAAGGATGCTGTCTCATAGGAACCCAAATTTGCTCCCCCACTTGACCCCCTTCAAGGATTGCCCCATGGAAAACACGCCAGGCCTTCCCCAACACCACCAGGGCTGCCCCACCTCTTCTGCAAAAAACTGAGTTTTGCATGCAGGGCGGGGGACATATCCTGCCCTTCCAGAAGCCAGGAAGAAACACATGTAAATCTTTCTGCAGAGGATGTTTGCTCTCTGAGATGTCCTGTTAGGGACATGTTGCCTTCCAGGTTGATGCGTCTGTGTGAGCAGAGTCAGGCTCCCAAGGAGGCTGGCAAGGAAGGGCTGAAGAGGGAGACACACACCCCATAGAAGAGGGAGGCTGCACACACACCGTGCATTTAAAGTGCGCACACACACCAAGAATCCTGGGAACTGTAGTTTAAGGGTGCAGGGAATTGTAGCTCTCTGAGGGTTAAACCATAGTGAAGGACATAAGAAGAACCTGCTGGATCAGGCCTGTGGCTCATCTCGACCAGCATCCTGTTCTGACAGCGGCCAACCAGATGCCCATCACTGTGGGAGGGAGTTCCATAGTTTATGCGCTGCGTGAAGAAGGGCTTTCTTCCCAGGATAGTTCTTTGGAGTGGGGGTGGGGGAATGTGCTTTTAAATGTAAGGTTAGGTAAAAGGTCAAGGATCCTTGGACAGTTAAGTCCGGTCAAAGGCGACTCTGGAGTTGCTGTGCTCATCTCGCTTTCAGGCCAAGGGAGCCGGCATTTATCCACAGTTTTCCGGGTCATGTGGCCAGCATGATTAAACCACTTCTGGTGCAACGGGACACCGTGACAGAAAACAGAGCACACGGAAACTCTGTTCACCTTCCCACCACAGCGGTACCTCTTTATCTACTTGCACTTTGTGCTTTCGAACGGCTAGGTTGGCAGGAGCAGGGACTGAGCAATGGGAGCTCACCCCGTTGCGGGGATTTGAACCGGCAACTTTCTGATCAACAAGCCCAAGAGGCTCGGTGGTTTAGACCACAGCGCCACCCGCGTCTTTTACCTTTGCATTGGGTTAACCACTGTGAAGATAGGATGTTGGGCTATACAGTCTGCTGAGCTGGTCCTGCAGGCTCATCTAATGTTCTTAATGAAGTGGCTTCATGTAAGACTCACTTTTCCCCTCCTAAAAAGTAAGGGGAAATGTGTGTGTGACTTATGGAGCGAATGCAGGCTGCGCAGCTATCCCAGAAGCCAGAACAGCAAGACGGATCACTGCGCAGCGCTCCCTCTCGCTGTTCTAGCTTCTGGCTTAGCCCCTCAGTCCCTTCCCCCACCTCCCAGAAAAGCCCCCAAGAGCCGCGCTCCCTTTAAAGAGCCACGTGGAGCGTGTGTGCAGCTCTTGGGGGCTTCTCCTCCTCGGGGAAAAGCCTGCAAGTGCCGCACACGCGCTCCACGCGGCTCGTGAAAGGAAGCGCTGAGCAGAGCCTGGGATGCATACAGGCTCTGTTCAGCGCTCCCTTTAAAAATACTTTTTTTCTTGCATTCCCCCTCTAAAAACTAGGTGCGTCTTATGGTCAGGTGCATCTTATGGAGCGAAAAATACGGTATTTATCTACTTGCACTGGCGTGCTTTCAAACTGCTAGGTTGGCAGGAGCAGGGACAGAGCAATGGGAGCTCACTCCATCACGGGGATTCGAACCACTGACCTTCCGATCAGCAAGCCCAAGAGGCTCAGTGATTTAGACCACAGCACCACCCGCGTCCCCTCACTTTTAAATGTATGGTATATGTGGCCCCGATGCATTGTGCATCTGTGAAACTGGGTTCCAATTCACGAAAGGCCACTTTCCAGCACAACCTTAAGGTCTCGCCTCTCTTTCCTCCTAGTGCCTCAGAAGTCGTTCGGAGGGTGTCGATTCTTGTGGGCCCCGAGTCAAGAGACAAGATGGTGAGTGAAAAGGGACTCTCAGAGGCAGGGCTGGACTCAGTATAGGTTCAGCTGGGGCAGTGGAGGTGGATGAATCCTGCCCCTGGCTGGCCAAACAGAGCCTCCAGCTTTGAGTCAAAGGTTGAGTCCAAGGCACATTGTTTGGACTCCAGGCTGGAGAAGCAAATTTCACCTCCTTGCTTCCCTCTGCCCCGTCATGCGCCCCCAATCAAAACACCCACATTCCATAAGTTCTCACACAATCCTAGAGTTGGAAGGGACCCCGGGGGCCGCCCAGTCCGGCCCCCCTGCAATGCAGGCAGTGGCGGAACTTGGGGTCTCAAATTTCAGCTTTTTCTGCTGCCGCATCACACGGTTGACTCATGTTAAGGTTGTGGTCTATTTGCTAAGACCCCTAGACCCTTTTCACATCGTGAGCCAGGTGTCATCCATTTTATATTTGTGCATCTGGTTCTTCCAGCCCAAGCAGTGCCAGATTTACGTATAAGCTAAACAAGCTATAGCTTAGGGCCCCACACTTTTGGGCCCCCCAAAAAAAACATTTGTTGTTGTTGTTTAGTCGTTTAGTCGTGTCCGACTCTTCGTGACCCCATGGACCAGAGAACGCCAGGCACCTCTGTCCTCCACTGCCTCCCGCAGTTTGGTCAAACTCATGCTGGTAACCTCGAAAACACTATCCAACCATCTCGTCCTCCGTCGTCCCCTTCTCCTTGTGCCCTCCATCTTTCCCAACATCAGGGTCTTCTCCAGGGAGTCTTCTCTTCTCATGAGGTGGCCAAAGTCTTGGAGCCTCAGCTTCAGGACCAGTCCTTTCAGGGAGCACTCAGGGCTAATTTCCTTCAGAATGGATCGGTTTGATCTTCTTGCTGTCCATGGGACTCTCAAAAGTCTCCTCCAGCACCAGAATTCAAAAGCATCCATTCTTTGGCGACCAGCCTTCTTGATGGTCCAGCTCTCACTTCCATACATCACTACTGGGAAAACCATAGCTTTAACTATACGAACCTTTGTTGGCAAGGTGATGTCTCTACTTCTCAAGATGCTGTCTAGGCCTGTCATTGCCCTTCTCCCAAGAAGCAGGCGTCTTTTAATTTCGTGGCTGCTGTCACCATCTGCAGTGATCATTGAGCCCAAGAAAGTAAAATCTCTCACTACCTCCATTTCTTCCCCTTCTATTTGCCAGGAGGTGATGGGACCAGTGGCCATGATCTTCGTTTTTTTTCTTCTTAATTGTGTTTCAGTTCAACGATTACTTTGATAAAATGCATATTTTGTTATGTGCAAATGGCTTTAGATACCATATAAATTACCATATAGCATATATTCAACACAAAAAACAGTGACAATTTGTTGTTGACAAAGGACAGCTGGACATATAAAGGGCCCATTACCTTCAGTAGCTGAGAGCAGGAGTCAGCAAACTTTTTCAGCAGGGGGCCGGTCCACTGTCCCTCAGACCTTGTGGGGGACTGGACTAGATTTGCGGGGGGGGGGGGGTGAACGAATTCCTATGACCCACAAATAACTCAGAGATGCATTTTAAATAAAAGGGCACGTTTTACTCATGTAAAAACACGCTGATTTCAGGACTGTCTGTGGGCCAGATTGAGAAGGCGATTGGGCCAGATCCGGCCTTAGGTTGCCTAGCCATGGCTTGCAGCGGTTCTCAACCTGTGGGTCCCCAGATGTTGATGGACTACAACTCCCATCATCCCTGAGCTCTGGCCTTGCTAGCTAGGGGTGATGGGAGTTGTAGTTCAACAACATCTGGGGACCCACATGGCCTCATCAAACCTAAATCCAGCCCTGTGCCCAAGTGTTGAATAGATGCACACACACAGAGGTAAAGGTAAAGGGACCTCTGACCATTAGGTCCAGTCGTGGCCGACTCTGGGGTTGCGGTGCTCATCTCGCTTTACTGGCCGAGGGAGCCGGCGTACAGCTTCCGGGTCATGTGGCCAGCATGACTAAGCCGCTTCTGGCGAACCAGAGCAACGCACGGAAATGCCGTTTACCTTCCCGCCTGAGCAGTACCTATTTATCTACTTGCACTTTGATGTGCTTTCGAACTTCTAGGTGGGCAGGAGCAGGTACTGAGCAATGGGAGCTCACCCCGTCGTGGGGATTCGAACCACCGACCTTCTGATCAGCAAGTCCTAGGCTCTGTGGTTTAACACACAGCGCCACCCACGTTGCATTAGGTCCATAAATTACCATAAAACATATATTCAACACAAAAAAACACAAACATTACCATATAGCATATATTCAGCACAAAAAACAGCTGGACATATAAAGGGCCCCATTACCTTCAGTAGCTTAGGGCCTCATCAAACCTAAATCCAGCCCTGTGCCCAAGTGTTGAATATATGCGCAGGCGCACACACACACACACACACACACACACACACACACAGAGAGAGACAATGTATTAAAACATACAGTTCATTACAGTACAAGAAAAACATTGAAGCTGCACCAGCCATTTCTTAAAAAGCAACCCGGAATAAGAAGTGTTGTGCTGACCTACCCAGGGGCCACCCGGGGTGGGGGGTGCTGAGGCAGGACCCCCCCATACAACTCACTGGCTCCGCTCTTGCCCAGCTGTGTGGCGCAGGGGCGGAGGTGTTGTTCTGCGCCCACGCTTGTCTGCTTTCTCCCCCAGGCCTGATCCGTGGCGCTGCCTACCTCAAGCTCTCCCCGGGGTCCTCAGCGCCCTTAGACTCTGTGCAGGTGCAGCAGTTCCTCCAGGCGGTGAGCGTCCCCCGGGAGGTAGCTGGCACATCAAGCAGCATCGCCAGCCTGGACGTCACGACCAGTGAGTAAAGGAAAGGGCCTCCTGGGGCTGTTATCACCTTCACAAACCATCTTGCTCTCTACCTGCTTCAAGCTTCTGGTCCTCAAGGGGTTGGGATTATTGTCTCTTGACTCTGTATCTCCAGGCTTGCCTTATCTGCTGAGATCGTCTTCTGAGGCCCTCCTTCGTGTGCCTCCTCAAGAAGTCCAGAGGGTGGCAACACGAGAGCGGGGCCTTTTCTGCAGTGGCTCCCCATCTGTGGAATGCTCTCCCCAGGGGAGTTTGCCTGGCGCCTTCATTATACACGTTTAGGCACCAGGCAAAAACATTCCTTTTTAACCAGGCCTTTGGTTGATCTCATATACATCCTATGTCCTTTTAAAATGTAGGGTTTTGGGGGGGGGCGGTTATTGGGGTGTTGTTTTTTATTCTGATTACATATATTGTGGTTTTTATGTTGATATTTTCTGTGAACCGCCCTGAGACCTCTGGGTATAGGGCGATATATAAACCCAATTAATAGTAATAGCAATAAAAACAATGATTTATTATTTATACCCATCTGGCTGGGTTTCCCCAGCCACTCTGGGCCTGGCTCCCAACAGAATATTAAAAATGCGATAAAAGATCAAACATTAAAAAGTTCCCCAAACAGGGTTCCCAACCTGTTAAGAATGAAAACCCAGATCTGTCAGTTTCAGTTTCTTGTTTTTCCAGTTTTAAATTCTTCAACTGCCTATCAACCTCCTTCAGAGCACTGTTCATCCACATTTTGCAGACGCCATACATTACTCATCTTATTCTATTATCTGTTTATAACTCCCATTAATGCAGTTGTGGGCAGGTTAGGGGTGTGAATCCTCTGTTGTCATGAGTTTGAAGGGGAAAATGCAAATGTTGGAATTAAACAGCAATGGAACATGGCAAATATGTCTGTAACAATTCAACTTAGAGCTTAAATGTATGCAAAATAACCCTTCACAGCAGCGGCAATTGGTGACAGCACAATCATCTCAGCTTTGCTGCATAAATTGACACTTGTAATAGGACAGGAAACCATTGCCTGCAGTGCTGTGATTCTGGCAGGTCTCTGTTCAGACTTTCATTGCTTTCAAAGCACAGAATCATAGAAGTGTCGAGTTGGAAGGGTCCTCTAGTCCAACCCCCTGGAATGGAGGAATCTGTCAGGAGCTCGTCCTACTCTCGAGTAGGACCCTGGCAGAGACACATGCCCGACTGGCATGTTCCCTCCCTCCTGGTTGATCGTACGGGAGCTTCAAAACCTTCATTCTGCCCGAACATCACAGCGACCGATGCCAACAGACATCGACACACTTAGGGATCCGCAGAGTTTGAGCATCATGTGCAACAGACCTCAGCAACTCAGCATTTTGGCTAATCTACTTTAAAGGTAAAGGGACCCCTGACCATTGGGTCCAGTCGTGGCCGACTCTGGGGTTGCGGCACTCATCTTGCTTTACTGGCCGAGGGAGCCGGTGTACAGCTTCCGAGTCATGTGGCCAGCAGGACTGAGCTGCTTCTGGCGAACCAGAGCAGCGCACAGAAACGCCGTTTACCTTCCCGCCAGAGGAGTACCTATTTATCTACTTGCACTTGGAGGTGCTTTTGAACTGCTAGGTTGGCAGGAGCAGGGACCGAGCAACGGGAGCTCACCCCGTCGTGGGGATTCGAACCGCTGACCTTCTGATCGTCAAGTCCTAGGCTCTGTGGTTTAACCCACAGCGCCACCCATGAATACATGCTGAATACATGCCTGTAAATAATGCTTACACATGTCTCTGTCCGCCACTTCCATTGTGAGAAGATTTATTCACTCTGCTCATAGAGCGTGCCAAATCTTTGAAGGTATCTGAGGCTTGTGTGCTGCTCCAAGGGAGACTGGAGATCGCCCGGCTGCCGGCCGGTGGCTGGAGCCAACTGGGGGCCCGCCTCATGGCCCCGTCTCCCCGGCAGTATCCCAACACATCCTTCTACTTCTCTCTCCCCCCAGAGTGTGACCCCCGGCAGTGGGAGATGATGGTGTTTGGCTACAGCCGGACTTGCCGCTGTCTCCCCGGATACCAGTACAGCGACAGAGACTGCTCTCGCTTCCAGGGGTGTGGGGGTCTCTTCCAGGCCGCGGCCTCCTTCGTCTTCACACCCCCTTGCGACTGCCTCCGCTGGACTTCTGAAGACCCTGGCTACTGCCTGCCGCTGCTGGAGGCAGCCACAGGTACGCAAAAGCCCACCCGGTGTGGCATCGGTACACTGCAATGCGCCCTGGGTGGGGCAGCCCTCCACCTGGGGCAGAATGCTGCAGCTGGATTGCTGGCAGGGACTTCTGACCGGGAACATAGGACCAGTGGCGTAGCGTGGGTTGTCGTCACCCGGGGCAAGGCAAGTAATTTGCGCCCTCTAACCCTGAGTGAGCCAGGTAGAGGCAGAGAGCTGCGAGTGCAAGCGCGCCCCCCCAGATGTTGCACCCAGTGCGGCCAGCCCCCCCTGCACCCCCCACGCTACGCCACTGCATAGGACCCCATTATATATGTTGTTGTTTAGTTGTTTAGTCGTGCCTGACTCTTCGTGACCCCCTGGACCAGAGCACGCCAGGCACTCCTGTCTTCCACTGCCTCCCTCATGCTGGTAGCTTCGAGAACACTGTCCCACCATCTCGTCCTCTGTTGTCCCCTTCTCCTTGTGCCCTCCATCTTTCCCAGCATCAGGGTCTTTTCCAGGGAGTCTTCTCTTCTCATGAGGTGGCCAAAGTACTGGAGCCTCAGCTTCAGGATCTGTCCTTCCAGTGAGCACTCAGGGCTGATTTCCTTCAGAATGGAGAGGTTGGATCTTCTTGCAGTCCATGGGACTCTCAAGAGTCTCCTCCAGCACCAGAATTCAAAAGCATCCATTCTTTGGCGATCAGCCTTCTTGATGGTCCAGCTATATATATATTATATATACCGGTGTATATACCTGTCAGAGCTGCCCCAAGGTCCCAGCTCACAGAGGACCAACGCCAGGTCGTTGTTATATACAAAAGTCTTTATTGAAGTTCAGTCTCTATTTCAAAGCCGTGGCGCGCAGCTCTACGTCTTAAACCCTAGACCGCCGAAGCTCCGTCTGAATCTCCTCCCCTCTGACACCAGTTTAAGACTCTAGCCCTGCTCCACCTCTTCCTCTGCTCTCTCCTCCTCTGGGTCCTCCTGTCCGCTGGGGCATTCCCCTTTCTGGACTCTTCTGACGCTGAGTCCCCTGACTCCTCCCCCTGCCTCTGGCGGGCTTTAGGACCTGGTTCCCAATCCGGGTTCTCTGCTGTCCCGCGCGCCTGTACATTTGAACTTGGCACTTGCACCAACCCAGTGACCTTCCTCCTGACGGTTACACTGCTTCTGTCACTGCTTCCCTCTTCCGGGAGGCTAGCTGGACCTGACCTCCCCTCCGTTCCCTGACTCTCCGATGGAGGCGTGGTCAGCCCTGACTCATCTTCTCTCCCTGCTGGGGGAGACGCTGGCCCCGATACCTGGGACTCTTCCTCCCCACTACGCTCTGGTGGGGAAGTTGGTCCTGATTTCCAACTGCTGCTCTGGGAGTCCCCGCTGGCCCCTTGCTTCTGGAGTGTCCCCCTTGGGACCCCCCTTGCCCTGGCCACCGGCGCCCCCTTCTGGGAATCTTCCGATTCGCTGGAGAGGCTCATGGAATCTCTCGGGCCACTGTCATCTTCTCCTACGCTGCCCTCAGATTCTTCCCCTTCGCTCTCCATTTCCTCTCTTCCCTGTGCCTCTGCTCCTGAGCCTCTGACAATACCCATTATATATACCGGTTTGTGTATATATATATATCATATGTATATATTCCCTCCCTCTCTTTCTTTTTTCTTTTCCTTCTCCTTCTGTGATGAGGCTACATTTTAATATTTTAATGTTTTCAATATTTTAATGTTGTATTTTTAAATGTTGTTTTTAGGTTGTAATCATTTAACTTGTTTTTATTATTGCTTGTAAGCTGCTCTGAGCCCGGCCTTGGCTGGGGAGGGTGGGGTATAAATAATAATAATAATAATAATAATAATAATAATAATAATAAATAAATTTTTATTAGTTTTCTTTAATATACCATTTCCAACAATAATTAAACATACTTTTACATCTTATTCATTTTTTTGACTTCCATCAATCCTGTCTGGAAATTTTCCAATCTAATCTCTTAGTATGCATTTCTTACTTTCCCTATTACATTTAAAACTCATAACCAATATCTCTATCTTTTTCTACTTCGTATATCCCTCCTTACAAAACCTCTTGTAGTCCTACTAGCATAATTAGTTGATTACAGTTGCTCTTCAAATAGTTCATATACTTCTTCCAATCTTCTGTAAATCTCTGGTCCCGCAGGTTTGGAATCCTTCCTGTCATTTTGTCCAATTCTGCATAGTTCATTAATTTTGTCTGCCATTCTTCTTTCGTCGGAATTTCTTCTTGCTTCCACTTCTGGGCTAACAATACCCTTGCCGCATAGGACCGCATTGTTAAAACAGCGGCACCAGCTGCCCACTCACTACCTAGCCAGGTTCATGAAACAGACCCTTTGGTGTCAACGGCCCAGTCCAGTGGAACTCCCTGCCACTGAGAATTCAACAGGCACCTTCTGTGCCAGATTTTAAATGCCTGCCGAGAACCTTTCTATTCCACAGGGCCTCTGTGGGCAGTACATCCTTCCACAATGCTTAACCGATGTCCCTTCTTCACTTTTAAATGGTTTTAACTTGTTTCTGACTTATTAATGATTCCACTGCCTGTTTTTTTTATTGTTGTAAACCACTGTGATGTAATTCTGTGATACAGTGGTACATAAACAACTTTATAAATAACTAAATAAGTGCCTCGGTTATGGTTAGATTTTTGTTTTCGTTGTTAGGGCTGGTTTTAGTGTTATGTTTTGTGTTTATTTGTAAGCGGTTTTGAGATGTTGTGGCAAAAAAAAAGAGGGACCAATAAAACGGATAATAAATAATAATGGTATATATACACACACACACATTTTTATTGTTTTTTTACATATCATTTCCAACAATATTTAACATAACTTCTTATCTTATACAATACAATATTTTACACTTCCAGCAACCACCTCTCATGCTTTTCCTTTCTTTATCACTTATTCCGCATTTCTTAATTTCTCTATTACTCTTAATTACCATTAACTAATAGTTCTCTTCATAGTCTTTCTTGCAATACTTCAAATAGTCCTCCTTACAGAATTTCTTGCAGTCCTGCTAGCGTAATCTCTTCATTACAATTGCTTTTCAAATAGTTTGTATATTTACTCCAGTCTTCTAAGAATCTCTGGTCCAATAAAAATGCTAATTAAAGAGGAGGGAGAGAGGAACAGAATGCTTCTTTCTCCTAACTTACCCCCTCCAACACCCCTGGATAGTAGGCTAGGCTGAGAGAGGCAGGGACTGGCCAGCGTCGCCCAATGGAAGCTCCCTGGCCAAGTGGGAGGATTTGAACTCGGGCCTTTCCTAGTCTGACACTCTAACAGCTGACATCCCATCCCTTCCAGTTGCAGACAGCCAGCAGCTGCCTCCGGAAGTGGCCTCTGGCGGGGATGACCAAGACCTGACCCTCTCCTTCAGCCTGAAGGATGGAGCTACGGAGGTGAAGTTCTACCTGCTCAGCTCCCAGGGAGCCAAGGAAATCTTCAACGGGACGCAAGTGACTCTGCTGCAGAATGGCTCTGAGGTGGAGCTGAGACTCTCCTCCGTCTCCCCGGACTGGGCTGGTGCTGTATCGCTCTTCCCTCTCTCTATGGAAAGAATGATTTCGGTCTAAATATGTGTCTGTGCATGGGTGTAGCCCAGGGGGAGGCAGGGGCAGCTCCCCCCCCCCAATAATCAATAAAAAACCAATACAGTGGTACCTTGGTTCTCAAACATAATCCGTTCTGGAAGTCCGTTCCAAAACCAAGGTGCGCTTTCCCATAGAAAGTACAGTGGTACCTCTACTTACGAACGCAATCCGTTTCCGGGTGCGAACAGTCCGTAAGTAGAGTGCGCTACTGCGCATGCGCGAAGTGTGATACAGCGCTTCTGCGCATGTGCGCAGAGGGAAGAGCTGATCATTGTCCTTTCTTCCAGTCTGTGCTGAATCCACTCCCATATGCAAGTTCTTTGTGACCTTGATGGTCTTCTGTCTAGGACCATCATAGCAACTGGGCAGGGCTCCTGTGGATGTGCTGGGATGGTGAAGGGATTATGGCTGCCCTGTATCAAACCTTCCCCATTTGTGGTCCTTCCTTCATGGAGTAAAATAAAAGTGGAACGGTGCAAATCCGATGTATGGTTGATTTTCTATGAATTTATAACAGAAGCGTAGTGTATGTAGTGTGTGAGTGTCGAGTTTGTACAAACTGAACGATTTGGGGGGGGGGGTTTCCCTGCAACACAAAAGCTGTGGTTCCTGCACTGCCTGGGGTTGGACTAGATGCCCTTTGGGGAACCCCCTTCCAACTCTGCAGTTCTCGGATTCTGGCTCCCAGTTCTGACATGTGTCTCCTACAGGAAAATACATCTGCCGCTACTTGTACGAAAACGCCATGCATGAGCTGACCAAGGAGGTGATCGTTCCCCTCGGGGAAGCGGACCTCATGCAGACACGGTCGCAGCTCTCCATGAACTGCAGCTCCCCTGAGGGCCTGACTCTGCAGTGCTGTGTCCGGAACAGAGGAGGAGAGCTGAGAGCATCCTGGAACCCAGGTGCCCCAGACCCAGGTGGGCAAGGGGAGGGCAGGGAGTGACTGGTGAGGCCCGCCAGCTTGGGATGGGCATTGTGTTTTCTTTAAATTGCATTTTAAATTAAACTGCATTTTAAATTGCATTTTAAACTGTATTTTAAATTGGTTTTTCCCCCCTCCCTCTTTTTCCTCCCTATTATGTTTTTACTGTGATTTTATTTTATTGGTGTTAGCCGCCCTGAGCCCAGCTCTGGCCGGGGAGGGCGGGGTATAAATAAAATTCATTATTATTATTATTATTATTATTATTATTATTATTTCATAAAATTAATGCACGGCTTGATGGTAAACAAACAATGACGAAAACTCAAAGTGGTTTACAAAAGGATAAAACAAGAAAAAAATGCAATGCTTTTTGTTGTTGTTGTTTAGTCGTTTAGTCGTGTCCGCCTCTTTGTGACCCCCTGGACCAGAGCACGCCAGGCCCTCCTGTCTTCCACTGACTCCCGCAGTTTGGTCAAACTCATGCTGGTAGCTTCAAGAACACTATCCAACCATCTCGTCCTCGGTTGTCCCCTTCTCCTGGTGCCCTCCATCTTTCCCAACATCAGGGTCTTTTCCAGGGAGTCTTCTCTTCTCATGAGGTGGCCAAAGTCTTGGAGCCTCAGCTTCAGGATCTGTCCTTCCAGTGAGCACTCAGGGCTGATTTCCTTCAGAATGGAGAGGTTGGATCTTCTTGCAGTCCATGGGACTCTCAAGAGTCTTCTCCAGCACCAGAATTCAAAAGCATCCATTCTTTGGCGATCAGCCTTCTTTATGGTCCAGCTCTCACTTCCATACATCACTACTGGGAAAACCAGAGCTTTAACTATATGGACCTTTGTTGGCAAGGTGATGTCTCTGCTTTTTAAGATGCTGTCAAGTTTTTTCATTGCTTTTCTCCCAAGAAGCAGACGTCTTTTAATTTCGTGACTGCTGTCACCATACAAAATACAAAATACACCATACAAAATACACCATACAGCATACAAAAATTAAAAGACTAAAACAGATTAAGATTCACAACTTTCTCAGCATCTGGGAAGGCTAGTTGAAACAAAGATGTTTTCAGACCCCTGCTTGAATTGTATAGGCAGGGAGTTCCAAAGTGCAGGTGCTGCCACACTAAACAACCAAGTACTTTTAAGTGGGAAACAGGTCTAAGGTGGTGCTGGAAGTAGTGCCAGTTCTGCTGACTGCAGGGGTCTTGTGGGTGCATGTGGGGTGATGCAACCTCGCAAGGAGGGTGTTAAGATAGCAGAGGGGGTCCTCCTGGTAGTTCTTCCCCCCTTGGAAGTTCGTGCATTAATGTGCTTGGCCCAGATGAGGGCCTTCTCGGTGGTGGCCCCCAAATTGTGGAACTCCCTCCCCACCGAGTTGCCAGCCGGGTTCCCAGCAAGCAGGACCTGAGCACAGCAGAAACTTTCCCCACTTGGGATTGCCAGCATTTGTTGTAGTTGAATCGTTTCCGGCTCTTCGTGACCCCCTGGACCAGAGCATGCCAGGCACTCCTGTGTTCCTCTGCCTCCCGCAGTTTGGTCAAACTCATGCTAGTAGCTTCGAGAACACTGTCCCACCATCTCGTCCTCTGTCGTCCCCTTCTCCTTGTGCCCTCCATCTTTCCCCACATCAGGGTTTTTTCCAGGGAGTCTTCTCTTCTCATGAGGTGGAAAACTACTGGAGCCTCAGCTTCAGGATCTGTCCTTCCTGTGAGCACTCAGGACCGATTTCCTTCAGAGGTTTGATCTTTTTGCAGTCCGTGGGACTCTCAAGAGTCTCCTCCAGCACCAGAATTCAAAAGCATACAAAAATTCAATTCATACAGAAAATACAGAATTCAATTCTTGGGCGATCAGCCTTCTTTATGGTCCAGCTCTCACTTCCATACATCACTACTGGGAAAACCATAGCTTGAACTATACGGACCTTTGTTGGCAAAGTGATGTCACTGCTTTTTAAGATTCCTGGCCCTTAAGATCTATCTAAAGATTAAACTACATCAGAGTAACCTACTATCTTTATGTACTGAGGATGCCTGGTGAAGCAACTGGCCTGTGTTCCAGAATGCTTATACATGCCTGTCAGGTGTAGAGAAAGCTAATGGCAGAGGTGCAGAGGCCTGTGGGATTTGATCAGAAACTATTGTCAATGAATCAAACCCAGTCAATGCCATGCTTTCATAGTGGACACAATGGCTTGCTCCATATTTCATAATTCCTCATAGCAATCCCACCTTACCCCCACACTCTGGATATTTGCACCCCTACATCCCCCCGCCAGATCTTTCCCTTCCTTCTTCCGTCATTCCCTGCCCTGAGCATCTGCCCCTTCTCTCTCCGCAGTTCGCCTGGGGGGCAACGGAGACCCTCTCTGCCACTTCCTCGCCCTGAGTTCCTGCCCCAGCGGTGACACTGCCTACCAGTGCACATTTGAAAGCAACCACCTGGGAACCGTGCAGACCACAGTGTGGGTGGCCCCGATTCAAGGTAACAGGGGAGACAGGGAAACTGGCGGCCAGAGATTTGGTGCCTTTCCGGCGCTCCTTTGAGAGCTGGACGTGTTCCATGAAGGCTGTTCCTGCCTGTGCATGTGTGTTTCTTGTGCCGTAGCCGGAGATCTCTTCTGCCCCGGCGAGAACTCTACAGGCAGGTGGGATGCCACGAAGGCAGGGCAGGTGGCTGAGCTCCTGTGTCCCGAGGGGACCGATGGAAAGATGCTGCGGTCCTGCTCTCCTGGAGGGACCTGGGAAAATGTCCAAGACAGCTGCACGGATCACCGACTGTTGTCTGGGTTGCACGAGGCCCAGGTAACGGGTGGATTCTTCTGGGCTTCTCTCTCTCTCTCTCTCTCTCTATATATATATATACACTCATACCTATATACAGTCTATATACAGTTTATATACCGTCATACCTTGGGGTTACGGACCACCAAAACCCGGAAGCACCAGAACGGGTTACTTCCGGGTTTTAGCGGTCGCGCATGCGCAGAAGCGCTAAATCACACTTTGTGCATGTGCAGAAGCGCCGAATTGCAACCCGTGCATGTGCAGAGGTGGGTTGCAAACACTGTGGAGCCCCGTTCGCATCTAGAAGCAAATGTAACCCACGTCTGCGTGTGCGCAGGTCACGTTTTGGCGCTTCTGCGCATGCGCGTGATGTCATTTTGAGCATCTGCGCATGCGCAAGCGGCGAAATCCGGAAGTAACAAGCTCCGTTACTTCCGGTTGCCACGGAGCACATTCAACCTGAGGTATGACTGTACTTGATCTTCCTGGTTCCTGATCTTTCCCGTCAGTCTCGCCATCTCTGCATATTCCAAAAATTTGGTCTGCCATTCTTCTCTGCCATCATTATGGGCCAAATTCTTGTACCTGTTCCCATGTTAGCTCTGCTATCAATGGGAAATGATACCGATAGGATACGATACAATATCTTAATTGTCATTGTCCCATACAGAACAATGAAATTGAAAAATCTACATAAGACATTCAAAAACCCCTAAAAACTCTGAAACCTCATTTTAAAATACAATATACTCCTATAGAGACTCCTTATACTGCTTCCCAATGTTGAGCCTAAAGGGTTGGTCTTACTTTTTATGGCAGCCATGAGACAAATAGTTGCTTCCAACTGGGGTGGAAACGCCCCCCCCCATGGGAACTCGGACCCAAGATTTGTGGCATCTAGCACTTAAATGCTTAACTCAAGAATAACAAAGAAAGACATGTTTCACTCTGTACGGTCTTGATCTGTATCGTTCATTAACCCTAATCTCCTCTCTGTCTCAGTCACAACAGCAACTATGGAGAAATCATTTTAACACTGTAGACTGGAGTACACCCTGTGGACGTAAATTTAATTAACAATATTAATAATGTGAGCTTAATCTGTAATGTAAAAGATTTCCCAAGTCTGTTTTGATGCCATGTGGATGATTTTTTTATACTTGATGTTTTAATTATGTTTTTTTGATATGCTGTAAGCCGCCCAGAGTGGCTGGGGAAACCCAGCCAGATGGGTGGGGTGTAAATATTATGATTATGATTATAATTATTATTGTAATTATTCCTGCATACAAGGTTTTACACATCTGAATATGCATTTGTTCTGTTTGCCAACAGTTTATGGTTGGTAATTATTTTTTACATTTTTCAGTAGAGCTTGTAATAAAACAAAAAAATAAAACCTCACAGTGATTTCCGTGTGACAGCCCATCAGATATAACAAAAAAAATTCCTTCCAGTAGCACCTTAAAGACCAACTAAGTTAGTTCTTGGTATGAGCTTTCGTGTGCATGCACACTTCTTCAGATACACTGAAACAGAAGTTTCCAGACCCTTCTATATAGTGAGAAGGTGGGGAGGGGTGGGAATGGGTGATTGGCAGATAGCTGTGATGAGCCTGTTGACAACTCTTAACGACTGCAATAGGTCTTACAGGAAAAAGCAAGGGGTGAGAAGGTGAAAAATGGCTTTGTCATGTATAATGGTCTGGAAACTTCTGTTTCAGTGTATCTGAAGAAGTGTGCATGCACACGAAAGCTCATACCAAGAACTAACTTAGTTGGTCTTTAAGGTCTTTAAGGAAGGAATTTTTTTTGTTTTGACTATGGCAGACCAACACAGCTACCTATCTGTAGCCCATCAGATATTTAAAGATATCTCCTTTCAGCCTCCTCTTCTCCAGGCAAAACATCCACAACTCCCTCAATAAGGCTCGGTTTGCAGAACCTTTACGTTCTCGACTGCCCATCTCTGCACATGTTCCAGCTTGTATTTTTTAAACAGCCAGTGGGTATTGTGGAATCCAGTGGCAATGAGTTCCATAGGAAGCCGCCTTCGGTCTAATATTCTCCCTGCTCTGTTTGTGTGCAGCTGCTCCAGGCAGGGCTGGGCAGCCCCCAAACGGAGGTCCCTTGGATGATAGACTGGCTGAAGGCGGAGTCGGAGTCCGGGAACATCCAGGGCAGAAACCCCCGGGACCTCCTGGCTGCGCTCGACACAATGGACATCATCTCGGAGGTGGCTCTGGGAGCCCAGATGCGCCTGGAGAGCAGCGTTGTGTCTGTGAGTAGCAGCACCCAGGGAGGGAAGGACTTCAGGGCGGGATTCCTGCAAAGCACTCGGCTTGGGGCTTATCCTGGGGCTTGATGCGGAAGCTGGAATTAGTGCAGGATGCTGCAGCACAATTGCTGGCAGGAGGGAGGCCTTGTCAGCATAGCAACCCCTGTCCTCAGGGATCTGTCTCACCAGAGTGGTGCATGCTCTGGTTATCTCTCACTTGGACTACTGCAATGCACTCTACGTGGGGCTACCTTTGAAGGTCACCCGGAAACTACAACTAATCCAGAATGCGGCAGCTAGACTGGTGACTGGGAGTGGCTGCCGAGACCACATAACACTGGTCTTGAAAACCAACATTGGCTCTCAGTATGTTTCCGAGCACAATTCAAAGTGTTGATGCTGACCTTGAAAGCCCTAAACGGCCTCAGTCCAGTAGACCTGAAGGAGCATCTCCACCCCGGACACCAGGGTCCAGCTCCAAGGGCCTTCTGGCAGTTCCCTCACTGAGAGATGTGAGATTAGAGGGAACCAGGCAGAGGGCCTTCTCGGTGGTGGGCCCGCCCTGTGGAACGCCCTCCCTTCAGATGTGAAGGAAATAAGCAGCTATCCTATTTTTAAAAGACATCTGAAGGCAGCCCATATTTAATGCTGTATTGTTTTTAACACTCGATTGGGAGCTGTTAAGGGAAGCTTTTAATGTTTGATGTATTACAGTACTTTAATATTTTTTTGGAAGCCGCCCAGAGTAGCTGGGGAAACTCAGCCAGATGGGCGGGGTATAAATAATAAATTATTATATTATTATATCTGCACTGACTGCTGATTGGCTACTTGGCCAAGTTCAATATGTTACTGTGGGGATATAAAGCCCTTAACTTTTCCGATGAGATAAGCTTTCCCTACATACATCTGCTAGACCAATCAGTGGAATTGGCATGATTACAGGTGCCACACTCAGAGGGGGTGGCTAATAATAATAATAATAATAATAATAATAATAATAATAATAGTTATTATTATTATGCATTCATAAGAACATTTAGTGTGGCAGCACCTAAACTTTGGAACTCCCTGCCTGTTGATATCAGCTAGGTGTCTTCCCTGCACTCTTTTAGGCAACTGCTAAGAACATTCTCGTTTAGCCTAACCCAGATGTTTAAAAAGCTGGAGTGAGTTTTAATCTGTATTGCGTCTGTCATTTCCTTAACATTTTGAACGTTTTAAATTATTGTTCATTAATTTATTTTGTTGATAACATTATTGTTTTATCTTGCTTGTAAAGCGCTTTCATTTTTGTTTGTTTGTTTTCTTCTTCTTCTTTGGCCATCCCATGTAGCCGAGTAAGATTGTCTTCCATAAATAGGGTTTAACAGTGAGTCCGTAAGTGGCTGTGGAGGCCAATTCTGGACCCACACGTCCTTCCACAGTGGGGACATAGGTTTCCGGGTGGGAGTTGATCACGGTGTGGATTTGCCAAGCGTGCCTTCCTTTTGGCATGTCCTGAGTTTGAGTGTCTTCAAAGCCCAGGACACCTTTGGTCAAGGCTGTTCTCCAACCGGCCAGTGTTTCCCAGTTGTCAACGTTTATACTACATTTTTTTAGATTTGCCTTGAGAGAGTCTTTAAACCTCTTTTGTTGACCACCAGCATTACGCTTTCCATTTTTAAGTTCAGAATAGAGGAGTTGCTTTGGAGGACAATAACAATCATGCTATTTATAAAGGTAGAGGGACCCCTGACCATCAGGTCCAGTCGTGACTGACTCTGGGGTTGCGGCGCTCATCTCGCTTTACTGGCTGAGGGATCCGGTGTACAGCTTCCGGGTCATGTGGCCAGCATGACACCAGAGCAGCGCATGGAAACGCCGTCTACCTTCCCGCCGGAGTGGTACCTATTTATCTACTTGCACTTTGACATGCTTTCAAACTGCTAGGTTGGCAGGAGCAGGGACCGAGTAACAGGAGCTCACCCCATCGCGGGGATTTGAACCGCCGACCTTCTGATCAGCAAGTCCTAGGCTCTGTTTAACCCACAGCGCCAACCACGTCCCTTATGCTGTTTCTACATTTTGTGAAATAAATACATAAGGAGGCAGTCGTCTCAGTGGCACACCCTGGAATAGGGAGGGAGGGAGGCTGTCGATGAGCACCCAGCCTCACCCCAGGGAAAGTCTGCTCACTGATTCCTTGACCACTTCTCACTGTAAGACTTGGCCATTGGCCAAGGATTGTTTAGCTGTGATGCCTGCATTGCTGGGGTTGGGCTAGATGACCCTCAGGGGTCCCACCCAACTGTTCTACAATTTTTTTAAAAAATAATTTTTGTTAGAAATTTAAACAAAACATATTATCCAAAAACATGTCATCTTTGGTCCCCCCCCCCCCATTTTCCTCCCTCCCCCACCCTCCCATACAAACCCCACCCCCACCCCCGACTTTCCTCAGTTCCAATCTTTGGTTTCTCTCTGAATGCTATTCTCTGCATGTTACAAAGTTGTATAAATCCTTAACTGATTATTGTCAATAAAGAGTTTGTGAGTGTTTATTCAAAACCTGCCAAGGAGTCCAATTCACTTTGTTGCGTCTTTGTTCCCATTCATCTTTAAAGTCACAGTTATCCTTGTCCCGTAGCTTGTGTGTCAATTTTGCCAGTTCTGCATAATCCATCAGTTTCTCTTGCCATGATTCTTTGGTTGGAATTTCTTCAGTCTTCCATCCTTGTGCTATTAGGACTCTTGCGGCCGTTGTCGCATACTTCAAGATGTTTTTCAGCTTTTTTGGCAGGTCTTTCCCTACAATCCCTAATAAAAATGCTTCAGGTTTTTTAACAAATGTTAAGTGGAACATTTTCTTCAATTCATTGTATATCCTTTCCCAAAATTTTTAAATTACATTACAATCCCACCACATATGATAAAATGTCCCCTCCTTTTCCTTACAGTTCCAACATATATTTGAACTAGTTTAGTACATTTTCCCTAACTGTACTGGTGTCATGTACCATCTATACATCATCTTCATATAATTCTCCTTCAACAACAAATGAGTAAATTTTAAATCAGTTTTCCATAACTTTTCCCAGTCTTCCATCATGATGTGGTGACGTACATCTTGTGCCCATTTAATCATAACTAACTCTTCTACAGTTCTAACCGTGACCCAGGTTAATGAGCAAATGCCTCCTTCTGCTTTCAGAATTTGCTGGCTGCTGCCAACATGATGCTTGACGTAGACCCGGGGCTGGAGTGGTCTGCGGTGGAAGCCCTGAGCCCTTCGGCCGCTTCCAGGCTCCTGCAGTCCATCGAGAACCTCGCCAGCCTCCTCCTGCCGCCCTCGGGCAGCCCCTACAACTTGACGCTCCCCAACCTTGAGCTCCAAAGCGCCCAGATGGGCCCTGAGTTTGAGGACTTCAACAAGGGCTTCGACACGGACCCCCCTCTCCGCGTCCACATCGAGGAAGAGGAGTTGCTGCGCTGCGGGCAGAACGTCACCGTCACCAGCCTGGTGCTGAAGAAGCTGGGCAGAATCCTGCCAGGCAGCCGTGGTGCCAAGGCCAGGCTGGGCAGCTTAGTGATGTCCAACTCCGTCATGGCTTCCAACGGGAGCGTCTCACAGGTGGAGGTGGAGATGACCTTTGGCCACTGGAACAGCACCGTCGAGGGGCGGGAGGAGGAAGACGAGGAGGAGAGGGTGGCGTGGTGTGTGTTCTGGGACCACAGCCTGCACGGCAAGGTCGGCGGCTGGTCAGCCGCGGGGTGCCAGGCCTCCGGCGCCAAAGCCGCCACCAAGTGCACCTGCCGCCACCTGACCTCCTTTTCCATTCTCATGTCTGCCCATCCTGTGCCAAACAGCTTCGCCCTGACCTTCCTGGGCACCTTCGGGGTCTGTGCCTCAATCCTGGCTCTCATCGCCACCCTCGCCATCTACTACCTCGTCTGGACTTCGGTGGTGAAGAACAAGGTGAGAGACAAGCAGGCTGCACCCTTTGGGAATTTTAGGTTGGGGGGAAAGGCAGGGCCGGATTTAGGTGTCATGTGGCCCCGAGCTCCGGAAGGGAATGGGGCCCTTTCTATGTCCAGCTGCCCTTTGCCAACAACAAATTGTCTCTGTTTTGTGTTGAATATATCCTCTGTGGTCATTTATGGACCTCATAGGTATCTCAAGCCATTTGCGCTTGTTGCCACGCAACCAGTCCATGCAGAATGTCGGCACCCTGTATATAGAAAGGAGCAAACCAGGGATATTTTAAGGAGCAGGCAGGGCCCATGACTCACATCAGGCATAGGCAACCTTCTGCCCTCCAGATGTTTTGGACTACAATTCCCATCATCCCTGACCACTGGTCCTGTTAGCTACAAAAATCTAAAAACATATCAAAGATAATAATTATAAACTCTAACAGAATTAAAACAATAAAAAAAAACACACCTATTAAAATACAGACAATAAAAAACAGCACAGCACTATTAAAGTCTCCTTCATTGGAGGTTTTTAAGCAGAGGTTGGAGGGCCACCTATCAGGGATTCTTCAGCTGTGTGATTCCTGCGTTGCGGGGTTGGGCTACATGACCTTTGGGGGATCCCTCCCAACTTTACAAATCTGCGATCCTAGGGCCCCCTGAGGCCTGCCTGGCCCCCTCTCACCCTGACCAGCCTTCTCCCGTTTCCCAGGTGGCTTACTTCCGCTACACCACGCTGGTCAACATCGCCCTGTCTCTGCTGATGGCCAGCTTCTGGTTCCTGGGCGCCTCTCGGATGGCATCCGACCCCGAGAGCAAGCTGTGCGTGGCGGCCGCCTTCTTCACCCACTTCTGCTACCTGGCCATGTTCTTCTGGATGCTGGTCCAGGCCCTGATGCTCTTTCATCAGCTGGTCTTCGTCTTCCACCAGCTGAGCACCCGCTCCGCCCTGCCTGCCATGGTCTCGCTGGGCTACCTGTGCCCCTTTGCCATCGCCGTGGCCACGGTGGCCGCCTTCCTCCCCCAGGGGGGCTACCTCCACCAGGCCGTCTGCTGGCTCTCCTCCCGCAGCAAAGCCATCTATGCCTTTTCCGTCCCCGTCCTGACCGTCGTGTCGGCCAACGCGCTCATCCTCTTCGTGGTGCTGCTGAAACTCATGAGGCCCTCGGTGTCCGAGGGGCCGCAGGGAGAGGAGTGGAAGGCTCTGGTCAGCATCTTCAAGGCCCTGCTCATCCTCACACCCGCCTTCGGGCTGACGTGGGGACTGGGCGTCATCACCATGACCACGGAGGCCTCGCAATTCACGCATTTCACGTTTACCATCCTCAATTCGCTCCAGGTGGGTGTGGAGCAGGGCCAAGGTAATTGTGTTTGTGTGTGTTTGTGTAATTGGGAGTCAGAGTGCTGCCACACAGGTTGGCTCAGAAGCAAGGTGACTGGGAGGTAAAGATAAAGGGACCCCTGACCATCAGGTCCAGTCGTGACTGACTCTGGGGTTGCGGCGCTCATCTCGCTTTATGTGGCCAACATGACTAAGCCACTTCTGGCGAACCAGAGCAGCGCACGGAAACGCCGTTTACCTTCCCGACTGAGCGGCACCTACTGTCTTTTTCACTCTATAAGACGCACCTGACCATAAGATGCACCTAGTTTTTAGAGGAGGAAAACAAGAAAAAAATATTCTGAATCTTTTATTTCTGTAGAGCCTCTTTTCAAAAGCTTGATTTTGCAAGTGAACAGGAAAAGCATTTTAGCTGGCATTAGTGCTTGGATTTCATTCTCTCACAGAAAGCCCAAGGGTTAAAAAGGGATCATCTGGCCGTTTGGAGAGATAGAGGCACATGGTTTGGGCAGTGATGGAATCCAAGACTGACTGAAGAGGGAAAACAAGAATAATGTTCTCCTGTCTGTTTGTCAAGTTGCTTAGGGGGCTAAACAAGGGCTATCACACAACAACCTCACAACAACCCAGTGAGGTTAAGGTGGAGCCTCTTCCGTTTTTCCTCCCGCTTTGCTGAAGAGGTGCTGCGCAGAGAGGGAGATTTGGGAGGTCACCCCAAATTCACCATCAGATCACATAGCATGTCCATGGCTACAGTCTGCACCAAAAACACACACGCATCCACTGCTTCTTGGGGCCGCAATGGCGCAAAAACGTGGTTACAAAGCACGGATCCACATGGATTCTCAGGATTTTTGCATTGGGCTACCCCAAACTCTCCGTCAAATCACATGTCTGTGGCCACAGCATAAACCACAAAAATCATACATCCACTGTTTCATTCAGAATATATTTTTTCTTGTTTTCCTCCTCTAAAAACTAGGTGCGTCTTATGGAGTGAAAAATCTGGTATATTGTTTAAGACTGCTGAAGGGTCTTCACTAAGCAACATTCTTCTCTGTTACAGGGAGTCTTCATTCTGATTTTTGGCTGCCTCATGGACAAGAAGGTAAGCAGCACCCCCTCCCCAAATTGGCAGTGCTTTGTTTTTTCCAACCAGGAGGGTCTCAGAGACCTGGAGGGGGTGTGTGATGTGGAGGCTGTTCCAAGCACAAAGGTATGAAGGGCTTCTGACTGCATCGGCCACAGGAGAGAAGAATCTTTGCCAGTCCAAGCACTGGTCACCGAGACCCACAATGGGGGTGGCAGATGCACTTGGGGGGGGGAAAGCTTCTTCTACATCAGGCATAGGCAAACTCGGCCCTCCAGATGTTTTGGGACTACAACTCCCATCATCCCTAACTAACAGGGATGATGGGAATTGTAGTCCTAAAACATCTGGAGGGCCAAGTTTTGCCTATGCCTGTTTTACATTTCTGGGGCAGGGGCTGTGACCCACAAGTGGTTTCTTCAGGCTGCTTGCTGGCTTTGAACACCACCCAGTTGATTTTGCTCCTTTAAAAAAAACTTTGTGGCCAATCATTCACGCCCCAGGGCAGGTGAGAACTTTGAAAACAACTTTGTTGTTGTTTAGTCGTTTAGTTGTGTCCGCCTCTTCATGACCCTCTGGACCAGAGCACGCCAGGCCCTCCTGTCTTCCACTGCCTCCCGCAGTTTGGTCAAACTCATGCTGGTAGCTTCGAGAACACTGTCCCACCATCTCAGCTTCAGGATCCGTCCTTCCAGTGAGCACTCAGGGCTGATTTCCTTCAGAATGGATCAGTTGTATCTTCTTGCAGTTCATGGGACTCTCAAGAGTCTCCCCCAACACCATAATTCAAAAGCATCATTTCTTCGGTGATCAGCCTTCTTGATGGTCCAGCTCTCACTTCCATACAACAACCACAAAAATGGTGATGGAAACTGTCGCTTTGGACCGATGGCCCCCCAGAACAGGACATGCAAATGGAGAGGTGAAAGGGATGCTGGTTTATACTGCAAAAACTCCCTAGCAGAGGGTGTTCATGGCCAGGACTCTCGCATGTTCCTCTGATGGCCTCAGGAGTCACTGTTTGTTTCTTGCAGGTGAGGGGAGCGCTTTGCAAGCGTCTGTGCAAGTCATCTGCAGCTCAGGTAAGCAAGATCCCAGCTGTTCCTCCACTTCCCTGTCTTCGCGCCACCGGCTTCGCTGGGAATGAACTGCCACCTCCCCTTTCGCCTGGCGTCCAGGCTTGGAGGCTGTAGATCCTTTGCTGAGGCCCTTTGTTTCGGCCTCCTATTTATCCAGAACCTGCTTACCTGCCCCTTGAAACCGGCTCTCCCTCTGGAGAAGCCTCAAGGGCTTCTTCTCGCCACAACCCTTTCCTACAGCTTTTCCGGAGGCCCAGCTCCATCAAAAACCTTGCCAGCACGGAAAGCGCTTCTTCACGCAGTTCATAAACTGTGGAACTCCCTGCCACCAGGGATAAGGACAGCCACCAACTTGGATGGCTTGAAAAGAGGATGAGACAAATTCATGAAGGAGGATAGGGCTATCGATGGCTAATAATAATAAATAATAATAAATAATAATATTTTATTTATATCCTGCCCTCCCCAGCCAAAGCCGGGCTCAGAGCGGCTAACAATAAAAGTAACACAGCATTCTAAAATCAATTCATTCTAAAATCAATTCAGAATCAAATTAATTGCAACCATTGGGCTAGAGTTCTATGAGGATTTCAGAAGGAGGGGGTCAGACTGTGCCTTGGCCAAAGGCCAGGCAGGCGGAACAGCTCTGTCTTGCAGGCCCTGTGGAAAGATGTCAATTCCTGCAGGGCCCTAGTCTCTTGGGACAGAGCATTCCACCAGATCGGAGCCACGGCCAAAAAAGCCCTGGCTCTGGTTGAGGCCAGGCTAACCTCCCTGTGGCCTGGGACCTCCAAGGTGTTTTTGTTTGAAGATTGTAAGTTCCTCCGTGGGAAATACCAGGAGAAGGGGTCCCGTAAGTACGAGGGTCCTAGGCCATATAGGGCTTTAAAGGTTAAAACCAGCACCTTAAACCTGATCCTGTACTCCACTGGGAGCCAGTGCAGCTGGTATAGCACTGGGTGAATGTGATCCCGCGGAGAGGACCCCGTAAGGAGTCTCACTGCGACATTCTGCACCCGCTGGAGTTTCTGGGTCAGTCTCAAGGGCAGCCCCACGTAGAGTTAGTTACAGTAATCAAGCGTGGAGGTGACCGTCGCATGGATCACTGTGGCCAGATGACTCTGCCTTCATAATCAGAGGCAGCAATGCTTCTGAAACCCAGCTTTCTAAACATCTGGGTTAGGCTAAACGAGAATGTTCTTAGCAGTTGCCTAAGAGAGTGCAGGGAAAACACCTGCCTGATATCAACAGGCAGGGAGTTCCAAAGTTTAGGTGCTGCCACACTAAATATTCTTAGGAATGCACAATAATGACAACTATTATTGTTGTTGTTGTTGTTTAGTCGTTTAGTCGTGTCCAACTCTTCATGACCCCATGGACCAGAGCATGCCAGGCACTCCTGTCTTTATTATTATTATTTTATATGCCACCCACTCTGAGTGTGGCACCTGTAATCGTGCCAATTCCACCGATCAAAGTGGTCTAGCAGATGTGTGTCGGGAAAGGTTATCTCATGGAAAAACTGGTCCCAAGTTAAGGGCTTTATATCCCCCACAGTAACATACTGAACTTGGCCCAGTAGCCAATCAGCAGTCAGTGCAGATCTCTGATGACAGGGGTTGCTATGCTGACAAGGAAGGGAGAACGATGCTCTAGTGCTCGGATCCTGCTTCCCAGGGGGCACATGGTCAGCCACCAAGATGCTGGACTAGATGGGCCATTGGCCGGATGTAGCAGGCTCTTCCTATGCTCTCACAGAACCTCCAAGTCTAGTGGCAGTCTATCCCTCTTAGTTTTTTTACAGGAATTTGGCTGGACTAGATGGCCCCATGGCCCGAGCCATCAGGATCTTCTTAGGTCCTTCAGCTATTCTCCTTGCTGCTGGGTGAAGCGGCTTCTCTCTCCCCTGGGCTTTGGGGGGGGGGCGGGCGAAGGGAGTGGAGCCAGGGCGGGGGCTCCCCACTGCTTCCTAGGATGCTGCCAGGTGGAATCCAGGGACAACAGTAAAATGGTAGGGCTGCTTTACTCACCCTCCTTCTCTCCCAATTGGGTCCACAGACCAAGAGCGAAACGCTGGACTCCAAACTCAGCAACTGAGAGGCTGGAAGTCGCACAAGTGAGCAAGCAAGAGGGTGGGGGTCTCCTCTGGCCAACCAAAACGTTAAGGGTGGCTGATTCCATGTCACCAGGAAGAACTTTTCAGGGGGATATGTGGGCAGGCAAGGACTGCAGAGCCAGCCCAGCTTTGAGAACCCCACCCTTCTTTGAAGGCAGAGTCCCTTCCCACAGCAGCCAAGTACGTTTCCGGGCACAGTTCAAAGTGTTGGTGCTGACCTTGAAAGCCCTAAACAGCCTTGGTCCAGTATATCTGAAGGAGCATCTCCACCCCGATCGTTCTGCCCGGACACTGAGGTCCAGTGCTGAGGGCCTTCTGGCGGTTGCCTCCCTGTGAGAAGCCAAGTAACAGGGAACCAGGCAGAGGGCCTTCTTGGTGGTGGGACCTGCCCTGTGGAACGCCCTCCCATCAGATGTCAAAGAAATAAACAACTACCTGACATTTAGAAGACCTCTGAAGGCAGCCGTTTAGGGAAGTTTTTAATGATGTTTTAATATATTTTTAATGATGTTTTAATATATTTTTAATGATGTTTTAATGGATTTATTTTTGGGGGGGACACGGGTGGTGCTGTGGGCTAAACCACAGAGCCTAGGGCTTGCCGATCAGAAGGCTGGTGGTTCGAATCCCCGCGACGGGGTGAGCTCCCATTGCTCAGTACCTGCTCCGGCCAACCTAGCAGTTCGAAAGTACATCAAAGTGCAAGTAGATAAATAGGTACCGCTCCAGCGGGAAGGTAAACGGCGTTTCCGTGCGCTGCTCTGGTTCGCCAGAAGCGGCTTAGTCCTGCTGGCCACATGACCCGGAAGCTGTACGCCGGCTCCCTCAGCCAGTAAAGCAAGATGAGCGCTGCAACCCCAGAGTCGTCCACGAATGGACCTAATGGTCAGGGGTCCTTCACCTTCACCTTTAATGTATTTTTAACCTTCTGTTGGAAACCCAGCCAGATAGGTGGGGTAGAAATAATATATTATTATAAGGAGGTGCAGTGACAGAGCTCAACTCCCTTCAAGGCGGGCGACTAGTAAAAGGTGCAGAGCGATTCTCTCCTAGCTGGATGGGGGGCAAAGCACAGCAGCCGTGTCTCCTGTGGGGGTGCAGCCCCAGCGCCTGCAACTCTTACACATAAAGGTAAAGGGACCCCGTCATGGGGATTTGAACAGCCGACCTTCTGATCGGCAAATCCTGGGCTCTGTGGCTTAATCCACATCGCCACCTGCGTCCCACCCACTCGTACACATAACCCCTTGCAAATCTCAAATCTCAATAGAGTCGTACCTCAGTACAAAGCCCCACTTTTTGTATTGTAGACAAGATGCCTGGCTTTGGGTTTAGGGTGGGAAGTTAGAGAGCAAAGCTGGCTTGGAGGACAGAAGAGGGTTGTGTATTGTGTGGTGTTTTTTTTTTAATTAAAATAAATTCTTGTCATCTTACAACCCCACAGCTTTGGGCAGTAGAAAAGGGCTCTTGGCTTGCCACCATCCTCCTCCCTGCCCAGTCAAAAACATATTGCAGCTTTTGGAAACCAGGAGCAAAGGTTCCTTTTATGAAATGTGGGAAGCCAGTTTTGCCACCCACTTTCGCCTACAACCATGAGCACCATGCCAGCAGCGGGACTTCAGAAGGACAACACAGGATCAGGTCTTTTCTGCAGTTTGTGGAACGCTCTGCCCTGGGAGGCTCAACTGGCCCCTTCATTATACACCTTCAGGTGCCAGCTGAAAATGTTCTCTTTCAACCAAGCCTTGGGCTGACTAACATCCGATATCCTTTTAAATGTGTTTTGTGCGTGGAGGGGGAGTTATCAGGTTTCTTTCTTATTTTTCTTATATATTTTGTGTTTTTTATCTTGCATTTTTATGTTGTGAACCTGAGATCTATGGATGAAGGCAGTAAATAAACTTAATAACTTCTAAGAGCAAGCTGGTGTTAAAAGCAGGTGCTGTATAGTGGTTAGCACGTGGGACTTGGGCTGTGAAACTCACGGGGTGAGCTTGGGCTGGTCACTGCCTCGCAGAGTTGTTGTGGGGATTAAATTAGGAGGGGGGAACCCGCCATGTGCGTCACCTTCAGCTCCTTGGAGAAAAAATAGGGGGATAGATATGTAATGAAGGAAGGAAGGAAGGAAGGAAGGAATAACACTGTAAGCGCTTACAAGAATTAGATGATGGTAGAGAATAGCTGAACCCCTGTGGATGGAATGGTGGGGTATAATAATGGCTGAAGCAAACAGATCCCCCCCCCCCCCCCGTGAGCCGATATCACCCTGCAGGAGCCAAGAGACCTGAGCTCTGAGGAATCCCCATTGTAATGTTGGTCGTGGTGGTGGTGGGGTCTGTTGCAGGCTGCCTGCCCCCTCAAGGACCGTGGAAATAACTGGAGAGAACAAGACACACACTCGCCACGCCCACCTTGTATCTCTCATTTATTAAGGCACAGGTGTGGAGACACAAACGCTCCACCTTTGTTAACAGTCCACTTCCTTTGGGCTGAGCCCTCCCCCCTTGGGAAAAATTAAATATCCCAGTTGACTGCAGTTCAGATCGAAAACCCTATTGAAAAACGGCAACAGGCTTAACTTTAAAAACCGAACCATTCATCTCTGGACTTCCTCCTGCTTTCGGAAGTCAGAGCACTCCAAATCTTTAACGTGTTCTCATGCAAGAATACAAGGGGGAGGTGTCCTGCATTTCAGAAGATAAACTGCAGAAGGCCCCTCTATGGACTAGGCAGAACTTCCAAGGGTCCAACTGCTACTAGAAAATATGTACAAAGGCCATTGGGTGTCCATTCGAGGAAGGACCAGGGAGGGATTCTTGCATTAGCGCATTGAAGCGGGATGGCTGTGTCACGAAGGGCGAGAGGAAGACAGTCCTGGATGGGGTTACTGTGGGTAACGCTCCACGATCATGGCGTGGCCCTGCAAACAGAAGAGGAACAGGAAAGGGTTTATTCATTAAGGGACCTGCAGGTGGAGGAACAAACCTCTCCCCTCCCACAGAAAGGCAGGAAGGAGGAAGAGGATGGGATTTCTGGGAAAGGAGGACCGCAAAGGCTGCTATTTAGCAAGACCCTGCAAGGGCTGAGATGCCAACGGCAAGGAAGGCAGGCAGCAGTCCCACTGGGAGGGCGAGGTGGTGCTCCTTTGGCTTACTTGTCCTCCAGCGGCGCATGCGGCCACTAGGCCATACTGCCCTCCTTCCTTCTTCAGCCTGTGGGCAGCGGTCATGACCAAGCGGCAGCCGGTGGCCCCAAAGGGGTGTCCCAGGGACAGGGACCCGCCCCAGTTGTTGAACTTCTCCAGAGGGGGAGCGCCGACCTGCAAGCAGAAGGCAAGAGAAAAGTAGGGCCCTGAGTACGAGTTACCAAACTCACCACCAATGTGGGGAAGGATCAGCTCCTGGTGGAAGATCAAGGGGGGGTCCTTCCAGGTCAGCCGCATCAAGACCGCCAAAGGAGCAAAGCCGTGGGGGCAGTGAGAAGGGAGAAAGCCCTGGCATTGAAAACTGGGTACTGGGTTCAGGGGCTCCCCAAACTGTGGTCCTCAGGCCGCCAGTGGCCCGCCAGTTTCATTCAGGTGGTGCATAGCTGAAGCGCATGTTCAATTTGAATTCCATAGAATTCACTGTGTAAGGTAAAGGTAAAGGTACCCCTGCCCGTACGGGCCAGTCGTGTCCGACTCTAGGGTTGTGAGCCCATTTCACTTAAGAGGCCGGGGGCCAGCGCTGTCCGGAGACACTTCCGGGTCACGTGGCCAGCGTGACAAAGCTGCTCTGGCGAGCCGGCACCAGCGCAGCACACGGAAACGCCGTTTACCTTCCTGCTATAAAACAGTACCTATTTATCTACTTGCACTTAGGGGTGCTTTCGAACTGCTAGGTGGGCAGGAGCTGGGACCGAAAGACGGGAGCTCACCCCGCCACAGGGATTCGAACCGCCGACCGTGCGATCGGCAAGTCCTACGCACTGAGGTTTTACCCACAGCGCCACCCTTCACTGTGTAATACAGTGAAATAAATAAAAGAAGCAATAAAACTACATTAAAAATCACACAGCTTCAAGCACAGTGCATTTTCAAGTGGTCCTTGGGGAAAGATTTGGGAGCCACTGATCCAGCTCCAATCATCGTCTCCTCAATAATATTAATAATAATAATTTATTATTTATACCCCACCCATCTGGCTGGGTTTCCCCAGCCACTCTTCAACGATGTTGCCTCTGCCCCAGGCCCTTTCCATTTTGCACGCAAGGCAAGAAGGTAAAAGGTAAAGGGACCTCTGACCATTAGGTCCAGTCGTGACCAACTCTGGGGTTGCGGCGCTCATCTCGCTTTACTGGCCGAGGGAGCCGGCGTACAGCTTCCAGGTCATGTGGCCAGCAGGACTAAGTCGAAATGCAGTTTGCCTTCCCGCCGGAGCGGTACCTACTTATCTACTTGCACTTTGAAGCGCTTTCGAACTGCTAGGTTGGCAGGAGCAGGGACCGAGCAATGGGAGCTCACCCTGTTGCAGGGATTCGAACCGCCAACCTTCTGATCGGCAAGCCCTAGGCTCTGTGGTTTAACCCACAGCGCCACCTGCAGGCGAGGCAAAGCAGAGGCTATAAAGGAGGAGGACGCATTCACAGCAAAACTGCCAACATTGGCCCCTTACCTTAGACTTCCTGCCCATGTAGTTCTGGGCAAACCAATCCGAATCCATTGCTTTCATATTAGCTAGAATCTGCCCCTAGGAGGGAAAAGGGAGAGGAAGGGTGACGCTCTGGGCAGCAACAGCAGATAGAGCCCTAGAACTGTAGAAGCACTAAAATCGAGATGTGGAAAATATGGATAGAAGGAGAAGCAGGACTAAGATATAGAGATATGCTTCAGAGATACAGACCATGGGGAGCTCCGAAAAATTACTAATTATAATTTGGACTATAATTTGGTCTTTTTTATTTTAGTTTTTTATTTGAATTGGAGCATTATGATTGGATGTATTAATTGGATGTTTCTTACTGGGGGGAAAATAGAGTCCTAGAACTGTAGGCTCGGAAGGGACCCCCAAGGGCCATCTAGTCCAGCCCCCTGCAAGGCAGGAATCCCTGTCACGTAATCTCTCTTTAAAAGCCTCAAAGGACGGAGGGTCCACCATTGGAGACCACTGGTCCAGGTCCCACCCTTTGAAGCCGGAGACGGCAAGCTTGTTCAGTCTTGTACACGGCAGCTCTTCAGATGTTTGAAGATGGCTATCCTATGGCCTCTCAGCCTCCCCTCTCAGAAATACTTACTGCAAAGGCCTCGTGGAATTCAAAGACATCAATGTCTGCCATTGTTAAGCCGGCTCTTTCCAGGACTTTGGGCGTCGCGTAGGTTGGCCTGGGAGGGGAGCAGAACGGAGAGTGGCGTTCAGAGTGGCTGCGAGTGCAGAAAGAGCTGCCCGCCTGGGGAGGAGGCTTGCAGGGGCCGGCCCCGGGGGCCACTGCCTGTCTCGCCAGCACCCAGAAAGCCCTTCTGGGTTGAATTTGCACCCCATCCTCTGCTAAGATAACCAGGGCTATTTTTATTTGCTTAAGGCCTACAAGACACTAACAATATAGTCATACCTCGGGTTGGAGTAGCGCTTTCGCTCTGCAGCAACCCGGAAGTAACAGAGCGCGTTACTTCTGGGTTTCGCCGCTCGTGCGTGCGCTCAAAATGACATCACGTGCATGCGCGGAAGCAGTGAATCGCAACCCATGCATGCGCAGACACAGGTTGCGTTCGTTTCAGGATGCGAACAGGGCTCCAGAACGGATCCCATTCGCATCCAGAGGTACCACTGTACTGAGATGTGGGCGGGTGGGCAGGAGGAATCGTGACACCCCTACCAGAACCACTCCAAAGTGCAATAAGGTTTTGTGCAGTTCCTCTGAGCTGCCAGGACTCAGGCTTGCCCCCCTCCCTCAAGGCCTCAGTTCCAAAATCCAGGCACCCAAACTGGGGCGCGGGTGTTGTTGGCAAACTGGTATTTCTTGCCACTAATCAGCATTCACCTGTTCCAACTTGGCCGCCTCCCCTGAATGACTCTGGGATGGGGCTGATGCCAACCACACGAGTCCCACCCCACGGAAAGAGTAGACGGGGCTCGGCCTGCATGCCCAAGAGTCAAAGAGATGGGTGGCCCCTGCCTTGCCTGCCTCGGGCCCCTGCTACTTGCAGGACCTGAAAACTGCCCAACCCCAATCGCCCCAGGAATATCGGAACTGCCCACTGAGAGCCAGCGTGGCCTAATGGTTAGAGGAGGCACCCCAAACTCAGCCCTCCAGCTGTTTCAGGACTACAACCCCCATCATTCCTAGCTGACAGGACCAGTGTTCAGGGATGATGGGAATTGTACAGGTGAAACTCGGAAAATTAGAATATTGTGATGACATGGCTCTCCAAATCAACACAGACTGTGGAAACTTCACATTGGACTTCAAGCATCTGGCATTGTGTGCCTCCCCGTTCTTCCTCCAGACTCTGAGTCCTTGGTTTCCAAATGAGATGCAAAAGCTGCTCTCATCAGAAAAGAGATTTGGGGAGCCATGCCACGCCGCATTGAGGCAGCAATTGATGCAAAAGGGGCCCAAACCAAGTACTGAGTACGTATGCATGCTTCTACTTCTCAGAGCTCCAATATTGCTCTATTTGCAGTCCTTGTTTTGCTGGTTTCATTTAATATTCTAATTTTCTGAGACTGTGAATTTGGGGTTTTCATCAGCTGTACGCTATAAGATCACAATTATAACAAACAAAGGCTTGACATATCTCGCTTTGCATGTCATGAGTCTATCTCATATATTAGTTTCACCTTTTAAGTTGAATTACTGAAATAAATGAACTTTTCCACAATATTATAATTTTCCGAGTTTCACCTGTAGTCCCAAAACAGCTGGAGGGCCGAGTTTGGGGATGCCTTGGGGAGTGTTGGACTAGGACCTGGGAGACTGGGGTTCAAATTCGCACTCAGCCATGAAGCTCACAGGGCGACCAGGGTCCAGTCTCTGCCTTCTCCCAGCCTAACCTGCCTCTCAGGGCTGTTGTGGTGCATTAAACGAGGAAGGGGAGAGCCATGCACATCACCTTTAGCTCCTTGGAGAAAAAAGTTGGAATATAGGTAAAGGCAAAGGGACCCCTGACCGTTAGGTCCAGTCGTGACCGACTCTGGGGTCGCCGCACTCATCTCACTTTATTGGCCGAGGGAGCCGGTGTTTGTCCGCAGACAGCTTCTGGCCAGCATGACTAAGCCGCTTCTGGCGAACCAGAACAGCACACGGAAACGCTGTTTACTTCCTGCCAGGGCGGTACCTATTTATCTACTTGCACTTTGACGTGCTTTCGAACTGCTAGGTTGGCAGGAGCAGGGACTGAGCAACGGAAGCTCACCCTGTCGCGGGGATTTGAACCACCGACCTTCTGATCGGCAAGTCCTAGGCTCTGTGGTTTAACCCACAGCGCCACCCGCGTCCCATAAACACAACAAATAAACAAACCAGGAAAGGATATAGCCAGGAAGCTTTGGGAGAGGGCAGAACTGGCTGTGTGTGGCTAGAAAGGCAGCCTCAGGTCTTTCGACGGAGAGGAAGAACCATTTGCAACATACCCAAGCAGGAGCTGGTCCTTTGGGTCCTGGGAGACGTACACAAAATCCCTGAGGAAGAAAAGCAAATAAGTTGGGGGTTCTTGGAGGGAGGAGACAGCAGAGGGAAAGGCCTGCCACACTATCAAAAGGGATGGTGTGGAAAAGCAGAAGATGGATGCCCGCGTAGTACCTGAGGTAGGCCTTTGGTTTGTACCCCATCGCTAAAGCCTTCTCTTCGGACATCAGCAGCACCGCCGAGGCCCCGTCAGTCTGGGGAAAGGAGCCAAGAATATTCCGTCAGCCGAGAGCAGGGACCGCTCCCACCCCCACAATCTGCCTGTCTCTGTATTCAGCTGCACTACATATGAATTGTAGAGTTGGAAGGGACCCCTAAGGGTCATCCAGCCCAACCCCCTGCAATGCAGGAATCACAATGGGGAAAAGGACGTTGCATTTTAGTGAGTTTCAATCTCAGGAATTCAAAAGGAAGGCTTAAAACTCACTGTCATTCTATGACATGCTGAAATCAAGGCCTCCTTCTCAAAGAGGCTGCCAGCCTGCATCTGTGGTGCCAGGGAAGGGGAGAGACAGCTGTTTATGGGGGGGGGGGTATTGATACATAGGGCCAAATGCAGGAGGGGTTGGGGGGGAGAAAGCCGAGGTGGTCTTCCTGCTGTTGTTGGGCCATAACTCCCATCCCCCTTGACCGTTGGCCTTCCCGGCCGGAGCTGATTAGAGATTACGCTCCATTCATGTTCAGTGCCAAACAACGGGCTGGCAGCAGGCAAGTGAGCGCCAGGCACTGGCAGCCTCTCCTCCCATCCCACTGGCCCCCTGGGGACAGGCCTAAAGAGGGACGCTGTATGTCTGTACAGAGACAATTGCAGTTTGCTGGCAAACCAGAAGACAGACCTCTCCCTCTCTCTCTGTAAAGTCAAATTCCTTTACCTCTTTTAGCCCTATATCTATCTATCTATCTATCTATCTATCTATCTATCTATCTATCTATCTATCTATTTATCTACCTATCTATCTAAAAGGGACGCGGGTGGCGCTGTGGTCTAAACCACTGAGCCTAGGGCTTGCTGATCAGAAGGTCGGCGGTTCGAATCCCTGCAATGGGGTGAGCTCCCGTTGCTCGGTCCCTGCTCCTGCCAACCTTGCAGTTCGAAAGCACACCAAAGTGCAAGTAGATAAATAGGTACCGCTCCGGCGGGAAGGTCAACGGCATTTCCGTGCGCTGCTCTGGTTCACTAGAGGTGGCTTAGTCATGCTGGCCACATGACCCGGAAGCTGTGGACAAACGCCAGCTCCCTCAGCCTATAGAGTGAGATGAGCGCTGCAACCCCAGAGTTGTCCGCGACTGGACCTAATGGTCAGGGGTACCCTTACCTTTATCTATCTATCTATCTATCTATCTATCTATCTATCTATCTATCTATCATCATCTATTTTAAATCATATAAATACATACCAGCTAAATCTTGGGCCACAGAGCACTCTAAGGATGCAAGAAGAGCCTTTAGCTGGATCAGGCCCATGGGGCCCCATCCTGCCCAGCAACCTGTTTGCAGAAGAGCTGACCAGATGCCTGTGGGAAACCTGCGGGCAGGATTCAAACACAAGACCGCTCTTGCCTCCTGAGGTTTCTGGGTACTGTATTTAGAAGCATCGCTGCCTCGAACTCTGGTCAATGATTTCAGGTGAAAATCCCTTGTTCAAATGATGCGGCGTGTGGTGCCTTACCAGGAAAGACGAGTTGGCGGCTGTGACTGTCCCATAGGGCTTGACAAAGGCGGCTTTCAGCCTCCCCATCTGCTCCATCGATGACGGGCGGACTCCGTTGTCCCGCACAACAGTGTCCCTGCCTGGCAGAACCAAGGTTATTTAGAGCCCTGCAGAGTCCCAAGATTTGGCTAGCTATTTTCAGACCAGTATTTAAGCTTCAGGCTTCCTCATTTCTACAGTGCCCAAGGATATCCTCACCTCAGCAACGTCTCCCGTACCTACAGGCCCTCTCTTCCCTATCCCCACCCCACCCCTTTTGCTCCTAGAAGCCCTTCCTTTCGTTAGGAATTTCTGCCTCTGCCTGGGGTCAACAGCAGCCAAAGGATCAGATTCAGGATCAAAGTCGGCCAAATGTGATGATGAGGATGATGATAATAATAATAATAATTTTTATTTATATCCCGCCCTGAGCTAACACCAATAAAATCACAGTAAAAACATAACAAGGGAAAAAGAAAAAGGAAAAAAAAGAAAAAACCAATTTAAAATACAGGTTAAAATGCAATTTAAAATGCAGCCTCATTTTAAAGATAAAGGTAAAGAGACCCCTGACCATTAGGTCCAGTCGTGTGGGTAAAAGGGAACTGGGCTTCCCCCTCCTGCAGCAGATAATTCTTACCCCCTCCCCATCCGCAAGTTCCCAAGCAACGCCCCACGAATTGCCCAGGGGTTCCTCCCAACAGGACCCCCATCGTGGTACCTGGCACTTTGAAGGACACGAGGTCAGTGAGGAGCCCTTCGTCCTGGGCCTTCTTGGCCAGGCTGTGGGAGCGCAGGGCATACTCGTCCTGCTCCAAGCGCGAGATGGCAAAGGCGGCTGCCAGGCGGTCTGCCGAGTGGCCCATCGTCTCGCTGGTGGAGAACTCAGCCACGGCTGGGAGCTGGTGGGAGCCAGAGAGGGCTGGGTGAAAATCGGTCATAGGAATCTTTTTCTACTACGATAATACCTAACAACCCCCCCCCCCGAAGAACCGTTTACATTACCTACAGCAAGTGAGATGGGAAAATATAAACTATGTGGAAATAACAATACTAAATAATAATAATAATAATAATAATAATAATAATAATAATAATAATTTATTATTTGTACCCCGCCCATCTGGCTGGGTTTCCCCAGCCACATAACTATATAACTAAAGCTTTTGTTTTTTGAAACGCTTGGAAGAAGATAAGAGACTCTCCAAATATTGATATTAGAAAGAAGCAGGATCTCCTTAGCCGCTGGAAAGACACCAAAAAATTTTGGGCGGATTCTGAGAAGGGTAATGTGACGCATTCTTTAATTGGGATCCGCCATTATGGGATAAGACCGAGTTGCAGAAATAAATAGTCATGGGGGAGGTGAGCTCTTATTTTGTTATTATATCTGTACTTCAAGTCCGATTTGGCAAATCTCCCCTGGAAAGACTAATGTTGGATGCAACCTGTCTGAGAAAATTAATGAGCAAACGCCTAGATTTTATTTCATAGGAACCGAGAGAAGATGGCGTCTGCCACCAGAGAAGGACTTTTGGATTGATTCGGCATAAACACCAGTGTGTGAGGAGATACTGCAAACAATAGACTTACCAACTGCAAAAAAAAAAAAAAAAGGAGAGTCATACATATTTCACACAGAAGCACATTATTGCTCATTTCAACTCGCCTGTGGAAACAACTCAGAGGCCATGAAAGAAGGAAGGATAACAAGAGGAAGATTTAAAGAAGGAACTATTGGAAACTCAAGGCAGTGGAGACATAAGATGATTGGAACCCCAACGAACTTGAAGCATGGGAAGCCCCAATCAAAAAAATTATAATTTGGCAGAATATTTGGACTGTACGATATGTATTTGTATAATTTGGAATACTTAATGTGATCTGATTGGATTGTTAAAATGGAAAGCTTAATAAAAATTATTTTTAAAAAAGAAATAAGAAAATTGGTCATAGGAAGGAGCAATCAAACCCATTGGTCCATCTTGCTCCATATTGTCCACACTGGCTGGCAGCAGTGGCTCTCCAGGGTTTTGGACGGGGGTCTCTCCCAACCCCACCTGGTGATGCCAGCGGGGACTGACCCTGGGACCTCTGGCTTTCAAAGCAGATGCTCTACCCCTGAGCTACGTGCAGACAGCGCCAACACAAATCATCATAAATAAATAAGAATAAAAATGTGCACCCCACCACCGAGACCATTCCACTGTAACTATGCAACCTCCCAAAATTTCAACCCCTCTTGCGATGTTTTGACCCCTTTCCGTTTTAACAGTGCAGATTCTACAAACAGCCTCCATATCTCCTCAAAATCAATTCTCCTGCATATTCCCCGTCTTACCTTAACAGCACATGTTAATTTATCATTCACAGCTATATCCCAGACCAATTTATACCATTCTTCCATTTTATATTCTGCTTGCCCCTTCCACTTCCCAGCTATAATAATTCATGCAGCTGTCAACAAATTTGTGAGCAAGTCCTTCACAGCCTGCGAACCTTCCACCCCATCGTAAATTGATAACAATGCTACCTCTGGACTTTCAGTCAGCTTTAACCCCGTGATTTATGTTATCTCTTTAAACACCCTTTGTCATCTTTTTAAACATATATACACCCCCACCACATGTGAACATAATTCCCGGTTTCCTGGCATCCCCTCCAACATAACACCAAATATTCCTTGTTTATTTGATTTAATCTGACTGGTGTTAAATACCGCCTCCAAACTAATTTACAATAATTCTCTTTTATTCTTATAGACAATATTTTCAATGTATGTTTCTTCCTTATTTCCCCCCACCTTTGCCTATCTATCTGCCCTGTTGTCTCCTTTTCCCACAAACACCTGCCGTTTTAACATTCCTAGCACTTCCAGCTCTGGAAACCTCTCCTTCTTGAAACTACACCAGCTCATCCTTTTGCTTCCTTCACCAACACACACTGTGACGTTTTCTGCCACCCCCAAATGGACAGCCTTGATCCTGCCTCTCCTCCTCCCCTTTCCCCAAGTGCAGCTCTCTGCTCCCTGGCAGCTGCTTCTTTCTCCACGGCCCAAGATTCTGCGTCCTCCCATGGAGTTTGGGGACGGGAAAGGGGAACTTCTTCAACCCCTAACAAAAGAACCTATGTCCAGCATCCTTTCTCACAGTGGCCTTTAAAGCCCTAAACCAGGGGTCGGCAACCTAAGGCCCATGGGCCACAAGCAGCTCATGGGGGTCATTTAACCGGCCCACGGACCCCCACAGCCTGCTCAGGGACCCCCGCCACCCGCTCGGTCGGCTCCCATGCGCCACGCTAAATCGGCACAGAGCAGAGCGGGGACCACCTTCCGGGACGCTGGCCAGCTTCCCATTGGCTGCAGGAAGCTCCTGCAGTCAATGGGAAGCTGCACACGCCTCCTCTGTGCCAGAAGGAGCACTGGAAATAGCGTTTGCATATGCATGTGTGCACACGCACACACTCCGGCCCATTGTGGCATCTGCAGGACCGTGAACTGGCCCAAGCCACAAAAACTTTGCCGACCCCTGCCCTAAACGGCCGCAGCCCAGTATACCTGAAGGAGTGTCTCCATCCCCATCGTTCTGCCCGGACACTGAGGTCCAGCGCCGTGGGCCTTCTGGTGGTTCCCTCATTGCAGGAAGTGAGGTTACAGGGAACCAGGCAGAGGGCCTTCTCGGTAGTGGCACCCGCCCTGTGGAACGCCCTCCCAGCAGATGTCAAGGAAATAAACAACTATCTGACTTTTAGAAGACATCTGAAGGCAGCCATGTTTAGGGAAGCTTTTAACGTCTGAAGTTTTATTCTGTATTTAATGTTCTGTTGAAAGCCGCCCAGAGTGGCTGGGGAAATCCAGCCAGATGGGTGGGGTAGAACTAACAAATTATCATTATTATGGTGAGAAACCAGCAAGCAGGATCTGAGCACAAGAACAACTCTCCTCTCCTGCGGTTTCCAGTACTGGTATTCAGAAGCATCACTGCCTCTGACGGTGGACACTGTCAAAAGCCTCTCCTCTATGAATGTATAACCCTCTTTTAAAGGCAAGCTGGTGGCCATCACTGCCCCCCTGTACTTCCATGGTTTAACTATATGCACTGTGTGAAGAAGGACTTAGTCTGCCCTGAATTCTCCAACATTCAGTTTCTTTCACAGCTTCTTGGTTTCCTTGAGTGCTGGGAACTGAACACCAGACTAACGGTTGTTTGAGGAGAGGTTTGTCCTCTTGTTGTCCTCACCGAAGAAGCAAGAGGAGAGAGAAATGGGGTTAGCCTTGTTCATTGTTTTTACCTCTGGAGCAAAGTAATCGGGACGGATCCTGGAGATGAGGGACAGCCTCTGGCCCAAGCTTTTTGCCCTCGTGAGTCCAAGCATCGTCTTCCTCATTTTCCGGCTGTGTCTGATGGGGACGTCGGACATCAGCTCAACGCCACCAGCCACCACTGCGTCCATCTGGCCAGATGCAATGAGACCGACTCCTGCAGATATTGGGAGGAAGGAGGCGCCGAGGAGTTACACTTCCCAGGAGAGAAAAGGCAGCATGACCTCCTGCGTGAGAAATGCCCTCCCTGCTACTGCCCTTGGGTACTTGCCCAGGGGGAGCTCCCACTCACCAAGGAACGGCCAGGCGCTCCCTTTAAGCTCCTGAGTGTCCTTTGCACCCACATCTTTACCTGCCCCATGTGGTAGCAGCAGGGCAGCAGGTGGCCGTGGTCTGGGGGAAATGGCCTCACGGCCTCTTTACGCAGACTCCAGCCCAATCCGTCTAGAGGAGCCTTTCTCAACCTGTGGGTCCTGAGATGTTGTTGAACTACAACTCCCATCACCCCTAGCTAGCTCAGGGATGATGGGAGTTGTAGTCCAACAACATCTGGGGACCCACAGGTTGAGAAAGGCTGGTCTAGAGCATTTATTTACAGAAAAGGTTATCAGTCTTCCAGATTCAGAACACCCAAAGCAACACATTCGCCAATTCTTACTTGAAATCTTTGATCAACGCCCACCATTTCTATCCATTTTTACAGCGCAGTGTCTACTGCAACTGCGAAAATTTCTTGCCCTCTAGGTGCTCCGACTGTAAGTGGAGAGGGGGGTGTTTCTATGGGCTGTTTCGAACCTTCTTCCTTCCGTGCTCACCCTCCTTGGTCAACCTGCTCCTCTGTCTTGGTTAGATCTCACCCATTTGCTGTCTTAAGTGGGACAGCAGCAAGAATCTGCCAGACACTCCTTCTGCATAGGACAAGGCACAGTGGTCCCCAAACATTTTCAGACTGCTGCCCCCTTGGTTCCATAAACTCACTGCAGTGCACCTACCCTACCCTATGAAAAGCATAATTCAGAACTCCGCTGTGCACAACCCGCTAATGCAGATGACAACACAATAAAATTCATAACATTAACAATCCATTGCACAATTACTCAAAATCCAATGAAAACTATTTAGTTTAATTGATTCGACAAAATGGAAGACCCTGATCCAGAGAAACCCGCCATTACCAACAGCTGGCCATCTTGTGATGACTCAGAAATACAAACAAACGTGACCAAAGGAAATAAAATTGTAAGTGATAAGAACAGTAAAACTTAAACTACGAAGCAAGGAAGCTGCTCCGTTTTGGCTCCAGCTTGGTCAGTTGTAAATAAGAGATCAAGGCGCTAAGAGGGGCCCAATCCAGTGCCCCCCTGCCCCCCGCTTGCCTCTTAGCCTTCCCCTAGGTAATCCCACTGGCCCCCAGGGGGTGGTACCACCCACCTGGGAACCACTGACCAGGCACGTGTCCAGTCATCAATCCACAAGAAGGAACATTGCTGCTTACCAGAGAGAGCTGCATTTTTGGCTTTTGCCAACATGTGTTCAAACATTTAACAGTTTTTTTTTAAATTAAAAAAGGTGCTTTTTGAAAGAGGAGGCTGTTGTTTCTGGACAGAGCGGAGAGCAATGAACTCCCACTTCGGAGACCCAGGGCAATACCTTGCTTCCTGCTGGAGAAGCATCCGACAGGTTATTTGCAACTCTACAGCCAATTGCTGCATTCCCCCTTGTTCTTCAACTGTGCCCCCCCCCCCAGACAACGCTGGTACCTGTTGTCATCGCCTGGTTTGAAGAGATGCATGCCATGGTGACCGTGTGGGCAGGTGTCTTGTCAGAGAAGCCAGCTCCCAGGGCAGCCTACAGAGAGGAGGAACACAGTGCAGAAAGCTTAGCAAACAGAGTGCTGAGAAAGAGCTTTATCTTTACAACACTTCCTGCGGTGGGAAGCAGGCTGTGACTTGTGTATCAGTTGACTTTGCAGAAATCTTGTGAGGGGCACCTGGGTCTTGCCAAAGGCCACTTGACGTATTATGTGGCTGAGCAGGGAGGCAAATCTGCTCTTTGGGTCCGTACAGACAACCACTTGCTAGCACAAGAAGCCTGCAGAAACTATGATTCTGTTAAAACAAAACAAAAAATGATTCTGTTGCTATTCAAAAGCAGGGTAGTGGCCAATGAAACCATTTGTCCCCTTAGAACACATTCTGGAGTCTCTGCTTGTTCACTGGGAGCACTCACCTAAATGTGCTTTAAGATTTTAGCATTTCAGAAGAGGCTACTATTGGTCTGAGGGTGAAGACAAAATATCCACCAAATTTGACAAGTTATGTATGTTGAGAGCCAGTGGTGCAGGACTAGGACCTGGGAGACCAGGGTTCAATCCTTGCTTGGCCATGAAGCTCACTGGATGACCCTTTGGAGCCAGACACTGCCTACCTCTCAGACCTGCTGTGGGGATTGAATGAGGAGGGGGAGAACCATGTATGCCACTTTGAGCTCCTGGGAGTAAAAGGCAGGGTACAAACACAATAAAATAAATAAGATAACATGTACCGTAATTGCCACCCTGGGCTCCTTCGAGAGGATGGGCAGGGTATAAAGTGAATAAATAAATCCTATTTTTACTCCATACATTTAAATCAAGCTGACAGAAGGGGAAACTCAACATTTGTCAGGAGGAAAATATTAAGATTGACTGTATCAAGTTGGTGGACAATGCTGAAATGGCAAAAATGACCAGAAATCAGGAAGACCGAAACTTTAATAAGGAATGGGTGAAATTTATAATTTGTCTTAAAAACAATTGTAAACAGTTAAAGCCGTTAGGACTGGAATGACACTTTTAGTTTAATGGTGAGTTTGGGACATAATGGAGAGGTAAAATATTTGAATTATTATAAAAGATGCAGGAGGAAATGATTTAATAATAGGACCCACAAAGGGGAGGAGGGAAGTCCAAGAGATTCCTTGGAATCTTGTTTTCATGTTGCAAGTTGGATATGTGACTGTAAAGTTTTAATTTGAAAAACCAAATAAACAAATTTACAGAAAGAAAGAAAAAAAGATTGACTGCATCAATAATACGTCATGGCGCTCAGCCTAATGACAATTATGACCAGGCTTCATAATCTCTGGATAAAGGATAACTTGGGGACAAGGGCTGGGAAAGGCCCATCTCTACCAGAGAGGAGGAGGAGGAGAAGAAGAAGAAGAAGAAGAAGAAGAAGAAGAAGAAGAAGAAGAAGAAGAAGAAGAAGAAGAAGAAGAAGAAGAAGAATGAGGAGGAGGAGGAGGTGGTGGTGGAGGAGCGGGGAATCGAACCCGGTTCGCCAGATTACAAGTCCACCGCTCTTAACCACTACACCACACTGGCTGGTGTAGTGGGAAACTGTTGCTAGCCAGAATCTGCAGAGCCCTAGGCTAGGTGAGCCAATGGCCTGGCTGAGGATTTCCAGGGGGTTGGACCCAATGACCCTTTGGCTCCCTTCCAACACTAAAATTCTGTGATGCTACGGGATAAGGCAGCCCCCGCCACGTGTCCATGACACAGGAGGAAAACACCTGAGTCATGGAGGCTTGGATACACATTGCCACAGAATGCTGCTCCTGAGACACAGCCAAGTGGGTGAAAGTTCAGGACAGGGCTGGAAGTTAAAATTAAAAACAAGGGCTGGACTGAGCAGCCCGTGAGATGGGAGCCAGCAGGCTGCGGCAAACGAAGCAGGATCCTGGAGAAGCACTGCCAGCTCTACACAGCGTCCGATGGCACTGGGCTTCCCCTGCCAGACAGCCGCACAAACGGTTGCTTGGCCTTAGAGAGAAGGTGCAGACACTGCAAGACGTTCTGGCCACGATCAGAAACCAGGGATCATTTGTGTGCAAGACAAAAAGTCACTGGTGGAGGATTGCCAAGGGTTGCTGATAAATAAATACTGACGATTTCCAATGTTTGCAATCTACACGTACGCAGACAGGCGCACTGGCAAAATCAAGTATTTGGTAAAACGAAAGGGGATCCCAGCTGGCAAGTTCAAAGTCTGCTCTCTTGTAGGGGAGGGGTCGTGGCTCAGTGGCAGAGGGTCTGCCTTGCAAGCAAAAAGTCCCAGCCTCTCCAGGTAAGGTGGGGAGAGACTCTTGCCCGAAACCCTGGAGAGCCACTGCTGCCTGCCCGTGTAGACAATACTGAGGCAGATGGACCAAGGACTTGTTATTAGGCAGCTTCCTGGGTTCCTATCAAAGGGAATGAACAGGTTGACACGCAGGTGCCTCCTAGGTGGGTCATAAGGAAAGGTGGGTCATAAGAAAAGGGTTAAAATGTGATTTGATTGGCCAATGAGAATGCAAGGGGGAAGTAAAAGTTAGAGTGGGAGGTTTTGAAAGGCAGTTGAGGTTTGGGAGTTGGAGAAGGAAGAGGGAGGATTAGGTGTGGTTTGGTAGAGTTGTACTGTGAGAGAGTGAGAGGAATCGTTAGGTTGAGTCAGATAGATAGTTGGAATAATCAGTTTGGAGTTGTTAGGAACTAAGATTAAGAAACTGACAAGAGAAAAATAAACTGAAACCATAAGCTTGTTCCTGCATTTAAAAATAAACTTGATTATTTGTTTATGTTATCAACTGTCTGGACTCCGTGTGTCCCCATGAGAAACGGGGTGGTGGCAGCAAAGAAAGCAGTTGCAGTGGTGGCACAGGGTCAATAGACCGTCAAACGTCCGGGAGCCCTGTGTGATCGCCACACCCACCACGATTTGCCCATTCATAAAACACACAATTGGTATTCAAGTGACCGCAGAGATGTTCTGCTGTGTAGCTGCCTAGCGCTTCTTTCAATAATTTAACATACCTCTCTAGCTACATTGCTGGTTTTCACCTCCTGGATAACGGTGCCAAACACAATGTAGTCCACAACGTCCTTGGGCACATCAGTCCGGTTCAGCAAGCCTCTGCGGGAAAAGGTCAGAGAGGAAAAAATCAGTGGCAGGCAGGCCAACCCAAGAGCATTTCCCTCTGGGTGGTTATTTCACATTAGCTGGGAAGCAGCTGGGTTTGGAAGATGAACCTGTTTTAGGGTTGCCATACGTTCGAATTTTCTGGACATATCCAGCATCTGGGCAGAAATCGGTAAAATGTCTGGGGGAATCCAGACATATGGCTGACCATGTTGGCAGTGCCTTTTTCCATAAAAATATCTCAAGAACGGCAATTTTATTTTGTGATTTTGCCGAAAAAGCTCAGCAGCTTTGCACTGTTTGAAATATGGCAACCCTACCAGTTTGCTTAGCAACAACACAATAGCAGAGAGCCAGTTGCTGTGTACACCCAGATCCACAGCTTTCATAGCAACCATGTTACCCCACTAACATATTTGTTTTGTCACTCCAAGTAAATCTAGAGTGTAACTCCTGCCATTCAGGAAAAAAAACTCTCCAATTGTTGTTGTTTTACCCATTAACTCACTACTTACTTTAGTGCTGCTCTGGCCAAGTCATGTGGCATCAAGTCTGCATACCTGACGATTAGAGAGGAAAGAAAAACATTAAGGCCTCAGCAATGCAAGGATTTTGTTTTTTGCTCAGCGCAGGGTGAACAGATCAATCAAATCTTTATTACAGTCACAGACCAGCATAAGTAGGGTGGGGTACAATCATTTAAAATCTGCAAAACATTCTGGAAAACTAAAATTATTAAAACAGAAGGTATATATAAAAGACTATAAGAATCTAAAAGAAGCTAAAAGATTCTAACAGAAGGGTTAGGAACGTTAAACGGATGTGGAAGAGCATGAAAGGTTTGTATATAAAAGGATATGACTATCAATTTACAAAGCACTCTAATATGGGTGTTAACTAAATCTAGTTTGTGGCACAGGTCATGAACAGAGAAAAATGATGTGACCAGCAACCTTTTAACATCGACTTTTAATCGACAAAATAATATAACCAATCAATAACTAATTATAAGTAATTCTACATTGCTACGAGTGCTGTTTTGGATCATAAGGCTGGTCCATGAAAATATACTGAATTACTTAATGGAAGAAAAGTCCACTGCAAAAGTGGACGTTGCCTGGTAAATCTTGGCAATGCCTCATAACTTTTCAGCCACTCACTGCTCTACAGATGGGCACAGGACAATGGTAGCTGTCGAGTCTCTTATTTACATGCCAGGCTAGTAAGCGCATCATCTTCAGTTAACTTTAAATTAATTTTACGAAGCTGCACAGGCATTTTCTCCGTCAACACAGGTTTCCCCTGAGACATTATAAGTCCTTTACAAGTTCCCAGACTTTACAAGGAAGGATTTAATACTTACGAGGTTCCTGACTGCAGAAATGGAATGCGAACCCCGTCCACCACCACAATATTCTTCACCCCATTTTTAGCCAAGGTTTTTTTAGTCTTGGGCTGAGCTGTGGAAAGAGAATGATAAATGACTACTGAGTGAGACAACGCAGATCAAGAGCAACATTTCTGTTATTAAAAGGCAAGGAAGAATGCCTGGGTTTTTGAGCGAGAGTCCTTTTTGAGTTTAAGCCAGGAAGGGGGAACTGTGGGCACTTCAGAGACTGCTGGCTTCTAGTTCCCACCATCCCTAACCACTGGTCATGCCTGCTGGGCCTGATGGAAGCCCAATCCAACAAGACCTGGAGGGTCATTAGTACTCCATCCCTGGTTTCAGTCAAAACCTGAGTTTAATTCCCCATCACAGTCACCATCCAGTCTGAGAAGCATTCAAGACTGTGTGTTCAGCTATGCCCAATCTATTGGCAAAACATACTCCTGAAACAACATACACAAAGTTTCATGAACACTGAAAAGTGCTAATCCTTATAACCTACTCCCAAATGTTGAAAAGTTGAAGGAGCTAGAGTGAAGGCCTTCTGGGAAATGATATATAATGAGCTGAAAAAGGTATTTAAGTATACCTTTACTAAGAAACCAGAGGCCTTCCTTTTGGGTATTGTCGGCCAGAAGGTATTAAAGAAGGACTGAACATTTTTTATGTATGCAACAACGGCAGCAAGGATACTCATCGCCAAGCACTGGAAAATTCAAGATCTACCCACACTGGAAGAGTGGCAGATGCAACTGATAGACTATATGGAACTAGCCGAGATGACCGGCAGAATCCGAGACCTGGGAGAAGAGAAGGTTGAAGAAGATTGGAAGAAATTTAAGATTTACTTTAAAAAGCACTGTAATTTGGTTGAATGTTAAGATGGAGGCTAGATCATAAATAATTGAGCACCACTAAATTAGATGCAACTAGGATGATAAGTGAGATTGAGGAAAAATCATAAACCTTTGGGAGAATTATTAGATTATATTCTAAATGAATGGGACATAAGAATGTAAACAAGATGATAAATTGCGGGCAAGAATTGACAATGATGCAAGCGGGAGCGGGAGACGTGAGGGAGTCCAAAGAAGTTAAGAAATTATGTTATGATATATGTTACATTGTTCATTATTTTTGCATTTATGTTTAAAAATCCTAATAAATATATATTAAAAAAGAAAAAGAAAAGTTGAAGGAGCTGAGTATAAAGAAAGAAATAACTTTTAGGGACAAGTTTGCTAAGTTAACAATAAATGGCCTAGTAGATTTTAGGGCAATCTTGAAATTTGTCTAGAAACTCATCATTAATGACAAATAGCACAGCACTTGGATCCCCAAACAGCAAATGCAATTTAAAGACAGACAAACAGGGACACCCAGTTTCCATTGCGTAAAGAGGGTCTCACTTCACAAGGTGACGTTCTGAACCAGAACACCAGCTTTTGTGGATTCCGCACAGGTATGATTTGCAGTGAGCACAAAATGTTTGCAGAAACAAGACAAAATCAAAGTCCAAAGTGCCTATTGGGTGTAGGTAGTGCATGTCTAACCCACTTCAGTGGAAGAAGACACTAAGTAAAGAGACTTGGAGACCTGGTTGTAAAGAGGACCCAAGGTTATCTTATTGAGAGCCTTGAGACTCTCTTCCCAGGAACCTTCAGTCAGTCTCATTAAACTGTTATTCCAGTTTGACCACTCCCTTACAAGATTCCTGTACATCACTGGGAGTGCCAGCTTGAGATCACAGAGAGTTGCAACTAGATGCCTAAGAATTTTGTAATAATGCAAAAGGAAAAACAAGAAACTATTGCTGGAGCTAGAAAGGATTTCTCTCTCAGTTTGTTGCTGTTGTTTTAAGAAGACAAATCAGAATCAACTGAGAGCTGCAATGCACTTACAGTCCTACCTCGGGTTACAGCCACTTCAGGTTGCGTTTTTTCGGGTTACGGACCGCCGAAACCCAGAAGTACAAGAACGGGTTACTTCCGGGTTTCGGCAGTCGCGCATGCACAAAATCGTGCTTTGCGCATGCACAGAAACACTGAATCGCAACCCACGCACGAGCAGATTCACAGGCGCGGGTTGCGAACGTGCATCCCGCACGGATCACGTTCGCAACCTGAGCATCCACTGTACTTGAAATCAACCAGTGGGATTTATTTCCAAGTTTGACAGGGGATCTGTATGATCCTAAGCCTCCAACACACTCCCAAGCTAGTTGCAAGACCACACCAGCCCTGAAGTTGATGTACTTTATTCCCCAGCCACTGCCTGCCGTCTGTGGGTGGGAATTAAAATACAAACCCCAGACCACAGCAGGAAAAGAGGAAAATGTCCCTTCTTCCCACCTTCTGCTCTGGCCAGCATGAGCTGGCAGGGCTTACAAAGGACAATTTCTCCAATAGAGCATCTTCTCCACCCCACCTCCACCTTAGGATTGCTCTACTGGTGATGTTATTGGTTTACCTGCTGTCTGTAGCTGGGGCGAACAGCTGAGGGATCTTACAGCTGGAAGAAAAGCAGAACAAAATCCAAGTTAGGAACAAAGCAACAGCACCAGAGATTATCTCAATTACCAAAGCTCAAAGAGACTTTAATGTTTAGGATGAACAGCGGCAGGAATATTACGCTGCAGCTTTTCTTTGGTCTCAATTTGGATGACAGTGCTTTCAATTTCAGATCACTTCCAAATCTGCAACTGGCCTATTGTGCAATTGATTGTCATGGTTTATAGACAAAGCAATCTGGCACAGATGTTCAGATGATGAGGCATTAAAACAAAAGGAATCATTTAGGCAGGGCCACTGGCATCCTAGTTTAGTTATAGTGCAAGTTTTCTATGGCAGATTGTGCCCAAAGCAGCTTGAAATAAACATGAAGTATAAAAACAGAGCGACATATTTAGACACAATTACAAGACACTGCAAAAGCTTCAAATAAGAGAAATGATTCATGCTGTCAATGTTACAGTTAGTTACAACCCACTATGACTAATCTTTTAATATTTGTACAAATTTGGCCCCTAACCAGAAGCAGCTGAACTTACCTAATCGAGCAGCCCATGGTGAGATAGCAGGAAGCGTTCTGGCAGAGCAGGTCAGCATGGATGTCATTTTGGAATCTGAAATGGGGGGTGAGGAGGGTTAGACAGCCAGTGATTTATCTTGCTTGGCTTGTTAGCAACATTCATGTTGGTCAGCCAATTCAGCTCACATGCCCGGTCCAGGAAAGTCAAGGTCATCACTCCCCCCCACCCCACCTGCTTTCCAAAGCCACTGCCAAGTCTTCGGACAGATCACTGGGCAAGCAGAAACTACAACCTGAGACACAATGATGTGATTCTTTCTCTACAGTGCAAAGATGCAAAACTGATTACCGTATTTTTCGCTCTATAAGACGCACCAGACCACAAGACGCACCTAGTTTTTGGAGGAGGAAAACAAGAAAAAAAAAACATTCTGAATCTCAGAAGCCAGAACAGCAAGAGGGATCGCTGCACAGTGAAAGCAGCAATCCCTCTTGCTGTTCTGGCTTCTGGAATAGCTGCGCAGCCTGCATTCGCTCCATAAGATGCACACACATTTCCCCTTACTTTTTAGGAGAGAAAAAGTGAGTCTTATAGAGCAAAAAATACGGTAACTGACTGCAGATTTCCCCCCAGTTATCTTATGGAAACTTTTTGCAGCAATGTTGCCCAAAGGGCAAAGTAGCCCGACATCTTTGATAAAACCAGAGAGTTTGCAACCCCAGTAAACAGAGTTTGCTACAGTTGTGTCTTTGTCTTTATTTGTTTTAAATCTCTGCCTGAACAGGCACTTAGCATGTTTAAGAAATGACAAAGGATAGCTTTACACATCAGCTTAAGACTGTAAAAAGCCTATGTTTTTTAACACCATGTTCAAAGCATTCTCTCTCCGTTCCAAGACAAGAAATTCAGCTTTATTAAAAGTCAAATACCTCAAAAAAAATCCTTACAAGTGTTCGGCTCATAACCATATTACTCAACCCATTCATTTCCCTAATCTTTCATTTCAGGAACCAACCTCCCCAGCTCCATGTTACAATCTAGTTAGCCCACATACGGTGAGTTGATAGTTAAAGGAGGAGGAAAATGGAAAATGAAATCTTATGAACAAGTTAAAAACTATGTATATGATTGGTTGCATTACTTCCAAGCAAATGAAATGTTTAAAAAAGATCTTAAGGAGAAAGGATTTGTTGAAAAAGACTCAAAATTTCAAACAGAAATAATAAATAATGACTGTAAAATTTTGTCAAAAATGTATAAAATGCTGTTGGAATGGTATACAAAGGACGAGGAAGTTAAGTCGGTTATAATACATTGGGCCAGAGCTTTCGGATATAATATACAATTGGATGACTGGGCAAAAGTATGGAAGGAGAACATAAAATTTACAGCATGTACTGTGTTAAAGGAAAACGTTATGAAAATGGTATATAGATGGTATATTACACTGGTTAAATTAGCGAAAATGTTCAAAACATGTAATAAGTGTTGGAAATGTAAAGAAAAAGAAGGGACGTTTTACCATATGTGGTGGGAGTGTAAGAAAGTGAAGAGTTTCTGGGAGATGATCTATAATGAATTGAAGAAGATGTTGAAATATACATTTGTAAAGAAACCAGAAGCTTTTCTTTTAGGAATAGTAGGAAATGAAATAAATAGAAAAGACTGTAAACTTTTCCAATACGTAGTGACAGCGGCAAGAATATTAATGGCCCAAAAATGGAAACAGGAGGAACTACCCACCCTTGAAGAATGGAGAATGAAACTGATGGATTATGCAGAACTGGATAAACTAACTGGGAAGATTAGATATCAATGAGACCATAAGTTCATCGAGGACTGGGGAAAATTTGTAGAATATCTGAAAAGTATATGTGATGAAAAAACAACCCTTGTGGGATTTCAAGAAGCTCTGTGAAAGTTGGAGGAGTATTGTAAAAAAGTAAATAAGATTGGGAGGGTATATTAAAAGGCAATATTAAATTTAGAAAATGTGTAACCAAATATTAAATACGGATGATTGAGAGAGAAGCTGAGGGAAGTCCAAAAGAGAAAATTTGTGATAAATTTTTGATATGGTAATTATGTATATCTGTATTGAAATTTAATAAAAATTATTATATACAATCAAGTTAGCCTTCGGAGGCGGGGGGCAGGTCAGTTTTTTTGGAGACCAAATTCCTCTCAATGCCGCACCAAGCTCCCTCCTTGCAGGTGGGTCCAAACCCTAAAATGATTCTGGAACCATACCATCCCTCCGAACCAAATCCCACCCCACACTAGGTAATACCTAACCTAGTCCATCCCCATTAAGGTCTTTGGGAAGAGGCTATAGGTTAGCGGTGGAGCATATTCTTTGCATGTATAAGGGCCCAGGCTGAATCTGCAACATTTATAGGTAGAACTGGGAAAGAATGGAGACTCTGGAGAGACACTGTCAGTGAACAGAGAACTAGATGATCCAGCTATCTTTCTCAGCATAATATTAACAATTATGTGTGCCAGCATAATATTAACAAAATGAACAGCTTCTTCTTGGCCTCCAGCATCTGCCATCAGCACAAAGCCCTCCCTTGAGCTCCATAAGAGCCACAATATCCATCAAGTTCCAAAACTGGCAAATATACTACCTGTAAAGAAAATATGCAACCACACAGCACACCACAAGCCCAGGTAGTTTCATAACATGTGAGGCTGGAGCAGTGTAGAGACTGGACTACAAATTACAAAATTACAAATTACAAAATCCCTGGTCTGAATTTCATGCCCGCCATGAGGCCGTAGTTAAGTCAACCACTCCCTCTCCTAAGAGTATAACATGGTGAAAACAACAATTGCTACCTCACAAGGCTGTTGTAAGTATGACAATAGGACTGTGTACATTAAGCACTTTGAATGTTCTAAAGAGGCTATGAAGTTTTCTACATTGTAGTAATAATGGGACACTCTCTGTCCTTTCCTTGTTGTCATAGTTTGTAATAATAATAATTTTTATTATATATACCCCGCCCATCTGGCGGGAGTTCCACTTTCCTCAGCCACTCTGGGTGGCTTCCAGCACATAAAAAATAGAATAAGGGATCATACATTTAAAAATTCCTGATACAGGGCTGCCTTCAGAAGTCTTTGGAAAGCTGTGTATCTCTTTGACATCTGCTGGGAGGGCTTTCCACAGGGCGGGCGCCACCACCGAGAAGGCCCTCTGCCTGGTTCCCTGTAACCTCACTTCTCACAGGGAGGGAACCGTCAGAAAGCCCTCGGAGCTGGAACTCAGGATCCAGGCTGAACGATGGGGGTGGAGACACCCCTTCAGGTACACTGGACCGAGGCCGTTTAGGGCTTTCAAGGTCAGCACCAACACTTTGAATTGTGCTCGGAAATGTACTGGGAGCTAATGCAGGTCTTTCGGGACTGGTGTAGTGGAAGCTTTTAAGGAACCAGGGCAGGGTTTTGTCAACCAGAATATAAATACAGTGGTACCTCTGGTTACGTACTTAATTCGTTCCAGAGGTCCGTTCTTAACCTGAAGCTGTTCTTAACCTGAAGCACCACTTTAGCTAATGGGGCCTCCCGCTGCTGCCGCCACCACGCAATTTCTGTTCTCATCCTGAAGCAAAGTTCTTAACCCGAGGTACTATTTCTGGGTTAGTGGAGTCTGTAACCTGAAGCGTCTGTAACCCAAGGTATCACTGTCTTTAAAAAAATGGAGGATAAAGACTGCTATCAAGGCATGCCTCTGGTATCCCCAGTCAGGAGAGGGCTACTGCCCCCATTCCCTGCTTGTGGGCTTCCCATTAGGGAACCTGGCCGGCCCCTGCAAGAACAAGAGGCTGGCCTAGATGGGCCCCCGGGTTTGGCCTGATCCAGCTGCAGGGACTCTTCTTAGGGCCTCAATTCTGACGCCAGGAGTTTTCGTACTGCTCTGACTGAGCTCACTTCCCTTCCATACTTCCAGTTACAGATAGGTAGCCGTGTTGGTCTGCCATAGTCAAAACAAAAAAATTTCCTTCCAGTAGCACCTTAAAGACCAACTAAGTTAGTTCTTGGTATGAGCTTTCGTGTGCATGTATCTGAAGAAGTGTGCATGCACACGAAAGCTCATACCTAGAACTAACTTAGTTGGTCTTTAAGGTGCTACTGGAAGGAATTTTCCCTTCCATACAAAACCCCCCACCCTACTTTCTTCAGCCCAACAATAGAGGGTGTGTGTCAGTCATGTGACTGTCGCCCCTGGTAATCCCTCGGGAGCCATAAATCCTCCCCGATCCCCTTGATCTCATCCCGCCTTTCATTAATAATAATAATAATAATAATAATGGTAATTTTTTTTTTATACCCCGCCCTCCCCAACCAAGACCGGGCTCCATTCCCAAGGAGCTCCAGGGTCCGAACACGGCTCTCTCTCCTCCGCCCTGTGAGGTAACCTGGAGCTGTAGAGTCGGAAGGGGCACCCAGGGGTCATCTAGTCTAACCCCCTTCGGTGCAATGCATGGGGCTTAAGCTAAGGGAAGCAGAGGGCGGCTCAATGTCACCCCCCAGAGAGCGGCCTCGAGGCCTGGTCCCCCTCCCCCCAGGCCCTCAATCTATGGCTCTAACCATTGGGTCACACAGCCCCCCCCACCGCCCCCAACCCCTGTCAGGACTCGAACCCGGCGCCCCACGGAGCTCGGAGAGCGAGGGGGACAACCGGCGGCCCTTCTCCTCCTCCTCCTCACCTGACGCGCCCGGCAGCCTCCTTCGCCCCTCCGACTCTCTCCCTCAGGCGTCGCCACTCCCCCTCCGAGCGCGCCTCGGCCAGGAAAGCCCCCTCGGGCCTCCACCGTCGCCCCTGGGGCTGCCTCAGCGCCGCCTGACGCCGCGCGACGCTTTCCCCGGCGCATTCTGCGGAGGGAAAAAACCCGCGAGGAAAGGGAGAAGCGCACCTTCGCGGGTGACAAATATCCATGTGAGGAGGAGGGCCGGGGGCGGCCGCGAGGGGGGCGTTTTCCAGCAGGCATCGCCGCGGACACCCCTTGACGTAGTCAAGAAGCGCCGGGGCGTCGCGGGAGGCCCCTCCCCGCCCCCTGGGCCAGGGCCGCCCTCCGTCCTCGCGCCCGCCCGCCTCGCTCGCTCTCGCTCGACCTCCGCGCTCGGCCAAGATGGCGGCTGCTGTCCGGGCCATCGGGAGCCTCACGCGCTTCACGCCCGCCCTCAAGTACTGCCGGGCCCGGGGCTGCCGCTCAGGTGAGGCGGGGGGGAGGGGAGGAGGGGGCGCCCGGGCCTCGTCTCCCGGGGGAAGGGGAGGAAGGGGAAGGGGACACCCCCGGGCCCCCTCCGGACCCCGTTCTCGGCCCCTGAAGCTGCTGAGAGGCAGGGGGGCCCCTGAAGGTCATCTGCTCCCCCCCAGCCCTTCCCCCTCCTCTTCCCTTCCAGGGCCATAGCTGCCAACTTCCCCCGCTTTCTAAGGGAAATTCCCTTATTCCGAATAGGATTCCTCGCAAGAAAAGGGGGAAGTAAAGGGACTTGCTAATGCAAGTTAGCAAAGATAGTAATAAAGAATGTATCCTCTCCTGCCACCCTGAACACCCCCACATTGGGGTCTGTCCCCACTCTAGAATCTTATGATGCTATCCCAGGGCATAGCTGCCAACCTCCCCCCCCCCCTTTTTATGGGAAATTCCCTCATTCCGAATAGGATTCCTTGCAAGAAAAGGGAAAAGTTGACAGCTATGATTGTGGCCTCTTTATTCTTTTAAGAGGGATTCAAGGGAACTTACCAGGAACTGAGACAGACTGAATTGTGTAATAGTGAGAGGCTGCAACCAGCTATCTGCTGTGCATGTAAAAAGGGGAATGTATGCTCAGTAAAGGGACTTGCTAATGCAAGTTAGGAAAGATATTAATAAAGAATGTATCCTCTCCTGCAACCCTGAACACCCCCACATTGGGGTCTGTCCCCACTCTAGCATCTTAGGATGCTATCCCAGGGCATAGCTGCCAACTTTCCCCCTTTTTTAAGGGAATCCCCTTATTCCGAATAGGATTCCTCGCAAGAAAAGGGAAAAGTTGACAGCTAGGCCTTTCACCCTCTTCCCTCCACCCCCCCCCCCCCGGGGCCCTGGCTGGGCTCCTCGCTTCCGCAACCACTGGCCGCCCAAAGGTCTCTCTAGCTAGCCCCTTCCTTCTCTTTTTTTCCCTTTGCGCCTCCCCCAATGGAATCCCTTAAAAATATGTGTATATATTAAAGATTTTGTTGATTTACGAAAGTATGTGCAATGTCTCTCTCTCTCTCCCACCCCCAAGTAACATTTTTTACAGATCAGTTTCATTTGTTGAGACATTAGGAAGATGTATCTATTTTACTTACTATATGTAGGGTTTGGTATCAGCGTTGCTTGTGCAGGTTCTTTGCTGTTCACTTGTGTTCCTTTGGTGGTGAGAGAGGTTGGGGTTGGCCTAGGGTGGGGTTGTTCATTTGTGGTTGGCTGTGGTGGTCTTTGTTTTCATGTGTGAGTGGGGTGGGTGGGTGTTTTGGATCAGGTTAGCCATATTGATTTGTATGCTGTTGGTGGATTTTTGTCGTTGTCTTGTTGGGCTGTGTATGTGATAAAGGGGAGCCATACCGGGGTGAATGTGTCTTCTTCTATTTGTCTCCATGTCAGTTTCAGTTTATTGGTTAATTTTCCTAGTAGGGCTGTTTCCCCATACTATTTGGTACCATTGGTCCATGCTTAGTCCCCCCCAATGGAATCCTAGAACCGTAGAGTTGGAAGGGACCCCCCCTCAAAGGACATCTGGTCCAACCCACCCACCCCTGGGATGGGTCAGTGCACCTGGCTGCTAACCAGAAGGTTGCTGGTTCTGACCCACCAGGATGCTTGCCTTGCAAGGGGTTGGACTAGATGACCCTCGAGGTCCCCTTCTAACTCGGCAATTCTGTGAATGCAGGAATCTCAGCTCAAGCCCCCATGGCAGATGGCCACCCAACCTCTGCTTTAAAACCGCCAAGGAAAGAGAGTCCTCCGCTTTTCAAGGTAGACCATTCCAATGTCAAAACAGCTCTGATTGTCAGAAGGTTCTTCCTAAGGTTTAGTCGGAATCTCCTTTCTTGCAACTGGAATCTGTGGCTTTGAGTCCTGCCCTCCAGAGCAGGAGAAAGCAAGCTTGCTCTCATCTTCCATGGAACAGCCCCTGAGATATTTGGAGATGGCTATTCTATATCTCAGTCTCCTCTTTTGTTTGTTTTATAAAAGTTATACACCACTTGATTGTAAAAAACAAAACTCAGAGTGGTTTACAAAAAGATAAAACAGTAAAATCAAGGAAAATGTTACATCCCAGCTTTAAAAAATATGAGAGCTAGAATACCAAAACAGATTAGGATTTCCTCAACTTTCTAAGCATCTGGATAGGCTTGCCAAAAAGAGTACCGTGAGGGTGTCTGCTTGATCTCAAGGGGCAGGGAGTTCCAAAGTGCAGGCACTGCTACTCTCGACAATCAAGTTCTTCCAGATATGGAATGGGTATTATTTGGTGCATGTAGTGATGCCAATTCTGCTGATTGAAGTAGTTGAGTGGGCACGTGTGAGTTAAGGTGATATTGCAGGTAAACTGGTCCCAAGCCAGTGGTTATCAAATGTCCCTCAGTGGAGTCCTCCAGAAAAGCCTCAGTGTTTAAACTGATCAGTGCTTTCCTACAGTATTCTTCCTTGGCTGGTGCCTCCTAAGAGTGACTGTTCCAAAAGCAGAGGTGGCGAGCCTGTCGGCTGTGGGCAAAACTGGGCACCCAGATGTGGTGCTGAGCTGAGAGATTGAAACCTCTCATCTCAGCACCGTGATGTGGTGACTGACTTTGCCAGACCTTGCATATGTGCATGAGAGTGACAATTGGCCATTGGATGATTGAGCAACCCTTAAGTAGTAATAATAATAATAATTTATTATTTATACCCCGCCCATCTGGTTTTAAGTATGTCCTGTGGGTCAAAATCCTTAGCTTCTCCCATTCTAAAGAATTTGGGGACTCAGTGGGAACGGGGAGACCCTGAATTCATGCTACCGCTGCAGGATTATGGGACATTTAGAAGTGCCTCACTGTTGTATCAGACTTGAGTGCATTCTGGTCCAGTATCCTGTTTCTAATAACAGCCAGCCAGATACTTTTGGGAAGCCCATAGGCAGGGTTTGAAGGCTGCAGACCTTCCTGGCTGAATATCCCCAAAATCCGAAAGGTTTACCTGGTGTTTCTGCTTAGCTGTCACAGCTAATAGCTGTCGGTAGGTCTTTTACCAATAGCTGTCGGTAGGTCTTTTACCAATGGGTTTATGTAACCCCCTTTTAAAGCCATTCAAGAAACTCTACTATTCTGGGACCGGCAGTAAGGAATCGTGTAGCTGGATCAGACAAAGCAGGTATATAATCCAGCTTTCCGTACCCAGCTGTGATCAGCCAGATTCTGCTGGAGAAAAGCATGAAGACAACAACTTCCTTTTCTGCCAGTCGAGTAGCCGATCCTTGGAACTGCACTTCCTCTTGACAAAATAGATTGAATTCAGTTACAGCAGAGTGTTTTAGGATTGCTTGTTCTGGGAAAATGAAATAGACGTATTTGCCTTGCATCAGAAAATCAGCATAGTGGGTGCCTGTCTAGACTTCCTGGAGAGATCATTTCATCACTGAGACACCTCCATGTGTCCTTCAAAAGTGGTCTTGATTGTATGGGCAGCGTCAGCTTGCTTCCTTTCTAAATTTCACCCTTTTGTTATCTGAACATCCTGGGCATCTTCCAGGCCTTGGTTAACTGCAAATCGAAGGACACTTTCTAATCCTGTTAAATGTGTGCAGCCTCCCATGTTTCCTCTGTACCAGGCCTGTATGTTTTTTTGTTGCAGTTGGATTTAAAGCCATCTCCTCCTAAAGTGCAACTTAAAAACAACAACTGTACTTCTGCAGAGTTTCTTCTAAATGGCAGTACAGTCGTACCTTGCATCTCGAACGACTTGCAAAATGAACGTTTCGGCTGCCGAATGCCGCAAATCTGGAAGTGCTTGTTCCGGTTTGCAAATGTTCTTTGGGACCCGAACATCCGTCACGGCTTCCGATTGGCTGCAGGAGGTTCCTGCAGCCAATCGGAAGCCACACCTTGGTTTCGAACTGTTTTGGAAATTAAATGAACTTCCGGAACGGATTCCGTTCAACTTCCAAGGTACCACTGTACAAGAAATATTTGGTGCTGCATGGGGAAGGCCCTTGTTATCCAGAGTTTGTATTTCTGGGAAAGGGAAGTTTCTGGAAAACAAGGTGGGGAGAAGGGTTGATGTAGTCATACCGAACGCTGTGTTGCAACATAACATTTGGCGATTGCCATGAAATGGCCTGCAGTCTGGAGCCTCTTCATTCATTGTCAGGTTGTGGCAAACTCAGAAGCTGCTCTGGGCTTGAGCTAAATGGGGTTTGCTCGTATGATATGACTGATCCTCTTTCCTGCTATCTCGCATGTTTATAAGCAGCCAGAGAAGCAAGTAAGCATTAGGAACCCTAAAAACAGTATAAGACTTCTTTGTAGCAAAAAGGCACCATATTGACACTTCTGTATTGTGTGACAGAGAAGGTCTGATTTTAAAATATTTGCTTTCAAGGTGGCAAGGGGGGCACTTATCACTATTGGGCCTGCCTAAAGGCTCATCCCTCCTGCCAACCTAGCAGTTCGAAAGCACGTCAAAGTGCAAGTAGATAAATAGGTACCACTCTGGTGGGAAGGTAAACGGTGTTTCCGTGCGCTCCTCTGGTTCGCCAGAAGCGGCCTAGTCATGCTGGCCACATGACCCGGAAGCTGTACGCCGGCTCCCTCGGCCAATAAAGCGAGATGAGCGCCGCAACCCCAGAGTCGTCCGCAACTGGACCTAATGGTCAGGGGTCCCTTTACCTTTAAAGGCTCACCCACACTGCTGCTTGACCTGTATTTTGACCATATTGTGTCCCGAAAAGTTCCCCGGGGTCCGACAGCTTTTCTCAATGTTGCCCAGCTCTGCCTTACGGAAATCCAAAATTGCTTGCTGAATTGAAGGTCCGTTAAACAAAATCTCTCTTTGGATTTTCTGTGTATCTGAGAAGATCCACTTCAGTGGGCAAGACTGGGTTTTCTCCAGGGACAGAACAAAGAGGAAAGTTTTTGGACCCGGGAGGGATTAATCTGTACAGAAAATATGATTAAATATTATTGAAATTTGGGTTGAGCAAAAGTGTGGATGAGACCTTTGCAGTGAAGCAGCCTGGTTTTTGTGATGCTAGCTCGAGCGCCCGGGCAAAAAAGGGGCAAGTCTTTCACATCCCAATAAGCATTTGTGAGCATTTTCATCTGCACAGAATATGTGAAGCATAACTCTGGCATCTTTCTCAGCTGGCTCTGCTCTCAAGATAGCGGGAGCCCTCCAGTTCCCCCAGAAGAGACTCGCTGGCAATTTCATCAACCTCCAAAGTGCCGGCATTTATGGGCACGGCAGGATGTAGGTGAAAGGTCCTTTCTTTTCCACTCTGGAAATGTGGGCCAGAGGCCATGGCGCACCTCCAGCTTTGGGGCTGGGTCACGTGACCGGCTTGCGCAAGGCAGCATATTTGGCCTCTGATGTGGTGGCTCCCCATCCCCTCAGGTGGACTTGGGACCCTCTGGAACGGGCTGCTGTGTCTTGTTAACACAATGGATAGATCAGATCAAGTTTCAGAGTTTAACTTAATAAATAGCAACGCTCAGACTTCCAGGTGTATGTTGGGAAGCCGTGCTTGGAAAAGGCACATAGCAAACACCGGGAAACGCCAAATGTGCCATGCTGGCTTGTGTAACCATGTGCAAGGCGATGTTGAGTTTTCAAGTCCTTTAAAGCAGGGTGGATAAAAATCCATTGGATTTTTTTTTATTTAAATCAGATTTTTTTTTTATTTAAACCAGATTTTTTAAAAAATAAAATGCTTTTGGAGGGAAAATCTTTCTAAATACAGTGGTACCTCGGATTACATATAGATTAGGTTACATACGCTTCAGGTTACAGACTCTGCTGACCTAGAAATAGTGCTTCAGGTTAAGAACTTTGTTTCAGGATTAGAACAGAAATCGTGTTCCAGCGGCGCGGCAGCAGCAGGAGGCCCCATTAGCTAAAGTGGTGCTTCAGGTTAAGAACAGTTTCAGGTTAAGAACGAACCTCCAGAACGAATTAAGCACTTAACCCGAGGTACCACTGTATAGTTTTCTATTCAGTGGAGTACAGGGTCAGATTTAAGGTGCTGCTTTTGACCTTTAAAGCCCTTCACGGCCTAGGACCCTCGTACCTACGGGACCGCCTCTCCTGGTATGCCCCACAGAGAGCCTCAAGGTCCATAAATAGCAACACCCTAGTGGTCCCAGGCCCTAAGGAAGTTAGATTAACCTCAACCAGAGCCAGGGCCTTTTCAGCAATGGCTCCCGCCTGGTGGAACGCTCTGCCTCATGAGACCAGGGCCCTGCAGGATCTGATTTCTTTCCGCAGGGCCTGTAAGACAGAGTTGTTCCGCCTGGCCTTTGGCTTGGAGCCAATTTGATTCCCTCCCTCCCTCTCTCTTTTTCTTTCTTTCTTTTCCTTCTCCTCCTGCAATGAGGCTACATTTTAATATTTTAATGTTCCATTGTTTTAATGTTGTATTTTATTTTTGTTTTTAAGTTGTAATCATTCATCTTGTTTTTATTATTGCTTGTAAGCCGCTCTGAGCCCGGCCTTGGCAGGGGAGGGCGGGGTATAAATAAAAATTATTATTATTATTATTATTATTATTATTATTATTATTATTATTTAAGTTACATTATAGTCCAAAGGCTATTCATCAGGAAATAAGGGTTTATTTTAAGTTTTTCGTGTGTGCTAAAACTCAGTCTAAGTTTTTTAAAAAAACAAAACAAAACCTTTAACCACATCAGTTAACAAACATGGATACATATGCTATAATGTTATTGTTTTAGCTAAATAAATTGTTTAAATTGTTACTAAGGAAATGATTATTTTTCTCCTTCCAATAAAGTACAGCAGAAAAGTTGTCCAAATATAAACAATAATTTTATAATTATCTGTTGATATATTTCTAATAGTATAACCAAATCAGTAATTTTTCATATAACTGTAAAAGCTACTCTGAAAATTTATTATTCCAGAAATGAAACCTTCATCTGGTTGTAAATATTAAGATGATACTAGCAGGAATGAGTCTTTTTGTAAAAAAAAATGATTTAAATCAAGTCTTACTGACTAGTGATTTAAATCATTTGATTTAAATCAAATCCACCCTGCTTTCAACTGAGCCTCAACACTCAGAAAGAGACTTTGCTTGAAGGCACCAGCAGGGATGGCAAATGTTCTGATTTATTTGCTGGTCCAAAGTAACTCCTGAAATCTCTCTCTGTCTCAGGTTATGCCTGCCGAAACCTCAGCACATCCTCCCCTGTTAAGTGTAAGTCAGTTTTTGGGTCTGGTGGGGTTTGGTGGCGATGACGGGGGTCTGCCCTGGTTGAAAGAAATCTGGCAGAGAAGGCGAATTTGCTGGGGGGCGGTGTTTCGGGTTGCGTTTTTCACCCTTGTAGTAATAACAAGGAGACCGTAGTGACTTCAGTGTAGTGGAGGTTGGGGAACCTTTTTGCCTCCAGGATCAACCTTGCAGGCCCAATTTGACCACCCACATGTCGTCACACAAATGCTGTCGTGAAATCACATGATTGACAGGTGGGTGCAGCCCCCCACCTCTCAAAATCCCCTCCATGGCCTTGCAAAGCACCCTTTGGAGCAATTGCCACCTCTCCTATTTCAAACAGCGCTTGGCTCTGCTTCTCCATTAAGTGGGTTTGTGCCAGCAGTGGCCCACGATGACCTTTCCCTCTTCTGCCTCTCTGGGGAGCTGGGTGGTGGCAGCAGCCGTGAGGTCCAGAGAGCCTGGCACCCATGGCATCCAGATGTGCCCATGAGCCTAAAATGGTTGGTGGCCCCTGTCCTAAGTTTTGCTGAAGTCCTGCATGGAGAAATAATAAATATAGAATCTTAGAGTAGGACGGGACCCCGAGGGTCATCTAGTCCAACCCCCTGCAATGCAGGAATCTCAGCTAAATCATCCTTGACAGATGGCCATCCAACCTCTGCTTAAAAACTTCCAAGGAAGGAGAGTCCATCACCTCCCAAGGGAGTCTGTTCCACTGCCAAACAGCTCTTACAGTAAGAAAGTTTTTTCGAAAGTTTAGTCGGAATCTCCTTTCTTGCAACTTGAAGCCATTGTTTCAAGGAGAAAACAAGCATGCTCCGTCCTCTATGGGACAGTCCTTGAGATATTTGAAGATGGCTCTCCTATCTCCTCTCAGTCTCCTCTTTTCCAGGCTAAACATCCCCAGCTCCTTCAACCGCTCCTCACAAGGCTTGGTTTCCAGACCCTTGATGACCTTGGTTGCCCTCTTCTGCACACCTTCCAGCTTGTCAACATCTTAAATTGTGGTGCCCAGAATTGGACACAGTATTCCAGGTGTGGTCTGACCAAGGCAGAATAGGGTGGGACTATTCCTTCATTTGACCTGGACACTAGACTTCTGTTGATACAGCCTAGAATAGCATTAGCTTTTTTTGCTGCTGCATCACACGGTTGACTCATGCTCATCTTGTGGTCCACCAAGACCCCTCGATCAGCCTTCCTCAACCTGTGGGTTCCCAGATGTTGTTGAACTACAACTCCCATCACCCCTAGCTAGCAAGGCCAGAACTCGGATGATGGGAGTTATAGTCCAACAACATCTGGGGCCCCACAGGTTGAGAACCGCTGCCTTAGATCCTTTTCACATGTACTGCTAGTAGGTCAGGTTCCCCCCCCCCCCATCCTATATCTATGCATCTGGTTCTTCCTGCCTAAGTGCAGAACCTGACATTTGCCCCTATTGAAATGTCCCTATAAATCTCTCTTTTTCCCCGCTCCAGCAAGAAGCCATGTTAACTATGACATCAAAGGAGATGTTGCTGTCGTGCGCTTTAACTCTCCAAATTCCAAGGTAGGTTTTCCTGTCGCTTCCCTGTGGGCTCAAGCGGTTTAAACTGCGCAGAGAGGTTTAAAGGGGTGCCTGGGAGTCATGGAGATAGAAAGGAGGGAGATGGTATGCCACACCAAATAGAAGGGTGTGCTGCCGGCTGCTTACGAGTACATTTCAAAGCTTCAAGACATTTGGCATGCCATCTCTTTCCCGATGCTGTTCCATGTTGGCGAGGACAAGCAAGGGCCATTCTCCTTCCAGAGTGGGAGCTTGCCCTTTGCCCGCCTCAGCTTCAGCTTGTCTGTTCATTTCCCCCAGGTCAACACCCTCTCCAGGCAGCTGCAAGACGACTTTTCCGCCGTAATGAACGAAATCTGGGCCAACGAGGCCGTCAGTAGCGCCGTCCTGATCTCGTCGAAACCCGGCTGCTTCATTGCTGGCGCAGACATCAAGTAAGTTCCACTGGGGCGGGAAGAGGTGTCCCGTTGGGTGGAGAAATGGGCAAACCGGTCGTGTGCTTTGGGGCAGCCTTTGCTTGCTTGGTGCCCTCCAGATGTGCTGGGCTCCCATCAGCCACAGCCTCCCCTAGTGGGAGCTGCGGTCCAGAACATTGGAGGTGCACCAAGTGGGCAAAGGCTGCTTTGGGGAATGGCTTCCCAATCTTTTCGGGTCTGTGGGCACATTTGCCAATGGGGCTGGCTGTTGTGGACACTACACACACACACACACACACACACACTGCAACCTGTTCTGCTGGCTTTCAAACCTCGTTTTGGTGGCGGGGACTCTGTGGGTGTTGTGTTGTGGAAGTCACTTGGTAGTTCACCACACCTCAACCTGTGTGGTGCATCACCAGCGTAAGCGGAGGCCCAGTGGAGGCCTCAGAGATTTCCTATTCCCTTTTCCCCCCCAAATTTTTTTAATTAGTTTTCGCAATATTATCAACAAACAATCAATCAAACAAACAAACAAACAAACAAACACACAAGACAAACAAACATAAATCATAGCCTTATTGAAAATTACACTTATTAACTTTGTTAAGTGACTTCCTCGCTTGTTTGAATTTCATTGCATGTCCTTTTAACGGTTTTCCAAATCCCAATTCTTATGAAATTTAACTTAAACATTAACATCTTTAAATCTTCACCTTATGGAATTAAACATATTAATTAATCACTTAACATAAATAAAATCCTAAGCCAATTAAGTATCTGTAAGCTGTTTTCAGTTAATTTAACTTAACAAATTTAACTAGTTAATCATTAAATTTATTCCACTCTTCCTGATACTCCTCCTCCTTCTGGTCGCGGACTCTTCCGGTTAGGTCAGCTAGCTCCGAAAAATCCATCATCTTCATCTACCATTCTTCTATTGTTGGTAATTCTTGGGTTTTCCACTTTTTAGCTAACATAATACGAGCAAAATAAAAAAATTCCTTCCAGTAGCACCTTAAAGACCAACTAAGTTCTTGGTATGAGCTTTCGTGTGCATGCACACTTCTTCAGATAATATAATAATAATAATAATTTATTTATACCCTGCCCATCTGGCTGAGTTTCCCCAACCACTCTGGGCGGCTCAACAGGCATCTGAAGAAGTGTGCATGCACATGAAAGCTCATACCAAGAACTAACTTAGTTGGTCTTTAAGGTGCTACTGGAAGGAATTTTTTTATTTTGTTTTGACTATGGCAGACCAACACGGCTACCTATCTATAATACGAGCAGCAGTTGTGGCATACAAAAATAATTTAACACCTTTCTTGGGCAATTCCAAACCTGTTATTCCAAGAAGAAAGGTCTTTGGTTCTTTATAAATGTATATTTCAACATTTTTTTCAATTCATTATAAATCTTTTCCCAGACGTCTTTCACCTTGGGACAGGTCCATAACATATGATAAAAGGTTCATTCCTTTTCTTTACAGTTCCAACATATATTGTCACAATTATGATATATCTTTGCTAATTTTACAGGAGTCAAATACCATCTATACATCATTTTTCATTATATTTTCCTTTAACAGAGTACATGCGGTGAACTTGACCCCTTTCTTCCACAGTCTTTCAGAGATTTCCTGTTCCCAGCAGCTTCTTCCAGAGTTCCCGGTTAAGGAAATGCTCCTCTCCCATACAGTAACACAGTGTTTATTGCTAACACTGTCACCACCCTAGTTGACGCTGCTGTGCCTAACCCACAGCCTCTTCCCCTGGCTCTCGCAGATTCAGAGTCAGGCCCCAACTGCAAACAGGACATGCAAGACAAGACAAGCAACAGGACATAATGAAAGCAATGCCCTAGATGGGAGCCTTCTTGGTAGTGGTGGCAGCCCTGTTGAGGGACGTTTTTAATATTTAATGCTGTATTGTTTTTAACACTCGATTGGGAGCCGCCCAGAGTGGTTGGGGAAACTCAGCCAGATGGGCAGGGTATAAATAATAAATTATTATATTATTATCCCCGCCTGCCACTGCTTCAGATTGGAGCAGCTGCTGCCCTCGCCGTAGTTGGCTGGTGAAGGGTGCTGTTTTGCAGAGCCTTGGTTACACAGAGGTCTACTTGGGACCCAGGGCAGTAGCACCCACCTCTCTTCTTGCTTACTAGCTGGTGGCAGGTAGTTCTGAGGTAGCTCTCTCTTCACAAGTGAGATGTTAGGACCCTGCAGGAACAAAAGCTGACTCTTGGGGAAATACCTCCAGAAAGGAAGTCCCCTGAGAGGTTGGGCCAGTTCACACCGTTAAAGTTTGTGGGTCGTAAATCCTTTGACCCAGGGAGTCTTGCTGCAACAGCACTGCAATAAATTTGATTTATTGCCACTCGCGCACTGCCCCTCTTCTCAGTTGTCGAACATTAGCAGAGTTCACACGCAGCCTAAAATGACTTAGTCTGTGTCTGCGTGGTGTCTTCAAAAACTCAGCTCGACACCAGTGCTTCTGTTCTATCATCCTTTATTTAGAAGCATACAAAAACGGAAAAGAGAACCTACAGAATCTAGCTGCATGCTTGCAGCTTTATGCCTCTAACGAAACGAAACTGCCTTGCTCACATTCTCAGACAGACTGATCTCTGCAGCCCTCAGAGAGCATAGATCATAGGAAAATGCCTGGATCACGTGGGCAGTGCACCCAGTTAATAAGAACGCTTCCTGGAGTGTTAACTCTTAACTGTCCAGAACCTCAGCACACACACACACACACACACACACACACACACACACTCCCTCACATGCCCCAGGGTCTGGGACAGCAGATCTGTGTTGCAGCAGAGAGTCTGATAAAGCGAGGAGACGGTTGCGCCCAGTTGCAGCACACACCTGCTTCCCTAGCAGCAGTCACACAGAGTTGGGCGAAGGAGGAGCCCTGTGTCACTGGGCAGGCAGCTTGAATTGCTTCTCTTCAGAGGTAGGATGACTTTGTAAGGTGGGCAGCGGTGCGCCTCGTTCACAGCCACGAAACTCTCTCTTTGTCCCGCCCGTAGCATGATTGAGGCCTGCCAGTCCAGCCAAGAAATAACTCTACTTTCTCAGGAAGGACAGAAGATGCTGGAGAAGCTGGAGAAATCGCCAAAGCCCATCGTTGCTGCTATCAGCGGGTCCTGCCTTGGGGGAGGACTAGAGGTAGGGAGCAGCCAGCAAAGCCTGTGCTCCATAATGAAAGGGAGAATGGTGTGTGTGTGACTGTGTTCTCTGCATTTGCCATAAGGGAAGGATCCTGGCTCGCCTCCAGACCAGCTGCTCTGCGTGCAGAAGGCCCTGGTCTCAGTCCCCAGCATCTCCAGTGTGGGAGAGCCAGTGTGGTGTAGTGGTTAAGAGCGGTGGACTCGTAATCTGGGGAACCGGGTTCAATTCCCCGCTCCTCCACATGCAGCTGCTGGGTGACCTTGGGCCAGTCCCACTTCTCTGAAGTCTCTCAGCCCCACTCACCTCACAGAGTGTTTGTTGTGGGGAGGAAGGGAAAGGAGATTGTTAGCCGCTTTGAGACTCCTTCGGGTAATGATAAAGCGGGATATCAAATCCAAACTCTTCTTCTCTTCTTCCATGGAGGGCTGGGAATGGCCGGTCCTGTCCGAACCTCTGGAGACCCCTTGACCATTCTAAGCCAGATGAACGCAACCGCCTGACTGTGCATTCAGGAAGCTCCCTGTTCCCTTTCCAGGTTGCCATTGCTTGCCAGTACAGAATAGCAACCAAGGACAAGAAGACTGTTCTGGGAACCCCAGAGGTGCTGCTGGGGCTGCTGCCGGGGGCAGGAGGCACCCAGAGGCTGCCCAAGATGGTGAGTGGGTGAACACCCCACCCCAGAGAGGGAGGGAGTCTGCCTTTCCAGCATCCCTGCTCTTCTGGCATGTAAAACTCATTTCCTTCCATGTTTCAGGTGGGGCTCCCTGCTGCCTTTGACATGATGCTGACCGGAAGAAACATCCGCGCTGACAGAGCGAAGAAGATGGGGCTGGTGGACCAGCTGGTGGATCCTCTAGGTTAGCTGGAGACGCTTCTAGGTGCACACACCTGTTCTGTGGCCTTGCACTGGCTTGGTGTGGTCTGTGATGTTTCAGGCCCCAAGGCAGGGGCAGGGAACCATCACTGACCTGCAACTCCCGTCAGTCGCAGCAAATACAGCCAGCGGCCAGGGATGGTGATGGGACTTGTAGGGCAGCAACACTTGCAGGGACAACAGCCCCTGAGGCTGGAGTGGGAAAACATATCTTGCAACCGCTGCCGCAAGCAATCTCGCTGCCACATTCTGCCCCAGCTGCAGCCTCTGGGCCAACCACTGCAGTAATTCAGCCATGTGGTCAAGCTGTGGCAGTCTAGGAACGTCTGCGGCCGCCTTAAACAGTCGACCAAAGGCTCCAGTGAGAGACCTGGATGCAGGATTCTCCCTTAGGAAGTCTGTCTCCTTTGAATGCACCTTCACTTCCTGCTAAAACAGCACCTCTGCCTTCGCAGGGCCAGGGATCAAGAGCCCCGAGGAGCGGACGCTGGAGTACCTGGAGGAAGTGGCCATCACCTTTGCCCGAGGCCTCGCCAAGAAGACGATTTCACAGAAAAGGAACAAGGGGCTGATGCAGAGTGAGTGGCCTGGCCTGGCCTGGCACCGGGGGCAAGCTGCCCTGGCCCTTGGCCTCCCTGGGGTCAGCCCCCTGGGCCGTTTCCTCCCTTGAACCTTCTTTGCGTTGCCTTGCAGAGATGATGGACTATGCCATGGGCATTGGCTTCGTGCGGCAGCAAGTCTACAAAACGGTGGAGGGCAAAGTGCGGAAGCAAACGAAAGGCCTCTACCCGGCTCCCCTTAAGATCATCAAGGTGAGGGCCATTTGTGCGCATGAGGGAGGGCAGGGGGACGTCTGTGCCAGGGTGTGAGTGTTGGGATGCTGCCGGGGAGACGGGGGCATTTGGTAGGCCCCCAGCTGGCTCCAGCCACCGGCCAGCAGCTCGGTGATCTCCGGTTCCCGGAACAGCATCAATCAGCGACACGAGCCTCAGATACGTTTAGAAGCTGTGCAAGCTCTTATCAGCAAAGTGAATAAATCCTCACGACGGTAGTGGCGGACAGAGACATGTGTAAGCATATTTACAGGGACGCGGGTGGCGCTGTGGGTAAAACCTCAGTGCCTAGGACTTGGTGATCGCATGGTCGGCGGTTTAAATCCCTGCAGTGGGGTGAGCTCCCGTCGTTCGGTCCCAGCTCCTGCCCACCTAGCAGTTCGAAAGCACTCTTAAGTGCAAGTAGATAAATAGGGACCGCTTTATAGCGGGAAGGTAAACGGCGTTTCCGTGTGCTGCGCTGGTGCTGGCTCTCCAGAGCAGCTTCGTCACGCTGGCCACGTGACCCGGAAGTGTCCTTGGACAGCGCTGGCCCCCGGCCTCTTAAGTGAGATGGGCGCACAACCCTAGAGTCGGACACGACTGGCCCGTATAGGCCGGAGTACCTTTACCTTTAAGCATATTTACAGCAATTATTCAGCATAGTTTAGGAACAAAGGGAAAAACATGTCTGCTTCCCCTCGTGTCCAGCAAAACAGCAAGAAAGCAAAAGCAGCATACAAACGGAAGTTCCCAGCGAGACAGTGCTGGAAGTAAACAGGCATGTGACACACAACAGTCATGCCTGCTCCTTTTAAGGTGGAACGGAACTATATCCTAACAGTGAGCACACTTGGTTTCTGCCCTGCGTGTGGCAAAACACTGGCATCTCTAGTTCTGCCCATCTTTAGGTGGGGTTGGACGAGTTGACCTTGGACCCACCCAACTTGGATGGCCAGTAGCCAGGATGGCTGTCCTCTGCCGGCACAGTTGGCAGGGGATTGAATTAACTTGGGGTCTCTTCCAACTCAGCAATTCTATGAGGCAGGATACCAGCAGCTGGTAATTGCAGAGTGTTATGGTGCCCCACAGACTCCACCATCCCTGCCTCAGAGTTTCCATTTGTCTAATACTATTCCGTTTGATTCCTGTGGCATTTAAGAAGTCTGGCCATATAGGCAGCCGGTCCTCCTGCCGGCATTCATCGTGATTTTTTATCGTGATTCCCACCATCCTGAAGCGCAGGCAGGAAGGGATCAGTGAGGGCTGGGCTGCGGGATCTGTCTTCATCAGCACCAGCCGAAGGGGGAGGCCTGCCAGCGTATGTGGGTGCCTCTTTGGCACTGGCTGAAAGGGTCTCTGGTGCATTCCTGCCCCTACGCATCCACCCACTCTGCTCCCCACCTTCCTTGCACTGCCTTTCGCCGTTCCTTTCCTGCTGTTTTTAATCTTATAAACCATCAAGATCACCTTGCCGCAGATAGGCCCACTCAAGCCACTCCTACCCTTTGGAACTCCCTGCCTCTTGATACCAGGCAGACGCCTTCACTGTACTCTTGTCGGTGCCTGCTAAAAACAGTTGTTTAGACAAGCCTACCAAGATATTTAAGGGACGCGGGTGGCACTGTGGGTAAAACCTCAGTGCCTAGGACTTGCCGATCGTATGGTCAGCGGTTTGAATCCCCGCGGCGGGGTGAGCTCCTGTCCTTCGGTCCCAGCTCCTGCCCACCTAGCAGTTTGAAAGCACCCCTAAGTGCAAGTAGATAAATAGGTACCGCTTTATAGCGGGAAGGTAAACGGCGTTTCCGTGCGTTGCCCTGGTGCAGGCTCGCCAGAGCAGCTATGTCACGCTGGCCACGTGACCCAGAAGTGTCTCCGGACAGCGCTGGCCCCTGGCCTCTTAAGTGAGATGGGCGCACAACCCTAGAGTCGGACACAACTGGCCCGTATGGGCAGGGGTACCTTTACCTTTACCGAGATATTTAGAAAACTGATGTGAGTTTTTAATCTTCTTTGAGTCTGTTGTTATTTTATCTTTTTGAAAGTTTTAAGTTGTTGTTCTTACTGATAATTTTGTTGCTTTGTCTTTTTTTTTTTTTTTGTAAGCCGCTTTGAGGCTTGTTTGTTTTGCAATCAAGCGGCGAATACATTGTATGAAATAAATAAACGTTAAACCACCCTGGGCGTTTCAAACTGAAGGGCGGTATAAAAATGTTTCAAATAACCCAAGATGTTGTTCCTCTTCAACTTTAGGTTGTGAAGACAGGCTTGGAACAAGGCAACGAAGCTGGCTACCTTGCAGAATCCCAGGTAAGCCTTTTATTGCCTGTCACTTTGGACATTGAACTTTGTAGTCTGTGCAAGAGCTTCTCAGCAAGAGGCATCCCGTTCGAATCACAGCAAAGGCCTTAACTGTTCACATGGTCTCTGATCACAAGATCTGGGTGCTCAGAGGCCCTGTTCAGGTTTCCAGTGAGTCCACAGCGTTGTCTTGGTGCCAAATGTCACACCTAAGTCCCATGTTTTTTGCTGGGGGGCTTGTAGAAGAGGGTGGGGAGGAGGACCAGGTGGCCGGGAGAAGGTGGGGGCTTGGGAAGACTGGGAAGGGCAAGAGCAGGCTGGGCATGCAAGGCCACTGTGATGGGTCAAGGAGGGGCAGGGTTTGTAGGAAAAGGAAAGGAAGGAAGCCCAGGAATGCTCCTGTGGCCTGGGAGTGGGGGAGATGACGGCAGCATCTAGGGCTGTGGTAGCTAAACTGCTCACTTAAGCTCCCATTTGGAGTGACTTAAGGGAAGCATGGGACGCGGGTGGCGCTGTGGGTTAAAGCACAGAGCCTAGGACTTGCCGATCAGAAGATCGGCGGTTCGAATCCCTGTGACGGGGTGAGCTCCCATTGCCCGGTCCCTGCTCCTGCCAACCTAGCAGTTTGCAAGCACAAAGCGCAAGTAGATAAATAGGTACCGCTCTGGCGGGAAGGTAAACGGCGCTTCCATGCGCTGCTCCGGTTCTCCAGAAGTGGCTTAGTCCTGCTGGCCACATGACCCAGAAGCTGTACACCGGCTCCCTCGGCCAGTAAAGCGAGATGAGCACCACAACCCCAGAGTCGGTCACTACTGGACCTAATGGTCAGGGGTCCCTTTACCTTTACCTTTTAAGGGAAGCAGCTGCTGCTGGAGGGGAGCAGAGAATTGTTACGTTTCCTTACAGTTTATTTATATGCCACCTTTCAGCCCAAAAAGACACCCCAAACAGCACAAATGCAAATGCAAGCAGACCAATGGAAATGCAATACAATAAAAACCAAACAAAACCTTAACACTACAAAAGTCCAGGCGACTCCCCACTTACGCGGGGGTTAGGTTCCAGGCTCCCACGCACATAAGCAGAATTGTGTAAATTGGGGACGCCTTCTAAACTAAGGTTATCAGATTTTTTCCAATGAATCCGGGGACACTTTTCAACTTCCTACTGAATAGGTGGATTTTGTCAGGGGACTGATTTGTAAATCTGGGGACTGTTCCCGGGAAATGGGGACGTCTGGTAACCTTATTCTAAACCCCCTTCAAACGCCCTCTCTGCCATTCTCTCTGCCACCCGTACCCAAAATACCATATCCCATAATATCTGCAACTAGAGTTGAAGCCGGAGGATGCGTGGAAAAGCAGCTGGTGCCCTGCATTGGCTCTTAGGCTGGGAGGCTGAGCAGCCAAAACAAAGCGCTTCTGCGCATCAGGTCTCTTCGAGGTTTCTTCTGCCCTCACTGACACCCTCTTTGGGCTGGGGGGGGGGCCTCTTCATGAGAGGGTCTCTCTCCCACTATTTCTGTGCTTGAACTGAATTGTTTAATTATTTCCTGCTGCTGCACATATATTTGGTCAGGTGTGAGTAAAAGTAAAGGGACCCCTGAGCATTAGGTCCAGTCGTGGACGACTCTGGGATTGCGGCGATCATCTCGCTTTACTGGCCGAGGGAGCCGGCGTGCAGCTTCTGGGTCATGTGGCCAGCATGACTAAGCTGCTTCTGGCGAACCAGAGCAGCGCACGGAAATGCCGTTTACCTTCCTGCCGGAGCGGTACCTATTTATCTACTTGAACTTTGATGTGCTTTCAAACTGCTAGGTTGGCAGGAGCAGGGACCGAGCAACGGGAGCTCACCCCGTGGCGGGGATTCAAACCGCCGACCTTACCCCATCACCAGGATTCAAACTGCCAACCTTCTGATCGGCAAGTCCTAGGTTCTGTGGTTTAGACCACAGCGCCACCCGCGTCCCAGGTGTGAGTAGAATGCGCTAATATGCATTCATTTTGCTGCCATAAAGGCAGCAGATTACTCCCCACAAAAACATTAAGGGGAATGCCAGAACCAGTCTTTTAAACGACACTTCTTCCTTTGAACGGTAGCAGGGAAGAGGTGGGGCAAAGCTGGTGGAATAGCTTTGCCCCCAAGGTCTGCCCCCTGTAGCAAATTGTGTCTGGCATCCTCGGTGACCCCTTGGCATGAATGCAGAAGCCGTTGGCCCTGGTTGCTTCGGCCTGCACTTTAGTAAGCTGTTCTCACCGCTGCTTAGAAGCTCCTGGGCTGGAAAGAATAATAACAGTGGGGATTGGGGCCGCCTCTGCTGGGCCAAGTACAGTTTGCCACAGGCAGACATTGGGCTCTTTGCACCCTCTTGCACAGACCCACGCAGACTTTGTAGCCTCCTATTCTTTGGGGGGTCCTAATTTGCGGCTGGCTTCTCTTGACCACTTAACTTATGCTGGACAGACGTTCCTCCTGAGCCGCTGGCCTCCAGATACGGAAAGGTAACGTTATGGGGGAAAGGCACCCTGTGTTTTTTCCAGTCTCCCTTCCCATCCACCTTGTGCGTTCTCCATTTCCTCCGCTGTTGTTCTCGTTCTGGGTGGCTGATGTGGGAGGTTTGCAGTCACCTCTTGCCACTTCCTGGCTTCCCCACCCTTCATCCACTTGTCACTTTACTTTCCCCTGTTTCGTTTGTCTTGGGAGATGCACGGTTGGACCCACAAAGCCACCTTTCTTTATTCGTACGCCCTGGCTGCTCAGTTCCCTTTCGCGAGGGACCTGGGGGTGCAAAAGCAGCTTATGATGAATTGTGCACGTTGTGTACACTTGCAAAATTTGCTGTATCGATGAAGCCTGTGTTCACATAATAATAGTAATAATTTATTATTTATATCCCGGCTAGGTTTCCCCAGCCACTCTGGGCGGCTTCCAACAGAACACTAAAATACATTAACCTATTAAACATTAAAAGCTTCCCTAAACAGGGCTGCCTTCAGATGTCTTCTAAAAGTCTGGTAGTTGTTCTTCTCTTTGACATCTGGTGGTAGGGCGTTCCACAGGGTGGGTGCCACCACTGAGAAGGCCCTTGGCCTGGTTCCCTGTAACTTGGCTTCTTGCAGCGAGGGAACCGCCAGAAGGCCCTCGGAGCTGGACCTCAGTGTCCGGGCTGAACGATGGGGGTGGAGACGCTCCTTCAGGGATACTGGACCGAGGCCATTTAGGGCTTTCAAGGTCAGCACCAACACTTTGCACTGTGCTCGGAAACGTACTGGGAGCCAATGTAGGTCTTTCAAGACCACTGTTATATGGTCTGGAAATCTGTGTTTGCAGATTTCCAGATAACTTAGGAACATACAGAGAGGCCTCTTCTTTTGAGCTCCCGCCCTGGGTCTTTAATGTCAACATCCCACTGGAGACAGGATTGGCCTGTATCCCTGGTCCCTCCCTGAGTCCTTGACTTTCCCATCCATTGTCGCCCTCCGGCCTCCGCTGTCGCCGAAGCCTCTGTGGGCCTGTCCGTTTCCCCCTCGTTGCTTTCCCTGGGGCGTGATGCAGAGGTCGCCAGGCCCTCTGACCGCAGCCTTCTCTTCTCCCTTCCCCTGCAGAATTTTGGGGAGCTCGGGATGACTTCTGAGTCCAAGGCGCTGATCGGGCTGTACCACGGTCAGGTGCAGTGCAAGAAGAACAAGTTTGGGCAGCCGAAGCAACCCGTCCAGTAAGTCCAGCTACAGGTGGGGTAGATCTGTGGCAACCCATTTGCCTCTGCAGGATGGAGGAGAGACTTGGGTTCAGTGGCTGGTCGCTCTTTATCCCCCCCCCCCAAAAAAAACACACCCCTTCCTTCTCTCTGCAGGAACCTTGCCATCCTGGGAGCAGGCCTGATGGGCGCTGGAATCGCCCAGGTCTCCGTGGACAAGGGGATGAAGACCATTCTGAAGGACACGGCCCTGGAGGGCTTGAGCAGAGGACAGCAGCAGGTCTACAAAGGGTAGGCTCATTGGTAGCCCTGCGCTGTGTGGTGCCCCTGGGTCCAGGCGGGGGTTTAAATCTGAGCCTGAGCAGGGGCCTAGAAGTGGTGGGGTGCCCCTGAGCATGTGCAGAATACATCTCCCTCGTTGCTGAGGACAGTTCAGTGGTTCTCCATGTCTAAAATGTGGGGAGGGGCAAGGGAGTTCCAGGCTAGGGAAAGCTGCTCATTTATGCTTTGGGCTTTAAGAACGTGCCCCGTGTGCAGCTCCTTCCTTCCTTCCTTTCTTCCTTCCTTCCCTCCCTCCCAGATTGGGCTCTCCTTGCTCCCCACAAAAGAGGGGCTGGTTTTTGTTTTTTAAAAAATAATCTTTATTAATTTAAATTACACACTTAAACAAAGAATTTACAATCTCATACTACAAAAAGAAAATTAAAGAAAAGAAGAAAATACAGAAAAAAGAAAGAGGAAAAAACAAATTTACGTACATAAAAAAAATTAATCTTCCTAATTAATACTTAATCAAACACTTAAATAAAAAAGGCTTCTAACAAAACGAGTCTTCCAATCATTCTCATTGTACTGTTTATACTGTCGTTTTTTCCGCGCAGTTTTATATTCATTAATATTGTTCTCGTCTACTCCACAAACGGTATTTGCTGTGTTTGCCCCCTCCTGCAAAGGGGCGGGTGGGTCAGCTCCGATGCGTGGAGGGCATCTATTCTGGCTTGAGCTTGCAGAGGTCCCAGTGTGCCCTCACAGAGGTCGTTCGCCCACTGACAAAATATCCTGGCAGCTGCAAAGCTAAGAAGTGAAATAAGAGGAGGGAGAATTAGGATGCTGCTTAGCGTATTGTTTTTCCTCTCTCAGGTGTGGTCTTGCTTCGGCTTGGCTCCCCCTTCTCTCCCCATCCTTTCTCACATCCCCCCACTTGGAGGGGACAGGAGCGTGTGGCGCTACAGCCCCAAGCTGACCCCAAACAGAAAGACTAAAAGCGGAGCTCAAAATCAGAGCCTGGGGAAATGGAAAAGTCTTTGCCTAGAGTTGTGAACACCTGGAAGGAGGGTGGCGTCAGGCCAGCCGCTTCATTATAAGAATTACAGAATTCTGGAGGTGGAAGGGGCCCCCAAGGGGTCATCTAGCCCAACCCCCTGCAATGTTGAGGGGTCGCAGTACTTGGCCGGCTCCTTCCCCAGCCAGGCCTTTGCTCTAGGCTCCTGTTTAGGGGAGCTTTTAATGTTTAATGCATTACTGCATTTTGACATTTTGTTGGAAGCCGCCCAGAGTGGCTGGGGAAGCCCAGCCAGATGGACGGGGTATAGATAATAAATTTATTATTGTTGTTGTTATTATTATTATTATGCCTCCCTCTCCTTTCCCAGCTTGAACGACAAAGTGAAGAAGAAGAGCCTGACGTCGTTTGAGAGGGACATGATCCTCAGCAACCTGACGGGGCAGCTGGATTACAAGAACTTTGGGACGGCGGACATGGTGATTGAGGCCGTCTTCGAGGACATCAGCATCAAACACAAAGTGGTGAAGGAAGTGGAGGCGGTGAGTAAGAGGCTGGGCTAGGGGGCCACTTGCGTGAGAGGCCAGGGGCATCTTCCAGAGGCTGCCCTTAAGTGCTCCTGTGCCCCACTGCCTCCCCACCCGCAGGGGGCGGCCTCATTCCTTTGCAGGGGCTGGAGGTGCTCTCAGGGTCCTCCTCTGTTTCACCTGATCCCTGTGCAGTCAACATGGTGGGTGCTGGGAATTATGGGCTGCCCCGAAGGCTGGGCAGGTAGACCGGTGGCGGGGGGGGGGGAGAGGTGAGCATATGACTCCTTGCACCTCCTCCCCTGTAGACCTCTGCTCATGGGCCACCAAAGTCAGGGACAGCAGTTGCCAGCTTTGGGGTGTTTCAGTCGTGCTGGTCTCCCAGCATTTTGCAGTAGAGCCCATGGCTGTGTGAAGGTTCTCAGGGGGTGTATGTGTTATTTATTTCCGGTCTTGAAAGACCTACACTGGCTCCCAGTATGTTTCTGAGCACAATTCGAAGTGTTGGTGCTGACCTTGAAAGCCCTAAATCGCCTTGGTCCTGTATACCTGAAGGAGCGTCTCCACCCCCATCGTTCAGCCCAGACACTGAGGTCCAGCGCCGAGGGCCTTCTGGCGGTTCCCTCACTGCGAGAAGCCAAGTTACAGGGAACCAGGCAGAGGGCCTTCTCGGTGGTGGCGCCCGCCCTGTGGAACACCCTCCCACCAGATGTCAAAGAGAAAAATAACTACCAAACGTTTAGAAGACATCTGAAGGCAGCCCTGTTTACGGAAGCTTTTAATGTTTAATAAGTTATTGTATTTTAGTGTTTTGTTGGAAGCTGCCCAGAGTGGCTGGGGAAACCCAGCCAGATGGGCGGGGTATAAATAATAAATTATTATTATTATTATTATTATTATTATTATTATTATTATTACAGATAGGTAGCCGTGTTGGTCTGCCATAGTCAAAACAAAAAAAATTCCTTCCAGTAGCACCTTAAAGACCAACTAAGTCAGTTCTTGGTATGAGCTTTCATGTGCATGTGTATCTGAAGAAGTGTGCATGCACACGAAAGCTCATACCAAGAACTGACTTAGTTGGTCTTTAAGGTGCTACTGGAAGGATTTTTTTTTGTTTTTATTATTATTATTATTATTTCATAAAATTCCTGCACTGCTTGATTGCAAAAAAGACGCTCAAAGCAATTTACATGAACGATTAAGAAAGATTTAAGACTTTCAAAAAGCTAAAATAGCAGCAGGCCAAAAAGAGATTAGAACTCGCATCAGCTTTCTAAACATCTGGGTGATCTTTAGCAGGCGCCGAAAACTGCACAGTGAAGGTGCCCTGCTTGGTATCAACAGGCAGGGAGTTCCAAAGTGTAGGTGGTGCCACACTAAATAATTGTGTTATTACAGATGCAGAACAGGTTGTTATGTGACAATCACAGCAGTACCAGTTCTGCCAATTGAAGCCGCCAGGTGGACGCATGTGGGGCAAGATGATCTGTGGAATTATCCCAGAGTGGCATGTTCCTCTCTGAAGAAGAGCAGTTATTGTCAAAACGTTGCTAATGGGTGTGAAAGAGGAGCGGAGCTGAGGGCTGGGGTTTTCCACAAACAGCTGGGTGATGTAGCCATTAATGCCGCATAAAGATTGCAGTTAGGCAGAGAGCGCCAGACCTCTTGGATCCCTGTCCTGCCCCATGGCAACATCCTCCATGCCCCCAGCTGCAGCCTTCATGGGGACCTGTGGATTCAGTGGCCACCAAAAACCCACTGCTGACACCAACAAGGGACTGCAGGTATCTGCTGTGCTTCCCCTACGCAGCAGAGATGCGTCCTCACAGAGGATTGAAAAACAATCTCTCAAAGGACCTGCTGATGGCATCTTACCATTGTACTGTTGAGAGTGTATTAACTTATGGTCTGTGTGTGTGGTTTGGGAGCTGCACGGTCAGGGAAAAAACAATGCTGTCCAGGGTTGTAAAGACTGTGGAGAGAATAATTGGGTGCACTCTTCCCACCTTGGATCAAATCTACGCTTCCAGGTGCCATAAGAAAGCTGCAGAGATAGCGCAGGATAGGAAATTATCTCTTTCAGCTTCTGCCTTCTGGAAGAAGGCACAGGGTTATAAAGACTAGGACTAGCCGCCTGCCTGAGAAACAGTTTCTACCCAAATGCGATTTTGGTTTTAAACGCAGTGTAAGGAGTCTCTATAGGAGTATATTGTATTCAATTATGGGGTATCAGAGTTTTTAGGGGGCTAAAAGGGTTAGGATAGCAGGCATGTTGGTTTCTGAATGTCTTATGTAGATTTTTTCAATTTTGTTGTTCTGCATGGGACAATGACAATAAAGATTATCATATCGTATCGTAACCTAACCTGTACGTTATCTCCCCCAGGTGGTCCCCCCTCACTGCATCTTCGCCAGCAACACATCGGCTCTCCCCATCAATCAGATCGCCTCCGCCAGCAAAAGGCCAGAAAAGGTGAGTCCTGGATCTGGCTGCCATCTTCTGTCTTCATCCATCTCTTCATCATACATCAGGAGTCCTCAAACTTTTTCAGCATGGGGCCGGTCCACTGTCCCCCAGACCTTGGGGGGGCGGACTATATTTTGCAAAAAAAGAACACGGGACGATGAGCAGCGTGCGAAAGGGCTCCAGAGAGGGGCTGCTTTAAATGGCGGCCGCTTGAGAAGGGCGCTTAGCCAACCGCGGCTCCTGTGTCTTGCGAGTGGCGGCGGTGGGAAAATGAGCAGCACCAACAAAGCCCAGCCCCCTTCCTTCTCTAGGCAGGGCGGGAAGCCTGGAGGAGGGAGGGAGGAGACGCCACCGCCGCTGGGAGAGGGAGGGAGAGAGAAAAAACCCACGCACTGGCGATCCACGCGGTGATTCCTGGACCGTCCGCGGGCCGGATTAAGAAGGCAATTGGGCCTGATCCGGCCTGCGGGCCATGCCATACATCATCCATTGCATTTCTATCCCACCTTTCGTCCAAGGAGCTACAAGTAGTGTACGTTCGTCTCCTCCCCATTTTATTCTCACCACAACCCTGTGAGGTAGGCTAGGCTGAGAGAGAGAGAGAGTGATCGTCCCAAGGTCACGCCCACTGAGCTTCATGGCTGAACCCTGGTCACTCCCATCTCCTAGCCCAGCACTCCAACCATTACATGGCCTAGGACCCTCTTACCTACAGGACTGCCTCTCCTGGTATGCCCTGCGGAGGACCTTAAGGTCCATAAATAGCAACACCCTAGAGGTCCCGGGCCCTAAGGAAGTCAGATTAACCTCAACCAGAGCCAGGGCCTTCTCAACACTGGCCCCGGCCTGGTGGAACGCTCTGTCTCATGAGACCAGGGCCCTGCGGCATCTGATTTCTTTCCGCAGGGCCTGTAAGACAGAGCTGTTGCGCCAGGAATCAACTTGATCCCCTCCCCCCTCTTTCCTTTTTCCTTTCTCCTTCTGTGATGGAACTCCTATTTGGGGACTTCCCTGACTTTTCTCTGGCCCATGTAGGACCAGTCTGGATAGTTGGAATTGGTGAAGATTTGATGTTTTCATCCCCAAAAAAGTTTGATTTGAGTTCCTACTGAAATGAGGCTGCATTTTAATGTTGTACTTTAATCTTGTTTTTAAGTTGTATTTTAATCATTTGTTTTTATACCTGGTGTTAGCCGCCCTGAGCCCGGTCTTGGCTGGGGAGGGCGGGGTATAAATAAAATTATTATTATTATTATTATTATTACACCACACTGCCTTGCATCCCGCCCTGACCTTACCTGTCCTGGTCTTCCAGGTGATCGGGATGCACTACTTTTCCCCCGTCGACAAGATGCAGCTCCTTGAGATCATCACCACAGACAAAACGTCCCCGGACACGGCAGCCGCTGCAGTCGCCGTGGGCCTCAAGCAAGGGAAGGTCATCATTGTCGTGAAGGTGAGTTCTGTTTTGGTTTTCAGGGAACAGTTTCCAGGTGGGTCAGGAAGGGCAGAGGCTAGACCAGCGATTCCAAAAGTGGGTGGTAGTGGCTCCTGGAAATTCCCAGGGGCTTGCTAAGAGGCAGGGGGTTGGCAGGGGGGGGCACTTGAGGTGTAAAGGACCACCAGATTTTGAAAAGCTGGTATTGCCAGATCTAGTTTGTCCATTTTGTGGAATTTCCTGGGAAGGCAGCCCATTTAGGAGAAGGAAGACTCTGACCCTAAACCTCCGCTGCCTTGCGGGACATCTTTGCAAGAAGAAAAGACCGCTAGAATACTGGTGGCCAAAAATGGGAAGAGTCAGGAGACTCCTTCAATCTCAGAGTGGCAAATCAGATTTTGCGAAGATATTGAACTAGCCAAGATGACAGCATCAGTCAGATTGCAATCAAAACAAGAATTAAGAAAGGAATGGAAATGTGTTGAAGAATATATTGTACATCAACCTTCTGACCAGCAAGTCCTAGGCTCTGTGGTTTAACCCACAGCGCCACCCGCGTCCCTCAAATCCCCATGTTACACCCCCCCCAAACTACACCACTCGTACATCACAGTTACATCATGAAAGGGGAGGTCTGGTGGCAGGAATCTGAGCATCCTGGATCCTGCCCCACGGTTCTCCTTGCCCTCCACCAAACACCCATAAGTGGAACAAAAGAGAGATTTACATTTCCCTGTTTCCCAGCCAAGTTCATCACACCCTTATTTCTGGAACGGCTACCTGTCTGGTACTCAGGTATCAGGATGCCAGGAATTATCACCCAGGCAGAGGGGCTGCTGAGTAGCTGAGCTCACCTCTCTATATGAATTTCTGAATTTTTATCAGTGAGCCAGTACATAGGTACATTTATCGGAGAATTCTTACATTTGGTATTGTGCAGCAAAGGCCCTTTGAATAGCTAGGAAGAAACTGTGATGAAGTGTTTTGTGGGGACAAATCACAAAAGTCACAAAAGTGATTGTGCTGATTTTGGTAGTGGGCTGCATGTGCAGGATATCTGCTGGAGGGGCAACCCCCCCCAAAAAAAACCTATACATAAATTCCTGCAACAAAGCTGAATAACAAATGTGTTTAAGATAATTCTTTTATTGTTAATATTGATTGCCACTGTCAATAGCTGACCGTTCCCACCCATGTGTCGGGAGCAGATGGTTCTGCATCTAGCAAGAATAGTGTCCTGCGGGTGGGCAGAGTCTCTGCTGCCCTGCCCTCCTTGGCAGACTCGGCCATCAGCATTGCTCCATCTAGCTCCATCCATCTACACTGACTGGCAGCAGCTATCCCTGATTTCAGGCAGGGCACCTGGGGATTGGGTCTGGCGCTTTCTTCTTGCAAGGCAGACCCCACCCCTGAGCTACAACCCTTCCTGGCCTCATCTTCCTGCTTCCCCCCTACAGGACGGCCCGGGCTTCTACACAACCAGGTGCCTCGCGCCCATGTTGGCCGAAATCGTCCGAGTCCTCCAGGTGGGTGTCGGTTGCGAAGGGTGGGGTTTCTGGAGCATCTTCCTAATGGTGCTCTTGGGGAGATGTGGTGGATGGGGGGGGGGGGAGCCTCTGCACTTCGAGACTTGCAAGCAGGTGGAATTAGCACGGCCGCTGGGGCTGGGGCTGGGGCTGTTGTGTTTGGTTTCCTCTGCCCTGAGAAGCTCTGAATCCAGGCAGAGGAGGAGGACCCTCCTGGAGAGCCCCTACTTGGCCCTGTGGTTCTGCAAGGTGTCTTTGCTGGATGAAGCAGTTAAACGATGCTAGTTAACCTGTGGAACTCACTTCCACAGGAGGCAGGGACAGCCACCAACTTTGTCGTTGAGAGGAAAGGCAAATGAGAGACGAAACAATAGGAGGTTTTTTATTATATATTAGATTTACATGCCACCCTTATCACAAGATCTCAGGGCGGTTCACGGGACAAAATTATGCCTGACATGGAGAAAGTGGATGCAGAAAGGATTATCTTTCGTTCGGCCCGGACACTAAGGTCCAGTTCCGAGGGCCTTCTGGCAGTTCTCTGCCTGCAAGAAGACAAGTTTCAGGGAACCAGGCAGAGGGCCTTCTTGGTAGCGGCACCCGCCCTGTGGAACGCCCTCCCACCAGATGTCAAAGAGAACAACAACTACCAGACTTTTAGAAGACATCTGAAGGCAGCCCTGTTTACGGAGGCTTTTAATGTTTAATAGGTTATTGTATTTTAATATTATGTTGGAAGCTGCCCAGAGTGGCTGGGGAAACCCAGCCAGATGGGCGGGGTATAAATAATAAATTATTATTTTATTACAGTGGTGCCCCGCAAGACGAACGCCTCGCAAGACAAAAAACCCGCTAGACGAAAGGGTTTTCCGTTTTGGAGGCGCTTCGCAAAACGAATTTCCCTATAGGCTTGCTTCGCAAGAAGAAAGCCCATAGGGAAATCTCCGGGGACCTCTTTTAAATGCTAGCGGTGGGGAGCAAAGCCTTTCCCCCCCCTCCGGCCTTCAGAAGAGGTCCAGGAAGGCCGGCGGGGGCCGAAAGGCTTTGCTCCCCACCGCCAGCATTTTAAAAGCAGTCCGGGATAGCAGGGAAGCGCTTCCCGCTATCCCGGATGGCTTTTGAAGGCAGGCGGGGGGGGGAGAAAAGACTTTTGCCCCCCGCCCGCCTTCAGAAGAGGTCGGGGGACAGACTGTCCCCGGACCTGGTCTGAAGGCGGTTTCCATAGGAACGCATTGATTGATTTTTAATGCATTCCTATTTGAAACCGTGCTTCGCAAGATGAAAAACTCGCAAGACGAAAAGACTTGCGGAACGAATTAATTTCGTCTTGCGAGGCACCACTGTATTATTATATCTTCCTCTCTCATAAGACATCACAGACATCCAATGAAGTTGAAGGTTAAGGACAGGTTTCCCTCTGGGGCGTCTGGTTGGCGACTGTGGGAATAGGCTCCCGGACTAGATGGGCCCCTGGCCTGATCCAGCTGCAAACTCCTCTTTTGTCCTTACGGGGTGGGCCCTTCCTGGCCCTCCTCTCTCCCTTCCCCGGTCGTTCCCCCACCCCTCCACCCCATGACTGGCAGCAGTGCCTCCCCAAGTGCTCCCTGCTTTCCACCCGCCGCTGACCCACCTCTCTCCCTCGCAGGAAGGCAACGACGCCAAGAAGGTGGACGCCATGTCCACTGCCTTTGGCTTCCCCGTGGGAGCTGCCACGCTGATTGACGAGGTGGGCGTTGACGTGGCCACGCACGTGGCAGAGGACCTGGGCAAGGCCTTTGGCGAGCGCTTCAAAGGGGGCAACGTGGAGCTGATGAAGGCCATGGTGGACAAGGGCTTTCTGGGTGAGTGTCTGAGCGACGGCCTCTTCCTGGAACTCCTCTGTCAAGGAGCCAGCCGGGAAGGCTCCGGAGTTGGAGGAGGGGGAGAGCGGAGAGCCAGTAGCAGAGAGAGGGTGGAGCGAAAGGGGAAGTCTCTCAGGTGGAGGCAAGGCTCCCTGAGGTCAAAGGGCAGCAGCACCCCTCTACCAGCTCAGGCACGGAGGGAGAGGGAACACCAGTTCCATCAGCCCAGGACAGGAGGGGGTCAAAACGCAGAGAGCAACGTAGGCATTTCGGATTGCCCAGGCTGCTTTGCTGGAGGAGGAGCAGGAAGTTCCCACTCCCGGGATCTATTATGGACAATTTGGATGCTTGAAGAGATGCTCTGTACTTTAAATATTGTACAAATAAAGACTATACAGTGGTACCTCGGGTTAAGTACTTAATTCATTCCGGAGGTCCGTTCTTAACCTGAAACTGTTCTTAACCTGAAGCACCACTTTAGCTAACGGGGCCTCCTGCTGCTGCCGCGCCGCCGGAGCACGATTTCTGTTCTCATCCTGAAGCAAAGTTCTTAACCTGAAGCACGGTTTCTGGGTTAGCGGAGTCTGTAACCTGAAGCGTATGTAACCTGAGGTACCACTGTAAATACAACTCCAGGCAAGCTGAGGGATTTATTGCAAAGGGCTCACCAAACCCATCACATCCTCGCAGGGGAAACCTCCATATCGACAGCATGCGAGGAACCCCCACACCCGCCTTGCTTCCATTTGGGGAACAAACCTCTTCTGGGCAAACGGGGCAGAGCAAATCCTCGGCGCCTGGGTGCCGTAACCACATTGGTCTCACCCAGTCGCCACGCTGGGCAACCATTGAGTGGCAAAGGGACATTAGGGTCTTGAACTGGGACCTGGGAGAGACCCGGGTTCAAATCTCACCTCAGTGGGTGAGTTTGGGAGCTAGTCACTGCCTCTCTCATTTGTTCTGGTTGTATGCCGCTTCCCCCCCCCCAAAAAAATCATGCTCAAAGTGACTTACAGCAAAGAAACAGGGATGCATTTCGAACACACAATACGAAAGCTTCTGAGCTGGCTCCCAGTCTCTGGGTTCAGTCTTTAATTCTGCAAACAAGCCTGGAATCAATGGCTGTGGGAAGAGGTCCCAAGGCTCTCGCCTCCTCCTTCGTCTGCCACACACTTCTTCATTCATTCATTCATTCATTCATTCATTGAATTGGTATACCACCCTATACCCAGAGGTCTCGGGGCAGTTCACAATAAAAACCACAATCTATAACATCAAAAATAAAAATAATCCAATATACCCCCAAAAGTCGCCTTTTAAAGGGTATAGGATGTAGGTTAACATTTTTGCCTGGCACCCAAAGGTGTATAATGAAGGCACCAAGTGAACTTCCCTGGGGAGAGGATTCCATAGACGGAGCCACTGCAGAGAAGGCTCTGCTCTCGTGTTGCCACCCTCCGAACCCCTCGGGGAAGAGGCACATGAAGGAGGGCCTCAGAAGATGATCTCAGGGTCTGGGTCGGTTCATATGGAGAGAGGAAGCCCTTGAGGTCTTGCCGTCCTGAGCTGTTTCACTTCTGTCCCTTCCGGAGCAGAGGGGACCCCCCACCTCTCCCCACCCCTTTACACCTCTGTGCAACTTCTTTCGCAGGGCGCAAAGCCGGGAAGGGCTTCTACCTTTACCAGGAAGGCGTAAAGAACCGGAACGTCAACACCGGCATGGACGAAATCTTGGAGAGGTTCAAAGTGGCCGCCAAGCCGGAAGTGTAAGTTCGAAAAGGAAGGCCTTCCTGAGTGAGGCAGAGACCAGAGCTCCGGAATGAAGGCCCAGGATGCTGGTCTGCCCTCATTCCCCAACTGCAAACCAACAGGTGCAGCTGGCTTAATTCTGAGTTGGGGCAGCAGTCTGTCTTGGCTAATTCTGTCCACTCTGGCTGGCAGCAGCTCTCCAAACTGTCAGGTCAAGAAGGGACCTCTCCCAGTCCCGCCCTGTCCTATCAGAGGTCTTCCAGACATATATATTTAAAGGTAAAGGGACCCCTGACCATTAGGTCCAGTCGTGGCCGACTCTGGGGTTGCTGCACTCATCTCGCTTTACTGGCCGAGGGAATGTAAATGGCATTTCCGTGCACTGCTCTGGTTCACCAGAAGCAGCTTAGTCATGCTGGCCACAAGACCCGGAAGCTGTATGCCAGCTGCCTCGGCCAATAAAGCACTATTTATCTACTTGCACTTTGACGTGCTTTCGAACTACTAGGTTGGCAGGAGCAGGGACTGAGCAACGGGAGCTCACCCTGTCGCGGAGATTCGAACCACCAGCCTTCTGATCGGCAAGTCCTAGGCTCTGTGGTTTAACACACAGCACCACCCGCGCATATATATTTACTTGGTGCTAAATCACTTGGAGACTTCTTTCTTAGAAGAAAGCAAGACAGTGCAATCGTATCTTAATGTCTGTTTGACATGCACAATTTCAGCTGAAGGTAGACTGGTTGGGACTGCACAAGTTAAATCCAGGCAAGGTTGAGAGCTTGGGAGCTTTCTTCGCACCAGGTCCCCTCGGGGTTACCTGGTGCAAAAAAGAGCTTTTAAGCTGCCTGTATTACTTAATGGGCAAGGCTTGCTCAAGGCTTGAGATTCGGGAGTGCTCTCCATCTCACCCACGAGCCACGGGGCAGTTCTGAGCATCCAGTTAAGCGCTTTTTCTGTGTGAAACCCTTGCGACCGAACCGCTGCCTGAGATGCGATTGCACTGCACATGGATGTCACCTAAAGCCTCAGCCTACTAAAATGATTATACCTCCCCAGAGTTTGGTAACTGGACCCAAGAGCAAATGTGGGTAGCATTCAGTATGGGGGTTCAGGTCTAGAGTGGCACTGCTCCTGCACTGCCAGGGGTTGGACTAGATGACCCTCAGCATCCCTCTTCGAAATCCTGCCTGACCCAGCCACACTCTGCTCCATGATTTCCCTAGTGGCCTTTCCCCTCCGCTGCTCCCTGAGCTGGAGATGCTGTATATATAGAGTGGTCAGTGTTAGTGTTGGGTTGGGTGTCAGCTTCGCCTTTGAGCCAGTGCCACTGACTGGGCTCAACCTCTTCAGCCCCGACTGGGCCAGGCGAGCTGCGAAAGCGCTTCCAGAGACCTTCCACGCAGGAAGCAGGTCTAAGTGCTGTGGACTCACAACTCTGAGCTGTGAGCACCAAACTCACTTCCAGTAGTCAGGGGAGCACAGCAGAGCATGAACCACCCAAACAACAGCTTCTGTAGAAGAACTTCTTTTATTCTCTACAGCTACTATACAAACTAACTACAGACTAAATGGAGATGCTGGATTGCACTGAGTGTTACAGCTGCATGAGCAGCGAGCTTATCTACACACAGATAACACTCAGGCTTTGAAGTCAGGCTGGAGCGGAATAAGTAATGAGCAAAATCCGCCCCCTCCTTTCTGAAACATCAGCAGATTCTTGCAATGGGAGGGGTGAAATATCCTCATTGGGTTGGTTGCATTTGGTGTGTGTAAATGATGTTGGTCATGGTTGGAGAAGAAGACTTTTTAATAATAATAATTTATTATTTATACCCCGCCCATCTGGCTGAGTTTCCCCAGCCACTCTGGGCGGCTCCCAATCGAGTGTTAAAAACAATACAGCATTAAATATTAAAAGCTTCCCTAAACATGGCTGCCTTCTGATGTCTTCTAAAAGTCTGGTAGTTGTTCTCTTTGACATTTGGTGGGAGGGCGTTCCACAGGGTGGGTGCCACTACCAAGAAGGCCCTCTGCCTGGTTCCCTGCAACTTGGCTTCTCGCAGGGAGGGAAAACGCCAGAAGGCCCTCGGAGCTGGACCTCAGTGTCCAGGCAGAATGATGGAGGTGAAGATGCAAGAATAAAAGCAGCAATACTTTGCAAGAATACTCTTTCTCAAGGACTCTTTTGTGCCAGCTAAGGTCTGAGGACTAGGCAGAGGAGTAAAAAGGAGGTCAGAACCTTTTCTTTTTCAAACCCTGACATCTGCCTCCGGGGGACCTTCTGATTGGCTTCCCACCCCGGCTGACGGCCATCTCTACTCTCCCTCTCTTTCTCCAGCTCCTCGGAGGAAGACATTCAGATGCGCCTGGTGTCCAGGTTTGTGAACGAGGCGGTCCTGACCCTGCAAGAGGGCATCCTCAGCAACCCCGTGGAGGGGGACATCGGGGCTGTGTTTGGGCTGGGCTTCCCCCCCTGCCTGGGAGGTAAGAAGGCCCCGGCACGCATTCGTGCTTCTGCTAAATGTATATCTTCAGTCACAGCTCCCTCGTCCTCAGCTAGGCTGCCTGCCATTCAGAGGAAAACTGGCCAGCTTAAGAAGAGCCTGCTGGGTCAGGAGAACAGCCCATTTGCTCCCTCATCCTGTTCTCACAGTGGCTGACCAGGTGCCCATTCTGGGAAGCCAGGAAGGAGGATTTGAGTGCAGCTGGGATTAAGAAGCATTGCTGATTTTGACCATGGAGGCAAAACGCCCTTCCTGGCTAGTGGCCATTGATAGCCCTTTCTTCCTCCCTGAACTTATCCAATCCTCTTTTAAAGCCATCCAGGTTGGGGGTCACCACTGCCTCCTGTGGAAAGGAGTTCCATAGGTTAACTCTGCGCTGTGAAAATGAGTCATATTTTTGACCTGGGCCTGAGAGCAGCAGCTTTGGCGCTAACAGGCTTGCCTTATCTCAGCTGCTAGCTTGGGGTCGGCTGCAGAGGTTGCCTTCTGCCTGCTCCCAATAATAATAATAATAATAATAATAATAATAATAATAATAATAATAATACAGTCATACCTCGGGTTGAAGTAGCTTCAGGTTAAGCGTTTTCAGGTTGCACTCCGTGGCGACTCGGAAGTAACGGAGTGTGTTACTTCCAGGTTTCGCCACTCGCACATGCACAGACGCTCAAAATGACATCGCGCGCATGCGCGGAAGGAGCGAATTAGGACCCACGGATGTGGCTTGCGTTCGCTTCAGGATGCGAACGGGACTCCAGAATGGATCCTGTTCGCATCCAGAGGTACCACTGTAGTAATTATTATTATTATTATTATTTATTTATTTATACCTGCCCATCTGGCTGGGTTTCCCCAGCCACTCTCTCTTTTTTTTCTCATATAAATTTTTATTATTTTCTTTAAGTATTCTTTTTCCAACAATCCCTACCATCACAACATATTCCCTTTGACTCTGCCAAGTCTTGACTTCCCTCCCTCCCTCCAGTTGGTATATTTATCACATTCTTACAGCTTATATTATACTTATATCTCTACTATTTTACATTGAAGGGAATATTCCAGTCCTGCTAGTGTCTTTAAGTTTTTACCGTTCTCCTTTAAGCATTCAATGAATTTACTCCAATTGTTCTTGTGTCTCTGGTCCTCTTGGTCCCAGCCACTCTTGGCGCAGCTCCCAACAGAATATTAAAAAGGCGATAAAAGATCAAAGCTCCGCTAAACGGGTCTCCCAAGAAGGGCAGCTGCCTGATAAGTCCTTTTTGCTGGCGTGAAGGATTTTTAAAGCAGCCATATGGAAATGCCTTGATCCCTGGGGAGATACCGGGGGGGGGGCAGGCCAGCAGTCTAGTTGCCCCGTGGTTCCAGTGACCAAGATGGGGAGTCTCTCCTGCCCCCCTTCCCCTGTTCCCCTATGGGAGAGGAGGTCTTGCACCTTGCAGCCGTTGGCTCTGCGAGGACGTTTGCAGTTCCGGGGAGAACTGCGGAACTCTGCGGGCGGCGGGGGTCCCCACTTGCACAGGAGACCTTGCTCAACCCCCCCAATCTTTCTTTAATAATATTTTTTATTAAGTTTTCCATTTTAACAATCCAATCAAATCACGTTGAATATTCCAAATTCTACAAATACATATCATAAAGTCCAAATATTTTGCCAAATTATAAATTTTTTGTTGGGGGTTCCCATGCTTCAAGTTCAGTGGGGTCCAATCATCTCATATTTCTGCTTTGAGTGTCCACTAGTCCCTTCTTTAAACCTTCTTGTTAGTCTTCTTCTTTCATAGCCTCTGAGTTGTTTCCACAGGTGAGTTGAAATGAGCAATAATATGCTTCTGAACTTTGTATGACTCTCCCTTTTTTTTTTTGCAGCTGGTATTTTATTTGCAGTATGTCCTCTGCTGGTGTTTATGTCGAATCAATCCAAAAGTCCTTCTCGGGTGGCAGACGCCATCTTTCCTCAGTTCCGATGAAATAGAATCTAGGCGTTTGCTCATTAATTTTCTCAGACAGGTTGCACCAAACATTAGTCTTTCCAGGGGAGGTTTGCCAAATCGAACTTGAAATACAGATATAATAACAAAGTAAGAGCTCGCCTCCCCCTATGACTATTAATCCCCCCCCAATCTTTCACGGCAGGTCCCTTCCGGTACGCAGACTACTACGGGGCCCAGCGGCTGGTGGACCGCATGAGGAAGTATGAGGACGTCTACGGGAGCCAGTTCACTCCCTGCCAATTGCTGCTGGACCACGCCAAGGACTCCGGCAAAAAGTTCCACAAGTGAACGTGCCTCTGGCGCCACCGTCCGTCCGACCCCCGGGAAAGGCGGGGGGGGGGCAGGAGGCCTGCAGGAGAGTCTCCCGCCTGTAGCTCAGGGGGTTGTGGGTCTTCACCCTCCAAGTGCCTTAGCCGCACAGGCACTGTCTCCCCAACCCCGGCTCTGACCCCCTCGTCAGGCCGAAGGTCAGCCTTTGATTAATCCAGGGTCTTCTCTGCCCGGCCTCATCCTGGCGCCCCGCCAAGCCTGCCAGCGGCTTCAGGTCTCGGGCCAACGGCAGCTGATTCTGGGCCCAGGACTGGCCTGTGGTCATGACCCACACCCAAAGAACCCCTAACAATAAAACCCCAGTGTCTTGTTCTGTGGGTGAGCTCTGGTCATTTATTTGTGCCTGAATTTTCACTTCTAAACGGGAGCTTCAGAGAAGTCCCATCAGCATACAGGTGAAATTCAAAAAATTAGAATATCATGGAAAAGTTCACTTATTTCAGTAATTCAGCTTCAAAGGTGAAACTAATATATGAGATCGACTCATGACATGCAAAGCGAGATATGCTTCTACTTCTCAGAGGCTCAAACTTGCTCGATTTGCAATCCTTGTTTTGCTGATTTCCTTGAATATTCTAATTTTCTGAGATTGTTAATTTGGGGTTTTCATAAGCTGTACGCCATGATCATCACAATGATAACAAATCAAGGCTTGACATATCTCGCTTTGCATGCCACTACTCTATCTCATATAGTAGTTTCACCTTTCAAGTTGGATTATGTAAATAAGGGAACTTTTCCAAGATATTCTAATTTTTTGAGTTTCACCTGTAGTCCAGAGTGCTTTGATTTGGTGAGCGTCCCTGGAATGGGGGGGGGGGGATGACCCAGAGTGTCATCTAGGCCAACCCCCTGCCCTGCAGGAACGCTGTCTTCAGTGGGGAGCACCAGGGGTTCCCCAAGGGGTCTGCCTAACCCTCCCAGGAGGTCCATGGCACCATTCACATAACAAAAACTGCCATAGATATATCGAGATTTTCAAATGCGGGGGCTTGGCTTTTGAAAAACAGGAGGTCTGCAGTACTTGGGAACCAGGGGGTAGACAAATCTGATCCGAATGCGAATTATGCTGTGCTCTCGTGGGGAGGGGGCAGATGGCTGCCCTTTCTCCCTTGACCACCCCCCCTTGCTTGGCTGCAACACATCATAACGGCAGTTGGGGGAGGGCTATGGCAAGATGGTTGCTGTGGCTCCTTACCCAGCTCATAGGGCTCCTCACCACCTAGGGTCACCACGCTGGCCAGGCAGCTGCGTCCTGTTTTCCCACCTCTATGGGGCCCCATCCACTTCTGCCAGCCTCCAGCTGTCTTTGGACTCCTGCAGATCTCCAGCTGCCAAGGCTTAAATGGGCAGGGGTGAATTCAGAAGCCTTTGCCATCAGGATATGTGTCTGAGGTGCTGCCTCCATCAACGCTCTCCCCCTGCTCTGTTCAGCTTTGCACTGTGGTCTCCCCTTTCCAGCAGCTCCCCAGGAGGTCTCTGTCCCCCACATCTGATGCAGATCCTGTCAGTGGGGACCAGTGGTGTAGCGTTGATTGCCAGCACCCCAGGACAGGCAGGGGGGTCACACATGTACCAGGGAGGCTCCAGCCCGGCGCCCACTGCCAATGGTGCCAGGGCGAAGCCATTCCTACCAGAGCAAGGGGGGGGGGACGACGTGCTGAGCTGCCTCCCCACCTTCATGGGGGAGACTGGCCACCCGACATGGCCCTTCGTGGATGGAGAGGAGCCATACTGCCTTGGCACCTGGTTTGCGCCCCCTCAAAAATTGTGTAGCCCCCCTGACACCCCCACACTATGCCCCTGGCAGGGACTGTACCTAGGCTGCCCCACTGCCAGTCCCCATTTCTCCTTCACACACACCCCAACCCTTGCTGGTGCCGCACCCGGTATTCTAAAGCAATCTGATTAAACAATCACATCCTGGGCACGACTTCATTTTTTAAATAAACTGATTTATTTGACTACGGCAGTGGCTAAAGTCGAAACGAAGACGAGAGTTCTGCAGGTCTCCAGGCTGGAATCCTGAAGTCGCCGTCCTCTGCTAAAAAGTTACGGGAATAAGTCGCGGCACTCTTGGGGGAGTAATGCTGACGAGTGTGTCTGCTGGGAGGCAGCAGAGTTGAACTGCAGGGCCGGATTAGTGAAAGATACCAGCTCACAGAGGGGCTGGGGTTGAAAACAACCCAGCTGCCCACAGGTTGTGCTAAAGTGCCGTTAGTGAGCTGCCCCCCTCCAGGGAGGAGTGTGCTGGACTCTGGCTGCCTCGTGCCAGGAGCAAATAAATTAACTTTAAATAAGCTGGAGTTCTTGTTATTAAATCTACCAAGAAAGAAAGCACACCAAGAACTCTGGCCAGGATAAGTTTCAGTAGTGGGAGTGGTCCCTACTCGCAAATCAGTAGTCAATTGTAACAAAAATTAATCAATTCAAATGTATGTATTCTGACAAGGATTACAAACTCAAACTCATAAGGCTATGTATAACACAATAATTCGTTACAGAATTAGAGATAAGAGTTTATGAGTAGAGATAAGTTCATGCTAGCCCATAGTCCAATTCGATGTGAAGGTCTTGGTTTCAATCATTGAGCAGAAGTTAATTATGGATCAGAAACCAGGACAGGGTGCTGTTTCAATGTATTCACCTTCATCAGCTGGAAGTATCAAACATGACATGAAAGTACACTTAAATTCTAAATTATCATGAATTATAAAACAGTCATAAAACAGTATTATACAATATTTGGTTCCTTATCTAATTTTTAAGGGGTTGTGTAAGTTTGAAGAATTTGTATAAATATATCCTGTTGTTTTCTACATTTGATTTGCGAGTAGGGACCATTCCCACCACTGAAACTTATACTGGCCAGAGTTCTTGGTGTGCTTTTTTTCTTGGTCTAGGAGCAAATAAATTGACACAGGCAGCAAATACCCCCAAACCTCTCCGTGGACAAATGAAGGAGTTGCTGAGGAATTCTTGAACTGTGTGTATCTGCAGTTGCGCTGCCCAAGCGTAGAGTTTGTAGCTGAGAATTTGTCACTCATACTTTCTTTAAGGTTCTAGACCTCGCGGCAGTGGAGACATGCTTTAAAGGGGGGGGGGCAGTGTCTGTAGTGAAGGCACGAGAGGGGCAGCTTCGGTGTTCTGTGTGATGCAGCCAAATCCACGAGGGCAGGTTTTGCTGAATCCCCCATCAAACGTCAAGCAAAGGCACCTCTTTTAAGACAGAGGAACTTTCTAAACATGCTGCCCTTCCATAAGCAGCAAGATTCCCCCATACATTGCATTCAAGCAGGTAAGTGCTCACCTTGCCAGCTCTCCAAAATGGAATACTCGGAAAAAGCTGTAGAAAAAAGAGACCGTCCTCTGAGGTCCTTCTTTGTGTTCCTCCTCTGCTAGAACTGTCCCGAGGGTGGCAACACGAGAACGGGGCCTTTTCTGCAGTGGCTCCCCATCAGGACTGCTCTCCCCAGCGAAGCTCGCCTGGCGCTTTCACTCCAGATCTTTAAATGCCAGGCAAAAACATTCCTCTTCTCCCAGGCCTTTGGCTGTTAAATCTACGGCCTTTTCAGTTGTGGGAAGGTATTGCTCTTTTTTTACTATTACATATTTAGTGTTCTAGGCTGTACACTGCCCTGTGGTCTCTTGCTGAAGGGTAGTGTACTAATTTCATAAATAACAATGACGGGGGGCCCAGAATAACCACAAGAAGCTCCCACCGCTATACCAGCTGGGGTGGAGAGGCTCTGGCTCCGTGGGGCAGCGGATGCTGGAGGGCAGGCCCCTCGCACTGTAGACCTAAAGCACTGCCTCCCACACCTCCCTGATCAAGACCCCGCACCCAGGGAGGGGGCCAGCACCACAGTCACCGGCTGCCTCAGTTTCCCGTGTGCAGAAAAGCTCCCTGGCCCCTGTCTGCCTCATCTTTCAAACTGGCGGCCCCACAGCAATGAGACAGATCTAATGGGACAGCCTGTTTGCTGGAATAAAAATGGGAGCTGTGGATCTCAGATGGGCTTCCGTTGGTCCAAATGAAGGTGGAGGTCTGGGTGAGAAATGGGGGTCGCATCACGACTCTCCTCCCAGCCCACTTTTGCATGGCTTTCTTTTCCTCTGCACTGGACAACTGGACACCCATGCACTGGGCTAGGGCAGGCAGAGTCCCCCCAAACACTCGTAGGTCTCCTTCAGACCCTTCGTCATCAACAGAAGAGCCTGCTGGATCAGGCCGATGGCCCAGCCAGTCCAGCAACTTGTTCTCCCAGTGGCCAGCCAGATGCCCTCATGGGAACCCCACACGCAGGGTTCAAACACGAGCCCTCTCGCCTCCTGCGGCTCCCAGCAACTCAAGCATTGCTGCCTCTTAAGCATGGGGGCAAGGCAGGGCCCTCACATCGATTGCCTTCTCCTCCCTGGATTTGTCTAATCCTCTTTCAAAGCCATCCTGCAGCAGTGAGTTCCACTGATAACCTCCTGGCTCCTTCCTTCCTTTTCCACTGGGTTTATGCTTCAGGCTCACCCATCCAGCCCTCCCTCCGTTCATGCCCTTGCTACTCTCTGCCCACCAGCGCTCTTGGGGGTGGGGGACTTTGCTCGCAAAGTGCCCCAGCGCCACTGCCCTCTTGCGACAGATCCAGAGGCCTCTCCCCACATTGCCAGGCAAAGCGACCCCCTTCGCCTGCAGGTCCAGCCCCTGCGGCCGTCCCAGGCTCCTCCTCCCACCCCACCCGGTTCTAGATCTTGGGGCGCCAGCCCTTGATGAACTGCATGATCTTCTTGACCTGGAGTTTGGTGAGGCGGAAGTCCTCCGACAGGATCTCCTCAGTCAGCTGCACGAAGATGCTGCCGTCAATGCGCTCCCGTGCAAAGAAGCTCACCACGTCCTCCGAGAGCCCGATGAAACGCAGGCAGCGGGAGACCTCTTCCAGAGACAGGGTGGACAGGTCAGCCGGAGGCTGCCAGGGAGAGCCGTCCCCACTGAGCCGGGCGGGGGGCACCTCGATGACCCCCGGGGCCAGGTTGAGGCGGGTGGCGGCGCCCAACTCCGCGCCACGGGTGACGGAGGGCGGCAGGGGCGTCCGGAGGGCGACATGCTCGGGGGACTCGAAGGCCTGCTTGGCAGGGCGTGGCGGGGGCACTGGGCTGTAGCGGGGCTCGCCCTCCGGGGAGGAGGAGGAGGAAGCAGTGGTGCCCTCGAAGGGGTCAAAGGTCTCGGGGGAAGAGGTCTTCTGCCACTCGAGGGGCTCCAGCCACTCCGAGGAGGCTGGGTTGGAGAAAGGGTTGAGCGCCCCAAAGGGGGCAAAGCGTTTCTGGGGCGCCTGGGGAGGCTTCAGGCGAGGGCAGCTGCGGTAGCTCTTGAGGGCGCTGGCGTCACTGCCCGCCAGCAGCGGGGTGGGCCTCCCTGTGGCCACGCTCAGGTCGCTGTACGGCCACGGATCCGACCACGAGGAGCCCTGGGCTTGAGGCTGGGCCGGGGGGCTGGCCAGCGGCCGGCCGGAGGACTCCCCCGCTTTGCAGTCTCCCCAGGTGCAGGGGTAGCAGTACAGGGAGTAGGAGTCGGGAGACGGGGAGCAGCTGCCACTTTGCGGCCTCGACCTGGAAGAGGAGAGGAGAAGGGAGTGCAAAGTCAGAGGCAGAGGGAACTCACAGACACCAAGCCTCCGCCGCCAGAGCCAGGCAGGGCAAGGGGATCTCTGCAGGGGTCAGAGGGTGCCTGGTTTGCACGCACACACACACACACACAATTCTGCACCCAGAGCCCCCCGGCAACCCCCACGCTATGCCACTGTTCTAGATCGCCTTTACCCACTCACTCGAAAAAGTTAGCCAGTCAGGAGTTCCCTTTGCAGAAGGCACAGGAAGCCAAAATACTTGTTTTTCCCCATAATTGCTTGGAACCTGGAAGCAAATGAACTTTCTGGCAGTAAGAGCAGTTGGATAGTGGATCCGTCTCCCTCAGGAGGTTGTGGACTCTCCTTCCTTGGAGGTTTTCAAGCAGAGGTTGGAGGGGCATCTGTCAGGGATGCTTTAGCTGAGATTCCTGAATTTATGGGGGTTGGACTAGATGGCCTTTGGGGGACCCTTCCAGTGGTACAATTCTAGGAGTCTATGATTCTAGGAGTCTACGGGCCCGGTCTTATTCAACATCTTTATCAACGACTTGGATGATGGACTCAAGGGCATCCTGATCAAATTTGCAGATGACACCAAACTGGGAGGGGTGGCTAACACCCCAGAGGACAGGATCACACTTCAAAACAACCTTGACAGATTAGAGAACTGGGCCAAAACAAACAAGATGAATTTTAACAGGGAGAAATGTAAAGTATTGCACTTGGGCAAAAAAAATGAGAGGCACAAATACAAGATGGGTGACACCTGGCTTGAGAGCAGTACATGTGAAAAGGATCTAGGAGTCTTGGTTGACCACAAACTTGACATGAGCCAACAGTGTGACGCGGCAGCTAAAAAAGCCAATGCAATTCTGGGCTGCATCAATAGGAGTATAGCATCTAGATCAAGGGATGTAATAGTGCCACTGTATTCTGCTCTGGTCAGACCTCACCTGGAGTACTGTGTCCAGTTCTGGGCACCACAGTTCAAGAAGGACACTGACAAACTGGAACGTGTCCAGAGGAGGGCAACCAAAATGGTCAAAGGCCTGGAAACGATGCCTTATGAGGAACGGCTAAGGGAGCTGGGCATGTTTAGCCTGGAGAAGAGGAGGTTAAGGGGTGATATGATAGCCATGTTCAAATATATAAAAGGAGGTCACATAGAGGAGGGAGAAAGGTTGTTTTCTGCTGCTCCAGAGAAGCGGACACGGAGCAATGGATCCAAACTACAAGAAAGAAGATTCCACCTAAACATTAGGAAGAACTTCCTGACAGTGAGAGCTGTTTGACAGTGGAATTTGCTGCCCAGGAGTGTGGTGGAGTCTCCTTCTTTGGAGGTCTTGAAGCAGAGGCTTGATAACCATATGTCAGGAGTACTCTGATGGCGTTTCCTGCTTGGCAGGGGGTTGGACTCGATGGCCCTTGTGGTCTCTTCCAACTCTATGATTCTATGAACTAACAGGCACCCAGAACTGAGACTCTTAAAGCATGCTTCCCTCATCAAGTTGTTGTTGTTGTTGTTGTTTAGTCATTTAGTCGTATCCGCCTCTCCGTGACCCCCTGGACCAGAGCACTCCAGGCCCTCCTGTCTTCCACTGCCTCCCGCAGTTTGGTCAAAGACATGTTTGTAGCTTCCATAACACTGTCCCACAATCTCGTCCTCTGTCGTCCCCTTCTCCTTGCGCCCTCCATCTTTCCCAACATCAGGGTCTTTTCCAGGGAGTCTTCTCTTCTCAAGACATGGCCAAAGTCTTGGAGCCTCAGCTTCAGGATCTGTCCTTCCAGTGAGCACTCAGGGCTGATTTCCTTCAGAATGGAGAGGTTGGATCTTCTTGCAGTCCATGGGACTCTCAAGAGTCTCCTCCAGCATCAGAATTCAAAAGCATCCATTCTTCGGCGATCAGCCTTCTTGATGGTCCAGCTCTCACTTCCATACATCACTACTGGGAAAACCAGAGCTTGAACTATACGGACCTTTTACAGATAGGTAGCCGTGTTGGTCTGCCATAGTCAAAACAAAATAAAAAAATTCCTTCCAGTAGCACCTTAAAGACCAACTAAGTTGTTCTAGGTATGAGCTTTCGTGTTCATGCACACTTCTTCAGATACACTGAAACAGAAGTCACCAGACCTTTCTATATAGTGAGAAGGTGGGGAGGGGTATTACTCAGAAGGGTGGTGGGAATGGGTGATTGGCAGATAGCTGTGATGAGCCTGTTGACGACTCTTAACGACTGCAATAGATCTTACAGGAAAAAGCAAGGGGTGAGAAGGTGAAAAATGGCTTTGTCATGTATAATGAGATAAGAATCCAATGTCTCTGTTCAGACCAGGTCTCTCCATGGTTTTAAGTTTGGTAATAAGTTGCAATTCAGCAGCTTCTCTTTCCAGTCTATTTCTGAAATTCCTTTGTAATAGAACAGCTACTTTAAGATCTTGTATAGAATGTCCTGGGAGATTGAAGTGTTCTCCTACTGGTTTCTCTGTCTTGTGGTTCCTGATGTCGGATTTATGTCCATTTATTCTTTGGCGTAAGGTTTGGCCTGTTTGTCCAATATAGAGAGCTGAAGGACACTGTTGGCATTTGATGGCATACACAATGTTAGACGATGAGCAATTAAATAATCCCGAGATGGTATGTGTGATGTTGTTGGGGCCAGTAATGGTGTTGTCCGGGTGTATGTGGCAGCAAAGTTGGCATCTGGGTTTATTGCAGGCTCTGGTGCCAGTGTCCGTGTTAAGTCTGGTTATAGTCTTATTGTGGGTTAGGAGTTGTTTAAGATTGGGTGGCTGTCTGTAGGCAATGAAAGGTCTTCCTCCCAGAGCTTGAGAAAGAGAACTGTCATTGTCCAGGAAAGGTTGTAGATCTCTGATGATGCGTTGTACTGTTTTAACTTGGGAGCTGTATGTGATGACTAGAGGTGTTCTGTTATTTTCTTTTTTGGGTCTGTCTTGCAGCAAGTTCTCTCTGGGTATCAGTCTGGCTCTGTTGATCTGTTGTCTAACTTCATCTGCTGGGTATTTTAGTTCTAAAAAGGTTTGCTGTAGATCTCTTAGGTGAGAGTCTCTGTCTGTAGAATTGGAGCAGATGCGGCTGTAACGTAGTGCCTGGCTATATACAATGGACTGTTTGGTATGTTTGGGATGGTAGCTAGAGGCATGTAGATATGTTTGTCGGTCAGTTGGTTTACGGTATAAGGTGGTGTCTATGCACCCATCCTGTATTTTTATAGTAGTGTCCAAAAAATGTATTTCTTGCATAGATTGATTCATTGCTAGGTTGATGGTGGGGTGAAAATCATTGAATTTCTAGTGGAAGGTGTCCAGGGTCTGTTGACCATGTGTCCAGATGATAAAAATATCATCAATGTATCGCAGGTACAAACTTAAAACCATGGAGAGACCTGGTCTGAACAGAGACATTGGATTCTTATCTCATTATACATGACAAAGCCATTTTTCACCTTCTCACCCCTTGCTGTTTCCTGTAAGACCTATTGCAGTCGTTAAGAGTCGTCAACAGGCTCATCACAGCTATCTGCCAATCACCCATTCCCACCACCCTTCTGAGTAATACCCCTCCCCACCTTCTCACTATATAGAAGGGTCTGGTGACTTCTGTTTCAGTGTATCTGAAGAAGTGTGCATGCACACGAAAGCTCATACCTAGAACAACTTAGTTGGTCTTGAAGGTGCTACTGGAAGGATTTTTTTTATTTTTTTTGTATACGGACCTTTGTCGGCAAGGTGATGTCTCTGCTTTTTAAGATGCTGTCTAGGTTTGCCATCGCCTTTCTCCCAAGGAGCAGGCATCTTTTAATTTTGTGGCTGCTGTCACCATCTGCAGTGATCATGGAGCCCAAGAAAGTAAAATCTCTCACTGCCTCCATTTCTTCCCCTTCTATTTGCCAGGAGGTGATGAACCCAGTGACAATGATCTTTTTTTTTTGATGTTGAGCTTCAGACCATATTTTGGGCTCTCCTCTTTCACCCTCATTAAAAGGTTATTTAATTCCTCCTCTCTTTCTGCCATCAAGGTTGTGTCATCTGCCTCATAAAGTAAAACAATAGAAATACTTAACTAAATGACCAATCATGTCAGTTCTGCTAACAAAGGTGCTGCCCGCCCCCCTTAACAAAAATCCTGGCTACGCCATGTCTTAAAGGCCCGGCAGGATAGTCAGGTTGACTTCCAGGACTAAAGGTCTCAGGAATTCTTCCAGGGTCACCAGCTGCTGTTTTCCCTTTTTGCAAAGCTTGAAAGCCAGCACAATTTTCCAACATCCAGACAGGATAAATCCAGTGTCTTTCCAAATTCTGCAGCAACATTTTTAGCACCGGAATTTTTGCACCTCCAGAAACAAACTTTGTGGCAACTTTCCGGCAGAGAAACTTCTCAGGAGTCCAATTCTGTGGCCACGTGGGGGCGCCTTTGTGCCAAGGACTATTTTAGCCAGCTCGCCCTGGTGATCATCTAATGTTTATTGGATGGATCTTCCCCCTAAATTGATTATTGAATTCTGAATTTATTGTTATTCACTTTTATACTGTATTTTATGCTGTTTTTTGTTGCATCAATTAAGTGTTTTAAATTTGTTGTTAGTTGCCCTGAGCCCGGTTTTCTGAACCGGGAAGGGCAGGGTATAAATTTTAAAAAATATTATTATTATTTATTAAGGGGAACAAGAGGAGAACCAGCCAGAAATGCAGTTTTCCTGGCAGTCAGCTTTCACCAATCCTAGATTGTGCCCTCAGTAGCCTGATGACCCAGGACCAAGTGGCTCTCCCCACATGCCCATGAAGTCCCGACACCTGACTCAGTGCTTCATTTAAAGCAGCCAGCACCAACCTGCTGCCCATCATAGAGTTGAAAGGGACCCCTGAAGGTCATGTAGCCCAGCCCCCTACAATGCAGGAACCACAGCTGAAGAACGTTCGACAGGTGGCCATCCAACCTCTGCTTACAAACCTCCAAGGAAGGAGAGTCCACAACCTCCCGAGGGAGACTGATCCAGTGTTGAAAAGCTCTTGCCGTCAGAAAGTTATTCCTGATGTTCACTGAGAATCTCCTGCGTTGTAACTAGTAGTCATTAGATTGGAGCAGGGGAATACAAGCTTGCTCCCTCTTCCACATGACAGCTCTTGAGATACCGTATTTTTCTGTCTATAAGACGCCACCATGTATAGGATGTCCTCTATTTTTGGGAACTCCAGTTTAAAAAAATGGGGGGAGATACTATCCGTGTATAAGACGAGCCCCCATTTTGAACCTTATTTTAGAGTAAAAAAACACGGAAGTATTTGAAGATGGCTCTCAAATCTCCTCTCAGTCTCCTCTTCTCCAGGCTAAACATCCCCAGGTCCTTCAACCGCTCCTCATCAGGCTCGGTTTCCAGATCCTTGATCCTCTGGGTTGCCCTCCTCTGCACACCTCCCAACTTGTCAACATCCTTCTTAAATTGTGGTGCCCAGAATTGGACACAGTATTCCAGGTTGGGGTCTGACCAAGGCAGAATAAAGTGGGATTATTTCATCCCTTGAGATGGACACAAGACTTCTATTGATTCAGACAAAAATAAAATTTGCTCTTTTTTTTGCACTACAACTCCCAGCATCCCTGAGCACTGGCCATGTCAGCTGGTGCTCATGGGCATTGTAGTCCATAACCTCTGGCAGGTGGCTGGTTCAAAGCCTTGTTGGGTTCATAACCAGGCGCTCCTTTGTGCCGAAAACTTACACGAAGGAAGATGGAGAATGAGAGCACTCTGGAGCATGGAGATCTCGCATGGCTTCAACTGAGAAGTCCCAGCCAGCTCTCTGGGAGGGAGGAGAGAAGCCCAGGGTCCTCAGCCCGCCCCCATCCCCCTTGGGAAGCAACTTACCCATCATGCAGTCCAGGCGAGTAGTAGGAGAGGCTGGAGCTGGGAGAAGCAGTGCCCTGGAGCTTCGGGAATCGCAGAGGCACCGGAGGACTGGAAGCGGCCGGCGGATGGCCCCCCCGGGGTGGCACTGGGGGCGCGACGAGAAGGCGGCACTCCTCTCTCACCTGGAAAAGATGGAGAGAGAGATTCATCCGCTTTCTGCAGTAGTGGTAGCCAGCTGGAAGCCAAGACCATAGCGATCAGAAGGGCAGAACACACACCTCTAAATGGGGGCACAGCAAGAGTCCCAATGGGGGGGCAACTTTAAGAAAGAAGCATGCCCCCAAAGATGAATGCCAGTGGCAGCTGGGTGGGCAGAAAGGGGCATTTGCAGAAGAGGCTTAGCAGATGTGGCCAGTTCTCCTCTGCAAGTCTCCACACCCTCCGGCTGGGTTTACTGTCACTGTCAGAGCTCAGTTTTGGGGGGGGGGGGGACTGATTAAATACACTTCCAGCCATTCACCCCTAAAAGCCCCTCTCTGCATTTGCCTTGGGAGGGAAACTCAGGGGTCACCCACCCCTTCGCCCAATCATATTGTATCCTGATTAATTCCCCCGAATCCAAGAGAATTTCTGGTTGTTTGGCATCTCTGCCTTGCAGAAACCCAATCTTAATGTGCTGAACTGAAAGGGCAGGTGAGCAAAATCCCTCTTTGGGTTTTCCGCACAACTGCTAAGATCCTGGACCAGTAGCAGCCAGGGATGGGAGGCAGGGAAGCAGCCAGCCAGGGAATGGGGCTCGGCCATTTTTACCGCAGGGAACCAAATTCTGTGCAATCTGTCATTTCATCCTAAGACTTGACTCTCCAGGTATGGAACCTTCTCTAGCCAAAAACCCCAATGCTAGCCATAAGCAAAGCTCAGCAGGACAGCTGGGGGGGGGGGAGAGACTCCAGAGCTGCCCCAACCCAAAATCTTACAGCCTAACACTTTTGTAGGCAAACCTCAAATCGGCCAATCTCAAAAAGGCGCCGCAACCACATGGAGCAGGTGACCTGATCTTCTGAACGCGCTCCTTTCTTGGTTTGTTTACGGTTGCCATCGCTAATAATAATGATAATGATATATTGATGTTTTTGAGCTATTTTTAAGAGAGATCAGCAAAAACAACGCAGCCGACATGGGCTGCCATAAGTCTGGATTTTCCCAGACATTTTGCCGAATTCCGCCTGGACACTCCTTCCAAATGCAGTACAGTCATACCTTGGGTTACAGCCGCTTCAGGTTGTGCATTTTCAGGTTGCACACTGCGCCGAGCCCGGAAGTACTGGAACGGGTTGTTCCTGGGTTTTGGCGCTCGCACATGCACAGAGACACTATAATGGTGCTTTGCGCATAAGTGCTGAATCGCGACCCGTGTCTGCACAAATGCGGCATTGTGGGTTGCGAATGCTGTGGGTTGCGCACAGATAACGTTTACAACCCGAGCGTCCACTGTATTCCGGGTATATCCCCGCAGGTAGTGAACGCCCCCTGCACCTGTGTCCCCAAACCTATCCGATCAAGCTCCTCCACACCCCTGCTCCCCCTTTCCCCGCTGCCTGAGGCATCCCTCACCGCATCAGACTTGGGCGGGACCGGGGGTGGGGCATCTCCCGCAGGCTCCTCCCCCAGCAGGCCCTGGTGGCAGGGTGGCGGGGACCCCAGGGGCGAGGCGAGGCCGGCGAAGGAGATGAGGTCTCTCTGGGCTGGGTTGGCGCTCTCCAGGCCGGCCGGCTTCCCGCTGGGCTCTGCGTAGCTTCCGCGGTTCTGGTTGGTCCACAGCTCCTCGTAGGGCAGTTCCGGAGCCCGGAAGGCCGGCTCGGTCCAGTCGGGCGTCGTGTATTCCCGCTCGGCGTCCGGGGCATCAGGGAAGAGGGCCTCGTGGTGGTCCTGGCGGGAAGGGAGGAGTGTCCTCTGGCTCCTCCCCCCGGAGGCGGGGTCCTGGCAGGCGCCCCCGGAGGTGCTGTAGAGGCAGAGCGAGAGGCGCTGGAAGGAGTGCGCCAGTTCGTCACGGGCATAGCCCTGGAGGCAGAGGCGGACGCGCCGGGGACTGGCGCACTCCTCCGCCAGGTCCGCCTTGGCCTCACGCACCGCCTTGGAGTATTCGTTGGGGTCGAAGCACTCCTGGCAGAGGGCGGCGCTCTCGCGGAGGAGCTTCTCCAGGCGGGCGTCCCCTCCGCCCCACAGCGCCCCCTCGGGGAGGAGGAAGCGGGGCATGTCCGTCAGCAGGAGGAAGTGGAAGGGGGCCACGGCGTCCCTGCGCAGGATGCAGCAGAGGACCACAGTCTTGGAGATGATGCTGAGCAGCTTGTAGCAGTGGCCCTCGCGGATGGCGTGGAGGTCGTAGGGGTTGCGTGGGGGCCGGGTGGGCACCGTCACGTTGACGGGCAGCCGCACCTTCTCGATGATGCTGCGGATGGTGTGCTCGCCCTCCTGCATCTGGAGCTCCAGCGGGGAGCGGGTGCTGAAGCGCCCCTTGCACTGGAAGGGCAAACTGAGGCTCTCGTTGGTGCGGTGGTTCATGCAGATCAGACAGGGCATCTTGCCCTTCAGCGGGCGGTTGCCCCCACCACTGGTGCCACTGCTGGTACCACCGCTGGCTGCGGCGCCTCCGCCAGCGACGCCCGCCTTGCCCAGCTTCCGCAGCAACGTGTTGAAGCGCGACTTCTCCTTGGCGGCTTTCGCACACAGGATCTCAGCCTGGCCCATGAGTGTCAGCTCGTCCCCGGCGTGCAGAGTGAAGTTATACACCTCGCTGTCCTCGCTGAACTCCCCCGAGACCACCTGGGAGGAAGAAGAGGGTCAGCCAGGAAATGGAAGAAGAAGGGGCACAAATATAGGATGTAGGGAAGCTTTGCTTGCCAGTAAGGTAAAGGGACTCCTGACCGCTAGGTCCAGTCGCTGACGACTCTGGGGTTGTGGCGCTCATCTCGCTTTACTGGCCGAGGGAGCTGGCATACAGCTTCCGGGTCATGTGGCCAGCATGACGAAGCCGCTTCTGGCAAACCAGAGCAGCGCACGGAAACGCCGTTTACCTTCCCGCTGGAGCAGTACCTATTTATCCACTTGCACTTTGACGTGCTTTCGAACTGCTAGGTTGGCAGGAGCAGGGACCGAGCAATGGGAGCTCACCCCGTCGCAGGAATTCAAACCCAACCTTCTGATCAGCAAGTCCTAGGCTCTGTGGTTTCACCCACAGCGCCACTTGCGTCCCTTTCCTCCAGGTCTATTTATCCACTTGCACTTTGACGTGCTTTCGAACTGCGAGGTTGGCAGGAGCAGGGACCGAGCAATGGGAGCTCACCCCGTTGTGGGGATTCGAACTGCTGACCTTCTGATCAGCAAGTCCTAGGCTCAGTGGTTTAGACCACAGCGCCACCTGCATCCCTTGCTTGCCAGTAGCACATGTGAAAAGGATCTAGGGGTTTTGGTGGACCACAAGCCTAACCAAAATAACCTGATGCTATTCTAGGCTGCCTTAACAGAAGTCTAGTGTCCAGATCAAGGGAAGGAAAAGTCCCACTCTCTTCTGCCTTGGTCAGACCAGGTCTGGAATCCTGTGTCCAGTTCTGGGCACCACAATTTAAGGAGGAGGTTGACAAGCTGGAATGTGTGCAGAGGGGGGCAACCAAGAGGATCGGGGTCTGGAAACCAAGCCTGATGAGGAGCGGTTGAAGGAACTGGGTATGTTTAGCTTGGAAAAGAGGAGATTGAGATGAGATAGGACAGCCATCTTCAAATATCTCAAGGGTTGTCATGTGGAAGAGGGAACAAGCTTGTTTTCTCCTGCTCGGGGGGGTAAGACTCAAACCCATGGCTTCAAGTTAGAAGAAGGGAGATTCCAACTAAACATCAGGAAGAACCTTCTGACAGTAAGAGCTGTTAGACAGTGGGAAGCAGAGGCTGGATGGTCATCTGTCAAGGATCCTGCAGCTGCAATTGCTGCATTGCAGGGGGTTGGACTAGATGATCCTCAGGGGTCCCTTCCAATTTTACAATCCTGTCATCCAGCAGCTCAGGTTTTGCGGTGCTTTCCCCACCTTATTATGGGGCAGGGAAGATTCCCAACACGGCTCAGCTCTTTGCCAAATGAGTAGAAGGAAGCCGCAGCGAAGAGGCGGGATTTCAAGTCGAGATGGGATTTCAAGGCTGCCCCTCCATCCCTTTTGCACTTGCACCCTGGGCTGAGATCTCCCCACCCTTGAAGTGCCACTGACCTTGACGCTGAAGGTGATGGCCTCCATGACGAAGACCCTGTCCGGGAAGATGCTGGCCACCTCTTCCACGCTGTTGAAGTACTGCACAGGCTCCCGGACATCCCTGTCCTGGTCAAGCAGCTTGAATTTCCCTGCAGGGTGTGAAACACAACTGGATCGGTTAAGGGAGACCTGCTGCTCCAGGGGTCAGCTCAGGGGGTCTGCATCTCCCCTGCTTTGCTGGGCACGGTCAAACCCAGATTGGCCTAGCCCAGATCGCTGCCTCCAACGGTGGTCAGAGCCCAAGGGAGGGGACTCCTCAGCCTGAGACAAAGGGCACCTGGTCCCCTCATTGATAAGAAGTATCCTGCCCTTGAACTTGGAATAATAATAATAATTTATTATTTATACCCTGCCCATCTGGCTGGGTTTCCCCAACCACTCTGGGCGGCTTCCAACAGAACACAAAAATACAATAACCTATTAAACATTAAAATCTTCCCTAAACAGGGCTGCCTTCAGATGTCTTCTAAAAGTCTGGTGGTTGTTTTTCTCTTTGACATCTGGTGGGAGGGCGTTCCACAGGGCGGGCGCCACCACCAAGAAGGCCCTCTGCCTGGTTCCCTGTATCTTGGCTTCTCGCAGCGAGGGAACCACCAGAAAGCCCTCGGAGCTGGACCTCAGTGTCCGGGCAGAACGATGGAGGTGGAGACGCTCCTTCAGGTCTACTGGGCTGAGGCCGTTTAGGGCTTTGAAGGTCAGCAATAACACTTTGAATTGTGCTTGGAAATATACTGGGAGCCAGTGTAGGTCTTTCAAGACCAGTGTTATGTGGTCTTGGCGGCCGCTCCCAGTCCCCAGTCTGGCTGCCGCATTCTGGATTAGTTGTAGTTTCTGGGTCACCTTCAAAGGTAGCCCCACATAGAGCGCATGGCAGTAGTCCAAGCGAGAGATAACCATAGCATGCACCACTCTGGTGAGACAGTTGGTGGGCAGGGAGGGTCTCATCCTTCGTACCAGATGGAGCTGATAAACAGCTGCCCTGGACACAGAATTGACCTGCACCTCCATGGACAGCTGTGAGTCCAAAATGACTCCCCGGCTGCGCACCTGGTCCTTCAGGGCACAGTTGCCCCATTCTGGACCAAGGAGTCCTGCCCCTGAGAGCTAGGCGCCCGGATGCCGTGAACCCTTAGCGCCAATGGTTAAGACGGCCCAGGTTCCAACCCCCTGCAATGCAGGAATATGCGGCTGTCTCTTCAAACTATTATGGCTGATAACCATTGGGGGAGAGCTCCTCCTTGGGGGGGGGATGTAGGGGGAGCCCGGCTGGGTCAGACCAAAGATCTCTCTATTCAGCATTCCTGATTCTCACAGTGGCTCCCCCCCCCCCCAAAAAAAAGGAAATACCAGGAGTGTGTTAGTCCCCGGCAACTGCTCTCCAGAGGCCTGATGCCTCTGACTCGGGCAGGCAGCCTACAGCCACTGTGGTCCATCTAGTTATTGTTTATTTGTTTCATGCATTTTATACACAATCTTGAGTGTGTGTGTGTTTTTTTTTAAAAAAAAGAACCACAAAGCTGTTTACAAAGAGAACAAAACAGTAACATGACAGTGGTACCTCGGTTTTCGAATGTAATCCATTCCGGAAGACCTTTCGAGTTCCAAAACATTTGAAAACTGAAAGCTCAAAATGGAAAACTCAATACGAAAAACTCAAGAGGGAAGCCGCGAGGCATGTTTGACTTCCGCAAAGTGTTTGAAAACCGAAGCATTTACTTCTGGGTTTACAGCATTTGAAAACCAAAATGTTCGTCAAGAGAGATGTTCGAAAACCAAGGTACCGCTGTATCAGTAAAAAAAATAATTCATTGAAATGTTCAAAGAATAAAACGAGCAATAAACTAAAAATGATCAAAACATGCATCCACATTCTACATGTCTGAGCAGGCTGTTCTAAACAAAAATCTTTTTTTGCAGGCACTGAGTTCCTATTGATAGTTCCAAAGGGCAGGTGCTGCCACATTCAAAGATCAAGATATTGCAAAGGTGGGGAGGGTCTTAGGTGGTACCTGCAACGCTGCCATTGCTGCCAACTGATGCAGCCAAGTGGGCGCATGTGGGGCAAGAGAATCGCGCAACTGAACAAGTTCCACATTGTACTGATAGTTAGCAGCAATTAGACAAACTGATGATGGAGAAAGGCTACCAATGGCTGCTAGCCCTGATTATTATTCTTAATATTTATTGAGTTTACGATATATACCGTCCAATCCCTGGAGGTCTCAGGGCAGTTCACAGAAAAGATCAAAATATAAGCAGAACGAAAACAACGCAATAACACCCCCCCAAAAGAGCCACAGTGTAAAAGGGTGCAGGATGGCTAGTGATGGGGGTCATTTCATGTGCATTGAAAGTGGAGCCGAGTCCCTCTGCACATGCTCTGTAGCCCTCTTGGCGCTGAAGACAAGGCTCTTCTGTGGTGTTATCGCTATGGAACGTGGCCACCAAATTGCACCTATTTTGCAGGGAGTCAATACAGTGAATTAAATCAGCCCCCTCCTCCTCCCCCAGCGGCAGCAGAGGCAAACTCAGCTGTGTTTATCGGAAGGGCTCCCTTCTCCCCCCCCCCCCCGCCTCCAGAAGATTCCCTGAAGACAGAGAGAGAGAGACACGGACATCCCAGAACAGAGAGGAAGCGAGCAAGAGACGTCCCAATCAATGAGTCAATTGCTTTCCAATCAATCAGAGCCGGCAGCTAAGCTTGCTGACATAGGGCTGTGTCCCCCACCCTGGCAAATGGCCTCCAAAAGCTGGAGCGCTTGGCAGCCCCGGGCCTTGAAATCATCTCACATGGAAATTCTTTAACTTGCAGACATGCAAGGAAGCTGGGAGTTTCAGGGCAAATCAACAGAAGTCTTTCTTCACTCAACACATTGTTAAACTGTGGAACTCCCTGCCACAGGAGGTAGTGATGGCCACCAACTTGGATGGCATTTAAAGAGGAGTAGACAAATTTGTGGAGGAGGAGAGGGCTCTCAATGGCTTCCAGACACAAGAGGCTCAGCGCCGGATCTAGGTTTGATGAGGCCCTGAGATACTGAAGGGAATGGGGCCCTTTCTATGTCCAGCTGTCCTTTGTCAACAACAAATTGCCGCAAATTGCCACAACAACAAATTGTCCTTTGTCAACAACAAATTTTGTGTTGCACATATACTGCAGATGGTGACAGCAGTCACGAAATTAAAAGACTCCTGCTTCTTGGGAGAAAAGCAATGACAAACCTAGACAGCATCTTAAAAAGCAGAGACATCACCTTGCCCACAAAGGTCCATATAGTAAAAGCTCTGGTTTTCCCAGTAGTGATGTATGGAAATGAGAGCTGGACCATAAAGAAGGCTGATCGCCGAAGAATGGATGCTTTTGAATTCTGGTGCTGGAGGAGACTCTTGAGAGTCCCATGGACTGCAAGAAGATCCAACCTCTCCATCCTTAAGGAAATCAGCCCTGAGTGCTCACTGGAAGGACAGATCCTGAAGCTGAGGCTCCAAGACTTTGGCCACCTCAGGAGAAGAGAAAACTCCCTGGAAAAGACCCTGATGTTGGGAAGGATGGAGGGCACAAGGAGAAGGGGACGACAGAGGACGAGATGGTGGGACAGTGTTCTCGAAGCTACCAGCATGAGTTTGACCAAACTGCGGGAGGCAGTGGAAGACAGGAGGGCCTGGCGTGCTCTGGTCCAGGGGGTCACGAAAAGTTGGAAACGACTAAACAACAACAACAATATGCTATATGGTAATTTATGGACCTAATAGGTATTTAAAGCCATTTGCCCATGTTGCCCTGCAACCAGTCCATGCAGAATGTCGGCACCCTGTATATACAAGTGAGCAAACCAGGGATATTTTAGGGAGCAGGCTAGCAGGCGGGGCCCATGACTTACATCTTAGGAGGCTACACAACACAAAACACTGTTTCTGTATGCAGGTTTTATTTCTTATATTTTGGAAATGTACACCCAGAACAGGCAAGAACAGGACGCTGTATCACAGGAGCGAATTGTGCGCCCCTCCCATGAGATTTTTGCCTCCTCTGGATTCCTAAAACTGGGACTCCCTGGGAACAAAGCTCTTTGCCTCAAGGATGTGGGAACTGGCTACGGTTTACTCAGCCGTGCAGGGAAACGGGGACTGGCTATATTTGTTGAGAAGCCCCCTTCCCTCCCATCACTTGCTCCAGGTCCTAGGTTGCCTCGACTCCCGATTCCAAGAATCTCGCACCTGCTTCCCAGGGCCAAAAGCCTTCTTTACTTTCACTGCTCCCCCCAGAAAAGATCGTGCCTTAAGCCAGGCAACGACCCCCTCCCCTCCACAAACATGTCTGTCTCCAGAGCCCACCCCCTCCTGCAACAGCCCCAACTAAAGGAAACAAGGAGGATGATCGAAGGCAGGATGCGCAGATGGGGAAAGCTGCTATGAGGATTGGGGGGGGGAGAGAAGCAGAGTGAGGCAGAGAAGCCGCCCCCCCCATTCTGGAGACAGCTGTGTCCGTCTTCTCCCCAAGGAACCAGAAATGTGGGAACAGGCTGACAAGGCGGGGGGGCGTTGTGGCACCAGCTGGAAGAGGAGCAAAGGCAGGATGGGGGGGGAAGAGACTTGTGACTGTTGCAGGAATTTATGTATAGGGGGTTTTTTTGGGGGTGGGGAGGGTTGCCCCTCCAGCAGATCTCATGCACATGCAGCCCACTACCAAAACCAGCACAATCACTTTTGTGGCTTTTGTGATTTGTCCCCACAAAACACTTCATCACAGTTTCTTCCTATTTATTCAAAGGGCCTTTGCTGCACGATACCAAATGTAAGAATTCACTGATAAATGCATCTATGTACTGGCTCACAGGAAAAACTTCAGAAATTCATCTAGACCTGTGAGCTCAGCTCCTCAGCAGCCCCTCTGCCTGAGGGATAATCCCAGGCATCCTGATACCTGAGTGCCAGACAGGTATTCATCCCAGAAATAACAAACCCAGATGGAGACAAAAGGGTGGGATGAACTTGGCTGGGAAACAGGGAAATGTAAACATCTCTTTTATTACACTTGAGGGGTCTTTGGTGGAGGGCAAGAGGAACCATGGGGCAGGGTCCAGGATGCTCAGATTTCGGCCACCAGACCTCCCCTTTCATGATGTATAAGTGATGTATGAGTGAAGTAATTGGAGAGAACTCCCAGAAGTGCAAGCTGGATTTAGAAGAGGCAGAGGAACCAGAGACCAAATTGCAACCATGCGCTGGATTATGGAGAAAGCTAGAGAGTTCCAGAAAGACATCTACTTCTGCTTCATTGACTATGCAAAAGCCTTTGACTGTGTCGACCACGGCAAACTATGGCAAGTTCTTAAAGAAATGGGAGTGTCTGATCACCTCATCTGTCTCCTGAGAAATCTCTATGTGGGACAAGAAGCTACAGTTAGAACTGGATATGGAACAACTGATTGGTTCAAAATTGGGAAAGGAGTACGACAAGGCTGTATTTTGTCTCCCTGCTTATTTAACTTATATGCAGAATTCATCATGCGAAAGGCTGGGCTGGATGAATCCCTAGCCGGAATTAAGATTGCTGGAAGAAATATCAACAACCTCAGATATGCAGATGACACAACCTTGATGGCAGAAAGTGAGGAGGAATTAAAGAATCTTTTAATGAGGGTGATAGAGGAGAGCGCAAAATATGGTCTGAAGCTCAACATCAAAAAAGCGAAGATCATGGCCACTGGTCCCATCACCTCCTGGCAAATAGAAGGGGAAGAAATGGAGGTAGTGAGAGATTTTACTTTCTTGGGCTCAATGATCACTGCAGATGGTGACAGCAGCCACGAAGATCATGGCCACTGGTGCCATCACCTCCTGGCAAATAGAAGGGGAAGAAATGGAGGCAGTGAGAGATTTCAGTACTTTGGCCACCTCATGAGAAGAGAAGACTCCCTGGAGAAGACCCTGATGTTGGGAAAGATGGAGGGCACAAGGAGAAGGGGATGACAGAGGACGAGATGGTTGGATAGTGTTTTCGAGGTTACCAGCATGAGTTTGACCAAACTGCGGGAGGCAGTGGAGGACAGAGGTGCCTGGCGTTCTCTGGTCCATGGGGTCACGAAGAGTCGGACACGACTAAACGACTAAACAACAACAACAAAACATGGGGATTGTTATTGTCGCTCATTCCCCCCCCAAAAAAATATACTCCGGCCCACCACATGGTGTGAGGGATACGGCTGAAAAAGGTTGCTGACCCAGGAGCATTGCAGAGCCATCCATAGCCCTCTTGTCCTCTTTAAAAGCCATCCAAGTTGGGGCCATCACCACCTCCTGTGGCAGAGAGTTCCACAGTCTGCGCTGCGTGAAGAAGGACTTTCTTTGATCTGCCCTGAATCTTCCAACATTCAGCTTCACGGGATGTGTACCGGTTCTAGTGAGAGACAGACATTTGCACACCTCCGAGCCAAAACTGGCTGTGTGTGTGTGTTTCAGACAAGGGCGGGGGGGGGGGGCAGCTAGAAGCCTCTTCTCTTCCCCCACCTTACCATCTGCTCCAATTTTATGAATGGGCCAGCCCAGCAGGTTAACACGCTTCCCTGCTCTACTCCCTCCCCTCCTGTCCCATTGCCCTCCCCAAGGAACAGCGATTAGCTGGGTCTCCCATGATTTATTCATCCTTGCACATCATTACCAGAGATGGGAAGCACTTAGCCGGCTCATTAAGGGCCGGGATGATCTCAACCCTGCTAATTCCCAACTCCCACTTGGGTCACTCTCCTCCTCCTCCTCAGTTCAGGGCCTCCCAGACAGGCGCCAACACTTCCACCCCCCACCTCGCTGACCTTCCACACCAGGCACCTCTTTCCAAGCTCTTGCAAGCCCAGGAGTAGGCCAGGCGTGTCCTTAATTCTGCATTCAACCCTGCAAGGCAGGCCATGGATATTATTTTTACACCTGCAGGACCAAGTTGGAGAGGGAGCAAGCTTTGAATGCCAACCCTCCCACAGCCCCCATGTGTGCAATGCTGCCAATATATTATTATTATTATTATTATCATTATTATTATTATTATTATTTACTTATACCTGGCCCATCTGACTGGGTTACCCCAGCCACTCTGGCTTCCAACAAAATAGAGGTGGGAGAGGGATCTGGAATATTTTGTGGCCAAATTTTGGGCCACTGGTACCCAATTGGGTGCCCTCCAGATAGAATTACAGAGTTGGAAGGGACCATAAGGGCTGTCTAGACCAACCCCCTGCATTACAGGATTCACAGATGTTTTGAGACACAACTCAATTGCTAATACAAGTCTAGGCTGCATCAACAGAGATCAAGCAAAGTCATAGTCCCTCTCTATTCTGCCTTGGTCAGTCCCCAACCTGGAATACTGTGTCCAGTCCTGGGCACCACAATTTAGGAAGGATGTTGACAAGCTGGGAGGTGTGCAGAAGAGGGCAACCAAGAGGATCAAGGGTCTGGAAACTAAGCCATATGAGGAACGGTTGAAGGAGTTGGGTATGTTTAGCCTGGAAAAGAGGAGACTGAGAGGAGATAGGATGTTGTTGTTGTAGTCATTTAGTCGTGTCCGACTCTTTGTGACCCCCTGGACCAGAGCACGCCAGGCACTCCTGTCTTCCACTGCCTCCGCAGTTTGGTCAAACTCAGGCTGGTAGCTTTGAGAACACTGTCCCACCATCTCGTCCTCTGTCGTCCCATTCTCCTTATGCCCTCCATCTTTCCCAACACCAGGGTCTTTTCCAGGGAGTCTTCTCTTCTCATGAGGTGGCCAAAGTCTTGGAGCCTCAGCTTCAGGATCTGTCCTTCCAGTGAGCACTCAGGGCTGATTTCCTTCAGAATGGAGAGGTTGGATCTTCTTGCAGTCCGTGGGACTCTCAAGAGTCTCCTCCAGCACCAGAATTCAAAAGCATCCATTCTTTGGCAATCAGCCTTCTTGATGGTCCAGCTCTCACTTCCATACATCACTACTGGGAAAACCAGAGCTTTTACTATATGGACCTTTGTGGGCAAGGTGATGTCTCTGCTTTTTAAGATGCTGTCTAGGTTTGTCATTGCTTTTCTCCCAAGAAGCAGGCGTCTTAATTTCGTGGCTGCTGTCACCATCTGCAGTGATCATGGAGTCCAATAAAGTGAAATCTCTCACTGCCTCCATTTCTTCCCCTTCTATTTGCCAGGAGGTGATGGCACCAGTGGCCATGATCTTCGTTTTTTTGATGTTGAGCTTCAGACCATATTTTTCGCTCTCATTAAAAGGTTCTTTAATTCCTCCTCACTTTCTCCCATCAGGAGATAGGATAGTCATCTTCAAATATCTCAAGGGCTGTCACGCAGCAGAGGGAGCAGGCTTCTTTTCTCCTGCTCTGGGGGGCAAGACTCGAACCCATGGCTTCAAATTATAAGAAAGGAGATTCCGGCTAAACATCAGGAAGAACTTTCTGATGGAAAGAGCTGTTCGACAGTGGGAAGGTCTCCCTCAGGAGCTGCTTCCTTGGAGGTTTTTAAGCAGAAGTTGGGTGGCCATCTGCCATGCATGCTTTAGCTGAGATTCCTGCATTTCTGGGGGTTGGACTAGATGACCCCAAGACCCCTTCCAACTCTACAATTCTAAGATTTTATGTTATCCCATCAGCCCAGCTTGCGGAGAATAATGGCTTATCATCGTGATTCCTGAGGCTGCTGACTAAAAGGTAACTCAAATGATGGATTGTGGAGGAGATGTAGCCGGACCAAATTAAAATATATATAACTGGGACACTCAATGATCCGTGGCAACCTTGATATTATCAGCACCATGGTCTAACCAACCGAGCTATTCAGGCTGACAAAGTTGGAAGGTACCCAGCGGTCATCTAGTCCAACCCTCTGCAATGCAGGAAATCTCAACTCACAGTCTCCCATCCAAGCTGAAACCATAATGGACCCTGCTTAGCTTCGCAAATGTGCTAGCAGTTTTATTGCTGCGCCATCGTCCTGCGACTGGTGGATCTGTGGAGGAATGGCTGGGGACACCCAGCCAGATGGGCAGGGTTTAAATTATTATTGCTATTGTTATCCCTCGTATTTACAGGACCGGCTCTCCTGGTCTGCCCCACAGAGGACCTTAAGGTCCATGAATAATCATAGTTTAGAGGTCCTGGGCCCTAAGGAAGTCAGGCTATCCTCCCCCAGGGCCAGGGCCTTCTCAGTGGTGGCTCCGACCTGGTGGAATGCTCTGTCCCAGGAGACCAGGGCCCTGCAGGATTTAACCTCCTTCCACAGGGCCTATAAGACAGAGCCATTCCGCCTGGCCTTTAATTTGAATTCAGCCTGATCTTTTATTTCCCTTCTCTTCCCTCCCCCTCCCCTTTTATGAAGATCACTCGCTCTGAGACCCCACAGCTAATTCTCCCCTGGTCTCCTCGCTGGCCCAAGTAGGACCAGTTCAGCTAGCTAGCCCTGGTGATCATCTAATGTTTATTGGATGGATTTCCCCCTAAATTGTTTTTTTGATTCTTGATTTTATTGTTATTTATGCTTTATACCATATTTTATGATTTTTTTTTGTAGCATCAAATAGGTGTTTTAAATTTGTTGTTAGCTGCCCTGAGCCCGGTTTCCTGAGCCCCCTCCCCTGCCCCATTACCTGGGTACTGGAGGGGGATGTCAATCTTGGGGCCGATGACGTAGTGTCCCTCCTCCAGGCTATGGGCTGTCACTGTGGTCCACTGGCGGCAGGAGTGGATGAGGAGAACGTCCTGGTCGTTGACCCCTTCCACGTACTCTCCTGCGGCAGGAAAAGAGGGAGACATCAGCACAGAGTCCCAGCGATGATCCCCTCCCTAAGGGTCTCCCTGCCCACCGTCCCCCCCCGGAGGGGGGGTCAGTCTACAAATCTCAGAAAGGCAGAGCTGCAAGGGACCACCAAGGGCCATCTAGTCTGACCCCCTGCAATGCGGGAACCACAGTGGATTCCTTTCGGGATTCTGGAAGCAGCTTTCGTTGCCTGCGTGGTGGCAGGTCTGGTTTACACAAAAGCTGAGGTTCCCACATTGCAGGGGGTTGGACTTGGTGACCCCTGGGGTCCGATCCAACTCTGTGGCTCTGTGGAAATGAAGAGGAGTCTCCATGAACCCTGCAGGGACAGCCACCCTCTCAAAGAAGGCAGCAACTTCCCTCCCCAGTTGGCTAGCCATGCAGTATTAAGACAACGATGATTAATTAATATAATAAATCATAAAGGTAAAGGGACCCCTGACAATTAGGTGCAGTCATGGACGACTCTGGGGTTGCGGCGCTCATCTCACTTTATTGGCCGAGGGAGCCAGCGTACAGCTTCCGGGTCATGTGGCCAGCATGACTAAGCTGCTTCTGGCGAACCAGAGCAGCACACGGAAATGCCGTTTACCTTCCCGCTGGAGCGGTACCTATTTATCTACTTGCACTCTGACGTGCTTTCGAACTGCTAGGTTGGGAGGAGCAGGGACCAAGCGACGGGATCTCACCCCATCGCAGGGATTCGAACCACCGACCTTCTGATGGGCAAGCCCTAGGCTCTGTGGTTTAACCCACAGCGCCACCCGCATCCCTCATACTAATAAATCATTAATATCCCACCTTTCTTCCAAGGAGCTGAAGGCAGCTTACGTATTCTACTTCTCATTTTATCACAACAGCCCTGTGAGGCAGACTGGGCTGAGAGGCAGCGACTGGCCCAATGTTACCCGGGGAGCTCCATGGCTGAATGGGGATTTGAACCCTGGTCTCTCTCCCGGGTCCTGTTCTGGGACACCAAGCACTAGGCAACAGAATCCCTCTGCGCATGATCAGAAAAGCATCTTAAAGACCATTTTGGGAACCACAGTTCACTTCACCCGATGCCAAATTACCAGCTGCAGATAAAAAAACGTATTGGCAACTCCACGTTCCTTACCAACCAAGTTTTACAAGCCCATCTCCCCAAAGCCATTAATAGTAGCACATTAAGGATGCAATTTTGAATTCTGGCGCTGGAGGAGACTCTTGAGAGTTCCATGGACTGCAAGAAGATCAAACCTCTCCATTCTGAAGGAAATCAGCCCTCAGTGCTCACTGGAAGGACAGACCCTGAAGCTGAGGCTCCAAGACTTTGGCCACCTCAGGAGAAGAGAAGACTCCCTGGAAAAGACCTTGATGTTGGGAAAGATGGAGGGCACAAGGAGAAGGGGACGACAGAGGACGAGATGGTGGGACAGTGTTCTCAAAGCGACCAGCATGAGTTTGACCAAACTGCGGGAGGCAGTGGAAGACAGGAGGGCCTGGCGTGCTCTGGTCCAGGGGGTCAGGAAGAGGTGGACACGACTAAATGACTAAACAACAACAAGGATGCAATAAGAGGCAAAGGCCCATCCAGTCCAGCGTTCTGTTCTCACAGGGGCCAACCAGATGCCCATTATGGGAAACCCACAAACAGGAGGTTCTCTTCTCCTGGCATTCAGCAATATTGCTGCCTCCATCTGTGGAGACACAGCCATCCTGGCCAAGAGCCATCGATAGCCCTTTCCTCCTCCATGAATTGACTGGTCCTCTTTTAAAGCCACCTCCGTTGGTGGCCTTCACTGCCTCCTGCGGCAAGGAGTTCCACAGTTCAACTCTGCACTGTGTGAACACAAAGATTTGATGGACTATGAAAGAACTCAAGGAATGGAAGCGACTGAAGAACAGATGTAAAGGTGAACTAGAAACCAAGAGCCGTGTGGTGAATGCGGTGGAAATCTTTTTAGAATATTTTAACTAAGATTTATATATTGTAATGTTTGAAGTATAAATTTGGTATTATTGATCATGAAAAGTATTTTTTTCTTTTCCTCCTTTTCTTTTATCTTTTGTCTCTTTTATTTTCTAGTCTGCATATTGGAAAATACGTAGACAAATGTGTTTACAGTGTTATGTATTGATTTTTGTTTCTATTTCTTTTTTCTTTTTATCTTCTTGTAATATTTAATAAAAACTAATTTAAAAAATCCTTACATAGCGATTCATTTGAAAAATGACACATCTTTGATTTAGGGTTTTTAAAACGCTGTATTGCTTTTGTGTAACAAATAAATAACCATATAAAGTCAAAAACAAAAATACTCTGCACTGCTTGAAAAGTCTTTTCTTTATTCTGTCCTGAATCCTCCAACAAGGACTTTCACACCCCAACAGCCAGCCGATAAAAAAACCTAGCGCTTCCCCACCAAGCCAGTTTTGCAAGCCCTGCTCCCCAAACCATTAAAGGAAGCAGGTTGATGCCACACAGAAGATCTATTCTATGCCCGAAGTCTGTGGGGCTGCCTGGTTGCAGGACAGCTGCATGGCTGGCTGAAGGGGGCATTTGCAAGGAACTGCCAGCTATTAAAACTCTGAATGCCACAACCCACATGCATGAGGTCCGGGACATTCGCAGGGAAACCAAAATGCTTGTTTGCAAAGCTATTGTACTCCCAACCTTACTGTATGCTTGTGAAACGCAGACCACCTATAAACGCCATCTCCAAATCCTCAAAAGATTCAGTGTGTCCGAAAAAATTACATATCACTTGGGAAGACAGGCAAACTAATGCCAGTGTAGAAGCAAAGATCACCAGTGTTGAAGCAATGATTCTTCAACATCAACTTCGTTGGACTGGTCATGTTGTGCAGATGCCTGATGATCGTCTTCCAAAGCAACTACTCTATTCCGAACTTAAAAATGGAAAGCGTAATCCTGGTGGCCAACGAAAGAGGTTTAAAGACTTTCTGAAGGCAAATCTAAAAGAATGTAGTATAAACACTGACAACTGGGAAACACTGGCCTGCAAGCGCTCCAGTTGGAGAACAGCCTTTACCAAAGGTGTCCTGGGCTTTGAAGACACTCGAACTCAGGATGCAAGGGAGAAACGTGCTAAGAGGAAGGCATGCTTGGCAAATGCACACCGTGATCAATTCCTGCCTGGAAACCAATGTCCCCACTGTGGAAGGACGTGTGGATCCAGAATTGGCCTCCACAGTCACTTACGGACTCATTGTTAAAACCGTGTTTATGGAAGACAATCTTACTCTGATACAAGGGATCGCCAAAGAAGATTAAAACTCCAAATGCCACAACCCACATGCATGCAAATCCACCAGTCTCCCTGTCTGAGGCCAGCCTCCCAGGGAGAATTTGGAGGGTAGGACAGGTAGCCAAGCCATCGGCCTCTCTGGCCTCCCCTCCGGCCCTCCGAATTGCTCTTCCGACAGCAGCAGGGCTCATCCTCCGCCTCATCCCCCACCCCAGCCAAGCCCAAGGGAGCAGGCCTCTGGCTCTGCCTGCCAAGAGAGAGGCAGGTTGCCCTGGAAACATTTTGCTCTTTGTTTGTGCTCAATGGCCAGAGCTCCAGCCCAAAGGCCCGCCTGCAACAGCCGCCTTATTGGCACCGAATCCGGGACGGAGGCCTCCTGGAGAGGAGGCAGAGTGGGCAAACATTTCGGAGGTCCCCCCTCCCACCGTCCAAAGGCCACAGCTGAGGAAACAGAGGCACCACCCTCTCTGCAAGAGCCCTGGGAAGGCCAGCTTCAGGTTCAGCCGAGAACCATAGAATTGCCGAGTTGGAAGGGACCCCAAGGGTCATCCAGTCCAACCCCCTGCAGCAGAAATTGCAGCTCAAGTATGCCTGCTTTTAGTTTTCCATTTCAGGCCCCAAAACTTCTTGGGTGGGCCAGTTTTAGGGCTGCAAGTGGCGCCCAGTGCCCTTTGTTCGGTTGGTCAATAACCTTTCGGAGGCTCACAAAACTTAAGGGCATCACCACCGCCAGTCGACAAACTGTTTTAGAATGTTTGAGACACGGCTAAGTATTGGAAAGAGAATCGGTTACCCACTAGGGGAGAGTGGTTATGTAAGCTTTCAGAATATTTAGAATTAGCCAAATTGACAGATATAAGAAGACAAAAAGCAAAAAGTGAAGTGAAAACGGAATGGGAATACCTCAAAAGCCGAGGTTCGAGTACAGAAATCTGGCTGAGTCTGGAATAACCTTGTGAAGTGAAAGGATAAGAAAGAGGTATTTATATCTAGATGCTAGGATAGAGGTGATAAGGAAAACAGGAAAACAGGAAGACACAATGAGAGGTAAAGGAGGTGCTGTGGGATTGGTGGAAGTCAATGTTTGTTTTTCTTTTCAATGTTTATATTACTAACTTGTAAGATAGGGATTTGTTTTTTGTTTTGTTTTTTTGAATATCAGTTTTTGTGTTTTGTGTACAGTGGTACCTCAGGTACCACTGTATGACAATTCGTTCCGGAGGTCTGTACTTAACCTGAAACTGTTCTTAACCCAAAGCACCACTTTAGCTAATGGGGCCTCCCGCTGCCGCCGCGCTGCTGGAGCACGATTTCTGTTCTCATCCTGAAGCAAAGTTCTTAACCTGAAGCACTATTTCTGGGTTAGCGGAGTCTGTAACCTGAAGCGCATGTAACCTGAAGCTTATGTAACCTGAGGTACCACCGTATTGTTATTTTTCCGATATTTTTCGTTTTGTTGTTGTTGTGTGGAAAATACCAAAAAAATTGTAATAAAATTAAAAAATAAAATAAAAATAGAATGTTCGAGACACTTCGTTTACAACATCCCTGCAAGGTAGGCCTATAATGCCATCTCTGGATGGCAGTGGGGAGACAAGTTTTGAGAGAGACAGAGAATGGTTTGCTGAAAACCACTCCCAGTGACCCTATGGGCACTTTAAGCTGGTGGTGGTGGGGAGTCCTTGTGGCTTTCAGATGCTGGCTCCCTTAGCCACAGAACGGCCCATCCAGGAAGGATCTCAGCCCCGCCTCCCTTGAGCCCCTTTGGGCTGGGCTGGATGACCTTTTGGCTCCCTTCCAGCCCTATAATTCTATGATCCCAGGGCTTTCTCTGTGGGAGAAGGAAGGCGGCCAGTCTCTGGGGCTGGGGGCTGGGCCAAGGGGTGCTGGGAGGCCAGCTGTGGCCTCTGCGCTTCCCCAAATGGACGCCCCCCCCGGCATGCCAGCCACGGTAACCAGGGAAATCTGCTCCGCTCAAAAGCCTTGGCAGCCCTCACACTGAGGAGAGGAGCCCTTTGTAGGGCTGCAGAGGAGTGGAAAGAGGCTGTGCAAAGGCAAAAAGAGAAAAACAAACGCACACTGCTTATTTTGAAAGTTTCAAAAGCCAACGCGCCCCACATTCAGAATAACAGAGGTGCAAAACCCTTCGCTGAGCAAAACCAAAGAAAGCGAATTCCCGGAGGCAGCAGCAACCATGGAGACCTGCACACTCAACACCTCCATCCCAATTCAAATCTGGGCCACGATCCCACCATGCTAACCTTTAGCTGAGATTCCTGCACTGCAGGGGGTTGGACTAGAGGACCACAGGGGGGCCCTGAGCACCTGGGAAGGTCCCATCTAGTCAGGAAGCTTCTGCCCAAGAGTGGCTAGCAAGATGCTTGCAGGGAATGAAGGCATTCGCGGGTAGACTGTCTTGGGACCTGGAGGTTCAATTCAGCAATTGTTGGTTTGAAAGGGAAATGACATACATTAAGGGCGAGAGGTCTGGTGTTGACTAAGTCAGTGGTCATCCCTCCATCATGGGGCGGTGAGTTCCACCAGTTAACTCTGTGCTGTGTGAAGAAGTATTTTACTTGGTCAGTGTGGAAGGGGCAGTGGGGGCTACCAAGGTGAATGGCTTTGAAAGAGGACAGAGCAAATTATTTTCATTATTCTCTGTGTAGATTAGGTGAAGGTAAAGGGACCACTGACCATTAGGTCCAGTCATGGCCGACTCTGGGGTTGCGGCGCTCATCTCGCTTTACTGGCCGTGGGAGCCAGCGTACAGCTTCCGGGTCAGGTGGCCAGCATGACTAAGCCATTCTGGCGAACCAGAGCAGCGCATGGAAACGCCATTTACCTTCCCGCCTGAGCGGTACCTATTTATCTACTTGCACTTTGACGTGCTTTCAAACTGCTAGGTGGGCAGGAGCAGGGAGCGAGCAACGGGAGCTCATCCCATCGCGGGGATTCGAACCGCCGACCTTCTGATTGGCAAGTCCTAGGCTCTGTGGTTTAACCCACAGCGCCACCTGCATCCCTCTGTGTAGATTAGCTTGTCTTTTATTGCATTGTGAAAAGTGTAAATAAAACTTTATATAAAAAAGGAGCAAGTCAGCGACAAGGAACCTGGAAATCCGGCAGCTGGATGGGAGAAAGGAGCTGGAATGAAATTTCCTCCCCTGCCAACCTGGGAAGTCTTTAAAATATTTTATTTTTTAGGGGACATGTTAGAAAGGCCCCTCCGCCAGTAGTCTTAAGCCTCAAACCTTTGCACACAAAACCATTAACCACAGGATCCGCTGGGTGCATTGCTCCACAGCCTTTGCATATATGTCATCAAAGAGACACTTATCAATCCTACAGCTCGAAAGGAAGCCTGAGGACATCTAGTCCCCCCTCCTCCTGCCAGCAGTGGCCTTCCTCACCTAAAACCCCTTTCCCAAGGGAAGGAGGGGAAATCACCTGCGCTGGGAACAAGCTCCAGCCATAGGCACCCAATACCTGAGGAGCTGCTGCATGGAAGATGGAGCCTGTTTTCTGCTGCTCCAGAGGGGAGGCCCCAATCCAGCAGATTCAAAGGACAAGGAAATTCCTAGGGAACATCAGGAATAACTTTCCGACAGGGAGAGCAGTTCAACTGTGGAGGGGTCTCTCTCTGGAGATTGTGGACTCTCCTTGCTTGAAGGTTTTCAAGCAGAAGTTGGAGGGCCATCTGTCAGGGATGCTTGAGTTGAGACTCCGGCATTGCAGGGGGTTGGACTGGATGACCTTTGGGGTCCCTTCCAGCTCCCCGGTTCTATGATCCTTGGATACCTGGGGGGAAGCTCCCTTCCAGCAGAGGTCTCAAGCATCAGAAGCTGCCCGTGAATAACTGAGCAGAGCTTCCCCCTTCTGCTCTCCACGTCACCAAAGTCCTTCGGTGCCACAGACCCAAGTTGATCCAAACTAACCCTGGCAAAACTTTGTTGGTGCCACTGTGCAAACGAGGACTATCCTAATTTGTCTGACCCTTTTCCAAAGCCATCTGGGTTGCGGGTTATCACTGCCTACTGCGGGAGGGAGTTCCAGAGTTTAACTTGTGTGCCAATGGATTTAATAAACTCAGCAGAAACCCACGATGCCAGCTTGCCCGGAAAGAAACAAGAGGTTGAGAATTCTGTGGTGGCAAGAGGACCACAACAGCAGCTGACCAGGCTGGCACAGAGAGGAGTCCCTAGCCTCTCTCCCCCCCCCCCCCAGCAAACAGGCCTGAAGGCTGGACAGAGGCAGAAAGCGACATCTGTCTGTCTCCCCTGATCTTGGGGGCGGAGGGGGACAGGGCCTAATCCTGCTGCGTCCTTTTTCAGCAATCAGACAGCTTGGGAAAGAGAGAGAAAGGGGTTTGGTGGTGGGGGGGGGAGGTTGTATCGTCTGCTTTTGTTTTCCCATCCTTCCCCCGCTCCTGAAATTCATTCCCTAGCAAGGGGGGGGGGCAGAAAAGAGACAAGCCGGTTCCCCCACCGCATTAGTATGCAAGACACCACCGACGGCTCAACTCCCCATTCTTCTCACGGTGTACAAAACCCGAAGCCAGCCGGGCAGCCTGCCACGGAAAGCGCCCCCCCCCCCTTTCCCTCTGAAGGGCGGACATCTGCGGGCAAATCCTCCCCAGCAATCACAAGGGAGAGAAAGTGGGGCAGCGGGAGGGAGTAGGGTGACTCTAGGGCGTGGGGAGAGAAAGAGAGTTACCAGGAGACACGATAAAACCATTCACACGTCCGTCCCCCGTCCCCCCCCCCCCACCGCACCCAACAGACAAAAACGCACCAGTTTCCAAAGTTCCCCACTGGCACAGGGACCCCCCACAAAAGGGTTAGGAAAAAAGCAGATTACAGAAGCCCCGCACCAAGGCGAGAAAATGCTTCCCCCAAGAGCGCGGCAGAAGGAACTGACAGGTCGCCTTGTCCCAAAGTAAAATATACGCGGGGACGGGACTCTTTGGCGCCTGGCGCAAAACCAAGAAAGAAAACGAGCGAGAGTAAAGATGGTGATCTTCCAGGTAGGACGAGGACCTGGGGGAGACCCAGGTTCAAATTCCCACTCGGCCATAAAACTCACGGCTCGTCCGCTGCCTCTCCGCCTCACCTGCCTCGCGGGCTTGTTTTGCTGCGGGGATTAAATGAGGAGGGGGAGCACCTTTCGCGCCCCCTCCAGCTCCTTGGAGATAAAGACGAGATGCGAATGCAATACAATAAATACATAAGCCGCCCGCCGAGAGAGCGCTGCTACGCTGCTGGTCGGTCCGCGCCCGTCCGAGGCGCCCCGAGGTCCGGCGTGCGCCTGGCACGGGTCGGGGACCGCGCGTAACAAAGCAGCCTCGCCGGTAGGAGAAGCGAGGCAGGCGCCTCCGAGCACCAGGATGGGGGGCGGCCCCGAGGGGCTACGCAGGAGAAGGTCCTGGACCAGCCCCCGCAATGCTCCTGAGCTTGCAGGGGAAACTCCGTCGAAGCGCCCTCCCCGTGCCAAGCGCGCGCAGCCCGCGGAGACGCACCGGGCCCGGGGCGCACGAGAGCCGGGAGGCGGCACTTGGCCACGATGAGGTCCAGCGGCAGCGGCGGCCCGGAGCTCCACGCCAGGCGGCCCAGCGCCGCCGCCAGTCGCTCCATGCTGACCTCCGCCGCCGCCGCCGAGGCATCGCCTTCCCTCCGCCGGAGACGCGCCCGAGCAGCCGCCGCCTCGTCCGCCCCGTCGGGGAAGCAGCCGGCGAGCTCCTTTCGCGCTCCGGACGCCGCCGCTGCTGCCGCCGCCGCCGGACTGGCTGCTCCCCGGGATGGGATGAGCCAGGCACGCCCCCGGGAGGGGCCGCTTCGACGCCGCGGCCGCGCGCGCCGCCCCTGCCCCTTACTCCGGGGGAGACCTCTTTGCGCCTGCAAAGGGCATCGGCAAGTTTCTCTTGGGATGCCCTGCCTGCGTTGCTTACATCATCATTAAGCAATCAATTAATTCAAATTACTAGTCGTTTTATTTTGCCCAGAGCAGCTCAAAGAGACTTGCAAACAAAACCCCACAGAGAGGGAAGGGGGCTGTTGGTTTGTGAGAAGGGGTCGTTCTTGTTTTTATTAGGTGTGTTTTTCTCCTGTAAACCGCCCTGAGATCAACAGAGGAAGGGCATTATTCAGATTTAATAATAATAAAAATAAGCCCAAGCCTGGGTGGGAACTACATCAGAAACATCCCACCCACTTCCGAACGCCCCCCCCCGTTAAAGGCCTGGCAAGAGAGGGAGGGTTTTTTTTGCTTGTCCTTTGGAGCATTTGTATGGAGATTTATTTATTGTTCCAGAGTTTGTGGAATTGTTTTCCTTCGTCTTAGAGTTGGTGTTTCCCTGTCTGTTTTATGCCAGAAGGTGGTCTATGACTGTGTTCAATATAGGAGCATTTCCCCTTTATTTCTGCTTCCTATCTTTAACCAATTCCTGATCTGACCTTTATTTATTATTGCCTTTGTCTCCCCCCTTTTCCTCAAGGGAGTTTGAGTTGGTGGGCCTGGCTCTCTCCCCCCCCCCCCTTTCAATCCCCACCACAACCCTGTGAGGCGGGTCAGGCTGAGAGGCCACTCAGTGAGCTCCATGATGGCCGAGTGGCCATTCAAACCCTGGTCTCTTCCAGGTCATGTCCGATACTCTCCTTGCTACACTGGAACCTTTCCTTTGAGGCAGAGTTCTGTGCCCTTAAGAAGCTTAAATCCTGCGGCTTCTGCCTCTTAAAACCCACATAAAGTTATCTGATTAATATTTGTTCCAACTTTTTTGTATGATCCTTTTTCTCCACTTGGGTCTCTCTGTTTATTGTTCTCAGAAAACAGGCTTCCATAGTAATCCTGCCCCAGCAGTGGTATTTTGGGGAGCTGGGATAGTCACCCTCTTCTAGACACAGGCCTAGGGAAACATTTTGCAAGCAGCAGGAGCAGCTTTGCAGAACCTGAAGCATCTGAGAAACACCCCCCTTTCTCTTGAGCCTGCTCCTTCCAACCTCAGTTTTTTACACAGTCCACATTGCAGAACGCCTCCCGTGTCAACCAGCGAAGGAGGAAAGGCTGAGGCAGGAATTTACGCAGGAGAAATCTCACATTAACTCTGCTGTTCTTCATTAGATAGGTCTTCTGTTTATATTTTGACGTGTTCCCCTGCCCTCCGTTATGTCAAGAAAAGCAATTCTCTGTTGGAGGATGAATTATTGCATTCTTCAAAGCAAAACTGCAACCAAACAGTGCTGGAACAGGTTATAAACAAAGATGTGCCACAGAACTGGGTCACCCTAGAGAAGCAAGGGGGCCTCTGAGCATGTACGCTGTGCATTAGCCCATCTGCAGACGTGAGTGGCAGGCTGGTGGCATTTCCAGCAGATAATTGGTGTGTTGCTGGGCAACAGAACTGCAAGCTGTTTTTTTTTTTTGGGGGGGGTTGTAATTAATGCTTTTCTTGAACAAGGTCTGAGGTGAGAGGTTTGTTGTGCACAGATACCATTTAAGGGGAGAAAAAACACAAAAGAAATGCAGTCCATCCACCTGACCCATTTACTCATCAAGTCCCATAGGAATGAAAAAGACTGTGCCTGGCAGAGACATCAAGAACAAGGCCCGTCTGCAATCCTATGGGTGCTTACATGGGAGTCAGCCCCCCCCCCCCAAAGTAAACATGCATATATGCCTTACCTCTACAAACTTGGGAGAGTCACTTGGGGCTCACTTTTGCATTAAATGTGGACTATTGGGTTGTCAAATTCTCATCCAAGTGCCCCCATCTTGTTTTTTTAACCACCCCTTTGGCCCTGCAAAGAGGGAGATGTGATCTCCCATATCAAAACCATGCTGGAGGCAATTAAAATGTAATCTAAGGTGCGTTTTAAGAATGAAATGCACACATTTCTGCCCTCTTCCAGCTAGATTGAGTAGTACAGCTGCTCACATTCATTCCCTCTCTACTCTTAGTGTTTGGGGGAGTGAACGCATGTAGTACTTTTAAGGCCAGTTAGAACTGCAAGCTGTTCACTTTTCAGCAGAAACCCATGTAAAGCTGGACTTTTGCAAACATTTGCCTTGTGGACTTTTGCAAACATTTGCCTTGTGATTAATGGAAGAGCAGCACCCTCTACTGTCGGACTGAGATTCTGCAGAAAGAAAGGACAATTCTATATCCCTGTAGCGCTGTTCACAGTGGTCAATCCCAGAGTGAAAAAGCCCATAAGGGCTAGACCATTAGAGAGAGCGGAAGGAATCCAGCAGCACAGCCAAGCTGGAAGCCATGGGCCACAAGGCAGCTTGTTTCAGATTGCTGCTGCGTTTAAGATTGCTGCAATGCACTCTATGCAGGGCCTCCCTCGTGCTTGATCCAGAAGATGAAGGTAGTGCAGAATGTGGCAGCATTGCTGAGAGGCCTTGTGAGCATAGAACACCTGCACTGGCTGCCGATCTGCAACCAGGCCAGGTTCAAGGTGTTGCTGTTAGCATATAAAGCCCTGAACAACTTAGGACCAGTTTACTTACGAGATCCCCTTACTCCAAATGTGCCCACTCGACCGCTTTGATCAGTGGAATGGGCACGACTACAGGCGCCACAGAATACTCATCCCACACCCGTAAGCTCAGTTGTTTATTGTGGCAGCACCTACACTTTGGAACTCCCTGCCTGTTGGTAATCAAGCAGACACCTTCGTGGTTTAAACCTCTCGTATGAATTGGAACCAGCGAAGGTGGTGAACGTCCTCTGTGAGTGTCTGGAGATGGAGGATAATAATATAATAATTTATTATTTATACCCCGCCCATCTGGCTGGGTTTCCCCAGCCACTCTGGGCGGCTTCCAACAAAACACTAAAATACAATAACCTATTAAACATTAAAAGTTTCCCTAAACAGGGCTGCCTTCAGCTTGGTAGTTATTTTTCACTTTGACATCTGGTGAGAGGGTGTTCCACAGGTCTGAAGGCAGTTAATGGATTGAGGTTGAATCCTGACAAGACAGAATAACTGTTTTGGGAGTGGTACATGCTCTGGTTATCTCCCGCTTGGACTACTGCAATGCGCTCTACGTGGGGCTACCTTTGAAGGTGACCCGGAAACTACAACTAATCCAGAATGCGGCAGCTAGACTGGGGACTGGGAGCGGCCGCCAAGACCATATAACACCGGTCTTGAAAGACCTACATTGGCTCCCAGTACGTTTCCGAGCACAATTCAAAGTGTTGGTGCTGACCTTTAAAGCCCTAAATGGCCTCGGTCCAGTATATCTGAAGGAGCGTCTCCTCCCCCATCGTTCTGCCCGGACACTGAGGTCCAGCTCCGAGGGCCTTCTGGCGGTTCCCTCACTGCGAGAGGCCAAGTTACAGGGAACCAGGCAGAGGGCCTTCTCGGTAGTGGCGCCCGCCCTGTGGAACACCCTCCCATCAGATGTCAAAGCGATAAACAACTACCTGACATTCAGAAGACATCTGAAGGCAGCCCTGTTCAGGGAAGTTTTTAATATGTGACATTTTAGTGTATTTTTCATCTCTGTTGGAAGCCGCCCAGAGTGGCTGGGGAAACCCAGCCAGATGGGCGGGGTACAAATAATACATTTTATTATTATTATTATTATGGGAGGACAGGAGGCGGGCAGGTGTGGAGGACTCCCTGGTCCCAAATGGGGTGTGTCCCTGAAGGACCAGGTGTGCAGCCTGGGAGTCATTTTGGACTCACAGCCGTCCATGGAGGTGCAGGTCAGTTCTGTGTCCAGGGCAGCTGTCTCCCAGCTCCATCTGGTACGCAGGATGTGACTCTATCTGCCCGCAGACTGTCTCGCCAGAGTGGTGCATGCTCTGGTTATCTCCCGCTTGGACTACTACCATGCGCTCTACATGGGGCTACCTTTGAAGGTGACCGAGAAACTACAACTAATCCAGAATGCCTCAATAGGTCAAAAACCATGTGCTAGCTGGAAGTCTCACATGGAGGTGCCTCTTCCAACTTTTCCATGGAAACGTCAGTAGTGCAGGTATGAACAATATTGTAAACGCCATTGCAGGGAAGGTGACAGGTGTGGACAGGTGTGTGCTGGATGAGAAAATGGGATCAGGCACAACAGGAAGGTAAATGGATTTTATCTTGCTGCTATTCCCCGCAGGGCTGCAACTGTGCCTGGAGAGAAGCTGCAAAACCCTGAAACATTCCAGCTGCTTCATTTAGAACTAGAGTCACCAATTTTACATTGAAAACCTCACCCCCAGGTACAAATACTCAGTTAATGACATACCTTCACACTGTGAATGGGACATGCTGGAAATCAACCCCTAAAACAAGATTGAGTGGGTGACAAACGTAGACTGCTCAACTTAATCTATCCAAAGCCTACTGGAAGCTTCAAGGAAGCATATAGAGTAGGGAGACCAGTTATAAAGTCAAAAAGTTTTGCTGGATAGGCCAGGTGTTCTCAAAGTGAGGGGAAGAGGGATTACCTAGGGGGGCTCTAAGAGGAAAGCAGGAGGCAGGGGGCGCTGGAGGTGTCAGTGACTCTTGGATTTTGAAAAGCTGCCATCACTGGATCAAGTCTGTCCATTTGGCTGAATTAAACTAAATAGTTTTGACTGAATTTTGAATAAATGTGCAATTGTTACTGTAGGGGGCACTGGGGATGAGTTTATGGAACCAAAGCTGCCCAAAGTTTGGAACCACAGATGTAAGTAGTATGATTATTTTTTTTAACATTTATTTTGCATGAAGTGTCAGCACATAGCTTAATTGCACATTTCTCAAGGAAAGCAGTCCCAGTAGCTGCGCTCCCCAGCCAAGCAGGGGATTTTGGTGCAACGCTGGGACTACCGGGAGGTCCTGTTGTTTGCCAGATACAGGAGTGCCAGCTGCCATCTCCTGTTCTTGTCCTGCACGGGGGATTCTGGGGCAGATCTGTAAAAGTGACTAAACCGGAGAGGGCCGGGGGAAGAGATTGCCAGGGAGGCAAGCTGAGCGAGATGCCGGGAACCAGGAGGAGGAGGAGGAGGAGGCCAGAAGATGCTAGCATGGCCTTGATGGAGCCTCACAAGCCAGTGATGGTGCTGGCCTTGCGGTCCCGGTTCCATCAGGAGACCCTGCTTATCCTGCCCATCGAGGGTCAAGCCCCAAGAGCTTCACCAGCAAAAGAAGGAAGGGGAACTGACCCACCAGCTGCAAGGCAGAGAGAACAAAGAGTCAGTACACTGTAGTGGTTAGTCTTGGACGAGGGTTCAAATATCCGCTCAGCCATGAAGCTCGCTGGGTGACCTTGAGCCAGGCAGCTTGCCAGGCTAACCTACCCCACAGGGTTGTTGTGAGCATAAAACGGGGAGGAAGAGAACTGTGCAGTGCCACTTTGAGGAAAGGCGAGTGATCCAGCCATCTCCCTGCAAAGCCCAGATTCTGGTGGCTCTGTGGATTGGATTCAGCTTCTGGGACGAAGGGGCTCCATGGATGAATTGGGACCAGGTCTTGCCATCACTAAGGGGAGTGCTTGGGCGCAGGGAAGACACTGCAATGCACCACCCTCGGAGCAAGCTGCTGGCTGCGGCGGGGCTGGAGGGCGCAAGGTTGGGGAAGGGCTGCTTCACCTGGATCGTGGGAAGAAGCTGCACCCTTCCAAGGCATGGCTGGGCAGTGAGAGGTGGAGAGATGCCCCTGGCGAAATGGGAGGCCAAAAGGGGTTCCACGCTCCCAGCCAGGAGGGAGGGAGGATGGGGGGGGGGCATTCTGCTGTTACAGGAAATACTCTGAAACATACAAAACCCACATCACATTTGTCAACATGAATAGAAATAGACCAGCTAGAAATATTTCAGTTTATTTAACTTGTTAAGTAGAATATGAATTTTTAGCTAGTAGTACCAGAGAGTGGACTGTTTTCTTTTTTAACTGCTTGGTGCTTAATGAACACAGCTTTTACAAAGGATCTCAAAGAGACTCATACAGGAGGGCCAGGCCCAGGAAGCAAATAAAAAAAGCGCACATTTTTAAACAAAGGTTATACAAAAAAGGATTTCGATGCAGACTCCACATTCCCTTTTTTCTCTCTCTTGGTAACGTTAGAAAGTGTAGCTCTGAAAAGGTAGCCAGCCATTTTCTATTTACAACACTAATCAGTAACACCATTACACATGGAACAAAAAACTGCACTGGTTTTTTGTTTTTTTTGTCCCCTCAATTCACCCAGTTATTTTGCCTTTGCTTCAACAGCCACTCAGCTGGGAGAGGGTAACAAGCACGGGAAGAGACAGACTGCTCAACACAGGAGAGAAAGGGAGAGAGAGAGAGAGAGAGAATGAGAAAGGACAGTTACTACGCAGGTGACACCAGAGCAAGGCTAGAGTTCCAAACACTTTCGTGTGTGTGTGTGTGGCTTTAATTAAAAATTAAAATCAGCATCACCTGCTGATTTAATTAGTAGAGGAAGTTTCCTAAAAACAAGGGCAAGAAGTTCATGCTCAAGCCAACCTCTGGAGCACACCTGGGTTGGGGGGAGAGGAGGGGGCCGCAGGAGAGGCTGTGCTGCAAGAGCCCCCTCCTGCGGTGGGTTTGCAGGCAGGCTTGGCGGTGGGGAGAAGGCAGTCCCAGTAAGGCACCCCTGCTCAGCACCAGCTCTCGTCCCGACTCTGGCTCTGCCTGAAGCAAAAGACACCCCCCCCCCATTCTCAAGGTGGGCGCCCCGTCGAGATCTCTGCAGCAGAGACGGAGCAAGAGGCAAGGCAGCAAACTGGAAAAGCAAGTCCTGCCCCCGAGGGGAACCCAAAAGCAGAGCGTGCGCCCGTTTGCAAAAGGGAAAAAAGGAAGAGAGGAGGTGCTGCGTTTACTCGCCATCCTTCCGCATTCATTGAAAGAAGTTACAATTGCCCAGGGTTGCAAACAAGGGATGTTTTTTATTGTGAAGAACTCAAACACAGAAGGAGAGCATCCTAAGGGTGCGACCATTCAACTCACCTGCCCTCTTTCCCCCACCCCCACCCGTCTTAAATATGTACTAGGCTACCGAGTCACCTGCCTGGAGCAGCAAAGAGAACCAATTCTGTGTCGAGGGCTGTGGATTCGTGAACCGCCTGGCAGAGTCATAAATAAAGATCAACAACAGCCACATCATCATCACCACCATCCTCCATAGGAAACTAGTGCATGCAATTAATTCTTCCATTATTACCATAAACCCCAATAACTACGCAGGAGGGAGGGGGGGGATAGTAGCGGGCCTGACGTTTGCTAGACAAAGGTTAGTAGATACTTCACGTTTTACCTCAGAAAGCTAGAATCCGTGATCAGTGCTTCGAATTAAATTTGGCAAACGTACTGTGTTGCCATGTCTTAAACACATCACACCATAAAATAAAAAAATAAAATAAAACCGGCATGCAAGCAAAAAAGAGAGAGAGAGAGAGAGAGAGAGAGAGAGAGAGAAAGGAAATAAGGAGGAAATTGGTAGAGAGAAAGAAAATGGCAGCAGGAACTGGTCAGCATTTAAAGCCGCCCCCCCTTTCCCTCCCCAGGGAAGGAGGAGACACCAAGCAGACTTGAATCTCTTGCTCTAACCCCCTTGTCCTCAATTCACTACATCAATCACAGTAAAGTCATCACAGGAGAGTTTGATAGTTTAAATGTGGCGGAGTCAAGTTGGGGGGGGGGGGGCAACTCTCCCGGTCCTGCTTCCATCAGAGCAGGAAGAGGGGAGGAAGGGACAAAGGGGGAGGGGGAGAACCAAAGTTCCTTTCGACATAAGGCACAGGACAAAATAATAAAACCCCATTTACATACTCAAGGTGAATGGATTTTTTTTTTTTTTTGCCAATGCAAATATGGTGACTTAAGCACAGAATTCATTAACATTAAAAGAAAAGAAGAGTCAGACATGATTTTAATACAGTTTCCAGAAAAATTATCGTCAGCGAGTTCTCCCAAAACAGAAGAACAAAGGAAGAGTGGAGCCATGTTAAGATGAGGAACAAAAAAAATTTTTTTTTTCTTAAGGTTAAAAATGGGCAAAGTGGTTTATTCCACAGCAAGAAGAGGAGAAGGAGGAGGAAGATGGCGCTTGGCGAGGAGGGAGCACGTTCAGCAGCACTTGCTCTTCCATCCCGTCACGCCACCTCCACTGCTGATATCTACATTTTCACTGTTGGGCTCTTTTACAGGGGTCTGCAACAAAGCGGCAAGACAGGGGTCAAGTCAGAATTGCAATGCTCCTTCAGTGAACATCAACAGCACAGCGACTGGGGTTCAAAGGCAGGGTTTCCCAAACTTGGGTCTCCAGCTATTTTTGGAATACATCTTCCATCACCCCTTGCTAGCATCACCCCCAGTGGTCAGGGATGATGGGAATTGTAGCTGGAGACCCCAACTTTAGGGAAACCCTGAAGTATAGCACTTAATGGGCAAAGAGCTTGTTCTCAGGGTACGTTACGTTATGGGCCTGGGAAGGGTCATGGCTCCGTGGCAGAGCAGAAGGTCCCAGGTGCTGCCAGCAGCATCTCCAGGTAAGCCTATCAGAGGCCACACCTGAAACCCTGGAGAGCCACTGCTGCCAGTCAGGGCAGACAGTACAATGGACCAGGAGGCTGGCTTGCTTTCCTGCACCAACATGCACGGTATTCAGCCACACACTGATTTCTACAGTGACTCTGGATTGTGTCCCTCCCCTCCCCTCCCCTCTCCCAGCAACCTTGCAGGCTATTCTATCTGGGGAAAGGAATCACAGAATTGGAAGAGACTCTGAGGATCATCTCGTCCTCACCCCTGCAATGCAGGAATACGCAGCTGTCCCTTACAGGGACTGAACTTGCCATCTTGGCACTATCAGAGCCACACTTTAATCCAATGAGCTATCCAGGCTCAAGAGGCCGATACTGCAGCTCTGGGCAAAAGTCGGGGAGGAGGGAAGGAGAAGCACCCATTGGGGCCCCATTTGTGCCACCGAGTCTCAATGGCTCTCAGTCCTGTTCCCATCGTCCTGTTCAGCTCCTGCCCCCCCTCCCGCCCAGCAACCAAGCCCGCAGTTACCTTTCGAAGAATGTCTTCTGCTAACGTGAGGAATGCCTTCTCAATGTTAATATTTGCTTTTGCACTAGTTTCAAAAAACCTAATACCGTGCTCCCTTGCAATCTAGGAAGAAAAGGGGAAACAAAAAACCTGTGAGGATGGCAAATGCTTCACTGCTGCGTATCAGAAATGGGCGCCTGCCTCTGTCCTGCTGCCCAAATGCAGCAGTGAGAAGAGATGCTTCAGCCTCAGCAATAAAAAAATTACAGGGCAGTACAGGAATGTTCCCAAAGAAGGTTACACGCAAGAACATAAAACATTTGATACATATGGCATGTCTGCTGGATGCTCAAGTGAGCTCAGTGTGGTGAGCAGAGGCCAGTTCCAGCCTGGGTTGCTTTGCCTGCTAAAATTTAGAAAGAGACAAAACTAATCCAGCAAAGGAGCTCAGTCTCTGAGCCGATACTGAACCACCGTGAGGATGTGCGGAGAGGACACTCAGGTGGCCCCTATGAGAAGAGGATGCTCAACTTATAAGACTGGGCTAGTTTACTTAAGGTGACTCACAGCCCTAACCTGTGGGACGAAATGTAGGTCCGCAGGGAACACATGACCACTTGGGGTAACCCTGAGCTCCCTCCAGAAGCCGGGGATACTACGCTTTGAAGGGGTGGGGAAAAGGAGACAGACAGGAACATTTGCAAAGCTTTTCAGAGACTGGCCTGTGTGTTTGTGTGTAATGAAAGGACAGCTCAGTATAAGAAATGCTAACAGGTTTTGTAACATAAGTCACCGTATTTTCCGCTCCATAAGACGCACCTAGTTTTTAGAGGGGGAAAGCAAGAAGAAAAATTCTGCGCAGAGCATGTAAGCAGCTCTCGCTTTTCTTGCTTTAAACCCTTCCTCCCGCTTCGCTGAGAAGCCAGCAGAGCAAGAGCGATGGCTGTGCAGGGCCTCTTCTTCTGGCTTCCCAGCAAAGCGGGATGAGGGACGAGAGGGAGCCCTTACAAGGGAGTGCTGAGCAGAGCCTGGCTTTTCCGGGAGGTGGGGGAAGGGACAGAGGGCAGCCCGTCAGTCCCTTCTCCCACCTTGCGGAAAAGCCCCCAAGAGCCGCGCGGCTCTTTAAAGGGAGCGCTGAGCAGAGCCTCCTGCCTGCATTCGCTCCATAAGACGCACACACATTTCCCCTTACATTTTAAGAGGGAAGTGCGTCTTATGGAGCGAAAAATACGGTATGTGGCCTGGGCCTGTGGAAATCTGTGTCCGATGCAGATTAGCCACAGACCTCCACCCTGAAGGCAGACCACCTGGCGACAGCTGCCCACAGGTGACTCCAAACCCAGGGGTCTCCTCCTCCTCCTCCTCGGCCCGCTCTTTGCCACCTGCAGAGTCCAGCGGAACTGCCACTCACCTGTTCGCCTTTTGCTTTGGGCACCACCCTCTTGTCATCCATGTCACACTTGTTACCTAGCAGCATCCTCTCCACATCTTCGTTGGCATGCTAGAGGGCGGAACCAAAGAAGAGGACTGTTAAGTTCTCCTTCACTGCATTGCTCCTACTCCCTCCAGAAAGCAAGGCTGGCCTAGCTACGCCATCGTGAGTGGCCTGTCGCATAGAACAGTTCCTGGGAGAACCATGCAATCATAAATGATGGGTTATTGTGTGATTCGGCTTCCATATTAGATTACTGCATGCGCTCTACGTGGGGCTGCCCTTGAGGACGGATCAGAAACTTCAACGGGTCCGAAGCGCAGGGGTCAGAGCACTGGCTGGGGTCCCCTTTAGAACTCATAGCCTGTTCTGAAACAGCTGGCCCAATTCAAGGTGTCCAAGGCCCCTGGAGGCTTACGCCCCAAATATCTGGGAGACTTTATCCATTCCCACAGACCCTCTTGGGTGTTAAGGTTAAGCAGTTACCAAACCCTCAGAAGCTGGGGGTTTGGTGGCCTGGCAAAGAGTCTTCTTTGTGGCATCTCCCTCTTCACAGAAGTGCACCTGGCACCTTCCCTGGGGAGCTTTTGGCCAATGCTGAAGATGCACCTCTATCCCCTGGCCCTTGACACCTGAGATGTAGGACCCACCCTGCTCCTGGGGACGTCATCTGCTTCAAAGAATTGCAGAGCTGTAGTCCAACCCCCTGCAACACGGCAATAATGGAGAGTGGCCAATCCATTTATTATTATGAATGGTAATAAGAATAAATGTATTATTTAAGAAGGCCAATGTCTTGAAAATAGGGAGAGAAAACACTGCTATTTTATGTCCGTTTGCTCCATTTAGTGCTTTGCTTCTTAAATAATTTCCCTGCTACCTTTCTGAGGACAGTCTACTGAAGGTGGTTCGCTTTATCAAAACAGCATAAAAAAATGTTTGTTACAATGCTAGTCAGTAGCCCAGAAGTCCATTTCCCCGACCTCCGCTGCCCCACCGCTCAAGCTCATACTCTGATATGCCCAGGCATAATAATAATAATAATAATAATAATAATAATAATAATAATAATTTTTATTTCTACCCCACCCTCCCCAGCCAAAACCGGGCTCAGGGCAGCTAATACCAGGTATAAAAACAATTAATTAAAATACAACTTAAAAACAAGATTAAGTACAACATTAAAATGCAGCCTCATTTCAGTAGAAACTCAAATCAAAAACTTTTTGGGGATGAAAATGTCAAATCTTCACCAAGGCTAACTATCCAGACTGGTTCTACGTGGGCCAGAAAAAAGCCAGGGAAGTTCCGTCACAGAGAAAGGAAAAAGGAAAGGGAGGAAGGGGATCAAGTTGATTCCAAGCCAAAGGCCAGGCAGAACAACTCTGTCTTACAGGCCCCGCGGACGGAAATCAGATCCCGCAGGGCCCTGGTCTCATGAGACAGAGCGTTCCACCAGGACGGGGCCAGTGTTGAAAAGGCCCTGGCTCTGGTTGAGACTAATCTGACTTCCTTAGGGCCCGGGACCTCTGGGGTGTTGTTATTTATGGACCTTAAGGTCCTCCACGGGGCATATCGGGAGAGGCGGTCCCGTAAGTACGAGGGTCCTAGGCCGTGAATCCAATGAAGGGGAGGGAGGCCTTCAGGTGCCAACTCCCAGATCTGAGTGGGAGGCTGCTTCCAGAGAGCGGGGCCAAGTGAAGGCACCTAGGCATCAAATCTTGACTCACTGATTCTGCATATCAGGAAAGAAGCCAGCCCTGTCTGTGCTGAGGGAGAGCTGCATGGTACTTCGCAGGAGGATTAGACAATTTCATGGAGTAGATGGCTATCGGAGGCTACTAGGAAGGAGGGCCATGCACCACTTCCAGCAGGTTTTCCTTGCGTTCTTAACCTAAGCACTTTCTGTTGAGGCAAACCTACCCTGCCCTGCTTCACCCGAGGGTGACTTTTTGCCACACACACACACACACACACACAGAGCTCTCCAAATGGGCAGCATTAGGGTCCCCACCCCCCACGACTCACCTCATCTATGTTTCTGAGCCATTTGCTGATGTTTTCAAAGCTTTTGGCATTGGTGATGTCATACACTAGCATGATTCCCATGGCACCTCGGTAGTAGGAGGTGGTGATGGTGTGAAACCGTTCCTGCCCTGCTGTGTCCCTGTGGAGAGAAGCAGAGAAACATGCAGCACTGCAGCAGCAGCAGCAGCAGCAGCCAAGCTCCAAGGGGGAAGCACAGAATGGGCCCACAAAGGGCCTTCAGCACTTGAGGCTCTACTGCCCTTGAGAAGCAATAGCGGTTTCATGACACCCGTTTTGTGATTTTTCAACTGGCAACGTATCACAAATCATAATGTGTGTTAGAGCTGGGCGATTTATCATTCAAAACGGGTTTCAAGTCCATACTGGCTTCATGATTTTTGACCTGGCGAGATATGATGTGTGTGCAAGCGCTCTGCAAAAACCACAATGTGGGGAAAACCGTGAATAATAATAATAATAATAATAATAATAATAATAATAATAATAATAATAATAATTTATTATTTATACGCTGCCCATCTGGCTGGGTTCCCCCAGCCACTCTGGTCGGCTTCCAACAGAACACTAAAATACAATAACCTATTAAACATGAAAAGCTTCCCTAAACAGGGCTGCCTTCAGATGTTTCCTAAAAGTTTGGTAGTTATTTTTTTTTTTACATCCGAAGGGAGGGCGTTCCACAGGGCGGGTGCTACCACCAAAAAGGCCCTCGGAGCTGGACCTGAGTGTCTGGGCAGAACAATGGAGGTGGAGACGCTCCTTCAGGTACACTGTACCGAGGCCATTTAGGGCTTTAAAAGTCAGTACCAACACTTTTAATTGTGCTTGGAAACGTACTGGGAGCCAGTGTAGGTATTTCAAGAGAGGTGTTATGTGGTCTCGGCGGCCGCTTCCAGTCACCAGTCTATACTGGAAACCAGCCAATGCCTTGACATAGCTCCACCCTTTATTTCAGACACTGTGGTATATCAGTATATTGCGATGTTTAGCTGCTGATATAGCATGATGTCGAAAACCAGCCCTAGCCCTCATTACCGTTTGAGTCCGCACAGGATACTTCCCCACCGCCCTCTGCCCAATAGATGCCAGACAGCATGACAATAAAGGCCCCCACTCACCACGGCAGAATCTCATCACCCAGCTGTAATGCTTCGTAGGAAACCTGCCAAGCACAGCCATGAGAATTCCCAGCGGCAGGTCCGCTGTGCCCACCTGTGCTGGCTTAGCTCTGGGGCCGTCTCTCCTTGAGCAACCCAAGGCATTTCTAGGCCAGGTGTGGAGGAAGAACAGAGTGCTTTAACCTCCGTCTTTCAGACCACTGACTCGCCTATGATGACCAGGCAAGTGCTAGTGTATTCACCTGCCTGTGGACAGGATGCAGGTAGGCTGCACCAAATGCTTGTCTGTTTAGGTCAAAGGCAGACTTTGGGGCTGCAGAAGAATTGCCTGCAAATGCCTTAGTTGCAAGATCATTCAGCTTTCCTCCAGTCCTGTTTGACGGTCTCTCTCTCCCTGCTGTGGCTGATCTCTTCTCATTGTGTTGTCTTCCTCAATTAGCCACAGGGCACATACTGAATGTTATTTATGTTACATTCTGTCTAGCTAATCGACCCTTTTCACTGCAGTTATGAGAATCACAGAGCACTTCTTGACATTGCCAAAGCATCTCACCCCCCCTTTTTCGCATCAACATACCCCCCCCAAATTCTGAAGTGCCACTTACCATATCTGCAGTTTGATCTTCTTTCCTTGCAGTTCAACTGTTTTGATCTTGAAATCTATCCCTAATATATAAAAGAAACAACAGAAGTCATGACATGCCCAGAAAAACTATACCGAAAAGTGCAGTTATGTAAGATCCATCATCAAGCCCCCCAACCTCCACTATAGAAAAATCTTGAAACCTTGCTTCTATACCTGTCACAAATCACCAGTCCATATAGCCTACAAATAGCCTTACATTTTAGTCAATCTCCTGGCCATTCCGGCTAACATGGCATTTGGTGCTTCAAGATACAAAGCGATTTCACTAGTGCCTATAGTTGATTCCAAGTTATACTGAAATGGAGTTGTCTTTTTGCAGATTCCTCCAAGTCATTAAGCTGTGCGTAAGTGCAGTTCAATAACACCTACAGCACACAGCAACTTCCGGATTAAAGAGTAGGTGAAGTCTCTTCACCCAGGCTTCTCATAAGGCACATGAGGAGGTGTGGTCTGTATTTTTTACTGTGCTGTCATACAGTTAAGGTGCTCTGTTGCGAATGTTAGTTTATGCGACCTGACAGTTACGTATGCGTTTTTGATTTATTATGTGACCCACCCTGGGGCTGGGAAAGAAATTTAATACAGGACATAAAGACTCTCCCTCTGTGAATACTTCCGTAAGAAGTGAGTTTCTGAACATGCGTAAACAGGGCTACAGGCAGCCCAGGTAGCACCAGGGTCTGAAGCTAAGGCCTATGCACCATGGTCTCTCTTGAAGTGTAGTCCTTCTGAGGAACAGCAAAATGCTCTTCTTTTTAGAGTCTTTGGGATTCTGATTCATGGCTGACTTTTCCTAATTTTTTGATTATGTTGACTTTCTTCTGCATCGCTTGTTGAGAGTTAATCTGAAAGTTTTCACAGTTTCTGCTCTGTTATTATGTTCATTATAGGTGGGTGTATTTAATTTACTGTAAGCTGCTTTGCAGGTTCAGAACAAAAGGTTGGAAGGGAGGAGAGGAAACAAAAATTTGTCCTATTATTGTATTTTCAATTTGAGGTCAATCTCATTCATCCTGGTCCTCTGCCTCTCCGGGATTATCTTAAAGTTTCATCAACAACAAATTTTTAAAATGGTAAACAAAGGAAGCCACCAATTTCTCAGGCAATTCATATTTGCATTTAAGCACAGCACCGTAATGTTAATTGTCTGCTGTCCAAATAGACTTGCAAAGCACCCACAAAAAGATTCGTGCATATGCTGTTTGAGAACTTCTATAAAAGGGTGGTTTAATAATGATAACAATCAATAATTATGTGTGTTCAAAAGGAACGTATATGTTCCGCTCACAAGGGTGTGGGATGCCGCAGCTGCATCCCAGTCAGGTACCAGGATTAAGGGCCTGGCATTCATCATTCAACATGTGGCATCATGAGAGACGAACCTAAATCAGGAGCACTATAGTTATGCTTACTTCAGCTCTCACACAGTACCCTTCCTACAATCCAGAATTACAGCCAACACAAGATTTTGCAAAAGCTTCCTGTTAGAAAAATGCCCACATTGGTCTTAAACCAAAACTTGAACCTTCTCAGAATCTGAGAGCACTACAAGCAAATGTCAAAGCTACACTCAGATGAGCATAGCAGTTACTGGGAATAGATAAAATATTGTGAAATCTTAATGAACCGAAACATGATCTTGGAGCTGCAGCAGAAGCAACACCAAGGCGAACAAACTTTCATACTATGGAAAACAAGTCCAGGGCCTTCTCAATATGGGAAGTCCAGCATGTGAAGATACCTTTTACATATAATGATAACAATTTATTATTTATACCCCACCCAAAATGTAAGCTTTTAAGTGGAGACAGCTAACATATCCTCTAGGAAATGTTTCATAACTTCAGACATGTTTGCTGAGGTTAATATGAAATACACGTCATGGAAACAATTTTAAGTTGAATTTGAATTAAATCCATGTTTCCCCTTGATTTAATCCATGATTTTATCTGGAGGACTTTCAAACAGCCAAGTGTTCAGCTCCCCAGGTGGCTTACAGAGATGAGTCAAGACAGCCCCTGCCTTCAGCCTTGCAACCTAAAGGGTGCGATGACAAAAGGAACAGGAGGTTGGGAAGGGTGGAGGGAAAGGGCAACTGGGGCACTGTGTCCACAGAGTCCATGCAATAACCGGAGGAAGCAAAGCAGAGTTCAAGGAGAGGAGCAGGAGGAGTGGAAAATTATTGAGCAGCAGCTCAGCTTCCCATCTTCCCTCTGCTACGACTTGATGAAGCAGCTGCTGCTGCAGCCAAGCAACTGCTGGTGGAAGGAGGAAACAGAGGTGGGTTTTTTTTTTCTTTCTTTCTTGGAGCAAGATGGGAGTTCCTCCACCTCTATTGCAACACTGGAAGTGAGACAGCATCACTGGGACAGAGGTGTGGAGGACTCCCTGGTCCTGAATAGGGCAACTGTGAGGACCAGGTGCGCAGCCTGGGAGTCATTCTGGACTCACAGCTGTCCATGGAGGCGCAGGTCAGTTCTGTGTCAAGGGCAGCTGTTTATCAGCTCCATCTGGTACGCAGCATGAGCCCCTCCCTGCCCGCAGACTGTCTCGCCAGAGTGGTGCATGCTTTGGTTATCTCCCACTTGGACTACTGCAATGCGCTCTATGTGGGGCTACCTTGGAAGGTGACCCGGAAACTGCAACTAATCCAGAATACGGCAGCTAGACTGGTGACTGGGAGCAGCCACCAAGACCATATAACACCGGTCTTGAAAGACCTACATTGGCTCCCAGTACGTTTCCAAGCACAATTCAAAGTGTTGGTGCTGACCTTCAAAGCCCTAAATGGCCTCGGTCCAATATATCTGAAGGAGCGTCTCCACCCCCATCGTTCTGCCCGGACACTGAGGTCCAGCGCTGAGGGCCTTCTGGCGGTTCCCTCACTGTAAGAAGCCAAGTTACAGGGAACCAGGCAGAGGGCCTTTTCGGTGGTGGCACCCGCCCTGTGGAACACCCTCCCACCAGATGTCAAAGAGAACAACAACTACCAGATTTATAGATGGCATCTGAAGGCAGCCCTGTTTAGGGAAGCTTTTAATGTTTGATGCATTACTGTATTTTAATATTGTGTTGGAAGCTGCCCAGAGTGGCTGGAGAAACACAGCCAGATGGGCGGGGAATAAATAAATTATTATTATTATTATTATTATTATTATTATTATTATTATTATTATTATTATTATGCCCCCTCGCCCCACCCTCCATTCTTGCATGATCTATAGAACAGAAGACGGAATTTTCTCTCTGAGGCTGATTGTATTTTGGTGAGCAACTTTCCCCCTTTCTCCCCCCAAAATGCTCAGCATCTTTGGCCTGAACCCCTTAAAAACTGAGACTTTCCTCCCTAAAAAAAACTCAACAACTTTCCCCTGAACCCCCATCCGATCACTGCCAGTTTTTTTATTCTGTCAGTAGATCGCAGTCTCTTAGGAGTTGGAAATCCAGAGCAGGCAGTCACAAGCTGAACAGCCATTCCAGTACCCTCACTCACCCCTGCTCCAAACCAAGACCAACTTCGCCTCAAGTCTCAGTCAAACTTACAGGGTTTCAGAAAATATGAATCACTACATGACGTTCAGGAGCAGCTCATGCACAATACAAGGGATTCTGCACTGTGGTTAGGAGAGCAGGAAGTGTGCACATACACACAGTGTGTGCCAATGAGGAAAACAGGCTAGGAAGTAAGGATGCATAGCAACATTTCTGTGCCGTTCCTTGTGCACAAGAAGGGGCCGGCAGGAGACTCACGGCGACCCTGATGCTTATAGCACAACAAAAACATACATTCAGAAGGAATACTAAGGGGGAATTCCCAAGAACAGAGCCTCCTGGTGGCCCACCTGAGAGGTGGGAGAGAAGGCAGGAAGGAAACAGAGGGAAGGGATGGAGTTCCCTGAAAGGGACCCTCTGGCTGCTGGAACCCTGAACAGTTGCCAGTAATCTCTGCAGAACAACAGCAACTTATTGCTCTTCCTCACAGCATCTCACACCTATAGAATAAAGGATGCCTAACATGAGTTCCTTCCAGTTCTAGCCTAAATGAATGTCTCCAAAGCCTCGAGCACCACCTCACGTGACCCTCATTTCTCTTTCTACAAACTCAGTAGCAACGGTGTCACAACCAACCTTCACTAGTTTTGCCAGCAAAGACAAAGGTGATTTTTTTTTGGCAGTGGGGAGAGCCCACTTTCCCCAGCCCTATGTCTCCATAAAATCTGGGGACAACTCAGCTAGGGATTGGCATTGCATTCTTTTTGTTTCTGTAGTCTTCCTCACAGCACCTAAGTAAAATTAGATTACTTCTGTCCTCCAACTTGGCGGATTTTTCGTTGTGCCTGCTCTATTGTGTGTGGAGGGGGAGACTGCAGGGTTGAGCTACAAGAAACTCGAGCAGTGGTTCCCAAACGTTTCCCTCCCTCCAGACTTGAAAACTGCAGATGTTTTTGGTCGACAACATTATGATTTTTCTACACTCTAACCCAGGGGTCGGCAAGGCTTACCTTGCCTGGGCTGGCTCACTGCCGCGGAGCCCCGTTCGTGGGCCGGATCGCGCACCCGTGATTTCTGGCGTCTGTGCAGACATGATTTCCAGCACTGTGAAAGCAAGTCCCCGCGCTGGTTTAGCATAGCGCGTGGGGACTTGCCGAACAAGTGGCTCAGCTCATAGGCCAGTAAAATGACCCCCGTGGGCTGCTTGTGGCCCACGGGCCTTAGGCTGCCAACACCTGCTCTAACCACTAGGCCACACTGGCTTTGCTGAACAGGTATTTCTACAAGAGCAGAAGGGTTACCTTTATTACTCAGGCCTCACGCACAGCTACTACCAGAAGAAGACAGACCAGTCACCCGATGCTTTTCAGTACCAAGAAGAAGAAAAAGCTGGAGGAAGCACCTAATGGAATAATGATCCTCTAACTAGCTGGTACTGGGGACAATGAAACCGTCTCAGAAGTGACATCTTAGAAGACACTCATCTTCTCTAAATTATGCACAGAGACAGCCACAGTTATAGGTTAAGTAGGTTTCTGCAGATCTTTTCATCTAGATGCTAGCAAGGGAAGTTATTGAGTGATATCCAACATTAGTGATACTCAGAATAGACTCCAACAAAAGCAATGGACTTAGGAAGTTAAGCTTGTTGATTTCAATGGGTCTAGTACAAGTATGAGTTAATTGGAGTCCTCCAATGTGTATTTAGTTGCATATGCCACACCTAGCATATCTGTTCTGAACCACACCCAAGCCCAGAAGGCTGGCTGAATGCTACTGAAAACCAATTGCTGGGAATTGCCAGTGGGCAGACTGCTGCTGCGGTGCTCATATCCTCCTTTAGGGTTTCCCAGAAGAGGCATCTGGCTGGCTGGCCACTGTGAGAACAGACTGCTGGACTAGACGGGGCACTGGCCTGATCCAGGAGTAAGCTCTTCTTATGCTCTTCCTAGCAGAAAGAGCAAGGCCACTATGCATTCACAAGAAAGATATAACAGAGAGATTTGCAGGACTGGGTGCAAGGCAAGAAGGGATTCCAGTGCTGTCCAACTGACATGTCACCAAGTAGCTATTATTTCTCTTGTCCAATGAAATGTGGAAACGAAAATATACTTACACCACCAGTAGCATGAAAGCTGGCAAGTATTTAGCAGACCTAAAACTATTCTCCCACCTTCACAGTTTCTCAAGCATGGTTCAAGAGGGAACCGGCTGTTCAAAGGCCTGGAAACGATGCCTTATGAGGAACGGCTAAGGGAGCTGGGCATGTTTAGCCTGGAGAAGAGGAGGTTAAGGGGTGATATGATAGCCACGTTCAAATATATAAAAGGATGTCACATAGAGGAGGGAGAAAGGTTGTTTTCTGCTGCTCCAGAGAAGCGGACACGGAGCAATGGTTCCAAACTACAAGAAAAAAGATTCCACCTAAACATTAGGAAGAACTTCCTGACAGTAAGAGCTGGTCGACAGTGGAATTTGCTGCCAAGGAGTGTGGTGGAGTCTCCTTCTTTGGAGGTCTTTAAGCAGAGGCTTGACAACCATATGTCAGGAGTGCTCTGATGGTGTTTCCGGCTTGGCAGGGGGTTGGACTCGAGGGCCCTTGTGGTCTCTTCCAACTCTATGATTCTATGATTCCTACCGGTAGTTTTAACTCCTTCTTCTGCCTCTGCCTCTTAGGACTGCAAAGAAGGCCAGCTGGCAGCCCTGATCCAAGCATTCTGGCCTGGGGGAAAAGGAGAGCCGGCCAGCTCTAACCTAAGGCAGAACAATGGTACAGACTAAAGAGAGACGCAGATCAGCTCCACTGAGATGCCATCTTCGGAACTGTTACGTGGCACCACTGAAACAGCACAAATTATAGCACTGCTCTGGGGCGATGCACAAGTTTATTTGAACATTGCAAACCACGCCTAACAAGGATGTCTTCTCAGGAAGGCATTTACTCATTCTTTACTCTGAACAGAACAGAATCCTTCTCATGTCTGGACAAGTGCGGTAGAAGACAGAATGCCATGAGACCACTGGCTACGTTTGGGCTCAGCCTTTTAGTTCTCCTAAAGGGACTTGTACTCTGGCTTTAGAAGCTAGACCCTGGAAGCTGTAGGGATTCCAGGGAGGAAAAACAAGAGCCCATGCAAGACTGGTCAGTCTGCCCTCATATATGTGTCAGGGGGGGGGGGGGGGAGTGCTATTAAAAAGGAAGTATTCTGAAAGATGAATCAGATAAAACATGGCCTTCCACCCCAGGAGGGCAAAAATTACCGTATTTTTTGCTCTATAAGACGCACTTTCCCCCTCCTAAAAACGAAGGGGAAATGTGTGCGTGTCTTATGGAGCGAATGCAGGCTTTGCAGCTTTCGCTGAAGCCAGGAGAGGTGCTGTGTAGATTTCCCTCTCTGCGCAGCACCCCTTCAGCGAAGCGGGAGGAGAAACAGAGCCCCTTCCATTTCTCCTCCCGCTTTGCTGGAGAGGCGCTGAGCAGAGAGGGAGAGAATATTTTTTTCCTTGTTCTCCTCCTCTAAAACTAGGTGCGTCTTATAGAGCAGAAAATACGATACTAACCTAAGGCAGGGGTGGCTAACCCAAAGCTTGGATCCAGCTCCTTTCCCCAGGGCCCCCCGTCATTTGGGGTGTCTTTTAAAAAAAGTATCCAAAGAATTTAAAACCTTGCAACAACTTTTGATCTGGCTAATTTAAAAGGGGCAATTTCCACACTCATGTACAGAAACTGGAAGAGTGGGGAAGCTGATCTAGCTTTATTCTACCCACTTCAGTGAATAATTGGGGGTGGGGGAGGATCATGGAAATAAAATTGGAATTGTAGAGTGGAAGGGACTCCTAGGGTCATTTAAAGGTAAAGGGGTAAAGGGACCCCTGACCATTAGGTCCAGTCGTGACCAACTCTGGGGTTGCGGCGCTCATCTCGCTTTACAGGCTGAGGGAGCTGGCATTTGTCCACAGACAGCTTCCGGGTCATGTGGCCAGCAGGACTAAGCCGCTTCTGGCAAACCAGAGCAGCGCATGGAAATGCCATTTACCTTCCCGCCAGAGCGGTACCTATTTATCTACTTGCAGTTTGACGTGCTTTCGAACTGCTAGGTTGGCAGGAGCTGGGACCGAGCAACGGGAGCTCACCCCGTCATTGCGGGGATTCGAACTGCCGACCTTCTGATCGGCAAGTCCTAGGCTCTGTGGTTTAACCCACAGCGCCACCTGGGTCATCTAGTCCACCCATAATCACAACATTCCACAGAGTCACAACATTCCAGAAACAAGCTCTAAAAAACAAGACCTCAACATGAATCCAAACACACTGCGAGCCACACAGAATATTCACAGCTGAAACAATGCCCCGCTTATCATTCACTTCATGTCTAACATAGTAAACAGCTCCCATTTAGAATACCTGCAACAAGAATTGCCTCAAGGAGAAGCTGCCTCAATGCCAGATTCAGATGACGCCCAACTTGAAGAGCTGATTCAAACTGGAATTCTCCCATCTATGTCCCTTTACAGAATCAGCCAAGAGGAAGATACCTTCCCAGGTTGTCTCGGAAGAACTCCACAACAGAACTCTCAATGTTAGCGAGTCAATCCAAACGGAGGATAAACATTAAATTATCCTTAAACAATTAAACACGAGAGATTTAACGGATGTGATACCTTTGGCAAGATCTTTTTCTCCTCCCAGGGTCCATCAAAGAAGCACGAGCATTAATCAAAGTAAAAGAAAAAAACGAGTTTCGACATTGATTCTATGCACGCTTACTGTAAAAATAGCTGCTTCCAAGTCCACTGCCACATTCACTACCGCCAGCAATCTAAACTGTTGGTGCCAGAGGTTCAAGGTAACCACTTGCATAAATCTATAAACCTGGTTTCTAAAATCAATAAGAGTTACTTATCACTGGCCATTAAATGCACACCCATTCAGGGCTGGTACAGGAGAGGCCCCCAAGCTTCCCAGCTTTAGCAAAATGCCTAAGAAGCTACCCCAGAGCTGGGCAACAACCACCAAGAGCCCTCTGACCAAACCTTCACATTCAAGCTGATGGCACACTTAGGAGCAGCTCTCGGGACACAGGAGAAACTTCAGGGGAGGGCGGGAAATTTCTCCAGTGCTTCATTTTTCTGCGACAATTAAAATTTTATGGAACATTTAAAAAAAAACCAACAACCCACAGTTCCAGTTACAGATAGGTAGCCGTGTTGGTCTGCCATAGTCAAAACAAAAAAAAAATTCCTTCCAGTAGCACCTTAAAGACCAACTAAGTTAGTTCTTGGTATGAGCTTTCGTGTGCATGCACACGAAAGCTCATACCAAGAACTAACTTAGTTGGTCTTTAAGGTGCTACTGGAAGGAATTTTTTTTTTGTTTCAACAACCCACAATTTGCTTTAGGGTAGATAAAAATAAATTATTTAAAAGTAATAATAATAATAATAATAATAATAATAATCATAATAATCATAATCATAATAATTTTTTTAAAAAATTTAAATCGGATTTTAAAATAAAATGCTTTTGGAGGAAAAATCTTTCTATAAATATAGTTTTCTATTTAAGTTACATTATAGTCCTAAGTCCATCAGGAAATAAGGATTTGTTTTAAGTTTTTCATGTGTGCTAAAACTCAGTCTCTTTTTTTAAATTGTTTAACCACATCAGTTAACAAACATGGATACATATGCTATAATGTTATTGTTTTAGTCAAATAAATTGTTTAAATTGTTATTAAGGAAATGATTATTTTTCTCCTTCCAATAAAGTACAGCAGAAAAGCTGTCCAAATATAAACAGTTAACTTATCAAACCACAATAATTTCATAATCATCTGTTTTATGTATTTCTAATAGTATAACCAAATCAGTCATTTTTATATAACTGCAAAAACTACTCTGAAAATTTATTATTCCAAAAATGAAACCTTCATCTGGTTGCAAATATGCAAGAATGAGTCTTTCTGTAAAAAAATGATTTAAATCAAGTCTTACTGACTAGTGATTTAAATTGATTGGATTTAAATCGATTCCACCCTGTTTAGGAGTAATTTAAGAATGGAACTCATTATGCAAAGGGTGAGGTTACCTTTGGAAGAGGTAGTTTTCAAGATCGCAGTTACTTTCCCTGATAGCTGTGAATAGAGCTTCCATCTTCAGGATTAAAAACGAAAAAAATTCCTTCCAGTAGCACCTTAAAGACTAAGTTAGTTCTTGGTATGAGCTTTCGTGTGCATGCACACTTCTTCAGGAGTAGTTTGTCTCCAGCACCTGATAACCAGAAGTGAATAGGAGGCCACTGTCTCCACCTCCTCAGGGTCTCTTTCTTAGGACCACTGCTGGGAACAGACTTCTGGATGAGACGGCCCTTAGATTTCATGCACAAAGACATTTCTCACATTTTTATGCTCAAACAGCTTAGGCATTTGGTGGTCCAGAACTGCCCATCAATATCTTCCTGAAACTTTGCAGATCCTCCAGCAGCTATAGGATTTAACTCACTTTTCTACTGTGCAAATGAAGGCATCTCCCCACTTCTACGCATTCTACTCACGCACAACCGCACATATGTGCGGCACCGGGAAATAAATAAATAAAATCCTGACAGGAAATGGCAGGAGAGAGTTGGAGAGTCCTCGTGGCTCACAAGGAGACCCTCCCAGGAACGCAAAGAGGACGTCAGTGAGGGTGGAGGAAGCCCCCAAAAGACCTGAGGCACAGCAGGGCTTTGTTTAGGCTGCTCAGCCTCCCCGCCTAACAGCTGATGTACGGGGTAGGGCAGTTGCCGCTTTCCCATATGTCTTCCGGGCTTCAGCCGGGCCCACAGCTTCAACTCTAGTTGAACAGAGTTGTGTGGAAAGAGAGCTGGAGATCAGGGACACATAAGCATTTAGGGGCTTTCAAGAGGGTGCTTCCCCACTTTGTGTGATTTCACTTAAGCGTGCAGTGGCCAGAACGTAACCCCCCGCATAAGCAGGGTGAAACCTCTATAAACTTTTAACGTGACCGATGCTACTGCCGCAATATACCGCTTTTTGCAGAAGTCTTAACAAAAAGCACAATTGCAACGAACCGTTCCAGAAAGAGATAAGCTTTGCACAGGGCCCAAGAACACCACTCACAGACGACGGTGCATCGGTTCCCATGGTCAAGAGAGGGAGGGCCCGAGAACATCCAAGCACAGCAAAAGGCGCCAAGGTCACCTTAGCGCGAAGAGCTAGAAAAGTTAACAGTTTGTCACAAAAACTGTAATGCTATCTGCTCAGCTTGAACACACTTGGCATTGGTCTCAGCAGCTGCCAATGAAGCAACACCCTTGCCAAGACTTCTAACTTTGCAAGTAAATGGATAGGGATCCCTTGAAAATCACTATTAATTCAGATTACGAAAACTGGAAGAGAGACTCCTTCCTCTCCCAACACATCCCCAGCACAGTCACTAAAGGCTTGTTCTATGCCTGTAGCTTCGATATTTACATTGGGGACAAAGAGTCCATCAAACTCTCCCAGGTATGACCAATCAATCAGTAGAGCAGGATGAGACTCGTAAATCTCAGGGCCGTGGGTTGGAGCCCCACGTTGGGTAAAAGATTCCTGCATAGCAGGGGGTTGGACTAGAGAGCCAGTGTGGTGTAGTGGTTCAGAGCGGTGGACTCGTAATCTGGTGAACCGGGTTCGATTCCCCGCTCCTCCACCTGCAGCTGCTGGGTGACCTTGGGCCAGTCAAACTTCTCTGAAGTCTCTCAGCCCCACTCACCTCACAGAGTGTTTGTTGGGGGGGAGGAAGGGAAAGGAGAATGTTAGCCGCTTTGAGACTCCTTCGGGTAGTGATAAAGCGGGATATCAAATCCAAACTCTTTTTCTAGATCAGAGTTTCCTAAACTTGGGTCTCCAGCTGTTTTTGGACTACAACTTCCATCATCCCTAGCTAGCAGGACCAGTGGTCAGGGATCCTGCAAGGCATGAGCCCTTCCACTAAGCCACGGCCCTTCCTATAAGACAGAATAAACCTTGGTGGGGGGTTTCGGGTGGGGGGACAACAAGAGGTTTACTGCAATGGCACGGCTGTGACTCTCACAACTCTGGTGGGTTGTGTCCTCAATGGTTATTTTCCATCAAAACTGTACAACTCTTCCCCCCTTAATTACTAAGAGATCTGGAAAAGGAAACCAAGGACTTAGTCACGTTTTCTATATTGCCACATCAATGTTCAAGTTTGCAGTGAACGGTAAAACGCTCAAACATATCAAGGTAACTTCTAAATAGTATCTGACTGTCAAATATAGCAACACAAATCTTATTTAGATTTATGCTAACTGTGCCTTTCTTTGTGATAAGAACTTTCAGTTGTTTTAGATTTATAATTTTTATGCCACTTAATATTTAAGGGGCTCTATTGATGAACCCAAAAAACAAATTTAAATGCTGGCTTATTCTGCATTCTAGCAGAGGATGAGAAATCCTGCAATTTATCATCCAGAGAATAATTTAACATACTCCCAAAACTCAGAATACACCATATTACCCATTAAATTTAACAAGAGGGTTCAATCAGATCTTGCAAGATAAGTAAATGAAAGCACTGAAATGCAAGTGTCACTGTGATCAGAAAGAGCTCTTGGCCTCTTCAACAATTCTACCTTTTGTATTCCCATTCTTCCACTCCAAAAGAGCTAACAACCATTTCTCGGTTTTCACAGTCTCTTTCAACATTTCACAAAATGTATGCTGCAAAGGGCTAGCATTCTTTGAGCCATTTTGATGGTTGCTCCCAAAATTTCCTTTCAAGACACCAAAGGGAACTCAACTGTCCATGCCTGTAAGGATTTGAGATGCAAGAGGTGGCAGTTGGTATTTATTGACGATTAAACAAGATGAATTCACTGTAAAAAACGAAACAGTGTACCGTATTTTCCGCTCTATAAGACGCACCACACTACAAGACGCACCTAGTTTTGGGAGGAGGAAAACAAGAAAAAAAAAATTCTGAATCTCAGAAGCCAGAACAGCAAGAGGGATCACTGCACAGTGAAAGCAGCAATCCCTCTCACTGTTCTAGCTTCTGCGATAGCTGCGCAGCCTGCATTCGCTCCATAAAATGCACATACATTTCCTCTACCTTTTTAGGAGGGAAAAAGTGAGTCTTATAGAGCAAAAAATATGGTACTTCAAGGGGTCATGGCCTGCCTGAGTGAAATGTGATTTATACATTTTAAAAGGAATCATATTCTCTGAATATCATCATTCCTGTTCCTGTAAATGATTAGCTATTTTGGGAGGCCAGAGAGAAGTGTCAAGAGTTGTTTTGAACAGAATGAACAGAGGACAAGGACAAGGTTTGAACAAAGCTTTTGCTACTTGGGCAAGGAGTTTGAACCACTCTGGTGTCCAGAACCGTTCCCCACTTACTGGCTGCTGTAACAGATCTGGTGCCTTGCTGAGCTTCACATCCAGCCAGGGAGTAGCAGGGAGTGCAAAGGAAAACAGAACAGTGGGAAGGCTGTTCCTGGCAAATTCTGTGTCCTCTACCTCCTACCACACACAGAATTGCTGGAGCTGGCAGCTATTTGGGACCAGGATGAAACAGAGCCGCACCCATACAACACGGTGGTCAGTATCAAGGATGCCTGCGATCACACATTTCCCAATCTGACCTGATCGGGGCTTTTTTTTCTTTCAGCCGAAGTACAGTTCCAGCTCCTCTCAGATGAGCGCCATTGTGGGCCAGCATCTCCCCTTGCCCATTTCTTGCCTTTATGCCCAAAACGGACATTTTGAGTCAAAACGGAAGCTGGCCAGTGTGTACAAGTCTACACTTTTCCTTAAGCTTTCCAGCCAAGTCTCTACATTGCACACATGTGTGTTTGTGCCAGGCCCTTCTGAGCTGCCCATGCCATCCGTCCGAATCTAAGGAGGTGGGGGCGCATTTATTTGACCTGCACAAGAACCAGGGGCGACCCCCCAATCAGCTTGCCATGGTTTTTAGCACCTCCGCAGGCAGTTAAAGCAGCTGTTGTCAGACTGGCATCTGTTCAGGGCTGACCAGAGTCGCCCAGCGATTTATTGTAACAAACTCATGGTGAGTTCAAGCACCTATTTTTCTTGGAAAAGAACACTGGACCTTACAGAACAAAATGTCATATGAGCAAGGAAACCGAGAGAGGAAAAATAAGAATACTGACGGATGTTGAGCTACAGCTGTTGAGACTTTGGTCTGATTCAGAGAATCTCCCAACGCCTGAAAGATCAGGGAATGAGTCGCAAAAAGTCTCAGGTTGTGCAATCTCACTTCCCACTCTCCCTCCTTTGCATATGAGGAAAGTGAAAGCATCCACCAGCCAGTGCCAACTCTTTAAGGACTGTGGTTTGCTCCAACCAATTCAGATTAGCTAAAACAAGCCAGGATATTAAACCATGGCCACCTACATTAGGTTTAGGAAACTGTCTGAACTGGGCCACTGTCGGGAAGAGCACATTCAGATCTGAGCATTTTGGAGGCATCAATCCTTGACCATACAGGATGCCCAAAGCTGAAAAAAAGGACAACAGCATTTTTCTGAAGATTAAGACCTTAAATGTATCACATCTAGGACCACAAACTCCCACAGATATTCAGTTTGCCTGGTGGTTAACTCTGGAGCACTGCTGCTGTTGAAAGAACTGTTCTTTCCAGCCAGGCGCTCTGGACATTAAGGATATGGATATGGCTCCTTTTTGGCTGCACAGCTATCCTATTTCATCACATTCCCTCTCGGGACAGTTTTTATACACACAGGCAGCCTCTCTCAAAGTTGCTGCAACACATTTAATAGGCTCAATATCCATTCTAATACTTTCTCTCTCTGTCTCTCGTGTGTGTGTGTGTATGTGTGTGTGTGTGTGTGTGTGTGTGTGTGTGTGTGTGTGTGTGAGAGAGAGAGAGAGAGAGAGAGAGAGAGAGAGAAACCTTAGATACAGCTCCATATCATGTGAACCTGCAAAGCCAGTAGGATACCAGCAAGGAGTAGTAAAGTGCAGAAGTCCCAAGTAGTTCAGCCAACCCAGGAGATCTCTGTCACAGGCCAGCTGAAATAATTTTTGAATGGCAAGCTAGTCAAGTGACAGACCTGGTGTGTTTTACCAGCTGTCAACAAGGAGCGCTTGCACCATGCTAAGCACACAGGAAGTTGATATCTACCCCTAAATGTCCCAGGACCATGTGCATGTCCCATGGCAAATGAACCCCAGAAGTGCTCCACGAAAGCATCACCTGCACTTTCGAACAGCCAGCTGCCAATCAAATTAAACCCGTGACAGATGGAGCAGAGTGGGAAGAGAGGATTCTCAGAAGCTCCCTCTAACATTGGTAAACCAAATGCCGCAATTAACACACAAATACATAAGCACAACTTAGAGCGTTATTCTGCATGTAGTGCAATAGAGCTTTCTTGGAGAACTTTAAATGTCACATCTTGCCTTTGAAGACAAATGCTCTGCCCTATTCAGGGAAGTTATGATGACTTGGGGATTTTCACACTGGAGGCTATTTATAGTATTCCTAGCTAGGGTACTGAAGTCATCGGCCCTCCCCTCAGCAATTTACTTTTCAAATAGAAGCTGGACCACAACTAAAAATAACAAAGTGTCCTAAATTATTGGCAAGCTGAAAGGTGTGCCATGACACTGCCAAAAGCACTATGCCCTTATTTTTGAAGATCCAACGTTGCCCAGAAGTAGAAATGCATCTTAATCATTGTGCAAGATCAATAAACTAGAAAGCGTAGGAACTCAGCAGTTGCTGAATATGGTAAGCCTGTTCTGAATTTTGCTCAACCTGGGAATGAACAAATCTGTCAAGACTTGTTTAAGAGCCATCACACAAAGCCTGAAGAACCAAAGTATGGGGGGCGGGGAGTGTCCTGGATTTACCTACTGGCAGGTAGACGGCAGCAAGCCACACAAATGTTTAGCTGAGTAATGTTTGATAATCCAGCTGTGTGTCTTGCAGAAAAGTTGCTACTGTATGTATGGCTGCTACAGAGAGAGTGTTCTTCTAGGCTTAGTAATAAGAAGCTTCACTGCAGGCCTTCAGCATTTGAATAGCATACCTTTAATGTTTGTCAGATTGATGGTCCCATCTCTATGAAAAAGATTCAGATTTGTTCATGCCCACACAAACCTGTTAGCCATCTGTAGCCCAAAAAGCAGGCGTGGGGGCCTTTGTAAACCAACTTCCATGCTTCAGAATCTCCTTTGTGTGACTATTTGACACAAGCAACCTTGCAAATGACTGTTTATAAGCCTGAGCTGACACAAAGCTACAACTAGAAAGACTGAACATAAAAAATTACAGTTCAATTTTAGAACAGTGAAGCCAGATGTCTGCAGAGCAACCGCCAGCTATAAACAGTACCTAAATTAAGCCCACAGAGCAAGAAAAAATGCCAGCTACTGTACATCTCATGAAGTCGGCTCTTTCAATACCAGTTCTGCCAGTTTTAAGGTGCCACAAGGCTCTTGCTTCCACTGCAACAGTTGTTAAGAACTATTTCCCACATTATTATTTCCAGTGTGGTGTAGGGCTTGAATCCCCACTCTGCCGTGTCACTGGGCAACCTTGGGACATTCACTGCCACTCAGCCTAACCTACCTCTCAATGCTGTTGTGAAGACAAAATTGGGAGGAGAACTATGTCTGCCACCTTGAGCCCCTTGGAGTAAGGTGGGATAGAAATGTAATAAAATAAAATAATAAAATTATATTTTTTAATGCAAATGTAAAATAAGTGTGAACATGCTTATCCTAATCAAGGCGCAATAACCTGTAGCTCCCTGTTCAGACAATTCCATGTTGACATCTGTACAGTGTGCGAAACAACTCTAGGATGTCTGACCTTCAGAACTCAGATAAAATATTCCACCACCACAGACAAGTGTTTACGGAGTAATCATATCTTCATAACACACAGGCAACCTGATAAGAGACATCAAATATTAACTATTATTACTCATGCAAACTGAGTATAATCCTGTGCAACTCTGATCAATTAAATCTTAGAGAGGGAGAAACCTCCTCAAGGGAAGTGATCTGGGATTCACAAATGATGATCTTCTACCTTTCCCTGCTGTTTACATTTAAACCTGGAGTTATGAGTGGACAAGGTCACATAGAATAGTAGCACAAATCCCATCTTTCCAGTTTATGTCAGGAGAACAACTGAAGTGTGTAACTATGCTGCTCAGCAAGTACAGTAGTACCTCGGGTTAAGTACTTAATTCGTTCCGGAGGTCCGTTCTTTACCTGAAACTGTTCTTAACCTGAAGCACCGCTTTAGCTAATGGGGCTTCCCGCTATCGCCGCACCGCGATTTCTGTTCTTATCCTGAAGCAAAGTTCTTAACCTGAAGCACTATTTCTGAGTTAGCGGAACCTGAAGCGTATGTAACCCAAGGTACCACTGTACTTGAACTACTGCGCAAAGCCTTATAATCACAGCTCAATCTATCCTAAACAGCAACTAAGGGTCCAACAATTTGTAGACTGAAGTGTATCAACTTTTGTCTCTAGGAACCACCCAGGAAGCCGAAGGAAGAGAAACAGCAAGCGACAGAAACATCCTGGTGGGCAGCCGCTATTTGTGCTTGCCCTCTTCAAATACAGGCTTTTAAAAGGGTGTTGAAATCCTCTCTTCACTCCTGCCTTTCCTTAAGACTGCTAATGACTTGTGAAATTCAGAGCAGGTTTTTCATAATAACTGTACACCTATCTGATGCATCTAATGCACGTTTCTTACGTACATTGCTTTGGGAGGGTTTGGCCTTAAAAAGCGGATTAATACTTTGAATAGAAGACAGACAGATTGCCACCTACTCTATGGTAAAACTGACTGCTGTGTTTTAATATAAAATGTTTTGTTCAGTTTGTATGAAAAGCAGTGTATGGAAATATTAAACCAAGATCACGTAGCTGTAACTAGCAGGTACCTGGCAGTTTATTGCTGAGAGGCACTCCTGCCCTGTCCAGGAACTACCATGAAACCTCTGCTTGTAACTTGAGATCTTGGGTGAAATGAGTTCGCATAATAAGGGAAGCAAAGCATGTGAAACTGTTGATCTTCAGAGATTGCAAAATAATTAAATTGAACCCATGTCAGAATAATGTGAAGCAAAAATATCCTATCCGCAGGAAAAATTGCAAGTATCTTCATGAGAGGCTGGGCGAGAGAGAAATAAACAGGTTTAGGGCACCTGGGACTTCATTTCCTGAATCAGAATTTTCAACATTATTAACAGTGATTTAGAAATCCCCTTCTAAATCACCATCTCAAGGCCACTTTCATATAAAACAAATCCGGTTAAAACAAGACTAAAACCCTAACAAGGGCAGATAATGCATTGTGTCTTGAGTTCAGCCCATTAAGGACCCCAAATTTCATGCCAAAAGCAAGCCCTTAGGGATTCCGATAAAGGCTTCCTCTCCTCCAACACACAAACCTCCTCAACCCTGAGGAATTCTAAAAAAAACAGGTGGGAGCATCTGCATAATTTATATAGGCCAGTGTTAACGCTTCCTGTACTAAGTTTTCCATCTACAGTGCATACACACAGCCTGGGTATAGCTCAAAGCATACAGCAGGATTTATGTTGGCTCAAGCCACACCTATCTACTATAGCAATGTTAAGACATCAAACAAAGCAAAATGCAGGCAGCAGTTGTCTCCAAGATAATGTTTCTTTGGTCTCTGATAAGTCCTCCGTGCCCATTCCCAGCCTGACAGTCTCCATCGCCTTAAGAGTACAGCAAACTCAGCACTGAAAAAAAAAATCCTAAAATATTCCTCACGTTTATACTACTCTGTGCTGAAATCAACACCATCTCTTTGAAAGCACTTCTAGAATTTCACCCCTCTGAAGATAAGAAATTGACAGTCAATATTCATAGTCAGCTATTCCTCCATTTGAGGCACAATAGCTGGAAGCAGATACAGATAATAGCATAAAATGTGATACGCCGAAGGATAAAAGACTCCATGAGCAAAGAGTAGCCTCAGCACTAGGGGGTGTGGTATGAGTAAGAGCCCTCAGGCCGATGCTGAGGTCACTCCAAGAAGTCAGCCTGGTGTTTTGGAAGATGCAGCGGTGGATGGGCAGGTGCCAAAGATACCAAGGGGCAAGAGTGAGGGGAACAAAACAGCGCAGGGCTGCAAAGGAATCAAAGGCTGCTGCCAAAGGAGGCAGATAGCAGTGCAAGCCAAAGCATTAGGAGCATTCCTCCGGCCAGCGCCTCCCATTCAGAAAACAAAGCTGGACAAATATAATCCTGCTGTGCATCCAGAGTGACAGGCGGGGCTGCTATGACCAGGGCAGGGAGCCCGCATGGCAAAGCAGACACACTATAGGAAGACTACCAGGGCCAAGCAGTAGCAAGCACTCAGATGGGGGGGAGGGGGAGTAGATACAGCACAAGGAACAAAAGATGACGCTGGGAGGCTGACAGCTATGGGGCAGGATGGGGAGGGTGGTCCTGCAGGCAGGGTGGAAGGGGAGCAAGTGGGGAGGTGGGGGGGGGGGAGAGCCCACCTTTCCAGGATGGTGGGAGGTGGGTGGGTTGGATGCACGGGGAGGAAGACACGGGGAGGAGGAGAGCCCACCTTTCCAGGGTGGGGAGGGTGGTCCTGCAGGCAGGGTGGAAGGGGAGCAAGTGGGGAGGTGGGGGGGGGAGAGCCCACCTTTCCAGGATGGTGGGAGGTGGGTGGGTTGGATGCACGGGGAGGAAGACACGGGGAGGAGGAGAGCCCACCTTTCCAGGGTGGGGAGGGTGGTCCTGCAGGCAGGGTGGAAGGGGAGCAAGTGGGGAGAGCCCACCTTTCCAGGATGGAGGGAGGGGAGGGGCACGAGGAGGAAGACACAGGGGTAAGGTGGGGGGGGTAGAGAAGGGGTGTCATCCAGGGGAGCCACGAAGCGGGATCAGGCCCAAGGGGGCCCCCCCAGTCCCAGCACCCTGCTCCCCCCAGGCAGATGCCCCCAGCAACTGTGCCCGTGGCCAAGGGTCGGGGGGGTTGGAGGGGCCATGACCCCGGAGGCTACGGGGAGGGGGCTCCCCCTCCCCCCCCCTCCTCACCGATGGTGGAGATGAAGGTGGTGTTGAAGGCGTCGTCGGAGAAGCGGAAGAGCACGCAGGTCTTGCCCACGCCCGAGTCGCCGATCAGCAGCAGCTTGAAGAGCAGGTCGTAGGTTTTCTTCGCCATGGGGGCCCCCCCGCCGCGCCGCGCGCCCCTCCCTCGCCAGGCTCCGCCTCAAGAGGCCTCCCTCCCGCCCGCCCGCCCGCCCGCCCGGACCCCCCTCACGGGCACCGCCGCCCTCGCTCGCTCGCTCGCTCGCTCGCCTCTCGGACTCTCCCTCAGGGCCCCGGCGGCGCTCGGGAGGCACAAAATGGCTGCTCAGGCAGCGGCGGCGGCGGCCGGGATGGGCGAGTCTGGGCGGAGCGGGCGGCGGCGGCGGCGGCGGCGCGAGGGCCCTCCTGGTCGGGGGCGGCGGCTTCTCCTCAAGGGGCGGCGGCGGCGGCGGCGGCAGCGCCCGGCTTCATACCCTCCCTCAGAAACGCCCGCGCGCGCGCGCTCCGGAGGCGAAGAAGAGGAGCAGGCCGCACGCAGCACGCACGGGCCGACTGACTGACTGACGGGCGGGCGGGCGGACTGGGCGGAGGCGCCGTGTGCGCAGGCGCGGGCCGGGCGGGAGCGCGCACGCCGCCGGGCCTCTCCCTGCCTTTCTTTGCCTGCCCAGGCGCCGGAGGGGGCGGGGCTGCGCGCTGACGTCGACGCCGCCGCCGCAGGATGTCGGAGGGCAAGGCCGGCGCGCGCCCTCTCGCTGGCTCGCCTCACCCGCCGGAGCTCGGGCGCATGCGCGCAGGCCGACCCCCTCCCCTCGGCTCGCCCAAGAGGTCCTTATACGCGTGCGCGGGGAGGGAAGGGCTCACGCACGCACGAACCGTACGTAACGCTGCGCTGGGCGCCTCCAATGGGAGAGCGGCGAAGTGACGCCAGCGGCCACGCGAGCTCGCGGATCTGAGGGAGAAGGGAGGGGAAGTGGGCGGGGCGTCGGGCGCTCCCTGTTCCCTCACTTTGTCTCGCGCGCGCATGCGCCCCCGTAAAAAGGCCGGTTTTCGAAAACATGAGGCGAAGAAGCCCCGCCCATGTCCCTCCCGGATTGGCTGAGACTCCTGGATCGCGGTTGGCCAGCTGCGGGCAACTCCGGGAGCCGCGGGGATGACGTCAAGCGGAGGAATGAGGAGTGGGCATGCGCAGAGCGAGACGGAGTTCTCACGCCGCGGGAGGGTTGGCTGCGCTCATTATGCAATTAGCACATATATGTAAATTATATGTAAATTATATTTTTTGCATATATGCAAATTAGATGTGCCAACAAAGGTCCGTGTAGTTCAAGCTCTGGTTTTCCCAGTAGTGATGTATGGAAGTGAGAGCTGGACCATAAAGAAGGCTGATCGCCCAAGAATGGATGCTTTTGAATTCTGGTGCTGGAGGAGACTCTTGAGAGTCCCATGGACTGCAAGAAGATCCAACCTCTCCATTCTGAAGGAAATCAGCCCCGAGTGCTCACTGGAAGGACAGATTCTGAAGCTGAGGCTCCAAGACTTTGGCCACCTCATGAGAAGAGAAGACTCCCTGGAAAAGACCCTGATGTTTGGAAAGATGGAGGGCAGAAGGAGAAGGGGACAGCAGAGGACGAGATGGTGGGACAGTGTTCTCGAAGCTACCAGCATGAGGGAGGCAGGGGAAGACAGGAGGGCCTGGCGTGCTCTGGTCCAGGGGGTCACGAAGAGGCTGACACGACTAAACAACTACAAATTAGAAACTCAGACTCGTGGTGCTGCAAGACCCTTGCACGCTTGGCATGAAACCTGAACTCAGCCCCATTAAGTAGCAAATTGAAATCAATTGATTTTTAAAATACTTTTAGTGTGTATCCATTTTATTGCATTTCTGTTTTCATTAAGCAACATATTGCTGGGAGGGGAGCTCCGCCTGCCTCCCTAGTGCTGAGCCTGGCTCAGTATCAGATTCATAGAACTGTAGAGTTGGAAGGGACCCCAAAGGGCATCTAGTCCAGCCCCCCCGGCAGGAATCTCAGCTGAACCACACAGGACAGGTGCTTTAAAAGTTCCAAGGAACCTGGGAGTCCATTCCACTGTTGAAAGTTCTTCCTGATGTTTAGTCTTGAATCTCCTTTCCTGTAACTTGAAGCCATGGGTTCGAGTCCTACCCTCCAGAGCAGGAGACGACAAACCTGTTCTCTCTCCCACTTGACAGTCCTTGAGATATTTGAAGATGGCTCTCATATGTCCTCTCAGTCTCCTCTTTTCCAGGCTAAACATACCCAACCTCTTCAACCGTTCCTCACAAGGCTCAGTTTCCAGACCATTGATGCTCTTGGTTGCACCTTCCAGTTTGTCAATATCCTTAAATTGTGGTGCCCAGAACTGGACACAGTATTCCAGGTGTTTTCTGACAAAGGCAGAATAGAGTGGAACTATTCCTTCCCTTGATTTGAACATGAAATTGATGTTGATGCAGCCAAAAATAACATTAGCTTTTTTCGCTGCTGCATCACACTGTTGACTCATGTAAAGCTTAAGTTCTACTAAGACCTTTAGATCTTTTTCACATGCACTACCAGCTGGCCAGGTGTCACCGGCTCCCTCAGCCTGAAGCGAGAGGAGCACCACATCCCATAGTCGCCTTTGACTGGGCTTAACCGTCCAGGGGTCCTTTACCTTTACCCCCATCTTATATTTGTGTAGTTGGTTATTCCTGCCTAAGTGCAAAATCTTACATTTGTCCCTGTTGAAATTCATTTTCTACGGTTTCCCCCTGCTCTCCAATCTGCTCAAGGTCATTTTGAATCCTGATTCTGTCTTCTGTGTCATCTGCAAATTTGCTAAGCATCCCCTCAATTCCCACATCCAAGTCATTTATAAAGATGTTGAACAATGACGGGCCCAGGACCTTGCGACACCCCACTTGTCCTGTTATTCCAGGATGGCAAGGAACCATTAATAAGTATTCTTTAGGTTCGCTCAGTCAGCCCGCTACAAATCTACCTAGTAGTTACCTCATCCAGCCACATTTTACCAGCTTCTCCGCGATCATTTCATGGGGGACTTTGTCAAAAGCCTTACCGAAATCATGATACAATACGTCCACAGCATTCTCCTGATCCAGCAAGCTTATAATTCTGGTCAAAAATAAAGAAATGAGCATCGTCTGGCATGACTTGCTTTTGAGAAACCTAGGATGTTTCCTGAAGGAGTGAGTTCCATAGTCTGAGGCTGCTGGACAATAGCATGGATGATATACCCACAACATCCATTCTCTCCCTTCCTTGACTGCACACCAGGGACAAAATTTTCATCCAGCTCCTGGTTTGTGCCTTCCGAACCGTCTCCGCCTACATACAGAATATGTAATGGACTTGTTGGAACATGAGTCCCTGGTTTGGTTACGTGTCGCTTTTTTATATTTTAGAACGCTGAGCTATGAATCAGGAACTCCCTGGTTCGAAACTCACCCAAAGCTCAACAATGGCCCACCTACAAATATGTCCGGATACTTCAGTCTTTAAATGTGGCAACAGGTCCTCTCTCCTGCCTTCAGCCCTCCACCACAACTGAGATTCCTGCATTACAGTGAATTGGGCTAGATCAGCCTTTCTCAACCGGTGGGTCTCCAGATGTTGAACTACAACTCCCATCATCCCTAGCTAGCAAGCTAGCAAATAAATAAAATATTATTATTATTATTTATTATCATCTCAGGATTGTCTGATGTTTTATTGTATTTTTAGTATTTTGTTGGAAGCCACCCAGAGTGGCTGGGGAAACCCAGCCAGATGGGTGGGGTATAAATATATTATTATTATTATTAGTCAGGGTCAGCCACTGTGAGAACAGGATGCTGGACTAGATGGGCCATAGGCCTGATCCAGAAGGATCTCCTTATGTTCGTATATGCTACATATGATTATTATTGCTTCCAAGAAGACGTGTGCTCTAGCAGTACACTGCAATGCCTCCCTGGAAGCTGCTTCCCTCTCCCTAAGTCACATTGCAAAATAACTGTTCCCGACACCCATAGATTTTTGCAAGAGGCCTCATTACCCAAGCTTGGCTTCTTGCCCGTCTCCTGGGATCCTCGTTCTGCCTCTTTTCTGATGCTCTTGGGCAGAACTTTCCTCGGCGCTGGGTGATTTTGGTGCCCAGGAATGTGATGCTGTCGCCCATGTAGCCCAAGTGTTTTTCCAGCTCAGCAGGTTATCTGTGTGTCAGGGAGACGCTCCTGGCTTTTGTCTTGTTTTTGGGTTTTGACACAGACTCTGCATGAGCAGATCACAGCATTCCTGCTAAGGGGATTAAAGAGTTTAAAAGTGCACTCTGTCAGCAAAATGGTATTTATGAAGGGAGAATCTACCTTACAAAAAGCGGCATGTTAAAATGTCCCAGGCTGACCTCAGAGTATTTCATGCTTTACAAAAACAACAAGGAATCTTGTGGGCATCTTAAAAGGCTAGGAATCTTCTTCTGGTGCAAGTTTTGTGGGCTGCAGCCTATTTCATCAGGTGTGCGGTTATCCTAAGTTGCATATGTGGTTGGCAGGGGAGGACTGTACAATGGGGTAGGAAGGAAAGGAAATTCAGGAAAGTACAGAGAGTGATAATTACATGATTAGCAGTGGCCGCAGACACACGAAAAGGCTGGTTGTGTTGATAACACAGACATTGTGGCATTGGTAAGCCCAGGGGTACTCAAACTTTTTCAGCGGGGAGCCGGTCCACTGTCCATCAGATCTTGTGGGGGGCTGGAGTATATTGGGGGGGTATAATAATAAGAAGAAGAATTTATTATTTATACCCCACCCATCTGGTTGGTTTTCCCAGCCACTCTGTGTGGCTTCCAACAGAATATTTAACCTATTAAACATTAAAAGCTTCCCTAAAGAGGGCTGCCTTCAGATGTCTTCTAAAAGTCTGGCAGTTGTTTTTGTCTTTGACATCTGGTGGGAGGGTGTTCCACAGGGCAGGCGCCACCACCAAGAAGGCCCTCCGCCTGGTTCCCTGTAACTTCACTTCTTGCAGGGAGGGAACCGCCAGAAGGCCCTCGGCGCTGGACCTCAGTGTCCGGCAGAACAATGGAGGTGGAGACGCTTCTTCAGATATACTGGACCGAGGCCATTTAGGGCTTTGAAGGTCAGCACCAACCCTTTGAATTGTGCTCGGAAATGTACTGGGAGCCAGTGTAGGTCTCGCCCCCCCCCTCACAGATTGTCTCTTAATACTTGATTGAAATTTTCTTTCAAGATCAAATCAATCTTATTTTGATGCTTTCTCTCAGGGCCCCTGAAAGGCGTGGGGCCCTTAGTCTGGTACTTACTCTGCCTGTTTGGTAACTAACCTGGCACTGCAGAGACCTTCTGCCTGGGATGGAGATGCTGAGCTTCCGAAACATGACCCCAGGTCAGTGCCACGGTCCACGCCATCCGTCCGATTAGGCGCACTGAGTCGTGGAGCCCATTGAAAAGGCAGAAGGGGGGGGTGGGTTGGATGCTGCAACCGGTCAATTATTCAACAGCCTTTTTGTTCCCCTGATGCTAATTTCTGCCCATGCAGAGAGCTGCACTCTGCCAGCTGCTGCATCCCACAGCTGACCTTGAGGCCACCTTCCCAGCCGCCACGGATATACCCAGGAAGTGGGGAATGGGGGGAGGTGTCGTGGGCACAAGGAGACCCTTTCTCTCCTGCAGCCCACATCTTCTCAGGCCCAGGACTTTGAAGCAGAGAAAATGCACCAATCAATGGAAGGCAGGGAGGCCCGTCATCAAAACATAGCTCATTCCTCCTTGACCGAGAATTCCAGGCCAATTCCTCAAAGGATGAGGAAGAGCTGGAAAAGGTTCAGGAAAGGGCAACCGGAGGGCCCTTGTGATGCTGTTTGTTGTTGCTGATTGTGCTTGCTGTAATGCCAAGATGGTGTCTCAGGAGTGCCAGAACTGCCACGTTGACTGCCAAGCTGCTGTGAACCGAATGATTAACCTGGAGCTCTATGCTAGTTAAGGGACGCGGGTGGCGCTTTGGGTTAAACCACAGAGCCTAGGACTTGCTGATCAGAAGGTCGGCGGTTCGAATCCCCGCGATGGGGTGAGCTCCCGTTGCTCAGTCCCTGCTCCTGCCCACCTAGCAGTTCGAAAGCACATCAAAGTGCAAGTAGATAAATAGGTACCACTCCGGCGGGAAGGTCAACGGCATTTCTGCGTGCTGCTCTGGTTCGCCAGAAGCGTCTTAGTCCTGCTGGCCACATGACCCGGAAGCTGTACGCCGGCTCCATCGGCCAATAAAGCAAGATGAGCGCCACAACCCCAGAGTCGGCCACGACTGGACCTAATGGTCAGGGGTCTCTTTCCTTAACCTATGCTAGCTATGTCTACTTGTCCATGTCCTACCACTTTGACCGTGATGATGTTGCCTTGCACCACATGGCTAAGTTCCTGAAAGAGCAATCCCAAGAAGAGAGGAGCATGCAGAGAAGTTCCTGCAGTACCAGAACAAGCGGGGAGGACGCATCCTGCTGAAGGACATCAAGAAGCCAGAGAAGAATGAGTGGGGAAGCAGCCTGGGCACCCTGCAGTCTGCCCTGGAGCTGGAGAAGGTGGTGAACCAGGCCTTGCTGGATCTTCACAATCTTGCAACAGAGAAGGGAGACCCTCATCTGTGTGACTTCCTGGAGGCGGAATACCTGGAAGAGCAGGTGAAGGCCATCAAGCTGCTTGGAGACCACCTCACAAACCTAAGACGCCTTGTGGTACCCCAGAATGGCATGGAAGATTACCTCTTTGACAAGCTCACCTTGGGAGAGAGCAGCTGTGCAGCATCTTAAAATGTTATAGCATATGATGGTGTTAAAAATAAGAAAAACAAGGACGCCAGCCAGGAATACCAGAGCAAAACAGGAGCCAGTGGGCTTGGTCTTGATTGAAGACTGTCCAACAGGACTCCCACCTGCCACCAGGTGAAACAAGATGGAAGCCCCAAACAAAAGAGCCCCCAAACTTTTATTAGCTGCTAATCCCCATGTTACATGCCCCCCAAACTACATCACTCATACATCACTTATACATCATGAAAGGGGAGGTCTGGTGGCCGTAACCTGAGCATCCTGGACCCTGCCCCATGGTTCCCCTTGCCCTCCACCAAACACCCATCAAGTGTAACAAAAAAGATCTTTACATTTCCCTGTTTCCCAGCCAAGTTCATCCCACCCTTTTGTCTTCATCTGGGTTTGTTATTTCTGGAATGGCTACCTGTCTGGCACTCAGGTATCAGGAGGCCAGGAATTATCCCTCAGGCAGAGGGGCTGCTGAGGAGCTGAGCTCACGTGTCTATAGGAATTTCTGAAGTTTTCCCAGTGAGCCAGTACATAGATACATTTATCAGTGAATTCTTACATTTGGTATCGTGCAGCAAAGGCCCTTTGAATAGATAGGAAGAAACTGTGATGAAGTGTTTTGTGGGGACAAATCACAAAAGTCACAAAAGTGGCTGTGCTGATTTTGGTAGTGGGCTGCATGTGCATGACATCTGCTGGAGGGGCAAACCTGTCCCCCATACATAAATTCTTGCAACAGCAAGAATTCTCCGTCTCATGACTTCTCCTCACACCTTTTCGCCATGTGCGTCCCTTCCCACAGCTCTTTCCCTCCCTCCCTCCTCACTTTCTCCCAGGGAGCAGAAGGAAGACTTGAAAGGGGCCTTTGTACTCCAGAAAGCAAATACGGTCCCATTGTCCCTTCCTTCCCCTCCACTGCTGCCATCGCTGCACATCCAGTGAGCAGCAGCAGCAGCAGCAGGACAGAATATCAGGAATGGATGAAGCATCACCGGTGCCACTTGTTTATGGCCTCGGGACGGGTCACAGGTTGTTCAGAGCAGGTGTGAACCCCTGGAGGCATCAGCGAGGAAGAGGTGGGTGAGGCAGCAGGCAGGCAGCCGTTCCTGGATTGGGGCTAGAAATCTCAGATTAGCCAGCATGTAAAATCAGAATTAGCTGGACCATAAAGAAGGCTGATCGCCAAAGAATGGATGCTTTTGAATTCTGGTGCTGGAGGAGACTCTGGAGAGTCCCATGGACTGCAAGAAGATCAGACCTCTCCATTCTGAAGGAAATCAGCCCTGAGTGCTCCCTGGAAGGACAGATCCTGAAGCTGAGGCTCCAAGACTTTGGCCACCTCATGAGAAGAGAAGACTCCCTGGAAAAGACCCTGATGTTGGGAAAGACAGAGGGCACAAGGAGAAGGGGACGACAGAGGACGAGATGGTGGGACAGTGTTCTCGAAGCTACCAGCATGAGGGAGGCAGTGGAAGACAGGACGGCCTGACGTGCTCTGGTCCAGGGGGTCACGAAGAGTCGGACACGACTAAACGACTAAACAACAACAAAATCAGAATCAGCCTTGGGGAGTGAATGTGGGCCCCCAGGCCTCTCTCTCTATGGCCCCTGAGATTCTGCCCGGGCCACACCTCCACCCTAGGCCACGCCTCCCAAGAGCCCTGCTCCACCCACCTTCCTCAAGGGGGTTGCTGCCTGCCTGGGCTGTCTCCTTAAGCTCTGGCCATGGCTCTGGTTTTTCTTTGGCGTGTTGCATAGAAACCAGGGTTGTAAAGACTGCAGAGAGAATAATTGGGTGCACTCTTCCCACCTTGGATCAAATCTACGCTTCCAGGTGCCATAAGAAAGCTGCAGAGACAGCGCAGGATAGTGCCCACCCCGGAAACGATCTCTTTCAGCTTTTGCCTTCTGGAAGAAGGTCCAGGGTTATAAAGACCGGGACTAGTCGCCTGAGAAACAGTTTCTATCCAAATGTGATTTTGGTTTTAAACGCAGCGTAAGGTAGTCTCTATGGGAGTATATTGTATTTAATTATGGGGTATCAGAGTTTTTAGGGGGCAAACCAGGCTGGGGTAGCAGGTTTGTTGGTTTCTGAATGTCTGATGTAGATTTTCAATTTCATTGTTCTGTATGGGAAAATGACAATAAAGATTATCGTATCGATTATTGTATCGTATCGTAACCTCAGGTTGAGTGCGCAAAGGTAAAGGTGACATGTGCTGAGAACACTTTTGCCTCTTGCCCTGGCAAGCCAGAAGGTTGCCCGATGGCGAATGTGGCTTCTGCTAAGAACAGCTGTTGGGAGGAAGGCGAGTGGGTAGGCAAAGGGGCATGAGGACCCTTCAGCTCTGGCCTGCGTGGAAAGGAGACCCTCTTGCTGCTTCCCTGGGGGTCCTGGCAGGCCTGTGAAAGGAGTTGGTGGAGGTGCTCAGAGCCCATCCAAGGGCCACAGAAGAAGTGCTGCAGGATCAGGCCAGTGGCCCACCTAGTCCAGCATCCTGTCAGGATTCGAACACAAGAGCAGCTCTCCCCTCCTGTGGTTTCCAGCAGCTGGGATTCAGAAGCATCGCTGCCTCTGACCATGGAGGGAGAGCAGAGCCATCTTGGCTAGTTAGCCACTGGCAGCCCTCTCCTCCTCCGTGAATGTGCCCAATCCTCTTTTAAAGCCATCCAAGTTGGTGTCAGCCACAGTCTCCTGTGGCAAGGAGTTCCATAGTTTAACTGGCCTAGATGATGACATTGTCAGGGGTCTGGGGAAGGCGCTTCACTGCCCCTCAGCTGTCCTACACCTGAGAAGGTGGCGACTCTCCAGAATTTCTGGCGTAGCCAAATGGGCCCCAAGCGCAGGCCCCGCAGCCGAGCCCTGTTTCGGAGTGATTCTGGCTGCGTGGATCAGGCTGTAAAAACTGCAGCCGGCACAAAGGAGGCGTCCCTGCTTGTGCAATGCTGGGTGTGCCCAGGGCCGCCTCAGCGTGACTCAGAGTCCTCAGCGAAATGCAAGAGCCAGCCAGCCTGGGATTACTTCCTCCCCCCAGAGCCGGTTTTAGTCCTTGTTTGAAGAAGGCTGATCGCCGAAGAATTGATGCTTTTGAATTATGGTGCTGGAGGAGACTCTTGAGAGTCCCATGGACTGCAAGAAGATCAAACCTCTCCATACTGAAGGAAATCAACCCTGAGTGCTCACTGGAAGGACAGATTGTGAAGCTGAGGCTCCAGTACTTTGGCCACCTCATGAGAAGAGAAGACTCCCTGGAGAAGACCCTGATGTTGGGAAAGATGGAGGGCACAAGGAGAAGGGGACGGCAGAGGACGAGATGGTTGGATAGTGTTTTCGAGGTTACCAGCATGAGTTTGAGCAAACTGCGGGAGGCAGTGGAAGACAGAGGTGCCTGGCGTTCTCTGGTCCATGGGGTCACGAAGAGTCGGACACGACTAAATGACTAAACAACAACAACAGGAGGGAAATCCAGCAGCCCAGCCCAGTAGTAATACAGTGGTACCTCGGGTTAAGTACTTAATTCGTTCTGGAGGTCTGTTCTGATACGGAAGGGGGGGCATGTCTTCTTTACCTTCTTCTTCGCTACAATATATCTATTTATTTCCAATTGTCAATGTCAAAAGGGACTAAAATCTATAAAATTCATAGAAAATCAGCGTGCCAGTTTGCTCAATTACTCTAGGACTCCATCACACCTCCCCTGTCCAGCATAATCCCTCAAGCAAGGTGTCAAGACCCTAATCCTTTCAAATTGCTCTGATCAGCCTTTCCTCCAGGCAATGTCAGGTGGCAGACTATGCATATTTGGGACCATTGTTTTCTCATCCCCAGGAAGTGTTTATCTGCGCATATCTCCAGCTCTGCATATTCCCCCCTCCCTCCTCCATATGTTAATCTGTGTAACCCAACCTCCCTTTAATATATACATGATGTAATCTGTGTAACCAAACCTCTCTTTAATGTATTCATGACGTGTTTTGCACTGTATTCTGGGACATGGAGGGAGTTTCAAAAACTGATGTCACCCCTTTCTCACTGTTCAATCTCGCCTTGAACCTGTTGCGCAATAAACTTGGATCTTCTGCAGTTTGCTCCTGTCTACGGCTGAGCTCATTTTTCCTCCGCAGGGACCCACGGACTTAGTCCGATGAGCTGGGTGGCAGAGCAGCCTCGCACCCAGATTTTAGCCGTAACAGTTCTTAACCTGAAACTGTTCTTTTTTTATAATTAATTTTTATTCAATTTCCAATATGCATTCCATCCATGTTTAACATCCACTTCTAACATCTTATAGACTTCCCTCAGCCTGTCTGACAATTTCCCATATTATCACAATTACTCACATTTCTTAAATTTATATTGCGCTTTAACAATCTTAATCTCATCATATCTTTTAAGCAACATTTCTATCAATCATTTTCAAGGAGCTTCTTGAAAGCCAACAAGCGTTAATTGCTCCTCACATACATTTTTGATATACTCTGTAAATTTATTCCAGTCCTCGGTGAATCTCTGATCGCGTTGGTTCCGAATTTTCCCCGTTAATCTATCCATTTCTGCGTATTCCATCAGTTTCATTCTCCATTCTTCCCTCGTCGGCATTTCTTCCTGTTTCCATTTCTGGGCCATCAAAATTCTAGCTCCCGTCACTGCATACCTAAATAACTTCACATCCTTCTTTTTAATTTCATTCCCTAATATTCCTAATAAAAATGCTTCTGGTTTCTTAACAAAACTATATTTCAACATTTTCTTCATCTCATTATAAATCATTTCCCAGAAACCTTTTACTTTCTTACACTCCCACCACATGTGATAAAATGTTCCTTCTTTTTCCTGACATTTCCAACATTTATTACTGACTTTATACATCTTACCAAGTTTCACTGGTGTTACATACCATCTATAACCTGATGGAAAGTTGCCGCTTTCCCATATGTCCTCCGGGCTTCAGCCGGGGCCACAGCTTCAACTCTACAGTGGTACCTCGGGTTAAGTACTTAATTTGTTCTGGAGGTCTGTTCTTAACCTGAAACTGTTCTTAACCTGAAGACCACTTTAGCTAATGGAGCCTCCTGCCGCCAGAGCACGATTTGTGTTCTCATCCTGAAGCAAAGTTCTTAACCTGAAGCACTGTTTCTGGGTTAGCAGTCTGTAACCTGAAGCGTATGTAACCCAAGGTGCCACTGTAATAATAATAATTTATTATTTATACCCTGCCTTTCTGGCTGAGTTTCCCCAGCTACTCTGGGCGGCTCCCAATCGACTGTTAAAAACAATCCAGCATTGAATATTCAAAACTTCCCTAAACAGGGCTGCCTTCAGATGTCTTTTAAAGAGAAGATAGCTGCTTATTTCCTTCACATCTGATGGGAGGGCATTCCACTGGGTGGGTGCCACCACTGAGAAGGCCCTCTGTCTGTTTCCCTGTAGCCTCGCTTCTCGCAATGAGGGAACTGCCAGAAGGCCCTCGGCGCTGGACTACAAAGAAAGGGCTTCACGGCACAGTACTATGCAATCTCACACACAGACCTAATTCTGATGTTTTCCTGCTTGAAAACACAAAGCCTGTATTCAGCCAGGGACCATTCTGAGAGGGCTGTGCCACATTTTTCATGCTCCAAGCTGCCAGGTGCTGCTGCTGCGCAGCTGCTGCTCCACTTTCTAGGCAGGGAGGGTCTCGGGGGGGGGGGGCAGGAGTTTCTGGCTTCTTGGCAGGAGGTGAAACACCCCCAGGGACTTACTGCCTCTGAACTGTGCTGCTGGCCAATAGAAATGTGCACTGTGTTTTTCTCAGATTGTAAGCCTGTAGGCAGGGGGAACATATCGCTATGATTTTATGTAAGCCGCCCCATCCCATCTGGGAAAATTTTCTGGCCAAAGAGCAGGGCTCAAATGCTCCAAATTGGTGTTTCCCTAAATTTAGGTCTTCATGGAATTGCCCAGAAAATATATTAAATTATTTTTGTATGCCACTATAGCGGCAAGACTGCTGTTAGCTAAAAATTGGAAATCTCAAGAAATCCCAACTGTGGAAGAATGGCAGATGAAGATGTTGGACTTTTTGGAGCTGGCTGACCTGGCCGGAAGAATCCACGACCAGAAAGAAGAGGAATATCAAGAAGACTGGAAGAAATTTAAGGACTATTTGAATAAATATTGTAATATAAATAATTAGAAATTACTTGAAAGCGCCAAATAGGCCTAGGATTAAATTAGGATTTAATTGTGGATTTAGAACAGTAAGAAAAGAGAATAAGATAGTTAATTGATGGAAATAATTTTAGTTTAAGAATGATATTGGAGAGCTGTTACATGAAGATACAATGAAGGGGGGGGGATCTGAGGAAGTCAATTAACAATGTAAGAGAAATTGGGTTTTCAAGGGATATGTGTTTAAGATTTCTTTTTTCTTTTTCTTTTTTAGTACTGTATTGTGTTTTCTTTTGTGTGTTTTCTTTTTTTTCTATGTTATATTTGTTATAATTGTGGAAAATTTAATATATATATTTTTTGAAAAAACCAAACTTGGGTCTTTTGGACTACAACTCCCATTATCCCTAGCTAGCAAGACTAGTGGTCAAGGATAATGGGAATTGTAGTTGGAGACCCAGGTTTAGGGCAACACTGCTCTAAATAACAATAACAACAGTAACAAAACATTTGAGGAGAAGCTCAGAATGCTTTATTCTTTTGTGTGTGTTATTTCTTACTCTGTTAATCCTGTTACAGCTATAGCTGAATAAAATGTTTAAACCATTTGACCTGATCCAGTCTACCTGATCCCTGCCTGTTTCAGATGTTGGAGAGGTGTCAATATATCTCACCAAAAGTTCTACTCTCCTGGACACTGTCCAAGGCAAGGCGACCCAGACATCCTGGCCCCTTAGGTCACTGGGACAATGTAAGAGTCTACACTTACAAATAATCCGCTGCACAAATATAAAATGAGGGAAGCCTGGCTTGCCCACAGCACATGTGAAAAGAACCTAGGGGTCTTAGTAGACCACAAGCTTAACGTGTCAACAGTGTGAAGCAGCAGCTAGAAAAGCAAATGCTATTCTGGGCTGCATCAACAGAACTATAGTTTCCAGATCGAGGGAAGTAAGAGTACCGCTCTATTCTGCCTTGCACAGATCACACCTGGAATACTGGGTGCAGTTCTGGGTGCCACAATTTAAGAAGGATGTTGAGAAGCTGGAAGGTGTGCAGATGAGGGCGACCAAGAGGTTCAAGGGTTTGGAAACCAAGCCTTATGAGGAGTGGTTGAAGGAGCTGGGTATGTGTAGCCTGGAAAAGAAGATACTGAGAAGAGATATGAGAGCCATCTTCAAATATCTCAAGGGCTGTCCCATGGAAGATGGAGCAAGCTTGTTTTCTCCTGATGGAGAAGATGGAGCAAGCTTGTTTTCTCCCGAACCAACAGTTTCAAGTTACAAAAAAAGGAGATTCCAACTAAATAACAGAAAGAACATCCTGGCAGTAAGAACTGCTTGACAGTGGAACCGACTCCCTCAGAAGGTGGTGGTGAACTCTCCTTCCTTGGAAGTTTCTAAGCAGAGATTGGAGTCCCCAAAAAATAAATCCATAGGGTGTCAGGTTGGAGCCCCGCCAAAGAGCGTCCCCACGACTCTGGCGTCAGCGGGAGCGCCTTGCTGCCCAGATTCCCTGGGCGAGGCAGAGAGGCCAGGCAGAGGCGGCGCCAACTGGGTGGCGCTGGGCGGGCAGACCTTGCTATGGACTTTGGTTGGCTGCCTTGGTTGCCCAAGGGGCCTGGTAGGACTTTTGTATCCATTTGGCAAATTGGCACCAGCCTCTTGGTTTTTTCGCCTACCTCGTAGCAATATTTGTCACAACTTTCTGGTTTTGGCAGTTAGGCATTGGAATATGTGTTCTGTATTGGAGGATTGGGAATACGCCATCATCTACCCCTCCTCTTTTGGGTATTCCATTAAAGGAATCCAGTGGTCGCGGATCCTGTCCGGTGCCCTGCTGGTGGCTAGGGCCATGGCACGACCCCCGGTGACTTCATGGGGGAGCTTCCAGTTGTATTTGCATCAACAAGCTCCTCCCATTGGTTGTTAACCCTGATATGACTCCCGGCTGTGCGGGGTGGAGTCTGGTATTGCTCTTTCATCCAATGCCTAAGCCAGTACTACTCACATGCTGTAACCAATAAAAGTTGTGGCCTAATTTCGCGCATTAACCTAAAATAATGTGTCTGTGTGTCTTATTATAATCCTATGCTATTCTAGGCTGTATCAACAGAACTATAGTTTCCAAATCAAGGGAAGTACAGTAAGAGCACCACTCTCTTCTGCCTTAGTCAGGCCCCACCTGGAGTCCTGTGTCCAGTTCTGGGCGCCACAATTTAAGAAGGATGTTGACAAGCTGGGAGGTGTGCAGAGGAGGGAGACCAAGAGGATCAAGGGTCTGGAAACTAAGCCTGATGAGGAGTGGTTGAAGGAGCTGGGTATGTTTAGCCTAGAAAAGAGGAGACTGAGAGGAGATAGGAGAGCCATCTTCAAATATCTCAAGGGCTGTCCCATGGAAGATGGAGCAAGCTTGTTTTCTCCTGATGGGAGAAGATGGAGCAAGCTTGTTTTCTCCCGAACCAACAGTTTCAAGTTCCAAAAAAAGGAGATTCCAACTAAATAACAGAAAGAACATCTTGGCAGTAAGAACTGCTTGACAGTGGAACCGACTCCCTCAGAAGGTGGTGGTGAACTCTCCTTCCTTGGAAGTTTCTAAGCAGAGATTGGAGTCCCCCCAAATTTATAAACCCATAGGGTGCCAGGTCGGAACCCCGCCAAAGAGCGTCCCCACGACTCGGCTCCTTGCTGCCCGGATTCCCGGGCGAGGCGGAGAGGCGGAGACCGTCTCCTGCTGCTGCCCGAGCAGTCTCCGCAGCGGAACCGGGCCTCGGCCCCTGGGCAGGGCTCCTCCGCTGGGCTCTGCGGACGCCTCGGCCCGCCTGGATGGAGCCCCGAGGCGGCAGAAGAGCAGGAGGCTCCGCGGCCGGGAGCGCGACACTGGCACTGACCCGCTGCGGCGGAGACTGCGGGGGCCCCGCGCTGGCCATCCCCTGAGCGCTCGGAGCGTCGCTCATAGCTGTCAACGTTTCCCTTTTTGAAAGGGAAATTCCCTTATTCCGAATAGGATTCCTCGCAAGAAAAGGGAAAAGTTGACAGCTATGGCCTCGCCAAGTGCTGCGCCCATCCGGCCATGCTGGTCAGCTGCGACCTGTACCTCGTGCGCGCCAGTAAGTGCCGGGGCTCCGTGCGGGGCGGGAGACGAGAGAGAAAAAGACCCCCCGGGGGTCAGGATCGGCGCCCGAGACCAGTGCGCTCTTCACACACGCGCATCTCCTTCGACCCCCAGCGCAGACCCGGCTGGCCGTCTTTCGGGGCCCTGGCCTTGGTGCTGAACCCGGGCTGCCCCGCACCCCGACGGCCTTTCTGGCCCTCGGGGTGGGGCGGGGTGGGGAAAGCGGGGTTCTATCTGGCCCCAGCTCTGCCCTGCCCGGCTGCCCCGCGGACAGGAGCGCTGGCTCCGTCGTCGTTGTCGTTTAGTCGTGTCAGCCTCTTCGTGACCCCCTGGACCAGAGCACGCCAGGCCCTCCTGTCTTCCACTGCCTCCCGCAGTTGGGTCAAACTCATGTTTCTAGCTTCGAGAACACTGTCCCACCATCTCGTCCTCTGTCCTCCCCTTCTCCTTGGGCCCTCCATCTTTCCCAACATCAGGGTCTTTCCCAGGGTGTCTTCTCTTCTCAGGAGGTGGCCAAAGTCTTGGAGCCTCAGCTTCAGGATCTGTCCTTCCAGTGAGCACTCAGGGCTGATTTCCTTAAGGATGGAGAGGTTTGATCTTCTTGCAGTCCGTGGGACTCTCAAAAGTCTCCTCCAGCACCAGAATTCAAAAGCATCCATTCTTCGGCGATCAGCCTTCTTTATGGTCCAGCTCTCACTTCCATACATCACTACTGGGAAAACCAGAGCTTGAACTATACGGACCTTTGTTGGCAAGGTGATGTCTCTGCAGAGATATCACCTTGCCGGCTGCGTCACTGGCCGCAAATTCCCTGTGGATCGGGGCAGCAGCGCCACAGCCAAGCCAGGCTCGGGCCCCTCTCGGAGTGCCTCGTTCCCGGCCAAATTTATTAGAGCAAAAGCCTGACTCCAGAGGAGACCACGGATGCCAGCTGCTCTCACGGGCAAGAAGGAGCCTCTGCCCACCTCCGCCTCCTCGGGCAGTGGCAACAGTGGCGTAGCATGGGTTGTCAGCACCCGGGGCAAGGCAAGTAATTTGCGCCCCCAACCCGTGGATTTGCGGGCCTGCCCCCCCTGCACCCCCCACGCTACACCACTGAGTGGCAAAGGTCTTTGGCAGGGGCACCCTGCCCTTGACCCACGAGGAGAAGGGGACTCTGGCCCACTCTGACGCCCAAGGCCCCCCAAACCACCCATCTCCTTCGGTGCACACTTGACCCACGAGAATCCACGGTCACGATCCCCTCCAGTCTGGCCTGCTTTGCCCAGAATCCGGACAGAAACTGGCAACTGTTGCTTCACTTCCAGCTGCCCAAGACAAGGGTCCGGACTCTGCCTCGCTTGGAGGGGGACACCTTTTGACCTCCCCATCCACCCGGGCATTACACACCGCCTTCCACCCCCCAGACTCCCCTACTTGGCGGGGTCCGTCTTGTTAATGCATAATAGCTGACTTTGAGCCGAGGACCCTTTGGAGTGCAGCCCACCTCATTTCCTGGGCTGTAGCACCATCTGCTGTTGAACTTGGCTCATTGCACCAGCGACAAAGTAAAGGTAAAGGGACCCCTGACCATTAGGTCCAGTCGTGGCCAACTCTGGGGTTGCGGCGCTCATTTCGCTTTATTGGCCGAGGGAGCCGGCGTACAGCTTCCGAGTCATGTGGCCAGAATGACTAAGCCGCTTCTGGCGAACCAGAGCAGTGCATGGAAACACCATTTACCTTCCCGCCAGAGCGGTCCCTATTCCATAGAATCATAGAATCCTAGAGTTGGAAGAGACCACAAGGGCCATCGAGTCCAACCCCCTGCCAAGCAGGAAACCCCATCAGAGCACTCCTGACATATGGTTGTCAAGCCTCTGCTTAAAGACCTCCAAAGAAGGAGACTCCACCACACTCCTTGGCAGCAAATTCCACTGTCGAACAGCTCTTACTGTCAGGAAGTTCTTCCTAATGTTTAGGTGGAATCTTCTTTCTTGTAGTTTGGATCCATTGCTCCGTGTCCGCTTCTCTGGAGCAGCAGAAAACAACCTTTCTCCCTCCTCTATGTGACATCCTTTTATATATTTGAACATGGCTATCATATCACCCCTTCACCTCCTCTTCTCCAGGCTAAACACGCCCAGCTCCCTTAGCCGTTCCTCATAAGGCATCGTTTCCAGGCCTTTGACCATTTTGGTTGCCCTCCTCTGGACACGTTCCAGTTTGTCAGTGTCCTTCTTGAACTGTGGTGCCCAGAACTGGACACAGTACTCCAGGTGAGGTCTGACCAGAGCAGAATACAGTGGCACTATTACTTCCCTTGATCTAGATGCTATACTCCTATTGATGCAGCCCAGAATTGCATTGGCTTTTTCAGGTAAAGGGACCCCTGACCATTAGGTCTAGTTGTGGCCGACTCTGGGGTTGCGGTGCTCATCTCACTTTATTGGCCAAGGGAGCCGGTGTACAGCTTCCGGGTCATGTGGCCAGCAGGACTAAGCCGCTTCTGGTGAACCAGAGCAGTGCACAGAAACGCCGTTTACCTTCCCGCCAGAGCGGTACCTATTGATCTCCTTGCACTTTGACGTCCTTTCGAACTGCTAGGTTGGCAGGAGCAGGGATCAAGCAACGTTGCAGGGTCCTAGGCTCTGTGGTTTAACCCACAGCACCACCCGCACCCCTTGCAAATCACCAGTTCTTCCAGGTGATGGCATGGCAGAGGTGAGCACATCCAGCTCTGGCCATAATGCATGGGCAAGTGGCACTGTCAGGCCAGGAGATACAGGGAATGGCAGATGACACCTTTGGCGACCCCTCGTAACCAGGGAAGATGGTCTTCCATGAACACGGTTTTAACAATGAGTCTGTAAGTGACTGTGGAGGCCAATTCTGGACCCACACGTCCTTCCACAGTGGGGACATTGGTTTCCGGACGGGAGTTGATCATGGTGAGGGTTTGCCAAACGTGCCTATTTCTCCCTTTAGTCCTGAGTTCGAGTGTCTTCAAAGCCCAGGACACCTTAGATAAAAGCTGTTCTCCAATTTATGTCTGCAGCTACAGCTGCAAGAATGTTATTTGCCCCCAAATGGAAAGAAGATGTTGCAACAAAAGAAGAATGGATGCTGAAACTAAGGGACTCTGCAGAAATGGCGAAGCTTACTGGAAGAACAAGAAATCAAGTCGCTAAACATTTGTAAAGGAATGGAAATGGTTTATTGAATATTTACAAATAAACTGTAAACAGATTAAGACATTGGCAGGATGATTGTAAAAACCTGCAGTTTCAAAAATAAATATGAGAACAGATGATTAAAAGAATAAGTTAAGATAACTCGGAGCATGCAGAGAATGTGAAAATAGATGCAAGGAACCACAGAAAGAGGGAGAAGGAAATCGAGGTTCGAAATGTTAGAATTATTGTAGAACTATTGTTGTAATGTATATAAATAAAATTAAAAGTAAGATTTTTAAAAGGATCCTGCTTCCTTTGTTTTTTGGAGCTGCTCTGAGGTGCCCCCTCCCCTTCCCCAGGCCTGGAGCGGAGAAGAGGCGCCTTCTCAGTGAGTCTTTGCAGGGGAACAATGTCAAGAACGGCTGCCTGTTAAGGGACCTTTTAGATCAAAGCATTTCCACTGATAAATCTATTAAATGTTTGCAAATGCCCCCCGCTTTAAACACAACTGTACACAAGTAAATGCCATTTCTTTAAGTGGGATTCCTTGGAAGGTGGTGAGCTCTCCGTCACTGGAGGTTTTTTTGATGGCCACCTGCCAGGGATGCTTTAGTTGAGATTCCAGCATTGCAGGGGGCTGGACTAGATGACCCCTGGGATTCCCCCCCCCCAACTCTACAATTCTATGATTCTATAAACAGGATGAAACACTAGCATGGCTGCTGTCAGTCTCAGATGAGTCAACTGCCTCAGTCCATTATTTGTTTGTCTCTTTTGCCTTATTTTATATCTGTTTTTCTGTTTTTCATGTTGTTTTGCAATACAGTGGTACCTTGGGTTAAGTACTTAATTCGTTCCGGAGGTCCGTTCTTAACCTGAAACTGTTCTTAACCTGAAGCACCACTTTAGCTAATGGGGCCTCCCGCTGCCGCTGCACCGCCGAAGCACAATTTCTGTTCTCATCCTGAAGCAAGTTCTTAACCCGAGGTAATATTTCTGGGTTAGCAGAGTCTGTAACCTGAAGCGTATGTAACCTGAGGTACCACTGTACTGAAAACCTCAATAAATATAATAATAATGGTAATAATAAAAAAAATTATTTATACCCCGCCCTCCCCAGCCAGAGCCAGGCTCATGGTGGCTAACACTGATAAAATCACAGTAAAAACATAATAGGGGAAAAAGAGGGGGCGGGGGAACCAATTTAAAATACAGGTTAAAATGCAGTTTAAAATGCAGCCTCATTTTAAAGTAGCTGATAAATCAAGACCATAAGGGGAGGGAAACATAAGGGAAACATTATTACACACACATACAAAAAGCTCAGGTTGTTTTGAAGGGCAGTGCCAATTTGCTTAGAGAAACAGTGGAGGGTGAGGGGCGGGTTTCACCCTCCACCAAGCTGTTTTCCTGACCCAGATCCCCCATGTATTTTGAGTTGGAAAAGCAGCGCAGGAGCGCAGGGTGAGGCCCTCCCTCCCCAGAACCTGCTCTGATCTGCTCCCCCTGCACCCCAATTCCTCCCACATCAGCTGTAAAGTACTGTGATGGCCTGGGACTCAGGCTCGGACTCGGAACCAGAGGAGTCTCAGTCTGCACCGGATCCTTTGCCTCAGGCATCACCTGACCCAAGTCTGGGGCCTGATCCTGAAGAGCCCCAGTCTGCACAGGTTCCCCTGCAACAAGCACCAGCTGGGCCGAAACAGGGGCCCGAGCCTGCCCTGGCTCCAGATGCGGGGGTTACCTCGTTGCCTCCAACTGGGCCATCACCTACAGCTGCTCCAGTACCGGTTGGGTTAGGGGAGGCTGAGGCGGCCTCTGGGTCTAGTAACCCACCAATGTCTCATGAGTTGCAGAGACTGAGATCTGAGAGAAAGAGAGACCTGAGTACTCGCAGGAGGAGTGCTCACCTCCGGGCAAAACAGGGAGGTGAGTCGCCGGGGGATCAGGACCGGCCGTTACCCCGACTAAGATAAAAGGCTGTCGGACCCCGCCCCAGGTTGCGAGAGCAACATTGCTGCTTGTTGGAACCTGCCTGAGACCCTGTGCCTGACCTAGCCTGGTTTCCTGCCTTGACCCTGTCAGACTGACTCCTTGTGGAATCCTTGGATTCGGGACTGGACCTGGACCGCGTTACTTGGGTTACCCCGGGCCCAGCACAAGTACAAAGAAAAAATCTGGGAGTTTCAGCCAGGGAACTTCATTTCTTCACACACACACACACACACACACACAGAGAGAGAGAGAGAGAGAGAGTGTTCTTGTGCAGACAGGATCATCCTTTCTCCTTGCTCTGCATGCTTCACCGTTTGACGAGACTCCTGCGTGTCCCCTGAGCCCAGCCGCTTAAGCAGCCCGTAGATTAACCTTGCCTTTCTTCCCAAACCCTCGCGATCCTCTTCTCTTTTTCTTTCTCTCCCTAATCTCATCCTCCTTTCTCCCAGCAGGCTTAATGCTCCGGAGCCTTATCTGCGATTCCGCTCTTTCTTTTCGCCCCAGCATCATGCGCTCATGCTCCTTCTCTGGGAAGCAGCCAAAACCTGCCCCTTTCTTTCTGCTGACTCAGCCAAGACTTTAAATCGAGCTCTTCTCATCATGCTTATCGATTTCTGCAGCTTACTGGGTTGCCTGGTTTTCCTGCCTCTGTTTCAAGCCACCCCCATCTCTGGCCACCTAATTCCTCCCGGTTTCTCTCGCTTTCTTCTCCCAGCAGCTGTCATGGATGCTTCAGCTGAGATTCCTGCATTGCAGGGGGTTGGTCTAGATGGCCCCTGAGGGCCCCTTCCAACTCTCCAATTCTACGGTTCTGTGTTTTGAGGTTGTACATACCTTCCAACATTTCTCTAATGAAAATAGGGAGTTCCTATTCCATAACAATTTTACTATTTATACCCCACCCATCTGCCTCTCTGCCACTCTTGGTGACTTCATATATATATAACCAAAAAATAGCCAATATCCTCAGAAACCCCAAGGATAAAATCCAGTTGGAAAACCAAGGGATCTATGAAATACCCTGCAAAGTCTGCCCAGCCACGTACATTGGACAAACAAACAGACGAATAAATGCACGTATCGCAGAACACAAGAATGCCGTCAAAAAAGAAGAAAAAACTTCCTCTCTTTTCCAACACATGAAAGAAACAGGACACGAAATTAATTTTGCAGATTCCAAATTGCTCTTTAACACGGAACATCACCACAAGAGAATAATCATGGAAGCCATCGAGATAGAGAAACACCCTCACAACATGAACAAGCGTGACGACACATCCCGCTTGCCAGACATCTGGAAATTAGCCCTCCCCACAAAAACTGACACCAGATCCAGAGGCACACAGAACGCCAACACCAATCAACCACACCAGACCCAAACCCAGACCCTCTCCACAGATGAATTACTGACACCATCCAGTAGCCAATCCATGGTGGCACCTCCGGATGCTGCACCCCCCTGCAATCCCTACACAGATCTGGCTGACACAAGCCACAAAACCACAGCTCGCCCCTATACACGAAGCCAAGCCAAAGCACAACTAAGTGCAATACAGCCATCTTCTCAGGAAAACTCTTCACAAAGTTCAAGAGGTCAAGACACAAAGACTTTAGCAACTAATCCACACCTAATGACCCACCTAAGTGGTACTCAGGATATCACTCAAGAAATCACTCAAGGTATCTCTCAAGTAATTAAGGAACAAAAGAAGAAAAGGCACACTAGCCTGGGAACTTCCTCTCTGCCCAGAACATTGGAGGCTAGACACCACACCCCCTCTACAGTATTTATAGGAACTCAAACATTGAGATCCCGCTCTGTTCCAGTAACAAGAAGCCGAAAGCACCAGCCTGAAGATGACGAGTGAGACCTCGTCGAAACGTCGCCTAGACACCCCAACTTTTACACGGGAAGACACCCGAGGACACCAAAACCTGCATTCCTGTACCCGTGAAAATCTACGAAAGCAAATATATATATATATATACACACACACACACACACACACACACACACACACACACACATACACGGGTTAAGTACTTAATTTGTTCCGGAGGTCCGTTCTTAACCTGAAGCACCAGTTTAGCTAATGGGGCCTCCTGCTGCCGCTGCGCCGCCAGAGCACATTTTTTTTTATATGCTCATTTATTTACAATATACTTATACTTAAGTATGGGGATGCGTGTGGCACTGTGGGTTAAACCACAGAGCCTAGGACTTGCCGATCAGAAGGTCGCCGGTTCGAATCCCCGCGACGGGGTGAGCTCCCATTGCTCAGTCCCAGCTCCTGCCAACCTAGCAGTTCGAAAGCACGTCAAAGTGCAAGTAGATAAATAGGTACCGCTCCGGAGGGAAGGTAAATGGCGTTTTTGTGCGCTGCTCTGGTTTGCCAGAAGTGGCTTAGTCCTGCTGGCCACATGACCTGGAAGCTGTATGCCGGCTCCCTCAGCCAGTAAAGCGAGATGAGCGCCGCAATCCCAGAATCGGCCATGATTGGACCTAATGGTCAGGGGTCCCTTTACCTTTACAGGCATGCTCTGTGGCGGCCACTAAGAGGAGGATGCCATGAGAAATGTGAAGCTGCTGCTGTTACCTCCTCCTTCCTGCCGCCCACCGTCTCCTGTGCACGCAGCCAGCCAGCCAGCCGGGCCTCACGCTCTCTCTGCAGCCAGGTCGAGTTGTTGGTATGGCTATGACCACCAAGCAGGCGCCATGTGATGCGCCCAGTGCTTCACATCACCCGGTGATGGCTACTTGGCAGGGAGTGGGGCGGTGATCAGTGGCGGTGGCAGCAGCAGCAACCCTACAGCACCTGTGTGCACTTCCCTGCGCCACCACCTCGGGTGCGCCAAAGGCCGCCTCGTCCTCCGCTCGCGCGCTCCTCTGTCCTCTTGCCCACCGCCTTCGCCAACGCAGCCCTTGCCAAGCAGAGCTTAGGCAGCTTCAGCGGCAGGCCCCTGGCGCCCCCCAGAATTTGGCGCCCAGGTGCCCCACACCCCTTGCACCCCCGTAAAGACAGCCCTGGTCATTGATTTAGGGTTGTTTAAACGAATGTAAATTAGAAAATTTAATAATTTCAGTAGAACTGAAATAAACTTCATAATGGGAAAACACAAGAAATTAATTGGATCATAATATCAAAATCAATTAAAAATGTATATTAAGACTATTGTTGAACAATATTTGTAAATGAATATAGACAGACATCAAGAATTGTATATATAGAAAGATTTGTTTGTTTTCAGAAGTTTTATGGAAAAAATGGAAGAACAACAATTATGTATAAAATGGACAAAGACAATGCGTAAAGTTAAAGACAACATAAAAAAGCCGGAAGAAGGAAGGAGGGAAGTCAGCTTGGGAGGGCAAGAACAAATGTGAAATATAATGTGTGTTTATGTATAGTATGTAACTAAAAATTCGATAAAGATCATCTAATTTTTTTAAAAAAAATAAAAATTATATATATATAGGGACTTTGGAGGGTCTGTGTTATGTCTTCCAATGAAAACCGCCCCCCCCCCCCGGGGTTCTGCCTTTCCTTTCCTCACACTGTTCTGTATTCCTTCAATGCAGCGATTTCTAGATCCTTTCTAGATGCACAATTGCTGAACCCCCCCGCCATTGCCCCCCCACAGCCCCCTCCAGATGTTCACTGCCTGTTTGGCCAGGTGTCTGTCCTAGTGCAGGGAGGGGGTGAGGCTGGTGCAGAGAAGCCTGTGCTAAAATTAGGCCGTGTGCAGGGAGGATGCAGGGCCAGCCCAGCACATCTGCTAAAAGTGTTTTTGGAAGGAATCTATGCCTGGCTGGGAGCCACCCGTGGCAGGATGCAGAGCAGAGGCAGATAGTGTTGCTTCCGGGCGAGGGGGGCACGCCAAGGCCCCCGGGGTCGGTTTACAAAAGGGCAGGCTGCTTTGCGGCGGAGGGAAAAGAGCCATGGAGGGCAGCTGCCTTCAGAAAACGTGAACCTCCAAAAGCGCTGAAAACCCGGACTCAGCTTGCCTGGCCTTGTGGGGACGATTCTTCATCAGTTCCATCCCCCAAGCCGTGATCCTGGCCCCAGTTTCCCAGGTGCAAATGAGAGTGCCAGAAGTCCTGCAGCAGCTGGATCCGAACAAAGGAGCCCCAGATGATCCTGGCAGCAGCTGACCAGATGCCTGGTTGGGTAAAGGGAAATAAGGAACCTCAGAGCATCCGTTTCTCTGGCTCAGTACCAGCCTTCCCCAGTCTTCCAGATGAGGCCAGCCTACCCTGACTGGCAGCAGCTGCCTGGGGTCTCAGGCCGAGGACCCCACCCCCAGCTCTTGGAGGTATCAGGGATTCTGCCTCTGAGCTGTAGCCCAGCAAGAACTCTAGGAAGCAGGAAAAACGTTTCCTCCATTTTATGTGTGTAAGGAAATGGCTTGTTGTCTTTGTCCATGGAGTTTTCTTGGCAGGGATACTGGAGTGGCTTGCTGGTTCCTGCTCCAGGTGGATCATGTTTATTATTTTTTTAAAAGATATTTATTAAAGTTTTACAAATAAAAAGAAGTTACAGAATAAAAAGAAGGAAAAAAATAAAAATAGAAAAGATACAAAAATACATAAAAATACAAAATACAGGAAAAGTGAAAAAACAATTAAAAACAAATCATTCTTTTCAGATCTTATATTTCATTTATTTATTTCCCTGACCTCCTCACACCTCCCTTTTTTGTATTCCAGTTCACATAGTTAATTCAGCAAATCCTTCCCCTCTTTGTTTTTATCTTAATTCTATGTCTTAACATATTATAACTTTATATTTTCATCTGGTTATCAATCCATTTTTACATATTCTTTTTAACCTTGTTCGTAAAACCACTTCATTTCAATCCAACATCACTTTAACATTCATTAATTTTACAGTGTTTCTGCAGATAGTCTTTAAATTTCTTCCAATCTTCTTCCACCAACTCTTCTCCCTGGTCTCGGATTCTGCCAGTCATTTCCGCCAATTCCATATAGTCCATCAATTTCATCTGCCATTCTTCCCGGGTGGGTAAATCTTGTGTCTTCCAATACTTCGCGATGAGTATTCTTGCTGCTGTTGTTGCATACACAGGTCGATCATGTTTAGTCAAAACTCTCCACTATGACCTGTCCATCTTGGATGGCCCTGCGCGGCATAGCTCATAGCTTCTCTGAGTTCTTCAAGCCCCTTCGCCACGGCAAGGCAGTGATCCATGAAGGGGCTGAAGAATGGATGCTTTTGAATTCTGGTGCTGGAGGAGACTCTGGAGAGTCCCATGGACTGCAAGAAATTCCAACCTCTCCATTCTGAAGGAAATCAGCCCTGAGTGCTCACTGGAAGGACAGATCCTGAAGCTGAGGCTCCAAGACTTTGGCCATCTCATGAGAAGAGAAGACTCCCTGGAAAAGACCCAGATGTTGGGAAAGATGGAGGGCACAAGGTGAAGGGGACGACAGAGGACGAGATGGTGGGACTCTGGTCCATGGGGTCACGAAGAGGCGGACACGACTAAACGACTAAACAACAACAAACTAAATGGCTTGTATGTGGAATCAAACAGAATGCTGTTATTATAACGTCAGGGTCGTGGGTTTGAGCCCCATGTTGGGTGAAAGATTCCCAAATTGCAGGGGGTTGGACTAGATGACCCTCATGGTTCTTTCTATGATTCATTTAAGCCTCACAGGTTCACAAAAACACCTCACACCAATTCAAAACTTCATCTTTATTATTGACATTTTTGGCTGCAGTGTCTCAGCCCCGGTGGCCCTTCAATCAGTTGGCAGCTGCAAGCAGGAGAGGTGGAATCTGTTCCCATACCCAGAACCCCCAAATGACAGGACTGGCTGGACAAAGAGGGGTGCTGGGAGGCACCAGCCAGGGAACCCCCAAGGGGAACCCCAGAGGAGGAAGGCTCAGAGCCAGAAGGTTGGTGGTGGGACATGGAAGAGAGGTCGAAGGGAGAAGATGGGGAGGAGGGGCTGGATGCTGATGTGGCAACAGGGTTTAGTGAGCAAGAAGAGCCCGTGACAGGGAGCAGTTCAGACTCCGAGGCTGAAGCAGAGGAGGGGGGGGCAAGAGGCTGCTGGAGAATTCCGGGAGTCCTTGAACCCCCTCCTGGGTGATGGCACATGACTTTTTGCAAACAGCTTTGAGGTGTGTGATATATATATATATATTTGTTGTTGTTTAGTCGTTTATTCGTGTCCGACTCTTCGTGACCCCATGGACCAGAGCACGCCAGGCACTTCTGTCTTCATTCATATATATATATATATATATATATGCAGGTTTTGGTGTCCTCGGGTGTCTTCCCGTGTAAAAGTTGGGGTGTCTAGGCGACGTTTCGACGAGGTCTCACTCGTCATCTTCAGGCTGGTGCTTTCGGCTTCTTGTTACTGGAACAGAGCGGGATCTCAATGTTTGAGTTCCTATAAATACTGTAGAGGGGGTGTGGTGTCTAGCCTCCAATGTTCTGGGCATTGGAGGCTAGACACCACACCCCCTCTACAGTATTTATAGGAACTCAAACATTGAGATCCCGCTCTGTTCCAGTAACAAGAAGCCGAAAGCACCAGCCTGAAGATGACGAGTGAGACCTCGTCGAAACGTCGCCTAGACACCCCAACTTTTACACGGGAAGACACCCGAGGACACCAAAACCTGCATTCCTGTACCCGTGAAAATCTACGAAAGCAAATATATATATATATATATATATATGCAGGTTTTGGTGTCCTCGGGTGTCTTCCCGTGTAAAAGTTGGGGTGTCTAGGCGACGTTTCGACGAGGTCTCACTCGTCATCTTCAGGCTGGTGCTTTCGGCTTCTTGTTACTGGAACAAGAAGCCGAAAGCACCAGCCTGAAGATGACGAGTGAGACCTCGTCGAAACGTCGCCTAGACACCCCAACTTTTACACGGGAAGACACCCGAGGACACCAAAACCTGCATTCCTGTACCCGTGAAAATCTACGAAAGCAAATATATATATATATATATATATGCAGGTTTTGGTGTCCTCGGGTGTCTTCCCGTGTAAAAGTTGGGGTGTCTAGGCGACGTTTCGACGAGGTCTCACTCGTCATCTTCAGGCTGGTGCTTTCGGCTTCTTGTTACTGGAACAGAGCGGGATCTCAATGTTTGAGTTCCTATAAATACTGTAGAGGGGGTGTGGTGTCTAGCCTCTAATGTTCTGGGCAGAGAGGAAGTTCCCAGGCTAGTGTGCCTTTTCTTCTTTTGTTCCTTAATTACTTGAGAGATACCTTGAGTGATTTCTTGAGTGATATCCTGAGTACCACTTAGGTGGGTCATTAGGTGTGGATTAGTTGCTAAAGTCTTTGTGTCTTGACCTCTTGAACTTTGTGAAGAGTTTTCCTGAGAAGATGGCTGTATTGCACTTAGTTGTGCTTTGGCTTGGCTTCGTGTATAGGGGCGAGCTGTGGTTTTGTGGCTTGTGTCAGCCAGATCTGTGTAGGGATTGCAGGGGGGTGCAGCATCCGGAGGTGCCACCATGGATTGGCTACTGGATGGTGTCAGTAATTCATCTGTGGAGAGGGTCTGGGTTTGGGTCTGGTGTGGTTGATTGGTGTTGGCGTTCTGTGTGCCTCTGGATCTGGTGTCAGTTTTTGTGGGGAGGGCTAATTTCCAGATGTCTGGCAAGCGGGATGTGTCGTCACGCTTGTTCATGTTGTGAGGGTGTTTCTCTATCTCGATGGCTTCCATGATTATTCTCTTGTGGTGATGTTCCGTGTTAAAGAGCAATTTGGAATCTGCAAAATTAATTTCGTGTCCTGTTTCTTTCATGTGTTGGAAAAGAGAGGAAGTTTTTTCTTCTTTTTTGACGGCATTCTTGTGTTCTGCGATACGTGCATTTATTCGTCTGTTTGTTTGTCCAATGTACGTGGCTGGGCAGACTTTGCAGGGTATTTCATAGATCCCTTGGTTTTCCATCTGGATTTTATCCTTGGGGTTTCTGAGGATATTGGCTATTTTTTGGTTGGTGCAAAAGGCTGTTTTGATATTGTGTTTATGGAGGATTTTGCTAATTTTATCTGTAGTGCCCTTGATATAAGGAAGGAGGGCCATGCCATTGTTTTCTTCTGTGTCTTGGTTTTTGGGGGGTGTTTCCTTTTGGATTAGCTTCGTAATCCTGTTTTGCTGGTATCCATTGGCAATTAACACATTTGAGAGATTCTGTAACTCAGTTGTCAAGTGGTCTTTGTCAGCCAGGCGTTTGGTTCTGGAGATGAGAGTCTTGGCTACGGAGTTTATTTGTGCAGGGTGGTGGTGTGATTGTGCATGTAAGTAGCGGTTGGTGTGTGTTTTTTTTCTGGTAGATAGTGTGTCCTAGGGAGCCATCAGGTTTTTTGTAGATTAGGACGTCAAGGAAGGGAAGTTGGTTGTTGGCTTCTATTTCCATAGTGAATTGTATTTTGGGGTGTAAGTTGTTGAGATGTGTGAGGAAGCTATCCAGTTTTTCCTTCCCGTGTGGCCAAATTACAAAGGTGTCGTCAACATATCTGAGCCAAAGTTTGGGTTTGTGTTCTGACTTGTCTAAAGCATTGGTTTCAAACTTCCTCTCTTTTCCAACACATGAAAGAAACAGGACACGAAATTAATTTTGCAGATTCCAAATTGCTCTTTAACACGGAACATCACCACAAGAGAATAATCATGGAAGCCATCGAGATAGAGAAACACCCTCACAACATGAACAAGCGTGACGACACATCCCGCTTGCCAGACATCTGGAAATTAGCCCTCCCCACAAAAACTGACACCAGATCCAGAGGCACACAGAACGCCAACACCAATCAACCACACCAGACCCAAACCCAGACCCTCTCCACAGATGAATTACTGACACCATCCAGTAGCCAATCCATGGTGGCACCTCCGGATGCTGCACCCCCCTGCAATCCCTACACAGATCTGGCTGACACAAGCCACAAAACCACAGCTCGCCCCTATACACGAAGCCAAGCCAAAGCACAACTAAGTGCAATACAGCCATCTTCTCAGGAAAACTCTTCACAAAGTTCAAGAGGTCAAGACACAAAGACTTTAGCAACTAATCCACACCTAATGACCCACCTAAGTGGTACTCAGGATATCACTCAAGAAATCACTCAAGGTATCTCTCAAGTAATTAAGGAACAAAAGAAGAAAAGGCACACTAGCCTGGGAACTTCCTCTCTGCCCAGAACATTAGAGGCTAGACACCACACCCCCTCTACAGTATTTATAGGAACTCAAACATTGAGATCCCGCTCTGTTCCAGTAACAAGAAGCCGAAAGCACCAGCCTGAAGATGACGAGTGAGACCTCGTCGAAACGTCGCCTAGACACCCCAACTTTTACACGGGAAGACACCCGAGGACACCAAAACCTGCATTCCTGTACCCGTGAAAATCTACGAAAGCAAATATATATATATATATATATATATATATATATATATATATATATATATATATGATTTCTTATTTATGCCCCACCCATCTGGCTGGACTTCCCCAGCCACTTTGGGCAGCTCCCAACAGAACATTAAAAACACAATAAAACATCAAACATTTAAAAATTCCCTAAACAGGGCTGCCTTCAGATGTCTTCTAAACATCAGATACAGTGGTACCTCGGATTACAGACACTTCCGGTTACAGACTCCGCTAACCCAGAAATAGTACCTCAGGTTAAGAACTTTGCTTCAGGATAAGAACAGAAATTGCGCGGCAGCAGCACAGCGACAGCAGGAGGCCCCATTAGCTAAAGTGGTGCTTCAGGTTAAGAATAGTTTCAGGTTAAGAACGGACCTCCAGAACGAATTAAGTTCTTAACCCGAGGTACCACTGTAGTTGTTTATCTCTTTGACATCTGGTGAGAGGGCGTTCCACAGGGCGGGCGCCACCACCGAGAAGGCCCTCTGCCTGGTTCCCTGTAACTTAGCTTCTTGCACAGAGGGAACCGCCAGAAGGCCCTCGGCGCTGGACCTCAGTGTCCGGGCAGAACAATGGGGGTGGAGACGCCTCTTCAGATATACTGGACCGAGGCCATTTAGGGCTTTAAAGGTCAGCACCAACACTTTGAATTGTTCTTAGGGCTAGTAGCCACCCAAAGCCCTTTCTTTCTCCATGAATTTGTCTAATCCTCTTTTGAAGCCTTGGGGGCCATCGCTGCCTCCTGTGGCGGGGGAGTTCCACAGTCCTGCTTTCTCACAGGCATTTGGTTGGCCACTGAAAACAGGATGCACGACCAGATCGGCCACCGGCCTGATCCAGCACAGCTCTTCTCATGTCTTCACCCCGCTACACATACATCAGTTATTTGTTTCCCTGCTCCTAAATTGGTTCCTGGGAGAGTGCATTAATGCTCTGCTTCCTTATGGCACTGGGGCAGCGGGCTTCATGCTGATTCCCATTCCAGCACATGGCGGGGGTGGGCAGTAGGAGCACGGAAGCTGCGATGCCCCTGCCAGGTGATCTGGGGTTGCTCCTTCCTGCCAGTCTGCGTTGGACCACCCACGGAGCCTCACTGATCCGCCCCCCCCCCATCCTTCCTCTTTCTAACTCCCACATTTGGCCCCAGTCCCAGAAGGCAGAGTCAACTGAGGACACGATTCCCCCCAGCCCTCCTGCTCCCCTGGTGGGCCCCTGGTCATGCCACCGGACTTTGTCCACAGCCCTCTGGCCATCATTGCAGCTCCCACCCAGGGCTTTGCTGTGCCAGCCCCAGTTTACATTGGAGCACATTTCTGGAATGCGGTGGTTAGGAAAAGATACCTCCCCCCACCTCCACTCCCCAAATAATTAATTAATTGATTAACGGAGGGGATAATCTCCTCTTCTGAGGAAGCACACAGGGGGGTGAGACTTGGCTGGGTTTAATCCCAACTGCAAAGCTCTTTGCCAAGCACCCCCACACCCCCTTGGCAGCAGGGCCAGAGGCCAGTCCCACCCGGGAGAAGACCCCTCCCCACCCAATGCTGGAATGATGCTCAACAAGGTCTGATGCAGAGGCCGCCCCGCCCCCCCCCCCCCCGGTGGGCCAGGCAGGGAGAGGAGTGAGCGAGGGAATGAAGGGTTGCCCTTGCAGAACGACCACCATAGCTCAGGGGGCAGAACATCTGCTATGCATGCAGAAGGGCCCAGGTTCATTTCTGGACATTTATTTCATGAAATTTATATACTACCTGATTATATATATAGCTGTATCCCAGCTCCATCTGGTACGCAGGATGAGACCCTCCCTGTCTGCAGACTGTCTGGCCAGAGTGATGCATGCTCTGGTTATCTCCCGCATGGACTACTGCCATGCGCTCTACATGGGGCTACCTTTGAAGCTAAATTGGAAACTACAACTAATCCAGAATGCGGCAGCTAGACTGGTGACTGGGAGCGGCTGCCGAGACCATATAACACCGGTCTTGAAAGACCTACACTGGCTCCCAGTACGTTTCCGAGCACAATTCAAAGTGTTGGTGCTGACCTTTAAAGCCTTAAACGGCCTCAGCCCAGTATACCTGAAGGAGCATCTCCACCCCCATCATTCAGCCCGGACACTGAGGTCCAGCGCCAAGGGCCTTCTGGTGGTTCCCTCATTGCGAGAAGTGGGGTTACAGGGAACCAGGCAGAGGGCCTTCTCGGTGGTGGCACCCGCCCTGTGGAATGCCCTCCCACCAGATGTCAAGGAAATAAACAGCTATCTGACTTTCAGAAGACATCTGAAGGCAGCCCTGTTGAGGGAAGCTTTTAATGTTTGATTCTATTTTAAATACAGTCATACCTCGTCTTATAGATGCTTCAGGTTGCGTTTTTTTGGGTTACAGACCTGCCGAAACCTGGAAGTACTGGAATGCATTACTTCCGGGTTTCAGCAGTTGCGCATGCGCATAAGCGCTAAATCGTTCTTTGTTGTTGTTGTTGTTTAGTCGTTTAGTTGTGTCCGCCTCTTCCTGACCCCCTGGACCAGAGCACGCCAGGCACTCCTGTCTTCTACTGCCTCCTGCAGTTTGGTCAAACTCATGTTTGTAGCTTCGAGAACGCTGTCTAACCATCTCATCCCACCATCTCGTCCTCCATCGTCCCCTTCTCCTTGCGCCCTCCATCTTTCCCAACATCAGGGTCTTTTCCAGGAAGTCTTCTCTTCTCATGAGGTGGCCAAAGTACTGGAGCCTCAGGCAAAGTTAATTGTAAACAATGTGGTTACTGATGGATTACCTATTGAAAAAGGGACACGGCAGGGGTGCCCAATATCCCCATTATTATTTATATCGGTCCTGGAGGTTTTATTAAATATGATTAGGGGGGACCAGCTGGTGAAAGGAGTTCAGGTCGGAGCCAGACATTATAAACTGAAGGCTTTTGCAGATGATTTAGTACTGACTTTGCAAGAGCCAGACACTAGTACAAAAAGAGTCCTAGAATTAATTCGAACCTTTGGTCAGGTCGCAGGATTCAAGCTGAATAAACAAAAAACTAAGGTACTGGTAAAAAATCTAACAGATGGTGAAAGAGAGAGATTCCAAGAGGAAACTGGGTTAAAAGTGGCTAAAAAAGTAAAATACCTGGGGGTTAATATGACATCTAAGAATGTAAACTTATTTAGAGACAACTATGACAAGTGCTGGACAGAGATAAAGAAAGATCTAGAAATATGGTCGAACCTGAAGCTTTCCTTGTTAGGTCGAATTGCAGTGATTAAAATGAATGTATTGCCTAGAATGTTATTTTTGTTTCAGACATTACAAATTGTGGACAAACTGGACTGTTTCAAGAAGTGGCAGAAAGATATATCCAAATTTGTCTGGCAGGGCAAAAAGCCCAGAATAAATTTTAAGATACTTACTGACTCTAAAGAACGAGGGGGGTTTGCCCTGCCAGACTTGAAACTGTACTATGAAGCGGCAGCTTTCTGCTGGTTGAAAGACTGGCTACTTCTTGAAAATGCAGACATTTTAGATTTGGAAGGATTTGATAATAGGTTCGGTTGGCATGCATATATTTGGTATGACAAGGTCAAAGCGCACAAGGGTTTTAAAAATCATATTGTCAGGAAAGCACTGTTTAATGTTTGGATTCGGTATAAGGACTTATTGGAAAATAAAACTCCCAGGTGGCTCTCACCAATGGAGGCTAAGGAGGTGAAGAAACTTAATATGAAAACCAATTGGCCAAAATATTGGGAAATTTTAGAACAAGAAAGTGGTGAACTTAAATTACAAAGTTTCGAGAAAATAAAGTCCAAGGCACAAGATTGGCTCCATTATTTTCAAATAATGGAGGTTTATAAACAAGACAGGAAAGTTGGTTTCCAGGTGGAAAAATCGAAATTAGAAACAGAATTGTTAGAACCCAATACTAAGAATTTATCAAGGATGTATAACTTGAAGTGGAATACAATTGATGAGACAGTGAAATCAGCCATGATTAGATGGGCACAGGACATAGGTCATGACATTATGTTTGCTGACTGGGAGCAGTTATGGACCACAGACATTAAATTTACGGCATGTAATGCCTTAAGAGAAAACATTATGAAAATGATTTACAGGTGGTACATGACCCCAGTCAAGCTTGCGAAGATTTATCATCTGCCCAATAATAAATGCTGGAAATGTAATGAGACCGAAGGTACCTTTTTCCACCTTTGGTGGACCTGCCCAAAGATTAAGGCCTTCTGGGAACTGATTTATAATGAAATTAAGAAAGTACTTAAATGTACTTTTCATAAGAAACCAGAGGCATTTCTTTTGGGTATGGTCGGCCAATTGGTGTCGAGGAGGGATAAGATCTTTTTTATGTACGCCACAACGGCAGCAAGGATTCTTCTAGCAAAGTATTGGAAGACACAAGAGCTACCCACGCTGGAAGAGTGGCAGGCGAAAGTGATCGACTTTATGGGACTGGCAGAAATGACTGGCAGAATCCGTGACCAAGAGAAAGAGACTGTGGAGGAAGATTGGAAGAAGTTTAAAATATATCTTAAGAACTGCTATAAAATTGAAGAGTGCTAAAATGTTAAGGGAAAGGAAGAGGTATAATTGCAGCGGCAAATTTTTTTATGATTTAGGGTGAAATTGAAAAGGAGAACAAATTTAAAATTTAATTGATTAAAAGGGTTGCTGAACAATTGTAAAATAAGGATGCAAAAAGGGGAAGGTACGGGGAAGTCTGAGAAAAGAGGCTTATGAAAATGAGGTTACGAAAATATGATTTTATGTGTTTGTTTGTTTGTTTGTTGTTGTTGTTTTGTCTTTTAAAGATGGAAAATTTAATAAAAAATTTATTAAAAAAAACAAAGTACTGGAGCCTCAGCTTCAGGATCTATCCTTCCAGTGCGCACTCAGGGCTGATTTCCTTCAGAACGGAGAGGCTGGATCTTCTTGCAGTCCATGGGACTCTCCAGAGTCTCCTCCAGCACCAGAATTCAAAAGCACCAATTCTTTGGCCTTCTTGATGGTCCAGCTCTCACTTCCATACATCACTACTGGGGAAACCAGAGCTTGAACTATACGGACCTTTGTTGGCAAGGTGATGTCTCTGCTTTTTAAGATGCTGTCTAGGTTTGCCATCGCCTTTCTCCCAAGAAGCAGGCGTCCTTTAATTTTGTGACTGCTGTCACCATCTGCAGTGATCATGGAGCCCAAGAAAGTAAAATTTCTCACTGCCTCCATTTCTTCCCCTTCTGTTTGCCAGGAGGTGATGGGCCCAGTGGCCATGATCTTCGTTTTTTTCGTGTTTTTTTACGCACGTGCGAAAGCGCCGAATTGCAACCCGCACTTGTGCAGACGCACTGCTGCGGATTGCGAACGTGCCTCCAGCACGGATCACATTCGCAACCCGAGCGTTCGCTGTATTCTGTTGGGAGCTGCCCAGAGTGGCTGGGGAAACCCAGCCAGATGGGCAGGGTATAAATAAATTGTTGCTGCTGTTGTCACATACCCTCCAAGTGCCCCTATTTTCCAGGGACAGTCCCGGAATTACAGAAGCCATCCCAGTTTCTGAGTTGATCCCAGAATGTCCTCCTTCTCCTTTTTTTCTCCCATCCGTGTCTCGGAGAACATGGGTGGGTGGGTGAAAAAAAGGGAATCCTGTTTGTACTGAAAATAAAACCCCTGCACCCAGTGAAGGAAGTGGTGAATGTGGCACACAAAGACCTCCCTATCATCATGAAGGAAAAGGTCACCCATCGACTGGCGATGGAAGCGGGAGCGACTGCAACTTCCCCTCCTTCCCAATGTGTTGACTTGGTAGCAGGAGGGGGGGCGGCTGGGGGAGGGAGTGGGAACGCAGCCTCTCCCAGGCTTAACTGTGCCTGGCAAAGCTGGCAGGGCCTGGCGAGGGGGCGGGGAGGCGGCCCTGGCACTCCTCTCCTGGGATTCAGGCTTCCACAGGCCGGCTCCATCCCTCGCCCACTTCTGCCTGCCGACACTTGTCTTTTTCTGGGTGACTGCAAATGTCTCCTTGCTCTCTTGCCGGGGATGGCGCAGCTCTCCCTTGACGCTGGGGAAATTAATAATAATACAGTGGACGCTCGGGCTGCGAACATGATCCGTGCGGGATGCACATTCGCAACCCACAGCATTCGCAACCCGCAGCGCCGCGTCTGCGCACGCACAGGTTGCAATTTGGCGCTTCTGTGCATGCGCAAACCGCAATTTAGCGATTCTGCACATGCGTGACTGCCAAAACCCGGAAGCAACCCATTCCGCTACTTCCAGTTTTCGGTGGTCTGTATCCCGAAAAAACTCAACCTGAAGCAGCTATAACCCGAGGTAGGACTGTAATAATAATAATAATAAAAAATTATTTATACCCCGCCCTTCCCGGTTCAAAAACCGGGCCCAGGGCGGCTAATTTAAAACACTTTAAAACACTTAATTATAAAAGCAGCATAAAATACAGTATTAAAACATGAATAACAAAAAATTTCAAAAATCCATTAGATGATCCCCAGGGCTAGCTGGCTGAATTGGTCCTCCTTGGGCCAGCGAGGAGGCCAGGGGAGAATGAGCTGTGGGGTCTCAGAGCGGGTGATCTTCATGAAAGGGGAGGGGGAGGGAAGGGAAGGGAAATTCTCTCTGAAAAGTCAGGGTTTTGCTTTCCAGAAACCCAAATTGGAGAGTGTGCCAAACTCCAATTTCCCAGAAGGCTCAGCGGCTGGTGCAGTGTGCCGGGTGTCTCAAGAGAGTTTTTTCTCCAAGGCTAGACCACCGAGCGACCCAGACTCTCCCCTCTGCCCCTCGCCTCCCCTGTCTCTGAACCTTGAATGTATGGTGGGATTATTGCAGTACCATTTTTGGGGGAGCTGTTTTTAGGCTGATTCTGCCCCCCTCCTGCTTTGGTTGATGTTGTTTGGCATGGGAAGGGCTGTAGCTCTGTGGGCAGGCAATCCACTCTTCATGAAGAAGGGCCTGGGTTCAAGTGCAGCTGGTGTCTCCACTGCTGCCAATGAGTGTGGGCAACACTGAACTAGGTGGACGAGCAGCGCCCAATGCTCCTATGTTTGTTTTTATCAGTGATATATATAGTAAATACGTGTGTGTGGTATTTATTGTTCAAAGATATACAAAAGTTCGTGCCCAAGGCAAAGTATTTTTTTATAATACACTGAAATAAAAGAAATGTTTAATTGAAAAGGGAATGGAGTTGGAAAGAAAAAATAAAAAGGGAAAGGAAGGAAGAGAGAGAGAGAGAGAGAGAAGAATAATGAATATAATATTATTATAACAATGGCATATTTTGGTGATGACGTTGATGGTGTACCATAAACAACCCTGAACATTTCTGCTGAAGGATGGTGTGTTTGTGTGTGCTTAAAGGTAAAGGTAAAGGGACCCCTGACCATTAGGTCCAGTCGTGGCCGACTCTGGGGTTGCAGCACTCATCTCGCTTTACTGGCCAAGGGAGCTGGCGTACAGCTTCCGGGTCATGTGGCCAGCAGGACTAAGCCGCTTCTGGCGAACCAGAGCAGCGCATGGAAACGCCGTTTACCTTCCCACCGGAGCGGCACCTATTTATCTACTTGCACTTTGACGTGCTTTTGAACTGCTAGGTTGGCAGGAGCAGGGACCGAGCAACGGGAGCTCACCCCGTCGCGGGGATTCGAACCGCCGACCATCTGATCGGCAAGCCCTAGGCTCTGTGGTTTAACCCACAGATAAATAAGAAAAGCTAGTTTTTCAAATGCTCCGCAACCTCCGAGCATCCTTCCCCGACGTTGCCTCTGCTGCTACAGAGAAGGCCTGAGATATATGTGGAGGAGACCTGCTGTGGGAAATGCAAGGGCAATTCTGATGGCATCTTCCTCCCTCCTTACATTAATTAATGTTCCACCGATAAACTTCACCTGCCCTTTGAACCTGTGCAGAAGAAATTCATGAGAGCACAAGGGGAACCTGGCAGCAGGATCAGACCCAAGGCCCACAGCGGCCATTCGCCTTCCTGGCAGATCATGCCTTGTGAGTGACACCTGCTTGTCTTTTCCTCTGCTGCAAAACCCAGATCAGCCTGTTTCCCGCACTCGCCATGATAAGGCTGCCGGCCTGGGATCAGGGTTCACAACCCCCAACATGCCAGCCAAGGGAGACCCATAAATGATGGTGGTGTTTTAAAGGGGCACCCAGAGGAGAGGCCACATGCACAGACTGTGCCCAAAATATGCCCAGAGACAATCATTCAGTCCTTACATTAACCCTGCGAGGCAGTTGAAGAACCTAAGCTGAGGTGAATACTGGCCCCAGGTCACTCCATGGTCAAGGGACGGGATGCGAAACCCGGTCTCTTCCAGGTCGTTTCCGGGAACAATTCAAAGTGTTGGTGCTGACCTTTAAAGCCCTGAATGGCCTTGATCCTGTATACCTGAAGGAGCGTCTCCACCCCCATCGTTCTGCCCGGACACTGAGGTCCAGCTCCAAGGGCCTTCTGGCGGTTCCCTCACTGCAAGAAACCAAATTACAGGGAACCAGGCAGAGGGCCTTTTCGGTGGTGCTGCCCACCCTGCAGAACGCCCTCCCTTCAGATGTGAAGGAAATAAGCAGCTATCTTATCTTTAAAAGACATCTGAAGGCAGCCCTGTTCAGGGAAGTTTTTAATATTTAATGCTGTATTGTTTTTAACACTTGATTGGGAGCCACCCAGAGTGGCTGGGGAAACTTGGCCAGATGGGCGGGGTATAAATAATAAATTATTATTATTACAATGGTACCTCGGGTTACATACGCTTCAGGTTACAGACTCCGCTAACCCAGAAATAGTGCTTCATGTTAAGAACTTTGCTTCAGGATGAGAACAGAAATCGGCGGCGCAGCAGCAGCGGGAGGCCCCATTAGCTAAAGTGGTGCTTCAGGTTAAGAACAGTTTCAGGTTAAGAACGGACCTCCGGAACGAATTAAGGACTTAACCCGAGGTACCACTGTATTATTATTCTTATTATAGGTCCTAAGAAGAGCACTCTAACCACTACACCCCGCTGCCAGCTCCCACCCTTCTCAGCCCCTGCCTCCAGCAGCCGGGAGTTTTCCCGCTGCCGAGCGCTGCCCATCCTCGGCCCTTGGGTACCATCCGCCGCGCATCCCTCTCCGCCGCTGCATCCCTCCGGCGCGCAGCCTGCAACAAAGGTTGGACTCCATCCCCCGGCGTGCTTTGCGAGGCAGGGGCGGGGCCAGGCGGGCAGGAGGGGCTGTGGTGGGCGGGGTCTGGGGACAAGAGGGAGCCACCCCTCCCCCTCCCTCCCCCCTCCCCCCCCCGCCCCGCTCGGCAGCATCAGCATCTCCCCCCTCCCTCCTGTTTTGCTCCTTCATTCTCTCGCATCCGCGGAGGCAGCAGCTGCTTCTGCTGAGCTGCAATGAATGAGGCTCCCGCCCGGGGAGCCCGGAGCCTTGCCCGGCCGCGACGCCGCCTGGAACCGCCGGTGGGTCACCTCGGGAGGAGGCGCCGGCACTAGGCGGGCAGCCAGGCAGCCAGCTTGCCCCGCGCGAAGGTAGGAGGCGAGGCCAGCCAGCCAGCCAGCCAGCCCAGCTCTCCAAAACAAGAGGGGCGGGCTGAAGATCTCCCCCCCAGCCCAGCCCAGCTTTGCCCAGCGGCGGGATGCGCCAGGATGGGTGGCTCAGGGCGCTCCAGGGCTGCGGCGGGATGCCCGGAGCGGGTCACGCCTAGCCGCATCCATTGTGCCCAGCGAGGGGACCGCTAGCCGTCGCCGCAGCAGTCTCCTGTCAGCAGCAGTGCCAGTGTCGCAGCAGCAGCAGCAGACCGAGGCAGGAGAAGCCCCCATGCCCAGCCCGCCCCCCTGACAGCCACAGGTCGAGGGGGAGCCCGCCAGGGGCAAGGGAGGCGCCATGGCCACCCGGCCGCCCAAGAGCAGCGAGGCCCTGAAGGTGGTGGTGCGCTGCCGGCCGATGCACCGGAAGGAGGAGGCGGCAGGCTACGAACGGATCCTGGACCTGGATGTCAAGCTGGGGCAGGTGACCATCCGGAACCCCAAGGCCTCCCCGGGGGAGCTGGCCAAGACCTTCACCTTCGACGCCGTCTACGACGCCAGCTCCAAGCAGGCCGACCTGTACGACGAGACCGTGCGCCCGCTGATTGACTCGGTGCTGCAGGGCTTCAACGGGACCATCTTTGCCTACGGGCAGACGGGCACGGGCAAGACCTACACCATGCAAGGTGCCTGGGCCGACCCGGAGAAGAGGGGCATCATCCCCATCTCCTTCGAGCACATCTTCACCCACATCTCCCGCTCGCAGAACCAGCAGTACCTGGTGAGGGCCTCCTACCTGGAGATCTACCAGGAAGAGATCCGGGATCTGCTGGCCAAGGACCAGAGCAAGAAGATGGAGCTGAAGGAGAACCCGGAGACCGGCGTCTACATCAAGGACCTGTCCTCCTTCGTGACCAAGAATGTCAAGGAGATTGAGCACGTCATGAACCTGGGCAACCAGGCACGCTCGGTCGGCAGCACCAACATGAACGAGTACAGCTCCCGCTCACACGCCATCTTCGTCATCACAGTGGAGTGCAGCGAGGAGGGTCCTGACGGGGAGGACCACATCCGCGTGGGGAAGCTGAACCTGGTAGATCTGGCCGGGAGCGAGCGCCAGAGCAAGATGGGCACCCAGGGGGAGCGCCCCAAGGAGGCCTCCAAGATCAACCTGTCTCTCTCCGCCCTGGGCAACGTCATCTCGGCCCTGGTGGACGGCAAGAGCACCCACATCCCCTACCGGGACTCCAAGCTCACCCGCCTGCTGCAGGACTCCCTGGGCGGGAACGCCAAGACCATCATGGTGGCCACGCTGGGCCCGGCCTCGCACAGCTACGACGAGAGCCTCTCCACGCTGCGCTTCGCCAACAGGGCCAAGAACATCAAGAACAAGCCGCGGGTCAACGAGGACCCCAAGGACACGCTCCTGCGGGAGTTCCAGGAGGAGATCACCCGGCTGAAGGCCCAGCTGGAGAAGAGAGGGATGCTGAGCAAGAAGAGGAGGAGGAACAGCCGGAGGAAGAAGTCGGCCGGAGGGGAAGGGACCCCCGAGGCGGAGGACGGAGAGGAGGACGGGGGTCTGGAGAAGGACATGAAGAACTACCTGAAGGAGCAGGAGGAGAGGCTGGAGGAGGAGAAGGCAGCCATCCAGGACGACCACAGTCTGGTGAGCGAGGAGAAGCAGAAGCTGCTGCAGGAGAAGGAGAAGATGATCGAGGAGCTGCGGAAGGAGCAGGAGGCCACGCAACTCCTGGCCACAAAGTACAAGGTAAGGCTCGGCTGTTTCTAGGTGGCGCTTTGCACATGCACGCAGCAACTGCACAGCCCCCACACCAGCCCTGCAAGGCTGGACCCTGTATTCATGGAACTGTAGAATGGTAGAGTTGGAAGTGGCCCTACAAACCTCCTGCAGTGCAGGGATCATAGCTGACAGATCCCTGACAGATGGCTGCCCAGCCTCTGTTTAAGGCCACCTTTTGAGGGAGACATCTCTTGTTGTCAGAAGGTTCTTCCTCATGTTGAACCTCCTCCATTGTCATTTGAACCCATTGGTTGGGGTCCTTCCTTCCAGAACAGGAGAAAACAAGCTTGCACTGTCTTCCAATATCTGAAGATGGCTCTCATTTCATCTTTCAGTCTCCTCTTTTCCAGGCTAAACATCCCCAGCTCCCTCAAGTGTATCCAGGCCCATTACTCAGATGAACAAGCAGGGGGGTGGGACAAAGACTCTGCAAAGGACATCCAGGCTGTCTTCAAGGCCACATGCACGATGGTTGAAGGAAGGCAGCCCTTTGGCAGCCTTGCCCACTTCCCCTCCCAATGCTCTCCCTTCCATCAGAGGTGAAGCCGTGTTCTGGTTCCCAGTGCTGACTGTCCGTGGTCCTGGGGATGTTAACTATCTGAGGATGGTGGGATCCTGCATCCGGCAGCTCCGGGGACCCACGGCTCACGTTCCGCCTGCTGGGCCCTGCACCTGGGTGTCCGGCTTGCGCTGGCCGCAGTGGCGGCTGGGCCTGCTGCCTCGGTTTCTGCGCTGTCACGTCTGAGATTCCTTTGCAGGGGCTGTCAGAGGCTCCTCCATCTGGCCTCCTGGCAGTGGGAGTGGCTGAGCCGAGGGGGCAACAAAGCCCAGGAGGGGGTCCGGGGCTAATCAGCTCCCGCCACACAACAAAAGCAGCCGCGCAGAAACAGCCACATCCCTCCCCGTGTGGAGGTGACCTCCTGCGCACACATTGGCCAGCCTGAGGCAGGAAGGGAGCCGGCTAAGAGGACCCCCCTGCCTGTCCAAGGGGGTCTCCTTTTGTCTCTCCAAGTGGCTGTTGACAGAAGCCGCCGCCGCTGCCTCCCTGCCTGTGGCATCTTCTTTTCCCGCAGCCCCTCAATTTTGGCACCTAACCCCCCCCCAGATGGATACCCTGTGCAAATAAATGGGTCTGGGGTGCAGCTGGGGGCTCCTGTCCCCTGGACCTGCCTTTGGCTGTGGACAAGCACAGCGTGACACCCTGAGTCAGCCACCCCCCCTGCCCCCAGGGGTGGGTGGCAGGGAGGAGCCCCTCGTGGATGAGGGTGTGTCTCAGGCTTCCCAGCACTGTCCCCCCCAGCCCAAGACTTGGCCTCCGGCCCACTCTGGTGACCGATACCTGCCATGGGGCGCTGGCCACCGTGAGACAGGCTCTGTGCTGTCCTCTCTGGGGTGGCGCTGGGGGGCACAAGCCCAGGTTTACAGGGAGGTCCAGGAGAGAAGGCTGGGGTCTCGGCGCCTGGACTCCACTCCCGAAGAGCCCTGCTCTGACCCACTGAGGAGGCCCCCCTCTCCCAGAGAATACAAGGATCCAGTTCTGCAGAAACCCCGCACAATTTCTTTCTTTTTAAATCATTTTTATAGATTTCCCAATAAAAAACATCCAATTAAATATCCAATCATAATACTTCAATGAAAATAAAAAAACTTAAATCAAAAAGATCAAATTATAGTCTTAATTATGTTTGTTAATTTCTCGGAGCGCCCCACGGTCTCTGAAGCGTATCTCCACATCTTAGTCCTGCTTCTCCTGAAACCCCGCACAATTTCGTGCTGATGGCAGCAGAGTCGGGTCCCAGGCTGGCCTGCTCCCCCGCCCAAAACAAACGCAGCATTTTAAAAGTTGCTGGATCAGGGAGAGCCAGGCGGAGACGCTTACCCTCAAGGAAGCAGCTCACTGCGTGACCTTGCGCCGCTTGCTCTTGCCCAGGCTGGCCTACCTCAGGAGGCCGTTGTGAAGATAATAGGTGTGCGTTTGTGTGAGACCCTTCCGCCTTCCCCATGCCTCCTTGGAGGGAGAGCAGCAATAAACAAAAGATGAATGTAGATCACATTCTCCTCCGAGAAATCCTCTTCCACACCCCCTGCTCTACCTCTTGTCTTCGGACACGTGTGTAGGCCATGGCTTAATTTGATCATGTGAGCAGGCTTTAGCATATGCGCCACCAGGGTGCAAAGATCCACCCAGCACCCCAAATTTAGTTAATTTCGTGTGTGCGGTGCCGTTGAGAATGACAAGTGCCATCGCTGAGTCTGAGAAGCGCTGCTGTTGTGAATGACAAGCGCTGGCGCATCGTGTCTTTGGTAAATAAGCGCACAAAGTCAAAAGTCCTTAAGTGAAGCAGTAGGTATACATTTCAGTAATACCTAGGTATATATGTATTTTGTTTTTTTAGCTTGATTATTTCATAACAGGAAGATAGTTAAGGGGACGCAGATGGCGCTGTGGGTTAAACCACAGAGCCTAGGACTTGCCGATCAGAAGGTCGGCGGTTCGAATCCCCGCGACGGGGTGAGCTCCCATTGTTCGGTCCCTGCTCCTGCCAACCCAGCAGTTCGAAAGCACGTCTAAGTGCAAGTAGATAAATAGGTACCGCTCTGGCAGGAAGGTAAACGGCGTTTCCGTGCTCTGCTCTGGTTCGCCAGAAGCGGCTTAGTCATTCTGGCCACATGACCCGGAAGCTGTACACCCTTGGCCAATAAAGCAAGATGAGCGCCGCAACCCCAGAGTCGTTCACGACTGGACCTAACAGTCAGGGGTCCCTTTACCTTTACCTTTTAGATAGTTAAGAGCTTAAGTGGCTTCAGCAATGAGTGCCTGGAGCTCCCCAGAATTCGACGCCCGGGTGCCCCACACCCCTTGCACTCCCAGGTAAAGACGGCCCTGGATGTGAGAGCCTCGTAACAAAGAGGGTGCCTCTGAGGATGGGCAGAGTGCTTCCCCCTGGACCCCCTTTGTGGACCGTCCACATGAGCTCTGCCTCGTTGTCACCCTGCCAGGTCTGTCCTCCCCTGTCCCCCCCACAACTCCCAGGGGCTTGCCTGGGGGGCTCAGCCTGAACCAGAACAGAGCAGGAGCTCAGCCACACAACCTGCACTCAGTACTCAAATCGTATTCTCAGTCCTGGGACCCAGGAGGCGGAATCATGCCTCTGAGCATGCGCAAACCACTGGCCCATCTTGGCCAAGTAACCACCGCAACGGACCTAGGCACACCTAATAGTGGCTTCTCTCTTCATGCTCTCAGAAGCCCTACAGGATGAGGGTGAATTTAAGCGCGCACTGACTCCCTTGACAACCTCCACCCATTCCCTTAAGCAGGGAGGGTCACGATCCTGCTTCTCCAATCTCCCCTTTGCAAATGTGACGTTTTGGAGGGCTGGAGAAACTTCCCTGAATCTTCGCTGGAGAGGGATTCCATTTGGCTCTGCTCACTGGTGTGGGGACAGTCCTCTCTGCACATGCCCAGAGGCACTCTCTTCTAGGTTCTTCTTGGGAGTCTTCTTGGCACTGAGAGCTGAGCCCCTCTGTGGATTTGCGAGGGGAGAAGGCAGTGTGGAGGACAGGGTGGCACGCCTGGTGAGGTAGAGCTCAGAGGACTCAGAGCACGTGCAGAGTGCAAAAACTGGCCCTCGATTAGGTGGGACCTTGGGACCTTGGAGAGGGGCTAATGAGCCACAGCAAATCTTGGGGAAGCGAGTTCTGTGGCCAGTGGTCTTCCTTGCCAGAGTATTTCTCAGTTAGGAGGGTGGAAGTTTCCACTGGGACTGCGGCAGGGCAAAGGATTAGGCCTCACCCACTGTCAACACATCTGCATATTTCCAATATGAGTGCAAAGAGTGATATTTAGCCTGGAGAAGAGGAGGCTGAGAGGGGACAAGAGAGCCATCTTCACCTGTCTGAAAAGCTGCCCCATGGAAGAGGGAACAGGCTTGCTTTCTCCTGCTCCGGAGGGTAGGACTCGAACTCACAGCTCACAAGAAAGGAGATTCTGGCTGAACATCAGGGAGACCTTATTGGGGGCAAGAGCTGTCCGACAGTGGAACGGTGAAGACCTCTCCTTCCTTGGAGGTCTTCAAGCAGAGGTTGGGTGGCTGCCTGTCAGGGATTCTTTGGCTGTGATTCCTGCATTTCAGGGGGTTGGACTAGATGTCCCTTGGGGGGCCCTTGCAAATCCGTTCTTCTGAGAGAGGCAGGGTTTTGGTGGGGTACAGAGTGGGGCCTTCCTTGCCACCAACATTTCACCTCGCGACATTCCCAGATCTCCTGCCCAACCACCTCCTGCTATCCTGGAACCCATCTCTGGATCCTGGCAGCGGTTGCTCAGTGGTGAGAGACACGCCCTTTGCACATGCCCAGGGGCACTCTCTTGCTTGTAGTTTCTGGGCTCGGCCAGGCTCATCCTTGCTTCAGCTTCCACAGGGAGCCTGCTGCATCCGACTGACCCCTTGCAGCTGCACAGGAAGGGGGGCAGAGCCTGCATGAATGGCCCCCTCTGTCCGGCACTGTCGCTCCCCCCCCCCCAGTGAACAAGGACAATGCCAATAGCGAGGGGCAGGCGTGGGTTGAGCCTTGGGAATCAAGGGCCCCCTTGTCTTTGGATGGCGACGGAGGCGGCTTTGCGAAGAGAGGGGTGGGAAGGGGGTCATGCAGGGAAACCAGTGGGGCTCCAGCAGCCCTCCAGCTTCCCAGACCCCTATCTGGGCTGGTTGGGTGTGTCATCTCCACCCCCCTGGGGAAGCTGCCCTCTCTCAGCCCCCACGGTGTGGGGAGAAGCAGAGAAAGTGCGCTCAGAGCGTCGGACACGAGGGACCCGGGTTCGAATCACCGCTCAGCCATGAAGCTTACCTTGGGTTAGTCACCCACTTTCGGCCTTGCCTACCTCACAGGGTGGTTGTGGGGATTCAGTGAGGAAGGGGGGGACCAGGGGCTTCTGGGAGGAAAACGTGAGAGAGAAACACAGTGAATGAATGAATATTATGGGCTTCTCCTGGCACAGGGAGATGGGAAGGGCTCATCCGCCCCCGTCCTCTGGACAGGAGGGTGAAGGGGCTGCCAGGAGCCCCCCATGACCAGCTGCAAATATAGTTTAATGACTCACAGAATTGTAGTCAGAGGGGACCCATAGGGCCATTTAGTCCAACCCCCTGCAGTGCATGTTTAGGAAGTCAGTGATGCAGTGTCAGAGTCAAGCCAATGCCCCAAGGATTTCCATGTCAGGTGTGTTTCACCCCCCCCCCCCGAAAACATGTGTTTCCTCCTCCAACTTACTTCCTCCAAATTAATTATTATTATTATTATTATTATTATTATTATTATTATTATTATTATTTTATTTATACCCCGCCCGCCCCGGCCAGAGTTGGGCTCAGGGCGGCTAACACCAGTAAAATTACAGTGAAAACATAATGGGGGGGGGAACCAATTTAAAATACAGCCTCATTAAAATGCAATTTAAAATGCAGCCTCATTTTAAAAGTAGCCCATAGATCAAGACCGTAAGGGGAGGGAAACATGAGGGTCAGACTGAGTCCAGACCAAAGGCCAGGCGGAACAGCTCTGTCTTGCAGGCCCTGCAGAAAGATGTCAAGTCCTGCCGGGCCCTATTCTCTTGTGACAGAGCGTTCCACCAAGTCGGGGCCAGTACTGAAAAGGCCCTGGCCCTAGTTGAGACCAATCTAAGCACCTTGTGACTTGAGACCTCCAAAATGTTGTCATTTGTGGACCTTAAGGTCCTCCGTGAGGTATACCAGGACAGGCGGTCCCGTAGGTACGAGGGTCCTAGGGCTTTAAAGGTCCAAACCAGCACCTTAAACCTGACCCTGGACTCCACCGGGAGCCAGTGCAGCCGGTAAAGCACTGGATGAATGCGATCCCATGGCAGGGACCCCGTGAGGAGTCTCGCTGTGGCATTCTGCACCCGCTGGAGTTTCTGGGTCAGCTTCAAGGGCAGCCCTGCTTAATTAATTGCCCACCCTTCACCCTAAGGTCCCCCGGGTCCAATCCTGGCACAGCCAATCCAGAGGCTCATTGGGGAGAAAGTGGGGGCGGGGATATAGATTTCACAAAGAAAGCAAAGGTAACAGATCCAGGCCTTGCAGAGGATGGAACACTGTGTGCCTGACTCAGAGTAGGGCCACTTCTCTGGAGCTGCTGCCAGCCTGGGCTGGGGAGGGTGGGAGGACAGCAAGCTTCTTCACGGGGAAGTGAGAAGGGGTTCCCTGGCTGGAGGGATGTGAATGGCAGGAGGAGGGGGCAGGCTCCCCTGCTGCTCCCCTGGGGATGCTTGCTGCTCGCCGTAGGTGAGCAGACGAGAAGTCAGCTGCAAGCCTCTGCTGGTGGGTAAAGCGGCCTCCGCAAAAGGCTGCCTTTCACAGGGGGAATGTTCAGGGGCAAAACGAAACAAGTGCAATGCATTCTGCCGGCCTCCACAGTGCCGAGGACTCTGAAGGGCCAAGCGGTCGGGTGCTTGGAGCGACGAAGGTCCTTGCAGGCCAAAAATCCCCTTAACCTGGGACTGTGTTTTGCCACTGGCGGCTGTGCTCCAGGGTTATAGGCCAGTGGCTAAGTAGGGCGGAGCATGCAGGGAATGAACCCGGGTCCTTCGAATCATTGCATTGGAAGGGACCCCCAAGGATCACCCAGTCCAACCCCCTGCAATGCTAGAGTCTCAGCTAAAGCATCCATGACAGACGGCCATCCAGCCTCTGCTTAAAAACCTCCCCTCCACACAGAGCAGGTTCTCTACCTGGAATAACAGGAGCTTGTCAGCAAAGAGTTTGAAAAATCAACAAATACTTTCTCTTTTCCCATAGCCTCTTCCCCCCCCCCATCTGTGGCTCAGGTGTTAAGACACCTTTGTGTTTGTTTTCCATTTGCAGGATTTGTGGCACTGATGACAATGGTGTGCTTTTTATTTTGAAAAAAGTGTGTGTGTGTGTGTGTGTGTGTGTGTGTGTGTGTGTGTATTCTTACTACCATGTTACGGAGAAATCATTTCTGAGCAGGGATCTTGAGAAACACCATTGTGAGAGGCGCCTGACCTAATTTTGACAGCGAATGGGGCGAGAGTCATACTGGTAGGCAGCGTAGCTGGGCTTCCTCTGGGAACGACTCTGTGAGGCTTGGGAGATGTGATTCTTCCTGGCAGAACAGTCTGGTGGAGGAGGCAGCAGCAGCATCCTGATAATGGCAGTGGGAGGGGGGAGAGGATGGGGGGGGGGACAGTGCTGGGCAACAAAGCCCATCTCCTCCTCCTCCCCCTCCATTTCGCTGACATTCAAACGGAAGGCTGTTGTTGTTGGACAGCTTTCGGCTCTGCTCATATTTTGCTCCCTCCTTCCTGCAAGGAAGCGTGCGCGGAGCGTTGCGGTTGTGGAGGAGCAGAGCGGAAGCGCAGGATGCTGTGGAGGGCATCATCCCAGCCAGGCCTCTTGAGAAGGTCAGCTTCTCTTTGGTGGGAAAGTGGGGCTTGAGAAGCTAGAGCTGGTGTCAAGAAGAAGAAGAAGAAGAGTTTGGAGTGGATATCCCGCTTTATCACTACCCAAAGAAGTCTCAAAGCGGCTGACACTCTCCTTTCCCTTCCTCCCCAGAGGAGGCAGGGCTGAGCCGGGTTCTCAGGTGGCCGAGGGCGTTCCCTGCCATCAGCAACGCTGGGAAGGAATAAGAACTGCAGAACAAATGGGGCAAGGGATGGCTCAGGTCGCAGAATTCACATTTCCCTTGCTCTGTTTTGTTTTGTGTACATGCAAGAGGTACACGCAGCCCCATGCAAGGAGCAACCTGAGAGCCCCATTGGTCAGGCCCACTGAGCCAAGATGCCTGGCCTGGCTAGCTGCTGCACAGAATCATAGAATTGGAAGATACCCTTAAGGGTCATCTAGTCCAACCCCAGCAATGCAGGAACCCCTGGAAGATGGTCCTCCAACCTCCTCTCTCTCTCTACTGCACCTTCCTCTCTGTCCCCCGGTGGCTGCTCTTAATGCAATTTGCTCTTTGAAAACACATTTGCAGGGTGGGTATCCATTCCATGGGTCTAAGATACACATCTGGGCTGCATCCAGTGATTTGGATTGGCGGGGGGGGGCAGGAGGATCTGTGGCCCTGCCTTGCAGTTCGTCCAGGCGAGTCCAGAGACCACAACATCAACCCAGGGAGATCTTGGGGGCTGGAGAGTAGGAAGAGGCATTTGTCAAGACGAGAGATCTTTGAGCAGAGCATCTCCGGAGGGAAAAGGTGGGAGGAGAACCTGTTGCCCGGCAACCGACTCCGCTGAGCATCATTGCAGGGAGTTTTCTTCTCCAGAGCAAAGATCTGCAAGGCACCTCCTTTGGTGGCATTTAGGCAGGATCCGTTACCAAGGCTCCCCATGTTCATCTTCGCCCCACAAAAGGGAGCTGTGGTGGTTGCTCTCTTGGCTTGGAATTCCCAAATCACAAGTTGGTAGTCATCTGCACCCCAACACACAAACACATCAGCTTCCTCTCTTCATGCAGGAAGAGTCTGTAGCAGAGAGCAGTGCAGATTCAGAGGCAGCAGTTAAAGCAGGAGGCCATGGGGCAGAAATCAGTCAGGCTGGTGAAGAAGCCAGGGGGTCTCCCCCTCCTGCTGCAACAAGCTCTCCTCCCAACTGGTCTCCCAAGACCAGGAGAGATATGAAGCAGGAGGAGCATAGTCTCAGATTGCTTGGGAAGGACCTGGGCTGGGGGAGGAGATTTAGGCAGCTGTGGGAAGGCAGGGAACCTCAGTCCCCACAACTGCCCCATACGGGCAAGATCTCCCGGGATGAGCTGCTGTGCTCTAGGCCTGGCCTCCTGAGTAGAACTTGTTTCCATTAATAAAGAGTTGGCTCCACTTACACCATGTGATTATTGCTGACCTGCTCCTGAAGGAGCGTCTCCAACCCCCATCATTCTGCCCAGACACTGAGATCCAGCGCCGAGGGCCTTCTGGCGGTTCCCTCACTGCAAGAAGCAAAGCTACAGGGAACCAGGCAGAGGGCCTTCTCAGTGGTGGCACCCGCCCTGTGGAACGCCCTCCCATCAGATGTCAAAGAGATAAACAACTACTTGACATTAAAAAGACATCTGAAGGCAGCCCTGTTTAGGGAAGCTTTTCATGTGTGACATTTTAATGTATTTTTAATCTTTGTTGGAAGCCGCCCAGAGTGGCTGGGGATACCCAGTCAGATGGGTGGGGTACAAATAATAGATGATGATGATGATGATGATGATGATGACGATAGAGTGGCCGGCCGGACTGATAGCTGCTTGCATGCAGAGGGTCCTGGGCTCAGCCCCCATGGCGTCTCTGGGTTAAGGCCACTCACCACCACCCCCTGCCCTGTCCAAAACCCTTGAGAGCTTCTGCTGACCAGTGTCCTAAGCGCTGCTGAGCCGGGTGGGCCCAGAATGGTCTGACCTGGCCTAAGGCCACTCCCTGCGTTGTGGTGCTGGTCGCCTGCCCTGCCTGGGTCTGGGGAGGTGGTGCCAATCAAAGGAGCTCTTTGGGCAGCCTCAGCTGCGAGGAAATGTCGGCAGCGCTGGTTTGCCTTGCCAGAGTAGCCGAGCTGATGATGAGCTCAGACCCGGGGTCATTTCTGCCTGAAAGCAGGGAGTGCCCTTTTAAAGGCTGGAAGTAATTTTCCACAATGTTATCAGCACGATATGAAGAGGAGCTGGCGTAATAGGCGGAGAGCGACCCAAGGGCCTGTAATATCTGGGAAATTAATTCCACGCCGTCTCAGTTACGGCCGCGTCCTTTCGAGGGTGGCTGCTTTGTGAGCATGCAGCCCCTCTCCCATTTCTGCACACGGGCAAACAGCGCAACGAGCTCATCCGTGTCGTAAGTTGCCCAAGGATGCTGCGAAATCTCAAGGAAGGGCTGGCTGGCAGAGGAGTCTGCCGGCGCTGCTTGGAGCTCTCCACCATTCTACCTAATGATCCTAGTTTGCTTCAGGGAAGAGAAGTGTTCCCAAACTGCTTTAGGTCCCTTCCTTGGTTCCATCAACTCATCCTCAGTGCCTGCCCCAGGGAAAGCATCATTCAGAATAGCATCATGCACCAAGGCAGATGGCAACACCGTAAAATTCAGAACGATGAATTCCACATGGATTCAAAATCCCGTTAAAACTATTTAGCTGAGTTAATTCAACAAAAGTGATGAACTTGATCCCGTGAAACCAGCTTTCCAAAGTCATTTCCCCCGTTTCCTCCTAGCACACACACATACACACCCCGAGGTAATTCCATATAACACGCAGCCCTAGATATCAGGAAGAACTTTCTGATGGCAAGAGCTGCTTGGTCTATCAGGACAATAAAGCTTGTATAGCGTTGCTCCATTCTGAAGGATGCACACAGAGAACAAAGTATCTACAGATTAAGCTTCACCGAGCTAGATAATGCATCCAGAAAGGAATTGTGAAAGTGTCCTATATGCCAGGGAAAGAAATACCTGCCGATGCACTAACCAAAGTTGTTAACAGGGAGCAACTCGCTGTGTTGTTGTTGTTTAGTCGTTTAGTCGTGTCCGCCTCTTTGTGACCCCCTGGACCAGAGCACGCCAGGCACTCCTGTCTTCCACTGCCTCCCGCAGTTTGGTCAAACTCATGCTGGTAGCTTCGAGAACACTGTCCCACCATCTCGTCCTCTGCCGTCCCTCTGTCATCATGTACCAAGGCAGATGGCAACACCCTAAAATTCAGAACAATGAATTCCGCTTTGATTCAAAATCCCATTAAAACTATTTAGCTTAGTCAATTCAACAAAAGTGATGAACTTGATCCCATGAAACCAGCTTTCCAAAGTCATTTCCCCCGTTTCCTCCTAGCACCGCCCCCCCAGGTAATTCAATCTCACATGCACCCCTAGATATTAGGAAGAACTTTCTGATGGCAAGAGCCGCTTGGCAGTGAACCAGGTGACCTCAGAAGGTGGTGGGTTCTCCTTCAGGGGAGGTTTTTAAACAGGTTGGATGGCTGTGATCCCTGCATATCGGGGTTGGACTAGATGACCCTCGGGGTCCCTTCCAACTCTAAAATGCTGTGATTCTTTGGGTGGTCTGGCTGAGGATGCTTCTTTCAGGGGTGCTTCCTCCAATATATTCCAGGGGCAGAAGTGGGAATGGAAACAAAGCATGAGATAATGTTTTAAAAAGACAGAAAGGGAGGGGAACCCCAATTTATTGGTCCCCGTTTGATGGATGAGAAGCTTTCTTGAGTAATGAAAGACAAAGATGAGTCCCTGACGGGGGCTGTTCGTCATCCCCTCCAGATGATCCCCAGAACACCAACCACAAGGCATCATTTAGCATTTAATATTGTCTGAGTCTCTCAATCTAGGAGGGAGGAGGGGAAGGAAGAGAGATGAGAAGATGAGAAATAGTCAGCCCTCTGTTGAACTGAGAAGCGTTTTTTTAAAAGCCCAGGATGCCCTGCCACATCACAGAGAATGCTGAAACATGACCCCTGGATTGCACAAGGGCCATGTGGTCCAGTGGGTGGAGCACACCATTTGAATGCAGAGAGGTCCCAGGTTCACTCCCCCCACACCCCACACCCTGCCCCACACCCGTCTCTCTAGGGAGGGCTAGGAAAAGACTCTTGCCAGAAATCCTGGAGAGGTCTTGAAATTCAGCGCAGGGAAGAAATCCTGTTCCATTTGCCTTCCCGACTCCTTGGCAGCTGGCCTTTGAAATCCTCACTTCTCCTGATTTTGTGATGTGGCTCCCGACCAGATAAGACAAAACCAGGCAGAAATGTGTGCAGCGGGGGGGGGGGGGAGCTGCGTAAAATGCGCATGGTGGCAACAATAACTGTAGAAGCACGGGTGCTATTAGCAGGCATTGCTTGCGAAAGCAAAAATGTGTCTGTCAGGGAAAAGGGCACACAAAGGGGCATGGCTCTGGAGAATGGAGACCCTTTTCAGTTTTTTGTGAGTCTTTTAAAAACAATCCAAACCGTTGCAGAATTGGGGAGAATTTAAGCTTGGGAAAATGAGAAAGCTTGGGAAAAGAAATTGAATCATCCGGTTTGCTTTTTGCTTGTTCTTAAATCTCCTTTTCTGAAGGATTGTTCTTCTCCAACCAATCCAAGAGAACCTTTTATTAAAAAAGAAGAAGGGAAATATAGATATCTCTCCCCACTGCAGTAAGGCTCTCTGGACCAGCACTCATCCCAAACTGCTCTCTGGGCCTGGATAATCAGAAGCAGCTTCCCTCCTGCAACTGCACCACCCAAAGATCGTGTCTGTTCACAGGAAAAGAGACATGCGCATGCACTCACATAGAGAGACACCCCAGCTTGTTCCAATTATGACAGCAGCAGTTATGCTTTTGTTCCAAAAGCACAACACGGTCGCTTCATGCAGACTGGCAATGCCTGAACCTCCTGCCAGGGAGAGAGGGGAAGTGTGTGTGTGTCTTTTATCTTTAGACAAATTCATGGAGGAGGAGAGGTTCCTGGAAACCACTGGAGGGGAGTCGCAGTGTTAGAAAGTCAGATATATAAATGAATTGCCAAATGGCACCCTAAACTTAGGTTATGGTAGCCAAAATGGAATCAGAAACTCCAAGTGTCCCTATTTTCCACAGACGTCCCTGATATAGAGAAGCCACCACGGTTTCTGATTTAATGTCCCGCTATTCCTTAGAACGTCCCTATTTTCACCGGAGAAATGTTGGAGGGTATGGAGTTATCTGACCCCCGAGCCGTCTGAAGGCAGCTTTGTATACGGAAGTTTTTTAATGTTTCACATTTTGTTACGTTTTTATATATGTTGAAAGCTGCCCAGAGTGGCTGGGGCAACCTAGTAAGATATGTGGGGTATAAATAGTAAAATTATGGTTATGGGATGGGACGTCCCTATTTTCATAGGAGGAATGTTGGAGGGTATGCCGAATGCCTAGGTGCCTTTGTTTTTTTGTTTTGCAGAGAAGTGTTGTTGTTGTTGTTGTTGTTTTCATTTCTATACCGCATTGTATTTGAAAGAACAAGTCTCAAGGCGGTTTACAAGCACATTAAAACATCAAATACAGTCACACCTCATGTTACGTTTGCTTCAGGTTTTGCGTTTTCAGGTTGTGTCCCGCTCGAGCTGGAAGTACCGGAAAGGGCTACTTCCGGGTTTCACCGCTCACGCATGCGCAGACGCACAAAATGACATCATGCGCATGTGCAGAAGCAGTGAATCACGACCCGCACACACGCAGACGTGGGTTGCGTTCTTTTCAGGTTTCGAACGGGGCTCCGGAGCGGATCCCGTTCGCAACCAGAGGTACCACTGTGAAACAATCCAGAATAAAACATAATCAAGCTTCAAGGAAAATATTTCGGGTCCATCTCTGAGTGACTCTTTGCTTTCCCCATTTGCCATCCTGGCATCCAGAGATCTCAATGCGGTTGCCATCAGACTTAGGCCCATTGCAAAACGCGCCTGGCACCTGGCTGATTTCACCGAGGGTCTTCTGGTGGTTCCCTCACTGCGAGAAGCCAAGTTACAGGGAACCAGGCAGAGGGCCTTCTCGGTGGTGGCACCTGCCCTGTGGAACGCCCTCCCACCAGAAGTCAAAGAGAACAACAACTACCAGACTTTTAGAAGACATCTGAAGGCAGCCCTGTTTAGGGAGGCTTTTAATGTTTGATGTATCACAGTATTTTAATATTTCTTGGAAGCCACCCAGAGTGGCTGGGGAAGCCCAGCCAGATGGGTGGGGTATAAATAATAAATTATTATTATTATTATTATTATTATTATTACTATTACTAACACTGGAGAGATGGCATGGTGCTTGAATCCTTGCAGCAGTCCTCTTTGGAGCATCTTGTTGAACAGGATGCTGGACTCGATGGGCCACTGGTCTGATGCTGTTCTTCCCCCTGGGAGCCAGTGTGGTGGAGTGGTTAAGAGCGGTAGTCTCATAATCTGGGGAACCAGATTCGCATCCCCGCTCCTCCACCTGCAGCTGCTGGGTGACCTTGGGCCAGTCACACTTCTCTGAAGTCTCTCAGCCCCACTCACCTCACAGAGTGTTTGTTGTGGGGCAGGAAGGGAAAGGAGAATGTTAGCCGCTTTGAGACTCCTTAAAGGGAGTGAAAGGCGGGATATCAAATCCAAACTCTCCTTCTTCTCCTTTTAATGCATCCTTGTGAAACTGAATAAGGTTGTTACGGAACGGTGTGCGTGTTCGCCTTCCGAGATGGATTCCTTTGGGTCTCCTCCAGAGCAGATGGCGCATGTGCTGGGTCTGTTAGTGCCAGGCTTCCTCTGTGAGTGTGCCTCTAAGTGCAAATAAGTGTGTAATTGGCAGAGGTGTGTTTACGGCGGCATGTGGTGCCGGCGGTTTCCAGTTTCACTCTTTAATCCATTTAGTTAGCCTGCTCCTGCCGCAGAGGCCTCCCCGGAGCCAGATGTCGGTGAAATTGCAACGCAGGCAAGGAGGAGAGGCGGGAAGAAACCCTTTCAAGACACCCCCCGCAACACCCGCCTGCCCTGGGAAGCACCCTCTGGGACGGAGGGAGGCTTCGATCCATAGAATAGCCAGTGGGGGAGAGCGAGAAATAGTTACAGCCCTGCCAACGGAAGCGCATTGCCTGCTTGCGGTGACCTATATAAGTGTGCTAGATGCAGGGTATCTAGAGCAGTAGGCCCCCTGAGCTTGCAGCCAGTGAGCAGCGTAAGGCGGTCAGGAGGCCTCATTGCTTTGGTCCCCCTGCGGCCCCCCACCCTTCCATGCCGCTCACAGAGGGGCCTTCATCCATCCATCTATCCATCTATCTCCTCCTTGCGTGTATTTTCATTTAGCGGGCCTCAAAAGACATAACAAAACATGAATCTGGGTAGAGAGCAGGAGAAAACCCCCAAACCTGAAATCTTAGTAGGGAAGGATAAAAAGAGAGATAAGAAAAAGAAATAAGGAGGACTTCTGATTGTCCATCAGCTGATAATGTATATAAAGATTATTCAAAATGCTCAGTCCAGGATCATGTCCAGCTGTTCCTCAGTCTGCCAGGTGGTGTTTCAAGCGAAACAATTTTTCAAATAAAGCAAGAAAAGGCACAGAGGAGTAGCACTCCAAACCCTTTCTCCCTCCCGGAATTTATCCCCAGAGACCGGTGGGACTTTTTGTTCCCTCGCTTCCTTGAGTGGCTGTGTCTGGAAGTGTCCGTCTTGCGCAAGCAGCTGTTTCATCCAAGGTGGGCAATTTCCAAAGAAAGCTTATTTTGCTGGTGAGCCGAGTTGGACCGTAGCAGCAATAATCCCACAGATTACAATATGCAGAAATTGGCTTACCTCCAAGGTCTCAGTTTAACAGGATTGTGCATCTGTTGGACGGGAAGTTTGTCCTAATGGATCGGCGAAATCTACCTAGTTGCAATTTAAGCTCACTGCTGTACATCTTTTCCCCGGCAGAGGGGCTGAACAGCAATTCCCCACTTCCTCATCTTTCCATCATCCTTTTATTTGAAAATTGTCAGCATATCTGCACACAGACACTCCTTCTCTGAAGGCAAAACATTATCCTGCTCCCTTGATGCAAGAACTCGCTAGAGTCAGCAGATGGAACGGGGGGCTCCTCTGGACAACATCGTTATTAAGCCTTCATTCTGATGTGTTTGTGGAGTGGTTGTATGACAATGATAGATAGATAAACTTTATTCGCATTAGCCAACAGCCGTAGCAACATAAAACAAGCAATATACAGTGGTACCTCAGGTTACATACGCTTCAGGTTACATACGCTTCAAGTTACAGACTCCACTAACCCAGAAATAGTACCTCAGGTTAAGAACTTTGCTTCAGGATGAGAACAGAAATCGTGCTCTGGCGGTGCAGCAGCAGCGGGAGGCCCCATTAGCTAAAGTGGTGCTTCAGGTTAAGAACGGTTTCAGGTTAAGAACGGACCTCCGGAACGAATTAAGTACTTAATCTGAGGTACCACTGTATATCTGAGGTACCACTTAAGTACTTAATCTGAGGTACCCCTTCATGGATCACTGCCTTGCCGTGGCGAAGGGGCTTGAAAAACTCAGAGAAGCTATGAACTATGCCGAGCAGGGCACCCAAGATGAACAGGTCATAGTGGAGAGTTTTGACCAAACGTGATCCACCTGGAGCAGGAACCGGCAAGCCACTCCAGTATCCCTGCCAAGAAAACTCCATGGACAAAGACAACAGGCATATAAAAGATATGACGCTGGAAGATGAGCCCCTCAGGTCGGAAGGCGTCCAACATGCTACTGGGGAAGAGCGGAGGGCAAGTACAAGTAGATCCAGAGCTGATGAAGCGGCTGGGCCAAAGCCGAAAGGACGCTCAGTTGCGGATATGCCTGGAAGCGAAAGGAAAGTCCAATGCTGTAAAGAAAAATATTGCATAGGAACCTGGAATGTAAGAACCATGAACCTGGGTAAGTTGGAGGTGGTCAAAAATGAGATGGCAAGAATAAATATTGACATCCTGGGCATCAGTGAACTAAAATGGACGGGAATGGGTGAATTCAGTTCGGATGACCATCATATCTACTACTGTGGGCAAGAAACCCGTAAAAGAAATGGAGTGGCCCTCATAGTCAACAAAAGAGTGGCGAAGGCTGTACTGGGATGCAATCTCAAAAATGATAGAATGATCTCGATACGAATCCAAGGCAGACCTTTTAACATCACAGTAATCCAAGTTTATGCACCAACTACTGGTGCTGAAGAAACTGAAATTGACCAATTCTATGAAGACTTACAAGACCTTATAGAAGTGACACCAAAGAAGGATGTTCTTCTCATTATAGGGGATTGGAATGCTAAAGTAGGGAGTCAAGAGATAAAAGGAACAACTGGCAAGTTTGGCCTTGGAGATCAAAACGAAGCAGGGCAAAGGCTAATAGAGTTCTGTCAAGAGAACAAGCTGGTCATCACAAACACGCTTTTCCCACAACACAAGAGACGACTCTACACATGGACATCACCAGATGGGCAGCATCGAAATCAGATTGATTATATTCTCTGCAGCCAAAGATGGAGAAGCTCTATAGAGTCAGCAAAAACAAGACCAGGAGCTGACTGTGGCTCAGATCATCAGCTTCTTATAGCAAAATTCAAGCTTAAACTGAAGAAAGTAGGAAAAACCACTGGGCCGGTAAGATACAATCTAAGTCAAATCCCTTATGAATACACAGTGGAAGTGAGGAACAGGTTTAAGGATTTAGATTTGGTGGACAGAATGCCTGAAGAACTATGGATGGAGGCTCGTAACATTATACAGGAGGCAGCAACGAAAACCATCCCAATGAAAAGGAAATGCAAGAAAGCAAAGTGGCTGTCCAATGCGGCCTTACAAATAGCGGGGGAGAGAAGGCAAGCAAAATGCGAGGGAGATGGTGAAAGATACAGGAAATTGAATGCAGATTTCCAAAGAATAGCAAGGAGAGACAAGAAGACCTTCTTAAACGAGCAATGCAAAGAAATAGAGGAAAGCAATAGAATGGGAAGAACCAGAGATCTGTTCAAGAAAATTGGAGATATGAAAGGAACATTTCGTACAAAGATTTCCATAATAAAGGACAAAAGTGGAAAGGACCTAACAGAAGCAGAAGACATCAAGAAGAGGTGGCAAGAATACACAGAGGAATTATACCAGAAAGAAATGGATGTCCCGTATACCCCAAGTAGTGTGGTTGCTGACCTTGAGCCAGACATCCTGGAAAGTGAAGTCAAATGGGCCTTAGAAAGCACTGCAAATAACAAGGCCAGTGGAAGTGATGGTATTCCAGCTGAACTATTTACAATTTTAAAAGATGATGCTGTTAAGGTGCTACACTCAATATGCCAGCAAGTTTGGAAAACTCAGCAGTGGCCAGAAGATTGGAGAAGATCAGTCTACATCCCAATCCCAAAGAAGGGCGGTGCCAAAGAATGCTCCAACTACCGCACAATTGGACTCATTTCACACGCTAGCAAGGTTATGCTTAAAATTCTACAAGGCAGGCTCAAGCAGTATGTGGACCGAGAACTCCCAGAAGTGCAAGCTGGATTTAGAAGAGGCAGAGGAACCAGAGACCAAATTGCAAACATGTGCTGGAATATGGAGAAAGCTAGAGAGTTCCAGAAAGACATCTACTTCTGCTTCATTGACTATGCAAAAGCCTTTGACTGTGTCGACCACAGCAAACTATGGCAAGTTCTTAAAGAAATGGGAGTGTCTGATCACCTCATCTGTCTCCTGAGAAATCTCTATGTGGGACAAGAAGCTACAGTTAGAACTGGATATGGAACAACTGATTGGTTCAAAATTGGGAAAGGAGTACGACAAGGCTGTATTTTGTCTCCCTGCTTATTTAACTTATATGCAGAATTCATCATGCGAAAGGCTGGGCTGGATGAATCCCTAGCCGGAATTAAGATTGCCGGAAGAAATATCAACAACCTCAGATATGCAGATGACACAACCTTGATGGCAGAAAGTGAGGAGGAATTAAAGAATCTTTTAATGAGGGTGAAAGAGGAGAGCACAAAATATGGTCTGAAGCTCAACATCAAAAAAACGAAGATCATGGCCACTGGTCCCATCACCTCCTGGCAAATAGAAGGGGAAGAAATGGAGGCAGTGAGAGATTTTACTTTCTTGGGCTCCATGATCACTGCAGATGGTGACAGCAGCCACGAAATTAAAAGACGCCTGCTTCTTGGGAGAAGGGCAATGACAGGCCTAGACAGCATCTTGAGAAGTAGAGACATCACCTTGCCAACAAAGGTTCGTATAGTTAAAGCTATGGTTTTCCCAGTAGTGATGTATGGAAGTGAGAGCTGGACCATAAAGAAGGCTGATCGCCGAAGAATTGATGCTTTTGAATTATGGTGCTGGAGGAGACTCTTGAGAGTCCCATGGACTGCAAGAAGATCAAACCTCTCCATACTGAAGGAAATCAACCCTGAGTGCTCACTGGAAGGACAGATTGTGAAGCTGAGGCTCCAGTACTTTGGCCACCTCATGAGAAGAGAAGACGCCCTGGAAAAGACCCTGATGTTGGGAAAGATGGAGGGCGCAAGGAGAAGGGGACGACAGAGGACGAGATGGTGGGACACTGTTCTCGAAGCTACGAAGATGAGTCTGACCAAACTGCGGGAGGCAATGGAGGACAGAGGTGCCTGGCGTGCTCTGGTCCAGGGGGTCACGAAGAGTCGGACACGACTAAATGACTAAACAACAACACCACTGTATACAATTAAAAAATCAACAATGGGTAAAAAGGACAATCAAATGACCAAGATTATTGTTCATTTAGTGGCCCTTAATTTCATTGCACCCTTGATCATCCTAGCAACCTTTGCTGCTGTCTGATCATTTTGATCTGATAAAAGAAAGAACAATGTGGCCTCAGATGGGCGGCCTGGGATGGGGAGCAGGAGTGGGGTGATGGTCTCATTCCTCAGGTCTTTATAAAGGGGGCAGGACAGGAGAGCATGAGCCACTCTGCCATCTGCACATGGGCAGAGTCGTTTCTCAGTTGGAATCTTTTGGTCTCTGCCCTCAAGTACGGCAGAGGGCATCACATCCAATCTGGCCAGTGTGAAGGCACCTCTGTATTTTGGGATAGTTAATTTATACAAATATGGTGCCAGGGAATCAAACTGAGAAGGGGGGGGGGGGGAGGCATACCAAGGACAGAGTTTCTTTATAATGGCCAGATTGTTCTGTTGCTCTAAGTCCTTCAGACGCTGTCCAATTAGCCTTTTTGCTTTAATAAAGCCCATCATGAGAAGTTGATGTGGGTGGAGTCTGCAGGAGAGGAGTTTTTGGTGTACAATTTTAGACCGCGCACTTTTATGAGGGTCTTGTGTCACTAAGGGCAGTAGGCCGGGTGGATTATATGACAATGAGCTCCCCCCCTCATTTGGTTTGGGGGTGCTATAAGAAAAAATACTGCTCCTTTTCCCTTATGGGGTATTCCGGAGCCCATATAGAGTCCTTAAGTGGGTTCCCTATTGGTAGGAGAAAATAACAGAGGCCAACCAAAGTATATTGAGAAGCAAAGCAGCTAGGAAGCCTGATTTTTATTAAACTGCTGCAACAGGGTCCCTACTCACCACATGCAGGAGGGAGGAGGAACCCAGAACAATGGTGTGCAAGCTCTTATATAGACTTTTGAAATTGCCCACCCTGTAGTCCAAGACCACCCCCCAAAACATCATACATACATCACAGGAGGAGGCGGTCTACAGCTGAACTCCTGCCTGCCAGGATACCTGATAATGGTCACTGATTGCTTTACCTGGGCAGCCTGGCCATTCTTTGGTGATGGCTAATACTTCAGTTCCTGAATCCTGGTCACAGGCTCACCCTGTTCATGCACAAATACGCCCTTAAGACAGGAGTTGCAAGCAAAAAGACAAAGGGAAGGCTTTCTCCATTTCCTCCCTCCTTGCAGAGAAATATATTGAGGTCAATTTGGGAGAGTCAAAATGGTTCTAGGATTGCTCTCCTGCACTCTTTCAGATATGTGGTTTATATACTTATGTATGTGTTTGCCTTGTACATTTATGAACGTTTATTTTATATTTGGGACCTAAGAATTCTTATAACAGAGGTGTTCTGATGTCTTCTCGTTACTCATTTGTTCATCCAACATTTTGCAATGTGTTTCCCCCATCATTTTCCAAACTGCAAAACATTTGTTTCTTCTTTAAAGTGGATTGCACAAACCTGTCTTTCTCAGTATGGGCTTGCACCTCCACTCCCTGACTCTGGGGGTGTCCTGACTCTGTTCCTTCATACCAGTCTGAACTGGTGGTGACCAGAAATGAGACCTTGGAGCTGTAGCAGATTGCTCAGTGAAGATGTTCCTAGTCTCTGCTTCGTGTTTCTTAACCACTTACTGATGCACAAGAATCCTTCTATAGCTGTTAAGCTTACTCAGTCTTCGGTGAAGTACTTTGTCCAAAGCTTTTTGAAAGGCTGAGGCCAATTGCATGACCTTCCGTCTATTTGCTTGTTGACACGAGACAGGGTTTCCTTACCCTTGCAGAAGCCATGCTGCTTCTGCTTCGGCAAGCCTTGTTCTTCGATATGCTTCATAATTCTACCTTTAAGGAAGTCTTCCACCCTGGCTGAGGCCGCTGGGAGTTGGAGTCCAACAACCTTCTGGAGAGCTGCAGATTCCCTTCCTTGGAATATAGGAAGCTGCTTAGACTAAGGCAGCCTCCAGATTCTCTGTATTTTGTGGGAGGGATTCAGGAGCATCCCAGAACTTTAAAGGTAAAGGGACCCCTGACCATTAGGTCCAGTCGTGGCCGACTCTGGGGTTGCAGCGCTCATCTCGCTTTATTGGCCGAGGGAGCCAGTGTCCAGCTTCCGGGTCATGTGGCCAGCATGACTAAGCCGCTTCTGGCAAACCAGAGCAGCGCACGGAAATGCCGTTTACCTTCCCGCCGGAGCGGTGCCTATTTATCTACTTGCACTTTGATGTGCTTTCAAACTGCTAGGTTGGCAGGAACAGGGACCGAGCAACGGGAGCTCACCCTGTCGTGGGGATTCGAACTGCCGACCTTCTGATCGGCAAGCCCAAGAGGCTCAGTGGTTTAACCCACAGCGCCTCCTGCATCCCTCCCAGAACTTTACATGTGTGCAGTGGAGCAAAAGCAGTCTGTCTGGCAGGAAGAGCCATTTGGCAACGGAATGGACCGCCTGTCTTGGACTCTCCTTCCGTGGAGGTTTTCACGCAGAGGTCGGGCTTTTTCAGCTGCGATTCCTGCATTGCAGGAGGTTGGTCTGGATGACCCTCAGGGTCCCCTTGAACTTTACAACCCTCCGATTCTGCGAACCCCAGCAACTGGGCTTCTGAGGCAGCCCGGCTCTAAATATAGCCGCCCGTGTGGGAAGCAGCCGAGCACGTTGACAAAGGCCAGGGGGAACCTTGTTGATGGGCATGGGGAGCGCATGTTTGCTTTCCCAAGGCCCCTGAGATGTTATGAGAGCTGACAGGGACCTCCTGTGGGAGAGGAGGGAGGGAGGCGGATGTTTCGAGAGGAAGCTGGTGGGCTGTACCATCCCCCGGGAGCTTGGCAGTCTCTGACAAGGACTCTGCCCGATTGTGCGCTGCCTTTTTTTGCTCCTCTTCCTCCATTTGGGGAAAATCCTGGAGTGGAATCTGATGCTCACTAACCATAAGGCAATTATTTCTCAGGATTCCAAAATATTTGGGGCCAGGCTGTTTTGACACCTGAAGAATTCATTGTTGTTGTTGTTGTTTAGTCATTGAGTTTTGTCCGCCTCTTTGTGACCCCCTGGACCAGAGCACGCCAGGCCCTCCTGTATTCCACTGCCTCCCGCAGTTTGGTCAAACTCATGCTGGGAGCTTCGAGAACACTGTCCCACCATCTCGTCCTCTGTCGTCCCCTTCTCCTTGCGCGCTCCATTTTTCCCAACATCAGGGTCTTTTCCAGGGAGTCTTCTCTTCTCATGAGGTGGCCAAAGTACTGGAGCTTCAGCTTCAGGATCTGTCCTTCCAGGGAGCACTCAGGGCTGATTTCCTTCAGAATGGAGAGGTTGGATCTTCTTGCAGTCCATGGGACTCTCAAGAGTCTCCTCCAGCACCAGAATTCAAAAGCATCAGTTCTTTGGCGATCGGCCTTCTTTATGGTCCAGCTCTCACTTCCGTACATCACTACTGGGAAAACCATAGCTTTAACTATACGGACCTTTGTCGGCAAGGTGATGTCTCTGCTTTTTAAGATGCTGTCTAGGTTTGTCATTACTATTGCAATTACCTGTTCATTACATCTGTGCCCTGCCTTTTTCTCCAAAGAGCTCAAGGTGGCGTAACATGGCTGCCTCCCTTATTTAACCCCAACAACCACCCTGCGAGGTAGGTTAGGCCGTGAGGCAGTGACTGGCCCCCCAGGTCACCCAACTAGCTTCATGGCCGAGTGGGGGATTTGAACCCGGGTCCTAGTCCAACACTCTGTCACTATGCCACGCGGGCAGCTCCCCACATGGTCAACACAGCAGGGGCACAGATTGGCTGGGGGTCCTCAAGTGGGGAGGAGACGGGCATTGCTCGGTTCAAAAGGGCTTCCTGGTGGATTTTGCCCTCAGAAATGCCACAAGTCCATCCCCTGAGGTGGCTGTAGTGGCCATTTATTTATATTTTTTATTTTTTATTTATTGAATTTATATACTTCCCCTATCCTGGAAGTCTAAGGGCAGTTCACAGAATAAAATCAAGATATAAAACCACAAAATACATAGTAAAAATAAAAACAACAACCCAATAGCCCCTCTCCCCACAAAAACACATTTTAAAGGGCACAGGATGTCAGTCAAATGAACCAAAGGCCTGGTTAAAAAGGAGCGTTTTTCCCTGGCACCTGAAGGTGTATAATGAAGGCACCAGGCGAGCTTCCCTGGGGAGAGCATCCCACAGACAGGGAGCCACTGCAGAGAAGGCCCTGCTCTCGTGTTGCTACCCTCTGGACTGCTCAAGGAGGAGGCACACGAAGGAGGGCCTCAGAGGATGATCTCAGGCACCAGGTAGGTTCATATGGAAAGAGGTGGTCCTTGAGGTATTGCGGTTCTGAGTTCATCTTCAACCTCTTTGGTCCGGCACTTCCTCGTTGGCACTTCTTCTTCCCTGCTCCAAAACATCACACCTCATCCACTTCCTTGGAGGTTTTTAGGCAGAGGTTGGATGGCCACCTGTCGTTGAGATTCCTCCTTTGCAGGGGGGTGGACTAGATGACCCTTAGGGTCCCTTCCAAGTCTACAATACTATGATTCTGTGATCTTCACAAAGCCGAGTGGCTTTCTTCAGCCCACAGATTCCCCTCCGTGTGTGGGGGGTGTGTGTGTCTCATTGGGGGCTGCTTTCTCCATGCAAAAAAACCCCAGTCCCTGACTGCCTTGAAAGCCACTTGCCTGCCAGCCTTCCGGGTGGGGGCTTCCGCCGCTGGGGTTTGTGTGGGGAGGGGGCTGCTCTGGGCAAGAAGGGCCTTGCAAGCTGGGGCTGCAGCTGTTCTGCAGGCGGCAGCGGCAGCTGTGGAGCCCGACAGCTGTGCGGAAGGGAGGAAGGAAGGGAGGAAAGACGGAGAGACGTGGTCCTGGCGTTGGGCCAGCCCAGCGTGGGATGTGTCGGGACCAAGGCCTGGGAACAGGCGCCCAAGGGGGCACGGTGCCCACAGCTCCTTCCTCGCCAGAGGTCAGCAGGCCAGCTGGGCATGCCCTGCGCACGGGGGACGGTGGCTGGGGGCATTCTTTTTTAAAAAATATTTTTTATTAGGAATTTCAACATAATTTATCAAAAACACATCATCCTCATTCCCTCCCCTTTCCCCTCCCCCCTCTCCAAAAAATACCCCCCCCCCCAGACTTGCCTCAGCTCCTCTTTCTGGTTTTTCAGCACATGTTATTCTCTGCATATTATAAAATTGTAAAGATCCTTAATTTATCTATCTATCTATATATTACCAATAAAAAGTTTGTGTATTCAAAACCTGCCAAGGAGTCCAGTTCGTTTTGTTCTTCCTTTAAGTACTTTGTAAAAGGTTCCCATTCTTCTTTCAAGTCACAGTTGTCCTTGTCACATAGTTTGTGTGTCAATTCCGCCTAGTCCATCCGTTTCTCTTGCCACAGGGCTGGGGGCATTCTTGGACTCTGCCGGCCCTTGTTCACAGCTCTGGAACTCGGTGCGAAGAGAGGCAGCACCCCAAGGTCCTCTTCTCTGGTTCCAGCCCTCTGCCTCCCCACCAACACTCCGCTGGTCCTCATAGGCAGGAAATCCCCACGCTCCCGATGGATGCTGATGGAAGGTCACTGCAAAACCCTCCAGAGATCTTCCCTGGGCAGTTCGTTTCGCTGAGAAATCTTCTGACTGAAGTCTTGCTTTTGTTGCATCTTGTATTTTGTGTGTTTCTCATCAGGGGTGACCACACAGGTGCTGTTGAGATGTCATCCCTGTCTTATTTACTGTGCTGGGATCCTAGAATCCTAGAATTGTAGAGTTGGAAGGGTTTCAAATCTTGCTTTGATTTGGTGTCTCAACAGCATTGTAAGTCTGTTGCTGTTGTTGTTTAGTCATTTAGTCATGCCTGACTCTTCGTGACCCCCTGGACCAGAGCACGCCAGGCCCTCCTGTCTTCCACTGCCTCCTGCAGTTTGGTGTCAAACTCATGCTGGTGGCTTCCAGAACACTGTCCCACCATCTCGTCCTCTGTCGTCCCCTTCTCCTTGTGCCCTCCATCTTTCCCAACATCAGGGTCTTTTCCAGGGAGTCTTCTCTTCTCATGAGGTGGCCAAAGTCTTGGAGCCTCAGCTTCGGGATCTGACCTTCCAGTGAGCACTCAGGGCTGATTTCTGTGCGTTCTCTTTTCCCTCTTACATGCCCAAAAGGAGCCTGGGGCTAGACTGGGAGGCCCAGCAGCTCCGCCACACTGGTCCATGGAAGCCACCTGCAAACCATGGCTTCAGGTCCTGTTTGCTTGCTTTTGGTGGTAAACAAACCACAGTTCAGCTGCTGTGTGTGCACAGCACTTAATACTAAGCCATGGCTTGATAAACCATTGTTTTCCTCCTCCTCCTTCCTTTTTTCCAGGCGATGGAGAGCAAGTTGCTGATTGGTGGAAGGAATATCATGGACCACACCAACGAGCAGCAGAAGATGCTGGAACTGAAGAGGCAGGAGATTGCAGAGCAGGTAGACAGACGGGCAGGGTGGGAGCAGGGCCACTAACAACCCCCCTGCCTTTCCTCCCCTCTGCTGGCTGATGAATGTGGCCCTCACCAGCCCATTGCAGCCATAGTTGGCAGCCCTTTAAAACACACCTGTCCCCTTCCTTCCAGGGCTCTGCAGGAGAGAAGCAGGGCCTGGCTGCTGGGCTGTAGTCCGCAAGCCCTTGACGGCGGCCATCTGTGGCCGTTGGGTCTCCAGCTTGCTCCCCTTCTTGTAGGCTGCAAATCTGGTGTCACTCCCCCAGGAGCGTGGCCAGGTGCTCAGGACACCTCGGGCGTAAAGCCGGCATATGCTGATGTCAAGGAGCCGTCAAGTGAGCCCAGGTCATCCTTACGGCAGGAAAGAACGGGAGGCACGATTAGCTTTTTATTAACAGAAAATACCATATTTTTCACTCTATGAGACGCACCCGACCATAAGATGCACCTAGTTTTTAGAGGAGGAAAACAAGAAAAAAAATATTCTGAATCACATGTTGTTGAAGAAAGCAACGCAAAGCTTCAGCGAAAGCAACGCAAAGCCTCTTCAGAACTCTCCCGTTGCCCTGAAGAGGCTCCATGCAGCTATCCCAGAAGCCAGAACAGCAAGAGGGATCGCTGCGCAGCAATCCCTCTTTGCTCTTCTGGCTTCTGGGATAGCTGCGCAGCCTGCATTTGCTCCATAAGACGCACACACACTTCCCCTTAATTTTTAGGAGGGAAAAAGTGCATCTTATAGAGCGAAAAATACGTTTTCTTAATCCAGCAGAGATGTTGCTGAAACTGACCACTGGCCCTGCCCTTCCCACTCTAGCCTCTCACCCTGGACCCCTCTCAAGCAGACAAAAGTTGTGTCCAGAGGGCGAGATCCTCCTCTGGGCCTGTCCAGCCCTTTGCTCAGCAATGTGCAGGACTCTCCTCAGTTTGGGTTTCAGGAGGGAAGAGATCCAGTGGGGCTGTTGCTCCTGCTGGGCAACAAGGACAACCTCGGACTCACCTCTGTCCGAGTCTACACTCACACTCTGACTCTCAGCCTCCAGTCCTATCCTGGAAGGGTTTCCTACTCCTGACCCCCCTTGACCACCCACTTCCCTTTCTCAACCCGTGGGTCCCCAGATGTTGTTGGACTACAACTCCCATCACCCCTAGCTAGCAAGGCCCAGAGCTCAGGGATGATGGGAGTTGTAGTCCAACAACATCTGGGGACCCACAGGTTGAGAACCGCTGGTCTAGAATCTCCCAGCTTGTCCTTTCTCCAGGATGCTCCCCAGTGTCCCACCGCCAGGGTCCGGGGTCTAAGTCCTCTTCTTCTGTGTGTCCCCTGTGGGGCTCTTGGGTGGGAGACCCCCTCTCCCCCCGGGCCCTAACAGCTGATTTTATGGGCAGGTAATAATAATAATAATAATAATAATAATAATAATAATAATATTTTTTTATTTATACCCCGCCCTCCCCAGCCAGAGCCAGGCTCAGGGCGGCTAACAACAATAAAATCACAGTAAAAACATAATAGGGAGAAGGGGGGGGGGGGGGAGGAAAATGAAAAAAAACCAACAATTTAAAATGCAGGTTAAAATGCAGCCTCATTTTAAAGTAGCTGATAAATCAAGACAATAAGGGGAGGGAAACATAAGGGTCAGACTGAGTCCAAACCAAAGGCCAGGCGGAAAAGCTCTGTCTTGCAGGCCCTGCAGAAAGATGTCAAGTCCTGCCGGGCCCTATTCTCTTGGGACAGAGCGTTCCACCAAGTCGGGGCCAGTACTGAAAAGGCCCTGGCCCTAGCTGAGACCAATCTAACCACCTTGCGACTTGGGACCTCCAAAGTCCTTAAGGTCCTCTGCAGGGCATACCAGGAAAGGCGGTCCCGTAGGTACGAGGGTCCTAGATCGCACAGGGCTTTAAAGGTCAAAACTAGCACCTTAAACCTGACCCTGTGCTTCACTGGGAGCCAGTGCAGTTGGTAAAGCACTGGATGAATGTGAAGTTTGCAGGTGGAAGGGTGCCTTGCAGCAAACCCAGCCATGCCTCCCCCCCCCCCCCGGGCAGCGTGTTTCAGAACGCAATGGCACGGGCGAGGGTCCGCAGGTGGGGGGTTTCAGCTGAGAAGCCCCTGACCCGCGCAGACTAAGGCTTTGCTGGTCTCAACCCACAGAAGCGGCGGGAGCGTGAGATGCAGCAGCAGGTGCTCTTGCGAGACGAGGAGACCATGGAGCTGCGGGAAACGTTCACCTCCTTGCAGCAGGAAGTGGAGATCAAGACCAAGAAGCTGAAGAAGGTGAGCAAGGGGGGGGGGAGCGTGGCCAGAGGGGGCGGCGGGAGATGGGGGGGGTCCCTCCTTCCCCATAGCTGCAGTCCGAGGCCCAGCGCGAGAGCCCAGGTCAAAGCTTCGCTTGCCAGGGATCGGGACCCAAGCCAGAGGACAAACATTTTTTTCCAAAGTTTTCATTTCTGCTTTTCAAATTTATACATTTCATTAGTTTTACACTGAACATTTCAAAATTTGACTTCCTTCCCCCTCTTTCTGCAGTTCCTTAATTTTTTTTTTTTATACCTTCTTCATATCCAAATTAATTTAACTTGCTGATTTAATGATCTACTGTAAATATATACCCTTATGAAACTGCAGGTTGTTGCAATAATCCTGCCACTGTTTTTATCCGTTTACAATTTATCTGTAAATATTGAATAAACCATTTCCGTTCTTTTATAAAAAGTTTGTTATTCATTTGTTATTTCTTATTCTTCTGGTAAGTTTTGCCATTTCTGCATATTCCATAAGTTTTTGTATTAATTCTTCCTTTGCTGGGACTTCTGCTTATTTCCATTTTGGGGCGAGTAACATTCTTGCTATTCTAGTACCATACATAAATAAATTTCTATACAGTTTGGGTAGTTTTGTCTCTATAATTCCCAAAAGAAAAGCTTCTGGGTGTGTTTTTTTTTATAGAAGTTATTTTGAACATCCTTTTCAATTCATTATATATCATTTCCCAGTAAGCTTTAACCTTACGACAAGACCACCACATATGATAAAAAGAACCTTCTTTCTCTATTTATTTATTTATTTATTTATTTAACCCTGCCCATCTGGCTGGGCTTCCCCAGCCACTCTGGGCGGCTTCCAACAAAATATTAAAATACAGTAATGCATCAAACATTAAAAGCTTCCCTTTCTTTACATTTCCAACACTTATTTGATTTAGATTTATACATTTTTGCCTATTCACTCGGTGCTAAATACCATTGATATATCATAGAAGAATCATAGAATCCTAGAGTTGGAAGAGACCCCAAGGGCCATGGAGTCCAACCCCCTGCCAAGCAGGAAACACCATCAGAGCACTCCTGACATATGCTTGTCAAGCCTCTGCTTAAAGACCTCCAAAGAAGGAGACTCCACCACACTCCTGGGCAGCAAATTCCACCGTCAAAAAGCTCTTACTGTCAGGAAGTTCTTCCTAATGTTTAGGTGGAATCTTCTTTCTTGTAGTTTGGATCCATTGCTCCGTGTCCGCTTCTCTGGAGCGGTTCATTTTCATATCATTTTTCATTTTCTCTTCAACCATAACATGCTGTAAATTTTACACCCGTATTCCACAATCGTTCCCGTGCTTCCATGTCTATATTATGACCGATATCTATTGCCCAACGTATCATTGAGCATTTTGCTTGCTCAACCTCCCATTCCAATCATATTTTCTGCATTTTAGACAACACTTTTACATTACATTCCAACAGGCCTCTCCCCAGTTGTGATATTTGTTCCCCAAACCCTCGTATCCTATCTTTCTTAAATACTTCATTCAAATGATGATATTGTAACCATGTTGTGAATTTCCCCGATAATTCCTTAAATTTAATTTGTACTCTACTCCCTCTTGTTTTAATAAATTTCTATAAGTCGTCCGCCCTTCTGTCAATTTGGCCTTCAGTGCCCGTGGCGGCTTGTGGCAAGGTGAAGGGCACATGGGCTGGCAGTGGCACAACGGCCGTTCCCCCTACACGAGCGATGCCCATGAACTATATGGAACTTGCCGAACTGACCAGGAGACTCCGAGACCAGAGAGAAGAGACGGTGGAAGAAGACTGAAAGAATAAGGAATATTTGAAAAAATATGTTAATATTTAAACCCTAGAATAGCTTTGGAAGTGGGTATAGGCTGTAGGGTTAGAAGCAGAAGATAGGGCATTTAAAAATAATATTATTTGTAAGTGATAAAATGTGAAGTTATTTTAAGTATGATTAAAAAAAAGATGGTTAGAAATTATGATATATGTAAACCGCTAAAGATGAAATAGAATGAAAATCAGATAGGTGGGACTTGGGGAAGTCAACTTAACAATGTTTAGAAAATAAGGATATGACAAGAATTTGTTCGTATTGTTTGCCTTTTCTGTCTGTGTTTTTTATTTGTGTTATAAAATGAATAATATTTTATATTATAAACGAGGGATGCCCCTTTTTCTCTCACCGGCAGCTCTATGCAAAACTCCAGGCCGTGAAGGCTGAGATCCAGGACCAACACGACGAATACATCCGCGTGCGGCAAGACCTGGAGGAGGCACAGAACGAGCAGACGAGGGAACTGAAGCTCAAGTGAGTGTCTGGCAGGGCTCAGCCGGCAGCAGCAGCAGCAGCAGGGGGAGCCCAAGCCAAGGTTGCCCCCGCCTGACCTCCTCCTGCTGCCCCTGACACTCTCAGGGGCTGGCGGTCTGGAGGCCTGAGGGGGTGGGCAAGCGTGCCTCAGGTTGGGGGAGCCAAGCCTGAGCCCACAGCTTTTTAAGTGAGACTCTATAGTGGTACCTTGGTTCTCAAACGCCTTGGTACTCAAACAACTTGGAACCCAAACACAGCAAACTGGTTTGCCAACTTTTTTTTGGAAGCTGAACATGTTCCAATTTGAGTGCTACGCTGAGCTCTGTCTGTTTTTGCTATTTACTTTGCGTTTTTGTTTTCACGGCTCTATTTGTTTTGTTTTTGTGACTGTGTGGAACCCAGTTCAGCTACTGATTGATTGATTGTGTGACTGCAGTACAGTGGTACCTTGGGTTAAGAAGTTAAAAATTCTGGAGGTCCGTTCTTAACCTGAAAATGTTCTTAACCTGAAGCACCACATTAGGTGATGGGGCCTCCCGCTGTTGCTGCGCGGCGGCGGCACAATTTCTGTTCTCATCCTGAAGCAAAGTTCTTAACCCGAGGTACTATTTCTGGGTTAGCAGAGTCTGTAACCTGAAGCGTCTGTAACCTGAAGCGTCTGTAACCCGAGGTACCACTGTACATTGTTGATTGCTTTCATTTTATGGATCATTTTATAGATAGTAAAACTCATGTCAATCTGCTGTTTTAGGGGTTGTTTTTAAGTCTGGAACAGATTAATCCACTTTGCATTACTTCCTATGGGAAAGCGCGCCTTGGTTTTGGAACGTTTTGGTTTTGGAATGGAGTTCTGGAATGGATTAAGTTTGAGAACCAAGGGACCACTGTATTGGCCCTTAGTGTTACCTGAGCCCCCTCCCTCAACTGGACGCTGCAGTATCTCGTTCTGGCCACCTATGGTGGGGGCGCAGGAGGGCAGCGGGTGGCCAGCCAGCTGATCCCTCCCTGGTGTAGGTGGAAGGTGAGGGGGTTGACTTGTCATCTCACCTTGCTGGGCCCTGGGATGAGATGTCAAGGGCTGTTGGGATGGGGAGAGTCGAGTGTCCCTGGAGGGGGCAACGGAACAAGAGGGCTCCAGAGGAAGGGGTCCGTAGGGAGGACTTGAAGGAAGGCAGGGGAGCCAGAAGGATCCCGAGAGAGGGGGATGTTGTTGCTGCTGCTGCTCTCGGAGTGAGGGTGGAAGTTGTTTTGAAGACCAGGTTGACGTCTCAGTGCAAATGGGGTCAAACTGCTTTAGCACAGCTCCTTGTTGTAGGAATGATCGCTGGGTATGGAGATACTTTCACCTGCGGGCAGCCTCAGCTGTCCACACACGTGACCTTGGGGTGCGGAGCACACCTCCCCCCCCACACAGACAAAGCCACAGCTGTCTGAACATCATGCCCTCTATCTAACCTTTGATCTCTTAGTGGTCCGTCTGTGACCTTTGTCTCCTTCATCATACATGGTTCAAGGGGAAACTGACGCAGTGGAAACAGGTGCCAAAATAACTTGGTATCACCCCACGATCTTGGGACTGGAAGATGTGTAAAGGTCACAGTCCAAAATGTATTTGATCGGTTTTGCATATTGTGCCAATAAAAGGAGCTTCCACAGAGCTAGCCGGCAGCTTGCTCCTGCACAGCTCGCCTGCATTACCAACTCCTGCCTCATGTCCTTCACTTCACTGGTAAGGGATGTCCTAAAATGTGAGAACACGAGGAAAGCCTGGCAGCTGGATCTGGCCCACCTAGTCCAGCATCCTGTTCTCACAGTGGCCAACCAGATTCCTACACTGGTATGACCAGTTCACACTTTTCAGAACAAGTGATAAAATAAATCCACTGTTGCTCGCTCGCTCACCTGCCTGTTTTCATCGGCCCCCAAGCTGTCCCCGCCTTCTTCTTCCAGCCGTGTGGGAATAAATAAAAATCTGAAATCCCCATGTGGCCAGACCCCCCGCTTCTCTCGGCAGCCTGCCTCCTGCTGATGCTGCCGGTTCCATCAGTATGTGTCAGGAGCTCGTCCTACACTCGAGTAGGACCCTGGCAGAGACACCTGCCCAACTCGCATGTTCCCTCCCTCCTGGCCGATCGTTTGGGAGCTTCAAAAGCTTTCTTCTGCCCGAACATCACAGCAACCGATGCCAACAGACATTGGCACACTTAGAGATCCGCAGAGTTTGCGCAGTTGCATAACAGACCTTAGCAACTCAGCATTTTGGCTAATCTACTTTATTTACATATAAACCCACACGGAGCACTGCAACATGGCTCCCTCTCTCTCTAGCATCAGACAGCAAAGAGAAAAAGAACAAAGGACAATAGTCCCACTTCACGGAACACAGGAACACAAACATCCTGTCTCCGTCACTTCCCAAACATATACCGTCATGTAAAAGACAACAATCCCATGACTGCAATCATGGAGCAGGAATTCTAACAGTTCACACCTTTCAGAACAAGTGATAAAATAAATCCACTGTCGCTCACTTAGTCACCCACCTCTTTTCATTGGCCCCCAACCTGTCCCCGCCTTTTTTTCCAGCCGTGTGGGAATAAATAAAAATCTGAAATCCCCACGTGGGGAAATCCCCCCCCCCCGCTTCCCTTGGCAGCCTGCCTCCTGCTGACGCTGCCCGTTCCATCTTTGCTCAGGTATCTGATCATTGAAAACTTCATCCCCCCCGAAGAGAAGAACAAAATCATGAACCGCCTTTACTTTGACTGTGAGGAGGACCAGTGGAAATTCCAGCCCTTGGTGCTCACGCCAGGAAGGTGAGTTTCTGAGCCCTTTGGTGGGAGGAGGGTCTGCCAACAAGGGCAGGACTGCTCTCTGCCCAAGCAACACCCCCCAAAAAAACACCTGGGTTCCTCAGCTGGAGCCATGACAGTTGAGCAGATATCAAGCTCATCTACATTTGTAGCACAGTCAGTAGCCCAAATGAGAAGCACCTCTGAGGACAGCCAGGAAATCCCAACCCTAACTATGATTATTGTGACAGATAGGTAGCCGTGTTGGTCTGCCATAGTCAAAACAAAAAAAATTCCTTCCAGTAGCACCTTAAAGACCAACTAAGTTAGTTCTTGGTATGAGCTTTCGTGTGCATGCACACTTCTTCAGATACGATTATTGTGATTATTAGATTTATTTATATTCCACATTTATCCCAGACTGGGACTCAGGGCGGCTTTCCTCTTCAGGCTCCGGCTCACGAGGAGACCTTCCCAGGGCCAAAGAGGATGTGGGGCGGGTCTCTTCACAAGCCACGCACCACTTCTGGGTTCCCAGCGCCATGCAAGGAGATTTCATGCATGTGGGGAGTTGCCTGCTTTCTCATTTTGTATTTGTTTCTGTTGTGAGCTGCCTTGGGATCTTTGGATGAAGGGCAGTGTACAATTTTAAAATAATAATAATAATAATAATAATAATAATAATAATAATAATAATATATTTATATCCCGCCCATCTGGCTGGGCTTCCCCAGCCACTCTGGGTGGCTTCCAACAAAATATTAAAATACAGTAATACATCAAACATTAAAAGCTTCCGTAAACAGGGCTGCCTTCAGGTGTCTTCTAAAAGTTTGGTAGTTATTTTTCTCTTTGACATCTGATGGGAGGGCGGGCGCCACCACCGAGAAGGCCCTCTGCCTGGTTCCCTGTAACTTGGCTTCTCGCAGGGAGGGAACCGCCAGAAGGCCCTCGGAGCTGGACCTCAGTGTCTGGGTAGAATGATGGGGGTGGAGACGCTCCTTCAGATATACTGGACCGAGACCGTTTATTTAACGAATAATAGCAAATTTAAGAAATAACAGTAAAATAATTAGATGGGGCAAGGCAGACCGGGAATCCTTTGCCCACTAGCTCAGGCGCAGGGTGGCAGAGATATGCCACACATGAAGCTTTTTATCAATGCTGATGATCCTGAGCCCGTCCTGCGCCCATTCTCCATTCTTGGAAACCAATCTCTTTACAGCAGCAGCGGGAGCGGGAGCAACAGCCCCACCACCACCACGGCCACCCAGATGAAGAAGCGGCCGACCTCCGCCGTGGGGTACAAGAGGCCCATCAGCCAGTACGCTCGCCTGGCCATGTCAATGGGCTCCCATCCTCGATACCGGGTGAGCCGAGAGGACAACCGAGGGGGGGAGGGGGAGAAATGGGGTCTGGGGGACGGAAGGGGACCCTGAGATGACCGAACTTCCTGGTCACAAAGCAAGCACTGCCCAGATGGACCAATGGAAAGTCTCGGATCTGGAAAAAAACATCTACAAGGCAGCCGACAAGATTGTAAAATCCACAACACAAAAGTACCATATTTTCCCGTGCACAGTGGTACCTTGGGTTAAGTACTTAATTCATTCCGGAGGTCCGTTCTTAACCTGAAACTGTTCTTAACCTGAAGCACCCCTTTAGCTAGTGGGGCCTCCCGCTGCCGCCGCACAATTTCTGTTCTCATCCTGAAGCAAAGTTCTTAACCCGAGGTACTTTCTGGGTTAGCAGAGTCTGTAACCTGAAGCATCTGTAACCTGAAGCGTCTGTAACCTGAAGTGTCTGTAACCCAAGGTACCACTGTATAAGACTAGGTTTTTTCGCTAAAAAATAATGTCAAAAATTAAGGGGCGTCTTATACATGGATACATCTCCCCTCCCCCCATTTTAATAAATCTGAGTCCCCAAAAATAAGAGGCGTCTTATAAATGGGGGTGTCTTATCAAAACCAAGATAAGAATACAGTAAGTCTGAACAGTGGTGGCCTAACTCCGCCCTCCAGATGTTTTGGGACTACAGTTCCCATCATCCCTGACCACTGGTCCTGTTAGCTAGGGATGAAGGGAGTTGTAGTCCCAAAACATCTGGAGGGCTGAGTTTGGCCACCACTGCGCCTTCTTCTCTCCAGTAGCTCCTCCCAGTGATGGAGGACCTCAAAAATAGGGGCAGCTCCATATGGGAGGAGTCCGGGACCTGCACCGTTTGGGTCAAAGGCAGCACTCAGAGGAAGCCCCCTTCCTCTCCCTGTGGCTGCCATTTTGATGGCGCAAACTCACCTCAGGGAACTCTGTCCATCTCCGATTTGGAGGAAGGTTCACACAGATTTGTAGGAAGACCATCTTCTAGGGCTGTGGCTACAGCAACTATGCTTTAAACAATGGTCTCTGTTGCCACAAAGGGCTCACAATCCAGGCTAATTCATGGGGAATTAGCAGAAGGCAAAGGTTATCAGTATTTCTTTACCTTCAAGGTGATTTGGGGGATTCTTTCTTTCTTTCTCTCTCTCTCTCTCTCTCTCTCTTTCTCTCTCTCTCTTTCTTTCCTTCCTTCCTTCCTTTCTTATTTTTTTTTTAATTATTATTATCTGTCAAATGTTGTTTTTGTCTCTTTTTTCAAGTTACATTTTCTACATTTTCTACAGTTTCATTTGTGGAGGCATTAGTGTTACTTTAGGAAGAAAAGAGGGAAAGAGGTGTAGGAGGCCATGATGAGTGAGAAATATGTAAAATAACTAAGCAAGTATTAGGGAATCCACTTTCTAAATCCTTGGAGGGGTTTTTTTTTTTAGCAGAGTTTGGGTGGCTATCCATCTGGGATGCTTCAGTTGTGAATCCTGCCTTGCAGGGGGGTTGGACTAGATGACCTTGGGGGGTCCCCTTCTAATTCTACCATTCTGCAAATCGACGAGAGGACAGATCCCTCTTCGTATTTTTTGTGGATGTGTTGCATTTTCACCCTTTTCTGCGCCACCTCCTTGGCAAACTGGCCTCTCCTTTCTGAATTCCCTCCCTTCCCCGATTTCATCACAGGCTGAGAATATCATGTTCCTGGAACTGGATGTCTCCCCGCCGGCCGTCTTTGAGTTTGAGATCACACGGGACCCGAGTGAGCACGATCCACGGGCTCTGCACCTGGAGAGGCTCATGCGTCTCGACAGCCTCCTGGAGCGGCCGGCGGCGTCGCGAGTGCGGAAGTCGCGGTCTTGGTGAGTGAGCAAGAGAGAGAGGAGTGATGGAGAAGGTTTTGTGGAGTGCTCATCTGCACAGCTGGGAGTGAATTTGAGGTGGAGACAATTTTCCCACCAGGATGTCAGGAGTTCAGCCTACACTCGAGTAGGACTCTGGCAGAATCTGGGGCCACTGGAGAGGTTCAAAGGTACGGCATTAGCCGAGTAAGAAGGTTAGGAATGGTCACCCAGGACCGGCATTTCATCTGTTCAGCTACGTGCCAGCCAATCAGAAGAGCAGGCTGGGAATCAACCAGATTCTGGGATGCCTTGCATAAACAACAGAGAACCGTGGGGTGACCTCAGGTCATTTTCCAGATTTGGGGGATTAACAGCTGTGAGCGGACATTTTCACTATGTCCTCTCTCTCTCTGGCAACGGAGAAGTTAAGGCTGCTGAGTAAGGTAAAGGTAAAGGTACCCCTGCCCGTACGGGCCAGTCGTGACCGACTCTAGGGTTGCGCACTCATCTCGCTCTAGAGGCCGTGAGCTGGCGCCGTCCGGAGACACTTCCGGGTCACGTGGCCAGCGTGACGAAGCTGCAGCTGGTGAGCCAGCACCAGTGCCGCGCACAGAAACGCCGTTTACCTTCCCGCCATAAAGCGGTACCTATTTATCTACTTGCACTTAGGGGTGCTTTCGAACTTCTAGGTGGGCAGGAGCTGGGACTGAACGATGGGAGCTCACCCTGCCGCGGGGATTCGAACCGCCGGCCTTGCGATCAGCAAGTCCTAGGCACTGAGGTTTTACCCACAGCGCCACCCGCGTCCCGGGCTGCTGAGTAGGGGTCAGCAAACTAAGGCCCCCAGGCCGGATCAGGCCTACCTGGGTCCTAAATCCGGCCCGAGCCACGAAGTCGGAACCCGCCGTGAAGCCAAGACTCCCGGTGATGGCGATGGGAGGTACGGCGTTTGATTGGCAGAGCCGCCCCTGCTCGGCCGCTTCCTCCCTTCACCACCGCCCTGGTGCTCCTGTGGGCCAGAGAGCGGTGCGGACAAGCTCACTCTGCCTACTCGCTTCACAAGAAGTGGCAGCGGTGGCACCTTCTTTCTCTAGGCAAGGAGGAAGCCCGTTTCATGCTGCCGCAGCCAGCCCTTTGGCGAATGAGGCAGGCGGCACACCGAGAAGGCGGCTGGGGTGGGGTGAGGAGAAGGACTACTTGCCCCCCTTCAAAGTGTGCGGCGAATTGCAACCTGCGCGTGTGCAGACATGCCACTGTGGGTTGTGTTCCTTTCATGTTGCGAATGGGCCTCTGGAACGGATGCCGTTCGCAACCAGAGGTACCGCTGTATATAGTCCGGCCCTCCACAAGGTCTGAGGGGCAGTGGACCGGCCTCTTGCAGAAAAAGTTTCCTGAGCCCTGCTGCTGAGTCTGGAGGGGCTGTTGGTCTTCCCTGGGTTCTTCCGCAATGGGAGGGGGAACTTCCTTGATGGATGCGGGGCATTTGGGCCGGCAGGGAAGAAAGAAAGGGGGCAACATGGCCCCTCACTCTCCCCCTCCTTCTCGTCTCTCTCCTCCAGGTGCCAGGCTCCTCGTTCCCTGCCGTCGTCGACGACGCACGTGTCCCTTGCCTCCAGCTCACAGAACGCTGCCACAGCACTGGCTCACGAGTAACAAGGCCCCGTTGGCCCTCCCTGGCCCTTCCTTTCGCACATGGAGGATGAGGCTCCTTCTCCCGTCACCTGCTGCCTCGGAGGACACGTGGTCCAGGGAGGGGGGGTCCCCCTGCACTAACTCATCCTTGTCCTTAGCTACTTCTTGTGTGTGTGTGCGTGTGTGTGTGTCTCTGTGCATCCATACGGGAGGATGGTTCTGGGGGGCCCGTCCCCCCGCCCTCTCTGGACTGTCGCTCTATTTATTTAACATATTTATTTATGATGTGTCTTTGTAAGGATGCTGGGGGCGGGTTCTTCTTTGGGGCCAAGCAGCGTCCTCCGTGCCAGCTGCTCCCCTGGCAATGTTGGGGCATCCTGGCACCACGCACAACCTTCCTAGAAGGCGGACTCTTGCTTTTTCTTCACCCTGTCGACGTTCTGAGCTCAGTTGGGACACCTGTTTGGGGCAGGCGGAGCCCAAACCACTTGCACTCGGCTCCCTCTGTTCCCTCCGGCCTCGGAAGAAGTTGCTGTCTCCTTGCAGTGTCCCCTACGAGGAGTGTTTGGTCGGTGCTGGCAGAGCTTGGAGGCAGGATTCGACCTCCTTGCCAGCCACGGAATCCTCTCTGCTCTCGCACCAAGACCATCGGCTTCGCCTTGCCTTCTGTTCACCCAGCCAAAAAACACACCAAACGGCTCCATGCTGCGCAGCGAGAGCCTGAGGACTGATTATGCAAGCAGATCTGTGAGGGGGCTGGGATGCTACCAGACCTTCTCACCAGCACCACTGGCTGGGGGCCCCCGCTTGACCCACCAAGTGACTGCAATGGCCCACGTGGTGGGGTTGTTGCATATTGCCTCTCCAGGACAGGAATCATCCATATTCCGATTGGGAAGAGACGTCCTGAAGTCAAGAACCAATCATGTGCCTCACATGGGGAGAGAGGCAGAGGGCCCCGCTCCCCTGAGAGAGCAGAGGGAAGGGCGCCTCTTGAGTTTTACGCGAAATTCATGGCTCTCTTGCAGTGGCAACGGGGACAGGCAGCTTTGATGCAGCGTCCAGCCGGTGGCAAGGACCTCCTGGGGCCACGTTGAGGTCAGGAGGGGAAGGCAGAGAAATCAAAGAGAAAGGGGGAGGGCAAGGTGGAATAAACACCCCGCCGCCACCACCAAACCCAACCCTCACGCCCCCTGCGTTTTCCTCATGGTCAGTGTCTCTCTGCATAAGTTGCCCTTTGGCTTCTAGTCAGTTAGCTTTGTGGCTGCCCCTAAAATTGGCCTGGGAATTTCCTAGAAATAAGCAAAACTCTGGGTTCATCCACTTTCTCATGGGGAAAACCACTCTTTAGTGCTCAATCGCAACCAACGGCAATCTTCTTGTTCCGATTTGAGGCTAAAGAGTGGGTATTTTCCTGGGAAAGGAGAGGGGCAAGAGGGAAATGGCTGAGACTTTGCTTTCTAGGCAAGGAGAGTGTTGATGAGCCTTCTCTCCGGGGGAAAGCCCGCAGGCTGCATTTAGCTTGGGGAGATGGAGAGCGCTTGATGCCTGGTGTGATAGCTGCCAGCACGCCGTTGCCACCAATCCTCGTGATGCTGCTCCCAAACAGACCTCCTGGTGCCTGGGACTTGGCCACAAGCAGCCACCATGGGCAGAGTTTTGCAGTGCTCTGTGCCTGCTACAGCTTTTGTAGCAGAAGGGCTCTTCCGCTCTCCACGGTCCAAGACCAGAAGCCAGAGGAAGGGAAAAGGAGGGACTTGGTGAAAAGGCGGCTGTGGCACTGAGCTAGGGGCCGGGCCGTGGCTCAGTCAACACAGACACCTGCTCTGCGTGCAAAAGGTCCTTGTCATCTCCAGGGAGGGCTGGGAAAGACCGCAGAGAAATCGTGGACAACCAGGGATGCCAGCTGGTGCAGAGCAGATTTTGACGAAGCAGTGGTCTGAGTCTGTCAATGGCAGCTTCTGATGTTCCTAGCTGGGCAGTTGGCCTGAGAGACAGCACAGCCTGAAGCACTGGGGTGTGGCTACAGATCCCCCTCGGTCAGCCCAACTCCCCGAGTTTCCTTCTTGCCGCTCTGGTCCTGGCCAAGGATTCTGTGGCTTCCTCATCTCTCGTTTACTCTGGAGCCAGCCCCAAATAATAATAATAATTATAATAATTTATTATTTGTACCCAGCAAATCTGGCTGGGTTTCCCCAGCCACTCTGGGCGGCTTCCAACAAAGATTAAAAATACATTTAAATGCCACACATTAAAAACTTCCCTGAACAGGACTGCCTTCAGATGTCTTCCAATTGTTAGGTAGTTGTTTATCTCTTTGACATCTGATGGGAGGGCGTTCCACAGGGCGGGTGCCATCACCGAGAAGGCCCTCTGCCTGGTTCCCTGTAACTTGGCTTCTCACAATGAAGGAACCGCCAGAAGACCCTCGGAGCTGGACCTCAGTGTCCGGGCAGAATGATGGGGGTGGAGATGCTCCCTCATATAAGTCCCTGTGACAGCTAAAGGAAAAGAAGCAGGACAAATTCTTGCCCCCCATATGAGACTACCCTTGAATGAAGCAGGGATTCTGATCCATGCCTGGTGGTTGCGAGTATGGAATTTGCCTGAGGGTTGTTCCAGGGGGCAGAGCAGCAGCAGTTATTCCCGACTCCTGGATGCAGAGCGGGGGGGGGGTGAGTTTGTGGTCTCTGCTTCTGAAAAACACAAACCGCCAGAAGGTGGGTGGGAAGGGGACTCTGCAAGCTGCTTTTGGGCAAGGGAATAGGCTCCAAAAGCAGTGAACAACAATATATATTATTGATATAGATAAAATATATACTAAAAGTACAGTGTACCTGGAAAACTCTCGATGCAGAAAAGGCTGTCCAGAGGTGGTCCCACAGGAACCAACTTGCTATGCAGTTTAATTGTGTGTTATGCCCCTTGGTCCCTGACCAGCTTCCCTGGCTGCTCCCAGCGCTTTCTGTGCCCCGGCTGCGCTGGCCCTCCAGAGATGCTGAGCTGCCATGATTCGTTGGGGTCCTGCACATGGCTGGGGAATTAATAGTGCATAGTAGCAGCAGAGAAAGCTGTGCTATAGGGACTATCGGAACAGAGGAAGCTGCCGTGCACAAGGCCAAACCATTGGTTCATCTGCCTTTGTACTGTCTTCATTGATGTGCAATGGCTCTCCAGGGTTTCTGACAGGGGTCTTTACCAGCCCTCAATGCAGCTGGGGAGTGAACCTGAGGCCTTCTGCATCCAAAGCAAAAAGGATTGTCTTTCCTGTTGGGCTGGAAGAAGTTGCTGGGCAGCCAGAGAGGGTCAGGGAGGCTGAATGCTTACAAAAGAAGGTGCATTTCTGTAGTCCAGCAGCTGGAGGAAGGCCCTTCTCACTCCTTCACCTGTCTGAGAGTGGATTTGAATTAACTCTGCACTTCCTTGCCTTTGATTCCCATAAACTCAGAGATCTGTGCATGGCTCTGGAGCCAGGAACAAGCACACCCAAGGGAAGCTGCTTGGTTTACTTCACAGCACAACAGCCACACACACTAAAGGGACAGCAAAGGGACAGCAGAGACTTCTGAAGGCCAGCCCCACGTCTAGAGGTGCATATGAAGGCTCAGCTGAGCTTTGTGTCCTTTGTTTGCCGTGGGTTAGAAAAGTGTGCTTTCTGGAGATCTGCCAGAAGAGAGGAGATGCATCCTTCCCAGTTTCAAAGGCTAAAGACATTACTTCTCCCTGAGGAATTGTTTTCTACAGCACCACAAAGACGAGAGCAGCCATCGCATTGGGAGCTACAATAGAACAGAATTATTTCCATTCAGCCTGGATGGGAAATGGAGGAGGTCAGTGTGTTGAGGCCGAGCAACGCCTCCTGCGCTACAGATTTTGGCTTTAGGGAGTTGGAGGTGTCACTGGGAAGTTAACCTCACTCACTGCCCCCCCCCCCGCCACCGGCAGTGGTGGTGCAAACAAGGGGTCCGACAAGCTATACTTTTTACGCCAAAGCCTGCCATTTCCTCCTGCCATGTACTTTGCGTTGGGAGATCTCTCACACTCTGCGTTTCTCAATCCACCGCTGTGCTGCCAATAACCTCCAACGTCCTTCCTAGCACAAAACTCAAGGACAGCTGTAAAGAAATACTGTTATTTAAGACAGGAGCCAGTTCCCGTTGGCGGAGGTGTCTCTGTACAAGGGGCTGCCACAACCTCAGATGTAGATTTCTGATGTTCTTTGTTCTTTGTATGTTGGCGAGTCTGTATTTACATATGAATGTGTGTGTTGGGGGTGTGTATGTGTTGCGTGGCTGCTTGTGGGTGTCCTGCCCAGGGGAACTGGGGAATTTGCGCTAATGTGGGGGGCTGGAGACTGGGGGAAATTCCAGAGTGGGGTGGAAAGCGGGAGGGACTTGGCTGATCAGCAAGACAAGGGCCTAGACTGGGACCAAAATCGTCTGTGCCTGTTGCGGCGGTGGTGATTTACTTAGGAAGTCAAAAGTTGGTATACGGTGGTGGCCAATGCTTGTTGCTCTATACATATGAATATACAGGACATATTAAGCATAGTTATATTATACATAATGTACTGGCAGAGGTTGTCGTCCCACACCCCCTCTGGTTCTGGGTGGAGAGCTCTTCACTACCCTTGTGACGTCGCTTTGATTTGGTGTGGGCCTGGACATTGTGGTGGCAGCACCGTTCCAAAAAGCCCAGCCCTGACAATAAAGGAATGAGCATTGTTGAAAAAGGAGACCCGATTCATTCATTAGCATCACTCCTGACTTTGTTTTGGAGGGGGGGGGGGGAGACACTTGCCCTAAATTATCCCACCATGGTCAGATCTGACCTCCATAGTAGAGCCCCACATCACAAGCCGGAAAAGGTCCAGGCCAGCAGAGAAAGTAGATGCTCAGGACAAACAGCAGAAAAAATGTGGGGCTGGTTGGGGGAGCATGACGAGAAAGCCCCAAGGTCTGCAGTTTATAACGATGAAAATAAAAGTGTGTGAGCTAATTAAAGAGATTTTGGATTGTGTCTGGCTGTTTCTTCGTCACAGTGGCTGGCTGGTCTTGTGAGTCTTTATCGGGAATCTTCTGCCCCCCCCCGCACCCCCCCATTAGCTTCCCAGAACAGGGGCATCACAGTGCTGAGCTCTGATGAACGCGGAGCAAAGATTGGCAATCAGCAGGCAGCATGTCTGGGAGACACGGGGGAACTTGCCGTGTCATCAGCCGGGCACGTTATTCCTAAATGTTCAGGAAATAGCACGCAAAAAGCTGGCAGGCTTCTTGATGGATGGGGTTTGGCCTGATGACATTTGGAGGGCCACAGCCCCCCCCCCCCTTGCTAGAACTCCTCCTCTTGGTCAGGTGTCATGTTTGTTTAGGCATCATGTTCTCCTGCCTTTCCTCCAAAGTTCTCAGGTGAAATACATGGCCTGCCCCCTATTTATTCTCACAGCAACCTGGTGAAGCAAGTTGGGTTGACAATGTCTGACCCGGGGTCCATGAGTATTGTAGCTGAGTAAAGGTAAAGGGACCCCTGCCCATTAGGTCCAGTCGCGGCCGACTCTGGGGTTGCAGCGCTCAACTAGCTTTATTGGCCGAGGGAGCCAGCATCCAGCTTCCGGGTCATGTGGCCAGCAGGACTAAGCCGCTTCTGGTGAACCAGAGCAGCGCACCTTCCCACCAGAGTGGTACCTACTTGCACTTATATGTGCTTTTGAACAGCTAGGTTGACAGGAGCAGGGACCGAGCAACGGGAGCTCACTCTGTCGTGGGGTTTTGATCCGCCGACCTTCTGATCGGCAAGCCCTAGGCTCTGTGGTTTAACCCACAGCACCACCTGCGTCCCACATTGTAGCTGAACAGGGATGCAAAATCAAGTCTTCCTCCATGTCCATCACCCCGAGCTGGATGGATCGGTGGGTCTTATTCAGTGTAAGGCAGCTTCCTGTGGCTCAGGACTCCACCTGAGCATCAGCAATGCAGCGCAGTCGCCACATCTAGCTGCGGCAGGCCTGGTTTCCTCGGCAGGGATGACTCACCACCTGCCCCTACTTCTGCAGGGAGATCCAAGTTGGCTGCAGCCCCCAAGAGGTTTCTGCAGGGTTTGATTTGCGACCTGGCAGCTGTCATCTTAGAAATGACACACCACTTGTGCCATTACTCAGCCAGTGCTCCACTTCTTCCTTTTCAAAGAGGGAGGGAGGTGTTAGGTCAGGCCCATCAGATTTGGAAGGCCGAACCTTTTATCTCCGCTGCATGGAGGAGTTTCTTGGCGTTCAAAACAAGTTCCGTGTCTTGAGTTCACGGCTGCTATGCAGAGGGATCTTGGAATTACACGGCCAGCAATTCATCTCCTTTTGCTAGAGTTGTGAGGGCACCTAGTGGCCTTTCTCCTGCATTGCTTCTAGCATGCAAAATGGATGCACAGCTGAATTGCACACTGGGCTCCAAACATGACTGTGACAGGCTACAGACATATTGGGCTGCTGCTTGACCACTGTTCCAAAAGCCTATGGTCAAGGTCCCACAATTCCTTCTACCACAGTGATGTCACCCAAATCTTCTGGGTTGATGTGTTTCCTAGATCTCCTGTGATAATGGGAGAAGGCGATGGGGTGTTCCATATGTTAGGATATTTCCGTTCCACCTTAAAAAGGGAACAGGCTGTTGTGTGTCACATGCCTGTTTACTTCCTGCTCACTGGGAGTTTCCGTTTTGTATACAGCTTTTGCTCCGGCTGTTTTCCTGGACACGGATGCAAGCAGTCATGTTTTTCCTTTGTTCTGATCAACACTGAATAAAGCTGTAAATAAAGGGACACAGGTGGCGCTGTGGGTTAAACCACAGAGCCTAGGACTTGCCGATCAGAAGGTCGGCGGTTCGAATCCCCGCGACGGGGTGAGCTCCCATTGTTCGGTCCCTGCTCCTGCCAACCTAGCAGTTCAAAAGCACATCAGTGCAAGTAGATAAATAGGTACCACTCCGGCGGGAAGGTAAATGGCGTTTCCGTGCGCTGCTCTGGTTCACCAGAAGCAGCTTAGTCATGCAGGCCACATGACCCAGAAGCTGCACGTCCGCTCCCTCGGCCAATAAAGCGAGTTGAGCGCCGCAACCCCAGAGTCGGTCACGACTGGACCTAATGGTCAGGGGTCCCTTTACCTTTAATAGGGGAAGGGGGGAAATGAGCCACCCCTTTACCTTTACCTTTATGCTCTCCTGGCTGAAAGAAAACAGAAAGGGTGTGCACGAGTCTTGGAATGTGTCTGAGGCTTGTGTCGCTGATTGACTGATGCTGTTCTATGGGAGACCGGGAGATCATCCGGAGACGATGTGGAGGCTGCCTGATGCCTCTGTCTCCCTGGCAGTATCCCAACAAAGGTTATGGGCCCAGATTCACGGAACTACGGTCAATGTCCTTCCACCACAGTGATGTCACCCAAATCTTCTGGGTTGATGTGTTTCCTAGATTTCCTATGATAATGGGAGAAGGGGATGGGGTGTTCCACATGCTCCAGGAAATCCCAAAGTGGGCAGGTAAGACATCAGACCCCTGGGAAGACCTCCGTGGAGGCTTTAGGTGGATGGCAGTGAAGTGCCAATTCATGACCACCCAGAGAAAGGGCTGTGGAGGGGCATGAACCTTCAAGCCTCATGCCCACCCACTGTGTTTTGTCCCGTCCCCACCCCTCACCACACAATTGAAATAAAAGTTCCACTTACTAGAGCATACTCTTGATTTTAAATGTCTTTCCATACTGCAGATGTGGCACTTCTCAGATTAAAAAGTATCATTTTGGAAAACATCATTACCAGACAGTCAGTGTTGTTGTTGTCCCATGGACTGCAAGAAGATCCAACCTCTCCATCCTTAAGGAAACCAGCCCTGAGTGCTCACTGGAAGGACAGATCCTGAAGCTGAGGCTCCAAGACTTTGGCCACCTCAGGAGAAGAGAAGACTCCCTGGAAAAGACCCTGATGTTGGGAAAGATGGAGGGCACAAGGAGAAGGGGACGACAGAGGACAAGATGGTGGGACAGTGTTCTCAAAGCTACCAGCATGAGTTTGACCCAACTGCGGGAGGCAGTGGAAGACAGGAGGGCCTGGCGTGCTCTGGTCCAGGGGGTCACAAAGAGGTGGACACAACTAAACGACTAGATGTTCCCTTTGAGTCCTCTTTGGTCAGGGTAACTTGGAGCCAGTGCAGCCTGTGAAATAACTGCAAGCTGGGTCAGCACGAAACGAAATGGGATTTCTCTTTATCAAACCTAGAGAAATCCCCAGCGGCCACTTGTCACTTAGCTGACATGGTGTGTGTGTGTTTGGCTTGCCTTGGCAGGATTGCACTTTCATGCTCCAGTTACTACCAGGCAGGCAGTTTGCTAAAGGTCATGCAGAGAAGGGCTGCAAGGAGAGCACAGCCTCCTGCCGCAAATGGCAGAATAGAGCCAGTGGGAATAGCTCCATACTGATTTGCATGCAAGAAATATGCTTTGGAATGCTTTAATTATCCAGATCAACATCTGTATCACAAGGCATGCTACCTTTTAGCAGGTGCATATTATCGGCAAGCTTTTTCTGCACACATCTGTGTGGGTAGTCTCAGAGGTGATAGCTGAGGTTAATTTCCACCAGCAATTTCAATGCTACAGATTCATGGCATTCCCATATACAGTCATGTTGTTGTTGTTGTTGTTTAGTCGTTCAGTCGTGTCCTATAGATTTGTAGTGGTAGACCATAGCTGTCAACTTACAGATTTGGAAATAACGGACCAGCAGCCTCAAAAATAAGGGATCAGCAGCCAAAATAAGGGATTTTCCGGGCACAGGTATGTTCAGCTTCTGAGCCCCTCCGAGCCAAAGGCAGAAAGCTCAGCCAGCAGCCAAACGAAGCCTCAAGCGGTGTTTCCCACAGTGCAGCAACCTGGCAAAGGCGATGGAGCAAGGAAAACCACTGTCACTTCTCCGCTGGGAAGCGCTGAGCAAAGGCGAGTCCCCAGGCAACGTGGCTGATTTGATCAGCACAAGGCAGGCAAGCTCCACCCCCCAGTCGTTCTCAGACTCCTTATTGGGTGAGCAACGCAGCCAAGCAACACAGTTGTAGCCTCCCTCCTCCCTGGCCGGCAGGGAGGGAGGGAGAGGAGCGGCTTCCTTTGAAACCCGGGAAATTTAAGGGACATCATCAATAAGGGACAGCAGCGGGACACGGCGCTGGGATAAGGGACTTTCCCACCAAATAAGGGACGATTGACAGCTATGGTGGTAGACTAGCATAGATAGTCTGATCTGCGGGTTTACTTCGGGCGCTACTCCCCCCCTTCCTCCCACCCCGCCTGATGGAACTGAGAGCTGCAGACGGAGCACAGGAGAAAAGATAAAGAACTGCAGCAGCATCTTCGTAGCTTGGACTTCGTTTTGCGCGAAAAGTGGTTGCTGCTTGTAGTTATTTAATTGCAGTGTTTCATCGGCTGGTGTCTGGAGCAGCAACCTCTGGAAATGAAGGGCTAAAAACCGGCGCTGCTCTCCAAAATTGTTGTTGTTGTTTAGTCATTGAGTTGTGTCTGACTCTTTGTGACCCCCTGGACCAGAGCACGCCAGGCACTCTTGTCTTCCACTGCCTCCAGCAATTTGCATCTGAAGAAGTGTGCATGCACACGAAAGCTCATACCAAGAACTGACTTAGTTGGTCTTTAAGGTGCTACTGGAAGGAATTTTTTTTGTTTTGACTATGGCAGACCAACACGGCTACCTATCTGTTCCAGCAATTTGGTCAGACTCATGTTTGTGGCTTCGAGAACACTGTCCCACCATGTCGTCCTCTGCTGTCCCCTTCTCCTTCTGCCCTCCATCTTTCCCAACATCAGGGTCTTTTCCAGGGAGTCTTTTCTCCTGAGGTGGCCAAAGTCTTGGAGCCTCAGCTTCACGATCTGTCCTTCCAGGGAGCACTCAGGGCTGATTTCCTTCAGAACGGAGAGGTTTGATCTTCTTGCAGTCCATGGGACTCTCAAGAGTCTCCTCCAGCACCAGAATTCAAAAGCATCCATTCTTCGGCGATTAGCCTTCTTTGTGGTCCAGCTCTCACTTCCATACATCACTACTGGGAAAACCAGAGCTTTAACTATACGGACCTTTGCTGGCAAGGTGATGTCTCTGCTTTTTGAGATGCTGTCTAGATGCTGTCTCCCAAATTATCTGGTCCCTTTTCACTTCGCATTTCAGCTAGTTGACTAAACTCCCTTGTTTTGGCTGCTGCTCCCTTATTTTCCAATCTGTCAGTTGACAGCTCTGCTCCTGGGCCTCCCGCCTTCCTCTTCCTCCCGCCTCTCTGCACTGCGCAGGCGCTCTGCGGATTCCCCGGAGGCGGACCAAGGTGGCAACAGCCCCCTCGCAGCAGCGGCGGCGGCGACACACCGCGCATGCGCCCAAGGACATCCGGGCTTCGAAGATGGCGGCGGCGGCGGCGGCGGCGGCCTGCGCGTGCGCCGGGCTTCCTCGTATCCTCTTCCTCCCCCTCCCTTTCAAAGGGCGGAGCCTCTTGCCCAGACTCCGCCCCGGCCGGCCGGACTCTTTTTCCCCTTCCTCTCCCGGGCAGGGGGGCGGGGCCTGGCCGGGCGGGGCGGAGGCGCCGTCACGTGACTGCCGAAGGATTCCCAACATGGCGGCCGGGGGAGCCGCTGGCGTCGCTGGCCTGAGGGTGTAAGCGGCGCCCGCCGCGCAGGCCGAGGCCTCCTGGCTCTGCCCTTCCCGGCCCTCGGCCTCCTCCTCCTCGCCCTCCTCGCCGCCCGGACAGAGAGAGCCCGCCCTCGCCCGCCTCGGACGCCCCTCGCTCGTCCCGCCGCCATGAGGGAAAAGGGCCGCAAGAAGAAGGGCCGCACCTGGGCAGAGGCCGCCCGGACGGTACGCGCGGCGGGGCCCGGGGAGGAGGAAGAGAGGGGCGGGCGGGCGGGCGGGCCTGGCTGGCAGGAGGGGCAGCCCCTCTCCCCTCCCGAGCTCCCCGCCGGACGTGTGAAGGGCTCGCCCGACACGTGTCTGAAGGCCCTCCTGCTCCAGGCCGAGAGGAAGGGGAACCCGCCGGTCATCCAGCCCACCCCGCTGCAACGCCGGGATCCCCGCCTGGGCGCTTCGGAAGGAGCTGTCCGCTTCCCTGCCGTTGCAAGGGGAAAGGGAGGCTATTTCGCCGGTGGTGTTATGCTTAGCGAGGGCTGTGGACCCAGATGTTGGGTTGAAATAACGAGCGTCATCTGGGAGGCACCTCCTGAGCAAGTCTCAAGGAGCCTCTTTTATTGATTATTACAGCGTTGCCACATATGTGCTTATTGCTGGTTGGTTAACACGAGTACAAAGCAAAGGTTGCATATAGGGATTAATCACCAATAGATTAAAGGCTGGGAAAGGGAACACAGAATTGGACAGGCGTGAAAACCTCCTTATTAAACTTTTACTATTGACTGATATAGCATTCATCCGTAGATGTGGTCAACTATGCATTAAGAACAGGTCAGAGTACGAACTCAATGTGAACTGAACATTTTAGGAATGTTTCAGCTTAGAACGGTTTGTGCAGCATCATATGCAGAAGCGAAGCTTAGGAGCAAGACATCCCATCAGGCCACAGTCATGTGCAAGACTCATAGCATCCCATCAGGCACTCGGGGGGCTGATGGTTCCAAAACATCAGGAAATGGCTTTTCTTTCCCCAAAGTATTTGGCTTGTCAGCCCTTGCAGGTTGAGTTGAGAAGCAGGAAGCAGTAAAGCTGCCTTCTGAGGTGGCTGCTGTGGAATATCTGTCAGCCCTGGCAGTTGTGGCAATCCCTTAACTTCGCAGGGCTTTGCACTGTCTTTCATGGTGCTGAGGTGATTGTGTATCTGAGCTAATTTGAGATTTTCGGAGGAGGTGCAGTGGCAAATTGCAAAAGTTTGCATCTGACAGTGGTTCTTTGTGGAAAGGGCTCCTGGTGACCACAGCATGTGTGTAAGGAAAGCTGACAGCTGAGACGACTGTGCACTCTGGAACCCTTTACTCATCACACAGTGAAATGGACCAGCAAAAGAAAGCTGCTCCCCAAAACTTAGAAATATATGTCAAAATTACTCACTACTACTGTCTGTTTTTACACCTCTCATCTTTGCCCAATTTTTGCTCAGAGTCTTGCACCTTTTGGGGCATCTGTTCCCATGAATCAGGTGAAAAGGAGGTTGTCGTTAACTGTGGGTGGCATGTAATTCTGTGTTCCCACTCTTGGTGATGGGGTACCATGAGATACAATGTGGCCCCCATTTCAAAACAGCAGTCCCTTGTGAGATGCTCTGGAAGGCCAAGCCCACATGTGTAGGCTTCTTTCTCCCCCTTGTCTCAGTGATAAAGCACATGCTTTGCATGGAAAAGGTCCCAGAATTAAATGCTTGGCATCTCCTAGCAGGGCTGGGAAATGCTCCTGCCTGGAATCACAGAGAATTGCTGTCACTCAGTACTGAGTTATATGGACCGGTAGTCCAACTAAATAGAAAAAAGATTTCTATGTTCCTTTCCAAGCTGTCAGAACTGTAGTTTGCCTCCATCCTCACTTCTTTCCTCTTCCTAGAACTTCAGTCTTAATGGTGGAACAGCCTGTTCAACCAAAAGCTACTTGCTACTCCGGAAAGCTCTGCTAATGGTAAACATACATGATGACTACAGCCTCTTAAGCTTCTAAGAGCCCCCATCCTGTCTGGAGTTGAAGACTCCAAAGCTCACTGAAGAGTGAGCTCTCAGACTATCTTGCGTTAATCCCTGCTGTGTTTGGAACAGTATTTAGCTAGATGCAAGCAAAGACTTAATAACAGCTTTCAGGTACCAGTTAACAAGATAGTTCTCCAGCAGGCACCAAAATATCTCACGCTGTTTCTGGGCAGGACTGCTCTTAATGGCATCAGTTTTTAAAATTCAGGGTAACCAAAAGAAAGAACTAATTAACTAAAAATGTTAAGTAGGCAGACTCATTGTCTGTCAGTGAAATGCCCATCTTTTCCAGCACCTTCATCTCAGTAAACAAAAACACAAGCATCCATACTTCTGTTTTAGAAAAAACAGGTCCAGGCAACATGCAGGATGTTTCTGTCTCCTGGGCGGGCCAGGGTGCATCGCAGAGCAAATTAGTTCCTGGAATTGACAAACCTCTGTTCCCAGAAGGTTCATTAGGGATGTTTTAATAGTTCTGGAGGTCTGCTTGTGCACCTGAGTCATTCTGGAATTCATTGTCATTAGTAGTAGAAAACGGAAAGGAAGAATGGTTTACTAAGTTGTTGGTATGTACTGTTGTCAATTGAATCATCTGCAGAAAATCACAGCCCACATAATAAAACTGTTCCCGTGACTTTTATATATATTTAGAAAAGTAAGTGAGAATGTGATAGAGGTGTGTAAAATGATGCATGATGTGGATTGAGAGTAGTAGTTATCTCTCAAAGTGCTAGAATCCTGGTCATGCTATGAAGCTGAATGATGAGTGATTCAGGATGGACAAAAGGAAGCACTGCTTGACTCAGAGTGTAATTAAACAGTGAGAGTCACTAATGCAAGGTGTGTTGGTAGTGACCACAATCTTAGTGGCTTAAAAAGGTTCTTGGACAAATTCATGGCTACTAGTCAAGATGGCTCTATCCTACCTCCAGAATCAGAGGCATCTCAGTCACAGAGAATCACAACAGGAGAGGGCTTCTCATCTGGTTGGCCACTGGCAGCAGAGTCAGAATAGAATGCTGGACTACATAGACCATCAGTTTCATCTGGTAGGCCTGTTACCTGGGTCTCATGAGGGGCAAATCCTTTTATTTTTATTTATATATAGTGAAAAGAAGGGCATACATTTTTTAAATATGTCTCAAAGCAGCTTACATTTTTTAAAAGCATAATAATAATTTTATTATTTCTATACCGCAACCATCTGGTTGGGTTGCCCACATATAAAAACATACAAAATACAATGTTCAAAATAGATAAAAACTTAAGAGTATAACATTGGAACTGCACATGGAAACCACGAAGGGAGGAAGAGGGAAGTTTAGACAGATAGGTGAAGGTAACTAAAATTTGTATGTATTAAAATTTTGGAAATTTAAGATAAAATAAAATAGAACTGCATCTATGGTGCAAAGGCTTCTTGAAATAAAACCATTTTAATCTGAAATCTGAGACTCAGCAGGGATGTCGCCTGCCTGATTTCTAATGGAACTTGTTTCTGAGTAAACCTGCAGGAGCTTCTGTCTGAAGAAGTGTGCATGCACACGAAAGCTTACTGGACAATTTTTTAATTTATTTTGACTGCGTCAGACCAACATGGCTACCTACCTGAATGCAGAAGCTTCCATCATGGGAATAGACATCAGAGAACCATGGCCTTAAAAGGTTTCAGTGTGAAAGCAACCACTCCCAGCCTCACCTTCCTTGTGCTGTTGTTAGGAACAAGTGGTAGGAAGGGATGCACAAAGAGTTACTGTGATGTAACGGACTGTGCTTAAGCTGTTGATGCTGTGCTTAGAGTTTAAAAAAAATGTTTTGATGTGCATGCAGATTATTTTTAAAGGTGACAAGAGCAGGCAGATGCTGAGGGTTGTATCTAGCGAAGTCCTTCTATTCAATTGTGCAGGAGACGTTCCCTGCCCCGTGCACTCCCTCCAAATGTGTTGTTCCCCCCACAACTCTCTGAAACAGATAGGGAGCGGAGCTTTCGTTGGACTAGCAGAAGTCCTTGCGCAAATGGGACGGCTTTGTTGGATGAAGCCCTGAATGTCATAATACTGAGCCCAATTCAAGGTGTGAGTGGGGGAATACAAAGCCCTTAGCAGCTTAGGGACCAAGTACTTAAAGGAATGCCTCCACAATCCCTCCTTCCCTTTAGGGTTGAGGCAGACAGGGAGGCCCTGCTCATGTTCCCATGGACAGGTATGGCCTATGGACTGGTGACTTGAGAAAGGGACTTCTCTGTGGTGGCACCTTGATTGTGGAACTCCCTCCCTGGGAAATGCAGCTGTTTCCCATGTTGTCAATTTTTAGATGTTGGCCACACTTGCTTGCCTGGGCTTTCAGGAGACGCATTTGCTTTGAGTCTAGCACTGGTAGCATTGTGCTTTTTTCAGCTTTAATTATTGTGTGCAAATGGTTTGTTTTTATTACGCTGTACAGTGCCCTGTGCTCCTTCAGGAGGAAAGGGTTGTATATAAATACAATAATATCAAACGAAACTGGCTTTTGTGTATGGTTGTTGTTGTTGCTGCTGCTGCTGCTGCTTTATGTGGTGATGTGTTGCCAGGCTGCCTCCTTGGCTGCTTGACAAGTTTTGCCATAGTTTTGTAGGTTGCGCTATTCACCGTGTTGGTTAAACAGCACTGCAGGACACCCCTCCAGGGTTAGCTTGGCTTTTTAGATTGATTTGCATTGTCAGCGGAGGCAGTCCTTTTTAAAAGTTTGCTGTGGGTGGAGAAAGAGGCATTTAAGCTTTTGTTCCCTAACACCACCATCTCAAATGTTGCATCTGATGTCTTCTAGGTTTCCTCTTTTGTTGAACTCTGACTTCTTCTTCGTCATCATCATATTTATGTGTGTGTATTTTCAGATTTAAAAAGAGCAAATCTTTTTCTCTAGTCTTTCTGTGGCATATACTGACAATGTGCTTGGGTTCTGGGATGTTGCAGTAGATTGGTGTGATGGCTTCCTTGAACTGAAACCTTGAAGTGCTTCTGTACAGACAGAGCTTTAAGCTGACATCCATCTTTCATTGACAGTATCATGACACTTGAGTGTGTGGTTCCCTTTGGGGGAATCTGCCATATGTTGCATTTTTTCATGTGGGATATTGTGGTGTGTCGCATAGAGTGCCAGGCTAGGACTGAGGCTCTCTCCCTCCCCCGTCAAAACCTCAGAGAATAATATAATAATATAATAATAATTTATTATTTATACCCCGCCTATCTGGCTGGGTTTCCATGCCAGATCATGTAGAACCACCACCTTGAGGCAAACATGATGGCTTCATTGACAGTCCTCACTCCTGGACACTTTAGACAGGCTTAGTGGGGTTGCTGCTTTTTCCTTTTTAAAAACAAAAATGTGTTCAGTATTTATTATTATGTTTGCATCCTGCCCTTCCTCCAAAAAGAGCCCAGGGTGGTGCACAACACAACAACATATCAGTCTGTTTACAGCAAGAGATAAAACATCTAAAAACCAGCAGAGCGAAAATAAACAATACAGCACAATACTGGAACTGCCAGGTTCAGATTGGCTCCATCTCCCCGAAGACTGAGTGAACCAACATGTTTTGTCTTCACATCTCAGAGGGAGCGAAATGAGGGGTAGCCTTACCTTCCCAGGAAGGGAATTCAACCCAGTCTAGGTGTGTGTGCCTTGTGCCTCTGAACATTTGCAGAGTTTCTTTTGCTAGCGGAAAAACCTTCATAAGAAAAGGTATGGGGACTATTCTTTGCCTCTGCCCCAGCCAGCGATCCTGGTATGCAGTGTCCCCAAGGACCTAGAGGGGCTTGAGTGGGATGGTAGCCCATAGAACGTGTGGGGAAATGCTAGCCAGCAGCCCCATAAGCTCTGCCACTGAAGCTTCATGCTTGGTGTGTCCAATAGGAGAAGTTAGGCCATGTGGGTTAACTTGGAGGGGAAAGGGGTGGGAACGCTCTGGGGCATCATGGCTGGGGGGAAATGGCAGAAACCTGACTTTCCCAAATGAGAAACCCTGTTGTATCTCAATCCCTTCTCCGAATGGAAGGAACCCTTCCGTTTGCAGGAGGGCAACTCTGGATCCAACCCTTTGTGTTGGTTGTAGTGATTTTATGCTAAATCTTCATTACATATCTTTAGGCGCCTGGCAAAAACATTTCTCTTCAACCAGGCATTTGGCTGATTAACGTTCTATGGCCTTTTCAATGTATCTGAGGGAGGGGAGGGGGTTATTGTTTTGTTTATCTTTTATTATGTACTTGGTGTTTTCATAATTGTGTTTTTATGTTGTGAACCGCCCTGTGGTCTTCAGATCAAAGGCAGTATACAAATTTAATAAACAACAACAACAAATCTAATATGATGATGAATGGTGAGAAATTTCCTGCATTGATTAGATTGGTTGGATTAGATGCCCTTCAAAGCCTTCTATGAGTTTATGATATTATTATTATTATTTATACCCCGCCCATCTGGCTGAGTTTCCCCAGCCACTCTGGGCGGCTCCCAATTGAGTGTTAAAAACAATACAGCATTAAATATTAAAAACTTCCCTAAATAAATAACACTCTCTTCCTGATTGAGGATAGAAAAGGAGAACTTGGTGGCCAGAAATGGAAGTACATTTTAAGCATCTGATGTGAGCAAGTGTGCTTCAGCAAGTTTGCCATCTCCCTCCTTCCCTCTTTTTCTTCTACCCCCCCCCCCCTTTTCCTTTCTGGCTGTTTCCAAGGTGAAACTGGTACTATTAACTTTGGAGCTGGTTTTTCACACATGTCTGTTGACAGTACCAGTGTTCAGATCCTTAAATCTTCCTGCAGGCATGGATTGTCACTAGGTGGCTCTTAATTTGATGTTACTTTGCTGTCTCTCCTGAGCAACTCACTGGTTGGTGCTGCTGCCTCCTCCCTTCTGCTTTCTGCAGGTTAGCTAGCTGAGTTAAAGGGAACACTGTGTGTTTGTATTTCTATAAAATAAAATAGACAGCAGGCAGAATGCAGACACACGTGATCTCTAATTACCTGGCTGCTTCTCCTTCCCTCATGACCCCAATTCTAATTAAAGCCTTGAACAGCATTTGGCTAATTGGATGAGTCAGAGGAGCAGTAATCTGGGTCAAGTCCTCCTCAAACCTGTCCCTCCTTCCCCACCGCTGGCTTCCCCTGTGTTGTTTCTAGGCAGTGATGTGGGATTCCTGAATGGTGGCCATTTTTCCAGGGCAATTTGCATCAGAAAATTTCTATGGAAACTTCTCTGGTGCCCTGAAAAGTGATCTAATTTAGCATATCTATTTTATTTGCATTTTGTAAACAAAGGTAAACATTTCAAAACATCCAAGCTTGATTAATACTGTATTTGCAGTTCATTGCTTTTAATGCATTTAACTAAATGGAAAATTTTCCGGGGGGGGGGGGAGCGCTGGAAGAAATTTCTATCCCTTATCACTGCTTCCAGGTGAAAATGACACTTGCTTCTTGTCAATGACAGCTGCTGCTATTACAGAATCCTTTAGAATAGTAGGAAGATGGGATCCACTGCTGTCATTAAGCCAAGTCACACAATTCCTTTTAGGTCCAAGACTCTTTGTGAGACACGCCTTCTCCCAGGTTATTTGTTGGGCAAGATGGTCTTGCCATACATCATCATTTTCTCCATGTCTTTTCAGCTATGATGCAACGTGGAAGGACTATTGGGTTTGGAAAACCTGGGCTGAAATCACAGCTCCATTGTCTGGAAAAAGTGAGAGTAGTAGCCCTGTTCCTGGTTGTGAGGGATGGATGCTGCCAGAGTGTCCTTCTCAAGTGCGCTCTTTGTCACAGCCAATTTAGGGCGTGTAATTTGCAAGGCCAATTTCACATGTGTGTGTTTGCACATGTATGTAGGTAGAATGGCAATTGCAGCTGGTCATCTACTCTTACTGGCTACTCTGAAACAGGAGAATAAGGATAATTCTGCATCTAAAACATCTCCAATAGATACCTGTCCTCAAATAAGATTTCTGATTCCAGCTACTAAGCTTAGGCACAATCTTTCTAATGTTTAACCTAGTCTTTGCCTTTCAAGTTTAAAATCGGTTCTCAAGAGCTGTTCTTTCCTACAACATTCTGAGAACACTCCAGGGACTAGAAAGCTGAATATGGATTCAAAGAGCTATTAATCTTTTCTCTAGACCAGACACATTCTCAAAGGCGTCACTTTCCAGACCATTTGCCATCAACTTGGTTCTCCTCTGAATCCATCCATTAGGCTCTGTGTGCGCTGTGAACAGTATGTTGGCACCTGTCAATCTCAGGAGACAGTGGGAGAATGCGCCTTCGGAGGTGAAGTCAGACCACTGGAGCGTTACAGCACTTACTGTGGTTGGTGAGACCAGTATGGGAGAGACATGTTTTATAGTAGCTGCAGCAGATGAGGATGTCCAGTTTCACTGTTACAGATGCACCAGGCTGTTTCTTCTCTCTGCGCTCCTCCCAGTGGTCATTCCTCCTCTGGCCACTGCTGTGGATGCACGGTCTGTCTGTCTCCAGGCACTGGGGTCGTCTGCAAGGGATTCCCACACGGCAGGGTTGATGTTGGCAACCTTCATATCACATTTGCAGACATCTTTGTAATGCAGAGTTGGTCTGCCAGTGGGTCTAGTGTCAGAGGCCAGCTCCCCGCAGAGCCCGTCCTTGGGGATCCTGCCATCTTCCATTCTGTGGACATGACCAAGCCAGTGTAAACGTTGCTGAGATGGAAGAGCAAACATGCTGAGAACGTGGCCTTGGGAGAGCACATCTTAGTGACACTGTCCTGCCATGTGATGCCCAAAACCTTCCTGACAACAGTGCATATGGAAGGCATCGTGGCATCAGCATCCAGACTCTGCTTGTCTCTGGATGCCCCTCCCTCCCTCTAAGAATGCCATCAACTCTTAGGTATGAGGGAAAGCCCCAGGAAATGATGGAATACCAACGGAAGTGCTGAAAGCAAGCTTCACTCCTTCCCTCATGACACAGCTTCTTGGCCTCCTCTTGCAGAACTGGGAACAAGGATCCATGCCAGAAGACATAGATAACTCCAGCATTGTGACCCTCTACAACAGTGGTTCTCTACCTGTGGGTCCCCAGATGTTGGACTACGACTCCCATTGCTAGCTGGGGGTGATGGGAGTTGTAGTTCAACAACATCTGGGGACCCACAGGTTGAGAAAGGCTGCTCTACAAGAACAAAGGCAACTGCCATGACTGTAACAACTACCATGGGATCTCCTTGCTGAGTGCCATGGGGAAAGCCTTTGCCCATGTAGTTCTCAACAGATTATATTCACTTGCTGACAGTCTATCCCAAATTACAATGCAGCTTTAGAGCTCTGAGGTCAACAGTTGACATGATTTTCTCACTGCTGCAGCAGAAATGCCGAGAGCAGAGGCGCCCCTTGTACATCGCCTTTGTGGAGCCGACAAAGGCCTTTGGCCTTGTCAACCGACAAGGACTCTTCACACTGCTCAACAAAATAGGATGCCCACCTGAGCGCCACAAAATGATCACGTCATTCAATGAGAACATGCACAGCACCATCCAGTATGATGGCTCATCTTCAAGACGCCTTCTCTATAAAGATGGGTGTGAAATGGCTGTGGTCTCGCCCCAACTCTCTGGCATATTCTCTCTATTGCTCTCATGTGCCTCCAGCTCATCTGAAGACGGTGTGTACTTTCATTCAAGGAGTGGCACCTCTCCATGCCAAGACAAAAGTGCGGCAGGTTCTTACCCATGAGATGTTGTTTGCAGATGACGCAGCCTTGACAGCGCACTCTGAGGAAGCTCTACAGAGACTCATCAACCATTTTTGCAAGCCTGCACAGAGTAGTTTTAAACAGTGTACTTTATAATTCAGAATGGTGTTCCCCTCTGTGTGGTTCAACTTTGGGCTTCAAAATCCTTCAGCGCATTGTGTGAGACTTAACAATATTGCTGTTGCATTGCTATGAGCAGAGCTAGCAGTAATAACTTATTCTACTGCTTATAGGACTTAGCATGCTGTTGGTGTTTATGCACAGAGCATAGAAATAGCATTATCTGTTCAGAGTGTGTGAACTATGGGTTGGGAATTGCCTGTCTCAAAATCTAATCTGTCTCTTTCAAGGCAGAGGCAATGGGGTGGCAACAGAGAGAACAGTAACTTTGGGAAGATTGACGTAGCCCATCACCCCATCACAGACTGACCACTGAATCCCAGATCTTAGAATCATAAAGTTGTAGAGTGGGAAGGGAAACGAAGGATCATCTAGTCCAATCCCTTGCAGTGCAGGAATCACAGCTCAAGAATCCCTGACAGATGGCCACCCAACCTTTGTTGTGAAGACCGCCAACAAAGGAGAGCCCACAACTTTCCAAGTGAGTCTGGTCCACTGCTGAACAGCTCTTACTGTTGGAAAGTTCTTACTGATGTTTAGCTGAAATCTTTCCGGTAACTTGAAGCCGTTGGTTCAGGTCCTCCTCTCTGGAGCAAGAGAAAACAAGCTTTCTCCATCTTCCATGTGACAGCCCTTGAGATATTTGAAGATGGCTCTCATATCGCCTCTCAATCTCCTCTTTTCTAGCAGAGCAAGAGAGGATTAAGCCCACCTGCTTTTCAAGCTGGCACATCAAATCCATGAAGGTCACAGTTCCACCAATCTGTGATGTATCTAACTTCAGGTGGAGAAAGACACCTGGTTGTACCAATCCAGACTGCTCTCCAAAGCAAAGAGGCATATCGAAAATCTGTGACAATTCAACTGCCACCTAGGCTTATAGCAGGAAATTGCTTGCTTGAATGCTGCTGTCCATCTCTCATGGATGGAGTGTGCTGGCACCTCACGTTGCTAGGGTCCCTTAATTGTTTGTTTCTGTTGCGCAGACTAGATGGCTTTCCTGCTTAGTCTGTTTAGTTTGAAGAACTGACAAAAAGCTCTCCTGCTCCTTCCCACAGGAGACGGTAGATGGGAAGAGGAGAAAACAGATGTGTGTGAAACACTTGCAAGGTGTCCTGTTGAACGAATCCCCCATTGTCTTTGATGAGAGGGGCATCAGGAGCTCTGGAAGAATGATAACCATTGAGGAGAATGATGAGGACTTGTGGGGTGTGCAGTTTTCCCCAAGAACACATTCCCCAAATGTCCAAACCATGGAATTGAAAGCAGGGCTTTTAAAAGGGTAGCAGCGTGAGTGTGTTGGCAGGTTACACAGAGGTGAATTTGTCAGAGCGACTTCCTTGTGGGTTTTGGTATTCAGGAAGGGGACTTCTGTCATCCTGGTGGTGGAATTGCATCGTCACTAGGATGACACATTCCAGTTGCCTTCCTGAATTAATGATGAGAGAAGAGCAGACGCTTAAGAAATTGAAAGCAGTTAACCAAGTGCCAAGGCAGGTTGAAGGATGAGGCTGGCTCAGAGGTGGGATTGCAGGAGGCTGAGAGCAAAGCAATGCAGTTTTGATAGCATCAGCAGAAGGTTTTTGAAAGACCCACCATCACCACTGGAGCATGCAGGTGCAGAATGCTGCAGCCCTTGGTCAGGGCTGTACGGGGAGATACTTAAGCAAATACTTCCAGTTCAGAAGTCATTGCATATTTGTGGGAAATGACTCTTTTTTGTTGTTGTTGCACCTCTCATTTCAAAACATATGTGTACAATGCAACTGATAGCATCTGATTTCCAGACCTACACAGCACAACAAGAAAACAAGCTGCTAAGTGGGGCAGGGAGACAAGCTGTTGTCCATTGGGCATGAAACCAAAGAGTTCATTGACTTTACCTAGCCATTATTTGTTTATTTCTACTGAGGAGTCTCTTCCCATAAAATATCTCAAAGCAATTTCACAGTAAAAATAGCTGCACAATTTTGTATGTAAGACGTATCAGAACGTCTAAAACAAAATACAGACACAACAGAACAATTTTGTATGTAAAACAGTTTCAGGTCTAATACAGCCACAGATTGGGATAAAGATCTCAGCTTCAAAGGCCTGTCGAGAAAGGAAATTCTTCAGTAGGTGCTGAAAAGTCAATTTGAATGGTGCCTGCCTGATTTGTACTGGGGAAGCTGTTCCAGAGGGCGCGAAAGGCCCAGTTCAGGCACCTCACTAGATCAGACCTCCTGATGTTGAGATGGTACCTGCAGGGTGGATGGGACAATCCTTTAGGTATCCTGGTCCCAATCGGTATAGCGCTTTGTAAACTAGTTCCAGTATCTTAATCTTAGCCAAGCAGGTGATTGGCAGCCAGTGCAATTTTTCCAGCCATGACATAATACGGTGGGAATGGTCTGCTCCATTTTTACCTGTGGCAGGTTGTGGGCCAACCTTGTGGGCTGCACCACCCTGTGTGAGGTTCCTGCTTCCAGCGGACAGTTTTCCTGTTGTGGGCAGAGTTCTGCAGCCTGGCTCCAGGTTTCTCCTAAAAGCCTTGCAGCACTCAGAAAGGAAGTTCCCAGGAAGAGTTAGCGATATCATGGCAGATGAAGCCAGCTGGGCAAGTCGTTTTTTGGATCTTTCTTTGTTTGCCGTGACCGTTCGCAGTAATGCTCTCTTGGTTGTTCTTCATGCCAGAAGGGCTGTGCCCGCTTTAGACAGGTTCCACTTCAGTATCTGGGGCAGCTTTGTATTTCAGCACCAATGTAGGGACTCAAAATAATTGCCTGCAGGTGGCTTCACAGAGAATTTGGCAAGAAAATGGGCTGGCAGCCAGCACAGAATCAAGTGGGTCTGTCATGGGGGGGGGGAGCCCTCTCCCCTCCCTGCATAGAAGCGCAGCAGGCTGTGTGTTAGAAGAGAGAGTGGCAAAGCCCTCTGCCCCTTTGCAAGCCAATTGGGTCCGTCCCCCCCCGCCGCCTTGTTTACTTGTTTACAAGGCTAATCTAGGGCACTGTTTTTAATTGAGAAAACAACGTGCTGAGTTGGATATTCTCCATTCCGGGCATTGCAGCAATGTTAAGCGAAGGTGCTGGCGGTCTAAGTTGGCCTCGGATCTCAACCCCTTTAGTGGGAGGTTGCTGACACGTAGATATGTGTGGCGTCTGTGCATTGGCATCTGCCTTACCCATCCCTCCCCCTTGAACTCTCTCCTTGGCATCAGCCCTGTTCCCTTAAATTGTTTTGCATCTGGTGGTTTTGATCCCATGCCCGGTGTCCTGTCCATTCAGGACTGCTGGCAGCAGTTTCCCATCACTCTGCGAAGTCAACACAGTGGGAATTTGAGAAGCCTTTGTATGCAAAGAATGTGCTTCCTTAGTCATCCAGGCCTTTGCGTGTGCTGCTACGGAATGGCGTTGCGCGGTGGGTCATGAGGTGGAAACACAGCAACGCTTTGCAAGGGGGTAGAGCAGGCAGTTGCACCCCCACAGTGCCTTTTGGCATCTGCTCAAACTGTACTTCCGAAAAACCCCACCTCTCTTGCTGTTGAAAGAAGTGAAGTTACCAGGCACAAGCTTTTCCTTTTATTAGAACATTTATACGCAGCCTCCCTTGGGAGACGTTGGACGAGGAACTATCATTGAGCATCTTTAAATAAAGTTGTTTATGGTCTTGGTTAGAGAGCGCCTTGCATGTGCTGACATTGCACCCTGCAACAGGGAAGAGGCTCTGTGGCTTATATCTGCTACGTTCTTGGGAAACGGTGCCTCCCTGGGAGAAATTGCCCTACCCTTGACTAACAGATACCAGCGCCTGGGCAGGTGGGCAAGGCTGTTCCTGCTGCCTAGTTTTTCTCTCTCGTAGGGCAGAGCTTTCCTTCCTCGTGTCAGTGGCAGTTTTGGTTGTCCTGTAATTGGTAGCATTGCAAAGCGCGTTCCTGTGCCCCTACCGGTCTGATCTGGGACCACTTGCTCATGTGTGTCTCTAAGGAGGGTAATGGTCAGGTCACGAATGTGAGAGCAAATGAAAAGAGACAGCATTGATTCATTTTGTCCTCTGGGCGGATTCAGTGATCTTGCAAACATAGAAGATGGATAGGAGAAATTGAAGGGGGTGGGGAGAGAGAGTTAAGTCTAGAGCTGGATTAAATTTATGACATGGCAGCCAGGGGGGCCTGGTTCTTTAAAGTCTCATCCGTCATCCCTGACATAGCCAGAGCTTGTATTAACTTCCTTTTTCCTTTACAAACACCCGTCCGTAATAGTGGATACAAATGATGGCGTCCACACAGGAGGGACAGCAATTTTTCATTACATAGAAGTCTGCATCTGAAATGCTGCAGCTGAGACTCCCATGCATTTCAAAGATTGCTTGCCAAGTGCCGTACATGGGATGCGGAAGAGGGTCTCACCCAGGTGGGCCTTCTCAGCCAGTCATGTCACATTTGTTGGGTAAAATGGTTTGATGTCTTTTGGGGATCCCCATCTCCAGGCTGTGAGGCGGAATTTAGTTAGGAACTTCGTGTGTCTGTGAAGGGGTGCACCTTATTCCCTAGAAATAATGGAGGGCATGAGACCAGAGACTGTCCCAGACTCCACAGGGTATTTCTGGTTTGCATTTGCAGTCATTAAGCTTCAAAATGTACAGTTTCTGTCAGATGGTGGTGTGGTTGCTCGAGAGCAAACAGGCAAGACTCTGACCTGTCTTCTCCAGGCTTTATTCTTAGTGCAAAACTATTTACAGTGAAGAGCGTCACAAGTTCATGTCTGGCTCAGTTGCTAGCAGAATCTGGGAGTGGCTGGTATTGGACCTCCCCCAGCATAACAGTCGCTTGACCCCCAACCTTCTCCTCTCCCTGCGCCGAAACCTACTGCGCAGGGTGGGCGCTGGCAAAGGGGTACTTCCCTCCCCTCCGGCTTGCTCAGGGTCAGTGTTGAGGCTCTCCCTAGCATCCCCTGGTCCCACCACTTCCTCCCCACTGGAGGTGGGGCTTTCCTCCTCGCCAGAGGAGGGATTGCTTCGCAAGACTATCGGAGGTTCCCTATAACACAACTGCCCTTCCACCTCTCGCATCTGAGCTGATGGTAGTTCCCTGACAGTTTCCTTAGTCACCCCACTGCAATGCATTATTATTTGGGTGCCATCTCTACTGTATTGTTGTTGTTTAGTCATGTCTGCCTCTTCGTGACCCCTGGACCAGAGCACGCCAGGCACTCCTGTCTTCCACTGCCTCCCGCAGATTGGTCAAACTCATGCTGGTAGCTTTGAGAACACTGACCCACCATCTCGTCCTCCATCGTCCCCTTCTCCTTGCGCCCCCCATCTTTCCCAACATCAGGGTCTTTTCCAGGGAGTCTTCTCTTCTCATGAGGTGGCCAAAGTCTTGGAGCCTCAGCTTCAGGATCTGTCCTTCCAGTGAGCACTACTGTATAGACTACTCTAATGGGGAGGCCTCATCCAGCAGTGCATGGCTCCCAGTTTGGTGTGTGAGGCCACTCCCCACAAACCACAACCACCAGTCACATCAGGGATGGTGAGCTCCCAATGGTTCCTTTGCCAGCTGGGCCCCCTGATGAGTGCTGGCAGGGAGCCCCATTGGGATGCGCTTCCCTAGAAGCTCCCTAGAGCAGCCAAGGGCCTTGCATTCTCCTTTCTGCAGAGGAAGAAGCAGTTTATAGCATTCCCCCCCCCCCCCCGCTTCTGCAACATCCTTTGAAGTTGGGCGGTTGATTGTGTTGACTTGGGTAGGGGAGATGGAATTGGGGATCTGGTTCACTGAGGTCCAGCTCCGAGGGCCTTTTGGCAGTTCCCTCACTGCGAGAAGCCAAGCTACAGGGAACCAGGCAGAGGACCTTCTCAGTGATGGCGCCCGCCCTGTGGAACGCCCTCCCACCAGATGTTAAGAAGATATAAACAGCTACCTGACATTTAGAAGACATCAGGGAAGGTTTTAATGTGTGACATTTTAATGTATTTTTAATCTTTGTTGGAAGCCCCCCAGAGTGGCTGGGGAAACCCAGCCAGATGGGCGGGGTACAAATAATAAATTACTATTACTTTTACTATTCCGCCACCCCTGCTGTGCAACATGAGCAAACATGAACACAGGAGTTCTCTGCCCCAAGAAGCTTAGAATTTAAAGTTGGGCCTTGTAAAGTGAGCAGAAGGAATGAAAGGCAAAGATCAAACGGAATCCGTGGGGAAATGAAACTGGTGTAAGCCCTCTCCTCTCTACTGTAATAGATGGTTCGTTGCAGTTGGTGGGGGGTACTAAGCGCATCTTGAGGAGAAATTTGAATCAGGCCAGAGAGGTGAACTGGTTGAGCTAGTCGTGTATGTAGGGTCTGAAAAGGTTCCTTGTTTCTCTGTGCTCCCTCCAGGGTTACTCAGATTTGACCATCTGATGGGCCCCTCCTGCTTCTTCGTTTATCCTGCTAATCTTGGGGTGTCCCTCAAGCTGGCAGTCTGGCCATGTGGGAGTCCCAAGGGTTCCTACTTCTGTATTACAAAGTTCCTGCTGTGAAGGAAGTTGCCTGAGGGTGAACAAGTTTCTTAGAATTTCAGATAACGCTTATTTCACATACCACTTAATATTCAGAATCTCTGAGCGGCGCACATAAAATCTTTGAAGATACACATACAAACCTTTGAGCCCCTGACCTGCTTTTGTGGTATCGGTTTGGAATGTGCTGCACCTGCAGATGTTCCAGCTGCAAATCCCTGTGGTGCTTCGAGTGCAGAAGGGACTCTGTTTTATGTTTCCCTGGGGCAAGAGCATTCTCTGTTGCTCCTGTATCAGTGGTGTCCTGTATGGAAAGCAACTTCATCTTTTTGACTCCCTGAAAAATAGTAAATGTCTGTAGGACTTTGTTTCGTTTCTTTCAAAGCTTCTGCTTCTCTGAAAGCTGGATGCTTGCAGTTTTAACTTTGCAAAGGATTTTTTGGGTGTTTAGTTTCAGAGGCAGATTTGGGGGAGTGTGACCAGTTTGGGTGCCCTGGATGCGGAGCCTTGGGGGGGGGTGCCACAGGAAACAACTGTGAGTTAGAATGGACCATGAGAGATGTGGGGGCACCAACTTCTGGCATTGCACAGGGTGCCACTGAAATCTGAGACTCCGAGGTCCACCACTGTTAAAAAGGTAAAGGGACCCCTGACCATTAGGTCCAGTCGTGGCCGACTCTGGGGTTGCGGCGCTCATCTCGCTTTATTGGCCAAGGAAGCCGGTGTACAGCTTCTGAGTCATGTGGCCAGCAGGACTAAGCCGCTTCTGGCAAACGAGAGCAGCGCACGGAAACACCGTTTACCTTCCCGCCTATTTATCTACTTGCACTTTGATGTGTTTCCAAACTGCTAGGTTGGCAGGAGCAGGGACCAAGCAACGGAAGCTCACCCCATCACAGGGATTCAAACCGTCGACCTTGTGATCGGCAAGCCCAAGGCTCTGTGGTTTAACCCACAGCGCCACCCACGTCCCACCACTGTTAGCTTGCTGCATTCTGTAGGCTTTGGTCTTTGTTTTGGGGTCCAGTGATGATGCTGGTGATGTGTGTTTTGAGGCAGCTTGAGCTTCTTTGCATTAGGTGCAAACTCAGCTAATTGGCTATTCAAAAGAGAGAGAAAAACCTTACTGATTGGGCACTATTACATGTACCAACATTGTGTAAATGCTCTGCAGCATTTGAATATATTTTTGTTGAGGATACTTTTGTTCTGGAGAGCTTTCCCAGTGGGATAAATGAATCTTTGCCATGTGTATCTGTATTGTGGTTTTTTAAAGATATATTTGATAATGTGTTCTGTGTTGTTTTTAGCTGTTTTTATTTAATTTTGTACATCACCTTGAGACGTGTGGAAGATAATAAATGAATGATGAAGATCATCATAAATAAGAAATTTTTGCCCTGGTTTTCTCCATGTCTCCAAGCAGCTTACCAAAAAAAAAAAAGTGAACCCTTCACACCAGTTTAAAACATGAACTAAAACATCTGAGAGTACAATGTTCGAACTGCATTTCATGGTGCGAAGGAGCCTACTTCTGAGTAAACCTACAAGAGCCTTGGCCATGGATACAGGCATTGCAGCATGCTACACTGCTGTCTATATCCATTGCTAGGTGGAAGCACTGTATTAATTCCATTTCCAAACAGCAACAGAAAACTTAAAAGTGTTCCAGGTCCTTAAAAGTGGAATCAGCTGAATTCCTCACCTTCCTTGTTCTGTTGTTAGGAAGAAGTGGTAGGAAGGGAGGCACAGTGAGCTTCTGTAATGTAACTGACTGCGCTTAAGCAGTTGATTCTGTATTTGGAGTTTTTAAAAAATGAAATTTTATGTGCATGCAGATTTTTGAGCAGGCAAATGCTGAGGGTTGTAGCCAGCGAAGTCCTTCCATTCACACAAAGACTTGTGCAGGAGACGTTCCCTGCCCCTTGCAGTTCCTCCAAATGTGTTGTTCCCCCCACAACTCTCTGAAACAGATAGGGAGAAAAGGTTACGTTGGACTAGCAGAAGTCCTTGCGCAAATGGGACCGCTTTGTTGGATGAAGCCCTGAATGTCATAATACTGAGCCCAATTCAAGGTGTGAGTGGGGGAATACAAAGCTCTTAGCGGCTTAGGGACCAAGTACTTAAAGGAATGCCTCCACAATCCCTCCTTCCCTTTAGGGTTGAGGCAGACAGGGAGGCCCTCCTCATGTTCCCATGGACGGGTATGGCCTATGGACTGGTGACTTGAGAAAGGGACTTCTCTTTGATTCTCTGTTGCCTGGTTGTTTATACTTTGGAACTGTCTCTCTCATGGGAACACATACAGTCTGACCTTGATACATAGACGGGATTGGAATGAGCGACGCAGGGAAAACAAGGTTGGCTAAAACAAAGGCAAAACAATTGGTACAAACAACTTTGACTTCCCAACCACGCAGATCATCGGTCCCAACTGTTCTAGAAACACAAAAAGAGGTGGATGAGCAGACACCCACAGGGGATATGGCTTCAGGAGGATCTGAAAAAGTTCTGAATCAGATTTTAGAACAACTGGCAATTTTAAATAAAAAGGCAGATGAACATTCGACTAAAATTGATCAAGCTACATCCTCAGTAAATAAATTGACTGACCAGGTGGCTCAACATACACAAGCAATTGGGAATCTTCAAGAAGTAACAGCAGAGAACCACAAACTGGCTGAGGAAGCCAAACAAAAAGCAGAGGAAGCCAACTTGAAAGTTGAGGCATTAAAGGTGGAGGTGAAGCCGCTGCATAAACAGATAAATGAACAGCAGGCCTATTGGTCGATGACTGAACTGAGAAATCGGGAAAGCAATCTTAGACTTAGAGCTATTCCAGAACTTGAACAGGAGGATTTGATTGGCTATCTGACATCAGAATTTTCAAAGTTCTGGGGTATTGAAGAGGATAAAGATTTTAAAATTGTGACTGCTTTCAGATTGGGAAGAGTGACGAGGAAGGATAAACCCAGAGACTGTTTGATTATTTTAAGATCTAAGCAAGAGAGAGATAAAATATTAGGCCTTCATTTTGGAAAATCGCTTGTCATCCAGGGCAACAGAGCTGAAATTTACAGAGACATACCCAAACAGCTTTTGGATCTTAGAGCGACGTATACGGAACTTGCAAAATTACTGAGAGGCAACTCAATTCCTTATAGGTGGGAGTTTCCTCAAGGAATATCTTTTAATTTTAAAGGAAAGAAAGTTAAAATTAGAACAGCAGAAGACCAACAAAAGTTTTTGAACGATTACGAAGAGGATCTACAGAAAGGGACAACAGGAGCCTGGCCACCACCACTACCTACATCTATACCAGCACCTACACCCTCGGGACCAGAGGACCAAAAGAAAGGGACGCCACCACAGGACCAATAGTTTGATCCAGGATGTCTCTGCAGTTGCTTAGTTGGAATATAAATGGCGGAAATTCCCCAGAGAAAAGAAGAAGAATCTTTCATATATTGAAAAAAGAACAATTGGACATCATTTGCTTGCAGGAAACACATGTGACCAGGCTCCACAGAAAAGTCTTGATTAACAAAAGATTAGGCCAAGAATTTATTTCATCGGACAAAGTAAAGAAAAGAGGAGTGGTGATCTATGCAAAGGAGAGCCTGTCACCAAAATTTTTATTCAAAGATGAGCAAGGAAGAATTTTGGCTATTGAAATACAGACCCAAGGAGAAAAATTTTTGTTATTAGGAATTTATGCACCGAATGAGGGGAAATCAGAATTTTATAGGAAACTGCATGAGACAATCCTGGACTATTTAGATTACACTAACATCATCCTGATGGGAGATATGAACGGAGTGGTCTCTACAAATATGGATAAGTCACAAGATCAAAGTCTAACAAAAGATGGCAGACTACCCAAAACCTTTTTTGAACTAACTGACAATTTGGATTTAATTGATATCTGGAGGACAAAGAACCCCTTAGGTAGAGAAGGAACCTTCTTTTCCGAGGCCCATCTGTCATGGACAAGAATAGACCAAATATGGACAACTAGAAGGCTGGCACCTGTGACTAGAAAAGTGGAAATCTGCCCAAAAACTTGCTCCGACCATAACGCTATGAAAATGGAATTAAGACTTACTCCAACCGGTTCCTTTAGATGGAAAATGAATGACACTCTACTAAGAGATCAGGAGATTGTGAAGAAGGCCCAAAAAACTTTGAAAGACTATTTTGAAATAAATTTGAATACCACAGTGGAAAAAAGAACAATCTGGGACGCAAGCAAAGCAGTTATGAGAGGGTTTCTGATACAACAGAACACGATAAAGAAAAGGCTCTGGAATGGGAAAAAAGATAAGATTTTAGAGAAGATAAGAGATGGAGAGAAAAAGTTGAGATCTAAACCAAAATCGAAGGAGATCTTGAGAGAAATTAAATTTTATCAAGCACAGTATGCGAAACTGATAAATCAAGAAGTTGAGTGGAAAATTAAACAGATGAAACAAAGATCATTCGAATCAGCTAATAAATGTGGAAAACTTTTAGCATGGCAATTGCAAAAGAGACAAAAACTGAACACAGTCACCAATCTAGAGATTGAAGGGAGAAATATCCAGAAACCTGAAGAAATTAGGAAGTGCTTCCAGAGATACTTTAAAAAGCTTTACACTCAAGGGCCACAAGAGGAGAAGGAGATAGACCAATTTTTGAAAACAAATGGTCTACCAAAACTTGCTCAGGAAAAGAGAACAATCCTGAATCATAAAATAACACAACAAGAAATAGAGAGTGCCATTCAGAATATGCAACTAGGCAAATCTCCAGGTCCGGATGGGCTTACCTCCAAGTATTATAAGACATTGAAAGATTATTTGATACAACCATTAATGGAGGTATGCAACCAGATTTTGGAGGGGAAGAAGGCACCGGAATCGTGGAAAGAAGCTTTCATCACATTGATCCCTAAAGTGGAAACTGAAAAGACTCAACTAAAGAACTACTGTCCCATCTCACTCCTAAATGTGGATTACAAAATCTTTGCAGACATTTTGGCGAGTAGACTTAAAAAAGTATTAAATGAAGTAATCCATAAAGACCAGGCAGGCTTTCTCCCAGGAAGACATTTGTCAGACAATACTAGGAATATTATTGACATTTTGGAACTTTTGCAAACCAACATTAATACAAAATCAGTGTAAATTTTTGTTGATGCGGAGAAGGCCTTTGACAACATCTCTTGGAGATTTATGAAGAAAAATTTGGAAGGGATGGGAGTGGGAAGGGGGTTTGAAAATGGAATAGAAGCAATTTATTCAGAGCAGAAAGCGAAACTGATAGTAAACAATGTGGTGACAGAAGAATTTAAAATTGAAAAAGGAACACGACAGGGGTGCCCTCTATCCCCTCTGTTATTTATCTCTGTTCTGGAGGTGCTTTTGAACATGATTAGGGAAGACCGGTTGGTACAAGGAATACAGGTCGGAGTGAAACAATTTAAACTGAAAGCTTTTGCAGATGATTTGGTTTTAACATTACAGGAGCCAGAATCTAGTACGAAGAGAGTGTTAGAACTAATTTATGAATTTGGTCGGGTAGCGGGGTTTAAATTGAACAAGCAAAAAACTAAGGTTTTGGAGAAAAACTTGACACCTTTGGAAATAGATGGGTTTCAGAAAGAGACAGAATTAAATGTTGTTAAAAAAGTAAAATACCTAGGGGTAAACTTGTCTGCCAAAAATTTGAATCTATTTAAAGATAATTATGAAAAATGTTGGTCAGAAATTAAGAAAGATTTAGAGATTTGGTCAAGATTGAAACTTTCCTTGATGGGCCGAATTGCAGCTATAAAGATGAATGTATTGCCGAAGATGTTATTTTTGTTCCAGACCCTACAGATCGTAGACAGAGTGGAGTGTTTTGGGAAGTGGCAGAAAGATATTTCTAGGTTTGTCTGGCAGGGCAAAAAGCCCCGAATAAAATTTAAAATATTAACAGATGCCAAAGAGAGAGGGGGGGTTGCCCTGCCAGACTTAAGGTTATATTATGAAGCTGTGGCTTTCTGCTGGATGAAAGATTGGTTACTCCTTGAGAACACTGATGTCCTAGATCTGGAAGGGTACGATAATGCTTTTGGATGGCATGCATATTTGTGGTATGACAAGGTAAAGTTTCATAAAATGTTCAAAAACCATATTGTCAGGAAAGCTATATTCATGGTCTGGACAAAATACAAAGACCTATTAGAAGGTAAGACTCCGAGGTGGTTATCACCAGCGGAGGCCAAGGCCAGAAAAAGACTCAATATGGAGGTCGGGTGGCCAAAATATTGGGAAATAATAGAAAAAACTGGAGACAACTGGAGACTGCAGAGCTTTGAAAAATTAAAGAATAGGGTGCAAGATTGGTTTCATTATGCTCAAATTCAAGACGTTTTTAAGTTGGACAAAAAAAAGAGGATTCCAGGTGGAAAAATCGAAACTAGAGACAGAACTGTTAAAACCTAAGACCAAGGTACTTTCGAGAATGTATAACTTGCTGCTTAAATGGAATACCCAGGATGAGATAGTCAAATCAGCCATGATAAAATGGGTTCAGGATATTGGGTACAACATTATGTTCGAAAACTGGGAAAGGTTATGGACCACTGGAATGAAATTTACGGCATGTAATGCCTTGAAAGAGAATATTATGAAAATGATATATAGGTGGTACATGACCCCAGTCAAACTCGCAAAAATTTACCATCGGTCTGATAATAAATGTTGGAAATGTAAGGAGGCTGAAGGGACATTCTTTCACCTTTGGTGGACTTGTCCAAAAGTGAAGGTCTTCTGGGAAATGATCTATAATGAGTTAAAAAAGGTGTTTAGGTACACCTTTCCCAAGAAACCAGAGGCCTTCCTCCTGGGCATTGTGGACCAAAGGGTGTTAAAGAAGGATAAAACATTTTTTTGTACGCAACTACAGCAGCAAGAATACTTATAGCAAAATATTGGAAGACACAAGATCTTCCCACGCTGGAAGAATGGCAGACGCAGTTGATGGACTATATGGAACTGGCTGAAATGACGGGCAGAATCCGAGATCTGGGAGAAGAGACAATGGAAGAAGACTGGAAAAAATTTAAGGACTATTTACAAAAACACTATAAGTTGTATGAATGTTAAGAATCTGCATGATTTGGAAACTTAGCCCCCGCAACTAGATTGAGAAAATAGGAAGATAAGTTATAAGTAAGAAAAAGTTGAAATTTAAAGTAATTATATCTTTTATTTTAAGGTATAAATATTGGATAAAAGGTACTTTAAACCTAGAAGTAAAATATTTTGAAAGATATAAATAAGACACGAAACTAGGAAATAATTTGCTGATATGTTTTATTGTAAAGAACGCAGGGTGAGGGAGATGTGGGGAAGTTCAGTTAACAACTTAAAAATGTATTCTGAAGGTTGGATTATTATTCTTTCTTCTTTTTTCTTTTTTGTAAACTGAAAATACAATAAAAATTTTATAAAAAAAAGAGAGAAAGGGACTTCTCTGTGGTGGCACCTTGATTGTGGAACTCCCTCCCTCCCTCCCTCCCTGGGAAATGCAGTTGTTTCCCATCTTGTCAATTTTTAGATGTCGGCCACACTTGCTTGCCTGAGCTTTCGGGAGACGCATTTGCTTTGAGTCTAGCACTGTTGGCATTGTGCTTTTTCTGCTATGCTGTTCTCAGCTTTTATTAATGTGTGTAAATTTTGTGTCAGCTGACAAATGAACCGATCTACTTCATTACAGTACAAATTAACGGGTAATTAAAACCTTGTGGCCTCCCAGGCTTCAAGCAAGATGCCACCTCAGAGTTCATAGGGAAGAGAGCCGGGTTCTTGCTGTGCGTTGCCCAGTTCCCATGGCTGCCAGCCAGTTGCCCTGGGTGGGGCAGAGCTCAGTCAGGCAAGGCTGTATCATGCGTTGTGTTTGCCTGGAATGCTGGCAGCAGCAGCGCTTTGCTGCATGTGGCACCTGCCAGGCTGGATTGGATTTAAATCACAATTTACATCACTAGTCAGTAAGACTTGATTTACATCACTAGTCAGTAAGAATTGATTTAAATCATTTTTTTACAGAAAGACTCATTCTTGCATATTTACAACCAGATGAAGGTTTCATTTTTGGAATAATAAATTTTCAGAGTAGTTTTTACAGTTATATCAAAAATAACTGATTTGGTTATACTACTACTACTACAACAACAACAACAACAACAACAACAACAACAACAACAACAACAACAACAACAACAATTTATTTCTACCCCGCCCATCTGGCTGGGTTTCTCCAGCCACTGTGGGCGGCTTCCAACAAAGATTAAAAATACATTAAAATGTCACACATTAAAACCTTCCCTGAACAGGGCTGCCTTCAGATGTCTTCTAAATGTCACGTAGTTGTTTATCTCTTTGAAATCTGATGATAGAAATACATAGACAGATAATTACACCAGTTAGGTGTACGGTACTAAGTGTGTGTCGCTATCATGTTTCCTGAACAAAATTGGGCAGGCTGCCCACAGAGTTTACCCGCCATAATAGCTTCAAGGGGAGAGTGGAGATGGGATTCCTGTAGGCCTGCTCCTACCTTAGAAAGGGAAAAACAGAAAGCCTGAAAGTTCCCCAGCCCCCTGCCTAAGGCTTGTGCCTGGTTCCTGTCCATCAGCTTGTGCCTGGGGAAATAAACCGTTGGCAGAATTGGGTCCAAATCATTCAGCATGCAGCTGAAGACCAGGCAGACAGACAACGCCTGGCAGAACCAAAGTTTCCTCTTTAACCTTCCCTCTAAATCTTTTTCTTTCCAGGTCCTAGAAAAAAATCCCAACACTCCCATGAGCCATAAAGAGATCCTTCAAGTTATCCAGAAAGAAGGATTGAAAGAGATCAGGTGAGTGTTGATTGAGTCACATGGTTATAGCTGCTTTGGGAGCTTTTAAGCACCTTTATTGACCTGCTACACTTTCCAGGTGTATTGTGTGTGGAGTGCCATTCAGCTAACACGGCTCCCTTTTGGGGTCATATTAAGTGTTTCACATACCCACCTCCCAAATAAGTGCACATTCAAGTATGTTTGCACTTCTCTCAGTGTGTTGATGGCAATCCACAGTTCAGCCTGCCATTAGCCATGCAGGTTTATCTATTCTATTTTGTGTGTGGACGCTCACACATGCCAATTAAACACATCAGACACAACACACTACAAAACCACACTCACACAGCAATGCAGTTGAAATAAAGAGGATAAGTCTCATCTGTATAATGGAAACACCACTGTTTTAAATTACAACAAGCTGTAAATTATGGCAAAGCAATTATTGTTCCTATTGTACCTTGCCTTGCCAAATTCTGTAAAAGGTTGCTGCTGCACTGTAAATTTCACTTCCTGCTGTGTCTCAAACTAAAAACACTTAATTTAGTTAACTGCAGTGTCTGCCAAACATTATTTATCCTCTCTCTGTATGTTGGGCCACCTGAAATATATTTATTTCTGAGCAATTGTAATTTTAGCAGCTATTGGTAGGGTTGGGGTTATTATCCAGTGAGTTCTCTATGTATTCACATTATTAATTTCTAAAAGCACTGGTTTTTGTTTCATTGGTAATGCATATCCAGTCATCTTGTGTAGGTCTCTTCTAGGTCGAATCTAATTTGTATACAAGGACAGGAACAATAAATGTGTCAGTGACCTGCTGCAACTAACCCACATTTCCACCAAGCTGTATCTGTAGTAGATTTTTCTCAGGTTCACACACATAGCCTTACTTGCACCTTCTATGAGAGAAGTTTCACATTTTGTAATAGCTGTAATTACCCCAGCTTGATGATATTGTACAAGATCTGGGCAAGTCATTCTGCCAAAATATGTTGGCCTAGCTAATTACACTCGGGTTTTGTTCTTCCAGGTAGTTATGTGCTTAGTTTCTGGGAAATGTGGATGGTCATTGGAAAAGTTGGAAAATGTTGCTTTGCTAAATATTTAAAGAGTTCTCTCTCCCTCTCTCTTTCTCTCTCTCTCCCCCCTCCACTCTTTTTGGATTTCAATCAATTCCAGAAGGTAAGAACTACTGTTGGTGTACAAATGCCATTGAATTCAGCTAGCAAACATCACTGTTGATTAACTTTAAGCGGCAAGCTTGTTTTGCTCTGAGGCTTAGAAGTGTGTGTGTGTGTGTGTGTGTGTGACAATACTATTTAGGTTAAAGGGTTGTTTTCCTGCCTGCCTGGAGCCAGAGCTTTGGGACGCAGCAGCCAGCTGAATGGTGTGGGAAGGGCTGGTGCGTTCCTGATTAGCGCACGGAACTGCCTTTAGTCCTCCTTGACCTGAGCAGCCGTCTCGGCTTGGGCTGTGGCTTTGCTGAGCAAAAGGAGCTTAGTGCAGCTCTTCAGTCTGGATGATTTCATCTCTGATTAACATGCCAAGCTTCTCTGAGCCATCTTGTGGCTCACTCCAGAATCTCCTGAATGCTGAATTAGACCACAGGCATGCCTGCCTGGGAACCACCAGCTGCACCGCACAAGTGCCAAGCACAAGATGCGTCTGTGGTGGAGGGCAAGTGCCTTACGGCCCGGGGTTCCCTCCCCTGCCGTGGGGCCAGCTGCATAAACTACTGCAAGGCCCATGCTGGTTTGGGAGGTGACGAGTGCAGGCGGAAGCCCCTCTGCACACACTCGCAGGACTGGAGGCATTTTTTGAGAGCATCTTCAGTCCCACCAATAACTTGCCTGGAATGTGATTGCCAAAAGGTTTAGGCACACCGTTGTGTTCTTTGGTTTCAGGTGCAAAGATTTGGAAGGGCACAAGCTAAGCAGCAAAAATGAATTGACCAAAGCAAATCTTTCACCGATATTGTGGCCTGATGTAAATCAACCAAACTGTATTGTGGGGGTGGAATTCTTCTTAAACCTACAACACTCTAGCCGATGTTTTTCTTGTTTGATTAAGTGCTTAGGCAACCTTTAGCAGATCCTAAACAATAAACATTGCCATTGCATTTGTGTCTCCAACGGACTTCTGTCCAATGAAGGCTTAAAGCATTGCATAGAGACAGATCTGCTTTAATTGTGGGTTCTTGTATTACTTGCCTGTTATCTGTTTACTAAAAACGATAAGAAAGAAAGAGCCAGTATTTTAAAACCATGTAAAGAAACACATAAAAACAGCAGCAGAAAAAAGCTGGTTTATTTTAATGGAGATTTGATAAACTACATTAGAATCAGCTTGCAGTAGTCTAAAACTGAGCCTTGGAGTCTTTCTTCTCTGATTGATTATGGACATCAAACAGACCCTGCTGATTGCAGCTGATCAAGAAGCCCTGGACCTCGGTCTCAGCCCAGCACACGCTTATTTAGGGCTACTAGCTATGAGGACTACTCTCTTTTGCGATGGTCGGAAACCACCAGAGGGGAGAGAGTTGCTCTTATGCTTGGGTCCTGCTTGTGGGCTTCTTCCCTTTGGGGCGTCCAGTGGGCCACTGAGAACAGGATGCAGAACTAGATGGGTCCCTCTTGGCCTGACCCAGCATTCTCCTCTTACGTTCTTAGGACTAGAAAGGAAACAGCGGAGCAAAGAAAGCCCTCCCCGTGCTCTGGGGATGCTATTCTGCTCTGAAGGCCAGAGCAAGTCTCCCTCCTGGCCTCAAGAAGAAAGGGGCAGGACAGGAATGCATTGTGTGTGAGCCCTCCATGCAATATATGCCGCAGTACCCTCCCTTTGGGGCTCCTCTTTGTTCAGCTGTTGGGTGCATTTGTTTGCTGTCTCCAAAGCTGCCCTCGAGTGCCACTGCCTTGTGAGCTCAGTGCTGGTCAGCCTGGCCTGGCTCATGGGGAGACTGGCTCCCATTTGAAGTCATCAGCAGCTGGGCAAGGCCTTGGACAGGGCAGATACGAAGTTTGGCAGCAGCATTCCCCTTGTGTGTGCCAGGGGGACTAACCCTGCCCTTCTCTTTTCAGTGGGACTTCTCCTCTTGCATGCCTGAATGCTATGCTGCACACCAACTCCCGTGGGGACGAGGGCATTTTCTACAAGGTCCCAGGGCGGATGGGCGTTTACACCCTGAAGGTAAGGGAGTCTCCTGCAAGGAATCGGAACTGGGCTGCCGTTGGGATCCCACGCACTGCCAGGATACACACTGCACTGTGTGGCTTACAGCAGTCCCTCAAAGCATGGGGGTACTGTTGTCTTGTTTTTCTTTTTATTATTTACTTGTGTTTTTATCTTGTGCTTTATTCTGTGAACCGTCCTGAGATCTTGTGACCAAGGGTAATATATAAATTCAGTATAAATAATAATAATAATTATAATACAGTGGAACCTTGGGTTACGTACCGTCCTCCTTATGAACGCTTCAGGTTATGAGCTCTGCTGACCCGGAGGTAGGTGTTCCGGGTAGTGAACTTTGCCCTGGGATGCAAGTGGAAGTCGTGTGTCGGTGGCAGTGGGAGGCCCCATTAGCAAAAGCACGCCTCAGGTTAAGAACAGCTTCAGGTTAAGAACAGACCTCCGGAACGAATTAAGTTCATAGGTACCACTGTAATTTTGCATCTTTGTTCCTGGTGTGGGCTTTAAGCATCTGGATCATAACCATGGTGTTGGCTTGCAGAAATGATTTTTTTGAGCCTGGGTTTCCCCCCTCTGTTGTCCTTACACTAGTTATGCTGCTTAAAGCCACTTGCTTCGCCTTCAGCGGACATGTGTCTAGCATGTGCATATTGGAGTAGTAGTGCTGTCGTTAAGATTTTGATCAGGAAGGCTGTGATGGAAGAGTTTGCTGGGCCTTGAAGTTCACTGGGTAAGCAGCCTTGGCCAACACACATGGAAAGTTCCAACCCATCCCACCTAGTGAACCTGCCTAGGGGGGTTTGTGAGAGGGCAGCGGCGTGGAGAATGGCAGGAGAAAGAGAGCAAGGAAGAGCTTGGCAGAGGGTGGGGGCTCTGTAATACCTGCCAGCTGCTGTGCCCTTTAAAGGGGGGCAGTTCAGTATAGTATAGGTGGATTTGAGGTGGACTCTGAGGGTGGCTGCTGCTTTTTAAAAAGTCTGCTCCAGGTCCTCTTGCAGAGCTGAGGAGGTGGCCTGGGGTTGCTTTATTGACCTGAGATCTTCCTAATTAACCAGAATACCCAGCCAGATGGGTGGGGTATAAATAATAAATTATTTTAATAAATTATTATTATTATATATTGTGCCCATCCAAAAAGAATGGCATAGCTTTGGGGCAGCACCTGCAGTGCCGGAGGTTGAATCTAGGACACAGCGGGGGGGGGGCTCTTTTTTCTCTGTTGCTCTGACAAGGTTTGTGCCATGCGTGGGGCGATGATGGACAGCTTACCTTGGCTTTTGCTGCAAATCATTCCAGGAGCAAACTGGTTGTGACCTGCCTGAAAATCGGAAACAGGTTTCTCTTTTTTGTTTGAAACCCAGTTTAGCTTGAGGGAGCTTTGTTAGCTGCAGGAGCTGTTGGGCCTGAGCTGGCAAAGCGTCCCAGTGGCTTCTTGATGAGTTGCTTGGGTGCAAAGGTGCTCAGGGCATGTGGCCTTGAGGAGTTATGCCAAGATACTGGAATGGACCCTGGCAAGAGGTCATAGAGCACACACTTTGCCTGCTGTTCCTTCCAGACTTGAATCACTCTCCTATCCATCCGAAGGGTCTTGGGAGGAGCCGCCTTCTGTGCCTGAGACCCTGGAGGGCAGCTGCTGGTGAGGGTTGGCAGCATTCAGGTGCACAAGAAGGCAATATATACGTATATTTATGCTTTTGCGTTGGAAAGAATTACTCCGTAGGAGATTCTAGAAGAGAAATCCTGTGCAAACAGGCCATGAGAACTGGATAGAGAGAAGGAGATTGGGCAGGATGGACTACATAATGGGCTAGTTACAGATAGGTAGCTGTGTTGGTCTGCCATAGTCAAAACAAAAAAAATTCCTTCCAGTAGCACCTTAAAGACCAACTAAGTTAGTTCTTGGTATGAGCTTTCGTGTGCATGCAGGTACCTGAAGAAGTGTGCATGCACACGAAAGCTCATACCAAGAACTAACTTTGTTGGTCTTTAAGGTGCTACTGGAAGGAATTTTTTTTGTTTTTACATAATGGGCTGACAGCCAAGTTTTTAAAAGAACATAAAAAAGAGTGCTATCTCCATAGGAGAAAGGTTTCGTCTATGTGGGCTGTGGAATCCCATTCCTTGGAAGGAGGCTGGGTGGGTGGGTGGGCAGCCAGCCCTTTGTTGGGAATGCTTTGGGGCAAAAGGGAGCCTTGCTGTGGAGTGGAGGAGAGTCCCCTGGCCCTCAGGACCGTAGTCGACCTGCAATTTCAGGTTCCTGGAAAAAAGTCTTGCACAGTTGCCACTAATTTAAAATCGGATTGCATGCAAGAGGAGCCTCCGGGTGGATTATTATGCCCCCTGACTTTTGAGCCAGAGGATGGCGCTTGCGATGTTCTTGTCTTTAATTCTCTCTTTCTCTCCCCGCCCACCCCCAACCCCGTGGCCCAGTCTTAGTGAATGTTGAACTGACATAGAGATAAACGCACCAAGGTCCCCCTCTTTGTGTTTTGCCTGCAGAAGGATGTTCCAGATGGGCTGAAAGAACTCTCCGAAGGCTCGGAAGAGAGCAGTGACGTGCAGTCAGACTCCCCCAGCTCAGAGAACAGCAGCAGCAGCAGCAGCAGCAGCAGCAACAGGAGCAGCAACAAAGGAGGAAGGAAAAGCCGGTGGCGAAGGAAAGGTAGCTATTCCTGAAGAAACTCACAAGCTGGTTGTCCTCCCCCTACCCCCCACCCCCAGCCTGCTTTGCACACCAGTTGCTGGGGCCGTTTGCTGTTGCTTGTTGCAACCTGGTCCTCACTGCAAAAGTGGTTTCAGAGGATAACTTAGCTGAGGTCGCTTAGAGTATGGCACTAGTACTCAAAAAATTTCAGGCCTGAGCTTGCGTTGGTAGCCAGTGAAGTGCTCCAAACAGAAGCCTGAAGCTGTCAAGTGCCATCTGAATATTGTCCTGAATAGAGCTTTTGTCCCTGGCCCTGACAGTCGGGAAATGGGCAAGCTCTCCCTTGCTTTGAATGGATCTTTCTGGAGGTGGGGAGAAGCTAGAGTTCACTTTTGGAGAGGAATTGACTCAGTTGAATGTAGCTTTGGGGCGCTTGGGGGAAAGGTTGTTTGCTGTTTGTTTGGAGTTCAGAATTGCCTGCAAGGCTTCTGATTCAGAGGGCATTTCAAATTTCCGGATGTGCAGAGACCCTTATGCAGGGCAGTGGAACTTGCAGTCCCAGCACAGCCCATTGATGGCTCAGGAAACCTTGACATCTTGTTGCCCGCCTTCAGTTAATAAGTGGGGAGACGTGCTGTGTCCCTGGAGTGCCACAGTACATGGGCCTGCTGGGTTGCCCTCATTGTAGTGCAACTACTGCTAGAAATCCTGGACACTAAAAGAGCAGGCTGCAAGCTGCGGGGGCAGGAGGGTGATGTTCAGTTTTCTGTGCAAGGAGCTGGAGGAGCCAGTGACCACCACAACAAGTTACTGCATTGTTGTTGTTCATGAGAAACACCTGCAAAATGCTCTTGCTAGTGAAGAGCACCACTTAGTAGCTGAATAAATGATTTGTGAGCCGTGAATCATATAGCGGTATCTGCATGTGTGTTCAGCCAGGAAAGTTCGCACAGTGACTTAGGGCAAGTACCCGTCTCTTGCTCTGTGGTATAGGAGACAGGACTTCTCACACTTGGTAGACCTCCCCAGGTCAAAAAACACCGTTGTAAGACCTCCCCATGTAGGAGTGGCAGCAAAAGGCTGCAGCAGTTGTTCCAGCGCCACTGAAGCTCGGTTGCAGCAAGGGGGAGGCATGCAACAAGTTGCCAAATGAGAATTGGCTGCTACTTGCTGCTTTGATGAGGGGCAGTTCAGAGTTGTACTAGATGTGTAATCAGGGGGAAAGTTGAATAGTGCACACTTCTAGGAAATGTGGAGAGTCTTCCATGCTGAACTGTGAATCATTTCTGTAAAATCTGGTGTGGCTAATCCCTGTTGGGAATGTAACATGAGCAAACTGAGACGGGAAAAGCTTGGGAGAGCCAGATTGCAGCTGAGTCATCATCCCTCTTGGATTTTGAAATTATGTTGAGATTAGCTTCTTATCAAGCTCGTCATCCTCAAGGCTAACTGTCTGTCTCCGTTTGCTAGAAGAGATAGGAGCTTGTGAAGGTCAAGTATCGTCTGGGTTCACAACAATGAATCTGTGCTGAGATGGTGGACCGATAGCAGCTGAGGCCTTGAAATGCGAGGCAGCAAGTCTCTGAGCCACGCTTTGTTCAAGCAACGGCAGGGTCTTCAGCAAGCCAATAATGGGCTAAATAATAAGATAAAATTAATAAGCCCCCTCCCTCAGTAATGTAATACAGTGGTTCCTCGGGTTATAGACGCTTCAGGTTACAGACTCCGCTAACCCAGAAATAGTACCTTGGGTTAAGAACTTTGCTTCAGGATGAGAACAGAAATTGTGTTCTGGTGGCGCGGCAGCAGCAGGAGGCCCCATTAACTAAAGTGGTACCTCAGGTTAAGAACAGTTTCAGGTTAAGAACGGACCTCCAGAACGAATTAAGTTCTTAACCAGAGGTACCACTGTACAGAGATTACGGCACTGGTCTACCTTGCATAGTTGTTGTAAAGATGACTGAGACCGTGCATGAAGTACATTGATCACTTTTTTGAGAGGCTGTGCTTTGCAACTCAGGGGCAATAACTGAGTATGCATGATGTTGCTTATTCACCATTCTTCTATGCTTCTCCTGCCTGTGACCATAACCACGTGTTGCTTCCACAGCAGAGCTGCGGTGAAGAATAAAAGTGCAGCCCTGACCTTTCCTGTAGCAAAAAGCAGCAGTTGAAAGAGGTTAGGTCCCTGCCGCTCTTGGAGGTGTCTGTCTCTACCTTGTTGTAACGAATGGTGACGATCCAGAGGAAGTCGACTGCCTAGATGCCTGCTCAGGACCATAAGAACTGGCCTAACCCTGTTCCATGAGCTCTGTGTTTTCAGCAGTGCTGCTTTTCATCCCTATGAAACGGCTCATCAAGCTGGCCCAGTGCCCTTTTGCTCACTAAGCCTCTGGGAGCAGCCGGCTTGCTTGCAAGCCAGTATCTGAAGCAGTGGGTGGGTGAGGGTTAAGCAGAAGGAAGCTGGATCCTGGCGAGGCAGAGGCAGTGCTGATCTGTTTGTGCTTTGAAGAGCGGAGATTGCCCCATCTTGGCAGTTGTGGAACCTGGGGCTGCTTCTGGGTGAACGGAAGGTGGCTGTGATCAGGGCCCCCTCTTCCCAGCTAAGGCCATGCTGTCCCCATTCTTCTCTTCCTCTTATTGCTGAGAGATCTTCTCCTGTTTATACTATCCCCACTTCCATAGCCTTCAGGGTGTACTGCCGTCTTAAGCTTGCTGTGAGGTTGGTGTTGAAGACTGCTTTCAAGCTATCCTGGTGCAGGGGCATCCCAGGAGGTGAGAGCTTGTTTAGCCATGGGCTGGATCCCAGGAGCTCCATTCTCCAAATCAGGCACCTTGTTCTTGCCTTGCTAATACTCTGGACCCCACGATACCTCCAAGGTGGCCTCCCTTGTACAGTCACACCTCAGGTTGAGGTAGCTTCAGTCGAGCATTTCCGGATTGCGCTCCATGGCGACCCAGAAGTAGCGGAGCCTGTTGCTTCCGGGTTTCGCCACTTGCGCAGACGCTCAAAATGACGTCACGCGCATGTACGGAAGCAGTGAATCACGACCCACAGACGCGGGTTGCATTCGCTTCAGGATGTGAACGGGGCTCCGGAACGGATCCCGTTCGCATCCAGAGGTACCAGTGTCAAGCCATTTCTGCTCTTCTGAGGTTTAGAGGTGTCCCAGAAACACAAGGTGAGGACATCATGAATAAATTGACAAAAGGAAATAGCGGAATGGCTTGGAGTGAGGGAAGAAGACTTGATATTGGATATTGACGAAATTTTCAGGATGAAACCAGATGCTAAAAGACCATTTAAGGGGCCAGGGGATTGCCTAGTTTTCCTCAATTCGAGGTTGCTGAAAGATAAGGTAAAGGTAAAGGTACCCCTGCCCATACGGGCCAGTCTTGACAGACTCTGGGGTTGTGCGCCCATCTCACTCAAGAGGCCAGGGGCCAGCGCTGTCCGGAGACACTTCCGGGTCACGTGGCCAGTGTGACAAGCTGCATCTGGCGAGCCAGAGCCACACACGGAAACGCCGTTTACCTTCCCGCTGGTAAGCGGTCCCTATTTGCACCCGGGGGTGCTTTCGAACTGCTAGGTTGGCAGGCGCTGGGACCGAGCAGCGGGAGCGCACCCCGCCGCAGGGATTCGAACCGCCGACCTTTCGATCGGCAAGTCCTAGGCACTGAGGCTTTAACCCACAGCGCCACCTGCGCCCCTTGCTGAAAGATAAGATCTTACAAAAATGAAGAATGGCAATAGATGGACGTAATATATTAATATACAAGGAAATTCCTAAAAAACAAAATAATTACAAGATATTGACAGATGTGCTGAAATCTAAAGGAATTCTGTTCAAATGGCTATTCCCTGAGGGACTGTCTTTCACATTTAAAGATAGGAGAAGGAACATAAGATCTAGAGAAGTGTTAACTTTCAGGAGCAAGGCTTCTGCCACAATTCCTCCAGGTTCTGGAGGCGCCTCCCTGGGGAGCACATTTCCACTGCAGAAGTACTATAAAACCCTCTTGACTCTGGGTGACCTTTTGGTGGAAGGTCTCTCCTAATTTAGTATGCTCTACGTTGGATTTTTGATCTGTTTGTGATGCTTAATCTGAGTTGCAAATAATTTTTGCATTTGGCACCTTTTAGACGAAGGGCGAGTGAGAGGCAACTTGATAGAAGTTTATGAAACTATGCCTGGAGAAAGTGGTTAGAGAGTGTTCCTCCCTTTCTCATGAGACTCGGATTCAGTGATGCTGAAAGCTGGGAAGTTCAGGACAGATAAAGGAAACCTTCACACAGTGAAGTAAACCTGTGGAACTCCTTTCCACAGGAGGCAGCGATGGCCACCAACTTGGATGGCTTTGAAAGAGGATTGGACAAAGTCATGGAGGTGGGGAGGGCTATCGGTGGCTCCTAGCCAGGATGGCTCTTCTCTGCCTCCACAGTGAACAGAGGCTCAATTGTTCTGAACACCAGTTGCTCAAAACCACAGGAGGGGTGTTGACTCTTGTACTTCACGGTCTAGGACCCTTGTACCTAGGGTACCGCCTCTCTCGGTCTGCCCCGCGAAGGACCTTAAGTTCCATAAATAGCAACACCCTAGCGGTCCCGGGCCCTAAGGAAGTCAGACTAGCCTCAACCAGAGCCAGGGCCTTTTCAACACTGGCCCCGGCCTAGTGGAACGCTCTGTCTCATGAGACCAGGGCCCTGTAGGATCTGATTTCTTTCCTCAGGGCCTGTAAGACGGAGTTGTTCCGCCTGGCCTTTGGCTTGGAAGCAACTTGATCCCCTCCCCCTCTTTCCTTTCTCCTCCTGTGATGGAACTCCCATTTGGGGACTTCCCTGGCTTTTTTTTCTGGCCCATGTAGGACCAGTTTGTATAGTTAGCCTTGATGTTTTCATCCCCAAAAAAGTTTTTGATTGGAGTTTCCACTGAAATGAGGCTGTATTTTAATATTTTAATGTTGCATTTTAATCTTGTTTTTAAGTTGTATTTCACTCAATTGTTTTTATATTGGGTGTTAGCCGCCCTGAGCCTGATCTTGGCTGGGGAGGGTGGGGTATAAATAAAATTTATTATTATTATTATTACTCAGTTCCTGCCTGCAGGTTTCCCTTTGGGGTTTCTGGTTGGCTATTGTGAGGATGCTGGACTACCTGTGCTGGTGGTCTGATCCTGCAAACTCTTCTTATGTTTTGATATGTTTCTGGTGCTCCAAAAGCTGTGCCATCCCTTTGCGGCCTCCGCAGGAGAAAGGCCTCCAGCTGTTCCTTCCTGGCAGAGAGGCAGCGGCACACCTGAGCTGCTGGCCCAAGGAGGGTGGGGGCAGGCTGCCCTGAGAGCCGCTGTGGCCACAGCTTGTTCTTTTCCAGTTGTCAGGCAGATGGTCCCCCGGATGACCACGTTGGTTGCTAGTTAATCTCTGTCTTGAATTCTAGCTACTGTTTTTTTATTTTAAAAAACTTGTATCCTGCTCTTCATCCTATGACCCATTTAAAGGACCTACACCTGTGAGTTTGTGTGCTAATACTCTCCAGCAGCACAATCTAAGCATACTGGTTGGCACAAAGTTTGGAAATGGGTCGCAGAGAAAAGGAGGAAGGTGGATGTTCCTGGTAAGTAATTGTGTCCAACTTCATATTAAAAAACACGCACATCCTTAAGCACTGGGTGCTGGTCAAACAATATACAAAGGGTATGTTATACAGTCATAGCAGTACTTAGTTTGGTGTTTATATCTTGGTGAGATCCTTGGTAGGGGCTTCAGCACCATTAACTGGTCAGTTTCCCCACCTGTGAAGCTTCAGTCTTCCTGCTTAGTGGTCCTCCGGTCTTCCTGTTTTCCTCCTTTACACGCCAGGCAAACTCTTGAGTCCAGGGTTCGGTGTTTCCCTGCAAAAACGGACGGGATCCCAGGTTCCTGGAGCAAAGGAGGAAACAGCAGCTTCTCTTCTTTGTTATTTGTAGGTATTTGGTGTCGTCAGCCGAGGCTGAGGAAACACAGGCTTCTGAATTTGGGCCTTGCCAGGTGAGTAAAGGAGGAACTGGCACTTTCAATGGAAAGGGAGGCTGCATTCTGAGCGCTTGCAGTGCTGCTGCTGTGTTTTGGCATTCATCTGCAAGTTTATAGCAATGTTAAAATATTTAGAACTAGCAGGAAAGGCCTGTCTGTTGAGAACAAGGGTCCACCTGCCTCCAGACTTTAAAACTGACTATTTTGCTATGTAAACCACACTGAAAGCCCTTGAAGCTCTTGGGTGTTTGCGTCAGAGAGTGGCACGTTAGGCGGGGAAGCTTGGCTTTCCTAAGTGTGTCTGAGCCAAGGGTTGGGAGAGTCTGTTCTTACCTGTTCCAGTAGAACACCCAGAACATAATGAACAGGTGAGTGCCTCCCATTTGCACAGCTGAAGGTGCTGAGAGGTGCTTTAAGCAGCAAGCTCCTTTGGCAGAGACACAAGTGTACCTAAATCACAGAGGCTGCCTCTCAGCCCCACTCTGGTGCTGTAACTGGGAATTGCAATGGACTTCGGTGCAGATCTGATGTTCAGGGATTGTGTTGCACGCTGCTTAAATGAGTGGCAGGCACAACAGAGCGGATGATTGGCTCGGGAGACGGCTGTTTCGTAGTGCCAGTCCTTCAGTCATAGATTGCCTTGATGAATCTAATGAAGAACAGGGCTTGTGCCTTGCAACCCAGCTTTCGGGAGCACGTGTATGTTCTTACTTGCTTTAGGTAGCGAATAAACTGAAGTCTCCATAAGACAAGTTTTCTATAATGTCCTGCCCTGAAGGGGTCAAGTGCAGGTGACCCTGGGGCCTCCACTGAAAAGACCCTGTATCTCTTGCATGCCAACCTGGCTGGCACCACTGCATAGCAGCAGCTGAACTTTCTGGCTGTATTGTGAGCTGACAGAGGACCCCGGGCTCTTCTTAGGAGAACACCTGTTTTCTTTGCGGCGGGGGGGGGGGGGTGAGTGGAAGGACGGAGCAGCTGAGCTGAGTATTTTGTGCCGTGCGGGAAGGAAGGCTGGCCATGGTTAGCTTAGCAGTTCACCCTAATGTGGTTCCACCATCGTTATTCATATACATACAAAACAGGAAGCGCTTTCAGATCATATCAACAACAGACTTCCTTATATGTACAAAAATAAAGTTTCGTGACAGCAACGAGACTGACACTTAAAGCGGAGACAAGCTTCGCGTTTGTGGGTCCAGCCAATCCGGAGCCCCTATGAGGCGTGTGGGGTGCCGAAAGCCAGCCCTGGTCGGAGCTCTTTTTCTGTGAGAACAGAGAGAAGGTGTCTGTTTTCTCTGTAGGCAACAGCCATGTCCCGAGAGAAGCTTTCTGAAATTCCGTTGCGAGGTAAGGCTGAGTGGCCCTGCCTTGCAGGGAAGCCTGGAGACGGTTTCCACTGCCTGTGACCAGCTCCTTACGTGGCTGTCCACGGAGGGAGGGAGGGAGGAGGGAAGGGCAGGGCAGGGCAGAGAGCCTCCCTGTGTGTGCTGCCTCCTCCAGGCTTAGGGCTCAGCAAAACTTGTGGCTGCCAGCTATCACTGCAGAGGTCCTGCCCTGCTTTCTGCGCAGCTTCACCCTAACTCAGCCAAGCATGGGGGGCATTCTGTGGGGCAGGGAATCATCACAATGTCAGAAGAGCCCTGCTGGATCGGACTAGGGGCCTGTCTGGTCCAGCATCCTGTTCTCACAGTGGCCAACCAGAAGTCTCTAGGAATCCCCGCCAGAGGCCTGGAGTGCAGCACCAGCGCTCTTCTCTCCTGCGGTCTCCAGCGCCACTTCCGACAGGAAGTGAATTGCTGGCATGGACCCAGGTGTGTCTGCAGTTGGGCTGACTTTGAGAAAGCCACCCAATCACCCTTGTGTCATGAAGAATGAATTCCACTTGGGAAATGCAGCTTTCCTAACTCTGGAACTCGGGGGTTTCACTCTGAAGCACGTTGGCGTTTTGTAAGTTGCGCCAGCATAAATGCTTACTGTTCTCTCTGCCGGCTGCAGGGGGTGTGAACGCTGCTGTGTCCTGTTTCAGTGGCCACAGCTGCAGAACCACCAAGAGTCGGCAGCCGCGGGCTAGCAAAACGCTGCCCCCGGAATGACTCTGCTCTGCCTCCACTGTCCGAGGCAGCTATATTTCTGAATCCCAGTGGCTGGAAAACACAGATGGGGAGAGGGCTCTGGTGCGCAGCTCCTGTTTGGGGGTTTCCCTTTGCCGCTGTGAGAGCAGGAGCCTGGACTAGGTGGGCCATTGGCCAGAAAACATTCTGCTTTATGGGAGCTCAAACATTCTGAGTCATCAGCAGTTACGACCCCATAGGAGAATAAAGTTTATGAGAATTGAGAATCCCATTAGCTGTGAGTTGGAGGAATTGTGGTGTCCAAGCCTGAAAACCTGTTCAGAGTTAGTCATGGAATGAAAATTACGGAAGCTGTACTGTACTCAGTGACTGGGTGCAGTTTAACATGGGGTTGAGGCATTGGCCCTTCTGAGACCCTTCTTTGTGTGCTGCCTCCTCGAGAGGTCCGGAGGGTGGCAACATGAGAACAGGGCCTTCTTTGCAGTGGCTCCCTGTCTGTGGAATTCTCTCCCCAGGGAAGTCCGCCTGGCGCCTTCATTATACACCCAGGCGCTAGGCAAAAACGTTCCTTTTTGAAACAAGCCTTTTGTTGATGTGATTGGCATCCTTTGCCCTTTTAAAATGAGGCTCTTTTGGGAGGGGTGTTATTGGGTTGTTGTTTTTATTCTGATTATATATATTGTGGTTTTTCTGTGAACTGCCCTGAGACCTCTGGATATAGGGCAGTATATAAATTCAAGAAACAATAATGATGATGATGATGATGATGGCCTGGGCTTCTGAACAAGAGCAAATTATACTATAAGCTACTCTTAATGGTGGGCAAAGGCCAATGAGGATAAAGGTCTTAGCAAGCGCTTGGGGCCTTATTTCATAGGGGGAACATAATAAAAATGCAGCAGTATGACAGAAGTCATAGCAAATGTCTTACGTGGAAGAAGACTGGACTTCTTGAAAGGGCACCCAGGGTTGGCTTGGGCAACTCTGCTCCTTTGGCCAGACTTCACAGAGGACCAGGGTGGGCCCGTCAAGCATGGGTCACTCAGCCCCAGACGCTGGCCTCCTTAAGCCTCTCTCTTCAGCATCTTCCTGGGCAAGCAAATCCCACCCATATATTAGCAGAATGTTACAGCACATCATATATTGAAGACCAGAGGGTTGTGATAAAATTAAAAACCATGTCGTTGAATGTAATTGCACTTAGACAGATAGAATAAATATATTTAAGGAATCTAATAATGAGGTTTGGCAGAACTATTCAAAAGTACTCCAAGTACCAGAGAAGAGAGATTGCTGCCTTTAACGCTTTCCTATATTTATCCCAGACTGTTATCACAGTTTTGTAGTGCCAGGAGTGCAGTGCAAAAATACATCCCTGCTAGATTCCCGCTGCATGTTGCAGGTGGGAGCCTGTATGGATAGGGAGCTGGCGGACTAACTGGGATCCTCGCTGCCAGACCCTCCAAATGGAGCAGGTAATGCTGCCTGTGAGCAGTCAAGAGATGCTGAAACAGATCTCCCCAAATAATATTTTCCTCTGCTAAACCAGTTCTGTCACTTCCTGTGACAGGCATCGCTTGTGGCTTTGTTGACAGCACCAGCCCTTGAAGCCAGCTGCCTCTGTTCTTCCGGGATGCTTCTGGTTCATGTTCATATCTGCAAATCTTGCTCAGCAAAGATTTTGGGAAGATAAGTTTGGTGAATAAGTTTCGTAGGCCTTCTGTCACCCAGATGCAACTGTGTCGTGTCTGTTTTTATTATATTGAGTCATGGGGTGTCCCATTGACTTCAGAGTCTGACTTTCCCAGATGAGCTTGTTTAAAACAACTGGACTCCTGAAAAGACCATTTCCGACTCCTAGGTATGTTTTTAAACCCACTGGTGAAGTGTTGGTGTATTTAGAGCAGTTTAACTGGGTCCCAATACCCAATACTGGGTATTTAGAGCAGTTTAACTTTTACAGACAGTAATAACGTGTTCCATTCTCCCTGTTTATGTCATTTATCCACCATTCTTTTACCACAGCCTGCTGGAGAAAATTGGTGTCAGTATTGGGACCTGTGGGACACGGGTGGCGCTGTGGTCTAAACCACAGAGCCTAGGGCTTGCTGATCAGAAGGTCGGTGGTTCAAATCCCCGTGACGGGGTGAGTGCCCGTTGCTCAGTCCCTGCTCCTGCCAACCTAGCAGTTCGAAAGCACGTCAAAGTGCAATTAGATAAATAGGTACCGCTCCGGCGGGAAGGTAAACGGCATTTCTGTGCGCTACTCTGGTACGCCAGAAGCGGCTTAGCCCTGCTGGCCGCATGACCCAGAAGCTGTACGCCAGCTCCCTCGGCCAGTAAAGCGAGATGAGCGCCGCAACCCCAGAGTCAGCCACGACTGGACCTAATGGTCAGGGATCCCTTTACCTTTAAACGATCTAGAGTTAGACGTGAGTAATGAAGTGGCCAAGTTTGTTGGTACCAGATTGTTTAGGAAGGGTAAAAGGATCTCTCCAGACTGGGTTAATGGGCAATGAAATGAATTGCTTTTGCCAGTGTAAACAAGTGCAAAATGATGCACATTTGGGGCAGAAAGTCTTAATTTCACTTATATGCTCATGGGGTCTGAACTGGCGGTGACTGACCATGAATGAGATTTTTGGGTCATCGTGGGGAGTTCAGTGAAGATGTCCACCCAGTGTGTGGTGGCTGTGAAAAAGGCAAATTCCATGCCAAGGATCGTTAGAAAAGGAATTGAAAATAAAATTGCCATTACCATAATGCCATTAAACAAATATATGGTGCAGCCACATTTGGAATAGCATATATCAGGGATGTCCAATTTCCAAGAGACTGCGATCTACTCACATGATTAAAATCTTTTAATCATTTGGGGGGGGGGTTCAGATCAAAGTTGTTGAGCTTCTTTAGGGAGGTACATCCCAGTTTTTTTGGGTGGGGTTCAGGTCTAATAAATGAAAAAAGGCGCTCAGCGATAGAACGCTTAGGAGACAGTCAGCATCGCTGCAGAAACTCTATCTTCCATTCTAGTGATCTAGAGGATGGGGGGAGGTAGGGGGGCCGGATGGAGGAGCCAGCGATCTACCACAATCTACCAAAACTTCCTGGGGATCGTCCAGTTGAACCCGATCTACCTGTTGGACATCCCTGGCATATATAATTCTTGTCGCCTCAACTCAGAAAGGATTCTGTAGAGTTGGAAAAGGTTCAGGAAGAAGGTTCATTGTAAGAACATTAAGAATTAGTCCCTGAGTTTCCTTGTTTTTCCTCTTCCTTCTTTATCTCCTCTTCCGTTTGTGTTACCTGTTTTAGGCAGGTAAGCCTGCAGGCAGAAGCTGTCTTCTTTTTTTCTGGTTTTATGTAAGCCACTTTGGGGTCTTTGGGTCTTGAAAAGTAGATGCAGATGCTCCAGATAAATATAAGCAGCAGAATGAGTGATAGGTTATTTTCCTTAAAAACAACAACAACCCAAAAAACCCCCAGACATGGGGACGTGTCAGTTTATTTCAGCCACTGGGGAATTTTCCCAGCAAAGGGTGGGCATTTTAGCTTCGGGGACCTCTGACAATACACCAGCTTGAATTCAGAAGTGTAAATGGTCAGCTCAAAGCTCAGCTTCCCAATGGTGGTTTAGAAATTGTTCACAAGGATTGTTGCTGCCTTTGTTCCTCATTGGGGAATTTATCATCACGGCGGTTGCCATGTGTGCCACATGTTGAGACAGCTTTCTTCTGTGGCAGCAGCAGGGCTCCAACAACGTATGAACTGCTAATGCAAACATACAGAAACAGAAGCACTATACATTCAGAAAGTCTTCTGCAGCCTCTCTCGTGCTCATCCTTGCCAAAAGTGTGGGGCAAGGGTCTCACCGCAGACTGGGAATGAAGGCTGAGAGGCGGAAGGGAAGCCTGTTGCGACAAGGATGTGGTCTGAATGCCGCCCTGCCAAGTCCAAGCCCAGCTCTGTCCGCTGGGGGCACCCAGGGAATGCGCACGGGGGGCTCCAGGAAGAGGGGTGGAGGCATGATCTTGTGGGGCAAAAGGCCTTGCCTCGGAGGAGGGCAAGCGCTGCCACCAAATACTCTGAGCTCTCGCCACCCTCGTTGCTCTTTGCTCTGGTACTCGAGGGGCAAAGCACATGGGTGACATGCTCTGCGCAAGGGTTAGGCAGCCTTACATCCTCCAGGGGTTCTGGAACTGTGTCTCCCATCATCCTTGACCCTTGGCCTTGGCCTTGCTGGCTGGGGCCGGCAAGAGTTGGGAGTCGAAAGCATTGGGAGGGCAGCCCCTGGCCATCCCTGTTCTTTGTGCTGAAATTCGGCACATGAGATTACGTGGGAGAAACTCCGTGAGGCACAACATGAGACCTCCGGGTATAGGGCAGTATATAAATTCAATAAGTAATAATAATAATATCCACCTGTCTGTGTTGTTAAGGTGCAGCTCTGTTTGTTTACATCACAGGAAAATTCTTCATTTAGATCGCAGGAATTTTATATGGTGTTCTGTGGATATTATTCTTACTCTTATGCTATTTATTTACTGACGTTAGGCTCTTGTGCTAGTGAACAGATGATTGGCGATGTTGCGCAACAGAGGAGTCCAGCCCAATGGCTGCGCTAGCAGAAACTCGCTACGTAGCAGGTCACGCCTTCCGTCATGCCGCAAAGTGAACTAGCGACTTGCTTGTGCATCTTCTTGCACAGTGAAGTATTCTGCTGTCAGAAAACATTTCCCCAGTGGAACGAGCAGACCGCCAAGTGACTTAGCACTACATTGGATACAACCCATTTTGATGGTTTCATGAATAGCTGCACTTACTGTTCAGTTGCTGTCCTGTGATCCACTTCAGGAAAGGGCCATATAAAAAGATGGCAATAATTCTTGTGATTCTCTGGGGCAGGATATTCTTGGCCATGTGCCGGGGGGTGGGCGGAGCAGACAGCCTTTTCCTGGCCTTTTGCAGAAGGTGACTTAAGCGTTCGAAACTCCCATTGTTCTAGGCCCGTTTTGCAACAGGGAATTTCATTAAAGCGAGCAGTTTCTGAGCTCTGGGCATGGTGCTGTGCCTAAGATTTCAGATTAAAACTGCCACTCCTGGAAGAAAAGGAGGACCTTTTTCTGCCTCCCCACTGGAGAAGGGACCCTCATAAGAATATTGGGGGGGGTGGGCAGGGGAAATATGGCTTTGTGGGGTTTTTTGCAGTCTTCAGATGAGGACTAGACCATGTGAAAAATGAACATAAGATTTTAGCTGCAGTTCATTCATTTTCAGCTTTGTACTCTTGTCATAAAAAAGCACGCCCAGACACTCCGTTGCAGCGCCCATCACCTCGGTTTAAGGTGCCCTTTAGCTCTTTCCTCTCTCAGTTTCTAACTGGGTGCCGTGCACTTGTCCTGGGCTGCTGGCTTAGCTTCCCTGCGCTGTTTTTCTCTTCCTTTCTCTAGCGTCGGCCAGGCTCCTGCAAGTGACCTCTCCCCAGCCGGGCTGCCCCTCTCCTTCCATTCCACCAGGTAAAGCCATCTCATCATCTCAGAAGCTCAGCAAAAAGGCGCTCAAGCAGGTGAGTGGAGAAGCGAGGGGCAGGGTTAAATTGGTCCCTGAAATATTCCTCCCACTTCTGCATTTCAGGGGCACGGACCTGCCCTTTGCCCTGAGGCCCAAAAGCCTGGTGTGCCTTCCCTCTGCGGCTCCTCTGAGTCAGGGAGCCAAAGCTCTTTGGTACGGGGCGAGTGGATAGAGAAACGTTTCTCTCTGTCTCTCATAACGCTAGAAGTCATGGACACCCAGTGAAGCTGAGTGTAGGAAGACTAGGAGCAGATAAGTACTTCTGCAGTGAGAGCCAGTGTGGTGTAGCGGTTAAGAGCGGTGGACTCGTAATCTGGTGAACCGGGTTCGCTTCCCCGCTCCTCTACATGCAGCTGCTGGGTGACCTTGCGCCAGTCACACTTCTCTGAAGTCTCTCAGCCCCACTGAGGCTGTGGGGGAAGAAGGGAAAGGAGAATGTGAGCCGCTTTGAGACTCCTTCAGGTAGTCATAAAGCAGGATATCAAATCCAAACTCTTCTCTTCTACTTCTGCAGATCAGACATAGTTAAACTATGGGACTCGATCCCACGGGAGGCAGTGATGACCACCAGCCTGGGTATTTTGACAGTGAATTAGCCACATTCTTGAAGAAGGGGCCTACCAAGGGCTGCCAGCCACAATGGCCATGTTCTGGTTCCATGGCTGGAGGCATTGTTGCTTCTGAATGCCAGTCGCTGGAAGCCGCAGGAGGACAGAGGGGCTGTGGCTTCCCCTGGATATCAGGCTGGATGGGCCCCCGTCCTGACCCAGCAGGGCTGTTCTTGCATTCAAGAACAATGTTAGAGAACTGGGGGGCATCCCCCCAGCAAAAGAGCAGGAAAAACCAGAGTGTCTTCAGGCTCCCCAGGGAAGCCTCCCTGGAAAGCCTAGGTGCAGTGCTGGGATGAACTTAGAGATGGGGCCAGCCAGGCTTCATTGGGGAGGGCGTTCCCACATCTGTGTGCCACAGCTAAAAAGGCCCTGCTGCCTCCTCTTTTCTGTCTCCTCCCTCTCCTCGTAGGCTCTGAAGCAGAAGCAGCGGAAGCAGCAGCAATGCCGGGGAGCTAGCGTGCAGCCCGTCTCCTCCAACCACCACCTCCTCCAGCAACACGCAAAGGCCGCCAGCCCCTCCGTCCCTGCAAAGCCTGGTATGAGACCCCAACACCTCGCTTGCCCCCTTGCCTCTTACAGGCACAACAGCCGGCCTGAAGCGGCATCCAGCAGTCCGTTGTTGTTTCTTACTGTTGTCAGAGCCGTTGACCAGAAGTGGCCTGTAGGGATGATGGCTGGGTGTGGAGCACACTTCCGCCCGCGGGCAGCCTCAGCTGTCTGCACGCGTGACTTCGGGGTGCAGAGCACACTCCCCCCCCCCACAGACAAAGCCACAGCTGTCTGAACATCATGCCCTCTATCTAACCTTTGCTCTCTTAGCGGTCTGCCGTGCCCTGTCTGTGACCCTTGTCTCCGTCATACATTGCGCAAGGGGAAAATGATGCGGTGGAAACAGGTGTCAAAATAACTTTGTACCACCCCACGATCTCGGGATTGGAAGATGTGTAAAGGTCACAGTCCAAAATGTATCTGACTGGTTTTGCATATTGTGCCAATAAAAGGAGCTTCCGCAGAGCTAGCTGGCAGCTTGCTCCTGTACAGCTTGCCTGCATTACCAACTCCTGCCTCATGTCCTTCACTTCAGTGGCCCTCAGCAGAGAAAGGTCATCCCAAGCCCCTCTGGTTGAAATGCTTTTTTTAGCTGTAGAGGCAATTCCCTGTTTGCATGGGGGTTATGTTCCAGGTCAGCCTGCTCAGCCCCTGTACACGTGCCAGCAGCTGCATGTGCCTTGGTCACATGCAAAAGGGTCGTTCCCTGCAGATGCCAGCGGGACGGAGCCCATGACTTTCTGCCTGCTGCCAGGCAGGGGCTCAGCTGCAGGACTGCCTCCTGTCTTCTTACTCCCCAGGAGCAACTCCTTTGGGGATGGTTCCCACTGGGATATCCATGCAGGGAAGTTGTTAGCTGCTGGGGGGAGGTGCATTGTGTGTATAAACTGCTTAGAGGTTTTACTGCAACCAAGCAGTATATACCATATTTTTCGCTCCATAAGGAGCACTGGACCATAGGGCGCACCCAGTTTTTAGGGGGGGAAATGAAGAAAAATAATCTTATTTCCCCCCCCCCCCAGCTCCAAAGAGCAGCGTACAGGATGCGCACAACCTCTCCCTGCCGGAGGGGTTGCGCGCGGCTATGGCTCAAACCAAGGCAGCCAGCCTCTTCAGCCCCACGCAACCTCTCTATGCCGGGAGAGGCTGCATAGGGCTAAAGAAGCCATAGCCACATGCAGCCTCTCCCTGCCAGGCTTCAGCGAAAGCAACGCGAAGCCTTTGGAACATGGAGGGAGCGCTCCCTCTGCGCTTCAGAGGCTTCGCGTTGCTATCACTGAAGCCAAGGAGCCTGTATTTGCTCCATAAGATGCACACACATTTCCCCTTAATTTTAGTAGGGGGGAAAGTGTGTCCTATAGAGCGAAAAATACTGTAGATTTTGTTAAATAAATAAGTTTGGCTGTGTAGCCCATGGCTAGATCTCCAGCTCCACCTTCCCTGATGTGAGCAACCTGGGGTTGCGTTCAGTCTGCTGTGTCTGCCGCTGGTCCTGCTTCTTTGCTGTATCACTCAGGATTAGGCCCCATTAGGAGAGTTCAGGTGGACGCCCTGTATAGATAGAAGGCTTCCAAGAATTAAGAAGCTGTGGTGCTGATTAAGGTATTTTAATCGTTAAGGCCAGTTTGCGAAGTTTTTCCTAGTTGATTTTGGACCAGTTTGCATAACCTGGATTGGAGATGGCTGACAGTTTGAAAAGTGAAATTTAAGATCACTTGATACAGATCTTAATTCTTTTTTAAAAAAAACCAAAACAATTTTTATCAAATATTTTTTTGGTTTACAAAAGTACATACATTGTTCCTTTTTTGTAGGTTGTAAAGTCTTTTCTGCAGATCAGTTACAATTGATATGAGACCTTAATGTTGTGTTCAGTGTAAGGTCGGGGGAGAAGAGAGGAGGGGTGCTTTGGTGAAACTTATATTCTTTTATATAGTGTCCATGTGGGGTTTTGTGTCAGCATCACCTGGGCCTCTTCTCTTTCTATTCACTAATTACATTTCCTTGGTAGTGAGAGGGATGCATCTGTGAGGAGGGATTGCTGGGTCAAGTATGCTGTCAGTGGTGTCTTGTTGTTGTCTTGTTGGGCTGTGTATGTGACCAAGGGGACCCACACCAGGTTGGAGGCGTCCTCTTTGTCCCTGGGTCAGTTTCAGTCTGTTGGTCAACTTTTCTAGTAAGCCTGATTCCCATACGATTTGGTCCCAGTGGTCCAGGTTCACTCCTGACAGGTCTCTCCGAGGTCTGGCTGGGAACCGATCTTAATTCTGATGCGTTTTCTCTTTCCCCCTGCAGCTTGGGAAGGAAAGCAGTCTGATGGACACTCAAGCAGCTCCCAGAACTCTACATCCAGCTCGTCTCCCTCCGTTAAAACAGAGCCTTCCCTGCCAGTTCTGGGGAAGAAGCCCTTCCAGAGATCAGAGAGGCTCCATGCAAGTAAGACGAGACGATAATCTTTATTGTCATTGTCCCATACAGAACAACGAAATTGGGGAAAAAAATGTATCTACATAGGACATTCAAAACCAACAAGCCTGCTATCCCAGCTATCCCAACCTGGTTAACCCCCTAAAAACTCTGATACCCCATTTTAAAAATACAATATACTCCCATAGAGACTACCTTAAAGGTAAAGGTAAAGGTACCCCTGCCCGTACGGGCCAGTCTTGCCAGACTCTGGGGTTGTGCGCCCATCTCACTCAAGAGGCCAGGGGCCAGCGCTGTCCGGAGACACTTCCGGGTCACGTGGCCAGCGTGACGAAGCTGCTCTGGGGAGCCAGAGCCGCACACGGAAACACCGTTTACCTTCCCGCTGGTAAGCGGTCCCTATTTATCTACTTGCACCCGGAGGTGCTTTCGAACTGCTAGGTTGGCAGGCGCTGGGACCGAGCAGCGGGAGCGCACCCCGCCACAGGGATTCGAACCGCTGACCTTTCGATCGGCAAGTCCTAGGCGCTGAGGCTTTAACCCACAGCGCCACCTGCGTCCCTAGAGAGACTACCTTACACTGCGTTTAAAACCAAAATCGCATTTGGATAGAAACTGTTTCTCAGGTGGCTAGTCCTAGTCTTTATAACCCTGGACCTTCTTCCAGCCACTGTTGCTGCTTCCATTTTTTAACGAAAAAAGGGGTTTCCTTGTCAGAGGCCAGTGATGAGGTTTTGGGGAGGGGGCTTCAGGGGGCTCCCAGCTTTGAGGACAAAGGCTTGATGAGCGGGAAGTTGGGGGGGAGCAGGTTGAGCAGTGTGTCACCCCACAAAATATCTTCTGCCGGTTCCCCTCTGGACCACACCCCACGTTCTCAGAGGGGCAGATACCACAATCATTCCGTTTTTGTGTTGGCAGGCTCATGTGGGTATTTCACGTTGTCGTGTTCCGGTTTACGGGCAATCGAAGTCCCCGCAGGGGACATCAGGACCAGGGGCAAGATGGCAGTGGGAGCAGGAACTGGGGTCCAGAAACCAGGAGTCAGGAAGCCAGGAGTCCGAGGCTCAGAGAGCCGGGAGTCAAGAAGCCTAGGGTCCGAGGGTCAGGAAGCAAGAAAAACAAAGTCCAAGGGTCTGAGGATCAGGAAGCAAGGAGTCAAGAAACCAAACACAGCAAGGCAGGGAACGTGTTGCTGTGGCAAAGAGCTGAAGGGAAAAGCTGACCTTATATCCCTTCCTGGCTCTTGCCACCAGGTGCTGTGAGTTACCAATCGGCCTCACCTGTGCGGCCGTGCCTTGCCTCTTCAGAACAAACTTAGGAAGGCCCCAGTCCTGCAAAGTCCTACTGTCACAGGGCCTGGCTCCTGCACACACTCCTGACACACGTGCTCTGAAGGTGCAGAGTCTGCTCTACTGAAGGTGGAGAACAGACCCAGGTTAGCTGCTGAGTGTTGGACAAGGAAGAGGAGCAAACCCTCCTACTTCCTGATGGTGGCAGCCTGGCATTGCCAGGAAGAGGTCCTGCCAGAGGACACTGAGCCTTGAGGAGTCTTTCGAGCCCAGGCTTTGGGCTGCTGCTCTGCCCCCCGTCGAGCCCTGCTGTGGGGCTGGCTTTCCCCTTCTGGGCTGAGGAGCTGCGTTCTGGCCTGCTGCTCCTCCCCTCCTTGCCGATGATCAGGGCCCTCTGTGCCTCTTTGCCCAGGGCAGCTGAAGAGGACGAAATGTGCGGAAATTGACGTGGAGACGCCCGACTCCATCCTGGTGAACACCAACCTGAGGGCGCTGATCAATAAGCACACCTTCTCCGTGCTGCCGGCCGACTGTCAGCAGAGACTGCTGCTGCTGCTCCCCGAGGTGGACAGGCAGGTAGGCCTTGTGGACTCATAGAGTTGGGAGGGCCCCCAGTGGCCATCTAGTCCAGCCCCCTGCAATTCAGGAATCGCACCTAAAGCATCCCCAACGGATGGCATCCCTGTGGAGCTTTGGCGGTGGGGCAGGAGGGCAGCAGGGCATGGGGCAGAGTGCGTGGTCTGCGTGGCTCAAGTGGGTGTGTTGCCCTGGACAGACTTGTGGTCCGAACCTGGTTCTGTTTGCTTGAAACATCAGCTGAGCAAACAGCCGCTTGGTTTGCACAAGCTGCAGCTTGTGTTCTGGGGCATCAGCGGGAGTTGAGCTGCTCTGCGGCTTCTCTGCTCAGTCAGAGCTGCGTGCGGAAAAACAGGAACCCCAAAAGGACCCAGACCCCACCCCCTTGCAGCTCCTGCCGCTGCAGCACTGATATTTTTGGAAAGGAGAATTAAAGACGCCGGTTTTGCCACATGTTGACCTGCCTGCCTGCTGCTGTGTGCCCCTCCCCCTGGTGCTTTTCATTCATCTATCTGTCTGTCTGTCTGTCTATCTATCTATCTATCGTATTTTTCCGTGTATAAGACTAGATTTCCCCCTAAAAAATAATGTCAAAAATTAAGGAGCGTCTTATACACGTGTTCTTCTCCCCCCATTTTCTTAAATCCGAGTCCCCCCAAATAGGGGGTGTCTTATACATGGGGGCGTCTTATAGACAGAAAAATACGGTGTGTAGGTTTTATTAAATTTTCTGTTTTACAATTTAGAACGCTCATTTAAACATCCTTAAAATACGTATGGCATTCCTTCTTCTCTTTCCGTGGTTCATTTTGCATATCATAAATATTTTACAAATATTTTACAAAAGTTCAGTATTCCATTATTACATCCATCAAAACTTACTTACGCTGTTGAATTTATCTTAGTGCTGCCAACGTTTTCAGGTGTACACAGTTTCCCATAAACATTTTCTAATCTTCTCTAAATACATGTTCTTCTTATTCTATATGTTACATCTGCAAGCTGCGCATATTCTGTCAGCTTAAGTTGCCATTCTTCTTTAGCTGGGACCTTGCTCATTTTCCATTTTGGGGCTAACGAAACACGGGCCGCAGTAGTAGCATACATAAATAACCTTTTTTTTTAATTATCCCAAACAAGAAGGACTCTGTTGTGTTTTTTTGAAAAGTACTTTTAAACATTTTTTTTCAATTCATTATGAATTATTTCCCAACACAGTGGTCCCTCGGGTTACGTACCTCTCTGGATACATAATCTTCGGGTTGCGAAAGCGGCAAACCCGGAAATATTTTTCTGGGTTTCGCCACATGCGCAGAGGTGATCTGCGCGTTGCGCGCATGCGTAGAGGCACTCTATTGCGCCATGCGCAGAATCGGTACCTCTGATTATGGATTTTTCAGAGTGTGCACGGACCCCCGGAATGAATTAAATCCATATTCAGAGGGTCCACTCTACTCTTTTACCCTTTCATGGCCCAGTATACCTGAAGGAGCGTCTCCACCCCCATCGTTCTGCCCAGACACTGAGGTCCAGCACCGAGGGGCTTCTGGCGGTTCCCTCATTGCAAGAAGCCAAGTTACAGGGAACCAGGCATAGGGCTTTCTCGGTGGTGGCACCCGCCCTGCGGAACACCCTCCCACCAGATGTCAAAGAGATAAACAACTACCTGACATTTAGAAGACATCTGAAGGCAGCCCTGTTCAGGGAGGTTTTTAATGTGTGACATTTTAATGTATTTTTAATCCTTGTGGGAAGCCACCCAGAGTGGCTGGGGAAACCCAGCCAGATGGGCGGGGTACAAATAATAAATTATTATTATTATTATTACAGGTCCACTTCCCCTGGTGTTTTTCAAGGACCTTTAGAGAGAGCGGCGCCTGCCACCCAGGGCAGGACATGGGCTTGATTCCTTAGTTCTAACCTTCCAATTCTGCCTGAAAAACACAGTGCTCCCTTCTTCCCTTCAGGAAAAGCACCGTTGCATTGATGTGGCCTTCCTAAAGTCTTCCTAAATGAGCAGGTCCCCAGCAGGTGGTCGTGGGAGGGGGCTGCAGGGGGATTTGGGGACAGGCAGGGAAGAAGCCCCCCAGACCCAGAGTCCCTGCTCTCTAATCCTGAGGCCGGTTTCTCCCTCCCTGCCTAGACGCTGCTTTGCCAACCTCCCTTCTCTGCTGGGAGACCTGGCAGAGGGGGTGTCGGGTCCTTGGCACCCCGTTATTCTTCCTTCTCTCTTTCTCAGGTGGGACTGGATGGCTTGCTGAAGCTTAGCAGCTCTGCCCTCAACAACGAGTTCTTTACTTCTGCTGCGCAAGGATGGAAGGAGCGGCTATCGGAAGGTGAGGCCGCTGAGCCCTAAGTGAATTAGAACAGCAGCAGCAGCCCCTCACCACCAAAGGGAAGCTTTTTTGGGGGTGCAGAGAGGGAAGTTGTCCCGGCTGCTTTGGAGAAGGCTGCTTCGAACCCCTGAGCTCCTGCGCTCGGCTCAGCAGCTGCTGCGTTTGGTTGGGCAGGGGGGCAGGTGCTGGGGGGACGGGACTGTCTCTCCCCTGCTGAACCCTTCCTCCCCTTGCCTTGCGCGTGTGGCAGGAGAATTCACTCCGGAGATCCAGCTGAGGCTTCGTCAGGAGCTGGAGAAAGAGAAGAAGGTGGAGTTGTGGAAGGAGCACTTCTTTGAGAGCTACTACGGCCAGAGGTGAGGAGGGCATTGCCTTGCGCTGCACTGCGCTCCCTCTTCCCTCATGCTTAGCTCTTCTGGGGTTCTGGGCTTCCAAGCGCACCATCACATAAAAGCAGTGTGTGTGTGTGTGTGTGTGTGTGTGTGTGTGTGTGGAGAGAGGGGGGGCATGCTGTGTCCATCACTCAGAAGCAAAGCATCTCCCTCTCCCTCCATCCCAGTGTCTGAAAGGGCAGCAGAAAGAGAATGAAATGAGTGAAAGAAGGCAAGGAGCTTCTCTCTTTTTTCTTCTGAAAACTGTGACCATTTATTTATTTATATATTTATTTATTTATTGAATAACTTTTTAAAATTCACTTTCACTTTTAACATTTCTCATCATACAGAAATCATAATCATTTTACAAATAGAATTCTCAGAATCCTCGAACTCCCCCCCCCCCATCGTTTCCCCAGATATTCTTTTCAAACTGCATCGTATCATATTCTCCATATTTTCCTAAATCTACATTTTTATCATAGTTCTCGCTTCATTGCAAGTGTTTTTAAAATACTGCCAATGTTTTCAATTGTTTACAGTGTTCTTTCAAGTAACTTTAAAAAAATTCCCCATTCTTTATTAAATTTATTTCCTCTTGATCTCTGATTTCACCCGGTTGTTTTTGGCAGTTTGGCACAGTCTATCATCTCTATCAGCCTAGAATCAAGGAGTTTATCGTCAAGTGTGGGGCAGGGCAGGCATCTCCTGTCACGGGCAGCTGGCTGCCTACCAGGTTTGGGCAATGTATCGCCCTTCCAAATGCCAGTGGTGTGAGATTCTACTCTGCCATCACCCTGTCAGAGTAGTAGTAATAATAATAATAATAATAATAATAATAATAATAATAATAATAATAAATTTATTATTTATACCCTGCCCATCTGGCTGGGTTTCCCCAGCTACTCTGGGCGGCTTCCAGCAGAACACTAAAATACAATAACCTATTAAACATTAAAAGCTTCCCTGAACAGGGCTGCCTAATGATGGGGGTGGAGACGCTCCTTCAGGTATACAGGACCAAGGCGATTTAGGGCTTTCAAGGTCAGCACCAACACTTTGAATTGTAACTGGGATTCAGGTTGTTCCCTCCCCCTCCTCACATCCAGCTAGCCATCTTACATTTCCCTCCCAAAACTAGGCCCCTCTGGGACTGTGTGGTTTTGAGTCCAAGGGGGAGCTGACCTCTGCTGTGGAGTGCTGTGGGGATAGAGCCCCCGCCCGGGCGTCTCACTGGTGCCTCTCCTTTCTCTCTCTGCCTCTCCTTCCAGCTCTGGGCTGAGTCTCGAAGAGTCGGCGCAGCTGACCTCCACTGCCCCACCTGCTGCTCAGGAGGACCAGCCGCAGGCCGAGAACCCAGCCACGCAGCCTCCACAATTCATGCCGGTCTCCTTGGCCACGCCTTGCAAAGAAGAGGCTGCTCCTGTGGCAACTCCAAAGGCGCAGGATGCCCTGGTGGTGCCACCGCTGCCAGGAGCCGCCAGCAAAGAGGCGACGGAGGAGGAGAAGCCGCCACGGGCTTCCACGCCACCGGAGGAGCTTGTGAAGTCGTCCTCCAGCAACACGCCCACCAGCCAGGCTCCCCGCAGGCCTTCCAGGGGGGCAGAGGAAGAGGCTCTGGCTGGGCGAGAAGAGGAGGCAGGAGAAGCCAAGAGGCCCCACCTGCCCTGCCTGGAGTCCCTTCCGGGGAAGGGGAGCACCGCCACTGCTGCCGCTTGTGCCGCCTCCATCGCCAGCCCGGAAGGAGAGTCTCGGGCGACGCGTGCCAAGGATGCCCTTCCTGCCAGCGCGGAAGAGATGGACACCGGAGTGCAGGCTCTCAAGAGGAAGCCCGGGCCCCCTGAGGAGGCGGCCTTGTCCATGCCAGAGAAGCGGGCCCACGTTGAGGAGAAGTGCCCCCCCAGGCCGCCCTTTCAGAGCCCGCCGCAGCCCTTTCCCATCGCTCCTGTTCCCAAGGTTCCCCCACTCCGGGTAAGAGAGCTCTCTGCCTCGTCTTGGTTATGGGCTCTGGAGGGGGGGCGGGGGCCCTGCGTCTCTTCCTCCTCCACGGCGAGAGAGAACCGCACGCCCTCTTGAGCTCCCGGGAGGAAAAGGTGGGGTGCAGATACAGGAAGCCAACAAAGACCCCTCGGAGCAGGGCGGCGGGGAGGGGCGGGCGCAGGCTGGGCACATCTCGACTCTTGGGAAGTTGGCTGGCAGCTGCAGGGTCTGCTTGCATGTCACCCCAAGCTTAACCTTGGCAAATCCACTTAAGGAAGACTCTCATGAGGCCACAGAGAGTTTGGAACCAGCCTGGTTGCCAGCGCTGGCTTCAGGGGGCCAGAGGGGGAGGGACCTGCTATCCATCATGACAGGCACCATAAAGTGTCACCCAGCGGAAGGGAAACCTTGTTGGTGTGCTGGTCCCGGGGGGAAGGTTACCGTTGGCGTAGTCAAAGTCCGGTCCTGGGTCACTAGCCTGGAAACAGTTCACAAGGAGTGGGCCGAGGTCCGAAGCCAGAAGCCGGGCGGGGACAGGAACACTGGAGGGTCAGGTCTGGGTCCGGGCAGGAACAGGTACTCAACAACGATGTTGGTCCCGCAACCTGGGACCAGGCTGACTGGCCTTTATCTTCTCTGAGGCCAGGGGCGGTCCCAGCCCCCAGGAGCCCCACCTCTCCTGGCCTTAAGGCGAACACTCCTCCTGGGAGAAACCAGTTCTCTCTGCCCTGAGCCTCTGCAGTTCAGGAGAGGCTGAAGGGTTACTGGACCCAGGGGGAGGCTCACCTGTAGGCACTGAGTCCTCAACCACCTCCGGAGCCAGAGTGGATTCACCTGGTGCCTGCTCCTGAGGATCCGGCACAGGTACAGGCGCTTCAGAATCAAGGCCCTGCCCCAGTTCAGCCGGCCCTGGAGGCAGGGACTCCTGTGCAGGCCTGGGATTCCTCCGGTTCAGCCTCTGAATCGGATTCCCAGGTCATCACAGTTGGCTTTAGGGCCAGGTCCTTATAAGGATCTGCCTCATGGCCCCAAGGGGGCAGGTGGGTAGGGTCTCCACCTGTCAATGATGTCAGGGGTTTTTGTTTTGTCCCTTGACGTCCCAAAGTTGGGGTGTCAAAGCACATAGAAACCATAGAATTGTAGAGTTAGAATGGACCCTGAGGATCATCTAGTTCTAGATAGCGAGCTGCTGCTATGAACAAGCATCCCCCCCCCATTCAGCAGCTGCTTTGTTGCAGACCCCCTCTGAGTAGCGCCTGGCTGTCTGCTGCAGGCATTGAAAACACAGCCAAGCTGAGCAAGTTTGGGTGTGCGAGAGCTTCCTTTAGGGCGATCTCTTGCGCACCCAAAACACCCAGGGCTGCCCTCTCTTATCAGCTGGTGGTTGGATGCTGTGACCAAACCCTGCCCTTTCCTGTGGACATCAGGTGTGGGGGGTGTGAGTTGCCAAAAAAAGGGGCCAAATGCGGAAGTTGAGCAGGCCAAGAATGGCCCATGAGCTGGAGGTTGACGTCTCACGTGGGATCTTGCCTGCTGGAGCTCATTGACAGCAATGCTCTCGCTTCTCGGGAAACAAATCCTTTCTTGGCCTAGGGACTGGCCAGCTCAGAGGTGCCACTTTGCCCGGAATCCTCCCGCCAGCTCACCTGCCTTTCTTCTCTCTTCCAGATCCCCGTCTCCAGGATCCAGGGTTCTCCCTCACCATTTCCTGCCGCCAGCCAGGTCTCTCCCAGGCCCGGCTTCCCAGTCACCATCACCAGTCCCAGGAGGACGGGGGCCAGGACTCTGGCGGATATCAAAGCCCGCGCCAGGATGGCCAGGGCCCAGCGGGCAGCAGCCGCCGCGGCCGCTGCCGCCTCCGGCGCTGCTCCTCCTGCGTCCTTTGTGGGAGCCATCCCAGGCCCCGGCCCAGGCGGGGGGAGAGGAGAGGAGCGGAGCAGCGTCGCACCAGGGAGGCCTCATGGAGCTGCGCTGGACCTGGCAGGCCCTGGAGGCGGGGGAGGTCCACGAAGGGCCCCTGGCCCAGGAGCCCCCTCCGCCTGCCCCCCAGCGGCACCCCCCGCGGCGCCCCAGCCAGCACCCTCTGTCGGTCCTGCAAGAGCACAGCTACAGCCGGCTCCCCCAGGGCGGCCTCCAGGAGCGGGCCCCGGGGCGGAGACCCCGCCAGCCCCCCAGGCAGAGATAGGCAGCGCCAGCCACTCGCCTTTGGCCACCTCTGCCGGCCGGGGGGTGCCTTCGGGCTCAATCGCCAGGCCGCCTGCAGGGATGGGTGGCCCTGGGAACGCCTCTCCCACAATCATCCTGATTTCTGGGGCGACCTGTGGTTCCGAAGGCCCCAGCCCAGCCAGTAAAAGTGGGGCTGAAGCGGCTCCGGCTGCCGGTGCCACGGCTCCAGGGGGGAAACCCCTCTCTTCAGCTCAGGCACCCCCTGGGCTCTTCCGGGCGCCCCCGCCTCCCACCGTTCAGGCCGGCCCACTCCTACCGCCGGCTGCAACATCCCCTGCCCTCGCCCACAGCCTTAAAGCCCCCCCTGGCCCCTCGAGCGGGAGTGCCGCTGCCACCCCGTTCCTCAAGGCCAGCTCCAGCATCCCAGCCAACAACCCCCTGGTGGCCCAGCTGCTGCAGGGGAAATCGGTGCCCATGGAGCAGATCTTGCCCAAGCCCCTGACCCGGGCTGGGGAGATGAAGACCCTCCCTCTCCCCGCGAAGGAAGGCAGAGAGCCGCCAGCAGCTCCTCCGCAGAGGGAAGCCGACGAGAGGCAGCCGCCTCCCCCAGCCGCCTCGCAGCTGAGCGGGAAGCCGGACTCCAGCCAGGGCAGACAGCTGCTGCCTCCGCCACCCCACGGCCCTGCCCCCTGCTCCCCCTTCCCAGGACGGGACTTGTGGGGCGTCAGTGCCGCCCCCTTCTCCTGCCAGGAAGCCCAGGAGCAGCACCTCCTCCTCCAGGCCCTGATGCAGGCGGCACCCAGGCAGGGCCCCCTGCCCCCTGCTGCCGCCGCCCCTTCCTCACCCCCTCCCCAGCTCCCTCCCCTCCCCGCAGACTTCCCTATGGAGAACAGCAGCTCCCCTAGCCAGAGCTTCGTCCTGGGATTCGCCGGCAGGAGGACGTCCAAGCCTGCCATGTCAGGACACTATCTCCTGAACATCTCCACCTACGGGCGCTGCCCCGAGAACCTGCGGAGGAGCCTGGCAGTGCCCCCGGAGAGCCGCCTGTGCCCCGAGGGGCCCAAGATGGAGTTCAAGGAAGGAGAGGCGGCGGCCGTAAGTGGCGGGGAGGACGGGCAAGAGACGGACGACACGGAGGACGAAGAGGCGTTTGTTGCGGCAAAGGAGGAGCCCCTGCCTCACAAGGGGGCAGGAGAAGAGGGAGAGCCAGCGAGCCCCCCCAGAAGGAGCACCAAGAAGGGGGAGCTGGCAGAAAGCAGCCCGGCCGAGGCAGCCACTCGCACGCTCTCTGCAGGCCCAGATTTTGCACCCAGTGCCCTGGCTAGGGACTTCCTGCGGGCAGCCCAGGAGCAAGTGGCTCAGGCGGTGAGGGGGGAGAGGAAGCCCTGCAGCCTGGAGCTGCCTCCCTCGGCCGCGCAAGCGGAGCCCCTCCCTCCCCGGCCCCCGCTTCTGCTCTCCCCCTCACAGCAGCCCCCCCAACTCTTTGGGGGTCCGGTCGGGGCGCCGCTCCTCGGCTCGGGCTACAGCGGCACCATCAACGTCTCTGCGTCTCCCGACCTGCGCCAGGAGGCTCTCTTGACGGGCCTGTCGGACCCCGGGCGCATGGGGGACGTGGTCTCCTTCTCGGTGACGGTGACAACCATCCCTGCTGGGCAGCAGGGGCCCGCAGGCCGAGGCCACCCTCTCCCGGGCCAGGCCTTCTCGGAGGACGGCCGCTTGGACCTGCCCTCCAAGTGCTACTGCCGCTTGAAAGCCATGATCGTCTGCAAGGGCTGTGGGGCGTTCTGCCACGACGACTGCATCGGCCCCTCCAAACTCTGCGTCTCCTGCCTGGTGGTGCGGTAGCAACTCCAGAGGGGCTGCTGGGGGGGTGGCGTCCCCTTTGGGGAGCGGGAGGGGCACCCTGCCGAACTGGGAGCCCTTTCCCCTGCACCCCAGCCATCCGCTCTGTTTCCTCCAGAGCGTCGGAAGCACCTTGGACAGACGGACGGACGGCAGAAGCTCTTGGGACAAGTGTTTGCACTTCAGGAATCATGTAAATACGTTGCGTTGTGTGGTGTTTTTTCTTTTTGTCTTAAAAAAGAAATGTTTCAAATTGCTTAAGATCAATCTGATTGATTTGAACTCCCATGTTCATCGAGCGTGGCAGCCAGCCCGCCCCCTGGCATGCCATTCTTCTCATTGGTGGTAGAGGCCGGCACCCAGGTCTGGCTGGCTGGCTGCCCCCTTTCCTTATGGCACTGTGTGCGCACTCCTGCACAGTGCCCTAATGAACCCGGCAGTTGTGGGTCTTGTGCGCCTGGCTTCTCTGCAGGGCTTGGTCGCTCTGGATGCTATATTGTGGGGAAAGTCCCCTTGGGGCCCCATCCAGCTCAGCACTCTCTTCTCACAGCCCCCAGCCAGAGGCCCATGAGATGGGAAGCTGCCCGCCTGTCATGCGTTCTCTCCTCACCCCCCCCCCTCCATGGGCCCCACACATGCGGAGTTTTGTATTTGAAGCAGAGTTCAGGGTTCTTCGGAAGGAAAGCTTCCCCTCTCTTTTCTCAAAGGCCAGGAATACTGAATCAAGCCCCCCCGGTCCATTATGCCTCGGCAGCGTTCTCACTCGGGGCCCAGTCAGTTGCCACGTCCTGGCTTCAGGTGTTTGGCATAGAAGGGGAGCGCAGATCTGAGTCGTGGGGCTAGCGGGGGCTCCAGCTGGCAGCAGAGGTGGGTTGCAGGAGCCCGGGCAACCTGGCCCCACCTCTGCCTTTTCTCAGAATTGCTTCCTGCCAGGAGGGCTGGGGAGCAGAGCCCAGCCTGGGCCGCCCCCTCATCCTGGAGGGCTTGCAAGCTCATGGGAGCCCCTGGGGCCACGGCAGGGAGCGCCCTCTCTTACCCTTCCTTTTCGTTTTCTGCCCCGATGCAATATATTTGATATGACTGAAAATCGAATTAAGAGATTATAATTAATATATTTTAAGTAATATATATTTTAGTACATCCGTATTATGAAAGGAGAATGGCAAAGGACTTGTGAAGCAGACACACAAGGTGTTTGTGCGTGTGCACAAGGTTTTGAACCTGTCTCTCCCTCCCACAGAGGAACTGAAAGCACCTGTGTCGATTGCAATCAAGAGGGTGGTCAGGGAGAAATGCAGCGGGGCTCATCGGAAGGCCTTTCACTTCCCCTCGGCTAAGAGACATGCTGAGATACCTGAGGGAGTGCAAAACTTTCATCTGCTGTTGCCTTTTAAAAAGAGACTTAAATTGGAACTGAGAATATGTATAGAGACGTCAGGTTGACACCATTTAAAAAGTCATATTTTTTCACAAATAATATAGAAAGAAAAGAATATTTTACTTAAGAGTTTTAAGTATTTGAAATAAATATAGGTATGTAAATATTCTGTATGTACTTCATATATTCTTTTATTTTACATTTTATTGTAAACAAATGGATATTAAAATCTTGGAACTGGTTTGATGGTTGCCTCCGACTTCTGGGAAGCGAATTGTGAATCCTGAAGAAGAAGAAGCTTTGCTTTGTGTTCTCTCTTCCCATTTCCCCTTTTGTTCCGGTGGGTGTCTAGAGCATCCTTGAAGTTTACAAGTTTACAATCCTCCTTTTGGGGAGGATAATCGGAGGAAGAGTGGCGTCCCCAAAGGCCCACCAGAGTTGGGAATTCCTGTGTCAAGGCCAACATCTCAGCAGCAGCAGTTTGCACCACACAGCGTGTTTCTGTTGCGATGCGCCCAAGGGAACGGGGCCAATTGGCAGGCCCCCGGCTAGCTCCAGCGCACCGGCCCGTTGCCGGTCGAACTCCAGTCCTCGGTTCTGCATCAAAACTGCAACTTAGAGCTTCAGAAGCTGAGCACGCAAGCCAGCAGAGATAACAAACTCTTTGCGACGGAAGGGTGGACAGAGGCATATGTAAAGCATATTTACAAGCAGTTTATTCAGCATAGATCAGGACAAAGAAAAGCATGTCTGCTCTCCTTCATGTCCAAGAGCTAGAAGTAGCATAAGGCAAAAGCTATACACAAACGGAAGTTCCCAGCAAGCTGTGCTGGAATGTAAACAGACATGTGACACACAACAGCTCCACACATCTGTTTAGGTGGAACGGAACATCAATATCCTAACAGTTTCTAGATGCTCTCTACATGGAGGAGGGAGGGAGGGAGGGACTGGCGGTGAACAGTGTGGCAGAATCTAGTGATCTAGTTCTCGGTAAGGTATTGGAGAGAGGTTTGAATGGGACAGCAGGTTTTGAAAAAGCAGGCAGGTTTGCTGGCATAGGCAGAGGAGGCAACAAGGCAAGGCTCGAGAGCCAGGTTTCCCAAACTTCGGTCTCCAGCCGTGGTTGGACTACAACTCCCATCATCCTTGACCTTGGTCCTGCTAGCTAGGGATGATGGGTGTTGTAGTCCAACAACAGCTGGAGACCCAAGTTTGGGAAGCACTGTTCTAGAGACAAAGAAGTAGAGAACATGTTGCGGGTGGTGGTGTCGTACCGACTAGGAGCGTGACGGAGCCAATTTGGAGATTTAACTTGAATGCAGTGATGGAGAGTGGTTTGGGAGCTGCTTCCTCCAGCTTTCCTGAGCTAAAATACAGTGATTTCCCAATCACCTTGAAGCTCCTCCCAGCTCTCCTAATTCCAAGGCCTCTTGGTCTGCCTGCACAGGGACTGCTTTCAGGAAAGACAGCCTCCAGTGTCCTTGGGGTCTTCGCTCGCTCTCCAGCCCTCACAGTCAAGGAAGGCTCCCAGGTGGGAGAACATTTTTGCCTGCCCTCCAAAAGTGTCGAGCAAAAACTGCTGGTATCTCAGAGAGGCAGTGGCTCTTGGGGGGGTTGCAAGAACATGCCTGGGACATTGACCCCCACCCACCTTGATCTTTCCTGTGACCCAAATCAAAGTTCTTGTTGTGGAGGTGGTCTTGGAACACATTTGGATACGTTCTGAGAGCCCAGTCTCATCAATGCCACTGCCTGGAAGATGTCTTGAAGCAATAATTTCTTCCCAGGCCTGACAGTGCTCCGAAAAACCTCTTCACCACACAAGCGATTTAGGAAAGCTTCAAATTACAACAGCTGCCTTGGGTCGCAAATGGCCATGAGTAGGCCATCCATCTGCCTCCGAAGTGCAAATTGTGTGTATGTTCACATGGAAACTTATTGAGGGCCGGATCGTGTCCACCAAGGATTGCCCTTGTACAAACCCCACTGCGAAAATGCTTTGGTGGGGCTCTGTTTCTTTCAACTATCCCTGTTCCTTTTAATTTGTATGGGGAAGGAGCCGATTGGGCTCAGACCCCAGAATGTATTGGTTGGAAATGTGCCAAGCACATCTCGGGGTAAAGACACATCTTGCAATCAACGCCGCATGTTTCTCCAGCCCACTTAGATGGAACCAAGTTTTACATGCCGTTGCCGCAGTGAAATTTAAAATTGCACAGAGCAGAAGTATTAAAATGCATGCATTGTGTGTTGTAGGGTGGGTGGCCTTTTTGAACAACCCCTGGGCTGAATGTTCCCCTTTGTTGCATTTTCAAATTGCATTGTTGGGGCAGAGGTTCTGCTGGAATTCCTGCAGGAGCCCTTTGCCAAGAACGGAAATCCCTGCAGCAGCTCTGGAGTAGTAAAGAGCAGGGCAGGGATCTGGTGAGGATCAATACTATTGGCCAGACAACAAAAAAGGCTGAAAACTTAATCATTACAGTGCAATCATGTGGCAGCAATTCACGCTTTGAGAGAGAACAGTACAAGTGTAAAAGCTCCAGTGTTAAAAGGGTAAAACCCGGACATGTCCTCTTTTGGGGGGACAACATGCCCATCTGGGCAGATTTTTACATTTTAAAGGAAACATCTGGGGGTTTGCCTTGGGAGCAGCAGCGGCTCTGCAAGCCATGGCTGCTGCCAGCCTGAGTGGGGTGCAGTGACCCTGTGTGCCTCTTCCCCCAGCTCGGACTGCCCTCTTATTTGGTCTTCAAGATACGGCAACCCTAGTAAAACCAGCGGGTCACAAATGAAGACGCAGCCTCTGGATTTCTACTCCCCCCCCCCCAAAAAAGAAAAGGCCGATTGCAAATTATTTATTTCAACCATTTATGTGCCACTTAACACTTTCCTAAGTGGTTGCAGAACATAAAATCAGTTAAAAGTAGGAAAAAATTAGGAAAAGATCTGGGTTGGGGGGCTCAGCCTTCTTTCTTTCCTTTTCAACTGTTCCCTCAGGTGACCATTATCCTCCCCTCTTTTAACTTCAGTAGTTCCCTCCTTCCTTATCATGCTGCCAACATTCAGCTTCGTGTTTCCTCTCTGTCCCTTCTTCAGCTATTAATAAATTACCGTTTCATCTTTGGAGAAAATCTCTGGAATGCAGAACTTGTGGTCTGGCCTCATTATCAGTTTGTTTCCTCCTTTCCCTTCAATTTTAGTTTTGGCTGTCATTGTCTCTTGTGGTTATTTTCGATTCCACTTTGTCTCATCTCCCTTTTGTTCACGACAGAGTGAAATTCTGCCATTATTATTTTGAAGGTTCTTTCAGCTCTTTCTCCTGCAGCAACCCAATAATTCCCAAAAACACACTGGTCTTATTTGGTCCTGCCAAGCACATCTTTTTTGTGAAATTCTCATCTCCATTTCTTTTGTCCATTTGCAGACCTGCTGCTGGTCTTGCTTTTTCCTGCTTCCAGTTTGATATTTCTCCTCTCTTTTCTACGGTCCACGTTTCATCCCTTTTGGGCTTCATCTCCTGGGCCGCTGCCTCTGCTTCTCTACGCTGTAGTCTTCTCTCTGTTCCCGCGTCAGCCCCAGGCCCAGATCCTTTGACCCTCTTCTGCCCCTGCAGTTCCCAGCCCTCCTCACCTCCCTGCCTTCTTGTTGTTTAGTCGTTTAGTCGTGTCCGCCTCTTCGTGACCCCCTGGACCAGAGCACGCCAGGCCCTCCTGTCTTCCACTGCCTCCCGCAGTTTGGTCAAACTCATGCTGGTATCTTCGAGAACACTGTCCCACCATCTCGTCCTCTGTCGTCCCCTTCTCCTTGTGCCCTCCATCTTTCCCAGCATCAGGGTCTTTTCCAGGGAGCCTTCTCTTCTCATAAGGTGGCCAAAGTCTTGGAGCCTCAGCTTCAGGATCTGTCCTTCCAGTGAGCACTCAGGCCTGATTTCCTTCAGAATGGAGAGGTTTGATCTTCTTGCAGTCCATGGGACTCTCAAGAGTCTCCTCCAATTCCATAATTCAAAAGCATCCATTCTTCGGCGATCAGCCTTCTTTATGGTCCAGCTCTCACTTCCATACATCACTACTGGGAAAACCATAGCTTGAACTATACGGACCTTTGTTGGCAAGGTGATGTCTCTGCTTTTGAAAATGCTGTCTAGGCCTGTCATTGCCCTTCTCCCAAGAAGCAGGCGTCTCTTAATTTCGTGGCTGCTGTCACCATCTGCAGTGATCATGGAGCCCAAGAAAGTAAAATCTCTCACTGCCTCCATTTCTTCCCCTTCTATTTGCCAGGAGGTGATGGGACCAGTGGCCATGACCTTCTTTTTTTGATGTTGAGCTTCTGACCACATTCTGCACTCTCCTCTTTCACCCTCATTTCACCCAGCCTACAAAGGGCCAAAGGACATGCCTCCCACCCCTTTCCCCTCTTGCCATGTTGCAGCAAACCCTCCTCTCTCTCATCGTGAGCTTGTACTCCGCAGAGAGCTTGTAACCGCTCCTTTTTTATCTAAAAAAATGAAAAGCAGTATATAAATATTTTTAAAATCCATTTTGGAAAAAGGTATATAAATCTTTTTGCTTGTATGATAAAGAGTTTTGAAAAAGCATGTTACTAATTATTGGGGCTCAAAGCAGGGTCAGGCTAGGGGAGCAGGGAGAATAATCTGATTTCTTATCAGATTATTGGAAGGAACAAGATATAGGTGGGCATATCTCTTAATGAATGAATAAAGCAAATGTCAGGACTGCCAGCTGTGCTCTTGAACGTCTGTCTGGGGCCACCATGCTGGGTCTGTTGACCTTGGTGACACTCCCACCTGCCCCATTAAGCCAAGTGCAACCAGAAGGGGGGGGGGAGGCAAGGGCCAGCTGTGCCGCTGAGGGCATCTTCCTGCACACTGCTGATCCTTGCCCAGCTTTGATGGGCCAAATTGCCCTGAGCGATTCCTGCAGGCTGCTGCTGCTGCCTTGGTCTGCTGCCTTCTCACCCTGTTGACCCTGGCTAGAACTCCCAAGCGGATTCTCTTTCGCCCACTCTCATTAAGCTCCGGCAGTGGATCAGCACCCTGCCCTCCTTCCGGCCTCCTTAATGGCACTTCCTCGCATGCTTTGAAAGTCTTCACCTGTCTCTTTTCCTTCCTCCTGCTTGGTTTTTCGGCACACCCCTCCCTCCTCCAATTTGTCATTTGTGAAGGCATTAAATGTGGCCGCAGCAAGTGGGCCTGAAGCCCAAAGGTTGCCCGTCCTCTTCTTCAGCTGTCATTTTCAGAAATGCATCTTCCTTTCCGATCTCTGCTCACTCCACCATTATTCACCAAGACAAGGACTCCCAACCAGCACTTCGCTTTAATATTTCATTAGGTTTTTGAAACTTCAGAACTCCCCAAGAAGAATGCATGCCTTCAGGATACAAAACGTATGGTCTCCACTCTTCATAAAGTTACAAAAATGAAATGGCAAGATTTATACAGGACAAGAGTAACCGGAGTCCAACGTAACATTGGACGGGGATGTCGAAATATTGCAACGAAACTTTACAGAAGTGTGTATTACTTTCAGCTCCACTTCCCCTCGCAGCCTCTCCCCTCTTGGGTCGATCTCCCTACGCCCAGATCATTATTTTTTCATGTAAGACCTGGGAGTCTCCCCAGGGGCAACATCAGCATTGTTCAGCGTACTTCTGCATGACCTAGAAAGTTGAAAGAGTCCAAGGCATTGATGCATTCCTAGAAGAATCTGTATCAGCAGAACAGCTCTGGGCTCATCCAGCTCCCCAGGTAGGCAAGAGAATGAGGCAATATTAGCCATGGGGAGGAAGTGGGCTGCCCCCCACCCCAAGGAGAAATTTCAGACAAGTTAAACCAGAGCATATCTCCCCTCCCCACCCCCGTTTCTGGGAGTCTATACTCTGGAGCATGGGGAGGCAAATTAAGGCCTGGGGGCCGGATCCGGCCAATCACCTCAGTCCAGCCCACAGACAGACATAGGGGCATAGGAATTCGTTCTTTCTCCCCCCCCCCAAAAAAAATATACGGTAGTCCAGCCCACCATGGTGGACGGGCCCACAGCTGACTCCTGCTGACCCATATTTTAGGCCATGGGTAGGCAAACTAAGGTCCGGGGGGCGGATCCAGCCCAATCACCTTCTCAATCCAGCCCATGGACGGTCCAGGAATCAGTGTGTTTTTACATGAGTAGAATGTGTGCTTTTATCTAAAATGCATCTCTGGGTTATTTGTGGGGCCTGCCTGGTGTTTTTACATGAGTAGAATGTGTGCTTTTATTTAAAATAATAATAATAGTAATAATAGTAATAATAATAGTAATAATAGTAATAATGATGATGATGATGATAATAATAATAATAATAATAATAATAATAATAATAATAATAATAATAAAAAATACCCCACCCATCTGTGCTGGGCGGCTTCCAACAAAATATTAAAATACCGTAATGAATCAAACATTAAAAGCTTCCCTAAACAGGGCTGCCTTCTCTGGGTTATTTGTGGGGCCTAGGAATTTGTTCTTTTCCCCAAAAAAATATAGTCCGGCCCCCCACAAGGTCTGAGAGACGGTGGATTGGCCCCCAGCTGAAAAAGTTTGCTGAGCCCAGCTCTGGAGTGTCCTTCAGGAAATGGTTCATTGAGCCCCGCAGAGCTTGAAAGAACAAAAACTGATGCTTAATGTACGTTAATCAGAAGCGCTTGCCAGTGGTTACAGTCTCAGACCACCATCAGGGTTCAGGTCTCCACACAAGAGCCTACTCTGCAGGGTTGTTGTGCGGATGAAATGAGGGGGCAAACCATGCACACCACCCTGGGCTCCCTGGAGAAAAGGGGAGGTGGAAATTAAATCGATTAATTAAATTACGAGGGTTTCAATGGCTAGTATAATGGGAATGCTGTCAAGTCCAGTTGCTTGCTCCAGGCACTGCAGTCGTGTGCCAGGGATGCCCACATGGCACTGTAATAAACATAAATCTGCCCTTATTCCCTTATGGGGGACAGAAGAGCCCTTATAGAGTCCTTTGCAGGTTCTCCATCGGTCGGAGAAAATAACAGAGGCCAACCAGAGAATATTGAGAAGCAAAGCAGCTTGTAAGCCTGATCTTTATTGATCTGTTGCAACAGGGTGCTCACTCACCACACGCAGGAGGAGGAGGAGGAACCAGAACCCAGGTGTGTCCGCCCTTATATAGACATTTTAAATTGCCCACCCTGGAGTCCAAGACCACCTCCATATACATCATACCTACATCACAGAAAGGATGGTCTACAACGGAAATCTGAGTGCCTTGTTTACCTCCTGTCTGGCAGATTACCTATTAATGCTCACTTGATTGGATACCCTGGGGAGCCTGGCCAGTCTTGGTACCTTTATGAACCTTTATTATATACATAAGACCTTAATTTATTTCAGCAGAGTTGATTTGCTAATGCCCCATACACCTGGGAATCAAAGGCGATGCTTTGTTGCCTCGGAATGGATGCTGAGGTCCAGCTCTGAGGGCCCTCTGGTGGTTCCCTCACTACAAGAAGCCAAGTTACAGGGCCTTCTCGGTGGTGGCGCCCGCCCTGTGGAACGCCCTCCCACCAGATGTCAAGGAAATAAACCACTATCTGACATTTAGAAGACATCTGAAGGCAGCCCTCTTTAGGGAAGCTTTTAATATTTAATAGACGATTGTATTTTAATATTCTGTTGGAAGCAGCCCAGAGTGGCTGGGGAAACCCAGCCAGATGGGCGGGGTATAAATAATAAATTATTATTACTACTGTATTATTATTATTATTATTATTATTATTATTATTATTATTATTATTATTATTATGGGCTGCTCAGGCTGTGCTCCATCCAGCTGTGGCAGCAGTTTTATTTTGAATGCTGGGCATGGAAGCGAACTACACTTCCCAGAATTCTTGGACGGGCTCCTTTTCCCTGACCTGCTACCTTTCTGCATGCGGGGAGCCCTTTGCGCATGCGCTCTGAGGCCTGAGACGGGGAGGCCGTCGCTTCCCGTCACCATGGCAACGGGGTTCGGGCGCCTGCGCAGAAGGCCGCGCGTGAGGCGGTTGGCCGGGCATCTGCTCGCGCATGCGCCCCGGCTCGCCCTTGGGAGGTTGGGGGGAGGAGGAGGGAGCGCGGCCCTTGGGCCCTCCCCTCGCGCCCTCCGATTGGCTCCCGCCCGCCGGGGGAGGGCGTGGCTGGGCGGCCGGGTCCTCGCCTCCCCATTGGTGACGCCCTCGGCGGCGGGCGGCTCGGGACGCCTCGCGGATTGGTCGGCGCGGACGGCTCTCCGCGGCCGAGGCCCGGATTGGTCGGCGCGCTGCCCAGGAGGCGGGAGCGCGGGTGGGGGGCGCCGCGTCGTGCCTCGGGCGCGAGCCTCTCGCAGCCGCCGCCTGAGGAGAAGAAGCCGAGCCGGGAGGAGACGGGCCGGCCGAGAAGTAAGCGGGGGCGGGCGGCGTGGGAGCAGCCCCGTGGCTCCCTCAGGCCCCGAGAGACCCCGCTCTCCTCCTGAGGGGGCGCCTCCTCGGCTCACAGCCTGCGCTTCTCACCGCCCCGCCAGGTAGGCGCCTCCGCTGCGGATCGCAGGTCTTCTCGGAGGGGAGGGGGAGGGCCGGTCTGGGCGCCGCGATACCTTCCTTAGCCTTGAAGGGAGGCGCAGGCCGACTGGGCCCTCCAGCTGTTTGCGGACTACAACTCCCATCACCCCTGACCACTGGTCCTGCTTGCTAGGGATGATGGGAGTTGTGGTCCCCAAACAGCTGGAGGGCCCAGTTGGCCTGCGCCTGCTTCGCCCCCCAGAGGGTCCTTCCCCCCCCCCCCCCGGGCGCCTCTGCTGCGGATCGCAGGTCTTTCCCGCGAGGTCCGGGAGCGACAGGCCCGGCGGCTTCTCGGAGGAGAGGGAGGAAGGCCAGTGGGCGCTGAGCGGGTCTTCTGGGCGCCACGATACGTTTCTTAGCTTTTGAGGCAGGCATGGGCAAACTCGGCCCTCCAGATGTTCTAGGACTACAACTCCCATCATCCCTAGCTAACAGGACCAGTGGTCAGGGATGGTGGGAATTGTAGTCTCCAAACAGCTGGAGGGCTGGGTTTGCCTATGCCTGCTTTAAAGGGCAACGAGGCTCCCGGGTGCACATGGCTTTGCCCCCCCCCCGAGGGTCCCCCCCTTGTGCGCCTCCGCTGCGGATCTCAGGTCTTTCCCGGGAGCGGCAGGCCCAGTGGCTTCTCGGAGGAGAGGGAGGAAGGCCAGTGGGCGCTGGGTGGGTCTTCTGGGCGCCACAATACGTTTCATAGCCTTTAAGGCAGGCAGAGGCCAACTGGGCCCTCCAGACGTTTGGGGACTACAACTCCCATCGTCCCTAGCTAACAGGACCAGTGGTGATGGGAGTTGTAGTCCCCAAACAGCTGGAAGGCTGGGTTTGCCTATGCCTACTTTAAGGGGCCACAAGGCTCTCAGGTTGTCGCTGGTCCTTCCTATGGTACCCAAGCTAGGTAGATTCCCCCCGCCCCTGCCCACCATAGTTGCATCTTTTGTCTAAGTGGCTTTTGGGGGCAAAAGTGGAAGGGTGCAGATGGCTAGGAAATGGAAGAAGATCGGGCGTTATCTGTGACTCCACATGAGTGCCAAGAATGCCCTGTGGGCAAGCAAGGTCTTCAAGCCATGGAAGAGCTTGTTTCCTGAAGATGGTCCCTGTAACATAGCAGCAGCTTTGCCTGGTTTTGAGGCACTCCAGGCTGGGCTGCAGAGTTCAGGGCCCCGTTGAAGCCCAACGTTGTACAGCATTGAGCCTGGGCTGAATTCCTGGGTTCTTTACCTGGGTGAATCAGCACCAGATGCTGAGGGACAGCACTGTGCCTGCCTGCCTGACTGGTTAGCTTCTGCTGCCTTTGGGGAAAGGCACTTCATCCGGGGACAAAGGGTACCTTGCATGTAAATAGACGAAATGGAGCCCTGGGGCTCTTCTTTTCACTGAAAAGCAGCCCTGGACGACTGCAACCTTGAGTGGATGTGCAGTGTTGAGATAGACTCTTAAACGAAGGTTGCAGTTGCCAAAACAGAATGTCTTGTTGCCATTTTTGGGCAAGATGGCTCTAAAGTCTTCTTTTTCTTGGACTGACTGAGATTGATTGCCAGCTATACACATGGCTAGTGCAGATGACAACCGTGAGCTAGGTTAACAACTGAGAACTTAAAGAAAATTGACTTGATCCAGGAACAGTCTTCATATATATTGGCCTATTCCTACCTCTTTTTCTTGATGGTAACACAGACCATTCATAGCATAAGAATATTCTTCACAGCTGTGAGCAGGGCAGTGGGGTGGGATAAGTGAAGACAAGCTACAGTAATTAGCTATAACATTGTTCACTGCTCCTGCTCAGGCTGCACAGAAACATTCTCATTGTGCAGATAAAGTATAATGGATAGAATTCTACAGGATGAAGTATTAGTGTGTGAGGTCAAGATCCAAGGATCCCCAGGCATGCACCTCCAGATGGTGGGGTGCCATCCTGGCACCCAGGCATCTTCACTTGGTCACAAGTGGCTGGCAGCCAGGTGCAAAATGTGCCTGGCTAATTTTGAACACTGATTGTGATGCTGCATTTGTGAATCTCATGAATTGGAGGGAGTTTGTGTTGGATGACCTTTGAGATCCTGTCAACCTTTATATGTCTATGGTGCCTTGAAGCGTAAGGCACCTAAGGGACTACAGGGAGGCCAGAAGCAAGAGGGCTGAGGAAAAGGTGCAGACTAGGCAGTAGAGCAGAGGACCTTCCTTGGAAAAGGTAGGTGGGCAACAAAGCTTGAAGGGGGGCAGGAGGGCTCTCTAAAGAAACACCAGGGTCAAGGGTCACCTGTATAAGGTAAGGGAGGAAAAGAGGCAGTTTCCTGAAGAACAGGAACCTTAACATGGAATATTGGAGGGAGAAAAGGAGAAAAAAGCACTGGGATACCCCATCACACAGGGCACAGGTCCTCCATCTTCCTTGCACACTAGGGTCTCCGGAAGTTGTGGGGCTCCATTCCCTTTACCCTTCAACTGAGGCCATGATGGCTACGGCTGGTGGGAGTTGGAATTCAACAGCCTCTGGAAGACCACAGTTTGCCCATCCCTGGCCTACAGGAAGGTGGGACTGTGGGAAGTGGGAGGCAGCTGAGGTATATAAGATTCGTGATTTGTGGGAGTCCAGAGAGCCAAGAGGAGATGAGTCTCCTACAACTCAAATCTCACTGTTGGCATCCAGACCCTTTCTGTTGTAGTTTCTGCTGATGCTTCCGTGTTGTGACCTAAGAGCCCATTGATAATAGTATCCGGTTAACTATGTGCAGGGGTCAGTACATCCACCTGCAGCAGAGGGGGTCCCTTCCTCCTCCAGCAAGCCCACACTGCCCTACTCCTCATCCATGTGCTGATCATGCTCCAGCCACGTTCAGCACCTCCCTCCCAGGTGCTCCTTGAGTTAGTACCCACAGCCCTTCTCCAGATGCAGCTTAAGACCAGGCAGATGAACTTCCATCCTGTTCCTGAGCTGGTTGTCTTGAATGATGGAGGATGAGACTTTGCTGAATCTGAGCCTGGAATATGTGTCTAAGTGGGTTTCTGTGATTTCACATGGATGACTACCCTGAGCATTCTAAGATGATCTGGTCAGATTGTGTAACTCTTCTCAGATGTGGATTTCTAGTACTGCAAGTGGTATAAATTGACATTGCTGCTTTGTGCAAATGGTTCACCATAGGCAGCAGCGATGTGGAAGGAATTTCTTTTCCATTGCTTTGTTTTCTGTGGAAAACTTTTCATTTAATCATTTAATCATTAGGAGCAATGGTATTTGGCAAGTGTGGCGGTTTCAAAGTAAAATAAACATGTTAAACCAGATCATGCTCGGGGCACCGAAAAATTGCCCTAATTGGCACAGAGAAACTTTTTTCCTGAAATCCCACATCTCCGGGAAGGAGGAAGCCCAAATGCCATGTGGACTCAATGTCCACAATTTGCCCAGAAGGCAGGACTTTCACTCAACATGATGCAATGGCCAAGCCTCAGTGGGTTTGCCTGGCCTTTCTGCTAAACAATAAATACCGGTAGGTTTTTTCAAGAGAACAAGTTCAATGGACCATGTAGAAAAACAACAGCATCTGTTCATTCCTGATTATTGTTGTTGATATTTATTAATGTTGTAAGTAAGTGTTCATAGGATGGAATGGCAGCCCTTGTAATTGTATTTTAATTGCATACACATGTTTTTGCTTTAAAGTCTAAACCTTTTCCTTAGTCCACTTCTGTTGTTTCCATCTTTTATTTTGTCTTCCCCTTTTTTCACAAACAGTTGGAGTATAATTTCAAAATATACATATACATATTCAAAACAAGTATGTAAAAGGGGACTAAATATTTTGTTTAATGCACCATAGAAACCCATTTTGACTTGAAAGCCGCTGGGAGTTTTTTGAATCCCAACAATCTCATTGTAAAAATAAAAGACCAACCTACAGCTCACACGGTCTACATACTTTCCCATGCAGTGTTTACAGGTACATTTCATTGAATTCATAATGCCCTGACAGGGGAGCATATTTTGTTTGTGTGGCGTTTTGATTTGGGAGTCTGACACCACGACTGTTGTACTTGACACTATTAATAGTCTTGCTGCTGAGGTGCATAAAAAGAAATCCCAATTGGCCCAAATGCTCTTAAAAAAGGCACCAGGCAAGGTTTATCTGCATGGTTAGTTGATCTTTCCACCTCCCTCAGTGCAAGGAAATGTGTGGGGAGATCTGCCAGCCCCCTGTTTTTTTTTAAGGACAGGTGGTATTTGGAGTTTGAAATTTATTCCAGATTTCAGTGTTGCTGCCTTTGAGTGTAAGTGTTAGTGGACTGAGTTCTGTTTTGTTGATTATAATTGTAACATTCTCTTTTGAAATGTTTGAGATATATATATTTTTGGGTTACCTTTGCTGTGCTAAATGTGCATTCTGCACTTGTCCTCCTTCGTACTGTTTTATTTTGAAATCTTTAAGATTATATTTTAGTTTTCTGTTAGTTGTGTTGTTTATATATGCCTTTTTGTGTAATATTTTATTCTGGGTTGTTTGATTTTTTAATGTAAGTTGTAAACGGCTTTGAGATTAAGTTTCTTTAAAATATAAAGCGGTGTGGAGATGAAATGAATAATAGTAATTGTACACTGCTTTGTGTTGGTGTATGGAGAAGGACAGCAATGTAAAATAAATAAAAAGAAATAGGTTGGCTTCTTCAGCTCTGTCCAAAGTGAAGTTCATAATGTGTTTACCAAGTTAGTAGCTCTGCAGGTCAATTGTAGGCATTAAAATGCTGCTTTGACCGGCTGAGCTGCCTTCCCTCGTGACTGCACTTGCTCCGCTCTGGTCATAGGGCTCACTCTTTAGGGTCTGAAGAACTTCTTGATGCTTTCACGTATACAACTTGGGAGGATGGCTTCAGGAAGGGCAAAGGACTGACATTTAGATGTTTGAAATGTCTTTGGCAAAGCCCTACTCAAGTGTAATGGGCAGCATTGTCTTGGCTATACACTCGCCTGGATTGTGAAAGAGTGGGAATGAATAGTGCATTTCATCATGCTGAAAGGTTAAGGGTACGTCATCCTAAGGCTGTGTGCCTCCTAGAATTAGCTTAAAGGCAACTCATAGGGGGGAAGTTTAAGCTCTTGTGTGATGTTGAGAAAATCTTTGATCACATTTAAGGCCCTGCATCAAGCTGGAAAAACATCCTGAACTTCTTAGGAGCCAGTCTCAGAGATTGGTGTCTTGGTACTAAGGCAGTTTCTTCTCGCCTTAATTCTTGTATTGCTGGTTCTGTCTCCCAAAGAAAACACTTGAGAAGGAAAAGAATATGGAAGCAGTGGTAATATGAAGTTGTGAGCAAACTGCTGTGAAATGCTAGATCATAAAGGTTAGAGTAGGTTTAATGCAGATTCCATAAGTATATAAAACAACGTACAGAAAATGGAATAGGAACTCGTTACTTACGTTCACATTGTGGCTAACTACTCTCCCAAGCCTCAGACAGGTTGCCCTTCTGAGACCACTCCCCAGACCACCCATAAGAACATAAGAAGAGCCCCTTTTGATCAGACCAGATGCTGACAAGGTGGGATGGTCAGTGTTGAGAATCACTTGAGGAAGGAAGGGTTGGGTGGAGAGACTGTATGTGAGGTTCTGTTGATGAACACTCCACACTTCCTGAGCCTTCTGATATTTGGGAAGCTAAGGAGACAAGGTGGAAAAGGAGTTTTTTTAAAATTAATTTTATCTGTAAAACTTATTTTCTGTGTTATAACCAGAGAGAAGCACTCAAAATGGCTCACAAGACCAAAACAACCCAATAACCACAATCTAAAACACCTGAATGATACCAGATGCCAGGGTTGCTCCTCAAAGGCCCTCCTGACAGGCTCTTTTTCAGGGAGATGGAGCTCTGTAGAGCTCAGGGGTCTCTCTTGCTCCCTATCCCCATCCTCGCTGCCCTTGCAGGCTTGAATGTCTTGATGCAAAGGCTGGGCAGAGGGAGGAAGGAAAGTGGTTGTGTGCTAGGTAAGGGTGTGTGGAGAGTTATGGGCTGGTAGAGTTCACACACGAATTGAAAACAAGCAGCCAGATCTTCTGGTATGTGCTGCTTTTTTCCATAGACCCAGGAATTGGGGGGGGGGTGTGCCCAGAGGATTTGGCGCTCTCTGTTTGCGGCTGTCTCCATCTGTTCTGCTGCAGAACTGGGGTGAGATAAACAGAGTTTTCCTTTCAGAGCTAATGTTCTCTCAGCATACAGCTCTGTTATTCATAAACAGCAACTGCCTGCATTGCTACATGGGGGTTTTCTTTTACTGAAGAGGGGAGAGGAGGAGGAGAAAAGCTGTGGCCGAAAATGCAATGGCGACATGGTCTTGCATTAGAAGAAGGCAGGTGCAGTTTGTCAAGTGCTGTTCAATGGAGGCTGTGCAATGGAAGAAGCAGCTGTGCTGTAGGGAGCATATTGTGCATGGTGCCTGCAAAACCAGAAAAGCTTCCAGTCAGCTTATTTAAAAGTTTGCTTTTGAGCAGGCTTGAACTGCGTCATGTGATCTCTTATTCTTCATCCTCCACTTAAATTTTAAAAAGTCACTTCCAGTATTGCATTGTAATAAGTTTCAGAGCTGGAGGCAATTCGGATCAATTATATTTTTTAGAAAATATGACCCTTTCCCTCTTGTTGACTTGTGCCTTGGGGTTGTTCCCTAGTCCTTCCCAACAAACTTGGTTTAAGTGGATCTGTGCTCTCCACGGTCCTACTTCTCAATAGCAGCCCATGCTTTCCGCCAGCAGAACATGCATGCCATGTCACTGATCCTGCTGTTTCGCTCTACCTGCGGCTTATTCTGCAGTCGCTTCTTGCCTTGATTCTGCTGTCTTCTGCCTTGCTCCCTCCTGCATTAAAACCACCTAGTTGCTTTCCTTGAGAATGACCGTCTCCTGAAAAGAAAAGTTGTTCTGGCCTGCCGTTTAAGGCAACCAAAAGCCTTTTTTTCCCCTTTTTTTTTTGCAAACTGCAAGGCAAGGAAAAGCTACACAGACTAAGTCAAATGATTGCTGTGGGCAAAACTTGAGAGATTGAAATGAATATTGCTCTTAGGAAAAGGAAGTGTTGTGCTCCAAAAGGCAGCTCTGACTTGATCAGCTTTTTGTTGTCCTGTATTTACTCGAATGTCACTTTTGGGGGGCCAAATTACGTCACCAAAATTAGGGTGCGCATTAGATTTGATGGGGCATTTACATTTGCCAGCAAATACTTTATTGGTTTCAAGTTTTTGAAAATTGAGGTGCGCAGTAGATTCACGTGAATACAGTAAATCTTCATCAGGCTGTATGAGGAATTATTGGACTAGTCTCTTACCCAGGAGAGAGTTAAGTCTTTGGTGTAATAACAGACTTGGGGTGGGGAACTTGTAACTGTTGGATTTCCTGCATCTTCTTTTTGAATTACTTCAGCATTATGCACAGCCTCAGGTAGAGAATATAATCTCACTCAGGTGTTATTTTGCCCTGTGGAACGCCCTCCCTTACAGGGAACCAGGCAGAGGGCCTTCTCTGTAGTGGCGCCCGCCCTGTGGAACTCCCTCCCAGCAGATGTCAAGGCAATAAACAACTACTATACTTTTAAAAGACAACTGAAGGCGGCCCTGTTTAGGGAAGTTTTTAAATGTCTGATGCTGTATTGTTTTTAATATTCAGTTGGAAGCTGCCCAGAATGGCTGGGGAAACCCAGCCAGATGGGAGGGATATAAATATATTATTATTATTATTATTATTATTATTATTATTATTATTATTGCCATAGAAGTTCATGCCACTGACCAAAATGACAGAAAGGCCTCCTTGGACCCAGCTAGGACAAGTACCGGTAACTATCCATTGTCAAGAAGATACATTGGAGTTAGGATAGCCAGTTTCCAGATATGTTGGACTTCAGTCCCCGTTAGTCCCACTTCTGCACGGCCAGTGGTCAGGGGTCCTGGGAGTTGTAGTCCAAAGCATCTGGTGGTTGCCATGTTGGATACCCTGGATTATTGTGTGGCCTTATTTGAGATCTCAGTTCCATAATGAGAGAATCTCTCTTGCTAAGCACACCCACATTGATCCCTTTGGTTCAGACTTGGCTATCTCTGGAAGAGTTGGTAGCTGCCCATGTGAATTCTGTTGTGCTGAAAGAGTAAGCCATGATATATTTCCATGCAGCTCTACGGCACGCTTGTTGCAGGACTGAAACAATGCCATTGCCTGAAAAGAAATGAAAAGCAGTGAAGTTAGGATGTCTTGCCCCAGCTCTGTACAGTATATGAAAATGTGGCACAAGTGTTCTTAGTTTGTTTTTGTTCTTGTTTTATTATATATGTTGTGTTCTCATTCTGAATTTTTATGCTGTGAATTGCCCCAGGATCCCGGGATGAAGGGTGGTGTGCAGATTTAATAAAAATGAAAATGGGTGGCCAGAGCTGTGGGGAGATAGTGAGGATTGGGGTGAGTTGTAAAGGGTGGGGAGTTGGCCAGGGGGAGTGGCTGTCTTGCCTAGTGGAGCAAGCAGGGGCAGAGTCCCTGTTGCTCTACCTTCTGTTCGTGGGTTTGTTCAGGGAAGGTCTCCAGAGCAACAGCATATGCAGATGTAACCTAAAAGTAGAATCTCACGTTCTGTCCGCCGTGAATTGTAATTGGACTAGGAGAGGTTTGCCCTTGTGGGAAGAAAATTATACCGTAGTAGTTTTGCAAAACTGAGTCGTAGTGGTGTCAGCTAATGTGCTGCTCACATCCTACAGGTTGTGTAGGAGAATAGATGGCAGTTGTGTACTCGGAGCAGGGGTTACACTATAGAATTTATCTCTTAAAGAGTTTAGTCGTGCCGTAGCTAAATGTTCTGTAAGCTCAGAAGGTGTAATTAAGATTCCACAGCCTACACAACAGGCTCAAAATCGTGCACAAAAAGTGAGCTCGGTGGGGAAACCCAGCCAGAAGGGCGGGGTATTATTATTATTATTATTATTATTATTATTATTATTTATTTTCTCCCTTCTGCTTTGTCCTAGAGAAGGTGAGCAGGAGCCATAGTTACATGCTAAGTGCAAGTTTAGTGCTAAATGTCCAGCATAGTACAGTGGTACCTTGGTTCTCGAACTTCATCCGTTCCAGGAGTCCATTCGACTCCCGAAACCATTAAAAAACCAAGGTGTGGCTTCCGATTGGCTCCAGGAACTTCCTGCACTCAAGCGGAAGCCTCACCGGAAATCTGGCTTCCAAAAAACGTTTGCAAACCGCAACACTTCCGGGTTTGCGATGTTTGGGAGCTGATTTGTTCTGCCATTCAGGAACCAAGGTTCCGCGGTACATGTGTCTGGATTGGTTAACTTTGAGTTACAGCACAGAGGCACTCCTGAGGGTGTGAAAATTTCTGTCTGTCAGCCCACTTGAACTCCAGATTTGAATCCCTGTAATTTTTCTCTCTGGCGAAATAATAAAGTTTGTCAAAATAATGTGATGTCTCTCTGTGTGTGTCTCTCCAAATCTAAATTTGCAAAGTCGCATCAGAATCGTGCTGTGTGTCCCCCCCCCCCGCCTGCCCCCCGACTGATGGATAAAAAACTTTTGTGCAGTGTAAAATACCTCCTATTTTGGTTACTTTGTGGACTAAGGCAGTGTGATCTGTCCTTCACTGGGGCCACAGACTGACACTTCCTCTCCTGTGCTCTGCAGCCCTCCCTCAAAATCTGCTCTGGAGGGTTGGGGGACCCTCCAGGGTATATTTTGGGGGGACACATGGGGAAGAAATAGAATTCCCAATTGTGACAGCAGATCTAAGCACGCAGAGAAATGGGTACAATTCCTAGGTATCTGTTGTATCCTGTTCAATTTCCTATGTTTTTGGTAGGCAGCAAAATAATTTAAAATGGTAAAATGAGTAAAACATTGTAAAACAGTGAAATCTCAGCAGGCATTGCTCTGTTCTCATGTAATTCCATTATAAAAATGTACAAATGTAGGAGCTTTGCCTTGTTTTCCAGAGCTGTGTGGCTGCTGTACTATGAAAAGTAGAAAGCAGAGTTATTTTGATACTTGGCTGATATGGCCGAAGGGGGAATCTTAGGGATAAGTCCACCAGATAAAGCCTTGGAAAACATATATTTTGGGAAATATTGAAATATCTTTTCCTATTAGAGCTAAACTCAGTTTAGTTTAAGAATATAAAATGCAGTAAAGTAATACTGTATGGTACATACGTATATGGAATTAAAAAGTGTAAGTGGCTCACTTTCGTTCAAACAACAATTACAAATGTACTCATTAATTATCTTTCATTTCCAATACCAGAAAAGGAAGTTTATTGCAGTGGGCAAAAATCGATCCATCTGTAAAAGTCAGGGTATATTAAATGTTATAGGCAGTGTGCCATCTATAATCACCACCTTCAAGAAGCAACACAAGAACCTGCAACATTGGTTTAGCTGAGGTGGCAATGGGATGCATGGACACTTTCCGCTCTTGTGTGGTGGAAGGAGCCTTAGGTCTGCATCCAGCCTGTGAGATCAGTGCATCAAGGAGTGTCAGGAATCTGGATATTGTTGAGCTCAACATTGGCATGGATTCAAAAGGTGCTTGTGTGGGTAGAATATGTTTCCTTTTGTGCCAGAGGCATCACTCTCCTTCAGTGTTCATCTGCAGCCTCCAGGCCACGTCCCACACCTTTCCTGGGGATCCTCCTAATCCTTGGGAGAGGTTTTTGCCAAGGACACAGGTGACTGCAGTGAGGAAGAGGAGATGGCAAAGCCTTATTAATGTTTTGAACTCTGCACAATGCTCTTTTCGACTCTTATCACATTAGACAATATATCCATGAAAATACTACCATCTCAGGCTTTATCCTAATTGGTTTCTGAACCATCAGCTGTCTCTGTTTTTGTCCTTCTGATTACCCCACCCTGCATGGCCTTAGGACCAGCGGTGGAGAACCTCATGCCTGCAGGCCAGACCTGGCCCAGCAGATCTCCCCATTTGGCTCACCAAGTCATCTCTCCAGGAAGCCACACCTGCCTGCCCTACACTTGACACTAGACCTGACATCAAATGTGGGCAGGTAAGGGCAGGGCTTCAAAGGAAAATCAAGAGCTTCAAGTGAGCTCCTGGTTGTTTCCCTTCTGGAGCAAAGCATGATCCCACCCAGCCACCTCTCAGCTCATGCCTTGCTCCAGGAAAGGGACATGGTTTCGTTTAATCATGGAAGCCTCTTTTCCCTCCCAGTGCTACGCTTTGCAGACTTGGTTGTTGGGTCTTCAAAGCGCAGCACAGGGCTTTCCAACAACCTCCATGGTTCTCCTTCAAACCTGCACTTTGAAATCCTGACAACTGAGGCTTCTAAGTTCAGTATCTCCTGATGTCACTGTGATATCAGGTGGTTGTCAAACTTGGTACACAAGTTGAGGAGATTAAGATTTGGCCTACTGGCCAAAAGAATTTCTCTTCCTCTGACGTAGGAGAACAAAACGTATGTACAGATTGAAACAACTTTTTCCGGGCTTGGGGTGTGTGTGTGTGTGTGTTTTGCTGTATGTATTTCCAAACATAGTCGTCAGTTTATTTCACATGCTGTAGAAGGCCAAGGAATCTAATTCAGACAAAGAGTTTAAGTGTATATAGAATTGTAATTGCCCAGTATTGTAGATTGCATTCAAATAGCTAAGGATTTTGGGTTAGTATGGGCAACTAAAATAAATAAATAAGAAAGACAGACAGACTGCAGATATATATATATATATAGAGAGAGAGAGAGAGATTTTTACTTACCTGGGAGGAATTCCTGTTGAACTTAATGATGCTTACATTGCTATCGTATATCACAGGCTAAAACTGTGTTAGAGGCTGATGACCTAGTCCCTGAGTTCTTACTCAAAAGGAGCTCACACCTGCCGCTAAGAGTCTCAGACACAAACCAGTGGCAAATGTGACCAGGCAGCTGTTTCCGCCTACACCTGGCCAGGAATCTGGCCAGCTGGTTTTTTTATTTTTGCACATCAAATGTTGGACAACTGCCATCTCAGATTTCAAAGATAATGCATGTTGTAATACATTGTGTCCTTGGAAGGTGGGCTTGCGTAGGGCTTAGAGGCAAATGGTGCTCCATGTTCCTGACCATCCGATCATCACGTTCCCGTTGAGAAAGTATTGCAAAATAGGCCGTTACCTACAGCTGATGAGCTCCAAGAAGAGCGAAACCTGTTAAAATAGGTCCTGTAGTATTGGCCAAGAGAGCAGCTCCTTGGTGTGGCACCCTTGCCCCAGTAAACATGCTCTGGTTATCTCTCACTTGCACTACTGCAATGCGCTCTACGTGGGGCTGCCTTTGAAGGTGACCCGGAAACTACAACTAATCCAGAATGCGGCAGCTAGACTGGGGACTGGGAGCGGCCACCGAGACCATATAACACCGGTCCTGAAAGACCTACACTGGCTCCCAGGACGTTTCCGAGCACAATTCAAAGTGTTGGTGCTGACCTTTAAAGCCCTAAACGGCCTCTGCCCAGTATACCTGAAGGAGCGTCTCCACCTCCATCGTTCTGCCCGGACACTGAGGTCCAGCTCCGAGGGCCTTCTGGCATTTCCCTAGCTGCGAGAAGCAAAGTTACAGGGAACCAGGCCGAGGGCCTTCTTGGTGGTGGCACCTGCCCTGTGGAACGCCCTCCCATCAGATGTCAAAGAGAAAAATAACTACCAAACTTTTTGAAGACATCTAAAGGCAGCCCTGTTTAGGGAAGCTTTTAATGTTTAATAGGTTATTGTATTTTAGTGTTTTGTTGGAAGCCGCCCAGAGTGGCTGGAGAAGCCCAGCCAGATGGGCGGGGTATAAATAATAAATTATTATAATTATTATTAAACTATGATGCCTCCCTGGGATCACCAGTAAGGCTACCCAGGCATGTGACTTTTAAACTTTTAAAATAATTTTAGCTAATCCTGCCTTCCAAGGCAGAAGTCATAGGGCACGCTTCTGTCAGCCCTTTCCCCTTACCACTACTTCTATCTACCTTACATTTCCATTTTGACATGCAGCTTCCTTTTCCCCATCTGATTTCTTACTTCAGAAAAATAACGAGGGAAGAATTTGCATTATCTTTTTAAATTTAGCATTCCAAAAACTCTTGGCACATGTGAGAATGCATTTAGGCTACTGCTACTACTGTTTAGAATACCAGGACTTCTGTGAAAGGCAACTGGACAGAAAAGACAAGGCTAGTTCTTCTTTGCCATATCTAAGGAGCATCGCTCCACTGATCCTGCTAATAGTCGTCTTTCAGAGAACTGACTGAGCAGCGAAATCAGTGGGAGAGGGAAAGCAGGCCATATGTTCATGGCCAAACAGGTTTTTTTTGTTTTTTTTTTTTTTTGCATTCCTTCCATGAAAATAGGAATTCCATTCCTGGGCTTCATGTGATAAAGTTGTCCCGAATGGAAAGAAAAGGTTCATCCAAGGCATTGGGAGAGGAGCTGCACACCTGCTCCCATTGAAACCTTCTGCACTTTCAATGTAGGCCTTGCAAACAAATGCAAAAATGCTGTCGTCCCAGTAGCTTTTCTGGTGGCTGTCGTGGAGGACTAACATAGCATAAGCAAGGGAAGCATCAGTATTACTCAGACACAATGCTGGAGAAGGAGCCACAATGGAGAGCTGCCTGTTTCTAAGTCAATGCTGTTTGCAAAACGGAGGTGACAGAAGTTTTTATTGTCAATTTTATTTCCTAAAGCAAAAGCAACCATCTCACTCCGGTCAGCCTGTTTTGCAAAATAAAGTTGCCCTCTTCTTTCCCACTTATACCTGGGTCTGTATTTAAAACAAAATCGCAGGAGGAGGTTTCTTTATCTTGCTAGCATTCCCCCCCCCCCCCCCCCCGCTCTGCATACATCCCAGATCTCAGACTACCAAAGTAATTGGCGTAGTTCACTTTGCCTAGTGGTTTCTGTTCGCTGTTTCCTGTGTGACTTTCTAGATCAGATTAATACGGAAACTTCACGAAGCCCCTGCAGGCTGGCTTAGCTGGAGAAGCCAATGGGGCTGAACCTCTCACTTTGTGTCTTTAGGATGATTGAGGAGAGCGGGAAGAGGAGGAGAACGATGGCAGAGAAGAGGCAGCTGTTTATGGAAATGAGTAAGTGGAACTCTGCTGTAGCTGACAACTTCACAAAATAACATTCTGCAGTCTTTTGAAAGCATGTTAAAATGAACCATGGAAAGAGAAGAGAAGTCGCTGGATATTTTAAAGTTTGTAAAATGTTTATTTGAAATTGTAAAACAGAATATTTAATAACATGGGGTTTTTATTTTAATAATAATTCTTAACTAAATTGGTTCCACTTGAGAGTTTTGGGGTGTCACATTTCAAAGACCAGGGGTGTTTGTGAAGCTTATACGTTTAAACGTTTCAGTCTTCAAATAACATCTAGTGGATACCTCATCTCATATCCCATGACACCCTAAAGAAGCATCGGTTGAATTCTGGGGACGAGGGTCTACCTTAGCTCTCAGCTTTTGGGAATCCAGCTCCCTGTTCCATGCTTGATCCTCAGTTTCCATCCCTGACCATTTTCCTTGAGATACTTGGGGAAATGCCATCTAGGAGGAGGCTGCTGATATTGCCAAGGGCAGATGCAAAAATGAGAAGAGAGAGAGAGAGAGAGAGAGAGAGAGAGAGAGAGAGAGAGGCAAGGCTCTGAGGCTGTTTGCCAACATGTCATGGGGCCTTAAAGGACAGGAATCCTTTATTGCTCAAATAGCGATAGATTATTTTTAAAGCATTATTAGGAGAACAAAAACATTGTTTAATCAACATCCTAAAGGCAATTACAGAAACAGATTAGTTAAATGTTCCTGTGAAAAAGTTTGTTTGTTTTTAAGTGTATGAATTGTTATAACATTTAGCAGGTAAGAACCCCAGAATGCACACCTGGGCAAGACCTTTCTGAGGTCCAGCAAAAACACCACAAATGGTCATCCACTGATTGGAGCTGCGGTGGGTGATTGACATAGGGCATGACATAGTGTTATATATGCTTTATTGATGTTTTCACTGTTGTGCCATTTTAAGTTATTTCATAGGAAACGATTCAGAAAGGAAGTGAAGGAAATTAATAGTTCTGACACAGAATTACCAGCTGTCTTGAAAACTAGACCAAAAGTTCAGTTGGGAAATGGATTCTGTGCCGGGATGTGATCCAAGGCCTCTTCCCACTATAAGACAAGAACTCTCTTGCTTCTAATTCACAGGGGCTCAGAACTTTGACGTCATCAGATTGTCAACGTATCGGACTGCCTGCAAACTGAGATTTGTGCAAAAAAGATGTAATCGTAAGTGAAAAGTTCCACCCTCTGTAGAAACATCTTAGATAAGTGCACATGTAAAGATTTATCTTCGCATAAACTCCTCTGTATTGCACTGACTCAGCTCACAATAAGAACAAATCAACCCAAACCTTGCATTGTTTGGGGGAAAGATAGACAAAATTAAAAGTGGTAATGCCAAGCTGGGAAAGGCTTTCTGTGCCTCCACCTCCTTTGCACAATGTCCTTGTTGTCATGTGCTGGTGTGCTCCTGTTGATCCACGTGAGGCACACAAAGACTAGCTTTTATTTAGAAGATCCCATGACGCGCTTTCTTCTGGCCAGGGGACAATCTGGTGCTTTGAAGTACATGCTTGAAGATCACACACAGAAAACTTGAATGACCAAGTGAAGGGCAGTGTTCAGACGGGAGTAAAGTGTTGTAGCTGTGCATAAACCACAGGGCAATGTGCAAGAGAGGGGTGTGTTGAAGAGGCATGGAGAAGGCCGTGTGACTTAGAAATGATGTTGAGAGGAGGAAACAGCCTGCTGGGAGGAAGCTCTCTCTCTCTCTCTCTGTGTGTGTGTGTGTGTGTGTGTGTGTGTGTGTGTGTGTGTGTAATTGGACTCTCTGGCACTGAGCATGTTCTTGTTAGTTTGGAAATGCCACAGGAAGAGTCTGTTGGGCAGGGTCACGTGGCACAGAGAAGAATGAGGAGGCTTCTTCCAGACAGCCAGTATTTTGTGGGAGAGATGGAGTAGCATCCTGGGAAATTCAGGTTACACAATTAAAGTGGGCTTGGGCTGCCTGAGCAACAAACCCCTGCTCCTCCCAGAAAGTGCAGAATAACAATCGCTCGACACAAAAGAATCAGAACAACTCGCTCAATAGATGGAGGGTGCCGTGTAACCAAATCAGGATGAGTGCTCAATCAACATGTCATCTGGAAGTCACCTAAGCGATAAAAAAAAAGCAGAGAATCGTTCCTAGAGAATGCAAGGGCCATGGCAAGGTCATCATGTGGCATGGCCGTATTTGGGGTAGAAAGTAAAGGGTTGGGGGATCATTAGAGAGTGTCACACTTCAGAGAGAAGTGTTGTGTTTTTTCCTGTCATCCACACCCCCCACCCTTGGGTAGTTGGTCCATCCTCCATCTCCCCCCCCCCCCCACTCCATGCAAGGGGGCAGTCGCTTGCTTGCTTGCTTGCTTGCTTGCTTGCTTGCTTGCAAGCAGAGTTCAGTGGACTAACAGCCCCCCCCCCCCGCCCTCTCCACCCTTCCCTGTTAGAAGAAGGAAAGCCTGGCTGTTCTCAAGGGGCTCCTCTTTGTGCTTCGCCACCAGGGGCTGCTGTATCTGTGGAAACAGCACCATGGGGACACCTGGTAATGGGAAAACAAGCAGTTGTGGCTTAGCTTTAGGTTTACCAAGCAAGGGAACTGCGTTTGGGGAGGCAGGCAGGCAGCAACGCCCAGTTACTGAATCCAGACAAGAAGCTGTATTTGCAGCGTCTGGCCTTGTTTAGTGCGACCAAGAGGGGAGGGGTGCCACTCACCTTACTGGATTTCTGTCCTGTTTCCTAGCCAAAATGTATCCCCCATAGTTGAGGCAATGCATCCTCTGCACGTGGCCACGCTCATGCTGCCTCAGTGCTGGGGCCAAGGAGGCTGGTTGTTGGAGGCTGACTGGGGGTGGTGAGGGGCTGCAGTTTCTCCCCACACCACTTTTTCCTCAGCCAGGCTTTCCCCTCTTCCTTATGTACTGATAAGGCAAGTGCAGGTCTACACCCAACCCTGGACAGCCAGCCACAAAGATTGGCCATGTAAACTGAATTTCAGTCTTGCAATGCCAAGTTAAGATTGTGAATAGAAATGCCTAGATAATCATGGAGCCTCAGCTCTGGCAGAACCCCTGGAGAAAGCTGGCAGAGAGCAGCTTGACTCTGTTGGCTGAAGAGTTAGCAGAATGCACAAAGAATCGTAAGAGTTGAAGGGACCCAAGGGGTCATCTAGTCCAACCCCCTGCAATGCACAAACTGCAACTAAGGAATCCCCAACAGATAGGATAGCCGTCCAGCCAGCCCCCCACATGAGCTGTGCCTGTAGAAGGAAATTCCTGGAAACGTCACTGTGTTTTACAGTAGGGATGCTTCATAAAAACGCAGCCGAACTTGCATCAGTTAGGAGTAAAACTTATCTTTCCCCTTTCCCTTCCAGTTCACCTTGTGGATATCTGGAATATGATAGAAGCCTTCCGAGATAATGGCCTTAACACATTGGATCACAACACGGAGATCAATGTGTCTCGATTAGAAACCATCATTTCCTCCATCTACTACCAGCTGAACAAACGCCTTCCTTCTACTCACCAGATCAGCGTGGAGCAATCCATCAGCCTTCTCCTCAACTTCATGATAGCAGCATATGACAGGTCAGGGGCTTCTCTCTCCTCCAGGCTGCGTTGCTTCCAGGCAGCCGTTGTGTGGGCTGGGGCAGAGCCTGAGGCCTTGGGCACCCCTGGGCTGGAGCAGTCTTTGGCCCTTGACAGAGAATCACACCCGTGTTTCATCCTCAGAGCCCTTCTTTGAGCAAGGGGGTTTATCCCCCTGTGGTGTCTCAGTGTTCCTTCAGGCTGCAGATCCAGACAGATTTGTGAGCTCATGTGCTGTAGTCATCTGCTCTGTCAGCAATTAAAAACGGAGCAAATGTTCCTGCTGCAAAGTGAGCATGAGCCTAGGACATGACCCTGCAGCTGGAAAAGGCCAGGGCCATTTTCACACTCAAGTCACTCTGCAGCACACACACACACACACACACACACACACTTCAAACCCTGTTGCTCAGTTTTGGATTCCGCACATCTGACCAGTTGAAAGGTTATAGAGGGTGATGGGGGTTTTTCCACCTGAATGTGTGGATTCAAAAACTACATTTTTAAAATGGCGCAGTCCAATTCCATGAGGCTAAAAGGAGCCTTCCTCGCAACCTCTCTCCAAAGGAGCCTTAAAACAAGCTGCTGGGGGCACAGAAATTTCTGCAGCGGTTGTTGCAAAAGGCTGGCTCAGGCTAATGTTTCCCCATGGAGTTGCACACCCAAGTTACGCACTCTGTGCCACTGCAGGGGAGAGCATGTTGAACCCAGTTGTGGGTACCAGCCCCACCCTTTCCTAGTCCCTTTGGCCTCTTTCCTTGGGGCTGAATATGAAGGTGAAGCAGCAGTTTCGCGTGTGAATCTCCAGTAGTCAACCTCCATATCCCCAATTTTAGGCCGTAGTGGAGCAATGTGTAAGCCTCTAATCCCAGCCAAGAGCAGGAGAGCCAAAAACTCCTCAAGATAGGCTTTGCTACATTTCACCTGGCTGGCAGCTGTTGAAGTTTTTCTGCTGTGCATGTTGGAACAGTGTGCCCTCTTGGGCAAGAAAGATAGAAAACTTGGCTTTACTGGCGTGGAAGGCTCTGCTGGTGTTTCGGATGGAGCTCTCTGTCTTTCTGCAGCTGCCCTCTCCGATAGAAACTGCTCCTCTTCCTCCTCGGTGGTTGCAGTTGGGAGGCAGAAGACTTTGTAGACCAGAGGAGGACAAGTTGTGCCGTGATGGAAGTCCAATAACGTATCACGGGATCTGTTTTCTTAATATTTTGAGAGTTGCGGGCTGATAGCATCCTTGGGAGTCCTTTTTCCTTTAGAGCCTTCCTGTGTGTACAAAGTAGCCCAGTCAGTGCAGAAGAGGCTTCTCTTACCAGAAGACCTCTTGTTTTGCTCAGGGGGCAAGCATGCTGTCATCCTCGTAGGGTAATGGCGTGTCAATCGGCTGAGGACCTTTATGCATCTTCGTTTTGCTAGGAGTGTTTAAAAAGCATGTCCCTTTCCTTTATGGCAATAGAATCACGTTTGACAGCATGGATGCAGGCAAAAACATCTCAGCACATCTCATTATTCCGATAACCTTTGTTGGGCACAGCTAACGGAAGCCCCTCTCTCTCTCTCTCTCTCTCTCTCTCTCCCTCCCTCCCTCCCTCTCCCCCCCCCCCCACACACATTGCATAAGATGTTCCACCCCATGACCAGCCAGGAAAATGTGGGGCAATTTTCTTTCTTGCACACTTTCTGAATGTTGCTCTTGTGTTGTCCTGCTGAATAATTTGTGTCTGTGCATGAATGGATCATAGACTTGTTCCTGTCACAACGAGCAACGTCCGGGTTGCAAGCTGCCTTGAGCATGGTTTTAGCTTTGGAAAGGCAGCATAAAAATAAAATGATTGATTGATTGATTGATTGATTGATTGAACTGCAGTTTTTTTTTGTTTTTTTTTTTACAGTGAGGGCCACGGAAAGTTGACGGTGTTTTCCATAAAAGCCATGTTGGCAACCATGTGCGGTGGGAAGATTCTGGACAAGTTGAGATGTGAGTATTTTAAGGAGATAATTTGGGGTAGGTGGAAGGATACTGCATAATACTGTCCTTAAAAGAAAAGAAAAAATGGCCACCCATCAGCTGCAGAAGCTATCCTTTGCTTTGTGTTCTTCTGCTTACCTGTTCAGTAGCAAGAACGCAGGAAGAGTCTACTGAATCAAGTTCCTGGATCAGACCCTTGTCCACAAGTATCACTGGAGCTATGTGAGAACGAGAAAAACTTTTTTCTGAAGACTTGAGGCTCAGCTGAGAGTAGCAATGTGGGGCAGGGGAGAGTGCCTGTCATTTCTCCCCTTGGTCTTGCCTGCTGGAAGGCCTGGTGCTGACTGGGAACACTTTTGGGGGTTTCCCTGGTGAATGGGAGTCAGCTGTTCTCCTGCTCTGGGCAGGCCTCTCTTCTGCTGCCTTGGCCGCCTCAACCCTTCACTTTCCCCAGTTCCAGCCCACCAGAGTTTCTCTCGCTGTCGTCTTCCAGTGGACGCCCTCCTGAGCCTCCTTCGCCCGGGAACTTGGCCCTGCTTTCTCCCTGAGTGTCCTTTTGCAAATAACTGACTCTGCCTGCTCAGTTTGCGGCACACCTGCTGGAGATCAGTACTTGACTGGGTTCCTAACACCTTTCTGTCCTTGGGTGTGTATAAATAACTTCTTCCTGGCTGTGGACTAGGAGTTCCAGTAGGCACTGCAGGCATCATTTTTTATCCTGGGCTTTCTGTTCCCCCCACCCCACTTTAAAATAAAATTAAAATACAATGCAATAGGTAAAGGGATAAAGGGGCCCCTGACCATTAGGTCCAGTTGCGGCCAACTCTGGGGTTGCGGCGCTCATCTCGCTTTATTGGCCGAGGGAGCCGGCGTACAGCTTTTGGGTCATGTGGCCAGCATGACTAAGCCCCTTCTGGCGAACCAGAGCAGCGCACGGAAACACCGTTTACCTTCCCGCCGGAGCGGTACCTACTTATCTACTTGCACTTTGACGTGCTTTCGAACTGCTAGGTTGGCAGGAGCTGGAACCGAGCAATGGGAGCTCACCCCGTCGCAGGGATTTGAACCGCTGACCTTCTGATTGGCAAGCCCTAGGCTCTGTGGTTTAACCCACAGCGCCAGCCGCATCCAGCAATACTGTGGTGCTAATTTTCTCTCCAAGAATAAAATTCCCATGCAGGGTCAGCCTGAAACGTTTTGATGCCTGGGGTTTAAAATCAGGCTGATCTTCCCTCTCCTCTTTTCCTAGCATTGAAAATAATTTCACATTAGATAACTGCTGACTCAGCTGCCCTTCAGCAGCACTCCTCGCGCTGCCTGACGGTCAGGCTGGATGCCTCTCCTTGAACCCCTCCTTGGGCTTTTCTGGCACCCCGTGAGCTCACGCTGCCCCTCCAGACTGAAGCTTCTGTTTCAATGCTTCTTGAGATCAGAGGCGGCCAGGGAAGAAGGCTGACAGGATCAGGCGGTGGCCATGGGCTGTCCATCTGAAGTACTGGTCAAAAGGAGCGTTGTTTCTTCTCTGGCTGGGTGTGCTCTTGATCTTCTATTTCCACTATGTCACCCACAATTTGTCTCCTTAACCAGCAGACATCCTGGCTTCTCTTTGCCCTGATCAACTTTCTTCACTCTCTTAAAGTCCTTCTGATTGTAGAACCTACAGGTTCCTGGCCTGCTGCTTCTTAATTTCATGAAATGTATACACCACTTGAGAGTCAAAAACCTCAAAGGGGTTTACAAAATTATAAAGCCATAAAATAAGGAAAAAATTACAATACAGTGGTACCTCGGGTTACGAACAGCCTAGTTAACTAACTTTTTGGATTACGAACACTGTTTTATTTATTTTATAGTACAGTACATTGATTATTGCTTTCATTATGGGTCAATTGTCTTGTTAGATAGTAAAATTCATGTTAAATTGCTGATTTAGGGGTTGTTTTTAAAAGTCTGGAACAATTAATCCATTTTGTATTACTTTCTATGGGAAAGTGTGCCTTGGTTTAAGAACGCTTTGGTTTAAGAACGGGCTTCCGGAATGGATTAAGTTCATAAACCAAGGTACCACTGTACATTCAAACATATAAGAAGTTAGTAGATTAAAATTCACACCGGCATTTCTAAGCATCTGGGTAGGTTTGTCTAAAGACGAACGTTTTGGCAGTTAGCGTGCAGAAAGTCCTTTTTCTTCATCCTCCTCCTTCATAGAAGAAGTGTTGGAATTGGCTTGTCTTTCTTCTCCCCTCCATCACCAGCAGATGCTTCACCATCGTCACCTTGATCCTTCCGCATGTGGAGCTCCTTTTCTCAAAGCTTTGTGCGCTGTACTTTCAGGACTATTTGGCGTTCTGATTTCCTCTTAACTTCATTCTAGATACAGGCAAATAGTTCTTCCATTCTCCACTCAAGCACTGCTGTCTTAGGTTGGCTTGCTTTAAACCTTTAAAAGATTCATGGTTAATTCCTTTCTGCCACTCCTCCGGGAGTACTTGACAGAGTGCAGCAAAGGGTTAAGAATGCAAGTTCCTTTTTTAAAAGAAGTTTAGAAATCTTGCTAAAGGTGTTATCCCCTCCTCCAAGAATAAATTGGCCTGACATGTTTAGAGGGAAATTCTCTGTGCACAGAAGACAAAAAGTCACTTGGTTTTTTTTTGGGGGGGGTGATAAAAAGGCATAGACGAAGAACATAAGAAGAGTTTGCTGGATCAGACCAATGGCCCCTCTAGTCCAGCCTACTGTTCTCCCAGGGGCCAGCCAGATTCCTGTGGAAAACCCACATGCAAGACCTGAACACAAGAGCACTTTTCCCTCTGTGGTTTGCATGCCTGTTTCTGGCTGTTCATGACCAAGAGTCATTGACAGCCTCTTTAAAGTTGTGTGGTGCAAACATTCCCTCCCCCCCCCCCCCCGAAATAATTTAAAAGTAAATGTAATTGTTGTGTCCTTTCCACAAGGGCAGCGTTTACAGTTAATCCGAATTTGATTTGCGTTTTTTTAGATATCTTCTCTCAGATGTCGGATTCCAACGGCCTGATGATATTTTCCAAGTTTGACCAGTTTCTGAGAGAGGTTCTCAAACTTCCCACAGCTGTGTTCGAAGGGCCTTCCTTTGGGTACACGGAAAACTCTGTGCGGACGTGTTTCTCCCAGCAGGTAAAGTTTGGGAAAGGGGAAGGTTTGGAGGAGATCCTGTGTTAAAGGCTTTCTGTGCTGCTGTTGTTTCTTCCAAAGGAGCCGCCAAGCTGGAGTCCAGTAGAAGAGGCAATACAGCTGCAGTTCCCCTGGGAACTCCGCCTGGTTCTGGGATCTGGCTCAGTTTAAGTTACCTGATTAAATCAACATGGAGCACGAAGTACCGTATTTTTCGCTCTATAGGACACACTTTTTCCCCTCCAAAAATTAAGGGGAAATGTGTGTGCGTCCTATAGAGCGAATGCAGGCTGCGCGGCTAAGCCCAAAGCCAGAACAGGGAGATGGAGCGCTGCGCAGTGCTCCGTCTCGCTGTTCTGGCTTGGGGATGGCTGCGCAAAGCCTCCACAGGGCAGTGGGGTACCTTCTCCCCGCTGCCCTGCGGAGGCTACAAAGGCTGTCCCCAAAGCCTCAAGCCTTTGGAGCACAGCGGGAACTGAAGATACATCTGAAGAAGTGTGCATGCACACGAAAGCTCATACCAAGAACTAACTTAGTTGGTCTTTAAGGTGCTACTGGAAGGAATTTTTTTTTTTTGTCATGCCTACTTAGATGATCTATCAATCTATCAATTGATCTAATATCCCACACCTCCAATGGAGCCCTGAGCGGCCCAAGTTTACTCATGGTTTAAGTGGAGTCAGGGTTGAAGCCTGTGTTACAGCGCTGAGTTACTTCTGTTCCTGCTGCTACACCCGACTGTGGTTCTTCTGCTAAAGACTGCAAAGTCTCGTGGACCTTGAAGACCAATAAATGCACTGTAGTCTTTCGCATACCACAGGACATTTTCCTGTCATTCTGCAGCAGAATAACGCAGCCGCCACTCTGGAAATGGTTTTGTGAGAATCTTCCGTAAGCTGTTTTATGAGAAAGTTTGGGGTCTGTAAAGTCAGGAGATAAATATTCTAAATAAAATGCTAAATAGTGAGAGTGATTTCAGCATGTGCTTAACTGCACAGTTGAAATCAGCTTTTAAGACAGCCTTAATTCTGGGAGTGCTGTGTGTTTGGCACAAACACTCTTTTTGTGGAGGATGAAATTTCACTGCTCTTTTCTGAAACAGACCGCAGTTGGCTTTTCTCTCACTTTGACCTCTCTCCACAGAAAAAGGTCATGCTAAACATGTTTTTAGACACGTTAATGGCTGACCCGCCGCCCCAGTGCCTTGTGTGGCTACCTCTCCTGCACAGACTTGCCCACGTTGAAAATGGTAAGTGGGTCACCGTTTGCAGGACTTTCCTTCTGCTGAGGAGCACTGCAGCCTGGGGGCTCACTATGGCAAGCGTGGGGTGTGGGGACCTGTGTCTTCTGTGCCGGAGAGCTCAATTTCTTGAGGCTCCCCTAATATAGGTCATCAGGTGCCCCTCCACATCAGAACCTCAGAGGAGCCCTGCAGGGCCAGACCCAAGACCTCCCAGGTCCTAGTCCAACACTAACCACTATACCACACTTCCTCTCAGTGTGCCTCAGGCTTCCCCTAGGCATCTGGTTGGCCACAGAGAGAACTGGATACTGGACTAGATAGGACTGGCAGGGCCGGATTTAGGTTTGATGAGGCCCTAAGCTTCTGAAGGTAATGGGGCCCTTTCTATGTCCAGCTGTCCTTTGTCAACAACAAATAGTCACTGTTTTTTGTGTTGAATATATGCTATATGGTCATTTATGGACCTAATAGGTATCTAAATGGGATGCAGGTGGCACTGTGGGTTAAACCCCAGAGCCTAGGGCTTGCCGATCAGAAGGTCGGTGGCTCGAATCCCCGCGACAGGGTGAGCTCCTGTTGCTCGGTCCCTGCTCCTGCCAACCTAGCAGTTCGAAAGCACGTCAAAGTGCAAGTAGATAAATAGGTACCACTCCGGTGGGAAGGTAAACGGCGTTTCCATGCGCTGCTCTGGTTCACCAGAAGCAGCTTAGCCCTGCTGGCCGCATGACCCGGAAGCTGTACGCCAGCTCCCTTGGCCAGTAAAGCGAGATGAGCGCTGCAACCCCAGAGTCGGCCACGACTGGACCTAATGGTCAGGGGTCCCTTTACCTTTACATAGGTATCTAAAGCCATTTGCACATAACAAAATAGGCGCCTACACAACACAAAACCCTGTTGCTGTATGTAGGTTTTATTTTATTTGTTTTTTATCTTATATTTTGGAAGTGTACATCCAATTTTTTTCCTTTAAGTTTTTTTGGGGGCCCCAAGAGAGTGGAGCTTGTTTAGCTTATACGTAAATCCGGCACTGGGCGCTGTCCTGATCCAGCAGACTCTTCATACCTGCCACACATCCACACAAATTGCCGCCTGTCTTCCAAGTTACAGCCTCTTTATAGCTTTGCCATCTCTGCTCAGCCCCACCCTGACATCTGTTTCTTGGTGCAGGAGTGTCAGGAGGGGATTTTAGATGGCAAATCAGGAACTATCTAGAGAAGTCCTGGAGGAAAGATCTAGGCACTGCTGCTGTTGCATTTCTTACCCAGACTTCACCCAAAGGTCCCACCATGTTGTAAAATCACAATAAAAAAATTAGTTTAAAAAACCATTTAAACTGGGAAGAATAGGGTGGGTCCAGAAGTGCCAAGCTGCCCCCAAGATTAAAGGGCCCAGTGCAAAGCGTGTCTGCATGGTGGAGAAGGCTGAGCACTCTGGAGTAGCCGGACACTGGACCTACATCACAGTACGCATGGCACATGCAGGGCTGCCTCAACATGGAGTGGCGCTGAGGGGGCCAAGGTGCCTTCAGCCCCCTAGTGTCGGCATGCCTGGGCGGATCCTAATATTTTCTTCCGTTTCTGAGAAGAGGGTAAGGATGCCAGTGCCTGTTTACCAGGCTGGCAGGCAGCCATGCGCCCCAATTAGCACACGCCTGTTTGACGTGTGGGGAATGCTAGGAGTTTGTCCTTTTTCAGAGGGGTGTGTGGGGTGTGCCTCATTCAGGACGAAGCCTCCTGCTGCTCCGGAGGCGCTTCTGACTTCTCTTCCTCCCCTTTCCCTCCCAGTCTTCCATCCTGTGGAGTGTTCTTACTGCCGCTGTGAGAGCATGATGGGCTTCCGCTACCGATGCCAGCAGTGCCACAACTACCAGCTCTGTCAAAACTGCTTTTGGCGCGGCCACGCAAGCGGCCCTCACAGCAACCAGCATCAGATGAAGGAGCACTCCTCTTGGGTAAGCCTCTTGGTCTCCTGCGGCTCAGGCGCATTGCTTTTCTGCCGTGGGCGTGTTTGGGGCTGCGGGTTCTCTATTGCGCAGCCCCAGAGGTCTGGCCATCATGGGAAGGCCAGTAGCCTGTCGGTTCTGCAGGGGCCAGTGTGGAATGGCCACAGGTCCTCTTCTAAGGACACCTGCGTGGTGTGTTTTTTACTCCACTGATCCTGCCTGCGTCTCTGAAGATCGATCTGTTGTCCTCAAAGCTCGCCTTTATTTGTCAGGATAACCTGGGAGCCCAGCAGTGAACACCCATGTTCTCTATATCAGCACAAAACCTGTTAGCCACTCAGGAGCCTCTTGCCTGGAGCCCAGCAAGTCATGCAGGTCTCTTGGGTCAGGGAGGGTGAGCTCTTGAATCCCAGAGAGAGATGGGAGGGGGAGGCATCTTGAGAATAGGATTGTTTGCCTTGGCAAGAAACAGCAAAAGTAGGAAATGCAGCAGGCAGGGTTGCTGAAAGAACGTGCCTGAATGGTCTTTGGTGCAAAACCACTTCTGGTGCTCCGTAGCAGAGACCTTGGGCTGCACTGCTGCTGCTGCCAGGGTTGTGTTTGCTTGCTATACAGACGGAGGCTCTGTTTCTGAAACTTGATGCCTTTTAAAACGGAGAATAAATGTTTTGGGCTAGGAATTCTTTCCTAATCTCAAGGAGTCTATTCTGGATTCATAGCCATTGACAGGCATCCCTTTCTCTCTCAATCTTTAATGGATATAGGAAAGTGTTAGAACAAGGTGCTTTTTTATGGGAATTAAAAATGATGTCTGCTGATTCAGGAGAGAGGCTACTGTTTCTCAGAGAAGACAATTCTCCACTTGAGCAAGGACTTCGGGGTGGCGCTGTGGTCTAAACCACTGAGCCTCTTGGGCTTGCCGATTGGAAGGTTGGTGGTTTGAATCCTCATGACAAGTGAGCTCCCGTTGCTCTGTCCCAGCTCCTGCCAACCGAGCAGTTCGAAAGCACACCAGCACAAGTAGAGAAATAGATACTGCTGCGACAGGAAGGTAAATGGTGTTTCTGTGTGCTCTGGTTTCCGTCACAGTGTCCTGTTGCGCCAGAAGTGATTTAGTCCTGCTGGCCGCATGACCCGGAAAGCTGTCTGTGGACAAACGCCGGCCCCCTCAGCCTGAAAGCGAGATGAGCACCACAACCCCATAGTCACCTTTTGATTGGACTTAACTGTCCAGGGGTCCTTTACCTCTGGGTTTTGTTAGCAACCTGATCATTTTCTGACCTTTGTGTATCAGTAGAAGTCATTCTGACTCTCTGTGAAGTCCTCCACTCTTGCTCACTTCCTGGGTATTGGAAGGACAGGGGGCTGCAGCTGAACCTTAAAAACTTGACATGACTGTCTATTAAGTGGAACCTGTTTTGTGAGATGCATGAGACGGGCTGGAAATGAAATGGGTATTTATTGTATTTGTATGTGAACATTAACAGAGTGTGGTGGAGAGAAAAGACCTAATGTGAGATTTAACAGATAATATAACTCCAAGGATGCACCCTCAGAAGAAAAATACAGTACACAGCCAGCATTTCCTGGAGCATCAAAGCATGAATAGGGGAAGTGTTGTATTTTAAAAGCTAAGTGTTAAATCCAGGTGTGTGGGAGAGAGAGAGCCCCTTTGCAGCATGTGGCTGTATCATTTGTTACTGTATGAAATTTGAACATTACAACTCTCCAGTCAAGCGAAATACTAAATTCTAAAATGCTAAATACTAAAACGAAAAAGAAAACAAACAGATCCCTCTGTTTTGCATCAAGTCAGCAGATTGCACCTGACACAGCACTCGGGAGAGGCTGGATGTGTGCGCATGCTCACTTGGGATGCTGCAGTGAGGTCAAGAGATCAGGGAATTCCCCTTGATGAGTGTCTTTCCACTGACACAACTCTGCATGCAAACCAGCTACGGTTAGCTGAGCATAAAATGGGTTTAATGCGCAGTACCTGGATTGAGACTCTCCATCATGCACGGCCCAAAGGAAGATGCCATCATAATTTCTGTGGGTGTGATGGGAATCCACAATATCTCGCTCCTCGATTCACCTAAGACAGCACCTGAAGAAGACATGCCCAGTTTTGTGGCACCATACTTCACAACAAATGTTGACAGTTTTGAGTTCAGCTTTCTAAAGAGAGAAGTGCAGCTGGAAAAGGGGTATATTTGGAAAATGTTAAACAGTTGAGGAATAAAAAGTTAAAGGACCCCTGACAGTTAAGTCCAGTCGCAAATGACTCAGGGGTTGCGGCGCTTATCTCGCTTTACTGGTCGAGGGAGCTGGCGTTCGTCCGCAGACAGTTTTTCGGAGTCATGTGTCCAGCATCACTAAGCCGCTTCTGGTGAACCAGAGCAGCACACAGAAACGCTGTTTACTTTCCCGCCGGAGTGGTACCTATTTATCTACTTGCACTTTGACGTGATTTCAAACTGCTAGGTGGGTAGGAGCAGGGACCGAGCATTGGGAGCTCACCCCGTCGTGGGGATTCGAACTGCCGACCTTCCAATTGGCAAGGGTGTGAGAATGAAATATTGAACAGGCACCAAGCAGGTTTCTCTTAGGGAGGGCAGAAGTTGCAGCCTTGAGGTGCAGCCACAGAGATGCACCACACTCTGGTGTGAGCATTAAATGCCCGTTTGCAGATAGTAAACTCAGTCCTTTACAGCAGAATGCATCAATTAAGTAATTAAAAGCACCCTGCAACATTATGCAATGCGAGAATGAGACATTACAGTACTGATATCTGGTACCGCCTGCAGAAAAGGGTCTCTGGAGGAAGGTCTGTGGCGTCTCAGCCAAAGGACATCTTGCTAACCCAGAACCTCTTTCAAATTAATTGAGAGCCTGTCTGCATATACTTGTCTCCTGTATCAGTATAAAGCATTTTCCTCACTGTATTGCACTCTTGGAAATGGTGTTCCTAAATTTTTTAGGATGATGTGAAGTTTCTCCAGCAGAGGGCAGGGTCTGCTCATGTTCTCGTGCCAGAAATCCCAGTCTTCACCTTGGGGTGGAATTTTTCACTTGTTAAGGCAGAAAGCAAAGCAGCCGGGATGTGTTTAGTGACCTCCTCCATTCTCTCCCCAGCTTCTCTGCACAGATTATTTTTTAACCTTGGCTACAGCCTTTTTCTTTGATAGAGCAGAGCAAGGGGCTCTCAGCGCAAATGCATGCATAGAGCAGTGTTTCCCAACCTTGTGCCTCCAGATGTTTTTGGCCTACAACTCCCATCATCCCTAGCTAGCAAGACCAGTGGTCAGGGATGATGGGAGTTGTAGGCCAAAAACATCTGGAGGCACAAGGTTGGGAAACACTGGCATAGAGGACAAGCGAGCAAAAGCACTTTTCATGGGTCACAGGCCTCTCCTTTATTTATTTCACCAGAGTTTATTAAATAAGTTTTAGAATATAGCGTACAACTCCCCCCCCCAAATAATATATGCTCTAGGCTCATAAAGTGACTTAGTTGAATTCAACCCTATCATTATCATCTGCCTCTAAATAATCTATTGCTAAGCATATTATTTTCTATTCAGTTTATATCCTGCCCTTCCTCCCTAAGGGAGCCCAGGGCAGCAAACACACAAATGGTAAAACATCTTAAAAACAATTGTAGTGCAGATACAGACTGGGATAAAGATCTTCATTTTTAAAGTATTTCTTTACATGCATGACATTACATATATTTATGTCTTCCTTTTCCTCCATTTTACCTATGTAACAGCTCTGTGAAGTGGGCTAAGCTAAGCTAATATATGAATAGTACACCCATATACACTTAAGCAGCAGTTCTTGTTAGGATATAGTTCTGTTCCACCTTAAAAGGGTGCAGGCATGACTGTTGGGTGTCACATGCCTGTTTACTTCCAGCACTTGCTGGGAACTTCCGTTTGTATATAGCTTTTGCTTTGCTGGAGACAAAGGGAAGCAGACATGTTTTTTCTTTGTTTCTTTGAAAAAAATGCTGTAATATACTGCTTACACATTTTTCTGTCCACCTCTTCTGCTGTGAGAAGATTTACACACTCTGCTGATAGAGCATGCACGGGTCTCTAAACGTATCTGAGGCTCGTGTCACCGATTGTTGCTGTTTCAAGGGGGACCGGCGATCACTCCCCACCTGCAGGGCCTCTGTTTTCTCAGGTGCAAGCTGTTTAGTATCCCTCCTCTGTTCTGCAGTGAAACATGCAGTGTTCTCAGCCTGTCCTGACTAATGTTGTGGAGAAAGAGAGCCGGTTATGATCAGAGCATGGGTGACATTTGCCCCCAAACTCCTGTTCGCTGCCTCTTCACAGCAGTCTCGGTAAAGTTGCAGCCTGGGCAGTATTCCGGCTCAAAAGGCTTGTTGGGAGAGGAAGAGCTTCAGGAGGAGCAGATGAGGCAGCAGGCGGCGTCTGCCCAGCATTCAAGGGAGAAGGAATTCCAGAGGGCAGGAGCCACAACACTAAAAGCCCATATTTTTAATCTTTTGTTGGAAGCCGCCCAGTGTGGCTGGGGAAACCCAGCCAAATGGGCAGGGTATAAATTATTATTATTATTATTATTATTATTATTATTATTATTATTATTATTATTATTATTATATCACACACAACAATACCTTGTAAGAAAACAGCTCCTTCCTCCACCATCAGCTCTGCCCTTCTAAAGTGTAGTGAACTGCTTTTGAAACGTAGATTCCTGCACTGCAGAGGGTTGGACTAGATGACTCTTGGGGTCCCTTCCAACTCTCCGATTCTATATCCATATGTGCTAGAAGAAAAGCCCGTCTTTGTTCGCCAGCTGAAAGTACGTACTGGCAGTTCCCTGTGGTCTGTTAAGACTATAATTTAGAAGATATTAGGTAATGTAAAACCGAGAGAATCCAAATAAGATTTGCAACATTTTGGACACCATGCCATTATTTATTTTTAAAAAACAAAAAGCAGACATACGCTGGGAAGTGCAGTTTTGGCATAATGGTTAGCACTGAAGCTTTCAGTAGTTCTTTGCTCCTGAACATGAAATGACACACTTTATCCTGCGAATAGTGCAGAATCGTAAGAGCATGAGCATATAATAATAAAACAAAGAATAACGAAGGCTTAAAACCGAAGACAAATACAACATTTAAATTACTGAGCATCAAAGAAAGGAAAAGAAGGCTTAAGAAATGAAACGGTCCCGTTAGCTGACTTCAACTTGCTCTGCTCCAGAAACCTCCTAGCTGAACAAGCAGCAAGAACATCCAGCACGCATAGCTAGTGAGATTATCCTCTCAAAACCTTGCTTTTTGAAAAAATCAAAACTGCTTTTGCTGGCAGAAGCACAGAATAACGCCAGCCGTGCAGGTTAGCATGTTACTGGAGCCCTCAAGAAGTGTTGCTTTGTCCCTCGGCACGTGCTGTGCTGCCATCATCTCCAAAGAGCTTTTTCTAGCGAGGTCAGTGGCACCTAAGAAATCCATGTGGGAAAACGAAAGCTTGACTTTCGCCTTTGGAAAGAGAAATCAGTGCGTCAAAATAACATATGTGTATGTTCTTGACCAGGTTCTCTGGGTATAGAAGCTTGAGCTGTTGGTTACCCAGATGTCCTTCTGGTTGGTTCCCAGTGACTGGGAGAGGGGTGGGTGAGTGAGTGCCTGTGCTTTTTTGGCGCCCGCTTTCCTGGTTCCTTGTTGGTTCCCCCAGTTCCATCTGCCGCTCTCCCTTTCTCTTAAGTCAGTACATGGTTCTTACTTTCCTCCTGCCTTGAAGGACTTAGAGGTACCATGTCTCCTGAAGGAGGGCAAACCACCAGAGGGACTCCTTGTGAATGGCTTTGGTCTGCCCTGGCCACTTGCCCACCGAGCATTTGCCACCCTACATTTTAGAACATTTTTGTGTGTTCACTCTGCCCATGCCCTACCATAGCAGGCAAAGATTCTTCAACATCAACTTCATTGGACTGGTCATGTTGCTCGGATGCCTGATGGTCGTCTTCCAAAGCAACTACTCTATTCCCAACTTAAGAATGGAAAGCGAAATAACCGGTGGACAACAAAAGATGTTACAGATGCTCTCAAAACCACTCTTTTAAAAAATATAGTATAAGCACTGATAACTGGGAAACACTGGCCTGCGAGTGCTCCAGTTGGAGAACAGCCTTTACCAAAGATGTCACGGACTTTGAAGATGCTCGAACTCAAGACACAAGGGAGAAACGAGCTAAGAGGAAGGCACGTTTGGCAAACCCTCACCATGATCAACTCCTGCCCGGAAACCAATGTCCCCATTGTGGAAGGATGTGTGGGTCCAGAATTGGCCTCCACAGTCACTTATGGACTCACTTTTAAGACCGTGTTCATGGAAGACAATCTTCCTCAGCTACGAGGAATCGCCAAAGAAGATGACCATAGCAGGCAAACAAGGCTCTCTGCCTAAGCTGGAGGCCCGGTGTTGAGGGATTCCTGGGGTCGTGGTTGCAGTTGGATCTCAGCTTCTGCACCGAGGTCACCCGGTCCAGGGACTTCATGGCTACCATGATCACCACAAGTCTGTCCCGGTGTGTCTGCATGTGAGCAGAACATGCTCTTGACTTTGTCTTGTTGACTCACCAGGAAGATGGTGAATATGAAAGGGGTAGAATTAACATGAACGTGAAGCTGAGGCTCCAAGATCCAACCTCTCCATCCTTAAGGAAATCAGCCCTGAGAGCTCACTGGAAGGACAGATCCTGAAGCTGAGGCTCCAAGACTTTGGCCACCTCGTGAGAAGAGAAGACTCCCTGGAAAAGACCCTGATGCTGGGAAAGATGGAGGGCGCAAGGAGAAGGGGACGACAGAGGACCAGATGGTTGGACAGTGTTCTCGAAGATACAAACATGAGTTTGACCAAACTGCAGGAGCCAGTGGAAGACAGGAGTGCCTGACGTGCTCTGGTCCAGGGGGTCACGAAGAGGTGGACACGACTAAATGACTAAACAACAACAACAACAGCAATTAACATCTATCCCATTGTCACGGTTAGATCATTTCCTGTTGAGGTCAAGACCTTCAGCAGCCATTTCCCTCTGCAGGAGTGCCGGAGGGGGGGGACCTGTTATTAAACAGTCCCCTCCTGGAGGCGGACGGATTCCGGAAAGCTCTGGGGAATTTTCCTCCTAGTGTGGTTGATGCTTCTGTTGAAGCCATACTCACTCTGTGGAATGTGGAGATGACCTGGGCAGTTGACAGCAGTCGCGATGCCCTGATGCCCAGTTCAGCTCCCTGGTGGGCACCTCTGCGGAGGGCAGTGAAGCCAAAGAGGTGGCAGCTGGAACAGAAGGTGGAAGAAGACCCTTGCGGAGTCCCACCAACTCCCACATTTCTTTGGCAGTTTTCTTATTCTTTCTATATACTACTTGCTGATCGCTGACAGCCAAATTAATTATCGCCCTGGCTTTCATATCTCCTTTCGACCAAGCATTAGTCACAGGGTCAGGAGGGTCATCAGTCACATAGATCCACACTTCTCGAGAGGTCAAAAGCGCCTCCACCCAAAGCGACCATAAACTACAGTTCTCATCTGTCAGCTGTGGGAACGTCAGAGCTTTCTCGGCTTCTGGAACCCGGTCGACCATTCTGGAACTCTTCCAGACCCACAGAACCGCACCAACAGGAGAAGGAGTTTTCAAACCTTTCTCAAAGTCCAAAAATGTGCAGTCATCTACTCAGCAGCTGGGCCCATAACCAAAGATGTTGGCTATTTGCAGATTAGTTGCGCTGCAGAAGGCGTGCTGGGGAGACCACACATTCAAGAAACGCAAAAGTAACTTTTGCTTGGTTTAATAACAAATAGCAAAAACAAAAACTCCTTTTACACTAAATTACATTATATCAATAAGTGTAACCCATCCACCAGGGCACTGAGAGAGCTACATGCTGCTCTTTATATACCATACCCAACAGCTTAATTAACATAACAGCACCTGCCATACTGCTTTACAGCTGTAAAACTAGGTCATGTTATTTGCTCTGGCCTTTAAAGACGTACACATCTTGTGAAACAATAATGAAACCTAAAATTTAAAGAAACCATTCAACAGGAACGCCTGTGGGGGCTTCTTCTGTGGTGGCAAAGAGGGAGCTCTTTTCTGGGGTTGAGGCCTCCTGGCGTTACAGACAAGGTGTTTGGCCCAGTCCAGCCCACCACCGATCCGATGGACCTTTGCCTCTCTAGCCTCATTGCCTCTAATAAAGAGAAGGTTCCTGGCTGGGTCCAGGAGTCTGCAAATTCCTCCTTGTTAGAGGGCCTGATGCCAAGAGCCTCAGAGTGTGAACCAGTTTATATTAAAAAGCTCTAACCCAAGAGGTCTCTCCAGATGTTTCCATGGGTCTGGGGAGGTTGTCTCAATTGATTGTTGCTTCTCACATGCGAAGGGATCTTTTTAGCGCTTTCAGGGCTTATGCCTCCCCTCAGACCTTGGCTCCAGCTCCCTCCCTCCCTCCCTTCCATCCATCCACCTAGTCCTTGTCAAGGACACATCCTCTTAAAACCTTTGAGTATGGCAACGGGAACGAGCACCTTGCGACAAGGTCACACCTGCAGGCCCTGCTCATCTTTCCAGCCACAAGGTTAGGGAAATTGCAGTAGAGATTGCGTAGGTGCCTCTCGTGCAGTGAGACCACAAGCTGGTGGCTGCAATCCATGCCAGGGAAGGGCTTGTGGGCTTCTCTGACTGTGGTTAGAAAAACCAGTGACAAGAAGACGCTGGTTTCTCTGATAGGAAATTGAGACCCCCTCTTTTGATTCTGGCACACTCTGCTGAGCATTGCAGGGGGTAAGACTAGATGGCCCTTGGGTTCCCTTCCAACCCTACAGTTCCATGATCCTATGAGTGAAAAGCACGCTGGCCTCTTGTCCCTACAAGGCCTTGATGCCCTGGAGACAAGGCAGTTGCAACAAGCCTATGGACTCTTGCACCATGCATAATATTAAACCCAGCAGTGATGATTTATTAAATTTATATACCGCCCTTCATCCAAAGATTGCAGAGTTGTTTGTGGCATAAAAGCACAAAATGCATAGCATAATAACAAAACAAAAATACGTCTGCCCCCCGCAGCCAAAGGCCCGATTGAAGAGGAGTGTTTTCACCTGGAGCCTAAAGACATATAATGATGGCTCCGGAAGACCACAAAAACGGGCCTCAGATGACCATCACAGGGTCCGGGTCGGTTCACATGGGGAGAGATGGCCCTTGAGGCATTTAAGGCTTTATAGGTCAAAACTGGCCCTTTGGGTTGGGCCCAGAAGCTATTTGGCAGCCAGTGCAATCAGGTTGGGGTGGTGGGCAGGGTGGGAGAGAGCCTGGCTCCAGGCCCCCTTTGGACACCAGGCATTGTTTGGCGGCTGCCTGGGGCTTGCGCCTGGAGAGCCCTGGGAGGCTGGACCACAGATCTTCTTCAGCTCTGCGCTGTGCTGCACTGATTGCTTTGCTGTGCTAATTCCCATTTCTGTGTTTAATTCTCTCTCTCTGAAAAACAAACAGAAATCGCCTGCCAAGAAGCTGAGCCATGCCATTAGCAAATCTCTTGGTTGTGTACCCAGTCGAGAGCCTCCTCACCCCGTGTACCCGGAGCAGCCAGAGAAGCCCCTTGACCTGGCCCACACAGGGTGAGTACCTCTTCCGCTCTGCGCCAATGTCTCCTCTCGCTCTGCCTCCCTTTGTACGCCTGGCGCCTGGGTTCTGGAAGGGCGGCCAAGAGAATCGCAGAGAGGAAGGGTCTCTGCCCGAAAAGGCTATCTGTGCAAGGAGCCTTGAGAGTCATTCTGTTGATTCTCTTGGAGCGGATTCTCGCTGTTTGGTCTTCGCTGTTGTGCTGTGGGTGGAAAGATGCTCAGCTCCTAGACTTCCTTCTGTAACCTCACAAGCGCTTGCAGAAGATTGGCTGACTGCAGCCTTCCCTGGTGTTCTGCCCTCCGGAACAGCCGTAGGATGCCCAGGCTGATGGGAGTTGTGGTCCAGAGTGCCTGTAGGGGGGCAGTTTGGAGGAGGCTGTCCTGTCTCCAGAGGCGGAACTGCGGCAGGTGTGTGTGTGTGTGTATGTATGTATGTCTGTGTGTCTGTGTTCCAAATGGCTGGTTCTGCATTTGGCCTGGCTGGCATCCTTGAAGCAGCATGTGGGGAGGCAACACCAGCGTCCGGTGAGTCACTTTTTTAGCAGTTACTGGGTGAGCAGAACCTGGCAGGAATCCTAGAATCAGAAGGGACCCCGAGGTTCATCTAGTCCAGCCCCTTGCAATGCAGGAATCTGTAATCCTGCTCTGGTCCGATTGCCCGGGACATTATGTCGTTGAATGTTATTGAACTTGTGTGCTCACCAGATTTAATCCAGAAAATGGCATCACAGGTGTTAAATCGGAAAAGGTCTGCCAGGGCCTCTTGCTGCAGGGGAAGTGATGGTCTGGAAGAGAAGTCACGGGTGACCTTGGTTTTCTCAGGCTGGGCTTGGTTGAGGAGGCAGCACTTGTGTGGTATGATGTTCTGCAAAGTTTCTGCAAACAGATCGGAATGGATGCTGAATAAGCAGCCAACATTGTATGACCTCCCTGCAAACATTCTGCAAATTAATCAGGGTGAATGCTCAGGAAAGAGGTCGCAACCTCAATACCCAACCTCAATACCCAATAATTTCATCTCCAAATATTGGGGAGGGGGTGCTACTATCCCCTTCTTCTCCTAGTTTTTTCAAGGCACCTCCATCTTTCTTTCTCCCATTCCCCCACCGGGCCTTACCGCAGCTAGCAGAAGGCTGCGCCACCCTGGGCTGTGTTGGGAGGTGTGTGACATCGCATGACACGTGCATGATGTCTTGGGGGCAACCTGGCACCTGTGTGGACGGCAGCAGTCCCAGGGTGGAGAGTCGGAAGAGGCAGAATGTGTTTGTTGCATTTTACTGCGCCTTGTTCTCTTCTGATGTTGGGCACAGTGTGCCATGGAAAGGTTGCGTACAGATAAGCTGGTGGTGGCATCTTGCATTCTGTGTCTGTCTCTGCCGCCTCCCTGAGGCTCTCCCCACCCGCTTGCTGCTTGTCTTCAGAGTGGGAAGGAGTGCGGAAGAGGCAGCCTTTTACCCAGGTCTCAGTGACTTCCTCTGAGCAGTTTTCCAGGAAGCCTGGAACAGGCAGAGAGGGGGTTTGCATTGGGCGTTTGCATTGGATTGGAAGGGTGTTGGCAGGGGGATATAGTTCTTTGATTTAGGTATCCCCCAAAGATGTCTGCTTGTTGGAACAGCCTTTTCTAAAATCCAGTTAAGCGCTCTGTGGTTTTCAGGGTGGGATCCTAAGAGACCAGGAGAAAGAGTGTTTGTTTCCTGTAGAATTCCTAGCTTGACACTTATTCCCGGGAGTGTCTTGGCATACCTGTATCAAGAGCAACCTCCTTGGCTTCGGTTGTTTCCTAGGTCTGTTTTAAAGCACACGGCCAGAGTCCCTTTACCAGCCAGATGGGCGGGGTATAAATAAATTATTATTATTGTTATTATTATTATTATTATTATTATTATTATTATTATTATTATACCACCTTCCCATATTGGCAGGGGCGGCAGATAGGTGGAGTTCCTGTAGCAAACATAAGCAATCTCTGGCTCCCTGGTGCCCGTCTGGTCTGTCCCCCCCACTGCCCCCCCAGAATACATTTTGCCACTGCCCATGTGTCCCTGGCAACACAGAACTCCTACCAAAATCCTGCAAAAGCTCAGCCCTTGTATTCAAGCAACCTGCATGCTTTATAAATGAGCAGCTTTGCGTAAATCGAGCATTGAATTAGAGGATATATATATATATATATATATATATATATATATATATATATATATATTGCTTTCGTAGATTTTCACGGGTACAGGAATGCAGGTTTTGGTGTCCTCGGGTGTCTTCCCGTGTAAAAGTTGGGGTGTCTAGGCGACGTTTCGACGAGGTCTCACTCGTCATCTTCAGGCTGGTGCTTTCGGCTTCTTGTTACTGGAACAGAGCGGGATCTCAATGTTTGAGTTCCTATAAATACTGTAGAGGGGGTGTGGTGTCTAGCCTCCAATGTTCTGGGCAGAGAGGAAGTTCCCAGGCTAGTGTGCCTTTTCTTCTTTTGTTCCTTAATTACTTGAGAGATACCTTGAGTGATTTCTTGAGTGATATCCTGAGTACCACTTAGGTGGGTCATTAGGTGTGGATTAGTTGCTAAAGTCTTTGTGTCTTGACCTCTTGAACTTTGTGAAGAGTTTTCCTGAGAAGATGGCTGTATTGCACTTAGTTGTGCTTTGGCTTGGCTTCGTGTATAGGGGCGAGCTGTGGTTTTGTGGCTTGTGTCAGCCAGATCTGTGTAGGGATTGCAGGGGGGTGCAGCATCCGGAGGTGCCACCATGGATTGGCTACTGGATGGTGTCAGTAATTCATCTGTGGAGAGGGTCTGGGTTTGGGTCTGGTGTGGTTGATTGGTGTTGGCGTTCTGTGTGCCTCTGGATCTGGTGTCAGTTTTTGTGGGGAGGGCTAATTTCCAGATGTCTGGCAAGCGGGATGTGTCGTCACGCTTGTTCATGTTGTGAGGGTGTTTCTCTATCTCGATGGCTTCCATGATTATTCTCTTGTGGTGATGTTCCGTGTTAAAGAGCAATTTGGAATCTGCAAAATTAATTTCGTGTCCTGTTTCTTTCATGTGTTGGAAAAGAGAGGAAGTTTTTTCTTCTTTTTTGACGGCATTCTTGTGTTCTGCGATACGTGCATTTATTCGTCTGTTTGTTTGTCCAATGTACGTGGCTGGGCAGACTTTGCAGGGTATTTCATAGATCCCTTGGTTTTCCAACTGGATTTTATCCTTGGGGTTTCTGAGGATATTGGCTATTTTTTGGTTGGTGCAAAAGGCTGTTTTGATATTGTGTTTATGGAGGATTTTGCTAATTTTATCTGTAGTGCCCTTGATATAAGGAAGGAGGGCCATGCCATTGTTTTCTTCTGTGTCTTGGTTTTTGGGGGGTGTTTCCTTTTGGATTAGCTTCGTAATCCTGTTTTGCTGGTATCCATTGGCAATTAACACATTTGAGAGATTCTGTAACTCAGTTGTCAAGTGGTCTTTGTCAGCCAGGCGTTTGGTTCTGGAGATGAGAGTCTTGGCTACGGAGTTTATTTGTGCAGGGTGGTGGTGTGATTGTGCATGTAAGTAGCGGTTGGTGTGTGTTTTTTTCTGGTAGATAGTGTGTCCTAGGGAGCCATCAGGTTTTTTTCCAACACATGAAAGAAACAGGACACGAAATTAATTTTGCAGATTCCAAATTGCTCTTTAACACGGAACATCACCACAAGAGAATAATCATGGAAGCCATCGAGATAGAGAAACACCCTCACAACATGAACAAGCGTGACGACACATCCCGCTTGCCAGACATCTGGAAATTAGCCCTCCCCACAAAAACTGACACCAGATCCAGAGGCACACAGAACGCCAACACCAATCAACCACACCAGACCCAAACCCAGACCCTCTCCACAGATGAATTACTGACACCATCCAGTAGCCAATCCATGGTGACACCTCCGGATGCTGCACCCCCCTGCAATCCCTACACAGATCTGGCTGACACAAGCCACAAAACCACAGCTCGCCCCTATACACGAAGCCAAGCCAAAGCACAACTAAGTGCAATACAGCCATCTTCTCAGGAAAACTCTTCACAAAGTTCAAGAGGTCAAGACACAAAGACTTTAGCAACTAATCCACACCTAATGACCCACCTAAGTGGTACTCAGGATATCACTCAAGAAATCACTCAAGGTATCTCTCAAGTAATTAAGGAACAAAAGAAGAAAAGGCACACTAGCCTGGGAACTTCCTCTCTGCCCAGAACATTGGAGGCTAGACACCACACCCCCTCTACAGTATTTATAGGAACTCAAACATTGAGATCCCGCTCTGTTCCAGTAACAAGAAGCCGAAAGCACCAGCCTGAAGATGACGAGTGAGACCTCGTCGAAACGTCGCCTAGACACCCCAACTTTTACACGGGAAGACACCCGAGGACACCAAAACCTGCATATATATATATATATATATATATATATATATATATATGCTGCAACCTTAACCTAAACGTTAGGATGTAGAAGTTAGCAAATGAACAGAAATTAGATTTGGTCTTTCCTGGTAATTCTGATTTGCTAATGGAACAGATGAATCTGTGCCAGCGAGACCACGTGGCAGTGTTAATCGCTGCCTTTCCCCTAAGTCGTTTCACTTTTGAAAATTTGGAAGGGCGGATTTGGAACGGTGGGGTTGTTGTTTGCTGCACCGCCGCCTGTTGGGCAGTTTAGCTGGTTTGTTTATTTATTGCCTTCCACACATGTCTCAATGTGCAAAATGCAATAAGAAAATAAAAACAGGAAACAAAAGCCGATGAATTTTGAAAGCAATGCAAAGTAGGCACCCATGGCAGAAACCTATTCCTCCAGCTGGGGAAGCTTGTGAGAACACAAATGCCTTCAACTGGTTTTTGAAAGTGAAGGCCGTGTGCGCTTGTCATGTCTCAATAAAAATGCTGTTCCCCAGAACAGGGGCAGCCACACTAACAGCTCCTCTCCGAGTTACTGCAGAGCTGGCTTCTGATCTCCTTGGAAGTTGCAAGAGAAGCTCTCCTGCAGACCACAGTGACCTACTGGGTATTAACCAGTTTGAGGGTTCCTTTTCTTTTACAATTAAGCAGTATATACACTTTAGGAGAGGGACGCGGGTGGCGCTGTGGGTTAAACCACAGAGCCTAGGACTTGCCGATCAGAAGGTCGGCAGTTCAAATCCCCGCGACGGGTTGAGCTCCCGTTGCTTGGTCCCTGCTCCTGCCAACCTAGCAGTTCGAAAGCACATCAAAGTGCAAGTAGATAAAGAGGTATCGCTCCGGCGGGAAGGTAAACGGCATTTCTGTGCGCTGCTCTGGTTTGCCAGAAATGGCTTAGTCATGCTGGCCACATGACCCGGAAGCTGGACCCCGGCTTCCTCAGCCAATAAAGCGAGATGAGCGCTGCAACCCCAGAGTTGGCCACAACTGGGCCTAATGGTCAGGGGTCCCTTTACCTTTATTCATTGTATTGGGACGTGGGTGGCGCTGTGGTCTAAACCACAGAGCCTAGGACTTGCCGATCAGAAGGTCAGCAGTTCAAATCCTCACAACAGGGTGAGCTCCCGTTGCTCATTCCCTGCTCCTGCCAACCTAGCAGTTCGAAAGCACACCAGTGCAAGTAGATAAATAGGTACCACTCTGGCGGGAAGTAAACAGCATTTCCGTGTGCTGCTCTGGTTCGCCAGAAGCGGCTTAGTCCTGCTGGCCACATGACCTGGAAGCTGTACTTCGGCTCCCTTGACCAATAAAGCAAGATGAGTGCCGCAACCCCAGAGTCGGCCACGACTGGGCCTAATGGTCAGGGGTCCCTTTACCTTTACTTACACTTTAGGAGATAATTATATAAGACAGTCTCTCACAGTCCTGCACTCTGTAGGGCCATATATAGTTCCAATACCAGCATCTTGCTCCATAGCAGAGTGGCACCTAGAGCAAATCCCACAAAGCAAGGAGTGAGGTGCTGGGGGCATTTTGCCCCCCGAAGCAAGCATTTTGCCCCAGCTGCAGCTACAAGGGGAGCCCCACATAGAGCGCATTACAGTAATCCAATGCTGAGGTTACCGAGCTATCCTGGCCAGCTATTCATTTCTGCTTATTTGGTAGAACAGAGGCAATGCCTCTGGACCAAGGACCACCGTGAAACCTGTGTGTGTTTGCATGGAAGCAGATCTCGCTGAGTTTAATGGGCCTTGCTCCCAGGAAAGTTTGTAGAAATCTCTGCAGTCTCAGTGCGACCACAGGCTGTTTGGGGCTGGCCCCAGGTGAGAGAGGTGTTTCTGGTGGGTGGCCACGGATGCATTTCAGAAGAAGGAAAATTGTTTTGCAATTAGAATCGCTACTCAAATTGCACCGTGTAATTTCTTCCCCTGGATTGCTATTTACCATAAAGCTTCAAGCGTTAATTCTGGGAGGAAAAGAAAATTAAAAGGAGCGGGCAATTTTGACATTAAAGCAACACTCCAAATTGCGAGGACTCCCGAGTACGGAGCGGTAATTTGGGAAAGCAATTAGCACACAAACGTTTTCCTTCTGATGCAGCTTCTTGTTCTGGCTGGTGCGTATTAGGCCCCGAATGGACTTGTGTAATGATCGCAAAGCAAATCCAGCCGTGACGGATGGCTGCAGGTAAGTTCTCCTCCTCTCTGCCTCGCCAGCCGGTTCCTGCCAGGAAGCAAAATGGCATCTCCTTCCACAGCACGGAGGGGAGGCAGGAAGTGGGCAGAGAGAAGCCGGCAAGGAGGGCTGGTGGAGAATCAGACACGGGAGTCTGTAGAGCTGTTCCCTGCCTTGCCTGGCTCCACAGGCACACAGAGGGAACACACCGGTAGCCGAGGTGGCTGCAGAATTATTGATCCTTTCCACCCCACCTTCCTGTCCGTAAGGCACCAAAGGCAGCATATAAATTCCCCCCACCACACAGCCAGTGGAACATACCAGATGCAGGACATCTTGCAGGATAAAGCTAAGGAAAATGCAAAGGTGCCTGGGATAGATTTGCTGGTTCTCAGTCCCCCTTGTTCAGCAGAGGGACTGCACTCCTGGTATTGTCTCCCTTTCAGCTTCTCTGCAATCCTCAGAGATGGGTTAGACCAGCTTCCTAGCTGGACGTGACTGTCCCATTTTTGACTGTCCTGTGTTGCAGCCACTGGCTCACCGCTTTTTAAAAGCATTAAGGCCAACACTGACCTTTCGTTTCCCGTCCTCCTAAGAGAAAGCTCAGCATGAAGCTTCATGTTTCTTCTAGAGTTTGCATGCTTTTAAAAAAATCTCTAATGAGATCTCGTGTAGACTTTACGGTGTAATTGCAGAGCCTTACAGATTCTTGTTTAAATTAGTCGTGGGAGTCTTTTACTCCATGTGATAGAGTGAGCATCAGAGATGTTTATCTTCTGGTACCCTTAAAAAAAAAAGAAAAAAGGAGGAGAAACCCTGAACTGCATTTGGGTCAGGAAAAACAGCTCACCCTTTTCGTTTTGTAAAAAACGAAAATTTGCCCTTATTCCCTTATGGGGGACACAAGAGCCCTCATAGAGTCCTTTGTAGGTTCTCCATCGGTCGGAGGAAAAAACAGAGGCCAACCAGAGAATATTGAGAAGCAAAGCAGCTAGTAAGCCTGATCTTTATTGATCTGTTGCAACAGGGTGCTCCCCTCACATGCAGGAGAAGGAGGAGGACCCCGAACAAAGGTGTGCCTGCCCTTATATAGACATTTTAAATTGCCCACCTTGGCGTCAAAGACCACCCCCAGAAACATCATACCTACATCACAGCAAGGGCGGTCTACAGCAGAAATCTGAGTGCGTTGTTTACCTCCTGTCTTGCGGGTTACCTGTTAATGCTTACTTGATTGGATACCCTGGGGAACCTGGCCAATCTTTTGTAATGATAAGTACTTAGTTCCTGGGCCATGTCACAGACTCACACCCTATTCAAACACAGATATACCCTTAAGACAGGATTTGTGAAGGAAAAGACAATGGGGAGGCTCCTCCATTTGACCTTGCAGAGAAAACACCTGATCAGCCTGGGAGTCAAAATGGCTCCATGGCTGCTCTCCTGCGCAGCTTCAGACATGTGGCCTGTATATCTATGTACGTGTTTGCTTGGTACATTTATGAACCTTTATTATATACATAAGACCTTAATTTATTTATTTCCATTTCCTTCCGACTCTTTCCCTCTGGCTGTCACTGTTCTTTGTGGGTTTTGCCACTCCCTCCCTTTTGGATAAGATGCAGGCAAGATAAGGGGAATAACCAGAACAGCTTTCCTAGATCAGGCCAACGATCCATCTGGCTTCATGGCCTCTTTGGCTGTGGCCCCCAGGATGGAGGTAGCTGCTGCCCCTTGTTCCTCTCTAGCGCTGGCTTTGAATCAATGGGCATCGTTTTCTAAAATACTATTTCTGCCCCAGCTCAGAGTGTGCTGTTGATAATGCCAAGGTTGCAGGTTTGATCCTGCATATTCTTGCATTGCTGGGGGTTGGGCTAGATGATCCTCAGGGTCCCTACAATTTTATTTATGATTTGTGACTCCTAAGTGGTGGCTTTTACAACTGGGAAAGCCAAACATAGGCGCCTGATAGCAAAAGCTTTGCTGGGACAAAATGGCTTTTAATGGCTCATTGGTAGTGGCGCCCACCCTGTGGAACACCCTCTCACCAGATGTCAAAGAGAAGAACAACTACCAGACTTACAGAAGACATCTAAAGGCAGCCCTCTTTAGGGAAGCTTTTAATGTTTGATGCATTACTGTATTTTAATATTTTGTTGGAAGCCACCCAAAGTTGCTGGGGAAGCCCAGCCAGATGGGCGGAGTATAAATAAATAAATAAATTATTATTATTATTATTATTATTATTATTATTATTATTATTATATTGGAAGCCATGGGCAGAGGGGGGCATGTCTACTCCTCCACAATGAGGCACACCCTCTGAGAAGGCCCCTCTCTTGCCCACCCTGCTCAAATGTGCCACCACCTGAGGGGGATCTCCTGGGATCATTTTGGACTCACAGCTGTCCATGGAGGCGCAGATCAATTCTGTGTCCAAGGCAGCTGTTTACCAGCTGGTACGCAGCATGAGACCCTCCCTGCCTGCAGACTGTCTCGCCAGAAGTGGTGCATGCTCTGGTTATCTCCCGCTTGCACTACTGCAATGCGCTCTACGTGGGGCTACGTTTGAAGGTGACCCAGAAACTACAACTAATCCAGAATGCGGCAGCTAGACTGGTGAATGGGAGCGGCCGCTGAGACCACATAACACCAGTCCTGAAAGACCTACGTTGGCTCCCAGTACGTTTCCGAGCACAATTCAAAGTGTTGGTGCTGACCTTGAAAGCCCTGAATGGCCTCGGTCCTGTATACCTGAAGGAGCGTCTCCACCCCCATCATTCAGCCCGGACACTGAGGTCCAGCTCCGAGGGCCTTCTGGTGGTTCCCTCCCTGCGAGAAGTGAGGTTACAGGGAACCAGACAGAGGGCCTTCTCGGTAGTGGCACCTGCCCTGTGGAACATGCTCCCTTCAGATGTCAAAGAGATAAACAAATACCTGACATTCAGAAGACATCTGAAGGCAGCCCTCTTCAGGGATGTTTTAAATGTGTGACATCTTAGTGTATTTTTGGTCTTTGTGGAAGCCGCCCAGAGTGGCTGGGGAGACCCAGCCAGATGGGCGGGGTACAAATAATAAATTCTTATTCTTATTCTGGCTAACGTCTAAAGAACGAAGAAGATCCTGCTGGATCAGGCAGTGGACCCTCCAGTTCGGCATTCTGTTCTCACAGTCGCCAACCAGATGCCCCCACAGGGAAACCCATAGGCAGGATCTGAGCGCAAGAGCCCTCTCCCCTCCTGGGGTTCCCAGGAACCAGGATTCAGAGGCCTGGCTGTCTCTGACTGTGGAGGCAGAGTGGAGCCATCACGGTTCGTGTCCACCAGGAGCCTTATTCTCCTCCATGAATTTGTGTAATCCTCGTCTGAAGCTGTCTTGGTTGGTGCAGAACCCATGCAGAGCCTCCCTTTCATGCAAATTGCCCCCTTCATTTCAGAGTTGCCCTGTAATGTAGCCCTGAAGGATGGCTCAGCGAGTAGAGCACGAGACTCTGAATCTTAGAGGCAAGGGTTCGAGTCCCAGGCTGGGTGAAAGATCCCTGCATTGCAGGGGGTTGGACTAGATGGCCCCTATGTGGCCCCTTCCAAGTCCCTGTCTGTCTGTGATACATTGAGGCAGCCTTCCCCAACCTTCTGCAACTGCAGCTGCCAAACTGCTTGACTTTTGGGGAGGCTGTGGGATCTGCCTGGCTTTTGTGCCTGCAAACAGGGGCCTCCTTAGCTCTGGGACCTGAGATTTGGGGGCCCTTTTTTGTTCATCTGTGCAGCTGGCAAGCCTGAAGCTGGGCTCTGCACCCAGGCAAGGCTAGGCTACCTTTCTGCCCTGCCCAGTGCAAATGTTGGCCTGTTCGAAGGCCCTGCCTTGCCTCGCTTCGGCCTCTCCATCCTAGCACCAGCCCAGTCACAATTCCTGTAGGACCAGCTTGTGTTTTGAGTTTGCTTTTCAAAATTGGGGTGAGCGTGTCTCCCCAGGGGGTGCGTGTGACTGTCCTCCCTCCAATCCGGCGCCTGCTGGCTCTCCTTGCTTCCTTCCCCTTCCTTCCTTCCTCCTCCTCCTCCTCCAGGCCCCAAGGGTGTGTTTCTTTCGAGAAGCTTCTCTGCTGTCAAGGAAATCTGGCTTTTGAAAACGAAGCGGGTTTTTTTGCTGGCATTGCAGTTATCTGCTGTGCCCTTTTTCAGAAAGGGGAAACTCCTGTATTGCCTGACGAAGATTCTGGTTGTGACGGGGATGGGGGAGTCAGCAAAAAAATAAAATAAAATAAAATAAGGCAACCCAGAACCCAGTATCAGCTCAGAAGCAGCAGTGTAACTGTGTGCTTTATGAATTCTTCAAGAAGGAGCTGTCCAGGCTGCTGAGATGCTTGAAAGGGGAGATGCAGGGAGGCAAGGCGACGGCTTAAAATAGCTGCTGCCTCTGGCTGGAGCCAGGTAGCGGGGAGGAGGTCCTGGTGCCTCTCTCACCTTGAGCAGCTGGAGGTGCAGGTGAGTGTACACCTGCCTCTCCGGGAGGCCTTCCTGGGGGGTACCTGCTCTTCCCCAAGAGACAGAGAGAGAGCCAGTGGCTGGCAGGCAGGAGATCCTCACGTGACACGTCTGTTTCCTTAGAGACAAGGGAGGAGGAGGAGGAGGAGGAGGAGGGCTGGGCCACGCTCCTGCCCTCTTTGGATGCCTCTTTGGCAAAGGAAGGCAGAGGCACCTGCTCTCCAGCAGGGAAGGTTTGCTGTCTTTGCTTCTCTCTCTCTCTCTCTCTCTCTCTCTCTCTCTCTCTCTCTCTCTCTCTCCTTTAGGGCTTTTGCATGCACTTGTTTGGGGCACTGCAGGGAGCCCTTTCCCGCCACAGAGTGAACTTCTCAGAACCAGGCGGATGAAAAGAAACAACCTTTTCCAGCAGTTCTTTGTGGTTCTTTGCTATGGGGTGGGAGGGGGTTGTAGGTGCAAAGGAGGAGGCAGCTTTCTGGCGCTCTCTCTCTCGCCTGGTGCCTTTGAAGGAGGCTCCTTCGACAGCAGGGCAAGGGACAGCTGCTTCCTGAGCTGCTGTCGTTCTCAAGACCTCCTTGAGATGCTTCGAGAGCAAAGGTCCTTTGCAAAGTGGCCTCTTTAGCAGGAAGGGTTCAGGGTGCCGGGCGGGAGGAGAGACATCTGAAACTGCGGCCGTGCAAGTTCAGGGGCCGACAGAAAGAACTCCTGGAGCCTGAGGGTGGCTAGATTTATCTTAACGTTTGCCATTGATCTCTGAAGAATTGCTCTAGCGATGACATCTAAGCACTCCTCTGTGGTTCCTGATGCCTTTTTCTGTACCAGACCTTCTCATGCATGAAAGCTCTTCTTCCCTCTCCACCCCTGAACTATGTTTTCCCCCTTCCCCAGAAAAAAATGTGAGCATTTTATAAAGCTGACTGAGAAGTTTTAGCACCAGAACACGCTGTTTTGAGCGGCATTGTTCTAATTAATGTAGATTAGCATTTGCTGTTTAATGCTCACCTTTTTGATGCCCCCTTTTCAGACAGGATTTCTGCTCTTTTTATAATTGAAAGCCAGAGTCTCCCAGCCACCCTTTTCCAATGAAATATAGCTAGTCTGGTGAGTTCCATCAAAAGGGAGGCTGACATATGTGACTCTCAAAACGGCTAAAGATGGATGGAGAGCCTCTGGCCAGGCTGAGTGGCAGGAGGCCATGATCCAGGCCCTTTAGGGTGAAGCGGGGAATCTGCGCTCTCCTCCTGGCATGTTGCTTGGATAAGGGGCAGCAGCCTTCTCCCTCCCTGATATTACGGGGGGGGGGGTCCACAGCCATGTCTCTCTCTCCTCCCCCCTCCCCTTCAGCTGGGCTAACAGAAGTTGTGGGAAAGGAATGAATCTGGAGAAATAGCCATTATGACACCTGGGGAGTCCAGGGCACCAAGGTGGCTTCTAAATTTGACCCAAGTTTTATATGTTTGTTACCTGATTAGGGCACAGTTGCCCCTTCAAGCCTGTGCACGCAAAAAAAAATCATTTTAAAAGGTTGCCGCTTGAAAGACATAATGCACACTCCTCAGAAATATAAAAGCATTAATAAAGGCAGCAGCAATTAATATAAAGCAGAATGTAATAATTTCTTGAAATGAGGTCGCTCTAATTTCCTGGAAAGAGTCTTGTAAGTGACGTTACCCTTAGGCTGTCTGTTTGAGGGGTGTATGTGTTTGTGCGTTGCACAGATATAAAACCCCCCAACGTATGAGATGCAGAATGGTCTTGGTGCTCTGTCTGGGGGCTCTGCTGACCCACTGCCTGTTTCCGTGCCCCATAGCGATTGGCAGGGCAGCCAATGACTAGATGACCCCAGGGCTCCCTCCTGACTCTGCAGTGTTTCTGTAAGTGAGGCAGGCAAGTGTTTGATGGCACAACAGGTGCTAGGACATTGGCCGGACAAGGGACACGCTCCCCCCGGGCTCCCCTTTCAATGGGGGGGGGGGCAATTTCAGCGCAGCAAGTGGCATGTTTATTTGGATGGGGCAAGCAGACTTGAACTCCTTCAGGTGTGTGGGCCTGAGCTACCTGCTCACGTAAGCATCTCCATCTCCTAGGCAACAGCACAGGGTTGAATCCAGCCTGGGTGCCTGAAGCCTCCCGAGTGGGTGGGGACTTGGCAATGGAGACTGAGGGAGGGGCAGGCTCTGGTGGCATGGGAGAGGGCCCCATGGCTGGAGGCAAGGCTGGCACTGGGCGCCTTGGGCAGTAGGAAGGACCAGGGAGGGATGACGTGGCAGCAACCCACTGGGTCCCTCCCTTGGCTTGGATTCCTTGCCCACTGTGACCCCTTCATAGAGCTGGAAGGGAACCCCAAGGGTCATCTAGTCCAACCCCACAATGCAGGTGCACAGCCTGGGAGTCATTTTGGACTCACAGCTGTCCATGGAGGCGCAGGTCAATTCTGTGTCCAGGGCGACTGTCTACCAGCTCCATCTGGTACGCAGGATGAGACCCTCCCTGCCCACAGACTGTCTCACCAGAGTGGTGCATGCTCTGGTTATCTCCTGCTTGGAATAGTGCCATGCGCTCTGTGTGGGGCTACCTTTGAAGGTGACCCAGAAACTACAACTAATCCTGAATGTGGGAGCCAGACTGGTGACTGGGACCACATAATACCAGTCTTTAAAGACCTACATTGTCTCCCAGTACATTTCCGAGCACAATTCAAAGTGTTGGTGCTGACCTTGAAAGCCCTAAACGGCTCAGTCCAGGAGAGTCTCCACCCCCATCGTTCAGCCCGGACACTGAGGTCCAGCTCCGAGGGCCTTCTGGCAGTTCGCTCCCTGCGAGAAGCCAAGTTACAGTGAACCATGCAGAGGGCCTTCTCAGTGGTGGCACCCACCCTGTGGAACACCTCCCATCAGATGTCAAGGAAATAAACAACTATCTGACTTTTAGAAGACATCTGAAGGCAGACGTGTTTAGGGAAGCTTTTAAAGTTTGATGTTTTATTGTGTTTTTAATATTCTGTTGGGAGCCGCCCAGAGTGGCTGGGGACACCCAGCCAGATGCCCGGGGTATAATTTATTATTATTGTTATTATTAACATTTCACAAGGCACACGTACAGCCTCCCATAACCTGCTGGGTCCCTCTGCACGGCCACCAACCCGCAGCTCCTCCCAGCCCTCATTCAGCCCTGACCACCCTGTCCAGGGCTTCTTCTCAGGGATCATGACTCGAACCCACTGCCCCTGTTGCCACCTGGAGGGGCGCTCTTGCGCTACGGTGCAAGGATCATTTGCGGTATCAGAAATTAGAGGGTTTCAGCAGGAAGCCACGTGACATGCTGTGATGGAGAATGAAGCAGTCTGTTCCCCCTGAGTGCCTTGGTGCCATCGTGAGTGCAGAGCAGAGAGGTGAATTCTTGCTTCCTGGCACTGGGCACTCTCCTGCTCCTGCAGCCAAGGGTTGCATTAGCTTGCATGCACCTGTTCTGCTCCTGTTTGTAAGTGCATCCACATTTGATCTGTTCCCGCCTCCCCTCCCTGGAACAGCATGCTCAGTTTTGCCTCTGCCGCCAGAGCTTTCTGTATATAATTCATGCTCCGACTAATTCAGGAGGGAAATGCCACCGCGTGCTTTGAGACGCTGGCAGTGGCAGGCGCAGAAAGCCTCTGCCATCTTGCCACCTTCTTGCCTGGTGCTGTTCTGGCCCAGCAAGTAGAGCCACCGGCGATGAGGGATCCTGTGGAGTCTCTGGGTGTCTCTGACGTGTCTCTGCAAAGAGCAAAAGGAAGTTGTCTTTGGAAAGGCAAAAGTGCTTCTTTGCCTCCTCTCATCCTTTGAGACAAAAATGAGGTCAGGAGGAGTGCTGCCACCACTGAGCTGGGCAAGGGAAGCTGAAGCGGGAGGAAAGAGAAAAAACTGGTTTTCCCTCCCCTCCCCACCAAAATTTGCTGCCTCCGGGTTACTAAAAACTGCCCCGAGTGCAGTGTTTCATAGGCTTTCTTTTCTCTAATCTCTTTCTCTCTCCTCATTTTCATTTTCTTTTTTGTGTGTTAGAAATATCCAGCACCAATTTCTAACCTCTTGGCAGCAGTGTCATCCAACCCTGGGTTCTGTGTGTGGGCACCTTCATTGCCACGCCAGGGCAAACTTGCAGTAGGCTTGATAATCTGGACGGACAGACGGAGCCATCGCTCAGAGGCTGGGCTGCTCTTCTGTTCTCTTCTCAAGGCTGCTGCTGGCTGAGGGGTCCTGCCATTCAGCTCAGCCAAGTAGCCAGTTGCACACTCATCGAATCATAGAACTGGGATCCCAAGGGTCATTTAGTCCAACCCCCTGTAATGCAGGGATCTCAGCTAAAGCATCCATGACAGATGGCCACCCAATCTCTGCTTTAAAAAGTCCAAGGAAAGAGTCTTTGACGGTGAGCTGGGCCCAGGCGTAACCCGTGAAACGCGGTCCAGGTCCGGTCCAGAGTCCAAGGATTCTGCGAGGAGTTAGTCCAACAGGGCTGAGGCAGGAAACCAGGCAAGGTCAGGCACAGGGTCTCAGGCAGGTTCTAGCAAGCAGCAATGTTGCTCTCGCAACCTGGGGCGGGGTCCAACAGCCTTTTATCTTTGTTGGGGTAACGGCCGGTCCTGATCCCCCGGCGACTCACCTCCCTGTTTTGCCCAAAGGCGAGCACTCCTCCTGCGAGTACTCAGGTCTCTCCTTCTTTGCAGCTCAGGAAACATCGGTGGGTTACTAGACCCGGGGGCCGCCTCAGCCTCCCCTGACCCAACCGGTAGTGGAGCAGCTGTAAGTGATGGCCCAGCTGGAGGCAACGAGGTCATCCCCACATCTGGAGCCAGGGCAGGCTCAGGCCCCGGACTCGGCCCAGCTGGTGCTTGTTGCAGGGGAACCTGTGCAGACTGGGACCCTTCAGGATCAGGCCCCAGACTTGGTTCAGGTAATGCCTGAGGCAAAGGATCCGGTGCGGACTGAGACTCCACTGAGTCGGAGCCCAAGTCCCAAGCCCAAGTCCCAGGCCATCACAAACGGATTAGTCTTTGTACCCTTCCATGGGGCAGAGGCAGGGGCTTAGTGATAAGTGTGTGACACGGCCCCCTTTTGACTATGTTTTCATTTTTATAGGCCCCCATACCAACTGGAGCAAGGAAATAATTCCTCCACACACACACCCATCCTTCCCTACACCACAGCAGCATTATTTTGCTACAAATTGGAAATTGAAGGCAGCAGAGTACAAAAGCACATTGCCCCCTCCCTGTTTTTTTTATTTTTAATTCTGCTTCCCTTAGTGCAGTTGCTTCAGCAAGAGATGTGGGACAGCGAGAGGGTCTAGCCTGCCGAAGAAGGGCTTTCTCCCTGCTGCCTGGGATTCTTGCAGATCTTGGGGACCACTGGGGTGGGGAAAGAGAAGGATGTTGTTTGACAAGCACACAGAGTGCAACAAGATTGAGTGTTTGGGGTGGTGGGGAGGTTCGGTTAATTTCATAGTGTTGCAGGAATTTATTTATAGGTTGGGGGGGGGTTGCCCCTCCAGCAGATATCATGCACATGCAGCTCACTACCAAAACCAGCACAATCACTTTTGTGATTTGTCCCCACAAAACACTTCATCACAGTTTCTTCCTATCTATTCAAAGGGCCTTTGAAGAATTCACTGATAAATGTACTGGCTCGCTGGGAAAACTTCAGAAATTCCTATAGACATGTGAGCTCAGCTACTCAGCAGCCCCTCTGCCTGTGGGATAATCCCTGGCCTCCTGATACCTGAGTGCCAGACAGGTAGCCATTCCAGAAATAACAAACCCAGATGAAGACAAAAGGATGTGATGAACTTGGCTGGGAAACAGAGAAATGTAAATTTTTGTTACACTTGATGGGTGTTTGGTGGAGGGCAAGGGGAACCATGGGGCAGGGTCCAGGATGCTCAGATTCCTGCCACCAGACCTCCTTTTTCATGGTGTAAACATGATGTAACATCTGGTGTCCTTGGTTTTCGTCCAAGGGAGCCCTCAGATTTCTCTGTTAACAGTTGTACATAGGTTGTACATTGACAATAAAATTTGACAATTATTATTATTATTATTTCAAGCATTGCTGAGTGACAGCTTGAGGCAGCTGCAGACAAGCTGGTTTCTGGTTGCCTATTGAATGTTCTGAGCCTTGTGTGTTTGGTGGAAACCACAGGATGGAAGAAGGGTGCTCTTATGCTGCTCAGGTTCTGCTTGCGAACTTCCCATGGGTGCATCTGGTTGGCCTCTGTGAGAACAGAGTGCTGGACTAGGTGGGTCTTTGGCCTGATCCAGCAACCTCTTCTGATGTCCTTGCTCCAGTCCCAGAAGGGCAAGTGAGCATCTGCACCTGGCTACTCACTCTGCAAACAGCTGTGCTTCCCTCTCTCCCTTGCGCAAGGTAGCGACTGGCCTGTGACCCTTTGAGAGGAACTGGACTGAACAGTTGCCTAATAGAGGGAGCAGAAAGAGGCTTGGTCTGCTGACGGCAGGGATTTTGTTGTTGCTTTTTGGTAGCATGCAGCTAGACACAAAATGTGGAAGCGGGAGAAAAATTGTGCAGCTGGCAAGTTGAAAATGTGCAGCTGGTAATGTGCAGGACAGGACTTGACATGTGTGTTTGTTGAGCACTTGAATGACTGGCAATGCCAGGGACAGCTTGCACACAAGCAAGGTAGAAGGCGCTCGGTTGTATTCTCGTCATTTCACAGTTGGCTTTTATTTGTTTGTGAGCCGCCTCCAAGCTGCTGAAATGAAAGGCAGTTGTAACAGATACCGTGTTTTTCGCTCCATAAGACGCGCCTAGTTTTTGGAAGAGGAAAACAAGAAAAAAAATATTCTGAATCCCAGAAGCCAGGACAGCGAGAGGGATCGCTGCGCAGTGATCCCTCTTGCTGTTCTGGCTTCTGGGATAGCTGCGCAGCCTGCATTCGCTCCATAAGATGCACGCACACATTTCCCTTTACTTTTTAGGAGGGGGAAAGTGTGTCTTATAGAGCGGAAAATACAGTAGATTGATGACGATGTCGCCCCAGTGTGTGGCATCTGTGGAGAAGGCAAGCGCCATACAAAGGATCATTAGGAAAGGAATTGAAAATTGGACTGCCAACATCATCCTGCTGTTATACCAGTCTATGATGCAGCCACACTTTGAGTGCTGTGTTCAGTTGGGTCAGCTCCCCTCCGAAAGGAGATTGTCGAGTTGGAAAAGGTTCGGAAAAGGGACACTGAGATGATCCAGGGGAGACTGCAGCTCGCCTGTCAGGAAAAGTTGCAGTGCCTGGGACTTCTTAGGTGAGAGAAAAGGGGAGTCAGAGGCAACGTGATTGAAGTTTATAACATCGTGAAGAATTTTATAATTGAAGAAGAATGGACTACTTTAAAAAAATATTATAGTCAAATGAAATTGCAGGCAGGATTCGAGGCAGAAGCGGAGGAAGCAAAATGGGAAAATGTTGGTAAATAGAGGAACTTTTTTCTGACAGATAAAGACATAATGCAGTAGAAAAGATTTGAGTACCAACACTGCGGAGGTGGGAGTGGGAGGTCAGTTTATGAAACAATGCAATTATTTGAGATGAGGATCATTGTGAAAATGTTTGGGAAATCTAATAAAAAATTATACCACAAAAAAAGGAAGTGGGGGCAGAGTCTCCAACCAGCTACTGACCCCGAAGAGTCCGTGGTTGGTTTTCCTCCAGCCCTGCACCATCTCTTGGTCCTCAGCCATAACCCACCATAAAACCTTTCTGTTTCAGCCCTTCCCGGCCCCTCACAAACATGAATGATGCCATGGTGACCCACATGTCCTCCGGAGCCCCAACTCCAACGAAAAGGTAGGGATGTGCACTCCGTTTGTGAGGGGTGGGAGATGGGGGGCTCCTCTCTGGGTGCTGCAGAGAGAAGGAGCAGAGATGGCAGCTCCTGCTCTGAGTGTTCTGGATATTGCTAAAACCAAGTTTGATTGCTGGTGGTGTCTCTGCTGCTTGAGGTTCCCCCCCACAGGGCATTTGATCCATTTCTCTCCACCTGGAGGAGGCACTGGGGTTCCCTGTCAGCTGGCAGCAGCCCTTCTCTCTCTCCCCACCCAAACCACCACCCTTCAGGTCTGAATTCCTCCCCACCCCACCCCCACCCCCATGACCTGCCGTGCAGAACCGGAAACAAGTTCATTTCCCAAATGTCAGGAGGCAACTGAGGAGGATAAAACCACAACTGACGGCTGGAGAGATCTGATTTGGCGTTTCCCATTGACTCTCTCCTTTCTTAGGCAAAGATGGATTGGAGTCTTCTTTTTATGTTCCTTTCACTTGTTTTTTAATCATCAGTTTTGTCTCCTTTTCTCTCCTGCATATAAAGGCTACAGTACGTTTGTTTTGATCTTGTCCCTTAAGTGAGTTTAATATACAGTCATACCTCTGGTTGAAGTAGTTTCGGAATGAGTATTTTTGGGTTGCGCTCTGTGGCGACCCAGAAGTAACTGAGTGCATTACTTCTGGGTTTCGCCGCTCACGCATGCACAGATGCTCAAAATGATGTCACACGCATGCGCGGAAGCGGCGAATCGCGACAGGCGCAGATGCAGGTTGCGTTCGCTTCAGGATGTGAACGGGGCTCCGGAATGGATCCCGTTCGCGTCCAGAGGTACCACTGTAGAAGGATTACCCTGACTGGGATGAGCGGTGCTTGTCTCTTACCTGGCCCAGGGAGCTACCTTAGACTAAGCAGGGACCATTCTCCCATTGGGTTTGATCTGTCTTTGAACACTTCTTAAGGGCACAGTGGAAAGGAAAAGAAAGAGGGGAACCTACTGACCAGGCAATCTTCTCGAGTGGGCATTATCTGGAGCTCCAGGAAGGGGCTGGCTCTGGGAGTAACATCTCCATCTTCCGCTGCTCCAGCTTCTCATCACTGCCTGGATGAGGCGGCAGAGTCAGGAAGAGAAGGCGCAGGAGCAGCTGCAATTGGGCAACATCAGAGAGGGCACAACCCTCACAAGCCAGAACGGGCCCTAAGCTAAGGCACCAAAGAGTTGGGCGCTCTCGGAGGGTTCACACATGGCTTAAGAACACTCCTCTGGCTTCCAGCAACTGCTATTCAGAAGCATCACTGCCAAGCCTAGCCATTATGGCTAGTAGCCATGAGGAACCATTGCCCTTCATGAATTTGTCCCATCCTCTTTCAAAGCCACCCAGTCGGGTCAGAGGAAGCGAGAGGCACCTGTCCCTGCCAGAGCAGCCCTTGCTGAGCAGCTATGCCTTCAGCAGTCCTCCACTGACTTGCCCTGCCTGTGCCATGTTCTCACGTCAGTTTTGCAGTTTTCACCTCCAGGGTTGAGGAACGAGAATGTTCTGTAATAAGCGCACACATGAACATTCAAGCAGCACCCGAGCTCTCTGTTTCCTGCTGTCTCTTTCAGGATTCAGGTGGAGGAACATGTTGGTGGAGCAAGTTTCTTCTCGTTCTTCCTCTCTCCTGCTTGTTCTTCTGCAGCCGCCCCCTTCCCATATATCACAGGCTGCTTTTCTGACGTTTCCAGACAACAGGGTCCGGATTCTCCTTGCCTCTGCCCAATTGCACATTTTATTAGAAGCCTTGAAACTCTGGTGCCCAGATGCCTCTGTCCGGAGAGCAGCTCTCTCTTTTGATCTAGGCCAGAGGGAGGCCTGCTTGAGATTTTGTTTTGAGCCTTTTGCCTTGTGAGCAATTCAGAGCCTCCTTCCACAGACACAACCTGAGTTGGGGTGGAGCTGGAGCTGGAGCCCACACCTCGTAAACGGGAGTCTAGCCAGACCATAACGCATCCAGCAGCTCGCTTTGTGTTTGCTCTGCCCATAAAGTGATGTCACGGCGAGTGTTACAAGCCCTGGTTATGACCGTGGTGCCTCGGAATGGGGGGGGGGCGCAAAGACAGGTCGTGGCCTTTTGTACTCCGGCACCGGAAAGCCGGTAGCAGAGCCTCGGGCATCCCTGAACTCCTGCTTTTCTTAGGAGTTCTGGTCTTACGAGAGAGGGAGAAACCATTTGGGCAAGGAGACTTAAAACAGTCTTGAGAAATGTAACACAGGAAGATCAGACAGGATTTCTGCCCCCAAGGCAACTGAGGGATAGTGTGAGGAACAGTGTTGAATATCATTGAATATTTTGAAAAGCATGGTGATAAACAGATAACCGTGGGTTTCTTTAGATGCTGAAAAAGCCTTTGAACTGCCTTTCTCACAATCTGACCCACGAGTTCTAGTCTTATGAAAGAGGGAGAAATACTCTTTCCATTTTCTCAATGCCGTTCACAATTTTATTTACCTCTGCAATGCCCCCCCCCCTTACTCACCTTTTCTCTCTCCCCAAGAGCTCGAAAAATTGTAATTTTTCCTCATGGGGCGGATGCTTCCTTTCGCTTGGTCATTTTGGTTTTCCCTTTCTGAACCTTTAATTCAAGCCTCTTGGCTTGGGGGGCCACCGGCTTTTGGAATCTTGTGCCTCTGCCACCCTGACGTTCATCAGAGGGGGGGAGTCATTGGCTTGCATTGTTTTTGTCCTTGCTTTTATTATGTATTCTGTATTTTTATTCTGTGAACAGCCCTGAGATTTGCAGATGGAGTGTGGTATACAAATAATAATAATAATAATAATAATAATAATAATAGTGGTAGTAGTAGTAATAATACAGTGGTCACCTTGCCGACAAAGGTCCGTATAGTTGAAAGCTCTGGTTTTCCCAGTAGTGCTGTATGGAAGTGAGAGCTGGACCACAAAGAAGGCTAATCACCGAAGAATGGATGCTTTTGAATTCTGGTGCTGGAGGAGACTTTTGAGAGTCCCATGGACTGCAAGAAGATCCAACTGATCCATTCTGAAGGAAATCAGCCCCGAGTGCTCACTGGAAGGACAGATCCTGAAGCTGAGGCTCCGAGACTTTGGCCACCTCATGAGAAGAGAAGACTCCCTGGAAAAGACCCTGATGTAGGGAAGGATGGAGGGCACAAGGAGAAGGGGACGACAGAGGACGAGCTGGTGGGACAGTGTTCTTGAAGCTACCAGCATGAGTTTGACCCAACTGTGGGAGGCAGTGGAAGACAGGAGGGCCTGGCGTACTCTGGTCCATGGGGTCACGAAGAGGCAGACACGACTAAACGACTCAACAACAACAAACTCGGGTTAAGTACTTAATTCGTTCCGGAGGTCCGTTCTTAACCTGAAACTGTTCTTAACCTGAAGCACCACTTTAGCTAATGGTGCCATGATTTCTGTTCTAATCCTGAAGCAAAGTTCTTAACCTGAGGTACTATTTCTGGGTTAGCGGAGTCTGTAACCTGAAGCATCTGTAACCTGAAGCGTCTGTAACCCGAAGTACCACTGTAATAATAATAATAATCATCATCAGGGTGAAACATGTCAGCACACAACCACTAAGTTAAAACCCAGCCCGTTACTTTAAAAAAGGCTCCCTGGACAAGTGAAAAGTCCCCCATCTGTTGCTGAAAAGGCATCAAAGTTTGGCGTCTGGGTGGGGAAGATGAAGAGCCACATGCCCTGTCCGCAAACATTCACCCAGCTCAGCAGCAGCCTTGCTCCCTCCGGGGGATCCTTCCTCCTCCTCCTCCTCCTCCTCCTCCTCCTCTTTCGTCTTGCTCAAGATGGGCCGTTGCCTCCTGGAAGGTCCCCCATGAATCTTACAGGGAGGGGGGCCTCCTTGTTTATGACTTTTCACTGCCGCTAAGCCCAGCTTTATGGCAAGGCCATAAAACACTGCAAGCAGCCATTGAAGTCAGCTTGGAGGTGTAATGCCTTTAAAGCATGATGCGGGGTCAGAGGTGAGCCTCGTAAATAGTCTCATGCCATAAAAGTAATTGGGGAAAGGGAGGCCGCTCCAAATTGGAGAGCAGTCTTTGTGCACCAGGGAGAGAGGAGGCTGGTTTGGTGCACCCCAGGAATAGCTGGAGCTACAACTCCCATCACCCCTGACCATTGGCCATACAGTCTGGAGCTGATGGAAGCTGTCCTCCAGCGACATCTGTGGGGCACCAGGTTGGGAAAACTTGGCTTAGAGCAGGCAGTAGAAGAGCCTGCTGGATCAGGCCAGTGGCCCAGTTAGTCCCGCATCCTGTGGGCGACCAGAGGAGTCAATGGATTTGAGCACAAGAGCACTCTCCCCTCCTGCGGCTTCCAGCACCTGCGATGCAGAAGCATTGCTGCCTCTGACAGTGGAGGGCAGAGCAGAGCCATCCTGGCTAGGAGCCATCAATGTCCCTCCTCCTCCATGAAATTGTCCAATCTCCTTTTAAAGCCATCTAAGAGACACTTGGTTGCACTGTGGGTTAAACCACAGAGCCTAGGACTTGCTCATCAGAAGGTCGGCGGTTCGAATCCCCGCAATGACGGGGTGAGCTCCTGTTGCTCGGTCCCTGCTCCTGCCAACCTAGCAGTTCGAAAGCACGTCAGAGTGCAAGTAGATAAATAAGTACCGCTCCAGCAGGAAGGTAAACGGCGTTTCCATGCGCTGCTCTGGTTCGCCAGAAGGGGCTTAGACATGCTGGCCACATGACCCAGAAAAACTTGCTGTGGACAAACATCAGCTCCCTCGGCCAGTAAAGCGAGATGAGCACCGCAACCACAGTGTCGGCCACTTTTAAGTTGGTAGCCTTCTGTGGGCTGTGCACTCCATGAAGTAGGACGTCAATGCAAGAAGACTCTTGAGAGTCCCATGGACTGCAAGAAGATCCAATCTCTCCATTCTGAAGGAAATCAGCCCTGAGTGCTCACTGGAAGGACAGATCCTGAAGCTGAGGCTCCAATACTTTGGCCGCCTCATGAGAAGAGAAGACTCCCTGGAAAAGACCCTGATGTTGGGAAAGATGGAGGGCACAAGGAGAAGGGGACAACCAAGGACGAGATGGTGGGACAGTGTCTTCGAAGCTACCAGCATGAGTTTGACCAAACTGTGGGAGGCAGTGGAAGACAGGAGGGCCTGGCGTGCTCTGGTCCAGGGGGTCACGAAGAGGTGGACACAACTAAACGACTCAACAATAACAGGGGAAGGAAGGGAGTGAGGAGCTGCTGCTTGAGAGACGAAAAGTGGCAAGGGGCATATCTTTGCCAGAGCGGGGAGGGGTGGAAGCAAGCAAATCTTGTTTTGTCAGGCGTGTGGCAGAGAAGCAAAGGCCTCTCCATTTGTGCACTGAGGCTGGAAGCAGAATGCTGGTGGGGGCTGCTCCTGGGTCTCTCCTCATTATGGCACCATTTGCGCCGGGGCGGGGAGAGCTCCTTAGGCACACCTGGGGCAGTGTTTGCATTTTGGGACTCCTCAAGTGCTGCCTCCTCCTCCCTCCTTGCACAAGAGTCTCATTTTGCAGAAAGGCGGCTGCTCTTTGCCCGTCGGGCAGCAGGTTCCAGGTGACGTGGGCAGCTTTGGGGTGGGGGAAGAAATACGGGAAGATCCAACTCTTTCTCCTTTCCACAATGATTCCACACTCTTTCCAATGAGGTTCCCGCACATTTCCTTCCATGTTTTGAATGTTTTTAAGTTTCCTTATTTTAATTGTTGCTTGCCATCATTTGCATTTTCCCGAATGCCCTCATCTTTTTATTTCTGTTGTGTTGTTTTGCCTCCTTTCCTCCCCCCCCCCCAGGTTGCACTACAGCCCGGCCCCCTCCAAGCGGCTTAGGGATGAGCATGCCCTGATCGCAGCCTATGTGAGCCAGCTCCAGAGTGGCACACGGTCAGTCTTAGGAGAGGCGGGAGGGCAGGGGGAGCCCATGAACACGGCAGTCCCATGCGCAGATGCGCCCAAAGCCCTGAGTAGCCAGCTGGACCACTACAGAAACTGAAACTTGCACATGGAGACGGGCCATGAGGCTGCAGCACTCAGTGCCCCAAAGGGTGCGCGTGCATGCATTGGATCTGGGCACATGGCCCAAAGAGGGTTAGTTTTTAAAACCGCATTCTTTATAAGCAACTTAATGGGGAAAAAAGCTTCTAAATGCTTTTTGAGAGTCCTGAAATATTGAGCAGTTCCGAATGAACTATCTGTAGCCTATGGTTCAAACATGTTTATTACAGGGCTCTCTTTCCTTCCTGCCTAAATTTGGTGAGGGGTTTCCTCTGCGATAATGACTATTTCACCTTGATGCATGGTTTCAAAATGAGGAAGCAGCCTTGTTTTGGGGGTGGAGGGGGCCATGATGGTATTTGTAAAACATGCAGCCTGGCTGTGCTGTGGGTTAAACCACAGAGCCTAGGACTTGCCGATCAGAAGGTCGACGGTTCGAATCCCCGCGATTGGGTGAGCTCCCGTTGCTCGGTCCCTGCTCCTGCCCACCTAGCAGTTCGAAAGCACGTCAAAGTGCAAGTAGATAAATAGGTACCGCTCCGGCGGGAAGGTAAACCAGAAGCGGCTTAGTCCTGCTGGCCACATGACCCAGAAGCTGTACTGGCTCCCTTGGCCAGTAAAGCGAGATGAGCACCGCAACCCCAGAGTCGGCCACGACTGGACCTAATGGTCAGGGGTCCCTTTACCTTTACCTTAAGAGCACAGAAGCAGCAGCAAAATTCAGTTAAGCAGCAGCAGCAAGGCTGTTTTGTCCTTTTGAGTTTCAGAAACAACCTCCTTTCATTTGCTTCGAAGTTGGTGCCCCAGGAGCCCAGCACATGGGTGCATGAGCCTCTGGTTTGCAAAATGCGTGCTCACTATTGTGCGCAGAAATGCACACCATCCCTGACCTAGCGTGCAGCTTTTTCACAAAGGAAAGCCCAACGGAAATGGAATACACACCATCACTTGCTCACCCCACACCTTCTCACACACAGCCCAACAGCCAGGGTACGTCTTTCCCAGAGGAATTAGGGGGACACCACCTCCCAGGGCATCTTCACCCTGAAATCTGGACCCAATTGTGTTTAAGATGGCTCTTCAGTTGGGTTCACTTCCTCTCGGCAAGACATTTGGTTGTCGCGTCATTTTAAACAGGGCAAGTTGCCTTCCTTTTTATTTTTACGCACAGGAAACCATCCCAAATGACTCAGCCACTCCACTGGTTGGTGCTGTGTCCAATCAGTTCTGGATTGCCACAGCTGAAGCCCCTTCAGATATACAGCCTGAGCTTTCAGTCCAATCCCTGCATCCCGTTTCTTATTCTGAAACATAAGACTCCCATTGTCCAATTCCTCTTTCAAGTTGGTACCAGCCGTATATTCCTGAGGCCTTTTGCAGACTCCAGCCGGCTCCCTGTTCCCCACTTTGCTCTGGCCATTTTGTCATCTTTGTAGCGCTTCAGATTTGCAAAGCGCTTGGCAGCTTGCAAAACAAACAAGCCCACGTTAAAACCAGTTAAGACAAACACAAGCAGTGAAAGTTTAATAACCCATCGGAGATTCTTCCAGATCCCACGTCGCTAAAAAGAGGCCCCAAAGGGCCCAGACATTCCGCCTGCTGCCAGGACAGGGCCACCACCAAAAAGGCCTGCCCTCATTTGCCACCCTCTGGACCTCCATGAAGAAGGGCCTCAGTTGATGACCGCAGGGTCCAGCTTGGTTCACATGGGGAGAGGTAACCCTGGAGCTTTTCGGGTTCTGAGCCACATAAGGCTTTATAGGTCAAAACCAGAACGTTGACTTGGGCCTAGGAACTAGCTGGTAGCCTTTTGCCACTTTTGATGCTGGTGTGGCAGGAGGTAAGGTGGGAGGGCCCTGACTCCTGTCTGGTGTTGGGCAACTGCAATTACTATTATTCCAAACTTTTAGAAGACATCTGAAGGCAGCCCTGTTTAGGGAAGCTTTTAATGTTTAATAGGTCCTTGTATTTTAGTGTTTTGTTGGAAGCCGCCCAGAGTGGCTGGGGAAACCAAGCCAGATGGGCGGGTATAAATAAGTTGTTGTTGTTGTTGTTGTTGTTGTTGTTGTTGTTGTTGTTGTTGTTACCGGCACTCATGCTTGTTGTCTTTCTCTCCCCGGCCCCAGCAGCGTCCTGGACAGCCCCAGCAGGCTGGATGAGGAGCACCGACTCATCGCCCGCTACGCTGCCAGGCTAGCTGCGGAAGCTGGAAACGTGGTAAGCAGCCAGTCTGGCCCTCTCTCTTGCTAACGGTTTCTCCGATGGCTGTGGTATGCTCAGCTGCTGCTTCCCTGGGCAGGTGAGCTGGCAGCGCTCGGCTTCTTTCTAAACATGCTGCATCAATTCGGGAGGAGCATTTTGCCCCGCTGAGTCTGTGTCCCTCCGGTCAATTTCGTCACGTTGCACCACAGGCGTGGCGCTCAGATTGGGAGTCACATAATTGGTTGGATGCCAGGCTGGAGCCACGCAGGCCCAGTGTCCCCAGGGAGGCTTCCTTCCAGAGACTCAGCAGAGTGGAGCAAAGAAAATCTTGTATGCTTGCTTGCTTACGCTTCGCAGCATTAAGAATAGGTTCTCTGGGTGGTGTACAACTTTGCTGTTAAAAAGCAAAACAAAAAGACGCACCATAAAATATCAAAATGCAGAACATAAAAAGGTTAAGACAGCATCAAAAGTAAATCAATAGCGGACAACAGTAGCGCCCTCCGGGTCCACAAAGCACTGAAGCGTGTTTTTAAAAAGCCTGGTGAAGTTTCTAAAAAGGTTGGAACTGGAAGGACCACAACACAGGCCTCAGGTGAGCCTCTCTGGGGAGGGCATTTCGTAACTAGGGTGCCACCACTGAAAAGACCATCTCCATAGTAGCAACTCCCATAAGAACCCAATATGATTGATTGATTGATTGATTGATTGATTGGGGTGATATGATAGCCATGTTCAAATATATAAAAGGATGTCACATAGAGGAGGGAGAAAGGTTGTTTTCTGCTGCTCCAGAGAAGCGGACACGGAGCAATGGATCCAAACTACAAGAAAGAAGATTCCACCTAAACATTAGGAGGAACTTCCTGACAGTGAGAGCTGTTCGACAGTGGAATTTGCTGCCCAGGAGTGTGGTGGAGTCTCCTTCTTTGGAGGTCTTGAAGCAGAGGCTTGACAACCATATGTCAGGAGTGCTCTGATGGTGTTTCCTGCTTGGCAGGGGTTTGGACTCGATGGCCCTTGGGGTCTCTTCCAACTCTAGGATTCTATGATTCTATGAGGAGCCAGCTGGATCAACCCATCTGGTTGGCCACAGAGAGGGCAGAATGCTGGACTACAGGGTCCATTGGCCTGATCCAGAAGGCTGCCCCTGGGGACAAGGCACTAGCTCAGTCAGTAGAGCACAAGACTCTTTATCCCAGGGTTGTGGGTTCAACCCCCACGTTGGGCAAATAATAATTTTACTATTTATACCCTGCTCCTCTGGCTCGGTTTCCCCAGCCGCTCTGGGCGGCTCCCAGGAGAACACTAAAAACAGAGTAAAACCTCAAACATCAAAAACTTCCCTAAACAAATTCCTGCATTGCAGGGGGGTTGGACTAGATGGCCTTTGGGGTCCCTTCCAACTCTACGATTAAACGACAACCTGATCTGATTTCCTTCCCCGTCTTTACCACCATCTCCCCAGCGCTGTTGGTGATGGGGAGGGGGCTGCCCACGTGGGTTTCAGTGCTGGGTCCTCGTTGAGCCGTGTGTGTCTTTGGGGTCTCTTGACAGCCACGCCCACCCACAGACCTGGGGTTCAACTTCGATGCCAACAAGCAGCAGCGGCAGCTGATAGCAGAGCTGGAGAACAAGAACAGGTAAGGGGGCTCAGGTGGCGGGGAGGAGGGGTGGCCGCCTGGCCTTCGCTGGGCTCCGGAGCAAGAGATCTTCTCCTTCCACACTTTCCATTGCTGTTGCCTCCCGGTGGGAGTTCTGTGGGTGGATGCTTTGACAAGGGGACAGCCCCACAGTGCAGCTGCTGGTGGATTTTGCAATCCTTACACTCCATCAGCTCAGTGAAAGGTTTCATTTTCCTGCTTGGCAGGGGGTTGGACTCGATGGCCCTTGTGGTCTCTTCCAACTCTAGGATTCTATGATTCTATGATTTTTTATTTCTGCACAAGAAAGTTGGGGTGGAGAAAAATGAAGGCTTGGTGTTTTAAAGGGGCATGCAAAATATTCATGCCCTGGCATGGCAAAGAGAGAGAGAGAGAGATGGGGGAAGAGTCTGGACAAGGTCCCCTCTGTGCCGGACTCTGGAAGAAGGCGGGGACTGGACTGATTGACCCCTGGGACCTCTTAATAATAATAATAATAATAATAATAATAATAATAATAATATAAATTTTATTTATACCCTGCCCTCCCTAGCCAAGACCGAGCTCAGGGCAGCTAACACCAAATTTAAAAACGATTGAAATACAGCTTACAAAACAAGATTAAAATACAACATTAAAACATTAAAATGCAGCCTCATTTCAGTGGAACCGCAATCAACTCTTCCAACTCTACAACTCTGTGGAAGTTGAGGGCAGCCCATTCTGCCTCCCCACTGGCCTTGGCTCCACACCTGTTCAAAACTAGGCATCCCACAGGTGGGTCTCCTATAGCATTTTTTTTTCTAGGATGTATCTCTACCTGATGATACAAACCCGCCCAAAAATAATTGGGTTGTGTGTGTGGATTGTGCTGCAGAATCCTGCTAGGCAGTCAGATTGCAGCCCAGCCAAGGCCAGAGGTCGCTGACTCCACTGACATATTAAACCCTGTTTAAACTCCTTCCCTGGGAGTTTAGAAAGCAAGAGGGCTAATGCTGGTTTCTTTATTTTACTTGCACAGAGAGATTCTGCAAGAAATTCAGCGGCTGCGGCTGGAGCACGAACAGGCCTCTCAGCCGACACCAGAGAAAGCCCAGCAGAATCCGACGTTGCTGGCGGAACTGAGGCTATTGCGGTAAGAATGTAGGGGGGGGGACGGGACCCCAGGAGGGAGGTTGCTTGCACAAGAATACTTATTCACGCAGCAAGCAGTTCAGCTGTGACTCCCTCCCACAAGAGACAGGGATAGTTGCCAGCCTGGATGGTCAGGGGGGAAACAGTGCTGCCCAGGGTTGTAAAGACTGCAGAGAGGATAATTGGGTGCACTCTTCCCACCTTGGATCAAATCTATGCTTCCAGGTGCCATAAGAAAGCTGCAGAGATAGCGCAGGATAGTGCGCACCCCGGAAATGATCTCTTTCAGCTTCTGCCTTCTGGAAGAAGGTACAGGGTTATAAAGACTAGGACTAGCCGCCTGAGAAACAGTTTCTATCCAAATGTGATTTTGGTTTTAAACACAATGTAAGGTAGTCTCTATGGGAGTATATTGTATTCAATTATGGGGTCTCAGAGTTTTTAGGGGCAAACCAGGCTGGGATAGCTGGGATAGCAGGCTTGTTGGTCTTGAAAGACCTACACTGGCTCCCAGTACGTTTCCGAGCACAATTCAAAGTGTTGGGGCTGACCTTGAAAGCCCTAAACGGCCTCGGTCCAGTGTACCTGAAGGGGTGTCTCCACCCCCATCGTTCTGCCCGGACACTGAGGTCCAGTGCCAAGGGCCTTCTGGCGGTTCCCTCATTGCGAGACGTGAAGTTACAGGGAACCAGGCAGAGGGCCTTCTTGGTGGTGGCGCCCTCCCTGTAGAACGCCCTCCCATCAGATGTCAAAGCGATAAACAACTACCTGACATTCAGAAGACATCTTAAGGCAGCCCTGTTTAGGGAAGTTTTTAATATGTGACATCTTAATGTATTTTTGGTCTTTGTGGAAGCCGCCCAGAGTGGCTGGGGAAACCCAGCCAGATGGGCGGGGTACAAATCAATTATTAGTATTAGTATTATTAGTTTCTGAATGTCTGATATAGATTTTTTTTCCAATTTTGTTGTTCTGTACGGGACAATGACAATAAAGATTATTGTATCGTATTGATGGCTTGAAAAGAGGATTAGATGAATTCAAGGAGGAGGTGGTGGAAGAGAGGGCCATCTTATGTTCTCCTGCTGGTGGTGCTTGGCAGTGGCAAGCAGACTGAACAGACGGCAGAGCTGTGCCCGTCTCTGATTCTGTGCCACCTTTACCCAAGGCAGAGGGCTTTTCTTCACCCTCACAACTGCCCTGCAAGGCACTAAGCTGCATAAGTATTCTGCCCATGAAATCGGGAAGGATGGGGGCCATATTTGCAGGCCGCTTGACCTTCTTTGAATACCAGCGGAACTGCCCTTCTGACGAACTGGCCGCTTCTCCTTCTCCAAACAGGCAGAGGAAGGATGAGCTGGAGCAGCGAATGTCCGCCCTTCAGGAGAGCCGGCGGGAGCTGATGGTGCAACTGGAAGGGCTTATGAAGCTGCTCAAGGTAAGGCCTGCCGGCGCTGGACATCCCCTCCTCAGCACCTGCCACATTCGCAGCTCCCAGGCAGGCTGTGCCTCAAACCTGTGAGAAGCCCTTTCCGTCCTGCCTTAGGCTGAGTCAGACCATCCTTTTCAACTGGCAGCACTGATCAGGGTTGGACCCAGGCCTTCCAGCACTCAAAGCGGGGGCTCTGCCTGCCCATAAGCTACAGCCCTGGCCCTTGCCCTGGGAGAAACCGCCTCCAGAGGGCTGTGTGTGAGATCCAGCCTGCTCTAGCATTCAGAAGCCCCTTCATACTTGGCCAACGGAGCCCCCAAGAAGGGCTGCCCTCGTCTCCCTCACTGTCTTTTGTCCCTTCCTGCAGAGAAGGGATTTGCCTGCAGCATCTTCCAGGTGGCGTGGGTCTTTAGAGGTCCTCTAGTCCAGGCATAGGCAAACTCAGCCCTCCAGATGTTTTGAGAATACAATTCCCATCATCCCTGACCACTGCTCCTGTTAGCGAGGGATGATGGGAGTTGTAGTCCCAAAACATCTGGAGGGCCGAGTTTGGCTATGCCTGCTCTAGTCCAACCCCCTAGGGCTCAGTGATGGAAATCCAGTGCTAGAAGCATTCTCTGTGCTCAGGTATCTGTCCAGCTTCTGCCTGAAGACCTCTAGCAGGGGAGATCCCAGCCCCCAGCCCTGCCCCCAACTCGTTCCATTACTGCTTATCCTTAGGAAGTATTCCCCCCCCCCCGATGTTTAGCCCAGTAGGCCCAGCAAGAGGAGAAGCGAAAGAGTGTTTCCCCTCCTCCTGCGTGATGACAGCGTTTGGGGGGCTTAAAGGTGCTCTGCTGTGTTGGGGTGTGGATAGATGCCAGGAGAGGATATATTTATTAGATATTATCCTTCCTTCCTCACGTTCGTGAGTTCAGCAGAGTGCATCCCTTTGCAGCTTAACAGGGAAGCTTTGATAGACTACTTTTAGCCTTTTCATTTAAGGATTCCAAGGTGCTTTGAGGCAGCCTGGATTTTCCTGGTATTTCCCCCTTAGAACAATAACCGCGCAGTCTTGTAGAAGGTAAAAATAACATTTACTCACTCAGAATACCTGTCAAAGAGTAACCAAACACAGCAGCTTTGTTCAGGCAGGCTCAAAATAGTAATTCAGTTACAAGGACATAAGTAAATCTAGTTTAAGTCTGAGCATGGAGCTCAGATGAGCAGGTGTTCTCACATTGCTGGCAGAGAGGGAAGAGGAAGAGGTGAGAGGCGGTGTGCCCAGGCAGGTAAGAGAAAATACATGGCTATGGCCTCTCCTTGTCAGGGCACGGGGGGAGTGTCTCTCACAGACAAGCTCACAGGAATACGCAGAGCTTCAGCTCCCATCATGTGCCTATCTAACAAAGCAGGAATTGTTTGTTTGACTGTATGTTAGATATCCCACATCCTGTCCCCTGCTCAGTCCTCTGAGTGTTCCCCGATCCTTCAGCCCTTCCTCACGTGTCTTCTTTCCCACCCAGGTTTCCTGCATGCAGAGCCCAGACCTCACTCCCTGCCCTTCCCTCTCTCGCTGGACCAGGGGCACCTAGACTCAGCCTGTAGCATCCCTGGGAGGGAAGCCAGAGGCAGCCGTGATGGTCTCACACAGCGCAAGGGAGCGGCTCCTGCCCTCCTGCCTCCCTTCCCTGTGTCCTTCTCCGCCTCCTCTCTTGGTGTCCTTGAGTGTCGGCAGACGTGGGGGTTCCTCTTGGGGATCCCTGCCTGTGTCTGTTCCCCCCGTCCTGATAACGATTAACTGTCCTCTCTCTTTCTCTCACACCTTTGCTTACTGCCAACCTTTATAGGAAGAGGAGCAGAAGCAGGCAGTAAGTTGATACCCCCGTGAATCTTTTCTTCCCTTTGGTTCTGCATGAAATGACTCTGTGCGGCACTTTCTCATCCTGGTGGGGTTTGGGTGCCCAGGAGGCAAGTGGTGCCCAGTGCAGGATGAGGGTGCTCCTGCCTCCCGCAGAGTGTGGGCTTATTAACCCTTGGCACACCCGCTTAATTTCTCAATGTGTTTATTTCCCAAAACGTAAGACTAATGAGCCAGTCCCGGTTTGATTTGTGTGCGCGTGCGTTTAATGAAATGTGCATGATTGACAAGACATGGAAATGCAGAGGTCCTCCCATGTTGCTCTGGTTGCTTTTTCTGCCCTAAGGCACCTGATTGTCTCCCGCCTTTGGGAAATCCCTGCATTCTCCTTCCTGGCCATGCGCACGAGTCCACGCATGGAAACGGACAGCCCTGTCTGGCCCTGCATCCTGCTGCCTTGACAAGCCTGGCTCAGCAAAACTGTTTCTTCCGGGGTGGGGGGCTCCTCCAAGAGACCTCCTTGTTGAGCATCTGTCTTGATTTGTTTGCACAGGGATTATGCAGAGGTCCAGAGACGATGCAATATTCAGATCGGTTTTGTGTGGAGGTTCCATGACAAGGAGCGTCTGTCCTGGTCTGCTTGTGTGGGTGGAGACTTTGCTCTGTCCCGGCTCCTGCCAACCTAGCAGTTCGAAAGCACACCAGTGCAAGTAGATAAATAGGTAAAGGATCCCTGGTGGCGCTGTGTTCTAAACCACTGAGCCTTTTAGGCTTGCAGATTGGAAGGAGGGCAGTTCGAATCCCCACAACGACGGGGTGAGCTCCCCTTGCTCTATCCCAGCTCCTGCCAACCTAGCAGATAAATAGGTACTGCTGTGGCGGGAAGATAAACGGCGTTTCCATGCACTCTGGCTTCCATCATTGTGTCCCGTTGCGCCAGAGGCGGTTTAGTCCTGCTGGCCACATGACCCAGAAAAGTGTCTGCAGACAAACGCCGGCTCCCTCGGCCTGAAGCGAGATGAGCGCCTTTGACTGGACTTAACCATCCAGGGGTTCCTTACCTTTACCTTTTTTTAAAACCTTCTCTGTCACTTGCTTAAAGGTAAAGGGACCCCTGACCACTAGGTACAATTGTGACCGACTCTGGGGTTGCGGCGCTCATCTCGCTTTATTGGCCGGGGGAGCCGGTGTACAATTTCCGGGTCATGTGGCCAGCATGACTAAGCCGCTTCTGGCGAACCAGAGCAGCGCACGGAAACGCCGTTTACCTTCCCGCTGGAGTGGTACCTATTTATCTACTTGCACTTTGACATGCTTTCAAACTGCTAGGTTGGCAGGAGCTGGGACTGAGCAACGGGAGCTCACCCCGTCGTGGGGATTCGAACCGCCGACCTTCTGATCGGCAAGTCCTAGGCTGTGTGATTTAACCCACAGCGCCACCCACATCACTTGCGTATCTGACACTTATTGGTGCAGATGGGTGCCAACCAACCATTTGTGCATTTCTCCATCACTTTACTAACCAAAAAAAATACTTTAAAAAAGTAGACTTGTTGCACCAGAGTGCTCTAATCCACATTAATTGCATAGACCTGAACTTCCAGATGCAGCTGAAGCCCTCCAGCAAAATACTGACGTCTGCAGGAGACGATCCCTCCCCACCTTATTCCTGCCCGGCAATTAACTCCGAGTCCCCTGCAGAGGGAGCCATCCTTCTTTCCTAAGCGAGCAGCCTTTGGTGCTGGTGCAGCAGGATGGAAGCCAGCTGGTGGAAGCGCCAAACCTCTGGCCTGCTGGGGCTTCCCTTGGGGATTGGCACATCTGCAGTGATGTGCAGGTCCCCCAAAGGCTGGGTTTGGGGAAGGAGAAGCACGTTTTCTGCGTCTGTTGAAAAAATCTCCATAAGGGGTGCAAAGAGGTGCCTGGAAGCCAAGAATGACCCCTTCCCTGCCTTGTTGAAGCCAGGCTGACCTCCTGCGCAGAGCCTCCTGATGACTTCACAGTTCCAATCTGTCGTAGCTTCTGGTGAGCGTTCACATCTGTCGAGTGCTTCCCCTTTTCATGACACCTCAATGATGTTTTAGGGGCTACTTCTGGGTTCAGCACCATGCGCATGTACGCAATCCCACGTCATTCGGATGTGCCTAAATCAGCAGTTGCCTGTATTTATTGTGAAAGATAACGCAGCTGCTTCTACAGCACTGGATCCCAACGCACATCAATGTAGCATCTAGGCAGCTATGGCCAGATCCGCTGTCTGTGGAGCCGTTGCCACAACTGGGGACCACTCTCCCCTCCACTAGTTCATGTACCTTCCCCTGACGGGCTGCGCACATACAGCCAGAGACTGCGCCTGTGTGGAAACCTCCTCTGCTCTTCCCACTTCAGTCTCCTCCTGGTTCTGGGAGACGGGATGCAGGAGAGGCTGGGGAAGCCCCTGGCTCTTCATTTGCCTCTTCCTCCTCCTCTTCCATCCCCTCCTGTGCGCCCCCCTCCAGCTCTGAAGCTTCCCCTGCCTCTGCCCCTTGCCTCCTGGCCGGCACAGGTCCCCACAAACCGCTGCCCCCCTCTCCCAACTCCATCAACCTCTTGCCAGCCTCTGACAACACCTGTTGAGCAAACGGGAAGTGGCCATTTTGGTGTGTCTGACTTGGCGTGCAGGGGGACACGGGTGGCGCTGTGGGTTAAACCACAGAGCCTAGGACTTGCCGATCAGAAGGTTGGCAGTTTGAATCCCCACCACGGGGTGAGCTCCTGTTGCTCAGCCCCTGCTCCTGCCAACCTAGCAGTTTGAAAGCATGTCAAAGTGCAAGTAGATAAATAGGTACCACTCCAGCGGGAAGGTAAACGGTGTTTCCGTGCACTGCTCTGGTTCGCCAGCAGCGGCTTAGTCCTGCTGGCCACATGACCCGGAAGCTGTACGCCGGCTCCCTTGGCCAGTAAAGCGAGATGAGCGCTGCAACCCCAGAGTTGGCCACGACTGGACCTAATGGTCAGGGGTTACCTTTACGTGGCACGGAAGGAGCACAGGGGAGAGACCTGCCCTGCCCCCTTTTGCAGTTCCTTTCCAGGCCCCCTGCAAAGCCACTTCCCCAAACCACTTGCACTTCCCTGCTATTCTGGTGGGAACAACCCCCTGTCCATCCACAAGGCAAAGCAAACTTTGCCTTTGGTCAGATTGCAAAGAGGCTCTTGCCCATGTGACTGCTGGCTGCTGACCTTTGCAACGACCCCCTGGTACGTGGCCGGGCTGTCTGGCTGCTATCAAGCAGCCACCAGCATGAATTGTCTCTCCCGCTTATCATCACAAATAGCCCCCAGGGTGGAGAGAATACAGCCCCCAAGGCTTGCACACCCTCGGCACCTGGGTCTCATAAAAAGCTTCGGAGTTAAATATTGACACGTTTCACTCCAGAATGTGGAAGAATGGGCTGTCCCTTTCAAGTGAGCTGCCTGCAGACTTTTGAAACTCCCATTTCTGTCTCCTGGGGAGGGCCCAGGGACCGGGGTAAGCCCCAAGGAGTTTCCTTGGCAGCCTGGCTTGTGGGGGTAGGGTGTCCCCTGCTCTAGCTGTGGGAGGAGAGGCTCCCCATAGAACTTAAGGTGGGTTTATTTTGAGGATCCCTGTATTTCAGAAGGGTTGGACTAGATTACTCAGGGTCCCTTCCAACCATACAAATCTCTTGCTGAGAAGGGGAGTTAAATGGTGGGCTGTATCTTGTATGTGATGTAAAGGTGCTAGGCAGGTAGAAGGGGAGAGAGAGAGAGAATGTTTCTGCAAGCACCGAGTTAACAGTTTATTTTTCCAAACAAGATTTGGGAAAGAGGATCTGCTCCCACAGATCTATTTTTCCATGACATCATTGTGTAGAAGTACTCAGTGCATCCTGAGTAGACTGCAGTTTGCCACGTCCAGAGAAACCTGAAAACGTGGTTTGGATCAGCTCTCCGTCACAGAGGCCTGGAGGTGTTCACCAAACTCATTCAGGGCACCAAGTCCACGTAAAAGTTGCCGCGGCTGCATAAAGAGCCATTGATCCTGGGAATTGGCCCTCTCGTCCTCCAGGCCATGAGCGCCCGGTTTCTCGGCAGAGCCTTTCCCCACCTCTCCTTTCATCAGGGTTTGTGGCTGTTCCCTTTATCTCACCAGATGCCCCCACTTCCCCACTGGTGCCGCTTCTTGAAAAATCTTAGGAATAAGCAAGGCCTGGAGCCCAGGGTGCTTTTAGCCTGGGAGCCATGAAGCTCTGCTGAGCCTCCATCCTGGCTTCCGAACTGTAGGAGGTCTTCCTGGGAAGCTCTGGGCATTGGGAACGAAGGAGGAGCCCTCAGCCCTGGTGCAGAGAAAGGCCTCTTGGGCTCAGCCGCTGAATCCCACGGGAGAAGAGCCTGGGTGGGGAGCAAGGACGCGTCACATGACCACTGCGGTGGGAGTCTTATCTGAAGGCAACGCCCCATGGCTTCTCTGTGTGAGGAATCCAGTGGTTTTTTTGGATTCCTGGTCCCATAAAGCGGAAAGAAGAGAACTTTGAACAAACGGGGCTTTGTGATGTTGGGTTTGGCACAGCTGCCTAGTATCCGAGGAAGAAGGGTCTGCAGCCAAACTGCTGAATGGGGCTGATCCTTTGGGTAGGGGTGGGGGGGGTGAGCTTAGCCTTGGAGATGCTTTAGCGGGGTATACAGTGGCCTCGATCCCTGTCACAAAGGCCAGATGTTGCTGCAGAGGAAAAGGAGGAGGTGATGTTTGCTGACAGGTTACTCAGAAGAACAAGCCTTGCTGAAGAAGAACAAGCCTTGGCTTCTGCTCAAGCACGTTTTCTCTCTATTTGAGTTATTTGAGAGTGTCAACAAGCACATAGAGGTCATCCAGTGGACATAAAGTACATGGGTTTTCCAAATTCTTTTCAGAATGCACTGCACCAAAGACTCCCAAGTAATGGAACAAGAGGGGAGGTCCTCTTGTGGATCAGGAATTGGTCAGGGAGCAGAAAACAGACAGCAGAAATAAATGGAGAGATGTAAGAAGTGGCTTTTGGGGGGGGGGACTCTGCCCAGAGGTGCCCCTCAGCTGATCCAAAGGACGTGCCCTTTCCTCCTCCCCCTCCCTGGAGGCACAGGGGGGCAGTCTTGCGGCTCCCAGTTTGACCACAGTGGCATTGGGCACTTCCCAGCACACCAGGTGTGTAGTGATGGTCAGTCCCGTGCGCAAGGGGTGTTGTGCTGCGGACCCTGCCTTGTCCTGCGTAGTTCACCCTGAGCCAGAGGGAGCCCAGGAGCCCTCAAGGCTCTCACTCAGGACCAACGTTTCTCTGAAGTGCTTCTGCTGACCATGTGGCTGGTTTCTTACTCCGATCCTCCTGTACCCAAAGATTTCTGCCTTGTCTCAGGCCCCTGCACATAGCTAGCCGTGCCAGGAAGCCGCCATGTTGACAACTTCCTCCATGAACCTTGGGAAGACGTTTGGCACCCCACAAGCTTCCCCACACTTCCTCAGTGACCACCAGGCCCGGGGCCAGGGCCTTTGCTTGCCCACAGACGTCGTCCTGGTGAGGCTGAAACTCCCCTTGAGAAGATGGAGCTCAGGCACTGGCTGTAGATCAGGAACTGTTATGTGTTTGTGCTTTTAACTCGGGTGAGCTTGGCTTGCCCTTCTTGTCTGGCTGGACTCCTCTGGGGCAGTTTCAAGCCTCTTTCTGTGGGTCACTCTCCAGACGGGGTCTGGCCTGTGCCTCTGCGGAGCCAGGGGTGGACGTCTTGGGCTGCCTTTGGCCCCTTTGCCCTGACGGGACAGGCACTCCGTGCCCTGCCCAGGCAGCCCTGCCGGAGGGCAATGGACAGTGGAGGCCCCTTCCCTCGAAGGACCCCCTCTCTGTTCCTGGACAGTCGGCACTTCCCGCTTCACACAAGTTAATCATTAGGGCTGCGATGGAGTTTGCCTTCTCCCTGCCATGGAGCCCCACTCCCGCTTTGCAAGGGAGGAGCCTCTGCCTCGTTTACTCTGGCCTGGAACCATTGCGTGCAGCCAAGGGGAAGGGGAAGGAGCGAGGGCTGAGTAGGGGGTCTGCAGGCCCTTTTCCCAAAAAGCCAAATGAGCTGCTTCGCATTTCTGCCGGGCTCCTCTCTCGGGCGTGTGCGTGCAAGCCCTGCTGCTCTGTCCTTGACGTTCTCCGCCATCTTAGCTATTTCTGGCTCCCTCGTCCTGCCGCCACGGCGGCGGCAGCAGCAGCCCCCGCACCACACAGGCTCCCCCAGCACCACAGCTGCTGCAAAGGCCCCGGACGGATGAGCGTGCGTGCCGGCGCGCTTTAATTGAATTACGCAATTCTGAGCAATTAAACGCAATCTTCTGCCTCGTAATCCCGTCGATCCTGCCTGCTTCCCCCCTCCCTCCTTTCCATGTGTTTGATTAGACAGCTGTGCTTTTTTTGGGAGCTGCCGGTGCCAGCAGAGTCCCAAAATAGAACATGCGAAATGGACGGTGCACGTCTGCCTGCCTGCCTGCCTCCTTCCCTCCCTTCCTCTGCCCCCCCCCCCTCTACTGTACATTGCTGTCCGGGTGCCAGGAGCACATGCTGCGGCCCCCTCTCCTGGCCGCGCACACAAGCACCTTTGCCGCCGCCAAGGCGTTTCTGCGCAGCCCTGGCGAAAGGCAGCAGCCGAGAGGGTGATGGCGCTTGTTTTGCTTAAGCATGCAGCGGCAGAAAGCAGGGAATTGTCCTCCCCAGCCATCTGCTCACCTGGCTGCCTTCCATTCGCTCAGGAGACAGCGGAGTACGTGGGGATGAAGAGCCTCTTTCATTCCGTTGCCATGATAACAGGGCCGGTTTCGGAGTTTTAGCAGGGAAGGGGTTATTAACGCTTTGGGGAAAAGAAAGGTTATTGGGCTGCTGGAGTAACAGGGAGTGTTCCTGGAAGTTTCGCCGCAACACACAGAGAGGGGAGACCAGAAGGGCCCTTTCGGAGGCAGGAGCCGCAGCTGACGGGGGCCACAAATAGGAGCCTGCATTGCATGGGCTGCCCACCCTAAGCACTCCTCTGGGTGGAAGGCTGGACATCAGGGGAGCCCTGGGGGATCAGACCAGTGCCCATCTAGCCCAGCATCCAGTTCTCCCAGTGGCCAACCACCTGCCGAGGGCAGAGCAGAGCCATCCTGGCTGGTGGAGATCAATAGTCCTTTCCCCCATGAATTTGTTCAGTCTTGTTTCAAATAAGTTGCCTTCAGCCTGGTGCCAAGTAGCTCAAGGATTTCTGGCCGTGCAACAGAGCTTTTTCTCTCTCTGCCCCCCGCTCCCTCCCGCGTACCCCCGTAAACCTGTTCTTCAGCTTCCCCTAGCTCTCCGGAGCAGATTTGGGAAGGGGGGAAAGGAGGGGAGTCCTTTTGTGCTAACAGTAATCCTTGTGCTGGCAGGATGCGGGAGTGGAATATCCCCCAGGGCTGCAGCGCAAACGTTGCTTCCAGAGGACCCCCAGTATCTCCAGTTGAAAGGGGGCTCTGGTGGGTAGCAGGCCTGAGCACAACCTCAGCTGGGAAACTGGAGAGAGAAACTGCAGTGCTAGGCGAGGTCAACCAAAGATGTGGCATCATGAATCCATGTCTGGCCTCCTGGATGGTAAAGGGGTGTTGTTGTTTAGTTGTTTAGTCGTGTCCGGCTCTTTGTGACCCCCTGGACCAGAGCACGCCAGGCCCTCCTGTCCTGCACTGCATCCTGCAGTTTGGTCAAACTCATGCTGGTAGCGTCAAGAACACTGTCCCACCATCTCGTCCTCTCTCGTCCCCTTCTCCTTGTGCCCTCCATCTTTCCCAACATCAGGGTCTTATCCAGGGAGTCTTCTCTTCTCAGGTAAAGGGGTAGAATTGTAGAGTTGGAAGGCATCCCATCGGGTTCTCTAGTCCAGCCCCCTGCAATGCAGGAATCTCAGCTAAAGCTACTTCCTGCTAACACCCCTCCTGCCCCCTTTGTGTTGCCTGTTAAGAACCAGGCCTGTCTGTACCCCAAGTGCACAGCCAGGTTGGGCCAGAAGCCGCAGAAAGAAGCAGGACATTGGTGACCTTCATGAACAGGAAAGTGTGTAGGGGGAGCTAATCTCCAAGTCCTCTTCCAGCCGAACCCCCGCCTCTTCCAGGGATGAAAGCTGGCCTCCTCCCTGGCTCAGAACCTGCAGCTGAGCCCAGAGTCCGGCTGCCTGGGTTTCTCCTGGCCCCCGCCTTCAAGGAGATGCTCTTGCGCAGTAATCATGGATTTCGGTGGGACTTCCTTGCAGAAAACGAGCGCTCAAGCTCTGCTCATGCCTCTTCTGCACCCGGCATCTTTGCTGCAGAAACTGAAGCATCTCAGCCGGCTGGCTTTATTTTTAGCTGGATTTCCAAGTGTGTTTTCTGTTCCTAAATGACTTGGAATGCGATGGGATGCAGCCAGCCCATCCACGGAGGCATTTGGCTCTCAGGACCCGACTTCCTTGCCCTGTGCAGCCGGCCTCTGCGTAGCAGGACTTCCATGGATCCTGGCCCAGGAGAAGCCTGCAGGGTTACAGTGCGGCCTGGTTTTATTTTTGTAGCCATCCGAGCCCCGGGATTGTCGGCCTGCCACTGTCCTCTTCCGCAGCCATGCCAGAATCGGGGTGGAGTACGACGACCCGCCTCTCTTGCTTATTTAAAAGAGCCTGGCAGGTCAGACTTCACCTCCAAGCCAGATTCTGAATTGGCCCAGTTCCCGCGGCCCATGCTCAGAAGCAAAACGCCCAGCCTAGTCCTGATCCCAGCACAGGTGGCAGCAACTCCAGAGCTGCTAAGTTTTCTTATTGATTGTGTTTTAATCATCATTCTTGATTTCATGTTAAATCGTCTGAGAGGTCCCCGGAGACCTAAATTGACTAAAAGAAACAAGTCAATTTGTAGTTGAGCACATAAGAAGAGCAGCTGGATCCGGCCCTGTGGCCCAGCTACTTAACTACACATCCATGAGGAAGGACTTTCATTTACCTGCCCTGAATACTCCAGCATTCAACTCCATAACGTTCCTTATTTTATAAACGTCTGTGGGATCTGCTGCTGTAGTCGCTCTTCACACGACTGCACTTTGGGGTCCTGCTCATTTCCTGTGAAAACACAATGACCAGCGGACAGGACTGGGAGCGGCTGTTGGCTCCAAGGCCTCTCAGCATTCAGACTGACAGTATAAGGGGAGAAGCAGGTGGTTTGGCGGGGAAGTGGCCCCTGTCTTGAGATGCCCGTTGGAAGATCTCTGCTGGATCTCCCTTGCACTTGCTTCTCTGGGGCTTGAAACACAGCTTAGAACTCTCCCTACCCATAGGAGGCAAACTGCAGCTGCCACCCAGGACAATGGATTTGGAGCACCATTAAGGATAAAAAAAGATAAAGGACCCCTGACAGTTAAGTCCAGTCGCAAAGGACTCTGGGGTTGCGGCACTCATCTCACTTTACTGGCTGAGGGAGCCAACGTTTGTCTGCAGACAGTTTTTCCGGGTCATGTGGCCAGCATGACTAAGCCGCTTCTGGCAAACCAGAGCAGCGCACAGAAATGCCGTTTACCTTTCCACCAGAGCGGTACCTATTTATCTACTTGCACTTTGACGTGCTTTTGAACTGCTAAGTAGGCAGGAGCAGGGACCGAGCAACGGGAGCTCACCCTGTTGCAGGGATTCGAACCGCCGACCTTCTGATCGGCAAGCCCTAGGCTCTGTGTTTAACCCACAGCGCCACCCGCGTCCAGGGTGCAAGACCCAGAAAGTAGACCAGCCTCCTCCAGCTTGGCCCCCTCCAGGTCTTTGGCACTCCAAGTCCCTGTTTGGGGCTGACACCTGGGGGGCAACAGCTTGGCCAAGGCTAGGGGAGGCCCATCTTGGGGCGCAAACTGCAAGGAAGCTGCGTCACACACAAATTCCGATGAAACGAAAGAGGGAATATGGCAGTGCAACTCCCATCCGCCTCAGAGAAATTCCCCGTGGATCGTGCCCCATGTTGGTAAACTTCAGCTCTCTGAAATCGGAATCCACAGGGCCAGCCCTGTCCCCACAAAAAAGGCCGGCTGATTAGAAATGTATGTGCAGACGCACTCTATCCCCCACAAGGAATTCTCCAGCTGGACCAGCTTTTCCTCTGGCGTTGGGGGAAGTACGATTCAGTAATGGAATTTCTTTTCCAGCTCCCTTCTGATGGCAAAGGAGTCAAGTTTATTTGGCCCGGTGCCTTGAGCTGAGGTCACCTGCTGGCACTGACTCTGCAGGACCTTTTTTGCAGGCAGAGTTGTCTCTCCAAAATGGAGCCCCCCCCAATTCTGAAATGAGAGAGGCCCCTCTCACCTCTCCCTGCTACCGTGGGCCACTCATGCGGTGATGGTGATCTCCTGCTGGCGGTGGCAGCCTCCGGGTGCCCAGTTGGCCACCTCTTTGCCTGGCTTCTGCTGCCCGCTGGGAATCCCTGCTGACATGAAGCTTCTCTCTGCGCTCGGAGTCTGTGGAGCTCCATCCCAGCTGCTGTTCTTTGTGGGCAGACACGTGGCACCCCTGCCCTTCCATTTCTGAAATGCCTCTCTTGGTTTGCAGAAGGTTTCCATTGCCTCCTTCATCTGGCAGAATTTCTAAATGTCTGCAGGGCTCCGCATGGTGGCCAGGTAGATATCCCTGTCCCTAAACTGGGCAAGACAGGGAGGGCATGTCCATTCACCCCCTGCTTGCCCACAAACCCCTTTGGAGACTTTAAAAATGGTGGCTGGTAGATTTTGACAGGTCTCTCTTCTGCATGGTCACCTAAGCCCACTTTTCTAAAAAATAAAAACACAATACGATCACATCTTATGCGTACCTAATATGCATGATTTCAATCATAGGCAGATGAAGGCAGGCCGGTTGAAACTGTTCAAGTTACCGTATTTTTCGCCCTATAGGACGCACTTTTCCCCCTCCAAAAATGAAGGGGAAATCTGTGTGCGTCCTATGGGGCGAATGCAGGCTTTCGCTGAAGCTTGGAGAGCGAGAGGGGTCGGTGCGCACCGACCCCTCTCGCTCTCCAGGCTTCAGGAAGCTATCAGCAAGCCTGGGGAGCCCACAGGAGTTCCTGCAGGGCTCCCTAGGCTGCGGATAGCAGCCTGCTGCGCGGGGCGTGCTGAAGCCGCGGCTGGGGGGGGAATATTTTTTTTCTTTATTTCCCCCCCCAAAAAAACAACAACTAGGTGTGTCCTATGGGCTGGTGCGTCCTATAGGGCAAAAAATACAGTAAATCTAAGCAGAGCTTAAAATCTCTTTTTGCACCAGGTCTGCTTGGGGTTACCCAGCACCTAAAGTGCTTTCAAGCTCTCTGCCTTGCTTGCTGGGCACGGCCTGCTCAGCGCACAGTCTCTGGGAGTACAGGGGATTCTTCCTGTCTCCCTCTCACCCAGCAATGTGTGATTTTCCTGTATTTGCAGAACCCTTAGCAGTGAACCTCTGCATAGCATGCAGTTGTGCTGCACTGGTTTCTGTAAGCTTGCCTGGGAACCTTTTGGGCTAAGTGGCAGAGCAGCAGTGCCACAAAGCAGATCCTGCCAGCTTCCCCTGGGCAGTGGCAGCCGCCTCAGGGTGTCAGGATGGAGCTTTGCGGGCGCTGAGCTATGCTGTTGTGTGTCCCACTATTTTGCTGCAAGAAACCCCCCCACTCTGCAGGCGCTGTTCCTCTCCTGCCACTGGCAGCCCAGTGATTCCCCACATGGGGGACCACAGCGTGGCTCCTGAGACCACACATGTGACTGCAGGGCCAGCGTGGGTCTGGGGGCACAGCAGGAGTAGAGTTTCACTCCGAACACCTCCGTGTCTTGCCTGTGGGTCCCAACTGGCTGCAAGGAGTGAACGTGAAGTTTTGCAAACAGGGTTTTCAAACAGGGTTTTTGGCCCAGGTCAAATATCCTCTCAGGTGTGGGGGCTGTTGATTTGGCTGGGATTCCAGGCTCCATCCTGCCCTCATTCCCGGAGTTCCCTCTGAGCGGCTGCATCCTTGTGGTCAGTTTCCTCGTCTGCTTGCCTGGAGAGCTGGCTGTGGCTTGCCTGCCTCATCCTGCAATAGCCTTTCGGCTGCACCTTGGGCCTTTTCCTGGGTCTGTGCTCTAGTGCTGAGTCCCACCCTTCCGTTCCTGACTCTCCAGGGAGCCTCTGCTGCTGCTTTGCTGTTGAAAATCCCCCCTGGGGATGAGAGTGGTATTTAAATCTGTCTAAGCCAAGCACAGACCCTCTTCATTGCAAACCTTGAATCTCAGGAGGCGTGTGGGTGAAAAACCCGCAGCAGACCTTTGTTGGCAGAAGGGGAAAATGAGGTTTTTCTGCCTTGTGTTTCCACATCTTGCAAGAGAAACCCCACGAGGAGGTTTTCTGTTGTTTTCCTTCCTCCTTTCCCCATCTGGGGCCGGACCCTTCGGGGAGTGCTTTGCCGTAACAACCACAGGCTGAGTTTTGTTTCGGGATCTGCAGGGCTGCTGCCCACACCTTTCCCTGGAGGAGATTAAGTCCCTGCTGCTCTTGGTGACGAAGAGGAAGTTCTCTGCCATCAAGGAATGTAGTCCTCTAGTCCGTCAGCATCTTTTCCCCAATATCTGCATCAGGGTGTGTGTTGGAAAAGGGGTGCGAAAACAGGAGGTGGGAACTCCCTGCTGAGGCCACCTTCATGCCCGTGTCCATATCTGTGGTGCTCTTTCTCTGCTGTCAGTGAAATCTTGAATGTGTTTCTGTAGATTTACAGGCCTGCTTGTAGGAAGTGGTGATGAGGGAAACAAAGCAGTCAGGCTTGGAGGTTCATCCTGCAGTCAAAATCTTGCTGCTGCTGCTGCTGCTGCTGCTGCTGCTGCAACAACAACCTCCCCCTGCCCCACTTTCATTTTTCCTCCTTGGGGCACAAGACAGCAGTCCTCACGATTCAGCCGCAGCATCCCAATACTGGGAAAACCCAATGTCCCAGAGGCCCCGGAGCAGAATATCTGCCAAAGTGGGCAAGGCGAAGAGCTTTGGCCCTTTCCTTCCTTGGTCGCCCAGAGCCACGTGGGGCAGCACACCAGGGAATTTGACCCTTGCAGCTGGCACCTCTGCCCCTCCAGGCAGGAGGGCTGTGCAACCCAGGGGGAATCCCAGGCTGAGGGTGCAGTGGTACCTCGGGATGCAAACGGGATCCGTTCCGGAGCCCCGTTTGCATCCTGAATGGAATGTAAGATGTGACAGCGCGTCTCCACGTGTGCGGGTCATGTTTTGCTGCTTCCGCGCATGCGTGTGATGTCATTTTGAGCGTCTGCGCATGTGCAAGCAGCAAAACCCAGAAGTAACACGCTCTGTTACTTCCGGGTTGCCGCAGAGCGCAACCCGAAAGCGCTCAACCTGAAGCACATTCAACTCGAGGTATGACTCTATACTAAATAGGGAACACAAAGACACAAAGCTGACAGCTGGAACGAGCGAGGGCCCCTGCAGTGTAGGCCAGAGAGCCACGCCTTCCCCAGCAACTCCCGCCAGCCCCAGCCAAGAGACTCCATTGCTCCTATGAACTGCCAGGCAACACAGGGCCAGAAGGGAGTCCAGGGCTCTCCTTTGGGATAAGCAGCCCTTCAGCCCTCTGTCGCTGGGAGACCCTCATCAGTGCAGGCTGGCAAGCTGCAAACGAGGGGCTGCAGGAGACCCCAGCCTTTCAAGACAGCAGCCACAGGAAAACACCACCATCAACTTCTGGTTTGACCTTGAGGCTCCTCTAGATACCAGAGTCCCTGCTGTGGATTCCCTGCCCTGAAGTGCTGCCTGTGCTGGCATGTGGCTTGTGATGGAACAGGATCTGGTTGATCACTAAATCCTGAGCAAACTCCTCTCAGAGGCCAGTTTAGGGTGTCTGAAAGCAGACCCAAAGGTCTCCGTTTGGGTCTTAGGGGAGGCAGTGCCGTGGGGGGAGCTGCTGCAAAAAACCCCCAGGCCCAGAGAGACCCCCTGCCATCCTTCGAGCGAAGCTCTGTCGAAACCCACTTCCCCCGACTTACTTTTGTGGGCATTGCCAGGCACCATCCGCTCCGGTGACGACACAGTTTCCATAGTAGCAAATGTGGTTCAAAGGTAGGGGGCTGTTTCTTTAAGAAAAGAATGTAAAAGAGGATAAAGACCAGATGAAACAACAGCAGAAGCTGAAGGAGAGAGGATGTGTTGGGCCTGTAAAATGTTAATGGGGTAATTATGGCATTAGTCACAAGCATTGAGGCCTCGACAGCCATGAGCCCTTCCGGCCGTCTGTGTGACACGGTGTGCAGCTCAGCGCACAGAGAGGGGGACGCAGTCAAAGTGCTACTGTCACATGTCAAATTAGGAACGGCACCGAGACGGAAAGGGAGCGCTCCCCTCTGGCTCCTGGGGCTGCCTGGCCGAGGCCAGCCTGCGGCAGTGGATCAAGTTTGAGACGAGGACCTGGGAGACTGGGGTTTGAATCCCCACCCTCCCACTTGGTCGTGGCCCCTCTGGGCAAAGGGTTGTGGGCAGGGTGGAATGGGGTGGGGAAGAGCACAAACTGGACCTCTTTGGAGGGAAAACGAGGTGTAAATGTAGAGGTGGTGGCACTGGGGGGTTCTGGGAGACTTGGGTCAGGGTCCAAAGGGCGGCAGGAGCAGAGGAAAGCCCCGCAACTTTATAGAATCCCAGAATTCTAGCCTTGAAGGGACCCTAAGAGGGCTGGGCTGCATGAGGCCCTTCGGTCTCTAGGGCTTCTGCTAGGAGGAATAAGGAAGTCAGGCTGCTGTGCCTTCTTTTGGATTATTAAGTCTCCACAGTCTGGTTCCATTGCTTCTGCACCTTCATGGCAATGCCCAGATCATTTCTCTTTTGTGTCCCTTATTGGACCAGCGTGGAGACAACAGTGCCAGCCAGTTTATTGAAGTATCTGGGCCCCAGACATCCCCCTGGACATCATGCCTTCCCCAGTCTTGTTCCTTCTGGATGTTGTGGACAAGCCTTGGCCAGGGCTGATGGGGGTTGCAGTCCTTCAGGACATAAGAAGAGCCTGCTGGATCCGGCCAGCATCCTGTTCTCTGGGAAATCTGCACGCCAGAACTGGAGCACCAGAGCAGCCTTTTCCCCTCATGTGGGTTCCATCCTGGCTCTTGTAGCCTCCTTCTCCATGAATTTGTCTCTTCCTCTTTCAGAGCCACCCAAACTGGGGGCCATCCCTGTCTCCTGTGGGAGAGAGTTCCGTAGTTTAACGCTGTGCTGCAGGAAGGACTGTATTCCACCTGCCCTCAGTCTCCCAACATCCACCTTCCTTGGGTGTCCATGAATTCCAGCATTACATGAGAGAGAGAGCACTTTCCTCTGTCGCTTCCTTCTTGCCAGGCATAATTTCCTGAGCTGCCCTTTTCTGCAGATCATCCGAAGGGCACAAGGCCTGTGACTTTTCCAGAGCCTCCCACCCTGTCCTTTTCCACTCCAGCCCAAGATTTCCTTATCTGGCATCTGTTCCATGTGGGCCACCAGCTCCGCACCCACATCTCCCCAGGGATGCCCTGTGAGCTCTTGTCTTCGCATCACTGAACACCCGCTGCAAATGCACTGAATTTCAGGCCGGGCTTTGGGGACCAGGAGCCGTCTCCTGCATCACTTCATTCCTTAAAATATTCATCTTGGTATTTTGCTCTTCAAGAACTCAGCTTACACTATTTTTGCTACTTGCTTTTATTTATTATTTGGGCTGCTCCATAACTAAAGGTTACCTGGTGGCCTTAGAGCGGGAATAAAAGGGTTTACAACAGGAGCCCCAACCACCCAAAAACGCTTAAAAAATCATGATCCAGCATAAAACTTGAGGAACAGGAAATACTAAAGCTTTAAACTAGGAACACGTTTTGCAGACAAGTTGGTTTGATGCCACCAGGGAATGTGGCTTTTGGGGGCGATTTGATTTAGAATCATAGAATTGTAGAGCTGGAAGGGAACTCCAAGGGTCCTCTAGCCCAACCCCCTGCAATGCAGGAATCTCAGCTCAAGCACCCCTTGCATGTCCTTTTGCCTAAGCTAAGAGTTTGTCGTTCCTGAGGTTGACGCCTGCCTTCTGCTTTTGGAAGAGCTGTTCAGAAGGAGATAACAGACTCAACGGGTCTCCATCTTGTTTCAGGCTCAGGCCGCAGGGTCTCCTCCGACCTCCCCCGGCCACGGAACGGGGCGCTCCATGCCCATGCCAGTCCGGTCCACCTCCGCCGGCTCCACCCCAACTCACGTCCCCCAAGATTCCCTGGCGGGCGTCGGAGGAGACGTCCAGGAAGCGTTTGCACAAGGTGAGTGTTTTGAGAACCCCGTGGCACTTGATAGCTGTGTGGGTGCAATTTTGCGCCTTTGTATATAATGCGCGGGACACGGGTGGCGCTGTGGGCTAAACCACAGAGCCTAGGACTTGCCAATCAGAAGTTTGGCGGATTGAATCCCCACGACGGGTGAGCTCCCATTGCTCAGTCCCTGCTCCTGCCAACCTAGCAGTTCGAAAGCACGTCAAAGTGCAAGTAGATAAATAGGTACCACTCCGGTAGGAAGGTAAACAGCATTTCCGTGTGCTGCTCTGGTTCACCAGAAGTGGCTTAGTCCTGCTGGCCACATGACCTGGAAGCTGTACGCCGGCTCCCTTGGCCTATAGAGCGAGATGAGCGCCGCAACCCCAGAGTCGGTCATGACTGGACCTAATGGTCAGGGGTCCCTTTACCTTTATATAGTGCACAGAGAAATTTGTTTCATGAGTTTGGGCCCAGCTCACCCATGAGTTAAGGTCATATTGAATCCCGATCCTGCAGCGATAGCTACCCCTCCTTCGCAAATTTAGGTGTTGGGTTCTCGCCTGCCAAATGCACAGGCAGAAAAATAGGACCTAAACAGCCCCACTTGGGAAGCCCCCTCAGTGCTAAGAGGAATTTTGGGTGAGTTGTCAGTTAACCTTACATATATGCCTACCTACACATAAAAGGGGGGAATGTGTTAAACACGTTACCTTCTGTTAGTAATTGCATGATGTAACTCCTTTCAATTTTCTCCATTTGCATTTTGGAAATCAAATGTTTTAAAGCAACAACAACTTCCCGTGCCTTTCCTTCCTGGAAACCTAATGTATTTTTCAAAATAAATGTGTAAGATCTTGAGTCTGAGAAGCAGTGCTGGTCCTTGCATCCTAAAGGTGCTTCTCCGATGCCTCCCCCTCAAGCCAGCGCACCCCCTCATTGAGCATCACAAAGGCAGCCAGTGTGGTGTCTGGTTAGAGTGCCGGGACTCCAGAACTGGGAGAGACCAGGGTTCGAATCCCCACTTGGCCACAAAGCTCACTGATGTGGCCTTGGGCTGGTCACTGCCTCTCAGCCTAAGCTGTTTTGTGGGGATTCTATGAGGAAGAAGAGAACCATAGCGGTCTTCAAACAAAAACATCTTGGAGGTCCCGGGCCACAGGGAGGTTAGGCTGGCCTCAACCAGAGCCAGGGCCTTTTCAGCTATGGCTCCAATCTGGTGGAACGCTCTGTCCCAAGAGACCAGGGCCCTGCAGGACTTGACATCTTTCCGCAGGGCCTGCAAGAGGGAGCTGTTCCACCAGGCCTTTGTCCAAGGCACAGTCTGACCCCCTCCTTCTGTAATCCTCACAGAACTCTAGCCCAATGGTTGCCATTAATTTGATTTGAATTGATTTTGAAATGAAATGGTTTTAGAATGCTGTGTTACTTTTATTGTTGTTAGCAGCTCTGAGCCCGGCTTCGGCTGGGGAGGGCGGGATATAAATAAAAATTTGTTGTTATTATTATTATTATTAGTAGTAGTAGTAGTAGTAGTAGTAGTAGTAGTATATCTGCTACCTTGAGCTCTGTGGAGGAAAAGAGGGGATAGGAATAAATCTGGAGCCTGAATAGCAGTGGCTAGAGATAGGATCCCCCGGCACCACTTCCAGGGGAGCCTGACTTTGTGGGTGCAGACTGTTCCCCTCAAGCATTTATTGGGAAGCTGGCCGTCGCATCGAAAGGCCAGCCGTCTCTCAGGCAGGGGGCGTTTCCGGTCCAGACTCTCAGACTCCACATCATGGGCAAGGCATCGGGGCCCCTGTGTGGCTCCTCACGTTCCTTACCACCTCCATTTCTTCCCCAGGGACCCGGCGAAACCTCCGTAACGATTTGCTGGTAGCAGCCGATTCGATCACGAACACAATGTCATCGTTGGTGAAGGAGCTTCATTCGGGTAAGTGGGAGAATGGAGGGCAAGCAGACGCTTCCAGTTTGGAATGCCCTGTTTGGGAACTGGGGGCAGTTCTTCAGTTCTCTAGTTTTGAGTTCCACTGGAACGAGCCCCGTACTCTCCAGCTGCCAAACAGCTAATAGCCAAGAATCACCTGTGACTCTCAGGCAGCCACTTTCCGCATTGCAACAGGTATATAGCAAAGGAGGCCTCTGGTCCACCTGCCTCCATCCAGCTTTCCCTGCAGACTGACCGGCTGGTGGGTTTGGGACCTGGGGGGGTGAACGTGATGCCTCCGCGCTGCTTCTGGGGAACAAAACCGGGGAGAGACGATGTACTTGCAATGGAGGCAGTTAATTAGTGCTACACTCAATTTTTGCAGGGTTCAGGTTTTGCAGGGGAAATGGCTGTTAAGTGGGGGGGCAAAGATAGTTATGGAAAAGCCACTACTTTTTGCTCAATTTTCCATGCCTGTTCACAGCCCTGCTCCTCCCCAGCCAGCCGCTTCTTTGACCTTCCTTCCTTCCTTCCTTCCTTCCTTCCTTCCTTCCGGCCCCTCCAGTGAGCAGTGCCATCCAGCTGAGGACTGTGGAGCTAAACTAATTAAACCACAGAATTGCATGGCCAGCTGGGTGGCTCTGACTTCCTGACAGTGTCCCTAAGGCCCGATGAAGCCTTTCCGTGGCCCTCACTAAAGACGGGAGAGGCGAGGGAAGAGGGGGCCCAGGTCAGGCTGAGCTGGAAGTTTCATTTTCCCACAAGGACTGGCAGGAAAAGGTCCATCCCAAACCAGCTCTTGATTGCGCATGATTGTGCAGGCCGCGTTGTGTGTGGCTGCCAAGACTTTGCCGGATTTAGGATAAATCCTTTGCTGTCAGAATGGAGAAGCAAGTTGCCTGGATGTGCTGGGGAAACTCTTCTGAGCAGGTTGGAAGGGCCTTGGGCTAGATAAGTTCAGGTGGGTTAAATCTCTTCTGGTCATACATCCAAGAGTATCTTATCTACCCAGTGAGCTTTAGGGGGGAGGTTGGATGTCTGCAGAGCCCCTCCCAGTTCTGATTCATAGAAGCACAGAGCTGTAGAGTTGGAAGGGACCCTGAGGGTCATCTTGTCCAACCCCCTACAATGCTAGAATCTCAGCGAAAGAATCACCCAACCTCTGCTTAGAAACCCCCAAGGTCCACCACCTTCCAAAGTTCTCTTCCATTCCTTGCATTCCCAGAGAGCAGCTTGAGCCCTCCTGGTCCTTCTGGAGGAAAGGCTGCAAGGCCACCCCCTGCCTTCCCTGTGGCCTCTCTGGGCCTGAAGGAGCCTTCCTATGTGAGGAGGAAAATGCCCAGGCCTGTGGCAAAGGTGGCCTCTGGGCCAGTGATGAGTTCTCTGCTCCCCAGTGCTTTGCTGGAGCAGTCTCCTCTGGGGCGCTTGGTCCTTTGGGCTGAGCCAGAGGCTGCCAGCGTCGGCTCTGGCAAGAGGGAGCCCTGTGTCTTCCCGTCCGGGTGGGGGCTTAGCAAGGCTGCCTCCTTCACTCCCTTCCTCGCTCCGGGAAAAGGCAGCCTCTTGGGCAATAACATTCGGCAACAAAGCAGGGCTTGTTCTGCCGGCGGCTGCTGCGCTGAGCTCTTGGGCTGTGCGGGGAGATGACAGATGAACAGACTGCAGGCTCCCACTTTGATAAGATGCAGGCCAGGGGACCCTGGAAAGTGTCTGCGAGGATCTCATTTGCGTAAATCCATGGAAACAGCTGGAGTCGGGAGCCCGGCCGCAGCAACCTCTGCCAGAAGGAGTCTGGTTGGAGCTGGGCGTCCGTGCCCAGGCAGGCAGGGCCTTGGGCTGCAGCTTCCCGCCCCCTGGGAAGAGGCGTTGTGCCCTGGTGGGAATCAGCGTGGGGTGGGCCAGGGCCCCTTGATTCCAGCAAGCAAGCAGGTGGGGGCCCGGCTGCATCCTCTGCGCCCCCCCCTCCGGGAGCAAGGCTGCCTGCCATCTTGCCTCTGGGGTGCTGGATGCAGATCCCCAGTGGAAGGCCTGTTGGTGGGGCAGCTTGGGGCTGCCAAGCACAGCTGGGGGGTTCAGAGGGAAGCAGAGCTTCCCCAGCACTTCCCCCCAGCCCCGTCCTCCTTGGGGTCCAGGCATGCAGATTCCACTCCCCCCACCTTAGTCCCAGAGTTGTCGCTCCTTTTCACCCACTGGGACAGTTTCGTCTTTTGCCTTCCTCTCTTTTTCCGCTCATGCCCTCACCACCCTACCCCCCACCCCACCCCTCAGTCTGCTTCCTGGGTGTCTGAGGGAACACACACAACAACACACTTCCTCGCTGGCCCTTTAAGAAACGGACTGAGACACTGCATGTCTTTTATAGGGGGGACCTGGCCTATTTAATGGACATTTCCTCTTTTGCAATCATGCTTCTTTGATGCTGACCACCCTGAGCAGCCAGAGTTGGCCACCCATCCTCTCTCACCTTTCCTCCTGGGAGAATGTTTAGATGTCCTTGCTTGGCGCCTGAGCTCCCGTTCTTATCATCTTGGGCCCACACCCGTGACCCAATGACTTGGGAGCAAGGAGTCTGCCCCATAAGAAGGACTCCCCCTCCTCCGGTCTCCTAGAAGGGGCAGCAGAGTCACTCTTGCCCACGGCCCTGGCAGCCTGACCTGCAGACCCCTCCCTGGAGACTCTCCCTTTGGCCCAAACCCTCACTGCTGGTTCTTTGTTTTGTTTCAAAAGGTGAGGAAGGAGGCGAGGAGGAGGAGGAGGAAGACAAGATCCAGAACGGGAAGGACCGAGGTGAGATCAGGAGGGGGGCGGGAAATCCCCTGGCCTGTTTGTGGGGCAGGTCAAGGTGGTTGGGTGCTGCCACCTTTGCACGACAGGTGCTTCCCTCCGTGTGGAAGGAGGTTCCTGGTGGTGGGAGGGGGCTGCCCAGTTCTTCCCAGCTGCGGTACGGTCGCATCCGACAGCCAGGAGGGGTTGATTCCAAGGGTTCCCCATGTACACAAAAGCACGTGCCCTCTGCTCCTGGTTAAAGTCTCTTTTTGCGCCTCAAGCCGCCCCAGCGCAAACAGAGCATTGAAGTTCCCTGCCTTGCTTGTGTCCAGCTTGCGGAATTCCAACCAGCCTTCCATCAGCCACCTATGGCTGAAATTAAATGGGCGTAAGAGTTAAGTTGGGACGCGGGTGGTGCTCTGGGTTAAACCACAGAGCCTAGGACTTGTCGAAGGTCGGTGGTTCAAACCCCTGCGATGGGGTGAGCTCCCATTGCTCGGTCCCTGCTCCTGACAACCTAGCAGTTCAAAAGCACGTCAAAGTGCAAGTAGATAAATAGGTACCGCTCCAGCGGGAAGGTAAACGGCATTTCCGTACGCTGCTCTGGTTCGCCAGAAGTGGCTTAGTCATGCAGGCCACATGACCCGGAAGCTGTACGCCAGCTCCCTCAGCCAGTAAAGCGAGATGAGCGCCACAACCCCAGAGTCGGCCACAACTGGACCTAGTGGTCAGGGGTCCCTTTACCCTTTACCTTTAAGAGTTAAGTGGGCATCAGATGCAATCGTATTGTCCTTAGTTTGCCTATCTGGTTGTCTTTGGAGGTCCACGTTGTCTTCCCATCAGATGTCAAGGAGATAAATTAACTAGACAACTTTTAGAAGACACCTGAAGGCAGCCCCGTACCGGGGAGCTTTTAATGTGTGATGTTTTATTATGTTTCCATATGTGTTGGAAGCCTCCCAGAGTGGCTGGGGCAACCCAGCCAGATGGCCAGGGTGACTTCTTGTTGTTACTATTATTCATAATTCTTTAAAAATGCTTTTGGACATAAACCACTGCAGGTGCTTTCTTCAAAGGCATGGTATAGACCTTTCAAGATAAATACATAAAACCTTGCCTGGGTGGGGTTTTGCGGCTGCTTCCACCATTGCAGTTTGTTCCTGGCTTTCTCAGCCGGCCCTTTGTCTTGTCCCACAGGTTAAGCGGAAGACTTCGCCCTGGCCAGCCATTCAGGTGAGCAGACGCCCTTTTCTTTTCCAGGTAAGGTGTTTACAGAGTGTTTACAGAGGGATGAAAGGCAGATTGCAGGACTGCCTGCCTGCCAGCGACGCTGGCCCCCAGTAGGCAGGGTCCCAGACAGGACAGGCAGGGAGACCCCGCCTTTGAATCTCAGGGACTTCTGAACATCCCTTTTGCCCTCAGCACAGCCACGGTGCTCTGAGCCTGACAGATGTACCCAAGAGTCCTCCTCAAGTGCTGCGTTTTTTACCCTGTGGGGCCAAGCAGAGACCCTTTGTGGCTGCCGAGTGCACAGGGGCATAGCTTCCCCCAACTGAGTGCAGGTGGTGTCCAAGCCATTGGTGATGAATTCGTCGTTTGATGTGGGGGACCCCTCAGTAGCGGGAGTCCCACCCTCCCTGGCGCTTAGCAGAAGGAGAGGCTCCTGGCTTCAGATCTTGGAAGCGTAGATTTGGAAGAGTCATCTTTGCTCTTAATTCCTGTGACCGCCTAATCAATTCCAGCAGAGCTCCTTCCTGTTCAAAAGGGCTTCTCAGACCTTTCCTTCTCCACCTGGAGCTGAAGGGGCCCCCGACTGTGGCTCTGCTCTGGAAGGGATCTCAGGTATGCGCAGGTTTCGAAGGACACGAACATGCCCTCCCCACAGTGCAAATGTCCCCTGGTTTGAAAGCAGCTTTGACGGCTCTTGGGTCTCTGCCAAGGAACCTCGGGGAGGGCATGTTCATGAACAGGCAAGCCTGAGAAAATCCTCTGCTCTCTAACCAACCACAAGCCCCTCCAATTCCCAGGGCTCATTGCGGGGAGGGGGGCTTTGGAGGGGCACCGGGTGGTCTCCCGCTCCGCCTCACTGGCTGCTCTGTGTCTTTGGCGCAGGTAAAGAGGCGCGAGCTCCTCTTCTCAAGACCGTTTCCACATCCTTCCGACGAGGCATGCGCCAGCCGACACATCTGCCATTGTCAAGTCGCGAGGACTCGCAGGGAAGCCGCCTCTTTCCAACAGACCGCGTGGCGGCCTTCCTGGGGGGTGGGGAGGGCGGGGGCATCTCCTTTGGTTTGCATGTCCTGTTTCCATCCGTCTCCCCCCCCCCCCCGTGCTTAATTGGGCAGCACCTCATCTCAAGTTTGGACCAGAAGACGTTGTCGAGAGCTGCTTCCAGGCAGAGACCGGCCATGTCTCCCGCGAAGCATCCTCTTCCCTCCCCGGCAGAGCGGTCGCCTCACCACCCACGGGCCAGCCCCCCCCCCCCCACGTGGTCTCCAGAAAAAGCAGACTTCTTATTCCATGTGGCCGAGTTTCCTTGTGCAAAGTGTGGGGGCGGAATGCTCTGTTGCGGAATGCGGAAGCCCCTCTGACCTTCCCCACATGCCATGGATGTCGGGTTCCCTGGGCCATTTGCGGGTGCAGTTCACACAGGACAGGCTGGGAGGCAAGTGGGATGGATGGCTCCCTGGGAGGTGGGCATTCTGGCCCACACAAAGCCCACTGGGATGAATGTGCCAGCAGAGCCCCCCCTTCTTTCAACAGTGGCTGCGCAGGGAGCATCCTGGAGGAATGTGCCCCATGTTCAGGGGACGGGGTGCGCTGCCATTTGGCTCTTCCCCCCGGAGTCCCCGAAGGTCTTGTGCCGGCTCCAGTGCCAAGAGGAGAGGAGTGGGGCAGAGGGAGACCCAGCCTCTGGAGGCTGCCCTGCGCGGAATCTTCAAGTGGTGGGGCAGCAGCAGCAGCGCAGCTCACTCAGTTGAAGGGACCCACAAGGGGCATCTAGTCCACCCCCTGAATTGCAGGACTCAAAGAAAGCAGCTGGTCTTTGAACAAAGAAGACCCTGGCCCTCTTGGGTACTTGGCACCAGAAGCCAATCTCTCTACTGCTGGCCTTGTTTGGGGTTTGGAAAGTGGCTCTTGGTGGATGGTCCAAAGGCGTAAATGGATGGGGGGGCAGCGAAGGAAGGCAGAGCAATAATCCCTGGAGCCCAGTTGGCACAGAGTGAGCTGCCCGGTTGCCCTGGCTCTCTGGGGGTGGGGAAGGGGGTCCCTGCATGTCTCTCCATGTTCCAGAGAGAGAGGGGGGAAAACAGCCGTGTTTGCTGGCGATACAGTCCAACCAAAATATTGCGAATGGGCTGTCAAGCAAGGAAAGATGATAACCTGCTGGGTTCTTTGCTCAAAGCGAGAATCACAGAACTGTTGAGTTGGGAGGGCCCTCCAAAGGGCATCTAGTGCAACCCCCTGCAGTGCATCAAATACAGCTAAAGCACCCCTGACCCAAAGGGCTCCTGGCCGTCCTTTGGTCTGGTGACGAGCCGCGTGCTGGACTCCGGCCGGTGAGGTGTTGGGGGAAGGAAGAGCTGCAAGGGAAACATCAGGGCAAAGCACAAATCCCGGTTGGTGGTGCTGAAAGGTTCAGGCCTCAGCGTTTGGAGGGGGGGGGCTGGGCTCAATCCGCCCCTTTGGGCTGGTTTGGGGGGGGCAGTTCTGCTTCTCTCCTCCCTGGGCATTGGAAGTGGTCTCTCTGACTGCAGAGAACTGTCTAGGGCGGCATTTCTTTGGTTCTCGTGAACGCAGCAGAAAGGAGGGGATTCGGAGCAGGGTTTTTCCTGGGGCATTCTGACATGTTGCCAAACACAGGAAAGGCCTTGCTTGGCTCAGACCAGACACCCTCCACCTCGCTCAGCAGCCACCCAGAGGCAAAAGACAGCGAAGGAAACCCACCAGCCCCATCCCTTGGCTGGCCGCCTCCCCTCATTTCAGCCAGATTGTACCCCTGCAATAGCCTTTCACAGCAATCCTCCCCCAAGTGAGAGCCCCTCCTGTCGCTCTGGGCCCCAGGAGGAGCCCCCTCCTCTGCCCTCCATTACCCACTCCAAGACACCAGTCAGTGATGCCCGGGGTGGTGGCCAGGTCCCTGTCCCTCAACTCTCCTGGGACTTCCTCTTGCTGCCAGCCTGTGTTTGAAAGTGACCTATGCCGTGGTCCTTGGTCCCATTGCCCCCCCCCCCCCCCATGTAAGCCTACCAAGTGGTCTGGCAGACGCTTCAGCCTACCAGAGCCTGCTCTTAGTCTTCCTGAGAGTGGCAGGAGATGGAGAGGCAGTCGGTGGCCATGGGGCCGCACACCCTCTCTGCCTCCCCAGCAGCCGCGGGCAAGGGGGGTTGTCGGCCAGCCCCACGGCCGCCTGCCATTTTGAACCCTCCGAGGCCTCGACTGGTCTCAGCCTGGCGGAAGCTCTGCGTGGGGCTGAGCCAGGGTTTTCCAGGGGCGCCTGCACAGCCTCTGCATCTCTCGCTTCCCCAGTGACAGCTGGGGCTGCTTCCGGTTGTGGAAATCCCCCTGGCCGTGAGAAAAGGGGGCTGGGGAGGCGAGTGGGAGAAGGGGGCTCTTCTGCCTGCAGGGGCCGTTGGGGGGAGGCCAGGAAGCTCTTGCAACCATCTTCTGCCTGTCACAGGAGCTGGAGCTCTGCCAGAGCTCCCTCGTCAGGCTTGCTGGGGGGCCCAGCACCGCCTCCCGCTCTGCCTGGACCTCGGAGGCTCCCCGTTTCTGCCTCTTCTCCAGGTGCAAAGCTTCTGCTCTTGCAGTTCAGGCAAAAAAGCCTCTGGCTGCCGGGGTTCCAGCTTGGGCTAAAAGAGGGATTTGTCCCAGCCTGCCGGACGTCCCCCCACCCGCCTTGGGACACCATCCTAACTTGTTATTAATAATAACAAAGGATCGCAGGGCGGTGTACAATATAAAAACTCAAAAATATGTACCATGGTAGCAAGCACAGCAGTTTAAAAGGCCATTGATTGCTCCCTGTAGCCAATAAATAATGCTACCAATTACCAGGAGGGGAGAGGGTTCTCCTGCTTGCGAGGTTGTGGGTATCTGGTTGGCCCCTGTGAGAGCAAGATGCTGGCCGGATCTCTTTGGTCCAGCAGGCTCTCCTTGTGGTCTGAAAGTGGGGCTTGGACATGAAGCCTCTTTCCAAGGCACCCTTCGCTTGCCGCTGTCCCATCAGCCGGGGCCTCCTTTGCAGCTGCCCCCCAAGGGCTCCCGCTGTCCCTGTGAGGTGGCCGTCTCCACCATCTGGGACTGCAGGCCTCACCGTTGCATTGCCAAGGCCTCCATGCCTTACTGTGGCTCAGAGTGGGGGTCCCAGAAGGCTCTCTGCGGCTGGTGGGCTCCAGCCGGGTGGGGCAGGATTGGTTTACGGTGTTGGCGGCCAGGAAGGCTGGCCATTATGACCCCTGTCCTCCTGCTCCTTGCCTTTCATTCCTCACAGCAACTAGTTTTTCCTTAAGCTCTGCAGGGGCACCTCTGGGCTTCTGGAAGCAACAGAGAAACACTGGATCATAGAATTGTAGAGTGGGGTCATCTAGCCCAACCCCGATTGTGAGGCTCGAACCCACAACCGTGAGATTCAGAGTCTCAGGCTCTACAGACTGAGCTATCCCAGGGAAGGTGCCAAGTGGGTGAAGGGAAGGAGGGGCTGGTTGTGTTTTCGTTCCAGGTGGGTCAGTGGCTCCCCCAATTCTCTTGCTTCTGGGGATCAGCAACAGAGCTGCTGGGTTTTTTTTGGGGGGGGGTCATCTGCCTGTTCATATCTTCCCACATCATGTCCCCCCAGAACTGCCATTGGACTCTGTCTCCAGTGGCATCTGTTGCCCCTGAATCTGACCTTCCCTCAGAACAAGCATCCATGTGCAAAGTTATGTCCTGGAAAGCAAGGGTGGCAACTGTGCCAGGCCCCCCCAAGCCCCTGGAGACTGGGGGTGGGGGGCTTTGGGTGGGCTCCTGGGGGAGAAAGCAAAGCGTCTGAGCAGGGACCCCCTTGCAGATGCCTCCTGCGTTTTCAAAGTCACTCGGCAGCCAGGTGGAGAAGGCCTTAGCATGCAGACTTGGCGCCTGTGCCAGCCCAGGGCCCCTGGTGGCAGCCTGCCCTTCGCCCGGGGGCTTTCATCACAGTGACTCGAGGCCTGGGGAGCTTTGCCAAGTGAAAACAGGTGTGGGGAAGGTGACCGGAAAGGAAGTCGAGGCAGCGGGAGCTTAGAGGGCAGCAACTGTGCCAGGGCTCTGGGGCTGGGGTGGCCGAGAGGAGCTGCTGCTGCTGCTGCTACTGCTGTCAGTTGTGCGTGGACCCAGTTCCACCTGCCCAAGGTTGCCAGCTAGGCAACCCCTCAGGCCTGTGCTCTGCAGATACCTGGCTAGTGAAAAGGAACGGTCTCATTTTGCAATGCCTGTCAGAGGCCTCTGGATATTAGTTGCAGGTGGGGAGAAGACGGGGTCCTGCTTGTGGGCATCAGGTTGGCCACCGCGACGATAGGACGTGGCGACGATGTTGGAGGGGAGAATGTGGCCGGGAGTTTCTGTGGAACTGCAGGAGGGAGACCAGAGGAGAGTGTGTTTCCTCCCAGGTGGGAAGCGGAGGCGAATCAGCCAGATGGCAAGTGGGGGCCATGATAGGCAGAAAGCGATCAAGGGGGGTCTAGGCCACGGACGCTCATGGCGGGCATGTTCCTGATCTCAGGTGCTGCTTGCCAGACTGGGTAGCCAGGGCTTGTGCCATGCCGCTGGGGCTCCCCTGAGTTAGCCAGGCTGTGAGGGAGGGCTGTGGAGGGCATTGGGGATCTGTGCCCTTCCAGAGCCCTGAGTTCCTGCCAGGGCCTCAGTTGTGAGCACATTGGAGAGGCCACGTGGGGCCTGTGTTTCCCAGCCCAGGCTAGATCTCAAGCGATCACTAGGACTGCAATGGACGACGGACGCTTCCTTGTCCGCACACCCAAATCTGTCCGGGTGCTAGTTGAAGGCCAGTGTGAGGACCCTTGTAAGAATTCCAGTTCACAACCACTTCCCCGCTTCTCATCTCTGTGTGTGTGTCTGCCTGTCTGTGTGCGCGTGGGAGCACACACCTGAATGTACGAATGTGAGTCCTGGGCATGAGTGTTTTCATTTTACAAAAGAAAAGGTTGAAATACCTGGGAGATTCTGTACATGTTGGGAACACGTCTAATTGCAAGTGTAAACTGGAAGCCACGTTCTCTCATCTGCCAAATATTTAATAAAACAAGTCCCGTCCATCTCACTTGGTGTGTGCCCTGAATTTCCGGTGGGACCAGGCAGGTGACCCGAGCGAAGCCCCAGGGGCACCAAGCCCCCTTTGCCTGCCCCTTCCTTGGCTGCTTCCGCTGGGAAGAGGCCTCAGCCCGTGGGCAGGGGCTGGCTCCCTGGTACACCTTGCGCTGCCTCCTCCTCCTCTTCCCCTTTCTGGCTCCAGGCAGCTCCTCTCCAGACCCCGAAAAAGCCAAGGCCCAGAGCCCTGTTTGTCCTGGCCGGATAATGAGGGGACGCCACAAAGATCCCCCGCGGAGTCATTGAGCCTGTGTGTGTCAGCACCTAATGAGGCTGGCGGCCGACTCGGAGGGTCAAGGGAGGCCTGGGCTCCTCCTGGGGCGCTGGGGTCAGCGGGGAGCAGGGAAGGTGAAGGGGTCAGGCTGCCTCTGGAGATGGACAAATGGGGGTGGGGGTATTAATTCTAGAGCCCCGTCTGGGCCAGGAGGAGGACAAAGGAGGAGAGGGGGCTGGCCTGCCCTTCCTGCCACAGGTTGCCTTCCTGTCCTGGTGCGTCTGGGGCAAGGCGGGGAGAATGTAGGGACCTCTCCCCCCATGAGAGTAATTTTATAGGCATGTACTTTATACCCGGGGACGCGGGTGGCGCTGTGGGTTAAATCACAGAGCCTTGGGCTTGCTGATCAGAAGGTCGGCGGTTCGAATCCCAGCGACGGGGTGAGCTCCTGTTGCTCAGTCCCTGCTCATGCCAACCTAGCAGTTCGAAAGCTCATCAAAGTGCAAGTAGATAAATAGGTACCGCTCCAGCGGGAAGGTAAACGGCGTTTCCGTGCGCTGCTCTGGTTCGCCAGAAGCGGCTTTGGCTTAGTCCTGCTGGCCACATGACCTGCGGACAAACGCCGGCCTTTCCCTTTTTTTTACTTTATACTCAGTCAGACCAGTATAGCATTGTCTACACCCTCCAGGAGTTGGGTCCCTCCCAGCCTGACCCAGAGGGCTGAACTCGAGACATTCTGCTTCAAGGTGGGTCCTCTGCTGCCGAGCTACAGCCCTTTCCTGCCAAGGCCTTGCACGCCCAAATGCTTATCTCGGGACTTGCAAGGACGCTCAGGTGTTTGCCATGGGGGGCTCTGGGGGCCTGTGGTGTAGTGGCAAATCCTGACAGTGCTGGCACTCTTCACGCTGAGACCCATACCCAGGCAGAGGCTGCAACAGCGAGGGTTGGACCAATGCAGACATTAAGGCCGGTTCCCTGCACCCTTCAACTCTATACCCCACACCTGATGAAGAGCTCTGGTGGACTCAGAAACTTGCTCACTACTTGCTCGCTATTATTGTTGCTGCCCACCATCCCAATCTCTGAGCGATGCAGGATTCCAGAATTCCAGGGATTTGCCCAGGATTAATGTTTCCTTATGGTGTTGGAGGAGACTCTTGAGAGTCCCATGGCCTGCAAGAAGATCCAACCTCTCCATTCTGAAGGAAATCAGCCCCGATGCTCACTGGAAGGACAGATCCTGAAGCTGAGACTCCAATCCTTTGGCCACCTCATGAGAAAAGAAGACTCCCTGGAAAAGACCCTGATGTTGGGAAAGATGGAGGGCACAAGGAGAAGGGGACGACAGAGGACGAGATGGTGGGACAGTGTCTTCGAAGCTACCAGCCTGAGTTTGACCAAACTGCGGGAGGCAATGGAAGACGGGGTGCCTGGCGTGCTCTGGCCCAGGGGGTCACGAAGAGGCGGACACGACTAAAAGATTCAATGACAATGTTTCCTTTGGAAATGAGGCACAGTGGAGACGGCAGAGTCTTTATAATATGTGGTTTATTTATACATATACAACCTGAGTCTATGATGGAGGGCTTCACGGCATCAACACCCCAAAAGGGTCCTCTTTCTCCCATAACCATAGCCTTGGCTTCCAACAGAAATCAAATGTTGCTCTGACTCTCTCTCCAGCTTGCTGTTTTTCCTCTAGCTCACCTCACTGCTACTCTCTGCTCTCAACTCTGGTTTGTCTGTTGAGGGAGGGGCTCCAACCATTTGCCATCTCACACCCGGACCCTTAATCCCCATCACCTCACCAGAGAGCCAGCTTGGCTGTTCCAGGAATTAGAAGCCTTGATTAGCTTTTAATCAAAGGATTAGAGGGGGCTGGCATACACATAGCCAAACTCATAACACTATTATTATTATTATTATTATTATTATTATTATTATTATTATTATCATCATCATCATCAAAAACAACAACATCAATTTTTATACCGCTTTCATTCAAAGATCACAGGGCAGTTTACAACAAAAAAACACAAAATGCACAACATCATAATAAAAAAGACAACATCCTCCACACACATATTTTAAAGGCCATCAAGTGTTTGACAGCCAAAGGCTTGGTAGAAGAGGAACGCTTTTGTCTGGTGCCTAAAGGTGTATAATGAAGTTACCAACTGAGACTCCCTGGGGAGAGCATTCCACAGACAGGGAGCCACTGCAGAAAAGGCTCTGTTCTCGTGTTGCCACCCCTCGGGACCTCTAATGGAGGAGGCACTCAAAGAAAGGCCTCAGAAGATTATCTTGGGGTCTGGGTAAGTTCATATGGAGAGAGGCAGTCCTTGAGGTTTTGTGGCCATGAGCTGTTTAAGGCTTTGTAGGTCAAAACCAGCACTTTGGATTGGGCACAAAAACTAATTGGCATCCAGTGCAGTCGGTCCAGGATCGGTATAATATTCTCAAACCGTCTTGCTCTGGTGAGCAAAATGACACTTGGTGACATTTGGGTTGGTCTCTGGGATTTTTCAAAATCGAAGTGGCACCTCAACCCTTGGCAGGTGGGGGGGGGGTGTCTCCAGGGTTTGGCCACTTCTGTGGCTTCTCTGATGTCCACATGTAGCATCCACGTCACCACCCAACAGGCAGAGAGGACCAGGGGTCTGGCCCTGATGAAGACGGGCGATGAGATGCCAGGAGGAGCCCACCAACCGTGGCCCATCTCCTCTGCCCCACCTCCCCCACTCTTGCCCACTCCAGCCTTCCTCAGCGTGGCTCCGTTTGGGACTCCAGCCTCAATCAGACCAATGGGTTTGGGAAGGCAGGTCGAGACTTTGCCTGGCAGCCGCTGGCCAGGGGCCCAGCAGAGTCCCTTTTTAAGCAGGAAATGCTCTTGCTGGGCTTTGAAGCTGTGGAATGCCAGTGGTGGGAAACCACATGAATTTGTCTCATCCTCTTTCCAAGCCATTTCTGCATTCTCCAGCAGTGAGTTCCACAGTTTAACTATGCACTGAATAAACAAGGATTTCCAAAGGCAACGGGAAGCTGTGTGAGGGTGTCCAGGAGGCTGTTAGGATCTGGCAGGGCCCTGCCGTTGGGCCAGGGGACATCCCTGCTGCCTCTGAAAGGATGATGCCACCAAGAGCCAGGTTGGGTCAGCAAGTGGAGGCTGATGGATCTCAACCATGTCTGAAGCAGCCATCCCTGGTGGAGCCCTTTTGGGAGAGGAGCCCCACTGCTTGGGCTGGTGGTCCTGCTGTTTACAAATGCCCAAGAAGAGCTGCTTTGAGGCTTCCTCTGTCCCGGAGGCTTTAGTTGGGATCCCTGCGTTGCAGGGGGTTGGACTAGATGACTGCTGGGGGTCCCTTCCAGCTCTATCCTGCCCAGCTTTCGCCTTTTGGAGACGGCTGTAACTGCAGCCACCGGGAGCCCAAGGGCTTCATGCTGCAGGCCCAGGTGGCTGGGTAGGATCGCTGCTGGCAGCGTCCAGCTATGCTGCCAGCGGAGTCCAGCACAGTGGAGCTATTAGCTGTCATTAGCAGCCCTTGGAAGCAAGCAGTGGCCTGGCGATCCCCCTGGCCTGTTGGGGCCAGGAACAGCAGGCCAGCAAACGGGGAGGTCAAAGGGCAACCTGCCGCTAATCTGAGCAGATTTGGCGGCGGCGGCTCTCAGGTCAAAGGTCAGAGAGGGCAGCTCCGCGTGGTGCCAGCCCCGCCTGGGCTAGGGCACAAGGGGCTTTGCCCCACGACTGAGCTGCAATGTCCATGGATTTGCTGTGCCAAATTCGGCTCTGCAGTCCCCCTTCCTGGCACTTTGCGTCTCCTGGCGACTGATGCCCTGGGTGTCTCAGCACAGGCAGACCATGAAGAAGTAGAGAGCTCTCATTAGTTAGTTGGCTTAAAGGTGTGTTTGTTTGTTTGTTTATGATGTTGCCTTCCCTGCCTTTCTCCCATTGTACGTTTCTGGGCACAATTCAAAGTGTTGGTGTTGACCTTGAAAGCCCTAAACGGCCTCAAAGGCCCAGTAGATCTAAAGGAGCATATCCACCCCGGACACCTGGGTCCAGCTCCGAGGGCCTTCTGGCGGTTCCCTCAATGCAAGAAGCCAAGTTACAGGGAACCAGGCAGAGGGCCTTCTTGGTGGTGGCACCCGCCCTGTGAAACGCCCTCCCATCAAGGAATGTCAAGGAAATAAACAACTATCTGACTTTTAGAAGACATCTGAAGGCAGCCCTGTTTAGGGAAGCTTTTAATGTTTGATGTTTCGTTGGGAGCCGCCCAGATGGGCAGGACATAAATTATGTGCAGGAATTGCAATCAAATCATCCCTGGCAGGAGGAGCTCAAGGCAGGAGCAGATGCTGCGTGAGGGGAAACAGGGGCAGCAACTGCCAACGTCTCTTGCACCTGAGCTACCTTCCCCTGCCTGGATCCCTCCAGGTGTGCAGAATAAGAACAAGGGCACAGGTGAGAATTAGGAACTGCCTTCTCCTAAGTCAGGTCCATCTTGCTGAGTTTGGCTGGCAGCAGTGGCGCTTTGGGGTTCCAGGCAGGAGTCCCTCCCAGCCCTACCTGGAGAGGCCATCGGGATTTGAACCCGGGACCCTCTGCATGCCAGGCAGATGCTCTTCCGGTGAGCTACAGCCTTTCCCCAAAATGGTCTCCTAAGACAACCTCCTGCAGCTGTTGAATTCTCCACTTTCACAAGCCTGATTTATTCCATCTTATTTATTATCAAATTCCTTAGCTGCCTCTCCCCATGAGGTCCTGGGGCTTGTTATAACAATATAAAAACACAACACTGCAATTGGTTAAAACAATCTACAGTCAAAAAACTAGGGTGGGCACTGATCTCTTGCCGCCTCCCCTCCCCTTCGGACCACCTTTTCAAAGTGGTTGTGTGAATCAGGAAAAGGGGTGCAGAGTCCGGCTGAGGAAAGTGGGGTGAGCGAAGTCAGGAGAGGACCCCCCAGCTGAGCCTGACTGGGCTGAGGTGGAGAAACTGGGCGGCAGGGCTGGGCCAGGGGGCCTGAGGAACTTGTGGGCATCCCATGAAGCTGAACGATGGAAACGAACTATGCAGAATTAGATAAACTAATGGGAAGGATTCGAAACCTGCGGGACCAGAGATTCGCAGAAGACTGGAGTTAATTTACAGACTATTTGAAAAGTAATTGTGATGAACGGACCACGCCAGTAGGTTTGCAAGCGGTTTGGTAAGGTGAATTATTTGGAATATTGCAAAAAAGACTGAGAATTATTAGTTAAAGATAATTAAAGGTAATATGAAATTAAGAAATGCATAATAAGTGATAAGGACGGAAAATCATCCGAGGTGTTGACGGAAGTCCAAAAAATATTTTATAAGATGTGAAGCTTTGTTGTATAATAATAATAATAATAATTTTTTTATTTATACCCCGCCCTCCCCAGCCAAGGCCGGGCTCAGAGCGGCTTACAAGCAATAATAAAAACAAGATGAATGATTACAACTTAAAAACAAAAATAAAATACAACATTAAAATACAACATTAAAATATTAAAATGCAGCCTCATCGCAGGAGGAGAAAGGAAAAAGGAAAAGGAAAGGGGGAGGGAATCAAATTGGCTCCAAGCCAAAGGCCAAGTGGAACAACTCTGTCTTACAGGCCCTGCGGAAAGAAATCAGATCCCACAGGGCCCTGGTCTCAAGAGGCAGAGCGTTCCACCAGAGTTGAAAAGGTCCTGGCTCTGGTTGAAGCCAATCTAACTTCCTTAGGGCCCGGGACCACTAGGGTGTTGTTATTTATGGACCTTGAGGCTCTCCGTGGGGCAGACCAGGAGAGGCGGTCCCGTAGGTACGAGGGTCCTAGGCCGTGAAGGGCTTTAAAGGTCAAAGGCAGCACCTTAAATCTGACCCTGTACTCCACCGGGAGCCAGTGCAGCTGGAAAAGCACTGGATGAATGCGATCTTATGGCAGGGACCCCGTGAGGAGCCTCGCTGCAGCATTCTGTACCCGCTGGAGTTTCTGGGACAGCTTCAAGGGCAGCCCCACGTAGAGCGAATTACAGTAGTCAAGCCTGGAGATGACCGTCACATGGATCACTGTGGCCAGGTCGGGGCGGGAAAGGTAAGGATGGTATGAATGTTAATTCATATGTTAAAAACTAATAAAAATGTATTTAAAAAAAGAAGCTGAACGATGGAAGATTTGGGACAAAGGAAGTCCTTTATCATGCAGCACATTGCCTGCGGAACTCCCTCCCACAGGAGACAGCGAGGGCCACCAACTTGGGTGTGTTTAAAGAGAATGAGGCCAATTCATGGAAAAGGAGAGATGGCTCTGCTTTGCCTCCACAGTCAGAGGCAGCAATGCAATACTTCTGAATCCCAGATGCAGGAGGGGAAATGGCTCTTGTGTTCGAATCCTGCTTGCTGGTGTTTGAACAGGAGTCTGGACTAGATGGGCCACTGGACCTGATTCTGCAGGCTGTTCTTAGATTCCTCCTCCTCCTCCCAGGAGTGCCTGCTCCTTCCCTCCCTCCCCTCCTCCCCCCTTCCGGGGCTTCCTCGCCCCCCCCCCCCTGTTTATTCTGTGTGTGCAAATGTTTTCACACCTCATTAGTTTGGTGCTTAAACCCAATTACCCCCAACCCAAAGGAGCAGGGATGAGCCCCTATTGAAGACCCCAGCAGATGGCCCCTTCCCCAAAGGGAGCTTAATGACCCCACAAGGTCCCCTGGGGGCTCACTGTCTTGCCAGCAGGAAGCAAGAGGGAGGGGGGCATCCTTCCCCTCGCTGGGTCATTTAACCCTTCGCAGGGAGGGCACCGCAATCAATGGCAAAGGGGAGCAGGGACGGGGCATGTCAGAGGAGGCAGGCAGGCGGAGCGCCAGGGCAGAGGCCTGGCACACCCGGATCCTGTCTTCAAGGGGCAAACTTTCCACGCTGCCAATCTGGTCTGGCAGGAGCCCAGTTGGAAGGGGGGTGCAGTGTGGGGGTGCACTGCCCCCGCAGTTTGGTCAAACTCATGCTGGCAGCTTCAAGAACACTGTCCCACCATCTCGTCCTGTGCCGTCCCCTTCTCCTTGTGCCCTCCGTCTTTCCCAACATCAGGGTCTTTTCCAGGGAGTCTTCTCTTCTCATGAGGTGGCCAAAGTCTTGGAGCCTCAGCTTCAGGATCTGTCCTTCCAGTGAGCACTCAGGGCTGATTTCCTTCAGAATGGAGAGGTTTGATCTTCTTGCAGTCCATGGGACTCTCAAGAGTCTCCTCCAGCACCAGAATTCAAAAAAGTTTCATTTAATACAAACAAAATACAGTAAAATTCAACAATCATTTACCTACATTCTTTCCCCACACTCTGCTGAGCATTGACTTTCTTCCCTCCCTTCAACAGGTTTTCTTACGTCAGTTACTTTTCCACAGTTTCTTGTTGTATCCAATCCTCTCTACATCGTAAGATTTATTTCAGTCCTTCCAGAGTCTTCAGATTTCTACAGTTATTATTTATGTACTCCATACATTTACTGCAACCTTTTTGGAATTTTGCTTCCTCCTGATTTCAGATTCTACAGGTCAGTTTTGCTAGTTCTGCATAATCAACCATCTTCGTCTGCCACTCCTCTGTTGTTGGTAATTCTGGTACTTTCCATTTTTGGGCTCACAAAGTTCTGGCAGCAGTCGTAGCAGACATAAATAACCTGTATTTATTCTGCTTTTTCTATTTCCTCTCCCATCAAGCCTAGCAAGAAAGCTTCCGGCTTTTTCAGGAAAGTGTATTTAAATATCTTTTTCAATTCGTTATAAATCTGTTCCCAAAACTGTTTCATGTCCACCCCCAGTATTCTGCTTTCAATGGGGCACTGACTGGACCCATCCCCACTCAGGGTACCCCTTTGTTTGCAATGCCAACCAACAGAAAACCCACCTGGGCCAGGCTGTTCAAATGCATAGCAAGCGCTGATCCCACAGATGTGGGCCTCTCCCTTCTCCCCATTTCTCCTAGAACCATAGAATTGTAGAGTTTGAAGGGACCCCCCAAAGCCCATCTAGTCTGACCCCTTGCAATGCTGGGGCTACAGCTCAAGGAACCCTGACAGGTGGCCCTCCAACCCCCCCTTAAAAACCACCAAGGGAGACCCCCTTTGTAGGGTGATGGGATGAGAGTCCCCCACCTTCCAACCAGAGATGAATTTTTGGAAGAGACTCCCCCCCCCCCCAAGGGTACTCCAGTCCTACCCCCTGCAATGTGGGAACCGGTAATCGAAAGTAGGTGAAGGCCCCCCTCCCCACGGGGGGGGGGGAAACAATTGCCTAATGCCTTTTGACACCAGAGGTCAGGGGTCACAGTCAAGAGCTGCCCCCAACAGAGGTGGTGACCTTTCCTAGGGGCTGGACCCTGGCTCCCTGTGTCTTGAAGATGGGGCTCTGCTGATGCCCCCCGCCCAGCACTGAGGATGAAGAGTGTCCCTAGTCCTTGGTGGGTGATGGTGGGCTTTGCCCCCTGCCGGGTGGCATCTGCTGCTTCCTCCTCAGCCTGCCCACCCCTCCTCTTCCTCCCCACCCCTCAGCATTGTGAACCCCTGACCTCCCAGCCTCCCTTAGAGATGCCCCCCTGCCCCTTTTAATCCCACCCCCCTCATGGTGGTGCCAACAGGGGTTTTCTCTCTCTCTGGCTCCTGCGTTGGGTAACTAAAGGGAGGAAGAATCCTCTGAGATCTCTTTCCCAAAAGATGCCCCCCAGGCCCCCTCCTTGTTTTCCTCCACCTTCTCTGTCGGAAGAGGGTCTCCACTCTGTTTACTGAGCTTGTTTTTACGCCACAGAATGCGTCTCCTATTTACCAAAGGCACCGGTTGGCCTTCCTTCAGGTGTAGAGAGGAAGTGAGCTGATCCAACTCTTTTCTTTCTTTAAAAAAATAATAATTTTGTTTTGGTTTTACATAAAAGTTATACACAACAAACATAACATTTCCAAAAATGAAAAGCGGTTCTTTCGAACCTTGAGACCTCCTTCCTTCCTTCCCTCTATGGCTTCTATTTCTATATTTTATTCCTGCATCTTTTAATGTAATCTATCTATTATATAATCATGGTTTCCAAAGTTCATGTTATTTTACAAGTGTCTTTGTATTCCTGCCAATGATTTCAAATGTTTACAGCGTTTCTCTCAAACATGTTAAAAAATTATTCCAGCCTTTTAGAAATACTTGATCTTCCCTGTTTCTGATCTTTCCTGTCAGTCTTGCCATTTCGCGATATTCCGTCAGCTCTTCTCTGGTCCAGACTTTTTCTTCTTTCCATCTCTGGGCTAGGATCTGTCTACAGTGGTACCTCATGTTGTGCCCGCTTCAGGCTGCGCTTTTTGGGGTTGCTGATTGCTGAAACCCGGAAGTACCAGAACGGGTTACTTCCAGGTTTCGGCAGTCGCGCATGCTCAGAAGCGCTAAATTGCTATTTGCGCATGCGCACTAGCGCCGAATCGCAACCCACGCATGCGCAGACACGGGTTGCGAACGCTGCAGGTTGCAAACGTGCATCCCACATGGATCACATTCACAACCCGAGTGTCCACTGTATTTTCTCAGCGGCAAGAAAGACCCTGAGTGACTTCTTTGTGACTCTGGGCTCCCTCCCAGTACAGTGGTACCTTGGGTTACAAACACTTCAGGTTACAAACACTTCGGGTTACAAACTCTGCTAACCCAGAAGTAGTTACCTCAAGTTGAGAACTTTACCCCAGGATGAGAACGGAAATTGTGTGCCGGCAGCACGGCAGCAGCAGGAGGCCCTATTAGCTAAAGTGGTGCTTCAGGTTAAGAACAGTTTCAGGTTAAGAACAGACCACCAGAACAAATTAAGTGCTTAACCAGAGGTACCACCTCCGTTCCTGAGGCCCGTTCGCAACATGAGCAGAATGCACCCCACGTCTGCGCATGCGCGGGTCGCAATTCACCGCTTCTGCACATGTGCATGATGTCATATTGTGCGTCTGCGCATGCGCAAGCGGCGAAACCCGGAAGTAACCCTTTCTGGTACTTCCAGGTCGCCACAGGACGCAACCTGAAAACGCTCAATCTGAAGCAAGCGTACCATGACGTATGACTGTATGTTCTCCCCCCTCCCCAAACCCTGGGCATCCAGGACTTCCTCTCCTCCCCTCGCCCATCCCTCTGCCTTGCTCTGGGCAACAGTCAGCTTGCAGGTGACACCAGCAGAACATCCTGTCCGCATCCCCCCCCCATCCCAGCTAGTGGCCCCAAGTCCCACTCCTCCCCAAATGTCACCATGACCACTTGCAGGGTGGACCACTCATGTCCAGGGTGAGACCCCGTGCTCTAATAAGGGGCAGGGAGAAAGGGGTGTCTGGGGCCCCCCAATATAATACAGAGGGCCTCAAGGGCTGCTGCCAACTCTCCTGGCTTAGAGGGAGTCCCGTGTTGGCTTCCCCTCCATGCCCAGTAATTGGTCGGACCCCCAGAGCACCGCCTGGCTGCCCCTTCGCCCCTGCCATGCCATGTGGAGCATGACACCCCCCCAGTGCCCTCTGGGACCCAGGTCAGCGCTAATGAGCCTCCTCCTTGTCCGCCCCATTCAGGGCCAGGCCTTGTGGCGTCTGCTCCCTGGGCTCCCATCCATCACCATAAAATGAATTCTCCCTTCACTTTCAGGCTGTGCGGGTGACCTGCCCGCCTCCTTTTCCCACCGGGGGACCCTCCCTCCTGGCGCAGCCCATTAATGATTGATGGCGGAGGAATGCAGCCTCTGGGTTATGGGGCTAAACTGTCGGGCAAACGCAGGGCCTCTGGGAAGTCATCACGGCAAAGCGGGGCTGGGCTTGGACAGAGGGGGGGGTGGGGAGGGCCAGGTCTCCTGAGAGGCATCAGAGCTGAGATAATACATGCAGAGCTAGCAGAAGGGCCACTCGGCTCACAGGCCCCTGTCTCTTCCCAAGTCCAAGACAGTTTTTGCAAGAGAGGTTCAAAAAAAGCCCTGCTCCCATTTGGCTCCAAGAAATGCAAGACCTGCTGCTCTGAAAAGCTTCCACTGCCGTCCTGCGGTTTCCAGATACCGGTTTTCTGACCGTGGAGGCAGAGCAGAGACATTGAGATCCTTCTCCTCCATGAATTTGTCTTTTAAAGCTATCCAGGTTGGTGGCCATGTGGGAGGGAGTTCCACAGCTGAACTATGCATTCGTGACGAAGGACCTTCATTCATCTCTCTCGAATCTTCACTGAATGTCCGCAGGTCCCAGCGTTTTTGAGCCAGGGAGGCTGCATCTGGTGCTCTCAGGTCTGGTCCGTTTCTCCTGCTCCAAAAAGAGTGGCTGTCTTGCTCTGAGCCCAGGGGCAGCAAAAGCTGCGTTCAGAGGACTCCGGCTCCGTCTTCACGCCTCCCGGAAAGAGGGGCTGATGTCACAGCTGCCCACAAATGTCATCCTTTGATCCGGACCCTTCCTCCTTCTGTGTGGGCACTTCAAGGCAGTTTCTTAAAGGCTAACCATGCGTTATGTGCCAGCATGTGTCACCGAGTCTCCCACGCCTTTATTTTTGGGTAAGAAAAACTGCTTGGAGAGCCTCCCTCCCCCCCACCAGCCACAGCTTCTCTCTGCCACCCAAATCCCACCCAAAGTGACTTTTCTTAAAAATAAAACTAGTGCAGGCTCTCTGTTAAGAAGCAACAACAATAACCTCATGGGCAGCGAGAGGAGAGGAATGCACTCTGTGTCTGCCCTGGAGCTAGTTGATCTCTCCAGGTGGGTGTCTTAGCTGAGGATCCACTCAGTCCCAAAAGATCGGATTCAGATCTCTCAGGGGGACCCTTGATCCAGAGATCTGGCTAGATGAACAGGTGGCGTCTTTTTCTGACTTCACCTGGTTCGCGATGACCCTTCTGTTATGCATCCCCCAGTGACTCCAAGATTAAACTATCAGAACACCTCTCTGTGGGGCTGCCCTTGAAAAGTGTTCAGAAACAGCAAAGAGTGCAAGCAGCAGCGGCTGCAGTGCAGCTGACCAGAGCTGGGTGTTCCTACCTTATGATGCCCATTCATTTCCAAGCTCTGTTCAAATCATAGAATTTAAAAGCTGGAAGAAGAAGAAGAGTTTGGATTTGATATCCCGCTTTATCACTACCCGAGCAAGTCTCAAAGAGGCTAACAACCTCCTTTCCCTTCCTCCCCACAACAAACACTCTGTGAGGTGAGTGGGGCTGAGAGACTTCAGAGAAGTGCAACTGGCCCAAGGTCACCCAGCAGCTGCATGTGGAGGAGCGGAGACGCGAACCCCGTTCCCCAGATTCTGAGACCACTGCTCTTAACCACTACACCACACTGGCTCTCAAGGTCCTACTCTCTGAAGCTTGCTCCCTCTTCCATGGGACGGCCCTTCAGAGAGTTGAAGATGGCCATCATATCTCTTCTCAGTCTCCTCTCCGCCAGGCTAAACATCCCAAACTCCAGGCATGGCTGATCCACACTTTCCAGACACAGGTCTGTTCTTTAAAGCTCCCAGGCGAAAAAAGAGAGAACTCAGACCTGGAAAGCACAGGCCCCCCCCCAACCGTTCCTCATCAGGCTTGGCTTCCAGACCCTTCATCATCTCTGCCCCCCTCCTCTGCACCCCTTCCAGCCTATCCACATCCTTCTTAAACTGGGAGCCCAGAACTGACATGGGACTCCAGGCGAGGTCTGGCCAAGGCAGAATAGAGCAGTACAGTGGCACCTTGGTTCTCAAACTTAATCCATTCCAGGAGTCCATTCCAAAACCAAAGCGTTCCAACACCAAGGTGCACTTTCCCATAGAAAGTAATGCAAAATGGATTAATCCATTCCAGACTTTTAAAAGCAACCCCTAAAACAGCAATTTAACATGAATTTTACTATCTAATGAGACCATTGATCCATAAAATGAAATAAACAATGTACTGCAGTCACACAATCAATCAGTCAGTAGCTGAACTCGGTTCCACACAGTCACAAAAACAAAAACACAAAATAAATAGCACAAACAGACAGACCTCAGCGTAACACTCAAAACGGAGCACATTCGGCTTCCGAAAAAAGTTTACAAACTGGAACACTTACTTCCGGGTTTGCAGTGTTTGGGTTCTAAGTTGTTTGAGTACCAAGGCATTTGAGAACCAAGGTGCCACTGTGCTATGACTTCCCTGGACGCTAGACTTCTGTTGATGCAGCTGCAAATTGCATTTGCTTTTTTGCTGCTGTATCACATGGTTGACATCAAGGCCCTCAATGTCTCAGGCTCTCCTGGGAACCGGCAAGAGCACCTTCCTGGAGGTGACCCTCCCCGTAGGCTCCAATAAGTGGCCTATATATTTGATGGCCCTTGAACTCCACCCAGCGTGGCTGGCAAGTGACATGGCCCTGGGCTTTTTCTGTTGTGGTGGTGCCCCCCCTCCAGTCGAGGTGTGCAGGGCCCCCATCCCTTTATGTTTCAGGCACCTAGGAAGGAAGGAAGGAAGGAAGGAAGGAAGGAAGGAAGGAAGGAAGGAAGGAAAAGTCTAAAGTTTTTGACAAAATATTCCCCTAACTTACGACTCTTCTTGATTTAGTTTGACAGCTGTAGATTATTTTCCTCCCGCTCTTTTTACATTAACTTTCTGTCTTGGGTTAAGAATGGGCAGTACAATGTATTTTAATATTGCGTGCAGTTTCATTTTCTATCTGCCTTCAGTTTCTTCTGAGAACTGGCTAGATTGAAATAACTGCATAATGGCCTTTCTTCCTTTGTTCCAGAGCTGAGCCCCCACTCCCCAAAAGTTTTCAATCTGCTCTGCCAAGTTTCTGGGGAGCCTCTGCATTCCTGGGAACCTCATCAAAGCTGCTGTATTCAACTCATCTACTCTATGTGGCATCTCCCTCCCTCTCTCACACAAGATCACAGAACAAATTCGAGGCTCAAAGTAGCAAGCACTCCCTGCTGCCCACCTGGTGCTGACCCCCCATCGTTGAGGCCGGGGCATGGAGGAGATCAGGACCTCACGCCAGATTGCATGTGTGACATCAGGACATCTGGGCTCCCCAAGGTGCTTAAGAAGAAGGTGCGGAGCTCTGCATAGGTGGAGCCTTTAAGGAAACCGCTCTGAGCATGCTCAGAACAGAGGCACGATTCTGAGAGGTCCACCGGCTGTTGGCCGACCACAGCAGGAGCCCAGCTATAGTTCTATACTTTGGCTGGATTGGCCCCTTGGCAACGGGAGGGAGGCAAACCTGCAAAATTAGGGCTAAGGAGAGACTGCAACTCTAGCTAAAGACCAATTTACCAGGTGATTTTTTAGGTGGGAGGGGCCTCCAGGACACAGCAAGACTTTTGGATAGGGATTGGCTGGGGGGGGGCAGAGAGCTGATTGGCCAGAGAACAGGAGACGAACAGAAATATCTCCAGGACGGGAGTGTCTTGGAATTCAAACAGGATAGAAGTGCATGAGGCAGGAGAGAGGGGGGCTATGAGATTTGTTGGGGGTGGGCCTCTAAAACAAGGCTCCAAATGCCACTGGGAGGGGGCGCTGTGCTCCAGTGGAGTTTCTTCTCTGCACTGGGAGGTCGCCCCATGCCAATCCTGTGCCAATGACACAGAACACAGAACAGACTGGAGGAAGGATCAGGGTCAGTGTTGATCTACTTCTGAACCCTTTTCAGGCTGGCCTTTCAGCCAAGAGCAACACAACTGCCACTCTCACCATTGCCCTTGCCCCCCCCTCCAGCATCTGTACAAGGCGGGCGACACACACACACACCCCAACATCACAGGAGGAGCTCAGCTGGGCTGGGAGAAGCCACTTCTCTCTCCCTCTGCCCAGTCAAATCTAAACCAGAGAATCAGAGAACTGTGGAGTTGGAAGGGACCCCGAGGGTCATCTAGTCCAACCCCCTGTAATCCAGAAATCTCAGCTAAAGCATCCAAGACAGATGGCCATCCAGCCTCTGTTTAAAAACCTCCAAGGAAGGAGAGACCACCATCTCCCAAGGGAGTCCGTTCATAGAATCATAGAATCCTAGAGTTGGAAGAGACCCCAAGGGCCCTCGAGTGCAACCGCCTGCCAAGCAGGAAACACCATCAGAGCACTCCTGACATATGGTTGTCAAGCCTCTGCTTAAAGACCTCCAAAGAAGGAGACTCCACCACACTCCTTGGCAGCAAATTCCACTGTCAAACAGCTCTTACTGTCAGGAAGTTCTTCCTAATGTTTAGGTGGAATCTTCTTTCTTGTAGTTTGGAACCATTGCTCCGTGTCCGCTTCTCTGGAGCAGCAGAAAACAACCTTTCTCCCTCCTCTATGTGACATCCTTTTATATATTTGAACATGGCTATCATATCCCCCCTTAACCTCCTCTTCTCCAGGCTAAACATGCCCAGCTCCCTTAGCCGTTCCTCATAAGGCATCGTTTCCAGGCCTTTGACCATTTTGGTTGCCCTCCTCTGGACACGTTCCAGTTTGTCAGTGTCCTTCTTGAACTGTGGTGCCACTGCTGAACAGCTCTTACTGTCAGAAAGGTTTTCCGAATGTTTAGTCGGAATCTCCTTCCTTGTCACTTGAAGCCATGGGTTCGAGTCCTACCCTCCAGAGCAGGAGAAAACAAGCTTGTTCCCATGAGATATTTGAAGATGGCTCTCATATCTCTTTTCAGGCTCCTCTTTCTGAGGCTAAACATACCCAGCTTCTTCAACCACTCCTCACAAGGCTTAGTTTCCAGACCCTTGATCATCTTGCTTGCCCTAATCTGCACACCTTCCAGCTTGTCCACATCCTTCTTAAATTGTGGTGCCCAGAACTGGACACAGTATTCCAGGTGTGGTCTGACCAAGGCAGAATAGAGAGGGATTATGACTTTGCTTGATCTGGACACTCGACTTCTGTGGATGCAGCCTAGCCTAGCGGCATTAGCCTTTTTTGCTGCTGCATCACACTGTTGGCTCATGCTCAGCTTGTGGTCCACCAAGACCCCTAGATCCTTTTCACATGTACTGCTAGTAAGCCAGATGTCCCCCGCCCTATATTTGTGCATCTGGTTCTTCCTGCCTAAGTGCAGAACCTGACATTTGTCCCTACTGAAATTCATTCTGTTAGCTTGGGCCATGGGGAGAACAGGATACTGGTCACAGACTCCTAGAAGTTGGAAGGGACCCCAAGGGTCATCTAGTCCAACCCCCTGCAATGCAGGAATCTCAGCTAAAGCATCCCTGACAGATGGTCCGGATAGGACACCCAGCAAACTTCTCTTATGTTCCTATGCCACCTTGCTCTCGGCTGTGGCCAGAATTATTATTATCATCATTATTCTGTATTATATTTCGGTACTGCCCTCCATCACATTTCAGGGCAGTTCACAGGACAAAATGCAAGGTCAAAAGACAAGCAAATAGTTAAAATTAAACAGCAAAACAATACCCCCCCCCTTTTTGTGAATGGCCTTCTGAGCCCCTCCCTGGCACCCTGCCGCCCTCCCCTCCAGTTTCCTGGGGAGGCAGGAGGTGGGTGGCTGGGCCTCTGGGCTCCGGCTTGCTTGCAGGAGATCTTATCAGCCTCTCCCATGACTAAGCTGGGGTCTGTGTCAGCAAATAATCTGTGGGCTATTTAGTTAGCAAATGATTAATGATGACACACTGGGACTCATCATCCTTAGTCACCCACATGGGAGGGAGCCGGCGAGGCAGAGCAGAGACAGGCAGGCAGCCCCCAGGCAGGCCTGCGGAATGTCAGGTGGAAGCTCACCTGGTGCAGCAAGTCTGCTCCTGTCCACAGAACTTGCCCTGCTTGTGGGATCTCCAAATGGGCTTCACCAAGGAGCACCGAGGAACGGCCTCGTGGCAACAGTCAGGCAAACGGCTCCGGCTGCCCCAGACAGCCCTCTCTTGCCTGCTTCTCGAGGTTGCTCCTACCATTAGGCAACACTCTCGGGCAGCAAAGTGTGTGCTGCTTAATTTATTGTTGCGGGTTTTTTACTGCCAGGGAGAAGCAGGGGCAGGAGAGGCACATGCGGGATTTCCTGCCAATGTTTTTGGGTGCCTCTACACGCCATCGTTGCAGGAATTTATGTATAGGTTGGGGGGGTTGCCCCTCCAGCAGATATCATGCGCATGCAGCCCACTACCAAAACCAGCACAATCGCTTTTGTGACTTGTCCCCACAAAACACTTCATCACAGTTTCTTCCTATCTATTCAAATGGCCTCTGCTGCACGATACCAAATGTAAGAATTCACTGATAAATGTCTCTGTGTACTGGCTCCCTGGGAAAACTTCAGAAATTCCTATAGACCTGTGAGCTCAGCTCCTCAGCAGCCCCTCTGCCTGAGGGATAATCCCTGGCCTCCTGATACCTGAGTGCCAGACAGGTATTCATCCCAGAAATAACAAACCCAGATGAAGACAAAAGGGTGTGATGAACTTGGCTGGGAAACAGGGAAATGTAAATATCTCTTTTGTTCCACTTGATGGGTGTTTGGTGGAGGGCAAGGGGAACCATGGGGCAGGGTCCAGGATGCTCAGATTCCTGCCACCAGACCTCCCCTTTCATGATATAACTGTGATGTATGAGTGATGTAGTTTGGGGGGGGGGGATTTTTGTAAACCTACCAAAGAAGAAAATCAAATCAAATCTGAATTCCAGGCTTTTCTCAGGACGGCGGAGGACATTTGTCCTGTGTCCCGTTGGGGAAGCGGCGGTGGCACTCGCCCTGCTTCCGATAGGAAATGCTCTGTGGGGGTCAAGGAGGGTCAGTTGTGGGGGGAAGGAGTGAGAAATGCCCCTGTTTTTATCTGAGGAATGCTGGAGGGTGTGGGGCTGCTGTGGCGGCAGCAGAGTGAGTGTCCTGCTGCCCTCTGGAGAGAACAAACCGGCTCCTGAGGAGACCCATCCCTGCAGACAGGCTGAACGCATTAGGAGGGCTGTTGCTGGAACAATCAAGGAGTTATTTGCAAGCCAGGAGGAGGGCCTGGCTAATGTTGCCAACCCACAATGGTCAAGGAGGAGGAAGAATAATGATTGGGGGGGGGGAGACCCCAAAATGTAAGTCCACCCCTGGGTGGGGCTCTGGGCAGGTCAGAGATGGTGGAACTGCTCCACAGTCCTAGAGAGAGCTGCTGCCAGGCGCTTCCCCTCCAGGCCTTGGAGTAATGGACCTAGAGATGGAGGTCTACTTGTGAGTAAACTATCCCTGGTGCTCCTTCATTGCCAGCAGCTGTGGCTTAGAAGGCCTGAGTATTTAAGGCCCCCTCTGCCCTCCTCTAGTTGCTGGAGATAACAATGAGTGGCCGTGGCATTTTGGCGCCTGAGGGCACAACACAAAAAATGGCACCAGCTGTGGATCTGTCCTGCGGATTCCTGTGTTCCACCTGGGTCTGTTTGGGCTGCTGCCGGACTCCTAGAAGCCCCACCTGTGTTGCTTTGCAAGATGTCCAAAGGTCTGGGGACCAAGCCTTGTGAGGGAGTGTCCCTATTTTCCAGGGACAGTCCTGGACTTAAAGAAGCCGTCCCAGTTTCTGATGTGATCCCATTATGTCTCGGATTTTCCTTAAAAGGTAAAGGGACCCCTGTCCGTGAAGTCCAGTTGTGGCCGACTCGGGGGTCGCGGCGCTCATCTCGCTTTATTGGCCGAGGGAACGCAAACCAATGGAGTCCCATGACAAGGAAGGAGATCCCAACTAAGTGTTAGGAACGGTCAGGGGTCCCTTTTAAATTTGGCTGTGGAATGGGTCACCTCAGAAGGTGGAGGTCTCTCCTTCGTTGGAGATTTTTCAACAGAGGGGATCTGTGGGGGATCCTTCACCTGCAATTCCTGCCTTGCAGGGGTTGGATCAGCTGAGCCTTCGCAGTCTCTGATTCTGTGATTTTTGCAAATCCACTACCAGTGACCGAGGCCCAGAGAGCAATTGCTGCACTTTCTTGGTGATGTTATGAAGGAGGAAAAGCAGAGCAAGACCAGAACTGGCTCCTTTCTCTGACTGGCCTTCTGCCCTGCCACCGGCTGCCAGCTGCCACTACCCATTCCCATAAAGCATCCTCACACTTGGATATTCAGGGGGCCACACTGAAAAGGGGAGGGCCTTTTCTCATCTCAGCAGGGGCAGTGTGGTGTAGTGGTTAGAGCTGTGGACCAGGACGTGGGAGGCCGGGGTTTAAATCCCCCCCTTGGATATGAAGGATGCTGGGTGACCTTGGGCCTAACCCGAGGATTAACCAAGGAAGGGGAGAATCAGGTTTACCACTTTGAGCTTGTTGGCAGATAGAAGGAGAGAAATGCGATCAATACTCCCTGCAACGAGGATTTGGTGCCTTCCAGCCACTTCAGAACTGGCTGCCTCAAACTATGCAGAATAAGATAAATTAACAGGAAGGATTCGAAACCTGCAGGACCAGAGATTCTTAGAAGACTAAATATATGAACTATTTGAAAAGCAACTGTAATGAACAGATTACGCTAGCAGGACTGCAAGAAGTTTTGTAAGGAGGACTATTTGAAATATAGAAAGAAAGACTATGAGGAGAATTATTAGTTAATGATAATTATGATTAATGGAGAAATTAAGAAATGCAGAATAAGTGATAAAGAACGGAAAGTCATCAGAGGTTGTTGACGGAAGTCCAAAATGTTCTATAAGATAAGAAGTTGTTAAATGCCTGTTGATATGTTAAAAAATCAATAAAAATGAGTGTGTGTATAAGAACTGGCTGACTCAGGGACCGGCCGTGTGTCACCTTCTTCTAATTCGGCATCCGCCTTCTTGGTGAAATAAAAAATTCAAATTGTCCCGTTGAAAGTCCTAGGAAGGCGTTCCAAGCTCTGCAAATTGGCACTTGTCACAGCAGCTTTGCACTAAAGGCGGGTTCAGGATGAGTCTCTTTCTGCAGGTGCAGCTGGCAAAGTGGGGGGGGGGACTGCCAGGCATGTGGGACTCCGGTCTCCTGCAGGAGGGGCAGGGGGGTGGAGAGAGTGGGATTAATTCCTGAACCTAATTCCTGAGTTTGCTTCCTGGGGAGCCTGTCCCAGCTTTGCAAGTTCTCAGCTGTTTCCAAGAGAGCTCATCCACGTGGAGCACTCATCCTGGCTACCATAAAACCTCTTTGGGACCAGATCCGCTGCAAGTGCTCTTTCTCCAGGTGATCCTGGCAGGACAGGAGGAAGCAATGCTTTTGGTTTTTTTAAAAAAAAAGATTTTTATTAAAGTTTCAAAAATTATATAAAAACAAAACAAAACAATAATACAAACAGACAAAAACAAGTATAATTTCAATCCCTTATTTTCTTATAATTTACTTCCCCGACTTCCTCATACCTCCCCTTTCTGTATTCCAATTTCTAATTTATTCAGCAAATCCTTTCCCTTAATTTTCATTTAATTTTTGGCCTTTCTTTTCTTTTTACTTAGCCATTACAGCTGGAAACCACGTAATTTCTAAACCAACGTCATTCTAACATTCATTAATTTTGCAATGTTTCTTAAGATAGTCCTTAAATTTCTTCCAATCTTCTTCCGCTGTCTCTCTCCCCTGGTCTCGGATTCTGCCAGTCATTTCTGCCAGTCCCATGTAGTCTATCACCTTCATCTGCCATTCTTCCAAGGTGGGTAGATCTTGTGTCTTCCAATACTTTGCGATGAGTATTCTTGCTGCTGTTGTAGCATACATAAAGAATGTTCTATCCTTCTTTGGCACCAATTGGCCAACAATACCCAAGAGAAAGGCCTCTGGTTTCTTCAGAAAGGTATATTTAAATACCTTTTTCAGTTCATTATATATCATTTCCCAGAATGCCTTAATCTTTGGGCACGTCCACCAAAGGTGGAAGAAAGTACCTTCATTTTCTTTACATTTCCAACATTTATTATCAGGCAAGTGGTAAATTTTTGCAAGCTTGACTGGGGTCATGTACCACCTGTAAATCATTTTCATAATATTCTCTCTTAGGGCATTACATGCCGTAAATTTCATTCCGGTGGTCCACAACTTTTCCCAGTCAGCAAACATAATGTTATGACCAATGTCTTGTGCCCACTTAATCATGACTGATTTCACCGTTTCATCCTGCGTATTCCACTTCAACAGCAAGTTATACATTTTTGACAATTTTTTTGTATTGGATTCTAACAATTCTGTTTCCAATGGAGGAAGCAATGCTTTTGAATCCCAGTTGCTGGAAACTGCAAGAGGAGACAGAGAGCTCTTGTGCTGTTGCAGGAATTTATGTATAGGTGGGGGGGTGTTTGCCCCTCCAGCAGATATCCTGCACATGCAGCCCACTACCAAAATCAGCACAATCACTTTTGTGACTTCTGTGATTTGTCCCCCCAAAACAAAACACTTCATCACAGTTTCTTCCAATCTATTCCAAGGACCTTTGCTGCACAATACCAAATGTAAGAATTCACTGATAAATGTATCTATGCACTGGCTCCCTGGGAAAACTTCAGAAATTCCTAGACCTGTGAGCTCAGCTACTCAGCAGCCCCTCTGCCTGAGGGATAATCCCTGGCATTCTGATACCTGAGTGCTAGACAGGTAGCCATTCCAGAAATAACAAACCCAGATGGAGACAAAAGGGTGTGATTGACTTGGCTGGGAAACAGGGAAATGTAAATATCTCTTTTGTTCCACTTGATGGGTGTTTGGTGGAGGGCAAGGGGAACCATGGGGCAGGGTCCAGGATGCTCAGATTACGGCCACCAGACCTCCCCTTTCATGATGTAACCGTGATGTAGTTTTGGGGGGTATAACATGGGGATTAGCAGCTAATAAAAGTTTGGGTTCTCTTTTTTTCCGGGCTTCCACCTTGTTCCACCTGGTGGCAGGTGGGAGTCCTGTGGTGACAGTCTTCAATCAAGACCAAGCCTCCTGGCTGCTGTTTTGCTCTGGTATTCCTGGCTGGGGTCCTTGGTTTTGGTCCAAGGGAGCTCTCAGATTTCTCTGTTAACAGTGCTCAGAGCCTGCTTGCAGGTATCCCATGGGGACATCTTTGGACTAATCCCATAGATGGTTCTTCTGATGTTAAGGCCTCTCCAAAGGTCTGAAGGTCTTTCGGAGAACCTTCTTTTGGAAACAAAAGTTGGTTGGAGCTTTGGGGGTGCCAACACAGTGGGGCTTCACATCTCTTAATTTCCTCTCCGTCGTGGACCCCTGGTTGCCACGTTTGGTGCTTTTGCACACATTCCTGGTGAAATAAAAAAATTAAGGTCTTATGTATATAATAAATGTTCATAAATGTACCAAGCAAACACGTATATAAATATATATAAACCACATGTCTGAAGCAGCACAGGAAAACAGCCCTGGAACCATTTTGGCTCCCAGACTGACCAAATGTCAAAGGAAAATGGAAAAGCCTCCCCGTTGTCTTTTCCTTCACAAAATCTGTCTTAAGGGTACGTCTGTGTATGAATAGGGTGAGCCTGTGACTTGGCCAGGAACTAAGTATTTATCCTTACAAAAGACTGGCCAGGCTCCCCAGGGTATTCAATCAAGTGAGCATTAATAGGTAATCTGCCAGACAGGAGATAAACAATGCACTCAGATTTCCGTTGTAGACCATCCTTTCTGTGATGTAGGTATGATGTTTCTGGGGGTGGTCTTGGACTCCAGGGTGGGCAATTTAAAATGTCTATATAAGGGCGGACACACCTTTGTCCTGGGTCCTCCTCCTTTCCTGCGTGTGAGGGGAGCACCCTGTTGCAACAGATCAATAAAGATCAGGCCAACTCAATATTCTCTGGTTGGCCTCTGTTGTTTTTTCCAGCCGATGGAGAACCTGCAGAGGACTCTAGAAGGGCTCTTGTGTCCCCCATGAGGGAATAAGGGCAGACTTACGTTTATTACAGAGGCACCTTTGTAGCCGCACAACTTCCACAGACTAGAGCCCGCGATGCCAGGTGCGTACAGGCTTATTAGTTTAAATTGGAATCCATTGCATTACTGCGTAAGCTGAATGTCGAAAGATCTGGGGCAGGTAAAAGAAAGTACTCCTTCGAGAAGTGCAGAATTGTACTCTGGAACTCCCTGCCACAGGAGGAAGGGATGCCCAGGTGGCTTAAAAGAGCATTAGGCAGATTCATGGAGGAGGAGATGGCTGGGTCCTAGGCAGGATTGCTCTCCTCTGCCTCTGTGGTCAGAGACAACAATTCTTCCGGGTACCAGCAGCTGGAAACTGGGGGGGGGGTCTCTAAAACAGGCATCTGGTTGGCTCCTGTGAGAACAGGATGCTGGACCTCATGGGCTCACCATGGCCTGAACCTGCAGGCTCTTCTACAGTGTTTATAAAGGCATATATTCCCCCCTATCCAACAAGTGTTTTTTTGTGCCTGGGGATACACAGCTGAGCCAACGCAGAAGGGCAAGGGTCAGCAAAGTTTTTCAGCGGGGGGCCGGTCCACTGTCCCTCAGACCTTGTGGGGGCCGGACTATAATTTGAAAAAAATATATATTAATGAATTAATTCCTATGCCCCACAAATAACCCAGAGATGCATTTTAAATAAAAGCACACATTCTACTCATGTAAAAACAGGCTGATTCCCAGACCCTCCGCAGGCCGGATTTAAAGGCGATTGGGCTGGATCCGGCCCCCGGGCCTTAGTTTGCCTACCAAGTGGCGTAGCGTGGGTTGTCAGCACCCGGGGCAAGGCAAGTAATTTGCACCCCCTAACCCGTGGATTTGCGCCCCCTAACCCTAACCCCCAGATGTTGCGCCCGGTGCGGCTGGCCCCCCTGCACCCCCCACGCTACGCCACTGTGCCTACCCATGCAGAAGGGCCTGGTTTGGGCAGGGCAAAAGGTGAGGAGAGGTCTGAAATCCACACCTTAAGGACCCAGGAGCAGGAAGCAGCTGAGATCCCCTGGCTTTGCTATGCTAATTTATCTCTTCCAGTGGGAAAATTCCACTTCAGCAGCCTCTCTTTGAAGTTCAGCAAAGGATGAGAATATTTGGGTCCTGGGAGACGGAAAGGCTCTCCCGCTGCTTTCGGAGTTTTGCCATCTCTAATGTTCGGTTTGCGTGTTTACTCTCTTGCACAGAGAATAACGGAGGGGCTTTGCTCTGGCTAGAAAGCGGAAGGGGGTGGCTGGCAGAGGGTGCTATCGTTCATGTGCTCCAGGTGGCATGGCTGATGTTAGGAGGCCCCCTAATACTGTGGACAATGGGGGACAGAGCTGATCTTCATTAAACTGTTGCAACAGGGTCCTCACTCACCACACGCAGCAGGAAGGAGGAACCCCAAACAATGGTGTGCAAGCCCTTATATGGACTTCTGAAATTGCCCACCCTGTAGCCAGAGACCACCCCTGAAACATCATACGTACATCACAGAAGGAGGCGGTCTACAGCGGAAATCCTGCCTGCCAGGATACCTGATAATGGTCACTGATTGCTTTATCTAGGCAGCCTGGCCATTATTTTTTGATGGAAAATAATAATTCCTGAATCCAGGTTACAGGCTCACCCTAACATACACCCTTAAGACAGGTAATGGAGAGGCGTTTCCATTTCCTTCCTCCTTGCAGTGAAACATTTGAGAGAGTCAAAATGACTTCAGGATTGTTCTCCTGTACTATTTCAGAAACGTGTTTACATACTTAATGAACATATATATATATATATATATATATATATATATATATATATATGCTTTCGTAGATTTTCACGGGTACAGGAATGCAGGTTTTGGTGTCCTCGGGTGTCTTCCCGTGTAAAAGTTGGGGTGTCTAGGCGACGTTTCGACGAGGTCTCACTCGTCATCTTCAGGCTGGTGCTTTCGGCTTCTTGTTACTGGAACAGAGCGGGATCTCAATGTTTGAGTTCCTATAAATACTGTAGAGGGGTATTTATACAGTATTTATAGGAACTCAAACATTGAGATCCCGCTCTGTTCCAGTAACAAGAAGCCGAAAGCACCAGCCTGAAGATGACGAGTGAGACCTCGTCGAAACGTCGCCTAGACACCCCAACTTTTACACGGGAAGACACCCGAGGACACCAAAACCTGCATATATATATATATATATATATTTATGAGACCTTAGAATTCCTATAACATCTGTGAGGTGCCCCCTTTACTGTTGCTGAGTAGCCATTTCAGGTACTGGGGGGCCATTGGCATGAGCTGGCATTTGGATCAAGTGCCCCACTGTGGTCAGAAACTTTCACTCTGCTCCCCTGCACATGAAGGCAGAGAAGGATTGGGGACCAGAGACGGGGCCTTCTTGGTGGCGGTGCCCCAGTTGTGGAGCTGCTTTTGCCGCATCACACAAGCACCTACCTTTTATTTATTACTTATTTGCATACCGCCCTTCCCCACAACATAAAAATACAAGACGAAAACACAAAATGCATAATAAAAGCAAGAACGAAAGCAACCAAACCATTAATTCCACTTTCATCTTTGATCATCTCCCAGAATCATCGAAAGTCCTTTTGACTCAGCCAAGCACATGGGGACTCTGATCTGTGGCATTTGAATCATTAGGGCTGTCTGGTTCTGTTTTAGAATTACAGGATGGTTCATTGTTTCTGTTTCGGTTGTTTAAATCTTATTGTTTCAGTCTGTTGTTGGGTACAGTGGTACCTCAGGTTAAGTACTTAATTCGTTCCTGAGGTCCGTTCTTAACCTGAAACTGTTCTTAACCTGAATCACCACTTTAGCTCATGGGGCCGCCCGCTGCCACGGTGCCGGAGCCGCATTTCTGTTCTCATCCTGAAGCAAAGTTCTTAACCCGAGGTCCTATTTCTGGGTTAGAGGAGTCTGTAACCTGAAGCGTATGTAACCCGAGGTACCACTGTATTTGGAAACCCTGCTGTGATCTTTTTCTGGATGGAAAGCAGCATATAAATACTTGAATGAGGCAATTAGAACAATGGCAGGAAGTTGTCCTGGAGCCCAAGGCCTCCGCTGATCTCTGGGATCTCCTGGGCAGCCCCCCCCCCCATCGACTGTGATAGTAATCTTATCACTGTGCTACTTTCAGGCAACAAGCTTAAAAGTTAAGGAAACAATTCTTAAATCACAAAATAGTTAATGCAGACCCACAGAATACATAATACCCATTCCCAGTTTGTAAGGCCTTGATCTTGATCTTTTTCTTCTTCTTTTTTTTAATTGATTTTCCAAAATTTTAAACATAGATCTTAACTGTACTTAATCCAATCTTAGTAACATTGTTAAGTGACTTCCTCAAACCCCCCCCCCTGCTGAGTTTCATTGCATATCATTGTAACAGTTTTCCAAAACCAATTTTCTCATAAAATTAACTTAGTCACAGTAAGGACTTGATCTTTTAGTGCGGCAGCACTTTGGAACTGCCTGCCTATTGAGATCACGCCTTCTGCTGCCTGCTAAAAATATTCTTGTTCAGACAAGCCTCCTTGGGTGTTTAGAAAGCTGATGTGCATTTTGGTATTTTTTTTAGTCTGTTGTTTTAACTTCTTGAAAGTCTTAAATCGTCGTTGCTCATTTTTCTTAGTGATCATTTTAATCTGTTTTTGTAAACTGCTCTGATGTTCTTGTTGTTTTGCAATCAGCTGTGTATAAATTTTATAAAATAAATGAATCAGTGTTGATTTGTGGTTTCAGAAAGGCCCCCTTCACTTCCAAGATTTTCGCCCTTTTCTTCTTTGGTGAAGATTTCCTTTTGCACCCGGGACTGCGATGAAGTTTGCCATAGGGGGGCTTGTGCCCCCAAGAGAGAAACAAGGAAAAAAGGGGGGGCTGTTAATCTTCTCCCTGACATGCAGGTGTACACATTTGTCCTGTTTGGTGCTAAAACCCTGACAATTTGGTTTTGTTAACTATTTGCATGTCCCATTGAGAAGCACACTTTGCGCTGGGGGGGGGGGAAATGTGGTGAGGGGGTGGCAAAAGGAGGACAGGTGTGGGCTTGGCCAATACATGCCCCCCCTCCGGTCACCCAGTTGTGGAGCTGCTTTTGCAACTTGTTCAAAAGAGGCTCAACTTAGAATCACAGAAACAAACTGTCATAGATTTGGAAGGTACCCAAGGAGCATCTAGTCCAACCCCAGCAATGTCAGAATCTCAGCTAAAGCATCCAGGACAGACAGACAGACATCCAGCCTCTGCTTTAAAACCTGCAAGGAAAGGAGAGTCCACAGCCTCCCTGGGAGACCGTTCCACTGTCAGAAAGTTTTCTCCTGATGTTTTTCCTGAATCTCCTTTCTTGTAACTTGAAGCCATGGGTTCAAGTCCTGCCCTCCAGAGCAGGAGAAAACAAGCTTGCTCCCTCTTCCATGGGACAGCCCTTGAGCTATTTGAAGACTGCTATCATAATAATAATAATAATAATAATAATAATAATAATAATAATTTTATTTATACCCCACCGTCCCCTGCCAGAGCCGGGTTCAGCGCAGCTAACACCAGTAAAATTACAATAAAACATAATGGGGGGGACTACTTTATTAAAATATGGGTTAAAATACAATTTAAAATGCAGCCTCATTTTAATAGTAGCCAATAGATCAAAACCACAAGGGGAGGGAAACATAAGGGTCAGACTGAGTCCAAACCAAAGGCCAGGCGGAACAGCTCTGTCTCGCAGGCCCTGCGGAAAGATGTCAAGTCCCACAGGGCCCTGGTCTCTTGTGACAGAGTGTGCCACCAAGTGGGGGCCAGTACTGAAAAGGCCCTGGCCCTGGTTGAGACCAATCTAACCACCTTGTGACTTGGGACCTCCAAAGTGTTGTCATTTGTGGTCCTTAAGGTCCTCCGTGGGGCAGACCAGGAGAGGCGGTCCCCTAGGTACGTGGGTCCTTGTAACTCTTCTCAGTCTCCTCTTTTCCAGGCTAAACATACCCAGCTCCTTCAACCGTTCCTCATCAGGCTTGGTTTCCAGACCCTTGAACCAGGCAGAGGGCCTTCTTGGTGGTGGCACCCGCCCTGGCGAACGCCCTCCCATCAAATGTCAAGGAAATAACCAACCACCTGACTTTTAGGGGACATCTGAAGACAGCTCTGTTTAGGGAAGTTTTTAATGTTTGAAGTTTTATTGTGCTTTTAATTCTGTTGGGAGCTGTCCAGAGTGACTGGGGAGGCCTGGCCAGATGGGCAGGGTATACATAATAAATTATTATTAATAATTATTATATTATCATCCTATTGGTTGCCCTTCTCTGCACACCTTCCAGCTTGTCAACATCCTTCTTAGACAGTGGTGCCCAGAATTGGACACAGTATTCCAAGTGAGATCTGACTACACAGCAGAATCGAGTGGGACTATGACTTCCCTTGATCTGGACACCAGACCTCTGTAGATGCAGCCTGGAAGAGCATAATTGGTGCCACTGCAAACCATCTGTCTCCACCCATTCTCAGCTTTACGTTTGGGCCACTGAGGCTCCACAACAGCCCAGCAGAAGAGCCTCTTCTGTGCAGGAATGAATAAGCAGAAACAGTCACTCTTGGATCTGCATGTGGGCAGCTCATTAATTCCTCTGCACAGGGATTTTGTCAGGTGTGAAGGACCCCTGAGTGACTTGCCAGGAGGATTCAGCTTAGCACTGAAGCAGAGCGGAGGAGAAGGAGGATGGGGGCCTTTTGGGATTGGTGGAGGCCACCCCCACAGCTCCCCCCAAACCACCCACGGCCGGCATTGACAGCGGCTTCTGCACATGCACCCCTCCACACACAAACGCATGAGACTGCGGCTGTTTAAATCTCATAGAACCATAGAATGGCAGGGTTGGAAGGGAACTCCAAAGGTCCTCTAGTCCAGCCCCCTGCAATGCAGGAATCACAGCTAAAGGATCCCGGACAGAGGGCCGTAAAAGGAGAGGCCACGATCTCCCATCTCCTTCATTGTCCTTTTAATCTGTTGCAGGAGATAACAAGGTTGCTCCTTCTTGCATGGGACAGCCCTGCAGATCTCTCTGTCTCCTCCTCTCCAGGCGAAACACAACAGCCTTTTTTTAAAAAGTGCCTTTTGATATTTGCCTTCTGGTTTACTACAAGGCAGAGGTGCTGCTGGGTTACAGGGCTGCTGTGATCTTTCCCCTGGGCGACAGAATTGCCTTTGTGTGGACAACTCATCACCACCATCAACGCTTTTAATTTGTGCACCGTCTTTCTATTTTGCAATACCCAAGGCGGTTCACAAGCTGAAGAAACAGAGAATGTACGCCATATACTGTTGTTAGCCGCTCTGAGCCCGGCTTCAGCTGGGGAGGGCGGGATATAAATAAAGTTTTTTTATTTTTATTATTATTATTATTATTATTATTATTTAAATATTCTAATCCAATACAAAAATGTGATAATAAAACGTAACTTTAAAATAAGCATCCTACATCAAATAAAGCAACATTCAACAATCCATTAGATTAGTATAGAATGATATTAAATATCAGCATATAAAAATTAAGCAGAAATCCACTTTAACAGTTAAAATAAATTATTTCTAAACTAATAATAATAATTAATATTTTTATTTTTATTTATACCCTGCCCTTCCTGGTTCAAAAACCGGGCTCAGGGTGGCTAACAACAAATTTAAAACAATTATAAAAGCAGCATAAAATACAGTATAAAAACATGAATAACAATAAAATTCAAAAATCAAAAATCAATTTAGGGGAAATAAGCATTAGATAATCCCCAGAGCTAGCTGGCTAAATTAGTCCCATTTGGGCCAGTGAGGAGACCAGGGGAGAATTAGCTGCGGGGTCTCAGAGCGGGTGATCTTCATAAAAAGGGGAAAGGGGGGGAAGAAAAGGGAAATAAAAGTTCAAATTAAAGGCCAGGTGGAATAGCTCTGTCTTACAGGCCCAGCGGAAGGAAGTGAAATCCTGCAGGGCCCTGGTCTCCTGGGACAGAGCATTCCACCAGGTCGGAGCCACCACTGAGAAGGCCCTGGCCCTGGTGGAGGATAGTATGGTTTCCTTAGGGCCCAGGACCTCTAAACTATGATTATTCATGGACTACAATCAATAAAACAATGGCAAGTCACAGTGCATGAAATAATACAATACAAACTGAGAAGCAGAGACTGGAGGGTGGGGCAAGGCAGGTGGAAGAAGGCCTTGCCTGGTGAAGTCTCTCCCCTCAGCCAGAGAAGGGATGGTTTGTGCCACTGACTTCTCCTCTTGGGAAGCCCAGAGATCCACTGGCTCTCTCTGTTTGCTTACTGGCTCCCTGGCCCTGTTGGTGAGAACAGGGTGGGTTCCATGCTCAGGGCTCATGAGAAAAGGGGTTTATAAGAAGACTGCCCATAACCTGTGTAATAAAAGCAAATCTGCCCTTATTCCCTTATGGGGTATCCAAGAGCCCATATAGAGTCCTTACATAGGTTCCCTATTGGTAGGAGAAAAAAAGCAGAGGCCAACCAGAGAATATTGAGAAGCAAAGCAGCTCGTAAGCTTGATCTTTATTTATCTGTTGCAACAGGGTGCTCCCCTCACACGCAGGAAAGGAGAAGGACCCAGGACAAAGGTGTGTCCGCCCTTATATAGACATTTTAAATTGCCCGTCCTGGAGCTCAAGACCCCCCCCAGATATATCATACCTACATCACAGAAGAGGCAGTCTACAACTGAAATCTGAGCGCGTTGTTTATCTCCTGTCTGGCAGGTTACCTGTTAATGCTTGCTGTTGTTTAGTTGTTTAGTTGTGTCCGACTCTTCATGACCCCCTGGACCAGAGCACACCAGGCATATTGAGTGTAGCACCTTAACAGCATCATCTTTTAAAATTTTAAATAGTTCAGCTGGAATACCATCACTTCCACTGGCCTTGTTATTTGCAGTGCTTTCTAAGGCCCATTTGACTTCACTACACTACCTGGGGTATACGAGACATCCATTTCTTTCTGGTATAATTCCTCTGTGTATTCTTGCCACCTCTTCTTGATGTCTTCTGCTTCTGTTAGGTCCTTTCCACTTTTGTCCTTTATTATGGAAATCTTTGTACGAAATGTTCCTTTCATATCTCCAATTTTCTTGAACAGATCTCTGGTTCTTCCCATTCTATTGCTTTCCTCTATTTCTTGCATTGCTCGTTTAAGAAGGTCTTCTTGTCTCTCCTTGCTATTCTTTGGAAATCTGCATTCAATTTCCTGTATCTTTCACTATCTCCCTCGCATTTTCCTTGCCTTCTCTCCCCCGCTATTTGTAAGGCCTCATTGGACAGCCACTTTGCTTTCTTGCATTTCCTTTTCTTTGGGGTGGTTTTCGTTGCTGCCTCCTGTATAATGTTACGAGCCTCCATCCATAGTTCTTCAGGCATTCTGTCCACCAAATCTAAATCCTTAAACCTGTTCCCCACTTCCACTGTGTATTCATAAGGGATTTGACTTAGATTGTATCTTACCGGCCCAGTGGTTTTTCCTACTTTCTTCAGTTTAAGCTTGAATTTTGCTATAAGAAGCTGATGATCTGAGCCACAGTCAGCTCCAGGTCTTGTTTTTGCTGACTGTATAGAGCTTCTCCATCTTTGGCTGCAGAGAATATAATCAATCTGATTTCGATGCTGCCCACCTGGTGATGTCCATGTGTAGAGTCGTCTCTTGTGTTGTTGGAAAAGTGTGTTTGTGATGACCAGCTTGTTCTCTTGACAGAACTCTATTAGCCTTTGCCCTGCTTCGTTTTGATCTCCAAGGCCAAACTTGCCAGTTGTTCCTTTTATCTCTTGACTCCCTACTTTAGCATTCCAATCCCCTATAATGAGAAGAACATCCTTCTTTGGTGTCACTTCTATAAGGTCTTGTAAGTCTTCATAGAATTGGTCAGTTTCAGTTTCTTCAGCACCAGTAGTTGGTGCATAAACTTGGATTACTGTGATGTTAAAAGGTCTGCCTTGGATTCGTATCGAGATCATTCTATCATTTTTGAGATTGCATCCCAGCACAGCTTTCGCCACTCTTTTGTTGACTATGAGGGCCACTCCATTTCTTTTACGGGTTTCTTGCCCACAGTAGTAGATATGATGGTCATCCGAACTGAATTCACCCATTCCCGTCCATTTTAGTTCACTGATGCCCAGGATGTCAATATTTATTCTTGCCATCTCATTTTTGACCACCTCCAACTTACCCAGGTTCATGGTTCTTACATTCCAGGTTCCTATGCAATATTTTTCTTTACAGCATTGGACTTTCCTTTCGCTTCCAGGCATATCCGCAACTGAGCGTCCTTTCGGCTTTGGCCCAGCCACTTCATCAGCTCTGGATCTACTTGTACTTGCCCTCCGCTCTTCCCCAGTAGCATGTTGGACGCCTTCCGACCTGAGGGGCTCATCTTCCAGCGTCATATCTTTTATATGCCTGTTGTCTTTGTCCATGGAGTTTTCTTGGCAGGGATACTGGAGTGGCTTGCCGGTTCCTCCTCCAGGTGGATCACGTTTGGTCAAAACTCTCCACTATGACCTGTTCATCTTGGGTGCCCTGCTCGGCATAGTTCATAGCTTCTCTGAGTTCTTCAAGCCCCTTCGCCACGGCAAGGCAGTGATCCATGAAGGGGTCAGAATATTTAGATTTAGCCAAATTGACAGATATAATAAGACAAAAACCAAAAAGTGAAGCGAAAAAGGAATGGGAGTGCCTAAATGAATAAAAAGGTAAAGGTACCCCTGCCCGTACGGGCCAGTCTTGACAGACTCTGGGGTTGTGCGCCCATCTCACTTAAGAGGCCAGGGGCCAGCGCTGTCCGGAGACACTTCCGGGTCACGTGGCCAGCGTGACAAAGCTGCATCTGGCGAGCCAGAGCTGCACACGGAAACGCCGTTTACCTTCCCGCTGGTAAGCGGTCCCTATTTATCTACTTGCACCCGGAGGTGCTTTCGAACTGCTAGGTTGGCAGGCGCTGGGACCGAGCAGCGGGAGCGCACCCCGCCGCAGGGATTCGAACCGCCGACCTTTCAATCGGCAAGTCCTAGGCGCTGAGGCTTTAACCCACAGCGCCACCTGCGTCCCCCTGCCTAAATGAATAAGGTACCTCAAAAGCCGAGGTTCGAGGACAGAAATCTGGCTGAGTCTGGAATAACCTTGTGAAGTGAAAAGATAAGAAAGGGATTTATATCTAGAGGCTAGGATAAAGGTAAAGGTAAAGGTACCCTGGCCCGTACGGGCCAGTCTTGACAGACTCTAGGATTGTGCGCTCATCTCACTCTATAGGCTGGGGGCCAGTGCTGTCCGCAGACACTTCCGGGTCACGTGGCCAGCGTGTCAAAGCGGCATCTGGCGAGCCAGCGCAGCACACGGAACGCCGTTTACCTTCCCGCTGGTAAGCGGTCCCTATTTATCTACTTGCACCCGGGGGTGCTTTTGAACTGCTAGGTTGGCAGGCGCTGGGACCGAACGAAGGGAGCGCACCCTGCCGCGGGGATTCGAACCGCCGACCATGCGATTGGCAAGCCCTAGGCGCTGAGGTTTTACCCACAGCGCCACCCACGTCCCAATAGAGGCTAAGATAATGATAAGGAAAACAGGAAGACACAATGAGAGGTAAAAGAGGTGCTGTGGGATTGGTGGAAGTCAGTGTTTGTTTTTCTTTTTAGTGTTTATATTATTAACTTGTAAGCTATGGATTTGTTTTTTTGTAAGCTGGCTTTTGTGTTTTGTGTATTGTTATTTTTTGATATTTTTCGTGTTGTTGTTGTGTGGAAAATACTAATAAAATTTTAAAAATTATTTTGAAAAAAATCTGTAAAAAGAGAGGTATGTCCCCCACAGTTCCAGATGTGAGACAGAACTGAAAGCACTTCTCAAGTTGGCCTATTTCTGTGCAATTCTGGGTGAATCTGACATGGACTTCCTGGTATGAAAGGGCCCCTCTCAAAGAATCACAGAATTGCAGCGTTGCAAGAGAGCCTTGAGGGTCATCTAGTCCAACCCCCTTCCTTGCAGCAATCTCAGCTAAAGCATCTGCGACAGATGGCCAGCCAAACCCTGCTTGGAAAAACCCCCCAAGGAAGCAGAGTCCACCACCTGCCTTGGGAGACCGTTCCCGTCGAACAGCCCTTAACTCTTCCTGAACAAGAGTTCCTCTGAGCACGTGCAGAGAGCCTAAGTCCCAACACCACGCGGCTCGACCCAGTGGAGGAGGTGCTTTTCACGGCGATCTTCCGGGCTGCCTAGGCCAGCTGAGAGAAACCTGCGCATAGCTGTCAACCGTCCCTTATTTGGCGGGAAACTCCCTTATCCCAGTGCCATGTCCCGCTGCTGTCCCTTAAATTTCCCGGGTTTCATGGTTGCCCGGCTCGGGGTCCTCCGCCACACGAGAGAGCGCGTGCACGAGCTGCCGCGTCTCCATCTCTCCCTTTTCCCCCTCAGGGGCACATTGTGAGGAGACGGGTGGCAACGGGCGGGCAGTCAGCCCCTCTCTTGCAAGACTTCTGCCGCGCTGCCAGGGGAAGCCGGAGGCAGCAGCAGCGGCTGAGGAGACGGCCTGAGGGAGGAGGAAGAGGAGGGGATGGGGAGGGGCGCAGAAGGGCGGCGCTTCAGTGCCACAACCGCCTCATGCCAGGCTCGCGGGCGGTGTGGGCGAGAGTCTCTGTCCCTCCCTCCCTGCCTCTCTCTCAGGCGGGGAAGGGCCGATGGAACTCCTCGCTCCAAGACGACGGCAGCCCCGACGTGCTGCTTAGCATCCCCTCCAACCAGTGCAGCATCTGAATGTAGTGATTTCCCCCTCTGCATCCCTTTCCTAACTCTATTTTTATAAATCATTTGTCCACCCATAGTTCAAATTTTTACTACAAGTTTTCTGTCAGTCCTACCAATGTATGTAACTCTTGACAATAGCTTTTAGATTAGATGATTAGATTAGATTAGATTAGATTAGATTAGATTAGATTAGATAAATTTATTGTCATTGTCCGTATATACACAGTATACACAACAACGAAAATCAAGCACCCAAGACCGGATTCACATACACATTCGCACGTATCTCCAACACTCTCATCCTATTCAGACATAATCTATTAAAACATAACATAATCCAGAATATAACATAACCTATTAGAAGCATAGCATAACCTAAAACCTATCTCATTCCTTACTACTCACTGCTTGCTATTTCTTACAACTGGCCCTGAGATCATTATTTAGTGCAATCAGAGCTCTTGGATAGAAACTATTCAGAAGGCGTGTGGTTCGTGTTTTCATTGTCCTGTATCTTCTGCCCGAAGGCAACAGTTCAAAGAGGTTGTGAGCAGGATGGGTGGGATCTCTCAGGATATTGTGTGACTTCTTCAAGCTGCGAGACGTGAAGATCTCATCCAGGGTTGGTAGTTGGAGCCCAATAACATTCTGGGCAATTTTAATTATTCTCTGTAAAGCTTTTTTATCCATTTCAGAGCTGCTCCCATACCACGATAATATACTATAGGTTAAGACACTCTCAATGGTACTGTGATAATAGGACAGAAGTAGGTGCTGAGATAGATTCAATCCCCTGAGCATTCTCAGGAAATACAACCTCCCCTGCACCTTCCTCACAACCATATTAATATTTGCAGTCCATGAGAGGTCCTCAGAGATATAAATGCCCAGGTATTTAAAACTACCAACCCTCTCCACCTCCTCGCCATTTATGTGCAATGGTAAAAATACACTTTTCTTTCTCCTAAAATCAATTATGAGTTCTTTGGTTTTTTTGGTGTTAAGCATAAGATTATTTTCTTTACACCATTGAATTAACCCCTGTACTTCTTTCCTATAAGCAGCCTCATCATTCTCACTAATGAGCCCCACCACTGTTGTATCATCCGCAGATTTGATGATTGTGTTGGACTTATACAGTGGGGTGCAATCAAATGTGTACAGGGAATAGAGAAAGGGGCTTAACACACACCCCTGAGGGGCTCCTGTGCTTAATACTAGAGTAGAAGAATAGTAAGGTCCCATTCTCACTGTCTGCGGCCTATCGGTCAGGAAATTCCTTACCCACAAACAGATCTTCTGATGTATACCCAAATTGGTCATTTTAAGGAATAACCTGTCTGGTAGAATTGTATTAAAGGCAGAACTGTAGTCCACAAACAACAGCCTTGCGTAGGTTCCCTGTCGTTCTAGATGACTCAGTACAGTATGGACAGCGATGGAAATAGCATCATCAGTAGATCTATTTCTTCTGTATGCAAACTGGAACGGGTCTAGAGTGGATGGAAGACCAGCCTTAATATAATCTAGCACCAATCTCTCAAAGCATTTCATAACGACAGATGTTAGGGCTATTGGTCTGTAGTCATTGAGAGATGCCACCACTGACTGTTTAGGGACTGGCACTATAATCGATGTCTTCAGGCAGGTAGGGACAGAACCCAGCAACAGGGATAGATTAAAAATGTCCGTAAATACACCAGCTAATTCTGCAGCACAGTCCCTAATAACTCGTCCCATAATTCCATCCGGTCCAGCTGCCTTCCTAATATTAATGCTCCGAAAAGCACGTTGTACGTCGGAGGTCTGTAATAAAAATGGTTGTTTATCAGTAATAGTTTCTGATGATGTGCTGGTAGCCAATGCTGTAGTGACGGTGGTTCCAGTTCCCACCTCAACTAAATTATAAACTTTCCCCATTTTTTATGAAAGAGGTCCTCTTCCTGGTTTCTAATTCTGCCTGTAAGCTTTGCCATCTGGACGTCTTTCATCAGTTTTGTCTGCCCCTCTTCTTTGGTGGGAATTGTAGACCCTTAGGATCATAGTTAAAGCTCTGGTTTTCCCAGTAGTGATGTATGGAAGTGAGAGCTGGACCTTAAGAAGGCTGATCGCCAAAGAATGGATGCTTTTGAATTCTGGTGCTGGAGGAGACTCTTGAGAGTCCCATGGACTGCAAGAAGATCCAACTGATCCATTCTGAAGGAAATCAGCCCTGAGTGCTCACTGGAAGGACAGATCCTGAAGCTGGGGCTCCAAGACTTTGGCCACCTCATGAGAAGAGAATCATAGAATCATAGAGTTGGAAGAGACCACAAGGGCCATCGAGTCCAACCGCCTGCCAAGCAGGAAACACCATCAGGGCACTCCTGACATATGGTTGTCAAGCCTCTGCTTAAAGACCTCCAAAGAAGGAGACTCTACCACACTCCTTGGCAGCAAATTCCACTGTCAAACAGCTCTTACTGTCAGGAAGTTCTTCCTAATGTTTAGGTGGAATCTTCTTTCTTGTAGTTTGGATCCATTGCTCCATGTCCGCTTCTCTGGAGCAGCAGAAAACAACCTTTCTCCCTCCTCTATGTGACATCCTTTTATATATTTGAACATGGCTATCATATCACCCCTTAACCTCCTCTTCTCCAGGCTAAACATGCCCAGCTCCCTTAGCCGTTCCTCATAAGGCATCGTTTCCAGGCCTTGGACCATTTTGGTTGCCCTCCTCTGGACACGTTCCAGTTTGTCAGTGTCCTTCTTGAACTGTGGTGCCCAGAACTGGACACAGTACTCCAGGTGAGGTCTGACCAGAGCAGAATACAGTGGCACTATTACTTCCCTTGATCTAGATGCTATACTCCTATTGATGCAGCCCAGAATTACATTGGCTTTTTTAACTGCCGCGTCTCACTGTTGGCTCATGTCAAGTTTGTGGTCACTGGAAGACTCCCTGGAGAAGACCCTGATGTTGGGAAAGATGGAGGGCGCAAGGAGAAGGGGACGACAGAGGACGAGATGGTGGGACAGTGTTCTCGAAGCTACCAGCATGAGTCTGACCAAACTGCAGGAGGCAGTGGAAGACAGGAGGGCCTGGCGTGCTCTGGTCCAGGGGGTCACGAAGAGTCGGACACGACTGAACAACTAAACAACAACAACAACAACAACAACAAGGATCATCTAGTCCAACCTCCTGCAAAACACAGTCAGTCGCAGCCAAAGCAGCATGGCTCCATCAGTGGTGGATTTATGTATAAGCTAAGCAAAATAGCTTATTTTGGCTGCTGATCCCTTCTTTTCGAGGCTAAAGGTAAAGGTAAAGGGACTCCTGACCATTAGGTCCAGTCGTGGCTGACTCTGGGGTCGCGGCGCTCATCTCGCTTTACTGGCTGAGGGAGCCGGCGTACAGCTTCCGGGTCATGTGGCCAGCAGGACTAAGACGCTTCTGGCGGACCAGAGCAGAGTACGGAAATGCTGTTTACCTTCCCGCTGGAGCGGTACCTATTTATCTACTTGCACTTGGAGGTGCTTTTGAACTGCTAGGTTGGCAGGAGCAGGGACCGAGCAATGGGAGCTCACCCTGTCGCGGGGATTCGAGCCGCCAACCTTCTGATCGGCAAGCCCTAGGCTCTGTGGTTTAACCCACAGCGCCACCCGCGTCCCTGGATGCAGCCTGGAAGAGCATAATTGGTGCCACTGCAAACCATCTGTCTCCATCCATTCTCAGCTTTCCATTTGGGCCACTGAGGCTCCACAACAGCCCAGCAGAAGAGCCTCTTCTGTGCAGGAATGAATAAGCAGAAACAGTCACTCTTGGATCTGCATGTGGCGGATTTCTGACCCTTATTTTGGCTGCTGGTCCCTTATTTTCAAATAATGTAAGTTGACAGCTCTGGCCAGGCGGGACCCGAGGGGAGAAGAAGCGGGGCGCTAGGACCCGTCGGGCGCGGGCGGCGCTGTCTCTCGGTCTCTCTCTCTCTCTCTCTCTCTCTGGCGCCCCCTGTGGGCGGGAGGCGGGCACTGCGCGCCGATCGCGCCCGAGCCGAGCCGAGCCGAGCGGCTTCGGTGCTGCAGTGGCGGCGGCGGCGGCGGCGGCGGCGGCGGCGGGCGAGGCCTCCTCCTCCTCCTCCTCCCCGGGCAGGGCAAGGCGAGCGCAGCGCGGAAGGAGGAGGCGGACGAGGAGCCCCCCCGGGAAGGAAGCAGCAGCTGCAACGCCAGCGCCGGGGAGCAAGGTAAGAAAAAAGAGGGGGGAGGAGGGGGGGCGCAGCAGCAGCAGCTGACAGGGGGGCGGGGGGAGTCCTCGATGCCCCTCTTTTGGGGGGGGCGCTGCGTTGACATGCTGCTGCTGCTGCTGCTGCAGGGAAGCGGGCAGAGCCCACCTCGCCCCCCCCCGGCCGCCTTTCTCGCCTTGCATTTTGCAAGGTGCCCAAATTGCAGCAGCAGCAGCAGCAACTCTGCCCCCCCCCCCCGCGCTTGTTGCATTGCACGGAAATGGGAGGCTTCCCCCCCCCCCGCCGTCCGCCACTTGCTGGGATGGGTTGGAAGGAGGGAGGGGAGGGGGGGTTGGCAGCGCCTCCACATCTCCCCCCCCCCTCGTCAAGTTCAAAGGGGTTGGCACGGGGACTGGCAAGGCTGCATGTTGTGTGCCCCCCCCCGTTTTCCACCCACCACCCCCTCCCTCGAGATCCTGCCCATTGGGTTGAACTTGAACTTCACGTATCTGGCAGGGAGGAGGAGGGACAGGAAGGTATCTTGGCGCGGCGGGGGGGGGGAGAGGAGGCAGAGTGCAGCGAGGCGCCCCCCCCCTCCTCGCCTGTGTTCGTGTGCGCGCGTGCGCCGTGCGGTGTGCCCGGGCGAGAGGGAGGAGGGAGGGAGGGAGGGAGGGGGGGTCGGCTGTGATTATTTATTAATTCCCCCCCATTTCTGCAGACGTGTCTGACCCGTGTCTGCTCTATTGGGGGGGGGAGTTTGCAAAGATGGGAGCCCCCCACCCCACTCCACTCCCCCCCCCCGAGCCACGCATGGGGGAGACCCGGGGGTTCCCCAAGATCGCCTCCGCTTCCCGGGTTTGACATTCTCCTGCCAAGCGGGCGGCAAACATGGCAGCCTGGCATGACCCTGGGGGGGCGCCCCTCTTTCCTTCCAGGGCGGGGGGGGCAGGAGAGGCGACGAGAGGGATCTGGGGGGGGGTCTGCCTAGGAGGGGCGGCGGGGGGGGAAGCCTAACTCTCGCCCTCCCCCCCCGCACACCTGTAGCTTGGCCCGGCGGGGGGGGGGGTGGAGAAGGGAGGCTGGTGCATTTCCCCCTCCCTCCTCCCTTGCCTCGTTTTGGCGGGGGGGGGGGGCGGCGGAAATGATGCATGGCGAGCGGGCGCCTGTTTCCCTGCAACCCCCTCCCGGTTTCGATCGCGGAGTGTGTGTGGGGGGGGAGCTTGGCCCGAGGCTTCCCTGCCGGGGGGGGGGCGAGGCTCTGCCTGTCACCCTTCTCTGCCCGGAGCTGGGGGGGGGGGGCGGGCGCAGCTGTGTCCTTGAAGGCTTTGCACTGCGGCTGGTGAAGGGCGAACGTGGAGGGGGGGCTGCTGCTGCTGAGCTCCCCACCCCTCCCTAGCAAGGCAGATCCGCTACAGGAAGCCCCCCCCCGGTCTGGATTCCCACCCCCACCCCACGCTCCGTGCAACAGCCCCCCCCCCGCTGTGCCCCCTCCGTTGCGTGCGGGGATGGCTTCGCCCGCTGGCACGGTGCCAGCCTCCCAGCTCCGCCTCCCTCCTGCTCTTTTGGAAGGGGGGGGTCTTTGCGTGCTGCTGTTGCCCCCCACCAGTGGTTGGCGAGGGGGGGGGAGATGGGCACAGCCCTGCAGTCGCGGAGGGGGGGCTCCAATGCCCCCTGCAGGCCCAGAGACCCCCCCATCTGGGTGCCCTGTGGCAAGAGGCAGGTCAAGGGCAGCCCATGCCAGGGTCACCCTGATGCCCCCACCCTCACCCCACACCCTGTGACATCTCTGTCCCCTGCCAAACTCCAGACCCCCCTGGGGGGGGGGTTCCTGCTGCCAGGATCAGGAATGCCCCCCTCCCTGCCCCCAAAAGATGACAATCTCCCTGCCCACCCTTGGGCACCTTTATTTAAACGCTTGCCAAACTTTTGGGGGACCCCAAGCAGCACCCTGTGACCCCTTTTTGGGCGAGGGGGGAGAGATCGGGGTGCCCCTCCCTGTGCCAGGCTGGGCTTTTCCGTGGAGCTTGGGGAACGGGCAGCTAGGAGTTGGCTCCCTTCTTGGCGGGAGCCGAGGAGGGTGGGCACTGAATGGGGCCAGGTGGGCAGGGCATTGGCGCACCCTCAACGCCCCCCCTTGTGCCATCCCACCTGCCTGCCCACCTTCCTTGGCACCCCCCTCTGTCTCTGGGGGGAGGGGAGCAAGATTTCTCCTCTCCTCTCTCTCCTTCTCAACCCCAGAGCCAATTCTTCAGCCCAGCGGCTTTGAAAAGGTCTTGACAATAAGGGGAGGGGGCGACCTTTTGTGAGATGGAGATTTGGGGGGGGGTCCGCTCTCCCTAACCCCTCGCCTGCTGAGTCAGCTGGAAACATGTTGGCAGGGGCTCTTTCTCCTTCCAATTAGATGTCTAAAAACATTTGAGGGGCTAATGGAGGCCAGGCCGATTGCCTGGAGTTACTTGCAGGGGAGGGGGCAGCTTTCCAGGCCCCCCCCCTCCGCCCTTGGGATAGCAGGATTAGATTCCGGGTGAGGCTGCCTATGGGCTGGGATAATCTCTTATAAATTTCTCCTGGAGGGAGCCAAACTTTGATTGTCATGAGAAATGGGGAGGGGGGGCGGGAGGCGCACAAAGGAATGTTTGCCTTTAGAAAGTTGGCAGGATCCCATCTTTTCCCCCCTGCTCCTGCCTCGCAAACTTCCTTTGGAGGGTGGGAACCACCTCTCCCCCCCCCCCGCCAAATCCATCCTTTTAGCGTTTACAGTCAGTTCTTATTTTGATAGCGAATCTCCTCTTTTGCTCCAGGGGAGGGCAGGCGTTTCCTGGGAGCGTGCAGAGTTCTCCGGGGCTGCCTTGCTTTGCACCCCACACACGGGGCCTCCAGCTCTCATCAGCCGCTGTCCAAGGATGCTGTGGGGGGGCAGTGCCTTTGGGAGCCGGGAGGGCAGACAGGTTGCGACCCCTAATCCAGAGCAGAGGCCTTCCCAAAGGGAATCCCCGGATGAGATAGCATGGGGGGGGGGACGGGGGGGCCCTGCTGAGGGCAGGCAGGGAGGTCGCCTGAGGGCACTGGAGCCATCGCATCCTGACCAGCTTCGGATGCTCTCTGCTCTCCATCTGGACCCGTGGGGGCTGCAGGTTGCTAATAATAATAATAATAATAATAATAATAATAATAATAATAATAAATTATTTATACCCCACCCTCCCCAGCCAAGACCGGGCTCAGGGCGGCTAACAACCAATAATAAAAACAAGTTGATTGAAACACAACTTAAAAACAAGTTTAAAATACAACATTAAATCATTAAAATGCAGCCCCCCCAGTTCCCATTACCACAACAGATTCAGGGGGGCCCAAACGTCTTTTATGGGGGTCCTACTTGCTTGTGTGCTTCTCACCTGTACAGGAGAGGCTGCAGACTCTCGCAAGAAGGTGGCATTTTTCCGGCCGGTCTTTGTTTAGGAGTGTATTTTATCTCCCCCCCCCCCCCCCCCGTAATTAAAGCAACTAATTCAAATCTGTATTAAGGGAGGAATTCACTGAGGCGCTGTGTTCACTTCTTCCGTCAGGGCCTGTTTTTCAGCCGGACGGAAATATACCCCCATCTTCCCTCCCCCTGCATGCTGTTCTGGGGGTTCCCCCAGTCAGGTTTTTTTTTGGGGGGGTGTGGAATCCCCATGGAGCTAGTGGAGGTCCTTGCGTGTCCCTTCTGGTGGCAGGACTAGTTGGCTGAGTCTGGCCTGGCGCACGTTGGGAACATGCGGGGTTTTTCTTAACGGTGGTGCAGCCCCGTTAAATGCATTGGTTTTTCTGCGTGTGTTTATATTGGGCTCGCATGCCGCCTTCCTGCCAAGGCACCCACAGGTGGCTCACTGTCTTAAGATGCTGCAGCAAATCCGTTATCTCGACGGCAGAGGTGGCCCCGTCCTCTCAGGCTGACCAGGAGCTGGGGGTCTGTGTGCTCCCTGGCCGGGACTCCTTCCCTTCTGCGCCAGAAGGCTGCATCTAGCTCCATATTGTCTGCACTGAACGGCAGAAGCTCTCTCCAGGTTTCAGGCTGGAGTCTCTCCCACACCTGCCAATAAATGCTCAGGATTGGACCTGCTTGCAAGGCAGTTATTTATTGGTCCATCTGGCTGCAGCAAATGGGGCCTGAGAAGTGGTTTTCCACTTATGGGGCTGGAATAGATTCCATACCCTCCAACACTCCTCCAATGAAAATAGAGATGTCCCATTCAGTAATGGTGATTTTACTATTTATTACTATTTATACCCCACACATCTGACTGGGTTGCTGCAGCCACTCTGGGCAGCTTCCAACATATATAAAAACACAATAAAACATTAAGCATTCAGACGATTCAGGGGTTGGATAACTCCACACCCTCCAACATTTCTCCAATGAAAATAGAGATGTCTTAAGGAAAAGCAGGACATTCCAGGATCACTCAGAAACCGGCACGGCTTCTCTAAATCAAGGATGTCCCTGGAAAATAGGGGCACTGGGAGAGTCTGAGATTCCCTACTTGAAACCCCAGAGACCTGCTGCTGCCAGTCAGTGCAGGTGGCCCAGAGTGCTGGGTTTTGAACATCCATCCCGCAGCTTGCTCCATTCCTCAGGGCTGCTGCGAAGGCCTGACGCAGCCTTGCTAGCGAGAGCGTCATCTAAAACCCAGCATGGCCCTAATTTATTTACTTGCATTTATATCCCTTTTCCTCCTATTACTTTTCCTCCAGCGGACGCGGTTCTCCTTCCCGCTCCTCACCTAATCCCCGCAACAACCGTGCATTGCAACCCCACAATTTTTGCATTGGACCGGGTTGGACTGGATGACCCTTGGGGTCCCTTCTAACTTGAACCATTCTATGAACGCTGGGAAGTTGGTTGGGCCGTGAGAGGCAGTGGCCAGCCTTGAAGGTCACCCAGCGAGAGCACCATGGCCAGGCGGGGATTTGAACCCTGGCCTCTCATGTCCTGGTCCGTTGCTCTAACCACTGGACCACACCGTATTGGAGCCTCAGGGAGGGCAGTGATGCCAACGTTTCCCTTCCTCTTGCTGCCCCAGAGTCCCTAGATGCAGAGAAGGCCTTCTCCTTATTGCTATGATTCATTGCATCTGCCCCACTTTTTCCTCCACGGAGCCCCATGCGTGGTCCTCCCCCTCCTCATTTAATCCCCACAACAACCCTGTAAGGTAGGACAGGCAGAGTGGTGGTGGCACCCAGCGAGCTTCAGGCCCGAGCGGGGATTCGAACCCAGGCCTCTTCCACAGTGACCCATATGAGTGGGTCACAAGCTCCTTGTCGCCTGCCACAGAGGGCAGAGCTGGCTGGAACCGGGTTATAAATCTGCTCTTCCAATCTGATAGGGATGAAGGAGGCGTCTGGGCTGGGCCCCTTGATCCGTTTCAGCTTTCCTTGGGGGGCCATGTGTGTGTCGCTCCCCCAGCCGTGGGGCAGAACGGCTTCTGCAGGGCAGCTGGGTCTGTTCTGCCCCCCCCCCTCCCGGAGTCACAGCTGATGCTGTGAGAAAGCAGCCCCTCCGCAGTCCATGCCTAGCCTGCTATGTGCTGGAAGTCAGAACCATGCGCTGGGGCCCAAGGGGAGGCCTTGCGCCCTAGACAACACCTTTCCCCCTGGGGAGATCTGGAGGGTTTTTGGGGGGGTCTGTCTGGGGTTCCCTCGCACTTGGGAGACATAGACTCTGCTGGGATCTTGTGTCTGTCTGGCAGTCAGGATTGTGCTCAGGGGACGCTTATGTATTTGTGGTCTCTGCACCCCTCCTTTCTCCCTCTAGGGAGCTCCAGGTGACCTCGGGGGTTCTTTCCCCCCGCCCTGTACCCTCCCAACAACCCTGTGAGGTAGGTTAGGCTGAGGGGCAGCGACTGGCCCCAGGACAACACCCGGTGAGTTTCATGGCTGAGCCTTGTCCAACACTCCAACTGCTAGGCCACGCTGTCGCTCTTGCTGCATTTGCCCCCTGGTGCACAGGAGAGCAGGATGCCCAGGGAGCTTCCTCTCCCCGAAGGCGACCCACGCCTGTTGGGCTGCTGGGACGGGTGTTTCTCCAAGACTTTGGAGCTGGCAGACTTTGGAAGAAGCCCAGGTTCTTTTTGCTCCTGGCTATGGATTGACGGCTGTCTGTTGGGAGTGATAGCAGGGCAATTCTGCGTGCCTGTGCCCTGCGGGTGGCGCTGATTCCTTCCCTCTCCCTCACGGGCCTTGGGCAAGTCACTCCTCTTGGCTCAGGGGGGAGGCAGAGGCGGATTTAGGGGAGCACAGCTGGTTTGCCCGCACTGGGCGCCGGGCCAAGAGGGCACTGCAACAAGGATGGGCAAGGGGGGGGAGAGGGGGTGCAGTGTTAGAAACTCAGGTGTGTAAGCTAGGTGCTTAAATCTAGGTTACGGTAACCACAACAGAGTGTCTGTTTGCCAGGGGGCTGGACTAGATGCCTCTGGGGACCCCTCCCAATGCTACGCTTCTACAATTCTATGCTCTCAGCGACATCGCTGGGCTGCTCTTACAACAGTTCACTTGTCCCAGGATGCAAGAAGGAGAAACACACACAGTGGAAATGGATAGTGGAGGTTTTCACAACCTGGTGCCCAGAGATCTCCATATAGTCATCATTTGACCTGTGCCAGTAGCAAAACGCGCCTGGCTAATTTCTAACACTGAAATTTTTAAGCCCAAAGTCCGCCACTGCGGGGAAGCACCATCCGCAGGTGGGGAGGGCTAGTGGCCAGAGGGAGCTCCCTTGGGGTGGTGCGTTGGCAGCAGCAGCAGCCCAGAGCTCTGGTCTGAGGATGCCTGTGAGAGGGGCGGGGGAATGATTCTAGGAGGGTCTTGGGACCCTCTGCACAGCCTGGCCCAACTGGGTGCCCTGCAACCCCTTCAGCCCCAGCTGAAACCTCCCCTCTCGCAGTTTCCAGCAGCTGGTACCCAGAAGCGTTGTTGTCTCTGACCGCAGAGGCACAGCAGTGCCATCCATGCCCATCTCCTCTGTGAATTGGCCCAGCCCTAGGTTGGCAGCTGTTGTTGCCTCCAGTGGCAAGGAGTTCCAGAATTTAACTCTGCGTGAAGGAGCACTTCTTTTTATCTGAAGGGCGCTTGCTTGGGCACAGCTGATTTCAGGGGCCCCCTGTGCGCCTGGTCTCCCCAAAATATCACAGCCTGAAGGGGACTGAGCTGAGCCACTGTGGCTTCTCTTGTCCTCTGGTGTCCTTAAAGGCACCTCCTGGCATGCGCTTGGCGCCGTCCCGTTCGTGAGCACCAAGAGCATCAGATGCGCCAGCCCCAAGGGGGTTCCATCCAATCCTGTTTCCTTCAAGTCCAGTCCCCAAGGGGGGCAGTCCTGCTTGCAGGGTTAGCGCAACAAGCTCTCCTTTCCCCTCTGGGGATTCCCAGGCGCTGGCAGGCGAAAGTGGGTGCATTTAGCCCGTGGGCACTTTGCTTGGCACAGGGAGAGGGGAGGCACCTTTGGGTTGGGTGGTTCTGCATGAATGCAAGTTGCTGGAAACCCCAGGAGGGGAGAGGACTCTTGAGCACGGATCCTGCTTTCAGGTTTCCTGTTCTTGTTTGGGTTCTCCTGTGGCATCTCTTGGTCTTTGGACTCCACTGTTTACTGTTTCCGTCCTGTGCACATGATAGAATATTACGTAATGTGTGTGTGTGTGTTTATCTCTCTGTGAAACCTGCCGGCCGACAACAGAAGCCTTCCTGCGAAGTGTGCTCTGGCCCAGGGAAGCTTTTCCCAGGACAGAGAAACATGCCCTCCTTTAAGGCAGACCCAACCTTTTTGCTGGGACGTGAGTGGCGCTGTGGGTTAAACCACAGAGCCTAGGGCTTGCCAATCAGAAGGTCGGCGGTTCGAATCCCCGCGATGGGGTGAGCTCCTGTTGCTCAGTCCCTTCTCCTGCCAACCTAGCAGTTCAAAAGCACGTCAGAGTGCAAGTAGATAAATAGGTACCGCTCCGGAGGGAAGGTAAATGGTGTTTCCGTGCGCTGCTCTGGTTCGCCAGAAGCGGCTTAGTCATGCTGGCCACATGACCCAGAAGCTGTACGCCGGCTCCCTTGGCCAATAAAGCAAGATGAGCGCCGCAACCCCAGAGTTGGCCACGACTGGACCTAATGGTCAGGGGTCCCTTGACCTTTTTAACCTCTTTGCCATTCTTCTCTGCAACTGAGAAGGAAGACACTGCTCTTCTTTCCCTGCAGTTTCCCTTCCCTGGCATCTTCCCCGTTCTCCTCGCCCTGGTTCTTGCTCTGGGTTCGAGAGCTACCCCGGGCTGCTGCTCTGCACATGTTTGCAGGAGGCTGGAAACGGCGATAAGACAGAACACATTTTACATTTGATGCGTTTTCTTGTATTCTCTTGCACGCAATTTGGATGGGATCTCCTAGAATTGCAGAGGGAGGGAGGAATCCCAAAGGCCATCCGCTCCAAGCCTTTGCAATGCAGGAATCGCAGCTTGTGTTCTGAACAGAAAAGTGGGAGATCTGCCCTGAATACAGTAGGCACAGTGCCAGCTGCCCTCTCTTGCCCCTGTGGGCCTGCCCCATGCCAAGGCTCTCCTCCCAGCTGCCCTTTGGGTGCCCCTGCCCTGCAAGGTGGGGCTGGAGGAGGGGGGAGGGTCCTTTCGCTGGTGGGATCCTGCAGGCAGCAGCCAGGCTCTTTTCCTGGCAGCCGGCAAAGAAAGACATTTTTACTGCTGGGCTATTTAAGGCATAAGTGACTTTGGCGGCTGCTATGGTTTTTTAATTATAATTCTGGTTTGCGTTTTTGTTTTTTCTAAATGTAAACAGCCCTGGAAGCACGAGGACGTGTAAGAAATACTAAAAGAAATAAGTTCAGCCGTTGGCTCTTGACCCTTGAAAATCTGGGGTGCCTAAAGTGTTGGCCCCTGCGTTGTGGGGTGGGCTGGGCTAATGGTTAGAGTGCTGGACTAGGACTTGGGAGAGACCAGAACTCCCAAGAACCTCACTGGGTGATCTCTGGGCCACTCTCTGCCTTTCAGACTCGCCTACTTTGCAAGGTTGTTGTAAGCTCAAAATGGGGAGGGGGAGAAGTATGTGCCCCATGAAAAGTGGAATATAAATGCAATAAATAAACATAAATCAGTAAATAGAATGAATTGATTTTAGAATGCATTTCAATTAATTGATTGTAAAGTGTTACTTTTATTGTTGTTAGCTGCTCTGAGCCCGGCTTCCGCTGGGGAGGGTGGGATGTACAGTGGTACTTCGGGTTACAGACGCTTCAGGTTACAGACTCCGCTAACCCAGAAATAGTGCTTCAGGTTAAGAACTTTGCTTCAGGATGAGAACAGAAATCGTGCTCTGGCGGTGCTGCAGCAGCGGGAGGCCCCATTAGCTAAAGTGGTGCTTTAGGTTAAGAACAGTTTCAGGTTAAGAACAGTTTCAGGTTAAGTACGGACCTCCGGAATGAATTAAGTGCTCAACCGGAGGTACCACTGTAAATAAAATTATATTATTTATAATAAATAAATGAGCTCTTTCAGTGGCTCCGACTTTCCAGACGGCCATTTCGCCTGGCACTTGTCTGTATGTGGAGACTGCATGAACCTCCTGTTGTCACAAAGTTCTTCCTGCGTGGGAATCTCTTTTCTTGAACCCATTGGTCTGGGTCCTGCTCTGGAGGGTAGGACTCGAACCCACGGCTTCGAGTGACGAGAAAGGTTGATTCCCACTGCACCTCAGGAAGAGCCTTGTGAGAGTGGGAGCTTTTGGGCAGTGGCACTGGGCGGTGGTGGAGGTTTTTGAAGAGAGGTCGGATGGCTGCCTGCCAGGGATGCTTTAGCTGAGATTCCTGCCTTGAAGGGGGTTGGTCTAGAGGACCCTCAGGGGTCCCTTCTGATTCTCAGGTTTGAGAGCCTGATCCTGATTTAAGCCTTGGGAGGCAGGTCTGGTTTCTGGACTTGTGTGTTGGAGGGCCTGAAATCGGGGCTGGTTTTGTTGTCCCCCGAGACTCCGTAACTGGTAGACCACTGACTGCACCAGTTGAACTGGCAGCAGATTCAAGACGCACAACTCAGGGAGCCATCAATGCCTGGCTTAACTCAGGCGTGGGAATGTTGAGTTGGAAGGGGTGCCAGAGACCCTGTAGCCCCCCCCCCAACAGTCTGGCCCTGACTAGAGACTCTCCCTGGCATTTGAGCCTTGCCCAGTTTTGCCTCTGGCTGTGGCACTCCTGTCCCCACTTGGGTACGGCTGAGTCCTCTCGCCACATGAGCTTAGCAAGGTTGTGCCAAGGGGGTGGGCAGCCGGCCTTGATAGGGGACCCCCTCTCTGTGAGTAGGGCTGCCCTGTGGCAAAGTGGGGAGGGGGCTTTCAAGCACCTGGCAAACACCTCCTGAGACGGAGAACTCCTCTTTGGGCTCTCCATCCTCGCCTGCCCCCCCCCAGACCTGGCTGATTGGCAGCTCTGCCTTCTGCGTGGGAGGGAGTCGTGCAAATTTCCTCGTGCATGTGTCACACCCCCTCCCCTCCTTGCAACTCCTTGAGGCTTTGCCGCTTGGCAGAAGAGCTGCGGTGCCAAGGAAGGGGGTCCTTTGCCCTGGAGGCTGTGGCGAAGACGAGGGGGTCCTCGCAGAGTCAGGGGAGCGCATCTTGGGGCAGCAGAGAGGTGAGATGCTCAGAGCTCGCGATGGGATCCAAACCTGTTTGCCAGGGGGCCGTTGAGTGGGGAGGCTTCCAGTATCCAGGAATCTGATTTATCCAGACTACCAGTCTGTCTACATTTGACAGCAGCGATGGCTCTCAGGCAGGCAGTTTTTCCAAGCCCTCCTTGGAGATGCCGGCAGCGTAACTTGAACCCGGGATCTTGTTTTGCTGGCAAGGCAGCAGGTGCCCCGGCCCTGTGCTAGGACCCTTTCCCATGAGGGGGGTGGGCTTGGCACAGGCAGTTCTGATGGCTCCTTCTTGGCTAGGGGGCTTCCTCTTAGCCCCCGTCTCTGTGATGCTCAGGGGAGATCCCAACTTGACTGTTTTGAGAGCTGAAGGAAACGGAACCCCAGATTTGTTGCTCTTTCCCAGAGAAGCTGCTGTGTGTGTGTGTGTGTGTGTGTGTGTGCAGTGTCCTCTTTGCATCTGATTTGGGAAGATGTCCTCTTGTGGCAAGGGACGCGGGTGGCACTGTGGGTTAAACCACAGAGCCTAGGACTTGCCGATCAGAAGGTCGGTGGTTTGAATCCCCATGACGGATTGAGCTCCCGTTGCTCGGTCTCAGCTCCTGCCAACCTAGCAGTTCGAAAGCACGTCAGAGTGCATGTAGATAAATAGGTACCACTCCGGCGGGAAGGTGAACAGCATTTCCGTGCGCTGCTCTGGTTTGCCAGAAGCAGTTTAGTCCTGCTGGCCACATGACCCAGAAGCTGTACACCGGCTCCCTTGGCCAGTAAAGCGAGATGAGCGCCGCAACCCCAGAGTCGGCCACGACTGGACCTCACGGACAGGGGCCCCTTTACCTTTACCCCTTGTGGCAGGAGGGGGTCCCCTCGGGAGCCAAATCTTCCTTTTTCTTGGGTGCTTCCTTTAGACCAGTGGTTTCCATAGTGGGTACTGGGATTACCTGGGGGGGGGCGGTTCTAAGAGGTGAGGGGATGGCAGGGGGGTCACTGGAGGGGTAAGTGTGTATTGGACTTTGAAAAGATCATCAGTTTGGGGGAGCCTATTAGTTTATTTTGAATAGATGTGCAATAAGTTGCTGCTGTTTGCATTGGGTTTTTGTCTTCCCTGGTTGGGTCTGAATAATGCTTCTTATGGGGTGGGGGGGCACAGGGGGAGGAGTTTATGGGACCAAGGGGGCAGGCCCCAAAACAGTCTGGGGACAGATGTTTCCTGGAGTGTGGAATTAGCAGAGATGGCAAAACTGGCAGCCCTGATAAGAAACATCTCTAGTCTGTTTACGAAGTTACTTTCCAAAGTGAAGTACGCAGCGGAGCTTGAAGTTTAAGGGGAGAAAAATAGCAGAACATATTAATAAACCTGTTAGAGAGGATGAAAGGAATAGAGAGATGGTGGAATTGCAAGATGCAGTTGTCCGAAATGTGTATTGCAAACATCGTTGGTGGGTGAGCGGGAGTTCATTAGTATTGTGGAATTTGGGATAACGGATGGCTGGCAAAACGTAACTTTTAAGGTTGAAATAAAATAAAATATTACACCCCCCCAAAAAAGATGCTGCAGTGGAACTCATCCACAGCCGCTGCTCCCCATAGCCAGATCAGCCCCACACCGAGAGCAGAGGGGCAGGGAGGGCTGGGTGCCCTGAGCCTTCGTGGGCACCTTGGGGGGCTGGCAGGGGCTGGCATGTGAATTTGGGTGTGGGGAAGAGCCAAGGGAGGCTGCTCAGATTCTTCCGCAGCAATCCCTGCCCACTTGCAGGGGGCATTGAGTGCCACTGTGGGTCAGATGTGGGTCAGATCTTGTTCCTAGCCTGGCAGGGGGCCGAGGGGGGGTTGTCTTCCGCCTGGGAAGGGCTGATTCCCTCTCCACCTTTCACTTGTGACTTGGCTCACTTGCAGTGCATTACGTCCCTTTAGCTGCAATTCCTTTATGGTGGGGGGTTGGGCGCCAGAGGGGTCGCATCCTGTGGCCCTTTGGCATTCCCAGGCAGAGGGCGGACCACAACCATTGTGTGTGGGGGACACACACCCATTTCCAGAGTTCTTCCCCCCTTGCATTGGAGGTGCCCAGACTGGAGGCCTCTGTTGCATTCGGCTCCTGATTCATAGAGTTGGAAGGGACCCCCAGGGTCATCCAGTCTGACCCCCGCAATGCAGGAATCTCGGCTCAAGCATCCCTGACCGATGGCCCTCCAACCTCTGCTTAAAAACCTCCAAGGAAGGAGACTGTTCCATTGCCAAAGAGCTATTACTGTCAGAAAGTTCTTCCTAATAATAATAATAATAATAAATTTTATTTATCCCCCACCCTCACTGGCCAAAGCCAGGCTAAGGGCAGCTAACACCAATAAAATCACAGTAAAATCTGGCGGTTCCCTCATTGCGAGAAGTGAGGTTGCAGGGAACCAGGCAGAGGGCCTTCTTGGTAGTGGCACCCGCCCTGTGGAACGCCCTCCCTTCAGATGTGAAGGAAATAAGCAGCTATCCTATCTTTAAAAGACATCTGTTTTTAATACTTAATGCTGTACTGTTTTTAACACTCGATTGTGAGCCGCCCAGAGTGGCTGGGGAAACTCAGCCAGATGGGCGGGGTATAAATAAATTATTATTATTATTATTATTAGGGGGAAAGAGGGGGGGAGAGAAAGGAAAAAAACCCCAATTTAAAATACAGGTTAAAATGCAATTTAAAATGTTTGAATCTCCTTTTTCTTGTAGTTTGAATCTTTTGGTTTGGGTCCCTATTTCGGGACTAATCTCCTTGAAGTAGCAGATGCAATTGCCCCCTCCCCCCCTTGCCCCCACCCCCATTGCCCCTTGTGCAGCGCCAAGGCCTGTTCCTTCTCCCACCCCATAGCTCTTGCCCTACCAATGGGTGCTGAGGGTGGGGGTCTCTGAGCCAGGTGGGGACCTTTCCTTCTGCGAATGGCCCTGGCCCAACCATATCACCCAGAGCCAAAGCTGTGCCCCCCCCAGGCCCGCAAGGGGCTCTCCCTGCCCCAGTGCGTGAGCGCCTCTTGCCCTGGGTCTGGGGCTGGCCCTCTGACCGCCTCCTCTCTTCTGGCCCTTCCAGGTGGCAGGGAAAGCAGGACAGATCCATCCGCAAAGGGGGGCCCTCGGCGTGCCAGCTCTCCCGCTCCCCCTGAAGCCTTTTGCACCTTGACCCCCCCAAGGGGACCAGCCTCCCCCCTGCCGCTTCGCTCGCCATGCCGTCCAATGGGGCCGTCGACACCAGAAGCCCCTCCGCCGACCGGGAGTCAGCCGATGCTCACAAGGTAAGCGGGGGGGGGGCAGCGGGGGCGCGCTGTGATCGGGCAGGGTGGCAGCAGGGCCAGTAACAGCCTGCGGGAGAGCTCAGTCCATGGATCTCAAGGTCACGGGCAAAAATATTCCTGCATTGGGGGGTTGGACTGGATGACCCTTGGGTGTCCCTTCCAACGCTGATTGCACCTGTGCAAAGTTTGTGCTGCATGGCCTCCACCAGGGCCAGGGCCTTTTCAGTGATGGCTCCGACCTGGTGGAATGCTCTGTCCCAGGAGACCAGGGCCCTTCAGGATTTAACCTCCTTCCGCAGGGCCTGTAAGACAGAGCTATTCCGCCTGGCCTTTAATTTGAATTCAGCCTGATCTTTTATTTCCCTTCCCTCCCCTCCCCTTTTTATGAAGATTCCCCGCTCTGAGACCCCGCAGCTAATTCTCCCCTGGCCTCCTCGCTGGCCCAAGGAGGACCAATTCAGCCAGCTAGCCCTGGGGATTATCTAACTGATTTTTTTTTTATTACAGATAGGTAGCCGTGTTGGTCTGCCATAGTCAAAACAAAAAAAATTCCTTCCAGTAGCACCTTAAAGACCAACTAAGTTAGTTCTTGGTATGAGATTTCGTGTGCATGCACACTTCTTCAGGTACCTGCATGCACACGAAAGCTCATACCAAGAACTGACTTAGTTGGTCTTTAAGGTGCTACTGGAAGGAATTATTATTATTATTATTATTGTTATTGTTATTCATGTTTTTATGCTGTTTTTATAATTAAGTGTTTTAAAGTGTTTTAAATTTGTTGTTAGCTGCCCTGAGCCTGGTTTTTGAACCGGAAAGGGCGGGGTATAAATAAAAAATGATTATTATTATTATTATTATTATTATTATTATTATTATTATTGGCTGGTATGGAGGGGTCTTCTCTGTCTTCTCCAGCATCGGGTTTAACCCAGCTCTGGTTTTTGGGGTGGGAGCGTCGGCATAACGGGGGGGTTGGACTAGATGACCCTCAGGTGCTTTCCCCCTCCTTTGATTCTTTGATAATGAGATGGGCAGCTTTGAAGTCTATGGGGCAGAGGAGCAGCCTGCGCTTGGTGGGCGGCAGAGGCGGAGGAAGAGAGAGCATTATGGCATGGGCTTTGCCTTGGTTCTCAAACATAATCCGTTCCGGAAGTCCATTCCAAAACTAAAGTGTTCCAAAACCAAGGCACTCTTTCCCATAGAAAGTAATGCAAAACAGATCAATCCATTCCAGACTTTTAAAAACAACCACTAAAACAGCAATTTAACCTGGATTTTAGTATCAAGAGCATCGATCCATAAAATGAAAGAAATAATCAATGTACTGTATTATAAAATAAATAAAACAGTATTGTAGATGATAAAAATAAAAATTAAAAATTTTTCATACCTGCACTGATGATTGCCATTGTTTGGATGGGGGGATTTTATCCATTTCCACAGTCACACAATCAATCAATCAATCAATCAATCAGTAGCTGAACTGGGATCTGCACAGCCACAAAAACAAATTAACCAGAAAAGCCTCAAAACAAAAAAACGCAAAATAAATAGCAAAAACAAAAGCACCAAATATAAGCTCCAAATATCAATTCAAAACACTGCAATCAGAAACAGAAGACTTGAATTACAATGGGGGGGGGGGGAGGATGCAAATTAGCAGCGTAACAGGAAACACAGGGGGACTAAAAATGGAGCACGTTCAGCTTCCGAAAAAAGTTCGAAAACCAGAACACCTACTTCCGGTTTTGCAGCGTTTGGGTTCCAAGTTGTTTGTGAACCAAAGTACCAAAAGTGTGTGGGTGACCTCAGAGTTGGAAGAGACACCCAGGGCACATCTAGTCCAGCCCTCTGCAGGGAGCCCCTGGGGCAGGTTGCGGTGCAGGAGAGAGGATACTCTGCACATGCTCCGTTCTCTCGTGAGAGGCGGGCAAAGGCCTGGGTCAGGGAGCTGGTAACATGTGGGCATTAGAAGAAGCCTCAGCTGAGTTCTCAGAAAGGCCCAGGGATGGGGTATTTCTGTGACATGTTCCATTCACACAAATCCCAAAGCGTCTTGCAAACATCATTAAGTACAGCATAAACTGTATGCTATAATTAACAACACATCAAAAAAGCAGTTACAATCTTTGAAACAATTTTGGCAAACCGGCAACTAAAAATACTGTGTTTTATTTCATACAGTTTATATACTACTGATTGGTTAAGAAAGGGAGGGAAAGACCCAAAAACCTCCACGTGGTTTAAAGAAAGCAGTAATATTATCAATAAACCTTTTTCTCTCTCTTTATTTTGAATTTGCATTTTATTTATTTGTTAACATTTTTATATTACATCGGTAAACATTGTCATATTACATTACAGGACTTACTATAATATAATTTTCAACATGTATACAAAAATTATATACACATTTTATATTCCTAGAAAGAAAATGAAACAAATAAGAAAGAACAAAGAGAAAAAACAAAAACAACCCCCCCTCCATAAACCTTTCTCAAAGTTAAATTAAAATAACAATGGACTGGAAACGGACGATAACGCTCATCCTCTTCCTGAATGTCTGGACGGGCTTGTCTAGACACGAATGCTTTCAGCAGGTGCCAAACAGAGGGGGGCAAAGGCTCAAGTGGCGGGGAGTTCCAAAGGGGAGATGCTGCCACACAGGAAGATCTGTGTATTTACAAATGCAGAAGGGGGTGTTATGTGCCAGTTTGGAATGGGATAATGTTTGGAGGGGAGACCAGAGAGAGGCAAAGCTGTCATGCGCATGTGGGGGGGCGGAATGCAGGTGAGGCGTTCCAGGATCAAGGAAACCGGAGCGAGAGAAAGAGACCTGTTTTTGCACCGGAGGGCAGGGAGCCAGCTGGCACAGCCTGGCTCATGCCAGGACTGACTCAGGGTTGCTCTGCTGTGTCCTGAGGGTGCCGGGTTCCAGAGCCGCTCTCCATTGAGGCGTGCATTATGTGTCCGTGGGGTTTTTCCTACGGCTCGGTTCACGGCTTCCAGCTCTCTTGCAGCCCCCACACCTGGAAAGCCCTAAAGGGGCAGCATTTAGGTGCTGCTGCTGAGGACCATCCGGGGACTGGCACTCACCCCGCAAGTCTGCCACTTGCGCTGTTCTCTCACCCTGGCACAGGAGCCCACTAAGGCTGCGCGGGAGGCTCCAGGGCTCGTGCAGAGGGCTCCCTGCGGGCTTTCACCTGGCCCTCCCTCCCCTGTTCTGCACCACAGTCTCTCGGGCGCCTGTCCCAGGTGACACCTGAAACTGGGTTTTGTGTTTCCACTGCATGTGTGCGCCGGTGTGCGCCCCCTCCCGCGCATTCTCCCTCTCTGAGCACAGCAGAACGTGCGTGCATCCAGGTGGAAGATTCAGGACAGAGGAAAGAGAGAACTTTTCCCCGCAGCGCATAGTTGGAACTGTGGAACTCCCCGCCACAGGGCCTCGAGGGCTTGAAAAGAGGATGAGTGATATCGATGGCCCCTAGACAGGATGGCAATACCTCTGGAAACCACATGAGAGGAGAGAGATTCTCTTTTGCCCCCCCCCCCCCAGCTCCTGTGCCCAGGCTGCCCCAGAGGCGTTCCAGTATCCTAGGCTCCTGCCAGCTGTTTCCGTCACTTGCTGCCTGCTGCGCAGCCCTGTTTCTGCAGGAGAATCCGGCCCTCGGAGGGGGGAGCTGTTCCCCTGCCCCCCCAACAAGGGAGTTTTCCCTGGAGCTGTTTGGCAGGAGCAGCAGGAGGGAGGTGGGTTGGAGGGGCCCTGGGGGGCTTTGCAGGCAGCCAGGTGGCTCGCCGCACCTGAGGCACAGGTGGAGCAATTTGATTTATAGCGGGGCGGACCTGATCCGAGCCGGCGGAGGCAGGAGCCTCACTGCACAGGGGAATACGCCTTTCCTGACTTTGCCCTGGGATCACATAGCAACCCGCCTGCTTGTTTGTCGGCCGGGCCTTCAGGCTGCGTCTTCTCTGCCAAGGAAGCGTCTTCTCTTCCTGTCCATCTTCTAGGGCACCTGTTAATCTCGAGAGAGAAGGGAGGGCACCTTTGGGGGTCAGGTCAAACAGCTGGATTAGCATGCGCCACAAGCCTGGGCAGCGTGTCTGGGGGTCCTGGGCTGCCCTGGCAACAAGACCCTCCCTGTCGGCCTCACCGGTGTGGGTCCAAAGGAAGGCAGAGCAAGATGTTGGGCACCAGCTTGCAATAGTAATAATAATAATAATATATTTATACCCCGCCCATCTGGCTGGGTTTCCCCAGCCACTCTGGGCGGCTTCCAACTAAACATTAAAATACAATAATTCACCAGCTATTAAAAGCTTCCCTAAACAGGGCTGCCTTCAGATGTCTTCGAAATGTCAGATAGTTGTTTATGTCTTTGACATCTGGTGGGAGGGCGTTCCACAGGGCGGGTGCCATCACCGAGAAGGCCCTCTCCCTGGTTCCCTGTAACCTCACATCTCTCAGTGAGGGAACCGCCAGAAGGCCCTTGGCACTGGACCTCAGTGTCCGGGCAGAACGATGCGGGTGGAGACGCTCCTTCAGGTATACAGGATCGAGGCCGTTTAGGGCTTTCAAGGTCAGCATCAACACTTTGAATTGTGCTCGGAAACGTACTGGGATCCAGTGTAGGTATTTCAAGACCAGTGTTATGTGGTCCCGGCGGCCGCTCCCAGTCACCAGTCCACCTGCTGCATTCTGGATTAGTTGTAGTTTCCAGGTCCCCTTCAAAGGTAGCCCCACGTAGAGCGCATTGCAGTAGTCCAAGCGGGAGATAACCAGAGCATGCACCACTCTGGCAAGACAGTCCATGGGCAAGTAGGGTCTCATCCTGCGTACCAGATGGAGCTGGTAGACAGCTGCCCTGGACACAGAATTAACCTGTGCCTCCATGGACAGCTGTGAGTCGAGTCCAAAATGACTCCCAGGCTGCGCACCTGCTCCTTCAGGGCCACAGTTCCCCTCTGTGCTGCTCAAATGAGGACTTTCCTCCATCTGTCCTGAATCTCCCAACATCCGTAGGTCTTTGCTTACAAGAGAGGGAGGAAAACCTTTCTCTGTCTGCTTTCTCCAAGGCGGGCCCATTTTAGAGATTTCTGAAATTAGGACTGGCGTAATTCCTTTCCAGCCTTTAAAGCACTTGTCGCTGTGCATCTCAGGGGGGGGGGGCTGCTGCTGCTGCTGTGGCCCTTGGGCCCTTCCCACAAGCAGGGGGGGACTGTAGGAGAGGAGGACTGGGACTGGGTGAGCCCCCCTTTGGTCTGATCCAGCGGCCAGGCTCTCCGAACGTCCTGATTTTCCTTCCCATTTTATGGAGGGATGAAAGGAGAGGTGGAGGTGGTGGTTTTGGTGGTGATGGAGAAAGATTCCTCTGAGGTCGTGCAGAGAGTCTCTGGCCAAAGTCGAGAGAGGAGCCGTCAGGCCCAGCGCACAGCCGCTTCCTACACTCCTCTCTGCCTCGACTGTGCGGCTGCTGTGCGGGTTTTAAGTTGTGAGAGTCCCTTCTCTGAGCTGCACAGTTCCAAGCACCTCTCCGTGGTCTCAGACGATGCCTTAGGCCCCAAGACCTAAAGCTTTCATCTGGTGGACTTTCGGGAGATTTCTGTGTCCGAGTTGGAAGGGACCCCTAGCGGTCATCTAGTCCAACCCCCTTGCCAAGAGAAGAGGGGCTTTGGCGTCCCGGCTGCCCATGGAGGCATTTTAGGCCTTTGAATGTGCAACAGAGCCAGTGCGCTCAAACAATGCCTTAGGCCCCAAGACCTAAAGCTTTCATCTGGTGGACTTTCGGGAGATTTCTGTGTCCGAGTTGGAAGGGACCCCTAGCGGTCATCTATTCCAACCCCCTTGCCAAGAGAAAAGGGGCTTTGGCGTCCCGGCTGCCCATGGAGGCATTTTAGGCCTTTGAATGTGCAACAGAGCCAGTGCGCTCAAACAATGCCTTAGGCCCCAAGACCTAAAGCTTTCATCTGGTGGACTTTCGGGAGATTTCTGTGTCCGAGTTGGAAGGGACCCCTAGCGGTCATCTAGTCCAACCCCCTTGCCAAGAGAAGAGGGGCTTTGGCGTCCCGGCTGCCCATGGAGGCATTTTAGGCCTTTGAATGTGCAACAGAGCCAGTGCGCAGGGAACTGAGTGAAGGTCCTCTTTGAAAGCCCCAACACACTCTGAGCAAGCCTTCAGGCTACACCAAATTTTTCATCGGGATAGGAGGTCTTTGGAGCAAAAACCACCAAAGAGAAGTGGGGTTTGGGGGCAGTTTAGGGTGCTGGCTGTGCTTTGGCTGCTTCAGGGCGAAGAGGCAGGAAGGCTTTTTCGTTTGGGGGTGCTCAACATCCTCATTGGGCCAAGGAAAGCTGCCTTGCAAAGTCCACAGGTCTCTTGGGCACAATTTCACCTTCCCCTGGCAAGGATGGGAGGCAGGTGTGGGTTGGTTCGTTTCTTGTTTCTGTGAGGGGTTGTCGCCATACTGGGAAAGGGCTCAGCCCCTGTTCCCTTGCTGGGGGCAGCTGGGTGGGGCTCTGATGTTTGTTCTGCAGGTTCATTCAGGGGCCACATTCATTTATACTAATCTGCACAAAATATGCTCTTTAAAAACACACCATGTGCTGGTTTTTTTGGAGGGGTGGGAATGACAAATGCAATAAACCCCGTCAGCTTCAGAACTATATTTTCTCACAGGCAGTAAATAAAAACGAGCATTTCAAAATGTTCTTTCAAAAAGCAATTGAGACAGTCATTACAGTGGTACCTCTAGCAGCGGGCATGATCCGTTCTGGGGTGCCGTTCACACCCCGAAGAGCCCGCAACTAGAGCAGTGCTTCTGCGCAAGCGTGGAGCGCGACAGAGAGCTTCTGCTCATGTGCAAAGCGTGCAGAACGCTTCTGTGCATGCGGCAAAACTGTTTGCTGCATTCGCAAGCTGAAAAGACGCAGCATGAACCTAACGCAGCACGAGGTATGTCTGTATATCAGTGCACTAGCAAGGGCTGAGAAAAACATGATTTGAATCAAATTCCTTCATTGGCAAGAGCTGGACTAGATGATCCTTGGTGGTCCCTTCGAACTCTACAGTTCTGTGATTCCATGAAAAACATGCACTTTTATAGTCTTTCTAGTTGGTGCCAGTTGAATGTCTTTTTCCTCCTCTGATCTTGTGAATAGTGCAATTTCACCATTTAGAACATTGCCTCTTAACACTCTCCCCCCCCTCCAAAACCCCCCCGGTGTGGCAGGATAAGTGTGTTCCTGTATGCCCTTGTGCCCCTGAGCGTCACCTTGCTGACCCACAACCTCACCTGGGGTGATCTCTCTCTCTTTTTCTTTTTTTAAAAAAATATTTTTATTCAATTTTCTTCAAAAGTAACAAAAATAAAAACAAACAATAACAAATACAACAGCAACAACAAACAAAAGAAAAATATACACAAAAACAATATCAAATCCATAAAATGGGATTTGCCGAGTCCCGTGATCCCCCCCGCCATTCCTTAAATTTTCTTTTCTGCATATCATTTCCATTGCAAATTATTTTTTGCTTCAAATTTCCTACAAGTGTTCTTAAAATCCTGCCAATGTATCAACCTTTTTACAGTTCTTTTGCAAATATATCATTGGAACATTTCCCATTCTTTTTTAAAAATACTTGTCCTCTTGATTTCTGAGTTTTCCAGTTACAGTCAGACACTTCAAGCTGCGTTTTTCAGGTTACAGACCCGCCGAAACCCGCAAGTACCGGAACGGGTTATTTCCAGGTTTCGGGGGTCGTGCATGTGCAGAAGCGCTAAACCGTGCTTTGCCCAGAAGCACCGAATCGCAACCCGCATGTGCGCAGATGCGCCGCTGCAGGTTGAGAATGCTGCAGGTTGCAAACATGCATCCTGCACGGATCACATTTGCAACCCGAGCATCCACTGTAGTTTTGCCATTTCAGCACAGTCCATTCACTTGGTTTGCCTGTCTTCTCTGGTCGGAACGGCTTCCTCTTTGCATCTTTGGGCTAACAGTACCTGGGCATAAACAATTTCTTCTGGACTTTTGGAATCTCCGCTCCTACCTGTGGTGACCGCTCTCTCTCTCTCTCTCTCTCTCTCTCTCCCCAGCAGGGTGAAGAGGACCCTGATGAGAACCGCAGCAAGGCGGAGAGGCCAGATGCAGGGATCCCCGCCAGGAAAGCAGGCCGTCCCGGAAGGAAGCGCAGGCAGCCCGTGGTGAGTGGGGGCCCAGGAGCCGTTGGGGGGCGAGGGTGACCGGGCACAGGTGGCCCTCTTGCGCTTGCCGGTCCCCATAAATGCCGGCCCAGGCATGGTGGCTGGGGCTGGCAGAAGGCGGAAGCCTCTGTGGAGCAGGTTTTGTGTGCCTCCTCTTGAGGAAGGATCCAGGAGGTGGCATTGGCAGAGTTACACAGCAGGGGAGCTGGGCGCTCGGCACTTCATCTCCCGGTTGTGAGAGCAGGGGGGGATCAGGGCTCCTCAGAGTAGACCCGTGGTCTCGGCTGGTGTGGAAACCAGGCCACGGAAGGAAGGAAGAGAAAGTCCCGCATTCTTGGGCCTCCCTGAGAGCCGCAGATCCACGTGAGCGCCTGCAAAGCGCACCCCCCCCTGCCCTGCCCCCTTCTGCTGCAAAGAATACGGCTCCCGGCGACATCCCTCTCTGGAAGCGTGGGCATGCGCAGACATGCCCGTCACCTCTGGCAAAGCGCGCAAATGCTCCTGTGAATCCGCTCCCGCAGGGGATGTGGAAGGAGGGGTTTTCGACGCCTCGGCTGCTTGGAGTGAAAGAGCTTCACGTTCTTGGCCTCGTAAACTGGAGTTCAGGAGAGGCGCCGTCTGCGAGACGCTTTCCCGTAGACACCGCCAGGCGCACGGGATTGCGCTGTTGCCCGATGGTTTCCTCGCTGGGCAAGGTTAGCAACGCCCCTTTTGACCCACACAGTTTCCCAGGGGGATTCCCTTTGTAAGAGGAACGGCTGGAAGACCCCTATCTCCCCCACGAAGAAGTCCAAGTGCTGAGATCTCTTTCGGAAGTTAGGCTGGCGTCTCTCGAGGACGGAGCCTTCTCAGTGCTGACCCCCCTGGCTGTGGAAATGGCCCTGGGGATTTCTTTTGCCAGATGGGACGGGGATTCTTCAGTTGCGGTTCCTGCCTTTCAGAGGGCTGGACTAGGCGACTCGTGGGGGCCCCTTTGAACGCTGTGCTTCTCGGTGTCTCATCCGTCTGCAGCAGAGGGTTCCCAGGGGCCAAATCTAGCCAGCTTTACGTCCTACATTAAATCAGCATTTGTTTTGCATGCGCTTTTAACTGAAATGTGCTTGACGCTGGCTGCTCCTTCTCGGTTTCATTGCGGTTCTTGATAGCTTGTGTTGTCGCCTGCTGATCGTTGTTTGATTTCTCATATTGATTTTATGTGTGTGTGTATTTGAAGCCATGTCTGTGTTTTAATCTCTGTACGTTGCTTTCCAAATTGCAATGAGCTGGCTGACTTGAGGGGCCATCGAAGGAGAGGGGAGAAGCCTGAGGGGTCAGTTGTAATTGCTTTTGCTCACTTGTTGGAAGTGCTTTGGAAACGTGTGAACTGGTTTTTTAAAAATGTACCTGGCTAAATGGGGAAAGGATGGATGTGCTAAGGATGGAATTTCCCCCCTGTTTAAACAAAGATTCTGTTTTTATTTATTTTATTTTTAACATCTTTGTTGAAAATTCAAGAAGTACATAATTATATGTGCACTGAACATGGTGAGAATAAATAAAAGAGAGAGAAAAAGAAGGAGAAGCAGAACCCGTGTAGAAGGGAAAATAAAGTGGGAAGGGAGAAAAACTCAAAACTGTGTAATTTGTAAATTTGTAAAACAGAGTTGTAAATTTGTAAAACAGAGTTGTACTTCACCAGATCTTAACCTATTACAGTATTTGTAAGAATGGATTCCAAGTATCATTGAATTTGTCCATGGCAAACCTGCATTTATTTGCAAGTTGTTCATATGTTGTGAGTTTGTATACGTCTTCAACCCAGTCGTAGAAGGGAGCTGCATTTTAATTTTTCCAGTTCATCAGTCTCCGTCTTATTGCCATGGTAAAGGCACAGAGAATCCACTCGTATTGTCCTTTTGCAGGGTTCCATGTGCTGGCTATATAATTCAAGAGGATGTTTTGCTCTGTCAATGTAAGGTTGTTCCGTACAGCTCTGTTGATAGTTTGAGTTACCTTCTGCCACAAACCTTTCAACAGAGGACAATGAAAAAACATGTGTTTTAGGGAAGCATTATCCCTGTTGCATCTCCGGCAGTTAGATACCTGAGCTAGACCTTTTTAAAAACAAATGTAATGGGGTCCAGTATATTCTAAATATTATGAGCCTCCATTTAAGGTCCAGAGACACCCTTGTTATAGCAGTTAAGACGTGATGAGCCTTTGGACAGCGGAACGGTCTCCCTCGGGAGATGGTGGACTCTCTTTCCCTGGAGGTCTTTAGCAGAGGTTGGGAGGCCATCTGGGATTCCTGCATCTCAGGGGGTTGGACTGGATGACCTTGGGGGGTCCCTTCCAGCTGTGCAGTTCTCCGGTTCTCTTTCTCTTGCGCTGCCTATGGAGATCTTCCACTGTTTCTCCCTCCCTTGTGGGGTCTCTGCTTTAGGTCCTGCCAAACACCCCAGACCTTTATTGGCCGTGGGGGAGGCCTAGGTCCTGGTTAAGCACCCACAACAGGTGGGGTGCCCAGCCCCTCCTCCTGCCCCTCTTTTTTCCATATAATTTTTATTGAGTTTTCATATTTAATTACACCTCATTTCACAAATCTATAACATAAAGCATTGCTCAGACAGAGCAGCGACTTCCTTCCCCCCCTTTCTGACTTCCAAACATTTTTTACTAAATTCTCGCATTTCTATAACCACTTTTTTACCTTTATTATGATAATTACCTCCTTATATGTAAATTGGATCCCTATTTTCACATTACAAAACATTTCAATTTAAGCCTACGAACGTTTTCAAGTGTTTACAATTTTCTTTCATATAAAATATAAATCTGCTCCAGTCCTTTTGAAACAAATCGTCTCACCGATTCCAGATCTTCCCCGTCAGCTTTGCCATCTCCACATATTCTACCATCTTTATCTGCCAGTTTTCCAATGTTGGACGATCCTGCTGCTTCCATTTCTGGGCCAGGAGTATTCTTGCAGCCATTGTGGCGTACATAAACAAATTTACATCTTTTCTGTAAATTTCCTCTCCCATTAACCCCAGCAAAAATGCCTCTGGTTTTTTATTAAAATTGTCATGCCCCTCATTGTGATCTCCACGGGGCGGGGTCTCCTGGTTCTGGGAGCCCCTGATGCAGCTGAGCACTCTTGGGGGGCGCATGGGAACGCCTCTTCCTCCTCCTGGCTGTGGGGCTCCTTCCTTGCCCCCCCTTCAGCTCTGCCCCCCTGCCTTGTGGAGCTGCAACCTGATTCTTGGCTGCGTCCGCTGCCAGGGCAAGCGAGGAGCAGAGTTGGCCCCCGGCCACACGCCTGGGAAGGGCTGTTCCCCCAGCGCTGCTGCCTGCTTCCTGAAATTGGATCGGGCCCGGCAGTGCGAGGGGTCTGCCCGGGGCAGGCAGGCAGGCCAGGTTGCTTGGAGGGCTGCTGGATGGCGGCCAGGCTGCTGTCTCGCTGCCGCCAAAGCGGGGGCCCAGCAGCAGAATGGTTGCAGCTGCTTGGCTGAGTCCCCAAAATCCTCGTGGAGTTAAAGGGCCAGCTCTCTCTGCTGCGGATGATGCGTGGGGAGGGAGGGAGGCCAAGAGTGGGGTGTGCACGCTCAGCCCCCTCTGTGGAGCTGGCCTGCCCTGCCCCACATTCTTGTATAAAACAGCCAGACGCAGCCCGAGGTTGGGGCGTGTGCTTGTGGCTTTGTGCGTGTGGAATTTTATTTTACAGCCTTTATCAATGCCAAGGAGCTCAAGGTGGTTCCCCCTTCCTCGTTTTCTCTCCGTGCAACAACCTGTCTGTGAGGTAGGCTTGGAAGCAGCGGCTGGCCCATGAGCATCACAGAGTGCATTTGGAGCCTGGTCTCAAGCAGAGACATCACCTTGCCAACAAAGGTCCGTATAGTTCAAGCTCTGGTTTTCCCAGTAGTGATGTATGGAAGTGAGAGCTGGACCATCAAGAAGGCTGATCGCCAAAGAATGGATGCTTTTGAATTCTGCTGCTGGAGGAGACTCTGGAGAGTCCCATGGACTGCAAGAAGATCCAACCTCTCCATTCTGAAGGAAATCAGGCCTGAGTGCTCACTGGAAGGACAGATCCTGAAGCTGAGGCTCCAATGCTTTGGCCACCTCAGGAGAAGAGAAGACTCCCTGGAAAAGACCCTGATGTTGGGAAAGATGGAGGGCACAAGGAGAAGGGGACGATGGAGGACGAGATGGTGGGTCAGTGTTCTCGAAGCTGCCAGCATGAGTTTGACCAAACTGTGGGAGGCAGTAGAAGACAGGAGGGCCTGGCGTGCTCTGGTCCAGGGGGTCATGAAGAGTCGGACACGACTAAACAACAACAACTCTCCCAGGGACTAAACCCCTGCAAGAACCCAGAAACCCGCTTTGAATTATCAGGCAGCTGGAATCATTTCATCCAAAGGAGGTCCTGTGGAACTTATAGCCACAGGATTTTGTGGCAGCAGCCACTTAGAAAGGAAGAGATGGATACTTGAGCAGTAGCCATTAACCATGACAGCCAGTAGCTTAACTCTCATGGTTAGAGGCTGGGTGACAATCACATGGAAGGGATTAATGCAGCCTTGCATTTAAGTGGTCGCCAGGGGCGAGCAGAAGTGGCAGGCAGGCGACCACACGGAGCACCATGTAGGCGAGTGAGCGTCTGGACTGGCAAGGTTAGGTGGAGCACTCCATTCCTCCTGTGGCCCCTCCAGCATAGAAACCAAGCATGCTGCAGGGGGGACTGAATTCTCCTCCCCCTTCGCTAGCCCCCCACAAGCTGCTAGCATCTTGGAGCTCCTATAGAAGGCTGGGGATGAATATCGCTCTTGCCTCTTGGTTGGTAACACCTGCTTCCTCGTGCAGCACCTGTGGAACTCCCTCCCACAGGAGGCAGTGATAGCCACTAAGCTGGATGGCTTGAAAAGAGGACCAGTTCACGAAAGAAGATCTTGTGCTTGGATCCTGCTTCAGTTGTTCAGCCTCTGTGAGAACAGGATGCTGGACTAGAGGGGTCGCTGGTCGGATCCACCAGGCTCTCCTTAAGGGATGAGGATTTAAGGGAAATATCCCTGACGGGTCCAGTGACAGCTCTGGCGCTGTGGATTTTTCAAGGTCGCTGGAGAGATGAAGGACACCTGTTTCAGCTGCAGGAGCAGAGGGGGGCGGGGGGGGGGAGGCTGCCTGGGACTCAGCTTGCTTTTGGAATTACAGTGGTACCTCTGGATGCGAACGGGATCCGTTCTGGAGCCCCATTCGCATCCTGAAGGGAACGCAACCCGCTTCTGCGCAGGTCGCGATTCACCACTTCCACGCATGCGTGTGACGACATTTTGAGCGTCTGTGCATGTGCAAGCGGTGAAACCCAGAAGTAACATGCTCCGTTACTTCCAGGTCACTGCAGATCACAACCTGAAAATATACATCCCAAAGCATATTTAACCCAAGGTATGACTGTATTGGATGCGGGTGGCGCTGTGGGTTAAACCACAGAGCCTAGGACTTGCCAGTCAGAAGGCTGGCGGTTCGAATCCCCGTGACGGGGTGAGCTCCCGTTGCTCACTCCCAGCTCCTGCCAACCTAGCAGTTCGAAAGCACGTCAGAGTGCAAGTAGATAAATAGGTACAGCTCTGGCGGGAAGGTAAACGGCGTTTCCGTGCGCTGCTCTGGTTCGCCAGAAGCGGCTTAGTCCTGCTGGCCACATGACCCGGAAGCTGTACGCCGGCTCCCTCGGCCAATAAAGTGAGATGAGCGCTGCAACCCCAGAGTCGTCCGCGACTGGACCTAATGGTCAGGGGTCCCTTTACCTTTACCTTTACTATGACTGTATTAGCAGATTGTCTGGGGCTGGACCTAAAGCTCTCGATGTTGTGGGGTGGGGGAGCCACATCTGCTGGCGCAAGAGAAATGGAAGGCTTAGCGTACCCCATATGGGTACCACGGGGCCGGGTGGGTGGTCTCCAGAAATTTTACACATCACTTGGGAAGACAGGCAAACTAATGCCAGTATACTGGAAGAAGCAAAGATCACCAGTGTTGAAGCAATGATTCTTCAACATCAACTTCGTTGGGCTGGTCATGTTGTGCAGATGCCTGATGGTCGTCTTCCAAAGCAGCTACTTAAATATGGAAAGCGTAATGCTGGTGGTCAACAAAAGAGGTTTAAAGACTCTCTCAAGGCCAATCTAAAACTAAATGTAGTATAAACACCAACAACTGGGAAACACTGGCCTGCAAGCGCTCCAGTTGAAGAACAGCCTTGACCAAAAGTGTCATGGGCTTTGAAGACACTCGAACTCAGGATGCAAGGGAGAAACGTTCTAAGAGGAAGGAACACTTGGCAAATCCACACCATGATCAACTCCTGCCCAGAAACCAATGTCCCCACTGTGGAAGGACGTGTGGATCCAGAACTGGCCTCCACAGTCACTTATGGACTCATTGTTAAAACCGTGTTCATGGGAGGCAATCTTCCTCAGCTAGTGAGTGACTGCTGCCAAAGAATAAGAATGGTGTTGTGTGCTAAACTGCCCCTTAGATTGGGCTGTTGGGGGGTTGCTTTGAAGCCTCTTCTCCCCACCCATCCCTTCCCTACACAAGAACCATCTAGATCAGGCCAATGCCCCAAACAACAGGCAGAGGGCCTTCTTGGTGGTGGCACCCGCCCTGTGGAACTCCATCTCACCAGATGTTAAAAGGAACAACTACCAGACTTTTAGAAGACATCTGAAGGCAGCCCTGTTTAGGGGAGCTTTTAAGTTTGATGCATTACTGTATTTTAATATTTTGTTGGAAGCCACCCAGAGTGGCTGGGGAAGCCCAGACAGATGAGCAGGGTATAAATAAATTCTTCTTCTTCTTCTTCTTCTTCTTCTTCTTCTTCTTCTTCTTCTTCTTCTGTAGGAATCTAGATAGATGACCTCCTCTTCTTATGAATCAGGTTTCCTTGCCTGCTGTCTCCAACGACGTGTTGGTTCAGTGGCTGCTGGGGGGCAGATGGGATCCTGCTCTGCTGTGGTCTCCCTGCGTGACATCCCTGTCCCACTTCACTTCCCCACCTGTAAAATGGGAACAGGGTGGAGCTTCCTCAGTCGTGTGGCTGCGTTGGGGGCGGCAGTCTCTGTCAGGCTTTTTGCAGCACCAACCAGACCAGCAAACTCTGCCCCCCTCGCCCAAATGTGGGTCTCCCCTCAATTTCTGCTTCTGGTGAGAGGAGGGGGGAACCCCTGGCGCTCCCCCATGCAGAGAGCACTTTCTGAAATGGCGCCTCCGAGCTTCCTTGCCACAGATGCGAAGTTGCGCAGCCGCTGCAGCCTGCTCTGTGTTGCGCATGCTGAATTTGCAGGAGGCCCTGCGCATGGGTCACATCCCTCCTGGTGCTCAGCCTGCGCAAGGCAAGGAGGTCAGTTCCTGGGCAGAGCGGAAAGGGGAAGGAAGAGTTGTGGTCACAATTGCGTGATTTACAGCCGCGGAGGGTGATGACTATTCACCATCACAATATGGGAGAGTTGTGAACTTGCCTGTTGTGGGTCCCTTGTGTCAGTTTGAATTTCTCCCTGCTCTGCCCTTCCCCAGGTGTCCCTTGCGGAAGAGAGTGGGGCCGGCCCCACTTTGCCTGCCGCTCTGTGTGGGTGGGTCCAGGGTGCTATTTTGGGAGAGCCCGTCCTCGCGAGGACATGGGCCTCCAGGGAGCAGGAGGAAGCCCTTGTTCTCGCTGCCCCCCGGCCCAGTCCCTCCCTCTGCGCCACGTGCAGGAAAGCGAGTGGGTGGCTCCGTGGGGCGGGGTGACGGCTTCCGTGGGGCTGGGTCAGTTCAAAGGCCCGTCTGCTCCAACCAGATTCTTCTTCACTGCGTTATTCCTGGCGGTAGGATTTGGAGAGCTGCCTTTTTTAAAACCTGCCATTTCTGAATGGCTCTCTCTCTGATCCTTACGACAACTTTGCAAGGTAGGCCAGTGTTATCTGTGTTGTGCAGGCAGGACCGGGTTCACGGCTGATTGTGGGGTTTGGGGTCCTTTAACGGCTGGGCTGCATGTGCCCAGTTGATTCTGCGGTTGGCATTTGGGTGAAGGGCCTGACTCAGCCCTTGGACGGTTGTGACAGCCGACTCATTGAAAGCCAGCTTTCGGTTTGCTGGGTCATAAGATGGGCTGATCCTAGAATCCTAGAATTGAAAGGGACCCCGAGGGTCATCTAGTCCAACCCCCTTGCTGCAGGAATCTCTAGGGAAGCATCCCTGACAGATGACCGTGTTAAAAAATTTCCAACGTAGGAAAGTCCACCACCCTCAATAGTAGATTGTTGGCAGCTGCCTCACAAGGTGGCAAAATTCCCGTTGGGAGGACTAGTAACTGGGTCTGTTGCTATAGCAACTGTCCATGCCCCCCAATTCAGCCGGGAAGTCCGTTCTGTTGTGTTTGGGTCTGGCTACGTCTTAGATGGGGTGCTCATCCAGTGAGCAAGAATGAGGACAAGGCTCTGAGGTGGCGCCGCTGTTGACGCTCCCCCCCAATAAAAAAAGTCTGCTATGATACTCACCTACTTCTTGCCTCGTGTCGCCCTAGGAGAGTGGGAAGAGAGAGATGCTGCTGTTTTGTACCTCTGGATTAACTTGACCTCACCTGTGGGAGAATCGTGTGTGTGTGTGTGTGTGTGTGTGTGTGTGTGTGTTTAATACTCTGTGTATGCAATGACAATCTTGAGTCGCTGTTGGCAGGCAACCCCACTTTTGGGGTGCCCTGCTCCCTCAAACAGCCACTTTCCGCCAGATGCAGAGGGCAGGATCCTCCCCACCTTGCTTTTTGCCCTGGAAAGCTGCCTTTTGGCTGGGAAGGAAGGGGATGCAGGATGCTCACAGGAGAGGAGGGAATGCCTCCCTCTGTTGCCAAGGCAACCAGGCTGATGAGGATGGGGGTGATGCTCATGGTCCTTGCCTTCCCTTCCTGGTGGCCAGTGGAGCCTCCAGTGCAGCAACAGGAGGCTGGGAGCTGCCAACCTTGTTGCCTTGGCAACAGGCATCCCTTCTTCTCCCTCTTTTGTTTGCCCGATGTTGCCTTGTGGGCCACTCAGATTGGCTACCTGGCTCCGTGGAGGGGTTGCCTTCGTGGTGTGGCCCCTGATTGACTACAATCACGAGGGGGGGGGGAGAGGAAAAACTGGTACCTGGAATTAAAAAAAAAAACTGGTACCCAGAGTTGTGTGTCTGCCTGAGGAGCACAGGACCGCTGCAGTCCTTCCCCAAAAGCCACAATGGTGATGCTCTGCCTGCGTGACCAAAATCCCAGTTTCTGGAAGCCACAGGAGAGCAGAGTTTTGCTCGTGTGCTCGAATCCTGCTCACGGGTTTCCCCAAATGGGCATCTGCGAGAACAGGATGCTGGACTAGGTGGGCCTGATCCAGCAGACCCCCCCTTATGTTCTTAAAGAGGCTTCGGATGTCTGGCTACACTGCTCTGACCAGGGTCTCAGTGGTGGCAGCCTTGCCAGTCTTTGGGTCCCTCCTGGAAAGGCCATTTGAAGCATCCTTTGCCTGCCCTGCCCCCCGCAGAAGCCCATTTGGCGCCGGGGGGGGGGGGCAGAGGCTTTGGCCGCACCAAATGGCTTATTGCCTCGTAAGGTCAACCCGCCTGGAATCAAAGGGAAATGAATTTAAGAGCAGGAGGCATATGGCTGTGGGTGAAAAGAGGTGTCAAAGGGCCCCCCAAGGACATTGCCTGTTAACATCTTCCTTTCCTGTCTCACTTGGGTGCTAGTCCTGGGGGGGGGGCGCTGTGGGCCAGCCGAAGGGGTGCCCTGTCCCTTTCTCTGCCCCCTGTCCACATCTCTGCACTTGCAATGGAACCAGATTTATTTCTTCCTTCGCCAGTGAAGCAAGGCTTGCAACTGGTTTCTTCAAGGGAGTGCCAGCAGGGCTGCCCAGCAGCTTGTGGGGAGAGGGAGAAAAGGGGGGGCAGGAAAGAGTTTCAGAGGCAAATGAGCAGCAAAGAGGAGGAGGGAGATTTTTCTCACCTGAGCTCTGCTTCAGCCAAAAACCTGATTTAAAGAAGTCGGTTTGGGACAAGCGGCGTAACTTCTTTGCGCAAGGCAAGTGCGCTCTTCGTAACAACATCACGGAGGAGAGGACTCCTCGAGAGTTGCTGGCTGTGGGCTTCTGTCCTGAACCCACAGAGCTCTCCTCTCCCTCTCCATTCTACTCTCACAACAGCTCTGCAAGGAAGTTCGGCAGATGAGAAATGAGGACTGGCCCCAGATTGTCCAGTGAGCTTCCTGCTGGAGTCGGGATTCGAACCCTGCTCTCCCAGGCCCAGCCCCCCCCTCTGATGGTCACACCACACTGGGGGGGGGGTGAAGGACATCTCGTCCTGCATCCTCTTCCTGGCAGGTGCTTGTGGGAAACGAGTTTTGCAGATGGTTTTGTGCCTGTGTGTAGAAAAGCTCCCCAAACATCTTTGACCACCTTGGAAGGTGCTGGACTCACCTTCATTCAAATTTTTTAACCTGTCGTTATCTCTCCCGCAAATCTCTTGGCTGCATTTGTTTTAAGGTTAGGTAGAAAACGTCATAAAGGTTTGGAGAAGATGGAAAAACGTTTATTGAATATACGGGGGGGGGGATTTGCGCACACCTGAAAACGTTGGCAGCATTCAGATAAATTCAACTTTTCAAATAAGTTTTGATGGATGCAATAATGGAATACTGAATGGTTTCGTTTTTGTAAAATTTGCGGGGATTTGTGATACGCAAAATGATACGGAAAGAGAAGAAGGGAAGTCATATTTTGAGAATGTTTAAATGAGTATTTTAAAATGTAAAACGAAAAAGTTAACAAAAAAATCATGTGTGTGTGTGTGTGTGTGTGTGTGCATTTGTGTGTATGAAAACACCATACACCTGAAGTGCATTTTTCAAAAAAAGGAAATGTGAATTTTGAGAATTCTCACCTACAGCAACTTGCTACTTCTCTGGTTCCTGTTTGCCTGAAGTTGGCTCCCCCCCTCCCTCCCCCCCTCCCTCCCTCCCTCCCTCCCAGGCTGTCAGTCAAGGGTCATTCCTTCCGAGGGTCTTGGACAATGCCCCTCCCTGCCCCAGGACCCCTCCCTCGACCCGGAGGGTGCAAAGCGTCTCATGCCCTCTCCCCGCTTTTGTCTCGCCTTTTTCCCTTCCAGGTGGAGAGCGCAGAAGCCCCCAAAGACACAGCCTCAGCGCCCAAGTGCCCCCCACCTGCCCACAACACCAGCCCCGTGGAGCAAGTGCCCAATGGAGACGTGGGGACGGGCAGCCCCGAAAACAGCGGCAGCACCACCACCGACCTGAAGGGCCGGCAGCCCAGCGAGGACCAGGCCAGCAGCCTCCCGGAGGGCGAGGTGGGGGGGCGGGCCTTGGAGAACGGCCGCTGCACCCCAAAGGACAGCCCTGACCCCCCTGCCAGCGAAGGTGAGCTGGGGACGTGGGAAGGGTCTTCGGTTGGGGCTCTTGTCCCACTGCAAGCGGGGGGCAGGGGGTGACTAGTCAGTGCAGGGGGGAGGGCAGGCTCTGGGGGGGTGTGTGTGGAAATGAGGCTCATCCAAGGGGTCACTTACCTTTAAGGAACCTCACAGTTGCCCCCTTTCCACATTCAGCCCAAACATAACATTTCTTCCCAAAGGAAGCAGTGCTGCAACCTTGCAAACAAATTCCGTCTGTGGGCAGGGCTGATTGGCTAGCACCAGTGACATCTCCAATATCCCTTTTGCAATTATAACCCCACCTCCCCCAACATCCTTCACTGTAAGGCGCAGAGTGAACATGCATGTGCTTTAAGAAATCACTTTATAGTGGTGAGGCACCTAAGAGGGGCAGGCCTGATGCTGCAGATGGCATTTGATTCACTGGAGTGTGCATCTGTTTCTCGTTCGCGGAAGCTGGGTTTGCTCTGCTGCCCCTAAGGAGTCCCTTGAAGGCTGTGCCCGCTTTCCTTCTCAGCTGCTCAAGGAGGGTGGCCAGAATCATAGAATTGGAAGGGGACCCCAAAGGTCATCCCGCCCAACCCCCTGCAATGCAGGAATTCTGACTTGGGAGTTCATGTAGCTCTACCTTCACCAACCTGGTGCCCTGTTGGCCCCTGCCAGCTTGGCCGTGTAGCGAAAGCCACAGACCGAAAGATCTGGAGGGCACAAGGTTGGCAAAGGTTGCCTTCTTTATTCCCGCCTTGCAGGGGGTTGGTCTAGATGTCCCTCAGGTTCCCTTCCAACTCTGCAATTCTGTGATTGTACGATGTGTGCCTAGTTATGCCAGCGATGTGGGTGATGGACTAAGGGTCACCTGGGAAGCTGGTGAGATGATGCTCTTGCTTCTGGACTCCCGCAATGGGAAGGGCTATTGTGCAGAGACAGTGTGGTGTAGTGGTTAGCGTGTCTGACTAGGACCTGGGAGACACCAGGGTTCGAATCCTGGTGTGGCCTTGGGCCAGTCCCTGCCTCTCAGCCTGACCTCCCTCACAGGGTTGTTGTGAGGACTCAGTGAGAAGAGAAAGAACAAGGATCTTGAGCTCTCTGGAGAAAAAGGGGGGACCTGCATGGCGATAAGTAGAGTGGACTCCTCCCGCAACACACACTTCCTAAGCCCTTGAATTAGGGAGTCTCTCTGCCGTCTTCCAAAAAAGCTCTCTGTGCAGTCCACTAGGCTGCCCACGTCCATAGGCGGCCAGCCCCCCAATTTGGGAGGCTCCAGGATCCGGCCTGCAGGTGCCAGGGCCAGCCTGGCTGCTGGGTGGCTCTGCCCATTGGCTTGGGCGAGGGAGAGCAGCTGCCAGGGCAGCAACCGGCTCAGAAGCCCACAAAGCAGGGGGCCAAGTGGGGCTGTGGTTTGGATTGCCGGCCAGAAGAGCTGCTTTCAGAGGTGTGGACAATTTGTGTGTGTGTGCGTGAGAGAGAGAGAGAGAGAGAGAGAGAGAGAGAGAGCGCAAAGGAGGCAGAGGCAGCCCAAGGTGTTGGAGGGAGTGAAATGAGAGAGGGAAAGAAACAAGACGGCCGTGGAGGGCTACTGGCCAGGATGAGCTATTGTTCTGGCTCCACAGTCAAAAGCAGCCATGATTCTGAACCCCACTTGCTGGAAACCACAGGAGCCGGGAGTGATGCTCTTGTGGTCGGATCCCATGGTAAGAACAGGAGGCTGGACAAGGGGGGGGGGCATTGGCCTGATCCAGGAGCCAGTCTCTTGCAATGCTTCCATGCCTCCATGCCCACCACCTTGCCCTCCTGATTGAGGAGGCCTGGGCCGCACAGCGTCGGCACACCCTGCGATGGGCTTGTGCCGTGCGCCCATGCCCCGCGGCATGCTGGCATCACTTGTGGCTTGCATGCATGATGCGAGCCCGCCCCACGGCTGCCATGGAACTTTGAGGGGCCCAGTCTCTTCACTCATAATTTTCTGGGTGCCCCAGCTCCCTGGCCCCACCCTACTTGGCGTCCCTGTACACATTGGCGTCACCCAGCGGGGTGCTCCCTTGCGCAAGCACAGCCTGGAGAGTGGGGACGTTTTCCATGTGCAATTGCGTGGGATCAATTCCAATCTGTTACCTCCGAGGATGTGGACAGGCTGCTTGGACGAGTGAAGCCAACCACCTGTCTCCTTGATCCTTGCCCATCCTGGCTGATAAAAGCTAGCCGGGAAGGGCTGGGCGATGGGCTTCGTGGGGTGGTGAATGCTTCCCTCCGTGAGGGAGCCTTCCCAGACCCGCTGAAAGAGGCGATTCTTAAAAAACCATCTTTAGATGCGGCCACGATGGCCAATTATCGCCCAGTCTCAAACCTTCCATTCTTGGGCAAGGTGATTGAGCGAGTGGTTGCTGAACAACTCCAGGCACGCCTGGAAGAAGCGGACCATTTGGATCCCTTCCAGTCGGGATTCAGGCCTCATCATGGGACTGAAACTGCCTTGGTCGCACTGGTTGATGATCTCCGGCGGGCTAGGGACAAAGGTGAGAGCTGTTTCCTAGTTTTGCTGGATCTCTCAGCAGCGTTTGATACCATCGACCATAACATCCTTCTGGACCGTCTTGAGGGGCTGGGAGCTGGGGGCACTGTCCTACAGTGGTTCCGCTCCTTCCTCCTGGGCAGTGTTCAGAAAGTGGTGTTGGGGGGTGAGTGTTCAGACCCCTGGGCTCTCACTTGTGGGGTGCCTCAGGGTTCTGTCCTCTCCCCCATGCTTTTCAACATTTACATGCAGCCTCTGGGAGAGATCATCAGGAGGTTTGGGCTGGGTGTTCATCAGTATGCGGATGATACCCAGCTCTACCTCTCTTTTAAATCAGAACCAGTGAGGGCAGTGAAGGTCCTGTGTGAGTGTCTGGAGGCGGTTGGAGGATGGATGGCGGCTAACAGATTGAGGTTGAATCCTGACAAGACAGAAGTACTGTTTTGGGGGGACAGGAGGCGGGCAGGTGTGGAGGATTCCCTGGTCCTGAATGGGGTAACTGTGCCCCTGAAGGACCAGGTGCGCAGCCTGGGAGTCATTTTGGACTCACAGCTGTCCATGGAGGCGCAGGTCAGTTCTGTGTCCAGGGCAGCTGTCCACCAGCTCCATCTGGTACGCAGGATGAGACCCTCCCTGCCCACGCACTGTCTCGCCAGAGTGGTGCATGCTCTGGTTATCTCCTGCCTGGGCTACTGCAATGCGCTCTACGTGGGGCTACCTTTGAAGGTAACCCGGAAACTACAACTAATCCAGAATGCGGCAGCTAGACTGGTGACTGGGAGCGGCCGCCGAGACCATATAACACCGGTCTTGAAAGACCTACATTGGCTCCCAGTACGTTTCCGAGCACAATTCAAAGTGTTGGTGCTGACCTTGAAAGCCCTAAACGGCCTTGGGCCTGTATACACCTAAAGGAGCGTCTCCGCCCCCTTCATTCTGCCCGGACACTGAGGTCCAGCTCCGAGGGCCTTCTGGCGGTTCCCTCACTGCAAGAAGCAAAGCTACAGGGAACCAGGCAGAGGGCCTTCTCGGTAGTGGCCCCCACGCTGTGGAATGCCCTCCCACCAGATGTCAAGGAGAACAATAACTATCAGACTTTTAGAAGACATCTGAAGGCAGCCCTATTTAGGGAAGCTTTTAATGTTTGATGTATTAGAGGATTTTAAATTTTTTTTGGAAGCTGCCCAGAGTGGCTGGGGAAGCCCAGCCAGATGGGCGGGGTACAAATAAATTATTATTATTATTATTAATGTTTTACTGTGGTTTTATAATTTGTTGGAAGCTGCCCAGAGTGGCTGGGGCAACCTGCCAGATGGCTGGCATATTAATAATAATAATAATAATAATAATAATAATAATAATAATAATTTTTCCACCTGCCCCCTCCCTCCCAGGAAGGTCCCTGAAATACAAGGGAGCCCCCTGACCCCTTAGTGTGGGGCCTGTGCCCTATGGGTGAAATCTGCCCATTGCCCTCACCTGACAGTCTTTTGGGCTACCCAAAGTTCTGTCCTGAGGCAGGGGCAGCAGAACAGTGACGTGACGCCTCCTGAGGCAGGAGGCAGCAGGATCCTTTACAGGAGGGTCTATGCTCCCTCCTGCCTGCCCACCCCCTGCCCCCCAGTGGCTCCTGCCTGAGGAATTCCTCCTGCCCCAGAAATCCGGGGTGGGGGGGCTTTTTCCAGGGCGGTGGAGGAGAATGGCAGAGTCGTTCCACGTTCCCAGGCAGCTTAGGTTTCCTGCTGGCGGGGAGCCTGCGAGGGGAGGGGTCTTCCTCTGCCGCTGTGCCAGGATTGTTCCTTGGGAGGGGGTCTCCTCCCAGCCAAGGCTTGGCCAGATGGAAATTCTGGAAGCCAGGGACCCCCGGAGGAAGGAGGCGGCCGCCAGCAGCCCCGGAGTTGTTGCTGAGCTGGCCAGGGATTTATTGGGGGAGGGCAGGAGCAGAGAGGCTTTTGCCCCCTCCCCACCCTCCAGACTTGGGCATCCCAGGTCCAGATGATACTGGCTGGGGACAGGGCGGCAGCTTCCGAAAGGCTGTGCGTCCCCATCGAGGAGGAGGGGGCTGTTCACGGGGGGGGGGGGTGGCAAAACGCCAACATTTCCCAGATCTTTGGAGGGACCCAAAAGGGGGAAAGGAATAGTCTGTGTTTGGGGTGTGTCGCACAACAGATAAGACACGTAGATAGCATAAAACCCAAATTTTAACGAGCCACAAAGAGGGTGAACAGGCTCTTTCTCCAGCAAGTGGAGCAGCGGAAGAGAGCCCAGCAGGATCTGGCCCTCCCATGGGGCCCAATCCACCGGGACGTCCCCTAGCATGAACCGAGCCGCCCTCTTGTATGAGAACTTCTGTGCAGAGTGTTGAGGTGTTGCGGGCAGTGGCAGCTGCCCTGAATTTCTCCCTGCACATTGTGGGCAGAATCGCACCCGTTTGTGCATTTGGGATGGATGAAAGAAAGTCCTTATTCACAAAGCACATAGTTAGGGTTCCGTCCTCTCCCCCATGCTTTTCAACATCTACATACAGCCGCTGGGAGAGATCATCAGGGAGTTTGGGCGGGGTGTCCATCAATATGTGGATGATATAGCTCTACCTCTCTATTAAATCAGAACATCTGAAGGCAATGAAGGTCCTGTGTGAGTGTCTGGAGGCGGTTGGAGGATGGATGGCGGCTAACAGATTGAGGTTGAATCCTGACAAGACAGAAGTACTGTTTTGGGGGGACAGAAGGCGGGCAGGTGTGGAGGATTCCCTGGTCCTGAATGGGGTAACTGTGCCCCTGAAGGACCAGGTGCGCAGCCTGGGAGTCATTTTGGACTCACAGCTGTCCATGGAGGCGCAGGTCAGTTCTGTGTCCAGGGCAGCTGTCCACCAGCTCCATCTGGTACGCAGGATGAGACCCTCCCTGCCCACGCACTGTCTCGCCAGAGTGGTGCATGCTCTGGTTATCTCCCGCTTGGACTACTGCAATGCGCTCTATGTGGGGCTACCTTTGAAGGTGACCCGGAAACTACAACTAATCCAGAATGCAGCTGCCAGACTGGGGACTGGGAGCGGCCGCCAAGACCACATAACACTGGTCTTGAAAGACCTACGTTGGCTCCCAAGACGTTTCCGCACACAATTCAAAGTGTTGGTGCTGACCTTGAAAGCCCTAAACGGCCTCAAAGACCCAGTATACCTGAAGGAGCGTCTCCACCCCCATCATTCTACCTGGACACTGAGGTCCAGCTCCGAGGGCCTTCTGGCGGTTCCCTCACTGCGAGAAGCCAGGTTATAGGGAACCAGGCAGAGGGCCTTCTTAGGGGTGGCGCTGGCCGTGTAGAACACCCTCCCATCAGATGTCAAGGAAATAAACAACTACCTGACATTTAGAAGACATCAGGGAAGGTTTTAATTTGTGACACTTTAATGTATTTTTAATCTTTGTTGGAAGCCGCCCAGAGTGGCTGGGGAAGCCCAGCCAGATGGGCAGGGTACAAATAATAAATTATTATATTTAGATGGTGGAACTCCCTCCCACAAGAGGCTGTGAGGGCCACCAATGTGAAATGGACTTAAAAGAAGTTTGGAAAAATTCATGGAGGAGGAGGAGGAGGAGGAGATGGCTGTTGAGGCAGCAACACTTGTGAATTCTGGTTCTTGGAATCTGGCGGAGGGGAGAGTTTTGTTCTTGCGCTCAGATCCTGCTTGCACACTTTGGGGCATCTGGGGTGAGAACTGGAAGACTGGTGTGATCCAGCTGCTTCTAATGGAGCCTCCAGGCCCAGAGGCAGTCTCTCTGAACTCCTAGGTCCTTGTTGCTGCTGTGAGAACAGGACAGGCTCTTGCCCTGATTCACCGGGGTTGTTTTTGTGATCTTACGTTCTCATCGCTGCTGTCTCTCTGCCCCCACGCGACCGGTGCACTCGTCCTTCCTGACACCCCCCCCCACTGCCACCGCCTCGCAGAGGTGCTCTCTTCCGCTGCCCCCCGCCCACACCCAAATTTCAGGCTGGGTGCTATTTTTAAGCTGAGCTGCGGCCTCTGTTACCTGCGAGGAAGACGACACAGGAAGCTGGCGGCTCTCATGGAGGGAGGGGGGCGGAGAATGCAAAGGCTGAGCGAACGCTTGACCCCCTTCGGTTCCTCTTTGGCATATCCTGTCCCCTGCAGGCGTCAGGCACCCCCCCATGGCTTCCCGGGGGCTTCTCCCCATTCTTTGCCCCCCTCCACTGCTCTGGGGCTTCTCCCCACCCGCTTTGAGGAAGGGGCATCCTTGGCAGGTAGAGGGAGGTGAGTTTCCTGACCCCCCCCCCCTGTCTTGCTGGGTGACCTGGAAATGGGGTGCAGCTTAGAAGGGACAGAGAGAAGGGGGGGCCTGGCTGCCACCCCCACAAAATGTCAGAAGTCAGGCTCTGTGCGCAGAGAGGCTGGGGCAACCCAGTCAGGTGGGCAGGGTGCAAATAGTAAAATTATTTGTATTTCTGCATTGCAGGGGGTGGACTAGATGACTCTCAGGGTCCCTTCTACAATTCTGTGATATTGTTGTTGTTGTTGTTGTTGTTGTTATTATTACCTGTGCTGAGAGAGTGCTGGAACGCCCCTTGAATCACCTCTCTGAATTGTTCCACTGTCAGTTTCTGTTCCTGCAAGGCTTTGATTTCTCTTTTCATTTTTTACAGCATCATGCATCATACATAGTGCTCTCTTATTAACCCTCCCACACCCCCAAGGAACAGAAACTGACATGGGAGCAATTTAGAGAGGCCGTTCAAAGGGCAATTGACTTATTTATTTCATAAGAATCATACACCCCTCGATCGTAAAAAAACCCAACCCAACAATCCTCAAAGCACTTTACAAAGAGAATACAAAAATTATCAGTAAAAACAACTCTTTAAAGATAAAATCAGTAATAAACCGAAAGCAGATTGGAAAGTTGATGCCAGTTTTAAACACCTGGGTAGGCCTGTCTAAACAAGAATATCTTTAGCCGGTGCCAGAAAGAGTGTGGCAAAGACGCGAGCCTTATCTCCACAGGCAGGCAGTTCCACAGGGCAGCTGCTGCCACACTAAAATGTCGCTTTCTTACAAGTGTGGAACAGGTATTATGCAGTGCCAGTTCTGCAGATTGAAGTGCTTGATAGGATGATGATGATAATAATAATAATAATAATAATAATAATAATAATAATAATAATAATAAATTTTATTTATACCCTGCCCTCCCCGGCCAGAGATGGGCTCAGGGTGGCTAACACCAATAAAATCACAGTAAAAAACATGATGGGGGGGGGGGACAACTTAAAATACAGGTTAAATTGCAATTTAAAATGCAGCCTCATTTTAAAAGTAGCCGATAAATCAAGACCATAAGGGCAGGGAAACATAAGGGTCAGACGGAGTCAAAACCAAAGGCCAGGTGGAATAGCTTTTTATATATAAGATGTAAAGCGATATTGTTAAGAGGGGACACACATCTGGGACGCAAGAAGCCAGGCAGAACCTTCAAGGAGTTGCCTTTGCCAAGCAGAATGAGCCTGCCCGCTTATCCCTTGCCCCAGGGGTGCCAGCTTGGCAACTTGACCATGGATGCCTGGAGCCGTGCGTGCCATGCGGTGTGCGTGACCTTGGCACTGAGATTTGTGGGTGCCTGGGCCCTTCGTGGGCAGTTTTGTGGGTGCTCGGGCACCCAGGGCTCCAAGAAGTTGGCACCACTGCCTCTTCGCCCAAGCTGGTTTTTGGATGACAACTCCCATCAGCCCTTGCCAGCAGAGTTAGGCGGGGGGAAGGTTGGGGGGGCATGAGAGGGGGCCCCAAATTGTTTCTGCAGGCGATTAAAACAGCCTGCCATCTGTATGCACAGAAATGGAAAGGAGGCGAGGGAGGGATTTTGAGGTGAATGGTGAGATCGACGGCAAAAATAAGGGACCAGAATGAAGGAAAGTCGATGGAAGAATTGAAATGCCTGCCGGACTATTTTAAAAAGTGCTCTAGCCAAATGAAATCGTGGGCAGGTCTTGAAGTATAAGCAATGAAAGTATAGGAAGAACATCAAACAACTTTGGGAAACAATATATAATGAAATGAAAAAATGTTCAGATATTCATTTAGGAAAACTTTTGAAGGCAGGTGGGGCCCTGCCTGCCTTCCCGGGAGAGCGGAGAAACGCAGCGCTGCCGCCTGCCAGCATTTTAAGATCGCCCCGGACAGCGGAGAAGTCTCCGCTGTCCCGGGAAGGCAGGCGGGGGGGGAGCAAAGACTTTCGCCCCCCGCCGGCTTTCAGAAGAGGTCGGGGGACAGACTGTCCCCGGACCTGGTCTGAAGGCGGTTTCCATAGGAACGCATTTATTGATTTTCAATGCATTCCTATGGGAAACCGTGCTTTGCAAGACGAAAAACTCGCAAGACGAAAAGACTTGCGGAACGAATTAATTTAGTCTTGCGAGGCACCACTGTACAATATATCCAAAACAATGGGAGAAATCGGAAGGATCTCAAATGAGAAGATAGACAAGGACTGGAAGGTGTTTAAAGGATACTTGCAAAATCATATTGAAGAATCAGAACTCCTATTAGAATAAACAAGTTCCGTTGTAAATACTGAAATGCTAAATAAGATGGATAACAATGTGTAACAGAAAAAAAAGTAGAAAAGTTGGTTTAAAAGTGTGTGAAAGAAAGTAATAGAAGTGGAAAGAAACTGCAATTGAGTAGATTGGAAGTCCAAAGGACTTGTGGGATTGAGTGGGGGTATGTAGGAATATTTTTAAGGACTTTATGAAATGTGTGTTTGTTTGTATATTTGTAATATGTATGCTTTAATGTTGAATTATTTTAATAATAAAATTTATTTAATTAAAAAAGGATAGGAAGAAGAAAGCAAATAAAGAAATATTAGAATAAGTATTGAATACAAGGCAGCAGGAAATTGTTTTTTTGGGGGGAACATTGCGAATGTTAAGATGGGAAGTCGAATTGTTAGGAGAAGTGTATGAACTGGATTTTGTGCGAAGTTTTTAAATCCAGTAACAATTTAAATGTGTGAAACGAGAGAGGAGGACCCTGGCCATGAGGGGGGGCGCCACCAGACCCAGCACGGGCACAACACCCTCCTTTGTGTGGGGGCACTTGCCCCCCACCAAAGGGCCCGCATGGCCCAGACGTCTCCCCCTGGCCCTTCGGGGATCCTGGCGCTCAGTCTGTTCTCTCTCTCTTTCCAGGCAAAGAAGAGAAGGAGGAAAACCACTACAACTCCCTGAAAATGGAGGCAAGTATTTTCTGCACAGCTGGGCCCGTTTTTTTGGGGGTGGGGAAGCAGCTTCCATGACCCCCAAGCTGGAGCATTGCTTGCTTAGAGGGCGAGTCCTGCTGCACTCTCCCAGGGACTCTTGGATTAAAGCCCCATCAGAGCCAATGGGTGGGGACTAAGGGGGCTGCCCAATTCCTGCCCCCCACTCCTGATGTAGAGCATATACTCTTTAGCCGAAAATGGCTCATAGAAAGACCAGGAATACAACAGTCCCAGTCTGAAACGTGTGACACACAAGGAAAAACGGGATGAGGAGGGCAGAGGAAAACAGCAGGCTCAGGCTCCTGTTCTTAAAGCGGCAGGTCTGATCTTGACTGCTGGGGGTGGGAAATGGTTCACGGAGGACATATTTTTATTTCCCCCCTTCCAACAGAGCCCTATAAATTCAAAATTTTACCAGTCTAAGCAATGCACTTTACTACACATAATTTTTATCATCATTAATAATTGTTAGTACTTTTTGTATATACATTTCGACACAACTTTTTGAATGTATTCAGAAACATTTGTCTGAGTCTTGTTGTTTTATTTTTATTTTTAACGTAATTGTTGCAAGTATTGGGGTCCAGTGTAAACCGAGAAATATCTCGGTGCTGAACCGTGTGAAACCCGCCCTGTGGGACACCCTCCCACCAGATATCAAAGAGAACAACAACTACTATTACTACTACTACTACTACTACTATTATTATTATTATTATTATTATTGAAGAAACGGAATGAAAACGGCCTTGTCCCCCCAAAATAAAAGCAATGCTTTTATGAAGGCCACCTTTTGGAAATAAGTTCTTGTTATTAAATATACTAAGAAAAAAGCACTGTAAGTTTCAGTAGTGGGAGTGGTCCCTCCTCGCAAATCAATAGTCAGTCGTAACAAAAACTAATCCATTCAAAAGTATTGGCTATTGATTTGCGAGGAGGGACCACTCCCACTATTGAAACTTGCCTTGGCCAGAGTTCTTGGTGTGCTTTTTTCCCGGAAATGGCAGGAGGGCAGAGCGGGTCTGGCGCTCGGGGCATCGGCTGAGATGGGAATCCGGCCCGATCCGGCGATCCCTTCTGACTCTCCTCTCCCCACGCAGGGATCCCGCGGCCGCCTGCGAGGAGGAGGCCTGGGCTGCGAGTCGAGCCTTCGCCCCCGGCCGATGCCGCGCTTGACCTTCCAGGCGGGCGACCCCTACTACATCAGCAAGAGGAAGCGGGACGAGTGGCTGGCGCGCTGGAAGCGGGAGGTGAGCCTGGGCGCCCCGGGTCCCGGGGTGGAGGCGTCCTGGGTGGGGCCCCCTTCTGCCCCCCTCCCCACGGGCCCTCAGCTCTCCCTGGGTTCCCCTCTTGGCCCCTCCAGGGTGGTCAGTGTGAATTCTGCCACTTCGGCTTCTCAATGTCCAGGCACAAATAAGGTGGACCAAGTCTGCCCCCACGCCCAATATTTCTCAGGGGTCTCAAGATGGGCTCTGGGTGTTGGTTGGCCTTGGGCTGGTTCTGGGGTTTTCCGAGATGCTATTGGGGGGGTTATGCTTTCCAGGTGATGTCTTGCTCTGTCAGCCCCCCTTCGGGCAGCACAGGAAGATGCCTCATTCAGGTCATTGGTCCATCTTGATCAGTATTGTCTGCACTGACTGGCAGCTCTCCTGGAGTCTCTCCCAGCCCTGCCTGGAGATGCTGCCAGCGGGGCTTGACCTTCTTGCAGGACAGGTGTTTTCTACCACTGAACTACGGCTCTTTCCCATAGCGCTTTCTGCCCCAGAGATGGGAGAGGGAGACTTTGCCAGAGCAAACCATCCCTCTTGCCTGCACAGCGGACATCTAGGGGTCCACGGGGGAGCCATCCCCAAATTACAGTTCTGACAATCATCTAGTCCAACCCCATGCATTTCAGGGGGTTGGACTAGATGACCGCAGGGGCTCTTTTCCTACTCTACGATTCTGTGATCCAATTGTGCTTTGGGGAGGGGGGAAGAAGCCACGCTGCGCCTGCCCCAGAGAAGGTTGGGGCCTTGGCGGGGCTCTGCCTCTTGGTCCTGCCCTGGGCCAAGGCGGTGGTGCATTGGAGGCCATGCAAGGCAGGAGTGAGTAGTGGTTGGAGCGGCTGCTTTGGGGTGGCAGCGGGAAAGGGTGGCTGCCAGCAGAGCAGGGGTGGCTGTCCTGCTGGCTGCTTGGTGGGGGTCACTGAGAGGGGGGTCCCGTGTGTGTGCAGTGGACGGTGGGGGTGGGGGGGTCATGAGTGCCAGCCTAGGCTGCCCCAGAGGCGTTGCTGGGTCTCTCTAGCACTCCCCTTCCCCTCCTAGCCCAGAATGGGCTGTCCCATTGTGCAGGATTCTAGAGTTGGAAGGGACCCCAAAGGTCCTGTAGTCTAACCCCCTGCAATGTCGCTTTGCTGCTTGGGGAAATGTGGGGAGCGGGTCTTCTATTTCCTAGCACACCCCCTGACCCCTTGTGTTCTCATTCCAAGGAGAAATAGCCAATATCTCTTGGCTCCCCAAATCCCTTTTCTGCCTTCTTCCCACACTTGAGGGTCTTTCGTAGCCCTGAGGAGAGACTGGAGGGCACGGCTGCGAGAATTGGAGGGTCTCTGCTCTCCCTCTGTGTGTCTAGGGCAAGAGGGGGGCTGGTCGCATGCCTGGGGGGAAGCTGGATGCAGGGGGGGGAGAGGAACTTGGCATCCTGGCTAGCTCAGCTTCCGCTGTTTAAAGAATCAACTTTCTAGTCCTCAAGAGAGTCAGGAGTGGCTTGAAAATGTAGAGGAAGTCTTGGGGATGAAGCAGCTTCTGACAAGGTTGGGGGGGGGTCAGAGCCTTCCCTCTAATTAGCAGGATATAATTATGCAAATCATATGTAAGTCTTCATACTTTTACATAGCTTGCAGCATTCGGTTTTGCTTGGCATGTATCTTTTTTTTTAATGTGTGGTTATCTACTTATTGATTTCATTTCCTAATATTTCCCCCACCCCTCCTTCACCCGTCTGCTTTCTGAGGTAGCCGCTTACTCAGCCAGGCATTGAAGTGTCTCACAATTCCCCCCCCCCCCAAAAAAAACAAAAACTACGCTCAATCTTCTATGGGAATCTTGGGCCTGAGAGATCTGGGCGATTTTGGTCAGGCCGTCATAGCCTCCAGTGGCAGTGAGTTCCACCATTTAGCCATGTGCTTGGCAAAGTGCACCTGGACCACCCTCCCCTCTTGGTCCCCCTTGTTGGCATCACCCCCCCCATATCTTCTGCCTTCCACATGTTCGGGTCCAGCTGCCTGTAGGTCTGCCATGAACCTACAGAGCCCCCCTGGTTTTCCTTCCCTCGTCCCATGACTTTGCCCGCTCCTGGGCGCATCTGCCTGGGTGCGCTCACATGCTGCCCATCAAACGGTCTGGCGTTCAGGAAGGGCGCACGTCCACCGTGGGCACGGGTTCATGAGATGTGAGGCTGTGCGCTTGCAAAAATGCATCGCTGCAGATGTTCTGCAGATGCTTTGAACTGTGCAGAGACCAGGAAGGGCCCTGGCGGTGTTTGCGGGGGGGCGGGCACAGGGTTCAGGCGATGATGGGCTGCACTGGGACTCCCACACCCTCTTTTCCTTCCGGATCATTGTGGCCACTTATGTTTGTGTAACTTCCTGGCATTCCTAGAATCATAGAACTGGCAGGGACCCACAACTCTTGGTTCAAATAATAATAATTAGGGAGTTAGAGAGGTGGCTTTTATCGTTAAGTCTTTGCAGCATCTCTGTGACCTAGTGGCACCCTCCTTCCCAGCATGCTTTGCTGTGCCCTGGTACCCGGGTCTGGCTGCAAAGCATTATGGGTTGGCATCCTTGAGACTGGCGCAGCGTAGGACGTCCTGAGCAAGGAGGGGGACTGGGGCAGGAGGTGCTCCAATACTGAATATTTGTATACCAATTCCCTATTATTATTATTATTATTATTATTATTATTATTATTATTATTATCTCCCCCCCCCCGCATTTATTATGGTTCATGCCAATAAAAATATACAGCCACGGAAAGAAGAAGTTAGAAACAGACGTCAAGTAGCCGTTGGGCAAGGATGGCGCTCTTAATTCCCTGCTTAAGTCAAGAGGGAACCGAAAAGTTTCCAGTAGGTGTGGAAAAAGCTGGCGCAGAAGGCGCTTGCTGTGTCTCCAGTGGTAGGGAGTTCCGCAGGACTAAAGGCTTGGCTTCTCAGGGAACAACCCACGGCGCTCCTGCAAGTGGTCTCAGGCTGGCATTGGGCAAAAGGGCGAGGACCTCAGTCGCTCAGGCTTTGCTCCTGCCTTAGGTGAACTGGCACCTGCCGAGCTGTGCCCCCCTCTGTGTGCCCCCCTCCTGTGCCTGCCTGTGGGGCAGCGGCAGTCGCGTCCTCTTGCTGTGGCTCTTGTGTGTGCTAACTCCCTCCTCTCCTTTACCTTTCTCCCACAGACTGATAACCCAGCGGCAGCTCAGCTCGACAAGGTTCGTGGCCCACCTTTGGGGTTTTGCGGGGAGGGGGGCGGCTTGTCTCATGTGGACCCCGTGCCGGGGCTTGTGGGTTGCCAGGGGGGCTGTGGGTGTGCCCACGCCCTCCCCCTGCGTCTGCCCACTGCCAGGGAGCGCCCCTTCCTCCTCACGCACAGGCGCCCACTGTGCTCCTCCTGCAGGGCACGGTTTGGGAAAGATGGGGGCAAGGGTGGGGGCACCCTTTCGCTGCTGGCCCCTAACCCCCCCCCCACAATCTCCTCTCTCTCCTCCTCCTCCTCGCACGCCCAGAACCTCTTTTGCCCCAGAGCTATGTCACCATTGCCCACGGGCACCAGGCTGGCACCTTGGACCTGATTGTAGGCACCCACCGTCCCACCGCCAGGCAAGCCACCCTCTGGGGGTTGGGGTGCTTTGTAAAAATTATTATTATTATTTGTTGAATCTGTGAGTCACTTTATCGGGCCCAGGGCGAGCCGGGGGGGGGGGGGGGAATTGCGGGGGAACCCGTCCCTGCCCTGGGGAGAAGGAAATGGGGGTCTGAAAGGAGTGGAAATCCTGCGTCAAGATAACCCGACTCATTTCTCCAGACAAGAGCTGAGAGGGCACTGAGGGGAGGCCTAGTGGGTAGAGCATCCGTCTGGCACCCCGATTCGGTCCTCAGTGGCCGCATCTGCAGGTGGAATATATTCTTGCCTGGAACCCTCTGCCCAGTCAGTCGGGACAGTGCCAAATCCTTAAACCCTGGAATTGTAGGGTTGGGTGGGACCTGAGGGTCATAAAGTCCAACCCCCGTAACACGGGAATCTCAACTCGGTGGATCCGTCCTCCCAGCATAAGGCAGCCTGCCACATAGCTGGAAATCTTAGCCAGCAGTTGGATCTACCGTTCCGTGATCTTACCCAGCCCTGCCCACTCCATTCCAGAGATGCCACCTGGGCTAGACCCTGCCTTATTTCCCTCCTGTTAGCTGCCTGCCAGAGCTGGCAGGCTGGAACAGGTGAGTTGGGGCGATCACAGAACTGCAGAGCCGGAGGGGAACCCAAAGGCCACGCAGCCCAACCTCCTGCAATGTGGGAATCGCAGCCAAAATCAGCTGAATCAACGGCCGCTCCTTTTGCCCCTTCCCACCCCACGGAATCAGTGGGGCTGTGTGGGGCTCAGGATCCTGCTGCAGACCTCTCCCCGCCCTGTTTCCCAATGCAAGGCTTCCTTCCTGGAGTTTCTCCCCCTTCCAAATATGTTCTGTGGATGAGCTGAAAGCGAGAGAGAAAAGGGACTTTTCAGAGAGAAAATAAACCATTGAATGCTTGGCTGCCAAACTCCCAAGACGAATACGCTGCGTTCCTGCAATGAGAGTTGCGGGGAGATTTTTGGCACTGCTGTTTCCTGACCCTTCTGTCATCCCGTGGATTTTCAAGTCGGGCTGGTTGGTGACTCGCACCCGGCACCCTTCCTGGCCCGGGGGGGGGGGCAGGTGGTGCAAGCAGAAGAGGTCTGCTGCTGCTGACCAGGACCTTTGCTCCTGTTCACAGAATCCTAGTAGAGTTGGAAGGGACACCCCAGGGTCATCTAGACCAACCCCCTGCTGGCAGGAAGCACAGCTCCTTGTGATGCCGCTGGGTGCAGGGAGAGGGGGAGGGCACCCTTGGGAGGAGCCTGGGGACCTCTTTTTGCACCCAGGGGTGCCTCAAAGGCTGTTGATAGGGGGAGGCCCAGGGAGGGGCAGAGGTCAGCCAGGGCAGGGCGAGGGGAGGGGGGTGAGGGGGCTGCGCAGCTCTGCAGGGGGAGGCCCTTTGGGATAGTCCCGGGGGGGGGGGCACACCTGTTGAGGGCAGGCCAGGGCTGGAGAAACATCTAGCAAAATACCCACTTGCTTCAATGGGCATCAAGGGGGCACCCAAGAGATTTGCCATGGCAGCAAAACCAGGTTCTACAAAAAAGGCTCCCAGAATTAGTGGGGGGAAATCCCATACATACATACATACATACATACACATACACACACACTAATAATAATAATAAAATAACAAAATCTCTAATAATAGAGATGAAGGAGATGTGGTTTATTCTTGTTTACATTTTGAACTAGATCTATAGAATCAGCCCTGAGAGTCTAGTCCAGCCCCCACAAGGCAGGGACCTTGGCCACATCCTCCTTCCAGGGGGGCTCTCAAATCTTCCGAGTGCTCTGGTCTTAACCCTAGTTTTGGATGGGCAAAGGGGGGGGGGGAGAGCAGAGTTTGAGGTGGGAGATGGGAGATGGGGCCAAGAAGGGCTGGGGCAGCTGGTATCTCACGGGGCAAGGGCATGGACGCCCCCCCCAGAAAAAGGGGTCTCGTGCAGCGCTGGGGCAGGAGGTGGTGCCCTGCAGTGATCTTGCAGTGCCAGGTGTTTCATCAGGGAGGGGCCCGGCTTGTGAGAGGATCTCTTAGGTTAGGGGTGCTTGTGCCACCACTGGGGGGCTCTCCTGCCCCAACAGAAAATAGCCGCCATCTTCTCCTGGGGTTTTACCTCCACAGGAGGCCCTTAAGGGAAGACTGGGTGGCTGTCTGGCAGGGATTCTTTAGCTGGCAGCGGGTTGGGCTGGATGACCTTTGGGGGGTCCCTTCCAACTCTACAATTCTAGGCTTCCAGGTGGGCTAAGCTCTCCAGGAAAATCAGGCCGTGTCCCTCCCAGCCCTGCCTGCGCTCTGCACCTGCGACCCTCTGCATGCAAGCCCCTGCTCTGCGGCCATTCCTGAAGTGCTGTGCAAAAAGGGGGGAGCCTCAGCTGCAAACACCCCCCTCCTCTGGTCTGCTTTCGCCGCCTCTACAAAGGATCTGAGGGGTCAGCTTGCGCCCGCACACTGCAGCAAAATGGCGGAAGCAGAGACCCCCTCCCCATGGCAGGGCTGCCGCAGAGCGCCCACGGTGCCCCCGCTGCCACCCACCCGTGCCCCCCCCGGGCATGCAGTTGCACACAGCAGCCGCCCTGCCCTCCTCCTCCTCCCTCCCCGAATCTCCTCCGTGTCCCTGCTCTTCGCGCTGCCTCACCGCTGGGTCTCCCTAGCAACAGGTCCCCTCCTGCTCGGCCCTGCTCTATTTATAGCCTGGCAGCCCTGGCTGCTGGCATGGCGGCAGGAAGAAGGAGCCAGAGCGGCAGGCACCTCCCGCATCCAGATAACACGGGGCCTGCGTGGCTCAGGCGCATCCTCTCACGAGGCAGCGGTGCCCAAGGGGCGGAGTAGGGGACCCCTTAGCCTCACCCAGCCCCAGAGGCAGGGCTCTAGGGGTGAGGGAGGGCAGGGAGCAGCCAGTGGGGGAGAAAGGAGGAGCGTGCAGGGGGGCGACAGGCACTCCCCTGCACGGCTGCTCCTCTGCCGGTGAAAAGGACAGGCCAGCAGGTATCACAAAATGGCAGAGTTGGAAGGGACACCCAGAGTCACCTAGTCTGACCCCCTGCCACGCAGGAATTGCAGCTGAAGAATTGCGGCTTGGCCAGGCCTGGTTCTTCATCCACCTTGCCCAGGTCTCTCTCCTGCATGGCAGGCGGTCCCTTTCCCCATCCCTTTAGAGTCTTCTGGGGCCTGCAGGTGCTCTAACCACTGGGGCGCATGGCCCTTCTGATCTCCCCCACCATTGCGCATGGGCTTTCCTTCAGAAGGCTTGGGAGGGCACACATGGAAAAGGCTGCCCTGTTTGTGCCCCCGGCGTTAAAAGGAGGCTCTGTTCAACCGAGAGCAGCACAGATTGGACAGCGGCAGGGATAGCAAGGAGTTAATGTACAGAGGTCTGTATTGGTGACTGGGGGGGGGGTCACTCTGCTTTGGTCTGCAGGCCAGAGGTGCTTTGCTACTTCCTGGCATGTAGAGAGCTGGCATGTGTGGCGAAAGCGGCCTTCCCCTGACTTGCTAGATTTCAGTGTGCAGGGAGATACGAGACGGAGGAGCATTTGAACCCAGGACAGCTGGGTTCTGAAGTGGCAGAGGACAGGAGAAGTCATGGCATGTGCTGTTTCTCCTGCTCTCGTCTATCGCTGGACGTTGGTTAAATGACCAATGAGGCCCTGGATGGAGCAGGAATTCCTTGCAAGTCGGAAGTGAGAGGCTGGTCAGCATTCTGGGCTGGTCTCTCTGGGCTTGAGGGACGGCCAGTGGCGTCTCTGGAGGGTCTGGGGATTTGGGGGTCTTGCCCTGCAGCAAGTCTCCTGCCATGTGATATTTGGGGGGGGGCACAAAATGCGCTGGAATGGGAAAGGCAGAAGTACCCCTTCCTTCCTTCAAAAGAGACACAAAACTTTGCATTCCTGAGTGTGCTAAAAATCCAGATGCATTTTAAAATCACAGTTCTTTTTTTGGGGGGGCGCAGGAAGGGACAGGACTAGTTGCAGTGTTTCTCAGGTGGGCGGGAGGCCTCTGTAGAGGCAGCGGTGGCTGTTCAGGATTTTGGGAAGGGGGCAGTCCCAGCCCTGAGACGCTCTTGGGGACAGGAACCTGGGTCGTTCTGCATGCCAAGCAAGTGTCTAGCCACTCCCCAGCACACTGTCCCTGCTCCAACCCTCCCCCCCGCCCCCCAGGAATGGGATCCTCTTGGCTCCCCCCCTCTCCCCATGGAATGAGGTGGGCAAGCTGCAACAGAATCTGCCCTGAAGGGAGAAGCAAAAAGAGCGAGAGAGCGCTTTGCAGACTCCCTTTGTGGGGTGTTTTTGTGGGGGGGGGAGCACCCTGGGGACAGAGACGCATGGTGAGGGGGGGGGCGGTTCTGGGGCTGCCTCTTGCTTGCCCCCACTTGCCGCCTTCAGACAGGAGCTGGCTCTCTGCGCAGCCACCAGGTAACAGAGGTTTTCCAGAGGCAAAGGCTGGGCTGGCCTTGAGTGCAAGGGGACAGATTCCTGCAGGAGGGGGCTACGGAATTGTAAGTGGGGAGGGTCATCCAGTCCAACCCCCTGTCAGACTTTGGGTTCCCAGCCAGACACCCGAGGGCCTGGAAACGGCAGGAGGGGAGAAGGATTTGGGGTTCAGGTTCCGCTTGCCAGTTTCCCACTGTTTGGCCACTTCGGAGACCGGACAGGCTCCTTTGGGCCTCATCCAGCCGCCTCTTATGTTCCCAGTCTGCTGCACTGGGAATCAATGTGCAGAATGTGCCCGCCAGGGGGACCTCCAGACTCTGGGGCCAAGGGGCCCTAGGCTGCCTCCCTGCTCCTTTTGACCTTTTGCCAGCCTTGGCCACTGGCCACCCCTCTCCCTGTTTCAGTGGGGTCACTTCTGTGGCCAAACCCTGTCTCCCTCTTGGGGTCCTGCCATCCAGCAGCGCCTCCCCATACCAGATGCCCTCCAGATTCTGCAACAACTTAAGACACCGCAGCTGTGTTGTGGTCCGAAACATCTGGCGGGGGGGGGACCAGGTTGGGTTGCCAGGGGAATCTCAGGCTAAGATATGGTGATGGTCAGGAGCCATGTCTTGGTCCCCGGTTCCTGGACTAAGGTCAGGGTGGCATCTGTTGGATTTGCCTAGAATGTGTCTGTGTTTGGGGGGGGGGGTTGTAAACTGGTCCCCAGATTCACTTTCCTTACTGCTGGCATGGTTTTGGGTTGTGCTCTGAGTGTGCCAGTTGCATTTCAGGGTCAGGTGGGCAAACTTCTCTGGTCTGGGTTATAGGGACGCTCCCGTTACGCCTTTCCTTGATACTCCTGGACTGAGTCCCGCTCCGTCCTGCTCAGCCGACCCATTGAAGTCAATGGGCAAACTGAATTCCGGTGGGTCTCCTGAGTGGGATTCAGTTTCTCAGTTTTGCAGATAGTCCCCCACTTTTAACCTTGGGTTCTTTTTAATTAATGTATCCTGTAGCTGCCAGTTCTGCATGTTCGGTTTTCGATTGCATCCTTTGGATATGATGATGTTGTTGTTGTTAATAATAATAATTACAGTCTATATTTGGCTGTACGCCACTTAAGTGTTTTTTGAGACACTTTAAAATAATTGAAATACAGCAACAGGAGATGTACCCAACTCCTGTTGCTCCCTCTTTTACTTATTTTAAAAGAGAGGGAGCCCTCTTTTAAATTCTGCTGTGTGAACTCCCCCTTTGTTGCAGAGGGGGTGCAAACGGGAGGGGGGCTATAGACGCAGGTGGGGGTCCGGGGGTCCAGAGAACAGCATGTTGACTTTTTTGGATGGAGAGCTTTAAGGCTGCAAGGGAGGAAAAGTGCTTTAGGGAGCCAGATCCGCCTGCCACCAGCGGGCAGGGCCTTCCCATTCCATGGGCCTGATCCCGAGAGATTGCCCCCCGATCGCAGAATGGTAGGCTTGGCAGGGGTTCCAAGGGTCATCTAGTCCAACCCCGGGCACGTGGTCAGTGAAACCAACCGGGTCTGATTTCAAGTGCCATTGAGTGCGAGGGAAGAGAGGCCTCTGTGCGTGTGAATGATGGTTGCAGAGTTGTGGCTCCGTCGTCGTGTCGGTTCGGGACTCCGCGCATCCTTCCCAGTCGCGGGAGCCCCCCCCCCCCCCCGCGCCGGCCGGATCTGCTGCTTCTGGGTCGCGCAAATGGCCCCCTCGGAGCCACTCCCTGAAAACTGCGATTCTGCCCCTCCCAGGCAGGGAATTCGCTTGCAGGGCAGGGGCTGGGCTGGGGGTCCTGCCCGCGAGCCGACACGTGTCCCGAGCGGCATCTTTGGTAGTGGGGGGCATCTCTTGGAGAGCGTCTGTCCCAACGCGTGTTCCAGGGCAGCTTCCGAGGAAGAAAGTTAAGGTTTGTGGTTTCCCCAAAGTCCCCGCAAGGGTCGGATCCAGATTTCGCCAAGCAGCGCAGAAGCGCAAGCCGCCGACGGGGTTTCGTGACCCCTTTCCGGGGGGCTGGGGGGTTCCAGTGCCCCGGCTGCAAAAAAATAGAGACACCCCCATTTATTTCTCATTGAAACCCCGCGCAAATGCTGCGTGCCCCCTTCCTGTCTTTTGGAGGCGCGCAAGGAGCCAGGATCGCTGCCCCTGCGCTCTGCGCGCCAATAGGTTCGGGGGCGGCTCCAGTCTCCGGCTGACGTTGGAGACACCGCGGTGCTCCTGTACGTGCGCGCTTTTTCTTTGGCGGGGGGGGGGGGGATGGTGCCTCGTTGCATTTTCAGTCGGAGCAGACGACCCCCCCCCCCGAGACATCAGGAAGCCCCGCGCGATCCGGAGTGGGGCGTGTGAACGTGCCCGGACCGGAATCCGGATCGGGAAGCAGGAAAGCGGTGCTCGACCTCTCCCCCCCCCCCAGCAAAAAAAACCCCAACAACCCCGGATCTTTGCAACTTTGGGGACCCCCCCATCTGTTCTCTGCAGTCGTGCAATTGCAGAGGCGCCCCCCCCCCGCCAGACCAGCCTTGCAAACCCGACAAGCCCCCCCCCCGCACCTCTCTCTCTCTCTCTCTCTCTCTCTCTCTCCCCCCCCCCCCCGTTTCCATCGCTCGCGGCCAACCAGGAGCGGCGCCCCGCGTCACGTGTCCCGGAGTTTCCCAGACAAAGAACATTGGCGGCGCGGCCCCCTCCCCCCCCGCGCCCCCTCCCCGCCCCCAAAGCCCTCCCTCCTCCCTCCCTCCCTCCTCCCGCCCCCGCCCCCTCGGCGGCTCCGCGGATGCTGCAGCGGCGGGACATGCGGGCAGGTACGGAGGGGCGCCGGGGCGGCCGCGGGGGGGGGGTCGGCCGCTTTGCACCCCCAGATCCCCCCCGAGCAAATTTGCACGGAGTGCACGCGCGCGATCGGGGGGGTGGTGGTGTTTTTTCCTTCCCCCTCCACTCCGTGCGGGGGGGTCTGTGCGTGCAGAAGGCGGCGAGGGAGCGCGCCATCCCCCCCCCCCGGGATCGATTTGCAAAGAGAAGGGACGGCGCGGGGGGAGAGTAAGGGAAAGGGAGAGGAGTAACTTGCCGTTTTGCAAAGGTGGACCCCCCCTCCCCAATTCGCCAGAGGCGGGACAGCGGGGCTGGGGGGGGGAGGCTCCCGCCTGAAAAGTTTTGCTCTTGTTTGGGGGCGAGGGGGGATTATCTCTCGTCCCCTCCCGTTTGCTGCGCTCTCGGTAGAAGTTTTGGGGAGGGGGCCGTGCGGGGGCTGCCCCCCAAGCTCCCTCGGGGTCCCCATTCAGGGTGGGGGGCGCAGGATGGGCCCTTCCGCGCTGCAGCTGTCAGCCCTCCCTTTTGCCCCTGTCCGCCCCGGCACTTTTCCAGATAGTGCATCCCCCCCCCCAAAAAAATCCCATGCCTGGTCCCTGCCTGGGGGGAGGAAAGAGCAAGCGGACCCCCCACCCCGTTTCCCAGGCAAGCAACCTCTGAGCATCCTCCTGCCTCTGAGATGTTTGTCCCGAAGCAGAAGTTTTTTTTGGGGGGGGGTAGAAGGGGAAGGAAGCTGGGGGGGGGCGGAAGGCGCAGGCGGGCGGGTTGAATAGGCCTGAACGGACCTCGAAGGTTGCAGGGGGGAGAGAACAAAGCACCCCTTTCTTAACAGCCCCCCCAAAGGAAGAAGGGGCTGGGGGCAGCATGCAGCTGGCTCACGAGATCTGCCCCTTTTTGGGGGGGCAGAAGCTGGACTCTGCACAGCTGGTGCCCAGGAAAGAAAAGTGAGCAGAACTTGGCCAAGTCTGGATCAGAATTCGAATCCAGAGCTGGCTTTCCCCATTCGGTCCCTTTAAAGCGCCAGGAAGAATTTGTCCAGCAAGGTTGCCCTTTCCTCCTCCCCCTCCTCCTCCCGATTCAGACTCCGATTCTGTTCAACTGAGAAAGCCATTTTGTTCCTCCCCCCCCCCCCCCCGCTGGGCTTTGCTTCCCAAGAGTTTGCCAAACATCAGGGCTCGGCCTGCTTCCTGCTCCGTCTGTCCGGGTGGGGGGCTTCCTCTTCTCCCCCCGAAGCCCCCTTTCCTTGCCCACCAATCTGTGCTGCAACTCCGGCCCCCCAGAGGTTCCCGGACACTTTTTAAAGTTTAGTTTATCCAGTGCCACTTTTCCTCAGAGCCCAAAGCAGACGGCAGAGAGACACGGACCTTTGCTAAACGGCACATTTTGTTGCTAGACGTGTAAATAAATCCAGACAAGATAAAGATAGAGATGCGGGATAAATTCCACATTGCAATGAATAAAACTTGTGATCATAGTGAGCTCACCATCTCTTCTGTTTCTTTCTGGGAAATGCGGACCCCAACTTGGGGGACTTCAAAAGAGGACTGGAGAAATTCATGGAGGAGGGGAGGGCTCTGGGTGGAAATTTGCAGGTTTTTAGATAGGGTATCTTTCCTATAAAAGAAACCAGTTTTATCGGGTTTTAAACAAATACAGCAACCGTTAAACACTTATTGAGCAGTAGTATTTGAGCAAGATGCTGATTGCATGGGCCGCTGGCCTGATCCTGCAGAGATCTTCTCAGGAGAGCTTCACTCTCTGAGCAGTTTCCCTGGAAAGCAGAGCTGTGTGGTCCCCCCCTTCCCCCCCCCCATCCCAGACCCCTCACTAGTTGGGTGGGCCATGGTGGGACTCTGGCTCTTAGTTTGGTCTCTGTGCTTTTAGGAACCTTTGAAAGGAAGCAGTAAGTTCAGCCTGGAAGTCTGTTTGCTTGCAGGGGAGAGGGTAAGGCGAATCCTGGAACTCAGAGCCCACCCCCCAGATTCTGAGTGCGCCCCCCCCATGCCACACAGAACCCATGTCTCCTTCCTGTGGGTTAGCCAGGGCAAGGTGGGTGAGGGACCTCGTGAGCAAGAGCTAGGAAGACTCCATGAGTTGGTGGCCTGGCTTAAAACATCCGAGGGGCCACTGACAAGGGGGGGCCACCCACGGGCAAATCCCCACAGCCCCAAGCCCCATCTGGGGGGGACAGGGCTCCTTCTTCCTGACGCCCAGAAAGACCATTGGCTGTGCTCTGAGCATCAACCCCCCCCCTTGAGTCCTCCTGGCCAAGGGTATTCTTGCAGAGACCATTGCTGAGACGAGGACAGGAGCGTCCCCCCCCCCCCGGCAAGTGCTTTCCCTTGTGCAAATGGCCAGCAGATAAGAGAATTGCGGGGGTGGGGAGCATGCAGCTCCTTACCCCCTTTATGGGCTACCCAGGTGCGCCAAGTGTTCCGCTTTAGTCAGGGGACGGTTAGTTTTATGGGGTGCTACTGGAAGCTACTCCTCTTGCTTTTTGGGGGGGGGTCTGCTCAGTGTTAGAAACTGGGGTATGAATGCAAGGAGCCATGTGGCTCCTGGGACCTCGGTTGTGGGCGCCAAAACAAAACGTCTAGGCAGACCGGGCAGCAAAAAATAAAAATTGCTGCCCAGTAAATGGGGGGGGGGGTGTCTGCAGAGTAGCCTGGCAGCGGGAGACGGGTCTCTTGCCAGCACTCTCTCCTGCCAAATACCTGATTCACCCAGCCTGGCGATTCAGGGGGTCTGGAGGTGATTCAGGCGCATCTTTTGCTACTGCGCTACCGGTTGAATCAGCTGTTTGGCGGGACAGAGCAGTAGCAAAAGACACGACTTTGGCTTTGGCACTACCCTGCAGACCAGCGGTGGGCGACATATGGATATATCGTCCCAAACTGCTTTGAAGTTCACATCGTGATAATTGTTTTGTAATATTTAAGCTGGCAGTCTATCGCTAATAACAATGTGTGTAAGGGCTGGGCAATAACTGCTTTTCAATATTGCAATATATCACCAGCTAAGCATTGCAATGTTTTCAGCAGCTAAATCTTGCAATCTGCCACAATGTCTGAAATAAGGAACCATGCAGGACAGTGTTCTGGCAACTGCTACTACTTAAGGGTCTAAAACGGATAAATGACAATGTTATCAATTGCCACACAGTCTGTTTCGCCAGCAGGCAAGCCAAAATTCATCCCAGCAGGACTTTAGGTTTGGGGCTTGGCTACCCAGTGGTGGGATTCAGGACAATCTCAAAGTACGGCAATGAGTTGTAGGGAATCCAGTCATACCTTGGATTACAGACGCTTCAGCTGCACGGATCACATTTGCAACCCGAGCATCCACTGTACGAATAAACTGGGACTGCCAGGCTGCAGAAGCAGCAGTGGCCGAAACCGCTTGCCGTGACCGCGATACGTGGCGGCAGCAGCGGCGACTGACGCAGCCTCACGGCGGCGACAAACAGTGGCGGCAGTAGCAGCGCTCCGCAAGGCTTCGTGGCGGTGATGGAAGGTGGCAGCAGTCGTGGTGGTGGCCCTCTGAGGCCTTGTGGTGGCAGAAGCTGTGGCAGCCGGCCTCGGCGGGTCTTTGCAGGCCAGATGTGCTTCTGCCGGCGTCTCCTGCGCCACCGCGAGGCCTCAAGCTGCTGACAGCGCCATGGCAAAGCCTTGCAGGCGGTCTCCGCTTTCGCCAGTGCCACAAGGCCTGGCAGGCCACCATGACTGGCCATCATCTGCCATGGCAATGCTTTGCAGGTCCTGCAACCCCCACAGGCACCCCTGAAACACACAGGTGCCAGCACATGTTAAGGAGCATATCCACGGAAAGGCGGTGTGGGGCGGGTTTTCTAGCTTGGATTCTGGCACTGCAGGGGCCAGATTAGATGACCCCCCCCCCGGGGTCCCGTCCAACACTGCAGCTCTCTGATTCTTGGATAGGGAAGCCAGCAAAGGAACTTCAGAATTCCGCAATGGGTTGCATGTCCCATTTGACCAGGAGGGGAAATATGTGAGTGCCTTCCCTGTCTACTGAATTGCATTTGGTCTCAGAGTGTCCCCATCTTGATCTGGAGATGTGGGGCAGTCAAGAATCCCTTCCCCTAAGATTTGGGATCCCGGTTTCTCATGGGAACATTTCTAGAAGCCTGCTCTCCCCTTGAGCATCTCTCTCCTCCCCGTCCCCGGCCATTTATTTACCGTATTTTTCGCTCTATAAGATGCACCAGACCACAAGACGCACCTAGTTTTGGGAGGAGGAAACAAGAAAAAAAAATTCTGAATCCCAGAAGCCAGAACAGCAAGTGGAATCGCTCTTGCTGTTCTGGCTTCTGGGATAGCTGCACAGCCTGCATTCGCTCCATAAGACGCACACACATTTCCCCTTACTTTTTAGGAGGGAAAAAGTGAGTCTTACAGAGCAAAAAATACGGTATTTTGTTAGTGGCTTTCCGCCCCAATTTTCAGCCGCAAAGGCTCCCTGAGTGACTGACAGGCAGTCAAATGAAGACAGCCGCTTCCCGCAGACTTGCCATCTCAAAAACCCACAACCTGCAAGGGGACAGGAAGAGGAAATGAAGGCTTTTGGGCCACAGGAGCAAGCCCCCCTCCCCAGGTTGCCACATGCTGTTAAGGGTGCTGCTCCTGCGCTGTCAAGAGAGTTCAGCGGGTGCAAGACTCTGAGAAATTAGAGAACAAAGTGGGGGGGGCGGAATTCTTGGAATTTTGTGAAATATTTGAAAAAAATGTCACGGTGATACAAAAATGGTTGTCGGGTTTGATGTAATAGAGCAACGGAGGAGAATTTGTAGTTTAGCCATTTAGAATTGGTGTGTTTAACAGATAAAATGTAATCAACGTAGCAGCTTTATAAGGGAATAAAAGCACCGTAGTAGAAGGGGGGGTGGGAAGTCTGTGGACAGGAGAGATTGGTTCTCGCTGTATTTTAAAAGCATTTGTAAAATCTGAAAATCTAATTTAAAAAATACTATTTAAAAAAAGAGTTTAGTGGGGGAGGTTTGTGGGCTGCCAGTGGGGGGCATTGTTTAGTTTGGAGGCAGGGGCAAGAGGAAGGTTGGGGTGGGAGCAGCAACTAATAATAATAGTAGTAGCAGCAGCAGCAGCAGCAGCAGCAGCAGTAGGAATAATAATAATAATAATTTGTATAGTGCTCTAAACCCACAGGTCTCAGGGTGGTTTACAATATAAAAGCGCAAGAGACATAATAAAAACAAAAACATCCCAATAATTCAGCCCCCCCCCAAGCAAAAAAACCCAGGAGGGGATTCACACATCCATTATGCCGATAGCTCTCAAGGCTGCTTGACAGACAGCAACAACGACAATTAATTCTACGAGGCTTTATTAAGTTTTGTGAGCCCCCCAGAGTGAAGAGAAACATATTAAAATGCAATAGGTCAGCCGTCAATCGATGCAAGTAGAAAACTGCAACGTCAGCGGCAGGAGGAGGCGGAGGCGGGTCAGACCGGCTGCAATGCCCAGAGCGGCACCAAAATGTCTGAAAACATAGACCAGGGGATGGAGCCACCGGGGAAAGACACCCAGGGAAGGGCCTGGGATTGAGTGGGCACCCGGCGGATCTCCCTGGTCTCTTCTCCTGCATTGCAGGGGGTTGGGCTGGATGACCCCAGGGTGCCCCCCAACCCTACCATTCCGTAATTCCCTGGGAACAATGCCTCTCCCCACCCACCCCTATTCTCTCCTTCCCTGGAAGCCCTCTGGGGGAATGCGGGCAGCAGAAGAGGATATATTGATTAAATATTATCCCTCCTAACTCATGCTAGTGGGGTTATTCATACTGCAGAGTACAGGGCTCAGCAAACTTTTCCAGCAGGGGGCTGGTCCACTGTCCCTCAGGGCTATTTTTTTTGGGGGGGAATGAACAAATTCCTATGCCCTACAAATAACCCAGAGATGCATTTTTTTTAAAGGACACATTCTACTCATGTAAAAACACACTGATTCCCGGACTGTCCGCAGGCCGGATTTAAAGGCGATTGGGCCGGATCTATCCTCCGGGCCTTAGGTTGCCTACCTGTGGCAGAGTACATTCCCCTCTTTACATACCAGTTGCTAGTTGCAGATTCGTTAGAATCTCTTAAGTTCTATTATTCCTGGTAAGACCCCTTTGATTCCTTCCTAAAAGAATAAAGACACAACAGCCTTCTTTTAAAATAATAAGAAGTTTACTCTCATTCGGTTCACAGCTGGATCCCTGAAGGCAAAGAGGCTTTAGCTTAGAGTTACAGAAGAGGGTTTGAGTTCATCCCATATGGGAACTGATTCCACATGCTGCTGGCTGAGAGAAGAAAAGGAATAACAATTATATTATTATTATTATTATTATTATTATTATTATTATTATTATTTAGTATTTGTACCCTGCCCATCTGGCTGGGTTTCCCCAGCCACTCTAGCCGGCTTCCAACAAAGATTAAAAATACATTAAAATGTCACACATTAAAAACTTCCCTGAACAGGGCTGCCTTCAGATGTCTTCTAAAAGTCAAATAGTTGTTTATTTCCTTGACATCTGATGGGAGGGCGTTCCACAGGGAGGGTGCCACCACCGAGAAGGCCCTCTGTCTGGTTCCCTGTAACTTGGCTTCTTGCAGGGAGGGAACTGGACCTCAATGTCCAGGCAGAACGATGGGGGTGGAGACGCTCCTTCAGGTATACAGGACCAAGGCTGTTTAGGGCTTTAAAGGTCAAAAGAGAGGAAGGTGTCTGCGTGTCTGGACCTTTTGTGGGGTCTGGAAGGGTCACACCCACCTACCTGGTCACCTGCAAAGGTAGGATGCTCCAGACCAGGTGTGACAGGAAGTTCGACTGGCTGGACAAACATCCCCCTGTCTGTGTCCACTCTAGGCAAACAGGAAATGTTGTATTTGACTGCTTACGTTACATCCCACACGCTGGGGGGCCTCTTCCATGAATCTGGCCTTTTCTAAAGCCATCCAGGTCCGCTGGTTCTGCAGCTTGAACTCTGCACCGCGTGAAGAATAATAATAAATAAATAAATTATTATTATTATTATTATTATTATTATTATTATTATTATTCCTTTTCCCTCTCCTGACTTCCATCCTTCAACTGCAGGCGCTCCTCTGCCCTCGGTCCTCCTTGTGAGGCTTCCTTCTGCTGGCGCAAGTGAGCGGATCTGGCCGCCCTCTGGGCAGCAGAAGAGGCTGCCAGGGTCTGTTCTGGAGCCTCCTTGGGGGGCTGCCACAGTCCTTGCTGGGGATCGTTTCTAGGAGGTGGGGGCCTGAGGAATCTGGGGCAGCCCCAGAGAGAGAGAGACCCCTCCTTGCCCCTGCCTTTGGGGACATACAAAGAGGGGAGCTGTGTTGGTGACTGGACGCAGACTCTCACCCAAGCCCTGGGCATGGTGGGCGCTGGCATCTCTGCCAGAACCCGGCCAGATCTCACTTGGGTGCTGCTCTCCAGATTTCTGCACCTTCCTCGCTGCCCTTTTCTTGGCGTGGCTCTTGGGCCAGATCCTTCCTCCGGGGGCTACAGATTTGGGGTGGGCTGGTTGCTTTTAGCATGTGCAGAAACGGAACTGTGTCAAAAATGCCCCAAGCCGTTGGAAAGGGATGGAGAGGTTTCCGTCCACCTGTTGTTCTTCAAGAGAGGAAGAGTCTTGGGTGTTGGCCAGTTTTCTGGGGTGGGCAAGGGGGGGGTGAGCCTGAGTGCTCCCCCCCCACCCAAAAAGTCCCTTTAGTTTCCAGGTGGATTTGTGCAAAGCGAGATCCAGACAGGGAGGTCGGGGAAAGATCCCACGTGGAGGGGGGGTGGCAAGGACCTTGTGGGGGGGAGATGTTTATTTATAACTTATGTATAAATACCACAGCATCATAAAAACATATCCCAGCGGTTTCCAGCAGTATAACGCCAAGCAATAAAGTTACAGAAAGAAGTAAGCGATGGGAGGACCTGGGGGGGGGGTGGTTCCACTTCTGGGCACCTTGATCCTGACTTAGGTGGGAGTCGGGGCCATGCCAGTGGTGCTGAGTCCCTGTGCTGGGGGGGCCAGGACTCCGATCCAGGCCAGCCTTGGCGAACTTGCTTCCCTGCAGATGTTTAGCAGCACAGCTCCCATCAGCCCGTGTTGCCTGGGGCCATAATCCGCCTGCAGGTTAATAAATAATAATAATAACAATAACAATAATTTATTATTTATACCCCGCCCACCTGGCTGAGTTTCCCCAGCCACTCTGGGTGGCTTCCAACAAAGTATTAAAATACAGTGGTCTGTTAAACATTAAAAGCTTCCCTAAAGAGGGCTGCCTAAACAGGTTGTCCTGCGCCAGCTCCTTGGGGCCAGCGGAGGTCCCCCCCCCCCCCGAGACTCTCTCATCTTCAGTCTTCCCAGGGAGAGGCAGGACAGGCGCTTGGGGGGAGGAAGGCAGAATGTGGAATCAGGTGGGCAACTCACCTGTCCCAGCTTGGGGACGGTCTTCCCTCTCTCATGGTGACTTGGTGGAGATGCCGGCCTGCGATGCTAGTCAGCTTCAGGGTGTGAGAAGCAGCCCCCGCGTGCCCCCCCCCCCTTGGCGATTTCATCTTCTGTCTCCTTCCTGGAGTGTTTTGGGCTCTTGTGGGAAAAGGCGAAATCTGTGCTTACGTCCATCTCAATTCTGTAGTCTGAAGCAGATTGGTGGGACTGGGGTGAGCAGTTCTTGTTGCCTTCAGTGGGGGCGTCCTGGGGGGGGCTTGCTTTGTGCTCTCCTTGAGGTGCTTAGCAGCCGCTGCCAACACACAGTTGCCGCCACCTGAGCCCCCAAATCTTGGACACGCATCATTAGCCTGTGTCTCGAACTCAGGGCCCTCCCCTTTGCTCCTTCAGAGCCCCGGTCCTTCCAGAGAGGCAGTGGTAGGTCCTGCTTCCTCCTGGGGGCTGCAAAGAGAGATCCCCCCCACTTCCTTTACCCCCATCGGTCTGTTGCTTAGTAGTTGGAGAGAGCCGTTGCTTGAGGCCTTGAATGTGGGGGACACTTGCTAAAAATATTTGGCAGAAATACTCAAATGCTCGTTTTCGCTCTTAAAAACTGGTCTTCCCCAGATGTGGTTTGAGACCAGAATGTGGGGATATACTTGCGCCTGCCTGGGAGTCAGGGGTTTGGATCCTGCCTCCTGCATGGTGGATTCCCAGCGGGATCTTGGGCAAGCCAGCTCTCTGTTTCGCCTTACCTGTCCAGTGGATTCCTGAGTGGCCCGCCCCGCAGGGGGGTTGTGATGGGAAACAGAGAGAGAGATGAGAAACGACTTTGCGGGTTAGAAATGCTGCCCAGGTCAGAAACCTCCAGGGCGGATTTCCATCCTGCCCTAAGCAAAACCTTTTGGCAGTTTCCGTTACGCTGAGACTGTTTGGCATTGAGCTCTCTGGCCGCCTGCGGACTGGAATTGGCGAGCCTCAGCGTGGCTGGCAGAGCCTGTGGGGAAGGAGCAGACCCCCTTGCGCGTGGGGTGGGGGGGCTGTGGTCTCAACCAGGCCCCACATTTACGGAGCAAGGCCCCCCAGCTGAAAGACCCCTCCCCACCCCACAAGGTCATGCTGAATTTTGCAACTCTCAAATTCTCAAAACGAGAGGTGCTAAAAAGTTGAAGCGTGGGAATTCAAAAAATATTTGGGTCCAATTAATATAATTTAGTATTGCTTGGTAAGTAAAATATGTATAAAGTTGCTTATAAATTATTGCCAAGGGCTTGCAGTTAAATGACTTGGTTTTCCGAAAGCAGTTCATGTGCTTCTTCATCAAACGTAGAGTTACCAAGCTAAATGCGTTCCAGTTGCAAAAATAATTGCACCCGTAAACATATTTTTCTCACTGTAAAAAGGTAAAGGTACCCCTGCCCGTACGGGCCAGTCGTGTCCGACTCTAGGGTTGTGCGCCCAACTCACTTAAGAGGCCAGGGGCCAGCGCTATCCGGAGACACTTCCGGGTCACGTGGCCAGCGTGACAAAGCTGCTCTGGCGAGCCAGCACCAGCGCAGCACACGGAAATGCCGTTTACCTTCCCGCTTTAAAGCGGTACCTATTTATCTACTTGAACTTAAGAGTGCTTTCGAACTGCTAGGTGGGCAGGAGCTAGGACCGAAAGACGGGAGCTCACCCCACCGCGGGGATTCGAACCACCGACCATGCGATTGGCAAGCCCTAGGCGCTGAGGTTTTACCCACAGCGCCACCCGCGTCCCATTTTCTCACTGTAGAAATGTGCAAAAACTATAAGTTTTGCCCCCTGAAATGGCATGCCCTGCCTGCCAGTTTTTTCTGATGGAGCTTCCTTCCTGGCGAAATGTCTCTCTGTCCTCGGAAGGAGCGCCCCCTGAGCTGGCTGGGCTTTGCCTGGCAGTGAGTGCTCCAGGGTGGGCACCACAGAAGTGGGGGGGGGAGAGAAGCCCCTTCCCTCGAATGCCGCCCCAACCTTGTCTGCCGTCTCCCGCAGGCTGAGAAGAAGGCCAAGGTCATTGCCGGGATGAATGCGGTGGAGGAGATGCCCCCCAGCGAGCCCCAGAAGGAGGAGGAGGCCAGCCCCCCGGCCTCGCAGCAGCCCACAGACCCCGCCTCGCCCACGGTGGCCACCACCCCGGAGCCTGTGGGGCCCGAGGCTGTGGACAAAGGCATGTCCAAGTCGGCCGACGACGAGCCGGAATACGAGGTGAGCAGTGCCCTTCTGTGAGTTCCCCCCCTCCCGAGCTCCCGGCCCCCTAGCAATCTGCTGCATCCCTGGGGGGTCTCTCCCCACACTGAACGTTGACCCCCAGACGGGGCTGGCCTGAGCCACGCAGGGCAGAGGCTGTCGGCAAGGGCACCTCTGCAAGGGGAGAAGCCCGCCACTGCTGCCCCCCATGCAGCCATGTGCTGAAGATTGTGCCTATAGGGTGCCCCCCCACCTTGCATTGGGTGGATGAGTTGGCAGGGAGGAACAATGGGGCTGAGAGAGAGGGAGCGCCCAGGAGAGGGTTTGCTCTTAGCCGGAGGGGAAGGAGGCTCAAATCCCTAGGGAAGGTGAGGCCAAGATCCTGGGAGCAGCGTAGGATCGGAATTGTGGAGTCGGGGGGACCCCATGGGGACATCTAGTCCAGCCCCTGGCAATGCAAGACGGGAGGCACGGAGTTGGGGAAGACGCATGCTGGCTGGTGGGAGATGGCAAGGGGCCGGTTGGAGGGAGACTGGAGAGGGTGGAAGTGAGGTCTAGAAGCTTGAGAAGACCAGACACTGAAAAATAAGCTAAACGTGGCAAGTCCAGCACGAGTCATGTTAGGTGATGAACAAATCACCAACGAGAACCTATAAAATAATATAACAAGTCCACACACACACACTCTTCCTCCCCACCTAATGACTCACAATCTTTGCTTTTTTAAAAAAAGTTTTTATTTGATTTTACAGATTTGTTGACCCTCAAAATCACAAATAGTAAAAATTACACAAAATTCTTCAGCTGCATATTATAAGTCACTCTTAATTTTCCAGTTCTCCATTGTATCCAAAGCCTGTGTAACGTTACAAGAGTTATTTAGGACCTGCTAGAGAGTCCAGATGTTTACAGTGGTCTTTCAAGTATAGTTTTGATCTTCCTGGTTTCTGATTTCCGCGGTCATTTTTGCCATCTCTGCATAGCCCAGCAACTTGGTCTGCCATTCCGCTCTGGAAACTCTTGTCTCTCGAACTCTGGGCAAGCAGCTGTCAATCTTTGCTTCCTTCCTTCCATTTAATACACACCTCTGCAACAGAGCTGGACGTCCTCAGCCTGATGGCCTCTTGCTCTCTTCTTTCTCCTCCCCACGGCAGGACGGCCGGGGCTTTGGGATCGGGGAGCTGGTCTGGGGGAAGCTGAGGGGCTTCTCCTGGTGGCCGGGACGCATTGTCTCCTGGTGGATGACGGGCAGGAGCCGAGCCGCCGAGGGAACGCGCTGGGTGATGTGGTTTGGCGACGGGAAGTTCTCTGTGGTGAGTGGCCCGGGGGGGGGGCTGGGGGGGAGCCAGGCGGGCACTCGAAGGGGCCAGGAAGCGCCTGCTGGTGGTGGCCTGAGCCCTGGGAGGCCGGCAGGGTCCCCTGCATGAAAGAAGAGGCTGCAGGATCAGGCCAGGGGCCCAAGCCCAAGAGCCCCAGTCTCCCCCCCTGCAATTTTCAGCGCCTAGAATTCAGAAGCATGGCTGCCTCCATGCAACCAAACGGCCATCGAGAGTCCTCTCCTCTTCCATGAACTGGTCCAGTCCTCTTTGGAAGCCATCTGAGTTGGGGGCCATCTCTGTCCCCTGTTAACGGAGAAATCCGAGGGCTCCTTGGACAAAAAGCAAGGACCCCAGCCAGAAATACCAGAGCAAAACAGGAGCCAGTAGGCTTGGTCTTGATTGAAGACAGTCGCCACAGGACTCCCCCCTGCCACCAGGTGGAACAAGATGGAATCCCCCAACAAAAGAGAACCCAAACTTTTATTAGCTGCTAACCCCCATGTTACACCCCCCCCAAACTACATCACTCATACATCACAGTTACATCATGAAAGGGGAGGTCTGGTGGCAGGAATCTGAGCATCCTGGACCCTGCCCCATGGTTCCCCTTGCCTTCCACCAAACACCCATCAAGTGGAACAAAAAAGATCTTTACATTTCCCTGTTTCCCAGCCAAGTTCATCCCACCCTTTTGTCTTCATCTGGGTTTGTGATTTCTGGAAGGGCTACCTGTCTGGCACTCAGGTATCAGGAGGCCAGGAATTATCACCCAGGCAGAGGGGCTGCTGAGGAGCTGAGCTCAAGTGTCTATATGAATTTCTGAAGTTTTCCCAGTGAGCCAGTACAGAGATACATTTATCAGTGAATTCTTACATTTGGTATCGTGCAGCAGAAGCCCTTTGAATAGATAGGAAGAAACTGTGATGAAGTGTTTTGTGGGGACAAATCACAAAAGTGATTGTACTGATTTTAGTAGCGGGCTGCATGTGCAGGATATCTGCTGGAGGGGCAACCCCCCCCCAACCTGTACCTAAATTCCTGCAACACTCCTGTGGCAGGGAGTTCCGCAGTTCCACTTTGCTTTCTAACCCTAAGAAACTCCACCCCGCCCTCATTCTGACATTTTCCTCTCTTTCCGGCAGGTCTGCGTGGAGAAGCTGCTCCCGCTCAGCTCCTTCTCCAACGCCTTCCACCAGGCCACGTACAGCAAGCAGCCCATGTACCGCAAAGCCATCTACGAGGTGCTGCAGGTAAGGCCTGACTCTGGCCCCCCCACCCCCGTTCGCGTCTCCCACCTGGCCAGCGTTCCTGGTTCCTGTTTGCAGGCAAGTAGGAAGCCTCTAAGGGACGTGGGTGACACTGTGGTCTAAACCTCAGAGCCTCTTGGGCTTGCCGATCAGAAGGTCAGCGGTTTGAATCCCTGCGACAGAGTGAGCTCCCATTGCTCGGTCCCAGCTCCTGCCAACCTAGCAGTGCGAAAGCATGTCAAAGTGCAAGTAGATAAATAGGTACTGCTCCAGCGGGAAGGTAATAATAATAAATTTTTATTTATACCCCACCCTTCCCAGTTCAGAAAACCGGGCTCAGGGCAGCTAACAACAAATTTAAAACACTTAATTGATGCAACAAAAATCAGCATAAAATACAGTATAAAACATGAATAACAATAAATTCAGAATTCAAAAATCAATTTAGGGGGAAATCCATCCAGTAAACATTAGATGATCACCAGGGCTAGCTGGCTAAATTAGTCCTATTTGGGCCAGTGAGGAGACCAGGGAGAATTAGCTGTGGGATCCCAGAGCGGGTAATCTTCATAAAAAGGGGAGGGGAGGGGAGGGGACCTTAAGGTCCTCTGCGGGGCAGACCAGGAAAGGCGGTCCTGTAAGTACGAGGGCCCTAAGTTTCTGTGCTCTGCTCTGGTTTTGCCAGAAGCGGCTTAGTCCTGCTGGCCCCATGACCCAGAAAAACTGTCTGCGGACAAACACCGGCTCCCTCGGCCTGTAAAGCGAGATGGGCACCGCAACCCCAGAGTCGTCTGCGACTGGACTTAACTGTTGAGGGTCCTTTACCTTTGAAGGAAGCCTTTAAAAGGACAAGCCCCCCCCCCCATTCACGCTGCCCCACAGACCAGCTCAGGGGCTGGGAAGGGACCTGGCCACCTGCTCCACAGCCTTCCTCGCCTGCCCCAGATCCATCTGTGCCAGAAGCACAGAGGAAGAAAAGGGGCAGATTCACATGCACCTACAAGTAGGTGGGAAGAAGCCCAGGCGCCCCTGCAGAGTTTGGGGGGCGCAACAGAGGGTGCAGCGGGGGTATCTTTGCCAGCCAGACCCCCACCCTGAAGCAGCTGCCCTAGGACCCTAGGGAGCAGCCTGCGCTGACCGCTGAGCCCACTGAGGTATTGTTTGCTCTGACTGGCAACAACCGCTCTCCAGGATTTCAGGCAGGGAGATGCTGCCGTCGGGGATTGCACCAGGGTCTCTTCTGCATGCACGCAGGTGCTCTACCCACTGAGCGAACTGTCCCTTCTGCCCCCGCAGGTGGCCAGCAGCCGGTCAGGCAAGATCTTCCCCTCCTGCCCCGAGAACGACGAAACCGACACATCCAAAGTGGTGGAGATCCAGAACAAGCAGATGATTGAGTGGGCGGTGGGGGGCTTCCAGCCCTCTGGCCCCAAGGGCCTGGAGCCACCAGAAGGTAAGGAAGTGGGGCAGGGGCTGGGGGGGGGGCACTAGGGCAGGCGGGCAGGCAAACCCTGGGGGTTCCTGACCCCGAAGCCCGGTGAGAGCAAGGAGAGGAGCATCCTCACCCAAGGGACCGCGGAGCTAGATTCGCACTCGGGGTTTGCCCCCCTCACCACCTTCTTTCCTTGCAGAGGAGCGCAACCCCTACAAAGAAGTTTACACAGAGATGTGGGTGGAGCCGGAAACCGCTGCCTACGCCCCTCCTCCCCCCGCCAAAAAACCAAGGAAAAGCACAGCCGAGAAGCCCAAGGTCAAGGAGATCATTGACGAGCGCACCAGAGGTCAGCCGGGGGCCGGGGGGGCTGCTTTGGCTGGGAGGTTCCCCGCTTTCTCCGATGTCGGACCATCAAAAGGATCCGCCGGATCAGGCCCAAAGGGATCACCTGGTCCTCCCCCCCCCTCTCCCATTTGGGGATTGAACCTGCAAGCTTGGACTTGCCAGCACCATCCTCTCGCCAGCGCAGCCCAAGCAGGATTTGAAGACAAGAGCAGCGCACTCCTCCGTTAATTTGCCTTTCAAAGCCGCCTTTCTTAGCTGCCTCCTGTGGCAGGGAGTTCCAAAGTTGAACTCTGTGCCACATGAAGGGCTTTTCTGGCCCAGCTGCTTCTGGGGGCAGGGGCAGGAGGGAGCGCTGTAGGGCCTGCTGTGCAACCCCCCCCAAAACCTGTGTTCCTGGTCCTCTGTACCCCACTCCATCTGGGGGTGCCCCCTTCTCCTCGGCTTGCTAGAGTAGCTGCCCCCAGTTTCCTCCTGTGCAGAGAAATACCTAGGGTGTTGAGGTGTTCTAAGAGGCTGCGTGGAGCAGTGGTAAGAGCAGAGCTTTCCCTATAAGTGTGTCCTCTCTCCCTGTCTCCCCCCTTCTGGGCTGCAGGGGGCCCCCTTCTTGCCTCTGTGCTTTGTCATTTGCACCCTGGCGCTGCCCATGGGCAACCTTCCTGCCCCCCAGCCTCCTCTTCCCCCCTCCTGGCATCTCTGGCACAGAGTCCCTGTCCCAAAGAGGCCAGGGTTGTGCTTGGGGGGCTGGCTTAGAGACCCTTCCGGCTGTTCCTCTGGGCAGCCTGGGACCCTGCAAGAGGCTGTTAGGGGCCATGGAGGCTGCCCCCCCACCGGGTCATGGAGGACTCTGCAGGAAATGGGCAAAGTCTTTGCCCAGAGCTCAGAGCAGGCGGACATCCACAAAGCAAAACAGGAAAAGCGGGTAAACAGTTTCAATCAAGCCCTACCTAATCTGGGCAGATTTCGTCAAGACCACCTCTCTGTTTTTGTAATGGGAAAAGTGGCAAAATCAGCACAGATAAATAATAAATAATAATAATAATAATAATAATAATAATAAATAATTTTATTTATATCCCGCCCTCCCCAGCCGAAGCAGGGCTCAGGGCGGCTAACAACAATCAAATAATCAAACAGTCAAATAATCACACAATCTAAAAATATTTCATTATAAAAAATTAATTAAAATCAAATTGATGGCAGCCGATTAAGCAAAATTCTGTGCAGGTTGCCAGAGGAGGGAGTCGGGCTGCGCCCTGACCAAAGGCCTGGTGGAACAACTCTGTCTTGCAGGCCATCAGATGTGCTGATGAGCAGTTGAGGCCACCCCTTGGCATCCCATCATGCAGCCTTTGCCAACTTGGTAACCCCTCCAGAGAATAAAAAAATTGGGGAGTTGGAAGGGACCCCTGGGGGTCATCCAGCCCAACCCCCTGCAAGGCAGGAATCTCAGCTAAAGCGTCCAGGACAGAGAACCATTCAACCTCTGCTTAAAAACCTCCAAGGAGAGTCCCCTCACCTCCCAAGGGAGACCCTTCCACTGTCCAACACCTCTGCCTATCAGAAACGTTTTGGGTATGTTTAGTTGGAATCTCCTTCCTTGTCACTTGAAGCCATGGGTTCGAGTCCTGCCCTCCAGAGCAGGAGAAAACAAGCTTGCTCCCTCTCCCATTTGAGACATTTGAAGGTGGCTCTCCTATCTCCTCTCAGTCTCCTCTTTTCCAGGCTAAACATACCCAACTCCTTCAACCGCTCCTCATCAGGCTTGGCTTCTAGACCCTTGATCATTTTAGTCACCCTCCTCTGCACACCTTCCAGCCTGTCAATATCCCATCTTCCTAAAAACCTTTTATTTTTTAGTTCTTTTCCTGTATCCCTTTATGGTTTGATACTGATATAAACCGCTGTGATAGATTTTTATGATACAGTGGTGTAATAAATACTTTGAAAAGCAAGATAAATATAACTTTTTAATGTGTTGTTTTGTTGTTTAATGTGTTATATTTCCGGGAAGCAGTGGTATATAAGTATTTTTATAAATAGCAGAACGGAGCCCACCCTCCTGTTCTGCCAAAATCTGCCCTCCGCTCACCAACCCCCCCCCCCTTTTCCCTCCGCAGAGCGTCTTGTTTACGACGTCCGGCAGAAGTGCAGGAACATTGAAGGTGAGCCTGAGCTCTTGCTGCCTCGGATGCACAGAAGCGGGAGGGGTGCATGCATTTGGGGGGGGTCGCTTTTCCACATCCGCTTTCAGCGCTTCCCTTCAAGAGATGCTGGCCCCGGAAGCCGCAGGGTCCTGGGGGGGCGAGGAGCGTCCGTGCGTCTTCCCCCCGGCTTCGTAAGTGGCAGTCACTCAGTGCGGAGGGTCTTTTGTGCCCCCCCCCTTGCAGCTGCCAGCTCCGTCCGGTCCAGCAGGAGGGGCCGTAATGTTCCGGGTCCGGTCCACAGGTTGCTGGGTCTGCCTTTGGAAGAGGGGGAGCAATGCAGATAGGTACAAAGGGAGGTGGGTGGTAGACTTGCAAGGTGGGGGGAGGCCAGGGGCAGCTCCTATCTCCCTCCCCTTGCCCCCCTAACCCTTCTCTCCTTGTCCCCCCCCCCCCAGATATCTGCATCTCCTGCGGGAGCCTCAATGTCACCCTGGAGCACCCTCTCTTCAACGGAGGCATGTGCCAAAACTGCAAGGTAGGCCTTGAGGTGCCAGAATGCAAATAGGTAAAGGTAAAGGGACCCCTGACCCCAGTCGTGGCCGACTCTGGGGTTGCAGCGCTCATCTCGCTTTATTGGCCGAGGGAGCTGGCGTACAGCTTCCGGGTCATGTGGCCAGCAGGACTAAGCCGCTTCTGGCGAACCAGAGCAGCACACGGAAATGCCGTTTACCTTCCTGCTGGAGTGGTACCTATTTATCTACTTGCACTTGGACGTGCTTTCGAACTGCTAGGTTGGCAGGAGCAGGGACCGAGCAACAGGAGCTCAACCCGTCATGGGGATTCGAACCGCAGACCTTCTGATCAGCAAGCCCTAGGCTCTGTGGTTTAACCCACAGCGCCACCCGTGTCCCAGAATGCAAATACAAGCCCTGCAAATAATGGAGATTTTGTCATCGCCTGCAGGGAAGAGGCAGCAAGTGGGTTGACTTGGGGGGGATGGCAGGAGCCCCTAGGGGAGAGGGAGACTTCTGCTGTGGCAAGGCTCCTCACGGGTGTTGGCTATTTGCAGTTTAGTAGCGCTGCAGAGAGCTTGCTGGGGAGACCATGCATTAAAAAGGGACTCAAAAATAACTTAAACAAGGTTTTAATTACAAAACAAAAACTCCTTATACACTAAATACATTAACAACAAACCAGACCCAACCACCAACCCAACCCCCAGGGTAATGGGAGAGGAGCTAGGTGCTGCTCCTTATATATTATACCGAGTTGCTGACACACCTTAATCAATACAACTCAGCAGCACCTGCTGTGTTTCACAGCTGTAAAGCTGGGTCTCGTTATTTTGCTCTGGCCCCTTAAAGACACACACATCAGGTGGAACAATGATGAACCTTTACATTTCAAGAAACCATTCAACAACGGGATCTTTGCTGCAGGATCACATTCACCTAGTGCTATACCAGCTGCACTGGCTCCCGGTGGAGTACAGGGTCAGGTTTAAGGTGCTGGTTTTGACCTTTAAAGCCCTATACGGCAATGGACCCTCATACGCAGTGGCGTAGCGTGGGTTGTCAGCTCCCGGGGCAAGGCAAGTAATTTGCACCCCCTAACCCGTGGATTTGCGCCCCCTAACCCCCAGATGTTTCGCCTGGTGCGGCCGGCCCCCCCTGCACCCCCCACGCTACGCCACTGCTCATACCTAAGGGACCGCCTCTCCTGGTATGCCCCACAGAGGACCTTACAGTCTTCAAATAAAAACACCCTGAAGATCCCGAGCCCCAGGGAAATTAGACAGGCCTTGACCAGAGCCAGGGCCTTTTCAGCACTGGCCCCAATGTGGTGGAACGCTCTGTCCCAAGAGACCAGGGCCCTGCAGGACTTGACATCTTTCTGCAGGGCCTGCAAGACAGAGCTGTTCTGCCTGGCCCTTGGTTTATACTCAGTCTGACCCTTATGTTTCCCTCCCCTTACGGTTTTGATCTATGGGCTATTTTTAAAATGAGGTTGCATTTTAAATTGCATTTTAAAATGTTTTTTTCCTATTAAGTTTTTACTGTGATTTTATTGGTATTAGCTGCCCTGAGCCAGGCTCTGTCTAGGGAGGGCAGGGTATAAATAAAATTTATTACTATTATTACTATTATTATTACTATTATTATTACTATTATTACTATTCTCTGCCTGTGCCCCACCTGTAAGGGGGCAGCCAGTGCCTTTCCTGTTAGTGTGTTGCAAAGGGCATGGAGCTGTAGAATTGTGGAGTTCGGGGGGATCCCAATGGCCATCTAGCCCACCCCCTGTGAGGCAACAATCACAGTGCCAAGAAGGCCCCCTCACTCCTCTTGTCCCTCCCCCACCAGAACTGCTTTTTGGAATGCGCTTACCAGTATGATGACGACGGCTACCAGTCCTACTGCACCATCTGTTGTGGGGGCCGCGAAGTTCTCATGTGTGGCAACAACAACTGCTGCAGGTGAGCCAAAGGACGGGGGGAGGGTAAGAGGGAGGGGTCCACACCTGTCTGCTCCCCCCCCCCCCGGGCAGGGTAATAATGTTATACCCTGAAGTCCAGCTCTGAGGGCCTTCTGGCGGTTCCCTCCCTGTGAGAAGTGAGGTTACAGGGAACCAGGCGGAGGGCCTTCTCGGTGGTGACACCCGCCCTGTCGAACGTCTTCCCTTCAGATGCCAAGAAATAAACAACTATCTGACGTTTAGAAGACATCTGAAGGCAGCCCTGTTGAGGGAAGTTTTTAATGTTTGAAGTTTTACAGTGGTACCTCTGGTTGCAAATGGGATCCGTTCCGGAGGCCCGTTCGCAACCTGAGAAGAACGCAACCTGCGTCTGTGCATGCGCGGGTTGCGATTTGCTGCTTCTGCGCATGCGCGTGACGTCATTTTGCACTTCTGCGCATGCGCGAGTGGCGAAACCCGGAAGTAACCCTTTCCGTTACTTCCGGGTCGCCGCGGGACGCAACCTGAAGCAAACATAACTTGAGGCATGGCTGTATTCTGTTTTCAGTCCTCTGTTGGGAACCGCCCAGAGTGGCTGGGGAAACCCAGCCAGATGGGAGGGGTATCAACAAATTATTTATTTATTTATCTATTTATTTAAGAGAGAGAAGCCTTTGTGTCCCTCTTCCTGCTTGTTGAGGTGGGAGCCTGCCGGGACTTTCCCTTTGACTCCTGCGCGAGAGGCGGCTGCCAAGGGGAAGCCCTGCCTCACGCAGAAGCAGGCTGGGATCCAGACCGCAAGAAAAGCTTGCTGGACCAGCCCCATGGCCCAGGAAGACGCCCCAAAGGGAAACTCACAGGCAGGATCCGAGCCCAAGAGCAACTCTCTCCTCCTGCATTTCCAGCAACTGGGATTCAGAAATGTTATTCACTCTGACTATGGAGCCATCGATAGCCCTCTCCCTCTCCTCCTCCTCCTCCATGAATTTGTCCTCTCCTCTTTGAAATCCATCCATCTGAGAAATCCATTGCTTCCTCATGTGGAAGGGAGTTCCGCAGTTTAACAAGGCGCTGCGTGAAGAAGGGCTTTCTCTTATCTGCCCCGATTCTTCCAACATCCAGGCTAGGGATAAGGAAAGATTCGCCCAGCAGTTGGGTCTGGGTTGGGCTAGGCCTGGGAGGGACCCCTGCCAGTCAGTGCCAGGGTGATCCCACAGGCAGTGGAGCAGGGCAGGGGGGGGGGTCAGACTGTCAGAGTCAGGAATCCCTCCCTGCCTCCCTCGTCCTGCTGGGCCGGAGCGCTGACAGCTGGACTCTGCCCGCAGGTGCTTTTGCGTGGAGTGCGTGGACTTGCTGGTGGGCCCTGGTGCTGCCCAGGCGGCCATCAAGGAAGATCCCTGGAACTGCTACATGTGCGGCCACAAAGGCATCTACGGCCTGCTCCGGCGGCGGGAAGACTGGCCCTCGCGGCTCCAGATGTTTTTCGCCAACAACCACGACCAAGAGTTTGTAAGTTCAGGGCAGCGCGGGGGGTGGGATAAGGCGGGTCTTGGGGTGCCCTTTTGCCAGGACGGTTCAGGAGGCGGCAGGAGGCACCTTGGCCCTTGCTCTCTGCCATGGCCTCTGGGGAGCCACTTCTTTTGCTCGGTCAGTGGCAAGAGTGGTTTTATTCCATTGGGATGCTCAAGGCAACTTAGCACGTCAGCGGCTGGCAGGGAAGCCACACAAGGGAGCTCCAGGCCTATAAATTGCACGGGCTTCTATTTATAATACAATACAATACAATACAATACAATACAATACAATACTATACTATACTATACTATACTATACTATACTATACTATACTATACTAATTGATTGATTGAATTTATACACCACCCTATATATACCCAGAGGTCTCAGGGCAGTTCAATGTTTGTAGAATGGCATTCACCTTAGCTTTATACATGTGTAGAAATCCAGTCGCATTCTCTGGGAATGGACATCCTGAATTTGGGCTGGGCGAGATCTGGTTTTCAGCATTTATCACCAGCTAAACATGGCAAAAGAGTGGTACCTTGGTTCTCCAACTTAATCCATTCCAGAAGTCTGTTCCAAAACCAAAGCGTTCCAAAACCAAGGCGCACTTTCCCATGGGAATTTATGCTAAATGGATCGATCTGTTCCAGACATTTTAAAAACAACCCCTAAAACAGCACTTTAACTTGATTTTCACTATCTAAAGAGACCATTGATCCATAAAATGAAAGCAATAATCAGTGTACTGCAGTTACACCATCGATCAATCAGTAGCTGAACTGGGTTCCACACAGTCACAAAAACAAAACAAAAAGCCACAAAAACACAAAATAAATAGTAAAAACAGACAGACCTCGCGTAACACTCAAAACGGAGCACATTCGGCTTCCCAAAAAAGTTCGCAAACTGGAACACACACTTCTGGGTTTGCAGTGTTTGGGTTCCAAGTTGTTTGAGTACCAAGGCGTTTGAGAACCAAGGTACCACTGTATATGAATATATCCCGATGTCCAAAAGAAGCATGGAGCTATGTAGAGGCTTTGGTTGGCTTGCAATATCTCTGTTGGCCCCATGAGATCTCCCAGAAGCCTCGCCCGACCTTCCCTCCAGTGGGAGAATTCCAGGGGTCTTGACTTTGCACAAATTTGCCTCGGCATGCAAATCCCCGGGACACTACCCCCCGCCCCCGTCTGGCAGGTCTGCTGTCCTCTCATTTCTACTACACCGCCCCCTTCCTCTCTTGCCCACGCCAACGCCGTCTCTCTTTGCATCTTGGCAGGACCCACCAAAGGTTTATCCGCCGGTCCCCGCCGAGAAGAGGAAGCCTATCCGTGTGCTCTCGCTGTTTGACGGCATTGCCACAGGTGAGCCTGGCCCCCCTCCTGGAAGCGAGGGCCGTGCTGGGGTGCAGCCCCCCCTTGCGCACCTGTGAATGTCCCCCCTCCCTCCCTCCAGGTCTCCTGGTGCTGAAGGACCTGGGCATCCAGGTGGACCGCTACATCGCCTCGGAGGTGTGCGAGGACTCCATCACGGTTGGGATGGTGCGGCACCAGGGCAAGATCATGTATGTTGGGGACGTCCGCAATGTCACGCAGAAACACGTACGTGGAGCTCTGGGGAGGGGGGGAGGGCGGCTTCCCCTCCCTCTGTGTCGCTGGCCCAGGACCCCGGCCCCAGGGGGTGCCCCTCCCACCTCTGACACTCCCGCCTCCTTCCGCACTGCAGATACAGGAGTGGGGGCCCTTCGACCTGGTGATTGGAGGCAGCCCCTGCAACGACCTCTCCATCGTCAACCCCGCCAGGAAAGGCCTTTACGGTAGGTGCCCCCCCCCCCCGGTCCCTGCCGGGGCTCACAAGGTCAAAGAATTATCGGGTTGGGTCATCAGGTCCAGACTTTCCAAAACTTGGGTCTCCAGCTGTTTTTGGACTACAGTTCCCATCCTCCCATATCATTGAAAGACCTACACTGGCTCCCAGTATGTTTCTGAGCACAATTCAAAGTGTTGGTCCTGACCTTTAAAGCCCTAAACGGCCTCGGTCCAGTATACCTGAAGGAGCATCTCCACCCTGGACACCTGGGTCCAGCGCCGAGGGCCTTCTGGCGGTTCCCTCCCTGCAAGAAGCGAAGTTACAGGCAGAGGGCCTTCTCGGTAGTGGCACCCGCCCTGTGGAACGCCCTCCCACCAGATGTCAAGAAATAAACAACTATTTTAGAAGACATCTGAAGGCAGCCCTGTTTAGGGAAGTTTTTAATGTTTGGAGTTTTACAGTGGTGCCTCTGGTTGCAAATGGGATCCGTTCCGGAGGCCCGATCGCAACCTGAGAAGAATGCAACCTGCGTCTGTGCATGCGCGGGTTGCGATTTGCCGCTTCTTTGCATGCGCGTGACGTCATTTTGCACTTCTGCGCATGCGCGAGCGGCGAAACCCGGAAGTAACCCTTTCCGTTACTTCCGGGTCGCCGCGGGACGCAACGTGAAAAGGCGCAACCTGAAGCAAACATAACATGAGGCTACCAGACTTTTGGAAGACACCTGAAGGCAGCCCTGTTGAGGGAAGCTTTTAATGTTTAACAGACCACTGTATTTTAATACTCTGTTGGAAGCCGCCCAGAGTGGCCGGGGAAACCCAGCCAGATGGGCGGGGTATAAATAATAAATTCTATTCTATTCTATCAGTCCCACTCGCTAGGGATGGTGGGCGTTGTGGTCCAAAAACAGCTGGAGACCCAAGTTGAGGAAGGCCTGATCTAGTCCAACCCCCTGCAATTCAGGAATCTCGGCTAGAGCATCCAGGACAGGGCCCTCCAACCTCTGCTTAGAAACCTCCAAGGAAGGAGAATTCACAACCTCCCAAGAGAGACCGATCCGCTATTGAACAGCTCTTGCTGTCAGAAAGTTCTTCCTGATGTTTAGTTGAAATCTCCTTTCTTGTTACTTGAAGCCATGAGTTCGAGTCCTACCCTCCAGAGCAGGAGAAAACAAGCTAGTTTACTCTTCCATTTGATGGCCCTTGACATATTGGAAGATGGCTCTCCTATCTCCTCGCAGTCCCCTCTTCTCCAGGCTAAACATTCCCAATGACCTCAAAGCCGTTTAAATCACCTGTGTCACTGATAGCTGTGACCCCAGGGTTAGGGTCTTCCTTTGTCTAGTGACGGTGGCGCTGTGGCCTAAACCACTGAGCCTCTTGGGCTTGCCGATCAGAAGGTCAGCGGTTCGAATCCCTGCAAGGGGTGAGCTCCCATTGCTCTGTCCCAGCTTCTGCCAACCTAGCAGTTCGAAAGCACACCAGTGCAAGTAGATACTGTATTTTTCGCTCTGTAAGACGCACCAGACCATAAGATGCACCTAGTTTTGGGAGGAGGAAAACAAGAAAAAAAATATTCTGAATCTCAGAAGCCAGAACAAGAGGGATCGCTGCACAGTGAAAGCAGTGATCCCTCTTGCTGTTCTGGCTTCTGGGATAGCTGCGCAGCCTGCCTTCGCTCCGTAAGACGCACACACATTTCCTCTTTTTCGGAGGGAAAAAGTGAGTCTTATAGAGCAAAAAATATGGTAAATAGGTACCGCTGCAGCGGGAAGGTAAATGGCGTTTCCGTGCATTCTGGCTTGCGTCACAGTGTCCTGTTGCACCAGAAACTGTTTAGTCCTGCTGTCCACATGACCCGGAATACTGTCTGTGGACAAACGCCGGCTCCCTTGGCCGGAAAGTGAGATGAGCACCGCAACCCCATAGTCGCCTTTGACGGGACCTAACCACCCAAGGGTCCTTTACCTTCCCTTCCCTTGGGGTCTGGAGAAGGGGATTTCCCCACGCCCTTAATCACCCTGGAGTGTGGGGCCAGAAGGGCTTGCCAAGGGAGCTTTTGTGTCTTGTGGGCTGGTCTCGTGTTTGAGCCCCCGTTCATGGCGGTCTTCCTCCCCTCCCACCCCAGAGGGCACGGGCCGACTCTTCTTTGAGTTCTACCGGCTGCTGCACGAGGCCCGGCCCAAGGAGGGAGACGAGCGGCCCTTTTTCTGGCTCTTTGAGAACGTGGTGGCGATGGGCGTCAGCGACAAGAGAGACATCTCTCGCTTCCTGGAGGTGAGAGGGTGGGCAGCGGGTGGGTGGGCAGGCACCGCTCTTTCCTCCTTGCCCGCCCTGTGAATGTCCCTGGGCGGGAGAGGGAGGAGCAACCTGGGGGAAATTGCCGGATCTGAGCCAAAGCAGCCAGAACAGGACCAAAGGCAAAACCTGCCTGCCTCCCTGCTGTATTCCAGGCGCAGGGAGTTCCTCCTGCCACCAGAGGGCACCTGAGTGTTTCCAGGGCTCATCTTGAAAAGCAGCCTTGCCTAGCGGTTAGAGTGGCAGAGCACCGGGTTCAAATCCCCCGCTCTTCCAAGGAACGCTCAGCAGGTGGCTCTCAGCCTATCCTACCTAGCAGGGTTGTGGGGATTAAATGAGGAGGGGCATAACCACGTAGGCCACCCTGTGCTCCTTGCAGGGAAATTGGGGTATCAGTGTTGACCTCCTGTCATCCCTGTCTATTGTTCCTGCTGGCTGTCGGGATTTGGGGAAGGGGGCAGCTTCTGAGGGAGGGGGCAACATCTGGCAGCCAGAACGTTAGCCCCCCAGGGGTGAACACAACAGCCACATCATAAAGGAGGCGATTTAAGAGCTTCCGTCTGAGAAGCTGAATGCTCTGTTCCAGGATTGAATCAGGGTGAGGTTGTCAGACAGAGCCAGGGGTCAGCAAACTTTTTGACCACTGTCCCTCAGACCTTGTGGGCGGGCGGACTATATTTGGGGGGGGGGGGGATGAACAAATTCCTATGCCCCACAAATAACCCAGAGATGCATTTTAAATAAAAGGACACATTCTACTCATGTAAAAACACGCTGATTACAGTCCGGATTTAGAAGGTGATTGGGCCGAATCCGGCCCCCGGGCCTTAGTTTGCCTACCCATGATCAGGGCATTGAATGAATGAAATCTTTATTGCTGAAAGCAATAAGCCATCACAATTGGTCACAATGCATAGAATACAAATAATTGATTTAAAACTGAACAACAGCAACAGCAAACATACAAAAATGTGAAAAACACACCTGCATAAGTTAAGCACTCCATTTCTCTCGCTCCCCCTTATGATGCTTGCCTTGGTGCCCAGCTCTCAACTTACTCGCAGCCAAGGCAAATTTTGCAACTGTGCAGTAATAAATACGTTCTTGCCAGCCAGCAAACTAGAGATTTGCTGAAGGGGAGGTCAATTGGAAAGAGAGCAAAGGATGTAATCTAGGGGAATCCACTGAGAGGGATTGGGTTCTAGATTAAACCGCAGGGTGCCTTCCGCTCAATGAGGCCCTCCGGTGGGCAGGACAGGGCTGGCACAGGGGCACCGGAAGCTGCCTTCCACTGAACTGACTGGCATCAGTGGCTTTCCAGAGCTTCCTGCAGGCAAGGCGGGAGCTGCGCCACTGAGCTCTCCCCTTCCCCAAAGTCATGAGCAGGGGCAGGCCCTGCCGGAAAGGTCTGGAGGGCCTGAGCCCCAAAGCGCAGCTCTGCCTGGGGGGGGAGGGCAGCCCCTGCCCTGCCCACCCCGTGACGCCTTCCTCCTCCCCCCTTCTCTCTTGGCTGCAGTCCAACCCGGTGATGATCGATGCCAAAGAGGTCTCGGCAGCGCACAGAGCCCGCTACTTCTGGGGGAACCTGCCCGGCATGAACAGGTTGGTCAGAGGTCTGGCGCCAGCACCCAGAAACCCGCCCGTGCCAAGGAAGCGGTGAGGTCCTGCCAGAACCCTGCCTGCCTTGGGACAGAGAGGAAATGGAAATAATAATAATAATAATAATAATAATAATAATAATAATAATGGATTAAAACTTGAGCCTGCTTGCCAGCTCCTGTGGCACACATCTGTGAGGAGGGGGCTTGGGGGGGCGAAGGTGTGAGGGGTCTTGCAGGGAGGGGCGTTGAGGCTCCCGGGATCCCTGTTCTGGGCTGATCAGTTGTCTGTTTTCCCTGCAGGCCATTGGCTTCAACTGTGAATGATAAGTTGGAACTGCAGGAGTGTCTGGAGCATGGCAGGATAGCCAAGGTGAGTGCGGGGAATCGGGGCCGGGAGGGGAAAGGGACTCTAGTTCAGGAAGGAAGGAAGGCAGGAGTCGCCAAGTGGTCAGACCTGGCAGGCAGGGAAGCCCACCCACCTGGAATTATTATTATTATTAATAATAATAATAATAATAATAATAATAATAATAATAATAATAATAAAATTTATTTGTACCCTGACCATCTGGCTGGGTTTCCCCAGCCACTCTGGGTGGCTTCCAACAAGGATTAAAAACACATGAAAATGTCACACATTAAAAACTTCCCTGAACAGGGCTGCCTTCAGATGTCTTTTAAAGATAGGATAGCTGCTTATTTCCTTGACATCTGAAGGGAGGGTGTTCCACAGGGCGGGCGCCACCACCGAGAAGGCCCTCTGCCTGGTTCTCTGTAACCTCACTTCTTGGAAGGAGGGAACCACCAGAAGAATTTGCAGGGCCAGGGGCCTGATCCAGCAGCTTCCCCTTCTATCCTTAGGAGAACAAGCCAAGGGTATCTGATTCTGCTGAAGCTGCCGGTGCCCCCTGCAGCTGCCGTTCAGAGTTGGGGGCAACAGGAGTCCCCTGCTGAGGAAGGGCAGGGGGGTCAGGCAAAACAGGGGCTGGGGGAGGCGAGGCGCCCACTTCATGGGCTGGGACGGGGGAGAGGGGCAGGGTGGACCTCCCGCAGCCCCCCCCCTCCCGGCTAACCTTGCCTCCGCCCTCTGTGCTCCCTCCCAGTTCAGCAAAGTGCGAACCATCACCACTCGCTCCAACTCCATTAAGCAAGGCAAAGACCAGCATTTCCCCGTCTTCATGAACGAGAAGGAAGACATTCTGTGGTGCACCGAGATGGAGAGGTGGGTGCCTGCCCTCCTGGCGAGGGGGGGTGCTGGGGGCTCCCTTCCCACTTTAGGCATTCCCCAAGCAAAGGAAGGATTGAACTCTGATTAATAAGAATACACACAGAGGCTTGAACCAGCAAGACTCTGGGAAGAGTGCGTATAATAATAATTCCCCTCCACCCTCCAGCCCAGGTCGTTTTATTCACAAAAGAACTTTTCGCACTGTGTTCGTAAGAACCAATCAGATTTCCTCTGAGCATTTCAACAAACCCCATGTGGGAACAAAGTTAAACTACCAAAACTAATTAAGCATACACACTTCTGGGATAAACAAAACAGAACTACAAAGGAGTGCATTTGGCAACCATGGGAGGTGATAAACAAGCAATGTACATGATAAGAAGGATGGCCAGGAAGACAGCGATCATTCTCACCTTCAGGTGAGACCTGTTTCCTGGCCCTAAGATTAACACCCTAAGATTAACATATCAGAAAAGCTACATCAAAGAAACTGCCCACTGTCTTTGATGCCTGCCAGGCAAAGCAACTGGCAGTGTAGGTGACTGGTCAAAAAAGAAAAATGGAACAGGGATGCAGAGGTGTGGATTGATCAAGAATCATATCAAAATAGTTCAAACCCAGTCAACGCAATGCTTTCATTGCTGACACAGATGGCTTACTCTAGATTTGTTAGAATTCCTCATAGCAATCCCACCTGATCACTACACCACTCGACTATTCTGTGCTGTGGGGCGGGAATGGGGGGCTGGCTGGCTGGCTGGAGTCCTGGCTCCATGCACATGGGCACAGCTGTCAACGTATCCCTTTTTTTAAGGGAAATCCCCTTGTTTCGAATAGGGTTCCTCGTGAGAAAAGGGAAAAGTTGACAGCTACGCCTCCGGGGCCTGCTGGGTGCTGAGTGCCCCCCCCCCTTTCTGTCCCCGCAGGGTCTTTGGCTTCCCGGTCCACTACACCGACGTCTCGAACATGAGCCGCCTGGCAAGGCAGAGACTCCTGGGTCGCTCCTGGAGTGTGCCAGTGATCCGCCACCTCTTTGCCCCCCTGAAGGAGTACTTTGCCTGCGTCTAAAGAGACACCCGCCCTCGGAACTGGCAAAGCGGAGGAGGAGGAAGAGGAGGAGGCGTCTCAAACACAACCCCCCCCCCGAACAGAAGAGAAGGGGCACCAGAGAGGAGGAGGAGGTGGTGGCTGGTGGGCAAGAGGGAGGGAGGGAGGGAGAGGACGGGCCCCCCCACCCACGGGAGGGTCTACCACCCGCCCATCCTCTCCCCGGGTCAAACCGCCCCAGACCAACCGACCGGCCCCCCTTTTCTGTTGGTGACCCTTCAATTTCCTGCTCTTTCTGGACGGCTTCGCCTCGTCCGTTGGGTTTCCGCCTCTCCTCGGCTGAGCCCCGGGCACGGAGCCCGGCTGTCCGGGCGCCCACGGGCGTGTGCCCCCCCTGCCAGCCTCCGCAACGGAGGAGGAGAGCCCAGAGCTGAGCGGGCCTTGGGGCGACAGCTTCGCCCCTGCTCAGTCGAGGAGCACATAGGGAGGTGCCGGGGGGGGGCCTCCTCGCGTCTACCAGCGCCATTCCTGCGGCGGAGGGTGGGGGCGCAGGCCCAGAAGCTGCCCGCCCCTCCCTCCCTGCCCCCTCCCACCCTGCCCCCCTTCCCCACAGTATTTGGGTGCCTACCAGGCCGGAGACCTTGACCAGTCCAGCTCCTACAGCCGCTCTTACCTCTTGTTTACAGTTTATATATATGTGAGAGTTACGTGAGAGAAATGTCTATATATATATAAAAAAGGTACTGTTACTGCTGTACAACTGACTTTCAAAATGGTGCTTCTACATCAAGGGAGAGGGCGCACCCGTGGCAGCTTAAGGGGGGGCTCCGTGTGCTGGCCCCTGGGGGGGCTTCTCAGAAAGGGAGGGCAGGTGGCCAGCAAGGGCGGGTGCCGCTCTCTGCCCTGGGTGTCATGCAATAATGCTTCCCCCCCCCCCGCAAAAGGCGACCCTCAGGCCAGGGGCCCCACCTACCCACCCTCCGCAGTGTCCCAAATAGTGGCCCCTACGTAAACTGGTGCTTTCTCACAAGGGGGGGGGCCTGGGTGTCCTCCCCAGCGGGCAGACCGGGCGCTCCACTCAGCCGAGGTCTTTCTTTCGAGGTCTTTCTTTCCTCCATTTCTGCCCCTGGAACCGCAGGCTCAGCAGTGGGGGGGGGGGTCCGTGAGGGGAGAGAGGTAGATAAAGGGGGTGCCCTTTGGTGCCCGCCTCTCCCCATTCCTCCACAAGCGCGGGGGGCGTTTGGGGGGTCCGTGCCGCTGCTGCCCCTTTCCACCCGCGGCTGATGTGAACGGCAGGGCTCCTGTTTTGCTTGAACAGGCTCCGGCTGTGCTACCCGTCCCCCCCCCACCCGGCTGGCCCCCCAACCCACCCTTTGCAAGGCCCCCCACCCTCCAAATACAGGGTTGAAGGGCAGCTCCTCCCAGGGTCCTTGCGCAGAGGGTGGCGGGGTTCCTGGGCTCTGCCTCCCTTGGCAATTGTGTGCACTTTAGTCCTTTGGGGCAGGGGGGTGCAGAGTGCGGCCAGCTTGGCCCCCCCTCGGACGTCCCTCGGGGCGCGGCCTGGGAGGCTGCTTCTCCCTTCCGCCTGTGGGGAGGGCTCCCAGCAGGGCCCAAAGCCCTTGGTGCTAACGGGGAGCCGGGTTGGGGGTCCCCCGCTGCCCTCTGCCTCTGCCTCCCCCCCCCCCCCGGCCGTCTTCCCTGCGTTCATGGTGCTCTCGGAGGCAGCAGCTTGGTGCTGAGGCAACGCTCAGGAGCAGGGCAGGCCGGGTCTGCGGGAAACTGCCAGCCCCCCCCCACTTCTCCCCCCTCCCAGCGGGTGAAGCAGTTGCAGCTGGCAGGGCGCTCTCTGGTCTCGGTGCTAACCGGGGAGCAGGCAGGGGGCCTCCTCTCCCTTCCCCTCAAACTGTGAAAGGTGCTGGGGTCTCGCTCAGGACCCGATGGGGAAGCCAAGGGAGGGGGGGCATTGGAGGGGGGACGCGCTCCGAGCCACCTCCCTGGCAGGTGGGCAGGCGGGCATCTCCCTCTCTCCAGCCCCCCCAGGCGGGCGGCACTTCAGACGCGCCCCCGACGCCCCCACCCCTTGGCCACAAGGGGGGTGGGAGAGGGAAGGAGGGGGCCGCCTTGGGGCTTATTTTAGTCTAACTTCTTTGGTGCTATGTGGGACGCCTGGGGCCCCCTCCCGGCCATGACCTGTCCCTTTGGGGGGGCTTTCCAACCGGGGCCAAAGGGAGCCCACTGAGCGCTCCCAGCCCCTGACCAGGGAAGCTTATCTTGGCGGAGAATCGAAGGTGGGGAGGGGGCAGCGGCCCCTCCCCACAGAGCCTTCCTTCTAGCAACTGTTGGCTCAGTGGGGTGGGGGGGGTGGACTGGCCACCATTCCCAAATTCAGCATCTAATAGCTGGATTCCCCAGTTGCTGCCCCCTCCCTTAGGTCTGCCTGGCAGACCCTCTTTCTGAGCAGCCCAGCTTCATGGAACTCCCCTCCCCCCCCAGACCCCTCCCCAAACTGGAAGTGGCCTCTCGGGAAAACCTCCTGTCTGTTTTGTCTTTTCAGCCCCCCAACTCCCCCCCAAAAAGGTGTCCCGCTGTATTTGTCTTGGATCTGTTTTGCTGTCTGCTACAGAATCCACCTGCTTCCCCCCGGGGGGGCGAGAGGAAGACGGGGGGGGAGGATGGGGGGTGGCTTTAGGGACCGGCTTGACTCTGGTCTCCTCTTGCGATAAAGAGGGGGGCCCCCTCCCGCCAGGTTGCAGAGCCCTAGACTGAAAAGCGGAGCAACCGGACTGCCCCCCCCCCCACTTGCCTGAATTCCTTTGTCAACCACAGAAGGATATGGGGGCAACTAAGGTGCTAAAAAAAAATCCCTCTTTTATCACAAATCTCTATTGTTAACTTAAGTCTGCTGTCTGGACAATGACTGTTTTTTTTGTTTTCTTGTAGTGGAGTTTTAAAAGAGCTCTATTATTTTACTCTTATATATTATTATTAAAAAAAAGAAAAAAAGGCATTTTAACTTTGTACTTGAAACCTTTAAGGAAAGATTTCATGTGTTTTAGCCTAGGCATTGAAGTAGCTGAGACGCTTTTACTGTTTGTGGGAAATCATGTATTCATGCTGAAGAAATAAATCTTGTCAAGATCCTGGGAAGAGCTCGGCCACGATCCCCGCTCTCCAGCCGTCGCTGCCGCCTTCCTGACATTCCATGCCGCTGACCGCCCCCCCCCCGCCCCCAGCAACACCCCCCCTCACTTTTCTTTTCTTTGCTAGGATGATTTTGGGATGCGCCATCCTTTCTGCCGCTTTCCCCCCGCCCCTCTCTCTTTTTTTTTTAGGGTTGCTTCTATATTTATTGACAAATAAATAATGTACATTTCAGAGTATGGTTCTGCTATGCCAGGGGTGGAAAGTGGGGTGGGGGGGTGGGAGGCCCAGCTCTCCACCCCCGCCGGGCAGGCTGTTGTATCTCTGTGTAAGTATTGCTCGTGACATAGCTGTTTTATAAAAATAATTAAAAGGTCCATGGTGCCGCAGATGTTAGAAAGTCTGTCCGTTCCGCCTCCATCCCATCCTTTGCGTTTATTTTTCCTTTTCCATTTGTGCCCAGGACACTCGGGAGAAGGAAAGACTCCTTTGCTGATGTACTTTGTGCTGGAGAACACTTGAATAAATGTTCTGTTTTGTGCAAAAAGGAAAAGCGAAAAAGCCCCGGAGCCTGTCTGCCGTCATGTGCTTTTTGTCGCCCTCGTGCTCCGAGCGTTCGTGGCAGCGGCAGAGTGGCTCTTCCTGGGAGGCCGGGGGCACAGGCAGGCCCCCCCGGGGGTCTCTCCTAGCAGAGAAGTCCACTCTCACAAAAGGGTCAGGGGATCCACCAGGCCACATGCTTCACACGGCTGTGGAGCCTGAGAATCGCTGGCCGTGGGAAGGCTGCCTTTGCACACCCAGAAGGAGGCAACGCGCCTTTTTTATGGGAACTGGCCGCTACTGCTGGTAAAACGCCTGTCAAAAGCAGGATCTACTTCTGACAACTTGCCCTTACCCGGCTGACGTCAAAAGGATACCCAATTTCTACAGAGTTCTGTGCTATTTAATTACATATATGCAGTTGAGATTCCTGCATGATCCTCGGGCAGCGTTCAAAATCCACCAATTGGCCACTTGTGACCAAGTGAAGATGCTCAGGTGCCAAGATGCCCAGGTGCCTGGTGTCTCCACCTGGAGGTGCCTGCCTGCGGGTCCTTGGATCTTGCCTGTTTTCACACACAAGCAACACATCCTGTAGTAGAAATCTAACCGTGCTATTTTATCCACACAATTTGAATGAATTTCAGCAACCAAAAAGTCGTACTGAAAAATACAACTTTAGAGCCAACCAAATGGCAACTAGGCATTCCGTTTTGGCGACGGTTCCCCTGCCTTAAGGAGCCATTTGGCGCCTCACTGATATATCTCTTGAGTTTTTAACGCTGCCCCTGAGATTCCTTCCAACTCTGATTCCATGCTTAATGTTTACTATTTAAGCGGAAGACAAAAGTGCCAGGTAACCACAATAATTCTAATACAGGTTGCGTTTGGGAATGTGTCTTTTCACGAGAGATTTGTGCCTGCTTTTCAGGCGTAATCTTGCCAGGCCTGGATGTAGTGCCAACTCTAAGCACTAAATCTGGGTGTAGCTGCAAGACTGTGCCCGCATCTATTTATTATAGCTACAATTTATTTCACTGATTCCTCTTGGTTACTAATTTTTCTTTAAGTCAGCCCCCGCCCCCTCAGTCTAGCACTCTTGAGACAAGGTCAGAGGTCCTGTGAAGGACCACCAGGTCTGCGTGTGCCACTGGGCAAAAAGCACAGGCTCAAATTACACCACACATGGGGGGTGGGGAGGGAGAAGGAAGGACGAGAAACACGTTTCAGATGCATCTTTGGCTCCCCAGAAAGTCACCTGGAAGCCATTTGATTTGATTGTCACTTAGAAATCAAAACAATCCCATATAAGCCACACAACTCCCCCCCCCCAAAAAAAAAGAAACCCAGAGAGGACTCCCTCTCAACTGGGAAATTAGTCAATATGATAAAAGATGTGAGAATCGCTTTAAGGGTTTAATGGTCCTGGGAGAACAAGGAAGGTCTTATTCCCCTGCTGTCTAAGTGTTCGACCCCCCTGCACAGCAAATGGCCCCCCTGCTCCATTGTAGGCACCCCAGGGCCCTGCCTGTGTTTCCCCTAGCACAGATTTAGGAAGGTGGTAACCTGCCATTCCGTATCTTCCCAGGGTGGCCTCTGCAACATCAGCCAAGATTCCAGGGACGGCAGCCAGAGTCGTGCTTTGTAGCCACAAAAGTAGGGTTTGGTGGCAGCGAGATGCAGCCTCATGCCACCTTTACACACACCTTGATCTGCTGCCCAGGATCTGGGCCCCATAGGCCAGGGGTTGGCAACCTAAGGCCCGTGGGCCAGATCCAGCCCAATCGCCTTCTCAATCCAGCCCATGGATGGTCCAGGAATCAGTGTGTTTTTACTTGAGTAGAATGCATCCTTTTATTTAAAATGCATCTCTGGGTTATTTGTGGGGCATAGGAATTTGTTCATGTTTTTTTTTTCTTCAAAATATAGTCCGGCCCCCCACAAGGTCTGAGGGACAGTGGACTGGCCCCCAGCTGAAAAAGGTTGCTGACCCCTGCCATAGGCCTTCAAGCAGAGGACTGTCTTCTGCAAACTAGGACACCCCTCCAGTTTCACAGCCTGGGAGGGGCAGCTGGGTGATTTTCAGTAGACCCCAGCAAAGAGCTGTCCAGAAAAGGTGGAAGTAGTAGTAGTAGTAATAATAATAATAATAATAATTTATTATTTGTACCCCGCCCATCTGGCTGGGTTTCTGCAGGTGGCTTCCAACAAAGAACCAAAAATACACTAAAATGTCACACATTAAAAACTCCCCTGAACAGGGCTGCCTTCAGATGTCTTCTGAATGTCAGGTAGTTGTTTATCTCTTTGACATCTGATGGGAGGGTGTTCCACAGGGCGGGCGCCACTACCGAGAAGGCCCTCTGCCTGGTTCCCTGTAACTTCGCTTCTTGCAACAAGGGAACCGCCAGAAGGCCCTTGGAGCTGGATCTCAGTGTCCAGGCACAACGATGAGGGTGGAGACACTCTTTCAGGTCTACTGAAGCCGTTTAGGGCTTTCAAGGTCAGCACCAACACTTTGAATTGTGCTGGGAAATGTACTGGGAGCCAATGTAGGTTTTTCAGGACCGGTGTTATGTGGTCTCTGCGGCCGCCCCCAGTCACAAGTCTAGCTGCCACATTCTGGATTAGTTGTAGTTTCTGGGTCACATGGAAACAAGATGTTTGAGAGAGATTACTTTCTCGGCTTGTATCTCACACCCCTTGGGCACCCCAACATCAGGCTCCGACCCCCAAACGCTCGTCCTCTTGCCCTTCCCCAGGGTTCCTGACTTCTCAGCCCAGGACTTCTGAGGCACCAACAAAGCACACTCCAGGGACCGCAGGGTAGGATTAGAAAAAGATGAGGCCCAGTGGGTCATTTGTGCAGCCTCTGAAGGGGCTTGCCTTCACTTCCTTAGGAAGATGTTCCCTGCTTATTTTGGGCAGTTTCTGCCCTATCCGCAGTTTAAATCAATTTATTATTTGCCAGTGCTGTGCATATATGCGTTTGTGTGCAAGTCAAATGCACGTAACGGGAGAGACGCCTGAACTTGGAATATTTTCCGCTAAAAAGGGACAGCACACAGTAAGAATAAATATATAAGCAGCAACCACCACACTACGATTCAATGTGCCACTGAGGAATATGAGCTCTTCAACAGCCATGGGGTTGGGCTTAGCAGATACACTGCGGGTGGGCAGGGGGAGGCTGGCACAGCCTCAGGAGCGGGGCACTCTGCATTGGTGTCCCTGAGTGGGAAAGGAAGAGCAGATGCCCATGCTTTCACTGGGCTGGTTCCAAGTACTGCGAAGGGGAGAGGCTTACAGGGGGTGGGACACCCAAGAACTGCTGCTGCAGAAGAGGTCTTGCCAGCCAGCATCTAAGACCCAAGTTCTAGGGTTCTGGGTGCCCTGCCAGATGAGACCAAAGAGGGCCCCGTCCAGCCCAGCATCCTCACCCCATCATGAGACTCACAAGCAGAGCTCCAAGGCGACAGGTAGTTGGATGAAGGGCAGAAAGCTCCATAGCTGGGGGACAACCACCTAAAACATTTGTGGTCTCTACGGGGCACGTAAACACCTTTGTACTGGAGGCAGACCTGGAGATCTGCTGGGCATCAGCTCTTGACAGCTTCACAAGGCACAGTCTGCACCAGATGAAGCAGACTCGAACCCATGGCTTCAAGTTACACGAAAGGAGATTCCAAGGAGATTCCAAGTAGACGCCAGGAAGAACTTTAGGACAGTAAGAGCTGCTCAGCAGCGGAACAGATGCCCTCAGAGGTGGTGGACTCTCCTTCCTTGGAGGTTTCTCAGCAGAGGCTGGCCAGCCATCTGTCTTGGCTGCCGTAGCTGAGATTCCTGCAGTGCAGGAGGTTGGACTAGATGACCCTTGGGGTCCTTTCCATGATTGTAGTCTGAGCCGTCCCACACTGTGGGAGTCCTGAGGTCAGACTGAATGCTGTTGCTGTTGGCCTGGGTGGTCCCCAGAAAGAGGGAGGAGAGCATTCAGTGCCTGAAGGGGCAAGTCCCCATTGCAACCCAGGCCCCTCTTCTAGCTGGGAGGCTGAGCCTTGAGACAGGCTGCCCAGGGAGGGTCCGCTTCCTTTTCATCCTCTGCTGGTGCAGCTGATTGAGAAGCACCTCTGAGTAATCCAGCTTGGGGCTCACCAGCCAGGACCTTCCCCAGGCCGGCCGCCCAGGCCTGAAAAGCAGCCAAGCTATTCGCTGTCCAAGGTACCAGCCAGGAGAAAACATCTCCTGTGGAAAGCGAGCGAGTAGTCCAATGCAGAGCTTCAGGCTCTCCCTCCGTCGCTCTTGCTGCATTCACCACTTGATTCTAAAATACTTTAAACATCTTAAAATGAGCTGAACTTGCTAGGCATCTGGGTAGGCCAGGTGTGGGCCTGCGCTTCTTTGCATGCATGCTACTTTCTCCTGAAGGAGTGCTGGGAAACGGACTACAAAAGTCGTGGTTTCTTCGAAAGACATCACGACAAACAGGACTGATATTAGCAACTGAATCCCTGAGATTATTCTTACTGACTCTCTAGCCCACCGCTGACTGGTTGACAAAGATCTGCAGAGCCCACATTCAAAACTCTTGTGTGTATGAGCTGCCGCATTCTCCTGGATGGCAAGGAATGTGGGGCGTTCCCTGACTCTCAGACGACAGCAAGGCAAGGCGGGCACGACATGAGCCCAGCCACTGGGCGCACACTGGCAATGCCCAGTCCAGAAAGCTCTAATGGAGATAAACCCCACCAACCCCTGAACTCCCATTTGTACCTGCCTCTAAGTCACCAAATGCTGGGCCGTCTGGCCACCTCACTGCCCAGAAGGAATGGTGTCTGACTGCAAGGCCCAAAACATCACAACTTGTTTGGGACTTATGTGCCATGTGGGTGGCAAGGAAAGGAAAAAAGGACTGGCTGGGAAACTGGAACATCCCCTCCAGCCATAGTTTCCCTGTTAATCCCAGGGGCGTTAATTTAAAATGGAACTGCAGTGTGGTCTATGACCCAGGAGGTGGTGCCCTGGCGTCAGAATCGACGCCTAACATTTCAGTGCTGCCATGCTATCTTTGAGACACCTTCCTGAGCCTCACCCTTTTCCTCTCGGGAGGCTGCATTCCCCAGCCCCGTTCCCTGCCCCATAAGCTCATCTCTGGCACCAGCTGCCCGGCCCAGTCAATATGATGCCCCAAAGTGCCCCAAGCAGTTATTTCCTTTTAATTCCTTAAGCTTAAGCAACCATGTCCATTAGACAAGCCATACTAGGCTCCCAGCATCATCATAAGGCAAAGAAACCCCATTTTCTGAAACTCATAAATTCACCCCAAAAAAAGCCAAATAAATGATTTTATTTCATTCCAGAAGGTAATAAAATTGTGATCCGGGGATGGAACCTGACTCGTGACGTGAATGGAACAGGGATGTCATAATGCTCAAGAAGCGCCCTCACATACTTTGGATACCCATCCCAATTGCTAAACTGGGTGTTAGCAGTCCCGGCAAAGGGACCAGACTAAGGTGTTACCAGAATCGCAATACCCAGCTGGAAAGCCCATCCCCAGAGGGGAATGAGACCAAATTAATGAGAACAAATAAACGGTGTTAACCAAGTTGTAACGACAAAAGGACACATAGATACTTTCTTCTGCCAGCGTGAGACAGATGTTGCCACAATGCAATGACTGACTGATGATGTCACACGTGCACAACATGCGTGTGACACCTTATGGAGCACTGGCACTCTAGGCTCATCAGCCGGGTTGTGCCAGAGTGCCCGAGTTTCAGCCCTCCAGTGTGACCCTGCAGATGAGCACAGTGTGCCTTCCCTTCAGACAGGAAGACACTCTGGACTTGTCAGCAGCGTTGTGCCGTGCCAGAGATGCAGCCCTTTGGCACAGCCCTGCTCACAAGCCCAGAGCACCTTTCTGTCCAGAGGAGAAGGCACACTGTGCTCATCAGCAGCATTGCGCTGGAGGGCTGGATCTGTGGCATGACTGCGCTGATGAACCCAGAGCGCCGGTGCTCCATATGGCGTCGTGTGACAACACTGATGAGCTGGATGCCACTGTCCAAAAAGGGAAGAGACACCCAGAGAAGTAGAACAGCGTGTTGTGTTGCTGACACTTACAGATCATCTTCTTTGGCGATCCCTCGTAGCCAAGTAAGATTGTCTTCCATGAACACCGTCTGAACAGTGAGTCCGTAAGTGACTATGGAGGCCAGTTCTGGATCCACATGTCCTTCCACAGTGGGGACATTGGTTTCTGGGCGGGAGTTAATCACGGTGTGGATTTGCCAAGCATGCCTTCCTCTTAGCACATTTCTCCCTTGCGTCCTGAGTTTGAGTGTCTTCTAAGTCCATGGTACCTTTGGTAAAGGCTGTTCTCCAATTGGAGCACTCACAGGCCAGTGTGTCAGTGGTCAGTGGTTATACTACATTAAAAAAAAAATGCCTTGAGACTGTCTTTAGACCTCTTTTGTTGACTACCAGCATTACACTTTCCATTTTAAGTTCAGAATCTACTGGCCTTTCTGGAAGCTGACCTAACAGAGATTTGCCACTGGACCTGCAAGCCTGTGAGCCAATTGAGAGCAAGATCAGTTGGGAGCATGAAAGGCAGAGGAATCCTTCTGCCATGGCAGTAGAGGAGGAGGGCCCAATCCCTGAGATCCGGCGTTGATCATTTCCAGGCGGCCATGGGCTCTGCCTGCCAAAGCACAGAGCCTTCAGCAGAGCCGCAGCTTTGGTAGGTACAGATTCCCATCAGGTAAGCGGAGTGGTGCTGCACCAGTTCAGAGGCACTGGTGGTGGGAATGTGGATGACCTCTACAGTTAAAGTGTTGCCAGAGCAGACCAAACTGCAGAGCAGGCTGTGGGCTTCTTCCTTCGCAGGTCAGACCCGTGTAGCTGCATGTCTGCAGCTGTGTGAGCTGCCTTGGGGGCCTGTGAGTCAAAAGACAAGATAGGAATGTAAAGAAAGTGATCCTTGACCTTGAATGTGCCCAGGGCTCATCTTTAAAAGCACTTTTTAAAAGACAAGTCATCTGTTCACGGCAATAGAGGAAAAGCATGGATATTTTTAATATTCGAAATCCCTTGAAAAGGCTGTAAGTTAATGTGTTCCTCTCTGATAGTCTCTTGTTCTGTAAATTCAGTACACCACACTCAGAGGTCAGGCACAAGGCAACCCACCTAGTTCTCATGGCTCTCTTAGCAAGACCACTGCGGAGGCGTTTCCAAAGAAGATCACCGACCTCGGGGTCCGCTTCTCCTTTGGGAAGACCTCTCCCCTCCTGATGGGAAGGAGACCCTGGTTCAGACAGTCTTCCCACAGATTCTCCCTCTCCTGCCTCAGACTCAGCCCCCCATGTGACGCCTGTCTGTCCATCCGTCTGCCTGTCTGCCTGTCTGCCTGCCTGCCTTCCCCAGAGGCTCCACCGGCTCCTCCTCTGGCCAGAGACCAGATTCTCCTCAGAGAGGCTCCATCCAGAGCCCCTTCTTCTCCCTCAGTCCAGTCCTGGGTCCAGATCCCTCTTTCTGCCCCCTCTTTCCAAAGGAGCCCTGGCTCACTTTAAGGCCCTCTTTGGGGAAGCTTCGCTTTTCAGGGTTGACATTTTATTATGGTTTTAAATGGGCTGGAAGCCGCCCAGAGTGGCTGGGGGAACCCAGCCAGACGGGAGGGATATAAATGATTTAAGAATTATTATTATTATTATTATCATTATTATTAGCACTTTCCCTTATCAGAAATTGCTCCTTTTATTTTCCCTCCCAAAGTGATGGCTCCGCCCCCCTCTGGCTGGCTGGGGAGCCAATCAGAGAGAGGCTCCAGCCTCCTGGTGGCATTCCAGAGGATCTACATCCCTGACTCTGGTCTGGCTCTGCTGTCAATCATAGCATCCCTCGGACAAGGACTGCTGCGACTGATATATGTGCAAACCAGCTAGAGCTCCAAGACGGAGGGAGGCGTGTTTTCTCAAAAGTTCCCCCACAAATGACACTGGCAGAAGAGGATGCCAGAAGCAGACGGCAACTTTCAGCCCAGCAGAATCCAACCTCAGCTGCCCCTGCTCAAGGGAAGAGGTGCCCATGCTCACTTGCTAATTTCTGCTCACCAAGCTCCAAATACAGAGCAAGGAAGCTGTGCTTATAATGATTATTCATTATTGTATCTAATTTCAATTATAAATATGCATCTATTAGGGGTCAAGGGAAAAGTGTGGGGAGACCCAGGGGGTGGGGAATGGGAGCTCTGCAAGGAAGAGAGAAATCCCCTAATTTGGGGCATGGGCGCATGGCTGCCACAGGTTCTGTGAGGAAGCCAGAGAGTGGGACAGCAGGATGGTCCTGGGGGAACCCGGAGCCCAGTGTGTGGCAGTCATGAAAAAGCAAATCCCAGGCTACAGATCTTTTGGAAAGGAATTGAAAATTAAACTGCCAATATCATGCCATTACAGACATCTATGGTGCTCTCGCATTTGGAATATTGTGTGCAGTTCTGGTCTCCTCACCTCAAAGAGGATATTGTAGAGCTGGACAAAGTCTAGAAAAGGGCCACCAAAATGATCAAGGGGATGGAGACAGTGATTCCCCTGTGAAGGAAGGCGCAAGGGTTTGTGAGTTTTTAGTCTAGAGAAAAGGCAAATAAGAGGTGATGCAGATGTTTATAGAATTATGCATGGCGTGGGAAAAGTTGATGAAGGAAAGCTTTCCCCCCTCTCTCATGACACCAGAAGCTGCAGACATCCAGTGAAGCTGAATGTTGGAAGACTCAGAACAGATAGAAGAAAATGCTTATTCACACGGCACATAGTTAAGCTATGGAGAATGTTCCTGCAAGAGGCAGGGATGGCCACCAATTGGGATGGCTCTAAAAGAGGACTGGACAAAGTAATGGCAGTTGTTGTTTGGTCATTTAGTCATTTAGTTGTGTTTAGTCATGTCCGCCTCTTTGTGACCCCCTGGACCAGAGCATGCCAGGCCCTCCTGTCTTCCACCGCCTCCCGCAGTTTGGTCAAACTCATGCTGGTAGCTTCGAGAACACTGTCCCACCATCTCGTCCTCTGTCGTCCCCTTCTCCTTGCGCCCTCCATCTTTCCCAACATCAGGATCTTTTCCAGGGAGTCTTCTCTTCTCATGAGGTGGCCAAAGTCTTGGAGCCTCAGCTTCAGGATCTGTCCTTCCAGTGACCACTCCGTAATGGGGGAGGAGAGGGCTGTTGATGGCTGTGCTGGAAACCACCGGAGAGTGAAAATGGCCTTGTCCTTGAATCCTCCTGTCGACTTTCCCTGGGGGGCTTCTGGCTGGTCACTGCGAGGATGCTGGACAATATGCAGAGATTGGGCCGGATCCAGCAGCTGGGCTGTCCTAATGGAACCTCCCGCTCCAGAGGCAGTCTATCTGCAGGCGCAGCTTGCGCGGGGTTATTTGGCGACGGCGAGGACGGGATGCTGCGTGAGACGGTTGCTACGACAGACCTCGGGCCCGCCCCGTTGGGCAGAGCCCCCCCCCCGGCTGCCCCCCCCCCGCGGCCCGCCTGCGAGGCTCGGCCCGGGTCCCCGGAGCGAGCAGGCCCCGTCGCCATGGCGACGCCAGGATGGAGGCGGCCGCGCCCTGGTCCCTCGGCCCCGCCCCTCGGGAGTCGAAGTCCCGCCCCTGGCGGGGAGCCGGCGGCGCGGCGATTGGCCCGGGCGGCGAGTGGCGGGCGGGCGCGAGCTGGCCCCGCCTCCTGCCTGGCGCGCGCGCGGCGAGGGAAGCAGGTGAGGCGGCGGCGGCGGCGAGGACGGACGGGGAGGAGGGCGACGCCGAGGAGAGCCGGTGAGCGGGGGGGGGGGGAGCAGCCGGGACCCCGTGGCGACGCCTCCCGCCCGCTTTGTCCGCAGCGCCCCCCGCCGGCCTCGCCCCCCTGGGCCCCTCGCGGCCGGGCTTTGTGCTGCTCCGGGGGGCGGCGGCGGCGGCGGGGCCTTTGTCTGGGGTGGGCGCTGCCCTTGCCCGGGGGGGGGGGAGGCGGGTCCGGCCCTTCGGGGGGGGGGGGAACATGCCGGCGACGCCGCTGACAATGGCCGGGGCTGGGCGCTTTGTGCTGCTCCGGCCGGGCTGGGCGATGGGGAAACTGAGGCACGGCAAGGGCGGAGGGACGGGGGGAGGTCCTGCCGGGGGCGGCGGCGGCGGCGGCATGGCTCTCTCCCTGCAGGCGGTGGCTCTCTAGGAGGGGGGGCGCAAGACCCGGGCAGGGCCCTTCGATCCCCCCCCCAAAGCATGGGGCTGGGGTGTCATAGACTCTGGGGGCCACCTGGGGCCGACCAGCATCTTGGACTCTGAGATGGAGATCTGAGCGGAGGGCAGCAGGGGCATCCCCTGCCCCCCTCGGGGGCTTGCCCCACCCCGTTGCCCCACGGCGGCGGCCCCAAAGGCTGACCCAGTTGCCTCGCCCCCCCCCCCCCAGCATCCCCACCAGAGCCGAGTCAGGAGTAATCGCCTCGGAGCAAGGATTATGGACTGATGGAGGAGTCACGCCAGTTCACCCCATCCGCCTGGTCCCCACCCAGACACTCAAGCTGCCCCACCCCACCCCACCCCACAGAAGGGGGATCAATGGCACGCACAGCTGCCGCCGCCGCCGCCGCCACTGCTGCCTGTGTCATACCTGCCTCCTTTTAACGGGGAGGAACAATCAGTTGCTTACTGCCGCTCCATTGGGGGGGGGGGGGCACGGCCTGCGTGTTGGTGTGATATTGATTACTCTGAAGACGTTGGTGTCTCTACAGAAGGCACCACCCTCTTCCTTTGCTTTGCTGGACCACAGGCTCCCCTCCTGCCTAGGGCTGGCGGGGGGGGGGGGCACTTCCGCACTTTGGGGTTGGCGCAGCTTTGTTTTGTGTTGGATTGGTTCGCGTCCAGAAGGCACCCCAGGCTTGCAAAGGTTGACCCTGCCCCTGTGGCAGAGGGGCGTCTGCATGGGTGCATCTTGCGCCCCCATCTCCTTGCTGGCTATGAGCCGTTGCCTGTGAACTGCAAGTAGCTTCTGTCTGGCCTGAGAAGGACGATATCAGCAGCTGCAGAAGTAGGAACCACGGAATTCGGTGGGATTTGTTTCCTTGCAAGTCCACTGGATGCTGTGAAGTCTGATGCTGGCATCCATGTGTGCCCTGGGGGGCAGGGCAGATGCCCCAGTGTCTCCTTCCTCAGTTTCCCCCTCTGGGAGTGGGCCTATGGGGAGCATGCAGGCATTGGGCTGGAAAGCAGGGGAGAGATGCCTCATAGTTCTGACACCTTGTCTTAACCTCTGGCTGCTTCGTCAAATAAAAAGCTGTAGGCAGATCCTGCTGTTTTTTGTTCCGGTTTATTATTATTATTTCTTAGTAGTTAGAGATTTGATTGAAGTAAAGCAAGCAAATGAATGCAATGGAAATAATAGAAGTACAAAAGCTGCACAGTAAATCTGGGAGAGACTTAAAATTAGGTTGGTAAAGTACTTGGAAGAGCATTAGGACAGCCAAATTTCAGGTGGAGTCCTGGCTGTCTGCATTTGTTGAGCTATAAGATAAAATCCCATCCAACAGCACCGAATCTGGGTCCTCTGAGCCTTTGGCAACACATAATTAATGAGTAAATTTTTCGGCTAATGCTAACTGCCACATGGCTTTTGTCAGGAAAAAAACCAGTGTGTCTATTTCCCGCCCATGCTTTGAAGCTTGCGAATGATCCTCAGGAATTGGAAACACTTTTCCGTGCCGCTTGGAATCCATCGAAGGTATAGGTGACAGTGCCGCCTCTACCCAGCTTTCTCTCCTGTAGGGCTGGCCAAAGGACCATCCCATCATAAGGGTCTGAGGAAGGTCAGAAGGTCTTCCTGGAAGCAGTGTCCCTCTTGGCATCCCAGCCCGGGGCTCTGCCGGGGGTCCTGGCCCTCCCTCCGTGTTGCTTGGCGATGGGACCGGGACAGTAGCTGCCTGTCAGAAGCAAACAAAACCTTGAGTCAGGTTGGCCTGTGCTGGGGGAGGGGTGCCGGAGCAGCAAACAATGGCTGTTTGGCCGCCAGCTTCCACACTCTGGGGAAAATACAATGCTTCTCTGTGTGGAAGGCCCCCTGCAAAATAAACGCAGGCCAGGGAGCCCCCCCCCCCCCACAGTAGCAGTGCAAAAGGCTGAAGACAGGAGGGGTGTGGAGAAGCCTTTCTCTGGTGGGAAGCAGAGTCCCTTGCGACTAAGGGGAGATTTCTGGGCATCAGGTTGGTGACCACGGTTTGAAAACCTCTGCCTTAGTCCATAGTTATTTCCATTTCCACTGTGTGTGTGTTTCTCCTTTCATACTGAGACAAGTGCATTGTTGTAAGAAGAAGCTGCAGTCAAGCAGGTCATAGAATCGAAGAATTGTAGCGCTGGAGATGGACCCCACAGGTCATCTAGTCCAACCCCCCTAGCAAATAGACACTCTTTTGTGGCAACCGTAACCTAGATTTACAGTGGCATTTGGCGCCTAGCTGATATAGCTGAGTTTCTAACCCTAGTTGGAAGATGAGGATGGGCCGCTCCCAGGCAGCCACAAGTGGGGAGGAAGAGGAGGAGGAGGAGGATGGGCTGGGATGGTGGGGAGCAAGACTGGGGCTCTGAGGCTGCCCTCCCTGAAAGATGGGGATGGAATGAACATTCGCTTCCGGCTGGGACTCGAGAGCCCAACCTCTCGCCCAGGGATCTTGAATCCGCCCAAGTATTGCTTATTGCTTCTAACAAGCAATCATTCTGGGCATTCTGCGGCCTTTAAGACAAAGGCTGTCCAGGACGGTCAGTGGTCTGGTTGGATGGTAGAGAGGAGGCTGCCGTGAGCCAGTGTCCTAAACCTCTGTGCCTTGCCTCTTCGCAACCAGGATGTGGCATCAACATCTGCTCACTTTTGCCTGCACCTTCTAATTTCTCTTAGATGCTCCTGGGAATGCTAGGCAGATGCTGGCTAAGGAGGGCTGAGAATGCCTTTCCCTGGCGAAGCTTTAACTTAGGTTTGCCCCGTTGTTTTATAGCTGCCATTGCCAACCTGTGCCTCCCAGATGATTTGTGCTGCTGCTCCCAGGGGCTGATGGGAGTTGGAGTCCAAGCGTCTGGTTCCTCGTCATCCTGGGAAAAAGTGACAAGTGGGGTGCCGCAGAGTTCTGTCCTGGGCCCATTGTTGTTCAGCGTCTTTATAAATGACTTGGATGAAGGAATTCAGGGGGTGCTCATCCAATTTGCAGATGACACCTAATTAGGAGGGGTAGCTAATGCCGCAGAAAGCAGAATCAAAATGACCTTCAAAATTCAAAATGACCTTATCAGATAGAAGAACTGGGCCCAAACTAACAAAATGAATTTAAACAGGGACAAATGTCAGGTTCTTTGCACTTAGGAAGGAAGAACCAGCTGCACTGGTGGGGAACACTTGGCTTATTAGTAGGACACTTGAAAAGGATCTTGGGGTCTTAGTAGACCCCAAGCTTAACACAAGCCAAGAGTGTGATGATTATTTTTGTTTATTTAATTTATATACCGCCCTATATTTCTTATACCCTGCCCACCTGACTGCGTTGCCCCAGCCACTCTGGGCAGCTTCCAACAAAAATACAGGAAAAAACAACATCACACATTGAAAGCTCCCCAAAACAGAACTTCCTTCAGCTGTTTGCAGAAAATGATATAGCTGTTCAGTTTGTTGACATTTGCACGGAGGGCGTTCTGCAGGGTGGGTGGAGACTACCGAAAAGTCCTTCTGCCTGGTTACTTCTCGCAGTGAAGGAACCACAATAAGGTCCTGGGAGCTGGACTTTAGTGTCCAGGCTGAACGATGTGGGTGGAAACGCTCCTTCAGCAAAAAAGAAAGAAAGGAAAAGCTAATGCTATTCTAGGCTGCATGTCCAGATCAAGGAAAGCAATATTCCCACTCTGTTCTGCCTTGGTCAGGCCACACCTGGAATACTGTGTCCAGTTCTGGGTGCTGTAATTTCAAAAAGTTGTTGACAAGCTGGAACGTATTCAGAGGAGGGTAACCAAGAAGATCAAGCCATATGAGGAATGATTGAAGGAGTCTGGAAAAAGGACTGAGAGAAGATATGATAGCCATCTTCCAATATCTCAAAAGGCTGTGACATGGAAGAGGGAACAAGCTTGCTTTTTCTAGCTCCAGAGGGTAGAACCAATGGATTCAAGTTCCAAGAAAGGAGATTCTGACTAAACATCAGGAAGAACAGTGGACAGTGGAATGGACTCCTTTGGGAGGTGGTGGACACTCCTTCACTGGAGATTTTAAAGCAGAGGTTGGCAAAGGCTGCCTTGTGGGACCATCATCATCAGCACATCAGATGGTCTTTATTTATCCTGTTTTTGCCTCTATTCTCAGTATAAAAATAGAGAGCTGCCAGAGGTTGATTTTTTAGACTGTTTATCTGCTTGGAAGTGTAACATGCTCCTTTGATCATTCTATTCCTCTACAGTTCTTCAGTTTTCAAAGCATCATGAAATACGGATGGTTGAAAAAAACCTGGAACAGTGTGGGGCGCAAATGAAAAGTGTGGCGTCTTTGAGAATTTCTGTTTTGTTGTACTTTGGTGCATTGCTTGTGAGCACTTGGGCTTGAGAAGGGCGTGTGACTTCTTCCACTTTCTGCAGGGTGCATGTGCTACACTGGAAGGTCTGAGCTCTGGGCTGTGAGCCTAGCATTTAGGCTTACAGGTTGGAATTGGCCAGAGAGGCTGGGAAAGGTGGGCTGATCCCTCTTCTTCCTGGAGCCTGATGCCCTTGGAGCTTCCCTTAAGCGTGAGAGCTGCTGCTACCTTGGTGCAAGGATTGGACTTAGTACTAGGAAATGAGGTGCCAAGTGACACCATAGCTTGTTTCCTGCTCTGAGTAAATATTAGGAAGAACTTTCTGATAGCGGAGCGGATAACATCAGAGGGTGGTGGACTCTCCTTCCTTGAAGAGTTTGAAACAGAGGCAGGGTGGCCATCTCTCAGGGATTCTGTGATTCCTGCATTTCAGGGGGTTGGACTAGATGACCCTTTGGGGGGGTCCCTTCAACTCTACAATTCTATGATTCCATGAAGAAGCTCTTTGGCTGGGCAGGGTGTTGGCAGTCGGGGGCTCTCTCCTCAGCCCAGGGGCTTGAACTTCAGCCTCTGATGTCTGTAGCTTCCTAAGTGCCAGGTGACTCACCTCAGGGATTCCTCAGGTGTGTTCAGTTGCGCCGGCTCCTGGGTGAAGCTTGGGTCTGGAGGACCTGCCCAATGGACTGCTGTTCTTCCATATTTGGCTCGAGTGGAGGTCAGGGTGAGTGGTGGGGGCTGGAGGCTCTTTAGCCTCCATAGCCCCTCTTTTTGAGGCTATGCCCCCTCCCTCTTGCCCCGAGGTGGTGGCAACTAGAATACCAAGTGTGGGTGGTCTGGACTCTGGTCCTGAAAGGCACTTTCCCTCCAGTCCAAACAAGCCATCCCTGCACACAGATCTGCTGGTGCTCAAGCAGCTCTGTTCTCCGTGAGAAACTGTATCCCCATCCTGCCTCCCAGCTCTCTGGAGTTTGGGGCAGCAACTGGGGACTGTGCCTAGTGTCAAGTGGGGGTGCTCAAACGCTGATCTGCGGCCCCCCTCTTAATGCCCTGGTCTTCTCTGGCAAGGCCTTTGCCTCATTGACAAATGAGTCCAGGGACCTGCAGGTCTTGCTTCAGCTCAGGGTTAGGATTCTGGACTCTTGAGTAGCAGCTCCAAGTCATAATCTGAAGTAGCAAAAAATTCTGTGTGGGAAAGATCAGTCAATCATTGGAAATACAAAATTCCCACTTTTTATTAAAGTCACAAATAACACTGCGGGAGCTTAAAGACCAACAGATTAATTATGGCATCAGCTTTTGTGGACTGATGCCATCGTAAATTTGCTAGTTTTCAAGGTGCCTCAGCACTGCGGGGAAGGTGGGTGGGAAGAAGGGCAAAGACTCTGTCTCTCCAGCCTCTCAGCCAAAGGCTGCCTTTAATTTATTGAAACAATAAGATCATACGAACTCCAGGCCATCATTCCGTTCAGCTTTATTGTTTTCTTCTGAGGCATCTCATGAAATCAGAAGAATTACCCGCTGAAGGGGGCTTCCTCCTGCTCCTGCCTCTCTTCCTCTCCAGAGGTACCAGGGAAAGGTGATCTGCTGCCTGCCCTTCAGATGGACGAGTGAGACTCCTCTCTCCCTCAATAGGTTTCCATGTTCAGGCTGACCTTTGCCCACCAGGTGCCTCCTGGGCACTTCGGACAAGAACTCCCATAATAGCAGTGCTTGCTGGGGCTGGCGGGAATTTGGAGGAAACCTGGTTGACTTCAACACAGTTCCAGGTGACCAGAGCTGGTTTCTGAAGGGGAAAGGGGCAGTTTCCCTTGCTGACTGGGAGCATGGTGCAAGCGGGAGGCCTCCAGTCAGTGCCAGCTCTTGTCAAGTGGGTCAGAGATGGGGTGAGAGTGGTGGTGTTGAGGGGCTGAGTCCACTCCCTTTCCCAACCAAGACACTTCTGTCTGTAGCCCAGTCTGGTGGGTGGGGGGGGGGCGTCCCCCTGGGAGGTTGGTCTTGAGATTCCCAGCAGGAGGGATCTGTGCTGTCACTTTTCCTGTTGAGGGTGCCACACCCTGGGCCGGGCATCTGAGCTGGCACAGACCCTGATGAGACATAGACAGCGGCCATGGTTCCATCTAGCCCAGTGTTGTCCACAGTGACCGGCCGAGGCTGTTCAGGATTTCAGGCAGGGAATTTCAGGCAGACACTTGGCTAGAGCCCCAAACACTCTTCCTTTGTTGCATGAGAGTGGCTGCTGCTGCTGCAAAGGCCTTTAGCCAGAAGGGTCAGCGGGGAGATGCGGCTAAAGCAAATCTTTTCCTGGAGGGGGGGATTCTTTGCGTATCTTGGGGGAGGGTATTACCCCTTGCAAGGGGCTAGCATCTTCCCTCCAAGGCAGGACCATCTTTGCCTCTGGTGCTTCAGCTGACTTGGGTCTCCTCCAACCTTTTTGACACTGAAGAAGTTGTGATGTTTGGTGGGATATTATCATGCATCCCCTTAAGCTTTTCTCCTCCAAGGAGAACACAGGATTTGGGTTCCAGGCTGCTTGTCGTCTTCATTGTATTTTTCTGGACACGTTTTTCCAGTTTGTCCAGGTCTTCCTTAAAATGTGGCACCCAGAATTGTCACAGGCCTGTCCAGGAGAGAGTGGGACTCTGGCTTCCTGTGATCTGGGCGTTGTGCTCCTGCTAAGGACACTTGAGAAGCTGCATTAGCTTTTCTTTTGCAGCTGAATCACACTGGTGGCCCCAGTCCAGCTTAAGATCCGCTCAACACGCCCCCCCCCCCTTGCACATGAGGTGCTGCCAAGTCATGTCTCTCCCTTGCATTTGATTTGGCTTTGAACTTAAATGCAGCGCTTCACATTTGTCTCTGGTGCATTTGGCCTTGTTGGTTTTGGGCCAGGAGTCCGTGGTCCAGAGGGAGCTCTAAACTGGAAAGACGGATGCATCGCTCTGGAGTCCCAGCTCTGATGAAATTTTGCTGCCAACCAAGCAAGCAAAATTAGAGACTTGCTAGCAGACATGAGTGGGAGAGGCCTGGAGCACCCGGGCGCAGCTCCGAGTCATTGGCTGTGAGCTCAGCCTCCTCCTTTCTCATCAGTGGCCTCCTCCTCCTGCGCCACTGTGTCAGCCAAGGTGTGGCTGAAGATGCTGTACCATCTGTGGCACAGCGAGAGCGTCTTGAGCATGGAGGCGCTGCTGGACCTCCTTGCAGGCCTCTGGCCTGAGTGACACGCAGCTGCAGAAGGAGACGCTCGTCCCAGGCTTCCTCAAGTGGGAATGAACCTCCTGGTTATCGAGACCCAGAGTCAACACCCAGCATTCCACTCATCCTCCGTCTCTGATTATTTTTGCTCTTCCCTCTTGCCTTTGCTTCCCGTGTGGTGAAGGCTGCCCTTCAATCTTCACCATTAAACCGGTTATGCCTAAATGGGGGCCGTTGCCCATCTATGAGTTTCCTTGAGTTTTTATAACTGGCTGGTCAGGTGGCCGGGAAGCCTCTCCCCAAAGCAGAAATGTGAAAGCCTGGAGAAAAAAGCAGAAAAATTGGGGTAGGTTTTTTCCAAAATAAATGAGGGGAAGGGTAGCAGAAAAAATTGGGGTCATGGTCGCATTTTCCCAGTGTTTTTCGGGGCCTGCATATCTCTACCCCAAAGCCTCGGGCAGCAACAGAAAAGAGCAGAAGCGTTTCTAGAAAGAAAACTCTATGTGCCATGGTTTGAGTAATAATAATAATAATTTATGATTTATACCCTGCACATTTATACCCCATCACATGACCCAGCAGCCTAGGCAAAGATTTGAGGGGAGGAGTTGAGCAGAGGCCACTCTTGGGGCTACTCTCTGTTCCAGGGTCAGCTGGGTCCCTTTTGTGTGGGGGGAGGTCCATGCTTCTGAATGCCAGCTGCTGGAAACCACAGCAGGGGGAGTGTTGCTTTTGCCCTCGAGTCCTGCTTGGGGGCGTCTGGTTGGCCACTGTGAGGGCAGGGGGGTGGGCTTTGGCCTGATCCGGCAGGCGGACAGGCTCCTCTCAGGTTCTCCTTGTTCCGCAATTGCTGCTAGAAATGTGCCGATCCTGCCACTGCCGTTGTGTGCTGTGCCATGCGAGGCGCTTGCCTGCCTCTTGATCCTCAAATGTCTTCCTGTAATGACTCTCGTCTTCATCAGGCTGTCAGCGCTCCCTGCAAGGACTTCAAAACAAAGAACGGAGTGGGGGGGGGGTGTCTCAGGCACTCCTCCGATGTGTCATTGCTTGGCATCTGCACCAGCCCCCGCTTGCTCATTAAGCTTTCCCCCAGCGTTCCTTGTTAAAAGGACCTGCTTTCGTCTGTGCTGCAGCAGCGCACCAGGCAGCCTTGGGAAAGAGTTGGGGGTCTTGGCAAGTGGGGGGGGGTCCCAGGCTCTCCACAGGAGGGTCTGCATGTGCCTGTGGCCCCAGGGTGCTCTGTGTCTGATATTGCTTTCCCTCCTCTCTCTGGGCAGCTGCAGTGCCCTGGGTCCTGTGTGGCCTTTTGAGGCAAAAGAGGGGAGGGAGCCTCTGTCCACCCCCCCGCTGTGTGTCCTGAGGAGGAGTTGGGGGCTGCTGGCCGCCTTGTTGAGAAACTGGTGGGAGGTGATGTCCTGCAGGAACACTACAATTCATGGACATCCTAATCCCAGAGGGGCCCCAAAAGCAACTTTAATCCAGATTGCTTAAAAAAATGGGTTCTAGGTGACCCAATTTGGGTGGCACGACTCAAAGTGAGTATTTTGTTGTTGTATATATTTCACAAATCCCAAAGTTTGAGAGTCAGTAGCACAGATGTTGCTGGGTCGTGCCACAGCCTGGAGGAGGGGGCCTGGGTCTGCTTTGCCCGCCCTCTGAGCATTGTGCTCAGCACCCTCCGTGACTTTGCAAGGTCTCCTCCCCTTTCGCTCCTTCCTCCTGGAGCCCCTAAAGATCCTGCTTGGATGTGAAGAGCCAGCTCAGGGGCACAGGAGTTTGAAATGCCGGCTTGAGAGTGTGTTCCTTGCAGGGTGGGTGCAGCAGGTCATGGGGAGGGGGCTTGAACAATGGGGATGGGACAAAGCCAGTGGCTGTTATACCCTCCCAGGACACAAAGGCTTCTCTCTCTCTCTCTCTCTCTCTCTCTCTCTCTCTCTCTCTCTCCCTCCCTCCCTCCCTCCCAGTTGTTTCTCTTTCCTGGGGAGGACAATGGCCAGCATTTACCCATCCTAGCAAATGGTGGGTGGTGTTCTTTGTCACCTGGGTGCTGAAGGAGCCCTGAGCCCTGGGCTTGTGTGTTTAAAAGGAAGGAGTCTGCAGGTGGAGGGTGCTGAGGAGTTATGCAGTGGGGCTGGGGGACAGAAGGAAAGGAAAGACATGGATTGTGGGTGTTCCAAGCAAGGAGGAGGAGGTGGCAGCCAAGCTCTTTATGGATCTGTGGGTCACCACAGCACCTTGCATTTGGTTCCCAGGAATGTGGGTCCTTGAGAATCTTCTGATTTCAGTGAAGCTGGCTTATGTGGCATGCCAGACCTTATTTTAACATTAAATTGTTCTCAGTGTGTTGTAATTGTTGTCATCTGCCTTGGGGTGAAGGTTGTTTGCTGCTGCTGCTGCTGCTATTTACAGTGGTACCTCAGGTTAAGAACTTAATTTGTTCTGGAGGTCCATTCTGGAGGTCCATTCTTAACCTGAAACTGTTCTTAACCTGAAGCACCACTTTAGCTAATGGGGCCTCCTGCTGCCACCGCCGTGCGATTTCTGTTCTCATCCTGAAGCAAAGGTCTTACCCCGAGGTACTATTTCTGGGTTAGCGGAGTCTGTAACCTGAAGCATCTGTAACCCGAAGCGTCTGTAACCTGAGGTACCACTGTATTATCATTTATTAGGCTGCCTGCCAGGACCCCAGGAAGTGAAGGGTCATCCTTCAAACAGAAGGCTGGCCAGAAGGGTGTGGCGGATGTACACTTGGTGGCCTCTTGGGTCTGAGAGGCTGGAGGGCCTGGCCAGGGAAGCTGTGCTGCTCAACAAGGTGGCATCCTGCTCTGCGGCGGGGGGGGGGGGGCTTCCATGAGGGCTGCCTTACGCCTTAGTTGGGGGGTGTTTCTTGCACTTGGAGCTCCGTGGCCTCTGTGCAGAGGGTGTTCTGCTCTCTCCCCACTGACTGACACTGCTGCGTGTTCAGCTGCTGCAGGGGGGGAGAGGGGGCTGGCCTTAGGGCTTTTTTTGGGGGGGGGGGACAATCAGGTCCACAGCTGCTGGCTGCAGTTGCTCTTTGGGCCACACTTACTTTTTTCTCCATGTCTCCTCATATGGTCGGGTTGCTATTTTTCAAAAAGTGAAAATCCAGACCCCAAAGTTGTTTTGGGCTATTTTTAAAGGGAAATTGGCAAAAAAAGACACTACCGACATGGGCTGCCATATGTCTGGATTTTCCTGGACATTTTGCTGATTTCTGCTGGGACACAGCTTCCGACTGCAGTATTCCAGGTATATCCAGGAAATTCTGGGTGTATGGCAAGCCTGTGACCTCTGGAGAAGCAGCACCCAATTGCCCTGGCCCACGTAAGCCCCTTCCTGGGTGGGCAGGGCAGGGCTCTTTCACTTTAAGGTGCTTAGAGGTTTTCCATCCATCAAGTGATCCATACAATTCGTTAAATAAATGAGTAAAACCAGCAAGTCCCTTCTGTGAGCTGCTGGGCCTCTCATCTTAGGGAGTGCTAAGTTGAGCTGCAGAATCCTGTGCCCCTCAGTCCACTGTGAGAGAGGTGGTCTCACCCGGAGACTGTGGCTTTGCTGGACCCGTCTGGACCTATTTTCTCTGCAGGCCCCTTTCCTGCTTGTGTCCACACTGGTCATGGGCCTGTTAGCTTCGAGTTGTCTCCAATTCTGCTTTGACAACTGCGTGAACAATCTGTGGGTGCCTTTGAGCTTCCTAGACCTTTGAAAACCAAATGCTGGTTGACTTCTTCAACACACCTCATCCTGCATACAGATTGTGGGGGGCAGGTCCACTGGCCTTGTGTGGGGCCTGCCCCATTCCAAGTGTTCCTGTAGAGTATTCTGTGTCTGCCTGGTGCTCTCTCCACACTGCGCAAGAGTTGGAAGGGACACCCAAGGATAATCTAGTTAAACACCCTGCAGTGCAGGAATCTCAGCTAAAGAGGGGTCAGTGGAGACGCTCCTTTGTGGGGAGCAAGAGTGCCCTGCCAATGCCCTGCCCTGATGTCCAGGGCTCCCGTTTCCCCTCCCACTGCTAAGAGAGAGGGTGCCGCATTGCATAGCTACATGATAAGATGGGATGTCTATGGGCCACAGCAACTCTTCCTCCCCAAGCTTCAGGTCTGCTCTGATATGGCACCCACCTGAGTACCCAGTACTGTGGTCTCAGTCCTACAGACCCAGCTGGTTTCCTCATTCCCCATCAAAGCACGAGCAGCTGCAGACCCGAGGGCTGGCTGGTGGGCAGCTAATGTCCGCCTTGTCCCCAGCTGACTGTGCCTTGGGCCCTATAATTCCAAGCTGTGGGGAATCCTGGTGCAAGAAGGACGTCTGCTTCTCCCTCCTGCAAGCACCAGGCAAGGCATGCTCTCCCAAGGTCCTCTGCTCCTCTGCAATTGCAGCTTCAGAGTAGACCCTATTTGCAACCATGCAGCCATCCAAAGGGAAGGTACCTCCCTCTCCTCCAGGTTTTGGGTCCAGCTCCAGCTTGTGGGAATGCAGGTTTTGTTTGATTCCTGGAGACCCCTCCCTCCTCCCCCTTTTCTTTCGATCCGCCTCTCTCACACAATAGGAGCTGATGGTCTGTCTGGGAGCCTCTGAGCCAGCAGCTGTCAGGTCTGACTGCGCAGATTTCATGGCAAATGGGAGCTTCTGATGCTGGATGGAGGGGCTGGGTTTGCCGCCAAGGGAGGCCGTGTTCAGGAGGCCGTGTTCAGGGGGCCTCTTTTATGCAACGGGATGCCAGGGAGGCAGAGGAGGTTGCTGAAGGGCTGCAAGAGGAAGGGCTTTCCAGGGGAGGGAGCAGAGACCCCCTTTGCTGTGCCAGTCTTGGTGGTGCTGTTTTTTAAATATATTTTTCTTCCAGCTGCCAAAGAGGAATGGAGGATGTTTGTAGATATGTGGGGGTGGGGAGAGGACCAGGCAGCTGCAGCATCTTAAGGGCATATTGTCGGTAGGATGGCAGAGCTGCCAGGAGCAGCCGAGAAGGAGGCAGAGGTTCTGGCGGTCAAGAAGGGCTCTGCAGAGCGAAGGCCTAGCCAAGTCCAGCCGCCTCTTCTGACAGCAAACAACCAGATTCCCCCTGAACCTCCATGGCAGCTCAGATGGTTTCTGGGCCATCAGAAGAGCCCTGTAGCAGCAGCAGCAGGATCAGGCCAAAGGGGGACCATCTAGTCCAGCTCCTTTTCCCACAGGGACTGACCCAGTGCCCATAAGCAGGACCTGAGTGCAGCAGCAATTCCCCACCCCCCACATCACTTCCATCAACTGGTGTTCGGAGGCAATGGCTGCCTCAGACAGTGGAGGGGAGAGCACAGCTGTTGTGGCAAGTAGCCATTGAGAGCCATCCTTCCCAGTGTTAGAAACTCAAATATATATGCAAGGCTCCAAATGGCTCCTTAAACCAGGGTGTGTTTCTCGTGTGTGAAAACAGGCAAGGGCCAAGGATCCCCAAACAGGCACCTCCAGATGGGGGAGACATCAGACGTCACCCTGGCACCCGGGCATCTTCACTTGGTTGCAAGTGGTCGACAGCCGGGGGCAAAAAGCCCCTGGAGCCTGGTGAATTTCGAACGCTCATCCATCTGCAAGCCGTGCACCAGTTTTGATCCCCACCAGCCATACTTCCCTCAGAGGACGGATGCAGGGCCAGCCCAAGACATTGTGCTGCCTGAGGCAGAGTAGCACCTGCTGCCCCCATCCCTCCCCTGGTCAGGGCACTCATAGCCTGCAGCCAAATTATTTTGGTGCCCACATCTGCCTCCCTCCCTCTCTGTTGATAATCGGAAGTAGTAACAATAGGCTGCCTTTGGGGGGCACTTAAAAGGAGCTACCACAGGCTATTGCCTCACTTTCCCTCCTGGTAGGACCGGCCGCAGGGTAAGTGGGCCACAAGAAAGGCCTTGGAGGCTGAGCCACGTTCTCAGAGAAGGTGCGGAGGTGCCCTCGTCCCGGACAATGGGTGGAATTCTGTCAGCAAAAGCACTTCTTCTTTTCACCAGGCAGAACGACCTCTCTTCCCTCCAGCTCTGGGGGTTCTCCTGGCTCCCCCAAGCAGATTTCGGGAGAGGAGGTCACACTGCACTAGCAGGACTCCTTGCACTTGCGTCAACCAGTGCAGCAACCTGGGTGAATCCGGGCCCATGTCCTCCAGCTGGGGTGTTCTGTGAGCCTGAGGAGCTGGTCTGGAGCAGTCTGTGCTGTGTCTTACATGGCCGCGTTTTCTGAATTGCAGTGGCTCTGACCCTCAGCTGTCTCCTTGGATGCGATCTCTGGGCCGTGTGGCCTCTGGGCATAAGTTAAACTGTGGAACCCCCTCCCACAATGATGGCAACCAACCTAGATGGTCTTAAAAGGAGAGGAGAGGGCTAGGAATGGCATGAGCCTGTTAAATGGATGGCCTGTGACCTATGGAGTCTTGCCAGTGGGAGGGAGCAGCCCTGGCTCAGGCGTCCACGGCCCCTGATCTCCTTTGCCCTGTCCTCCTTTGCCAGAGCCATGCTCGCCAACGCTGCCACGATGCGGATCCTCATCAAGGGGGGGAAGGTGGTGAACGACGACTGCACCCTGGAGGCCGACGTCTACATTGAGAACGGCATCATCCAGCAGGTGGGCCGTGAGCTCATGATCCCCGGCGGAGCCAAGGTCATCGATGCCACCGGCAAGTTGGTGATCCCGGGGGGCATCGATACCAGCACCCACTTCCACCAGACCTTCATGAACGCCACCTGCGTGGATGACTTCTACCATGGAACCAAGGTAGTCTTCCTCCTCTCTTGGTTGTGTGGTGTGGGGGGGGGGATGCCCAGCGGGTGGTCTGGTCCACTGTGAGAGAGGTGGTCTCACCCGGAGACTGTGGCTTTGCTGGACCCGTCTGGACCTATTTTCTCTGCAGGCCCCTTTCCTGCTTGTGTCCACACTGGTCATGGGCCTGTTAGCTTTGAGTTGTCTCCAATTCTGCTTTGACAACTGCGTGAATAATCTGTGGGTGCCTTTGAGCTTCCTAGACCTCTTGGTTGTGTGGTGTGGGGGGATGCCCAGCGGGTGGTCTGGTCTTGGGCATTGATGACCTGTGTGTGTGTTCTCTCAGAGTAGGACAATTTCTGGGGAGACTTGAGATCTGTGGAATGGGTGAGACATGAGGCAGGTCCACACCATCCATTTAAAGCAAATCTAACACACATTTAAAGCACATGACACCCCCCCATATCCTGGGAACTGTAGTCCCCCCCCCACAGAAATACAGTTCCCAGGATTCTTTGAGGGAATTCATGTGCTTTCAGTGTGTTTTGAGTATGCTTTAAATGAGCAGTGAGCTCTGCCCCAGGAGTTGGGAAGCCAGGTGTGGACACTTCTGGCAGCCAGCACCCCCCTGAATCTATTTCCACAGGCACCTCCATTATTGCTGATCCAAATGTCATCATTTGCTGCAATGCCCCTCCATGCCACCCGTGCCCAGCAAAGAGCCAACTGAGCTCTGAATAGATACAAACCTCTCAGGCCTCCAAGGGCAGCCCTCCAGATATTTTGGGTGTCAGCATCCACCAGTGCAAGACATGCACTTCCGTGGACTCCAGATCTCCCTCTGACCCAGGACTAACTACTCTGGCCTTTCCATGCTCAGTGAGATCTGGCCTCTGGCCCCTTTCTTCACCCCCTTACTCCCCCCCCTCCGGACAATGCTGGCCTGTCCCTTTCGCAAGGGGGCAGGCCTGCTGTGGGTGAAGCTTAAATGTTGTAAGCAGAGTCAGAGCATTCCTAGACAGCAACAGCCATGTGATTCCAGAGCCCCGTCTGCGCTGGGCAGAGGAGTGTGTAGCCGGCTGCCCTCCCTCCCTCCCTCCCTCCCTCGATGATTCCTGGCCGCCCACTGCCTTGGCTGCCTTTTATGGGGTGGGGTGGGGGGCGGTGAGGGCTTTCCCTTCCCAAATGTGCTCCGGACCCGGGGGAAAGAACATCCCTGTTGACCAGTGGGGAGCGTGTGAAGTGACAGGAGCCTCCCTGGCAGCTGTTGGGGCCTCTTCCTGGGGTAGCTTGGCTGAGCAGGTGGCAGCTGCTGGTGTCATTTGCAGGGCAGGTGTGGGAAGGAGTCGGGTCACCCCATGGCGGGGGCTGGTCTCCCTTGCAGCACAGCCCTCACGTTCTGCCCCTCATGGCATCCTGGGCCAGGCAGCAGCAGCAGCTTCTTCCGCCTTGCTCAAGAGGAGCCTGGTCAAAAGCCCCAGTTGCTTGCAAGGCCTGGTGGGGGGGTGGATCTGGCCGCCCAGCCACCCACCTTCTCGGACTGGGCTGTATCTCTGCCCATCCGCCTGCCTGCCAGTCATCTTGGGGACTGGGGGGGAGCTGTCCAGGCCTCTGGTGCTGAAAGTGCTCAGCACAAGGCAAAAGCACCAGACTCCACAGAAGAGCAGGAGATCGTTTGCTTTCCATTTTGAAAAAGATACTAAGCCAGAAGGTGGTAGAACTCAGATTACTAATATTTTTATAGGAATTGTTTTTAGAATTTCTACTTTGTTTGTTTCTTTTTTTCCCCTTTACCAAGCAAACCCAAAGTGGCTTTCAAAAAGATGCAACCTGCTAATGCTCTTTTTTTAAAAAATGTTCCAAACAGAGCTATCGTAAAGGGAACAGGATTGAAATAACAGCCAGATAAGCATTATTTGTTTATTTCTTTTCTTCCTGTGAGGCACCTCAAGTGATTGATGATCTAATAAAAATGTAGGCTGATGTTCAACTAAGTTTTTCTGCTCGTGCAATGATAGTTCTTGTGCAAGGGGGTTCCTCCCCTCTCCAGCCGTGCACCCCTCCCCCCAAATCTGATTTGGGTTGGTGGAACTTCTAGAACAGATTTAGGCGGTGGGGAGATGGGAAGAATGTTCCATCATGCAAGAAGTTATCATCTGACTAATGGAACGCCCCATGTTGAAAACAGCTGAAACAACTATGGTTTTTTAAAAAGCATTCGGGCAAGTTCTACTCAGAGCAGCCCTTTCGAAATTAATGGACCTAACTTAGTTGTGTGCATTAAGTTCAGAAGGTCTACTCTGAGTAGAATTTTGCTGAACACCACCCACCCACTTGGCTGCTGTGCTTGAATTCTTTGGAGATGGCCTTCTGGCTGTGCACAGACTTGCCTTCTTGGAGCAGTGAGCCTGCTGTGGATCTACACACTCCCCTTTTTTGACAGGTGTGCAGCTGTTGTTCTAGCACAGAATCAAGCCCATGACTGGTACGTCCCCCTGTTTCCAACAGAAGCCAGCTCTGCAGAGAGCAGATTGAATGAGCTGTGCTTAACATCACAAACATCTAGCTGCTCAGGGTGTCCCTTGCGCCAGTCACGGCGCCACTGTCTCCTCTGCCATGAACAGTGTTCCAAATACAGTGGACGCTTGGGTTGCGAATGTGATCCATGCGGGATGCATGTTCGCATTTGCAGCTGGCAGTGGCGTGTCTGCGCACGCGTGGGTTGCGATTTGGCACTTCTGCGCATGTGCGACCACTGAAACCTGGAAGTAACCTGTTCCGGTACTTCCGGGTTACGGCGGTCCATAATCCAAAAAAAGGGAACCCGAAGGGTCTGTAACCCAAGGTCTGACTGTATTTACAAGAAGGGCTGGATTCTCAAAGAGTGCTCTGGAGAAATGCTTCATCATCCTGTGAGGCACTGGCTCTTTCCTTCCTTCTAGGGCTGCAGCCGTGCTCTCCACCTGTGCCCCCCCCCAGAAGAGAATGTGGGAAGGGAAAATATCTGTGACCCTCTGGTGCTGCTTAGCTATAACTCCCACCATCCCTGGCCATTGGCTGTCCTGACTGCAGTTGGTGGATGTGGGGAGTCCAGCAGCCCTTGGGGGGGGGCTTCCAATCTTCCCCTCCTGCAGAGTCTTGGTCAAGCCTCCTGTGGCTGGCGTGCTGCAGACCAGGGTGCCTGTGAGGGCAAGGGTTGATGGCTTGCTGTTGTAGGAATGCACTCTGCACACGCTCACATCATGTTTGCCATGGTTCAATCCCTGGCGTTCAAAGTAGTTTCTGGGCACTGAGCCCCTTCACCTAAATTTAGGCTGTGAGTAAAGTCTCTTCTATCCCCCACCAGCCTGTTCTCTCTCTCTCTCTCTCTCTCTCTCTCTCTCTCTCTCTCTCTCTCCATTTTCCTGACGTGCCAGGAGAACTGTTGGGGCAGCTTGGGCACCCCAGGGAAGAAGTGTGTTTAGTCCTGAGTGCCGTGTGCTGAACACAGCCAGGGCAATAGAAAGGGGGCTTCTGCTTCTGCTCACCAACCACCTCCTCCCTGCCCCCCCCCCCCACGAGGTCTCGGCCTTGGATTCCTCTTGAAATTGTGAAGGCCTTGGAACCCAGAACCCTCATGCAGGGTCCTTGAGGGAATGTAGGCAAGGCAACCAGCTTTTCCCTCTCCTCCCGCCCCCCCTCAAAAAAAGCAGCTTTGGGGATTAGCTGATGTCCCACAAGTGTCAGCTGAGGACACAGCCTTCCCTTTGCATTAGCAAGAAATGCTTCCTGCCGGCTCCTGACCCAGGGCCTCCACGCCAGGAAGGCTGCAGGGCTTGCAAACTCTGGGTTGGGCGTTGGTGGTTTGCTCCTCTGGAAGCTCTTTTGGGGTTTCCACGGGGGCAACTCTCACCAGCTTCCCTTTGCCCCTGTGCCCAGGCTGCCCTGGTGGGGGGAACCACGATGGTGATTGGGCACGTGCTTCCGGACAAGGACATCTCCCTCCTGGACGCCTACGAAAAGTGCCGCAGCCTGGCCGACCCCAAGGTTTGCTGCGACTACGCCCTGCACATGGGCATCACCTGGTGGGCACCAAAGGTAAGAGGGCAGGGGGCGCAGGGGGGTGGGCTTGTTGGTCTCCCTGACTCAGAATGAGGAGGTCTTTTGCCTTGACTGGCAGCGGGTCTTTAGGGTTCCGAAAGTGGAGTCTTGTAAGAGCACAAGGAGTAATAATACAACAAAACAAGACCACCACAAACTGGCTTATAAGTATAAAACCAAATTTACTAGAATGATAGCTAGAATAGAGATAGACTTGTAACCATTCAGACAACAAACATACTAAGGTGCCATGTGCAAGACAAAGCCTGGAGATACTGTAAACATGGAGTGGATAAATGTACAGCTCTATCTTAACAAGTTACATGCTCAGTAAACGTTACCCAGACTGGATAAATGAATCGTTCAACAAGTAGCGTAAGTCCAGCCACAGAACGGCAACCCCGTGCCGCCACAACGGCAAGGGTAGCCCACTGGAGAATATGAAAAGGGTTTTCAAAGCTGTTTTTCAAAGATTGAATGGGATGAGATGTTCTTCAGTTGGAAGACACAAAGCCGTGCGCACGGATCAACCATGGGAAGGCAAATCAAAGCCGCCACCCGGGTGAGAATAACGCCAGTGGGCAAAAGGAGACCTGTTGTTCTCTGGATATATTACAGGTTTTGCTACATGCTTCATCAGTCCGAAAAGCCAGTCATACAAAACAGTTTGCTCAGGATAAAGAAAGTATTCACAGGCCTGCCGGATCAGGCCAAAAGCCCATTGCATTCTGCATCCTCTTCTCACAGTGACCAGCCAGATTCCCATTATGGGAAACCTGCAAGCAGGACCTCAGCCCGAGAGCCCCTTCCCCTCCCGTGGTTTCCCGGCCTCCTGTGGCAGGGAGTTCCATAGATTGACTTTGCACTGCATTAAGAAGTCCTCTCTTTTATCCTCCCCAAATCTTCCACTTTCAACCTCATTTGAAGCCACAAATTCTGGTGTCAGGAGAAGAGAAAAACTTTCCCCTTTTCTCTGTGCCATGCAGATTTAAATTCTTCTTTTTTAAAATTTTGTTTATGATTTCCAGGTTTATACATTTCACTAACTTTACAGTCAGTTTAACATTTCCAAACTTGACTCCCTTCCCCCTCTTTCTGCGGTTCCTTACATTTATTTTTAATATCTTCTGCATACCAAATTAACTTGTAAATTAAATTTTTCTTATCTGTTTACAATTAAATTTTCAATAAACTATTTCTATTCCTTTATAAAAAGTTTGTTATCTTGGTTTCTTATTTTTCCGGTATGTTTTGCGATTTCTGCATATTCCGTAATTTTGTAAACTGCCATCGTTTTGCCTCTTAACTCCCCTTTAACCTAAAAAGCCCCCAACGCTTCAAACTTTCTTCACGGGGGGAGGGTGTTCCACCTGCCTGACCCTCCTGGTTGCCCTCACTGCAGCCCCTTGGGGAGGGAGCCTGGGGCTTTGCCCCTTCTCCAGTGGTGCCACCTCCATGCCCCTCGGCCATGTCTCCTTCTCCCAGTGCTTCTGCAGCCATCCAGCTGCCACCCTCCCCACCTGCTCCAGCCTGCGGAGATTTTCCTCAGGCCAACTGCCGGGCCCTAGCAGGATCTCAAGGCCAGGGGTCTCAAGCATGCCTGCCAGCCACCACATGGCCTCCAGCTGCTTCAAGGGCCGGGGAGCATCTGCTGGCTGGTAATTCTGGATTAGACCCCTGCCCACAGCCATCTTGTTCCCCAGCCCCAGCTGGGTGGCTTGACCTCCTTAGCCTCCTGTTTGGGTGTTTGTGGCTCAGCTCCTTCCTCCTCTCGGCCCCCTGACAGCTGTAACGGCCCTTTCCCTCCGCGGTTGGCCACTCCCTCCTCCTCCAGATTCCCCTCTTTGGTGGGCTTTGGCGCTGCCTAGCCTGGCTTCTGGCCCTGGGAGAAAATGCCCCCCACTTGTGTCTTACCTGCGCATGACCATTTCATCACAGCTTGGGGCACCCAGATGCGGCCTCTGTCTTCTGTAGTGGCACATGCCCTGTGGAACACCATTCCACCAGATGTCAAGGAATTAAAGAACTAATTGACTTTTAGCCCTGTATAGGGAAGTTGTTAATGTTTTATTGTGTTTTTAATATTTTGTAGGGAGGTGCCCAGAGTGGCTGGGGCAACCCAGTCAGATGGGCAGCATATAATAAAAAAGTATTTATTATTATTATTATTACCAAACATAGACCAACGACCTGCATAGAATACAGAGACAGAACATGCCTCTTGAACAAGGCATGAGCATGCCTGGATGCAGAGCAGATTCCTGGAAGAGGACCCTAGAGCAGAGATGCCTCCTTCTCTGCTCCAGAGGACCCTCCCCACTTTCCCCTCCCATTGGTGGAGGTTCAGTTTGGAGCAAGATGCTCCAAACACATGCAGGGCCAAAGAGCCTGTTGCTCAAAGGCAGGGCCGGCTCCTCACAGATCCAGGCCCAGAGCAGCGTGTTCCAGGTGACTCGAGTGAGTGAGCCAGTCTGCAGAGGAAAGCTGGAAACAAGCAAAGTCGGGAGACATTGTGATGTGGGGATTGGGAGCCTCTTGAGGTGGGGGGGGTGCAGCCAGACAAGAGGGAGCATGGCCGCCTTGGAACATCAAAGCAATAAGTACATGAGTGTCCATAGCTTCCTGCTTCCAAACATACCACTGTAAACAGGAAGGTCTGGAAATGTTCTGGATTTGCACCAACTTCCACATGAGACCCCTAGCTCACCTTCCTGTGTTCATCAGGGCCTTAGATTTGGGCATATTAGATGAGCTCAATATCTCAAGGCCTGTGGCTTTGGCCCTCTGCGTTCGGCTGGCAGCATTTCCACGGCTGCCGGGGTGTCAGTGGGCAGGGGAGACCTCTGGGTGAATGACGCCTGCCCCTTCTGCCTCAGGTGAAGGCCGAGATGGAGACCCTGGTGCGGGAGAAGGGCATCAACTCCTTCCAGATGTTCATGACCTACAAGGACTTGTACATGCTGCGGGACAGCGAGCTCTACCAGGTCTTCCACGCCTGCAAGGACATTGGCGCCATCGCCCGCGTCCACGCCGAGAATGGAGAGCTGGTGGCCGAGGTGAGCTGCTCGGGGGGCGGGGGCGCGGGGAGCTGCAGCCGGGGGGGCAGTGGAAGGGGCAGATCCCATCAGCTGATCCATAGGCTCTCCTCCCCTGGGAGAGGGGAGGAAGAGGCAGGGACCAGCAAGGGGGCAGGAAGAAAGTGACCCCTGTCCCCGCCTACCCCAGACTGACCCTCTCTTTTGCCTTTCCCTGCAGGGGGCCAGGGAAGCCCTGGAGCTGGGTATCACCGGCCCGGAAGGGATCGAGATCAGCCGGCCGGAGGAGGTAAGCGTGCCCACCAAGGAAGGAAGTGTTGCGTTCCCAAAGCAAGGAAGAATTGGACTCTGATTAATAGAATACACACGAGGCTTGACCAGCAAGACTCTGGGAGGAGTGTGTATCATATTTCCCTCCTCACCCCTTGGCCCAGGTCGTTTTATTCACAAAAGAACTTTTTACACAGTGTTCGTAAGAACCAATCAGATTTCCTCTGAGCATTTCAAAAAAACCCACGTGGGGACAAAGTTAAACTACCAAAACTAATTAAGCATGCACAAAGAGCTAATTTGAGCATGTATGCGTAGTTCAGAGTAAATAAAATAGGAAAGAAGGAAGAATGCTTTTAGGAAACCCTGGAGGTCATAAACAGGAGAGGAAGGATGGCAGAATTTACCATCTCCTTGTGAACTCTCTTCCTGGCCCTTAAGATCTATCTAAAGATTGACAAACTACATCAAAGTAACCTACTATCTTTATGTACTGAGGATGTCTGGTGAAGCAACTGGCCTGTGTTCCAGAATGCTTATACGTGCCTGTCAGGCATAGAGAAAGCAAATGGCAGAGGTGGAGAGGCTTGTGGGATTTGATCAGAAATTATTGTCAAAGAATCAAACCCAGTGAATGCCATGCTTTCGTCGCGGACACAATGGCTTGCTCCATATTTCATAATTCCTCATAGCAATCCCACCCGACCTCCACAAGGAAGGAAGCACACCCATGAATGAACACACCTGCCCTGCTAGTAATCTCACTCCCCCCAAGGCCCAAGAGAGAAGGGGGCAGTTTAGGACTTGCAGGGTCTCCTTGCCAAGGCTGCCAATTGCCTGGTGACTGTTTTCAGAGGGCGGTTCTTCCACCAGCCAGGAAGAACAACCAGGAGGAAGGTGGTGGAGGAGGGATTTGGCTGCCCATGCGAGGTTGGGGGCAGCTGGCTGAGCTTATGGGTGCTGCTCATAAGTGGGGGGTTTATCATGGCCGTTGGTGGTGGGTGGGGGGACATCTGTGCCCCACTGAGCTCCAGGACCCACCAGCTGCAGCTGAAAAAAAGTGAGGTCCCCCACCCGTGCCCACTGGTTTCACTGCGGCAGACGCTTGCCCAGTTTGTGCCCCATCCCATGAGCTTGAGCAGTTGGTCACTCCTGAGATGAGGGGGAAGTGTTGGGGTTCTGTTGGCACCTGCAGGCACTGACTGCCTCATCTCTCTCTCTCTCTCTCTCTTTCTCTCTCTCTCTGCATCACAGTTGGAAGCTGAAGCTACGCATCGGGTCATCACCATCGCTAACCGGGTGAGCAGCCTTAACCGCCCCCTCTTTCTGCTGCAGAGGACTGAGGCTGGGTCTTCTTGCCTGACTGGGTGGGGGCCCCTTTGCCATCCCAGGTGGATGGATGCCTTGGACTCCGTGCCCAGGTCTCTCTCATTGCCCCAAGCCCCTTGACGCCTTTCCTCTTCTTTTTGTCCTCCTCCCTCGGCAGACTCACTGCCCCGTCTACCTGGTCAACGTTTCCAGCATGTCAGCCGGGGACGTCATTGCCACCGCCAAGATGCAAGGTGAGTGGCGTTCCCTGGGTCTGGAGCAGGAGGTGCCCACACGGCAACTGCAAGGGGAGATGGCTAGCTGCCCTTGGCATGTCCCGGCCCCCGGTCCCATCCTGTCCCTCCTTGCTAGCCGTTGCAAGAAATAGGTCTTTTCTCCCCAATCAGCTGGGGTGCCTGTTTTGGGGTGCCCTCTGGGTCCCTCCCAACTCTGCAATTAACCTTCCCAGACCCTGAGATCGCCCTCTGAGACCCTTCTCTGTGTGCCTCCTCTATGATCTCTCCAGAGGGTGGCAACACAAGAACAGACCTTCTCTGTGGTGGCTCCCCATTTGTGGAAAGCTCTCCCCAGGGAGGCTCGCCTGGTGCCTTCCTTACAGATCTTTATGTGCCAGGTGAAAACATTCCTTTTTAAGCAGGCCTTGGGCTGATTAATATTCTACATCCTTCTCACTGTGTCTGTGGGAAGGTTGGGGTTATTGTTTTGCTGTTTTGTTTTGTTTCTCATGTTTTTTCCCTGCATTTTATTATTCTGTGAACCGCCCTGAGACCTCATGATGAAGGGCGGTATATAAATCCAATAAGTAAAAACCAAACACAACTCTGTGAGCAAAGTGTCTCCGGCACCCCCCTCGATTGCACAGCTGAATGATGCGCCCCGCAAGTCCTGCCTCTGGTGGCTGTGGGGCTCTCGAGGAAACCACCCTCCTCCCCGCCCCACGGGCAGGCCTGAGGTCCCTCCCCTTGCTTCCCCGCAGGGAAGGTGGTGTACGCAGAGACCACCACGGCCCACACTGCGCTGACGGGCTTGCACTACTACCACCAGGACTGGTCCCACGCGGCGGCTTACGTCACCGTCCCGCCCTTGCGGCTGGACACCAACACCTCCACCTACCTCATGAGCCTCCTTGCCAAGTAAGGGGGCCTGGGCTGGGGGGTGATCCAGCCCTACAGGATGAAGGGAGAGGAGGAGGAAGAGGAAGGGGGTCCTGGAACGGAGGGAGGGAAGGAAGGGGTGGATTTGCGTGGAGAGGCCAAGAAGCCCCCTCCCTGTCAGCTGGCGAGGGGGTTGCTAAGACCAGCTCTCCCCGCAGTGACACCCTGAACGTGGTGGCCTCCGACCACCGGCCCTTCACCACCAAGCAGAAGGCCATGGGCAAGGAGGACTTCACCAAGATCCCCCACGGAGTCAGCGGAGTGCAGGACCGCATGGCCGTCATCTGGGAACGGGGAGTGGTAAGTGGAGGCACCCCATGGGAAACGGGTAGATGCCCCCCTGTTGCCCCCATCCCGCCATGGGGAGGGGAGGGAGCCTGGGGCGTGAGAGGCTGCCAAGCAAGGAATTGACTCTTCATTGTCGAAGGGACGCTTGCAAGTGGGGGAAAGGCATGTCCTTCAGCCCCACATCTCTCAGCTCCTCCCAGGCGGTTGCCACAACAGAGACCTCCTCTTATGTCTCTTCCCCACCTGAGCTGCCTGCCAGCAGGAGAAGACTGGGCCTGCACGTGACCCGCCTCTGCTTCTCTCTCTTCCATCCTCTCTTGGTCCTGCCAGGCAGGAGAGGTGGGGGCAGGAGACGGCGGTGTGGAAGCCCTTGACTCTCCCCCCTCCTAAGCCGTCTCCCTCCTCTGCTGCTGTTCTTCACTCTCCACTTGTGTCCCCAATCACCGATCCCTTTTCCCAAGTCAGGCTCCAGTGCCCCTTCTCCCCAGAATGCAGCCATCACTCCCTGTGGCTCCGCCAAGTCCCTGACTTGCCAGTGTGGTGTAGTGGTTCAGAGCGGTAGACTTGTAATCTGGGGAACCGGGTTTGCATCTCCGCTCCTCCACCTGCAGCTGCTGGGTGACCTTGGGCCAGTCACACTTCTCTGAAGTCTCTCAGCCCCATACACCCCACAGAGTGTTTGTTGTGGGGGAGGAAGGGAAAGGAGAATGTTAGCCGCTTGGAGACTCCTGAAGGGGAGTGATAAAGCGGGATATCAAGTCCAAACTCCTCTTCTTCTTCCCTTTGCTCAGTGCAGAGGGACAAAGGCTGGCAGGAGAGGCTTGGAGGAAGCCCTGCTGGGGCCCCTCTGCTGGGTGGCTGCCCGCATGAGAAAGAAGGGGGCTCAGGGCAGGGCGCCCCCAACCCAGCCTTGCAGCAACACAGCGCTGAGCCCGCAGCAGAGCTCCCTTTGCCTGCTTCCCTGCCACCAGCACAGCCTGTCCTCCAGCAGCCAGGGGGCATACACACTAACATGGGGGGGGAATGGTCCAGGATCCATCCCAGCACCCCCCCCCCCAGAGATCTGCAAGAGGGGGAGAGAATCCCATGGCAGGCCTATGGAGGGGGCTTGGCAAGGCCATTTCAAAGGCAGCAATCCTAGCCAGGGAGTGGTCCTCTGGTGGTGGGGGGGGTCTCCCAGAGTGTTTCCCATCAGCTGCCCCCTGCCCCCCAGCTCCTGCCAAGTCCTCTGACCTCTGACCTCTCTCTCCCCTCAGGTGGGGGGCAAGATGGACGAGAACCGCTTTGTCGCCATCACCAGCTCCAACGCTGCCAAGATCTACAACATGTACCCCCGCAAAGGCCGCATCATCCCTGGGGCTGATGCAGACGTGGTCGTGTGGGACCCAGAGGCCACCAAGTAGGTGGGGGGGGGACACAAAGGGGCCACAAGGAACAGGGAGGGGGCTGGGTGTCAGCAGGGCCATGTTGGGAGTGGCAGTCTGGGGCTTATGGGCTGTGAGAAGAGGGGAGTTGACTGGGGGGGGGCTCGCTTTGACCTGATGCTGCTTCAGAAGCCAGGCTCCCCTCCCCTCCTGCTGGCTGCCTCCCCAGGGAAGCGGGGGGGGGGGGGGAGAGAAGGATGCTCACAGAGATAAGAGGTTCTCCCCCGCATCATGGCTGTGTGTCCAGCACTTGCTGCATCAGTTCATTTGATGGAATGATATATTATTTCATACAATTTATATGCTTCCTGATGGTTTGAAGAAACACACAAATAAACCTCCAAGTGGTTTACAAAAAAGATAAAACAATAACATGGTCAATAACAGGCATTAGAAAGTTCAGAAAGACTTCCAGGAGGACAAAATAACAGTAGACTAAAAACAGAACAAAACCTCCATCAGCTTTCTAAACTTCTGGGTCGGTTTGTCCAAACAAGAATGTTTCCAGCATGTATTGGATTTCCAGTGGTTCTTGTTGCTGGGGCTTCTTTTAACTGCCGATTGCTTCAAGGCGTTTTTGTGGGAAGCCATTCGTAAGTCAGTTCAACAGGTAATGAGGAAAGGCTTCATCCTCACCCTGCCCGCTCCCCAACAAGGCTTGCCTTTCTGCCACAGAGGCAGCGGGGGGGGGGGGGGGCTTAGGAAGTTGCCTTCTTCCATGTCAGACCCCCACTCCATCTAGCGCAATGTCGTCTGCACTGACCGGCAACAGAGGCAGCAGCTCTCCATGTTTTCAGGCAGGAGCCTTTTTTGCAGCGCTGCTTGGAGATGCATTGGGCACTGAGCCTGTGGCTTTCTTCATGCCAGGCGCGTTCTCTACCCTTCCTCTGAAGCTGCAAGCCGTGTTGGCTGGAGCTCAAGGGAGGGGCAGTTGGGTTGGCGTCAGGTTGGGGAGGGCTGCCTTCCCAAACTCCCCTCACTGTTCAGAAATGAGCTGGAACTCCCAGTGAACAAGCCTCTTCCAGTTGAAACCCCTGAAGGCATCTCTTCTTCTCAGGAAAAGACACCCAGTTTCAGTGCCGAAAGAAGGGCTCCAATTTCGCCAGACCCCTTAAGTCCGTTTAGTGCATGGGCAGAGAAGGACCCACTTGCTTCTGGGGCCTGCGCAAAGGTCTCTCTCCTTCCTCCTCCTCAGTTGCGCAGGAGCAAACTACAGTCCTCCTTGCCCAACAGATGATTGCAATACACTTCCCTGTGCTCTGATCCTGCTGCTTTCACAGCACACAGTAGATGGCGCAAATGCACCACTGCGTCCCGCTTCTGCCAGGGGAAGGGGACACCCTGAACTGCAGCTAAATATTGCAGCATGGAGTCCTCCTGGTCCAGGGTGCCAGGGAGCCAGCCACGCTCTCTCTCAGGATGCCCCGTTCCATTCCCCCTCTGCCACCTCTGGCAAGAAGCAGAAGGGCTTTTTTTGGCCCTACTTCTGCAGCCTTGCAGGGCACCTCTCCCCAAGCCTGTTGATCCATCCCTCTCGCTGGGGCTCCTCCATCGCTGCTCACGGGATCAGCACATGTATGACGCTGGGGGCCCTTCCTAGTTTTCCCCCTTGGAACTAACTGCCCACCCCCAGATGGTGGGGACATAATGCATTTCTGAGATGAAAAACTAGGAGGGAAACTTGCAATGTGAATTGGGCAAAGGGCACATTTCAAAGACACGCCTGGGATGAGGTTCCTGCTCTTTGCTTGGAGGCCTCAACCTGCCTCACTTTGACATTGCGTGTTGTTATTTCCATATCCCTCCTTTCCCAAATCACAACAGAGAAGGTTAAATAAAAAAAACCTATAAATGTACACAATGCAAAGTTGACATGCTCCCGAAGTCTTTGCTCTGGTGGGGCTTCTAAAGGAGCAGGGAGGGGGCTGGGAGCCTCCCCCCCCCCAGCCCAAGAGGGAGTCGGAGCAGCTGCCGGCCCAAGCCCTGCCTCACCTCCCTGCTCCCTGATCCCCCCAGGACCATCTCGGCCAGCACCCAGGTCCAGGGCGGGGACGTGAACCTCTTTGAGAACATGCGCTGCCACGGGGTGCCCCTGGTCACCATCAGCCGCGGGCGCGTGGTCTACGAGAACGGCGTCTTCATGTGCGCCGAGGGCACCGGCAAGTTCTGCCCCCTCCGCTCCTTCCCAGACTCCGTCTACAAGAAGCTGGTGCAACGGGAAAAGGTACCGGGGCAGAGTGGGGTGGGAGGGAGCGCATTGCATGCAGAGACACCCATCGCATGGCAGCCTTGAAGATCACCATGGATTGGGGGGGGGGGCTCTGCAGAGAGGAAGAAGAGGAGGGGCATGCCCAGAGGCTTTTGCTTGTGGTAGACACCAGATGGTGGGCAGGGGGGGAGGCTGGAGCCCCCCAGTTCCTCCTTTTCAGGTAGGAGTGTGGCTGCGGGAAGCCCAGCGGTTGGGGGTTGGAGTGGGGGTTTGTGGGAGGAGGATAGCGGGGCAGGAGGAGGCACAGAGGGAGGAGAGCAGGACTGGGCATCCCAGGTGTGCTTGTGATTTGGGCGTCCAAGTGCAGAAATCGGCATCCAGGTGTTTGGGGTTTTGTCTTTTGCAAAGAGGGAGGAAATGTCTCACCTTTTTCCTGCAAGGAGAAGAGCTGGGGCTTGGCCAGGCCTGGCATGGCTAGCGAGACTTGGCTAGAAGGGGGGGGGCCCTGAAATGGCTACCGCTTGAGCAGAGGGGCAACGTAGGGATAAAGAGGAAGAGGCTTGACTGGGAGGGGAGATGTTGGTCCCAGGAGAGGCTGGCAGGAGAGCAGAGGAGCGACTGAGAGACCCAAAGGAGAGGGGGCTTAGGGAGGTCACCAAGGAGCCCCCCCCCGGCACCCCAGCCCTCCCCGCTCCCGAATCCTGGAATGGTAGAATTGGCACAAGGACCCTGAAAGCCATATAGCCCTTCCTGGGATGGGGGGCAGCCAAGCTCTGCACCCAGAGACAAGGGAAGGCCAGGGGAGCCGAGGGAATCTTCCCAAGGGGTGGGGGCTGAAGAGGGGGTGAGTCAAGCAACTGGCCCCCGCCTCTTCACCCCACTTCCCTTCATAGTCCTTGCTGCAAAGAGAGGGGAGGCTGAGGAGCCCCCCCCCAGGGCCTCCTCCCAGCATGCCTCAGTGTTTGACCAGTGGTAGTCTGGGGCAAAGAGAGTGGAGTGGGGGGAGTGTAGCAGAGAGTGGCGTCTGGAGGGGGTCCCTGGCAGATGTGGCACCGAGGGCCCAGTACTTGCTGGTGGAGGGGGGAATGCGAGGAGCCCCCTTTCCCAGCCCCCAGAGGCAGCTGCTCCCAGCCAGCCCAAGCCCCCGCCCTGGCCTGCATTTCATCCGCCCGCCTTCCGCCCCGAGCCCCCCAAGAGGCAGGCTCCCCCTTTTCCCACCCTGGGGGCGTGGGGGTCTCCAGAGGCCGCCTCTTCCGCTGACCTGTGTGTGCCTTTTGTTGTCTTGCTCCGCGCAGAGTTTAAAGCTCAAGGGCGTGGACCGCACCCCCTACCTGGGGGACGTGGCCGTGGTTGCCCACCCTGGGAAAAAAGAGACGGGGACGCCCCTGGCAGACACGCCCACCCGGCCGGCCACGAGACACGGGGGCATGCGCGATCTCCACGAGTCCGGCTTCAGCCTTTCCGGTAAGAGCGGGGCTGGAGCACGGGGCCTTCTGTGGGGGAGGGCGCACAGAGGCGGGAGAGCCCCCCACACCATGCTCCTTGCACCCTCCCAGGCTGCGGCATCTTCCCTGCCCCGCTTGCCCGCCTCCTGTCTTGCCCAGCAGAGCCAGCTGCCCCACGAGGGCTAGGACCTGGCTTCCCCCCTCCCCTGCCCCACCACCCACCAGCGCCCCCCACCCCCAATTCCTGCAGGGCCTGCTCCCCACCCTGATTCTGCATTGGCTGGGAGTGAGGAGAAGGGAGAGCGAGAGGAGGAAGCCGCCAGAGTGGGACGCAGGCAGGAGTCAGGCCAAGCCGCTCTCGGGGGGGGGGGGGCATAGCATCCTGGAAGGGGCACCCAAGGGTCATCCAGCCCAGCCCCCCGCAATGCAGGAATCACAGCAGAAGAATCCGTGACAGGTAGCCAGCCAAGGAAGGAGAGGCCCCCACTTTTGGAGGGAATGGGTTCCCCAGCGCTTGGTATTTTGGCTGGGTCAGGATAGCCCCCCATCCTGCCCCTTCTCCCCCCCCCCTTGAGGCACACCTGCAGGGCTACACAGAAGGGGTGTCGCTCCTTGCAGAGGAGTCTCCTGCCAGCCGAGAGGGAGCAGTGGGGCCAGGCAAGGAGGCCTGTGGGGCTGAGGGGTCAGAGGGCAGGGCTCTGCCTCTTGCCTGAAAAGGGGTCCCTTTCCCTCCTTCTCTGCCACAGTCTTTTCCCACATTTATTCATACTTTTCAAGTTTATACATTTCACTGATTTTACAATCATTTTGACATTTCCAAACTTGACTTCCTTCCCCTTCTTTCTGTGGTTCCTTACATTTGTTTTTAATACCTTCTGCATATCCAAATTAACTTAATTTGCTCATTTGTTCATCTACTATATATACCCTTATAAAACTGCAGGTTGTTACAATAATCCTGCCGGTGTTTTTATCTGTTTATAATTTATCTGTAAATATTGAATAAACCATTTCCATTCTTTTATATTAAAAAAATGTTATCTTGATTTCTTACTCTTCTGGTCAGTTTTGCCTTTCCGCATATTCCATAAGTTTCGGGATCCGTTCTTCCTTTGCTGGAACTTCTGCTTCTCTCCATTTCAGGGCGAGTGACATTCTTGCTGCTGTAGCAGCAGACATGAATAAGTTTCTACTGTATACATTTTAGATAGTTCTATCTCTATAATTCCCAAAAGAAAAGCTTTTGTTTTTTAAATATCCTTTTCATTTCATTATATATCATTTCCCAGTAAACTTTAACCTTATGACAAGACCACCACATATGATAAAAGCAACCTTCTTTCTATTCACATTCCCAACACTTATTTGATTTAGATTTATACATTTTTGCCAACTTGCTTTGTGTTTGATACCATCAATATATCATTTTCATATAATTTTCTCTTAGACCATAACATGCTGTAAATTTTACGTCCATATTCCACAATCGTTCCTGTGCCTCCATGTCTATATTATGACCGATATCTATTGCCCAACGGATCATTGAGGATTTTGCCTGCTCATCCTTTGTCTCCCATTCCAATAATACCTTACACATTTTAGACAGCGCTTTTACATTACATTCCAACAGGTCTCTCTCCAGTTGTGATATTTGTTCCCCAAACCCTCATAAGATATTTTTCTTAAATACTTCATGCAAATGATGATATTACATCCATGTTATTAATTTTCCTGATAATTCCTTAAATTCTTTTAGTTTGTACTCCTCCCTCTTAATAAATTTCTATAAGCTGTCTATCTTTCTATCATATTCTTTTTCTTTACCACTATGGCTTCCAACGGTGAGAGCAAAAGTGGTGTTTTTACCTATAATAAATTCTTGTATTTATGCCATACTCTATAATTTTCCCCCTAATTATATGATTTGTAAATCCTTTATGAACTTTCACCTTTTCATACCATAAATAAGCGTGCTAACCAAAAATATTATCATGACCTTCTAGATCTAGAATATGTGAATTATTTAATGTCATCCATTCCTTCAGCCAACAAAGACAAGATGCCTCATAGTATAATCTCATATCTGGCAGGGAAAAACCTCCTCTTTCTTTTGCATTCTCTGCCGTAGTCCTGAGAAGAAAACCCCACCCCAAAGTTGCTATTTGCATTTCAAGGGAGTTGAAATGCAAATAGCAGCTTCCAAAAAGGAGGTATTTCTTGGTATCTGGTTTGGACCTGAGAGTGGGGGCTGGGGGGTGCTGGGGCTGGGGTCCGCAAACCATGTGAGGTGCTGTCTCTTCTTTGGAGGTGGTTCAGGTGGCATCTCTTCTGCTGGAGGTTGCATGGTCAGTCATTTTAGGGGGGGCTTTCAAGGGGTGATGAGTAGGCGAGAGGGCAGGCTGCACCAGCAATGTGGTTTTTTTCCCTTTTTTGGCGGGGGGAGAGATTCTCTTTGTGGTGACCTTTGTGGGCTCTGTTGTGCGCAGAAGCTGTGGTTGGCAATGGGGAATCTGCTTCCTAGAGCAAATTGGGGGGGTGGGGAGACTGCCAGCCTGTCTCTTTCGGCCTGTTTGTCCCTTCAAATTGGGGGGGGGGCAGGGACACATGTCTCTTACTCGAGGCTGGCAGAGCAAGATGTGCCAAGTCTGGCACTCAATGCCAGGTGTCAGAAGTGAGAGGCTTCAGGCTGGCCTCCAAAGTCCTGCTTGGGAATTCTGGGAGGTGCTTTTGCCACTGGATTAGACCTGGCAGGTCCCTCTCAGCCAGCACCTCAGTGTCCCCCCCACTCGAAGAGGGTGGGAGCACCTCCTCCTTCTCAAGCTCAACCCCTGGCAGGCTCTGGAAATCGGGATTATAGCCTCTTCCTTGAATTGCTCAGCAGTGGGGGGGGGGCAGGGAAGGGGGATTGCAAGCCCTGATGTAATAAGCCACTCTGGGCGGCTTCCAACAACATATTAAAATACTGTAATAAAAGGTAAAGGGACCCCTGACCATTAGGTCCAGTCCTGACTGACTCTGGGGTTGCGGCGCTCATCTCGCTTTATTGGCCGAGGGAGCCAGCGTACAGCTTCCGGGTCATGTGGCCAGCAGGACTAAGCTGCTTCTGGCGAACCAGAGCAGCGCACGGAAACGCCATTTACCTTCCCGACGGAGTGGTACCTATTTATCTACTTGCACTGATGTGCTTTTGAACTGCTAGGTTGGCAGGAGCAGGGACTGAGCAACGGGAGCTCACCCCGTTGTGGGGATTTGAACTGCCGACCTTCTGATCAGCAAGCCCAATAGGCTCAGTGATTTAACCCACAGCACCACCCGCGTCCCAAAATACCATAATACATCAAACATTAAAAGCTTCCCTCAACAGGGCCAGACGCCTTCTAAAAGTCAGATAGTTATTAATTTCCTTGACATCTGATGGCAGGAGGTGCCACCACCGAGAAGGCCCTCTGCCTGGTTCCCTGTAGATTTGCTTCTCACAGCGAGGGAACCGCCAGAAGGCCCTTGGAGCCGGACCTCGGTGTCCGGGCTGAACGATGGGGGTGGAGACGCTCCTTCAGCTGGATCCCCTCCCCTCCTGCTTCTGTCTCTCCTCCAGGGGCGCCAACTTGCCCCCCACATGGAGGGGGCCTGGCATCACATGACACCCCCTGCCCCTGCCCCGTCTGCAAGTGCTTGCCTAGCGGTGGCGGCAGGACATAATCACCCCTCAATATTGGGGGTGCTCAGCCCCTCCCCACAAATATTGAGGGGTCGAAGCCCCTTCTGTTCTCTATAGCCCCTGCTCCCCCCCTCATCCTTTGCTTGCCCCAAATTGCAACCTCAGGAAAGAGTTTTTTCTAGGCCTGGCAGTGGGGAGGGGGTTGCATCTGAATTTGGGGGAGAGCTGGTGGGGCTGTTTACGGGGGTCCTCGCCACAGCTTTTCTCCTCCCCGGCTGGTCCTTGTGGCCTGGTTGGGACAGGATGTGCCCCCCCCCCCCCGGTGTGCTTCTGACCGCCCCGTCCTTCTCTGTCTCCAGGTTCTCAGATCGATGACCATGTTCCAAAGCGAGCTTCGGCCCGGATTCTCGCTCCCCCCGGAGGCAGGTCTAGCGGCATTTGGTAGCTGCTCCCCCGACTTGTCCCCCAACTAAGGACGCCGTCGTCGCCCCCCCACTCGCCCGGCTGCCCCCCCACGCCCCGCGGGCTCCAGGCAGACACACCTTTCACCGGAGCTGCCGCCGCCGAAGACCAGCACTTCACACCTGATGACCCCCACAAGACCCCTCCCCGGAATGAGGCTGCCGGGGGGGTCCCGGGCCAGAGGCACCCCCCCTCACTCCACGGCTGCATGGAAACGCAGGCTGATGCACGGGGGGGGGGCGATGCTGGGCTGCTTCTGTCTCTTCCAGGTAGAGGGGGGCAGCTCCCCCAAGTGCCACGGGCGGTGGGGGTGGGGGCCGACTTAGGGAGGGGGCAGGGCCAAGGGGGGGCCACCTGGGCCCCCAGTTCCTTTCTGTTTTGCACGTTGGGTTTTTTGGATAAGTGACATTTTGACTTGTTTGTGCATCACGTGGAAAAAAAATGAATAATCCTGAATTGAAAGGTGCTTTGTGTGACTAGCAGTAGGATAGGAAGGGGGAGGCAGGTGGGGGGGGGCTGGACAGGTCTCTAGGGTGGAGCCCCCCCCCCTTTTCCAAGCAGCGTTTGCTGTGCAGAGAGGTTCATCCCAACATTGCTTAGCAGTACTGGGAGCCCCCCTTTTTGCTCTCTTCCCCGGGGAGGGGTGATTGAGGGGGGCGTCTGTCCTCTGCTGCCTGCCCCCCCCCTTTCCCTGGCCTTCTCTGTAGGCCCCACTCAGTGCCTTCTCTTGCGAGGGGGGAGGGCTAAAGTGGGAGAACTCCCACCCACCCCGTCCTTCCGCCAGCCCACCAGGCAGGAGTTGCCAGGGAGGGCCCCGAGCCAAGGGCGCAAGAGGAGGGCCAGGACCCCTGGGCTCCCCCTGGAGAGTGCAGTGCAGAGCAGTGGTTAGAGCAAGGGGACCTCTCTCCCCACATTCCAGCATAGGATACGGAGCTTTCGTATCTGCACCTTTTGGTAGGCAGGAATCCCTTTCTGATCCTTGGGTAGGGAGAATGGGTCGTGGGGTGAAGCCACCAGAGAGCTGGGAGGAGGCTGGCTGCTCCCCAAAGCTTTGGGGGCTCTCCTTGCCACTCCACAGAGGAAGAGGGGCTGGGTGCACTGTCCTCTGCGACCCACTGTGAAGAGCTTGTGGGGGGGGAGCCAGTTGGGGTCTCAGCCCATGGTGGAGAGCACCCGTTTGACCCGAGAGGCACCCTGTTGAGGTATGGGATGTCTTGAGAGTCGCCAGCATACTCACCCCAACATTCCTCTTTTAACACAATGGTGCTAAGCCCCCACCCCCCTGGCTGACTGTTGGGGCCACAGAGCCCCCCTCCGCCCCCCTTCCCCCACCCACCCACCCACCTGGTCTCCCTCTGGAGTAGTGTGAAGTGTGAACCGTTACTTGTGCACCTTCTCTCCCCCCCCCACTAGTTGGTCCCCGTAGGTGTGCGAGGCTGGTGGGGGGCACGACAGAGGACTCCTTTGCCCCAGGACCACGGCGGAGGAGGAGGAGTCCCGGCCCCCCGCCCGCCCCTCCGTTGGGATAGTCTTGTAATGGCTGTGATAGCACCTGCTGCCCTGTGAGTTTCTGTTTCCTCATTAAAGAGTGTTCTCATGGTACAAGGCTCCTGTGTCTGTCCTTCCGGGGTTTGGGGGGGAGAGTTGAGATTGGGGGGGGGGAGCCTTCACAAGTGCTCTTTCAAGGGTGGCTCAAGCCAACAGTCCATCAGGCACCAGCGATCCACAGGTCGCGATTGCATCTGCTTTGGCCGGCTACCGTATTTTTCGCTCTATAAGACACACCCAGCCATAAGACGCACCTAGTTTTAGAGGAGGAAAACAAGGGAAAAAATATTCTGAATGCGCAGCGCATCTCCAGCAAAGTGGGAGGAGAAAAGGAAGGGGCTCCATTTCTCCTCCCGCTTTGCTGAAGGGGCGCTGTGCGGCTGTCCCTCTCTGCGCTGCACCTCTCCAGTGAAGCAAAGCGTTCCTCCCGCTGCCCTGAAGAGCCTTCGCACGGCTGTCCCAGAAGTCAGAACAGCAAGAGGGATCGCTGCTTTCGCTGCGCAGCTCTCCCTCTTGCTGTTCTGGCTTCTGGGATAGCTGCGCAGCCTGCATTCGCTCCATAAGACGCACACACACTTCCCCTTTTTAGGAGGGAAAAGGTGCGTCTTATACAGCGAAAAATACGGCAATTAAATCTGCTGTGCTAAATGGGATGTGGGAGAGGTACGTGCACTAGTTCGCAGCAAAGGGCAGCATCGTGGGGGGCACAGAAGTGCATTTCCTCCTGCCCCCCCAAGGTGCCAAATTGTGTATTTTAGGTGCCCCTCCCCCGCATGCTAGAATGGATGATTTGATGATTTCTGTGTTCCAAAATCCTATTAATTTCAATCACACTCCAATCAAAATAGCAATCCCTTACACAACAACTGCAATATTAACAACTTCCATTCGTACTGACACATTAAATGATTTAAAACATGCAGGTGAAGCATTCAAACCATATCTTTCTTCTTCCTGTGGCAATTATTCTGTCTGTGATGTTTCTTTCCGTCCTTGAAAAATATTATGTCTATCTTTTCCTGATTGTTGCTGTTCTCCATCATTCCTTGGGTGGAGCTAATATCCCATTGTTGTTTCAGAAGTTCTCCATTGCTCCGTCCCGCGCTTCATTGTTTTGCAACTTTAGCAGCAGCTGCAAAAATCCCAAGCTGTCCCGATAAAAAACCTGTTTTCGCCATTTTTTCCTCTCAACCTGGGAAGGAGAGTGATCTGCAAATAACTCAGTGATGAACCTTATCAACTCCTTGACAAGCTCGCAGATTCCTTTCATCCTTCCATTCGGCCGAAGATAAGCAGTTACACTTCCAGTTTAATTAAATTCCAAGTCCTTTTAGCATTATTCGGTTCAGTCCGTAGATAATAAAGGATAGGGAAGAGTCAGCTCTAAGTTTCCATCATAAACCTTTTGCAAAATAGAGCTTTCCTACCTTTTTCCTTTTTCTTTTTTTACATACATAGTTCCATTTGATGTTATATTCCATATCTGCAATCCAGTTTCATCCCACTTCCCTGTACATACACAAGTTGAACAAAGTACCATATTTTTTGCTCTATAGAACTCACTTTTTCCCTCCTAAAAAGTAAGGGGAAACGTGTGTGCGTCTTATGGAGCAAATGAAGGCTGCACAGCTATCCCAGAAGCCACAACAGCAAGAGGGAATGCTGCTTTCACTGTGCAGCGATCCCTTTTGCTGTTCTGGCTTCTGAGATTCAGAATATTATTTTTTTCTTGTTTTCCTCCTCCGAAAACTAGGTGCGTCTTGTGGTCTGGTGCGTCTTATAGAGCGAAAAATAGGTACTTCAAGGGAGCGTTGCCGAATCATAAATGTACAAAAGAAAACTTTATATCAAGAAGCCATAGACTCCCCTTCTCCCCCAATCTTTTACACCAAATGAAGTCTTCTTTCAAGTTCAAACCTTAACAACCTTGCAGCTGCTTCAATTCCACAGCTGATGATCTCATCTCTTCTAGCATGCGCCTGTACATTAGTCCAAATTAAACTCTTAATAGGAGAAACTCTGCTTAATGGTGGCGAAGGAGGATTTTCAGCAGGCCAAGGGCTTTTGCACTCCGTGCCTCCCTGCCCCACACAATCCATGCCGGAGCAAGAGCTGGGTACCCAGACGATCTGCAAGTGAAGCACGTTCCCCCCTGTCCCGGGGGGCGGGGTGGGACTTGCAAGGACAATTACCCTCAATTATCTTTGTTTTTTCTTCTCCAACAATCTCCCACTGTCATGGGAGCTGCCTCCATTAAGGTAGACCAGAATCGGAAGCCCCTAGTTGTCTGTGTGTCTGATCTTCGCGGATCCCCTTCAAGGTGGTCAGTCTACTCGAATTAAAAGATCCTTCAGGTAACCATCGTACTGCAAACAAAGTACAGATCACCCATAGTTCCTTACACTGGTTCTCAATTTTACTCTTGGACCCCTCAGTTTGATCCCATTTGCTAGAACAAACTGAAGGGGGTCCAAGACCTCATCAGCTGGCAAAGGCAGAGAAAACTTCAGAGCCTTCTTACCTGCGAGATGCTTCCTGGTCTGCTTCAAAGTGTTTGCACCCGTTTTCTGATCAGATCCTGCCCTTAAGACTGCCAGCCCCCTGCTTATCTAGTCCCTTTAATGTTCATGTTTTCCTGGCAATAAGGAAAACATGCACCAATGTCCATAAGGATCCCATGCACCAATTCAGCCCCCCATTGATGAAAAGTAGAACTGGGAGGCTGGATTCCTCCCTTTGCTCCCAATCTCTGAATGACTTCACTCAGCAGTTTCATTAAGATTTTAAAGTGCCTGTGAGACAGGCAGAACCCTCCATGACCCCACACTTTCTGTTCTTGGGTGAGGAAGGGAGGTTTTAATTACTGGCTTTCTTCATTATTTTTTTCTGTATAGCAAAGTATTACTATTTTGTTACGAAGATGAGAAGAAGCCATTAATGAAAGGCATCTCACTGGAGGAGAAATAAGACCTTAGAGGAATTAAGAGAGGGCATGCAAGGGGCGAAAATATGGTCTGAAGCTCAACATCAAAAAAACAAAGATCATGGCCACTGGTCCCATCACCTCCTGGCAAACGGAAGGGGAAGAAATGGAGGCAGTGAGAGATTTTACTTTCTTAGGTTCCATGATCACTGCAGATGGTGACAGCAGTCACAAAATTAAGAAACGCCTGCTTCTTGGGAGAAAAGCAATGACAAACCTAGACAGCATCTTAAAAAGCAGAGACATCACCTTGCCAAGAAAGGTCCGTATAGTTCAAGCTCTGGTTTTCCCAGTAGTGATGTGTGGAAGTGAGAGCTGGACCATCAAGAAGGCTGATCGCCGGAGAATGGATGCTTTTGAATTCTGGTGCTGGAGGAGACTCTTGAGAGTCCCATGGACTGCAAGAAGATCCAACCTCTGCATTCTGAAGGAAATCAGCCCTGAGTGCTCACTGGAAGGACAGATCCTGAAGCTGAGGCTCCAAGACTTTGGCCACCTCATGAGAAGAGAAGACTCCCTGGAAAAGACCCTGATGTTGGGAAAGATGGAGGGCAGAAGGAGAAGGGGACGACAGAGGACGAGATGGTGGGACAGTGTTCTCGAAGATACAAACATGAGTTTGACCAAACTGTGGGAGGCAGTGGAAGACAGGAGTGCCTGGTGTGCTCTGGTCCAGGGGGTCACGAAGAGGCGGACACGACTAAACGACTAAACAACAACAACAATGCAAGGGGCAATTCATTCTAACCCTGACCTGGATCAAGAGGTGGTATTTTAAATTAACAGTGAAAAAAGACTTCTGGCGAATGTGACTTACTTGAGTGTAGACATTACAGAAGGATCTTGGCCACGGGGGGGGGGGAGAACATGGCTGGGTCCTATTCTGCTCTGCACAGTGCTGTGCGCAACTTCGGTTCTCATTCTGCTTCCAACTCATTATGGGAAAACAAATGCCTCAAGAACATGAGAAGCTCCAATATAGAGGCAGCTGTTGTTTCGGGACAAACAAAGCAGACCTGTTCTCCAAAACATTTCCCCCCCCATAAACCTTTTTATGTTCAGCTTATTTGCTTTGGTGAAAACAGCATGAATATGTCTAGGGCAGACCTCCAACCAGCCGCTTAATGCTTCCTGAGAGAGAGCTCTGCACAGATTCCAATGCCCTTTCGGCTGCAAAGCAAGCGTGATTGAGTCACGTGGAGCCAGAAATCAAGGGAGTTTAGAGCAGGGTTCCTTTGGTGGTGGTGTTTACTTCCCAAGAGGAGGTAGACAATACAATCATACTGTTTGCAAATATTCCACAATAAGCATCAGTGTGTAATGCCAATTATTAACTGATACATGGGGCATGCTCTAAGCTCCTGCACACTAATTCTCTATTGCTGGCTGAAGCCTCAACCGTCCAGGCCTAGCAATGGCCTCAGCACCGCGCTTGTCATGCTCAAGCTTGAGCTGCCGGGGCAAGCGCCACACTCTGGCCCACAGAATCACAGAACAGTAGAACTGGAAGGGACCCGCAGGGTCATCTAGTCCAGCCCCCTGCAAGGCAGGAATCTCAGCTCAAGCATCCATGACAGACGGCCATCCAACCTCTGCTTAGAAACCTCCAAGGAAGGAGTTTCCACCAAGTTCTGAGGGAGTCCCTCCTATTGTTCAACAGCTCTTGCCTTTGTTAACGGAAAAATCTGAGGGCTCCCTTGGACAAAAAGTAAAGACACCAACCTGGATAACATGGAGCAAAAGAGCAGCCTGTAGGCTTGGCCTTTATTGATCTGTTGCAACAAGGTGCTCCCCTCACTTGCAGGAGAGAGGAGGGACCCAGAAATATGATGCGCAAGGCCTTATAAAGACTCTTGAAATTGCCACCCTGTAGATCAAGACCACCCCCAGAAACATCATACATACATCACAGGAGGGGTGTAACCTAAGACCACCCCCCAGATACATCATGCATACATCACAGAAAGGAGGGGTTGAGGGAGGAGTTGTGGTGGTAACCTGAGTGTCCTGTCACCTGGCTGGTTCCCCCTTTCCCCCTCCCCATGAGTACTTTCCAGGTGACAGAGGGGAGTTTGCAGTTTCCTGCCCCCAGAGGGAAGAGCTGATTATTGTCCTTTGTTTCAGTCCATGCTGAATCCACTCCCATATGCAAGTTCTTTGTGATCTTGATGGTCTTCTGTCTAGGACCATCAGGGTTGGCATAGCAACTGGGCAGGGCTCCTGTGGATGTGCTGGGATGGTGAAAGGATTATAGGTGGCCTGTATCAAACCTTCCCCATTTTGTAGTCCTTCCTTCATGGAGTAAATAAAAGTGGAACAGTGCAAATCCGATGTATGGTTGATTTTCTATGAATTTATAACAGAAGCGTAGCGTATGTAGTGTGTGAGTGTGTGTGAAGTTTGTACAAACTGAATGATTGGGGGGGGTAGTTTCCTGCGACATCTTCAGAAAGTTATTCCTAAAGAATCTCCTTTCTTTTTATATATATTATTTTTATTGGTTTTCCAAATGATTACAAATCAACCCAAATAATTTAAATTTAATACTATTTCTTTAAAAAAAAAAACAGGTTTCCCGCTCCTGTCGCAAACATAAGTCCATTACTTCCTGACGCAGCCACTTCCTTCTTCTTTAATCTCCCCTTCATCCATCTTGATGTCAGTCCGTTCTTTCTATTTCGGACAATATGGAGCAAGGTGGCCCAGGGGCCTGACTCTGCAAGGAAGCGGCTGGGATTGGAAAGCATCCCTATCCCCGTGTTGCCTAGCAACCGCCACACTCTAGGCTGGGCAATGGGGTTCCCTGGTTGCTCGGCAACCCCAAGGTCCTCCCTCCTCTTCAGAAAGGAGCCAAGCTCCCAGCTGGGGTTGCCACATTGCGATGGCCGTGGAAGGAGACTTGCCCTCAAGGTCAGTTGTGGGGAGCCAGCTGGCTAGGGGGCTGAGATTCGACCGGGGGGGGGGGGCATGAGCTCACCTCCTGGGGAAGAGGCGGGAGGGCTTATTGAGAGGAAGTAGGCCCTGGAGGGATGATGCCCAGCCTTGGGCCTCCCGGCAGCCCCTCTGGCTCCCAGAGCTTCAGCATGGTGCTTGGGCCCCCTAGAGCCCCCCACAAGGTCAGGCCTCCAGGGAAGGCTGCTTGGGAAGGGGATGATCTAATGAAGGGAACTGGGGGGCAGATCATAGAAGTGTAGAGTTGAAAGGGGTCCTCAGGGTCATCTAGCCCAACCCCCTGCCCAACGTGGGGCTCAAACCCACATTGTTCTACCAACTGAGCTGTCCCAAAGGCTTGAGGGGGGGGTTGAGTAGCCCCCTCCGCTGCTCCCACCACCACTTCTCCTCTCCAAATGTCCCCCCTCCCCTCCGGTTAATGCTGGTGGGTCATTTTTATGGGGAAAGAGTGGCTGCAGCAACCCAGCGAAATGGGTGAGGGAATATTATTATTATTATTATTATTATTATTATTATTATTATTTACTACTAGCATTCCATTGCATGTTTTTCTGCTTTGCATAAGCTTTCTACTTGCTTTTTTGGGGGGCGGTGGTGTTTGTCAGGGGTTTCTAGTGTCCACTTTGCAGACTTGCTTGGCAATGAGAGCTGGAGGGGAAGGCAGCACCCCCCCGCCTCTGTCTATGACCCCCCCTTGCCACCTCTTGCCCCTGCCCAGCAGTGCCGGGGAGGGGGCAGCTGCAGGTCAAAGGGGCAGGGCTGGGCTGGATGACTTCCCTGATGGGATATCTGCTGGACTACCACGGGGTCTGGTATGGCTACTTCAGGCTCCTTGCTCTGAGCCCCAGTTCTGCCCAGAGAGAGGCAGCATTGACTCAAATCCAGCACAAGGGGATCCAAGCAGATCCCTGTGGAGGGGAGTCAGCTTCCGTGATTGGAGACTCGGATCCCCTCCTGGAAAAGGGCAGCTGAGCGCAGAATTTGCCTGTATCAGGAACAGCAAAAAATGTCATGGAACAAAGGACCAACTTTTGAGTTCATCTGGCGGGACGTTAAGCCAAGTGGGGAGCGGAAAGGGGGCTGGATGTGATGTTGGCAGCCTCCCAGGAGTCCTCCCAGAACGGGATGGCCAGGTGTCACTGAATTCAGGACCAGGAAAGGGCTTCTCCTGCTCTCTTCATCAATTCACCTCTTCTTCCTTCAGCACATAAAATATGGGAGGGTGGCTGTGATGGGAACTGTTGAACTTGTTGTTGTTGTTTAGTTTGTTTAGTCGTGTCCGACTCTTCATGACCCCGTGGACCAGAGCACGCCAGGCACTCCTGTCTTCCACTGCCTCCTGCAGTTTGGTCAAACTCATGCTGGTAGCTTCGAGAACACTGTCCCACCATCTCGTCCTCCGTCGTCCCATTCTCCTTGTGCCCTCCATCTTTCCCAACATCAGGGTCTTTTCCAGGGAGTCTTCTCTTCTCATGAAGTGGCCAAAGTATTGGAGCCTCAGCTTCAGGATCTGTCCTTCCAGTGAGCACTCAGGGCTGATTTCCTTCAGAATGGAGAGGTTTGATCTTCTTGCAGTCCATGGGACTCTCAAGAGTCTCCTCCAGCACCAGAATTCAAAAGCATCCATTCTCCGGCGATCAGCCTTCTTGATGGTCCAGCTCTCACTTCCATACATCACTACTGGGAAAACCAGAGCTTGAACTATATGGACCTTTGTTGAACCAAGATGCCTTTAATCTTGCAGACAAATCCATGCAGGACCCAAAGGCTCTGGGCGGCTGCTGGCAATGACGCCTGTGCTCTACAGGGGGCTGCTGGGAATCCCAAGTGGGGGGAGCGGCTGCCTCTGCCCTCCGGCCCTCCCTGTGGGCTTCCTATTGGGTCGGCTGCTGTGAGAACAAGATGTTGGACGCAATGGGACACCTTTGGCCCAAAGCCAGCTGCTGCAGGGCTCTGGTTGTGTTTCTGGACCCCTTGCCATGGGGCAGAGGCTTCCGAGGAGCCCTGTGCGCTACAGCTGGTTGAACAAATCCAGGTTGAACAAATTCAGAAGTCTGCCAGTGCTATTTTCTTTTTTAGAAAAATATTTATTTGATTTATATACCAGCCTTCATCCACAGATCTCAGTGCAGTTTGCAAGATAAAAGCAGACACCCTCCATGCTGCTACCCTTCGTCACTTGGCCTCATCCCTTCCATCCAGTCTCACACAGCTAATTGGGTGTGCTAACATGTCTTTAATCCCTCACCAGCTGACTGATCCGGACAGCCTTGCTTTTTGTTTATCTCCGTCTTTTATGCCCTGGAGCTCTCACCTGCCTGGCCTGCTCAAGGTCTTTGCAATCCACACCTTGACCTTGAAGGATGAGATGGATTTATACCACTTCTGACTTGCTCCTTTTGGTTTACGTGCTTTGAGGAAAAGGCTTTTTAAGAGCAGGCATGCGACACGCTCAGGCCTCCTCCAGCTGAGAAGCCACATGCAGACCTCCTGCCCCGCAACCAGCCGCCCTGGGCATGCCAGCTGCCTCTTGCACATGCCAGGACCCTCCCCTCTTGCGTCATGCGCTGCTGCTGTGCTGGCATCCCTAAAGGCCCTGGGGGGGGCAGGGTTTGGAGGCTGGGGTGGAAGAGGCAAGGTTAGCGCTTGACTCATCTGCCTTTCCTTGCAGGATGAAAGTAGCACAAATCCCAAAGATGAAGCCAGAAACAAGCCGCCTGCGCCTGCTTAGAATCCTAGAATTGTAGAGGGGGGGTGCGAGGGTCATCTGGTCCAACCCCCTGCAAGGCACTCCTGCTGGAACTTGGCTTGGGCAAGGGCAGGTCTCTTGGTGGTAAGAGGGAGGCCGTGGGGCTGCTGGGTCTCCTTGTGGGTCTTGCTGGCTGCTGTCCTGCTCCCTGAATTGCAGGGGCAGCCAGTGCATTGCTAGGCTGCCAACGTGGGCCAAGGCCGGGGGCCGGCCTAGCTGGGCCTCCTAGTGGGGACACCCCTCCGACTTCACGCTCCGCCCAGGAGACACCCAGAATGGAATCTTACTTTTGACCATATGTGCAGCGCACAACCTTGTTATCACCAACACACTCTTTCGACAAAAAAATAAATTTAAAACACCATGGAGGCATCCTCGGTCGAACCACTGGCACCTCTTAGACTATGTAATCGTCCGAGCTGAAGATGGCCGTGATGTGCTCCGTACCAGAGCTATGACGAGTGCTGACGACTGCTGGACAGATCACAAATACACTCCACGATGGCTATCAAGATTATAGCTCAACGCAAGCTTCAAGGAAGGAAACCAAGGTGCAAAATGAACACTCAAGCTCTTCAAGATCCCATTAAGTGGGATTGCTTCCAAACGACTCTTAAGGACCATCTGCTTTCAGAGTTCCCTGATAACATCAAGGAACACCCATTGTTTAATAACCTGTGAACAAACTATTGACTGGTTTGATGAGAATGATGGTGAGATTGAACATATACTGGTAATTGACAAGAAAAGGAAGGCCTTTCAGATCTGGCAAAGAAATAGGAACTGCGCCACTAAGAAGAAACCTCTCTCAACGCTAAGGGTGAGGTTCAAAGAAGAACCAGAGAAATAAAGAACACCTGGTGGATAAAAAAGCTCAAGAGATCCTTAGCCAACACTCATGATGAACAGTTTGTTTTTTTAAAGCCACAAAGACCACCTATGGGTCAATAAATCATGGCATATGCCCCCCTGCTCAACCCACGACACCACACTTCTAAAAGATAAAGAAGCTTTTGCACTGTGCTGGAAAGAACATTACCAGCATCTCCTAAACCGCAACTCCCCCATAGCTGCTGAGGTTCTCTCACAAAACTTAAAAATGGAAAGTGTTATGCTGGTGGTCAACAAAAGAGGTTTAAAACTCTCTCAAGACCAATCTAAAAAAATGTAGCATAAACATGGACAACTGGGAAACACTGGCCTGCGAGCGCTCCAGTTGGAGAACAGCCTTGACCAAAGGCTTTGTGGGCTTTGAAGACACTTGAACTCAGGACGCAAGGGAGAAACGTGCTATAACCTCTGGGTATAGGGTGGTATATAAATTCTAATAATAATAATAATAATAATAATAATAATAATAATAATAATGAAGCCTAAACAAAAAAAATTCCTTCCAGTAGCACCTTAAAGACCAACTAAGTCAGTTCTTGGTATGAGCTTTCGTGTGCATGCACACTTCTTCAGATACACTGAAACAGAAGTTTCCAGACCCTTCTATATAGTGAGAAGGTGGGGAGGGGTATTACTCAGAAGGGTGGTGGGAATGGGTGATTGGCAGATAGCTGTGATGAGCCTGTTGACGACTCTTAACGACTGCAATAGGTCTTACAGGAAAAAGCAAGGGGTGAGAAGGTGAAAAATGGCTGTCATGTATAATGAGATAAGAATCCAAGGTCTTTGTTCAGACCAGGTGTCTCCATGGTTTTAAGTTTGGTGATAAGTTGCAATTCAGCAGCTTCTCCTTCCAGTCTATTTCTGAAATTCCTTTGTAGTAAAACAGCTACTTTGAGATCTTGTATAGAATGTCCTGGGAGATTGAAGTGTTCTCCTCCTGGTTTCTCTGTCTTGTGATTCCTGAGAAACCAGTAGGAGAGCACTTCAATCTCCCAGGTCGTGTGGGTCCAGAATTGGCCTCCACAGTCACTTATGGATGTGTTCATGGAAGACCATCTTCCTCCTCGGCTAGAAGAAGAAGGCTGCCAATGTGGGCCAATGCCAGAGACGGGTCTAAATGTGCCTCCTAGTGGGGACCCCCCCCCCGCCTCTGGCCAGGAGACCCCCAGCCCCTCTCTCCTAAGGCTTTCCCTGCGGACGTGTTAGCAGCCTTTGGTGCGAGGCCACCGAGAGAAGAATTGCCTTTGGGAAAGCAGCGCCCAGGATCCTGTGGGCGGGAGTTCCCCAGTTTAACAATGCGCTGGTGGGGAAGTCCGAGGGGGGCTCCGCTTTCCCCTTCCGGGCCCGATCCTGCCCCCTCTTCCGGCTTCTCCCGCCTCTGCACATGCTCGGGGAGCCTCTTCGCCCCGGAGAGCCAGGCATGCTCCGGCGCCTGCGCAGAGGGGCGCGTGGGCGGGGCCGGCGAGGCGGGAGGAGAAGCCTCTCTCTCTCGCCCCGCCCTCCGTCTCTGGTTGCCATGGCAGCGCGGAGGGCGGAGCCAGGTCGGGGGCGGCGCATGCGCGGAAGACCCTCCTCCCGGCCCCCCAGCAGAGCCGGCCCGGTCCGTGAGGAGGAGGAGGAGGAGGCGGCGGCGGAGGACGGAGCAGCCAGCCGCCCTTGCCGCGCCGGCACCGCCGTGAGTGGGGGACCGGGGCGGCGGGGACCCCCCTCCCCTCGCAAGATGGGGGGCCGCGAGAAGGGGGGGCCGGGGCCTGGTCTGCGCGCCGCCGTGACTCGGCAGTCCCCGTCTGGTGGGGGCCCTCGTCGCCCATCCCGGAGCAGGCGGGGGGGCAGGGATGGTGACCCCCCCCTCGTGGGCCTCCTGAGGCGCCTCTCTCGGTGTCGCCCTCCCCTCCGGGTCTCTCGCCCGGGGACACGTGGGAGCGCGCGTGCCGCCGCTGCCGCAAAATGGCTCCTGCCTCGACGGGGGGGGGAGGGAGGGAGGGAGGGAGAAGGCGCCCCCTTTCCCTCCTCCGCCGGAGTCTCCCCGCCGGGAGGAAGGAGGGGCCCCTCACGCGCACCTGGAGCCCCGACGGGGTTCCTGCGGGGAGAAGGTCCAGGGCAGAACACAAGGAGGAGCCGGCCAGCAGGATCCGACCCGAAAAGCAGGTTCTGCTCCCTCCCGTCCAGATTCCCACTCCGGCTCTCGGCCCCTAACACAAGCCAGCTCCACACGCACCCCCTGCCCTCATCCTGCGCTCTCTTGGGGCAAAAAGTGGTGGTGGGCGCTTGGCAAAGTGCAAAAAAAGGAGCTGCAAGCTTTTAATGGGACGCTTTCATCCCGGGACTGGGACATACCAGAAGAGTCAGCCTGTGCTTCAGTAAGTGGCCAGATCCTGAACCCCACGGTCAGCAAAACATCCGTGCCCATCACTGCGGCTCTGTTGACTGATGGGATGCCAGCAGAGAGGCCTCCCCACACTCTGTGGGAATCCCTGGCATAGCTGGAGAGGGTGTGGCTGGAGGACCATTTTTGCTCCGTGCCGCTTGTGGGCATTGCCTTCTGCTTGCCCCTCTTCGGTGGCTGGCAGGGCACTGGGCAGCCTGGCAGTGTTGCTACGTTCTTTTTTCAGCTGCTGAGGACTGCTGCTGCTGCTGCTGCTGAATGAGCCCTGCCTTGGGGCCCAGCAGGCCTCCTTTGAATGCTCTGCCCCTGCGGCAGAGGGCAAGGCAAGGTGTGGCTGCGCTTGGCTGTCAAAGCCTTTTGGGTCGGCCAGCAAATTCACCCTCCCCTCCTGCCCCATTGCTCTCCCCTCCCGTCTGGCTGCCTTGGCTCATGCTTGCCCTTCTTCCTGGCGTCTGCTCCTCCTCTTGTGCCGTGATCCAGCTGCTTCCTTCCACAGGGAGCACCCGGTGGAGTCTGCACGCCCCACCCAGCCCTGGGGCTCTTCAGATACTTTGTCCAGCAACCCCTGTCTAAACCCGGGCGGTGTGGCCTGGGGCCAGAGAAGAAGGGAGCTGGAGTCAGCAAAGTGTGGAAGGCACCAACCCTGGAGTTGTTTCTGTGGCGCTCTAGTGTCAGAAAAGAGGGAGGCCCTGTGGGGTATTGAGCCAGATGCCATTTGAACAGCATTGTTTTAGGGCTGGAGTGTCAAAATGCCATACAGATGTCTGTGTCTGAGAAGTGTGGACTGCCCCAACTGAACTGTGTGAACAGGCAGTTGCTGAAATGCTGCGTTTGGAGTGATGTGAGAGCTCTCTTTGTGGAGCCTCCTTCCTTAGCTTTCCTGGTTTCCGTCTGTCCCTTGGCTTGCTGCAAGCAACTGCCTCCATTGTGCCGAAGTGCTTTGCTGCTGTGAGAAGAGGCTGCTGGCCTGGACGGCCCCGTTGGCCTCTCCCAGCTGCCTCTTCTTGTGTTCCCATGAGAGAAAGGGAGCCTCACCTGCTCTCCTAGGGCTTGGGGAAACTGTTCCCTCGCTGGAAAGATGCTCTGCCCAGCCAGCCTCAAACTTCACCTTGATCGCTTTTGTGCCTGGATGGTGCTCATATTTATGAACCTGTCAGACAGAATATCTGCTGTTTGTGCCTGAGACGGCGCTTCTCTGATGCAGGTTCAGTCCGCAGGCGCATCATTCAGGGTGGCTGGGAATGTGCAGAGATGACCGGCTGCTCTTCCGATGGATGGAGTGTTGTGCCCCTTCCTCTTGACCTAGCCCAGTGTAGCCTGATAGCAGGTAACAAGGAAATTGAGATGAAGTGTGCAGGACAGGGGCGGGGGTTATTGCTACAGATGCAAAAGAAAGCATGTTCTGCATTCACACTGACCTTGCCAACATCTTGAGAGAAAGGAGAGACTCAGCAGAGCAGGGGCTTCTGGAGAGGGTTGGCCAAGGGCTAAGGTTCCAAGGGAATGCAGGAGGAGCTGGAGGGAGGAGACGGGAACCCAGGCCTGGGAAACCTCGGTGGCTGCTGCTCTGGATTCCAGCCTCCTCACTGTGGGGGAGTGTGAGATTTGTGGTCTCCCTCCTTGCACAGATTTCTGAAGCTAAACTTCAGATTTCTGGGCAGCCTGGGATTTTTGCAGATCTGACAAACAGCTGCTGGTGGATGCCTTGAAAATTTCCAAGGAAAGAAATTCCATAAGCTTCCCAGGCAGCTGCTTCTGCAGATCCTTGCCTCTGGTCCTCATATCCCTCTCTTCGTTCAAAAATGCTTTTAAATACTTGAAATAACTCAGCATATCTGAAGGGGATGGGCTGAGACCCCCCCCCCCCAGGGCCTACTGCTTTATTATGGGCTGGGAGTTAGAAGGCTCTGGTTAAGTGAGTGAGCTGAGAGGGGAGGTGGTGGTGGGTGAGCTGCCCAACTGGGGGTGGTGCTGCCACCTCTGCCGCTCACTGTGCCCAGGCCCGGGGCAGAGGTGTGGCTTGGATAAGTGGGTCAGGCCCTCTGTTAATTTTGCTGGAGCTGTGTCAGCACAGCCTGGCCCTGCAACAACCTCTTGCCCAGCCACCCTTGAAATCTGAAGCTGGCCCCAACTAGTTGTCACCATTCTTGCCCCCCTCCCCACACACCAAAGTGCTGCTAAATGGGTATATCTGGGGATTGTAGGGAAGACCTCCTGGTTTCTCTGGCCTGGGAGCCACGTCAGCCACGGTGATCTGAGGATTTTCCCAGTTCAGGCTGTGCCAGGAGCCCTGGCAGGTGGGTCTGTGGTGGGTCTGTGTGCATGAAGCTTAATTTGGGACAGGCAGCTGTAAAGGGTCTGGAGAAAGAGGGGCAGGCTTAGAACAGCCAGAAGGATGAGGTGGGGGTTGAGGAGAGGCAGTCTGAGCTGCAGGGGGTGTGGTGGGCCTGTCCGGGTGCTGATGGAAAGCTGACCCCCACCTCCCCTTGTGTAAAGGGAGTCTTCCTGCTCAGGGCCCTCCGATACACAACTGCCACAGCTGACTTCTGCTCCTGAAAGTCTGCTGGCCTTGCCTGCGCATATTTCTGAGTTATCGCCCAGGTAGGTTCCCTTTTTTAATTGCCGGGATTATAGAAAGTGAAAAGGTGGCGAGTGTGGCTTCTAATGGCGCTTTGGCAAGAGCAGGGATTGTTTTGCCTTGTAGTGGAGACGCCCGCCTGCTGCAGCAGTGGCCTTGTTTAATTCTGCTTTATTTGAAAAGGGCTTGCCACTTGCTTGCACACTGGGTCCGCCCACCACTCCTCTTGTTTGCTTTTCCTCTGTTTGTGGCAGGCACCATCGCTACAGTCCACGTCTCTGGTGCTGATCTTCAGCAGTGCTTCCACGTGGGGCTCTGGGTGGCAGAGAAATGCAGATGCCAAAGTCTGTGGGTGTTGGGAGGATGGGTGTCGCCTGCGCTCCTTGAAGGGAGGCTGCATGCAAGCCGAGAAATGCCCCCAGTTGTTGCTTACCTTGGAGCTCTGCGGTCTGGCTCAGAGGCCCCAAAGACAGCTGTGTGGCTTGAGTGGAATTCCTGCTCTCCATGGTTACTCCAGCGATAGTTCTTTATATAGCCTCCTATTTGGTCTTTGTGTGCCCCTTCCCCACAGCCCTGTCTGATGGATCAGGGTGGGCATTTTGTCAGAGTATGAGAAGGGAATCTGGGTTTGACTCCCTCCCCCCCCCCCCCCGCTGCAATCTTTCTGAAGTGTGGGTGCGAGTGGTGTTTTTACTTTCATGAATTCCCAGCAGTCGGTGGGGGGGCCTTTCAGCAGCTCCAAAACTTTAACGAAAGAGTTCTCTGGAGTCGGGAAGCAGACGTTGTTGTCTGCCTTTCTGGTCGCTCTGCTGTTAGTGAAGTCTTTGGTTGGGGCAACCCACCCATGGAGTGGAGTCCAGCACACGTCCCTCTGAAATCCCTGAGGTGCTGCTGCGGGGCTTTGTTGTTGGGGCTTTCTCAGCTCCTCCTCCTCCTCTCCCTTGGTGTTGTCTGGGTGTGCCAGGCCCTGCCATCACCACGTGAACTTGGCACAATCTCGTGACAGCGGGCTTTACTACATAGGCATAACAAAGCGCTCCCTGGCCATATGCTTCCTCTGAAGGGTATCACATGAAGGCTGGTGGAGAGAGGCATTCATGTTGATGCTCCAGATGGGATGTTGTTGGCAAGGAGGGGATGGCGCAGGATGGTGTTTCTGTAGAGTTTGGGGACTTCTCTCACCAAGAGCCAGAGGTCTGGCTCATAGCAGAAGAGAGGCTCTGGAGTGAGCAGCGCTGCAGAGTTCACAGTCAGTTTAGAACCTGAGATATGGAAGCTAGGAGCTAAAGGGCAGCTTAAGCCTAGGTTGTGGGCACAGCAGTGGACGGTCTGGGCATGCTTTTTTTATAACAAGAATACAAAGCTGAAAATGAATGAACTGCAGCTAAAATCTTAGGTTCATTTTTCACATGGTCTAGTCCTTCCCCTGCCCTAATATTCTTAAATCTTCAGAGAGTAGCTGGAAGTGGGGAAGCAGAAAAAGGTCCTCCTTTCCCTCCACTCTGCAGTTTTCATCTGAAATCTTAGGCACAGTACTGTGCCCAGAGCTCAGAAACTGCTCGTGCTAATGAAATTCCCTGTTGCAAAATGCGCCTAGAACAAGGGGAGCTTCGAACACTGTTCCCAGTTGCCTCTAGATTGAGGCGGAACCTTCCTTTATAGAAGGGACAGTTGCTGCCCATTCCTGCATTGCAGGGGGTGGGGCTAGATGATGCTCAGGATCCCTTCCAACTCTATGATTCTGTGAAATCTGTAGTGCGACCACTCTTGAAATGCTGCAACACTTCGAAAAAGATATTGTAGAGCTGATAAAGGTGCAGGGAAGGGCTATCGAACTGTTTGAGGGGCTGGATCAATTCCCCTGTGAGGAGAGGTTGCAATGCTTGGGAATTTTTAGTTGGGGGGGGGGAGGTGGGGGCGGGACATAATAGAGGTCTGTCAGATTATGCATGGCATGGAGAAAGTGAATAGAGAGTATTTTGTCCATAATTCTGGAGCCTGTGTTGACATCGGATGGGACTTTTGTTCCAGACTGTTAAGTTTTTCATACATGCAGGGACCCCACATCTGAGCTCTCAGGAGCGGGGCTTGTTTTGCACTTGTGCTTCCCTGCCTGGTTTGCTGTTCTGGGTCGGGCTAAACCTGCAATCTGGTTTCAGTTCCTTCGTTTGCCTTTGCAGTATCAGAGTGAAGCTCTGGGGGAAATCCCCGGGGCTTAGAAATGTGATGCTCTGCCAAGGGATGTGAAATATTTTTCTTGGTTGGCTTGGAGTCTACTGCCTCCTTGCCTGTGTTAGAGTGAATGCCTGCGTCTACGGCTAGAGCTGAGCCATCGCTTCAGAGAGGCCCACTTTCTCTGGCTGCATCTTCTGCACATCACGGCTTCTGGGGAGGCCCGCATCTGCATGGCCTTCTTCAAGTTTTGGGGAAATGGTTTCCAAGACCTGGCACTGGCTGGCAAATCGGGATCCCAGCACCCTCCAAAGACCATCACATTCTTCTCCTGTAAGCACCATTTGGCAGAAAGGTAGAAGGCAGTTTTAAAGAATAATCCAAATAAATAAATTTCCTGTTCTCACCCGTGGGAGTCCGCACATCCTAGCAGTGCAGGGAGTAATGGCTGGCACTGCAGCTGGCGCATCCCTGGCTCCTGCAGACCCACCCAAACCCAGGCCCTGAACACCTTCTGGGAGCTGGCTGAATTCTCTTTATCTGGCCCCACTTTCACCAACTGAGATTGAGGGGGGGGAGCTACTTAAAGCAACGTGACTGTGTTTCTCTTAGTGCATTTTCATTTAATCCACAGTGCATCTTCAGGACGGAGAGGCTAGGAATTCTCTGGCTTGATGCACAAGACCTGTTCCGTCTGTGGACAAGCAAAGGAGCTTGTGACCTCCCCAACAAAGGCCATCTTGTTGAGCAGTGGAAGAGCATCTGCTTTGCAAGCAGAAATGCCCAGTTCAATCCTTGGTATCTCTAGGCAGGATTGGGAATGTACCATGGAGAGACACTGCCAGACAGCATGGGCAGCCCTGTTCTAGATGGACCAACGGTTTGACCTGGTCAAAGGGCAGCTTGCAGTGTTCTTGGAGCCCCTCAAAAGAGCGGGTTGTGGGTCTCTGGAAGGAAGCTCAGGGGTTTCAGACTCCAGCTAGTAGGAGAGCTGTGTCCGAGCGAGGCCCAGCACCTCCAGGGACCCTTGAGGAGGTCAGGACAGTGTTCATTGCCCTGTATGGGTGCAGCAATGTGCAGGGTGGATAAAATTAAATTGTTTAACCACATCAGCTAACAAACATAGATATATACGCTATAATGTTCTTATTTTAGTAAATAAATTGTTATTGAGGAAATGATTATTTTTCTCCTTCCAATAAAGTACAGCAGAAAAGTTGTCCAAATATAATCAGTTAACTTATTAAACCTCACAATAATTTCATAATTAACTATGTATTTCTAATAGTATAACCAAATCAGTAATTTTTGACATAACTGTAAAAACTACTCTGAAAATTTATTATTCCAAAAATGAAACTTTCATCTGGTTGTAAATATTAAGATTATACCAGCAAGAATTAGTCTTTCTGTAAAAAAAGAAGATTTAAACCAAATCTTACTGACTAGTGACTTAAATCGTGATTTAAATCGATTTGATTTAAATCAAATCCACCCTGGCGATGTGCCTGTTTTTTTCTTGGTTTGCGTATGTCTGTGCCTGGTAGCCTTGAGGAGGAGCAAAGAGCTGTGCCCCCTTGCCCAGCAGAAAGGAGTGGCGTCTGCGCTGTGAGCTCCAGGTGCCCGTCCAGGACTCCATCCAGGTCTGGACATGAGCAGAAGCCGGTTTCCTTCCATCTCCTCCCTCCTGCCACTCTGCCTGCCCACCCCAATCTGCTCTGAGTGGGTGGGGGGATCTGCCTGGGAAGAAGAGAAGGGCGAGTCCCCTTGCTGGGTTCCCCTCTTAAACCAATAGCAGTTTCAAACACGGCACAGAAGGTCTCTGCCTGCCTCCTTCTGCAGAGAGGTAGTATTATCCTAGTGCTAAGCAAGCGGGCAGCATTGCTTCTTGTTTGATCCTGGTGGTTCTGGGGATCCGCAGAGGTCTCCTCCCTGGGCGCAAGGGCAGCCTCTTCCACTGGTCCATGGAAGGCAGTCTCTCTGGACGCCCCAGGCCAGGAGGCCGCTGAGAAAAACCTGTGGCGGTGGCAGTGAGGCCCCTCTCTGAGACCCAGAGCTGTTGTGCTCCATTTCCCCTTCCTTCTGTTCCTGCCCAGTGCTGGAGCTGGGTCTGTCCCGGGCGCTTGGCGCGCCGCCTACTTCTGCTTGGTTTCCCCTGTTAGAACACATTTGCTCTTTGCATGCAGATGGCTCCCTAAAGCCCCCCTCTGAATGCTTCTGCCTTGGGACTCGAATAAGCAGACCAGGCACACAATGGGATGACTGGCCCGAAAGAAAAGCCTGGAACTTTCCAGCTGGGAGGTCTCGGCTGAGGGGCACCCAGAGGGAGGCACTGGGCCTTTGTGAGCTCCCCCTCTGCTGAGCTGGCGGCAGGCGGGTGCAGTGCTGCTGCACGGGTTGGGACGGGATTCAGCGGGGAGATTAGGCCGTCTCCCAGAGCTGGCATCGTGGCTAAGCAAAACCTTCCGGCAGGAAAGGAGTCGTGCTCGGCTCTTGAAAGCAACACGAGGAGTCTAGGAGCATCTTGGGCCTCAGCACGCTTGACAAGCCAAGCTGCCTGTCTTTCATAAATCCATCTCGCTAAGATGGCAAAAAGTTCCCAGCAGTTGCCCGCAGAGTAATAATGATAATAATAATAATAATTTATTATTTATACCCCACCCATCCCCAGCCACTTTGAGTGGCTTCCAACAAAATATTAAAATACCGTAATACACCAAACATTTAAAGCTTCCCTAAACAGGGCTGCCTTCAGATGTCTTCTAAAAGTCAGATAGTTGTTTATTTCCTTGACATTCCTTGATGGGAGGGTGTTCCACAGGGCGGGCGCCACCACCGAGAAGGCTCTCTGTCTGGTTCCCTGTAACCTCACTTCTCGCAGGGAGGGAACCGCCAGAAGGCCCTCAGAGCTGGGCCTCAGTGTCCGGGCAGAACGATGGGGGTGGAGACACTCCTTCAGGTATACTGGTCCGCCAGTCAGTCCTTTCCCTCTCCCTGCTCTGTCCCAGTTGCCTCTATGTGCCCTGGCACAGCTTGCCTTCATCTGGCTTCTGTGCCCTCCTAGGCTGCCTGTGGAGCCAGAGTTCCGCTTGCATGTTGGGTCGATTGAGGGAGGGGGCTGGCGAGGGCTGTGGGCGATGGCTGTGTCCTAGCAGGACTGCCACTCACTTGACCTGTGTTCCCCTCGCCAGGGCCTTTTGGGGCTCTAATCCCATCTTAAAATGAGATTTGGTGACTGTCTAAACTTTGCTGGGATTTAGGTGCCTTATTTAGACCTGCTTCTGGAGGTGCCTTTG